>NC_136063.1:1295327305-1297894037 GCF_964261635.1 Lissotriton helveticus | reverse complement strand
GAGTGAATGTCACATTACCACTGAAGATGAGGTTATAGATACCACTGTACCAGAGAGGCTCTCACCCAAAAGGAGTAAAAAACCTGCTAAAAGGACAAAGTCTACATCAGTGAATAAAACAGACAACTGGGAAAAATCGATGGTTAGCACCAATATGCGTATGCAGAGCGAGGTAGGGAAATTAAAAGTAAAACTGGATGACCTGAACACCTTGTTTAGGGACAGTCTAGGCAGTTTGACAACCAGAATAGGGTCCATTGAGGTGTCTCTGGCTAAATGCCTAGAAACTCTAGATCAATTTGTATCGGGCAGAATGAGTTTGCCATCACATACTACCAAGGAAACTTATCAAGTCACTAACTTTGGTGTTACCAGAATTGCTCCTAATATTCCTAGCTGCCCTCCTATTCACTCACATTCTAATGCACAAGAAATACCTTCTACAAATAAAACCAATGGTCATTCAGTTAGTATCGCCCCGGTTGTGGCTAATCCTGTAACTACTGCACCAACCCAAGCATTCTAGACCAGAATCAGGGGGCAGATTGTAGTATACACTTAGACCTACCTCCAGCTGCCACACCGTATGTAGTGATCTTAGACAACGTTCCTAAATTGGTAGATGATACGGGAGAAACATGGGAAAATCTAAGGAACAATCACTACAGTGGTTGGGTTTGAGCACCGTCCTAACTGAAAAGCTATTTGAAGAGTTTAAGATGGCAAGAAGAGTGGGATGGCTAGGTAAGGGTCCAAAAAATAAGGAGGGGGAATGTGTGGTGTTGTCATTTAAAATCCCACATTTTGTCAGACTAATCCTGAGTAGATTGAGAGAGAGATTGTTTCTCAGGAAACTCATATATTAGTGTAGTTCCCCTAGGTTATTTCTATCAGCCTCGAATTTGGAACCAGCCTAGGTTGAACTGGGAAAATCCTACTCCCCTTTAGATGAGAAAATTTAACATCCCCCTGCAAAATCGGTTTGATAGTTTAGCCCTCCTTAATGAAGTAGACTGACTAAGTCATAAGGGCATCTCATCATCTAGCTCTGATTGTAACACAGCAGTACAATCTGACCATGAGGCAATGGCCTGTGTGGGTAATAAATGCGTGGATAAGCCAGAGGTTACTGTTCACATTCCCACATCTAATAACGAACTAATTTCCACTTCTGGGATCGACGTGGGTACTGGTGGTACAACAGTCAGTGTAGTGAATAATAATAAATGTGAAATTATGTTCTGGAATGTGGCAGGACTGAAAACAAAAGTGACCAACAAAGTGTGGATGGATTTTGTGAATATGTTCGAGATATTCTGTGTACAAGAAACCTGGACAGAGGAGGCAGTTCACTTGTGTGGTTATAAAAGGTTTCATACCCCTGCAATTAGGTCGCCCCACAGCAGAGCAAAAGGGGGACTTTGTACCTATATCTCTAACTATCTAAATATCATGAAAATTGACTTTGTGGTCAGTAATAGCTATTATCATATTGTTAATATCCATGTGGAGCAGGAATTATGTCTATGTATAGTGATTTTTTATAATAATGTCCCCACTGGAACGATGGAGGATTTGCTTGAAAATTTTGGTAGGGATGTGAATAGGTTGCAAAGTCTTACTACCAAGGATGTTTTTATTGTCTGGGGTGGGGACTTCAATTGTTTTTTATGTCACAAGGGGGATAAAGGAGTCTGTGGGATAAATGATGGGAAAGATAGTAGTTTGCCTCATTTTTCACACCTACTGCAGGGTGATCTTTTGAACGACATTCTATTTACTAGTGGCATGGGATTTGCAAATACACTTTGCTCACCGGAGGTCCCATTTAGCCCAACTTTTAATGGTTGAGGTGTCTTCTCAATAATTGATTATATATTGATATCATGTACACACTGTTCTAGAGTTAAGAATTTTACCACACATGATATAGCCCTAAGTGGCCACTTTCCGTTAAGCATTCAAATTTTGGTGTCCAATCAAGACTTTAATAGAAGAGGTAAATCAGGGGAATTTGTAAATAACATCGAGTTGAGTTGCGAAAATGGGTATGCATTGAAGTGGACTAAAGTGAATCCAGAACATTTCCTCACAAAATTAGTGAGGAAGTGTGAACATAGTTCCCATGTATATCTTGATGAGAACTCCTCCTACACATCAATACCAGAAAGTTTTAAAGTTATTTTAGCTTTTATTAAAGAAACCCTGTAGATTAAGGCAAAAAAACAACACAAACGTAGTGAGAGGTGGTTTGATTCTTCTTGCACCAAGGCCCATACCAGACTGCAAAATGACTTAAAAGCCAAAATAAAGGATTATGACATTATTAGGGAAGCCAGAAGGGGCTACAAGAGGGCACAGGCAGTAAGGAAAAATTCGCTAAAAAAGGAAGCATGGGACGCCATCATGACCCTGCTGCCTTCTGGAAGGCGGTCAATGCACCTTTGTTTATAGATAAATCGAAAGCAACCATTGAAATTGCTATTTCGGAGGAGGAGTGGGTGTCACACTATTCGAAATAGTATTCCACTCTAATTGCAGATGAGCATACAAGCGAGAGGCTCGAGGTTGAAGCAGAGTTTTCTCCCGCCCAATGTAAACTTAGTATTGATTTTACCATAAATGAGGTGACTAGAGCCATACAATCTAGTCTGGGCGGAAAGGCACTGGGTCCGGACGGTCTCCCAGTTGACCTGTATAAAAACAATGAAAACTTATGGGGACCCCTCTTAACTCAGCTATTTAACGCCTGTTGCTCCATGGGTTTTTAACGTCCTGGTATGAATCCCTTATTGTACCCATTTTTAAGAAGGGCGATAGGGCAAATCCAGCCTGCTATTGCCCTATTTCATTATTGGATTCTACAGTAAAAATTATAGGGCGTGTGATTTTAGATAGACTTCAAACATGGGCGGAGGACCATTCCATTATAAGTGATGTACAATATGGTTTCCGTAAGGGTTTAGGTACTATTGATCAGGGCCTAAACCTTCATATTCTCCTAGAAAAATACACAAAGGCTAAAAGGGAAAGACTGTTTTTAACATTTGTTGATCTAACCACTGCCTTTGATTGTGTTGTGCATGAGAAGCTCTGGACAATTTTGGAAGGGTTGGGGGTGGATGACTCTATAGTTTTTTTTCTTAGGCAGCTTTATTCTGGTGCCAGGGCCAAGGTCCGTTTTGGACGGGACGGGGACTGTACTAGAAACTTTCCAATCATAAAAGGGGTGCGGCAGGACTGTGTCCTTGCCCCATTCCTATTCACGTTGTATATTAACAAACTCGAAAGCACACTAATCAAGGAGTGCAGGGATTTGCCAATGGTAGCTACATGTCCTGTCCCTGCACTCCTTTATGAAGATGATGCAGTCCTTATGGCCCGTACGCCCATTGCACAGTTTATGACAACTCTCTAAACAACAAGGGGCCTCAGGGGGATAGGACCGGGATTTATACAGGCCGCCCCCCACTCACTGCATCCAAAACTCTCATGTGCCTGTCCCTATATGTTGTGGGGTTGAGGACCCCTGTTTATTTGATAAATTTGTTTAACTCAACAGAGGGTATATTACAGCCTACTGTCTGTTAGTGCTAATAACAGTCACACTTTAAGAAAGCTGATAATCTAAAAACAAGGCATGTGTATGCATGCAATCCATGTATTAACCTTACACCTCACTCTATCCTTCTCAAGTGAAAAAGGGGAGGGAAGGTTGGCAGCGCCTCACGGGAGCAACACCCGGGGGAGGATATGGCAGACTGGTACTCGCCTGGATCCTCACGTTCTCATCATCAGCAACTGCCAACCTGAAACTGAACAGGGATAAAGGCTGTGCAAAAGAAAAAACTCTATGTGTTCTATGTGTAAGTGACCCAATAGTGGTATACCAAACCTCCTCTGTGCGAGGTCTGGGCTTAACTATTAATTGCTTCAAAACCTTTTCTATGAGTTGCAGGTTAGGGTCAAATAAGAAGAAAATTTCTATTTTTATCGGCACAAAACCAATTGAGAATACTAACATATTCTCATATTTAGGAATTTTAGTTGAACAGACAGGCTCCTGGTGTAGAGCAATTAAGGCGAGAAGACTTTTATTTTGTAAATCCCTAATGGCACTAACTAATTTTAACAGAAAAATGGGTAGACATGCACCGAGGGAATTGTTGAATATTTATAGGGCAAAATGTGTGGCAATTGCTACTTATGGAGCAGGTATCTGGGGGTTTGTTAATGGTAATTCACTTCAAGTTGCAGAAAACATCTTCCTCAGATGCCTACTAGCAGTACCGGAAAGTACTTCCACACTTATTTGCCATACTGAACTGGGTATGCCATATCTTGAAGATGTGATTAAGATACAGACTGTACTGTTCTGGCACAGTGTTTGGACCACTGAAGAATCCGTATTTAACTGCCACATTTTAAAGGATGTCCTAAGTATTAATGGGGTAAAAAAGATAAGATGGTTAAATTATGTTGAGAAGTTCCTTATTCAAATAGGCCACAAGGATTTATTTAGTGACAGGGGGCTGGAGAGTGCCCTGGCTCAAGCAGTCTGATGGATCAGGGCTGGGCTGAATAGGATCTGCATTGAATAGAGAGTAGGGGGAGGAGATCTCCTTTCACTGACCTGAGCCATCCTAGAATAGAGAGTAGGGGGTGGAGATTTCCTTTCACAGACCTGAGTCCTCATAGAATAGAGAGTGGGGGAGGAGATTTCCTTTCAGCTACCTGGGTCAGGTCTGCTCTCAAACAATGCTGTCTCCACCTCCTGCCATGAAGCTGCACCCAGGAGGACAAAACTGGTTTGGACTAGGCACAGACACTCTCTGCCTTCAGAGAACAAAGGATTTTGCAGTATAATTATTGGGGCCAGACCCCAGAACTTTAGATCACTTCTGGGAATCGAGACAAACCCTTTGCCAAGGGGAGAAACAAAGGAAGCTGAAGGAGGAGACTGCCCCTGTGCTGTTTGCTGTTTGGGGGTTGGCCTGCAGTGGTTGCTTATTGCCAAGGAAAGGAGAAAAGGAACTCTGTGTGTACTTTTACTATCTTGAGGAAGATCTCCAAGGGCTTGAAGTTGAGCTTCACCTCCTCTCCGGTAAGGAACCAACGCGTCCTCTCCCCTGCGCTGCAGTAAGGAACCGATGCATTACCTCCCCCGAAGCAAGGAACTGATGTATCACCTTCCCTGAGACCCTTTTGTTTGTTTTACATGATGCATCTAAGGTACTTTGAGAGTAAAGTGTTGCATTTACCATCTACATTGAAGTAAACTATTTCCACCATTTCAAAGTCATATTCTTGGTTTTGTATTGTGACTTTTTGTAGTTTTCTCTTGTGTTAAATCTAGTAAAGATTACTTATTTTTCTGAACTTGTTTGGTGTCCATTTGTATTGCTTACACTGTATTACTTTATGTGTTCGCAATGCTTTACACAGTGCCTCTGAGATAGGCCTGCTTGCTCATGCCAAGCTACCAAGGGGGTGAGCAGGGGTAATTTTAGGAGTTTATCCCCCTTTCCCTGACTAGAAGCAAGGGACCCTATTCTTACAAAGGTGCAAACCATTGCCAACTAGAGACCCACATTTCTAACAGGCATTGATGCATTATTATGGCATGACATGAGTAGGGGTGTATGAAATTTGCATAATTACTTTCAATCACTTAAGAAATAAGCATAATGTAATTTTGCTTTTTATTTTAGCACGAAATGTGTCCTTAAATCAATATTTGGCGTGAACACCGCTTAAACATAAGCATGCTGAACAACAGCTGCCCTACTCTAATTCCTGTTAATTTTGTGCTTTGGGGTACATTTTTACCATGAATGATGCATAGTTACACAAAGAATATTTGCAATAGTAATATCTGGAATTTCATACAACAAACTTAATGCAGACTTTCTGAAGTTATGATGGCATAATTTAAAGTTCACCCAGGCCTGCTCATGGGTGACCATTTCAGACAAACTATTTTGATACAATCCAATGCATTTTAGAAAGAAACCTTTTGTTTTTAGCATGTTCAGCAGTGCGTGAAGTAGGCTGGGCCCTGTCCCTACTTGGACATTACTTCGGTCCTTGACAATGTGGTGAAAGCAAAAGATATGTGCATTGCCTCCCAAATAAATAAATAAATTAATAAATACAAAACTGAGTGACATACCATTAAGCTGTATCTAATTACAGCTCTTATATCGAGGACCTGGGGAAAGAAGGAAGAAGACTGGTGAAAGGAGGATTATAAGCAGAAGGAGGATAAGAAGCAAGTAGTGGACCAACAGGAGGGCTATTAAAACCAGAGGCATGAGGACCAGGATAAGAAGAATGAGAACCAGGGTGACCAAGGTCATAGTGGACCATGAACAAACAGACGAGGAGGAACAGGACCAAGAGAAACATGACTAGAGGTACTAGGACCCAGCCGCGGACCGGGCACAGAGATCAGATCAAGGAGGATCAGGGAACCAGAAGCAGAAGGACTTAGACTGGTAGGACCATGACCAGGAAGGTCCAGGGCTAGTATGCCCAGGAGGAGCAGAAAGAACCAGGATGTCAGAGCCCAGTGGGGCCTGTACAAGAAAGCCCATGAGGGTCTAGAAGGACCGGGGGCAGGGCACCAAGGAGAAGGAAGACCAGACCCAAGAGGATCACTATTAAGACCACCATGAGTGCAGGACAAAGGTCAGATGTTGAAGAACAAGGTGGAACAGGTGAACCAGGAGGCCACAATGATTCAGTGCTTAATTTGTGTGAGTGCTTGCCGGTGCTTAGCACCGCCACTTAATTATCAGGGCCGGGTCTAGACACATTGCTGCACGACAATTTAATAGTAATTTACCTCACTATGCTGCTTGTGGACTGGGAAGTGGCACAGCGTGTTCCAGTAATGTGTTGAACCAAGTGTTTGACTCTTCAATCTATTCTCAATCCAACCATTCTAAAATGCAGTGGCAGTGGCAGCCCAGCGGCCGCGGTGCGGCCCTTAATTAAGTATTGCTGGCCCAGTAGGCGGCACACTGTGAGCTGGGCTGGGCTGGATTTTGGTCTTCTGTGGGGGTTGGGGCCGTGTGCAGCAGCAGGCAGCATGGGCAGATTCATTGAGCACACATTCAATGCATTGCCACGCCCCAGCATACACGAACGCGATGCGGCCACACCCCACCTCACCGAGTCATCGTCGTTGAGGTTTACAGCTGTTCCACTAAGGTCAGTGAGCGCGGCCTGGACCTTGCAGATTTGTTCCTGTTCATTGTGCGCGCATCTGTTGTATTGCGACGCCACTCCCCAGTATACCCGCACCCCACCATACACCGAGTCATCGTGGGCGGTTCAGCGCGGCCGGTGTTCAGTGGTTCAAGAACCGAACTGTTCGGTCGGTTCTTCAGGAAAGTCCCAGAAGCAGGCGGCAAGCAAGCGTGACCGGCCCAGCCATACCACGTTGCGGTTCCATTATTTCATTTTGTTTGGCCACCACCAGTAACAGCACCAGGTGAGTGCACCGCAGGCCCTGGCTGGCAGGGCAGGCCCAATCAGGTAACTTAAAAGCTGCACTGCGCACGCAGCAGCATAAGGCAGTGGCAGTGCACTGCAGTCAGTGTGTGTCCCGGGCAGTGCTGGCCGACTGGCCCACAGCGGTAAAGTTTCACTTGATAGTGTAACTGTAAAAAAAAAGTAACACAGTAATTAAGCAGCAGTAGTACGGAAGAAGTTAAGTTAATTAAAGTAACTACTAATAGTGTAGCCGTTGCCATGCCACCATCCATCACCACGTGTGTTCATGATTAATTATGTCACCCGTGGGTGGCAGTGGCTTAGCGTGGCCCACATGTCAAACCAACAAACGCAAATTTGTGTCTGGGTGCGTGCCTCCGGTCCCTCGGAATCCATCAGAGATCAGACTGTTCAGACAAAACAGTAAACACAGACCCTGAACAAACTCCTGTAAGAAGAATGCAGTGGATTTATTCTGAAATGTGGGGGGGGGGGGGGGTTGTTTGGACAAGATGCCTGCCTGCAGTATAGTTGCATTTCTCTGGGTTGCTTAATCTGACTGACTGCCTGGAATCAACTCGACCTTAGTTATCTTGAATAATAAGGTCATAAGAAAGAAATAACTTCTCTCTCCTAACTGAAGAGAACAGAATGATTGTGTGTTGTTTATTTTAGAATGAAACGAAGCAAAGTCATACCTGCCATGGTTTCAGGTTGCTTGTGATGTGTGACATTTTCATGATTTCATTGTGCACGCTTCAAGTATTACTCTGCGCGCTCACAGAGACATCGGTGTGCGTCGCGCATGTTATAGGGAACAGTGGGTGGTGCTACTAGAGGAAATACAAGATTTGTGCCAGTCTTTAACGGTGAAAGGATACCTTCTCTACACAATGCTGACACAGAAAAAGAGCCAGAATGTAGCTGCCAGTGCATGAGTTATGTTATAAAAAAGGGACCCTGGAATTCTGCAGAGGTGATATTTCATTTAGCATAGCAAGAATGGAGTCTATGATCTACAGGGGAGGTCCTGCAGAGGGCAAAATAATTTGCCATATGAAAGTCTATTATTCATGATCAGAATAACGCGTCCTGTATCAGAAAAAGAGTAACCATGTATCCAGCAAGCAGTTATACAAATCAGTGCTAAGGTTTAAGTCACAACAGTATGGGTGAGCCAAGCAAAGTCTGTTGCTACAATAAACATCAGAAATCTTGGGTACGAAGCATGCAACTGCCTCAAAAATCTAACTTGGTTTTCTTAAGATGTTTCTGGGCATCTTGTGAGCAGAGACCAGTAATGTCCTGGCTGACAATTGCATGCACAACCCCTCTCACTGGCAAGGTTACTGTGCTCCTGAGCTACTGAACCCCAATGCAGAGGTGTATGGAAGCCTTCTAGAATGTTTGTAAACTGGAGAGAGACAAAAATCTATTATGGGCCATGTCTCCTGTCACTTGGTGGATTTAACTTTAATAGGACCAGCCCTACATGAAAGCAATACAGACATAATGCTGATATTAGTGACCCATTTACAACATAAGGACATACTCAAGCAAGAATTCCAGGCGTCAGCAATCTTGATGCTTGTTCACTACTGACAAAGGTTCAACACGGTCTTCAAATGTGACTGTGGTAAAGAATGCCAAAAGAGCACAACAATGTGCACACAGATCTGTAGATCCGGCGACAAGCAATTGCAAATATGCACCAGGATTACATCTGCTAACGATTAGTTTCTGTCCAGTTTTTCTGCAGAGGGACATCCACATATTGAAGAAGGCAATAGGTTTGATTAGGGCATCACGTCTTGAGGTTGTGCCCTTTGAGTTCATGAAATTCTGGGCAAGAGCAGGGAGAAACTGCTACTGTGTGAAGCAAGAAGAGGAATCTTCCACTTGTATGTTATGTTATATTATTGGCCACATTTACCATAATGTCTGCTAGGACTGTGGTGGGTATGGTAGCCCCAGTGCCTAATTTGAGCCGGTGGTTGAAGATGGGACATACCAGCACTCATATTTTCTCAACAAACCGATCAAGAACATTGAAGAAAAAAACACAAAAGAAGGAAGGAGGCTCAGTGTAATTATAAGTGACATTGTTCAACTAGGAGTGACACTTTCTTGTGAGGAAAATCAAGCATGAAGAGGATGGAAACCATAAATATAACAAATTACACCCATTTGAGCAATGAAACTCTTTAAGAATTTCTTTAAACTGCTGCAAAGCACCAGAAATGGAAGGGTACTAACCTAGTGCCAAAAATAACTTAAATAAGACTGGAGAAGGTACTAGTGACACTTACTAGTTTATAGTGAGCAGTACGTGACTGGACAGACAAAAAACCAATAAAATACTCCAGCTAGTGTGTTTCCTTCTTATATCACCATGACCACACTCTGACATAAGTCACCT
Source organism: Lissotriton helveticus (assembly GCF_964261635.1). Classification (NCBI taxonomy): domain Eukaryota; kingdom Metazoa; phylum Chordata; class Amphibia; order Caudata; family Salamandridae; genus Lissotriton; species Lissotriton helveticus. Next base: position 1,297,884,118 of record NC_136063.1, on the reverse strand, counting down.
GCTGCATTTCACTGGTGAGAATTTCAAACGATGAAAGCTTTCATTCAATAATGACGCATGCTGAGACTTGTAGTTCCATTTGCTTGGTATAGGCATATGCCTGCAATTCCCAGCATGCTCGTCCCAAAGAAAGAGTGATAAAGATCCAGGGCTGGCCCCCACACCCATGATTGGGCAATGGTTCCATCAGGTGTGCTCACTTTCTTTGTTCAGAGGAAGAGGATTACGCCAGCTCCAAGTGTACCAACAATCCAGGGGTGCTCTGTCCAACCTCAGGTGTTCTTTCATGGGATCTTTTAGGAGGAGTGTTTTTTGTCAGCCTGTAGTGCCCCCACCTCCGAGAAGGAGTGCGTCAGCCTCAAGTGTTGCAGAGTCCCTTGTTCAACACATTACAGCCTGTCCCCCTACTCAGCCTGCATCCGAGTACAGCTGACTATTTCAAGGAACAGTGGTCCCTAACAAGTAGAAGATGGTGGGAAATAAATATAGATCAAGATTGATATTTATATAATCTGTCCAGCCGGACAGGGTTTAATAACACAAATGCAGGTATAGTCAATCAATTTGGTACAGTATCAAAGTGGGACACAGCCTGTGTCCTATTACTGTATAGAGACAATTGTGACATACATGAACGAGTGAGGCAAGAACAGGCAGTCTGCATGTATTCCAAGTTTTGCAGACGAATACTACAGGGAGTACACTGTTGTGATTTAACCAATGATGCAATCAAATCATCTAGTGTAAGGTGTCGACGGCTTTCGATCCCCTTGTGACATAGCGGGATCATCATCAGGACATTCAAGATTCATGCCTTTACATACGCAATGGTACGAGGTGTTCACATCAATGAAGGTTAACTGTAAATATTACAGTAGCAGAGACCGCAGCCGCAGGTCTGCTACAATACGGGTAACTGGGAAATAGCCCCGGGTTTAGTTGTTGGTCCAATTCCACAATGGGATTCAGGGTGTCGGTCCAGTTCCACGATGGAATTCAGGGTGCCGCGAGGAGCCAATGCTCGGGTGGAGTCCGAGTACAGCTGAAGCAGCACAAACAGTCTTGCTTGGTTCCTGCTTAAAGGGCCAGCCCCACATTTCAGCAGCAACAACTTTCTGCACAGCGTGCCCACTGACACTGTTAGGCAGCCTGCAATTTAGTTGTCTTAAGATTTTGTTTCATGTGATGTGACCTAGAGTTGCAAAGTTGTGTTTATATTGGGTGTGCAGGAATGGAAGTAACCTTTTGCAAAGGCACAATGTGCAGTGTGGTGGTGGAGTGAGTGACGGTCTCAGCAGGTCATGTCACCCACCGTGGGTGGAGCCAGTGGAGGAAGTGGGTGGAGCCAGAGAAAAGTAGGTGTGGCCTCCGACAAACTTTTGAGCACCTGCACTTCTTATTTTACAAATTAAGCACTGATGTGGGAGAATGGAAGTTACCTTTTGCAAAGGCATAATGTGCAGTGTGGTGGTGGAGTGAGTGGCGGTCTCACCAGGTCATGTCACCCACTGTGGGTGGAACCAATGGAGGAAGTGGGTGTAGCCAGAGAAAAGTAGGTGTGGCCTCCGACAAACCTTACAGCATCTGCACTTCATATTATACAAATTAAACACTGCAATGATTAGTAGGACAAAGGATGAGGCAGGAGGACTACAACACTTGGAAGGCTTGAGAGGGGCATGAGAAAAATATAAGTAACATGAAAACCACCAGGGGAAATAGATAAACCAGGGTAGCAGGTCCAGGAGGACCAAGGGACCAGAATTAGGGTGAGAAGGATGAAAAGAGAAGAAGCCTGTGAAACAGGAGAACCATGTTCCAGAGAACCATGGGCAATATTATCTGCGATCTGGGTGTAGAGGAACAACAGGACCTCATATAGCAGGGCAAGAGGACCATGGTGTGGAGGGAAAGGAGAATCAGGATGACTCCAGCCAGGAGGACAAGGCTGGAGAGCTAGCAGATTGGCCAGGAGGGTAGGGAACAGATTGGTATAGAACCTCAAGGACAAAAATCAAGAGGACAGTGCCAGGAGGGACAGGATCAGAGCCTGGTGGACTAGGAAGGTTAGGTCTGGGACCATGAGGACCACCGGGCCAGAATAAGCAAGTAATATGATGTGGGACAGTGTCAAGGATGTTAGGAGGACCAGATACAGGAAAACCAGGTCCAAAGTTAGGAGAACCAGCAGGATCAGGACCAAGAAAAGTGCCAGGGGGACCAGGACATTAGGACTAGGACCTTGAGTACTAGGTTTTAGGAAAAGACCAGGACCTGGTGGTAGAATGATCAGGGGTTGAAATATCAGAAAGACCAGTACAGCCAGATCCAGGAAGTCCAAGGGAATTGGTCCTGAAAAGTCAGGAGGGCCGGCACTAAACTGACCAGTCTTAGAAGGAGACCAAGAGAACCAGAACCAAGAAGGTGAGCACATGTGGGCACAATGTCAGAAAGACCCGGCAGAAAAGGCACAGAGCCAGGAGCAGCAGAACAAACCAAACCAGGAAGATAAGGAGTTAGAGAGCAAGGCTTAAGAGGACCAGGACACCAGGAGCAAACTGGACTACAGGGTCCAGCAGGACCAAAAGCTTGGTTACCAGGATTCAGGTCCACAGGGAAAGAAGCACCTGAGGGTCAAGGTCCTAAGAACGAGGGTCAAGAGATTTAGGAAGGCACTGAAGGCATTACAAAGGGGCCTGGAAAGACCAGGATGACCAATAGTACCAAGATCAAAATGACCAGGTTTACAAATTCATGAACAAGGAGGACCAGGAGGAAAAAAGTCAAGGATAAAAATCAGGACTTTGAGCTCCAGGAATAGAAAGACCAGGGTAAGGCAGATAAGAACCAAAGTGAGGAGGACTAAGAAAACAGGGCCTGAAGGATCAAGAGCAGATACCCAGGAAATCAGAGCCAGAAGGAAAAGAGCTAGTAGGCCCAGGACAAGGAGGTCCAGCTAGTCTACAACCAAGGGGACACGGAAGATACGGAAGATAAGGGCAGATGGGCTTAGGAAGAGCAACACCTGGCATATCAGGGGAAAGAGAACTGAGTGACAGGAGCCAGGATGATCAAGCCCAGTGGATTGGACAGGATGGCCAGATCAATCAGGTTCAGGACTAAGAAGAAGAGCTACTGCAGAATCAAAATGATAATGAACAACAGGACATTGAGGCCTAGGGCAGAAGTATCATGGCCAGGTGGAAAGGACTAGGAATCCAGTCAGATCAAATGATGGACTGGAACCAATAAGACCAGGGACCATATTGAGGACAATTTGGTTCACTAGAATGATCAGAATAAGCATGAACAGGGCTAGGAGGACCTGAAGGAGTCAACACCAAATGGATCAGGACCTCGAGTACCAAGTGGAGCAGGCAGATCACAACCTGGCTGAGCAGGGTTAGAGTAATGTGGATCAGGGGACCATGGCAACTAGTTCCAGGAGGTCCAAGGTGACCAGATGACCAAGCCCAGCTCTAGAAAACCTAAGAAGGAAGACGAAGACCAGTAGATGCATTACTAGGTGGACCAGGAGGACAGAGATTTTGGCAATCAGGCCGAGGCTGACCCATAGCAGGAGAACTGGGAATTCCTGACCCAGCTGACCAGTATGATGATGGTGGAGAGGATTAGTGGAAATCATGTCAATGGGCCAGAACCAGGAGGTCCAGGAAGAGGCCATAAAAGGGAGGGCCAGGAAGAGGCAAGTTCAGGAATGATAGGGCTAGGAAGAACTAGAACCAGGAGCACTAGATTTAGGAAACCAGTACCCGGGTGACCGGGGCTGGAGAACCACAGCCAGGATGACCAGGAGGACCAAAATTACCAGGAAAAGGAGGCTTTTAAACAGATGCAAGAGGAAGGCCAAGACCAGAAGGCATAGGACAGCCAGGAGGAGAAGAAAGAAGGCCAGCAAGAGAAGGAAACCTATGTGATTCTAGACCACATGTATTAATATATCCCTATGTAAATGGATCTTAATCATGATTCCTATGTCGTTAAATCCTAGACGCTCCCACACCTTTCAGCTCACTTATAGAATTAATGACATCTATTTACTAAAAAATCAGGCAAGCAAAGTGAATGAAAATCCAGGACTGTTTGATTCCGAACTCTGAGTGATAGAAGATGCTGTCTGATGCTGGCACAATGGTTCAAGATTGGATCAGAGGGCAGAGATCAGAAAGACTGAAACTTGGCTGATGGTCTGTTTAGTACCTAGAGGCCTGCATGGCTTCTCAGGAAGGGAAGGCTGGTACTTGGCCCTGTAGGAGTAGTAGGCCAGCTTGCAGCTGGCATGAGAAACATCCATAGGAACTTGACTGCCAGAGGGAGTGAATCCAGCTGTTTGACTCAATCTATGTTATAGTTTTCTGTCACTCTCCATGCATCAGCCCACCTTCAAGATTGTTGTCACATGATTATAGCATGCCTTTGAACCTCTCACATGATACTTAATACTTCTCATATAGGCTGATTTACAAGCTCACAACCTACCATCCAAACACAGAAAGAGGGTACTTGTCAAAAAAATGCAACTCAATCTCTCCTAAAGCTCTCTGCTTCACTTAATGCTTTAGCACAACCACAAGTTTGCTATGAAACGATTAGAGCATATGTCCAACCCTCACGTATGATACTTGGTGCATCCCACATAAGCCACACAAGATCAACCATGCACAACAACCAGGGTTGTTTTTCTTTTAGCTGATCATATAGAAGTGCTTTGGGGCCTTATTGGGGAAAGACATACTATACAAATCTAGAAATACAAAGTAGCACAATCCTGGAAAAGTGCTTCCTGAATTCTGAAGCCAAGACTCACTGATCAGACAAATCTGGATTGACCAAGGTCGTTTTTGTTGATTCCAGATGGACAGCCCTCTCCATCAGCTTTCAGTGCCTCAGAAACCAATAAAAACATAGGAACTGGGGCATACGTGTGTTTCACTATAGCAGGGGGAATCCTAATCTGACAAATGGAATACATTGGCAAATTTCACCCCATCTACAAACTTAAACTTGTTTCATGGAAGGGACAACAAGAAGTAGTGTGTGCAGGCTAGCATGCGCACCATGAACAAAGGATGCTGCAGGAATGTCACCAACTTGTGCAATGTGAACTTGGGCTTAAATGTACCTCAGCACATACCCACCATCAATAAATCAACATACTGAGCTTCATACATGATGAAGGCAAGAGACTACTGCATGTGGATCTGGACAGCCAATCTACCGATCTCACCATAGGAAAACAGGTTAAAAGTCTTGTGCCTATGTAATATTAATCTACTGCTACTAGGACCGGTTACCATATAGACTGGTTTCATCTGCTCTTGTCAGTCTCGCTTACAATAGGTACAATGGGATGCCTCCCACTCATCAGAGTGCCACCAAACAGCAAAGCAAAAGGTGGAAGTACTTGTGGAGGACATTCATGCCTTTTCAGTTTTCTTGGCTAGCCTATAGTTGATAGGGTAGGATGGTATAGCATTCACAAGCCATGCAGAGGACTTTCATCCCAATAATTTTGTTTTTGATCTTGGCAGTGCAATGAAATAAAGCAATCACACTCCTTTACTCCCTCAACCTAATTTTCCCACGATGTATATATCCTACATTAGTGTTTGCGATTACCAAACAGTGAATCATAAAAATTTACTATTTTGTAATCGCAAACACTAAGTTTCATGCATGTGCCTCTTAAATCTCAGTTTAATTGCAAACAAGCATTGGTTACAGTCAAGTTTGTAAACTTTTCCAAAGTCAATACGAGTTGTGTTCAATTACTCTGGCCCGACTTGAGTGACCAAATCTGACAGAGAGAAGGTCTGGAGGACAATAAAGAGTACTTGGACAGCTACATGGCCGCCAAAGTATTTTCCATTCACGTTCCAAATTTTGCAGCACGACCGCCATAGACTTAAATTGAGTGGTCCTGATGATGCTGATGCAGGAGATTGAAGGTGCTCAATGATGCTCTGGGAGCTGTGCATTTGATGGGGATGCTGTGTGGTTATTCCTTAGTCCACTGGTCAGGTGGGGTGACTTTGCCCACAGAGGCCAGTGTCCCTTGAAATCCTCTTCGAGCCAGTAGAAGCCCAGTTGTTGCTGCCTTACATGCCTTATGTTCCATATACTAGAGACTTATAAGTAAGTTGGTCTCTGCCGATTGGGGTAGCAAATTCCATATACACTTTGAAGGGGGTTAGCACATTGGCACTGAGGTATGGTTAGCAGGGCTCAGTGAACTCTCAGAGTTGAAAAACCAGGAGCATCAATTCAAAAATGTAGGGGTGAATATGCAAAAAGAGATTTTTCCTTACAATTCAATATGGTGAGTAGCTCAGATCAGGCCATCTTATCGTTCGTGAAAATAAAGTCCTCCTCACTGCCATTCCCAGTACTAGTGGCACTTCAAACCATGCATAACCATTCCTGTTTTAATATGTCTCACTGGCAATATAGATACTACTGGCCTAACTGAGCCAATGAGACTAGTGCAAAACATTCTAGAGAGCACAGAAATTGTCATTAAAAATTAAGCTCTACTGCTTGCGGTCAGTCTGAGTGTTTTCTGTAACTACTGCCCTATGTAAAATTGATGTCACAAAGACACACCGAGGGGTTTCCACCCGTTTAACAAACAATGTTAGGATTTATTTGGAGAAGACCAGACCATAGTTCTATGGTGACCCTCATAATCAGAATACCTCCTCATAAAAAAATAGATCATACTTACTTTTTTGTGTGATTAATGCTCCCTCCCTGTCATGCAAGTTTGGCGTAGGCACAAGCAGTCGCAGTTCAACCCTCACCTCACCTTCAAACCCTTAATGCAGACCCTCACCCATTTACTACCTGATCAGGTTAGTACTGGCCCTAGTATCTCCCCATAGAGTTAATGGGAACTTATAATGAGGCTCTGCAAAGCTAAGTGGCAGACTGTCTACCAGACCACAGTGTTTACGGGGTTTTAATGACTGTCCTGACAACCTCTGATTTGCACACTGGCTGACATTCCAATAAAGGTGCCATGGGACTAATGAGTATTTCTATTTGAACCTAAGATTATACTTTGGTGTTCCTGGGGAATTCAGCAGGTTTGTACTGGTGCTCTGGGATTACATTTTTATATGGAGGACTATGCTGTTGCATTACATGCTGGATTCTGCAATATGTGGGGAAAAGTCATTATTAGGGTAGAGCACAGAGGGCCATCATCACCAGCGCTGGGGTGCGGGTGTTGTCACAGGATGAGGTACCCTCGCTGCCGCACCCAGCTAGAGGGCCGAGACCCAAGAAGACCCTCACTCCTTTGTCTCTCTGATCGCGGCTCCCCACGTGGAATTTGCGGTCACCCCTCCCTGCAGATGGAACTCCTCTAGGGTGTTGACCAGATCTCTGGTCCCCCACAGCTCCAAGTAAGATATGGGCAAGCAGCCCTACAGGGCTGATCAGCGCGAGCATCCCAGTACGGTGTGCTCGTGAACTGCAAGCCCGAGGTGCTGGTCCCAGTGTCAGTCAGTCAATCACTTTTATTCGATTAGTAAAAATCAGAAAAAGACACGGGGTACAAAAAAATCACATACAGAACAATACGGCATTACATACAATTACAATTAGTTATAAACATCAAGAATATAAATAACATTTCATATTTTAAATGAACATATTTCATGAGTTCGATAAAAAATTTAAAATTTAAAAGATTCCGTCTGACAAATTATCTACATGGTTTTAGGAGGGCAACGACACTACAAACATGATTCAATTGTTGTATGTCTGTGACGTAAATTAGAGCGCTTCCTATTTGTGCGAACACCTGCCACTAAAAAGCTTGCTAAATGGAATGTTACACGTGCACTCGATAAAAGTTGTAAAAACAGGAGTGCTGGTCTGACCTGTAGAAAGCCCGCCTCCCGCAAAATAGGTAACAAATATTTTTTCCTTATTTGTGCATAGTGTTCACAGCACATGATGAAATGTAATGTATCTTGTGTGGAAAAGTGATCGCAATCGCATGGATTAGCATTAGCAGGGCTCTCCCAGTTGGTGTAAGAACCGAGCAAAAAATGTATCAAGTTAAAACGGAATCTAGTTAAAAGAAAACGATGAAATGGTCTGGTTACAAGGATAAGATATGGTTCAATACCTGGGACAGTTGTAAGTACATAATTCCTTCTAACAAATGGTTTTCTCATCTCAGTCTCCTCCCGCTCTGCCACGAACAGGTTTACCAGTGCAGATTTTATCTCCATGACATCCTCTTTTTTAATGCGTTCAGGAAAATGAAAGAGCTCAGTACGCCCCACCATTGTAAGCATTGATTTGACATAGACCAGCCACGGGATTCTATGGGCTCTGTCCAGTGCAAGACAGTCTTTGAGAATCAGATGGTTTAAAGAACTTTCCAAATTAAGCCAGGTTTTTAACCAACAGAAGACGGGAGCGGATTTTATTAGGTCTGTTACAAACCCCATGCCTAGCTCTGTATGTATTGTAAAAGTGGGAGTGGACTGGGGAACAGAAAGCAAAGACCTAAAGAATTTATTTTCCACAGTCTGGATGTTGTCTGATTTAATATATCCCCAGATCGCAGAACCATAGGTGGCTATAGCCAAGCATTTGGCTTTATATACTTTAAGGATAGCCTCCATTGGTCGCGCCCCCATCCTTTTAGCAAAGCTCAACAGGGCTGCAGCTGATCTTGCTACTGCGTTGGTTTTTGACTTATGTTGGGCACCCCAGGTTCCTCTATCATCAAAGATCACCCCCAAATAGGTAAAAACCGGGACCCTCTTTACCTCTTTGCCTGTACAAAAAAAAGTCATTGATTACTTCTTCCTGCTAGATGATCCGACAATCATGACCTGGGATTTTTGGGTATTTATTTTTAGGTCTAGCGAGGTCATGAAGTCGCCGAAAGAGACAAATAATCTATTAAGAGCCACCCCAGTGCGTGCCAGAAAGAACGGCGGCGTCCGCGTACAAGAGGACCGGGATGTTGGTCTCCCCTGCACGCGGAACGTCCACCGTTGAGGTGGCCAAGGCTGGCTCGAGTGCATTTATATATAGTGTAAAGAGGAGGGGGGCAAGGATACATCCTTGCCGTACCCTCCTCTCCGATTTGAAGTAATTGGTGCACCTTCCATCCCGGGTGACTCTAACAGAGGCCTGTAAACCGCAATGAAGGTCAGCTAGGAAACCCACAAGAGGGGAATCGATGCCCATGTCCAAAAGGACCCTCCACAGCCTCAACCTGTTGACCAGATCGAATGCTGAGGAGAGGTCCATAAAGGCCATGTACAAGGCCCCCTCCTTCACTATTGTGTATTTGCTGATGATCAAATGAAGATTTAAACATTGATCCAATGTGCTCCTATTAGCCCTAAAGCCGTACTGGGCATTGGACATGGTTCCTCTGCCTTCCAGCCATGTTGTCATTCTGCCTAGGATGACTCTGCCCAAGATTTTAACGGCAGAGTCTATTAAGGAAATAGGCCTATAGCAGGCAGGATCACCCCTTTGGTCCTTCTTGAATATTGGTACGATAATAGACCTTGCCCAAGACTCAGGCGAGTTGTTTTCTCTTGAGGCATTAAAAACATTGGTCAAAATTTTGGCTCAAAATTTTGGTACGCACTTGTATAAGTCCGCAGGAACGCCATCCGGGCCCGGGGCCTTATTTTTGTGTGTCTCGTTTATGGCTTTTTCCACATCTTCCTCCTCGAAGGCCAAAATTGGGCCTGCATGGTGGGAGGAAAAGTACTCCTGTGTGGGACCAGGGGTTGACTGACTATAAATGCTTCCAAAGTAGTCAATCCACTGTTCATCTGGGATAATGCATTCCACACCTTGGTTCTCCACCCCTGAGAAAAAGGGCTGGTTAATGACCGCCCAGAATTTAGAACTATCCCCCAACACTTCATCTGATTGAAGGTCACTCCATGCCTCATCCTTGATCTGACGTTTACGATCCTGAATGGCCTGTTTGTATTGCTTCCTAAGGAAAACTATGTGTGTTCTATTTCTAGGTGTTTCCTTCAGCGCTTTTCGGAGAGCAGAGTGTGCCTTAGAACAATTTGAATCGAACCATCTTTTACATCTTTTAATGCCTGGTTTGCTTTTGACCGTTAGATCCGTATTCACTTGTTGGCATATTACATTAAATGCCTTAGTTGTCCCACTATTACAGGCTGTGTTATCTAAGCAAATACCAACCTCTACTTCAACCTTGGCCAGCACATCTTGTAAAAAGGTGATCGGAGTGACTTTGGACCATTTCAGCCTCCTACCCTGATCTTTAGTTGTCAGATCCATGGCACATGTGACCGCAATGTTTTTAAAGTCCAATAAACCCCCTAAAGCAACCTCCAGTGTCACAGGGTTATGATCGCTAAAAGTAGAGTCTTCTACCCTATATGTTAAAATCATGGATAAAATAAAAGATGATAAAAAAATATAATCAATAACCGATCCCGTGTCGTTTCCTTTAAACGTGGGGCGTCTAGGCCCGTCAACACAACAGCTTGATTCATAAAGGTTAAAGGAGGCCAGGAGACTCTCCAAAACATCCCCTTGATTTGTATGTTCAAAGTGCGTGGGCAACGCATAGGGTGGCCCCCCATTTTCTGCCGTAGTGCACTCCAAGGGACATGGGTGTATATTGAAGTCACCCAAGAGGATGACCTCAACTGTTATGTGTTGCTCTATACATCTCTAAGAATTCCCCGAGAGATTCTAGATGTTGATTGGGACTGACAGTTGCTGGTGAATTATAAAAATTTTAAAATAAAACAGTGGGGGAGTTATCGCCCAGTAGTTCTACTGCTAAACAATGCAGTGAACCTGTCTCTAGTTGTTTTGCTGACCCTTTTATGTTTAATGAGATTAGTAATGCTAATCCTCCCTTTGCCCTCCCCGCCATACTAGGTTTTGCGGGAATACTAAAGTGGATGTACCCATCTAGTAAAGGGCTATTTGCTGTGTCCCAGGTTTCTTGGAGGGCTATTATATGAAAAGATGTGACAAAACCTACCCAGTTCTCATCATGGATTTTAGATCTACTACCAGCGATATTCCAACTAAGTATTCTACAGGAGTTTCTGTTAGTTTGATTAGGGGCACTCAGATTTCTAGTGCCACATGAGTTATGTAGTCAATCAGAATTTTCTAACTGGAGCAGGGGGGAAAAACGATTTGACAATAGCAAGCCCCTGCTCTGTGTAACTTCGGGAATCTGCAAAGCTACTGGAGGTAGGGGGGATGCAAAGGTAAAGGGGCAGAGACACCACTATCTGGGAGCATAGCAAAATCACACGGTCCTAGGGTGGGGGTATCTCTTTTTGCAGTTACATTCTGAGCTGGGAGACGTGTGTTCTGGTTACCCCTTGGAGGATAGAAAAAACCAAGAGGTAGTGGTCTTATTCCTTTGTTTAAGAAATCAGGGGCCAGATGTAGGTAGGCTTTAACCGGTCGGTAACGGCCGATTTCGGCCGTTACCGACCGGTAAATGGATTTTGAGATGTAGGGGGCAGAATCGGTAAATTTACCGATCGGTAAGTTTACCGATTCTGTAAATTACCGAATCGGTATTTTTACCGATTCGGTAATTTTGAGATGTAGGTGGGACTCTTCTGAGTCCCACAAGCCTTTCCGAATCGGTATTTTACCATCAAATTCAATTTGATGGTAAAATACCGATTCCGGTGTGCATGCCCATGTGTGCATGCACACCTGTGCCATATGACAGGCAGACCTGCCCTTAGGGCATGTATGCCTGCCACATGGCACACAAACCAGTTTTGGGGGTGCTAGAGGGTGTCAAAGTGACACCCCCTGCACCCTTGTGAAATTCGGTATTTACCGATTCGGTAAATACCGAATCGGTAATGCCCATTCATTGCTATGGGCTTCAAAGCCCATAGGAATGAATGGGCATTACCGGTCGGTATTTACCAAATCGGTAAATACCGAATATTACCGATTCGGTAAATGCACATCTGTATTTACCTACATATCAGTACTTCTATTTTACCGATTCATAAATACCGAATTGGTAAAATTCGGTATTTATGAGTCGGTAAAATAGATTTACCTACATCTGGCCCCAGATCCATCCCAGAACAATCTTTCGGCACTATTCTTCCCAACAAAGTTTACAACAATGCAGTCACCGGTAATGTTCTTAGGTCCGTGACCTACCCACCCCACCCTTCTAGCCATGATGATAGAAGATGATATATCGCCCTCCCCACTTGAGTAGTGTCTACACCATTCCCTTGATTTGCCTTAAAGCTCCTCAGTAGACTCTCTCCCCTTGTATTCTAGGGGAGGGACCCCCGTTAACACTGCCACGAAGGGAGCAGCATCAGGTGGGAGGTGTCCCAGTGAAAAGCTTTACTGAAAGGTTCAGCTTTCGGGCCGGAGCGGAAAACCATGATTTAATGTATGTGCGATAAGAGAGTAAGTGTGCAAGGGAGGTGGTTGAAAGATGGACCCTGGGAAATGGGTATGTGGGGATGCAGTACCCCCTAAATAACCATACAGGAGTTCAGAAGCACATGAATATTTGAGACCTGAGCTGCCCCTGGGCCCTGACTTTGCCACCATTCAAGCAACTGAGGTAGGACTTCGCCCCCCAGAGTGCAGCCTATGTGTGGGCCGGGTCAGCAGGAGGATGCACTGCAAAAGCACTCATAGAGTCTCCCAACGTGGCTCAGGTAGAACTGAGCTGGGCCACCCCTCTTTCAACCAAAGTATCAGTGTGTGAGTGACTCTGACTTTCATTCCATTTGTTTTATCTACAAATTCTTGTTCAAAACTGTCAGGACTATACAAGGCAATGGACCCTCACTTTGCACTATAAGTGCCAAAAGACCTCTATCAACCAAAAGAATCAGAGGTACTTCGACCTGGAGCAAGGCCTGGAGAATAAAGTACTCCAAGATGGCCGACGCTCGGGATGAAGTGACATTCTAGTCTTTTTGAGCCTGTCCTAGGACTCTGTTGAAGCGCCCAACTTAGAACGTTGGTGCACTTCACCTGAGCTCGTGAACCGTCCGGTAGCGTTTTCCCCAGTTGTCCGAGTTAGTTTAGATAGGGTTTTTTCCAAGATTCTCCCCGTGGGTAGTGCTTACTTGTGTTCAGAGTTGGACAGAGTAGATTTTCCAAGCCTTTCCCGTTCCTGAGTGTCTTTTTGAACAGCTTTTCTCTTCGCTCGAGGTAGCGTCCGAGTCTGGCTCATGCGCAGTTCTCACGAGCGGTGAAAGAGCCGAGAGAGCTGCGCGACTATCAAAGCCCAATTAACGTCTGTGCAAGAGGAGTTTTTTTTTTAGACGATAAGAAGGAGCGACTCCGAGAAGAAAAAACAGCACCGAGAGACATTACTTCAACCGGTTGAAAATTGCCAACAAAGCTAAGTGACAAGTCTATAGTCAATGCTTTGTTATTGGGTCATAATTAGTGAAAGTATTATAGACTCACCTGAGATAGTTTCACTCATCAATATCTGCATCTGAAAAAGAAAAAGGAAAATAAATAAATGTTAAGAATTAGCCCAAGTTAAGGAAACGAGAAAAAACAAAAACGGTATGTTGAACATATGTTCCAGAAAATATAGAAGTTTGAGGAGAGATAGTTCAGCTGCTAAAATATTATATTGATTTTTTGTGACAGAAAAGTAAGAACACAAATGCGTAATTCACCAATAAAAATATAGAAGAGGAGCTCATGCTGAAGGTCATACTGGTGTGTATCCATAGGTATTAATAACTAGAGAAGACGTAGGGAGAGATAATTTGGGAAATCAGAAATAATGAATGCTGTTATTATTTAGCTTCCAGAACGTTCCAATAGAAGCAAGAATATCTGAAGGAAGACTCGAGCAGAAGCAGATAACCATTGGCAGTCTCTTCTCTCTTTTGTTATTTTATCCACTCCCCCTACCCCCCCTTGGGGAGACATTCAGCACACTTATTTTATAGTGGTGCGCTGGCGATTCCCGGAGGTGGTTTGGGGAAAAGGCATCTGTTCCTGCACAATATCTGTAAGTGGCTCTGACATCAACCCACCGCCCTGAGAGAATGGTTCCAGTCTGTTTAGTTTTGCTGCAACCTCGGTTGGATCTTTGGGTTATTTGGGGATCAAATTAAATAATTTTTCTGTGACCAAACCATTACCATGGGAAAAAGAAACTGCCAAGGAAGACCCGTGTCACCTCTCAAAACCCAAAAGCTACTTCCATTGATAAGATGTTGCAGAGATTGATCTAACTGAAAGACAGATGTCTCTGTTCACTGATCCCCCAGTCACCAATTTACCTCCCCACCCAGTCTTGACAAACCCCTGAAAAGGATCAAACAGCACTGGCCTATATGGATGGCTCCTGAGAGACTTCCAACAGTTTACAACTTGAGGGAAGGTCAGTAAATGGGGCAGTTAAGAAAAAGATAGCCCCACGTTGTGCACCAAAAGCCTCTTAACATGCAGGTGAACCCAGGGAAGGTACCACCCGCTAAGTTCCCATAATGATAGGGAAGTTGAAGTCCAAACCCCCTAGATCATAAGCCTCACAACAGTCATCATCGAGTCATAACTATTATAAGTGATTATTAGAAATTGGGGTTCTCTAGTTGGCAGAGGTTGGTACCTTTGTCCAAATAGGGACGCTTGCTTCTAGTCAGAGTAAGGGGATATACTCTTTAGATAACCCCTGCTCACCCCCTGGGTAGCTTGGCACGAGCAGACAGACTTATCCCAAAGGCAATGTGTAAAGTATTTGTACTCAAAACACACAGTAATCCAGTGATAACACCACAAATGGACACCACACCAGTTTAGAAAAATAAAGTATCTTATCTAAACTCAACAAGACCAAAACAACAAAGATTCAACATACATGTAATAGGAATAAGACTTTTCAAAGGTTTCAAACAACTGGGTCCATAGATAAATATGGATACGTGATTTCTCACAAAGTACCTGTAGATACGTCAAAATTCATAAGGCCAAACAGCTGCAGGGATGGGAAGCATTGAAAAAAAAAGAGATTGATCAGTTCCTGAGACCATGGGGAGGCGATGCAACAGTTCTGCTGCATGCAGGAGAAGTGATGTGTCGAATACGGTCTGGAGGGGGAAGAGATGCATCAATTCCGAAGCGGTTCTGGTCCACAGATGATGCATCGGGAAAACTTCCCACACCGGTGTAATATGCGGAAATCTGGGATGCAATGGTGATCGATGCGGTGGCATCGAGCAGCGCTGCATCGGTTTCTTCAGCCGCAGTACCTATATGTGTCAGTTCTTGCAGCAGCAACAGGTACTGCATCGGTTTCGTCAGCACCACAGCGATGCATGGAAATTCTTCTTGCGCCACAGTGCTGCATCAGAAAAACAGGCGAGTGATGGATCAAGCCCTGATCTTTGGACTGGGTAAGAGTGGTCTGCTTAATTCAGACACTCTGTTCATCACCACCCCCTGTTCTGAATCGTTTTTGGCCACTATAGGTGTGGCAGGGTATATTCAGACATGAGTCCCTTGCTCACTGCTCCATCAGGATTCAAGCAAGCCGGGCCGACGACGGCTGTAATGCCAGAAACCGGTCCCCGGAAGCTTGTCTCCTTTCTGGTGAAGAATTGGCTTGGTAGTTTGGTCTGCCCTGTTCCCATGTTGCACTGGGCCAGGGACAGACTAATTTGCATATAGCCAGGTTCTGAGCTGGGATGGGGCAGTGAGCTAAATAACGGTGATGGATCAAGCCCTGATCTTTGGACTGGGTAAGAGTGGTCTGCTTAATTCAGACACTCTGTTCATCACCACCCCCTTTTCTGAATCATTTACCATTGCTAGCACACTTGCATTTAAACCGGAACTGCGAGGGTCCGGCAAGAAGGGCGATGCATCGATTTTTGTAGTTCTTCAGGTTTCTTCCAGCTCCCAGCTCCCAGCTCCCAGCAGCAAGCACAACCTCCAGACACCCTGGACTAGAACAGGCACCTCCTGGCAGGTAAGAACTCTCAGCAGCAGAGTTCAGGGGAGCTGAGGGTGAAGTCTTTGTGTCCCTGAGACTTCAGAACAGAAGGCCAGCAGACACAGGCTCTTGGAGATCTTCTTCAAGCAGGTTCAAAGCAAAGGTCCAGTCTTTGTCCTCTCCTTGGCAGAAACAGCAACTGCAGGCCAACCCTACACAGCAAAGGGGCAGTACTCCTCCTCACAAATGCAAAGGTTCCCCTTGAGTCCAGAAGTGATCTAAAGTTCTGGGGTTTTAGGTCTAATACTTCTACCCCAAAATGTATTTGTTCTCTTTGAGCAAGGGTCGCTGAACCCAGTCCAAACCAGTTCTGTTCTCACTGGTGCAGTATGACCATAGGGGGTGCAGACAGTATTATGCAAGGGAGACACACCCTATTCAGGTGCAAGAAAATCTCCTCCAACTACTCTAAATACAGCCAAGGTCTATTCAGCCCAACTCTGGGTCACACAGGAAGGGCCAGGCACACCTCAAGCCCCCAAGTGGCTGTCTACAGTGAATATACATCCCCGGCCCCTGTACCTAAACAAACACTTAGTCAATATACAAACAGGCAGAGGTCCACAGAATGGTTAAACAAGAAAATGCCTGCTTTTTGTAAGGGGCATTTTAAATCACACAATTTAAAAAACATCTTTACTAACAAGGTGTTATTCAATTCTGAGGTTATAGAGCCTAAACTCTATTCCTCATCTTGTCCCAATGGGAAGTCATACTTGTAAGATGTTAGAAAGCATTTCACATTCTATCCTATGGGGCCAGATAACCTTTCAATAGTGTAAAACTAAATTGGCGGAACTTCACTATCAGGACATGTTACACACACCAGTACGTGTCCTACCTTTCACCTACACTGCACCCAGCCCAAGGGGCACCTTGGGGCTACCACAGGGGTGCCTTACATGTAAGAAAAGGTAAGGTTAGGGCCTGGCAAGTGGATGACCTTGCCAAGTCGACATGGCAGTTAGCAACTGTACACAGACACTGAAGTGCCAGGTCTGAGATCACTTTTCAGGGCTACTCATGTGGGTGGCACTATCAGTGCTACAGGCATACTAGTAGCATTGGAATTAAGGCCCTGGCACAATTCACTACTAGGGACTTAACCGTAAATCTAATATGCCAATCAAGGAAAACCAATTTGTGAGAAGCTGGCCTGGTATATAATGTTCACTAATGTAAGTGGGCACATTTCACCAGTCTAGAGAACACTTATGTGATTTACGAAGTCTCAGACAACCTTAGAAAACTATCCAAGGGGTAGCTGTGGAGAGCAGCCTTCAGGCTTAGTCCTGAAGGCGTGTAAAGCAGTTTATGCTACTAGAATGCAATCTTGTTGTATAGATTAAATGAAAAAGAACCACACAAGTATTTATAATAATATGTATTTATTATATAACACTATCTAGTACGTTATAGTATCTCCCACACAGAGATAGACAAGAAGCACACAATCCCTTAGCAAAGAAGTCACAGTAAATAGCACTAATACACAGTGGGACCCAGGGGGGGGGAAACCATATACTAAGAAAGTGGTATAAGAACCACGACTAGAGTCAAGACAACGTCAAGAGGATGTAGAATTACTGGGGATCTACAGAACCACCCAAGGTAAGTAGATAAGGACCCCACTGAGAGCATGTACAGTGTGTGAACAAGATTGCGTGCTCCGTACAAGTCTATGTGCAAGTCACGCTTGGATTTTTATAGATTAGGGTCCCTTTCCAGTGGAACCTGAAGAAACCCTGTGGAAGACAGAAGGTTGGAGAGCCACCCTCCCGTGAATACCTTGGTACCAAAGTGACCTACCCCAGGGTAGCTGAGTCCATAAGTGTGAAGTCGCATCGGAAACAACCATCAAACCCAATAGAGGACTTTAGGAAAAGGCCGCTGCTGGAAGAGGAGAAGATGTCGGAGGAATCCAAATGTACATTCTTGAAGAGGAGTACCTGAAAGTAGAGGGGACAGAGCCGATGTCACTCAGGGGTGACCAGGCGACTTGTAAGACAAATGCCCTCCGATGTCGGGTGCTTCAGGAAGAATGACAGTGACCTTGACTCTGCAGCTGCAAGGAACAGGTAATGCTGAGGACAACCAGGACCCGGTTACGAGCTGTCCAACAAAGGATGTTGAGTGCTGAGGGGTCGGTGTCTGGTGGGAACACTAACAAGCCTTGGCAAATGCAATTCACGCAAGAAGTCAGGAAGGACCAGTAAGGTCCAGGATACTCACCAAAAGCAGGGGAGTCAGGGCAGGCCCTGAGCAATCAGGGGAGCCCAAAAGAAACAAAGGTGACCCTGAAATGGATCCACGGGCCAGAGGCACAGGAGTCACAAGAGGACCTCAAGCAGCTTAGCAAAAGATGCAGGCCACGATGCACACAATGCGGTGTGGCTGAATATTTTGGTCACTGGAGGTGATTGAGGTTGGGGCTATTTGGAGCCTGAAGATCTTCTTACAAAGACTGCAACAAGCCTTTACAACTGCAAAAGGGATGCAGTACTCAGGGTTTCGGTTATTGCAAACCCCACAATGAATACTGGCCTCAAACTTGGTGAGAGGGTAGAGCAGGAATTGGGAGCGTGGAAAAACCATGACCTGTGTTGCAGAGCCCACGGCGTCCAAAAGAGTGCAGGATCTGCAGACGGGTCAACTTAGTTGCAATACCTGCGAATGCAGGGGAGTGACTCCATCACTCCAATGGAGAATACTTCAGTAGTCCTTGATGCTTCGCAGACCTTGTAAGGTTTCTGTATGATGCACAGGCACAGTCAATGCAGCAGACTAGAAGGGAGACAAAGTCAGGTCCAAACAAAGTCCACCAAATTCCAGAGTGCCCGGACGGTAGAAGTGCAGTGGTTTCAGTTCTCAATCTTACTCCACGATGAATCTAGGGTCCTACACCCAAGTAAGCCTTAGGTACCCTAAGGAGAGGGTTGGGAAGATTCAGGGGGGAGGTTACTATCAGTTTTGTGCCATGGGAATCTGTTGGGGTACCTATGCCCTGGGACCTTAGTACCATATACTAGAGACTGATAAGGGTACCCCAGTATCCAAATAGGAGTGTACCTAAGTATTCAATACAACAATTTAGGGCAAAGCAGATAGACTGGGGTCCTGATTAGCAGGATCCCAATCAGAATAGTGAAAAAAACAGCATCACATCATGCAACACAAAGTGGGGGTCACCATAAGAAGTAGATCCTACTTTCCTACACAATCTCCCACAAACATATAGAGGAGACTAACCTTGCCCAGTTGAATCTTCATTTTCTAAGGGAAAATATCTGGAGGGTCCATCTGCATGGTTACTCCCAGGCCTATGTTCCACTGTATATAGTCCATCCCCTGTAGGAAAATGGACCACCTCAAAAGTTTGGGGTTTTCATCCTTCATCTGTTTTAGCCATGAGGGGCTTATGGTCTGTCTGAGCAATGAAGTGGGTGCCAAACAAGTATGGCCTCAACTTCTTCAGGGCCCAGACCACAGCAAACTCTTCCCTCTCTAAAGCTGACCAACGTTTATCTCTGGAGATCAACCTTCTGCTAATAAAAGCTACTGGTTGATCCTGGCCTTCTGCATAAAGTTCTGACAACACAGCCCCTACCCCCAACTCAGATGCATCTGTTTGGACAATAAATTGCTTGAAGTAGTCAGGACTGCAGAATGGGAGCCGTGCACATGGTCTGCTTGAGATCATTGTATGCCTTCTGACAGCTCACTGTCAACTGAACTTTCTTGGGCATTTTCT
The DNA here is from genome assembly GCF_964261635.1 of Lissotriton helveticus. Classification (NCBI taxonomy): domain Eukaryota; kingdom Metazoa; phylum Chordata; class Amphibia; order Caudata; family Salamandridae; genus Lissotriton; species Lissotriton helveticus. Next base: position 1,297,864,328 of record NC_136063.1, on the reverse strand, counting down.
TGGAGGTGATATCATTCAAGGGACTAACTATGAACCCATATTCTTTTACAAATCTCCTGGACTACCCACTCAGGCCCAAAAAAGCACAGATCTGAGTCTGGGGAGTAGGAGCAACTCAGTCCATTATGGTCTGGATTTTGCTCTGAAGGGGTTGAACCTGGCTTCCACCCACAAGGTGGCCCAGGTACACAACCTTGATCTGCCCTATCTGGCAATTATTAGCCTTGATAATGAGGCCTGCTTTCTGCAGAGCCTCCAAAACCTTCTTCAAGTGGACCAGGTGATCCTACCAGGTGGAGCTAAAGACATCTATATCATCAAGATATGCTGCACTATAGGCTTCCAGACCTCTGAGAACTTTGTTCACCAGCCTTCGGAATGTGGCAGGTACATTCTTCCAAACAAAGAGAATCACAATAAATTGATAATGCGCACTAGGGGTTGAAAATGTAGTTTTTGGTTTGGCCTTCTGAGCTAGATTGATTTGCCAGTAACCTAGCAGTGATTTCAAATGTGCTCAAGAACTTGGCTGAGGCCAACGTGTCAATAAGCTCATCTACCCTAGGAATTGGATGAGCATCAGTCCTAGTGACTGCATTGAGCCTCTGTAGTCAACACAAAACCTCATTCTCTCTCTTACCACCCTGGGTGTGAGGTTTTGGTACTAAGACCACTGAACTAGCCCGAGGGCTATCTGAAGGCTCAATCACTCCCAACTCCAGCATCTTTTGACCTCTGTCCTGATGCAATCTCCGACATGGTCAGGCTGCCTGTAGATTATATTCTTCCCAGGTAGACTCCCACCTGTGTCCATTTCATGGGTACACCAGGTGGTTTGACTGGGTATCAAAGAAAACATATGCCTATATTGATTGAGGACCTTCCTGCAATCAATCTGCTATTGGTCAGTGAGGCTTCCTGCCAAGGCTACATCATCCACTGACCCATTATCTGGGTTTTGTGAGAGGAGATCAGGGAGATGGTGACTCTCTTCCTCCTGTCCCTCATTAGGTGCCATGACCAAGCCCATATCGGGCGAGTCTACAAAAGGTTTGAGCCTGTTCACATGGAGCACCCTGTGCGGACTCCTGGGAGTGCCAAGGTCTACAAGGTAGGTGGCCTTACCCTTTTGCTCAATGGTAGTTTGGGGTCCACTCCATTTATCTTGGAGTTTGCTGAGGCCACAGGCTCTAACACCCACACCTCTCGGCCTGGTTGGTAAACAGTCAGGAGAGCCTTTTGGTCATGCCAAGCTTTTTGCAATTCTAGACTGGCCTCCAGGTTTTTACTTGCCTTTTTCAAGTACTCAGCTACTCTGGAGCGGAGACCAATTAAACAGTCCACTATGTATTGTTTGGGAGGTTTCAGAGATAACTCCCATCAATCTTTCACCAAACATAAGGGACCCCTAACTGGATGCCCGAACAGAAGTTCAAAAAGGCTGCAGCCAACCCCCTTCTGAGGGACCTCTCTGTAGGCAAAGAAAAGGCAGGGCAGAAAGACATCTCATTTTCACCGAAGCTTTTCTGCCCTTCAGAGGTTTGTTGAATCTCTCAACTAACCCATTGCATTGAGGATGATAGGGTGTAGTGAATTTGTAAGTTACTCCACACCCCTTCCACATTGCAGTGATGTAACTTGACATGTATTGTGTACCTCTGTCGTTTAAAACCTTCTTAGGGAAGACCACTCTGGAAAAAAATCCCAAGAGGGCCCTAGCCACCACAGGAGCTGTGGTGGTCCTAAGGCGAATGGCTACTGGGTCGCTAGTGGTGTGGTCCACCACCACTAGAATGTAGCTGCACCCAGATGCTGCAGGAGTGTTTATGGGACCAATAATATAAATCCCAACCCTCCCAAAGGGATCCTGCCCCAACTGGAAATGGTATAAGTGGGACCTTTGTCTGTCACCTGCCTTATCACTGGCTTGGCAAGTGGCACAGTAGTGACAAAACTCCTTGGTGTCCTCAGACATGTGAGGCCAGTGAATGTGAGGGACACGCTTGTCCCAAGTTTTACTTTGGCCTAAGTGTCCTGCCAGGGGAATGTCATGTGCTAGGGTGAGTAGGAAGCCCCTAAACTTCAGAGGTATACCCAACCTACTAGTAGCACCGGGCTTGTGTCTCTACCCTCTGAATTAAGGAGCACCTCACCCCGGTAGATCCTGTGGGGCCCACTGACATTATCAGCAGCCTTAGCAGCAGCTTGCTGTCTGAGGTGTTCAAGAGAGAGGCAGGTTTGCTGTTCCAAACTCAAGTCTGCCCTGTAAGGGCCCCCTGTCCCCAAGAACTTAACCTGATCAGGCTCAAGCTCATCTTGGACAGTTCCTTCACAGAGACTGAGATTATCTCCCTTAAGAGACTGATCCTCACTCTGAGTCTGGTGGGGGGGAGACACAGCCTTACCCCTCATTCTTCTTCTCTTGGAGGGTACTTGGTCCATTGTTCCAGGATCCAGGGCCTGTTCAGTGGATGTCAGTTTGGCTTGTGGCCTAGTCACAGCAAACACCTATGCAGAGATACCCTGCATTGCTGCATGAGTTCAAAATTCAACCTCAGCCCAGGCTGAAATTTCCAAATCATTGCCCAACAAACAATCTACTGGTAGTTCTGAACTTACCACAACCTTCTCAGGGCCAGTTATCCCTCCCCAGCTGAAATTAACAACTGCAAAGGAATGGTCAGCCCTGACATTGTTTGAATTGGTCACTTGGTACTTTTCACCAAGTATGATCTGCCCAGGAGACACAAGTTTTTCTTTCACCATGGTGACACTGGCCTCTGTTTTCCTGTAGGCCATTGCCTCTGTTCCCCATTGATCAAAGGTTGCTGTCTGTACTTGCCCAGGTTACTGGAGCTGACAATTAAGGTGGCAAGATCTATGCCGCCATCACAGACTAGTACAGCCTGAGCTGGAGTTCTGATTAAGTCAGAACCCACCTCAGATCCAAAGATTAACCCCACAAATCCCTTGTTCCCTGTATAACTACTTGTACTTGTGCTAGGGGGGGCAGTTGCCTTAGGGGCAGTGGTGGTAGGAGTAGTTTGCTTGGCTTTTGAACAATCAGCATATTTTGTGCAATGGGGTTTCATCTTACAAAAGTATTACCAAGGTTTCTTTTTGCCTTTTCCCTCATTGGATCGTGACTCCCCACCAGCTGCAGGTTTTGGGGGCCCCGATGAAGACTCTTTTTTGTCTTTAACCTTGCCCCCACCCTTAGCTTGAGTTTTTGAAGAATCTTGCTTCTTCTAGTCACCACAAATGTTCTGGTTTTTCTGCTTCACCCCGGTCCTGACCCACTTATCTGCCTTCTTTCCCAATTCTTAAGGAAAAGTCAAATTGGAGGCCACCAGGTATTGAATAAATAGCTGATGTTGGCAATTATTAAGGATCTGCTCCTTCATAATCAAATTGTACAAACCTTCAAAATCATGCACGTTGCTGCCAAGCAACCAACCTTCCAGAGCCTTAATAGCACCATCCACAACGTCTACCCAAGCCTGATTCTGTGCCTTCTGGGTGACTCTGAACTTAATCCAGTATTGTTCAGTGGTGAAGCCAAACCCATCAATGCAAGCCCTCCTTAAAACTGAGTAATTGTCAGCCTCCCCTTCTCTAACAGTGAGGAGCTTATCTCTACCTTTGTCAGCAAAGTAGAGCCACAAAATAGCTGCCCACTGCTCTCGAGGGACCGTCTGCAGTTTACAGGCCCTCTCTAAAGAAGTAATCCATTTGTGGATGTCATCCCCAACATGGTAGGGAGGGACAATCTTGCTCTGGCTCCTCTGGTCAAAGGAATGTTCCTTACTTGCAGTGGCACTGTTACTGCCACCATGGGACTCCATTCCCACATTCTTCCTAGCCTTTTGAAATTCAAGGGACTCTCTGTCAAGGGTCAACTGCTCTTGGCTGAGCCTAAGCCTAGCTTTCTCCTGCTCAAGAAGTTGGTACTCCCTATATAAAGAGTTCCCTCTCTTACTAGAAATGGAAGTCCCTACTGAATGTTGTGAGGTATTGGATTCTCTCGAGGAGGATCTAGACCTACTCTGCACTCTCCAAGGTTGAAAAAATGGGGGGCACCTTCTGGGCCACCTGCTGTATCATCTAGAAGGTCTGAGCTGTCTAGGTGGGAGTCCTCAGGCTCCACCTGGTCAGTGTTAGATTCTAGGTCAAAGAGGGGTTCCACTCCTTCCCTATCTTCATTCCTTGGCCCCCACTCTCTCCTGTTCATCTGAACCAGAGGCGTTCCTGAGGTCAACCACCATTAACACCTCTACAATGCGCTGAATGTTTGCACTTCTCCCTGTCTTTAGCTTTCTAGATGCACACAGTGCTTTCAGTTTGTTAGAATGAAAGTTCACAGTATCTAGTAGGCAGAGAGCCACTGGCATCTCCTTTAGTAGACATATTAAGTGAGGTGTGGTGTTGCAGCTACCTAACCTAGTGAGACTTAACTCTCTGATGTTAGAGAAAGAGTGTGCTAGTCCCTTGACTTACCCAACCCTAAGTTCAGTAGTACTTATTTCTTCTAAGCTTGTATTTATATGTGCCTTTTACTAGTGATGGTTTTTCAGTTAATCAATACAAAGATGTATCTGGTAAAGCAATGCAGACTTGAATCCCAACTGCTGCAGACCAATGCGAGAAGCTGACCTGGTATATGATGTCCACTAATGTAAGAGGGCACCTTTCACCAGCTCAGACAACCCTTATGGTGATTTAGAAGGTCTCTCAGACAACCTTACAAATCTATCCAAGTGGTAGCTGTGGAGAGCAGCCTTCAGACTTAGTCTTGAAGGAGTGTAAAGCAGCTTATTTTACCAGAATGCAATCTAGTATCATAGGTTAAATGAAAAAGAACCACACAAAGTATGTATAAAATATTTATTTCTTATATAACACTATCTAGTATGTTATAGTATCTCCCACACGGAGATAGACACAAAGAACACAATACCTTAGCAAAGAAATCACAGTAAATAGCACTAATACACAGAGGGCCCCGGGAGGGACCAAACAATATACTAAGAAAGTACTATAAGAACCACGACTTGAGTCAAGACAAAGTCGAGAGGACATAGAATTGCTGGGGACCCTAGAACCACCCAAGGTAAGTAGTTAGGGACCCCACGGAGAGTGTATGCAGTGTGAACACAACCACATGCTGGGTACAAGCCTATGTGCAAATTGCGGTTGGATTTTTACAGATTAAGCAACCTTCCCAGTGGACCCAAAGAAAGCCAGTGTAAGACAGGAGGTTGGGGAGCCACTCCACTCGTTGATACTGTGGTACCCAAGTTACCTATCCCAGGGAAGTCGGGTGCATAAGTGTGAAGTGGTGTCGGAAATCACCAGTAAACCCAATAGAGGACTTCAGGAAAGTGTCACTGGTGACTTGGAAGACGAATGCCCACCGATGTCGGGTGCATCAGGAAAGATGACAGCGACCTTGACTCTGCAGCTGAGAGAACCAGACGATGCTGATGACAACGAGGACCTGGATATGAGCTTTCCCACAAAGGATGTCGAGTGCTGATGAGTTGGTGTCCTGCGAGAGCATCAACAAGCCTTGGCAAATGCAAACCATGCAGGAAGTCAGGAAGGTGCAATGTTGGGACCAGCAAGGTCCAGGAGACTCACCACAAGCAGGGGAGACAGGGCAGGCCCCGAGAAATCAGGGGAGCCCAAAAGAAACAAAGGTGACCCTCAAATGCTCCCAAGGCCTGCTCTACCCTCCCACCAAGTTTGAGGCCAAAATTCCTCGTGGAGGTTGCAATAACCAAACCCCTGAGTACTGCGTCCCCTTTGCAGTTGCAAAGGCTTGCTGATGTCTTTAGAAGAAGATATTCAGGCCCCAATTAGCATCAACCTTGAGCAGCTCCTGTGACCAGAATCTTCAGCCATACCACATTGTGTGCATAGTGGCCTGCATCTTTTGGTGAGCTGCTTGAGCTCCTCTCACGACTGATGTTCCTACTGCCTGTGGGTCTTCAAGTCTTCTGTATCTGGTGGGAGAGGATGAACCTTTGGGGGGGCTCTCCATATTGATTGCTACTCACCTTGTACGTCTGGTTAGGGAGATTCAAACGGGGTCAACAGATATAATGTGCGTATTGTTGACAATCTCCCCTGCTGTAGTTATAGCACTGGTTAATGTTTACTCCAGACCTGTGAGTAACAGTAAAGAATTTCTAACAGTGGAGCAATCCTTTTATCCTCCATCTCCTGCATATAAGGTCATCGGGGGAGATCTTAACTGCATATTTGAGACCTTGGGCATCAGACAGAGTGACATCACATGAGAAGAAAGGGCCATACCAGCACTAATAACCCCCCCATTAAGAGATGGTCCTCTTTAGCCCTACAAATAAATGCTTTTGTACTGAGCCATTCTATATGGGCCTGTAATGTCTGAACCCAGTCCGACAGGCTGACCTTGCCTGTCGGACTGGGTTCGACCATTACAGGTCATATATCAATATCAGGACTCTGTATATCAATGGATGGGTGGAATTTTTGAATGGGGTAAGAGATAGCGAGGCTCCTAAGATCTGTTCTTTTAAAATCCCTGACATAATGTTTGCCAACGACACTTTACTTCTGTAAAAAAAACCTATGGGCATGCAAAAGATCCTAGATGGTACAGCTCCTTTTGTATTTTGCGGGATCTTAAAGTCAATGTCGCTAAGACCAAATTTATGGTCCTTAATCCATTGCCCTCTACACTAGCTAGCCCATTTTTGAATGGAACTCCCTTGGAGAGGGTCTCTACCTTCGACTATCTGGGTTTACCCCTTAATGAGCATATGGATTGCTCCTTTCACATCTGCAAATGAAGGCTGAAACATGCGCAGAGTACTGGCGGTCTTCCTAAAGTCCAAAGAGCTTTCTTTTTTAAGCCTATTAGCCCCCTGATAGAGATCTACAAATCCCAAGCTCTGGGAGCCATCACCTTTGGGCGGAGTTGTGAGGGAATAACCCAGCAAAAGAGATTTTGCAGGTGGAAAATCATTATATTAGACCGTTAGTGAATCCTCCCCTGAGGACTCCCCTGACTCTGCTTCACTTAAATCTAGGTTTGAGACCTATCATAGAGGGAATAGGCCTAAGACCGCTATGCTTTTGGTAGAAATCTGGGCAACCCCAAAACTAATGTCATATAGACTTGCCCTGGAGGAAATATTAGATATAGCGGGTGAAAATAGTGTACATTGACTCTCCTATGTCCGGGAGACCCTGCACTGCATTGAAGTTGCTCCCCTATGGAGTGATTCAGCTGGAGCAGTATTGGCAATATACTAGAGGAAACTTGTAGATTGTTTGAGGACAGTCAACCATTCTTTATTGGCGGGTGTAGCCGTGGGCTCTCTGACCGAAAGATGTTTTGAGGTCAAAGATGTTTATAGCGCAGAGACATTCCTTGAGGAGATACAGCCTGTTTTTGACGGGAAACTCTATCCACAATTTAGGCATGGTATCCTGCCATTGCGCGTTTTTAGAGAGAGATCCAGCATTTATTAGTAGACAGTTAATGAGTGGCCTTTGGTGATAGTGGGACTTTGTTTGGTAGAAGAGTGATCAGTATTGTGTGGGTTTGTAGTAGGTGTGTTTTTAGTGCTGGTATTAGCTGTTTTAGGATAGCAATCGTGTAGCTGTTCTGTATCGTGTTCCTCATCCAGCATGCTGAGAAGGCATTTTGATGGGTCTGCATGTGTATATGTTGGAGATGGTGCTTGAGAGTGAGTTGGAGTGCTGTGTTGCTTTTGTGGTGTAACATTGTTGTGGGGAAGCAAAGTTGTGACATGTGGCATGTTGCTTATATTTTTTGTGTGTGTTTAAGGCGAAAGGTGTATGAGTCAGGGGAGGTGGTGCTGTATTGCTGTATTTGTGTTAGGTGTGGTGGAAGAGTAAAAGCTTGGCATTGGAGTTTGTTCCTTTGTGTGGTTTGAAAGGTGGGTATATGTTTGTTTTTCGTGATGGTAAGTATTATGAGGTTTTGCGTTTTGAAGATCTTGTTGTGCTGGTGTGTGTGATATGTTTTGCTTTTGAGGAGTAGTGAAAAAGGGTGCTGATGTATATGTTTCATGCAATGGATTTGGTTGTGTAGTATTGTTTGTGAGAGGAGGATGTGACGTAGAGGGGGCGGTGATGTGTTTATGAGTAGAGTATATGTTGTGTGTAGGAGGGAATGAAGTAGAGGTGAGAGTGTTTATCTTAGACTGGTTTGTTGCAAGAGTTACAAAGTATGGTGCTGTGCAGTGTCTGTGTTTGTGCGTTAGTGTTATTATGGTAGAAGGGAGAGGAGGGTGTTTGTTGGACAACTGATGGAAGGATGATTATACGTTTGTTAGTGATAAAAGGTGGTCTGTTAGGTGTAATTACAACAGGGAGAGTGTGTTTGAATGGGATGTAGTTATGTATTGTGTTGATTGGCATTGTGTTAGTGATGAGTGTATTGGTTTTTGGTATAGGATAGAGATGTGTACTGTTTGTAGGTGATAGTGGATATGTGTGGTCGTTGGGATAGTAGGGTGTGTAGATGTGGTTTGGTTGGGTTTGTAGTGCAGTACATACAAATCACAACGACGCAGGTACTGAACATCATAAAAAACTTAAGAGCAGATGGAGCCCCTGGTCCAAATGGCCTCCCCAATACCCTATTTAGACAAGATCCAAAGTTTTGGGCTAGCCAATTATCTACCTTGTTTTGTCACAGCCTAAGCACCGGGAAAATTCCGGACTCCTGGAGGGGCAGTATTTTACATCTGATACACAAATCAGGGCCCCGGTAAGATCCAAAGAATTATAGGCTAATAGCCTTAATAGATGTAGAGGCTAAGATCTATGCATCAAATCTTTTGGTAGAACTGGAATCCTGGGTCAGCAGCAAAGGGCTAATTCCTCCGACACAAACAGGCTTTAGGGCTGAAATGGGCACTCTCACAAACTTATCCGCGTTAACTCTCCTGGCAAAAAAGGCAATTGATAATTCCTCCACGCTTTACACCTGTTTTTTAGACTTGACAGCGGCCTTCGACAAAGTGCCGAGACCTAAACTTTGGGCCAAAATGAAAGCCTGGGGCACGCCGCCAAAGCTACTTGGAGCAATTATAGAGCTATATTCGCACACCTGGGTTCAAATAACAAAAGGAGATGGCCGATGCCTAACTAAGAAATTCACAACTTTGAACGGCCTAAAACAAGGCTGCGTGTTGGCCCCCAGCCTCTTCAACATCTACACTGCAGACCTAGAAAGCGATCTACGTACAATCCAGGGAGATCCACCAAAATTGGGCCAAACACCTATAGTTAGTCTACAATACGCAGACGACATCGTGCTCCTCTCAAAAACCCCGACTGGTCTACAACGTTTGATTTCCAAACTCGCGTTATACATCACCAAAGCACAATTAACTATAAACCTTAAAAAATCAAATATCTTATGCTTCTCCAACTCCAGAAAGAAAAAACCTAAATTTGTATGGAGGATAAATTCTTCTACATTGACACAGGTGGACAAATATAAATATTTGGGCATTTCACTCGACCATCAATTAAAGTACAACCACCATTCAGAACTGGGGAAATCAAAAGCCAAACAGCTTCAATTCGCTTTTAAAACTATACAAACACCCCTAATTGGTAGTTCCACCAGCCATATGCTAAAGATCGTAGCTGCCAAATTTTTGCCATCGCTCACATATGGCTCGGAAATGATGGCAACCAGGGACTCCACAGTGCTAAATCTAGCCCAATCCAGACTGTTTAAAAGCCTCTTTTCGATCCCGAGACACATGTCACAGCCCAAATACGCTTGGAATATGGACTAACCAATCAGACTCCGGCAAGGCAAGGTGCTCTGGCCAAGTATTACTGGCGCATGAGGGACTCTGAAGATAACACCCTAGCCCATTTTTGTTGGCTAGAGGTCGAAAAACAGGCCGGGTCCTCAAATTCAACATATAAATCTCTTAGGCAAGCGCTTGTTTCATTAAAGCTGGAAGAATCCTGGCTCTCACCTGGATCATTCAACGCTTTTAAACATCTAACCAATAAAGCCATCAAAGAAGCATCGCTGCTAATGGACAAAGCCGCAGTGGCAGGAAAAAGCCATGCCTGGATTGTGTTGCCAACTTACAAATATCTGAAACCTCAGCCATACTTGCAAGATTGTTTTAGGGACCACTATAAGAGGAAATTAAGCCTTCTGAGGCTGGGATGCTTCTCGAGTAAAGACCTCACCCCCAAATGGCAACGGTCCTGGTAAACTTCTGCCTGTCGCCTCTGTGGCAACACCATAGAGTCTTTATTGCATTTAATATGCATATGCCCGGCACTGCATAAACTAAGGAAAACGCTTTTGCTACCACTTTTAAGAGAAGCTCAGGTGAGAACTTGCAGGGCGACTGTGATAGAATGCCTCAGCGGGTCCCAGATACAACTAGCCTGCAAAACTATAAAATTACTGGCTCAAGCTGCAGAAGAGCTAGAAAACAAGGCAGTAATCAAAGACGATCTTGGCCAACCGGTCTTATCACGGCTGCCCCTGGACCCCCACTTTTTCCATTCTTAATGGACATCCCCTTATTCTCACTTTTTCAGGCTGTGTTCTCTACTCTGAGTCAAAACGTGTATCATCCACCTAACTCACTTATTCCCCAAAGTATTTGCACTTTTTCCTAGAACAATCATCAGTCGTTTCGCAGTTTCAATGAGACAGTCATATCCCCCCCTAGCCACATCCTTATAACTTTACACTGCGATTGTATACTTGTGTAAGTTTGTTAAGATAATGGTTTTTTTCCGGTTTGTTTGTGATTTTAATGTTGTTTTTATGCTGACTTCACGATGCACATGCTGTTTGTATGGTGGTAAGACCCACCCTTTTATGATTTTTTTATAAATCAAATAAAAGTATATATTATTACATTAATCTGTGCATAGTGTTCTGTGTGATGTACATTTGGTGTGAGTGTGTTGCTCTGTTTGTGGATGTGGATGGTGTGGGCTGGGTATTGCTAAATGAGAAAAAGGGCAGAATTTCTGGCACTAGTCCTGACCAGTCTCGAACAGGCTCAAACAGGAAACTGCCATTGTCCTCTCTGCCCTTAACAGGCTCAAACAGGAAACTGCCCTTGTCCTCTCTGCCCTCAGCCTCTACGCCTGGGCTGAGACGCCCTAAGCCTGGCTTTTTTTATAGCCTTAGTAATCAGGTGACCCCTTCAGCCAATCGGAACCCAAGCCCTAACACTATCCAATCACAACACCAGCCCTAAAATCTGGAGCCAATAGGAGACTAGGACCTTACAGCCAAGCACCCAATCAGTTCAAAAACCCTGATCTCTACTTCCAATAAAGGCCCTAGCCCTACCGGTAGTCCCAAAACAAGTCCATGCAATAAATGGCACAGGTAGCCCTAGTCCCTACTTCCAATAGAAAGCCTAACCCACACCTAGTCCAGCAACCAATCACACCAGAAGCCCTAATCGCTACTTCCAATTAAAGGTCTAACCCTAGCCCTAGTCCCACTCTACTCCAAACAACCAATAACATAGGAAGCCCTAGTCCCTACTTCCAATAGAAATCCTAACTCTAGGCCTAGTCCCAACCCTACAATGATTGAATCACAGACCCAGAAACCAATCAGAACCCTCAAATACCCAACCAATGAGGACATTAACCCCAATCCAATAGAAACACTAGATACAACCACCAATCAGTGTAGACATGTACCAAACACTAGCAGACCATATAAGGTCCCAGCGACCTCAGACAAGGTTTGCTGGCCATGGAGTTGGAAGCTGGTTCTCCTGTTCAGAATCTCCTAGGAGACAAACAGGCTCAATCCACACTTTGGACTTCAGCAGGTAAGGGCCTCACTAACTTTAAATCTAACAATACTGTTTGAATAAAACTTTTCTCCCCCTGCTGGCCAAAAAACGAAGTGCAGAGGCCCTGGTAAAACACGGTTTAAACAGCTCACAGAAGCACCCTCTGATGTAGAAAAAATCCCTGTTGCTGGGGGGAGGCAGGGGGGCTGGTTTCACTGGCTTGTGAACACAAAATGGTGGCTGGGAGTGCACTGTTTTAACATACAGGTCTTAGCACAGAGCAAAGGAGAAATTTGGAGGGAAAACAGAATTGTCACCAAGGAATGAGAGGGACAAACTACTGAGGTTGGACTGCAAATCCCACAATTCAATACACTAAATGGAGGCAATCATGGGCAGGGAAAACCACACATTTAAAACACAACACAGGTGATAAAATATGCAATTACAGGCAGGCTAAAACTACAATTTTTTACTGTAACAATCGCCAAGGGCAGAATTAAATGCTTTGGCTTAACTTCTCTTGGGTGTGCGGGGAGGGGCTGTCAATAAATGGGAAGAGGGGAGTGAGGAGGCGAAGCACGAGTGGAAAGGAGGGAGCGATGGGAGCAGCAGCAGTAGCAAAGAGGGACCAAGTGGGGAAAGTAGGTGGAGAAGAGAGAGCAAGGTGGGGAATCATGAGTGGAAAGGAGGAAGTAAGAGATACCTGTAGGAGCAGAAAGGAAGGAGTAAGGAGAGCAGGTGGAGGGAAAAGGAGGGTGCGAGGGCAGCAGGAGTAAAAAAAGAGGAAGCAGAAGTAGGTGGGACAGTGTGAGCTGGAGTGAAAAGAGAAACACATCCCACGTCAGCGGAGCCTAACACTGACGCGGGATCTTGTCATTGCCGCCATTCCCCGCTGCCCACACAGGCCACGCCCCTTTTTCAGAGGCCACGCCCCCTACCACAGTATTTAAGGCGCTGATTACAAGCCCCTTGACGCAAGTGATTTCCCCTGAGGCGGAAGCCGGGAGTAGGCCTGTTTGCTCGTTCTTTTTTTTTATTTGAGTGTCACATTTAACCTGTTGCTTTTACCTGCTCACTGCTTCACTTGCACAGAGTGCCTCCAGCCTCCTAATTCTCATCGCGCAGCGGAGCCTAACGCTGACGCGGGATCTTGTCATTGCCGCCATTCCCTGCCGCCCACACAGGCCACGCCCCTTTTTCAGAGGCCACGCCCCTACCACAGTATTTAAGGTGCTGATTACAAGCCCCTTGACGCTAGTGATTTCTCCTGAGGCGGAAGCCGGGAGTAGGCCTGTTTGCTCGTTTTTTTTAAAAATTTGAGTGTCACATTTAACCTGTTGCTTTTACCTGCTCACTGCTTCACTTGCACAGAGTGCCTCCACCCTCCTAATTCTCATCACGCAGCGGAGCCTAACGCTGACGTGGGATCTTGTCATTGCCGCCATTCCCCGCCGCCCACACAGGCCACGCCCCTTTTTCATAGGCCACGCCCCCTACCGCCAATTTTCTTTCTCTATAAAATATGTGCATATTCCGGTCGCGCAGCGGGCGCGACGAATGCGCGCCGAAGGCGCGCCTAAGGCAAGCCCGTCTGCGCCCGTCCGCGACCGACCGGGACACGGGGCACCTTACTCTGTGCAATTCCATGCATATACCTCTGAACAATTGCGTTCCTTCAGAGCCAACTGGCAGCTGAATCCCGCCACGCTGTCCTATGCTCAAAGGCTCGGCATTGCCTCCCCCACGTCCATCACGTCAACCCCTTCCCCCCTTCCACTCCAGCTCTTCTTCTTAATACGAGATCAGCCGTCAAGCATCAGACCGAAATATACGATCTTCTGGATTCTAACTCCCCGGACCTTTTGTTTCTAACTGAAACCTGGTACAGACCTGATTCCCTGCCTAGCATCTTAGCCTCCCTCCCGGCCCACTATTACATGCTCCGTGCCGATCGACCCGAGAGTAAAATAGGAGGCGGTGTAGCCTTGATTACTCGCAAAGATTTTCACTTTCAGACTCTGACTGCGCCCACAATGCCAGCAGCCGATTGCCTTGCAGTGCGATCCACTTCTTTCAAGACCCCACTCACATGTGTATTAACCTATCGACCACCTCAACCATCCCCCAATTTCCTCCCTGCCTTTCAGAACTTATTGGCTACCCTGGTAATCAACAATGCCTCTGTCCTTGTTCTGGGCGATTTTAATTACTGGCCTACTGATCCTGCTGAGGATTCCATTTCCAAAGACTTCACCCAACTGCTCCTTAGTCTTAATTTTACCCAGCATGTCCAAGGCCCCACCCACATCCGGGGCCATACCCTAGATCAGATCTGGACACTTAACATTCCAATGTCCACTCCTACCATTTCGCCCTGTTCCTGGTCGGATCATTCCTTGCTCGCTTTTTCCTTGGACCTGAGCCATACAACACCTCCTCCTCTTCCCAAAAACACCTGGGCTAGGAGCTGGCATAAAGTCGATATTCCTTCTCTTTGTAACTCGCTAGTTGCCACCTGCCCAGACTTTTCGGGCTCGGACCCTCGCTCCCAAGCCGCCGCATTAGATCAGTGTCTTACCAATGCCTGCGACCCGGTGGCCCCTTTGAAGCGTACTACCATCAACCGCATCCATAATGCCAACAAATGGTTCAGCGCCGCTCTCAAAGCTAAGAAATTGGAGCTAAGGCAGGCCGAACGAGCTTGGAGAAGAGCATACTGCCCCGTTCACAGACAACACTTTATCACTGTGCTCAATGAATATAAAGCTGCCATTTTGGCAGCCAAGACCAAGTACTTTTCTGGGCACATCTTAGCGGCCGAATGTCAATCTCGTGAGATATTTTCCACCGTCCACGAACTGGCATCCTCGGATAGAACCTCACCCAAGATCTCCCCCTCTCAGGCCTTATGTGACTCGCTTAATGAGTTCTTTATTGATAAGATTGCCCCTATCAAAATCAACATTCCCCCTCCCCCTCTCACTTTCTCTCCCCCTCAACCCCCCGACAACAATCGCTCCCTTACCACTATCCCCCAATCACGAGAGAATCACTGCTCTTGCTGCTTAGGCGTGTTAAGTCGGGCTCCCCAGCTGACATCGGCCCGGCACGCATCCTTTGTCAGCTCTTCTCTGCGTGCCCTTCCCCCGCCATTACTCTCCTGAACAACTGTTTTACCTCTGGCATCGTTCCGGCCCCCTTTAAGACTGCTATATTTTCCCTATATTAAAAAAACCAGGGGCCGACCCTTCTCTTCCCGCAAACTATCGCCCCATATCCCTCCTCCCTTATTTGGCAAAAGTAGCAGAGTCCCACGCTACCCAGGCATTTAGGTCCTTCATAGAGAGCAGCAACTACCTTGCACCCTGCCAGGTGGGCTTCCGCCCCCGGCATTCCACTGAGAAGGTGGTCATCTCAGTTATAGACCAACTCAGGGAGGGACTCGACACCAACATCCCCCAGGCCCTGGTCCTCCTCGACCTGTCCGCCGCCTTTGACACGGTAGACCATTCCATCCTTCTGTCCCGTGTCAGGGCGGCGGGCATAGGGACCAAGCTCTTACCTGGATTGGATCCTTTCTGGAGGGGCGCACTCAGGCGGTCCATCTTGCAGATTTTTCGGCTCCACCTAGCAGGGTGAAATGCGGGGTCCCCCAGGGCTCTTCTCTCTCCCCTCTTTTATTTAACCTTTATATTTTCCCTCTTATTTTTGCACTTCAACAAATGGAGGTCACAATTTACAACTATGCTGATGACCTCCAACTCATTTTTAATTTTTCCGCCCCTTCACTAGGAGCCTCCCGCTTCCAGTCTGTCATGCTGTTTATCCGGGCTTGGATGAGTGCAAGCCATTTTAAACTCAACCCGGATAAAACGGAGCTGATTCTGACTGGAGGCGGCGGCAATCCCTGGTCACCCTCCTTCTGGCCCCCTTCCTTTGGTCCCCCTCCCACTCCTTCCCACTCTGTTAAGACCCTTGGAATTATGCTTAATCATCACTTGATAATTCACACCCACATTAGTTCTGTTGTTTCCTCCTGTTTTTTTGCTTTACGTATCATCAGGAAAGTATCCCGTTTTTTCTCCCCCTCAGCACTTAAACTGATTGTTATGGCCATGGTCTTATCTAAGATCGATTACGGGAACATCATTTATAATGGTGCCCCCGCCTATGCACTTCAACGTCTTCAGACGGTGCAGAACCAAGCAGCTCGCCTGGTGCATGGCCTACCGAAATACCATCACTCCTCCCCCCTTCTCACTGCCCTTCATTGGCTACCTATCAAACAAAGAGCCCTATTCAAACTTGGTTGCCTCACCTTTCAAGCCCGGGCGGGCACTGCCCCTGCGTTCATCAATTCCGCCACCATCAACTACTGTCCTGCTAGAGACCTACGTTCCTCTGCCAAGTCCTTGCTAGTCATCCCCCGGTTTAAGAAAAAACGATCCGGTGGCCAGAAATTTTCGGTACTCGCACTTACCTTCTGGAACTCCCCCCCCCCTCTCAGATCCTCCCCCACCTATTTGGAGTTTCGCAAGGCTCTTAAGACCTTTCTTTTCCAGCAAGCTTTCAGCCCATAGCCCCTGATGCTTTCCTCAGTTTTGAAATCCTATAGCGCCAACAAACTGCTCAGTGAATGTGCGCTTTATAAATAACTAAAAATTCAATTCAATTTCATGTGTGGGTCGGTTTTTTCGCCATTTGTGGGCTTGTTTTATAGTCAACAGGGCAGGTTTCTACTGTTGGTTTGCAAACAGGGCCACTTTTTTAGCTATCTAGTTCATTAATGAGGGTCACTTGTATTTTTGTGCTTTGGCCTATTTTCCGTCACATTCCGATGCTGAAAGGAGTAGAAGCAGTGAGGGTGGCAAGTCCTAGAAAAAAAAATATTCCACAGGAATCGGGTCCTTGCACCCACAATCTCCTTGAAAAATTGCGATGTTTGAAAAAACTGAATCCGTGTTTCTTTGCAAAAGGCCAGACATCATTGGGCAGATTTACAAGCCCCTTGCGCCACTTTTGGTCACTGTTCCCATGTTAAAAGTGATGCAAAAGTGGCACAAGGGGCTTGTAAATCTGCCCCCATGTCTGTAGGGACAAGGCTCACATCCCAAACTGGTAAGCTTAAAGCATCTAGCTAGCACGGCATGTTTGGAGGTACAGCACCAATTTCAGCGCGCTGATTGCTGTACATTTATGACAGAGAACAAGCATGGTGGGTGGGAGCTGTTTCTCTAAAATAGAGAGCCCAACGTCGCAAAGAACGGTGACTCACAAACATGGCAGCCAAGTGGCGCGACAGCCAATCGTTTCATCGGCTTTCAGCGTTGGTTGTTGAAGAGTTCTTGGTGGGAGCGGAAAAAGGAGTGGGTCGAACATTGCAGCAATAGTGAAAACTGTCAGTCATGATATAATGCACAACTATTTAAAAAACACAACACACCATATTAAAGGAGCACTTACTTTTTTCCAGCAGCAAATTCAATTGCAAACAACACATAAAGTTCAGCCATCAGATAACCAGTATAGGCTTTTTATGGCAATACAAACAAGCATTTGCAATGCAATAGGTCACGCATTAGGAACGTTTGAGCTATTGGTATTGTAAATGACAAATTTTTTATTTATGTTTTGTTTTTTACAATAGCTAAATTAATAGCTTTGTCATTTACAATGCCAATATTTATAACTTTCGCAAATGTGACACCTATAGCATTTGTAATGCAATATGTGTTGTATTTACGTGACTTACATGTATTGATATTACAAATAACAATGGCTTTTAATTTCTTTAAATAATTAATACTTAAATAAAAGTTATTGTAATTTATAATTGCAACAGCTTAAACTTTTGTAAATAACTTTTGTGAAGATTATGTTCAGTGAATATTATTGTGACGAAAATCCAAGAACAGAAGTGAAATATTCACATCTTTTTGTTACATTTGTAATAAAGCTTGAAACATTGAGAGAACATATTTGAACCAGTTGTTGTTGAATGGTTGCACAGATTGATGCTGTGCTGGCGCTGAGTGATGTTGTGATGGCGAACGAGTGATGCTGTGGCGTTCAGTGATGCTGTGGTAGTGCATAGTGATGTTGTGGGGCCCCTGAGTGATGCTGTGGTGGTGCTGAGTGATGCTGTATGCTTTGCTATGTTTTGTTTTGCTATCCTATGTTTTGTTTTGTTATGCTATGCTATGTTTTGCTATCCTATGCTTTGATTTGTTATGCTATGCTGTGTTTTGTTATGCTATGCTATGTTTTGTTATGCTATGCTATGTTTTGCTATGCTATGCTTTGGTATGTTATGCTATGTTTTGTTATGATATGCTATGTTTTGTTGTGTTTTTTATGCTATGCTTTGTTTTGCTATGCTATGTTTTGTAAAGCTATGCTGTGCTATGTGTTGTTGTGTTTTGCTATGCTATGCTGTGTTTTGCTATGCAATTATATGTTTTGTTTTGCTATGCTATGTTTTGTTGTGTTTTGCTATGTTTTATATTATGTTATGTTTTGCTATGCTATGTTATGTTTTGTTTTGCTATCCCATGCTTTGTTTTGTTATGCTATGCTATGTTTAGTTTTGCTATCCTATGCTATATTTTGTTATGCTATGCTATGTTTTGTTGTGTTTTGTTATGCTATGCTGTTTTCTTGTGTTTTGCTACGCTATGCTTTGTTATGCTATGCTATGTTTTGTTATGCTATGCTATGTTCTGTTGTGTTTTATTATGTTATGCTTTGTTTTACTATGCTTTGTTTTGTTATGCTATGTTTTGTTATGCTATGCTATGCTTTGTTATGCTATGTTTTGTTATGCTATGCTAAACTTTGTTTTGTTATGCTATGCTATGTTTTGTTGTGTTTTGTTATGCTATGCTATGTTTTGCTATGCTAGGTTTTGCTATGTATGCTATGTTTTGTTGTGTTTTGTTATGCTATGCTATGTTTTGTTGTTTTGCTATGTTTTGTTATGCTATGTTTTGTTATGTTATGCTTTGTTTTCTTATGTTATGCTATGTTTTGTTATCTTATGCTATGTTTTGTTTTGCTATGTTTTGTTGTGCTTTGTTATGTTATGCTACGCTTTGTTTTGTTATGCTATGTTTTGTTAAGCTATGCTATGTTTTGTTGTGTTTTGTTATACTATGTGTTGTTGTGTTTTACTATGCTATGTATTGTTTTGTTATGCTATGTTTTGTTTTGCTATCCTATGCTTATTTTTGTCATACTTTGCTATGTTTTGCTATCCTATGCTTATTTTGTTATGCTATGCTGTATTTTGTTATGCTATGCTATGTTTTGTTATGCTATGCTGGTAAGGTTGTGTGAGGGTGTGTGAGGGTGAGTGAGGGTGAGTGAGGATGTGTGAGGGTGTGTGAGGGTTAGGGTGTGTGAAGGTGTGTGAGGGTGTGTGTGGTTGAGGGTGTGTGGGGGTGAGAGGGTTGTGAGGGTGAGGGGGTGTGAGGGTGAGGGTGTGAGGGTGAGTGAGGGTGTGTGAGGGGGTGTGAGGGTGAGGGTGAGGGGGGGTGAGGGGGTGTGTGAGGGTGAGGGGAGTGAGGGTGAAGGTGTGAGGCTGAGTGAGGGTGTGTGAGGGTGTGTGAGGTTGAGGGGGTGAGGGTGTGTGAGGGTGTGAGAGTGAGGGGGTGTAAGGATGAGGGTTTGAGGGTGAGTGAGGGTGTGTGAGTGTGAGTGAGTGAGGGTGTGTGAGGGTGTGTGAGGGTGTGTGAGGGTGAGAAGGTGTGAGGGTGTGTGAAGGTGAGGGTGTGAGGGTGAGGGGGTGTGAGGGTGAGGGTGAGTGAGGGGGTATGAGGGTGTGCGAGGGTGAGTGAGGGTGTGTGAGGGTGAGAGGGTGTAAGGGTGTGTGAGGGTGAGGAGGTGTGAGGGTGAGGGTGTGTGAGGGTCCGAAGTAAATGGTGGCAGGGCAAATATCATAAGACAGAGAGAAACATAAATGTTAAGATAACAGTGTTCGAAGGGGTTGTGAGAAGGTGGAAATGGGACTAAAGGAGAAAGGATGAAAAGTTAAGTAGGAAAGAGGCCAGAAAGGAGACACAAAGGAGTGGAGTGTGTGGCAGAAACAGGGAAAAGCAGAAAAGAATGAAGATGGATCTGAGAGGGTGCAAGTAGGGTCACATGCGGGAGAAGGAAGACTCGTTAGGAGAGTGTGATGAGGGTGATGCTAGAGAGAACAAACAAGAGGACACGAGTGTGCAGAAAAAAGAGCGTAAATTAGACATGAGCACAGGCATGACAGGAGGAAGAGCAAGCGGTTTGTATGAGAAAGCCTGCAAGAGAGAACACACAAAACAAGGATATTGTGCTGCATAACTAATTACTTATAAAGTCCCAAAGGTGAGACCTATTGGCTATGCCAATGCTTGTTCTTTTCAATATTCTAACATCTTTAGAGGTAGGACATTGGACAATACTCTGGTTTATCAATCACAGTTTCAATTTTTCAAGTTTATTTTATTAAGCATAGTTACTTAAAACCGTTGCTACAAAATATCTCATTGCAGATTAAAACCAGTTAAAAGACATTATAACCAAATGCTATTTACAGTGCATTAAAAAACAAACAATTATTATAGCAGCGTTTGTCCTTTTCCCTATCTCCTGTGTGGTAATTCGGACTTTGGCATTTTCTTCTCCACTTGCCTTAAAATTTTTACAAAGCGACAGTTATCAATCACAGTGTTTAAGAGGTATGTAATCACCTTGATTATCTTTAACCTGTGGATTTCACGATTTAATGGCACTGGAACAGATGCCTGTTATTACCCAACGTATTGATTCTCAATGTCTTTATCAGGACGGAGTATATACAGTGTGCTACATTGTAGTGCTATGACGGCACTGCCCTTACTCCCTTGTTTTGAGACAACTCATGCGTGATTGACATCATTTCACACTCCAGTAACTCCTTTGAGGTTGTTATAATGCCACAGTGTAGCTTGTTATTATCGGACACTGGATTGATCTGACCTCGTATTTGGATACATTTGCACACTCTGTATCTCTAATCTCACATCCTTATCTTGTGATATTTACGAAAGTGTGTCATTGCTTGTAACTGTCTACGTGGGCAGATTGCAGAACGCGTGAGCGCATTTGAAAAGGGGGGGCCCTCGGCCCCCCCGCACGCATGGCGGCGCGGCGACCGTCTCCCCTCCTTTCCCCGCGTGTCATTCGACGGTGGGGGCGTGCCCTGGGGGTGCGGCCCACCGCCGATTGGCCGGCGGCCCTCCTGACCCGGATTCAATGGAGTGGTTCCGGGTCAGGGGGGGCGGGCGATAGGAGGGGCCATCCGGCCCCTCGGGAATAAGAGGTAGGGAGCGCCCAGGAGACCCCCTTGTCCCTGGACGCTCCCTCGCTGAACGTTGTGCCCCGCGTTCGGGGCCTCTTTGTTTTTTAGTAATTTTCTCCGTTTAATTTTCAGGTGTTGGAGTCGGAATCCTGTGGAGCGGCGCAGAATTTTCGAGCATCGACCTTCGGCGACTTTGCCTGGGGCCGGCCGCGTTGTGGGGACGGCGAGCGTGTTCGAGTGTTTAACCGCTTTCGCTTTTTTCTTCTAGCGTTGTGGAGCGGGGGGCGAGACAAAGAACTTCGCTTCGCGGGTCCAGCCGCGTGCGTTGTGGAGCGGAGGGCGAGACGAGGAACATCGCTTCACCGATTGCCGGAGGTCCAAGGAAGCCACGCTGCAAGTGCCGGGAGCGGCTGAGGACGCGTGGTGCGGCCCGTGTAGAGGCCTGTAAGGTATCGGGTGGGGTCGAAGGGATAGCCGGTAACGACGCTCTGACGTCACAACCGGTGAGCGCGCCGGCAAATAAAAGGGGATCTGGTGTGCGCTATTGCCTTTTCATTCTGCCATACGGGTTGCAAGAGAATATTATTTGGCGCCCGTTCTCGATTATTTTGGTGCGCATTCACGCGCTTTCTCACATTTTGTGGCGGGGGAGCGTCTTATGTATTGCTAAGAGGCAGCTGTATTTTGTGATCGGGTTAGGCAATTGTTTGCGCGCGCTGTCCCACGCATTTTGCGCTCGCGACGAAAGGAAGTAAAGCAGGGTCCACCAGGGCAGCACCTGGATGGGAGACCCTATGTAAAAATTGTACAGTGGTTCAGAGAAACGATTTCCACGGCTGCACTGCATTTATTAATAGATACTTGGGGTTCATGAGTAGAAACAAAGTGTACAGTGGTGTAAATAGCGTTTCTTCATGGGTTGTGCTTTAGTAACTGAGTGATTCATTGTGCATATCTTTACACAAAGTGAACAGTCCAGGCAATAAGGGCAGTCACAGGTGCAGTAATAGTGTGGTCTTTATAGGAGGGATATTGTGAATCATGCTGAGATAGTGTGTTTTTAGTGGCACACAGCAACAGTGAGGTTAACAGGGGTGTTCAATTGTCTCCTTGTATTCAAAGTGGGTTTGTCTAAATCTGCCCCTGTTCCATTACACGGCGCTAATATTTTTCTCAATTCCAGGCAATTTAACGACATTTTGGGTGCAATTCAACAGCGGACAAGACCTAAGGGCGTTCAGCACGCGACGTGGTGGCCCGTGGGCGCTGATCATTATCGCCGGCGAGGACGCAGGACTGGTCGGTACGAGGGGTACGGGGGGCTGGCATTCGTCGCTCCTGGTGGCCGCCGGGTGGGCCTACATTAGGTTTACTCACCCCTTACATAAGCGGACAAGCCGCTAGTGTTGCGGTCGCCGTTGCACGGTGCTGAAAGCCCCCTGGTGACCCTCCATCAAAAAGGTACACAGAGTCGGCCGGTTGTAATATTGAGAAGAGTAGGCTGCTGTTGTCGGGGGTAGCATCATGCCAGGTCCACGGGGTGGAAAGAAAGGGTCCAACATGGAGGCTATGATGCGGGCCATGATGCGTGATATGAAAGAAATGAAACAGCAGCTAGGGAAAGTAAATGAGCTGGAAGCACGGTTTAATGAGGAGCATGGTGACGCCCCAGGTCCATCGGGGAGGCCTATTCGCAAGAGGGTTGCACCAGTGCCAAGGGGGGATTTTATCACCTCACCTAAGAAGACCAAGTCCAAGAGACCCAGGGATGACACCCCCACCCCAGGGCCAGTAGAGCCGGTACCTTCCGTGCCGGCGGCGGTTGTCCCACCCCCGCATATACCTATGCCTACACCCCTTACCCCCGTGGTGCCGGTGCCTGTAGGTCAACCAGTAGACGCTGGGCCTGCTTCCTCACCGGTGCCCACAATCCCGGGTATAGGTGTGCCACACCCGGCACCCGCCCTGCCAGCCGTGTCGGTACCACAGGGCATAACCCCTGTGGTACCTGTTGTCCCTGTGGGTAATTGCGAGTCAACGCCCCCTGAATTGGTATCCCAGATAACGGCCTTGATGCCATGGCTCCAAAAAGGGGGAGCTTTTCCGAATTCCGCAGACCATGCAGCAGAGGCGGCGAAGTTTGTGGAAAAAATCAGATTGGCGGCGGTCGCCAACAGTGTTGTCTTGCCAGTATCTTCTCCCCTTGCAGGTCCAAGTGTTCCCCAGCTGGACGGATTGAATGGGCAGCCGCCCCCGGGGCCCACACTTGGTAAGGAAGTGGCATTGCCACTCTTGGGGGACGGTGTTGTACCTTCCAGGAGCGAGAATCTGGCTCAGCATGTGTCATTAGCTGTGAAAGAGATGATTTGGGCGGATAAATACGTGTACATTTATTCTTTGTTGTTAGATAATAGGGAAATGGAGCAGGCAAAAGCACTGAAGGAGTGGATGCTCCCAAGTGAATGGAGGGCGCAGTGTACTAGATTTAGGGTTGAGGAAAATCTCAACAACTGGATGCAAGCATGGGCGGTATTCACTGCAGTTAAAGCGGAGCGTCCTCCAGATTTACAGGCAGCATTGGCATGCTACTCGAGCAGGATTGTGGGGTGGAGTCAACAGTATTCTGGGGAAGCATGGAAGGGTTATGATGTCAATTTTAGGAAGGCATTGGAATTCAACAGATCATTACCATGGGACACGGTAGATTCCATGGCGTGGCACAAACAGTTCTCCGATACTGCACCTCCCCCTCAGTTCGGTGCGGGCAAGATGTTCACTAGACCGCAGCAGCCCTTTCGGCCCCCCCAAACGAGCGAGGTACCTGGGAAGTTTAGAGCAGGTGGGCCTGAGAAAAAAGGGGTGTGCTGGGATTTTAATAGGCGCACCTGCACAAGGGCCGCGTGTAAGTTTAGACATGCATGTTCCTCCTGTGGGCACCCCTCCCATCCAGAAACTACCTGTAGGTCCAAGCAAGGTAACACAGGTCAGAGGGGTAGGGGAAGGCCAGTATAATTCAAACAGGTCAGGCCCCCCCACACCAGTGGATGTGGCGGCAATGATTCCATGGTTGAACAGATACCCAGACCACACATCGGCCACACTACTTCAAGAAGGTTTTTCTAAGGGTTTTAGGATCCCGGCCGGGGGATACACGGGCAGTGCGCACTGTAGAAATCAATTATCAGTCAAACACAATCCGGCTGTTGTGGCCGCCAAAATTGACAAGGAGCTTTCATTAGGCAGGATAGCTGGCCCCTTTTCTGAAGTGCCAGTACCCAATTTTGTGTGTTCCCCACTGGGAGTTGTCCCCAAGAAAGAGAAGGGGCAATTCAGATTGATCCATAACCTGTCAGCACCTAGGGGGGCGTCATTGAATGATGCCATTGACGAGGGTATCTGTAGTGTTAAGTATGCCTCTTTTGACCAGGCTGTTAACTTACTACAGGCCACGGGACCCGGGGCGCTGATGGCGAAATCTGACATAGAATCGGCCTTTCGCCTCCTCCCAGTCCACCCGGCGGACCAACATCTTTTAGGTTTCACCTTTAGGGAGAAGTTCTACATGGACAAATGCATGCCTATGGGTTGTTCTATTTCTTGCGCCTACTTTGAGATGTTTAGTTCCTTTCTTGAATGGGCCATGAGACAAGTGACGGGCCATCAAGGGGTCATGCATTACTTAGATGATTTCCTCTTCCTCGGTACAGCGGGATCCCGGGAGTGCGCACTGGCATTGCAGGAATTTTGCGTGCTCATGCGGGCTTTTGGGGTCCCTCTTGCGCCCGGGAAGACGGTGGGCCCGACCACCTGCTTAGAATTCCTTGGCATCGAGATTGACTCAATGGAGGGATGTTTTAGATTACCTATGGACAAGGTGTGCAAATTCAAGACATCACTACAGTTATGCCTCCGGAAGGAGAAGGTCACTCTGCAGCAATTACAGGAGGTAGTAGGGCAATTGAATTTCGCTTTGAGAATCATCCCCATGGCTCGCCCCTTCTCTCGCTCCATCGCCCACGCGATGAGGGGCCTGAGGGAAAAACACCACCGCACGCGCCTATCGTCTGAAATTCGCCAGGATATGCTTATTTGGATGGCATTCCTGGAGGATTTTAACGGTAGGGTGGTCTGGCCCGGCCCGCCCACAACATCGGCGGAGTTGGGACTATGGACTGACGCGGCCGGTGGTGTGGGCTTTGGCGCCATCCTAGGGAACAGGTGGGTCGCTCAACAGTGGCCAGAAGAA
Source organism: Lissotriton helveticus (assembly GCF_964261635.1). NCBI lineage: Eukaryota > Metazoa > Chordata > Amphibia > Caudata > Salamandridae > Lissotriton > Lissotriton helveticus. The sequence continues at coordinate 1,297,838,935 of NC_136063.1, read as the reverse complement.
TGGAAGACATGGGGTCTGATCAGCAACATTGGCTTCCTTGAACTCTTCCCAATCTGGGTGGCACTGATGGTATGGCCTGAACACCTATGTAACCAATCAGTGGTGTTTTGGTCAGACAACATGACAGTGGTGGAATGTATCAACCAGCAGGGGGCGCGGTGTCCTTTCATACTTCGTCTGATCAAAGAAATTGTTCTGCGGTGCCTTAAACTGAATGCTAATTTTAGAGCCAAACATGTCCCTGGTATTTTAAACAATGCGGCTGACTCCCTTTCTCGCTTCAAAATGCAGGTTTTCAGGGAACATCTTCCCACAGCAGACCCCTCGCCAGCACACTTCCCAGCAGTACTTTGGCAGATTGGTGCCCCAGATTACAGGACCTCGTGGTCGCTAGCCTAGCCCCCAGGACCAAGACGGCTTACGAAGGGGCGTTTCTGTCTTATTGTTCTTTCTTGGGGCCACAGTGGGAAGTGCTTTGGGCGAAGGAGGATGGGTTTGCAGCCTATTTAGAATGGATGCATAAGGAGGGGCGCTCGGTGGCAGCGGCGACCAGACATAGGGCAGCTGTGTCATTCTTCGCGCAAGCTAGGGGCTTCCGGGATCCCACTAATACCTTTATGATACGTAAGGCTTTAAGGGGATGGCGCCGTATTCAGGGACACCAGAAGGATAAGAGGAAACCCATTGGATTGGCCCGGCTAACAGCCTTACTGGGCACACTGGAGACTGTTTGTAACTCGGAGTGGGAGGTGCTTCTTTTTAAGGCGGCATTCTCCCTGGCATTCTATGGGGCGCTGAGAATTAGCGAACTTGTGACAGGTTCCAAGTCAGACCTACTAGGCGGCTTGCAAAAGGCTGGGGTGTTGATAAGGGGGGACACCATGTGGGTGACTATCCAGAAATCAAAAACCGACCAAGAAGCTAGGGGTCACACCATAGTTCTGCAAAGGGCCCCCGCCAACCCGTGCTGCCCGGTGAGGCACGTAGAATCACTCCACGGACTATTGGTAGGTTCAGCGGGCAGGGCATTGCTCTGTCACGCTGACGGGAGCCCCTTGACCAGGTATCAATTCAGGAGAGTGTTCGAAATGGGGGTTAGGAAAGCAGGGCTTGACCCTAAAGAGTTTGGCTCTCATTCCTTCAGGATTGGGGCAGCAACTGAGGCGGTGGCGGGGGGCCTCCCGGTGGAAAGAGTGAAGACAATTGGGAGATGGTCTTCAGAATGTTATAAACGTTATGTTCGGATTGACATGCTATGATTACTTGTCACTCACGCCTGGTCTCTTTCCGCTCTCTTACAGTTTCTCAGACCTGTTACGCAGGGGAGGAATTTGTCGTCGGGCACCGCCAATATTCATCGGCACGGAGCGGCGACCAGGAAATCATGAAGAACAATGTCTGGATTGTGGGTCATTCATATGTGAAGCGAGCAGAATGTGTCTTCCTGTCAGGTGATAAGAGGAAAAGGGCGGCACAACTAGGGTTGGACATCACGTTCTTTGGCAGAGGGGGGTTATGTCTTCACGAGTTTAGGGTATTCTTTCAAGGGCTGTTAGCACGCCAGCACTCTCCACCGTCAGTGGTGATACTTCACCTTGGGGAGAATGATTTGGCAACACTGGGCAGGCGCATCTTGATTGAGGAGATTATCTCAACGGCGGGTTGGATAGCTAGGACCTGCCCCGGGTGCACACTAGTATGGTCACAACTCATACCCCGACTACAGTGGCGGGGGGGTCATTCGGTCAGGGCGTTGAATCACTCGGTAAAGAGGATCAACACACGGTTGGATAGGTTGTTTCGAACCCCCTTGTTACAGTCAATACCTCATGGGTGCATCTGGGGTCACAAGTATTACTTGAAGGACGGGGTTCATTTGACGGAAGAGGGTAATGTCCTATGGTCTGACAATATCTGGGCTTGGCTAGAGGGCTTTGAGAGGAGGAGGGTGTCCTTAGGCAGGGGCTAGAGGGGGAGGCCAGATCGTCGGTTAACAATGCTGGCCTGTGGCGGTAAGGTCATTATCGGTGAGCACATATTTGAGGTCTGAGGGGGCGGGCATCATCCTATGGAGGTTCCCGCCCGGGGGGAGGGGCCTGCGGGCCACTCCCAGTACTCCAGGGGCAAGGTAATATGCAAAGGAGCGCGGGTAGGAGTAGTTCACGCTTTCCTTAGGCTGGTAGCCACCCCGCGCGCGTGGACTCATGACGCCACCGGCGCAGAGTAAGGGCCCTCCTTTAGTGGGTAAATGGAGTTTAGGGCGTAGACCGGGCAACTCCCGGGGTAACACTGCGCATGCGCACTTCTAGGGGGGAGGCGCAGCTTGTAGGACCTGACACCGGTAGTGACCCTGCCATATGGCCAGAAATGTACAAAAATCAAGTGTAGGATGTTTAGTTTAAGCTAGGAACAACATGTATTAGAGTTTTGTTAAGGTCAGGCTCTCAAACTTGTTGATAACAATTGTATAACTGAATGTCCTGCTGATTTTTGTATTCATTGTTGATTATGCAATTAAAACCTTTTTTAATTTCATACTTTAATAAATACGGCCGGGCGACTAGCGCCCGCCTTCCAAAAAGTAAAACATGTCTCGTGTCCACGTTCCTGGGTGTTGGGTGCCGGATTGGGGGGGAGGCGGCAGCTAGTCGCTGACCATGTGAAAAGGGGGGGCCCTCGGCCCCCCCGCACGCATGGCGGCGCGGCGACCGTCTCCCCTCCTTTCCCCGCGTGTCATTCGACGGTGGGGGCGTGCCCTGGGGGTGCGGCCCACCGCCGATTGGCCGGCGGCCCTCCTGACCCGGATTCAATGGAGTGGTTCCGGGTCAGGGGGGGCGGGCGATAGGAGGGGCCATCCGGCCCCTCGGGAATAAGAGGTAGGGAGCGCCCAGGAGACCCCCTTGTCCCTGGACGCTCCCTCGCTGAACGTTGTGCCCCGCGTTCGGGGCCTCTTTGTTTTCCCACCCACCATCCCTTGGTACAAAGTTTTAAGCAGTGTTATGTCCGGTCTAATGATAAGTTTCGAAGGTACGGACCACGGGAGAGAGTGGGCTGTTGGTGTATTTTGTGATCTGTTGTTTAGGAATTTTTCCCCTTTGTAGCAAAAAGATGTGTGAAGTGAACTGTATTTGAAGCTATGTGTCTTTAGGCCTTTTTTCCCTTTATAGCTAGACGTTGATATTGTGATTTTGAGAAACATGAGTGAACCAAATTGTAATTTAATGCCATGTGTCCTTAGGCCTTTTTTCCCTTTTAGCTATACGTTGATACTGTTATTTATTAGCCAGTGTAGTTGTCCTTTAGAATTTTTCCATAGGTCGTCGTATTTATTAGGTATGGGGCATGCGGTAAGGTCATTATCGGTGAGCACATATTTGAGGTCTGAGGGGGCGGGCATCATCCTATGGAGGTTCCCGCCCGGGGGGAGGGGCCTGCGGGCCACTCCCAGTACTCCAGGGGCAAGGTAATATGCAAAGGAGCGCGGGTAGGAGTAGTTCACGCTTTCCTTAGGCTGGTAGCCACCCCGCGCGCGTGGACTCATGACGCCACCGGCGCAGAGTAAGGGCCCTCCTTTAGTGGGTAAATGGAGTTTAGGGCGTAGACCGGGCAACTCCCGGGGTAACACTGCGCATGCGCACTTCTAGGGGGGAGGCGCAGCTTGTAGGACCTGACACCGGTAGTGACCCTGCCATATGGCCAGAAATGTACAAAAATCAAGTGTAGGATGTTTAGTTTAAGCTAGGAACAACATGTATTAGAGTTTTGTTAAGGTCAGGCTCTCAAACTTGTTGATAACAATTGTATAACTGAATGTCCTGCTGATTTTTGTATTCATTGTTGATTATGCAATTAAAACCTTTTTTAATTTCATACTTTAATAAATACGGCCGGGCGACTAGCGCCCGCCTTCCAAAAAGTAAAACATGTCTCGTGTCCACGTTCCTGGGTGTTGGGTGCCGGATTGGGGGGGAGGCGGCAGCTAGTCGCTGACCATGGTGGAGTGTGACTGAGCTTGGCTCCTGTTCCGGCCAGGGTCGGTGTGTGTAATGACAAAATAGAACTAGGGGATGGAGACGTGAAAGCCGTAAAGGAACAAAGTAGATGTAAGTTAGAATGATATAATCACACGTTGGCATATGAACGCGTTTTGTATTGTGTTAGTAGTCGTACAGTGCTTTCGTACCCATTACAAGGCAAAAAGCACTTTCTGGGTGGGCGAGGAAGTAGCTAATTTGTTTGTATTATTTATACAGTGTTTCTATCCCTGACAGCGCCACACTATAGTGAAATCTCACAGAAATATACTTTTGCGCTCTGAAATGAACATTACCTCATACCCAGTTTAGCATAGAAATATTCTCAAATGGCGATATAAGATAATATTTTGGATAATAAAGCCTCAACTCGAATATAATTTCACCTTGTGATTGATATAATCTCACAGTATGAATCATCATGAACTCAAAGTCTGATATAAATGTGCATTGTGATATGATCTCAAACTCTGAAATAACGCGTCTTCCGGTGCTCCCTTCCCTCTATCCGGATGTGCTCAGTATGGTTCCCCTGAAGCTCTCGCGCTCACATCGCTAGACTGCGAGTGCAGCCGGAGGAGCCCTTATCTTTTGATATTTACGAAAGTGTGTTATTGTTTGTTAATATCTACGTGGGCAGATTGCAGAACGCGTGAGCGCATTGTGGAGTGTGACTGAGCTTGGATCCCGCTCCGGCCAGGGTCGGTGTGTGTCACGAGTTTTCTCTTTTCTGCATGCAGGAAATAAACAGTGTATAGCAGGGAGGGAGACATGATGGGTACAGGCCACAAGCTCAGGGGGCGCCGCGCGCATTGGTTACACTCACACATAAGGGAGGTCGTCAATGGAGAGGAAAGGGGGAAGTGAGAGGGTGAAAGAAGGGACGACAGGTTTAGAGGCAGCGACTACAGCAGAGCATCAAAGGGCTGGACGAGAAGGGGGGGGAATGCGAGGAGATAAGGACCCAGAAGGGGGAGGAGGGAAATGCGAGCAGACTTCAAAGGGATGGGCTAAAAGGGAGAGGGGAATGGAAGGAGTACAGGAGCCTTAATGAGCATGAGGAATGCGGCTGCCCGAGGCCACGCAGTGGCCATCAGGAGGGCGGCCCCTTAGATACAGAGGGCTTCCCCCCCGACCCTCTCTAGCCTCTCTCCTCCCCCGGGCAGGCGGAGTCCCGAGGGGAGTTAGGAGGAGCTGGGTGGGCATGTCCGGTGCGGCAGGCGGGGCGAGGGGTACTTAAACCCCCTCGCCATTTTCTCTGCCTCTTTGCCGCACCGGACGCGCCGTAGTGTCCTCGTGTGGGGACACACATTTTGTTCCCCCAGCCTGTCGTCGTTTGGAGCTCGGTCTGGCGTCGGGGTGATGTTTCCCGGCGGTCGCCGAGTTCGTCTTACTGGGCGGTGAGTTGCTCCCTCTCGGGGCTGGTTTACGTCCTGCTTTTCAGGAGAGGGGGCTGTGGGGGTGCAGAGGCCAATCGTGGGGGCGCGCGCGACGCCTCTGTCCTGCACCCAAATCACCGGTGCGCGGCCTCTTTGATGCTCCGGGTAAAGGTTTGGGTCACTTGAGTGTCCCTGCGTTGACGGTATGAAAAGGAATCATGGTGATTGATTCTTCGGGGAGCCCATGTTGCGGCGAGACGGCTAAGTAGATTTTAATTAATATTATGGATGTTAGACAAGGAACACCGTGCCCAATTGAAGTAGGACGGCACTAAGGAAAGCTATGCGGGTGTTCATTAAGTTTACGGAGGTATCGTGCAAGTATTTTCTGAACACTTTTCCTCGTTATGTACTTCCTCCTACACGGACCTTAGTTATCAGTAGCGTAAGGTGTTTTCCTTGGCTACAATGTGCAGAGAGATCATCGCGATGGCCAGCTGTGTTTCAGCGTAGGTCAGACTGGTAGCGCGCAACTTTTGTGTAAACAGGCATTCTTTGCACGCGAGCGACGGCTGCTATCAAGTCTGAATTGATAGTGGGCCTTGCTAATGCCCCCTGTGTTTCATTGTGCACACTAAATCCTGCTTTATGAGGTTGATAGGGGGGGTGGAGGGGGCTCTTGGCCAGGCACGTGAGGGCACTTCGACCAGGCTCTCGTCCCGCCTGGGCTCCACCACCATGTGCCGCGGCATAGGCTCTGTTTGTACTGGGTCTCCACGCACATGGGCAGGCCATTTAAGGCGATGGCCTAACTTGCCCGAGCCCCCAACACAGGGTTCAAGCAGCAATTTGAATTTGGCGCCCACAGGAACGAGGCCCGCCTCCTCCCTCGGGGCCACGAGTTTTTATAAAATGGCGCCCAATTTCAAAGGATGGCCGCAGGGGACCCGGGGTGTGTTCAGGGCAGCATGTTGATATTTAAACCCAGGTAACTTTGCTTTGAGCTGTAGTTGGCCTTGTGTACAGGTGAGCGCTATTATATCCTGTATTCTTGTTTATTTATTCTAGCAGCACGCCTGCCGATGGCAAGGGTTAGGTTGAACTCATACGGGCTGAGTCGCAGTTTGCGACTTCATAAAGTTCCACCTACGCATTGCTTAATAGTTTCGAATCCCTCCCCTATTACATTGGATGCGCAGACAGGTAGGCTCACAAGTTCCCGTATTTTACACCTCCTATGGTTACCTTGCTGGTAAGATGGTGGAGGGTTTTCTCCTTCAGGTATGGAGCTGCGCAATAGGGTGTGTCTAATCATGCGCGGGGGAGGGAATATTTCATTACGAATGGTGTTTTCCGGTGTCTATTGCTTGCCAAGTAAGCACTTTGGGTATTCAGAGGCGTAGACCTTATAAGGACAAGTCATCATTAACGGGTCCAACCCATTGTCCAGTTTAGTCTCAGAGCCTGTGTCTTTTCGCACACATTCTTTTTCTCGCTAAACACTTGCGTGTCACGCCCCCTTTGGTCATAAGGTGATGAGCTGATCCTCATTTCTCGCACGCCTATGGTGTGAATGGTGGTGCACACTGGCGCACCTTTACTGTCCTGTCCTGCGGCGGGGGCAGTGCTGGGAGGACGCTTTGGGGAGAGGCTCACGATGGAGCACGCAATGTAAGCGCTTTCGCTGATTACTTCATAACTGTGCTTGGCCCAAATGTAGCGCGCTATCCGCGACCGTGGATAAAGTACAAGCAGAGGTAATGCACTGCATATACTGGGCAGACACTACACTAACGAGAACTATAGTTACGCAGGAATGCTGGCGCTTGGGCAAGCATCTATAGGAACTATATTGTTAAGAAGTAGCAATCTGTGTTTCAATTACAAGTGCGTGTGTGTGTTACACAATAGAGCCTATCTCAGGTGATATGGTAAGCCGGCTTTTGTTGGGCAGGCCCTCAAAGCACGAGCCCCACCGGATAGGCCTGTCCGCCACGGGTATTTCTGCATATGGCGGCGCGGCTCCACTGTTCCGTGGGGGAAACACTTCCTTTTTATTTCTGCGCGCTGTTGTCCAGTGTTGAGGAACACAACTGATATTGTTGCAAGGCAGTCAGCGAAGATGATCTTAGATGGCCTCACGCTAGTTTTGATTGGTCGCAAGGGAGGCAGGTATCTCCATGCTGGCTAGGCCACAAGTTGCGTTCGTGAGGCTCCGATCTTTTGTCATTGTGCCGATGGGCACCGGACGAGTGCGGCCACAGGTCACCGTCCGGTGCATTTGGGGGCTTACGAGCGTAGCGGGAGACCCCAGGGCATAGGGATGGGCCCACATTCAGGTTTGCTCGGCCATTAATTAGCGGACATTGGGGGGTCCATTGTTAGTTTCCGCCAGGGCTGGCGGTCGTCGTAGCCAAGCCAGCTGCCCGGGACCCCCGTGCGGCAGATCATTTGAGTACGTTTGGCAGTGTGGAACTGCAAGCAGCATGGGGGGGTGCCCCCCCGGGGGTCTCCACCCCCCCATTGACGCCACAATAATGCAGTGTCTGGGAGGAGGGTAGCACGCTGTGCTCGCGGCGAGTGTGCTGGCCACAGCCTCCTGGTATGCCGTGAACTCTTTCATGGCTGCGTTTGTGCCTCCAATGATATCCGGTGCGCGGGGGGTGCAGTGCGTACGGTGGACCCCCCCCCTTTCTTCTGTCGAACGAAGCTCGGCGGGGGTCGCGCAGCCCGACGTCACCGCTGCCGAATCGCCTTGCCCGTTGCCCCGGTTCTGGACATCCAGCCCCCCTTTGGACACTCTCGCACCAGACGGCCTTGTTCGGGCAGGGAGCCGTTCTATTCCTTGAGCCGGCATCTCGCGGCTAGCAGCGGTGGTTGCTTTCAGCAGTTTTGGGGCTGGGGCCCGTGGGGCGACGATCGAGTCAACCATGCTGGCCGTGCGCGGCCTGCTTGGTGGCATAACAGTAGTTTATTGCTTGTGTCCTTGCTGTGCCGATCACCGGTTGACACAGGGGAACCGGGTTCTAGGCTTTTCTGGATGCTAGGCATCCCGCCGAAATCCACAGTCCAGACTTCCTCTTGCCTTTATATAGCGCGGACCTTACCCATGGGTGTTTTACCGCTTCCCTGAAGCACAGGACCGACAGATGAGACATAAATGCAAGTTTCAAATGCGTGCAATGTACAAATAGAGGTAAAATACGGGAATACATGGCAGGCAGTCAAAGACAAGGACACCAGATTCCGTAGGCATTGGTGGCATGTGTGCAAGTACTGGAAGAAAAGACATGTTAAGAGGTAGCAAACAGTGTGCAACAAGAGATAAGTGACGTGTGCATGTACATAGGAGTATTATACTCAGGGAGAAGGGCACAAGCACACACGAGGAAGACACTCCCACAGTCTAGGACATTAGAACTGGCCATAACACAAGGTCTTCCTTCAGATAACAGAGGGGGCGCACATTAACCTGTAGTGCCTTGCATGAAGGAGAACGGTGAGGACAGTTTTTCTGCACACACATCTAAGCGCCATGGCCACCAGAAGCTCCGCAGTTTAATAATTGCCTTAGTAGCAAGACACATATCTACACCCTGCCCCTAGCTCCCAACACCTAGATGCAGCCAGGTCCTACGGGATTGCCACCACGACCATGGGCGCGAGCTGTGCAAATGTTGTTTTAATAGGGGCATAGGTTAGGTGATGGACAAGTAAACCTGTGCAGTTCAGTTGTGCAACTTAGATGACCTCAGTAGAGAGAGAACTGAACAGCACTGGGGTGACGGAAATAGGAAATGCTTTTCCAAATCTGGAACCATGTCACCAAGTAGTCAGGACTCCCTGGTTTGTGGGGTGACTCAGGGGGCGGAGACTTAGTTCAGTGCTGGCCCAGCCTGTCATTCCAGAATTGAAGAGTTCCCTTAGGTACCCATGGGCCTACCTACCTATAATGGTACAGGACCTTGTTTTGGCGCTAAGAAAATAGGATTTTATGCCCGGGTTCATGTCCAGATTACAGTAGGCAGGGGCAAGGTTAGGTCCAGCCGTGGGCCCTTGCCCCTCCCCCCCGAGTGCGAAGGAGCACAGCGCGGGTCATTACTTCGTAACAATATAACAGGGATCCGGGCGGGAGGCATGTAGCTCAGACCACTCTTTGCCTCTGCCAACGACAAAGTAAAACATAACTTCGAACAATCACGCTCCCGCCTTGGGACAGGGGCAGGAACCAGGTGGAATAGGTCCTGTCTGGTCGAATAGTCGTCAGAGTTGCATGACACGTTCCACACTATTGACCATGGCGCTGGAAGTAGGCATATGATTGCCTCATCCACCCCTTATGAGTAGGTACTTTGCTCACTCTGGTTTGCGTGCCTGACTAGCAGGATTGGCCTGGGTGGAGTGCGGGCATTGCTGGCCCCGCCGCATTGCTGAGAATATGTACTGGCATCAGGGGGGGGCAGGGCGCTGGAGTACTGCACAAACTCATATTTCATTATGGCGCAGGGCATCTGTGTGATCTTTTGGCAGCACTCTGCCACTGATTAAGCCATTAGTCTGGACTTATAGGTATACTTGTGCAGCAATACTGTTGGGTGTCCTCAGGACGTCTAAGGTTAGCGTTTTCTATACAAGTTGCTAATCAGCTCAAGCATATGTCTGGCAGGCGCCACATTCGCATCCCCGGCTTCCGGCCATTTTTCTCCCTGTATTTCACCAGCCAATAAGTAGTGCCTTGGCTTTCCCCAATGTGGCTGCTCCTGAGTATTAATGTTTGATAGGTATCAATCATTTCCCAAGTATGAGCCCTGCGATAACAGCCTTATGTTTTTGTTTTGTATATGTGGTTGTTGGCCGGGCTTGTGGGCCATTTCTTCGTGGGTTTCCTGGGTTGCATAGTGATCCCAATCCTCACTGCTGGCGACAGACATACCCAGGAACGAAGGTTACGCAGGTGTTGGTGTCACTGGTGCTTTGCAGATATCCACCTCATTGCATAGGTAGCTCACATGGTGACAGGAGATTAGTAATATGGCATGTTACTACGAGTCCCTTAGACTGGTAGGAGAGATTCCCGCATGTTTACGGACTCTGTTACAACAAGTATTACCGGGCTGACACCTACACTCAAGGAAAGTAGAATTCCCTAGATTGTTAGGTCTGCCATCAGATATTGGTGAGGGCAGGTAGTATTATTGGAGGTGTCATTTTGTGGGAGGTATTTTAGGTTAGTTTGAAGGCCCACGCGTTTACCTTACCTCTTCATCAGGCGCTGGAGGTACGTAAGCACTTGCCCAATTATCTCCTGGAGGGAGGGTCGGTGGTACTGCTGGTACTTGTAATTGGCAATCAGGCCTGGCCTGGGTGACAGGGGGGGCATCCACGACCCCCTTCCCGCTCTGTGTTGCAGATTGGTATATGAGGGGGGGGGGGCGGGACTGCTAATGGATGTTTTTCTGTCCAATACCGGATCAAAGTTGGAGAACTGCCCCACCCTAGGGGGGCCAGCGGCTCCACCATCCGGTGTAAGGTTGCGCATTGGGGGCAGCCCGCCAGGGTTTGGGTCTATCTTTGGTCCCCCCCCCAGGTGTCATTAGGTCCATGTGGCGGGGTAAACTGGTTCACCCCTTGGAAGTATTACAGTAGCAGTTATCTGGGCCCGGAGCACAGAGGTAGCTCCTGTACCATATTCCCAGGTGTGCTCTCATAGAACATTGTAGCATCTGGGCTGGTGCTGCTTGACGGGGCATTATTGCATCTGTTGTCGGTAAGCAGCGCTGTCTGGGGCTAAGCATGCTGACTCAGGCAGCCTCACTATGAGTAACGGAGTGTGAAGGCGTCCTTGCCCGAGCAGACGGGAGGCCAGCTTGGACCTATAAATCCCCTCGGACACCAGGCGGTCTCTTCCTAGGTGTACATGGAGGTTCATTTAATGCTGGACACTCCTGTGTATTGAGCTATTGGTATTGCTCTTATCAGCCTTTTCGCAGCCTTCACTGCTGTGCGATAACTTCCTGGCCACCTTCAATTATACAATTTTCATACTTGCCGTCGTTCACCCCTTTTGCTTGTTTCACTCAGAGGGGGGGTGGCTGTGCTCCGTGTGTTTCTTTTAAGATTGGGTCGAGCGGCATCACAAACACGTTTATGTGTGGTTGGGCTCCCCTTGGCCTGTTGCCGAACAGCCTCGTGAGTATACTGGAGTATCCTTAGATTCTCAGGGAGCTCCTTCTAATGTGAGCTGAGGCCTGATGCTCGATGTCCCCAATTCCTGGATGATACAGATAAGGGGGTGATTCAGAAAAGGGGGTGGTGATGAACAGAGTGCCTGAATTAAACAGACCACTCTTACCCAGTCCAAAGATCAGGGCTTGATCCATCACCGTTTTTTAGCTCACTGCACCATCCCAGCTCAGAACTTGGCTATATGCAAATTAGTATGTTCCTGTCCCAGTGCATGATGGGAACAGGGCAAACCAAACTACCAAGCCAATTCTTGTACTGGGAAGGAAACAAGCTTGCGGGGACCGGTTTCTGCCATTTCAGGCGTCGTCGGCCCGGCTTGCTTGAATCCTGATGGTGCAATGAGCAAGGGACTCACATCTGAGTATACCCTTCCACGCTTGTGGTGGACAAAATGATTCAGAAAAGGGGGTGGTGATGAACGGAGTGCCTGAATTAAGCAGACCACTCTTACCCAGTCCAAAGATCAGGGCTTGATCCATCACCGTTTTTTAGCTCACTGCACCATCCCAGCTCAGAACTTGGCCGACGACGCCTGGAATGGCAGAAACCGGTCCCCGGAAGCTAGTCTCCTTTCTGGTGAAGAATTGGCTTGGTAGTTTGGTCTGCCCTGTTCCCATGATGCACTGGGCCAGGGACAGACTAATTTGCATATAGCCAGGTTCTGAGCTGGGATGGGGCAGTGAGCTAAATAACGGTGATGGATCAAGCCCCGATCTTTGGACTGGGTAAGAGTGATCTGCTTAATTCAGACACTCTGTTCATCACCACCCCCTTTTTTGAATCCCAATTCCTGGAGGCACCTTGTACCAGTCTAAGCTATCCCTTATGTGGGTGGTTGTAAGTCAACTGTAAACATCGCTATCTTGAGGTAGCATGGACTAAGCAGTCTCCAGGCAAAACTCAAGAGGGCATGTGGAGCCAGCTGTTTATTCCTTTCAATCCTGTTATATCTAATGGAGGTACACCTCACCAGTTATTTATGATAATACTTTGGTATTTATCATTACAATATTCGCCTGTATTCTTAGAGTATAAAATCTCAAGCGTTTAAATTAAAGCACAGTGTATGCCAGCATCACCCTGAAGCAATTGTGTCTGGGCCTTGGCCGGCGAATATGTCTGTTTAACAGGAATCAAGCAAGCGTTGTTGGCAGTTGTATGTGTACGAGGCCCGAGTGCAGCAGGAGTACATGACGCCCCCGGCTCTCATGGCTGACAGATATCTTGGGCCTTCTAATGCCGTTTTCCTTGGAAGAAGTGAGAGGCCTGTGCAGGCACTACGTTTAAGACGAAGGTTATGCCGCATATCTCAGTATGTTAGAGATGACAGGGTGTGCTACAAGCTTCCCACGGGGGTCAGAGTATGATCCTTATGGAACTCGGCTGCAAAACTTCCTAGCGCAGAAGGATAGCTTTAACCCCTCATCTTATGTAAATAAAGTGTGCACAGCGTAGGATCTACGAAGTCCTATGTCAGCTTGAGTGGCCTTGGCCGGCAAGAATGTTTTGGGTAACAGCTTCGGCCTAATTTTGCAGGGATAGGTTCTCTGCAAAAAACCTTTCCTCTGTCCAGCAGGAAGCAGTCCGGTTATGTGATTCACTGCTACTGAGAAAGGTTAGTTGATAGACATATATATATAGGTTGCAGGTAGGAAGGAAGCTAAGTAGTGGGGGGCCCGGGCAGCGACGGTTGCCGCCGGCCGGGCTGTGGCGGAGTTACAGGGCAATCCGGAAGCAGAGAAGTTCAGCACTGGACCTCAGCGGGCACATAGGGGTGCCAGAGCCTAAGACCTGGGGCCTCATGGGAGGTTCCGGGAACACGTGTCGGCGCCCCATTCGTCCTTCGGGCGGTTGTGGGCCTGTGCAACCGGGGGTTTGCCTAGTACGCCCCGCAAGGGGCGTGAGTATAATGTTTACCGTAAGGGGCAGCACATGGTGGTTCGCCACGGTGCTGCCTGGCTCATCAGGCGGGCAGGTGGCGAGAATGCGGCCTGCCCTTGGATTGCCCGTAAGATAACCCACTATGATTACATAACGTTGTATGTAATAAAATAAACCTGCAGCAGTTTATTCCCAATGTAACACTGGTGTCTAGTGTGTTATTTGCGGGATGCATGCTAAGTGTGGGGTGGGGGGTCCTATCGCCCTGATGAATCTATGCGGCTGCCCGAGGCCACGCAGTGGCCATCAAGAGGGCGGCCCCTTAGATACAGAGGGCTTCCCCCCCGACCCTCTCTAGCCTCTCTCCTCCCCCGGGCAGGCGGAGTCCCGAGGGGAGTTAGGAGGAGCTGGGTGGGCATGTCCGGTGCGGCAGGCGGGGCGAGGGGTACTTAAACCCCCTCGCCATTTTCTCTGCCTCTTTGCCGCACCAGACGCGCCATAGTGTCCTCGTGTGGGGACACACATTTTCCCTCCCGACCTCTCACCCTGTGTGTCAGCTTGTGGAGGACAGTTTGAAAGTTTTAATGTTTTAATTTTCGTTGCAGGCGGATTTACAGGGCAATCCAGAAGCAGAGAAGTTCAGCACTGGACCTCAGCGGGCACATAGGGGTGCCAGAGCCTAAGACCTGGGGCCTCATGGGAGGTTCCGGGAACACGTGTCGGCGCCCCATTCGTCCTTCGGGCGGTTGTGGGCCTGTGCAACCGGGGGTTTGCCTAGTACGCCCCGCAAGGGGCGTGAGTATAATGTTTACCATAAGGGGCAGCACATGGTGGTTCGCCACGGTGCTGCCTGGCTCATCAGGCGGGCAGGTGGCGAGAATGCGGCCTGCCCTTGGATTGCCCGTGAGATAACCCACTATGATTACATAACGTTGTATGTAATAAAATAAACCTGCAGCAGTTTATTCCCAATGTAACACTGGTGTCTAGTGTGTTATTTGCGGGATGCATGCTAAGTGTGGGGTGGGGGGTCCTGTCGCCCTGATGAATCTATGTCATATGCCACCTCTGCTCAACCGCGTGCCTGAGCACATGCACTGTAAGCTGTCGCCAGCAGCATTTTAGGGGTTGCATTTTCTGAAGCCCTTCTTACAGAAGGTCTGGCACAGACCATCGCAAGCGATGGGTCAGGCTCGACCTAAAAATGAGATCTGAGACCTAGATTTGTACAGACCCGCCAGTGCTGGGTGTGATTTGTGGGAAAAAGTGAATTGCTATTCAAATTAATTCAACTACTGGCGTATAACATGCTTCTATGTGCTCATTTTTGCTCAAGCAATGCAGAAAGATTTGACACCTAAAAGTGATGCAGTTGGCAGCAAAAAGATTTATATTTGAGATTAGATATCTGCTGAGTTCTTGGCCATCCTTTATATTGAGTCCTGTTTTTGAGATATATGAAGGAACACACACTCAGCCACTTCCCTAATTCACATAACCAAAATGAACTTCAACATCAACAGGCTTTCTCGGGAACACAAGATCAGCGAGCATATTAATACCATTGTTTGAGCTGCACTGTGTGAGCAAAGTGAAGCATGTAGTTTTGGTAATAGGCACTTTAGTTATTAAAGATCTGAAAAGAAGATAGTCTTTCTGGCTAATTAGATCCTAATTGTTCTACAAGTTCTCTCCTCCCAGTGACACCAGTCGACAGAAAGGTATTTTTGACCTATAATTCTTAAAAAAATGCGTTGCTTGAGTCACTCTCCTCAGAACTACAGAAACTTCAAGGTTAGTTGAGGAGCACTAATTGCGCAGCAATGCCTGCAGAAGGCAGCTAAACTGCATGGTAATTACACAGAATCTGAATGCAGACCTACTGATTTAAGTATTGTGTTGTGGAAGAAAGGTTATAAGTTGTTCTTTTAATATAGAACCGTCAGTTATGGAAAGCAGTACTTTTTTGCAGTACCTTGCGACAAGTAATGCTCCATACGACAACACACAGTGAGGCTGTTGTAGAGTTACACAATTGTGATGGTTTAAGTTTTGTTTGTTGGTAGAACAATGCCCATAAACAAATCAATTCAACACAAAATGACCAAACTGCAAATATATATAAACAAAAAAGATTAACAAAGTGAATAACTCCGCTGCACAGGGACGAGCCAAAGTGGATAAGCATTTGCCTCACCTCCTGGGCTCACTCTAGGTAGTCCAAGGTTTGATACCACATTCAATTTGAACCATTCGTCTCAATGTAGACTACACTCCCTATATTTTGTTAAATTACATAAAAAACACAATTCTGTACTTGGTAGATTTTCACACAAGACTCTCCATAAGGGGATGGAGCGTTTGCGGCCTGACACCTGTCACGCATTCTCGAAGACACTCCATTTAATCATATACATTTGTTAAAGATCAACAAAGTATCTTCATTCAAAAGTTTGTTCAAACTCCTTTATCCATATTTCCAATCTTCACATCTTTGCCTTTTAGTAAGTGCAAATTAATTGATTATTTATAGCCCTGTTTAAAATTGTATTATTCCAACGTGTTTCGAAGAATAAGCTCTTGCCTAACTGAAGTATAACACTTGTGTGTCAGCAATATTATTTTACCTTATTGTTAAACCATTATGCACAATAAGGTGCTCTTTCCTTAAGTTGTTAAATACTCTTCCAGTGATTACAATGTGTAGATTTGAGGTTGCAATTTTCCGGGTTAGAGGCTAATATTGTGCATAATGGTTTAACAATAAGTTAAAATAATATTGCTGGCACACAAGTGTTATACTTCAGTTAGGCAAATCTTCCTGCAGTCACATTGTTGCACACAGTTTTCATGTCCACTTTTCATGTTTCATGTGGCCCACTGTAATGGTTCATACTCATCTTTTTTAAAATACTTTCAATCTACATTATTTCTTTTAAATAAACTCTATAACTGATAAAGAGTCGAGAGAGTTCTCATTCAGCAGGCTACATTTTTGACTTCTGCTAGTTTGAAATTACTTCAGGAAAATATGTCTGCCCCCTCATTTTTAACAAGAGGTCATCAGTATCCATTCACCTGTATCTGGAGTGCCCATGCTTTATCAATAGCAATATCGACCCAAGGCCTTATAACAAGTTCGGCGGACTGTGGACCAATGTCCCGGCAGTCTAACAGCAGTGAGCCATCTCCCGTATTACAAGTTGCAAAAAGAACAATTGATGGACCGAATGCTCAACAATGTCAAACTTGCAACCCAGCACAGAGATCTGGACCTAAATCCATCGTTTTTTTGCTCCACATGCCATTCCAGTTCAGACCCAGTCATATGAAAATCAGTCTTGACCCTGTTCGCCTTGGTAACAGTCCAGCCTGAACTGCCAGGCCAGGTCCTCCCTGCACTGGAAACAAGCATCCTGGGACCGGTTTCGTGGCATCACCCCTCATCAGCCAAGCTAGCTTGAGTCCAGTGGGATGGGGAGTACGGGACCCACGTCTGGGCGTATCCGTCCCACTTAGGGTGACAAGTGCATAAAGAACAATTGATAGACAGAATGCTGCATCAATCTGTATTACAAGTTGGGCAGGATCGCTATACGAAGACCGCGGCTAGACCGCTGGCACCGACAGCTCACTGCCAACCAGCAGGGTTGTGGTTGGGGGAAGACAGCCTCCACTGGGTGGTAAAGAGGCACAATACTGTCATCTGTATTATGAGTTCACTTCTAAACGAGCCTACTGCAGTGGTTGGATCACCGCCTAAGGTCGGTGGAAATGAAGGATTTGCATTGCATACTAACCCCTTTTTGGTTCTTCCCAGCAGATTTCAACAGGGCTCCCTTTCTCCAGGTCCCTCCTACACAGAAGCATCTTCACCCCAAGGAATAGGACCCCATCTTTGGTGATATACAGATAAGTGCTATGATACGGTGTACCCATTACCGGGACGGCCCACATTTGGGTCGGACTCCGGCAATGGGTAGGTGGTAATTTCTCACAAATATCATGCATGTGTGCGCATTAGACACATATGCAGTCAGGATGTAAACACAGGATTCAGTATACATGGAAATACACTGCCCACCACCACAACCACTGCGCCTGCCCCTATGAAAATTCGTAATATGGAGGTGGGAATGCCACAGGCACAGCAGTCTCTTAGCAGTTACAAAGCAGTGTTCTGGTGGTCAGAATGCCGAACTCGTAAGAAGGCCCTAAGTCTCAACTTAGCAGAGCCACAATCAAAGGGTCACCCTCTTGAACTCTCCATGAGCCACAAGAAGAACAATCTCTCCATTCAAAATGATGGTGAATGAGCACAGCCTACTAGATTCAGGAGTGGCCACTTTGTTGGCACATTTTACATTCATTCACATAAGCTACATGGAATGAAATGGTCTCTCCTGCACTGACATAGGTGGCATTGTAATTAGTTTGAATCCTGTCAAGGATGATTCAGCCTTCCATCATTCTAAAGTGATTCAGTAGCAGACCATTACATTACATATTCATAACACGTTTTATGGTGCTAAGAAACCACAGAACACTGTGAAACCACAGAACACTGTGAAACTTAGGGGCTGATTGAGAGCTCTTCCCTTCATTGGAACACTCCCTTGCCTTCAGCGGGAGCTTTTAGACCCATTTTGTTTTAATTTTGTATTCACTTTGTCAGCGCCTATCTGCGCTTTTATCCCCACGCTGCCTACCTTGCCTTGGGGCTCTGTCCTTCACTTCGCCGCCTGCGCAGCCGAGCTGGTCGCTGCTGAGGCCGCTTAGTCCCTCGCCTGCCGCCTTCAGCGGACGCTCCCCCCGGCCACGCCCACTCCTGACCACACCCCCTTGCCGCACTATTTACCATGTGCTTTTACCGTTCGCGCAGCGGACGGGCGCAGCGGGCGCGCCGTTTGCGCGCCGAAGGCGCGCCTAAGGCAAGCCCGTCTGCGCCCGTCCGCGACCGACCGGGACCAGGGGCCATAGACCCTGCTCCTCGCCTGACGTATTCTTCGGCCCAACTCTTATCCTCGTCTGCCTCAACCCCTCTATCACCTTCTGTAGCTTCCCACTTATCCTCGCTTGGTATTAATGCCCCTTCCCCTCCTGGCGCCGCCTTACCTTTCCCTTCTTCTCCTCTCTCCTCTCCTCCCCTTCCCCTATGTGTGTCCCCCGGCTCGCTTCACGCTTCTGCTATTCTTTTGAACACACGTTCGGCTGTAAAAAATCAAACTGCTCTCTTTAATCTACTGGACACGGACCCCCCGGATTTCCTCTTTCTCACTGAAACCTGGTTCTCCTCCCACTCTCTTCCGGATCTTCTCGCTATTCTCCCGGCAACCCATTACGCCCTCCGTGCCGACCGCCCAGATGGCAGATCTGGCGGTGGCGTGGCGCTTATAGCTAACCGATCCTTGCAGTTCCAGCTCCTTTCGCATCCTGGCATTACCAATGTTGACTTTCTGGTGGCCCGTTCTCTCAACCTTCCGGTTCCCCTCACGGTGATTCTCCTGTATCGTCCCCCTCAGTATATGTCTTCTTTTGTGTCCTCTCTGCAGGATCTCTTGGCCGCCCTGGCTGTAGATAATTCCTCTCTAATTCTACTCGGGGATTTTAATTTTTGGCCAGATGATCCGCAGGAGGGCCCCCTCTCGAAAGACTTTTCCGCTACACTCCGTTGCCTCAACTTTTCATCTCACGTCTTGACCCCCACTCATACTCACGGTCACATTCTTGACCAGATCTGGTCTCTCCGCTGCAAACCCCTGGTGTCCTCTATTTCTCCTTGTGGCTGGTCGGATCATTTTCTGATCTCCTTCTCCATCCCCCTGGGTCAACCCGAGAAAGCTACCCTGCCCAAGAACATCTGGGCTCGGTGCTGGAAGAATGTTGATCTTAACGACCTTTCCTCTTCTCTTTCTCTATCGGCTCCCGGCCTGTCTGATCTCCCTGTGGAACACCAGGCGGATGTTATTCGCACTTGGCTTTCCTCGGCTTGTGATCAGGCCGCCCCTCTCAAAAAGATTAGATTGGCCCGCCATCACGATGCCCACAGGTGGTTCTCCAACGACCTCAGATCCCTGAAGCTTGAGCTCAGACGGTCGGAACGTCGCTGGCGTCGTACCTATTGTCCCACTCTCCGCCTGAAGTATAGGGCTCTTCTTAATAACTACAAATCGGCCATTCTAGCGGCCAAATCTAAATACTTTTCGGACCGCGTTGCCCTTTCGGCTAATAAAACTCGCGAGATCTTTTCTCTGGTCCGTAGCCTTGCCACCTCTGACCGTACCGGACTTTCCCCTGCTCCTTCGCAATCTCTTTGTCTTTCGTTGAACACTTTTTTTATTAATAAAATAATCACCATTAAGGCCAACATCCCGACTGTGCCTCACCTTGACCTCCCGGCCCACTCCCCTTCCTCTTCCTCTGTTTTTGATCACTTTGCACCCATCTCACCCGAGCTTTTCCTTGACCTCCTCGTCAAGGTCAAGTCCGGCTCCCCGGCGGATTGCGCACCTGCTCGCATCCTCAGAACTCTATTTACCAGTTGTCCCACCCCTCCCCTTTCCTTCCTTAATTCCTGCCTGGCTCTGGGTTCTGTCCCTTCCTCCTTTAAGTCTGCCATTGTGCTTCCCATTTTAAAGAAAGCCGGCCTGGACCCCTCTCTCCCATCTAATTTTAGGCCAATCTCCCTCCTTCCCTATCTTGGGAAAATTCTTGAGAGCCACGTAACATCCTGTCTCTCTTCCTACATCGAGGAGAATAACATCTTGGCCTCCCACCAGGCTGGCTTTCGACCGGGCCACTCCACTGAGGGCGTGGTCCTCGCGGTCCTTGACGAACTCAAGGGCAGGGCCGATGGTAATCTCCCTCAGGCCTTGGTCCTTTTGGACTTGTCTGCTGCGTTTGACACGGTCGACCATGCTATTCTTCTTGACCGTGTCAGCGCAGCGGGCATCCAGGGCACTGCCCTCTCCTGGATCGCCTCTTTTTTGCAGGGACGCTCACAGGCAGTCCACCTTTCCACTTTCTCTGCCCCCCCCCTCCCAGTCACGTGTGGGGTACCCCAGGGTTCTTCCCTCTCTCCCCTTCTTTTCAACCTCTATATCCGCCCCCTTATTTCTTCACTTCTAGAGCTGGGGGTCTCGGTGTATAACTACGCTGATGACCTCCAGCTCGTCTTCGATCTGTCTTCCCCCATTCACTCTCTTCCCAAGCTCAGGTCGACTCTTGTCTTTATTTCTCAGTGGATGAGCCTCAATCATTTGAAGCTCAACCCTGATAAGACAGAGCTCGTCCTCACTGGTGGCCCCTCTAATCCCTGGTCCTCTGCTCATTGGCCCCTTTTCTTTGGTCCTCCCCCTTCTCCGGTTTCCTCTGTTCGGACTCTGGGCATCAAGGTCAGCAATGATCTTTCGATGCATGCACATATTAGTTCTGTTGTATCCTCTTGTTTTCTTTCCCTTCGTCTTATCCGCAAGATCTCCCGGTTTTTTTCTGTTGATGCACTCAAAGTTATTATCACTGCCCTCATTACATCCCGCCTGGATTATGGCAATGGCCTGTTTGTAGGCATTCCTGCCTACGAGACTCGTCGTCTCCAGGCCATCCAGAACCAGGCGGCCCGTCTTGTCCTTCGTCTCCCCAAGTTTTCCCATATCACTCCCGCCCTTAAAACCCTTCACTGGCTCCCTGTTCAGTACAGGTCCCAGTTTAAACTTGCTTGTCTGGCCTTTCGGGCGCAAGCCCGCTCCGCTCCTTTTTTCATTAACTCCCTCATTTCCTCTCATGCCCCTTCCCGTTCCCTCCGTTCCTCTTCCCTCTCTCTCCTTCACGTTCCCCGCTTCCGAAAGTCTCGCACAGGGGGCACCCGCTTCTCTGTGCGCGCGCCGCAGATCTGGAACTCCCTCCCCCTCTCCATCCGTTCCATCCCCATCTTTTCTCACTTTCGGAAAGCCCTCAAAACTTTTTTCTTCCTACAGGCTTTCCCGGACTAATTCCTCCCCCTATCTGTTAGGCAGATGTTGATGTGTTCCCCAGCGCCAGGAAGCCGCTTGGCCACAGAGCGCTTTATAAATCCCTTTTTCATTTCATTTCATTTCATTTCATTTCATTTCATTTCATTTCAAACCACAGAACACTGTCTAAAGCAAGTTGGTATTGATGAGGATATAAGTAAAAGTGGCACTGGAAGGACACCAATGATAGGGTATCCATTGCAAGTGAGGAATGATCACAACCGAGTGCCTGTCCCTGGACTTGTGAATTCACATGTCTAGATAGAAAAATTCAAATATCCAATATAAACAGTATAACTTAAAACTCAATGATCCCTAGTAACAATATTTTTGATGTTCAGACCCAATGGTGAATGCAATTTATTCAGAGGAATTTATGAAAAATAAATTCAAAACACATAGCGGTGCAGTGAATATTGGTGCCAAATAAACAAGCTTAGTGCTCTCTTTTGAGGTGATTCATTCAAGTAGTAAATTGTGATCAACAAATGTATCAACAAACACAAGAACAGCATGACCTATTACAGCAAATTCTCAACAATCATTTAAGGTCTTTGTTGTTAAAGTCGAGGTTCCGATCCCAATAAAAATGGTGGAATCATCATCCGGAGTCTGGGATACACCGAGCCGAGAGAGAGCTTTTAAAAATAGTAGAGAAATAGTGATCAGGAGTGAAGATAAGAAAAAGAAAAGTAAGCCAGTGCAAGCCATGGGCAATACACATGTGATTGTACAAATATTATGAAGGATAATACAGTTGCTAATGGAGAGGGTCCCTAGTGACAAGCCTCAAGAGCAGGATGGCCGGGTATGGCCTACATAAAAAGAACAGAAAGAGGAGCTGCTTAAAACCCTTATAATGGGTAATACTGGTGAGGAAGAGAGTGGTCAGCAGTATGAGAGGCACTGCCCTGAGCTGGAGATGTGCTGGATACCCATGTGGGGCTCCAATCAGTCCGCAGTGGGAAGCACATGTGGTCTGGGTCTCAATGTTGAGATTCCGCCACAGGGCTCTAAACAGTTTAAAAATGGAGATGTGCCGGTAGCAATGACTGGCAGTATGGAGTCCTTTCAGGACAATCATTTATCAAGGAGGAGTGGGAGATGGCAGCACGCTGGTTAATGTAGGTGATAGGAAGAAAGGAAGGACCAAGAACTGAAATGATGAAACTGAAGATAGACTATGCCCAGGGACAGAAAACTAATGTACTGGACACAATTTTGGAATGGTTTCAAAGACAATGACAAACCTAAAAAAAACTGAATAAGTACACTTGCACCCAAATACTCAGAACAGTACAATGACAATGGTGAGACTGTCCAATAAAAACATATATGCATTGTGAAAAGAACCAAAAAGACAAAAACAACATATAGTATCTGTACAAGGAGAGTTCACTTTAAATTAATGTTGTCCAATCGTCATCAAGATTTAGAGCTGCATGTATAGTGTGTAAATGAAGAATCCAATGTAATTCATCCTTGTTTCATAGGGATTCAATTATGCCTCCTCTCTCATGGGAGGAAATGTTGCTGATTACTTGGTACCGTAAGTCATCCAGGCAATGTCTAAGCTCTAAAAAATTTAACAAAAGGGGGGCGGTAAGGGACTTGCATCTGATGTAACTCCTATGCTGGCACACGCAAATCCTTATTTTGTCTGTGGTTTGTCCACTGTACAGTGGGGTATAAGGACATAAAACGGTGCATATTGCATTGGTGGTGTAGCAATTTGAGAAAAATCTCAAAGATGTAGTGCAATGTTGTTGTATAAATTCCTTCCTCCTAGTACAAAAAGGTCACTATTACATTAGCCATATTTGTAGTGCCCATTCATAGAGGGAAGGCCCCAACACTTAGTAATGGTATGTGCTGGTCTGTGAGATGGGATGTATGTGTGGACGAGATGGTCTTTTAAGTTCCTTTACCACTTGTAAGCAAACACAGATGGCTCAAATGCAAAGTCTCCAGCAGCTAAACTATGCCAGTATTTTTTAGTGCTTCTGCAGATGAAGTTTGACCTGGGAGAGAAAGTGGTGACACAGGCAAGTTTGTGGAATTCCTGCTTTGCATGTAGAGTTAGTGAAGTATCAAGAGGGAAGAACCGTGCTCTCTCAGCAGAGCATCTAATCTTGGGTTTGGATAACCACTTTCAAGTAACTTGTGGCTTAAGTTCTCTTCTTCCCAGAAGAAATCACTTTTGTGTTTGCAATTACTTCTTAATCTTAAGAATTAACTATATGGTAGTGAGTCTCTCAGTTTGCATGGATGGTGACTGTGATATGCAAGCAGTGTGTTCCTCACTGTGGGATTTCTATTAAGAGTGGTGCGGGGATGCTCATTTTCATACAGACAGGAAAGAGAATTCTGAATGATGGAAATGCATAGTGAATCTAAGGGCATCACAATTTGGGTTAACCAGCCCTGAAATATTAGCAGTGTCTGAGAGTCACCCTTCCAAATAATGACCATGTGATCTACATATCTCTTTCAGAGAGCAATAAGTGCTCTGAAAGGATTGGTGTCAGAAAGAACGACTTTCTGTTCCAAGTCATCCATGTACAATATTGCAAAATATACTGCAAAAACCGCCTGCTTGGAAGTCCCCTTTATCTGTAAATAGAAATTATTGTCAAATTTAAAGAAATTGTGTGTGAGAGCCAGTTCAAGCATTGATATAATGAATGAAATTGGAACCTTGTGGAGTCTGGGTCTGCATTTGAGGATGTTGGGTATGACATTGATACCCTCCAATTGGGATATGTTCATATAGAAGGATTCAATGTCCAGAGTAACCAATAAGGATCATGGGGAGGGTAGATGAAATGCATCAATGAGATTTATAAAATCCTTGTTATCCCTTATATAGCATTCAGCAAGGGGTATAAAGGCTAGATAAAGAAGGAAATGTATTGACCATTTGACTCCTGGAGGGAGCCGCACACTGAAACAATGGGTTTCTCGGAGGGGCTGTCAAGATTTCTGTGAATTATAGGAAGAGTATAAATACCTGGGGTGTGTGGATTGTGCACTTTGAGGAGTAGGAATTCATTTTTTGCTGGGAAAATCCATCTCTTTCTCTCCATTTGTAAGTCTGAGCATTTCACTCCGTATCTCATTTCTTGGATCTTCAGTAACTTTTCCCTAAAGGTTATTCACTTGGACTAGCACCTCCAATTTGTATGAGTCTAGGTCCTTTAGGAAAATGCCTCTGTGTTTATGTGCAGGTTTGACGATATTAGAACTCTCAATTTTAAAAGTGCAGAGATCTTCATGTTCTTGTAATGAAATTATAAATGGGGGTGAAGGTCTTTTTACTTGAAATAACTTGAGGTCTTTAACCACTTTCTTTAAAAAAATTAGAATTTCCACAGGGATGCCGGCTCTGGAAGGAAAAAATGTGTAGGCAAATCTAATTCCGAACTAAGGGGCCCATTAGGATGGCGGGCGGATTGCCCCCGCCAGGCTGGCGGTAGCCGGCACCGGCCTGGCGGGGGCAATCCACCCGCCATCCGCACAGAAATGACCCCCCGCCTCATTAGGATGGCTGGGGGGTCACCTTGTGACCGGGGCGGAAAAGGTCTAATATGGTGGCGGTGTCTATCAGACACCGCCAGCCATATTAGGATGGGCTTTGGGGAATGCCTTTCCGTGGTGGCAATGCCGCCACAGAAAGGCATGCGGAGACTCCCTGCGGGGGCCCGTTACGGGCCCCCTGGGACTCCGGTGGGGTGGGTTGAACATGGGGGGTACCTATGGTACTCCCCCGCATTACAAAGTGCAACATGGCAGGCACCGCGTGGTGCCTGTCATGTTGTGCTTTGAAACGCACAACATGCTTTTTTAGCATTGCGGCGGGCGGTGCTTTCAGCACCGCCCGCCGCAATGTTAAAAATGCAGGATGCACCCACCACTGTGGCGGGTGCATCCTAATTCCAAGGACGGACCCCCGCCCTTATTGCGGGCGGTCCCGTTGTCCGACAGGATGGCGGATGGACAAAATCCGCCCGTCATCCTAATAGGCCCCTAAAATAGGAGTTGTTAACTCAAAAAATGCTTTCAGATGGATTTGTCTGAAAAATCCCAAAAGTTGACCGTGGAGTTCCGAAAAATAGGTGCGTTCTGTGGGGACAAATAACAAACTTGTATTCAGTTAGGTGATTTTTGTACTTGAGAGTGTGTGAGATGATAAGTTAAAGATAGGTATTGCTTCCATTGTGTTTACTTTGGAGGGGTACCCCACTAGTAGTATTTATGATGGTACAGCAATCCCTGTGGTATTGCTGACCCACCTATAGGACTTGCCTCTGCCTACGTCCCTGTGTAGTCGGCAGATAGCATTAGCTCGTGTCCCTTTAATAGAGGTAGCAAACCTCTACAATTTACTAATCAAAAGCCCTTTCTACCTACATAATGTCGACAAACTTAGTCCCCTTAAAGACTACTTTGAAGACACTTGGATTGGCGGCCTCATCACTCTGGACACAAACACTAACCCAAATTTCAAATACCATTGTAAAATGTCTATGACAGCACCTTGGCATCATAATGAGATCCTTACTGTTTTGTAGTTCCAGATTTTTCTCTGTATCCACATAATACAAAAATAGAAATCCACTGAAAATGGGAAAAATATTGTACAACAAGCCCCAAAGGAAAGGTAAAAATGAAACAAATCCAATAGAAATACCTCAAAGCAATTAGAAGTATATACAAACCATAAAAAACCTGAAAAAGTATTTGAAAAAAAGAAACACTTCAGGAAACCCGAAAGAAAGGAAATCCAAGTATAAAGCCTTAGGTTATTTTATTCAACAATATTTTCCTTTAAAATAAAAACATAAGCTTCCCACAGGACACACCTGTAGGAAATACCTAGAAAATAAATTATAAAACCCAATCTCAAAAAACATCACATTTCCAAAAATACACATACTAACAGTTAGTCATCAATATATATATGTAACATAACACAATTTAACATAACATAGCGATACATTAATAAAATGGTGTACAAAAAGCCCAAACTACAAACTAGTGAAAACAGTAACACTAATATATCTAAATATACTCAAAACCTAGAAAAAACACTGTAAATAACGAAAGCATCTCCCCCTAACCCCCCCACCACACCCACAAAACCCTTTTAATACCTTAAAAATGGACTTTCCTGTTCTGACAAACGGCATCACCTTGATGCAACCTGGTTCCAGGAAAATAGACTAAAAAAAACACATTGGTTACAAAATAGAATGTAGCAGTGAAAAAAAATAAAACTAAAATAAACACTATCTCCCTAAAGAAATAGATGGGAAATATTGTGAAATTGTTGAATAAATGTATAAAAAATATTAAACATATAAAACATGTCAATCAATGTTAAGATAAAATATAAAAACATTGCAAAACATAAATTAAATAATGCTATAAAATATATATAATTATTTGATATATGCTGAAGAAATGTGTTAAAACATTGCTGAAAAAATGTATCTAAAAAAGTTAAGAGTTACAAATCTGGTAAACAAAAGAAAATGAAAGTTGAAAACGAACAACATACAATAGTATTGAAATATAATTTACATGTTTTTTTTTACTAATAAAAAAAATAATTGTTTTATTTACTTAACTGTATATAAATGTTTATTTTTAATTTCAAGTATATATTATTAAACATGTAAAAATAAACTTTAGAACCATAAATAAAATTAGAAAAAAGTCTTACATGTCTTTTAATTAATAATAACATTGGTTATAAACATACAATAAACTATGCTTATTATATTTCTAATCACCAACAATAATACTGAATAAAATAAAGCATGTCTACTACATACGAATAAAAAGCTAAACTCAAAGAATCTTACTCCAACATGATTCATTTAAATAAACTGTTAGACACTAAAGCAGTGCCATTTACTATTCCCACTCCAATCTAACCTTTTTGGAGGAAGGTGTTGGACATTAAAGGGTTAATATTTACTATTCCCCCTCAAATTCAAACCAAATTGGGAAAGGTGTTGGACACTAAAGCTTTGTCATTTACTATTCCCACCGCA
This sequence comes from Lissotriton helveticus, assembly GCF_964261635.1. Taxonomy (NCBI): domain Eukaryota; kingdom Metazoa; phylum Chordata; class Amphibia; order Caudata; family Salamandridae; genus Lissotriton; species Lissotriton helveticus. The sequence continues at coordinate 1,297,811,324 of NC_136063.1, read as the reverse complement.
ATCTAAACCAATTCAATCAATCAAACTTTTGTAAAGCACGCTACTCACTCATGAGCTACACAAGGTGCTGGGAAGGGGGGGGAAGCAGCTACTGATCGAACAGCCAGGTCTTGAGATATTTCCTGAAGGGCAGCAGGTGCTGGGTTTGTCACAGGTGGGTGAGAAGGGTGTTCCATGTCTTGGCGGCAAGGTGGGAGAATGGTCTGCCATCAGTGGTCATTCAGGGGATGCGGTGGACGGTGGCGAGGGTGAGGTCCGTGGAGCGAAGCTGGCGGTTCGGTGTAGAAGCTGAGTCTTTCATTGAGGTATGCTGGTCTGGCATTGTGGAGTGCTTTGTGAGCGTGGGTGAGGAGCTTGAAGGTGATCCTCTTGTTGATTGCGAGCCAGTGGAGGTCTCTCAGGTGGGAAGTGATGTGGCTGTGGTGAGGGATTCCAAGGATGAGGCGTGCGGAGGTGTTTTGTGTGCGTTGAAGTCTTTTCTGGAGTTTGGCCATGGTACCAGCTTAGAGGGCGTTACCGTAGTCCAGCTTGCTGCTGACGACGGCTTGGATGACTGTCCTTCTGGTTTCAGTAGGGATCCCCCTGTAGATCTTGCGGACCATGTGGAGGGTGTTGAAGCAGGTGGAGGAGACCACGTTGACTTGCTGTGTCATAAAGAGCGTTGAGTCAAGGATGAACCCCAGCTTACGAGCGTGGTTGGTGGGTGTCGGGGCTGTTCCCAGCATGGAAGGCCACCAGCAGTCATCCCATGTGGAGGGGGTGGGGCCAAGGATAAGGACCTCCATCTTGTCTAAGTTCACTTTCAGGCGGCTGCTCTTCATCCACTCTGCGACGGCCTTCATTCCCTTGTGGAGGTTGGATTTGGCAGTGGCCGGGTCCTTGGTGAGGGAGAGGATCAGCTGGATGTCGTCAGCGTGTGAGATGATGTTGAGGTGGTGCACTCGGACGATGTTGGTGAGAGGTGCCATGTAGATGTTAAACGGGGTCGGGCTGAGGGATGATCCTTGGGGTATGCCGCAGGTGATTGTGGTGGCTTCGGATCAGAATGAGGGAGGCAGACTCTCTGGGCTCTGCCGGTGAGGAAGGAGGTGATCCAGTTCAGAGTTTTGTCACGGATCACTGCATCATGGAGGTCTGTGTCCAGGGTGTGGTGGCAGACGGTGTCGAAAGGCGGCCGAGAGGTCAAGGAGGATGAGGGCCGCGGTTTCGCCGTTGTCCAGCAGGGCCCTTATATCGTACGTGGTGGCAATGAGGGCGGTTTCGGTGCTGTGATTGCTTTAGAAGCCAGATTGGGAGGAGTCTAGGAAGAAGTTATGCTCAAGGAAGTGGGCCAGTTGTCTGTTGGCAGTCTACTCAATGACTTTCGCCAGAAACCGGACTAGGGAGATGGGTCAAAATTTCTTGAGGTCCTTTGGGTCCGCCTTGGGTTTCTTGAGTAGGGTGTTGATCTCGGCGTGTTTCCAGTTCTCCGGGAAGGTAGCGGCCTCAAAGGAGCTGTTGATGATCTTCCGGAGTTGGGGTGCGATGATGGAGCTTGCTTTGTTGAAGATGTGGTGGGGCAGGGGTCTGAAGGTGAGCCGGAGTGATTGGTGTTCATGATTTTGATGGTGTCTTCATCGTTGACGTTGTTCCAGTAGAGCAAGAGGTTGGTTTGTTTGGTGGGTGTTAAATCAGGGGTGTCAGCGTATGTCCTCAGTGTCTGGGTGCCAAAGCTATCGTGGATGTCTGCGATCTTGCGGTGGAAGAAGGTGGCCAGGGAGTCGGAGAGTTCTTGCGATGGCAGGATGTCATTGGCGCTGGAGTTGGGGGTGGCGAGTTCTTTCACGATGTTGAAGAGCTCTTTGCTGTTGTGTGCGTTGTTGCCGCTGCGCTCCTTGAAGGAGGTCAATTTGGGGATGGTGCTGGACGTGGTAACAATTTAAGGAACATGTTGAACATTAAAAGAGTGAAATTTACAATTCCCACTCCAATCTGAACAAATTTGGGGCATTGCTGGACACTGAAGAGGTGACATTTACTATTCCCACACCAATCAAAACCTATTTTAGGAAGGTATTGGACACGTAAGGGGTGATATTTGCTTTTCCCACTCTAATTTAAACCAATTTGAGGAAGGTGTTGGACTCTAAAGGGGAGACATTTACTATGCCCACTCCAATCTAAAGCTATGTTGGAAGGTGTTGGACGCTAAAGAGGTGAAATGTACAATATCCCCTTCAAAATATAACATTTTACACAAGGTAATACAAATTAAACTTTTTAAATACATACTCACAACTGCATACACTTGCATATTTATTTTTCTATAAAATAATTTGAATTTTATCTGAAAACATCAAAACTACAAACCAACATTTACAAATTTAAATATTACAATGTAAAAAAGAAATGAATTACTATCTTATTAATATATGTTTCAAAATATGTACTACCATTCATAAAGTTTAAACCATAAAAAGACAAATAAAATCATAATACAAAATTACCAATCATAAAAAACTATTCAAATACATTTTATGAATTACAAAAATAAAAATATAATTCTAAAATAAAATTACAAGTTGAAAAAACCCCCAAATTAATTAAGCAATTTTATAAAAAGTGTTACAAAATATTTAAAATATGACAAATGTTCGTTCAATTTTTTTAAAATATTTTTCTTTATTAAGCATTATGTTATATATTCATACATGTTATATTATTTAATTTGTTATTTTTGATTTAACACCATTTAATAGTATTCATTTACATATCTTTATATCTATTATCTTATCATTTAATTTTAAATCATATTTTTTATGAAGTCTCCCCACTTTCACCTCCTAAAAACTTAAATAAAAAAAATTAACAATTATTTATATGCATTAATACGACAAAAAAGTAGAAATTCCAACAATTTCATAACTAAAAACATACTAGAAACACAAATCATTTAAAAATAAACCTATACGATTAAATATTTCACAATATATTATATACCAATTAGAACTTTCAAACAATATTATATACAATTACATTTTCGTCATCAATATTTATTACAAAGATATTAAAAACAACACTAAAGTTGATATTTTTTACTTCGATATTCCTGTCAGTGATATTTTTAATATCCCAATATTCTTAACCTTAGATTTTTTTATTACGATATTTGTTTCCAATAATTTGTCCAAATACCTCTCACAATTGATGAATAAATTCCTTTGAATACATTATATTTGCCATTTGGTTCTTTGCAACAAAAGTATTGTTACTAGGGAGCAGTGCGTTTTTTGTTATAGTTATTACCCCAGGTCCCTTGTGATCCTTGGGTCTTCCTTGTTGTAATATTCTTATCAGGTTTTCTGTTCCTAGGGCACCGATGAAGAATATCTTGTTGTTTAAGGAGTTCTAATCATTACGGGTATTTTTGACATCACAATGCAGAGACATGGAAACAGCATTTTACAATAAGCATGATTACAGGAGAACTGCTCCAAAGCCACAGTAGTCACTATGTAGTCAAGAACATTACATAACGGACTATAGAAACACACTGCTGAACCAATATATGAGTGCAGATAGGCAGCATTCAATTTATGTATAGATAAGCCAACTAGAGAGCGTTCACATGATGGGCACTACATTATATTCACGATGACTTAAAGCTAGGTAGTATTTACAATCATGCAAGTGCATGAGGATTCTATCTGGTACACAAGCATAAGGGCTCCATTATGTGCACATGTACAGGGAATGCATGCTATGCTCATGCATAAGGAATACTGCACAATGAGTGCAAGCTTGAGTAATAACATGCATGGCCTTGTATGAAAATGTCATTATATATATTCATGGACTCAGTAACTGCACATATGTGTACTGCACTGGATAGAAACTTGGAACATTAAAGAATAATCTGACTACTTTTTTGATCGCTGCTGTTTAATTGAAGCATACTAAGAACCAATCGATTTTTTTCTTGGTTCTACCAATTAATTGGCAAACATTTCACACTTTTCAATGCACTTTTCCTTATTCAACAATAAGTCATGACAAAAAAGATGCACATCTGTCTATGTACCTTATATTTACATTTGTATGTTGACATCTTTCAATAAAATTAAATGTAATCAAAACAACTTATGTAATGGAGAAAATCATATTACACCATATGCAACAACAGTGTTTAATTATTGTCATTACACCATATGCAATTTGTCACAAACAACAGTAGTGAATTATTGTCAATTAACTCTCATGACATGAGTAGCCTACTTCTTTTAGCGAGTTAATAACCACAGGGATATTGACTGAAAGCAACTATTAATTATTATCCCTCGTGGCTTTTGCCTTTGCTGGCGCATTTTGAATCCCTGTACTAATTCTCCTCAGGGCAGTGACTGTTGTAGTCTAAAAAAACAATATAAAAAAAAATATAAATCAATTTTTGTATAACCCTTCTATTTTTAAATGTAACCTTGGTTTTAAAAACCCTTTGTACTTGTACTGTTGTGTAATGTTTCTCCTTTGCGGGTGCGGTTTCGATCATGTTGTGTTCTTAGCTGAATCTACAAGTGAAAGCATAGCGGTTCGCTATCTTGTTTATGAATGGAGAGCATTTTTGATTATGACTTTTGAGACGCTTTCTTGGATTTATTTGTGCCAGAATCTTCTCATTATTTTTGGAAAGTTCTATCTCTGTAATTATACCGTCTGTGAAAACAAAAAATAATTGCCCCGATTTACATATTTTATTGTGTGACCGCTCGCGCCTCAATTTATATTCACGTGTAATTGCCTCATTCCAACATTGTATCAAAGGGACTTACTCGATAGAGAAAGCAACTTCAACGGGCTGCCTTACCCTAGGTTACTGAATTTTGCTTCTGATTTCTGTAACATAAAGCAGTCACATCGTTGTTTGTTTGCGGTTACAGAAAAGTTTCTTTGACGATTTAACAGTAACGCTAAGATGCCACATCTTGTCTCCGCACTTACTTCTGAATAGAAGAGATATTACGGACAGCATTTCCTTTCCAAAAGGGTGTGCCTTCAGTGGGTCATTTCGAATAGTTATTTCCGATTATACGTCTTTGTTCATTTTAAAGTGGTGGATCATTTTTTCAAAGCCTGTAGTGCTTCTTTTTTTGGCCAAGTACCATGTTGACTAACTTGCTCAAAACTTTAATGTTCTGATGGTATTCGATTTGAAAGGTAGACAACATTTCATGGTTGTTTGTGATTTCTGGTCATTAATGAATTCCAACTTCAACTTTCCTTCTTGTATTGTATTCTAGGAGCTGTAGTTTTGTAGTTTGTTAATTAATTTCGTTCTTTGAATTAGGAGCTTGTTGATGCCTCAAACTGCAATTTGTGATATCTCCGTCATTTCATTAAGCCCATTCTGGGCACTGTTAAATTTTAAAATTAGATATGCTTCCTTTTGTAATAACAAAGTTTTAACGTTCCCCCTCTGGGTGGTTTTGTTATTACAGATAATACTGTGCAAACAAATTCTTATTTTTTTTATTTTAGATTTGTGCTGGAGAATCCTTTGATTTATCTGTTGATTAGTTTTCTCTATATACAGTTTTACACAGGGGCACTTGATGGCGTAGATGGTATTTTTTGTTTTGCAATTTGAAAACTCTTTATGTTTCCATTTTACTCCTCCATGAACAAATTCCGTACCTTCAATTGTTGATTCACACACCGAACAATTACCACATTTGTGGTGACCTTCTATTGGTTTTAGATTCCATTGTCTTTATTAGTCAGTCTTCAATGATTTTGACACCAAGTCAGCCCTTATGATGTTTTGTCCTATACTCTTACCTCTTGCCTTTCTTCATGGCAAACATGGGTTTATCCAATGGGCATTCAAGTTGTGAAAGGAGGTGCCACTTGTTAAGAATTACTTGTCTGAACTTATTGGTGTGGGGGCCATAGGTGTTGACACATACCGGTGTGTTCCTCTCTTGGGGTATACCAGGCACGTTTTGTAGCTTGTTTAACCGCTTCAGCGCGGCGCGAATTTTCGCGCTGTGCTGAACGTTCCATTGGGCTTATGGAACCATGACGGAACGGTTCCGTCATGAGCACAGCTCAACCGACGCTCATGACGGAACCGTTCCGTCATGAGCATGGAAGGGGTTAAGCATCTTTTGGGGTTATCCTCTTCCCAAATGTCGATCACATAAAATCGCTTCATTTGTAAAAAAAAAAAAAACGTTTCTGGCACAGTTTCTCCTAATTCTCAGTAGCTGGCCAAAGGGAATTTTGGCTCTTAAACTTCTTGGATGCGAACTTTGATAGTGCAAATTTGTATTTCTATCCATCGGCTTATGGTGCAAAGTTGTGATCAGTTTATGTTCTTTGGATATTACTTCTACGTCTAAGAAAGTCAGTCTTGTTTTTCCTTTGTTCATGCTGAATTTGATGTCTCTGTGTCTTCTATTGAGCCATTCATTGAATGATTGTAACTCGTCTTCTGTGCCACTCCAAAGGCACCAGACATCATCTATACATCTATACCATTGCTGTGCATGTATCAGCCCTGGGTTCTTGTTATAGATTAATTTGTCCACAAAGCAAGCCATAAACAACACCGCCATTTCTTGGGCGCAGGGACATCCCATTGCGGTCCCTTTGGTTTGCATAAAGAAAGTGTCATTGAATTTGAAATAATTGTTCTGAGGGCTATTTCAGCCAATTAGAGCATAAAGTCAGTTGGACCTCTGTGTGACCTATTTCTAGTTTCTAAATAATGTTCCATGGTTTGCAGTGCTTCTTCTTATGCTCACTACACCCTGCAAATGTTTACAGATATTTTAATAACAGATTTCAAGCATTGATGGCTTTCATCTTGTGCAAAGCAAAACCTCTTGGTGAAGTGATTGATTTTTTTGGCGCGTAAAGAGTAGCAAGTCACAGGTGTTCTTCATATTCAAATGCTGTTGTGGGTAAAGGTGCCTCAAAGTTTAGAACAGACAGTGATGAGTCTGTGTTTTCTTTTATTAAGCAGTATGTAATTTGCTCCAACCTAAAGGAAAGTACTGCCAACATTTTAAGATACCAAGTTCTATGATTCCAGAATCATAGATACGGAAAATACTATCAGCAAAGATACAGAGCAAAAGGGAAATGTTATACAAGATGTCGTTTTGGATTCCCATGACCTGTCAACTCACAAGGAAGATTCAACAGCTTTTTTCTGCAGTCAGACATACTTTCACAAGGAAATAACAGAAAATGCATACAGCCTGATAAGAACAGAGGCCTCCAAGTACATTAATGACTACTACCCTGTGATTCTGAAGATGTGGAATGCAAACATGGATGTGCAGTTTGTTGCAAACAACTCAATTGCTGTTGCTCTGTATGTTGCATCTTATATACCAAAGTCTGAGAAAACTGAGATAAAAGAGATATGGGAGGAGATTTCAGCAGAAAAAGCTTTCTCACAGAGAGATAGGCTCCTATGAATGTGTAGACATGTGTTGGGATCTGGAGTGTTCTGCTCCTGGGTGTTCTCTGAGTTCCCAGCGTGGAACATGACACGTGGGGGAGTCGGCAGTAGCTGCGGCGAGTTGGAGGAGATTGAACGGAATAAAGGGAATTGACAACTTTCATGTGTTGCACTTTCTTTCGGTGGCGATGAGGTTTTCATTGTCACCAACGTCCTCTTCTGTGGAAGTCCTTGTCCCTGTGTGGTTTGAGTACATTGTAGCCGGAGTTCCGACAATGCACTGTGGTACTGCTGCGGTGTGATGGGACTGTGCAGTTCGCAGCTTGCATTGTAGGCTGCCCTCTTAATTGCAGCGGTAGCGATAGTGGCTCTACTTGGAAATAGGGTCAACAAGCTTGGTTGCCTCACAACCACATCTGCGTGTTCGCCCTTGGTTGTCTGAAGACATCGCAGACGGCTGAGGTGTTGCCCCGCAATCATGCCCAGTATCATTGCCTGCATCAACCACTTGCAGAGGCCTGCAGTGGGTGGAACGGCCCCTTGTTTGTGAAGTTGGAGGCCGAATAGCTTGGTTGCCTCGCAACCACATCGACGCATAGGAGTGCCAAGCCTCTGTTGCCAGCTTTACAGTACAGCGTTGCGCACACGGTGACGTGCACACCTTCCACTGTAAATTATTGTTGTTCAATCTGTTTTCCTCAAACGTATTGTGCACCGTTCATCACCGCTGCCTGTCTTTATCTGTGACGGTCACACCTTCAGCTCATGGTGACGGGCACACCTGGCTTGAAAATTCTTCACTTTTCATACCTCTTTGCGTGCAATAGTGTTCTTTGGTGACAAGCACACCATACTATATTTGGTGGTTGTATGGCTTACCACTCACTGTGCCATTTTTCTTACTGTTTAAATACTGTTCTCCACAATTGGATAAGTTGCGGAATCAGAACTTTATGTCTCTGCAAACTAGTGATTCAGATGTAGCATTTGCATTGTGCTAATTATTTCTGGGGCCATTCTTGCACATCGGTGATGTGCACACCAACTTTTTTCTTTTCTCAGTGTGTGTATATTTCAGTGGCACACACACTCCATTAACACTATGTGTAGCATAATGCTGTCTGCGTACTGTGCCATCCAACAATACTTCTGAGTTAACCTGTGTTTGTATGGGGCAGCAACTCACCCACGCACGGCCACCCAATGGACTGTGTATTAGCACCACCTTTCTTGCAATCACCTGGCACTCCTCCACTCAATTGGCAACAATGGAAGGACGAATTTAGGCAATGCTAAGATTTGTTTTAAATGTGGCAAGGAAGGGCACTGTGCATGTGTATGCAAAGCTTCCAGGTTGCACAGAGGCAATTCGCAAACTGTTAGAACTATTGAAGAAGACTTCATTGAGTTCAGTGAAGAAAATATGAACAATCTTTCACTAATGTTGTCTTCTTCACCTTTACAGTTGGAGGGGGTTGTTGAGATAGTATCCATGACTGGGTCATGCAAGAGAAAATATCCAGCTTGTGTAATCTGTGTGAATGGCAAGAAAGTGAGATTTTTAGGTGATTTTGGTTCCCCGTTCACCCTCATTAATGCCGAAGATTTTGATGGATTGGATGGCATTCAATTGCACCAGTCTAGCATAAAAATCTTTGCTTATGGAGGTAAAAGGGTGGAAGCCAACTTAGAGTTCAGGGGAGACTACACAACTGGAACTGTGTACATGGTGAGGAATGGTGCAAATCTGTTGGGGTGGGAAGAGCAAGCGAAAATTGGGGTCATTTTGGGTCCCAAACTTCCTGACATGGTCTTGTCAAGACGGGAGGTGGGGCAATTTTATAGCACTTCCTCATCGGCTATTCCTCCTGACGTGGTCACGGTTGGACAGCTAACTGGTGAGGAATGGATTAAGAAGTATCCTGAAGTTTTTAGTTTCAAACTAGTCAAGCTAAAGGGTTTTCAGCGCCGTATCATCCTCAAGGAAGGTGCAAAGGCAGTTACACCTAAGGTGCACAGAGTACCCTTGAGTCTGCATAACAAACGTAAGCAAGAAATAGAACATTTGTGTTCCATGGGTGTGATTGAGCCCATTGAAGGGTCTGAGTGGTTGGCTCCCATCGTTTTGGCGCGCAAGGTGGACAAGTCCCTTAGGATGAGTGTGGATCTCAACTCTAATATCTGGGTGGCTCGCCAGCCCTTGCTCAACATCAATTACATGCTGGCAACCTTGTATGAAGTCAACTATTTCTCCTCTCTTGACATTTCCTCAGCTTACCACCAGGTCGAATTGAGCAAAGACTCTAGACACCTTACTTCTGTTGTGACACCTGAGGGGGTTTTTCATTACACACGAATGCCGTTTGGTCTTGCATCGACTTCTGCAGTGTTCCAGCATCTTATGGGTAATTTATTTAAGAACACTGTGTGAGTCGTGTTTTTCCAAGACAACATTCTCATTCATGGAAAAACTGAGATGGAACATAAAAGCACGGTCAAGCAAGTCGTGGAGATTGTTAAGTCAAGTGGATTGACCTTGAGGAAAGGCTAATGTAAGTTCTTCCAAGAGGGGTGGATTACCTTGGCCACCACATGTCTGCTAGTGGGGTGGAACCCAAAATGAATATGTTGGATGCCATTCAGAATGTACCTGAACCTTTGAATAAAGATCAACTTCGCTCCTTCCTAGAGCTAGTAGAGTACTATGGCAAGTTTGTGTACAACTTTTCTGTCAAGCTGCATGTCTGCTGGAACTCCTTAAGAAAAACGCTAGGTAAATGTGGATCAATGAGTGTGACAATCATTTCTAAGCTCCTCAAAAGAGAAATTGTACAAGCAGGTCCCCTCAAATTGTTTTAAATCAATGACCTGTGCATCGTCTCTACTGATGCTAGCAAGGTTGGTTTAGGAGCAGTCTTCACGCAGAGGAGATGTGATGGACATGAGGAGACCATAGCGTTTGCCTTCAGAACACTTTGTGGGGGCGAAAAACATATATTCCACAATTGAGAAAGAGGCCTTGGCTCTGAAGTGGGGTGTGCAGCACTTTCGGAATTTCTTGTGGGGTAATTAATTTGTTCTTAGAACGGATCATAAGTCCTTAGTAGACATGTTTACTCCCAAAGGTGGTAGTAGGGCCATCCTATGAACAGCCAAGTGGCAATAGAGACTGCAAGAATTCTATTATTGCCTCGAGTATGTAGCAGGTGTGAAGAATCAAGTAGCTAATTGTTTATCCAGGCTACCTCTCACTGAGAGTGTCAGTGACACATCTATGGACGATTTGGATATAGTGTGTGTGGTTGGTGCTGTGGTGAATACTTTTAAGGGTGCAATTTCAGAGCTGGAATGGTTGGTGATTGTGTCAGAAGACAATGATATCAAAATGGTTGACAGTTTTGTGGCTCTTGGTTGGCCCAACTACAAGGGTTTGGCTCCTGAATTGAATTCAAAAAGGTTGGCGAGGACGATGGGATCTTGCCAAGGGGGGATTATTGGTAGTTCCTGTGTCCATGCACAAGAAGATTTTAGATCCTGCCCAATGTAGGTCATCTGGGTATGCACACCATGAAACGTAGGGTTAGGGAAGACTGCTGGTGGCTGGGCCTGGACAAGTTCATTGAACATTACGTTCGGGACTGCTGTGCATGCGTTCTGAGTTAACACATTCCAGGTCCAATAGGCCTCTTCCATTAATCCCAGTGTTGTGAAGAACTTGCCTTGGTGCAAACTGGCTTTTGATGTGTCTGGACCTTTTGGGGTCATTGGGGCCTCTCCTAAGTATGTGTTGGTTTTAGTAGACTTCATGTCTGAGGTGAAGTTTGTGGACAGTGTCAATTCCACAAACATCATCAATTTTTTCAAGGAGGATTTCTTCGTGAGGGGTTTCCCGAGGAACTTGTGACTGACAATGGCACTCAGTTGGTGTCCATGGAAATGCAGAATTTTCTCAGGGAACATGGCATTAAGCATATTGTCACTTCTCCCTACCACCCCTCAGCAATGGTCTTGTTATGCGAATGAACCAGATCATCAAGGACCAGTTGCAGTTAGCCTGGGTCAAAGGGTCGCACTGGAGGATGGCAATTGCTGACAATTATGGGCAGTAAGGACTACTCCTTACATCAGTACTGATATTTCACCATACTCAGGGGAAGAGTAAGTAAGTAAGTAATATTTATTGTGCAGTTAATAAAAACCATTACAAAAAACCAGCAGCGATAAAAACAATTAAAAATGGAAGATATCTGTAGCAACCTAAATGTTAGTTCTTGTGAGTAGTTAAAAACTCCAATAAAAGGAAGATAGCTTCGCTTAAACAGTACTGAGACTTAAAGTTTAAAAGAAAGGAAGGAAAGTTTTTTTGGGGTGAATGATTGTCCGTCACTAAGGCATTGCTGCAGTTCCTCTGGGGCGATTTCTTGCAGTTAACCTAGCCTCTTTTCCATTTCGTAGAGCGTTGCGGACCTCATTCCATTTTCGAAGGAATACTGTTCTTTGTCCCCATATGCTCGAGCCTTTTGGGAGCTCTGTCCGTGTTTATGCCAGTTAGTCAACTGTGCCTCTATGTGGATCGAGTGTTTTATGCTCCAGGGGTATGGAAGATACGGTTTCTTTGTCCATTTGTTCTTACTTTATATTGATTCCTGCTTCTACGGCTTTGATATATTTTACCAGTCGAGAGGCCATTTGGACTTCATCGCCTGAAAAGCAAGCCAGAACTGCTTGCCTGCAGGACCTGATCCCTTTTTTGTTGAACAGTGGTCTCAGCAGGTTCCTGCGCTCTGTCTGCCGCGCCTTGCAGATTGTAATGAGATGTATGATGTTTTCCTCATCGTTCCCGCACATTTTGCTGGTTTTGGAGGTCGCAGCCAAGGGGCCATGAGGTCTGCGGAGGGCTGTACTCCTAGTCGGTGTTTTAGGAATGCCTCTTTTGTTTTTTTGGTGAAGCTGGTCAAAAGATACGGTTGCGGTGCAAGCTTTTTGTAAGTGTGTACAGTTAGCCAGCCGTGTGCTTGCTCCGTCAGTGAGGCTTTATCCTGTAAGAGAGATTCTTTTCTGACGACATTGTTTACTGTTTTTTTAAAGCCTGCCAAGGTCCCTTGAAGATCCCACAGTTGTCGCTCCCCCAATTGCTTTATCGAGTCCTCCAAAAAAAGCCTTGCTGGGCTATTATCTTTGCTTTGAAGTTCTTTCCAGAGTAGTGCGTTCAGGGTATTTGCCTCTCCCCTACTGATTTTGTATCAGCTTTTGAGGTAAGCTCCCTTGCGCGACAGCTCTTCTTTTACCAACCCGAATTCGAGTCGAATTTGCGCCGGTGAGGTATATCGTGGAAGTCCAAGAATCATGCGCATCGCTCTTGTTATTGTTCCGTTTACTGTTTCAGCGTCCCTGCCTCTCATTGCTTCACTTCCATAGGTGATGGATGGGATCAGTTTGGCTTGGATCAGCTTTATTAGTGGGGAGAGGTTTGGCCCAGCAATTTTGTTTTTCAACTTTCTTAAAGATACAGCTGTCATTAGGCCTCTCTTTTTTAGTTCTTCTCGTTGTGGTGTGAAACTTCCCCTGTTGTCTATGATTACTCCTAAATAGCGATATTTGTTTGTGATTTCCAATTTCTTTTCGTCCATAAACCAACTGTGTGTTGATTTCTTTTTGCAATGGTTAAGGCACATGACTTTTGTTTTGTCATAGTTGATGCTAAGTTTGTTTAGTTTGGAGTATTGCGAGGTGATGTCGAGGAGCCGCTGTAGGCCTATTGGGGTCTGGCTAATTAGCACTAGGTCGTCCGCATAAAATAGGTTGGACAGCTGGAAACCTCTTAGTTTAGGTGCGTGAGAGTTGTTTTCATTTCGTGTGGTTGATAATTCGGCCATAAAGAGATTGAATAGAGTTGGCGCTAACACGCATCCTTGCTTTACTCCTGTACTAGTTGGGATTTTCTTGGTTAGGAAGTCCCCTGCTCCTAATTTGACCTGAAACCAAGTATCACTGTGCAGAAGAATTAGTTGGTTGAGCAGTGTTGTAGGAATTTGCATTCTCTTTAGTTTTTTCCACAGGAGATTTCTATTTATGTGGTCGAAGGCGGAGCTGTAGTCGATAAAGCACAGATATAAAGATTGTTTTGCCGCTAGCGTTGTATCAATGAGAAGTGAAAGGGCTAATATGTTGGTGGTCGTCCCCATATTTCTCCTAAAGCCTGTTTGATTGAGTGGTATTGCTGAATTTTCATCCGCCCATGATGTTAGCTCTTGAAGTAAGAGGCCAGCATAGTATTTTGCCTCATTGTCGAGTAGAGCTATGAGGCGGTAGCTTCTTGGGTCATTTCGGTCTCCTTTTTTGAATATTGGAGAGATAATTGCTCCTCTCCATGAGTGTGGGATTGTTGAAGCCTGCCATATATTTTCAAACATTGTTTGAATACGATTGGGGGTATGGCATTTGGGCCAGGTGCTCCCTCTCTTTTCCCTTTTGAGATCCTATTACATATTTGTTGGTTCGTGATTAATAGTTCCTCATCACCTGCTATGGATTCTAGGGGCGAGGGCTTCTGTTCTTTACAGCTAGGTTTAGTGATACAAGATTTTTTCTGCGGTTCCTGGGGGTCATTGAAGTGTGAACTGAGGTAAGATGTCCAAGCCTCTTCCGTCACGTGGGATTCGATCCCCTGGCTTCGTTCACTAATCAGGCTGTTGATCTTTTGCCAGAACTGTGCGCTGTTATTTGTTTTCACATCGTATAGGAGTTTTCCCCAAAAGGCCTCTTCTGCGTCTTTTTTTAGTTGCCATAATAGTTTCCTACGGCTGCCTTTTAGCTGTGTCAGTGCTTGGCGAGTGGTGGGATCTGTTTTTACTCTCCGCAAAGTATTGTTAATCTGCGTCTTCAACCTTTTTAGCCGTGTATCATTTCTGAAGTTGTAGATGCTCTTGTGTTTCGCGGCGTAGCCCTTTCCGTCTGGCTTTATGTATCTAGTTTTTTTTCCGGCTGTGTCTCTCAGATTTTTTGTAAAAGCCTCCCAGCATGTAATTACGTTTGGCGATGCGGATTGAGCCTCTTCTAGCACTTGTTTCGCTTGTAATAGGAGTTTTTTTGGGTCTTTGGTTTTACACTTTATCCGTCTTTCATTTGTTGTGAAGTCCGTGCCTAGTTTGCTGCCGCCTGGAGGACTTGGTATTGCTGCTGCATCTATTGTAGTTTCCTGGGGGAGGTGATCACTGAGGTCCGTTGTGCGAATGTGGAAATCTCTTACCCTTTCGTACAGACTGCGAGAGAAGAATGTGAAGTCAATTGTGGAGCTTGCCGTTGTGCTGTGAAATGTTGCAGATTGTGGGCGATCTCCGGGAAATCTGCCATTAAGTGCCCTGAAGCCCAGCTCTTCAAGTTTGACCAGCAGACTCCTGGCGGTTTTCGTACTTCTGCCTCCCGAAGTGCGATCTTGATGATTCTGCTCCCAGGCAAACAGATCCTCCTCATCGGTGCTTTCAGAAACCGAGATGTCGAGCATATTTAGGTTAAAGTCCCCTGTGATGATTATGCTGTTCGTGTTCTCAGATTTTATTATTTTTGCAACTTCTTCCTTCAGCTGTTGTGCTCCCTTGATTTTCTCCCTCGGATGCAAGTAGAGGTTTATTAAGATTATGTCTTCTTTTTTATTCTGTTCACGAAGTGACAGTCTCAAGGCTTGCATTGCATTTGGGGGGGTTAGCTTGTACGCCAGTGGTACTGTTTTAGCTATCAATTGTATTGCACTGTATGTTGCAAGACCTCCTTTCCTATGTCCAAACGACAAGCTCTGCGTGGGCGGAACGCAGTTCAGATTGAATTCCAGACAGTGCCGGAGGGGAATCTGACCAGGTTTCTTGCAGTGAGATGATGGCGAATCTTTGCAGGTAGATATTTAGTTCTGCTTCCGAGAACTTGTCTCCTAGGCCATTGATATTCCAAGAGCATAAGCTGACAGTACTAAATGTTTTTTCTGTTTTTGCCTTGGCCCATACAGTTTTTGTTGATTCTACTCTGAGTGTTCCCGTTGGTTCTGTAAATTCTACTGATTCCAGGTCCCTAGATGTAATATCTTTGAGGCTATCTATGGTTTTCAGTAGTCGTAAGATGTTCCCCCTGTTTAGGATGTCCATTGGGCCCCTAGATTGATACTCTGGATGGAATGTTATTGAGGTCATACCAGTTTGCCCCATGTCCTGTGTCCGACTGTTATCTACGTTGTCGATTGAATCCTTCGCTTGGCCATGAAGATCCTCCGCCTCTACTATGTGTCGTTTGTCAACCATTTTACAACTTTGCGTCGGTTTTTGTCTGGCCGTACTTACTGATGTCGATGCGCACAGCTCGGGGCTTTCTCCAGGTTGTGTCATTTCCTTTATCTGAAGAGGATTTTTGGAATATCCTCGGTCTTGAGGTGGGCTACTTTCATTGTTTTCCTTGTCAATTGAGATTGTGACTTCCTGTAGATTGTGCCCCCTATCAGTTGGGTTTGGGGCTTCTTGCAAGTTATACCCCCTTTCGGGGTCATCGCTTTTGGCCTTCTGCCTTGCTTGTGGTGGGTTGGGCGTTACTTTCACGCTTTTGGAAGGAGGGCTATCTGTAGGCCTTCTTTCTGATGGCGGGTTTCTTTCGGGTTTTGTTTCCCTTGGTTGGTTTTTATTTGGGGTATTGCGCTCGAAGTCTGTTGCATCGCTCATCTCGCTCATCTCGGTCGGCCTATCTTGTGATAAGTTGGCTGTTGCTTTCTCTCTAGTGGGGCCGTTGCACCATGCTATCACTGCAGGTGTTATCTTTTGGTTTCTTCCCTTCCTTTTCTGTTTTCTTCCCACTTTTCCTTGTTGATGGTGGGCCGGCGCTCTGTCTTTTTGACATGTTTTTTTAATTTGCGCTATGCTCTCTGTTAGAGGGGTTTGGGATCCTTTGTGTTTTTGTCTATTGTTAGCCGATGCATTCTTTTCATTTGCTTTTCCCAGGGGCGAAAGCGGATCTGGGGTTGACTTTTGCTTCTCCTGAGATGGGGGCGGTGGTCCTATGTGCGTGGGCAATGCCGTTTCGTATCTATTGTTGGCGGAATTACCAGGCCTGTTGTTTTTTACTGCTTCCCTAATGTCCGAGAGGAGGTTGTCCATTGCTGTTGGTAGTGTCGCCAGTTTGTCCACAATTGAGATGCAGGAGCAATTGGATTGTATTAATTGGGTCTCAGCTTGCGCCCTTTTTACCATGCCGTTCAGCTCTGCTAGCTTACCGTCAATATTATTAACGAATGTTGAGAGGGAGTTGAGGACGGAGAGTTGTAGGTCCATCTTATCCGACTGGTATTGGATGGCGTTTACCGATAGTTGCATTGTATGCAGGAGGGAGGCCCAAATGTCTTCCTTTGCCTTTGATGATTCCGTCCCCGGGATTTCGCTGATGGTTTTCTCTGGAGAGTCCCTCTTGGAGACCGAGGGATAAGATGCTACCAGTTCTTCCCACTCTTCTGGGGTGAGGTACGAGGATTCAAGGTCCGTTATCCTTGATGGTGTAGGTGCTCTGTTGGATTGTAGGGTGGATACAGAAGATTGGCCTAGAGGTTCTGTTTCGGTCGGTTTAGAGCGGCGCCTTTGCCCTGTGCCCTCCTCTTGCTTCTCGGGTTTGTCATGTTTTTCGCGTTGTGGGACATTGGGGTGGGGTGCGCATAGATCCTGGGCTCTTGCATCCTGCGAAGTTGTGTTGTTTGGTTGCCTAGCTGTATCTAAGTCTGCCCTTGTTATGGGTTCCTTCAGATCCCTGAGTTTGTGCCTTACTGGCCTGTCCGCTGACGTTGTCGCTGTGTGAGTGAAGGCTGGTGTTTCTCCTTGTATTGGTGTCTCGGCGTTCTGCGTGGATTCGATCTTCTGCCAGTCGTCCTGCAAGGATGAGACCTGAGGTCCCCTGTTTGCTGCCCCGGCTGGTCCGCCCGGTCCCTTGTCGCTTCCCGGTGAGCATCCAGATGAGCCTTGCCTTCTCATCTTGGCTGCTGAGCATTCGAGGTATTCCTCCTCAGTACAGTTATGGTAATTGTTGTGTTTTGTTATGTTTGTGAGGGGTGTGGTGCTCCTTTCCTTGCTGTCTGTTATTGAGGTGTTAAAGTTTAGGATTGCCCTTTGGTCCGCTATGGTGTGTTCCTCCGTATGGACTTCGGTGATTCTGATTATGTTTCGGTTTGTTTTTGTACTTGGGTCACCCCAGTCCTGTCTTTCTCCCGTGGCCTGGGCCTGTGCTGATTGGTCTCCGGGAGGCCCCTTGCTCTCTTCTCCTCTGGCTGCCGATGTACCCTCCACTACGCTGTATTCGCTTTTTTTGTAGTCCATTTTGATCATCTCCTCCTTCGCCGGAGGTTCTTGTTTTGAGGGGGATGTTCCGTTTGTTTTGGTTGGTTAGAGTGGTGATGGTAAGTTGCTTGCATTGGCGCTGTTTAGATAGAGAGCCGTGCTGAGATCTTTGATAAATGAGAATTTTGTGTAGATTTTTGGTTGAAAACCCGTTTTGCTCCCTAACGGGCTATGTGAGCATTTACGCACTTTAGTGTCCCCATGGCTAATATGAAGGGGGGGAATCAGAGGGAGTTCACCCTCTTCCTCCCAATCTTTCCCTTGTCCTTCCCGTTCTCGTTTCCCACGTTGCAAACGTCCATTAAGTTCTTTTTAGAGTTATTCTTTTGCTTCCTTAGTCTTTTGGGTGGGCTTGTTGGCACCGAGTAGTTCCTTGTCTTCCCGGACCTCATTTCACTGCTTTCCTTTCTTTTTCTTGATTCTTATTTTCTATCTCTTATTGCTTCTTTTGGTCCCCCTTTTTTGTATCCTTTTAAGGCCTTTGCCCTTTGTCTTTTATCCTTGTCCTTTGTTTCCTTCGTATTCGCTCACTCTGTTGCCTTTGAAGGCACCTTGAAGATGCCTTGGTGTTGATAGGAGGTTTTTCCTTAGTTCCCTAGTTGATTAGTTTTGTTTAGCCAGTATTGGTTGTTTTGTTCCTTGGTTGCTCCCTTGTTTTCAGCTTAATTAATTCGTTAAATAGGTTGAATGTCCTAGGGAGTGGTGTTTGGGGTTGCAGGCGAGGTTCGAGCACAGGAGGGAGCGAACACTGAGTGAGCACTGAGTCGAAGCTCCCTCCTGGTTTGCCCGGCTTGACCGGCCTTTTTCCCAGCTTGCCGGTCTATCCTGTTGCAGTACGGTGCGGCAGAAGGGAAACGAAATGGTGAGCGGTGCGCGGGGCAGGGAACCGCAGGGAGCCGCAGGAACCGTGAGCAAACTCACCCGCCCGCGCTCACCTCACTCTCTGCCACCCACCCCTCCTCTCGCCCCCAGGTGCTGCAGATCTCAGGTGCTGGGCCAGACCGCGAGATCGTGCAAAGCAGAGGTAAACAGAGGTAAAGGGAGGCAGGGAGGCAGGGAGGCAGGGAGGCGGGGAGAACCGGAGCAAAGCGGGAAGGCACAGCAGGGGTCCACTCACAAGCTCAAATGCTCGTGCTCACTGCTCGCCGCTTACCCTACTGCTCCTCTTCCTTCCTCTCGCACCGAGTTTCCAGGTGTCAGGTGCCGGTGCCGGTTTCCACTGTAGCTCAGGCTTTTCGGAGCTTTAGGTGGGGCTGGGGGAGGAGGTGGGGGCTCCTTGCCTTGCCTTGTTCCTTGCCTCGTCCTCACCTCGTCCTTGCTCCTCGCGGCACCTCGCAGCTCCTCACAGCCTCCCGGCTCGCTGCTCTCCACTCACAGGATCACTGGTCAATAGCGCCCTCTCGTGGTATGTGAGTACAGAAGGAAACAGAATGAAGAGCAGTAAAGGGGAAGAGTTGCAGGTTCCAAGTAAAGCAAGGACTGGATGTCAAGGAAGGAGGTTGATCAGTGTACATTGGTCAGAGTGGCTGATGTCAGAGCAGCGGTACAATCTAAGTATGGAACTGACAGTGTCAGAGCTTCCCTTGTTTGTGTTGGTGACTGGGCGAGCACCAGAAAACCTGGCTTTATTCACAAGGTGGCTTCTTGGTTCTTGGCACCTGTAAGAGTGAAGGAGGTGTAATACCATGTGTTGGTGTTGGAGAATGGAAAGGCATGGAATAAGTGTGCTGTGTCTGTGGTACCGGGATCCAAGGCTGTGTTTGTTAGTGAGAAGAGGGGTATCTGTTTGGATGTTCATCCGAATCATACTACTTACAGGGAAATTCCTACTTGCCTCTTTCTGCCAGCTGCCCGTTACTAGAGGGAACTCCAGCCCCCAGGAAACATTGCGCCAGGAGGCGCCTACGTCAGGCACAGAGCCCCCAGAGGCACCTAAAATTAGCATGGAACTCCCGCTGTGTGGGAGCCTGCAACTTGCCTTTTACTGCCCCCACCAGCTGCCTGTTGCTAGAGGGGACTACAGCCCCCAGGAAACATGGTGCCATGAGGCGCCTACATCAGGCACAGAACACCCAGAGGTGCTTAAAATCAGCATGGGACTCCTGCTGTGTGGGAGCCTGCAACTTGCCTCTTTCTGTCACCGCTAGCTGCACGTTGCTAGAGGGGACTACAGCCCCAGTAAACATCACACCAGGAGGTACCTATGTCAGGCACAGAGCACCCGGAGGTGCTTAAAATCAGCACGGGACTCCCGCTGCACGGGAGCCCACAACTTGCCTCTTTCTGCCACCACCAGCTGCCCTTTGCTAGCGGGGACTCCAGGCCCCAGGAAACATCTCGCCAGGAGACTCCTACATCAGGCACAGAGCACCCGGAGGCGCTTAAAATCAGCACAGTACTCCAGTTGTGCGGGATGCACATGGGCATGCCTGGGCCAAGGACAGGCCTATCCTCGTCAGGAAAAGGCTGGGCTGGGCCACCTCTCTTGGCTTTGCATCAACTTTGTTTGACCTATTAGGACCCTCACCAGTCAAGACACAAACTGTGATTTCCAAGCGCTGTTCCCAAAGTCCTCTTGCTCCTTTCCTTATTTAGCTATTGCAATTGATGTGCTTCTTCATTTCTACACATCACTAAGTACTTGCTGAACTGTGTAAAGTTTGAAATTGGTCTCAAAACGTATTGTACAGAGTTCTTACTCCTTCTTCCTAGGGGTATTTTACCGCTGGCAGAATGAGGAAAAGGAAGTCTGCTGTAAGTGAGGGGTTGGGAAGTCTGATAGGCCCAGTTCGAAAGCAAGCAGACCAGAGTTCGCCCATAGATCAGCAGCTAACAACTGTGTGTTAGATCGTATTGATGACCTATTGGAGGAGTGTCAATGTATTTTTGCGCCCGAACCTATTTCAGTTCCCACGGTCAAACACATCCTTCAGTTGAGACTTCTCTTCCCATAATTCAAATTTCAAACTCACTGCACGAATTCCCTCTACATTTTCCAAACGAACTACAAGGAGTGCAAGGATTAAGCCCCCTAGTCACAGCAGTATCACGCAACCTGTGGTGGTTTCTGATGGTGTGGACCGAGGGATTCTTACCTCCTCCTTGGCCATGGATAACAGCAACCCAACAATTCCGGACACTAGTGTTATTGTTAACAATTCTACCAACATCCCCCTGCCCAATAGGTTCACTCCCTTCTTAGATGTAACCGACAATAATGTGGGGGGTGGGTGGTTGAAGTAGAGATGGTATCATGTCCACCAAGTTCAAGTTTCACATACCACGACCCAATTAACCATAGACACGAGGTTCAGTTAGGAGTGATGACACCAGTTGGGAAGGATATGATTGCGATCATCAGTGACCTTAGGGATAAAGTCATTTTACTCAAAACGCTAATCTTAGACCATGCAGATAAGGTAAAACTTCTCCTGGGTAGGGAGCCACCCCAAGCATCTATCCAAGGTTACCATAAGTGTCCTGAAATAAAATCTCATTCTCACCAGGACTATACTGCCTCCCGTAATCCCATGCATTACATCATTCCACTGATGTCCATTCCTGCATGCCTCCCTATAAAATCCCTACCTCTAAAGAATCAGGAATTAGGGGGTGGAAAAATGGGTAGAAACGCAACATTTGAGGACAGTAAAAAGCGTTACAATAGTGATACATGTGAGCTGACCCGTTGCCCGGCAAGGAGTATCTTCATGATAAATGGGCCTAAAACCCAGTTACACGCTTAAAACGAAGATCACGACTCCCTAATCAACAAATTGATTCATTGAATTAGAAAGGTTAGGGGGTGTAGAAAAAGGGCGAAGCCAGCGCTCCTTTCAAATGGATTCCATTGAACTGCACTTATGGGACGAGAACTTGGTGTATAATGTAATAGCACTGGAAGTAAGGGCATGCTCACCTTCACCAACTGGTATACAGATGAAATACCTCTGAGCTGGAAGTCTCTGCTCCAAACCCACAAAGGGCCAGGCACTCGGTCAGGTTCAGACTCAGCTTTAGATAATGTGGACTGACTGGTATCCCTAGATTCTCAAATTCATACCCCACTCCACCATACAGAACTGATTGTATATATCCGGCTGTTAATGACATATCACACACTGATCCTGCTCTGACTGCATTTCAGCCCTCGGGTTCTGTGGCTTTAAGTCTGTTACACATGGCTTCACATAGTGTTGAAACACACCCTGTAAAAGTAGACCTCAGCAAGGCCTACCAGTACAAGGGGTTAGCCCTTCTGCGCACTAGTCCTCAGAGCAATAAGTAGAGATTGGCATGGAAGCTGGAATATCAAAGAAAGAGTTTATGAAAGCTCATGAGGTGGAACTACATCCACACACAACCCTTCAGCAGTGTATGAGGTAGCACAGTGAGTAGGAGAACTGTGGGTCTTTTTATACTCACACAGGAGCTCAAAAAGAGGCGGTACAAGCACACATACGAAGAGTTACATACATAGATGGTCATACAGAGAATGCACAGTCAACAAAAGGGAGGAGCAATGAGTTGCTGACATCGGTTAAAACAGCCTGACATTTACAGACTACAGCAGGTGCATAGGCAGCTACAGACTTCTTCTGAGCATGTGCAGTGTAGCAGGGGCTAAGTATAGACAGTCCTCTAGCAAAGCACAAGGGTAATCAACAGCGAAGACGGAAGAAGCACATGGCAAGCACATGGTCAGTCAATATGGCTGCCAAAAACAATATGGCTTCAGCTCATGCTAACAGCGATCTTGGTCAATTTATAACAATCCTTCAGTCCCCATTAATAAACATCATGAGGTCCTAGAAGTCCTGGGTGAAATAACGACTGGTCAAGTCCTTGCTAACCCAAATATGCCAAGCATAGCAACTAAGCAACAAGAAATACGGCTGACATCATGGAACATAGCAGGGCTGAAAAGAAATACAAGGGATGCCGAATGGCAAAAATATACTGATGTCAGTGAAATCTGTCTGCTGCAAGAAACATGGGCCCTGGAAACTCTCTTCAAGCTTGAGTATAAAACATTCAGCGTTAATGCCATCCCCTCAGCTAGAGGTAGACCCGCGGGTGGCCTTGTCATCTGGGTAAAAAAAACCCTAAGTATTGATATAAGCCAGCTGGATATATTGGGGTTAAAGATTTCAACATATGATATAACTGATATCTATATAGTAAATAGCTTTAATAGACCAAGTCCATCCTGTAAGGTATCCCCAGCAATAGACCAGCTAGATAAATTTTTATGCACAATTGACACGAGGGCAATAGTGATTGTGGGGGGAGTCTTTAATCGCAAATTTGAACCGGTAGTAGGCTTAGAAAGCAATTTTGAAGAGGAGGACATTGCAAATAATATCCCTCGGCTGGATAGCAACCCTGCAGTGTCCTGTACAGTTGCAGTATTGCAACTTATTCGACTAGTTTCATGGCATGGACTCAGGGCTTTTAATGGTTGCGTGCCGTATGACAGCCCGAATGTTCTTACATTTAGCAGTAGAAGTTGTAAGAGCAGTATTGTTTATATATTGGTATCTATTAAATATTGGTCAAATGTCCATGATTTAACAGTTGAAACAAGAGCAGACAGTCATCATTATCCTTTGTGTTTCACATTAGCAGGCTCCCTCTACGAAGCCACAAACTGGAGAGACTATGACATTAACTTAATTCCAACGAAACCCATAGTTAGCAATAACGTAGAGCCTTAAAATGGCTATCAATAGTAGGAAAAGACGAGGTTATGACAAGGATTTATAACACCTTTTCAGATGTCATCTATCCGTACATCGACCTGCCTGTTGCAGAGATCCCTATATTACGGATCCACCAAACAATTGTAGGTAAATTAAAATCTATCCTGAGTAGTATTCCGAGGGAGAAGGGGGGGTGACAGACGCCATTAACCCAGCTAATCAGTGGTAGAACAATAAGTATTGTAGGTAAATTAAAATCTATCCTGAGTATTATTCCTAGGGAGAAGGAGGGTGACAGACACCATTAACCCAGCTAATCAGTGGTAGAACAATAAGTATTGCAAAGCTAAGAGCGAGCTCATTATGGCAGCCAAATCAAATAATGTCATGACACTTAGGCCCCCATTAGGATGACTTTGCCCGCCCACCATCCTCCCGGTACAGAGCAGTATTGTTTATATATTGGTATCTAATAAATATTGGTCAAATGTCCATGATTTAACAGTTGAAACAAGAGCAGACAGTCATCATTATCCTTTGTGTTTCACATTAGCAGGCTCCCTCTACGAATCCACAAACTGGAGAGACTATGACATTAACTTAATTCCAACAAAGCCCATAGTTAGCAATAATGTAGAGCCTTAAAATGGCTATCAATAGTGGGAAAAGACGAGGTTATGACAAGGATTTATAACACCTTTTCAGATGTCACCTCTCCGTACATCGACCTGCCTGTTGCAGAGATCCTTATATTACGGATCCACCAAACAATTGTAGGTAAATTAAAATCTATCCTGAGTAGTATTCCGAGGGAGAAGGGGGGGTGACAGACGCCATTAACCCAGCTAATCAGTGGTAGAACAATAAGTATTGCAAAGCTAAGAGCGAGCTCATTATGGCAGCCAAATCAAATAATGTCATGACACTTAGGCCCCCATTAGGATGACTTTGCCCGCCCGCCATCCACCTGGTACAAGGGGCCGCCCACCATAAGGGCGGGGGTCCCATGGGAGGAATTAGGATGCGCCCGCCACGGTGGGCAACCGCAATGGTAAAAATACATGTTGTGCATTTTAAAGCACAACGTGACAGGCACCGTGTGGTGCCTGCCACGTTGTACTTTGAAATGCAGGGGGGTACCATGAGCACCCCCACCCCCCGGAGTCCCTGGGAGCCCCCAACGGGCCCCAGAGCAGACTCTGCATGCTTTCCGTGGCAGCATTGCCATGCTAATATGGCGGGCGGTCATTCCAGCACAGCACGGATGGCGGGCGGATCGCCTAGCGCCAGCCTGGTGGAGGCGATCCGCCCGCCGTCCTAATGGGCCCCCTAGAGTCAAAAGGTCCAAGTATAAGAGATTATTAGAGCAAAACAAGAAAAACTTGGATGATAGAGTCTGGATGGAATTGATCACAGCAGCCAAAACTAAGGACCAGGCTGGTTTTTGGCGATTGATAGCCAAAGGTAATAAATTGGGAAGAAGTAAGAACGACCTTTTCCTGGACTCAGGTACCTGGGTCAATCATTGTTCTAAACTATATTCAGGGACTATAACAGTACAATAAATAACCAACAAGGTTATATAACAATCCCCGCAATAACCACCTCGTTTTTTAGTTTAGAGGAACACATAGCAGCAATTGACACAGTAAAATCAGGGAAAGCCCCAGGCCCAGACAAAATACCAGGCTACCTGTTGAGGCATGACAAAGCTGTTCGGGGGTCATATGTTATTCTTCTTTTTAATGCAGTGGTGGCAGGCGCCCCAGTGCCGGAGTTATGGAAAGGGGCCGAAATTATTACTATTTGTAAAAAAGGTGATCGCCAAGACCGTGCATATTACCGGTCTATAAGCTTAATAAATACTCTACAAAAGATCTATGCTAAGCAGATTTTAACAAAACTAAATGACTGGATTGAAGAGAACCAGATTTTAACACAATACCAGGCTGGGCTTAGAGCTAGAATCAGCACAATTGACCAGGTTTTTAGATTCCTCTGTATGAGTTGGAAATATACGATTTTAAAAAAAGGCCACTTGTACATAGCTTTTATTGATCTGAAGGCCGTCTTTGACCTCATCCCCAGAGATTTGCTCTATAGTGCACTAAAAAACCAAGGTGTGCCAGAGGAACGTCTTGTGCAAATAATAGGATTTCATGATAACTATGCAAAACTCAGATGGGGCCCAAGGAGAGAGCTTACTGAGGAAATTCCCGTAAGGAGGGGTGTAAGACAGGACTGCAAACTGGCACCCACCCTATTTTCAGTGTATGTATATGACGCCCCAAAATATCTTCTGGGTGTACACACGACTCACCGAAATTAGGTGGGAGCCAGTAACAACTCTTTTATTTGCAGATGACACTATTGTAGTAGCTCAAACCCCAAAGGAATTACAATATTTAATAGACTCCTTCGGCGTTTATTGTGTTTCTAAGGGTTTAGAAATAAACTCTAGCAAAACGAAATACATGCCAGTTTATCCGCACAAATCATTCAAGAAGAATATAACTGTCCAAAAACAGAAGCTAGAATATGTGTCGAATTTTACTTACCTTGGTAATACACTTGACTCTAAAAGGACCTGGTACCTACATCTGCAAAAAAGCAAGACCACTTTGCTCCAAACTTCCTTACGAATACTAAAAAAACATGTGAATAGTATTACTAAGGCAGTGTCCCCTGCACTTGAAGTGTATAAATACAGGGCACAATCCTGTAGGAATATGTTCGCGGGGAAGAAAATACGTTTTTAGGAAGTTGCTATGCCTCCCTGTGCGCACACCTGTCATTCCTATTGTTATGGATTTGAACGTAAAACGTATTGACCATCATGCCATACTGAGACCCTTGTTGTCCTGGGTCTGATTGTGGTCTACAACAGAACTCTCAAGTTATAAAGAAGGGCTAGAAGAGATCCTAAGGTGTGAGCAAGGTACTAGCCTTCAGCGGGTCAAGCATGTGTATTTATGGTTTTGTAAACTAGTACTGAAGCCTATTTGGGAAGCACCTACCCTACTGACATCAGCCTTCCCAAAAAGTTTGAAAACTGATTTTTGGGTGTACATACAAAATAGTATTTCCCATTGCCCAGATATAGGTAGATTAACGTCTCAGTTTTTCCTTATGAAACCAGTTCCAGCTTTTGAGCAATATCTGGACGAAGTGCAGCCCCAGTTGGCTAAATCTTTGTACATGAAATTTCACTATGGTATTCAAACACAGCGAAATGGGGTCGAAGTATAGGTGCAAATAATGATGATTATTATGCACTATGCCAATCCATTGTACAAGAAAATGATTTACACATATTATTCTTTAGCCCAGCATACGCCACGCCAAGGACAAAATGGATCAAACCCATCTGTCCGAATTTGAGAATAAGTCTTGTTTTGAGGTGAAAAGAATACTAAAAACTTTTTAGTGTTAGCAGATATTGGTTTGCTGTGGGTATACTAAGAGAAAAAAATAATTTACATTTTAATTTTCTGAATTTAATGTGTTATCTTAATTTAAAAATGCACTTTACTGGATCTGTCTAAAGTCTAGGTAGAACGTATTGCTGGTTATGCTACGTGTCATTCAAGGTTGCCTATAAGCACTCCTTAAGCACTTGCACTTTAGAACGCTCTAAAGACTAAGCTGAATGTATTGCTGGTTATGCTATGTGCTGCTCAAGGGTGGCTACAAGCACTTTTTAAGCACTTGCACCCTTGCCAATTGCTCAGGTCCTATGAGGGAAAGCTCCATCCATTTATATGTAATTTTCTAGTATTTGTATCTTCCTAACCCATCCTCGTTTTTATATTCTCTTCAATGTTTTAAGTATATTGGACTGTATGCTATGTGCTGTATAAGGTCGCTTATAAGCACTTTTAAAGCACTTGCACTTTGTTGCTGTATAGATTCTATCAGTGGGAAAGCTCTAGCCATTCATATATATATACCTTTCCAGTGCCTGCATCTTCCTAACTGGATTTCACATTCTCTTCAATGATTTATCTTTGTTGGTATGTAAGATTAGCACTTTTTAATATTTGTTTTGTTATATCGTACTTTACTTGATATATCGATTGCCGGTTCTTTTATTTCAAATGTATTTATTCTAGTAACTGCATTTGATTAAGGCAGCACCAATGGAATGCCTTGTATTTTTAATTGTGTTTTATTAATCAATATGTATGAATTGTTATTATGCATCTTTTATGTTTTTTTCATACCGAAATAAAGAATATTGAATTGAATTGATTTGAGTGTTCATTCAGATCATACTCCCTGCAAGGAAATTTCTTCTAGGATGAGAGTCGCCCTTGCCAGGTTCCAGGATTACATCATGCATTAGTCGCTTAATTGTTTATCTTCCATTTTGCATTTAACATTGTTTTTTATTTCAGTTTTCTGTATCTGTTTAATGCATCATTGTTATACTTGTGTTGCCTTGTTAAAGAAGGGGGGTGTGTTGGGATCTGGTGTTTTCTGCTCGTGAGTGTTCCCTGAGTTCCCTGCGTGGAACATGGAACATTGGTGAGTCAGCAGTTGCTGCCGGGAGTTGGAGGAGATCAGACGGAATGAAGTGAATTGGCAACTTACACTTGCTCTTAACCTGTTAAGCTCAGCTAGTTTTTTTCTAAATCTAAAGGAGTTCTATAGGTAAGTTTAGTGCTTGCTAAGACTCAAAAGAGAGTACTGAAGTAGTTTCCTGAAATTCAATATCTTGCCGAATTTGAGCTACATTGTGCAGATATTCTGAGGAGTAACATGCTGGATACATAGTTTCCAAGAAGAAGTCATAATCTGGAAAGGATGTGTCTTTATGAAATACTTCAACATTATACTTTCAGAAGTAATGTCAGTGAAAACTTAGATGAAGGGAAATTTGCTTTGGCTGGATGCAAATGATGTTTGGTGAGACATAACAAAGGAAATGCAATCAACCATCGAAAGCTAAGTTGCCAAACTCCAGACAAAAGTGAGTTTTTCTATTTAGCTGTGTTACAGTTGATTAAACCACGTCAAATTGAAAGGGAGCTACTTGGAAAATTTGACTGTTACGAAGGCTCTTTCACCGCTGTGATAGACAGCATTGAGTGCTCTGTGTTTCCAGTGGATCTTCAAATGTTGAGAGATGAGATTGAACGAGAAGAAACAATTGCTGCTGAGATAGCAAGTGGGAGTTCTCAGAGGAGGCAAAGTTCAGCACCTGGAAGTCAAGATCCTCTTGGACAGTCAATCATTGAAAATGAAGCTGCAATAGCTATGAATGAGGTGGGGAATACAATGCAGCAAGTAAGCCAGGAAACTGTAAATCTAGAACTACAAATCCAGCAATTGAATGCAGATCAGCAAGACATTTTTGGAGCGGGAAAAGGGAAAATAGAACATGGGTTTCTCAATGAGAATACAAAGTGGGCATGTTCGACATATAAACCAGTTCTATGGTACATAAGTGGTCAAGCTGGAACTGGAAAAATCTTCTAGATTAAATTACAGACAAGTTACCAACAGAAGAGAACAGATTCCAATTTGTTGTGTCTAGTCACTGAATCAACAGGCTTAGCTGCTCATAATGTTATAGAAGTTACCCTTCAGTGATTGTTAATGCTGCCTGTTGAACATGTCAACAAATTACAAGACAACAAATTATCTGGTGATGCTTGTCATGAAGTGGCAAGAGCATTAAATAAATTAAAGCTACTAATTATTGATGAAGTCAGCATGGTGTCTAACCTAATGGTAGCTTTTATACATTTAAGAATATAGCAAATATTAAAATCTGACTATGATGCACTTTTGAAGGAAAACACTTAATAGTCTTTGGAGACCTGTTACAGCTAACTGTGGTAAAAGGACAACCTGTATTCAAGAAACTACTACATAATGAAATAAGGAATTCACTAGAAAGTTTTGAAAATGTCAAACTTTCAATACAAAGAGTTAATCCAAAATATGCGCCAAACATCAGACATGCATTATGCAGATATACTAAAGGATAGAAAAGTGGGAGTCCTCACAAAAGAGGGAAAGACAGTATTGCAAGCTCGTCTCATCAAAAGGTTGTTTCCACATAATATTTCAGCTTCTGAAGTAATGTACAATTTTGTTAAGGAAGAGAAGTCTATTGTTTGTTTCATGCCAACTCTTGAGGAGTGTAGTAAATTCAATGACCCATTATTGCAACTGGAAAATGAAGAGATTGTCAAAATTAGAGCAAATGATCAAATGGACCAGCAAATGATCAAATGGACCATCAAGGAGTCACAGTGCTAGTAACAGAAAAACTGCAATTGAAATTGGATAGTTTAGAAAAGTCTGTGTCGAAAACTGCGGGATTAGAAAAACAGTAATGTATCTGTAAAAATTGTTGGGTAATCTTAAATCGTAATTTAAATGTTGAAGGAGGGCTAGTGAATGGTGCAATGGGTAAAGTTATGACGTTTGTCAATTATCCAAATAGAAATTATGTGGAATACTTAGCCATAACATTTGATGCTTTGCTGAAGTTAAGAGATTGGTAGACATTTTTTACATTTCCTACTTGTAAAAGAGTTGTATGTCCAGCGAAAACAGTTCCCATTATCTTTAGCGTATGCTGTAACTATTCATAAATTGAGACCTCAAGTAAATAACTGCTCCAAGTAATATGTGGGGAGACTATATCTCTAACGACATCCCAAGTGACAAATAGTTATACAATTTTATAAAAAAATGTTAAACATATACAGGTAAACACACCAGAGAATTTGGGAATAATAACAAAATTTATTAAAATACCTCCCGCTAGGGGTTACATTCTAGATAAAACAATTTTAAAAATACGGAGAGTCAAAGTAAAAGGGTCGACGCAGCGTTTCGGTGTGGACTTCGAATGTTTACACCTTCTTCAGGACACTTTGACAGTTTCTTAAGTCATCTAAAAATGTTTTAAAAAAACATCATTTTAGAATTTATAACTTGTAACACATTATCATCTTAAAACATTTATGTATACTAACTGGTGTGTCTAGAGACTATTCAATTATTACTACAGCGTAGACTAGGGATGTGTTTTTAGACCTACTATATTCATTTTCCTTTGAATACACGGCCAGCGTTTATTAATTAAAATATATTGGGATCCTTACGTATCCTCTTTTATAAAGGGTATGTCCTTATTCATCAAACTTTGCACCTGTTAGTATACTCTTTTCAATTTTGAGATATACTTCACACTCAATGGAAGACGTCTGTGCCTTGACTTTTATTCAATGGCCTTGATGGAGAAATAAGTTTTAAGAAACATTTGTAGTTGACAATCTTATTTTCCTATATCTTAGTTCAACTATTTATTTTGATGTCATATATATTACCTGTGTTTGGTTCAAGTACACTTAGGAAAACTCTGGAGGGGCCACCGTATCTTTGCGGATAGTTATAGATAATAACTTTGCATTGTAATCCTCATTTGTATCAAGCAGCTATTTTCATTAGCGCTATTCTTCTTCGATTTTTCTCAATAAAACCTGTTGATGTAAATTTAGTGTAATTTAAATAAACCGCTTAGTACTTGTGGGTCATTGATAACATATTTAACATATGTACTCGGTTCTTATTGCTTGGAGACCATATCATAATGTCCCTCCTCAGTCCCATATGTAGCCATTCTACAGTTTAACAAATAAACATATGGGAAAAATACCCTTTCAGTGGACTTGGCATTTTTTACATTAGTTAATAACACGAAGGACATTTGAGTAGTTTACTTCCGTCGGACTTGGCTCTAAAACGGCTATTTAGATTCTGCTATTCCCAGGTCTGTGTTAACCAATCTTAAGTTATAAAATAGTCGTATAGCGGGCCGACATTAGACCACTACCCTCCTCGGTTAGTCCCTCGAGTCTATTCACTCTCTTACCGGTGTCTTAGTGATCGGCCTCCCTGCTCCTCCAGGTTCCTCGTCATCCGGATAGATAGTTCACCGGATGACGGGCTGGATTAAGTACTCGCTCTTCCGGGGTTAACCTGGAAGTTGTTTCAGTACTTTATATTATTATCTTTGCGGTTGAGCGCTAGCCTGATGCATTTCTATAGATACACTCAAACTGCAAAAACAAACCTTCACTCGAATTTGTAAATAGTTTGTCGCCGTGCTACCACTTATTTTTCATCGAGCATAACCTGGAAGTGCTCGTAATGCGGGTGCGCTATTATTATTATATTTATGTGTATTTGGGTTATAACAATATCAAGGAGGAATGAAAAAAGGAGGCATGTACTTTATAAACTGCCTGATTCACTCATATTATATACATATATATTAAAACTATGGTCGGCTCCTACTTACTTCGAAATGGTCGCCATTTTGGGTTGGGATAAATGCGGTGTTTGTGTGTTTATGTTTTTAGATCACTCCTCGTTATCTGCGGGATAACATTTCTTTAAGGCAAGGATAATTGATGCTATCATGTATCCTGTCACGTAGGATCGAACTGCCCGTTATGGTGTTTATAAAATATACTATCAAATCTTGTCATATGTAATTTCTATAGACACATGTTTCCTCGCATGTTATACAGTTTACAATGTATTCCAATGTTTTTCAAAGCCATTGGAGATGAAAATATATCCTAGAGATAATATAAACAGTTTAGAGATAATATAAACAGTTTACAAAGGTAGCTCGACATCTTAACAAGATAAATCATTTTTTTAAAAACAAATGTACAAAGCCAGCTCAACATATTCACAATTAGAGTCGTAAATTCAATGTCAAATAATTATATTATATGCAACATCTCTTCATGTCTGCAAGTTTCTTAAGCAAACTACCTACAGCATTTCAAATGAACATTCCTATATTTTCGCTCAAGGCTCATAGACAGTGTGAAAATGATCGTTACACATATATTATAAATCTCAGGAACTTGATTCAAGTTGTTTTACGAACAATCAAAGTAGTTAATATTTACACATACATCCTATCCTGGGCATGTTTATCCTTATATAATGAGTTTTTCCCATTCTTCTCTGTTGTTCAGCCCTGTCCTGAATGTATTGAAGAGAGACATAAAAAATTGTTCTCTTCTTTTCCTTTTTGTCTGAAGATCTCCTCCTCTCAGGGTTTGCTGAACAATCTCTATGCCACACCATCTTAGGTCCTCAATCTTGTGATCATTAGACAACCAATGCTCAACTAAAGGGGCTGTTCTTTTTTTAGTTCTTATAGCTGATTTGTGTTCGGTTATCCTAGTTTTTATTTCTCTGGATGTCTCGCCAATGTAAGCTTTGTTGCATGGACATAATATGCAGTAAATTAAATTTTTTGTTCTGCAGTTGATAAAGCTTTTTATCCTGTGCTTGATGCCATTATGCTCAATTGTATCTATTTTCATTAGATTGGCGCAATTTTTGCACATACTGCAACAAAAGTTACCTACAGGTAGGGGTTTATTGTCCATAGTTTGTTGGTTTTCTGATCTTTCATCTCTGAAAGTGTGCACTAGGCAGTTCCTCACTGTTTTATTCCTACGGAAACTAAACATTGGTTTGGCGAGTCTTTCTCCATCACTCCTGCTCAGTAGTGACCAGTTTCGATTGATTATATTTTTGACCTTGTTACTGGCTGTACTAAAGTTGGTAACAAATATCAATTTGTCATTTGATTTTTCTTTTTGTTCCTGTTCTTTTGAGAATAAAGACTCCCTATTATAGTATTTGGCACGTTTATATGCTCTTCTAATTAGTTGTTTGGGGTAGCCTCTTGCTTTCAGTTTCTCTGATAAAACATCCGCATGTTTATTAAAATCCTGGATGTCTGTACAGTTTCGTCTTATTCTTAAAAACTGGCCAAAAGGAATGTTATCCTTTTGGCTCTTGGGATGGTTACTCTTGTAATGCAATAAAGTATTGCGGTCAGAGGGTTTCGAATACAGTTCTACTCCTAAATAGCCATTTTTAGATTTTATTCTGATATCAAGAAATTCAATACTCTCTTTGTTATATTGAGAGGTAAAGCGGAGATTTGGGTCACCTAAATTCAACCAGCTAATGAACTCATCTAGATATTCTGTGGTTCCAGTCCAAATAAAAAAAATATCGTCGATGTACCTCGACCAGCCAGTAATATTTTCATAGTACGGTGCTGTCTCATTAAAGATGTGTTTATTTTCAAATTTAGCCACATATAGGCAAGCTAGACTGGGAGCACAGGTGGCTCCCATGCTGGTGCCTTTGACTTGCTTATACATATCGTTTTTAAACAGAAAAATATTATTTTTTAAAATAATGGTTGCGCAGTCAATTATAAATTGCGCATGGCTGTCGAGATCTCCTGTATCATTAGCTAAGAGGCCCTCTAACATCTCGATCGTATCATCCTGAGGGATGTTTGTGTAGAGGGCCTCTATGTCTAATGTTACTAGCCATTGATTTTGAATGTCATAGGGATGACCCTCTACCTTATCTATGATTGCTGTTGTGTCCTTGATGTAAGCATGTTGGACAGTTACCAGTGGCTGCAAAAATTTATCCACATATTTACTGAGTGGTTCTGTTGCAGAGTTAATGCTAGAAACGATCGGCCGCATCGGTGGATCTGCTAGGTTTTTGTGGACTTTTGGCAGTCCATATAGTGCCGGAATTATTGGAGCTTTATTCTTAAGGAATCTAAATTCGTCCTCACATATTATTACATCATCTTTTGCAAAATTTAGTAGGTTGTTTATTTTAAGGATCAAAGCGTTCCACTCATTTCTATTTGATTTACAATAATGCTTAGTGTTGTTAAGGAGGAGCATCATCCTTCTATTATAGTCTTCAGTGTTCATTAGAACTATGCTCCCTCCCTTGTCACCGGGCTTTATTGTTAAGCTTTTATTATTTTCAAGGTCCCTAAGTGCCTGATTTTCAGCTTTAGTTAAATTATGGTTACTTGCTATGGGTTGGTCAAACAAATCCGATATATTGTTCTCTACCACTTGTTCAAACAAAGCGACCTGTTTGTTGACCATGTTAATTGTGGGAGTCCAGTCTGATTTCGGTTTTAAGCCTGATTTATTTACTTGCCGGATTTGCTGTTCTTTACCTTTGAAAAAATCATGTAGTCTTATTTTCCTAAAGAAACCACGTAGATCTCTTTCTAAATTGAATTTATCTAATTTTGTGGTTAAAGCATATCCAAGGCCCTTTTCTAAAACTGATTTTTCATGTTGGGTTAAAACAAAATTTGATAGATTAATGATTGCAGCTTTTTTGTTGCTTAATCCCATTTGGCCTGACTCCTGGTCTTCATATATGGTCTCTTTTGCTGTGGAGGTTGAGGGTAAAAATTCCCTCTCCCTCTGCCCCTCCCCCGAATCTGAGTACCTCTCTGGGCTCGCTGGTCCAAAAAAGGCAGGGAGCTCTGATTAGACGAATTGTCATTGCTGGTAGTGTTGTCTGTGTTTGTTTCATTATCAGATTCAGCACTTGTATACGAAGAATCAGAGAAGGCCACTCTCTTTTTTGGGTAGGATCTTTTTGGTTGTTGCCATTGGTTACGATTAAAGTGTTCCTCTCTAGGTCTATCGAAGAAATCTTTCTGGGTGTATGGATATACTGCTTCTGTATTATAAGTAGCTACATCTTTCCTAAATTTATTTAGTTTCTTATTAAGAATATAATCTTTGTAGCCCGCGACATCTTTTTGTATGTCTTCAAGTTTCTTTTTAGCATCATCCAATGCTGTATTACCCTGTAGCTTGATTTCAAGTTCTTCAATTTCCTTTTTATCAATAATCAATATAGCAGTGGCTGTTTCGATGATAAGTAACATCCAATCTCTGCTACATCGATTGGCTATGAGGGTCCAATTCTCAATGAATTTGGCATGGCGTATAAAAATCCCAGGTTCATTTTTCACCTGTAGGCCTTTCGGGATAATACCTTTCTTACAATAATCAATTAGGAAGTCAGCGTGTAACTCGGTTCTAACAAGCTTCTTCTTATTGTTCCAAAGCTCGCGCCATTGTTCCTCATCAGCATTTGATGTAGATATTGAGGAATAGTTTTTAGAGGTGCCATTTATTATTTTATTAAACTCCTCTTCAGAAAAACCTTTTGTTTTTAGGGTGTCCATTAATTAACTTTAGGAAACACCACAAATACTGATATGTACGATGATACTACTAATGATCCTTCCCAGCTAACAAGCTGTACATATAACCATCAAAAGTTGAGTGGAAGGTTCCCCTGGTTATATTTAACACAGGTTGGGGGAATTTACTGCAATGAAACGAAAAACCTGTGGTTTCTGTGAAGGGCTCTATTTGATTTAAGAGTCCTATTTGGAAAATACCACTCTCTGCACGGGACCCAGTAGTGTGTGGGACCTCAAGTAAATAACTGCTCCAAGTAATATGTGGGGAGACTATATCTCTAACGACATCCCAAGTGACAAATAGTTATACAATTTTATAAAAAAATGTTAAACATATACAGGTAAACACACCAGAGAATTTGGGAATAATAACAAAATTTATTAAAATACCTCCCGCTAGGGGTTACATTCTAGATAAAACAATTTTAAAAATACGGAGAGTCAAAGTAAAAGGGTCGACGCAGCGTTTCGGTGTGGACTTCGAATGTTTACACCTTCTTCAGGACACTTTGACAGTTTCTTAAGTCATCTAAAAATGTTTTAAAAAAACATCATTTTAGAATTTATAACTTGTAACACATTATCATCTTAAAACATTTATGTATACTAACTGGTGTGTCTAGAGACTATTCAATTATTACTACAGCGTAGACTAGGGATGTGTTTTTAGACCTACTATATTCATTTTCCTTTGAATACACGGCCAGCGTTTATTAATTAAAATATATTGGGATCCTTACGTATCCTCTTTTATAAAGGGTATGTCCTTATTCATCAAACTTTGTACCTGTTAGTATACTCTTTTCAATTTTGAGATATACTTCACACTCAATGGAAGACGTCTGTGCCTTGACTTTTATTCAATGGCCTTGATGGAGAAATAAGTTTTAAGAAACATTTGTAGTTGACAATCTTATTTTCCTATATCTTAGTTCAACTATTTATTTTGATGTCATATATATTACCTGTGTTTGGTTCAAGTACACTTAGGAAAACTCTGGAGGGGCCACCGTATCTTTGCGGATAGTTATAGATAATAACTTTGCATTGTAATCCTCATTTGTATCAAGCAGCTATTTTCATTAGCGCTATTCTTCTTCGATTTTTCTCAATAAAACCTGTTGATGTAAATTTAGTGTAATTTAAATAAACCGCTTAGTACTTGTGGGTCATTGATAACATATTTAACCTATGTACTCGGTTCTTATTGCTTGGAGACCATATCATAATGTCCCTCCTCAGTCCCATATGTAGCCATTCTACAGTTTAACAAATAAACATATGGGAAAAATACCCTTTCAGTGGACTTGGCATTTTTTACATTAGTTAATAACACGAAGGACATTTGAGTAGTTTACTTCCGTCGGACTTGGCTCTAAAACGGCTATTTAGATTCTGCTATTCCCAGGTCTGTGTTAACCAATCTTAAGTTATAAAATAGTCGTATAGCGGGCCGACATTAGACCACTACCCTCCTCGGTTAGTCCCTTGAGTCTATTCACTCTCTTACCGGTGTCTTAGTGATCGGCCTCCCTGCTCCTCCAGGTTCCTCGTCATCCGGATAGATAGTTCACCGGATGACGGGCTGGATTAAGTACTCGCTCTTCCGGGGTTAACCTGGAAGTTGTTTCAGTACTTTATATTATTATCTTTGCGGTTGAGCGCTAGCCTGATGCATTTCTATAGATACACTCAAACTGCAAAAACAAACCTTCACTCGAATTTGTAAATAGTTTGTCGCCGTGCTACCACTTATTTTTCATCGAGCATAACCCGGAAGTGCTCGTAATGCGGGTGCGCTATTATTATTATATTTATGTGTATTTGGGTTATAACAATATCAAGGAGGAATGAAAAAAGGAGGCATGTACTTTATAAACTGCCTGATTCACTCATATTATATACATATATATTAAAACTATGGTCGGCTCCTACTTACTTCGAAATGGTCGCCATTTTGGGTTGGGATAAATGCGGTGTTTGTGTGTTTATGTTTTTAGATCACTCCTCGTTATCTGCGGGATAAAATTTCTTTAAGGCAAGGATAATTGATGCTATCATGTATCCTGTCA
Source organism: Lissotriton helveticus (assembly GCF_964261635.1). NCBI lineage: Eukaryota > Metazoa > Chordata > Amphibia > Caudata > Salamandridae > Lissotriton > Lissotriton helveticus. Next base: position 1,297,773,633 of record NC_136063.1, on the reverse strand, counting down.
CGTAGGATCGAACTGCCCGTTATGGTGTTTATAAAATATACTATCAAATCTTGTCATATGTAATTTCTATAGACACATGTTTCCTCGCATGTTATACAGTTTACAATGTATTCCAATGTTTTTCAAAGCCATTGGAGATGAAAATATATCCTAGAGATAATATAAACAGTTTAGAGATAATATAAACAGTTTACAAAGGTAGCTCGACATCTTAACAAGATAAATCATTTTTTTAAAAACAAATGTACAAAGCCAGCTCAACATATTCACAATTAGAGTCGTAAATTCAATGTCAAATAATTATATTATATGCAACATCTCTTCATGTCTGCAAGTTTCTTAAGCAAACTACCTACAGCATTTCAAATGAACATTCCTATATTTTCGCTCAAGGCTCATAGACAGTGTGAAAATGATCGTTACACATATATTATAAATCTCAGGAACTTGATTCAAGTTGTTTTACGAACAATCAAAGTAGTTAATATTTACACATACATCCTATCCTGGGCATGTTTATCCTTATATAATGAGTTTCTCCCATTCTTCTCTGTTGTTCAGCCCTGTCCTGAATGTATTGAAGAGAGACATAAAAAATTGTTCTCTTCTTTTCCTTTTTGTCTGAAGATCTCCTCCTCTCAGGGTTTGCTGAACAATCTCTATGCCACACCATCTTAGGTCCTCAATCTTGTGATCATTAGACAACCAATGCTCAACTAAAGGGGCTGTTCTTTTTTTAGTTCTTATAGCTGATTTGTGTTCGGTTATCCTAGTTTTTATTTCTCTGGACGTCTCGCCAATGTAAGCTTTGTTGCATGGACATAATATGCAGTAAATTAAATTTTTTGTTCTGCAGTTGATAAAGCTTTTTATCCTGTGCTTGATGCCATTATGCTCAATTGTATCTATTTTCATTAGATTGGCGCAATTTTTGCACATACTGCAACAAAAGTTACCTACAGGTAGGGGTTTATTGTCCATAGTTTGTTGGTTTTCTGATCTTTCATCTCTGAAAGTGTGCACTAGGCAGTTCCTCACTGTTTTATTCCTACGGAAACTAAACATTGGTTTGGCGAGTCTTTCTCCATCACTCCTGCTCAGTAGTGACCAGTTTCGATTGATTATATTTTTGACCTTGTTACTGGCTGTACTAAAGGATAGAAAAGTGGGAGTCCTCACAAAAGAGGGAAAGACAGTATTGCAAGCTCGTCTCATCAAAAGGTTGTTTCCACATAATATTTCAGCTTCTGAAGTAATGTACAATTTTGTTAAGGAAGAGAAGTCTATTGTTTGTTTCATGCCAACTCTTGAGGAGTGTAGTAAATTCAATGACCCATTATTGCAACTGGAAAATGAAGAGATTGTCAAAATTAGAGCAAATGATCAAATGGACCATCAAGGAGTCACAGTGCTAGTAACAGAAAAACTGCAATTGAAATTGGATAGTTTAGAAAAGTCTGTGTCGAAAACTGCGGGATTAGAAAAACAGTAACGTATCTGTAAAAATTGTTGGGTAATCTTAAATCGTAATTTAAATGTTGAAGGAGGGCTAGTAAATGGTGCAATGGGTAAAGTTATGACGTTTGTCAATTATCCAAATAGAAATTATGTGGAATACTTAGCCATAACATTTGATGCTTTGCTGAAGTTAAGAGATTGGTAGACATTTTTTACATTTCCTACTTGTAAAAGAGTTGTATGTCCAGCGAAAACAGTTCCCATTATCTTTAGCGTATGCTGTAACTATTAATAAATTGCAAGGTTTAAATGTATATACAGACAATAGAGGCTGGCATGGCTCGCGGGTGGTTGGAGTGGAGGTTAGGGGTATTGTGTAGGGGGAAGGGGGTATCTGCATTTTTAAAAAACTTACCTTTAGGCTGGGTTCCGTGTCTTCCCTGCTCCTGCTCCCCTGCCTCCGGCTCCGACAGGAACAGGAAGCAGGCAGCCAGGCTCCCTCCCCTAAGCCAATCACAACGCTGCAATGCAGCATTGTGATTAGTCTGTACACCATGCCAGGGGTTAGAGGGGTGGGCATGTTCTCCATGCAGTCTGTAATGCAGCTTGCATGGAGAATAAGGAAAGTGTGCATGACTGGTTTGGGCAGCCGGAGAGGGTGGACCAAACTGTCATTCTGCTCTTAGGAGTGGGCAAACCACTCCTCCAGTGCTCTGAGAGCAGAGTAGCCACACCCACCCACCAATTGCAAAGCAAAAGACAGGAAACATAAAATGATAAACTCTCTAAGTTATAATCATTTTATGTTTCTCACTGCTGAAAAGCAATGGGGCAATGCTCCTCTGCCATAGCGGAGGAGCCACCCCTGGATACAGGTCTTGTTAATATTGGTAGTAGTGTATTCAAAGAAGGAATGTCATATGTGGCTTTGTTGCAAATTAGAAACTTGTCTAGTTTATTTCTTATTGATTTTAATTATAAGAAAGTAAGTGCTGATGTGAGCTGTGTAACGGTGTATGATCCGTTAAGAGCTCAAAATGCACCTCATTTAGGCCATTATCCTGTGGTTCAAAAGGCAATACTGTGCACAAAGCGGAAAATATCCAAACAGTCTATCACAGTTGTACAGAAAGATGAACAAAAAGAAAATCAACAAGGAGGAAAGAAAAAGAAAATTAGAGCACAATAAGGAAATACAAGGCTATCACTTTGACGATACATCTGGAGTGAACTGTTATGCAAATGCAGTGTTAAATAGACTATATAATTTGCTGCAGTTCACAAATTCTATTAAGGAAAGAGTGGATAAAAGAATGTCTTCAAAACTGTGTAGTTTACTTGAAGAATTAAGAAGTGATAGAAGTATTACACATTCTGCTACTGGAATAAGAAAACTTACTGATGACTGTAATGGATCAGTAGTGTTCTCTAATTTCTAATGGTAATGCTAGGACTATTAGATGAAGTAGATGTGAATATTAATAAAGTATTCAGTTTAACTTATAAATGAACCAATAACACTGAAATCATTTCGGAATGATTCCTCTATTTGACATTATCTGATTGTGAATCTGTGCTCTTTGAAGATTTAACTGCAAACGCCCATCAGGGTATGACCTGTCCAAACTGCAGATCAGAACTTAGGTCAACGTTGTTTCTACAGTGGTATGGAAAATATATGATAGTCATGCTACAACAAGGCAGAGTGGATGGTACTAAGTTAGGAATTGAAATTACAAACTTTAAAGCTGTACAAATTTCCATCTCAAAAAGAACTTTCAAAACTATTGTAATCACAGTTCATGTAGCTCGTTTTTGTTTTGCCGACACTGCCAAGAGTCAGCCTTTTCACCTTACCTTTGGGGGCATCGTGTAAGCAGTAGCTGCCACCGCTGAGAGTCACCGAGGGCCATTTCAGAGCGGGCGGACGCCAGAGGGGAGGCGACTACACCTGCCAGCGTCCCCTGCACCGTACACGCCACTGGCGGCACCCCAGAGCACCAGGAGGCGCCCAAAAGGACGCTCGGGCTCCCGCGGCACCAAGGGCGGGCCCGTACGTACCCGTCAGAGACTGGAAGATGACGGGCAGGGCCAGAAATCTAACTTTTACGCTTTTAGGACCTGGTAATAAGGTACTGTTGATCTTGTGTCCAGTCCATCAAATCACTGGCATTATTTTCCCTTTGTATAAGGCTGGTGTCCAGAGTGCCTCTTATTGACATTGTACAGAGGACTTCAAAGATCTGTATGAGCATAGGATGCCTTGCTTTGGACAGTACTTTTTTAACTTGTTTTACATTATTTGACATTTATGTAATTTGAATAGTTTTCTGAGCCTGATAGTGTGTGTAACCTCTTAAAATACTCTCCCTTTTTTAATTTCAACCCTAATCTACAGGAGAGTTTAACTTAAAGAACTTTGCACAAGGGGAAAACGGGCATGCGTAGAAAAAAACAGATGTTAGCCCCACCTAAAGCACTGTCTAGTAAACCCACCTCCATAGACAGAATGGTGGAAAAAGCTCTGGGAGCAGTAGTTACCGAATTGAGAGGACGGAGAGACGCTTATTTATCCCTGACTCCAAACCTAGATATAGCATCTCCTGAACCCAGTCCCCCTCAATCAACAGGGCCCCCAGTATCCGAACCCTCTAGCGATCAACCCTTGTTCATTGAATCAACCCATCCAGAACAACTCAGGACCATTACGCCAATTCAACAGGGAAGGAAATGCAAATCCAAACCCAACCCTAAGGCGAAAGTTACTACAAGAAGGAAAAAGCCGATAGGCAGAACCACTGATTATGAAACCTCTGGGGGGGGGATCTTAGATAAGAGTTTAGACCCCTCATGTGATCAGACCCTGTGGGTTACAAAGTTAGTGGTTGATTTATAGATTCAAATGAGGGTTATTGTAAAGGATGAAATAAGACACCTCCAAGATAGAATTAATGGGTTGGCCACTATTCTTAATGACTGAGTAAGAACAAGGGGGGCAACCAATAGAACTCCTAGCTCAGACTCCAGGATTAATTCCCAGCCCTCCACTAGCATCAGCTTGGTTACCCCACACCCAATCATTACCGAGCAAGCTTTGCTTCTAAAAAACAATGGGGGAGTCTGGTATTGGAGGCTAACAGAGGTAGTGGGGCAGGATCATCTCAGGGCAACGCCATCTCAGAAACTCGTTTGCCTATACTGAGGGGGAAACAGGAGAACTAAAATAAAAAAAAAGTCAGGCTGGGGGTGACATGCTTACAAACCTAGAGGAGACCAATCACTTTTCCACCCCCCAGTTATTAACTTACCCTCTGCATCAACTCCATATGTACTCATCCTCGCAGGCACTCCCAAACTTAAAAGGGGCCACTCCGAATCCCTCTCAGTCCTTTCAGCTATGAACAAGTGGACGAGATCTTAACTACTCGTAGGGTGGGTTGGATTGGCAGATGTCGCAAGGACATACATGGCGACTAACACTGGTGACCCAAATAGTTTTAGCGGGAGAGAATGGGAGGGACAAGGGTGGAATTTCATTACTTCCCTTAGGTTACTTCTATCCCCCCACATGGCCCCCCATGTTCTACGGCAACAAGAGCTGCAATGGAGATATGCTCAGGCTTGGTGCACTCCCCCGCCCAATTCACCACTGGCAAAAGCAATTTAGCTTTAATATTCCGATTGGAAATAGGTTTAGTTTCCTTGATGGAGTGGATTGACTAAATGAAAACTACCCCACAGTCAAGGCACCAATTAGCTTTCCACAGTCAGAAAACCATACACAGGCTGTTGCCACAGTGATTATCCACCCAAGGGGTGAGGATTCACCTGGTGGGAGCATGAGCGGCTCCCCTGGTTGTACCCACCCATGTGGTGGCGTGCCGCAGAACGACAGCACTAGGGAGCGCCCGCAGGGAGGACTAAACCCCGGGGAGGCCAGTGGATTTACCTAAATCTTCCCTCCAACTTCCCACTTTGCCCCTTCAGAAACAGATCCCCCCAATTGTCATATATCAAGGGTTTTAGTATGGAACATTGCTGGTCTGATGACCAAGATAGATGACCCGGAGTGGGATTAATTTACCAGTAAATTCGAGAACTGCATGTTCCAGGAAACATGGCGAGAGGGGAGGTCCTAAAGCCGGGTTTTGCCACTTTCAATATACCCCCACTATCTGGGGGTAAAGGGAGACCATCTGGAGGCCTAAGAACATGTGTGGGAGTTCACTTAGGTTGTATGGCTGAGCAGATAGACACAGGTTCTAAAGATATATTGTGTGTCTCACTCCAGTTTCCATCCAAGACTTCTGTAGCTCTCATTATTGTCTATTCCAGACCCTCACCCTTAGGTAAAGAGTCAGCCACATTGGAAGTATTAAATGTATTTTTAGGCTCCATTGCTGCCAGTAATATGATAATACTTGGAGGGGATTTTAACTATCATTTAGAGCCCCTGGAGGGAATTCTCCTGGATAGCCTTTTTGAAGAAGATAAACTTTGGGCAATCCCGGAGATGAGATGCCCCCTGGTCAAAAAATGGCCCCCCCTGGCAATCCAGACGAATTCTCTGGTCCTTATGCACTCGTTAAGAACATTGTCTGATACATCCAGTAGTTATACCTTTTATAGAAAAGAACCTGGCTCTTTATTAGATTACATCATAATTGACTCAAAATCCTGGCTCATTGGTTTTTAAAATTGTCCCACGGCTGGATAGTGACCATTATCCACTAGTTTTGGAAATTAAATCATTTAATCAAGGGAAATTGCTACCCCTGGTTGATTTTAGCGATACAAAATTGACCCTCTCTAATTGCAGGAGAAGAGTGAGATGGTCCCATTTCTGTCACTTAGAAGACAAACTCAGCACCTTGTATGAAGCTCTAATTCCTGACTCGTGCAGAAGCGGTCGCTCCTCCCTGGTCTCCTGGGTATCTTAGCGCTTTACTCCCCACTGCTGCCAAAAACGATTTTGTGCTTTGCTCGCACTGCCTTGTAATTATTTGTGCCTGCTCAGTATCTGTAGCGCTTTATTTAGTCACTGCGGCCAAGAAGTAATTGTGCACTGCTCGCATTGCTTACATATTAACTGTGCCTGTGTTTTATCGTAGCGCTCCACTGCTCGCATTACCCGCATTGCTCGCTAATTTTAATTAGTGCCTGATTGTGCCCATAGCAATATTTGACATCGTCCCCCAATCTCGTCCTGTTTGGCTTTTGTTGTTGCTGCCATTTTGTTGTCGTGCCTCCAGCCCGTTTCTCCACCCCGCTCCCGCCTCCCAGCTGCCCCTCCCTCCCACTGATATCTGGAATGTCCTGTCCGGTGAAGCGCTGTGACCGTCCTGACTCGTGCAGAAGCGGTCGCTCCTCCCTGGTCTCCTGGGTATCATAGCGCTTTACTCCCCACTGCTGCCAAAAACGATTCTGTGCTTTGTTCGCACTGCCTTGTAATTATTTGTGCCTGCTCAGTATCTGTAGCGCTTTATTTAGTCACTGCGGCCAAGAAGTAATTGTGCACTGCTCGCATTGTTTACATATTAACTGTGCCTGTGTTTTATCGTAGCGCTCCACTGCTCGCATTACCCGCATTGCTCGCTAATTTTAATTAGTGCCTGATTGTGCCCATAGCAATATTTGACATCGTCCCCCAATCTCGTCCTGTTTGGCTTTTGTTGTTGCTGCCATTTTGTTGTCGTGCCTCCAGCCCGTTTCTCCACCCCGCTCCCGCCTCCCAGCTGCCCCTCCCTCCCACTGATATCTGGAATGTCCTGTCCGGTGAAGCGCTGTGACCGTCCTGACTCGTGCAGAAGCGGTCGCTCCTCCCTGGTCTCCTGGGTATCATAGCGCTTTACTCCCCACTGCTGCCAAAAACGATTCTGTGCTTTGCTCGCACTGCCTTGTAATTATTTGTGCCTGCTCATTATCTGTAGCGCTTTATTTAGTCACTGCGGCCAAGAAGTAATTGTGCACTGCTCGCATTGCTTACATATTAACTGTGCCTGTGTTTTATCGTAGCGCTCCACTGCTCGCATTACCCGCATTGCTCGCTAATTTTAATTAGTGCCTGATTGTGCCCATAGCAATATTTGACATCGTCCCCCAATCTCGTCCTGTTTGGCTTTTGTTGTTGCTGCCATTTTGTTGTCGTGCCTCCAGCCCGTCTCTCCACCCCGCTCCCGCCTCCCAGCTGCCCCTCCCTCGCTCCGCCCCCCTCCACTATCCACTTATGTCAGACGCACTTGCGCGCAGCATTCACGCGCAGCGGAAGCGCCCCATGCGCGCCGAAGGTGCGCCAAAGGTAAGCCCGTCTGCGCCCGTCCGCGCCTGGACCGTGCCCAGCGCCAGATCCCCTGGCCCCCGCAAAATCCCCTCCACCCGCATAACGTACGATTACGCTACCCTCTCAGCACTTAACCCCGGCCGACTCCCAAACTGCTACCATGCCGCCCCAGGACACACACATGGACCCTTCACCTGCTTCTCCTGCAAGTTCAACTGCATCAGGACCCAAACCAAATCCACAAACTCCAAACAGAGCTCCGACACTAACCACCTGAAGTGCATCCTGCTCAACACCCGCTCGATCCACAGACACGCCATTGAACTGTGGAACCTACTCGACACCACATCGCCGGACGTCGCCTTTCTTACAGACACCTGGATGAACACCTCATCAACGCCCGACATCGCCATAGCCATCCTGGACGGCTACAAAATTATCCGAAAAGACCGCATCAACCAAACAGGAGGAGGCATCGCCATCGTCCATAAGAACACCATCCGCATCTCGACCAGTTCCGACGACAACCTCGCAGCCGCCAAACGCCTTCACTTCCAGATCCACACCGACCCCAAGACCACACTCAGAGGCACCCTCATCTACACACCACCAGGACCCCGCACACAATTCAGCGAAGACATCACTGACTTCATCAGCCCCCATGCCCTCCCCTCCGAGGACTACATCCTCCTTGGGGACCTAAACTTCCACCTGGAAAAGAACAACGACAGCAACACCACCACCCTTCTGGACAACCTCGCCAATCTCGGACTCAAACAACTTGTTGACACCCCCACCCACTATGCCGGGCACACGCTCGACCCTATCTTCACCTCCAGCAAGCACATCTCCTTCAATCACACCACAGCTCCCCATTGGACGGACCACAGCTGCGTCCACTTCAACTACAAAAAGACCACGACCCACAACCAGCCACAACCAATTCCCCGCAGAAACTGGAACAAAATTACCACCGACCAGCTCTCACCTCGCTTCACCAAAACCCTCCTGCCAAATCATCGAACCCAAACCAAGCTGCCACCAACCTCACACAATGGATCACCCACAGCGCTGACGAATTAGCACCCTTGAAAAACCATCAAATCAAGCAAGGTAGCAAAAAAAAAACCTTGTTCAATGATGACCTTAAGAAATCCAAGAAGACCTGTCGCACCCTCGAAAAAGCCTGGCGTAAAAACCCAACCACTGACAACCTGGCCACCTTCAAGAACGCCACCCGCAAACACCACCAACTGATCTGAGCCACCAAGAAATCCGCATTCAAGGATCGGCTCGACAAAAACACCCACAACAGCAAGGAACTATTCAACATCGTCAAAGAGTTTACCAACCCCACCGCCGGCACCAATGACATCACTCCCTCCCAAGAACTCTGCGACTCTCTAGCCTCGTTCTTCCACAACAAAGTAACTGGCATACATAACAGCTTTGGAGACCAGTCTGGAGACCAGTCCACCCCACCCACCTCCGAACCAGAACCCCCCTCCAACAACCTCTGCACCTGGAACCCAATCACCACCGAAGACACCATCCGCCTGATGAACTCCATCCACTCAGGGTCGCCAACCCACCCATGTCCTCACCACATTTTCAACAAAGCAGACTCCATCATCGCACCCCATCTCCGAGACGTCATCAACTGCTCCCTCAACTCCGCTACCTTCCCGGAAAGCTGGAAACACGCCAAACTCAGCGCCCTCCTGAAGAAACCCACAGCAGACCCCACTGAACTTAAAAACTACCACCCCATCCGCTCCTCCCATTCCCTGCCAAAGTCATTGAGAAAGCCGTCAACAGTCAGCTAGCCGCCTTCCTCGAATCCAACAAATCCCTTGACCCTTCACAGTCCGGCTTCCGAGCCAAACACAGCACCGAGACCACCCTCATCGCAGCAACAGACGACATTCGAACTATACTGGACAACGGAGAAACAGCTGCCCTCATCCTACTTGACTTCTCCGCAGCCTTCGACACAGTCTGTCATAGCACCCTTATACAACGCCTCAGCAACGTTGGAATACAAGGTAAAGCTTTGGACTGGATCATCTCGTTCCTCGCCGGAAGAACCCAGAGAGTCCGCCTCCCCCCTTTTAGATCAGAGGCCACCGAAGTCATCTGCGGCGTACCACAAGGATCATCACTCAGTCCCACCCTCTTCAACGTGTACATGAGCCCCCTCGCATCCATCGCGCGCCAACACAATCTCAACATCATCTCCTATGCAGACGACACCCAGCTGATCCTCTCCCTCACCAAAGACCTAAACACCGCCAAAACCAACCTACAAGAAGGGATGAAAAAAGTAGCCGAGTGGATGAAGAACAGCCGCTTAAAACTGAACTCAGACAAAACGGAAGTCCTCATCTTAGGTTCATCCCCCTCCGCCTGGGACGACTCATGGTGGCCACCGGCCCTAGGAAACGCACCCATACCAACGGACCACGCACGCAACCTGGGCTTCATCCTGGAATCCTCCCTCTCGATGACCAGACAAGTCAACGCCGTCTCATCATCATGCTTCAACATCCTACGTATGCTCAAAAAAAAATCTTCCATTGGATCCCCACCGAAACAAGAAAGACGGTCACCCATGCACTGATCACAAGCCGACTGGACTACGGAAACACCCTTTACGCCGGAACCACAGCCAAACTACAGAAAAAACTCCAACGCATCCAAAATGCCTCAGCCAGACTCATCCTAGACATCCCCCGCCAAGCTCACATTTCTGGTCACCTGAAAGAACTCCACTGGCTCCCCGTCAACAAGAGAATAACGTTCCGTCTCCTCACCCACGCACACAAAGCCCTCTACGACCTAGGACCCGAATACCTCAACACACGCCTGTCCTTTTACACCCCCACCCGCCAACTACGTTCGTCCAATCAAGCCCTCGCCGCAATTCCACGCATCCAAAGATCCACCATGGGGGGAAGATCCTTCTCCTACCTAGCGGCCAAGACCTGGAATTCTCTCCCCACCCACCTCCGCCTTACACATAACCACCTCTCCTTCAGAAAACAACTAAAAACTTGGATATTCGATAAGTAAAGTACCCCCCCTCCCTCAAGCGCCTTGAGACCCTCTGGGTGAGTAGTGCTCTATACAAATTTTATACCTGAACTTGAACTTGAACTTGAACTTTCTTGTGGCGGCATCTATTTCAATGCCCCCAAATTATGAAGGTCCTGACATGGAGATGGTAGCAAAAAACCACTCCAAATTAGGAGAAATCGCATTGACTTTCTTTTTTCCAAAAAAAACGATAAATCGACCATGAAGGAAGACCCCCAAGCATGGTTTATTGATCAGTGCCGCATGGCAAAAAGAGCCTTAGTTACTTCAAATAAGACCAACGATCGCCTAAATATCAAAACAGCAAGGAAGACATACAAGGTGGCAACTTACGAAGCTAAAAAGGGGTGGGAAATGGAGAGGTGGGATGCATTGAGAACCGCCCTCGGGGACAGGGATATGAGGACCTTTTGGGGTGTTGTCAACTCTGACAGATCTGGACCCAAGACATTGGTAGACCCGAATTTGGATGAGGAGGTCTGTCGGGAACACTTCCAATCCCTCTATTCCAATTAAGTCATGCTGTCAGATGTGTCATCAGCAGGAGGTCATCCGGGGGATGTTTTTCCTTCGTTTCTAGAGTCTATTGATCACCCCCATGACAGCAGCCGCAGCATTAGTATAAGCTTAGATGAAATTAGGGGAGCCCTTACGAAAATAGCACCAGGTAAAACGCCAGGCCTGGACAAGATCCCGGGGGACTTATTCCGCAATGAGCCAGTTGTCTGGGCCCCATACTTTTGGGTTTTATTCAATGCTATTTTGCAGGGCATGGGGATCCCGTCCAGCTGGCTTGGTGCGGAAATAATCCCAATCTTTAAAAAAGGCTCTCTACTCCTGCCAACCAATTACAGGCCTATCAGCCTGATTGATATTTCTCAAAAAATCTTTGCCCGCATTCTGCTGCTCAGGCTACAAAACTGGATGGAAGAACAGGTGATTCTGTCCCCTTTGCAGGCAGGATTCAGGGAAAAATTATCCACCCTGGATCAAGTACTCAGATTACAGCTGTTGTACTGGAAAACCGTGTGTCTGGAGGGCGGCAGTCTTTTCCTAGTATTTGTGGACCTGAGGTCTGCTTTTGATTTGGCCCCAAGGGAAAAACTGTGGTCAGTTCTACATGAGTTGGGGGTTCCAGAATATTTAACCCATCTCATTAAACGGCTACATGTGGACAACTTTGCGCAAATTAGGTTTGGGAAGGATGGCGAGTTAACTGCCCCATTCCGATCAAGCGTGGTGTCCGACATTGCTGTGTCCTTGCTCCCACTCTTTTTAATTTATATATTACGGTTTAATAGATTTGCTACTGGCCGAAAAAGACATAGATGCACCTAAGTTAGCCTCTCGACTGATCCCGGCAATGATGTTTGCCGATGATACGTTATTAGTATCTAAATCGCCCATGGGCTTACAGAGGATCCTTAATAAATTTGAAGTTTTTTGCACAGAAAGAGGCGTAGAAATTAATCTGCAGAAAAACAAATTTATGGCGTTCAATAGTATGGCAAACCTCTCGAAAGAGTTTCCTCTTTCGTTTATCTGGGGATTACCATTACAGATAAAATGGACTGGGGGGAACACATAAAAAAATCATCTCTAAAACTGTCTCAATCATCAGGTGGGATTATGAAGGTCTTCTGCAAGTCCACTTTGAAACCGATTAGCCCAGTCATTGAAATTTACACGGTGCAAGCCCGGGGAGGGGCTATATACGGGGCTGAACTATGGGGCCACTCTGGCCCCGTGAATTTACTACAGGTTGAGAACAACTTCTTACGACACTTGTTGAATCTCCCACAGAGCACCCCGTTATCCCCACTCCGATTGGATTTGGGGCTTATGGCAATCTCAGATTTATTAAATCTCAAGACTTAATGTATTGGCGTTGTCTGTGGGTAACCCCAGAACTCTCTTTCTATAGAAAGGAACTTCTAGAGGTAATGAATCTGCAGGGGGCTGCTAATTTGCCGTGGTTAGCTTTTATGAAACAAACACTCACCAGTATGGGGCTACGGGAACTCTGGGTGGACCCTGAGCTTGCCTGCTCCTCAATCTCTAGAGAACAATTGAAGACTCTTTTTGAGGAGCATATTCTGGCACAGCTTTATGGCTGTCCCGGAATAGGCAAGTTAACATCAGCATTCCTAGAGATAAAAGATAGGCCTCTACTTGAGCCGGCCTTAGATGTTATCAAACCAGCTCCTGCTAGAAAACATTACCTTCAGTTTAGGTATGGGGTGTTGAAACTTCGCTGTTTTACCCACAAATGGAAGGGTTTGCAAGTTTTAAATTGTCCGGCATGCGATTGCCCCGTTGAGACAGTATTACATGTGTTCTTCAGCTGCCCTGGCCACCATATAGCAAGAAAACGTTGGCTGGTGCAGATTTGCAGGAACCTTGGAACTAGACACTCTTCGGAGGCGTTTAGGATCCTCAAGTTTGATACAAGTAACCCTATTGTTTTTTCAGTCGCAGGTTTTTTATTTTCTATGTGGTGTTCCCGTAGGCACTATCTAAAATCTTCCCAACAGGGGATAGATAACAGAAATGTAATTATTCCACTCTTGCGCAAGTTTGGTAGTCCACTCTCCCATGGATATTTAATGATGGTCATAAATGTATAGTCTTGCTATGTTGATTTGACAAAAACTTGTTTACTCACTGTTTAAGGAACTCGGAATCAATTAGTTTACTTCCACAATTCTTGTAATAATGTTATGTGTAGAAGTAACCTCTAGCAGGGTATAATCCCAATGTGAGGACTATGCTATTAATTGTAAGATAAGATGTGGTCATCTTTTTATGAACTTTTTAAAATTGATGTATTTATTTATTTATTATCCATATGATGCACTTTCCATAGATGAATTCTTGTTTACAGCCCAGTCCTTTCCCCTACCATACGATCTGTTGTCCCGTATTACCAGGCTCGTGAATGTTTGTATTTATATTCTTTTCACATTTTGTACATATTGATAGTCATTTTTATCCATACTTACTTAAAAATATGTCTTTGTATTATGAGGTTATTTCATATTTTCATTCTACCCCCTTTTCTCATTTCTTTTTCTTTTTTCCACTGTATGTATCTTGATTGTACTTTTGAGGTCACATTGAACGAAATAAAGTTTATGATGATGATGATGATGATATTTCATGAAGGAGTTAATATAATCTCTGGACACTACACAATATATTTATGATGTCAAAAAGGTTGGACAGAGTGCAACAACATACCAGTGACTTTCAATTCAAGACAACTCAAAAAGTTACCAAACTCATATCTGCTGTTTCTAGAACCAAAGTTCTACGGACGGAAGTTCTGGAGTGAATTTAATTTGAGAAACTGTGTTGATATGTATATGGAGTATGTGTTTCTGAGACATTATTCAGCCTATTTGGGGTATTGTCTACAGCAAGCTGTTAAAAATTAAGGACTCTTTTTAACTGCGGGAAAGTTATTTATAAATATTTTAGGACTACATTGTGTTACTACAGATAAAAAGTAAATGGAAGTACTGTAATACCATTAGCCTTAAGTTGCATGTGGAAAGTCTCTTCATCACAAAAATGTCCCCTTTTGTTTCTTCTACACCAACTTCTACGTTGTACTATGAATTATGTTTTTCATTCATGGACTAAGAACAGTGTAGACATTTAGCCTAACAAGGGTGGTTCTATTCACACAGGTACAACCCACACACTCATCCATTCACCCAGCCACGACTCATGGACAAATTCAATCAATCACTCAGGAACTACCCTTGCCTCATCTGTTCACTCAGGTACTATGCATGCGCTCATCCACTCACTCTTGCATGACACAGGCTCTCATCTATTCACCAGGTACTACCCATGCACTAATTCATTCTCCCAGCCATTATCCATGCACTCATCTATACACTCAGGCACCACCCATGCACTCATCCAATCACCAAGGCACTATCCCCGTACTCATCAATAATGCAGGCACTATGCATTCATTCACCCAAATACCCAGTCACTATCAATGCACTCACCCAATCACCCAGGTACTACCCTTGCGCTAATGCAATTACTGAGGCACAACCTTGCACTCATCCAAGCACTCAGGCATTTTCCTTGCAACCATTCATTTACTGAGGTACTAAGGTTGCATGGATCCATTCACTCTTGCACTACCTCTGCACTCATCTATTCATCCAGGTACTAACATGCACACATTGAATCTCCCAGGCACTACCCTTCTATGCATCTTTTAACCCAGGCACCACCTGTGCACTCATTTATTCACCCAGCCATTATTCATGCGCTCATCCAATCACCCAGGCACTACCCATAAATGTATTCATTCTCTCAGACATTATCCATGCACTTATCCATTCACCCAGGCCCTACCCATACAGTCATACAATCACCCAGGTACTATCCAAGCACTCACAAAGTTATGCAGATCACCTAGTCACCCAGGCACTAATCTTGCACTCATGCAGTTACCCAGGCACTGCATTGCACTCATCCAATCATTCAGGTGTTACCCTTCCACTCAGCCATTTACTCAGGCAGTACCCTTGCACTGATCCATTTGAATATGAGTTGTTACATCGCAAGCGCAACAATGCATTCAATTACAAAGCGATTGTTACAACGAACGCGTTGTTAAAATGCAAACCATTACATCACAAGACATTTCTATGACTTGCTGTAGGGGGCGTGCTGGACTTAGAATAGTATCATTTACTATTCCAACTCCAGCGTGTGCAACAGTAGCGAAGGTGTTGGAATAGTAAATTATACTCTTCCGTAGTTTAGCGGGCCCCTTACAGAAAGTCGTATAAATGACTGGTTTCGTTGTAACAACACGGTTGTTGTAACAACTGCATTGTAATAGCATGTGCTGTAGCGCATGCTATGTAAATGCTGTTTCCCATCCATTCACTCATGCACTACCTATGCACTCATCTATTCACCCACATATTAACCATACTCATATCTAATCACCCAGGCATTACCTTT
This sequence comes from Lissotriton helveticus, assembly GCF_964261635.1. Lineage (NCBI taxonomy): Eukaryota > Metazoa > Chordata > Amphibia > Caudata > Salamandridae > Lissotriton > Lissotriton helveticus. Next base: position 1,297,757,801 of record NC_136063.1, on the reverse strand, counting down.
GCACTCATCCATTCACCCAGACTCTACCCATGCACATATCCAATTACCCAGGCACTACGTTTGCACTCATCCATTCACTGAGGCACTATGCATGCATTCATCCATTCACAGAGGCACTATCTGTGAACTCATCCAGTCATCCAGGTAGTACCCATGCACTTGTCAGGATTCCGCCTCCGGTTGCGCACTGACTGCCTGCAGTGCGAGTACCCGGAAGAGCGATCCCAGTAAAGACTTCCACTCCCGGGGAGCAACGCATGAGTCACGTCTCCTGGGCGGGGTGCTCAATATTTGAATTTAAGTGCCAGATGAAACTGCCTAGCGCTCACTCTGAAATGAAGTCCACCCTGGAAGAAGTGCTGCAAATGTACGAAACGCGTCGGTATGGACTCCTTTTTTGTGTTTGAGACAGTCTGCTGTTTCTGCAGGAATTCCTCCATTAAATAATGGATGATCGAACTTACCTCTGTGGGCTCCCACATTTTCAGGCAACTCGTGTGTTGAATGTTAGCGGCACAGCCTGGGCCGCGAGGAGAGCTCCGCTGCACGGCGTGCAGTCCAGCTGGTACGACAACCTTCGTGTCAGTTTTAGGAGCGGTATGCCAATGGAGAAAGTCACAGACATGCAGGAAAGCAGTTCTGTTCCCACGCAACCCACTTGGTGTTTTACTGTTTTGGGTGATGGCAAAGTAACTCACTTGAGGAATAAGACGGCACTACAAGATCCAGCAGGCCACGTACGTGGCCACGCCCACCTGAGCGGGGTGCTCAATAATTGAATTTAAGTGCCAGATGAAACTGCCTAGCGCTCACTCTGAAATGAAGTCTACCCTGGAAGAAGTGCTGCAAATGTACGAAACGCGTCGGTATGGACTTCTTTTTTGTGTTTGAGACAGTCTGCTGTTTCTGCAGGAATTCCTCCATTAAATAATGGCTGATCGAACTTACCTCTGTGGGCTCCCTCATTTTCAGGCAACTCGTGTGTTGAATAATTGTAAAATGTATATACATGTATACAAATCAAATCAAATCAAAACGAGCTTTATTCGATTATGAACATTAAACTCATAAAAGCAAGCATGTAAAAAAGTACATCATCATATTTTACGTTTAAAATTCGTCAGTACACATCTTTCGTAAATAAATTCCTATAAATTCATAATATACATGTAAACATTCTGTGATTCCCTGCACAATCTATCTCATACTAATTAATTTCAACCCAATTACGTCTCTCGCCGTTCAGTTATTGAGACCTTTCCTACATACAAATATACATGTATACATGTAGACAAAAGTAAGAAATGTTCTGACATACATTTTTTCTGCTGTAACAATGTATATAGCAAACTATGAAAAGTATATGCAATAAATATTGTGAAATAAAAGTTTTACTAAAATATATAATACAAAATAATTTCAAATGTTTATTACCTACAGAGGAAAAACCACATCACAATCATCTACAACTAGTACAATACTAAAACTGTACATATTTAATTCCAATACATGCCATCTCAAATATCCTAATAAACAAAAAACAAACTAACCATAATGCACATAAACCCTTAGAAGATAATGTACTGTCTTCAAAACACTTACAATCTAAGGACATGATTTGCAAACTGAACTTTGTAGTATGTTTTCTAGTACTACAGTAGCACAACACAATGTACTATATACTGCTATTCACAAACTACACTTTTGTAGTAACTTATATTTTTTAATAAATTTACCACTTCATGTTATTCACAAATTGCACATTTGTCGTAATTTACACTTTTGTGGTCAGTCCCTACCTTCATAATTTTTTTGAGGAGGTTGTTGCAGACCAGTGGTTGGCCATGTGCAGTGCTGAGCTTACTATGAAATTTTAAGTTACTACCAAAAAATGTGTTGAAATTGGATTTTGTTTTACACTAAATACAAAAATTTCATGGCATTAAAAACAACACATATTTATGAAAAATGTGTATTACAGATTAAAACAATAGCATGCACCATATTATAATGTGGCAATGAAAGATATGTAATAAAAATATTTTATATTCAAAGTATAAATATTTTTTAAATGTATGCACAACCACTATAAACTCTGGACTATAAATTTGAAAAAAAAGTAAAACATATTTTTAAAACAAATCATCTATCTATCGAAAATGTTATGAACATTAAAAATAAAATATTAAAACCTATACAATTTAAAAATACATTTTTAAGTATAATTTCAAATTAAAAAAATAAACATTAAATTAAAAATATATGTACTCCTGCCTTTTTTTATTGTAAGCCCAACATCTCACTACTATCAAAAAAAGAAATATTCACATTCACTCAAATAAAATATGTAATAAGAAAACCAAACACATTAATAAAAACAATAATACTGACATAAATGACATTTCGATTATATATTTTTTAACAACAATATTAAAAATATACTTAAAAAACAATAATCTTACCTCCAATATTTGTCTCAACAGTACTTCTCCATCCCAACGTAATTAGCATGATATTCTGGATCATGATATAAAATTTTTATAGTTTTTCAAACGTTGAGACAGGAGTATTTTAGAGCTCATCACAGCAAATTCTTTGTGAATCAGGCAATTTATTTCCTTGCACAACTGTCAATGTGAAGATAATATGCTAGAGTTTTATGGTAATGGACACATTTTATAATGCTGGAGAAAATGATAAGTCTAGTGTCAAATTCACCACTGACATTTCATCAATATTACTATCACTATGTTGGAGAAGATTCTATCAGTAAATTCTCCTTCGCATGTTGCATTTTCTACAAAAATCAGAAGATCTCTTGTTACCACACCATCTAAATCATCTCTATTGGCAAGAATATAAAACAATAAACATAACATACCTTCTTATATATCTTTATTGCAGATATTAACTGCAGCAGTGTTCAATTGATTGTATGATCACGCATTGCAGGAAAAATATCAGCAACAAATAACTGATCAAAAAAATATCAAGGACACAAATACCAATATCACATTCTCTGTACATAACATCAATAATATCAACAACAAAAATATAGACCACGATATCGATATCATCAAAACATAGGGAAGTGTACAGAACCATTTGTAACTTACAAACATAAAATATATTGTAGAATAATTGAAAAATATGTTTAAACAATATTTATATTTAAAACATAAATATTAAATACTAATAGCACAAATGATTACAAAAACTGATATTAAAAAGAAAATATATTGAATATCAACTTTATTAATAGTATAAAATATACATAATAAAAATATGTGCATTAAAATAGCTTACATAATACAATTATTCACATTAAACTAATGTTGTAACTTCTCGATGATTAGTCGCTAGGATGCCGAAAGTGCAGAATTCAATTTTAGAATTGGCAAGGCTCCATGATTTACAAGATGCTTGGAGAGCTCTCTATCCAAATTCCCCAAGTTTTACATTTTATTCTTGCCCACACAGACAATATTCGAGGTTGGATATGGCGTGGGTTAGTAATGTGGTTTTGAACACAACAAAGATGGAGATCTGCCCTAAAATCACTTCAGATCATAACCCTATACTATTAGCAGCTCAATTGTCAATGAGTGCTAAGATAGGCCGTCCATTTTCTTTTCACCGCCATTTACTATCTTTAAATAACACTTTTAACTTTCTAGGATTGAGTAAAAAGGCTTGTGCCCCTTTCAACCTGAAATAATGAAATAATCTGTCGCAACTGCCAGTGTTTTTTGATTGTGTGGTGGCAATAATCAGGTCAAACAAAGAACTCCAGACCTTTGCCAGTCTACTTCTTATCCAGGCGAGCCAACTCATACAAGGCTTCCCTAGCCAGGAATTTATTTAGAGAGATTAGGATAGCTCTAGGTCTAGCTGATGTTTGTGCAAGACCGGAACAAATAGAAAAAGGAAATCTGTGTGCCCTCTGCACTTCTCTCTGCCAGTCCCAGTCCTTAAGTTCTGGGAAAGCCTTGGAAAACAACTCGATAATAAACTTACGAGGGTCCGTGCCCTCCATACCCTCAGGAATCTGCAAGACCCTTAAGCTACTCCGACGAGAGCGATTTTCTAAATCGCCCAATTTCCATTGTGCGTCATCTTTTAATGTGCGCATAGTCTCAGTCATTGCTTTCTGTGCTACCAGTTCGTCCTCTAAGACAGAAATCGGTGTCTCAGATTTGTTGAACATAGTGGTAAATTCTGTGCAAGTTTTTGCTATATGACGGAGCGAATTCAGGAGCTTACGGCAAGAACTTTGCACTCTCAGACTCACTGTCCATATCTCTTCCCTATGGGTCATTATAGTTAAAAATCCCAGGGTTAAAGAGATTTCTTCGGATGGAGCTGGTGCGCTAACCACCTCAGTACCAGTACTAGTACCATTCTGAGTTGTAAAAAAATAATCCCACTGTAACGCATTGCCACCATTACTTCTGTCACCCAATGCAGGACCTTCTTTAATCTACTGTTTCTTTCGTCCCTTAAAAGTACTATCGTCGGAAGTGTCTCCTCCTGTATCCTCCATCTGTGTACTGCTGAGGTCGCTGCCACCGGCCCCTGCCGTACGTCATCAATCTTTACACTTTGCTCCGGTTCTTCATTGGAAGAATAGGAGTGGTCTGAGAGAGAATAAAAATTATCTCCAGATATCGCCATTTACTATCTGAAGATGAATATATTCTATATATGGGGAAACTCTTGGTGGAATTTATGAGTTTTAATCTTGATACAGCCTCTTCTTATATGATCTGGGACTCTAGAAAGGCCTACGTCAGAGGTATTACTCAGCAATTTATACTAGCTAAGAACAAAGCTAAAGATGCTGCAGTTAAAGTGGCCTCGGGTACCTTAACTGGCTTGGAATTATCTCACGCTCAAGCTGTTAGAAGACAGGAGGAGGGTCAAGGCTCAATCTATTTGAAATTAGTAGAAGCAAAGGAGAAGACATTAGGGATCATTAAAGAAAAGGGGGCAGTTATTTAAAAAAAACTTTGATCTGAACAATATGAATACAGTGAACAAGTCGGGAAAGTTCTAGCCTATAAAATCGCTGATAAGAAAGCCAAAAGTAGGATTGCTGAGATTAAGGGGGTGGATAATGCGATCGACAAGGGGTCTGGGGCGATTTAAATTTTGGAACAAATTGCTCTCTTTTATGAAGATTTATATGCTCCTTCAAACGTGGTCGACCAAGGGGAGATCTCTAGTTATCTAGCTAAAGCTCAAATAGCATCATTAATAGCCCAGGAGACCGCGCAATTAGAGCAGGAGATATTGGTAGCGGATATATGGTCTGCCATGGCGTCTCTCCCGACAGGGATGGCTACGGGGATGATAAGATCCCGATTGAATGCTATAAAGTCTTTAAAAACATTCTAACTCCAATGTTTGCAAGAGTCATTTTAGAAATAGGAGAAGCAAGTATGGTGCCCCCTTCTTGGGATAATACAAACATGGGGCATCTTTAGGACAAAGTCAGCCCGCCATTCTGATGGAAAATGGGACTGCCCGCCATATGTGCGGCCGTCCCGTGGGGGAAATTAGGATGGGCCTGCAACACTGGCAGGCACATCACGCATTTTTATCATTGCGGCGGGTGGTGCTTTCAGCAGCACCCGCCGCAATGGTAAAAATGCATGTTGTGCATTTACATGCACAAAGTGGCAGGCACCGTGCGGTGCCTGCCGCATTGTGCAAGAAAATGCAGCGAGGTACCTACCCCCCATGTGCATCCCCCAGCACCATAGGGGGCCCCAAAAGCAAAGACCGCGAGCCTTTCCATGATGGCAACGCCGCCATGGAAAGGCTCATTACTGCACTCATCATAATATGGATGGCTGTGTCTCACACACACCGCCAGCATATTGTGATCTTTTTCCGCCCAGTCGACCAGCGGAAAACCGGCAGACGGTCTTTCTGTTCGCCGGGGTCCCCCCTGCCATACTAATATGGCTGGGGCGAAATGGGTGGCAGGCGGAGGGAAATGTAGGGTAGATTGCCATCGCCATGCGGGTGGTGACGAACCGCCCCACATCGTAATCTGCCCGTTGGTCTTTTTCATAAAGAAAAACAAGCCATCTGCATCTTGTGGTTCGTACCGCCCGATCTCACCTATTAATACTGATGCTAAATGGTTTGCAAAGATCTTGGCCAGCCGCCTTTCTCCTTTTATGTAAAAGTTTATTTCGGAGTAGCAACATGGCTTTATTAGGGAAAGAGACACCACTACTCATATTAATACAGCCATTATGGCATCTGATTTAGCTTAGCAAACTAACGTTAAAGTAGGAATGATACTTTTGGATGCAGAAAAAGCGTTCGATCGGGTGGCATGGGCTTATTTATGGCTTTCCCTTGGAGCTATGGGAATTCCTGATCGATATTTGACAGGGGTAAGAGTGCTTTATCGCTCAGCCAGGCTAAAGTAAGTTATGAGGGTTTACAGTCTAGGGTTTTTTGTATAAACAGGGGTACAAGACAGGGGTATCCTTTATCCCCCTCTTGTTTTCCTTGTATCTTTAACCTTTTATCTGAATACTTATAATGAATGAAGGTATCCGGCCACTATCATGTGAATTTAATGAGTTAAAGCTCAATGCTTATGCAGATGACATCACAATTTTTTCGACAGACCCAGTTCAGTCTGTTGAATTAATTAATCAAGAGGCTAACAGCTTTGGTTCCTTCTCTGGATACAAATTGAATATTGATAAGATCCAGATTTTGCTGAATTATAGATCAAATATCCCCATAATGGGATATTGTTTAGAAACGACATACCTTGGCATTCTTTGTTACTTCTCAAATACAAAGTATCACTAAATTAAAGTATGAAGCACTATTGAACGATACGGCTAAGAAGCTTGAAAAATTGCACTAACTTCCCATTAGTATATTTGGACGATGCAATATTGTCAAAATGACGATTCTTTCCAGGTTCCTTTACTTATTTAGAACTGTTCCTTTGAAACTTCCTAATTTGTTTTTCAAGAGACTAGATGGTATATTAGGTAGTTTTAGTTGGGGGTACAGGCGGGCAAGACGGGCTATTTAATTTTTGTAATATCCATTCAGCCAAGGGGGTTTAAAACTTCCTGACTTTAAATTATATTACTGGGCTTTATTTACGAGCCAATTCCATAGCCTTTTTTCCAATAAGGACCCAGATTTCAGTCATAGGCTTTTTCTAAATCAAGACTCTAGTAGATTTATCTATTGAATACAGGACCCCAATTACTTTAAGAGGATACGATTTAAGACTCTTAAGAGCTTAGCTATGGTCTGGTGAGATATCTCTACCAGGTATTCTGTGCCGATCTATTTCACTAAATTCCCGCTTTGGGATAATCCATTTCTTCCAGATATATTTAGAGACAGAACAGCTGAACTATGGGAAAATTTGAGTTTAGATAAACTGGAAGATCTATATGATCTAGAGGGTTTTCGTACTTACCAAGACCAGCAAGATTCCTGTTCTATACCACGCCAGCATTACTTTAAATATCTTCAATTTAGGGATTATTTTATGGGATCACAAGGACTTAGGGAGGTGGAACCTCATCATTTACTGGTCTTTCCACATGAACCTGGTCAGCATAAATTAATTGGTGCTGCGTATCAAATATTTTGCTTGGGGAGATTGGATTCTATGGATCTCCTAGTTGAGAAATGGAGTGCAACTCTTGCGGAGGAGATACCTGGTACATCTCTTGAGACTGCACTATCTACAGCAATAGGGACAGTATGGTATGTTAATTTAAGGCTTCAACAATATAAAACTATAACTATGATGTATTACACTCAGGATAAGGTAGCCAGGTGGGTACAAACGACCACTTCTTTTTTAAGCAATACGACGGTGTGCCCTAAATGTGGGGAATATGGAGCAAATATCGTTCATATGTTTGCTGAGTGCCCTATGTTAGTGGCCTTCTGGCAAGAGGTTCTGAATGTACTAAGAAATCCACTGGACTGGAAGTGGTTTTTACTATAACCGAGATATAGCTAAGAGAGCTCTGTTAACTATAGTCATAGTGTCTGCAAGATTAGCTATAGCCTGTGCATGGCTTTCTCTGAAGCCATGTAATGTAATGGAGTGGTGGGGTATCTTTATGGAAATTTTTTAGCGTGAAAAAGCTCTGGATAGGGTCAGAGGTCTTAAGGCATTATGGAAATTTAATACTATTTGGCATAGTATGATTCAAGATTAAGGTGCTAAGAGAAGAAGGTTACCTTTTTACTGCCTAATATTTAGTTAATTTCTGTCATTTTGTTGATGAAGTGCTGTTGTACGGCTACCATCCCCCTAGAAAATGAAATGTAAATGAAAAAATATGCAACAGAGTATCGCTATTGTATGGATATTTTGTGTTTGAATCCTTTGCAAAACATTTTTTAAAATCTAAACAAAAAATATATATTTCAACAATTTAAAAATACAGTCAATAAAAGTAGACTACGTGGGGAAAAAGTCACTACTTCCCCTCCATGCTGACCTAGAGTATTGGTAGTGTTGGACTTTGGAGCAGTCAGAATTACTATTCCGGCTCCAATGTAAGCAACAGCAAGGAAAGTATTGAATGATGGACGGGGTTCGAAGTACTATTCTCACTTTGAGTTAAGCAACCATAGAGAAAGTTTTGGACTTTGATTTTTTTTAAAGTATCCATTAAATAAAGATACCATGTACATCATTAATATTTAATTAACAAATGACAACATATATATATATATATAACCATGACCTGCACATTTTGACAAGGATACCCTAACCCGAGACATTAAACTTGGGCGAGTTCCTTGTTGTCTGTTTTTACTTAGGGTAGCAGACCCCAGAATAAAGTTTGTCTTTCGAGGTACTCCGAACCCTATTTTAAGCACATGCCAACATCTACACAGTTCTGGCCCCACACCCATACTTTACCATACAGCTGTTGGATAAAAGATCTCCGATAAAGTACTCCTATTACAGGGAGCCCTTTGGGTATTACACCTTCAACCCAACGAGAAGCCGCCCAAATGATGAAGCATGACACCTGAAAGGGTGTGTGAGGGCATTACAATCCAACATATGGATTCCCAACTCTAAACCCCTGTCGGGGCACAGTTGGTTCCAGTCTCCCTTACTCTCAAATCCTGACACGAGAGGAACAGCATAATCCTATTTTTTGAATATTTACACTGGGACCTTTTATGCTGGACCTCCCTCTCTTTTGAGAGAGTAAAAAGCCCCCCAGTCCCTATCTTTGAATACAGACTGTCTCTGCCATTCCGTGACTCACGTCAATGAGGCCGATTATGATCTCGACCGGAAAGCATTCCAACCGAATCGTTCGTGAATGCTTCCTGAATGACTCGAATCGGGGGGTCCGACCCAACTGAGCAATTTTGATGCTTCTGGATGCAAATCGCTGCCTTGCCCTATTCTTCATCAAGGAGGCATTAAATGGGTGTTGCTGTGGGTGTTCTCACTCAATACCCATGGAATTTGACCCTGGAGCAGCGCCAACAACCTACTCCTCCTCAGAGCAGGAGTAATTTGTATCTATTTTATTTATTTATATCATTTATAGAGCGCGCTGCAACCCTGCGGGCATCCTGGCGCTAAGAAAGGGGCAACGAAAAAACAGTCAGTCTAGAGAGCATAAGGGGGTGACTCGACAAAGGTCTGTCACTATAACCCCCGGGGGGGTTATACCCTTGGAAAGAGCCAGGTCTTGATTTTTTTGGGGAACAGCAGTAACTCGCTGATTTTCCTGATTTCAATTGGAAGGCTATTCCAGAGGCGGGCTGCTGCTACGCTAAACGCTCTGCCACCCTGGGTCGCTTTTCTTACCCTAGGTATTCTGACAAGGTTTGTGGAAGAGGAGCGGAGGGCCCGTGTGGGCTCATACCACTGGAACTTGTCCTGGAGTGGCTTAGGGCCCTGACCATGCACTGCTTTGAAAACGGTGCATAGGTACTTGAAGAGGATCCTCTGAGGCACTGGGAGCCAGTGCAAGTCAGCCAGTGCTTGAGTTGTTGAGGATAGGCGGGTTCGTGAGAGCGTCAGTTTAGCTGCTGCCACCTGGATACTCTGTAGTCTGGTAATCAGATAGCCAGGTGATTCCAGTAGCAAGGCGTTGCAGTAGTCCAGCCGACTAAGAATGGTACTCCTGACTACAGTTGTTCTTGCCTGTACTGGTAGCAAAGGTAGCAGCTTCCGGAGACCTCGCATTAGAGTGAAGCAACTACCCACCAGTTTGTTGACGTGGGTCTCCAGATTTAAGTTTTCATTAAGACTGACCCCCTGATTCCGCACCGTAATTCATTGCTATCAGTGGTCCATCCGAGACTAAAGGCCAAAAGTCTGCAGGCAGGCTTCTGGCAATCCTCTCTACCTTGCATTGTAGGATCTCTGTTTTCCGCTGTTGAACTGAAGTGAGTTTCCCTTCAGCCATGTTGCCATTTCGTGCATACAGGCATGGAAACTGTCCAATGAGTCTACCTGAGCACCATTAAGGGAGATCATAAGCTGTGTGTCATCAGCCTAGTTATTCACGCTGATGTCATAAGCCTTAATGATGCCCAACAGGGGTTGCATGTAGGCATTAAACAGGATGGGACTGATGAATGATCCCTGCGTAACCCCGTGTGGAACTTTGGCAAATTCGGATTGATATGGAGGGAGTGCTACTGCCTGCCACCTGTCGGACAGATACAAGCGTAGCCAGTTAAGCGCAATTCCTTTTATTCCAAAGGTCTCCAGCCTTGTCAGCAGAATGTTGTGGTTCAACGTATAAAACGCGGCGGACAGGTCCTGCAGGATTAGAATTGCTGACTCGCCCCTGTCCGCCCTCATTCGTAAGTTGTCCAATACCATCACCAATGCTGACTCAGTCCCATGCATTAATTATAATGGGGTAACCCAGTAACCCTCAGAACCTGGGTAGGCAATGGCAAACAAAAATTGGTTCTGTCGGGGAGTGAACAATTTCTTAGTTATATAGCATATATTTCAACAACTATTCTTACTTAGTTGTACTTAGAAGTATTTGAATTGGAAAATCATACACCACACATTTTTCAAAAAAGAGAAAGGTTCTTATTCATCTATCTCTTTACAGCAATTCATTTCAACACTTAAAAGATTGGTTGTCCATACAATAGATATTCAAAACAAAGTGCACAAGTGAATTAAACGTGAACAAGTGATTTGAGTGTATAATACAGTGAAACAATTTTACAGCAAAAATTAAAATTAAAAGAAGTCACGGTCCAAAAATGGTATCAATGTCCACAAACAGTACAATTATTTATATTTTTCTGCTGGGATATAACAAGGACCAGTTGAAGAGTTAACGTCGACGTTTCGACCCTGGGGTGCGGTGCTGTCTTATTAGCAACCAGGTCGGGTCTTCATCAGGACGATAAAGAAGAAGGGACAACCTGAAATTTCGTAATTTAGAGAGGGTATAGGCGTCCTATTTCTGCCTCTACACTCGTGGTTCTTATGTTCTAGCGTTGATTCTCAAGTATTTGTCACCGTCCGGTGTACAAATAGGGGGAGGTGCTGTAGATCGAATTACAGCTTTGTCAAGATTGTCTGGGCGTTTATATCTCAAGTATTTGTCACCGTCCGGTGTACAAATAGGGGAAGGTGCTGTAGATCGAATTACAGCTTTGTCCAGATTTTCAGGGCGTTTTTATCTTATTGTTTATAACGCTACCTCCTGGAAAGAGATTCAAGCCTGTAGTGCCGCAGCCGCGATCACTTCGGGAGCCGTAACAGCAAACGTCTGTGTGCACCGCGCGACTCAGTCCCATGGGCTGGTCTAAACCCAAACTGTTCCTCCTCTAGAATGTTATTTGTCTCCAGAAAGAGGGACAGGGACCTGCTAACAAGGCTTTCCGTGATCTTAATTGGGTAAGGCAGGAGCGAAATTGGTCGATAGTTCTTGTAGCAGCTAGGGTCAAGAGTTGGTTTCTTCAGAAGAGGTGTGATAACGGCCTGCTTCCATTTCACCGATACAGTGCCTGTACTGAGGGATTGCCCACATAGCTGCCGAAGAATAGGAAAGAATTCGAACCCGAATTCCTTCACAATTTTGTGGAGCAGAGGATCCAACGGTGAACCCGAGGAGATGCTAAGGGCTACTTGAGCAAATTCTTTCTCAGAGGGAATTGCAAAATTGTTCAGGGAAGCCCTGGAGGGTGGATACTTGGTCGTTCCATCTTCACCCTTACTACTTGTCCCTGTGCTCTGATGTAGTGGTATGAGCGGAGGAGAATCCTCCATACTCTCCACTATTTTATTTATTTTGTCCTGGAAAAAGGAGGCAAGTCCATCACACAGCTCCTGCGAGGGTTTGATGTTACTACTAGTGCAGTCAGGGTACGTAATTTCTCTCACTATTTTAAATATGTCTCTTGGTTTGTTGGCGCTATTCAGTATGATGGCTGCAAAATGTTCTGCTTTAGCCTTCGCTATTTCCTTTTTGTATTTTATTATTGCAAGTCTCCAAAGTAATCTATTGTGCTCCGCGTAGTCCCTCCTCCATTGTCTTTCGGCCGTTTTACAGGAGATCTTAAGATTTCTCAAGTTTTATGTGTACCAAGGTGCAGACGGGCTGCCACGCTTCCTGGTCACTTTCAGCTGGACAATTTGCTTAAGTTTCTCGGTTAAGTGTTCACAGAGAATGCAATAGTTCTCAGTGATGTTACTCTCTGGGTTAAAGAGGGCTTCTATCTGAAACAGGGACTCCCCTGGTTTCCCTTTTTTTAATAGCCCTTTCCAGTCTTGACTGAGGAAGGCCCTGATTTGTTTGGCCACAGGCCTTGCGTTGTTCAGGGTTTGGGCATTAAATGTAACTAAATGGTGGTCCGACCATCCCACTGGTAGGATTTCTCCCATGATCATGGCATCCTCTTCTGCGAAGATTAAATCTAAAATGTGGCCTTCCCTATGTGTTGGTTTGGTCACCCATTGTTTTACTCCCAGATTGGGACATGATTGTGTAATATTGTGGAAGGCTGTATCTAATTTGCCATTAGACCACAAGTTAAAGTCCCCCAGCACTAGTAGTCTGGTGTGTGTGAGTGTCATATTGTTGATAACGCCGATCAGTTCCTGCTGTTGCATAGCATTGATGGCCCCTGGTGGTCTGTAACACACCATGCCAGTTAGGCAGTGTCCTGATTCATTTTTTATCGAGAATCCAAGGAACTCTGCACAAGAAGTTTTATCTATGTCCAGCATAGTGATATTCAGTTCTTCCCTGAAGATAATTCCAGTTCCTCCCCCCGTCCCCTGAGCCTGGTGTTGTGGTGAGCCTTATATCCCACAGGGCAGGCTAATCCCAGCTCTGACTCCAACCCAGCCACCGTCGATGTTTCTGTTAAAAACAGGACATCCAGGTTGTTGGACTCAATCAGTAGCTGTGTCTCAGTTGCATGCTTGGGAAGAGATCTAACGTTGAACAAGCCACAACTTAAGCCGCCCTTTTTCCTTATATCATGTGCTGGCTCAAATGTGTTGTCCGGCAGGATATGGCTGCATTGCTCTTCCCTATGTGTTACAGCTGCCTTATTTCCTGGTGACTTGTTCTTTAACTGGTCAGCTCGTGACAGTGATCTTATTGGAAGTGGGTTGATATGCGGCAGGCAGGTTAAGCAGTTTGGACAGGGATTGTCGGCCGTGGATTGTGTGTTTGGTGTAACTCGTGGGCATGTTGCCTTTCCTTTTAGAGGGTCAAGCTCCATAAGCGAGTCGCTTTTGTAGCAAATGACCCGTTTGTCCGGAGTGGACCGACCAGGGGGGTTGGCCCTGAGCCCGGGCCGAGCGCGGACGGGCGCAGACGGGCTTGCCTTTGGCGCGGCTGCGCCATGGTGTTCTTTTTATGTGGGTCAGCTGGCCTCTGCCGAACACTAGACCGCTACCCCCAAAATGGCCACCAAACTCGGGCCACAGGAAGTGAGGGCACAAAGAGAACTCGGTCGCCGAGGCTCCCTCCACACAAACAGCCCAAGCTGCGGTGGATCGGGGAGAGGCGACGCTCAAACAGGTAAAAGAGAGTGAGTGCTTGCCTGTTTAAAAACAAGTGAAAACTGAAAAGAATTGTTTCTAAAATACCAGAGTGCTTACAAGCCTCCTAGCGTGATGTTTGAGCACACGGGCAGCTGCAGGCTACGCTTTATCACCACGCATTCTTTTACTCACATAATGCTGCTGAATTAACAGTGACCGCTTTTTAAATGTTTAGACTTCTCCTCGTTTTCTCCTCTTTCAACGTGTTCTGCATTCTGCAAAGAGAAAAATGCCTCTCGTTGTTGTTTATGTGCAGAAAGGTGCACCCTCCTGCACAAAAACAATGCACCCTCCTGCACAAAAACAATCATGTTAACAACAATGGTGCAAGGGTGATTTTGTTGGCGCTCGGCTGCAAACTGTGCACTGGCGCTAGAATGCACCTTATCTTGTAAATATTGTGCATTCCTGCCCTTTCGAATTGGCATGGGATAGGGCAGCAAAATAACTTGCGGTGCTGCCCTGCACCAATTCTTTGTAAATGAGGCCTTACTCTTTAGTAGATTTTCCCTAATTCCATATCGTGTGTGACAAATCTAAAATTAAACAAGGACCTATAATTCACCCACGTGATAGAAAACAGAACATATGAAAATGCCCACTGGTGAACTAACTGATCATAGGCCAAGAGGAAAAAAAAATAAATGTAAACAATTCCAAATTCTGCCAAAAAGTATAGCACCAGTTTTTAAATTGTATCTTCATATGAATCCAAATCCTGAAGGTCAATGCCTTTTCTAGAAACATGAAAATAAAAAACATCTATGGTTTGATAAAGACAGAAAATCATATAAAGCAGGAAAATCAGAACCTCTAGGTACCTTTAAAAACTTCAGCAAGTATATAGTGAGATCATAAATTAATGTAGAATTGCAGTGCATATGAAATGAAAGACAAACATTTAGCATTTTTTGCACAGAATAAAAACAATGGTTGCATATAAACTCAAATCAAATGATTGCAGTAAGGTATGAAGGGGTGTCCTAGGGTTTATGGCAAGCATTGGTTAAATCATATTAAAATTATATGCTAAAAACAGATAACCTTTATCTAAATGGTGAATGACTTTAATCTAAATACAGGCCACAAAGGTATTTATGTATGTTAAATGGTAAAAGAGAGGCAGTTTTTAATGAATTTCCCAGTATAAGCTTTAAAAGGTTTTTCTGGCATTCACTATTTATCCCACCTCTAAAAACAATGGGGATACAACTGGAGATACCAGAAACCTAGAGTGATTTCATAAAAGTACCCCCAACACAAAATAAGAGACTGTAAAACTCAAAAACATCATAGGATGATAGGACTCGTGGGTCTCCATAGCTTTGCAATGGATTACTTTTCTCTGAGAAAGAACAGTACAAAAAGAAAGGCATAACATAATTTTTCTCAACCAGGTTTCAGAGCAAATGGGTCTCATTAAAAAATAGCACTTTATAGCAGTTTTGCAGTCGGGGTAGAGGTTTCCACATGGTAAACTACATGGAAAATATAAAAAGAATTACACTGCATATACATATTTTAATTGTGTTTATTTTGAGTATTAATGTAAATTATTTTATGTATTTACTTTGAATGCAGAATAAAAACAAATGCTACAGCACTGTTAAATTAATTATTTTATTAAAACTTAAGTAAACGGAAATGCATTAAAATCGATTACAATTATCTTCCTGAAGTTTCAATTAAAAAATAACTCCCACCTACAGAAAAAATATTTTTTACTGCGCATTAATAAATATTAAACATGATGTATGTAATTTATAGAAATGATATGTTGTTTTTCCAATCAAAACTGATATCACATATAGTATAATTAAATAATAAATGTGATATTTTTATTTTTTAACATCGATTTCTATGTATTTATATTTTAACTACCTTAAATATTTCCATTTAATTCACTTTATTCAATTCTACTTAACATTATTTCCTCTGGGGTTTTTATTTTAATCCTTTACCTACATTATTTTCTATGGGAGGGTGTTGCAGTACCAATGGTTGACAATGTGTAGTGCTAGGCTTACTAGAAAAGTGTAAGTTACTAAAAAAGTCTAAGTGCCAGATGTAGGTATCCAAAAACCGGTGTGTAACGGCCGAAAATACCGATTTTTGGCCCTTACAGACCGGTATTTGATACTGAGATGTAGGGCATCAAAAACAATACAGATTCGGTACCGATTCGGTAAAATTACCAAATCTGTATTTTGAAATGTAGGTGGCACTGTAAACAGTGCCACAGGGCTTTAAGGATTCGTTATTTACCACCAACTATTAGTTGGTGGTAAATAACGAATACCTGTGTTTATGCAAATCTGTGCATGTACACCTGTGCCATGTGACAGACATACAGGCCCTTAGGGCATGTATGTGTGCCACATGGCACACAAGCACTAATCAGGGGTGCAACAGGGTGTCAAAGTGACACCCTGCCACCCTTGACCATTTCCCAATTTTACCGAATCGGTAAATACCGATTCAGTAATTGACATTCATTCCTATGGGTCTGGTGGCCCATAGGAATGAATGGCAATTACCGAATCAGTAAATACCGATTTCGTAATTACCGAATCTTACCGATTCGGTAAAAAATACCGAATTATTACCTACATCTGATTTACCGATTCTAAAATACCGAATTGGTAAAATACGGTATTTTAGAATCGGTAAAAAAGATTTACCTACATCTAGCCCTAAGTGCCATGTACAATGGACTTATTCTTAACCTGCACTTTGTACTAAGTTTTGTAGTACTTTAAATTGTACTATAAATTGGTATCCACAAACTATTTGCAAATATTATGCCTCCGCAGGTCCTACCTTTTTCTTAGCGGGATTCTCTGTCCCAACAGTGGAGTCTCAGCGCACCTAAGTATAGATTTTAATAGCAAATGTAGGAGGAACAAAGAGAAATGGGTGGAAAAAGGGCCATACTTACTAATAATAAGGGGAAGAGAGACGAGTAAAGAAGGATTTAGGGAGAGTCAGAGAGGGGTTTAAACAGAAACATCAGCCACCCACAAAAGAACAAGACTATTAAGATTGACATGCTGCACCTCTATAGTTACTACAGCTGAAATATAAAAACAATACTAGGTCAAGCACCATGCATGATCAAAACCTAGTACTGCAACAACCTTCCAAAGGAGCTACGATATTTTCTAACAAAAAACCATACAAATCATTTTGTAGAAAATTTTTTTAATCAATATTCTTACATTACGTTTTGCTTTAAATAAAAGCATATAATTTGTTTAGGTTAATTGACCTGCACACATATTTTTATAATTAAGAAAATGAATAGCCAATTTTACACTTAGGGTCTGATTTCAATGTAGGGAGGAATCCCTTTCTCCCAACAACGACTCGGTCCTGGGACCAACCCACACCCGGTCAGCGGTCCTGACGGCCTCATTAGGATGCGACTGAATGCTGTTCAGTCGCATATTTCACTTTTGGAGCATGCATTTCGGCTGTACACCAGCCATAATACATGCTCCCATAGTGAAATAGGAGGTGCGGTTCTTCCCTGCACCCTGTGCAGGCACCTCAGGGTGCCTGCCACTAGGTGCAGGGATCAACGGGGGGCGCCGGTGGCCGTGCACCAAAGGGGACCTGCTGGGAGCCCTCAAACATGCTTTCCGACATGGTTTCTATGTCGGATAGACCGGCATGGAAACCATGTCAGAAACCGTGAGCATAAGGCCAAGGGCAGAAAGACCTGTCCTTGAGATTACTTGCCAGCTTCTGACTGGCGGACGGGCTCTCCGAGCATGTCAGAAGCCAGCTGAAATTACCAGCCGGTTTACTTTACAACCACGTCCAACAGAATGAGGCGGTCGAAAAGTAAACCAACTGGCCCATTAGCATGCAGCCCTAAAAACAACGACCGAAGGTTGGAGCCTTTAAGAGGTCATATCGTAATCTGCCCCATAATGTACAACATTGTAAATAAGTACTATTTGTCTATTTCATAAATTAAACTTCATTTTTGTATGATCATCTTCTAGAAAAGTAATGTTTTAAGTTCAAAAGACTTATATCTAACACTGTTTTCATCACTTGCAGCACCCCTGGAAATGTGATTAGTGTTTGCTCTCAACTTCACAACCTATCTACACTAGATTTACATTACATCATCAGCTAATTACAGACAGGCTGAGCACATAAAGAAGAATCTCACACAAACTCTTGCCTTCACTATGTCGTGGAATGTGTCTGTGGGTTTACTCTTTCTTTTGAGGAGGAATTATTTGAGGAGGGGAACAGAGAGCAAAATAAACATCTTTGTCTAAGGAAGCAGCTATTTCCAGATATCCCTCCCAGCTGATGCATGAATGGGTATGGATGTTGAGAGGAAGCAGGAGCTGGATTGAGCTACCGGCAACTCTCAGACTATCCTAGCCTATGTAGAAGTAGTAGCTACACCCCATTGTTTTGGTGCTGGATCTTTCCAGAGAGTTTCCAGTGGCACTGTTGACATCTCACAGACAACCCAGCCCTAATGCTTGCATCTGGTCCTGAGATACATTAACAGAAGAGTGCACCAGCTTACTGCAATGCCACAGTCATTGACGGAAAGGAAGATGTTAGCTAGGAAATTTTATTCCCTTGCCCATTTCTCTCATTAGCTAGGTCCCATTGACTGCACCCATGTGGCACTCCAGCCACCTCACCACACAACACATCTTTTCCGCAACAGACTTCGATGGCACTCTATCAACATGCAGGCTCCCTGCGATGCTAGGGGCTGCTTTAAAGATGTGAATGAGGACTTTCCTGGAAGCTCACACAACAGTTTTATTTCCGTCAGCCACCTCTTGCACTTTAAATGGTTGCAGATGATTGGCAAGTAACTAATCCCCCTACAGGACTAGCATTATTGTGGGGCTTTTTAACAGTAATCCTAATTTAATTTGACACAATCAACGCATCTGACTCTGACACACACTTCATGTAGCTAGGAATGCATAATGTACTTCCAACAGAATAGAATGGCCTTTATTAATTTGTTTTTGTGTTTCATCAAGTGATGTTGGTTATGCTTTTTCTCCTCCTCTCCTCATACCCTTCAGTTGTCCATCCATGATATCTCAGGAAGGGTGCAATAGGGCACACATACTTACATGAGCCATTACGGAATACATTTTAAGGAGCCTCAAGTCATGATTCAGATTTTGTGACTGTACACAGGGTGCTGGTACACTCCCTTGAAGTTATATGTAAGATTCTTGTAGTCTGTTATGTATTGCACAACATCGCCATACAACAGGGCTTACAGATAGATAGGGCTTAACCTTCACATACATCTACATCTGGGGAACCAAGTTGTTGCCCAGAAAAGAGTTCAGAGTATGCAGGTGTGTCATCAGCTGGTTAAATCTCTTTTTCTCTTGAGCAGCTAGTCGGTTTACTTCCATTAATTGGTTGGACAGTCCAACACACTGTCCATGAATACCATCCTGGGCCAGCTCTTCTCACCTTGCATTCAGTATGCAATGTTAAAGCTGCGCTCAAAGTAATACATTTGACCTCACTTGCCCCATAAAATGTTACTATTTTTTCATATCTACATTTTTTTTAATAATAAATCAGCCTTGTTTAACTTGTATCATTGTGGTTTTATTCAGATAACATATTTCTTGAGTGTTGGTGCTTTTGGTCTTTTAGCAAAAGTACAGTATCATTCTCCCACATGCAGAGTCTCTGTCCCATGAGCAGAGGTTCTTCTCTGCACTGGGGATGGGGATTCCACACTTGATGGCGGGCGGACATCAGTCCGCCTGCCATCATAACGGGGATGGGGCCGACCGCCAGATGTGCAACGGTCCTACTGGCCCAATTATTATGCACCTGCCATGCTGGCGGGCGTAACCTGCCCTTTTACCATTGTGAACGGTGCTGCTGGCTGCAGCACCGTCTGCAATGGTAAAAGGGCACACACAGCATTTCCCTGAACCAGGTGGCAGGCATGTTGCTGGTGCGGGGAACAAGAGCACCCCCCACCCACTGAGGGCCCGCGATGGGCCCCCAAAGTCCATTCCCCGCTAGCCTTTCCATGGTGGGATCGCCAAAATTGAAAGGCCTGTGCGCAACCCATATCATAATATGGCTGGCGATGCCTGCTAGGCACCACCACCATATTAGTGGACCAGCTCCGCCCGGCCATCAATCTTAACGGTTGCGGACCTGCGGAAAAGAGGCGGACGGACTTTGCATCCGCCGCAATACCCACCGCCATCGTAATATCAGGTGTTTCTCGTTAGGGTGGCGTAACGGTCGCCACCGCCGGCTCGGTTACGCCATTGTAATGAGCCCCTTGGTGTGGAGACTCTGCATTTAGGATGGAGAATTCTACCTATTGTGAATAAACAGCAACTGAGATGTAAGAAGATGAGGTCAGTCATTTTGAAATAATACTTATCCATCCTCACCTCAGAAAAGTATTTACCCCATAATGCTGCTCCTTATCCCAATCTTTTCCCCAACATGGCTGAGGGACTTTGGGAGAACGGTCTCTCTTTCACCGAGTGAAAATCAAACATCATCCGTGAGGGGCTTGTAGCCAAGGACGTTCAGCTTTATGGGGGATCAGATACCCAGCTGAGCACTGCAGGCTTGGTCAAATTTGGAGGGACATTGCCAAGTGCTGCAGTGCAGTCAATGTCCCCAACCAGTGAAGAAAGGTGTGCTGGAAGTTCTAGGTGAACCCAAGTTGCTGGGCCTGTATTACAACCCAGGATATTATGGGCTTGTCCTCCCTCCCAGCCACACAACCCAGCCCTCCCATATGACACTCCTGAACTGGAGGGTCCTGAAAGCTGACTGACTGACCCTCCGTGCTCAGCTGGAAAAGTTGAGCAGCAGAGAGACATTAAGTACGTGTACATTGTTATTTTATACATAGATAGACCTGTGTTTTTAGTGATATTTCATATCATGTGTTCAATGTGCACTTTATATCAACCTTACGTATTCTAAATAACATGTTTTATGTATTTAGTATAGTATATGATGTTTAGGGGTATTAACATGCATGTTGTTTGTCTTCACTCCTATTTGGTAGACTTGCCAATTTTCCACGGTCCATGTTTGATGTGCTGACCCAGTCCAGGTTTGTTTATTCAATCTTGGACTTGTAGTCTTATTTAGCCCATTATATCTTAGGACTACAAGTCCCAGAATTCAAAGAAAAACCAGGATGTGGAACAACCCATGGACCTGGGAAACTTAGCAGCAATTACATGTTTATTGTCATCATTTAACGTCTGACATTGAATACCTTTCCATTATTACCAACAAAAAAAATATGACTAATGCGCTTAACTTTGCTGCTCAATAAATATATATCTGGAAACATTTAACCTCATAAGTGCTGCGCACGACCAACGGCCGACGGCACCACTACCTCCGTAGTGCTGCCGTCGGCCGTTGAACGTTCCAACTGCACCTGCGCAATGAAACGTCCAGCACTGGAGCTGGACGTTCCATCGCAGCTAAGGTGTTAATTGCAATGCTTTTCTGTCTGTCAATAAATATCTTGTTTACTTCAATATAAAAACTGCATGTAACATGCAGGAAACCGCAAAACACACAAAGTGCTGGATGGAATGTTGGAC
This sequence comes from Lissotriton helveticus, assembly GCF_964261635.1. Classification (NCBI taxonomy): domain Eukaryota; kingdom Metazoa; phylum Chordata; class Amphibia; order Caudata; family Salamandridae; genus Lissotriton; species Lissotriton helveticus. The sequence goes on along the minus strand of NC_136063.1, from coordinate 1,297,736,099 downwards.
ATTGGCAAAACATTCCCCCCAGTCACAGATCTGGGTTTAATCCATCGTTATTTTGCTCACCACGCCACCCCAGTTCAGACATGTCCATATGCAAATCAGTCTTGACCCTGTGCCTCATGGGAACAGTCCGGCCCGAACTGCCAAGCAATGTCTTCCATGGACAGGAATCAAGCATCCTACGCCCGGTTTCTGGTCATTAAACCCAGATATGTGACTGGGGGTGAATGTTTTGCCAATGTGCAACATTCCGTTCATCATCGTGTGTGTTTAACTGCAGGAAACGTACATTTCCCTAAAATATATTTATTCTTATAAAACATTGAAAAACTCACATGTAACTATGCACTGAATTGAATTGTGTGATATTTCATCTTTATTGTGAATTAGTTCAATAAAGGACTTTTAATTCACATCACTATCATAAGAAAGCACAAGAAATGAAGTTGTCTGGTCAACTTACAACAATATCAGCAATGTACATGAAAATATGTTTTAAGTCGTCCAAGAATTAACGAATCAATTTTGTGTGCCTTTTTTCCTTTTCAGCACATTGTGCTGGCAATGCAACAGTACAGCAGGAACAAAGAACCTTGACTCAGAGGCTGCCACGTCGCCTTAACACTACCAGTAAGGAGAAAATGAAAACAAACACCAGCGGGGGTCGTACTCCCACCCAGAGTATCTTGGTGGTGGAACATGTTAGTCTTCAGACAGCAGCATTACCGCAGTTGATGTTCAGAGGTGGATTAGTCTTTTTGGGGAGGCAGTGGAACTGGGCACAGTCAGTCAGGGTGAGAAATATGTGGGTTCTCCTCCTAGCTAATAAGAAGATCTCGAAGTGGTATCCTAAAAGCAGTCCCAAAACAATCTGAGCCTGCTTCCATCCCTTGCTTAAATCTTGAGGCCTATATTCCATTGGGACTGAGTTGAGGGACCAATCTGCCCACTACACCCCACATACCTCATGAACTGATCAATCTGCACTCAAGGATGTGATGACGTTCATTTTAGATGCTCAGGGAGTGATTTCTCTTCACATGCAGGACTTAATGGGAGCTATCTGCATTCACAGAGATCTGCTCTCTGGGAAGCAGGTGGCATCACCACCTTGACAGCAGTCATTCTGATTCATCTGCATCCCACCTACCCCACTCCACCTTCTCTCATCATGTCTACCAGTTTGTCAGGACTCACTGTTTTTCCCACTACCCTTTGTGTTCTTTATTCCCACAACTGCCACATTCTGAAATGGCTAGCAATATAACATCTGTATCAGAAGAAGATTTAAATATAATGGTAAAAAGAGAGGGTGATGTTGGCCTGTAACTTTCCCCCCAAGCCAGGGCACAGGTGTACACACTTCTTAAGGCTTGTGGGTCAGCCTTCCATATTAAATTTATTTTTGAACCATGTACTGATTTAATTGTTGGCGGGGAAGGTTCTCCATCTCAATTGCGATTAAGTTCCCTCCCTGCCAACATTATGGTCCATACATCCAATTTAGAATGGGTGAACCATAGGTTTCATGACAGTGGAGACAACTCCAGCTACACCGTGGTCAAATCCCTCCAATGACCTAAAGGAATAAGGGCTGTTGAAAGTTTGGTTCAATGTCCGCCCACCTAATTTAGATGAGCCGACATACTGCTGACTTTCGATAACTGTCACTGCCAGTAAAAATCTGGCTGGAAGGGGCATTGAAAAGTAATCAACATAATCCTTTGCCGTGTGTGAAATGTCCAAGATTAGGTGGCCTTTATTATTTTCAAAAAGAAAATCCCATTTTGGGAATTACTTTTTGAAACTTAAAAAAAAATTAAAAGCTTGCTATATGTTTTGGTCATGTTGACAGAGCTGTCCATCAAACTTACAATGCATTGATAGCCAATTCTATAAATGCCCGCTGGGCCAGCAACATCACTAAATTTTTTCAGGTGTCCCCTCTATCATGGCGATGGAGTAATTTACTCCATCACCATGGCATGGAACCGGTCAGCCCTCCAAGATTTAAATCAGGCCCTGTACTTGTGATATACGGTTCCCACTAAAAAGATAGGACTATGCATTAGGATGACAGAACCTCAGAATACAGAGACTGAGTCAATCTAAACTGTCAGAGAATGTCAGCCCAATTCCTATTTAGCTCACAGTACCTCACCCTAGCCTCTAACCTTCCTGGGGTGCCAGGTGAGTTTGGTAACCTCCAACATGACACTGATCCCCAAGGGAATCATAGAAACAGGTCTTATCCCTTTCGTTGTTTGGTTATGCACACAACAATGATACAAATTACTTTTTCATTACATCTATCGAAACAATTGCAGTCTTGCATAGAAAAATTAAGCTGGGATTATTAAGCAGATATCTGAAAATAAGGGAGTCTCCCTCTGTAGACAAAAGGGACAGGGTGGGCCAAGCAATAAATCTGAATTCCCTTTTGTGCTATAAATTCTTAATGTACAATTAAATCCCAAACAGTGTGCACTGAAAAGACCTACAATGTTACATTACCATAATATCAGTCACAAAATGTCTCCTATATTATTTCAAATGTGGTTTATTCACATAAATATTAAAATACCTTTTACAATGTTAATGTAGAGACATATAATCAAACATAAGTAAGGGACCTGCTGGGCAAGTGATATGTGTCAGAACTTTTTTGATGTAAGAAATAAAGAGAGCCCTATCCATATTACATTCAAAATTTAACACTCTTCAGCAGATCCCACGTTCTTGATTTCATTACAAGTTATATATCACATGTTAATTATCAAAATATCATCATAATTTTGAAATGTATAATTGATAACACATTGAAAATTTTAAAAAGATAATTTCATCATACGTCCTAATACTTTAGAAATACTGTTATTATTATTAGGCGGCAGATACCAAACAAAGCAGTGTAACCAGCATTATGAACATGGTGACAAGAATAAACAGTCCAACGGCAGTTGTATTTCTATACAGTCGTGACTGGAGTGCTCCTCTGACCCGTAAACGGGCAATGCACCATTTATTTAATAAAAACCACACTGTATTAGAGGTATAGCTCAGTTGCACTGATATGTCTAGATGTTAGAAGCTGTCTCCAAATGGGTAACACAAGCTCTATGATATCTTATTTTGTGTTGCTAGTCTTGAATGCAGTGTACTGATCACAAAGCAAGAACAGCTTTCTAAAAATATGCAACATGTACAGCTTCTCCTCAAATTATTATTGTCCAAGTAAAACATGTAAAAATAACAATGCCAAATTGATATCTACTAAAACGTGTAAAATAGAAAACTAAAATGGAGAACAAAAGTGGGCCCAAGAAGGCCTCATGACACTTGAACTATAGACTTTTTTGTTATTCCCTTTGTTTATAAACTGCTTCCCTAGACACTTCCTGATTTTTATTATTTTTTGTTCAACACCCTCCAACTTAGCATTCTCATTCTGCGTTATTTGTTTTCTTTTCTTCCACTCTAAAGGGCACTCTTTAGTTTTGTAATATTATATTGTGGCAGAATGTTCTAATAGCCTTAGAACCCTCCCTCCCGAGCACAACCCGCCATTAAAGGCCTGCTCCTATGTTAAAGACCCTCACGGATGCTGGAACGGGTGTTTAATGGCCGGTAGAGCCCGCAATAGCCAAGGCTCTCGTTGTTAATGGTGTAACAAAAAGGTTAGCACAAATATTATGAGGGATTTCACAGACTTCCGCGTCTATGCAGGGCTGGTGGCATAAGGTAGTTGTGCAGATGGCAATGCAGGTAGGGCAAATGGCAGTACAAATGGCGTAAGTAGTGGTGCAGATGGGGCAGTTAGGAAATGTGGAAGTGCAGGTGTGGAAGGATCCACTACAGGTAGGGAAGGAGCTACTCCAGGCAGTGCAGTTGGGAATGCAGGTGAGCCATGTGTCCGAACAGGGGAGCAGGAGTCACTGAAGGTGGGGCATGTGGGAGTGCAGGTAGGACAGGTGGCAGTATGAATGAGGTAGAAGCCACGGAAGGTCAGGCAGGGTCCACTGAATGTGTTGCAGCAGTCACTGCAGATGGGGCAGGTAAAAATGCGGGTAGAGAAGGAGCCACATCAGCTAGGACAGGAGCCAAAGCAGATGAGGCTGATGGTGATGCAAATGGGATAGATGTCAGTGTAGAACCTTCTACTTGTGTTCACAGTAAAGAATGACTTTGGTCTTGCACTCTTTTCCCTATGAATTCTTAGCTGTGAATCTGTGTCATGTCTTGGTAACATTTTGCAGCATTATCTAAGGCATAAATCTGCCAGCTAATCATATGAGAGAGCCCTTTAGGGGAGTTTCAAATTTTCACAGAGTGTCCCCCATTGCAGGAATGTCCTGTTGCATATCATTTTGCTGAATGAAAAATGTATTCTCCCTGTGGCCCGCCTGAGCCCATGTCAACCCCCCCCCCCCCCACAAGTATTTATGGCTGTCTCAAATAGCAAGCAGTTTGACCAGAATGAAGAGGGATGGTACCTGGGATGTTGTGGGGATGGGATTAATGAGCCGAGCATACCTGCTACTCACCAGGGTTGATCTCTCCCACAGATGACTCAGAGAAGGCCTCAGAAGTACCTTCATGGAAAGAGTGTGACGGAGAATTTACACAGAGAGCTAAGATGTGAGGGCTGTGGTGAGGTGAAGCATGCATAAGCAGATGTAGACTCTGTGGCTGCTTGGATAATGACTGGGTACTGGAAATATTCAGAAAGGAAGTAGGAGGTACACTATGGCCTGGGCATGAAGTGGCCTTCAGTCTTTTAGGTGTTGGAGCAACTATGCTCTCCTTTCCATCCATGACCTCCTTCTCAACCAGCTCCTGCATATCATCCTCCTCCTCTTCTTCTTAAGCAGTGGTGTCAGGAGCCTAAGTCCAAGAGTGGCAGTAATTTCTCACAAGGTCGACCAGAGACCAAGACGATATGCCAACAGAGACACGTGGAGACAAAGAATACAAGCATGGAACTCCCAAAAGGCCGCTAGGCTGGAACGGGGGTTTGCGGTCTAGTGATTCTGGCTGACGTCATTCAGCCGAGTTCTGGTGAAGCGCGCGCTGAAGAAGCTCTGCGCACTTCACCTGAAAACGAACCCAGATAGGAATGATTTTTGGTACCTCTGAAAAATAGTGTAATTAGTCCATAGCTTTTGAGTTATCACATTCACGCCATAGATTAAGAAGCGTGGACCAGTCCGGAGAGTTTCTGAAACGAGTTCCGAGATAATTCTCACTCGTTAATTTTTGTCACGCAGTATCGCGTATTACTGCGAGTTCGAGTAAAGCCTGTCTCTCAGTCTGAGTAAAAGCACGAGATAGAACAACTAGGAGTTATAAATAATACCTAGCGTCCTGTCAGAAAACCTCTTGCTGAGTATCCCCAGTCCTTCCCCGTACTTGAGACCAGAGCGCCGACGTCTGGAGTGAAGGAGTCGACGTGTAACCGGAGTTCGTCAAGACTTGCTTTCGGAGTTCTGGGAAAAGAAGAAAAGCGATAAGTGATAAAAGAAATATTATACACTGATTTATGAACTGCAATGTAGTATACCTGACTAGATACTTACCTCTAAGGCTAAAAAGAGAACTGTATCCGCAAATGTATTGGTAAAAAGCGAGAGAGAAGCTGGAAAGTTGCTCCTAAGAGAAAGAAAGATAAAAAGGGGTTTTAGAATATAAAAGAGAACAATTAAGTAATACAGTAAACAGAGACAGTCTAATCTAGACTAGTTGGAGATCTAAATAAGAATCTATGTTGAGAAGAAGGAGGAGAGCAGGACAGAAATAAGTAAGTGGTTAGGGACATTAACATTTATAGTAAAACTGAGAGTAGGAACATATTAATAAGAAAGGTGCCCATTCGTATATTCCAGAAAGAAAACGATAGAAGTTCTGCCAACACACCCAATTAAGAAGCTAAGAAGAGAAGGCAAGGTTCTTGGCAATACATGGTATGTGAGAGTTCAGGAGGGAGTTTTTAGATAGGTTAGAGTAGGAATAGAGTAAGATATAATTGTGTTCTTCCGTTCCAGGTTCCAGGTGAAAGAAGGTCTGCGGGTCGGACTACACGAGGGGCCAGCCAAGAAAATCTCTTCTCTTGTTGTTTATTATTTTATCCAAATTCCCCTTCCCTTTTGGGTAATAACTTTGGAGACTAGTAATACTAGCTCTGGGTGGTTGCTCAAGGGGGATTCGGAAATAAGGCATCTCTGTTCCTGTGCAGCTCAAGAAGTATCCTTTTTAAGTATCGGACTCTGACAGAGTGAAGTGCCCAAGTTGCACCTTGCACCCGAACAGAGATGGCTGAGGGAATAAACTTGCAGAATTTAGGGGCGATCCTAGACTCAATTCAGAAAGAATTAAGCGCGGTTAGAGAGGAAAATCAAAACCTAAGATTAGAGGTAGTAAATTCTAGAAAAGAAACAGCAGACTTAGCGCAGAGAATTAGACATCCTTTTGGTTCAGGTCAGAATGCCCAAAACACTGAAGCAGAAGGCACAAATAGAATGACGACCCAAGTTATCCATTTACTGTCCCCGGTAATTCCCTTGGCAGCCCCAGAGCGATTCAGTGGGGATCCCCAAAAGGCACAAGTCTTTCTAACTCAATGTTCATTGCATTATATGTGTCGCCCTTCGATATTCCCTGATGCGCAATCCAAAGTCGCCTTCGCCCTGTCCTACCTTAGCGGAGATGCAGCAGCTTGGTCGCAGCCCCTCATAACTAGAAATGATCCGATCCTGAGAAATTACGAGGAATTTAAACAAGAATTTCTACGAATATTCGATAGGAGACGGATTTCTCAAGTGGTAGATAATGAACTACTGGATCTGAAGCAGGGGAATCGAGACCTAGTTTCGTATCTGGCACAGTTCAACAAGCTAGTGGTGGAGACAAATTGGCCGGAGAGCAAGCGAGCAGCAGTGTTCTACCGTGGATTGAGGGACGAATTGAAAGATGCCTTGGCGGGAATACCTAATCGACCCACCGAGACATCAGCATTGGTAGATCTGGTCCTAGAAATAGACTTCCGACAGGGAGAACGGAAAGGAGAGAAAAGAAAGGAGTTCAGATCAACTATCCCGAGATTTGATCGTGTCAGATCAGAAAATAGTCGAACAAACGATGGAGCCTCGGGAGTTGAACCCATGCAAATCGGAACCATACGGGTACCGCTATCGAAAGAAGAGAAAGAAAAGAGGAGAAGTAGTAACCAGTGTATGTATTGTGGATCTGGAGGTCATTTTGTCAGAAATTGCCCAAAAAACCCAAGACAAGTTACAAGCCGAAGGAAAACTGATTTAACCACCTGTTACTGGAGTTGAACAGGTGGGTGCGATCCAAGAAGAAACTCCTGATCAGCATAGAGTGGCTAACACCCTACAGTCAGCGTCTCCTCACTTGAGTTTATCTATGGAAGTGAGGTTCAGAAATTCAACCTTAACGGGGGTGTCTGTGATGATTGATTCTGGAGCCACGGGAAATTTTTGCGATTTAAAATTCGCACAAAGGACTGGAATCCAAGCCATTATGAAGAGCAAGAGTGAACCCGTGCGAGCTGTAGATGGCACCAACCTATCTTCAGGCCCGATCGTGAGTCATACCGAAGTTATGCATTTAATTTCGAACAATGGTCATGAGGAAAGAATTCAGTTTAATCTCATTGATGCTCCTCAATTTGAATTGATCCTTGGTCTACCCTGGCTCACTGAGCATAACCCGACAATAAATTGGAGCGACAGAACCATTAGGATGGATTCCGAATATTGTGTCGGAAACTGTTTCGGAAACAAGGAAAAGATGCAAGAACTCAACCTGGCTCAATCTCTGTGCCACAATGGGGAATCGTTGTGCGTAATAAATGCCCCAGAAATTCCAGGAGAGTATGCAGAATTCCAAGATGTATTCAACGAGACGGAAGCAGAGCGATTACCTCCTCACAGGAACTACGATTGTAAGATCGAATTGGAACCTGGCGCCACGTTGCCCTGTAGCCGAGTGTACGCCCTGACAGAAAAAGAACACAGTCACTTAAGAGAGTATTTGGACAAATACCTTGCTAATGGATTTATCAGGCCTTCGCAGTCCCCCGTCTCGTCGCCCTTATTCTTCGTGCCGAAGAAGGAAGGCGATCTAAGGACTTGCATCGATTATAGAGCCATCAACCGAATCACTAAGAAGAATAGGTACCCTTTGCCTCCTATATCTGTGCTATTGGACCAAGTAAAAGGAGTACAAATATACACTAAACTTGATTTAAGAGGGGCCTATCATTTGGTCAGAATGAGAGAAGGCGATGAGTGGAAGACGGCCTTCCGAACCCGATCCGGCCTATTTGAGTACCAGGTAATGCCCTACGGTCTTTGCAATGCCCCTGCAGCCTTCCAACATTTCATCAATGACGTGCTAAAGGAATACGTCGACCAGTGCGCTATTGTATACATAGATGATATACTTATCTATTCAGCGGATCAGGAGAGGCATCAAGATCAAGTTCGAGGAGTCTTACAGAAGTTGAGAGAAAACAAGCTATTTGTCAAGTTGGAAAAGTGCGCCTTCAATGTAACCCAAGTGGAGTTTTTGGGTTTCATCATTTCTCCAACTGGATTACTAATGGACCTGCGAAAAATCGAAGCAGTGACAAACTGGAAGTCTCCAGAGAGTGTGAAGGAGGTCCAAAGCTTCATTGGTTTCGCAAATTTTTACCGACGATTAATTAATGAATTTTCTCATAAGATCCTACCACTGACGAAGCTATTAAAGAAAGGGATCCGATTCGAATGGACAGAAGAAGCCGAGAAAGCCTTCGGTTTGCTGAAACAAGACTTCACATCGGCTCCAATTCTTCAACATGCAGATCCGACAGAACCATTTTATGTGGAAACAGATGCATCAGACCAGGCAGTCGGAGGAGTATTGTCCCAGCGGAACAAGGTTACTGGACAATTACACCCTGTGGCTTACAGATCAAGGAAGTTATCCCCGGCCGAGTGCAATTATACCATCACAGAGAAGGAGTTGTTGGCAATAAAAGACGCCTTCAAAGAATGGAGACATTACCTCATGGGAGCTCAACATCAAGTAACGGTATTTACAGATCATCGAAACTTGAAATTTTTGAAGACGGCCAGAACATTAACTCCAAGACAATTGAGATGGTCCCTGTACTTTGCTGATTATGATTTCGTGATCACATATCGTCCTGGGGCGCAGAATGGAAAGGCGGACGCCTTATCAAGAATTGACACAGAAAACCAAAAGACGCCAGTAGAAGACCAAGCAATTATTCCAGAGGAGAAGATAATTGGTATGACGTCTTCGGTGAGTTTGGAAACAAGTATTTCGGAAGTGAGGAGCCCAGAAGAGATGCAAGAATGGACTCAAATAAAAGAAGGTAGAAAGATCATTAATCAACTTCCTTACTTTCAAGACCAGTTGTACATTCCAACCAAAGAGCTGCAACAACAAGTGATACGAGAATGCCATGACTCCAGTTAGCAGGGCATAAAGGAGAAGCGAAAACTAAAGAACTAATAAAGCGTCACTACTGGTGGCCAGTTATGACTAAGGACATTGAATAATATGTTAAGACTTGTGAGATTTGCGCACAGGGAAAATCTGAACGGCAGGTTCCGAAAGGATTGTTACAGCCATTGCCCACACCACCTTTCCCCTGGCACACAGTCACTTTAGACCTAATAGTGGATTTACCCCTTAGTCAGGGCAATGACACCATATTAGTTGTAGTAGACTCTTTCTCCAAGATGGCACACTTTACGGCATTGCAAGGGCTTCCAACAGCAAAACAATTAGCTACACACTTCAGTACAGAAATAGTAAAGACACATGGAATTCCAAAGGTGGTGATTTCCGACAGGGGGTCACAGTTTATTTCACATTTCTGGAAGGCCTTTATGGAGAGTTTAGGGACAGAAGTGAGATACTCTACCAGTTACCATCCAGAAACTGATGGTCAGACGGAGAGAGTGAACCAAAAATTGGAACAATATCTAAGATTGTTTCTTTTGAAACAGGATGGAAACTGGTCAGAGTATTTATGGGCAGCTGAGTTTGCTTACAATAATGCCCAGAATGTGTCCACAGGCTTCTCCCCTTTTTACATGAACTATGGCAGACATCCTAATTCCACACTTAGACAAACTGAGGTCACGGTTCCTGCTGTTGGACACATAGTATCACATCTAGAACGAATCCACCAAAAGGCAACGGAAAGTCTGAGAGTAGCAAAAGAAAGGTTTAAGAATTACGCAGACAAAAAGAGAAGAGTAGGGCCAGAGTTGGAAAAAGGGGACCCAGTTTGGTTAAGTACTAAGAATCTCAGATTAAAAGGTAATCGGAAGTTCCAGCCCCGATTTATTGGGCCTTACCCAGTAGAGAAAAAGATTAATCAAGTGACATACCGACTTCAGTTACCGTCCAGATTGAAAATTCACCCTGTTTTTCATATTTCACTGTTGAAGAAGGCTCCTGGTAATCTACAAAGAAATCTACCTCCTAAACCTCTTTATTTGGAAATGGGAACAGAGTATGAGGTGAAGGAAATTTTGGACTCAAAAAGGGTCAAAGGTGAATTGTTCTACTTAGTGGACTGGAAAGGTTATGGTCCTGAAGAACGGTCTTGGGAACAGGAAACAGACGTTCATGCTCCCAGATTAATCAGGAAATTTCACCAACAATTCCCTTTGAAACCAAGACGGAAAGAACCTATCTTGTTGGGGGGTACTGTCAGGAGCCTAAGTCCAAGAGTGGCAGTAATTTCTCACAAGGTCGACCAGAGACCAAGACGATATGCCAACAGAGACACGTGGAGACAAAGAATACAAGCATGGAACTCCCAAAAGGCCGCTAGGCTGGAACGGGGGTTTGCGGTCTAGTGATTCTGGCTGACGTCATTCAGCCGAGTTCTGGTGAAGCGCGCGCTGAAGAAGCTCTGCGCACTACACCTGAAAACGAACCCAGATAGGAATGCTTTTTGGTACCTCTGAAAAATAGTGTAATTAGTCCATAGCTTTTGAGTTATCACATTCACGCCATAGATTAAGAAGCGTGGACTAGTCCGGAGAGTTTCTGAAACGAGTTCCGAGATAATTCTCACTCGTTAATTTTTGTCACGCAGTATCGCGTATTACTGCGAGTTCGAGTAAAGCCTGTCTCTCAGTCTGAGTAAAAGCACGAGATAGAACAACTAGGAGTTATAAATAATACCTAGCGTCCTGTCAGAAAACCTCTTGCTGAGTATCCCCAGTCCTTCCCCGTACTTGAGACCAGAGCGCCGACGTCTGGAGTGAAGGAGTCGACGTGTAACCGGAGTTCGTCAAGACTTGCTTTCGGAGTTCTAGGAAAAGAAGAAAAGCGATAAGTGATAAAAGAAATATTATACACTGATTTATGAACTGCAATGTAGTATACCTGACTAGATACTTACCTCTAAGACTAAACAGAGAACTGTATCCGCAAATGTATTGGTAAAAAGCGAGAGAGAAGCTGGAAAGTTGCTCCTAAGAGAAAGAAAGATAAAAAGGGGTTTTAGAATATAAAAGAGAACAATTAAGTAATACAGTAAACAGAGACAGTCTAATCTAGACTAGTTGGAGATCTAAATAAGAATCTATGTTGAGAAGAAGGAGGAGAGCAGGACAGAAATAAGTAAGTGGTTAGGGACATTAACATTTATAGTAAAACTGAGAGTAGGAACATATTAATAAGAAAGGTGCCCATTCGTATATTCCAGAAAGAAAACGATAGAAGTTCTGCCAACACACCCAATTAAGAAGCTAAGAAGAGAAGGCAAGGTTCTTGGCAATACATGGTATGTGAGAGTTCAGGAGGGAGTTTTTAGATAGGTTAGAGTAGGAATAGAGTAAGATATAATTGTGTTCTTCCGTTCCAGGGTCCAGGTGAAAGAAGGTCTGCGGGTCGGACTACACGAGGGGCCAGCCAAGAAAATCTCTTCTCTTGTTGTTTATTATTTTATCCAAATTCCCCTTCCCTTTTGGGTAATTACTTTGGAGACTAGTAATACTAGCTCTGGGTGGTTGCTCAAGGGGGATTCGGAAATAAGGCATCTCTGTTCCTGTGCAGCTCAAGAAGTATCCTTTTTAAGTATCGGACTCTGACAAGTGGTGAGCACAAATATTGTAGATTGGATGAGGTTCTTGGATTGCCTGCTGTTATCCACTTGATAATGGCTCAAGGTAAACAACCATTACAACACCGTCATTACAATGCACTACCTTTACAACGCAGCTGTTACAATGCAGCTGCCCTTGCATCACATGCCATTACAACACATGCCATTACCACGCATGTCACTACAACATATGCCATTACAACACATACCAATACAACACATTCTAAGGTAAGTAATGGGTATATTTAGTTTTAGGGTGGGTATGGGTTTTGGTGTACATGGGGATAGTATATTTATCGTACACTATCCAACTCTTACCCTACTGTTGCACTCACTGGAGTAGGAATAGTAATGTTTAACCCCCCACACTATCCAATACTTACTCTACTGTTGCACTCACTGGAATGGGAACAGTAATTTTTACCCCTACACTATCCAGCACTTACCCCACTGTTGCCCGAAAAGTATTATGCGTTGTAATGGCATGCATTGTAAAATCATGCGTTGTAATGGTAGTTGTGATGTAAAACTGCGTTGTAATTGTTTGTGTTGTAACGTCATAAATCCAAGGCACAACAACATCGTCCATCTCAGTGTCTCCAGTAGATGAAAGAAGACTGCCACAGATAAAGTACATTCCAATTTCAATCTTATTATGCAACATGATATTTTACTGCATAATTAACAAAGATTTTTGACAAATATTTTAAGGAGTTAGTTAATATCCTCATGTGGTATTAATGATTGAACCACCGATCAGATACAAAATATTTACAATGCAAACCCACCAGCTTCAGCCATGGAAATGGGGATTTTGGAGCTCGTCGGTGATGTCAACTCCTGACCTTGGTGGGGTTCTTGAAGTTGTACTAAACAAAGACAGTCTCAATCTAGCGACTACAAATAAATGTTGTATACCAAATTTATATCTTTAGTCTGGATAAGTCAACATGAGCAAAAACGCAGATAAAGTACACAAACATATACAGGAGATTACAAAACACCATAACATGATTTAAGAATTTTGAAAACTCTTGCAATAAATTTAGAAAGAGTTATGCAATCTGCAAGTAAAAAACAGATGTTACTAGACATTCCTAATTGATGGATGGTACAGCCTACATTGCTACTGCCTTTATGTCCCCTGATGTGCTATATCTTGTTTTTCTTTAAGTTCTCACCAGAGGCTGTTGTCTGACAAAAGCTGATATGAAAGAGAGAAATATATATTGGATTAAGTGAGTGTAAGTGGTAATCGAAGATATTAAGACAACGTTTGGGAGAATCCTTTAGGAGAATACAAAAATTCCATTATTATACCTGGAACAGGGTACATTTAAATATAATGCAAACACTTATATTACCATAAATGTTATGCAATAAAAAGTTAAAGCTCAAAAAGTAAAACAGTTGTCTAGCATATTCAGATTCAGAACAACAGGGACGTGAGAAAACACACATGCAGCGAACCTGGAAGAAATAAAATAAAGGAATAAAACAAAGATATTCAAAAAGTTGTAAAAATAGCTCTCATAAAACTTACCAGTGTCTGTCCTCTGCCTGCTGTGGTGTGCCAGTTCCTTTGTGATATCATTGTGGGTGCTGAAGTCGCTCCTGCAGGAGAGGATGGATGGGACAACTTCACAGGCCTAACCCAAAAAATGACACATTATATTTTATTCTTCCAGGACACATGCAAAAGATGCTTTTAAATCAAATATGCATACATAGATAAACAAATATTCACATTTCTTTGTGGGTTTACAAAACCCAAAACACATCTTGTTAGCATAGGTAAATACCAGTTGTCGTTTTTGCTCAAAACTGGCTATGTGCATCGGCCTGCGGCAACTATGTTGACTTCGGCTGCAGCTGAAAGATTCACTCTGGCTATATAAGCAATATTACAAAAATACTTATGAAACAATTAAAATCAACATTACATTTTGGATTAAAGGTGGGTTTTGGTGTACAACAAAGCAGAGATGAGTGAAGTACAGAAATGTAAGATTCCTTGTAGCTTAACTTCTTGAAAGATCAAGTCTGAGCTAGCAAGTCGTCACATAAATAGCGAGGCGATTCCCAGTTCCCAATTTTGAGACTAGGGTATAGATGCATCAGCAATGCCATTTTTGATTCCTTATTAGCGAAAAATAAGGATTCGCTAATAAGGAATAGCAAAAGTCTATGCATGTAGAAATCGCAAAAAAATAGCGATTTCTAAACATTCCTTAATTGCGACTCGCAAATTGCGAGTCGCAATTAAGGAATACCTCCCCATTCATTCCTATGGGCCAAGAGGCCCATAGGAATGAATGGAAAGACATACTCAATTTGCGATTCTCAATTAGAGAATCTCAAATTGAGAATGCAATTCCAAGGGTGCCAGGGTGTCAAAAGGACACCCTGTTGCACCCCTGAAATCTGCATATGAGAATATCTTGCACACACACATGCCCCAAGGGCATGTGTGTGTGTAAAGTGGAACTTTGAAAAATGCACTTTAGTGCATTTTTTAAAGTTTTCGCAAATTACCATGAAGTTCAACTTCAAGTTAATTTGCTCCCCCTATTAGCGAAATCGCTAATTTTTTTACTTTGATGCATTGCATTTAAGGAATCCAAATTTGAGATTACTTAAATGCAATTGCAATTTAAGTAATCGCAATTTTGCAATCTCTTAAATTATGATTTTTGCATTTGGGATGATGCATCCCACATGCAAAAATACTGGTCGCAAAGGGGCAGATTCTGAGAATCTGCCCCTTTGCGACCGGTTTTTCCTTTGATGCATCTATACCTTGAAGTATTAATTAAACAAGCATTTACAATGCAATGGTCTCGGCATTATTAAAGGTAGAGCTATTGGCATTGCTCATGACATTTTTTTTTTTTAAATCATAAATAAATGGCATTGTCATTTACATTGCCAATAGCTTAATCGTTAAATAAATGGCATTGTCATTTACAATGCCAATAGCTTAATCGCTCGCAAATGCAAACAGTATGTGGAGGTAGGTAGGTGAGCAGAGATGAATAAACATGAATTCAGCATCACAAAATGTTGGAGGGGTGCAGTGTGGTGAAGCAAACAGCAAGTACCTGCAGACAACGCACGTAGAGAGTGAAGCAAAAACACAGCAAACAATCACTAGCACCCACTGTAGACAGAGTGAAAGGGCTTACAGGAGGGGCAGGTCAAGGAACAGAAATGGATACACATCTAATCACCAGCATGTAATGTGCATAGAGTTGAGAAACTCAGGAGGAAAAAGCAAACAGAAGGCAACAGAGCAGGATTAACGCAGTTGGCAGCTCAGTGTATGCAGTACACTGCAGCAGTGAGAGGTAAATAAGCAGCAGCAGCACACGGTCTGTGATGGGATACACTTCAACTGGGGGTGAACTATAAACAGCACACCCAGTGGGTGAAGGAAGTCCTTAGCAGCAAAGGAATGAAATAAGAAAATGCACACATTACATACATGGAGACGTGAGGCATCAAGAAATAGAGAAGTAGGAAGAGAAACTAATCTGAGGTGTACAATGAGTGGAAAGAGGAGGTAGGAAGAGAAAAATACCTTGGATTCTCAAAGTATGCAGTGTGTTACAGGTCAGAAAAACAAAAGGAGTAGCGTCATTGTCATGACTCCAGTAGCAGTGTAAAAGGATAACAGAGGAGGGGCCAAGCAGTAATCCTTAAACAGAGCCCAATTGGACACAGGACAGAAAAAAAAATCGGTAGCAAAAGGGGGTCACGAGACATTAGCTGTAAAGGGAGCATGCAGTGGTGCAGTGGCAAGGGTAAGGCCCCGCAGCAGAGGTGGATAAACATCCAATCAGCACTCAGAAGTGTAAACAGCATGAAGGGAGACATGACAGTAAAGCACAGCCAGCAAAAGAGGTGGGTCGACACACCAATGGAGAGTGCAGATGGAAGCACAACATGCAGTGTTAGACCTGTTAGCCCTTTGGGTGGTCCCTCCTATCTTTTTTTTTTATTTTCCTCCCCTTTCTGCCTCCTACATTTTATTTCCCCCTTTTTCGTCCACCATACTTTTTATTGGTGATGTCCTTAGAGCTCTGGGTGCCTCATTATTTTTACACCATGACGGGGCACACGTGTTCTTTTAAAATGGAGGTGGTAGTGAGGTGATCCTTTACAAAATGGTGGCTTCCAACTGCCAAAGAATTTTACCTCAGGAACTGGCCCATAGACTAGTGGGAGGGATCTAGAACCTTCTAGCCCATTCTAGTGACCTGGGTCCAGGGGTATATAAGGTCAGCACCTGGGCGGCCATTTTGTGTCATCAGAGAGCTAGCTGGAGTGCAGGCGTAAGCGTCAGGGGAGTGGAACACTTAGGGGGTTGACTTCCTTCAAGGGTTGCATCCTTTCTGCTGTCATCACCCCCGGCCTTAGACCTGACCCGGTGTAGACACACCTTTATCGAATTCTGCCCTGGGAACTCCACAGAATAGGAGAAACTGACGCTTTCCCTGAATCAAATTAAGTGACTGCTGGGGCTCGTGCTGAGTCAAGAGTACTGCCCCCTTGAGGTCCCTTAGTAAGAAGAGCCGTTCTTTTTCCAACCCTGAGAAACCCCCTTTAGAGAAGGAACGGTGAACCTCTGTCACCCCCGGTTTCCTGAACGATCTGAATCCTGAAAAGAGCTGTCCCCTTACCTGCGCTGAGGAGCACTGTTCGAGAGCCACTCCCCCCCCTCCTTCCTGGGACGGGACTGCCGGGGACCTGTTGAGCGGCATCGGAGTTGGAGGTGCCCGGGTGGGAGTTGTGCCCCCTTTTCAGATAGGGAGGAGACTGTGTGAGAGCCGCATGAGCCGCTGCTGACTAGCTCCAAGGCGGCCGCATAGCTCCAAGGCGTCACCCTCCCGCGCAGGCCCAGCAGGGATCTAGTCAGCGTGTCAGAGGGGCGGCGCCGCAGAACCGCCACTTCCCTCCCGTGCAGGCCCAGTGAAGCGAGGCTTTTACCCGAGAGGCAGAGGAAGTGTCTTGGGGGAGTGATCGTGCTGAGGAGGAGTCAGCTGGAAGGTGAAGCGGTAGCGTCTTCCCTCCTGCGCAGGCCCAGAGAGTAAGTCGGCCTGGCTGGGGAGAGAGCGGACGCTAAGAGAAGAGTCTGCCTGTGGTGAGGTGACGACTCCCGCTGCACGGGTTAGCTGAATCAGGACAAACATCAATTCTGCCATAAGTAAGACGGGTTCTGGGAGCTGGGGAAGGACATCAAAATGGAGGCATCGCCACAGGGTATTATAAGGGAACTATTTCCTGGAAACCTGAAAGGAACTGACAAATAGACCAGGGGAGCCTGTACTGGAAAGACTAACATTCTGGAACTAGTGAGCTACCATTAATAGCACTATTGCTGGCTCATTACTCAAGAAAACTGGTAGCCAGAACACCACGGGTGATCTACTTAAACGCCTGATCTTGCTGGAATTTAATGCCTGTTCTTATCTGCTTGAGGGTGTACCAATCTGATATTTGTCAATGCATTCTCTGAACTTATTATAAGAGAAGTGTCAAATGTTTTTCAAGGTTTAAGATTGTGCACTCTTGCTTCTCTGAATTGAGGGGGGGGGGGGTGTTCTTACTGCTAACCTGAAATTCAAACCGCAAAAGTACGGACTGAAACATAGCGCATTGGAGGGGATTACTGAATTCTTGCCAATAGACAATAAGGTTCTAAAACCAAATGTAATGATGAATTTATAAGGATACTGGAAATCAAATGTGGAAATGCTTCGCTATATGTAAACAACCCCTGGTTGATGGGGTAAGACCATTCAAAGAATTTTTATAAAGTATTCCGTATTTTTCTAATCTGGTGTAGTGTAATTTTTAGTGGGTGGGCGCTTAGTTGCTGTGTGGAGTGTGACGCTAGCATAACACAATTGCCTTTGAGAATATACCTTCCTACTCTGTGCCAGGCTACCCTATGTGGACTGGTAACCCCAGGTCCAACATGCAGTATAAGACAGACACAATCCATTATATTGTTTGCCTCCTACTTTGTTTAATCATTCAAGTTCGCTGGACTACACAAACAGAATAACAAGCAAGCACATTGAGCAGGGAAGGGAGGTATGAGCTATACCCTGGAGCAAGAGAAGACCCACCAGAAGAAGACTGTACAAAAGTATAGCATTTTACATATTATGACGATAATGTACTGTTGAAAATGCATATATAAACATGCGAATCAAGCACAGACAACAGAAGAGGTGGATACACACATCAGCCGTGAACATGGTACATAGGTAGCGTAAGAAAGCAACATACAAGCAAGGGAGGGGGGTCGTCAGAGCATCGAAGACACACAGACTGCAGGATTACAGGTGTGCTAAGCGACCTAGCTGCAGACAGAAATAAACAAGGGCCCAGGTACAGGAAGAGTGGGTTTATGATAAATAAGTCTTGTAGGGGAGCAGACCTAGCCAAGGGGCGACTGGCCCAAAAGAGGCAGAAACACTATGCTGAGGGAGAGAAAAGGTTGTAAGACTCTAGAAAGAGGGGGGAGGGGCTCTTTCCCTGCACCCGAATGTGTTCTTGATAATCCACTACTCCAAAATCGCCGCAGAGGGCTGGCTCCTTCTTTGGACACTTAAAGTAGTTAAAATGCATGCTACAGAGGTATGGCTGAACCAGTGCCATCTTCATCTATCTGCCTCATTAAAACAAACAACAAATCCAACGCATTACAAAAGTGGTACAGCCGGACCCGTCCCCCAAATAAAACGTCCTCTAGTGATCCCCAAATCATATATAGTGTCACATATTCCTATCACGTCAACCACAAGATTCATTAATCCAAAGCAGCCACTGCAGAACCCTGAGGCATTATCTTGCTCTCAAATAAGCAGAGCGGAAGCTAAACCGTCCCAGTTCCTGCCTGTGTCGCCCCAAAAGTCCTTTACATGTACCCTAAACGGTGCAGTAATTGTCCCCCCCCAAAGTGCCCTTCCTATGGATATTAAACTACACCCGCACGTGCCCTTCAGCCCCCCTTTCACTGCCACCACGTGGCCCCCATCATCTGACACCCCTCCCCTGCAGTGCCAGTTCCCCCTCTCCCTGCTGGGCTGTGTTTGTAGGTCCCCTGCAGTCCCACTCACCGGAGCCGGGTGCTTCATGCTGCGGGAGCTGCGGCTTCTCCCCCTCCAGGCCCCGGGCGGGTGCAGTGCTCCCCGCCTCCTCTGCGGCTCTGTGCTCTGCCCGCCCGCGCTCAGAGCCCCTGCCCGGTGCCCGGTGCCGCCCGGGCGCCCCCTGCTCCCGGCCAACGCCGCCGCCATCCCCAGTGCCCAGGAACCGCCGAACGAGTAGATGTGGCCAGGCAGCCAGAGCGGAGCCTGCCAACCAGCGCGAGGGTCAGGCGGGCGGACGAGCAGCCCCTGGCCGCGCCTGGCAGCAGGGACTGCGGCAGAGCAGAGGACACGCTGCTGCCACTGCTGCTGCTGTGGCTACTGCGACTACTGCTGGGTATTCCTGGGGGAACTCAGCGCACATAGGTTATTAATAGCACTCGGGGTTGGCAGACCTGGCAAACACCCCTCTTGGGGCCGCATGTCCCCACTACCTGGTGAAAACGCCTTTTTTCGGACAAAAGTGTACACATGCTCGCCTTTGTTCTGCTTTTCCCAAATCTGGGAGTGTATTTTAGTGACATTTTAATACCGGTGTACACAAAAGTGAAGGCCTGAACGGCAATGCGGGAAAGGAGCCAAACGAAGATAAAAAAAAAAAAAAAAAATGGCGACCGCAAAGCTCCGAACATTTTCGGATTCGGGAGCGTGTTTTGGCGTTCTGAGTGACAGATGACGTCACAGGTGGAAAGAACGCCAAAAACACGCCCTCAAATCCGAAAAAGACGGGGCTTTATTGGAGTGACTCCCTTCTCCTCCAATGGCTAGCCTCCGTTTAGGAAGCCAGCCAATGGAGGAGAGATGGAGGAGAGAGGCAGGTTCAAGCGCCGTACTCAAAAACATTAAATCTCCAACCGGAGACTGCGCAAGCGCAGCCTTTAGGTCCTCGACCTAAAAAGGAAAGTTGTACTACAAGTCAAATATGGTACAAAAGAATGGACTGCTGTACAATAGTCACACATACGAAGATAGACGTTAGGTAGAGTATGGGAGATGTAGGCTAAAGTCGTATCTGTTGACTCATTAGTCTTGGCAGTAAGAGCAGGCCCATGTAACTGGTGGGGGTGCATGGTGGAGAGGACGTTCTCTCCAAGGGGTGAAATTGGAACAGGCTCCTGTTGCTCCTCTGGGAAGAGATCCAGCAAGCTCAGTCCTGGAGAACTTCTCTGTCACCTGCCCCCTGTCATCCTGCCACATTTTCTTTAGATTCACCATGGTTTGGACCTTTTCCCTCAGTACATTGAACAAATCAATTTGTTGTGGGAATTCGCGTAGTTCCGATGCTTGCCTTTAACAAATCCGACCGCGGTGGTTGAGGGCCGCCAAGCTTGCTGTTTCAGACCTTTTTTAGAGACCGTTTATATGCAATTGTGTGGCTGCGACTATTGGGACGGGTTTCTGGCCAAATGATTGCTATTGCCACTTAGTTATGTGCAGCGCGTGTGTCCCCTAATTATGGTGGGCACTTGAGGGGTCCCGATGGTGTGCCCATAGTTACCCCGAAAAAAGGCACTTGGGGAACCCCACGCTTGGCATCTACGATCCACCTTAGATTAGGGTGGGCAGAATCAGAACGTGGGTGAGCATATATATGTTTTATTATCGGATGGTTGTGAACCTGTCATTGCACGAGCCCTGAATACCGATGGCCCTAATTGGTCTGTCGGTGCAAGAACCTTGAATACTGGTAACTGGTCTGTCTTATGCGTACAGGATTGGTGTTGGTTTCTTTGCACAAATATGAGCCTCATGTTTCGTCTTCATGGCCATTTACTCTGATAGGAAAACGTAACCTTGATCCAGAGTTCTCATTAAGGCTATTTTAGTGATTGTTTGTCTGATTATGCTTAGTGGCATATACACTGAATGAATATTGTTACTTATTAGGACTATTTGCCACTACATTGTCCCTGGAAAATACAGGACATGAGCCTTATTATTTTGCACGTGACTATGCTTGTGTGAATGTTAAGGTAAGATGACCTCTGGAAATGATTTATATACACTTTGGGTGGTGTTCATTAATATATTTTTTTATTTATTGCCTTGGCTTTTATGGCTATTTGGTATTTTGTTTCTTTTTGATATAATATATTTATAAATATACAGGTTTGATCACTTTTATCCTCCTTCATCAGATTCTACCCATATCTTGGGCTTTATATTTTGGATAATCGTGGGACTGGTTAAGAATCGCAACTTGGGCCAGTACTCTGGGCCACCTAGTATGGATGAGTAAATTCTTGACAAACTGAACACTTCTACAATTAGCTGTAAAATGTGATTTCACACGTTACTCTAGTAGTTCTTTAGTCAATGTTTTATTGCTGTTCCTAAAACACTTACTGTAGCTGCTTTGTAATTCTGACATGGGTTGTAGCACTTACCTCTATATACAAGCCTTAGCTCATGCCTGCATTTTTCCCATTTATAATGTAGGATCGTATTCACCTGTGTTTTTGAGCTTGAGAACTATTGACCCTCGTACTTTGACCGTTTGGTTTAAGATTATTATACATAAGGTGAGACTCATGGATGGGTTCGTGTTTTGCTGTTTCTTCTTCTCCCTTTCTGCTTTTTGCCTCTTTTTTGTTCACTTTTTTGTTCACTTTTTTGTTCATTTTTTAAAAAGTTATGATTTTTTGATGCTCCTAATCCATTATGCCTTTTTGGATGTGGAAGATTGACTTTAGGCCGATCTTCCATGAATAAGAATTAAAAATTGAACATCAAATTGTTTGTCCTGTAATTGTTTTTATATGTATATTTATATATGTATTGTTATGTATGTTTTTTAACTTACTTGTTGATACAAAGTGTTTAGATCTGTATTGTGAATATTAATGTTGAGCTATTTATGGTGTTTGGTATATTTATTTTCATGTCACCTTTCTAAGTTGGGATACAGTCATGTTTATAAATGTATTTCAGTCATGTATTTATATGATATCTCCATGCAGTTCTATGATCCATATGGAATTTTGTGTTTTTATATATAATTGTTGTATGTACTTTTACATGTTTGTCAAGGTATTGTGTGTGACAGTGTGGTTTTATTTACGTGTTTTTTCAGCCAAGAAACACGTTGGCTGAGGTCCAATTTTAACAACAACTACAATAAAGGATATAAACTTTCTGGATATATTTGAAGTACCTAGTGGAGTGGAAGTGCGGCGACCTCCGGAAGTTGATGCACAGACTTTATCATTCTTCTCAACTTAGGAACTGAGCTGCTGAAACCTGGTCAGCCGCATTTGTCTATTTAGCTTATCTATTGAACAAATCAGTCACCTCCTGCATCAAGGCTACCTTCATTATTCTACTGCGGGAGAGCGGAGACCGCCTATGTAGTTTTTTTGTAGTTTTGCGCCACACACCTCACTACGAAGGCTATCTCCTCACTAAACATTTTCTTCCACCTCAGCCCATGAAGCATACGTTCTTCTATCAGTGTCCCTAACAGGTTCTCAGTAAGTATCAGGAGAATAGCAGGAGGCAAATGCTGAGGAGGAACAGATTTCAGGTTTTGGTGACAATATATGTGGCTGGAAATAAAAGTACTATATATCAATAGGGATACCCGATGGGCTACTAGACCCGGGTTAATAATTCAGAACAACAAAGAAATGGCCCAGTAGCACACAATGAATATAACATAAACCAATAGTGAGTTGCATCCACAATACCAATTCTGGAAGTCAAACTTGCAGATTTAAGCAGTTTATTTACCATAGATTAGAAACTCTAAATTGTGCCAACGCAGTTACTCACTGATCTTCAGAACATTTTTAATATTTACAATATTTGGTGCTCAGGGTTGGGAAGTGGGGAATGAGAAGTGGTTGTGATAAAAGTTAAAACGTGAGGGTAGTGGACATGGACAGGGTAGCGTGCCATATATTCATCACATTTGTATGGTGATACTGATCCGGCCTAAGTAAAGGTCAATTGTTCCAGAGAAATCACATAGCAATCTGTGAACACTGTCAAATGAATTACAGTTGTCCTGGCTTGTCAGCAAATTGAAGCAAATTGAAGTCAACATTTCGACCCCTATCTCGTATACTAGGTGAGTCCACCTTAGCGTGGGGTCTTCATCAGACTAGCGAGGTAGGGAGCACCTAGGAGTAAATGGATACCTTGTGTTAAGTAACTTGTTTAGGATCAAAGAGGTAGTGAAGATATGTAAATAGAGAGGTAAAGATTTACCTAATTATGCATCCAGCATGTTCCTACGGGCTGAAAAATGATGTTGAAAAACGGCTCAGGTGAACTCCTAAAATCAGAGAAGACACCTATGTATTCTGAGACAATACATGATAGACTCAGATGGAAACTAGGAAAACCCGCCCTAGGTTAAGTCACCACTTACTCAGGAGACGGGTGGGACTACGGCCCTCCGTGCATGTACGTGTTTGGAAGTCTGCAGGTCAGTGAAATGAAAAAATTCTACCTAGCAGTCACCAACAAGGATCCCTTTATGAGGCTCAGGTAGGAGCATGATAATACCATCATTTTAAATTAGACAGTAATCCATATTCAGCCTCTAACAGGAATTACAGGCAAAATTGGGTTTACGAGTAAAGAGGGAAAACACTACTCTCCCAATATTTTCTTACAGACATAATACAGAAAAAAAATGGAACATGTAGTTGGGAAAGGTGCCCTTGAATGAGTGAATAACATGCACGAATAAGTGCTGAAACTCTGAGTATGCTCTCCAATGTGGAACATTGAGACTATTGAAGCCATAATGCTTTATTATTGCACGGGCAATACATTAACTCCTTGAACAAGGTTCTAAGTCCTTTGATAAAGGTCCGGAAGGTAAGAAAAAGGCATTCATTGAAAGTAGGCATCCTCTTAACATGACATTAATATAGGAAGGTAGCACTGAAATTGTAATGCTCATTTGGGCCTAAATATTGGCTCCATTAGAGTTGATTTATTCCAAGCTCAAATTGAGCAGCACTTCAAATTCAGTATTCCAGTTGGGTTTGTGGCTATATATAATATATCAAGAACCATGGCATTAATATTAGAAACATCTGAGTCTCGGGAAAATATTGATTTCTAAAGACCAGGGTTTTCCACAGGTAGTCCTGGAGGGACGGATAAATGGCAGATTTTTAAGATAACTGTATTTATCTAAACGGGGATATGCTAGAAATCTGGAAAGGATCTGGCCCTCCAGGACTGACTTTGGAGAACCCGGTCTTAGACTATGGAAAACAATTTGGGATCAGTTCACAAAAAAATTGTAATTTACACCAAATTATTAACACCTTAGTATGGAACAGATTGACACTTTTTGGGTTATTCTCAAAGATATCAAGGAGTATTCCTGGGACTTTGGTAATACCCCCAAACTGAAACGTGACAGCACATCCTTGTCTTGGATTTTCAACACCTAACACTAGAGGGCAATGTTACATTGACATTAAATTATACCATACTGGCAATATTCTACATGTAAGTAAACTGACTGAAATTTTAATTTTGTATTTTGTGAATAACAAAAATGAATTTGCACTCATAATCAATGCCATATGCACACCTAAATTGAACTTAGGTGTGCAAATGGCTTTCCGAATTGGGCTCTTGGAGTGAAGCATTTATAAATGAAAACAGGTACCTGTTTCACATATCATTTTCTATGAGTAAGTGTGACTTATTATGGTATTCTTCCTGGCATACTTCTAAATTCCAGGAATACACCTTACTTAATGTTGACTCACTCTTGGAATTCAAGAGTAAGTCATGAGTACTGCAAAAGTAAGTCACAGCAAAATATCTGTAAATCATGCTACAGATGTCTCAGTCAGTGTTTCAGAAACAACTGAAAGCAGATATCAACTACAAACTACAAGAGGACCTATCAGCATATTCCTTTTAACCATAGCATAATCTATAGAGTGAACATGAAGAACTTCCCTGTTACTTATATATGCTTGCCCAAATTAGTAGTTGAGAGCACATGCTTTTTCGTGTATGATGCTCCCCATCAAGATAGTGAAGGAATACAGTATTATACAACAAAATGAGTTTGCCAGGACCAAGCACTCAAAAGGTGATGAGAGGAATGCTTGCAATACATCTAACCACTGGCCATCGATCTGGGCAGCATTCCAGCCCATCATTCTTTTGCCCACCATTTCACCTCAATCTGGATCCAGTCATATACAAAGCAATCTTGACCCTGCTCCATTAGGAACAGTCCATTCCGAACCACCAGGCCAGAACCTCCTTGAACCGGAGCACAAGCAGCCTAAAACCAATTTAACCCTAATTGAGATTCATCAGTCAGATGTATTTTGGTTTTAGTGGCACAGTGAGCACAGAACCCACAACTGGGCATACCCTTGCTACTTAGGGTGGTACATCAAACACACAAATGGTAAGCAGCGGAATTCTTGCAATAAGTATGACCACTGGCAATCGCTGGAGTGGCATTCAACCCCATCCTTCTTTTGCTCACCATGTCACCTGAGTTTGGACCCGCCATATACAAATTAGTGTACATTCTGCTGCAATGAGAACAGTCCAACCTGAACTGTCAAATCAGGTCTTCCCTGGACCGGAACACAAGCAACCCAGAACCAGTTTTACCCTGATGGGGGACTTGTCATTCAGGTGTTGCTTGGTTCCACCGGCACAAGGAGCACAGGATGTATGTCTGAGCATACTATTGCCAATTAGGGCAGTACATTAAAACACGCAAAAGGTGATAGGAGGCAAGCTTGCAATAAGTCTAACCACTGGCAATCACTTGGGGTAGTATTTAAAACCATTGTTCTTTTGTCCACCTTGCCACCTCAGTTTGGACCAGCCATATATAAATCAGGTTTGACCCTGCTCCAACAGGAACAGTCCAGCCTGAATAGCCAGGATTGGGAAGAAAGCCTTGTAAATTGACCTATGTATTGATGGAATATGAAGGAGCCATTACCACATGGAGACAGGATATAACATCTTACTTGCTTAGTTAGTGAAGAAAAGATGGTTACACTACTGTCCATTCTCTTTTAGTACATACTTGTTAAGTGTCATTTGAAACATGGTTACTTTTTAGCAATTAAAAAGGTCATTTTGGCAACATTTAGTTATGCATATTTGTAACTGGTTGTAGCAGAAGAAATTATTGTGATCATGGTAAAATTAAATATATTTACATGTTATTAAATATGTTCTTTCTATGACAGAGGTGTGTTTGGTGTACAGTTTTGAAAACTGAAATGACCATTTTAAAATCTAAAAAAAGGAAATCTCTGTCTCTTAGGTGGGTTTCCCTTACACAAAAATATAAACTATGCCTGACTTAACTGTATTCATTGTTCTGTAAGAAATTAAACAAAAATAATCAAGACTTGTTAGACTAAGAAACCGTTGTATATTCAAAAACAACTTGCTTTACATGATGTGGAAGAGGTGTGGCGCCCTGGCTAGGGCAACTGACTCCGGAATCTGGGGATCACAGTTCAATCCCCGGCACTGGCAGCAGATTAGCCCAGCACCATGTGACTCTGGGCAATAGCTTGCTTAATCTTCCTGATGGCCCCCAGCGCCTAGAGACCCTAACGGGTGATTGTGCGCTTTACAAATGTGAATTATTATTATGTTGAGAAAAATTCATTAGATATTAAGGGGCATATGTAGATAAAAATCGAATTGCGTTTCTGAAAATGCGATTTTCTGCTAATCACATTTTCGGAATCGCGATGTAGGTAATATTTCACAAAAAAATAGCGATTACCAGAAAATCGCAGAAACGCATAGCGACTACTCAAATTGCGATTCCTTAATTGCATAATCGCAAATAAGGAATCGCAATTCCAGGAAACAGCAATTCAGGTGCAGAATGATGACATCACAACCAGGAAGTGTGACTGCCCATGCTGCTCCTGATTGCCAGCACCTGTGTGAGAGTCAGAAGCTGCCTTAGAGCCTGTGAGGAGGGAGTGAGCGTTTTTGCACAGCAGATGCAGGAAGGAGAAATGGAGTCCCAGGGGAGTGAGAAGCAGCCAGAAGAAAACCCAAGAAAAAGGAAAAGGAAACACAAATTTAGTGAGAGGGAGCTTGAGGTCCTCACAGAGGAAATAGTAAGGCAACATGACCTCCTGTTTGGGAAAAATTCACTTTGTGTCCCAGAGGCAAGGAAAAGGAAAATCTGGAGTGACATTCTGGAGAAAGTGAATGCAATTGGCGTAACACACCGCACAGTTGAAGACCTACGCAAGCGGTGATATGATATGCGGCAAAGGTCAAAGGAGAGGGTGGCCAGCAGATTGGCTGAGGCTAAACTGACCGGAGGTGGGACGTCGACAGCACCAGAGCCTACGCCCCTGGATGAGCTGGTGGAGGGGACCCTAATACCTGAAAGTGTGACTGGCGTGGCAGACCTTGACAGCTCCGAACATACAGACACCAAACAAAGTAAGATGCATGCCAGTATCCCCAAAACATAACTATCCAACTCACAGCCCCAAACACCCAGCCTGAGTGCAACTCCAGTACATGTCCACAAGCACACCCAGATTTGCATTATGGAATATGTAGTCCCATGCACTGATACCTGGTCCTGTGAAACAAAGCAAGGGGAAATAGGGATGATTCATACTTGGAATGTGTAAAACAGACAAGTAGTAGTAATGTGATTAGATATTTGCAAACTTTATTGCATAACAAAAGATAAACATGACACACAATGTGTGCATTTAAATTTACAGCACCACCGACAACACAGGAAACCGTGGCAGAAGGGGCGGAGACACCAGCAAATTTGGACGTGGCAGGGCAGGAGTAGCAGGGCGCTGCAACCCATACAGACCCTGCGCCAGGCAGACGGCGCAACATAGTCTCACCACTGCCAGTGATGGAGGCAGAGTCCACAGATACAGCTGAGGATGGATGCACAGGCAGTCCCAAGGCAACATGCAAGGCAGCACACACCACAGTCCACTGTTCAAACTGCAAATGGGAGTGGGTCAAGACGCAGGGCACGGCCCTCCACCAGCAATTCTCCATCTGAAGAAGACACAGTGTTCTCTGGCCTTGAGGGCAACATGTTAAAAGCACAGCACCTGCAAGTGAAAGGCATAAGATCAATACAGCGCCAACTTGCAGCACATAACCACAACATATCTGAGTTGCGGCTCAGTGTCAATTCCATGACAGGTGCATTGGAAGGACTGTGCATGGAGATAAGGAGAGACATGGTAGCCAGGCGCAGGGAGAAACACTGTCTTCACATCCGGATGGACCTGTACACTAGAGCTGTGAACCACCAGTCTACCACCATATCCCTGCTGGCCAGGAGATGTGTGAGTATGCAGCATGAAATGGTCCACTGCTACCAGGATGTGGGTAGGGGCCTGGTGCAGGTCACACATGCCGTGGACCAGATGCCTGCAGTTGCCACAGGTGGCATAGGGTCACTGGGCACATTAGATACAGATAAACAGTCCAGCAGGAGCAGCATCACTCCACCACTTCCTGCAGATAGATGCCGGAGTGGGCATCAGGGGAGAGCAGGGAAGACTCCAGTGAGGTCAGTGTGCAGCCTGAAAGAGGGGCAACAAGGCGTGCACGTAGGAGGTGAAGAGGCAGCATGTAACCATGGCTATGTGTGATAAAGGGATATCAGCTAGAGGAATACCGCTAGTATACCAGGTGCACTGCGTGATTAGAGTATAGAAATTTCTCTATATGGAACAAATAATACAAACAATACAACAAAAATCTTGAACAAACAGTACTTTACACTGTACACCAAAAAATCAGAAACAGAATATCAAAACATCGGAAAACAGTTTGTATTGACTTTACATACAAGCACTGTACTGTATTACAAAAATACAGGTGAAATTGAATCAATAAACAGAAAGTGAGGAGAACTGGACCTGCTCTCTACATCCTAGTAAATCAAGTTTCTACAATGGTTTGTTGACTTGCTTCCTAAAGCAGAAATCTCAGGTTAAGGATATACTTCACCTTTCATCTTCATCCCAGCACCTGAACTTTACTTTCTGTAAGTTTTTCTCTATCAATTGGTGCTTATCCAATCCAAACCAGTTTAAAGTGTTGCATCTGCCAGAACCTACGCTGCAACATCTCTGGTCTGGACCTAACATATCGTTCCCACATTCATAGTCAGTGTTTCGTCGAGGAATGGATGCATCACCACTACTGCATTTCGTTCTGCAGCAAGGATTAAGATACTTTGTTCGGCGGGCCCTGCGTGGGTCCTGTAGCTGGCATGTGCTCCATTGTGGGCAGCCTTAAGTTTTGACTTTATCTTGGTCCAGCGTGACCTAGAGTGCCCCCAAAGTGCTAATTTGCTTCTAAGTGATATTATTTCACTTTTTCTTTAGAAATTCATATCTCGACTTGTATTTATTGGATGTTTATCATTTGGTCTTGTTTTGTTGAGAATATAATGAACTATTTTCTAAACTGGTGTGGAGACTTTTTGTGGGGTTTACACTGTTTTACTGTGTGTCATGTGCACATTGACTCTTTCGACTAGCTTGACTGTTCTGTGCCAAGCTAACAGAGGATGAGCACAGGTGATCTTTTAGTGTGTACCTCACATGCCCTGACTAGGATTGTGGTTCCTGCTTGGACAGGGTGTATACTCTGCCAAACAGAAACCTAATTTCTAACAGGATGGTATTATTGGGCGGAGTTAAAGTAGTGGTGCAACAATAGGCCCTACAGACCCTGGGGAGCAGGTGGCCTGAGTTCAAGGGGGCCCCCTTCAAGTACTGTGCACGGGTAGGCCTGACAGTTCCTGACTGGGTCTGGAGCGTGTGGGCCACCTCCATGCACTTTGCAGGGGTGTCCCCTCAAGTTTTGTTACGCCACTGAGGCTTTATTTTTTTATCCCACTTTAGCTTTCAAAATCCTTTTCACTGGGATGGTTTTGAAAGCAGAACTTTAGCCACACATTTTTCAAATTGTTGAAGATTTTTAAAGAAAACAAAAAAAACATTTGTAGAGTGTGTGAATTAAACCTATGTGACAGATCTTCTGTGCCTTCAGTGGAGTTACTACAGCAGTAACGCCACTGAAAACAATTACATCCCCTCCTCTGCAAGAAAAGTGGACTTGTCATGTTGACATAGTGCTCCCCATTGTGTATTTAAGGCACATAGATGTAACATGTAAACGTATTTACAATTGTATTCCATGAGTCCAAAATATCAAAGGCAGTAAATGTTTCACGATTGCTGTGTACACGTGTATATTTTTATGAGAAAAATATAATACAATGTGTGAATGGCATTCTATCCTGTGCATAATTTAACAACTTTAGCATTATAAGATTTGCATTCACCTTGGAGTGTTAATGTTTCCATTTATAAAGCCTAAAGTGTATAATTATCTAATTTGAGTATTGTCATCATATTTAAATCACATCAATCTTCCATTAATTCTCTTTTTAATCAACTCTTTAAAAATGCACAGAAAGCATTTAAACACACTGATTGGAACATTAGAAATTTGCATTGGCAAACACGAGTCATTCATATAAGACCATTTAACAACCACCTGCCTACTTTCTCTGCTTAATTTGAAGTATTACTCAATAAGATATCCTAAATTATATGTGCCTGTATAATGAAAACAAGCATGAAAGTACATGCAAAGAATGACATGCTCTCCTGAAGGTACAGTTACAGTCTTTCCAAATCACACACATTGCCAGTTCCTGGATGTGCTACTGGGGATATTATGTGACATATCCCATGGACTCCTATTCCACCAGTGCAGACATCTACAAAATGTATATTTAAGCAAAGGCGCAATTGAGTCTGCTGTGCAAATGTATCTTATATATATATTTTTTTCTACACAGGGAAATATTTTTCCTCATGGGTAAAGCCCTTCATTTACACCCCCACCAAATCTGCTGATTATCTGTTTACCTTCCAACCAGGGATACAGCCCTTCCCTATAGTAAAGTGATTCTACTTTTAAGAGTAAGTAATGGTCTGATCAGAATTACCCCTTTGCCCGTCTTACTCGCCACAGTAATTAACACATAACTGTTAGCCTCCCACAGAAACTTCAAACTTAAAGTCAGCATACGAGCCTCCCATCCCTCCAATATGGCTGCCTTCAACATCCACCAATCACATAAAAAGAGAGACCACCCACCAGAGCAACCTGTTTTTTGTTTCTGCACACGTACTTCGAGTGCTACGCAAGAGATTGGAGGTAAGGTAAGTGGGGAGTTTGGTCTTGCCTTAACAGACTCGGGCTCCTGTGGGGTCATGGTATGGCTCAGCATACCTGGGGGCCTTGATGTTTCCACATTTAGGGCCAGATGTAGGTAATTCCTATTTACCGACTCCTAAATACCGACTCATACCGAATCGGTATATAAGAGTCGGTAACTAGGAAGGAGGCAGATGTAGGTAAAAAATTACCGAATCTGTAAGAGTCGGTATTTACCGAATCTGTAAATACCGATTCGGTATTTCACATTGATTCCTATGGGCCTTGAAGCCCATAGGAATCAATGTGAAATACCGATTCGGTATTTACAGATTCGGTAAATACCGAATCTTGCAAGGGTGCAGGGGGTGTCACTTTGACACCCTCTGGCACCCCAAGTACAGGCATGTGTGCCATGTGACACACAGACATGCCCTAAGGGCATGTCTGTGTGTCACATGGCACAGGTGTGCATGCACAGATGTGCATGCACACCTGAATTCGGTATTTTACCACCCAATAGGATTGGGTGGTAAAATACCGACTCTTAAGGGCCTGTGGCACTCTTAGGAGTGTCACCTACATATGGATTTACAGAATCGGTATATTTACAGATTCGGTAAAATACCGAAGTGGTAAATTTACCGAATCGGTAAATATACCGATTCTGTAAATTCAGACCCACCTACATCTCAAAAGCCAAATACCGGTCGGTAACGGCCGAAATCGGCCGTTACCGACCGGTATTTGGCGACCTACATCTGGCCCTTTGTGTGCTCATATTGCCCTCCCCGGTGCTGGTAGTCCAGTTTGGGCGGACTAGGGGGAGTTCTGTGGAGTTGTCTTTGGGGCATTTTTTTCTTGGAGCTGCCACTCTTTGCTCTGCCTCTCCCTTGGTTGTTCTGCTGCAGAAGACTCTGGGTAAGGGCACGGTCCGCCTTCTCTGGAGGCCGGGCGGTTACCGAAAGGATCGGCAAGCTGATCGCCGCCTACTTGAGTGAGCGTGCAAGGCTGTCAGCCGGTACGGCTACAGGGCAACCATTGCAGCATTTTTGTTTTGTTGATGTCTGTGTGGACACTCCATTTTACTTTGTGGCCGTGACCACATGATATTATGGGGCGGTTGCCTGGCAACCAGGTTGCTATTCAGCGTCATGTGGTTTGCCAGTCAGTGGTATGAGACAGGAGTCTCAGTTTATGGTAATTATAGTCTGCAGTATGGAGGCTGGTGGAAAAGCTGTGGATAAGTCCCACCATGTAGAGAAGGCTAGAGCTCCTGAACATGTTCCTTCTTTGACTACCATTAAGTATATGAGGCTACAGTAGCTACTGCTTTTGGGGCAGGGAGCCTGTTCTTCTAGTTAAGCAGACTCATGTTGAGGCAGGGTCCTCGTCTGATTCTGATGGGGAGGAAAATGTGGGCCTTATTATCGGGCGTTATGTGCACGGTCCTGAGTTGAGACCCTTCAGCACATTCACACAAACTTGCTGTTTCCAAATGCAGTAGTGCCTGGGGAGGACACTGATGATTTTTTTCTCCCAGTATCAAAGAAAGGTACCTGAGCCCTTGCCCCTCCATTCTTCTGATGGGGGGTCACCCGTCTTTGTTCTCAAGGTTGTGGCAGCAGTTTGTGTCTGACCAGTGGGTGCTTTAGGTGATGCCAGAGGAGTTCAGGATTACTTCTTCAGAGACCCCCGATATTTTCCGGGTCACGCTTTGGCCTTGGGAAGGTTTACTGTGACTGGCTCTCCTGGAAGGGGTTTGCTGTGTTTTGGACAAAGGAGACATTGTTCCTGTGCCTCCTTTGCAGAAGGAGTTTGTACAATTCTTTTTCAGGTCGAAAAACATACAGGCGATCTCAGCCCCGTGTTGGATTTGAAGTGGGTGAATAGGTTCCTTCCTGATGTATAGTTGGGGATGGCCTCTTCTCAACTTAATCTGCCCTTGATCATTCAGGGGATTTTCTGGCTTCCGTCGCCCGGTCCATCTGGCGTTGCAGTGATTTATACACTTCTGTCTCCTGGGTCGCCATTCCCAGTCCAATGTATTGCATTTTGGTCTTTGTTCATCTCCGAGGGTCTTTACTAAGGTGTTGCGTCCCCTGTCTGGTGTTTTGCATGGTAGGGGTATTGTGATTTTCCCGTATTTGTATGATCTCTTGATTTCTGCCTCCTTTTTTCCAATGGTGGAGCAACTTGTTTTTGAGTTCTGCAAGGTGCTGAGGGACTATGGATTGTTTGGTGAATCTGTTCAAGTCATGCCTCACCCTGCCTGAGGATCTGACTTACAGTGGGGCCAGGTTCAGGACTTTTTAGTCTCTGTCAGTTAGCGATAGTGGTATTGATTGGTTACAGTATGATGAAATAGAAAATCAGTCGTTATTAAATGTTACATAAAAACCGTACGTAATAACACTAGACCAGTGAAGAGTTCCATGACACTCGGTGGCACAAGGCTGCACATCAAGGGTCTACATGAGGGTACTGAACCCTGAAATTACTTGAAATATCATTTGTGCATTAATTTAGATATCGTATTCTGTATAAAGCATGATTGCTCTAAAATTATTCAGAGAAATATGAAATCTTAAATATGCAAACACTTTTCGCACTGTTTGTAAATACACACTCATACATTTGATACGTTTCTGGGCACAATTACGTATACCAGTTGCTAATAGAGAGCTTATTTTAAATGATACAAGATTTGTGATATCGGAAACTGGTTTTCAGTCAATTAGCAGGAGGTGCTCATAAAATCGATTCTACTCAGGTATGAGGGGGCATCCTATAAAGTGAGCACTACAAGCGTTAGATTAAGATAAAGCTATTCCAGAGTTTTTTGGCAACGATAAACAGTGGTAAATGAATGGATACTAGTCAAAGGAACAAGACCTGAACTGCTTTTGACTGGAAATAAAGAAGCATTAGTTGACATATGTAAAGTAGAAAACTGTACATAACACAATAGCATACATATCCAACATAAGACAATAAAAACAATCCAGAGTACGTACATCACAACAAAACAGAATACAAGTAACTTTCTCCATACAAACAATTTGCTTGTGCTACTGAACTAACACAAGAAAGAGCTACAACTCTTATCCGTAGCTCATATTGGAATTTATTTTCATGAAGTGCGTTCACTTCGTGGACTAGATCACAAAACATTCTTGACTGGGGTTATTTCATGTTCTTGGTGTTGAATTGAGGGAGGGCTTGCTACCAACACCATTTACACCATATTAGGAAAACAGGTGTCTGGAGGTGGTAATGTGGAAGCACCATTTGTACACATTTGTAGCATGGCATTTTATTGTGGTGGTGATGTGGTCTGTTGTTTTGTGGGCTGCTTTGTTTTTGTGCTACATTTTTGCAATAAGAGTTTGTTGTGTCGTACTATAGTTATTCATTGCATTGGAAGCAGACTGCTATGCTTTGCTACCAGGTTTTTCCCCAATAAATCCAACTTGTTAATAATATGCAGCGTTAAATTAAATAAATGCCCTCAGGCGAAAGAGAGGGACAACTAGCTAGTGCTATGTATTTTTTTAGAGGCAGTGTTTCTAATACAAGGGCTGTATATCTCTGTTCATAAGGTTTCCTTTCTTTCTATGCCTACTTTAAAAAAAAAACCTTAAACAGCATCTTTAGCCTTCCAACGTAGAAATGGATATATGAATCAGTTGGAGGCTGCCTTTCTATCATCTCACTAAAAGAATTCAAAGAGGTCGTATACAGTTTTCCAGTTGTCCTTGTCAGGGCACAGTTAAGTCACTGTGAACCTCATTATGAGGGGGCATCCTTAATTCCATTGTTTCCGGTAGCAGCAGCTGCCAGACACATTTGAATTATAAGATCTGTGGCATTCCTGTAGATCTGTTTATTTTCACGCAAAGATTTCGACAGCTGAAAGCAGCCAACATCTCTTTGTGAAACTCTGGGTGACCATGATGGATTGCCAGGGAACCAAAAGCCGGAAATTACCAATTCCCTCTGTAATTCCTCATTTCTCATCCTCTGGGTCCCATTTTTAATGGTTGTATTAACTACAGAGTTAGCGGTACTCCTGATGTAGGTAACACCAAGGGTGGAAAAATTCCAGGGGCATATTAGCAACAAATAGCGATAATGATTGCTAAATGCGCTTAGCGTATTTTTTTTATCGCCGGATGATTTCGCAGAGATAACGTACTATTAGCAACGTTTATCTCTAAAGTGATAAAATATCCGGCAATAGCTGCTCAATACGTAAATATATCGCTGGAAGTCCAGCGATATTCAGGCATTAACGCTAATGGGGACTTAACCTGAATATCCACCTCCCATTGGATATACAGATTAAGTCTTGGTCTGAGCAGGCGTTAGGTTCTGGCGATATTCGCGCATAGCGCATTTTTTTTTATCGCTTCTCCTGTCTTGCTAATAGGCGACATCTGTGTTAGCGACTGCTTTCAGTCCTTAACAGGTTCGGTACGCCCAATTTGAATGTCATTAGTGATAAATATCGCTGACATGCAAAGCGGGCCCCAAACCTGTAGCTATCGCCTATAAGCTGCCGCTAACTGCTGTTAGCTACAGCTTGCTAATAGGGCAATAATCGCCGCTTTAGCGGGAAAAAATCCTGCTAAAGCGGCGATATCGCCCTTGCTATTATGCCCCCCAGTCCGTTATTCGGGCCACTCGTAATGAGGGCCTAAATGCAATTGCAAAATATTGTAATAAAAGGAGCATGCAAAAAAGAAGTTAACAAAAATAAATATTTACAGGTGAGTGGCTGCATCCTTTTATAAGTCAAACAAAAGGGAGGGGGGATCAGGAGCAGTTATGGTCCAGTGCCGGTGCTGCAAAACAATGTGTAGTCACAACAAAAGGGGGCACTGTTCCGTCGGTTAATGTGTAGCAAAATTACATGCACACCCCGAACTAGGAAGGAAAAGAATCAGAGATCCAATAGAAGGAGAAAGGAACTAGGGTCCGTTCTTGGGCCTCTCAGTGTACCTCACAGGGAGGGAGGGGAAGACACTCTGTGTCTCTTGTTGCCCTGACACACCCCGAAGGATGTCATGCTTCATCATTGGGCGTTGCTCCTCGTTGGGCCGGCACTGCAATGCCCAACGGGTCCCCCGAAGGGTCGCTTTGGCAGAGATCTTTTAAGAGAACAGCCGTATGATGTGTGCGGGCATGTGGAGAGGGTATGTGGAGAGGGTCTTATTAAGTGATGGTGCAAGTGAAAAAGTGGATAAAAATGGCTAGGGGATACCCAAACGCAATGATTTTAATTATGAAATATAGGTACCCCTGTCATGCTTAAAAAACAAAAGAGGTTGTGGGTTACAATGTGGGTATTTTATGTGCCCTAAGTAACGTGTTGTCAGGTCAACATGTTTTGCGCTCACGTGGTCAAGAAGATCCAGTGCGCTTCGTCAGGACCAGTGTGAAAACCTAATAAGACAAAAGTCCAGGGGTTTGCCGAAGTGTGTGAATGTGTAGGAGGCTGCAATGCTACCCCCCTCTGTTGGAGGTACACACGGTGCTATGCTCCTGTTGGAGTACCGCAGTGAACAGATAATTTATCTTTCCTCCAGAAGAACCTAGAATAACGGTGGAGAACAAGAAAGGGGAAAGAAATAGGAAATGTAGGAAACATTTAGATACACTGAACACATGTGTACGTCTATCCCAATGTTGGTACAAATGACATCCGTACTATGGTTGTAAAGTGAACGTAGGAGGCAAAGATCCTGTAGTTGCCCAGTGGTGTGCCAAGGTCAGTTGCCCGGTATCATCTGCCAACCATCTGAGGGTGGCAAAAAACCACGTCTTCCATACCGGCCTTAAGCACTTGGCAACTTAGTCATAGCCTCTGAGTACCACTGCCTACACATAATACACAATAGCCATTTCAGCAAGAGCATCCAGTGCGAGTGGCCCAGTGCTGAATAGAAATCCTCCGTGAACACTAGAGGAAACTACAAAGCATACAGTGCCCCTCCCCTGGCCGCCCGAGCCTCCTTTTTATTACAATTGAGTTGGGACATACGAAAATAGAATACGTCGTGTTGAACTTCCAAGTCATATTAATATAAATACTCGTACGTTATCTGTGGTGCCTTTGTGTGTCTTTTCTTCTTTGTGTATGTTTTTACTTGCATCCTTCCTACCTCCCACTAATTACAACATTAACAGACTGAGGGACGTAATAACAAGGGCGATATCGCCGCTTTAGCGGGACTTTTTTCGGCTAAAGCGGCAACATTTTTATTGCCCTATTAGTAAGCTGTCGCCTGCTCAGACCAGGACTTAACCTGTATATCCAATGGGATGTGGATATTCAGGTTAAGTCCCCATTAGCGTTAATGCCTGAATATCGCTAGATTTCCAGCGTTATTCACGCATTGAGCTGATATCGCTGGATATTTTATTGCTTTAGAGATAAACGTTGCTAATAGCACGTTATCTCTGCGATAATATCCGTCGGCGATAAAAAAAATGTGCTAAGCGCATTTAGCGATAATTATCGCTATTTGTTGATAATATGCCCCTGAGTCAAATTCCTTTTGTTGTTCCAGATGCTTTTATACGTTTTACACTTAAGGTGATGATCAACCTAGAAAAGATTTGATTGGATTTAACCCACAGCCACGCGCTAATCAGGGCACTTACACTATACATCCTTCCAGGCAATGATGTACATAATTAGGGCAGATAGTGTCCCAGATTTGTCAGGACAGTATTGATGTTCCATGATCTGTCTCAGCAAATTACAGAAACTTTAGCACGTCTTGGTTTTCAGAGAGCAGTGACTGAACACAGCGGGAGGCAAGTTTCCATGTGTTCCAAAAAAGAATTAGTTAGCAGCCCTTGGCAGAAAGAAATTCAGTTAACACAGATGTTATTGTTTGTAAAAGTGAGATTTAATTTCCCTTAGTGCATTATTGCTTATTATGCTGTTTAATGTGGTAAACAACTCCACTTTCAGGCAATTTAAAAACAACATCAAATATTCTACTTTAACACAAGATAATATAGACTGGTAATAACGGAGGCTGTCAAGCGCAATGGTCATGGGGAGAATCATTTCATATCCCTTGCTTTGATGTTATCATAGTTTTACTGTTTCAAACAACTTCCTGATTTAAAAGTGTAGTAATCAGGGATGAGACCAGTAGATGTAGTTAATGTAGCTTTATTGAAGTAAAGTTAATGCAGGTAGATAGGTATTTATAAGCTCCTTCAATGTCTTGGATAAGTCCCAATAATAGTCCTACCGGGAGTAGCCTGCTGGCTGCTCAGCCCCATTCATCCAACTGTCACTCTCCACAGTCACTCAAGCCTTGCACACCTAGCTCACACACCAAACATTCCATTTAGAATACTCACATAGGCTGAGCAGCTAAGGAGAAGAATAACATGAGATATATAGTAAGAGGAGAATACTACATACCTCTTTCCTTATAAATGAAAGACAGTGCTAAACATCATGAAACTATATGCTTAAGGAAATAAGATAAGGTAAAACTAAAAATACATTAACATCATAAAACTGTAAACATGCCAGTAAAAGAAAAGTTGATGAATATGTACCAAACATCCTATGATTGTAAACAGCTTAGTAAGGATGTTGTTTCGTCAAAAGATAGGCAACATAGTCAATAACCCTGGGATGATATACATAATAACACCACTAGAGGGAAAGAAACTACGCTATAAAAAGAGAAGGGAAAACGGTAAAAATATATGAAATACAAAATACCCATCTCCCTTTTTTAATATTGGTAAAAAAATTGAATAGAACTTGTAGATAATCCCATGTAGGGAAACTCCTTATAAATATGTGGAAAGAAGGACAGTTTACCCAATTTCCTGCCCCCAGTCTAAACAGGGAACAACTAATACGTATGTAAAAATGTGGACAAAAGGAGACTATTATCCAGTGTCCTGTCTCCCATCTTTAATGGGGACAACTAAATGTGGTCTCCGTGTAGAGACATATGTAGTCTCGATGTAGAGACAATTCATTCCTAAAAAAACTAAGGGACTAAAAACCCATTGTCATGTCTTTAACCAAGATAAGACATAAAAGTTAAGTCCTGTGTATTGGACAACAAAAGTGTAGATGTGGACAATAAGGACTTGTACCAAATGTCCTGCCCCCCTTCTCGTCAAACAAAAGGGGACAACTTAAAACAAAATGAAATGAGATGAAAACACTCCAGTTGTTTGGAGACAAGGTATGTGAAAAGTTTTCAAATCGTGCGGCGCAAGGCGTCTTAAGCACGCAGGGTTCCACCCCTGCAACAAGTCAAATGTCTACCCTCATGTAAGGGTACATAAGTAATTCAGCGTAAAATTTGACACAAAAATCCTTAAAAATATACTCTGACGTAATGTCCACCTTCTTGTGTAAGTGAACAACATTTGTGTAAAATTAGAAATAACATTTACCCTGCGTAGGGCCACCCTTCATGTAAGGGAACAACAACCCCATGACATTTACCCTGCGTAGGGCCACCCCCATGTAAGGGAACAACAACACCATGAAGGGACCTGTAAAAAACCTAAGAAACATTTAAGATTACCAAAACATGTAAAGCTGTGAAGATAATAGAAATTACTGTAATGCGAGAAACATTCTACAGAAAACTGTGATGCGTGAAACAGCCAGGAGATGGCAGTATAATTCAGAGTAGGCAATTCCACTCAGTAGCGCTAGTGTACCTTAAAATAAACAAAAGAAGAGTTTACGAAGTACTATAAGTTAATAAAGCGAGTGGAAAGTTTTAAAGGAAACATTTTGCGCTTTTAAGGTAATATCGTGGGCAGTTAGAGTCAAAGCGCCTTCAAACTAACTGAAATGAAATTTTTTTTTACTACTCAAAGTGTTGTCGATGTTCGAAGAGGTCCTCCTGTGAACACCAGACACTGACCAAACTGCAGAGCGTCTGTACCTTACGAAGAACAGTTCCAACTGTGAGGAAGCATCAGTGTGAAATCATATCAGCCTGTCACTGAGCATTAACATTGTCGAGTGCAGTCAAATCAATAAAGAACATTGAAATGTAAAAAAACGTGGTTAGCAATAGACAGGCTGGGAGTTAGGATGAAACAGCATAAACAGAAACGTTATCAACTTCAAGATGGCGTCACGTTGTCTGACGTCGTGTCGGAAGGTTCAAGGCAAGTCTTTGCGTGAAAATAATCAGAGGAGCAGCGCTTCACCAGATGCGTCACAGAGACTGCACGGGACGGCATCAAAGATGAGGTGAGCGCGAGAGCAGAGTTGTTTTAAATTTTGAAAATGTAGTTGTTTTACACAAAACAAGCACTGGCAAGAGAAAAGATGAAAACAAACATCTTGGCCTGAGTTAATAAACCGTACATTCAGGATTATATCTTCCCCTGACTGAGAGGCCATGAGGAGAAACTGACTTTGCTCCTTTAACGTTTAGTCGAGTTATATGGCACTTAGAACAGACTGTGCCAGAACGGAAACCTGACTTAACCTTCATGCCCCACCTGTCTTCAATTCATTGACTTGGCGACTCTGGCATCACAAGGCAAAGCTGAAACATAGTTCATATTATAGATGATTCAAAGAGTGGACATGTAGTAATACACTCTGCTTGAAACTGAGGTCTCTTCACACAGCAAACTTCTTTTCCTTTGATGTAAAAACGTTTGGGCTGACCACAACTGATAGACATTGACTGCAGTTTTCTCCAATGTCCCAAAGCTGCCACAATCATGTACACAATCTGTGCAGAAACCATGTAGAAAAAATAACGTCTTACTGTACATTGAAGATCAGTTTGCGCAGCATTTTTGAAGTAGGCTGTAGAAGTGACTTGCTTAGATGATATACAGCACGTTTGTTTGGGGGCTGTCCGGTGTGAAGGACACCGGTAGGACTGCACTGCGCGCTGTTTTTGAGTATGTATCATATGTTTCATTATTAGCTTAAAGTCTTTAAAGAAAGATACCTGTGAGGCCTTGTGAATGTCTTCCTTGTTGCTTCTTCTTCTTTTTTCTTTGTTTATCCATTCATTGTTTGTAATATCTTCACAACAGCGTTTTGTAAGAGACATGTTGAGGTTTCTTTAGTCACTTGTACCTCCTTTTAAGCGTAGATACGTCTCCAAGTCGTCGCCATAAATTTTATGTAGTAATCAGGGATGAGACCAGTAGATGTAGTTAATGTAGCTTTATTGAAGTAAAGTTAATGCAGGTAGATAGGTATTTATAAGCTCCTTCAATGTCTTAGATAAGTCCCAATAATAGTCCTACCGGTGATGGAGCGAGATAGAAAACAAAATTTTGTTTAAACTCGCAAAGTCACATTTCCATAACATGAATAAAATTATTAATGATTTGTGATATGTCGTGCTAATACAACTTAGATTAAACTTTACACGTGGGGGGACTAACATGTGTGCTCATAA
Organism: Lissotriton helveticus; assembly: GCF_964261635.1. Lineage (NCBI taxonomy): Eukaryota > Metazoa > Chordata > Amphibia > Caudata > Salamandridae > Lissotriton > Lissotriton helveticus. The sequence goes on along the minus strand of NC_136063.1, from coordinate 1,297,694,121 downwards.
ACGTGCATAAATGTTGCATCTTTTTGTTCGTGCAAAATAATAAAATAATTTATTGTTTTCGTTTTTGTCATTACTAACTGCTGCAAACTTAAAAGAAGCATGTGCTTGTTTTGCTTTTCCTTGTCTGTGTGATGTCATTTCTACTATTCTAGGTGCATATGGGTCTCATGGAAAAACGGAGACTGGTAAATATAAACGCTGCTTTATTTGTTTGCAATGGCTAGGTAACATTTTGATTAATCGGGTGGGTTAATTAATTAGTAAACCATGGGGTGGATACAGAATCTACATTATTTCCTACATTAATACTTTTCTTGTGTTTGTTTTATACTAGAAAACATAAGTTGCCTGCTTTTGGGCCTAGTCATTAGAACCGCAGAAAAAGAGCTGACATATAATTCTGCAGAAAGTCACGAGACGCCCATTCTGAATTAAAGCGTTTATTGAAGCTGCATTCACAAAGCAAAAACTGATGAGCTGACATCATTCTGTCGGACATGGCCAAGGTCGAAAGTGAACATTTTGTCAGTCCTTAACTTGGCATCCGCGGAAGTGTAATGAAAGTCTATGGAAGCTGCGAGGATGACTAAATACATAGTTGCAAACGCAGGAAGCTTCTGGCTTCACGTGGAAGAGACAATGGTCTTTATGAGACATGATTTCATGGAACTTTTTGAGAAACGGGTGACATGTCACTTGTCACTCTCAGCCAATGGGACGTCGAAGATTTCTGAAAACTTTCCTTTGCGTAGTTAGTTAGCGTAGAAAGGTATAAAAAGTCATGCCCTTAGGGTTGGGCTGGCTGCTGCTTTCTGACTTTCCGATGAGGGTGATGTGCTGCTGGACTTTGCGTGGAGCACGTAAGAATCCTCAAAGAACTTTACTTTAATTTCTATCTATTTAGCTCAGTCAGGGAATTAGATTTTAGAAATGCTAAACTTTATATATTCACTTTGATTTTGATTCACTTGCTTAAATTGTATTTTCTCATATTTCATTATAATCATGCTTGCATTATTGCTAATAAATTTCATTCATAAAACTTTCAACTTATATACCATAATTTAGAAAATAAAATCTTACTTTTGACAAACAAGCTGGTCTTGGTTATTCAGAAGTGTAGGTTACTATTAGCTAGATCACGTCGCCTATGGTGGTCGTTTAAATGGTTGGGTTTTATTCTAATGACAATATTCTTTCTGCAAATGTATAAATATGTATATAGTTTGTAGATAATGTGTATATAGATTTATTCTGACCACCTGATTCAGTAGGCCCAAAATATATCAGGTTCATAAATGGGTCCATATCTAGTTTAGAATTTTGTTTATAGGTTATGAAGTTGGGTAGCGTTATTTATGATATATTTTCTATAGCCCGCTGGATCAATTCTCTGGTAGCAGAAATTGATGGTTGCTAAGGGGTAACCAAGGTAATATGTTGGTTGCTAAGGGTTGCGTTATGGTAGGGAAATAGGATCGATGTTTTAACACTTGTTGAGTTCGTTTTTCGTGCCTATCTGTAAGCTATACCGGTATAGATTGTGTGGCGAGAAATTAGTCACGCAAGCCATCTGTTCTGTTTGTAGTGATATCGCCGAGTATCACAAGAGGTATCGCCGTGTACCATAGTGTTGTCGCCGAGCAGCACAGTTTTAGGGCTAGGTCTGAATCTTGTATAGTGAGGGTTTCCTAAGAAATCAAAGCAGCATGAGAATAGGGACAAAGCGCCTTCCATAAAACTCACTGTGATGAGAGTATTAGTTATATCCGAGCTTGAATGAAGGGTAAAATTAACGTCGGTGCATGATTATCTATAAACAGGTTAGAGTCCTGTACGGGTACATGTTTCATATCTATAAACAGGTGAGAGCCCTGTACGGATAACGTCGTTATTTTGCTAACGGTGCATGATTTCTATAAACAGGTGAGAGTCCTGTAAGGATTTCATGTGTGTTTGAAATTAGGGAATTTTCCGTGTAAAAGTGCGAGTTTGAATTGTATTTTATGTTCAAGTGGAACTCTTAGAACTTTCACTTCGCGGTGGGTTCAGAGCAAAGCGAGTTCATAATTATACTTGTTAGAAGGGTGGGGTAAGGTTACTCTACTGACAATTGAATATTATCCTTAGTGTGAATAGCGCCGTCTATTCCGAAGTGTGGATACTTGAATGTATGTAAACTATCCTAAATAGTGAAACGAACAGATGTTGTCTTTATAGTCATTGTTAAGAATTAATTTACACTGAAAAGTGTCCTTAAAATGGCGCTGTGAAAAGATTTTGTGAAGGAGGGGTAAGCGCCAGGAGTGAGAAACGAGAAACCGCAGCTGCTGTATACGTCACAGAGCCGCGCTGGGATTGGGTGACCTACGTCACAAGCTGTATTCTGATTGGCTCTTAAGTCTCTGACGGCCTGTGAGTTGATTGGTCCTTCAGAAAAACTCTAAAATTTATTGGTTGAGCAGAAAAGTGACGTAGCTCAACTGTCATTGGCTTGTTGGTGTGTTTCGCGCACGGATTGGTTGTTTTGCGGAACATCCCGGAAATATTTTACGAACGATTTTGTGAATTAAATTTAACTTTTAAAAATGAGTTATCATTTTAAACATGTTGAGAAAAAGACAACATTATTTCAGAAATTCAAAAATTTATTTTCACCTGACAAGAAAATCGAAACGCGAGGTGGTAAACTACTTCATAAGTATAAAACACCTGCAGCGTACATGGAAGGTGAATACGGATATCATACTGTCTTATGGTTCGACAGTTGGAAACGCTATACTAAAAACGACGGTGTTTTAGCTTGGCCTGATGATGGTTCATTTAATGTAAGAGTTTTAAGAAACTTACGAGAGAAAATGAATGTTCTTGTTCCAAAACCGAGACCAACTCAATTTGAAGCTTTAGTTGAGTGGGAAGACGAGATGTATCAGTTACAAAGAGAAGCTAGTGGAATTAAAAGACCTTCTAAAAATCCATCTTGGAAAAGAGAAACTCATGAAGATAGATTGCGAATGTGGAGACAGGGAAACATGAGTGAAGGATTGTATTTAATTCATGAAATGGTAATGGGTTCTCCTACAGGGAAATCTATGGAAAGTGAATCTGAGGATGCAGTTATGGAAGAAATATATACAACTACTAGAAAGAATCAACCTAATCAGCCTTTGAGACCTCCTAGATCATGGTCTACTCCGGTGGTTTCTACTGAAACTTCACCGAGTGCACCTCCAATTAGTGAAGCTCCTAAACTTTATCCAAATAATTGTGAAATCACTGAGACTCCTAGAAGATCAGAATTCGAGAATGCTCGAAATGAAGGTAGACATTTTACAATGACTCCAAGAGCAAGGGAACCTCCAAAAGATTATGCAAGAGAGGCAAGAAATGTTGAAGATGTTGATTATAATGAATATATAAAATCTAAAGAAGAATTAATTAAAAGAATGACAAAAGGCATGGAAGCTGTCACAGTTCCAGTAACTATTGGTCCTGTTCAGCCTGTATTTGATCAAAAGAATGCAAACAAAAATGGATTAACTATTCCTTTAAATACAGAAATTCAAAAGGCTGCTGAAAAATTTTATTCAGATTTAACGGAATTAAACACTTCTAAATCAAGAATGCCTGATTTAACTTTTAATGAGGATTTATCTCCAAAAACACCAATGGGTGCTATGTCAGATATAGGGAGTCCTGAAGTCAGGGTAACCACACCAAAACTTGATGTGGCCAAATTAAAAGCGAATATCGAAGAATTAATAATTGGAACAATTGGCCCAGATAGTTTAAATTACTATCGGGATGATGAACTACTGTTCATTTGCAAAAGCATTCAGTGGAAAACGAAAAATAAATATGATCAATTAGAGGATCTAGCTGCAGAACTTGAAATCGATGTGAGTAAACAAAAGAATTTTGCAAAGCATTACAGATTAGACTTTTCAGAAAGTGACATTGAGAGTTTGAACTCAATGGGAAGAATAGTTCACATTAAAGATTTGATTGTCTATATCAAAAAGCTAGGAGAACTGAATAAATGGAGAGTAAAATGGACGAAAAAGAAGGAAGATGAAAGATTGGATAAATTGTCAAAACAATTTCCAATGAGAGAAGTTGCAGGTGGAGGATATGTTCATATCCCGTGGTCAAGACAGGACATTCTGTTATTTACAAATGACTTTCCAAAATTGAGGGAAAAACCAGTTGAGTGGTACAGGCAAGTTGATAGATTTATCAAAGTGTCAAAAGTTCTGTGGATTGATTTAGATGGATTTTTTGACATTGTTGTTCCATCTGATCTTTGGACAGAATGCAAAATATCGATTAGTTGGCCAAAAGCAGAACCTGAACGAATCAAAGAAACAGGTGCTCCAAATCCACTTGTAATGGATTTCTATGAGAAAGTAATTGTTTGGATGAAAAACAAAATTCCACCCAAAGAAGTTGATTGGGTTAAAATAGAAAGAACAGAACAGGAAACAAAAGAATCAGTTCATTCTTTTTATGAAAGACTATTGTTAATTTTTAAACAATACAGTGGTTATGAAAAATTAGATGAAAAAGACATGAGTCATTTTGTCTATAGATTTGTTTATGGACTAAAACCTGAAATTGGAGATATGATCAGAACTAATATTGTCGGATGGCAATCACTATCTGTAGATGATATTCTAAGAAAAGCAAAATATTGTAGCGATGAAATAGAAGTAAAACAGAAGAAGCTGAAGGAGAAAGCCATGTGGGCTCAGGTAAAGGTGGCTGAGCAACAGATTGCCAGCATGGGAAATAAGAACACTAATTTTGTTCAAACTGGAAATACAAACCAGATACAAGGAAAGTTTAAAGGTAATAATTTCCCAAAGAAATTTAGCCCAAAGATAGAAGAGCTGAAACAAAGATTACCTTGTTTTAATTGTGGCGAAATTGGACATTGGAGGGACGAGTGTCCTCATCCTCCTAAAAACTTAAAGAATCCCTTATTGAATCCACAGATGCAGAATGGTGTTGACCTGCAGCGACAGCTACAGATGCAACAGGGGTTAAACGAATTTATTGTTCAGCGACAGTTACAGCAACAGCAACAACAACAGGTGAATAATCGTCAAGACCAATTGCCACAACCACCTTTTCCGAATTGTGGGGGAGTTCAAAAATATAATCCAAACGTGGGATTTCAGGGAAGTGAACAGGTAATAAAACCACAGAAACAGCAAAAGCAGCAAAAGGTTCAAATGCAAAATGCTTCACAACAATTTTTATTAGCAGAAAGTCAAGACAGTGATTCTGATGATTATTGCTGACGGTGCCCGAGAGAGGAGGAAGAGTGTGTCGTTGGAGCCACTCTTGAGGTTGACCAGTCTGGTCCTTATGTAAACGGGAAAGTTAATGATGTAGACATCACTTTTCTAGTGGACACTGGTGCTACCCGTTCTACTGTTAGATCAGTGGAAATTGAAAACCTACCTCTCTCTGGGGATACCATCCAAGTTGTCGGAGTAAGTAATCAGCAAATTAAAACAGACTTAACTGATCCAGTACCAGTTGAAATTGGAAATTACAGAGACAAACACAGATTTGTGGTTTGTAATAGTAGTCCAGTAAATCTATTAGGCAGAGACATCTTATGTAAAATGAATTGCAGAATATATTGTTCTCCTGATGGAGTTGAGTTACAAACAATGGAGGAAGATGGTTTATACAGAATGACAATGATGATGATGGAAGCAGAAGAAACAAAATTGTTTCCTGCATTTGAAGAAAAGGATTTACCTGAAGAGCTAAAAGGAACAGTGAAATCTGAAATATGGGATTTTACTGGGAATGAGATGGGTCTGATGAAAAACGTAGATCCTGTAAAGGTTGCATTGAAACAGGGAATAGAATTTCCAAACACTCCACAGTATAAAATGAAAACTGAAACAATTGAAGGTATTACACCTATAATTGAAAAATTAATCAAGCAAGGTGTATTAAAGGAAATGAAAAGTAGCTCTTGTAATTCACCAATTATGGGAGTTAAAAAGTCTAACGGAACATTTAGGATCGTACAAGATTTGAGAAAGGTTAATCAAATTGTCGTTCCATGTTGTCCTGTGGTTCCAAATCCAGCAGTAATTCTATTTCAGATTCCACATGATGCTGAATGGTACACAGTCATTGACCTTTGCAATGCATTCTTTACTGTTCCCTTACATCCAGACAGTTATGAAATCTTTGCTTTCAGATTCCAAGGTAAGACCCTTGGATGGACAAGAATCCCTCAGGGCTATACAGAAAGTCCTTCAATCTTTAATGAATTGTTAAAAAGATCATTAGAAGATTTAGACTTACCAGGTAGGTCTACGTTGGTGCAGTATATTGATGATTTGTTAATAGCTGCAAAGACAAGAGAAAATTGTGTAATGGACACAATAATTCTGTTAAATCGCCTTGTAGAAGAAGGACATAAAGTGTCCCCAGCAAAACTACAGTTTTGCAAACAAGAAGTAAAATATCTTGGTCACAGAATTGCAAAAGGAAAAAGACAAGTAACAATAGAGAGAATAAAAATGATTCAAGCAATGTTACCGCCAAGAACACAAAGACAGGTCAGAATGTTCTTGGGAATGGTAGGTTACTGTCGACAATGGATAAGTGGATTTTCAGTAATTGCAAAACCACTACAAAGACTGACTAAATCAGATGTAAAAGATCCAATTATTCTCAATGATGCTGAGATGGAATCTTTTGAGAACCTGAAAAAGAGCTTATGCCAAGCTCCTGCTTTAGGTATGCCAAATTATGAGAAAGATTTTGAACTGTATTGCAGTGAGAGAGAAGGATGTGCATTATCTGTATTAATACAGAGACATGGAAATTTAAAGAAACCTATTGCATACTTCTCTGCAGTTCTTGATCCAATTGCAAAAGCATTACCAGGTTGTTTGAAAGCAGTTGCAGCTACAAGTATCAGCCTCGAACAAAGTGAAGGAATCATTATGGGATTTCCTGTGAAAGTTTTTGTGCCTCATTCAGTTGAAATATTACTGACAAGAGGTAAGACTCAACATCTAACAAGTAGCAGATTGACAAAGTATGAGAAAATCATACTGGGAGCAGATAATGTTTCGATTTCAAGATGTTTGAATCTGAATCCTTCTACATTACTGCCTGATTCTGAAATTGTTGATGACATCGAAACTGAACATGAATGTTTAGATGTCATGGAATTCTGCACTAAACCAAGAAAAGACATCAAAGACAGACCTTTGTCTGAATCGGATTTTGTCTACTTTGTAGATGGCTCATGCTTAAGATCCGAAGGAGGTGTCTTGAAAGCTTCATACTCAGTTTGTACAGTTGTAGATGTTGAAGAAGCATCATGTCTTGAAGGAGTTCAATCAGCACAAGTGGCTGAATTGATTGCTTTAATTCGTGCATGTGAAATATCAAAGGATATAAGAGTTACCATCATTACTGATAGTCAGTATGGGTACGGAGTTGTACATGATTATGGACAACTCTGGTCACAGAGAGGATACATGACATCAAGAGGATCACCAATTAAAAATGCAGTTTTCATTAGAAGATTAATTGAAGCAATACAATTGCCAAAAGAAATTGCAATTGTCAAATGTGCAGCGCACACTAGAGGAACTGATTATATTTCCAAGGGAAATGCCTTCGCAGACGAAACAGCAAAGTACTGCGCAAGGAAAAATTATTCATACAATCGGGAGAGGAGTAAAGAAACTGATTCAAATTCATTAATGCTAACAACTGTTGTAGAAACATGGCATGAGATTAGAGATTTACAAAACGAAGCAGATGATGAAGAAAAAGACCTATGGTTAAGATCAGATTGTAGACCACGTGAAGAAGATGGAGTGTGGGTTTACAAAGATGGCAGAGTAGTTTTACCAAATTGCTTGATTGCTGACATGGCCAGATTATATCATGGTCCTGCACATCTAGGAAGAGATTCTATGGTCAGACTTTTCAGAGAAACATGGTTCAATACCAAGTTTAGAACCATTGCTGAATCTTTTTGTCAAAGGTGTTTGTCATGCCAACAAATGAATCCAAACAGAAAATCAGTGGTGGGGACAGGAATAATTGGTCGAGAAGGTGGTCCCTTTACCAGATTACAAATAGATTTCATTGAAATGCCTTTACACAACTGTTTGAAATATGTGCTTGTAATTGTATGCTTATTCTCAAGATGGGTAGAGGCTTTCCCTACACGACATTGTGATTCAATTACAGTAGCAAAACTAATGCTCAGAGAAATCATCCCAAGGTACGGTTTTCCAGTCACTATTGAGAGTGATGGAGGAAGCCATTTTGATAACAAACTGATGAAGTTAATTTGTGAAGCTTTGAGCATTGAGCAGAAAATACACTGTGCATACAGACCAGAGGCATCAGGTGTAGTTGAACAAATAAATGGAACAATCAAAAACAGAATTGGAAAAATGTGTCTTGAGACAGGTATTAAGTGGACAGATGCTCTTCCACTTGTTTTGATGTCATTAAGAAGTACACCAGATAAAAAGACAGGTTTGAGTCCTCATGAAATTTTAATGGGAAGAGTTATGAGGCAAGTTTTTGTACCTGTAGGTAAACTGTTGAGCATAAATGACAGTGCAATTTTGGATTACTGTAAAAGGTTATCTGATATGGTAACTTCTGTGTCTAATCAGGTGGGAACTGAAGCTCAATCAAATGAAAAAGTTTTGACTCATGATCTGAGACCTGGCGATTGGGTCAGAACGAAAGTACATCGGAGAAGGAATTGTCTAACTCCTAGATGGCAGAAACCTAGGCAGATAATCTTGATCACTACTAATGCTGTAAAGTGCAGAGGATTGAAACGCTGGATTCATCCTAGTCATACTATTCCAGTACCAACTCCTGAGAGTTCTGATGTTGAAAGTGATACCACAGATGATTCTGATTCTGAGGCAGAAGACAGAACAGAAGGTGAAGTAATTCCAGATTCTGAAGATCGACAAGAAAGTCGACATCTGGAAACTGTGCCAGTGAATGGAAATCTGACAAGAAAAGACTTAGAAATCATTGAAATAGATTCTGAAGGTGAAGAGAATCTGTTAAAAGGAAAGATAACTGAGGATTCGGTTGTCTCTATTGAAGACAAAGAAGCTGAACCAAAAGAAGTTTCAGACCAGGAGAGTATCGAAAGGCAGAGAACAAACTCTGAAGTAAGGAACAAAAATCCGAAATCTGGGAAGTTAGAGGTAATTGAGGAAGAGGAGGAGAACGAATTACCGAGTACCAGTGATGGAAGACAAAGTGAAGTTCCTGAAGGAGTGAAATTGCCGAATAGAGAAGTTCCTGAGTCAATTGAAATTTCAGACTACGAAACTGAAGAAAGTGACGTGGAAGGTGAAAGTGAAAACAGAAAGAAAAGGACTTGGAAGTCAGAATCAAATAATTCTGAACCAAAGAAGAAGTACGTAAGAAAAGCAGACTACTGGCCTGGTGGAAGATTGAGAGTCAGATTGATCAAAAAGCCAATAGAACAAGTAGAAGAAATCAGTAGTCAAAAGAGTCCTGGAAAAGAAGTTGGAGTTGGAAGAAAAATTGAAGTGATATCAAGAAAAGGGAAGAGGATAATAAGACCAAATCAAAAATACAAGTCTCCTGAGTGGACTTACTTAGTAATTCCACCTGTTATTGACATATATGATAGTAGTGAAGAAGAAAACGAAATACAAGAAATTAGTGACAATGATTGAAGTATAGAATTATTAAATTGGCAAAAGGCTGAAGAAAATTTGTTAGTAGACACAAGGTCGAAGAAAAACTGTTTAGTTGAAGAAAACTTATGTATGACATAAGGTCGAAGAAATCTTGTTTAGGGTTATAAAAGAAAAATATATTTTAAAAGGGGGGTGTATATAAATTTTAAAATTTATTTTTATTTTTGAGGCTAAAACTAACCTAAAAATGCCTTATGTTAAGGAGAACACTTCAAGATGTTCTGTTTTTAAAAGATGCTGTAAGATGACTCTGGTATGTCTGCTCATTTTAGTTCTGCTCTGGTTGGTACTAGCTGTGATTATCCCTTTAGAAATGAATAGAGAATTACACAAAGTTAACATAACAAGCAAAGCTCTGGTTAGCCAAACTAAACATAGTGCATCTGCAAAAGTTATTGATCATCAGCCTAACATTCATCAAGATAAATCAATAGGTGATTTTTCAAGTAATACATTCACAAAGTTATTGAGTGAATATGTAAAGGTAATGGATGCAAAAGACTGCTATGTCTGTGTTAAGTTACCTGCTTCTGTTTCTGAGGGAGTAACATATAATATGCTTCCTCTCACTTATGCTGTAACATGTAGTGTATTAACTAGTTTATTTTATCAAACTGGTCGTTTAGAATATTACTATTCAAATTATGATGAAATTTTTGCTAATGTTAAGATTGATAATGCTTTAAATAAGCATAAGAAAGCAAAACAAATGAGAGAATATTTCCTTGTTACTAATGAACTCACATATGAGTATGCTTACAAGAATAATCTAACATGTAAATTAAGTGCTGAAGGAAAGAAATTCTTGAATATGGTTGAGGAGAGAAGAGCAATTTATAAGAGAAATGAATTAGTCAAGCAGACTAAGTCAGCCTTCTGGCAAAAAGAGGATGAGAAATTAAATGGTAAAATGCTTGAAAATATTGCAATTCACATAGACAAACCTGTTAGTGGAAAGCTTTGCATTAGAAGAGATAATACACTTTTTGATAATTATTTTGTAGGTGCAAGTAACTGTGAAGATACTTATCAGATTATGGGAGGTTGGGGATTTAAAGGTGGAAAAGATCCTATTTTTCCTGGGATTTATTTTGTTTGTGGTGACAAAGCCTACTACAACCTTCCAGACCATTGGTATGGAACTTGTTATGTGGGAATCGTTTTTCCTAAAGTGTTTCATGTTGACAGAGATTCAGAAGGATTGTTTAAAATTCATAATTATGTAAATAGAGCTAAAAGAGAAACTTTTACTGAAGTTCTGGGAGATATTTTTCAAGCTGTAATACCTTTTGTTGGTATAACCCTAAATGCTGGGAGAATTAGAAAATTGTCCACTATAGTTGATAGATTATCAACTGACACTGCTGATGGATTTCAATTAGTGAATGTTGAAGTTATTGCAATTAGATCCATGGTAATTCAAGATCGTCTTGCTTTAGACATACTCCTAGCAAAAGAGGGAGGAGTCTGTGGCATTTTACATGTTCAACATTGCTGTACATATATACCTGATGAAAGTAAGAATATTGAAATGTATATTAAGAATATTACTCAAATGCATTCAGAGATAATTCCTTTAGAAGAAGAAGATTTTACAGGGAAACTTTCAAAAAGGTTTCAAGCAATTAAAAACTGGTTTCATAATATCGGAAGTTCAATTCTTGGCAAGATTCTGGCACCTTTGATTATAATAGTATTCATTTTTATTTTGACCAAATTAGGTTGTTTGTTACATAAAAGAAAGAAACAGTTGAGAGAAAAGAAAAGAATCTATAAACTCAGAAAAGAAGAAGAAAGGGAGATCGAATTACAGGAGTTACATAGAGAGCGTCATGTTAATTGCAAAGATTATGCAGAAACAGACTTTTAGGTTTACTGATACAAATGAATTTGAATCGATTTCTTATAAATTTAATTTACCAAAATTTTGAGTGCTGGTGTGGTGATTTGTTAATCACCAGATGAGGGAGTTGATGGAGCGAGATAGAAAACAAAATTTTGTTTAAACTCGCAAAGTCACATTTCCATAACATGAATAAAATTATTAATGATTTGTGATATGTCGTGCTAATACAACTTAGATTAAACTTTACACGTGGGGGGACTAACATGTGTGCTCATAAACGTGCATAAATGTTGCATCTTTTTGTTCGTTCAAAATAATAAAATAATTTATTGTTTTCGTTTTTGTCATTACTAACTGCTGCAAACTTAAAAGAAGCATGTGCTTGTTTTGCTTTTCCTTGTCTGTGTGATGTCATTTCTACTATTCTAGGTGCATATGGGTCTCATGGAAAAACGGAGACTGGTAAATATAAACGCTGCTTTATTTGTTTGCAATGGCTAGGTAACATTTTGATTAATCGGGTGGGTTAATTAATTAGTAAACCATGGGGTGGATACAGAATCTACATTATTTCCTACATTAATACTTTTCTTGTGTTTGTTTTATACTAGAAAACATAAGTTGCCTGCTTTTGGGCCTAGTCATTAGAACCGCAGAAAAAGAGCTGACATATAATTCTGCAGAAAGTCACGAGACGCCCATTCTGAATTAAAGCGTTTATTGAAGCTGCATTCACAAAGCAAAAACTGATGAGCTGACATCATTCTGTCGGACATGGCCAAGGTCGAAAGTGAACATTTTGTCAGTCCTTAACTTGGCATCCGCGGAAGTGTAATGAAAGTCTATGGAAGCTGCGAGGATGACTAAATACATAGTTGCAAACGCAGGAAGCTTCTGGCTTCACGTGGAAGAGACAATGGTCTTTATGAGACATGATTTCATGGAACTTTTTGAGAAACGGGTGACATGTCACTTGTCACTCTCAGCCAATGGGACGTCGAAGATTTCTGAAAACTTTCCTTTGCGTAGTTAGTTAGCGTAGAAAGGTATAAAAAGTCATGCCCTTAGGGTTGGGCTGGCTGCTGCTTTCTGACTTTCCGATGAGGGTGATGTGCTGCTGGACTTTGCGTGGAGCACGTAAGAATCCTCAAAGAACTTTACTTTAATTTCTATCTATTTAGCTCAGTCAGGGAATTAGATTTTAGAAATGCTAAACTTTATATATTCACTTTGATTTTGATTCACTTGCTTAAATTGTATTTTCTCATATTTCATTATAATCATGCTTGCATTATTGCTAATAAATTTCATTCATAAAACTTTCAACTTATATACCATAATTTAGAAAATAAAATCTTACTTTTGACAAACAAGCTGGTCTTGGTTATTCAGAAGTGTAGGTTACTATTAGCTAGATCACGTCGCCTATGGTGGTCGTTTAAATGGTTGGGTTTTATTCTAATGACAATATTCTTTCTGCAAATGTATAAATATGTATATAGTTTGTAGATAATGTGTATATAGATTTATTCTGACCACCTGATTCAGTAGGCCCAAAATATATCAGGTTCATAAATGGGTCCATATCTAGTTTAGAATTTTGTTTATAGGTTATGAAGTTGGGTAGCGTTATTTATGATATATTTTCTATAGCCCGCTGGATCACCGGGAGTAGCCTGCTGGCTGCTCAGCCCCATTCATCCAACTGTCACTCTCCACAGTCACTCAAGCCTTGCACACCTAGCTCACACACCAAACATTCCATTTAGAATACTCACATAGGCTGAGCAGCTAAGGAGAAGAATAACATGAGATATATAGTAAGAGGAGAATACTACAAAAAGGTTATGGAAGAATGGTAAAATACAACTATTTTATGGGTTCAACATATATTCCAGTATTTTTTTTGTCCTTGCATTTGCAGCCCCTATGCACAATAGAATGTTAATAGCCTAACTTTACAGTTCTTTTTTTCGTCATGCTAACTTCAAAAAAATTTGAAATGCTAACAAATCTGACAATACTGTATATTCCAGAGTGTTTCCACTGTCTGTAATCTATGTACTTAATAAAAGTGATGGGACTAATTCATTAAAAGTCACAACTACTGTGGTGCATAAGACGCATCTTTTCATTAGAGTGTTTGCAGTTGATCAACAAATTCAGAAGAGTTCTTGTCACTTTTTTAGGTCGACCTTAGAGGCAGCGGGCATGTGCTGCTCTGCGAGGCATGCAGTATAGAGTATGGACGGGAAGCTCCATCCAATCTCTGCCTATATTTTTAATTGGCTTATGTCATTGTCCTTCGTGAATGCTGGCTTCTTATTCAGTAATCAGCTGGTTAGTCCATCCTTAGTACAGCCTGATCTTCATTTGTAACATCGCATTACTACTGCCCTTTTACTTCGGTTGTTACACCGTACGTGTTATTTAGTCTATAAGCATTATTTCTTTATTGAGTTTCTCTTACTGCATGCAGGACCTGAGCTGCTTCAGCTGGAACCGCTTTTACTTTTTTAAGCAGCGCAGCCAAGCTTAATCTTATTTTATGGGTTTTTAAATTAACAGCATGGGCGCCTGCTTTCTCTTTAACACAGGCGCCTGCTTTCAATCACATGGGCAGCCGCTTTAAATTTCAACTTGGTCGGCCACTTTCAGTTCATCACGGGGGCCCGCTTTCAATAACAAAACGGGTGCCCACTTTCACTTTAAAACAGGCGCCAGCTTTCAATAACATGGGCGCCCGCTTTTACTTTAACCTGGGCGCCCCCTTCCACATGCCCCCCACCCCACTCTTTTTGCTTTGCTGACAGCCTTTCTTATTGCTGAGAAGTTCATGTTCTGTAATTTTGGAAAAGGGCCTCGTGACTGTCACATGCCGGCCCAAAAAATGTTGATCAGTGCACTAGTCACAGCTCTGGAAGCCTGACCTCACGCACTTGCCTCAACTGTGACTGGTTTAATGGCGAAGAAAGACAATTTGACCACAGGAAGCTCTAAGGGGAATTAGCGAGCAGTCAATGTAAGACTTGGCAGGGGCTACTGCAGGTCCTTCTGTTTTTCCTTCTCTTGGGCAGCCACACTGCACTTTTGTCCGATGGGTACTTTGAAACAGTATTCACAAACAGCAGCCCGTTTTTTCACATGCCTTAGATTTAATATTTGTGTTGAGTGTTTATTTGAAGAAGTAACCCGACTCATCTACATTTGTTTTGTGGGGAGGCTTCCATCTCTTTTACTCCTTTTATTTATTTCTTTATGTATTTATTCGAGAGTTTTGCATAATTGTATGCTGTTTCACTCCAGAAAGCGAGGGATTTGCATGTTCTTGCAGTTCTAACTTGCAGCGTGCCTTTGTTTTATACTTAAACTGTGTAACTAAAACGCATTGTTGAAATGAATTAACTGTTGCACTTCTGTAAATTCCATATTGCCCTTTAAATAAAAACATAAGTATTGCTTGAATTCTGGGATTTACGTATTTGGTTTGTTTAAAAGGAACATGCACTCTATCGAAAATCCCTGCTCATGTCATGCTTTTACCGGCTTCACCGAAACTCAAACATGGTTCCCCATTTGTAAAGACGACAGCCGTGCCCATAAGGCCATAACCTTTGCCCATCCCTTTACCCTCTCACTGCATTCCTTATCTTGTCCAGAGGGATAAAGAAGAAGCCATGAGAGTCACATTTCAGTCCTCGTTTAAAGTGGAGATAGCACTGCAGTCAAAGATTCTGACTTTTGAAGACAACGTTGTTGTTTGTGATGCATTTTCTTTTTTGCATTTTCAGTTCCATGCCTTAGATCCCTTCAGTACGAAACAACTACTGTGTGTTTATCTGATATACTGCACTCTTTCTGCCTAAAGCCTACCCACACAAATCCCTTTCGTCTGCAACCCCCTGGAGTGGTCCCACTGCATCGCTAAAGACTGATAAGGTCCCAAAGCAAGACCTATTGCATTGCAAATGCTTGTTTTTTTGTCGCAGATGTGTCATAAACTCTGCCTTCCAAGGAACACTGTACCATTGTTATGTTTTTTAATATACCCCAATATAGGTCTGGGTAGTCACCTAACCTTTCACCTACATTTCCCTGCCATTGTACTACATAACAGTTTTTGTTATTGACCTTTTAACTAGTTAGGTGCTGCATAAATGTTGTGTGGTTTTCCCAGAAACTAGCATCATTTATTATGCATGAGGACTCTCAGCATCAAAGGAGGATTACCATATTCTGCATTTTAATTGTGTATAAGGGCCATCCCTTCCGTCATCCTAGGCCAACATGACACAGCAAGGTAGAACCCCTAAGGCAACCTTTTGGGTATATATACACAATATCTTTGCTGGGGTAGGCAGAGGAGATAGACGTCCATGCTGACACACTGACCAAAGATGCTGAGGTTAACCACAAAAGAGAGAGTCAGGGGAAAAAAGGCAACCCTACTGTCCCCACACTGAAACAGTAAACACAAAAGAAGTAGGTTGCCAATGTTCATGCAAAGAGCAATGAATGTGTGGTTGATAGTGGAGATCTAAATGTAGTAAGTCATGTGAGATCTAAGGAGGTCTTGAAGGTCATCCTTAATGGAAGAGGATGCCTCATACACAATAGTGTTTCATGCTTCATCATAGCCATCCTCTCCCCACCCTGGTAAGATGGTGCTATCAGGGCAGACTCAACCTCCCCAAAGATTTACAGCATTAGGAGGGAGTTCTTACATAAAACTTACAGAACAACCGGATCCAGTTAAATTAAAAGTGCCTTCAGGTTCCTCGGTTATCACCTTTATTAGTGTAAGTAAGTGAGTCATCTTTATTGTACAGTTAATTAAAACTCAACATTTAAAACTCACGATTTAAAAAAGAAAATAGTTTCAAACTTTAAAATACATAAATCAGCGTTGTCTCACTTTATACATTGGTGGTTAAAATTCATACTTTCAGTTTAGCTTATTGGTGTCATTCTGTGAGCCAGAGTCCCAATTCAATTTTTCTTTTTTTTGACTCGTGGGCTAGGCGCATTTAGCTTCGGGTTGCCTATTCGGGCCTATTCGGGCTTCAGGCTGTTGAAGACATAACAAAATGCTTGTGCTTCAAGGTGCAAAAAACTTAGGCAAACAATCCGCTTTAGTTTGGCTGTTGGCTTGCTCAATAAGAGGTGATAGCTGCCTGCTATTCTGCCTCCGCGTTTTGCTGATGCTTTAGTCTTCCAGCCATTGAATCAAAGTACTTTGCGAGACTGCAGTTTAGCTGGGTCTCCAGCTGGTTAATACAAAGATTGACAGCCTGCCTGCAAATCCTGATACCCTTCTGGTTCCATTTAGCTCAAAATAAACTTCGCCTTTTGTCCATTAAGCTTGGTCAAATACATATTATGTGTATTAGATCCTCGGTTCATATTCTACGGAGATGACAGGTCTGGTCTTCTTGTCTCCTTTTCCAAGGTGCCAGGTGAGGGAGAATTGGTAAGACACCAAACCACAGCTTTGAAAACTTTTCTTTTATCTTCTGTTTGATTCCCCTTTTCAAGTAAGCTTGTAGCATAAGTGCTTTGTAATCGTTCAACAATGTCCAGCCGTGTGCCCTCTTGGCTGGAGTTTCCTTGTCTTCTGTTAAGGATATCTTTTTCTTTACTTTGGTTACAACCTTTTTAAAGCTCTTATGATCTGCTGGTGACTCCCAAAGATCGGTCAATTCAAGTCTCTCTAATGATTCCAACAGATACTCCCTAGCAGGTGATTGCTCTCGTTGTAACAACTCGGTCCAAAGGTGGGCATTTAGAGTTCCTTGCTCTGCGTCTCGAATCTTGTGCCAACATTTTATGTAGGCGCCCTTTCTTTCTACTGTTTGCTTCTGAAGGCCAACCTCAAGGCATATTTGGGCAGGTGATACATAGTTGGGTAGCTGAAAAATTGCTCTGTATGTGCTGCTAATCACTTTGTCTAGGACGAACGCATCTTTTCCATGTTTTGGTTCGCTCCCATATGTGAGCATGGGCTGTAGTCGTGCTCTGATTACTTGTAGGAGGGGGTCAAGTGTACAGTCTTGTAGGACTTTCTTCAGGGGCTTCATCGTGAGATCGAGAGACCGCGAGATAGCTCATGATGCACTTTCGATGCAGGGTTTCTAGTTGAGGTTTAAACGAGCCTCTGCTGTACAGTAGTACCCCAAGCTACTTATAGCTTGTTAACTGATCCAGTTTCCGCCCTTCCAAATACCAAGTGTTTTTCCTGGTCTTGTTGTAGTTTACTGTCATCATTTTTGTTTTATTTAAGTTGATGCGTAATCTGTTGCGTTGCAGGAATTTACTGGTGGTGTCCAGAAGGTGTTGGAGGCCAACTGGAGACTGGCTTATTAGGACTAAGTCATACTCGTATAGGAGATTGGACAGTAAAAATTTCGTGGGGCATGTGATGTAGTGTTGTCCAATTCCCCTGGAAGGTCTGCTAAGAGATTAAACAGCATGGGTGCTAGAACGCACCCTTGTTTTAAGACTTTGGAGGTATTAATCCGCCTTGAGAAATGTGTCCCATCTCCCAGCTTGACCTTGACCCAGGTGTTAGTATGTAGGAAGATCAGCTATTTCATAAGAGGTCTTGGTATCCCCCACTTTTCCAACTTATGCCATAGTTTAGCCCGATCCATGTGGTCAAACGCTGCACTGCAATCTATAAAACATAAAAATAGCGAGCTCTTTGCTGCTTTTGCCGCGTCTGCCAGTAGGGTTAACGCCATGATGTTAGTAGTAGTGCCCTGTCCTCTACCAAACCCTGTTTGATTTGTGGGGATTATATGTTTTGAAGATGCCCAAGATGTCAATTCCTCCAGGACTAGGCCGGTGTAGTACTTTGCCTCTATGTCAATTAGGGCGATGAGCCGATAATTGCAAGGATTGCTCCTGTCGCCCTGCTTGTAAATTGAGCCTTTCCAAGATGCCGGGCTGATTTATTAGTGAGAACCTGAGGTACACTAAAATCAGAGAAGTTGATGGACCTTAAAGAGAATAATGTCTCTAGTCCATCTCACTATCGGCCAATATGTTTCTACCCACACAAAGAGCCACATAGGGCTGGGGCATTCATCAGGGATGTCGGATCCCTACAACAACAAAATAAGGTGTCCCCAATATCCCTAACAACTGTGAAAGGGAGTAAAAATGTTTCTGCCCACACAAAAAGCCAAGTAGTTCTGGGCCATTCATCAGGGCTGTTTGATCCCTACAACAACAAAACAAGGTGTCCCCTATATCCCTATCAACTAAGAAAGGGAGTCCACCTAAGGTGTGCCCAAGTGAGTCCTAACTGGGATAATCTTATGCATAAATCATCATGCACCCTAAGTTATAGGGGGTACCATAGGTTCGGTCTGAGGAGGAGTGGTGGCCTTCGAAGTCACACATTCGTCAGACGGACAGCCATGCCGGTTCACCTACTCCATCCACTCCCTGCTGATTGGTACTTGCAGGACCAAGTCTGGGTCCCACGGTCTCTCACTTCAGGTAATGGGGTTGGCTTCATCCTATGGGGATTTTTGGTTCTACACCTACATGCATGCTAGGTACACTTGGGTACATCTAGTTAGAGTTGCATCATCGTACCTGCCTGTATTATTTGTTTTAGCACTATGGTAGGAATCTACCATCCATTTACTCTATTGGTGCTTATGATCATTTATATCTGTTTCTGTCTTATGGTTGTTTCAGCACACCTATTTTACACTAGAATGACGCTGGTTCAATAAATGCACATTGAAAATGTTCCTGTCGTTTATTCTGTATATCTCTCTGAGACAAAGTGAGCCCAAGTGACTGAGTGCAACGTACTGTACTGTTTCCACGATCCCTGATGGGACGTGGTTGTCGTGTTCGATAGTTGCCAAGAACTATTCTTTCCTTGGTAAGAAGAGTTGCATTGTTACTTTGTGCTAGCTGGTAGACAGGCGAACATACACGGTGGGGGTGTCTGGACTTAATCTGGACACCAATACCACTGTCTATGTCGTTAAATGCACAGATCCTTTATAGGAACTACAAAACACCATGTGGTGTCTAGTTGCATTTTCAGAAAAATTCATGCAGTCACAGACAATGGAAGTGAAAACTTAATTGCGGCATGAAAACTTTACAGGTAACATTATAAGTTAGTGGTCACTAATCTGAATTTGGCACAATCACAGTTACCGATCATGCTGTGGTGAAGTAATCACTGAGTGGAAGCTGTGGGCCATTTGCTAGCAGCTTGAGTTTCTCACAGAACAAATTCAAAACTTAAAGAGTTTCATAGAACAGGCAACATTTAGCAGTATTCCATAAATCACATGGGGAAGGATCACTTGTCCTGCATAACCTGGGTATACAGGTGACGTATGTGTATGTCCCAAATTTTAAAAACCCTCATGCACGTGTGAAGTAGATCGAGTTAGCGGTATATCTTGATTCTCCGCTGTTCAATCATGTGACTGCATAATCATTGGGTTAGTTGTTATGCAACCTCCACCCGGAGGTATTTACCCTGGGTTAAAAGCAGTAGTGATCAGTGATTAGTGATAGGTGAAATATTCTAAAATACTCGGACAGCCAGACTTCTTGTTTAATATTTCTGGATTTGAGTAGGTTGTCAGAAAATATATAGATGTGCATATAGAGAATGATTAGGATTCTTACGCACTCATTTTTCGTAATTATAAAAAGGTCGACATGTTTCAGCCTTTGGTTGCCTTGTCAGGTCATGTGGGCTTTCTTCAGGACCATGTGAAGTGTGGGTGAAAACTCATATATAAGAATTTCTTAATATTATGAAAGGTGTGGTAAAGTAACGTATTAGTATTCCACCTCAGGGGGGTCTTGTAGTCCCTCTTTTGCGCTGGTTGACGCTTCAACGGGTTGCCAGGGGGTCAGGGATGCCTACTGCGGCTGAAATCTCGAGCACAACTTGTGCTGACACTGCCTGAGGAGGTGTTCATCCAGGTTTCCGTGAGGAAGGCGACGTCTGGTGCTGTTGTATCAAGGAGTTTCCAGAGTTCGACGGCGTGTTTGTGGACGGAGCGGGTGTTGAGCAGGATGCACTTGAGGTGTTTGTTGTTGTTGTTGCTGTGTTCGGTGGGCGGGGTGCAGGTTCGGAGGCAGGAGAATTTGCATGGTTGGCAGGTGAAGGGTCCGTGGGTGAGTTTCGGGGTGGCTTGGTGGCAGGCGGCAGGTCGTCCTGTGTTGAGTGCGGTGAGGGTGGCGGTGTCGTACCTCAGTCGGGTGCCCTCGCAACGGCTGGGGCTAGGGGTTCTGGCACTGGGGGCGGTCCAGGCGCGGACGGGCACAGACGGTTCCGCGCGGCGCCATCCATAAGAGGCCAAGTGGGAGGGAGGAGCAGCTGGGAGGTGGGAGCGGAGTGGCCAATGGGCGACTGGCAGGGAGCACAAAAGGCAAAAGGGGGCGGGCCGCAGGGGAGCAGCGGCGGGAAGTGGTGAGCGGGGTGGGCACAGAGGGCGAGGGCGCAGAACGGGCGGCAAACAGAGGGGCAACCAACAATTAAAACAGGGCAACAATAAAATGAAACAAACAGCATAGACAGGTACCAGGGCATACCAGCGGCGAACCCTTGGCAGCAGCAGCAGGGGCAGACACTGGCAGTCACGGGCAACCAGGGGGAGCCGTGCGGCGTGGGGAATGACCAGAGGTCAGGTCATCTAAGAGTGAGTATGTGTGCGTCATGGTCTGAGACCACTCGGCCCAGGTTGTCTGCATCCTGTACTGTGGGTAGAAGGGTTGTGGAACACAGAAATCTGTCTAATCTAACTCAGAGGTTGTGAGATAGAATTAAAGGAGTACATTCATGTGGTTGGGTTCTGTGCCCTACAGGCATTTACCAATGCCCAATTACCCACCCAATGCCGAAAGTGTTCTGTTTGTCTGTGCGCGGGTGAATGTGCTGGTGGAGGGTGGGATCTGTCCAGGCTAACATCCAGGGCGCAGTTATAGTCCCCTACCATGAGCCATGGTACTGGTGTGTGTTGAGCCAGTATTCTCGAGAAGCACCCCCAATATTTCTCTTGCTCTATGTTTGGTGCATATATGCTTCCTATTAATAGTGGTTGACCCTCTAACAGCCCTGTTAGCAGTGAGTATCGTTCTTCTTTGTCCACCAACCGTGACTGTTCCCGGAATGGTACCCCCGGTCTAATCCAGATTAGTGTGCCTCTGGCAAATGCGAAATAAGTTGTGGCACATATTATGCCGCGCCATTTTATACGCAAGCGCTCTACCTCTGTGGATGTCAGGTGTGTCTCTTGCAGCAGGGCTATCTGCGCGTGCTGCCTTTTTATGTATGCATAGATGTTGTAGCGCTTGCTGGCTGTGTGCATACCCCTTACGTTCAATGTGAGAAATTTTATATCCGTGTTAGGGATCTTCTGTGCAAGCCTGTCCTTTGTTTAGTCTAAAATTCCCTGTAGGGGGCAGCCTCC
This sequence comes from Lissotriton helveticus, assembly GCF_964261635.1. Lineage (NCBI taxonomy): Eukaryota > Metazoa > Chordata > Amphibia > Caudata > Salamandridae > Lissotriton > Lissotriton helveticus. The sequence goes on along the minus strand of NC_136063.1, from coordinate 1,297,672,051 downwards.
CCGCCCGCCACTCCCCCCCCCTCAGCACATCGCCAGTCCATCACATACCTTCCTTGTCCAACATGTCCGTGTCTTTGCTCCTTTATGGAGGCCTGGGGAAGTAGGGAAAGGAAATGAGCAACAGTAAACAACAGGACACATTCCCAACTCGGGGGACCCATTGTGCGAAGCGATGCGTCCAAACTATAGTCCATATACATACTTTAGTACGTTGTTGGAGAGGGTGGTTGTGCATCTCCACTGGGTGCTACCACTGCTGCCGCCCGCTTGTAGGCTGTGTAATAGAGTTTACCCAATTATGCCATTTCTTATCGTCGCCACCCACCGCCGTCTCCTCTCGGCACCGGTTATGGCACCCCGCGGTGAGAGCTTGCAGCATTGGTGCTTCTGAGTAAGGCAGTGTCATGCCGGTGGGTTTCAATGTGTGGATTTAAGCTTCTGTTGACCGTTCATTATATTAGTGTTTGCATTGTTTGAGGAGTTACTATCGGGGGGGTTATTGAGCCTCATGTGACGTGCGTGCGTCGCTGCCATCTTCCTCTTCCGAGCTGAGTAGATGTGGGCCTATGTCTCCATCTGAACTCCCTCCTGTCGATTTAATTTTTGTTGCTACTTGTAGCTCCCTCCTGCGTTTGTTTATAATTTGCTCCACGTCTGGGGAGTTGTTTGCAGTGGGGTTTGTTGGCGTGTGAAGCTGCGTGAGGGTGACCTTCTTAATGGGGCGCCGTGGACCGTTACTCGGGCGGCGGTCCTGCGAGTTTCTGGAGTGTCCTGGGGCCGCCATATGCTTATCTACCCAGACTCATGCTTCGGCGGGATCCGTGAAGAAGTGTGTTGCATCTTCGAGGATTATTTTTAGGCAGGCGGGGAACAGTAGAGCATATTGTATGTTCTTTTGACGCAGGACGCGTTTAACGTCAAGGAAGGTGGCTCTTTGCTGCTGAACGGCTCGGGAGTAGTCAGGGAACAGCACTACCTGTTTGTCTTCCACCCGAAGCATCCCATGCTGTTGGGCTGCTCGAAGGATGGTGTCCCTATCTTGGTAGTGGAGGAGCTTCAGCAGAAAGTGGCGAGGCGGGCTACCCGGTCGTGGTTTGCGGGCCGGGACCCGGTGCGCTCTCTCCACCGAGAAGTAGGGGGTTAAGTCCGTTGCCTGCGTGAACTTTGTGATCCACGTCGTGATAGAGCAGATCGGGTTCGAACCCTCCACGCCTTCCGGAAGGTTCAGGATACGGATATTGCTCCTTCGGGAGCATCCTTCAAGGTCATCGGTTTTGCTCTCCAGGGTCTTTATCCGAGCCTGTAGGTCTTTCAAGACGGATTGGTGTTGCCGTACTTGTGGTTCCATTTCGTTCAGCGTCTTTTCCCCTTGGTGGACCTTGTCTGCCCGTTTTCTATGGTCGTCAAGAAGCAGGTTGAGGTCCGTGGCCAGGTCGCCGAATCTGTTTTCCATGGTGATTCTGGAGTGCTCTATGGCTGCTAGGGCTTTGTCGAACTTTTCTGACATGGACACCGACTGGGGTGGCTCTCCATCAAACTGGGCGCCGTTGGGGCCAGGGGAGGTTACTCTCTGCTGTCCTGAGGAATGTGGTGTTCCTATTGCGCGTTGGCGACCCATAGTGCTCATGCCACTTGGTGCCCTCTGGGAGCAGGGACCACAGGCATGTTTTCTTTCTTGCCGTGAGTTTGGCTGACCACCGCAGTCAGCGCCTCTTTTGGGGCTGTTGCCACTCTTGTTCGGACTGATCCCTGCAGAGATCGTTTCCGTTGTACGTGATATTCCGCGTCTGTTCGGGGTTCTTCGTGGGGTGCAGGGGCTGCGCGTTACAGAGGCGCCCTGGCGGAGTTGCTGTTCACCTGCGTCCACTGGTGTAGATAGGTGCAGTCGGCGGTCTGATGATTGTCCTCTGCCTAGGGGTCTATCGCCTCTCCTCCAGTCCTTCTCCTGTCGGTCCCCAGCCATTCTCTTACTTTCACTGCCCCGCGACACCCAGCTTTCCCTGGGGGTCTGAGGGCTGGAACCGCCTCCCCAATGGGGTGGTGTCCATTGCTGTTAACGGTCAAGGGGGCTTGGAAGCACGATACGGGGAGTAAATGGTGCTCTTGCTCAGATTGGCATCCTTGGAGGAAGTCCTGTAGGAGTATTTATGACCTGCCGAATCCCGCTGCTTTGCGACTAGGTCAATGGGACTATTAATGCCCTCGAAGGTTTCAGTGGGGGTAGCTACCAGGATGCCGCTGGGAAACCGGGGGGATCCAGTGCGGAGGGGATGCCAACGGGCACTATCGCGTAGTAGCACTGGGTTGCCTCTTGTGTTGGTACTGCAAGTTATTGAGTCCGTGAGGGCCCTCTGCTGCGCCTCCAGTCATCAGAGTCTGGGACCTGGTCCGCCCCCATGGGAGCTCTCGTCAACCAGGCGGGGGGCCGGCGCGTCGCGCAGGCCGTCGGGGCCCTCCTCCTACTGGATGCCTCGTGGCCACCTTGGTATGGTGCAGGTTTGCGTTTTCTCAGCCACCTTTCTGCCCCCTCTTATTATTGTGTCTCCGGTACTGCCCTGGTGTCGTGAAGGAGCAATGTGGGTGGCAAGCAAGGGGCCTATATATATTATTCCCCACAGTTATACATTCGCCGGAGAGGGGTGAGTGGTGATTGGGATCTGTTCCCAACTGCCCCCAGCTGCTATGTAACTTCTTGGGGGCCCGGCTGTCGCCACACTTGAGTGATGCCCCCCGTCCCTCGCGCACCTCGGGTCCCGGTGCTGTGCTGGGAGGGGGGGCGCTGTTGCTGAGGCTGCTCCGGGTGCCAGCCGACCGCGGTGTCTCCCTGGCCGGCCCGCCACGCACGAGAGCGCGGGTCCCCAAAATGGCGCACAGGTACTTTTTATTGCTCCCTTTGCCTGGTGTTGCTTATATAGCTCAGCCTGTATACGAGATGTGTCTGGGCCGCTGGGTGCTCGCCTGACCTTCTTTCCCCTCCCCGTCACAGCCCTTAGACAGGTAGTTGGCCTGCAGCGCTGAGGAGCTCTCCATGGATTCTCTCCCTGCCGCCGACTGGGACCGATCTGTCACCATCCGCCCAGTCCCCTTCAGCACTCCCGCAGCTCTCACCTTCAGTTTCAGGCAGTTCTTCACCGCTCCTGCTGATCCACCTGCATTTCAGGGCCTGCAGGATTGAGGGGTAGACTCACAAGCCCCGCTCTGCTCTCCGATGCGGATTTACGGTGGGCCCGCCATTTTTCAGAGGCCCGCCGCGCCGCTAATGTCGCCCATGAAGCGGCGATCCCCTCCTCCGGATAGCACAGGACGTGCCGGGGGGATCCAGTGCGGAGGGGATGCCAACGAGCACTATCGCGTAGTAGCACTGGGTTGCCTCTTGTGTTGGTACTGCAAGTTATTGAGTCCGTGAGGGCCCTCTGCTGCGCCTCCAGTCATCAGAGTCTGGGACCTGGTCCACCCCCTTGGGAGCTCTCGTCAACCAGGCGGGGGGCCGGTGCGTCGCACAGGCCGTCGGGGCCCTCCTCCTACTCAATGCCTCGTGGCCACCTTGGTATGGTGCAGGTTTGCGTTTTCTCAGCCGCCTTTCTGCCCCCTCTTATTATTGTGCCTCCGGTACTGCCCTGGTGTCGTGAAGGAGCAATGTGGGTGGCAAGCAAGGGGCCTATATATATTATTCCCCACAGTTATACATTCGCCGGAGAGGGGTGAGTGGTGGTTGGGATCTGTTCCCAACTGCCCCCAGCTGCTATGTAACTTCTTGGGGGCCTGGCTGTCGCCACACTTGAGTGATGCCCCCATCCCTCGCGCACCTCGGGTCCCGGTGCTGTGCTGGGAGGGGGAGCGCTGTTGCTGAGGCTGCTCCGGGTGCCAGCTGACCGCGGTGTCTCCCTGGCCGGCCCGCCACGCACGAGAGCGCGGGTCCCCAAAATGGCGCGCAGGTACTTTTTATTGCTCCCTTTGCCTGGTGTTGCTTATATAGCTCAGCCTGTATACGAGATGTGTCTGGGCCGCTGGGTGCTCGCCTGACCTTCTTTCCCCTCTCCGTCACAGCCCTTAGACAGGTAGTTGGCCTGCAGCGCTGAGGAGCTCTCCATGGATTCTCTCCCCGCCGCCGACTGGGCCCGATCTGTCACCGTCCGCCCAGTCCCTTTCAGCACTCCCGCAGCTCTCACCTTCAGTTTCAGGCAGTTCTTCACCGCTCCTGCTGATCCACCTGCATTTCAGGGCCTGCAGGATTGAGGGGTAGACTCACAAGCCCCGCTCCGCTCTCCGATGCGGATTTACGGTGGGCCCGCCATTTTTCGGAGGCCCGCCGCGCCGCTAATGTCGCCCATGAAGCGGCGATCCCCTCCTCCGGATAGCACAGGAAATGCCGGGTCACCCCCTGGGGCACCGTCTGTCCGACACAGGATTTCCTCAATGGATTATGGCATTAGAGAGTCGGTAACTTCATTAAGGCGAGGGGAGCACTACATCGTGGTCCACTTGGCCACGCTCCCCCATTTCAGAAGCAACATGATGTTGAATATCGATTGTGTAGCTTTCATCAACAAGCCAGTTTGTAACATGACTATTTGGGGCGTGAATGTCGATATTATTGCCGATTCCGGCTCTCCTTACACCATTATTGAGGAGAAACTTTGGAAAATTAAGTTTGTTGATAGGGAGGGTGAACATCTGTTGGAACCTGACGTTCACCCTAAAGGTTACGGGGGGAAAAATGGATCTCATTGGTTACAGGTGGTTCATTGTTTAGTACAAAGGCAGACGCAGTCGTGGGAAACTTTATGTTGCAAGGAATGGTCCACCTGTCTTAGGTTGGCTAGACCAGAAATTAATGCATATTATCTAAAATCCCAACAGTAAAGAGCAAGTTCTGATTATTGATGACAGGTCTTCCTTGGGGGAAAACATGAGGAAAAGGTTTCCATCAGTCATTAGTATCAATCTAAGCAAATTACGGGGTTTTGAACACCAGATATGCCTTAAAAAGAATTCCACTTCCAAGTACATTGTTGTCGCAATGTACCTATTCAAGTCAAAGATTATGTAGCCAAAGAGCTGGAGAAACTTGTATCTGCCAAAGTGATTGAGCCAATAGAGGCTTCTGAATGGATTTCTCCAGTTGTAATCGCCAAGCGTTCTAATGGCAAGATAAGGCTCTGTGTCAATCTTCGCCATCTTAATAATAACATTTTAATAGATAGATTGGTCAGTTGTCTCAAGGGAGCCAAGTGGTTCTCTACAATTGACCTCTTGTGTGCATATCACCAGATTTTATTGTCTCAAGATTCCAAACATCTCACTTCATTTATTACCCCCTTTGGATGCTATCAGATTGCCCGCATGCCCTTTGGCCTTGCTTCGGCCGCAGCTGTTTTTCAGCGTTTAATGTATCATTTGGTAGGAGTAGAATTCTTCCAAGATGATATCTTGATACACGGGAAGTCTAAGGAGGAACATGATTCCATTCTTGTTATAGTTTTGAACATTCTAGAGAAGCGAGGACTTACCATTGAATTCTCAAAGTGTAAATATGCTAGTGACAATGTAACCTATTTAGGCCATGTTATCGATCGCAATGGCGTCAGACCAAAACCTTCCTTAATCTCTTCTATTGAGGATGCACCAACCCCCACTAGCAAAGATGATGTCAGGTCACTCTTAGGCATGGCCGAATTGTGTGCTAAGTATGTTCCTAACTATGCAGACAAATGCTTCAATATTCGCGAATTACTCAAAAAGAATGTTAACTTCGCATGGTCTGGTGAATGTGAGGGGGATTTTAATTCTATTGAATCAGCCATTACAAATGCTACCAGCCTCAGTAGTTTTGATCCTTATGCTGAAAGCATTGTGACTAATGATGCCAGTAATAAGGGTTTGGGGGCTGTGCTGTCACAATTGGGTCAAGATGATAAAGAACATATGATCACATTTGCTTCTAGATCCCTCTCTCCTTGTGAAGCTAAATATCCTATCATTGAGAGAGAAGCATTGGCATGTGCATGGGGTCTTGATCATTTCGAGTCATTCATTTGGGGTAAGGTCTGCACTATAAGGTGTGACCATAAACCGTTAGTTAAAATTTGAATTAGTGAAGGTTCCTCTAATATTTCATCACAGATTGTAAGAATCTCTATGCGCATGCAGGATCTTTCTTACAAAATTGTATATATACCCCCGGCAAGGATAATCTTGTTGCAGATTTTCTACCTAGAATGCCTGTTATGCTGAAAAAGTGCGAGGATGACAAATGGAATGACTTTCAGGTGGCTTTAGTCCATGATTTGGGTAGTGCCGCTATTGACAAAGTTGAATGAGAAACTGAATTTAATGTTGATGAGGTTCTTGTTAAGTTGATGTCTTTTGTGTTAAATGGTTGGCCTCGCAAAGACAGTCTTCCTAGTACCATAAAACCTTTTTGGGAAATTAGGTCTGAACTTACCCTTTCAAATGTTTTTTTATTGAGAGGAGAGAAAACTGTTTCTCCCTTAAGTCTCCGATCTGGTATCATTGATTTATGTCATGAGGGTCATTCTGGCATAACTAGGACTAAATCTGTTCTAAAGAAATTATTCTGGTGGCCTGGTTTGGACATTGAAACTGAAAGGGAAGTCAGAGAGTGTATAGCTTGTGGCACTTCTGATAAATCATTGAAAACCTGTAGACCACCTATGTGTGACACTTTAGTTGCTAAGGAGCCTTGGGAAACTGTAGCCATTGACATCTTGGGACCGATCAGAGAACAAGGTAATGATGTGCAAAAATATGTTATTGTGCTTATGGATATTTTGTCTCGCTGGCCTGCCATCAAGATCGTGGATAAGACAGATACTGTTGCTGTCTTAGAATTTCTAGATGACATTTTTTCTTCTGAAGATATTACAGCAACCTTAATTAGTGACAATGGAGTACAATTTGTTTCCACGAAAGCCAAGAACTATTTTGCTAAATTAGGGATAACTCACAGAACCACTTCCGTGTATAACCCCAATTTAATCCTGCTTGGTTATGTTCTTCCGGTGTGGTTAATTGGTCCAAAGAGGAAGTGTGGAACAGATTGCAACGGATTCATGGAAAAAGTAGAGATTATTTTAATTCTAAACACTCCACCAAGCCTGTAACAGTTGAAGTTGGTGACTGGGTAAGAGTAAAAAAAACGGGGTTGTGTTTGCAAGGATGAGAGTGCCGAACGCTGTTAGGTTGAGAAATGGGGAAGTGTGGAATCTGAAAAGAATTGCCATAGATCGTTCTCTTCATCATGATAAAGCTGATGATAATTCAAAATCTTCTGAATGGCTTGAAGATGACTTAGAAGTGGCACCTTGTTCTTCTTCTGTTTCTCCTGTTTCTAGAGGAGGTTTAACAATTGATTCTTCTGTTGTTGAGGAGGGAGAAGGGGTGGTTCCGCTGGACGGTTCTCATCTTGGTACTTTTCCTTCTTCTATGGCTGGTGGATTGAGTGACGTTACGCACAATCATAAACCTTTACGCAACAAAAAGTCTCCAATTTGGCTTAAAGACTATATAATGAATAAAAGATCGGTTTTTTTCCCTTCTTTCTTCTTTTTTTGTAAGTTTCCTTTGGAATGATTGTACTATTTTCTTTTTTTTGTTATTGTACAGAGGGGGAAGTGTTGTGTTGTTGCTTGGCAACTAGGTTGCACGTGGATGTCAGTTGCAACCTAGTTGACAGAATGTTTATCCTCAATGGGGATTCTCGTTCCATGTGTGCCGCTAGGGCAGATCGCTACGAGGTGGATGGGAAGCTGTTGCATTCACCTAGGCTCTACAGGAATAAAGCTTAAGCTTACTACTTTTGCATTGGGTCGTTTCTTCAGAAGTCCACTTTTATTTTGGTGCAAGGGCCTGTTTTCTCCCCGTGCGAACCTGAAGTCAGTATACAAAAACACTGCCTGGATCTCGGCTTCACTTTAATACATCAGACCCTAAGATCCCGAACACCCTGAGGCCGCTTGTCCAGCAGAAAATCCCCTTAACTCAATAACTGAGCATAACCTAACAAGTCAGTCAGTGAAATGCTGTACATTTGCATGATCACTGGCCTCTACTTCATTTAAAATGTAAGGCAATGACATAGTGTATAGTCTATTTAGTATTTGTTGACTTTTCACAAATATTTATATATTTCAAGGCTGTATTTCAAAAAAAATAGTAAATACAATTAAATTAAAATACGACTGTATGAAAAATAGTGAACATCTAATAAGCTATTTAAATATTGATATAACCCCAGCGCCCTATCTTTTTTCTATTCTCCTAACTTTTATCATTTACTCAGCGGTTGTATTTTATGTAAGTTCTTATTTCCATCATTTGTATTAATGTTGTACACAAAAGGCCCTGTGTAGCGGAAAACATTTAATAAATAAATGGTAAAATGGGACATCTAGCTTGGTTTTTGTGTGCTGTCTGTCACAGATATTGATTTTCATATTGTCTGCATTATGTTTTCGATTAGGAAACGTTTCACTGACGAGAAGTCGTGCACTCGTACTGATGGTTCTCTTCTAATGTTTCAGTCACCCACACTTAATCAAACACCTTTTCTGTTTAAATCTATCCCGTGAAACGATTGCATTTCCCTAGTTCCCTGTTTTGATCAACTGAAAGAGCAAGCCTGCAATGTCCTACGCCTCCTCTCTGGACCTGCTGAAAGCAATTAAGCGACCCATCACCCTATCTATTTATTGAAGGGCGCCTCTTGACAGGCCTCAGGAGCAGATCAAGCTAGAAACCAGCCTGGGTGCCAGATACGTTGTTTCTTCTCTTTGTGTTTGAGGTGAAAGTGTCATCAGTTTCCCTCTGAATGGGTGGCTGCAGTTAAATGTTTAATGAGCGCACCAGTTAAACTTTCTTTGTTAGCCACCCTTGCAAATATATCAGACTTGCAGTGTTTTGTTGCAAGTTAACTCAAGGGGCGACGAATAAATAATTCAGGCTGCATCTGCTCAGAGCCTGAGAGGCAATCAAAGTCGAATATATGATTATTCAACGATTTCAAGTTCCACGCATGCCAAAGTTTAGGTTACAGAAAACATTTCCTTTCAGAAGTTTTTAAACACTAACATTAATTCTCTGGACAATAATAATGTTTCATGATATGGTTTGAGCAAAGCAGGGGAAACTGCTTTTTCCTGGCTGGTTAAGCTCTGTGGCACGGCTGCCACGAAAATGAGCAGTGATGCTATTTTGCTTCATTGTTTGAGCTGAATTAAATGAATTCCAAAATCTGATGTAGTTTGCTGTTCTTCAATGCGTCCATCAATGATGTCATTTGAGAATTCGTCAGTGATGTCCTAAATGATTTCATAGAACATGTCTGAGTGATGTCATATTTGAGGTCATAAGCAGTGCATGACAAGGGTGCAAGTTATAGTGAGCGCTTCTACTATAGCTGGTGAATTTCTGCGTTTTGTTAGTTCAAAACGTTATTGTTTACACTGACAAATTCACATAACTATAATGCTACTTTAAACTTTGTGTTTTTCAGAGAATTTCCAGTTTTTTTTAAAGTAAATTAATTCGTTTTCTGAGTGTATGTATGGTGGAATGGCTTTATAATACATGTTGTGTTCATTATTTTAGTAAAACAATGTTTTTTTATTGTAACAAAACAGGATATGGTTCACAGTTTGCAAACATGAGAGTATTAAACAGAATAATATTTAATAGAAATTATTTGCTCAGTTAATGTAACTTTTTTTTTGAGGTGTCATTACTCTGGCAATGACAAGTCTGCATTGTCGGGTGTGTGGAGGGACTGGCCTCTCTTCTGAGACGTCTCTCTGTAATGATGGGTGTGCGTAGCAGGATTTGTGGAAGAACTGACGTCTCTGCTGAGATCTCTCTCTTTAATGATAGGTGTACGTAGTAGGATGTGGGAAGTGACTGGGCTCTCCTTCGAGACCTCTCGTTCAGATGATGGGTGCGCTTAATATTGTGTGGCGTGGGCCTGGTCTCTTTGTTGGAACCTCTCTCTGTAATGATCAATGTGCGTAGTAGGGTGTCTGGTCAGACCAGCCTGTCCTTTCAGACCTTTCTCTCAGATAGCAGATGTGCGTAGTGGGGTATGTAGAGGGACCGGCATCACTGCTGAGATCTCTCTCTGTATTGGTAGGCATGCACAGTAGGGTGTGGAGAGGGACTGGCCTCTCTTATCAGACCTCTCTTTCAGATGAGGGGTATGCATAGTAGGGTGTGGGTGTAGGGACTGGGCTCTTCTTTCAGACATCCATGTCAGATGATGGCTGGCATATTAGGATGTTTGGATGACACTTAACTCTATTCACAACTCTTCTCAAACCAAGATATTGCAAGAGTTTTGCAAGATCGTAAATGTTTTTTTAAAAAAAAGATTCAACTATCTATTCATCACAGTACTTATCTCTTACACACTTTCTCTCAGAAACAAGCACCACAATATACCTTCCTTCTAATGCAGTGTATTGAGAACTCATCTAATCAATTTGACTATTCGTGATCCTGCGAGGATCCTACAAGATTGTAAACATTATTTTTTCTTTGACGACCACTAGTATGTTAAATAAATAAATATATATTACCTACTGGCGGTCGCCAGTAGGTATATATAGTTAGGATTTTTTCTCTATGGGATTTTTGAAAATTCTATGTCTAATAACTTTGGCGTTTGTGGACGGAATTGGCTGAAATTTTCAGGAAAATGGAACATTTTGTTTCTGAGCAGCCCCTGAAAATTTAGGGGGGGTTTGTCAAGGGGGGGCCGAGAAAAAAGGGGGGTCCCAAAACGTGTTTTTAACATTGAGTTTTCCATAGGGCGGTTGGCCTCACTTTTAGCCCGAACGGCTGAATGGATTTGCACGAAACTTGGCAAAATTGTAGGGACTGGTAGCCCGATGTGCCTTTGCTAGGTCTCAATATATGTGCTCCAGTGGATTTTGAGAAATTAACGTTAAAAAAAAGATATATATCTGTAACAGCGGACCAGGCAGCGCTCCGGTTCGCGGACTTTACGCGTTACGGAGCTTTGTGAAGCGAAGCTGATTGGTTCTCCGGCGTCTGTAAACATTCCAAACAGTCCGTAGCGGCCTCCATCTTGTCTCTCGGTAGGATCGAGAGACAAGAGGAGGCCAAAGCGAAGGGGCAAATGACCATAAGGGGGCATAGTAGATCCTCCCTGACCCTCTAGGTTTGATGTGGAGGTTTTAAAAGGGCCCCGCGGGGCAAAAAAAAAATAATAATAATAATCGAACGGCTGAATGGATTTGCACGAAACTTGGCAAAATTGTAGGGACTGGTAGCCCGATGTGCCTTTGCTAGGTCTCAATATATGTGCTCCAGTGGATTTTGAGAAATTAACGTTCAAAAAAAGATATATATCTGTAACAGCGCTCCGCGTACTTTTCGCGTAACGGAGCTTTGCGAAGCTGATTGGTTCTCCGGCGTCTGTAAACATTCCAAACAGTCCGTAGCAGCCGCCATCTTGTCTCTCGGTAGGATCGAGAGACAAGAGGAGGCCAAAGCGAAGGGGCAAATGACCATAAGGGGGCATAGTAGATCCTCCCTGACCCCCTAGGTTTGATGTGGAGGTTTTAAAAGGGCCCCGCGGGGCAAAAAAAAAAAAATAATAATAATCGAACGGCTGAATGGATTTGCACGAAACTTGGCAAAATTGTAGGGACTGGTAGCTCGATGTGCCTTTGCTAGGTCTCAATATATGTGCTTCAGTGGATTTTGAGAAATTAACGTTCAAAAAAAGATATATATCTGTAACAGCGCTCCGCTTCGCGGAGATAAAATTATCTCTGTATTACCTAGCTGTTGCTAACACCAGTTAGCGACCGCTAGTAGGAGATAGCGACCATCTTGGGCCCCACTTTGCATGTCAGTGATATTTATCACTAATGACATGCAAAGTGGGCATGCCAAGATGTTAGCGACTGGAAACAGTCGCTAACATCGCTATCTCCTATTACCAACTTTTGGAGATATTCGCGCTAAGCGCGAATATCTCCAAAAGCTACCACCTGCCCTGAGCAGTTCTTAGCCATGTTATCCAATGAGAGGTGGATAACATGGCTAAGAGCATTAGCTCGGTAATGCATGAATATCGCTGAGTTTTCAGCGATATTAATGCATTGCGGTCGTTTTTTATCGCATTTGCGATAAACCTTGATAATAGCAAGGTTTATCTGCGATAATTTCTGACGATGCTTAGCGGTAAAAAATTCGTTGCTAAGCATCGTTAGGGATAAATATCGCTTAACTTTGGTAATATGCCCCAACGTCTGTTAACGTTCGATTCGAAGGAAATCAGGAAGTGTTGAAAAACATTGTCTGCGCCATCTTGCCTTTTTTCAAATGCCACACTTTTGTCGTGCACGGCAGTCATTTTAGATGCCTTGACCAGACCCACTCTCTGCACGCTGTCGATCCTTAGCATGGCTCCCCACCCTCGCAAGCATCTCCCCCAGGCACTGGTCACCCCCGTTCTCTGTCTTATGCATGGGTAATAAACCTCCCCCCATCTGCGCTGCTCTTCCCTGAGAATCACACCCTGTGCCGGCCCGACACCTCCCTTTCGCCCTATTCACTACCGCACCCTCTGACACTCCTTTTCCTCTGTGTCCGATTGTCCAGGCCGGTCCTAGGCTATCAGCTAGCCCTGCAGATGTAGTTTATGGCCCCAGCTGTAAAGAATCACCCCTCTTCAAAGGAGTTATAGTAGATCAAGGCCCACACTCTATGAGATCCGTCACAGCACACGCGTTCCTACTATCTGAAAACCATCCTGTATTGTGATTGGGGAGGGGACCGAGCCTGAAGCGGAAGATTCCAGGGATGACTCTTTGTACATCAAAGTTTTTACAATTATGTGTCACATTAAAAATATATAGCACTCCAACAAAGTAGTAAGATTATAAAACTTTAATAACTTATAAATATATACAACAAAACAAAAACAGTAAAAACATTTAAACATTTTTAGGGAAAAACAACGAAGTAGCGGTCGGCTGTGCGAATAGTCCCAACGCAGCACAACGTCCAGATTTCTGGACGGCACCCAGGTGATGTTGCCTGGGTGCCGCACTGATTTCGGCATCCGGCGTGGGGCGTCGCGGGGGGTGGGTCATCAGTAGCAAACTGTTGTGCGAATAGTTCCAAGGCGTGAACGGGCCTCTCCAGGTGGAGTCTCGTCTGTTGTAGTGAGGCGCCCCTTTACCGTTTCAGTTGCCATTCCGTCCGCTTTTGGTCCACTGTGTCAAAAGCCGCAATTCAGCTGAGTTGCGCCCACTCTTGCGGTGCAGCGATAGGCGGCTGTCACAGGACTCTCAAAATGGCGGCAGGCTCTTTCCTTTTTGGGCCTGGTCCACTGAAATGGCCCTGGGACACCTTGGAAATCGGACGCTTGTCTGCTAGGTCTTGGACCCCATTCTCGAAAACGTCCCCTCCGCCTTGAGGATTCAACAAAAGTTTTGGGGGCCCCCGACTCCTGCAGGCTTCTGGTGGGGAGCGGCTGCCATGATTGCTCGCGGAATGACCACGACGGAGCCACGAGATGGTGGTGCTTTCATGGTGACGCCAGCTTCAGTCTGAAACATCCAGAAACAAGGTGGGGCTTTCATCGTTTGGGAAAAAAAAAAGTTTTCATCCAATGAAAAGTGTTATTTTTAGGTCATATGATCAAGCCTTCCATCATTAGGAAACCAAAAGTAAAATGAACCAATGAAAAGTTTTATAAACAAGTCACATGACCTGTTATGCGGCATAGGGTATAAAATGCGGAGAAAATACGTTGGCACGTGAGGCGGCATCAGTAGCGGACCGATGTGCGAATAGGCCGAAGGCAGCACAACGCGCCAAGATCCGGATGGCACCGAGGTGGTGTCCAGCAAGTTGCAGCACTGGTGTGGCCATCCTACAATGCTGAAAGTCGGCGTGGGGCGCCCCGTTGGCCTGTGAGTTCGCGTCAGTAGCGGACCGATGTGCGAATAGGCCGAAGGCAGCACAACGCGCCAAGATCCGGATGGCACCGAGGTGGTGTCTAGTAAGTTGCCGCACTGGTGTGGCCATCCTACAATGTTGAAAGTCGGCGTAGGGCGCCCCGTTGGCCTGTGAGATGGCGTCAGTAGCGGACCGATGTGCGAATGGGGCCAAAGGCAGCGCAACAATATTTTCTGAATAGAAGACACCACAAGGCGCTGAGATGCCAAGATCCGGATGGCACCGAGGTGGTGTCTAGTAAGGTGCACTGGTGTGGCCATCCTACAATGCTGAAACTCGGCGTGGGGCGCCCCATTAGCCTGTGAGATGGCGTCAGTAGCGGACCGATGTGCGAATGGGGCCAAAGGCAGCGCAACAATATTTTCTGAATAGAAGACACCACAAGGCGCTGAGATTCGGTTACCACCGAGGTGATGTCTAGCAAGTTGCCGCACTGGTGTGGCCATCCTACAATGCTGAAAGTTGGTGTGGGGCGCCCCGTTGGCCTGTGAGATGGCGTCAGTAGCGGACCGATGTGCGAATGGGGCCAAAGGCAGCGCAACAATATTTTCTGAATAGAAGACACCACAAGGCGCTGAGATGCCAAGATCCGGATGGCACCGAGGTGGTGTCTAGTAAGTTGCACTGGTGTGGCCATCCTACAATGCTGAAAGTCGGCGTGGGGCGCCCCGTTGGCCTGTGAGATGGCGTCAGTAGCGGACCGATGTGCGAATGGGGCCAAAGGCAGCGCAACAATATTTTTGGAATAGAAGACACCACAAGGCGCTGAGATTCGGTTAGCACCGAGGTGGTGTCTAGCAAGCTATGCAGCTGAGTTGCGTGCGCACTTGCGGCGAATAGGTCGAAGGCAGCACAACAATGTTTTCTGAATAGAAGACACCACAAGGCGCTGAGATTCGGTTACCACCGAGGTGGTGTCTAGCAAGTTGCTGCACTGGTGTGGCCATCCTACAATACTGCTCCGAATAACGGCGTGGGGTGCCCGAAGGGGGGGGGGAGGCGGCGTGAACGGGCCTTCCTAGGTGGAGGCTCGTCTGCTGTAGTGGGGCGCCCCTTTACCGTTTCAGTTGCCATTCAGCTGAGTTTCGGCCGCTCTTGATGCTACAGCGACAGGCGGCTGCAACAGGACTCTCAAAATGGCGGCCTGTTCTTTGGATTTGGGCCTGGTCCACTAAAATGGCCCTGGGACACCTTAGAACTCGGACGCTCGATTTTTTTTTCCTTTCCTCTACATGCAAAAAAAGGTAAATGCCCGGTACGTTATACGCTTCATCTGCCACGATGTACTCTCCAGAGGAACCGAAAAAAAATATAGTTATGGTAACTATACCATGCATCGTCATATGGAGAGGTGGCACCAATTAATTATAGTGCTGCATAAAAGAGAGATTTGGAGGAGAACCCCCGACCTGCCACTACATTCATCAAAGAAGTGGCACTGACAGCATCAGAGGCAAGGGAAACGGTCCCAAATATTTAGAAGAACTTTGGAAAGATTAAAATGACATGTTTAGATTGTGGCAAATTAATTTCATGTGGACAGATGAGTGTTACTCTATAAATACAGCATATGAACATCATCATAGTCGATGGTTGGTAGAGACATTTTGACTATATCCTGGACCTGCCCGTCCTCGCCCAAAATGGAATCGGAATAAATGGGACTCGTAACTCCTTGTTGTGTACTGGTTGCAGAACCGTGAAATCACGAGATACGTATGCAGTTTTGAAGCACATGGCGGGCGGGGACGAGAATTGATTGAGTATTTCGACATCCCTATTGATATTAAGTTCTGATGTGTTATTGATTACTGTACTATTGAAAGTTCGAATTAACGTCACCCATGGTACTTGCCCGCAAATGTATATCTAGATAATTTTATTGTAACTGGCCCTGTCGTATTTTAATTATAAAATGTACGTCCACCGATTCCGCAACTGTTAGACACCTTAGTTCTTGCAACCTAATGGCCCGCCCGTTACGTTCCTCTACAGTGTAAATGTCTACTCATCATATACGATTACAGTTTGCTCCGTGGCCGGCCCACGTGGTTATAGGCTCGTATTTGTATAATGAAATTTTCAAAATAAAGGTTTTTAAAAGAAAACATGGTAGTAGTATATACATTGGTAAAGTTTTTAATAATAGTCACTGTTTTAGAATCATTAAAAGGCAAGTGAAATAAAGCAGACCAATTACATGAAGGGTAAAAGGTATAATACGCAGGAACGCAGTAAAGATAAATGGTCAAGGGCTGTTGTGTTTTCTACTCCTGCAACATAAAGTGATCGATAAGAATCTCATATTCAGGCGTATCGGCGACTAAGACAGCAGGTCGACCCTCTTTTGCTCAACGGCTCCGTCATGGGACGAAGAAACGCCCTTTTTCTCGAAAAAAGAATATATTTTACTTGCAGGACAGTTGTAAATTTTCCGGGAAAGTACATTAGCCTGGAACATTATAACATATATTTAAGAAAAAATAATGTTCGGAAGTAATAAAAAGCGTAATTTTTAGGTCATATGACCAAGCCTTTCATCATTAGAATAAGAAAAGTAAAATGAACCAATGAAAAGTTTTATTAACAAGTCACATGACCTGTTATGCTTACGTTACGCGCTGCGCGTCGCGCCCCGGATGACTTCCGGATGCGCTAACGCGGCGCGTCATATGACGCATTACGCGACAACGCAGGTCCAGAATATAGTCAAAATGTCTCCACCAACCAGCGGTCGGAACACAACCCCTTTCAGCAGGCTAAATAGTTCTGTTAAATGACAACAGAAGGGACAGGCAACAAGAACCATCAGTCAAAGAGGGGAGGGCTAGTTCTTCTCTACCGGGTTACATTGGGGCGCTACCGGAACTGATCGAATTGGTAGTCTACAGTGTTTCTGGATGTTTCAGACTGAAGCTGGGGTTAGCATGAGAGCACCACCATTTCGTAGCTCCGTCGTGGCCATTCCGCGAGCAATCATGGCAGCCGCTCTTTATCGTTATTTTGGGCGGGGTGGGTGGCGGAGCCGAGCTGTATTGCAGCCATCATGGCGTGGAGTTCAGTTCATCTCACTAGTTTCGTATTTGTCATGAGGGGTTGTTCCTAATGTTTCTATTTTAGCGAGGTCAAAAAGAGATCCCATTAGTGGCCTACTGATTTTGCTCGATTCCTTTTGTTTTTTTACACGATTTTTCGTTATCTGCAAAGACTAAACAGAGTATTGCGACTCTGTGTTTGTTTGTAAATAGAGAATGAACCAAAGAGAACCAATTCTAAAACAGTAAATGCTTGGATAACAATCAATCAAATGGAGAGAGAAGCAGGCACGACGTATTACAACGGGGGCAAAGGCCTGCGTTAACTACCTTTCACTATCTGCAAAGAGAGGGTACTGCTAATAGAAATGAGGGGGGGGCAGCATTCAAAGCAGATCAGTGTGCATAAACACGAAAATGTTTTACTTACCACGTACTTGACATTCGACAGCTTATGATATTTGCTATTAAAAAAAACATTGAAATTCACTGAAAAAACCATAGGTTATAGACCATATATAGTTAGGAATTAGCATTTACAAAACCTTGAAAATTCACTGAAAAAACCATAGGTTATAGACCATATATAGTTAGGAATTAGCATTTACAAAACCTTGAAAATTCACTGAAAAAACCGTAGGTTATAGACCATATATAGTTAGGAATTAGCATTTACAAAACCTTGAAAATTCACTGAAAAAACCATAGGTTATAGACCATATATCGTTAGGAATTAGCATTTAAAAAACCTTATTTTACCCACACAACCCACACAAAACCATTGAAATTCCATATATAGTTAGTTGCACTAACTATATATCGCGCACCCGCAATCCACTGCTGATGATGTCACATATTACATCATTCATGACATGGTCAGTGACATCACTGATGACATCACTGATGACATCTCAAATGACATCACTGATGACATCACTGATGACATCTCATTTGACATCAATGACCACATCACTGATGATATCATTCATGTGACAATACAATGCATCTCCTCACATTTTAATATAACCTCTGTTTCACCCAGTGTTAAATACAGAGTATAATTTTTGAAACCATTGACACACCAATACTAGTTACTACATACGCACTCACTGATTCCTACGTCTACACACACCTTCACTCATTCACCCATACAATCATTCATACATACAATCACTCATCTTTACAACACTATCATATGCACTCATACACCTATACAGACACTCACAGTCTGCCACTCATCCATGGAGTTACTCACACACCTAGTCAGTCCTGTAAAGAATCAATGACACTTCCATTTTCTTGTCTATACAGTTAAACATAGAGCACCTTACATTTTCAAACATATACTAACACATACTTACCTTCTTATACAATCATTGATACAAGTACACATTGATCTGCACAGAGTCACACACCTCCCAGCCAGCCACACACACACTCAGTCTCCCATACAAATACTTGGGCAATCAATCAATAACCCATATAGTTACTCATAGAGCGCACTCCTGTTGACATTTATCTGGGTATGGGGGTTTTACAAGTTTATTTCCATTCCAAAAACTTGGACAAGGGATGAGTAAACATAAATCCATGGAAGGAGGGGGGGGTTATTGAGGCGGCCAAGCGCCCAAAGCAGAGCAGAAAGAGGAAAGCAAAGGGAGTGGCTAAACACGCTGCCATGAACTGTATTATGGACAGAATTGACTCCATTGTTGATGATTGCCAGGAAATTTTGTCGGAAGATGTGGGGTCCTGTGAGGTGACAGGTCCCTTTGTGGGGACAGGGGGCTCGAACTCCGTTAGTCATGAGATAGAAGGCCCAGCCATTACAATCCCCGAAATATTTCGCTCTCAGACCAAACCACTCTCGATTAGATCTATACAAAAAGGGCAAAAAGGTTGCCTGGGTGAGGAAAGGCCAACTAGTCTTTTGGTCAACGAGAGTAACAAAAATGTTGGAACCCCCCCGGCCTCAACTGTAATTGATAATGGCTCTATCCCATGCTTCAACAGATTTACGGTGCTAGCTGAGATACAGCATGAGGAGAAAAATACTAGCCCTAGCGATAACAACAATACCCCCCAAGTATAGGCATGGGAGAGGGCTGTGATTCCAGAGGCGCCAAGATAACCCAGGAACCCTTAGTGATATAGTCAATCTAGTCTCTTTATTGAGGGATGAGATTGAGGCCATGAGAAAACTAATCACTAATCTAACTGTAGCTACAAAACCAACTTTGTGTGACAACCGATATCAACTAGGGGTCCCCCAAAAGATAGCTACAGCTTATCCTACTAAACCCATCCAAGGTATGCCTTTACTAGTAGGTAATAGTGACTCTATGACCAGAAAAACAACCCCGACACGTTCCGCAGAGGGAAATGCGAAAAGCTCTACAAATATTTTAAATACTACCAGCAACGGGGCACATCATTCCTCGAGGGAACACAAGCCGGCAAACCAGCCTAGCCCTGGTAAACAGAGGATACAGAGGGGCCTTAGTGGGGGTAGGGGATTGCTAGGCACTCCTCAAGTAAAGGATACAAGAATGATGATAGGGGCACAGCGTCGAGGCATTCTTAATAACCACAATCAAGGGCCTGTAAACTCAAATTCTAGTTCAGAGCCAAACAAAGCCCAGGCACACACAAAGGGTAATTTTGCTACAAATAAAATATTTATGACAAATGTCCCCAAGCTAGAAAGGAGGGCTGACTGCACCAGGGAAGGGGTAGATTCCCTGACCAATAAGGCCATTCATTGGTTACTGTACGTCAGAGGGTGTAGGTCGGTCATAAGGGACGACATAGTTAGAGCAAGAAGAATGAGTTACCCTGGGGCCACACATGATGCCATTGAACTAACTTTGACCTATGAAGATCTGGCTGAGAATCTATTCCAACTAGAATTTATATCTAGCCCACCCATCCACTCAGGTATCCAGCTGTAGAAGTTACCCTTTCCTCCACTCTCGTCAATTCCTGTCATCTCTACTGATGAAAATAGGCATAGGAACACCAGCTCCAGGCTTGACTCCATAGATTGACTACCAAGTAATGGGTCCGGCGAGATCTTTAGTGTGCACCAGGGGTCCATATATAGTGACCACCAACTAAACTGTAGTATGGTTGAGGGGACAGACGTTATGGGTTTGACAAGAGCTTACCCTGTAATTGATGTTGTGTCCAGCAATTCCGGGGGAGTGCCATCTGGTGACCCTGACCCAGTCGCACGTGAGAGACTGGATTCTCCAAGAATAAATGGGTTGAGCACTTATGATCCAGCTACCCCAGCACTGTTCTGTGAAGCTAGGGGGGCTGAGGGAAGGATGGTATCCTGGAACATAGCTGGTTTGGGCTCTAGATTAGAATCACCTGAATGGGCTTCTTTTATAAATGGCTTCGATGTATGCATCTTTCAGAAGACCTGGGCCTGTGAGCCCTTGTTCCACATGGGATATCTGAATTTCTCTGTCCCAGCACTTAAGGGCCCTAAAGGCCGTCCGAAAGGGGGGCTAACCATCTGGGCACGACAAGCACTATTTGACAGAGTGATAGAGCTCCCAACTGGCAACAGTGATATCCAGCTGATCAGGTTAACCATGGGATCAGGGGAAACCTTAGATATATATAATTTGTATGTCAGAGGGTCAGGAGGTGGGAAATTTCAGGTCCTGGTGGCCCTAGATCATCTGATAGGATCACAACCGTGTGATAACAATATAATAATAGCTGGAGATTTGAACATGACTTTTGAGCCTCTTGTAGTGAGTGATTGGCATGCAGGGGAAGAAGATGATTCCCAGTGGGGGATCCCCAAACTGGACCTGAAACCAATTAACAGATGGACTGCTAGCATAATCCAGATTAATGGAATATGTAGCGAAAGAGGGCTAAGAGCACTGAATGGAAGAACTACGAGTGACGAGCAAGGTGAAAACACCTTTGACAACGGTCGCTCCAAAAGTAGGATCGATTATGTCTTCTGTAATTTGGCAGTCTGGCATTTGATGAAGTATATGAAGGTAGTCGGCAGGCAAGAGAGCGACCATAACCCCCTGTGTATCACTCACTTTTTATGGGGCGGGGACTCAGAGGGGCCTAGTTTTGAAGAGGAGGCCTTAGCAGAGATTGTCCCAACAAATGATATGAGGCGGGCGAGGTGGGACCAAATCGCGATGAAGAACGAGGTGCTAGAGAGCATTAGTGATGATCTAGATAAAACCATTTCTGCTATAGACACCATAATGAGCTCAGGTAATGTGAATGTAAAAGATCTGGAAGAAATCACAAACTTGCATGGCAACTTTTTTGGAACCCTAAAGAGGCATTTTTATAGGGTAGTATCTAAACCCATAGCTATTAATAAATGCCCAAAAAGAGCGGGTGGTATAATGATGCTTGCAGACTTGCCAGAACATCCCTTGGAACGGCAATTAGAAGAAGAGACCCTGCTGCTGTTAGGGAAGCTAGACATGAATATAAGAACAGTATAGCCATGGCCAAGAAACAATGGGACAAACAGCACTGGCAAACCCTAAAAGCTGCCAGTTCTGCAAAGGATTCTAGACTATTCTGGAGTATTGTTAAATGGGGGAAAGGAGGTCGCACTGAACCACCATTAAATTATGTTACACAGAGTAGCTGTTTAGAATACTTTGGTCCCCAATACACATGTCGCCCAGAGGACAAGATTAGAGAACCTGTAGATCCTACCATATATTTAATCCCTCCTTTTAATAACATTGATGTAACAGTGGCGCTTGACTCAGTGTCGAGGGGAAAGGCACCCGGACCTGATGGGGTCCCTGCGGATGTTTTCCTCTATGATAAAACGCGATGGGGCCGATACATTATGAAGTTGGCCAATGCTGTGGTGCTAGGAGCCCCAGTACCAAAGTCTTGGCAAGGGACTGTAATAACCCCTGTACAAAAGAAAGGCGATAAGACTCTGTCTGGGAACTACAGGCCTATTAGCCTAATAGACACGGTACAAAAGGTGATAGGAAAAATGACCCTAGAGAAAATAATGGTCTGGGTAGACGAGGAAAATATCCTGTCTCCTTTTCAAGCAGGCTTTCGCAAGTTAACTAGCACCACAAATCAGATATTCCGCTTCACTTTACTCCATTGGAAGACGGTGCAGCTAGGGAAATGTAGCCTTTATGCTGCATTTATAGATTTACGAGCAGCCTTTGACCTAGTCCCTCGGTCCCAGATGTGGAAAGTGTTTAGCGAGATGGGCTTGCCGCGGGAAATCCTAACGCTAGTGTTGAGATTACACGAGTCAAACTATGCGAAAATCCAGTAGGGGAGGCATGGGCAAGTTACCACTGAATTTCCAGGAGAGCGGGGAGTGCGCCAAGGGTGTGCTATGGCCCCCACGCTTTTCTCATTATATGTCAACGGAGTAGCAGAGCGTATGCTGTTGGGAAACGTGGATGCCCCAGGTTTGGCTGGAGTTAAAACTCCAATTTTATTGTTTGCAGATGATACGCTCATCATCTCTAAAACCCCTAGCGGCCTGCAGCGAGCTCTCAAGATTTTTGAGGGCTTTTGTATTGATCGTGGGCTTGAAGTAAACGTAACAAAGATAAAGCTCATGGTATTTAACCCCCACTCTAGCTTTAAAGGGAATTTTTACATGGACGGAAAAAAGGTGGAAAGGGTATCGGACTTTGTCTACCTTGATATTCATGTAGCAAAGGGTGTAAAATGGGGGAAGCACATTGAGAGGCCAGATCTTAAACTTCGTCAAAATGCAGGTACTATAATTGTTGAGCATAAAAAATCTTTGACTAAGCCGATACAGCCAGCACTTCAAGTATATGAGGCGAAAGCCCTTAGTTCGGCACTGTACGGTGCTGAAATTTGGGGCTTTGACAACTTAGCCTCGCTAACACTTGCTGAAAATAACTTCTTGCGAAATCTTATTGCCCTTCCTAAAAGCACACCCATGAAACCACTGCGCTACGAGTTAGGTAGGAAAGCCCTATTAGACATGGCTAGATTACGACCCATTTTATATTGGCGTCGTATCTGGGTTACCCCTGAACTTGTGCACTACGCTCAGGATTTCATGGATGTGATTAAAATCGATAAATTCCATAAGGTAGGCTGACTAAAGGAATTGCGCCAAATCCTGGGGAAGATGGGCATGATGGGGTTGTGGGAGAACCCAGAGCTAGCCTAGTTTCCATCTAAAGCCTCTCTTAAAGAAAAATATTGGGAAATGGTAGCCTATCGGAATTGGAATGATGCCGACCGCTCTTCCACGAAGGTTGCTATTTGGAAGTGAAAGTCTTCCCCAGTCTAGAGCCTTACTGGGATGTCATCACTATGCCTGGGGATAGAAAACTCTACTTCCAGCTTAGAGCAGGCTCGCTCCCAATTAGATCATTAACAGGTCGATGGGCTGAAGCTCATTCTGTTGTCTGTCCGGCTTGTAAAAACGGAACTGAGAATATTTTCCACTTTCTTTTTGTCTGTAGTGCCTATTCAATCCCCCGACGTGTTTAGCTAAGAACGATGTGCAAATCGCTAAGCACGAGGGACAGCAAGGTTGCTTTAAGATTAATTTGCACTAGTACTTTGCCGGTTATATCTGTGGCGGTTGCTAAATATCTGGGGTGGTCTTGGTCCATTAGAAAGAAATTCCTATTGTGAAAAACTTCTGGATTGATCAATTTTTTGCTCCCTAGCTCCCATTTGTACAGATAACCGGAAAGCTTAGATTAAGTAACTTGGGTACCTGCTGGAATCAGCTCATGATTTTGATTGATTTATTGATGTATTTTTATAAGTATTGCAGTCAAAATGCTTTCCTCTGACTATTTTTACTAAAAAAATGTTTTAACAAAATGAAATGATAAATACTGGAGTTTGTCATTATATTTTAACAGTGAACATATTTGTTCTTTTTTAATCATGTACTATGCTTTTATGAGTTTTATCTCGAATAAAGCAAATTTGACTGATTGTATAACTGACTTATTAAGTATATTTTAGTGAATACATGTATTAGTGAGTAATGTTTAAATATGTAAATATCTGTATTAGTGTCTCACTTTGTGTAAAAGTGGCTGCATTGGTTAGTCAGTAGCTACATGAGTGTCTATATGGGTTATTATTTGGATTATCAGAATGCGTGTCTGTATAGTTTGGTGGGGGGTATTACCTAGCGCACAGATGCCTGAATGAGTGACTCACTGTTTGTATGTGTTTTGAAGACAGCATGTGTGCAGGACTGTATGGGTGAATGAGTGTGTGTATGGGTGTGTTAGTAACTGAATGCCTGCCTCAATAGTGTCTTTATGAGTAGGTACATATGTTTTAAATTAGTATATGTTAGTATTAATGTATATAAGTAAGGATACATGACAATAACAGATTGGAAGAATTCCTGTATAAATAAGTATGTTTTTCTATAACTGCTTGTTTAAGAGAGTAAGTATGTGTACGTTTCTGTAGAAATACGTGTAGTGGTGTGTTTAGACCAGTATATGCAAGTAAATGGATGTTTGATAGTTTATTTGCATGTGTGAGTATGTGTGTGAATAACTTTATGTATAAGTGTAGGTGTGTAACAGGCTGTATAGGTGTATGAGTACATATGATGAGTGAGTCCATGTATGATTGACTATATAGAACTATTGGTGAATAAGTAGATGTGTATATAGATTTGGGAATTACTGAAAAGGTTGTTCTAACTGGTATTGGTATCTCCATTCTTTGGAAAATTTTTGTTTCTATTTTTGAATGTTTGTATGAAGGGTTACGCTGAGAGAAGGTCTGCCACTCTTTCACAAGGATGATGTCATCAGTGATGTCATGAGTGATGCCATTTGAGATGTAAACAGTGATGTCATGAGTGATGTCAATTGAGATGTCATGAGTGATGTCATGAGTGATGTCACTCACCATGTCATGAGTGATGTAATATGTAACTTCATCAGCAGTGCATTGCGGGTGTGCAAGTTTTAGTTAGCTGAGCTATCTATAACGGAGGAATTTCAAAGGTTTTGTATGAGAGAAATGTTCAGCTAACTATAACATGTGTGAAACCTATGTTTTTTTCAATGAATTTGCATGTTTTTTTAAATGCTAAGTCCTAACTATAACATGTGTGAAACCTATGGTTTTTTCAATGAATTTGCAAGGTTTTTTAAATGCTAATTCCTAACTATAACGTGTGTGAAACCTATGGTTTTTTCAGTGAATTCCAAAGGTTTTGTAAATGATAATTTATAAATGTATTAATTATTATGTCATTGTTTTTATACTAATTTCTTATATTTTTAATATAAATATGTATATGTACTTAATTTGTTAGATTATATTTCATATTATAAAATATTACCAAAACTAAATTGCAAAGTAATTTTTGGATTAATTACTGCTTGACTTCGATTGCAAGTATAACACAGCTCCAGCAATGCTCTGGGGCCCTATGCTCACAAAGCTGTATCAATCCTTACACCTGCTTCAAGCATATGCAAGGTTTTGACGCAGCATAAGCTCAAAAGTGACTGAATGAAATGTTATACATTTCACTCAGTCACTTTTAGGAGGCGTTGCTGCACCCCCTTCTGCACAGGAAAGCCTCTTCTGGCGCAGGACTTTACAATGTAATGCATCCTCCAGATGCGTCACATTGTTAATAGCACACACCATGGCACATCTTTTGCACCACCGCTGTCTCACAAAAGTGACGAACAGCTGTGTAAAAGAGGCACAAGGGGATTATAAATCTGCCCCTAACACATACAAATTCACCCAGGCAGTTTCACCAGCAGCGCAAATTGAAGCATAGACTTCTAACATATTTATGTACATATATTACATTCAAGTGCTTCGGACATACTACAGTATACTATATGTAAACACCTTATAGATTTATGCTGTAGCACTTCCTTATACTTCTGCACTTTCATATTCTCCATAAACTAGTAATATATTCATTCATTCATTTATCAACTACACATTCATTCTGACAAACTTTTACACAGTAACATAGAAATATAGTTCTTTCATTCACCATTGAAGGTAGTTCTAAAAATAACAGTTTTTTTGGTTTTTTTGTGTGTTTTCTGAACAAATTCCAAGTGAAACAAAAAGAATACAAAAAAAAACAACTAATGTCGAGGACAGCCATGCTCCTGCATCCTGCATTTCATCAGGTCCATTGACTGTTCCCCATAACACAAAAGTTTATCGCAATAAATGCATAGAATTTTAACTTTAGCAAAGTCAGAATCAATTTGTGGGTGTGGACTGCTTGCTGAAAATGCTGCTGCAGCAGCTGATGTGCTTGGTGTAGCAGCAGGTGGGTTCTCGTGCAACGTGCGCCTTGCAGCTGGAGAAAAGATGTTGGGGTGCAAGTTCTTCACGTGTTGCACCATATTTGATGTCCCAAAGGAGTATTTTTTACATGGATCACCCCTTGAAAGAGTTGTTTCGCAAATTTTACATGTTACTTTTGGAGCATTAACCTTTTTTTGTCCTTCTGGAAAAGTAAAAAACTTCCAAATTAGAGCTTCTTCCCTCTTCTTTTGAGGATCTTCAGGAATGAAGTCTCCCTCTGAAGAACTACTGGAACATGAGTCCATTGCTCTTATTATTGTGATCTTCCTTCTATTTGAGAAGATTCTCAGAAGAAATTCTTCTTCTTAGAAACTCAAAGTAGAATAATTATAATGGGACAGAACTTTCAACAGTCGCAATAGGAAAAGTTAAGAATCAATCAAATCTCTACTTTTAAAGTCACATGGCTTTGCGTACGCTTATGATGCGCTTGCGCAGCTCTTTCAATACGAGTACGCATCACGTTCTACCGCAATTTGTGTAATTGTTTTTAAAAGTAATATATGATTGTTACAAGTATTAAAAAAAATCTTAGTTATCCCAAATGTCTGCCCTTAGTATGTACATTAAATACATAAATAAATGTTTTAAAACAAGTAGAAACATTGCCGCCTTTCACGCACAGAACGCCGTACATGACGGCACACCGAAGCTTTAATGCGACGCGTAACATCAAAGCATATCCGTACCGTATGCG
Organism: Lissotriton helveticus; assembly: GCF_964261635.1. Lineage (NCBI taxonomy): Eukaryota > Metazoa > Chordata > Amphibia > Caudata > Salamandridae > Lissotriton > Lissotriton helveticus. The sequence goes on along the minus strand of NC_136063.1, from coordinate 1,297,644,949 downwards.
CGGGTACACGCTGAGTATGATAAGGAGTGCAAACTATGGTGCGATCACCCTCTCAGTGACAAATCAGAGCTCAGGGCGCGCTAAGGAGAATGATTAGAAGTGCTGACTCATTGCAGATCCGATTCTGGGCCTGCCTCTGCGTACATTATAACACTGCCCCCATCTCTCTCTGTTTTTAATTGTTAGTGCACACACTCATACTTGCACATGCGCGCTGCACGCCCGCCCACACTACCCACATGCCACCGCCTAGCATGCTTCCTATCACTAAACCTGGAAACTAATACATTAGCCAATGGGATGTCCTCCAGCACCGTCATCCTTGCAGACCGCGAAAACGCTTCCAATCACGGTCCTCGACTTGATTTGGTTAGCCCCCGCTGTTCCCATATAATGCGGGCACAGATGTCAGCACGCTCTCTTTTGCATGCCTCTGCTGCGGTGACAAACAAAGTGTCGTCATCAACTTTACTACGAACTGATTGCTTGAGCGGAGGAGGACTCCTGACACTCGACGTGGTGTCACTCCTGCTGCCGCCGCCTGGCCACAATATCATGGACGCGGAGGCGGCGCTGCCCGCATGCAAAACACCCCAGACTCAGCTAAACCGCAGCCTTTGAAGACACGAAAAAAGACGACAGAAGCAAAGGTAAGTGAAGACGTCACAACATCAGCCTCCACTGTAAATTGTATATCCATAATACTATTTGTTTCTCCTTCATATGGCTTTCCTACCCCTCAATGGTTTTAAATTGTATGCACATAGTTTAAAAGTTTCTTTCTGCGTCACGACTTGCTCAACACCTCTATTTTTTTTTTAAAATGTTTGTCCATGAATTTCTGTGTACTACTTCTATAGTACACCACGTGCTCAGGCCTCCATTATTAATTGTGCGTGCATGATGGCATGTTTTTTTCTGTGTCACGAGGCCCTCCCAGGCCTGTATTCTTATTGATCTTCCTTTGTTGACCCTAATATTTCCTTCTGTGTCACGGAGCACTCCCAGTCCTCTTTTATTATAAACTGAGCCTGCATGAATTTCTGTGTCGTATTTTTGAAGAGTCTCACGTGCTTTGGAATCTGTTCTTTTTATTGTATGTACATGATGGTATTCTTTTCTACATCACGTGACCCTCGTACCCCTCAATGGTTTCAAAGTGGGCTTACATAATTGAAATGTTTCTTTATAAGTCAAGAGGTCCTATACACCTCTAATTTTTATAAATTGTTCGTGCAAACATTTCTGTGTCGTATTTCTTTACTACGCCACGTGCTCAGGCCTCCATTAATAATTGTGCATGCATGATGGATTTTTTTCTCTGCGTCACGAGGCCCTCCCGGGCCTGTATTCTTATTGATCTTCCTTTCTTGATCCTAATATTTACTTCTGTGTCACGGAGCACTCCCAGGCGTCTTTCTTTTTAATAAACTGAGCGTGCATGAATGTCTGTGTCGTATTTTTGAATACTGTCACGTGCTTTGGTATGTGTTCTTTTTATTGTACATTCATGATGACATTCTTTTCTCCATCACATGGCCCTCCTACCCCTCAACGATTTTAAATTGTATATACATAGTATTAATGTTTCTTTCTGCGTCACGAGGTCCTCCAGACCTCTAATTGTAAAAATTCTCTGTGCATACATTTCAGTTTTGTATTTTTAAACAGTCATGTGCTTTAGCCTGTATTAATACAAATTGTGCATTCAAAATAGTATTATTATTTTTTTTATCCGTCACGTGGCCCTCCCAGCTCTGTTTTGCTTTATTTTTGTGGAATATATACTTTCTAGTTCATCGTATTTGCCCCCTCCTAATTCTCCCATTAGTTATAATATTTACTACTGCGTCACGTGATACTCCCAAACCTGTATTCTTTAAAATGATGCCTACATGGTTGTAATTGTTAGTGCTACCTCATATGGCCCTCTCAGACCTCTATTTAAATTAATGTGTTAAGAGTAGAATCGAGTAACGTTTAGAAGACTATGACACATGTAAGATATTTTTAAAAGTTTTTCACAGAAACAATGTTCTTTTTGAAAATATATTTATTAATATTCACTTTTTCTAATACTTATAACTCTAAACAAATGTAATTTGGTTGTAATGTAAACCTATTAATGATTGCATTTTAACTCTACAGGTACCTTTTCAGAAAATGGACATTCTTCTTACTCCGACAAATACTGCCTGTCATTGGATACTTCTGGTAAGTACAAGTTTTTCAACATTTATTAGTCCGTTTTCGAAGTTATTCTTGGAAAATATAACTGGTTGTAATAGTTTAAACTATCTAAATTTATTTTATCAAATAATTTAAAGGGTAATCTTTTTAAATAATTTTGTAATGTATCTAATATAGACATTTGTACCGTAAAATGTAAACTCTCCACTCTAAAAATCATATTCCTACAATATTTTCTATACACTTCCAAACCTTTAACAAAGATAATGGGTCATGATTCAAGGAGTAACAAAATTCAGACCTATCAAGAGTTTTCATTAAATTTTAGGTAACTTTTCCCTACAAAACAATGTACCTTATCTCTTTATTATTTATTATATTGCACAAATATAAAATTGCCAATACATTTCACTTTATGAAATTTAAAAAAGCAAACTATTAAACATAACCATTCGTATCTCTCTAAAGGCTTTCCCTACAACAATTGAATCCTCACGACTATGACCAATGGCAGTAACTCATCTTAATAGTTTACTTCTTTAAAATACTCGTAAATAGCAAAGAGGGTTTTCAAGGATAACATTTATGAACGTCTACCAAACGAATCTATAGTGCCCTTAGGAACCATATTGCTATTTGCACATCATTTTGTCTCACCACTACTATGGTCCTAACACAGTTGCTATCAAACCTACGATTGGTTTGCAACCCCAATACGAATAATTATTGTTGGTTTGAATACTTGCTACAGTCCCATTGCGTTGATTTCAAAACACTTTCAACATGTACAATAATTTGCAAATTAACTTTCCAATGGTTAGCATTGCTATTATGATGCCCTTATATACATCTTTTTTACATTTACAGTCTGTTGAAACGTCTTGTGCTGTCTACAACCAAAAAGTTTCAGCAATTTCTCCAGAAAACTTTATGGTAAGAATATTTTCTGAGTTGCCTCCAATATGTTCGAAAGCTGCCTATGCACCGTCAGGGATGTGGAATTCCTATAACCCAGGGGTCTCCAACCAGTAGCTCGGGAGCTACTGGTAGCTTAGCAGCACCCTCAAAGTAGCTCTCAGAGGTGAAGCAAACCAAGCCAATCTGGGAGATTCTCTTTATATTGTAAAAGGCAACACTACTCATTCCGCTACCACTAAGAGTTACAGACAGCCAAACCAATAGCAGGGCCATTTGATAACACTCAAACACACACTTTGGTGGCCTATCAATCAACCAATCAGGGATTTATAGAGCGCAATATTCACCTGTGAGGGTCTCAAGGCGCTGGGGGAGTGTGTGTCGGGGGATTTGGGCACCTCAGGTAATTCGAAAAGCCAGATCTTGAAGCTCTTCCTGAATGCTTTCAGTGTGGTGCTTCATCTGATGCTGAGGGGAGGTTTGTTCCAGGTCTTGGCCATGATGTACGAGAAGAGTATGCCTCCTGTACTGGTTCTGTGGATGCACGGGATCTCGGCTAAGACCTGGTCAGTGGAGCGCAGGTTTCTTTTGGGGGTGTAGACGGACATTAATTTGTTGAGGTATTGGGATCCGGTGTTGTGGAGACCTTTATAGGTGTGTGTGAGCAGCTTGAAAATCACTCTGTTTTTCGACGGGGAGGCTATGAAGGTCTCGTATATGCTGGGAAATGTGGTCTTGTCATGGGATGCTGAGCATGAGTCTAGCTGCGGCCTTCTGGACAGTCTAAAGTTTGTAGAGTAGAGATTTGTTGATTCCAGCATAGAGGGTTTTCCCATAGTCCAGCCTGCTGATGATGGGTGCATAGGTGACGGTCTTCCAGGATTCGGGGGGTGTGTCCATTTGAAGGTCTTGCTGAGTAAGTGGAGGGTGTTAAAGCATGTGGAAGATGCAGTATTGGCCTATGGGTCTGCAATATGAACCATCTTTATCCACTTTAAAACTACCTAGGAAAGAGCTTGGCCATATTATCCACCCGGCTCCATCACGGTATGTGACATCAAAGAATAGTAACAACAGTAACCAGGGATGACCCACCAAAGGGTGTGACTTCAAGAACTAAAGTGAAAATATGTTAGTTGGGAGCATGATCAACCAAAGAGCAGAAGAGAACAGACTATGCATCCAGAGCAGGGAAAATTAAAAACATCACATTCATTTTTGTGTGGGTGTTTGACAATGTGTCCTTCCTACATAAACAGTGTGTATTCCTTAAAACTACTCCTAGTGTCAAGGACTACCAAATATGTATGCTGGTCTCCATCATAAGATATTATCTCTGATGCAATTGTGCCCATTCATGTATAATTGTGCCATAGCTATAATATTTTCGTCCTTGACTATTTTGGGCACATAAGTAGAGTAATTACATACTTGCTGCCATCACTGACATATTAAGAGCATGACTGATCTGCTTTTAGCCATTCCTGACAGAGTGGCAGCATCTTCTCCCATAATAATGGCCACAACTGATATATGTTGGGCATCCAGCTGTGGCACAGTGGTAGCCCTGGTTTAATGGTGGGCATTATTAGCATAACAGAGGCATTCTTAGTGTTATGGTGAAGAACCATGGCCTATGATTCCAATACCTGGTATTTGAAGCATAATCTGTCCATGAGAGGCATTTTTACATGGCAGTACTCAATGAAAAGTAAAAGCTGATGTTTAGGGACTTTGTATTCTCTAACAATGAAAACTGTTTGATTTTTAAAAGAATAAATTATGCTTTTTTTAAAAAAGGTTTTTCTTCTGGAAAATTGAGTTCGATTGCTCAAAGCTGAAAGGGATTTTGATAGAAAACTATGTGTATTTTTAAAAACTAATATGCGAATGAAGACATAATATTGCAATTCTAAAACACATTTAAAGTTGTTAGCTGAATGATAATACAATTTGAGTTGGAGAGACTTACTGCTGTGGTACTACCCTTTGTGGCACACAGCATATCAAGATTTGAATTGTACTTCATTACAAGCATTTAATATTGATAAACGTTTTCCTAGCATTCTGCTGATAACTTCACCTGAAATTTTTGGGGGGTTACTACTGATAACTGTGCTTAGGGTGGTCATAGTGTAATGTTAATACATATCATCGGCATTTTACAGTGATTAAATATGCTAGTAGCTCAGCAGGACTTTCCTTCATCAGAATTAGCTCTTACTACAGAAAAGGTTGGAGACCCCTGCTATAGCCCGAAGCACAGGACATATTGGTTGGTATCAAGGGCAACAAGTTTTCATGTGCTCATCTGCTGTCCGGGCGGGTGCACATCTCCTGTCCCCCTTTGAAAGAAAAATAGATAAGCGTGCAAGACATGTGCTGCTTCGCTAGGCGAGACCTATAAAGCATTACACCAAGGCTGCTGGGTCTGCAGTGCGGAGCAACACGGAATTGGAGACTGTCTCCATCGAGACATTAAAATTGAAAAAGGCAGCCCATCGAGACATTAAAATTGAAAAAGGCAGCCCACTGGAGGGTTCGTAATGTTTGGACAGAAATGTGAAAACCACATATACCATCATGCACTGTAAAATATTATCATGTTGATGCCCACTAGAGGGCCGAGAATGGTTAAAGATCTGCACCTGTTGGGACTCACAATTAGTTTCTTTTTGCCCAGGCTCACCTCAGAAGAAGTTCCGAGATGGAATGAAACGCATCAGGATCGCCCAGATTGCTTGAATAAATGCTTTGAAAGAACCATGTTGTGTGTGCGGCTCATCGTTTCCTTGAAGGGGGAGAAAGTGTTGTAATCTGTAGCAGCTTGGTCCCGCCGCAGAGCTACGCACCGCCAGTAAGTGGCACGCCATTACCCAGCCTTGGACCACCTTTGTGACTGGTGAGTATCGAACCTTGGGTAATGGACGCCGCCAGATACTGAAATTTGGCATGGTTCCGCAGCAACCTTGAAAGTGGGTCTGCAGTGCGGAGCAACACGGAATTGGAGACTATCTCCATCGAGACATTAAAATTGAAAAAGGCAGCCCACTGGAGGGTTCGTAATGTTTGGACTGAAATGTGAAAACCACATATACCATCATGCACTGTAAAATATTATCATGTTGATGCCCACTAGAGGGCCGAGAATGATTAAAGATCTGCACCTGTTGGGACTCACAATCAGTTTCTTTTTGCCAGGGCTCACCTCAAAAGAAGTTCCAAGATGGAATGAAACGCATCAGGATCCCCCAAATTGCTCGAATAAATGCTTTGAAAGCACTGTGTTGTGTGTGCAGCTCATCGTTTCCTTGAAGGGGGAGAAAGTGTTGTAATATATATATATATATATATATATATATATATATATATATATATATATATATATATATATATATATATATATATATATATATATATATATATATATATATATGTATATATATATACATATATATATATATATATATATATATATATATATATATATATATATATATATATATCACGCTCAATTTCCTCAAAGATTGTTCGAAAATCAGCACTCACTGACGAAGGCTTGTAGCTGAAACGCGTCTGTTGACACTGTAAAATAAACCCATGGTAAGGCATTACCCTTCTGTCTACGAGTGCTGATTTTCGAACAATCTTTGAGGAAATTGAGCGTGATACTAGTGCGGGGCCCCGCCGCCGCAGACTGCACCCACTCGCGAGTGACCCGTCTTTCAAACGGCAGGGAAACAGAGCGTTGCATATATATATATATATATATATATATATATATATATATATATATATATATATATATATATATATATATATACACAAACACAGAACTTCGCCCATTTAGGAGGTCCCCACGGCAGGAAGGCTTGAATAACGCTTTAATTGCAGAAATACAGTTACCATGTAGCGCAGATTAGTGCCAACAGATTCAAATGCCTGACGCGTTTCATGCACTGCTTGCATTTCTTCAGAGGCAAAATATATTTATATCTAATTGAAGACAATATGCATTGTATGAATTAAGATGGTCTCTGACAGTCTGCGCAGTAAGAGTTAGCCTGTCCTGGAGAATGCTGCGCCTTGTTAATTGAGAATTAGTTGCACATGCTGCATAAAAAGTCTGTGTTATGATGCAGTCCGAAGTTGTTACTTGGTAGAGAAAAATAAAATAATTATGAACATAAAGCGCCAGCTGAAGAAATATTAGACGTGGACTTCAGCTTGAGAAAGTTTGTGAACGATTAGTTTTCCATTCAAAACAAACTAGTAATGCCTCTAATCACTGCAGACTATTTACAGCTAGGAACAATGACTGAGGCAATTTCATGAAACTCTCCTTGAAGGCAAGCAAGTGGCACACAAAAAAAAGTAAGCTTACCCAGAGCGAGGAATTCTCACAAAACACGGAGCTCCGAAAACAAACAGCAATGCAGGAGGGTACCTGACACCTATTCCAAACCAGAATACTTCCTCGCAGCGAAAACACCCTGGAATGCGAGCAAAAGTATTTCTGGTTGAAACTCGAGAAGTCTGGGATATTCCTCAGGATCTTTAAGTAGGAATCTTTGAGGAGCTGAAGGAAAAGGCTGCTCTCCCGTCAAGTCGACCGTTGAAGTGCGCAGCATTCTAAATGCTCATGCACTAAATAGCGGAGTCAGCTGGAGAGACAAAAAAAGAATAGAACTCTAACTCTCAAAAGGAACGTTCTTCCTGAAGCTAATCTTCGTCCATTAGATGACGATGAGAAGACTTGGCAACTCTTTGACTCCAACCAATAGGGGAATAGAGTAAAGTGTATCCCTAATTTATTTTGAAGTTAGGGGCATACGTTCATACTTTACCACATGTCTGTTCAGTCCTGACAGAATGGAGGAGTGCATGGGTAGTTCCTGGGTGATTAGACAAGTGCATAGGTAGTGCCTGGATGATTTTATAAGTGCATGGGTAGTGGCTGGGTAATTGGAGGAGTGCATGGATAGTGCCTGGATGACCGAAGGAGTACAAGGGTAGTGTTGGGTTATCTCATGAGTACATAGATAGTGCCTGGGTGATTGCATGACTGCAGGGGTAGTGCCTGAGTGAGTAAAGGAGTGCATTGGTAATGCCTGTGTGATTGCATGAGTGCAGGGGTAATATCCGGGTGATTGAAAGAGTGCATGAGTCAGGCCTGGGTGATTGCACAAGTGTCGATGTAATGTCTGAGTAATTGAAAGAGTGCATGGGTACTACCTGAATTATTGGAGGACTAGATGGGTAATGCCTGGGTGATTGCATGAGTGCATGTGTAGTACCTGGGTGATTGGAGGAGTGCATGGGTACTGCTTGAGTGATTGAAGGAGTGCATATGTAATGCTGGGTGATTGCATGAGTGCATGAGTAGTGCCTGGGTGATTTGAAGAGTACATGGATACTGCCTGAGTGATTGCAGGAGTTGAAGGGTAGTGCCTGTGTGATTCCATGAGCGAAGGAGTAATATCTGGGTTATTAGAGGAGTGCATGGGTACTGCCTGTGTGATTGCATGAGTGTATAGGTAATGCCTGGGTGATTGCATAAATGCATGGGTAGTGCCTGGGTGATTGAATGAGTGCATGGGAACTGCCTGAGTGAATGAAGACGTGCATGTGTAATGCCTGGGCGAGTGTATGAGTGCAGGTGAAATGTCTGGAAGATTGGAGGAGTGCATGGGTACTGCCTGAATGATTGACAGCATGGATGGGTAATGACTGGGTCATTGCATGAGTGCATGGGTAGTACCTGGGTGATTGGAGGAGTGCATGGGTAATGCCTGAGTGATTGAAGAACTGCACGGGTAAAGCCTGGGTGATTGCAACACTGCATGGATAGTGCCTGGTTGATGGGAGGAGTGTTTGGGTAATGCCTAGGTGGTTTCATGAGTGCACGAGTAGTGCATGGATACTTGGAAGACTGCATGGGTAGTGCTTGGGTGATTGCATGAATGCAGGATTAATGTCTTAGTGAATGGAAGAGTGCATGGGTAGTGTCTGGTTGATTACACAAGTGAATAGGTAGTGTCTGGGTGATTTTATGAATGCATGGGTAGTGGCTGGGTGATTGGAGGAATGCAAGGGCAGTGCCTAGGTTATTGGAGGAGTGAATGTGTCCTGCCCGAATGATTGAAGGAGTGCATGTGTAATGCCTGAGTGATCGCATAAGTGCAGGTGTAATGTCTGGGTGACTGGAGGAGTACATGGGTACTGCCTGAATGGTTGAATGAGGGGATAGGTAATGCCTGGGTGATTGCATGAGTGCATTGGTCGAGCCTGGGTGATTAAAGGAGTACATGGCTACTGCCCGAATGATTGAAGGAGTGGATTGGTAATGCCTGTGCGATTGCATGAGTGCATGGGTAGAGTCTGGGAGATTGGAGGAGGGCATCGGGTACTACCTGAGTGATTGAAAAAGTACATGGGTAAAGCCTGGGTAATTACATAAGTGCAGGGGTAATGTCTGGGTGATTGGAGGAGTGCATGGGTACTTCCTCAGTGATTAAAGGAGTGCAAGGGTAATGCCTGAGTGATTGACGAACTGCATGGGTAATGCCAGGGTGATTGCACCACTGCATGAGTAGTGCCCGGGTGATTGGAGGAGTATATAGGTACTGCCTGTGTGATTGCAGGAGTAGTGCCTGGATGATTGGAAGACTTTATGGTAGTGCCAGGGTGATTGCATGAATGCAAGGGTAATGTCTGGGTGAATAGAGGAGTTCATGGGTAGTGTCTGAGTGATTAGACAGTGCATAGGTAGTGTGTCAGTGATTTTATAAGTGCATGGGTAGAGGCTGGGTGATTGGAGGAGTGCAAGTGCAGCACCTGGGTTATTCCTTGAGTACATAGGTAGTGCCTGGGTGGTTCCATGACTGCAGGTGTAGTGCCTGGGTGATTGTATACGTGCATAGGTAGTGCCTGGGTGATTTTATAAGTGCATGGGTAGTGGCTCTGTGATTGGGGGAGGGTAAGGGTTGTACCTGGATGACTGGAAGAGTGCAAGGGTAAAGCTGGGTTATTCCATGAGTGCATAAGTAGTACCTGTGTGATAGCATGGCTGCAGGGATAGTGCATGAGAGATTCAAGGCGTGCATGGCTAATGCATGTGTGATTGTATGAGTGCAGGGATAATGTCTGGGTGATTCAAGGAGTGCATTGGTAATGCCTGGGTGCATGTAGGACTGCATAGGTAGTTCCTGGGTGATTGGAGGAGTGCATGAGTAGTACCTGGGTGATTGACTGAGTGCAGGAGTAGTGCCTGGTTGATTGGAAGACTGCATGGGTAGTGCTTGAGTGATTGAATGAGTGCTACAGAAGTGCCTGAGTGCATGCATGTCTGCATGGGTAGTGCCTGAGTGATTGCATGAGTGCATGGGGGGTGGCTGGGTGATTGCATGAATGCAGGGGTAATGTCTGGGTGAATGGAGGTGTACATGGGAAGTGCCTCAGTGATTAGACAAGTGCATAGGTAGTGTCTGGGTGATTTTATAAGTGCATGGGTAGTGGCTGAGTGATTGGAGGAGTGCAAGGGTAGTGTCTGGATTATTATATATGTACATAGGTGATGCCTGGGTGGTTGCATGGCTGCACAGTTTGTGCCTGGGCGAAGGCATAAGTACATAGGTAATGTCTGGGTGATTGCATAAGTGCTTGGGTAGTGCCCGGGTGATTGGAGGAGGTATGGGATACTGCCTGAGTGATTGAAGGAGTGCATGTGGAATACATGGGTGATTGCACAAGTGCAGATGTAATGTCTGGGTGATTGGAGGAGTGCATAGGTAATGCCTGGATAATTGAAGGAGTGCTCAGTAACACCTGGGTGATTGGAAGAATGCATGGGAACTGCCTGAGTGATTGCAAAAGTGCATGTGTAATGCCTGGGTAATTGCTTGAGTGCATGGGCACTGCCTGAATGATTGAAGGAGTGGATGGGTAATACCTGGGTGATTGCATGAGTAGTGCCTGAATGATTGGATGAGTGCATGGGTACTTCCTGAGTGACTGACACAAGTGCAAGGGTAATGTCTGGGTGATTGGATGAGTGCATAGGTACTGGCTCAGTGATTAAATGAGAGCATGATTAATGCCTGGGCGATTGAAGAAGTGCATGGGTAATGCCTGGGTGATTGCAACACTGCATGGGTAGTGCCTGGGTGATTGGAGGAGTGCATGGGCACTGCCTGCGTGATTGAAGAAGTGCATGGGTAGTGCCTGCGTGATTGCATGAGTGCAGGGGTAATGTCTGGGTGATTGGAGGAGTGCATGGGCACTGCCTAAGTGATTGAAGGAGTTCATGGGTAATGCCTCGGTGATCCAATAAGTGCATGGGTAGTACCTTGGTAATTGGACTAGTAAGTAAGTAATCACTTTATTGCATGATAAATTAAAACCTTTGCAAACAGATAAAACATGTTTAAAAATAAATAAATACAAACCGACGTCATTGGTAATGCTAGGATTAGTTAAGTGTTGTTAGAAATTACAGTAATTCCATAAAATTACAAAGGAATAAAAACTGGAGTGCGATACAGCCAATAAGGAGGATAAGATGGCGTAAAATGCAGCTTTTATCGGAATGCTAATTCCTGGGTGCTCCTATGTAATCTCAGTTCCTTTAAAATGAATGTTAAGAATTTTGATCTTGATAGCGTTTAGGTCTGTGGCGGGCAACAGAGAGATATGGTAATTGGAATAGTGCATTGGTACTGCCTGGTTGATTGGGTGATTGCATGAGTGTATGAGTAGTGCCTGGATGATTCCATGAGTGCAGGAGTAATATCTGCATGATTGTAGGAGTGCATGAGTACTGCCTCTGTGATTGAAAGAGTGCAACTGTAATATCTGAGGATTAGAGGAATTCATAGGCAATGCCTGGGTAATTGTATGAGTGTAGGGGTAATTTGTAGAGGATGGGATAAGTATAGAGGTAATACCGAGGTGGTTGGAAGAGTGTATATGGTAATGGCTAGCCGATTGCATGAGTGTATAGATAGTACCTGGACGATTGAAAGAGTACATAGGTAGTGTCTGAGTTACAGTATAAGTGTATGGGTACTGGCTATATGATTGTAAAAGTGCATAGATAATGCATGGTTGATTGGAGGAGAATTGGAACAGTGTCAAACTGTATAGATGACTGCATGGGTAGTGTTTGATCAAATGTTTGAGTGCAGTAAAAGTCACTGTAACATTAGTTCATATTATCATGCTTATTACATTATTTCATCTTACCTTTTTTAATAAAGATGATACAAAACTAAGTGGAACTATTTTACAGTAGTTTTGTTGTAAACTACATTTAAAATCTTTTCAAACTGTAGCATTACCTTCTAAAAAAAAGAAGAAAAAGTGTAATTGCATATAATATTATAGTTTTAAGAACACAACATAATTTTAGAATTACATAACCAGTTTCCCTTTTTTTGCTGTTCTCAGATTCTACTGAATTTCACCATACACAGTGATTTCAATGTATATCATCATACAACAGCGGGAAAACAATTCAATCAATGAGATTGTAAAAAAACAAATCTCAGTTGCAACTATCTGTTTACCTATCTACAGTTTGTAAATTACATTAATCAACTACAGTAAATTTTTTACTTCTTTCAAGTACATTTTGTAAAATATGCATTCTCATTTACATCGGGTATAATATAAAGATCAAATATATTAACTACTTCTTTCAAACACAATTTTGCAAATACAATTAGAATTAACATAAACAATAATTCAAAAAGTAATTGTTCACATCATCCCAATAGGCCGAATAATGTGTCCAAAACCATTTACATTGAAAATATCCAAAATAAACTTGTTAATTTGTGTTCACATCTTCCCAATAGTCCGAATGATGTTTTCAAAACGTTGGCATCAAAAATATAAGATATGAATTTGGTAATTCTTAAGGCAACCGACATTTGAGTTCCAAATGGGCATCATTACAATGAGCCCATCCTTAATTGCACTTTAAATACATAGTATAGCGTCCAGATGTTGTAGTAGGTCCATCATGAAAAATATTAGCCACTGCTTTAAAAGTTCTTCCTGAAATTGACTTGCCACAACATTTTTAATTTTGGTTTCCAATTGTATTCCATTTGCTCTACAATGTCGTAGCATTAAAATGGCATATTGTCCAAACCTGCCCATTAATTATGTTTGCAAAATGTCTGATTTGCAATGAGAACATTTCATATCTTGATAAGCTGTTTTTACTCATTTGTTAAAAGAGTCGGTTTTGCAATCTGGTATTGTCAAATATATGAATTGTTCTGTGTCTATTTAAGTGGTAGAAGGAAATGAACACTCTTCACATTTATGATCCCAGCTGTAACTTAGTCCAAACAAATCTTCAATTTCTATTCCTTCATCTTCCAATACTGCAAGCATAAACATAAGACATTATTGTGAATCTAGTTGTACACTAAGTGTAATTTGCCATGAACCAGTACATATATCCAAAAGATACTGAATACCAGAAGCAGTATGGATTTTAGTTCTATCAGTTACCAACTTTTGAAAAATATAATGCAATAAAGAACAGAATCTTTTTTCTCGAATTTTCATAATTTCATGATGAAGATCTTCTAGATAAAACACAACATTCACAATTACAGTAGCATAGCAGTTGTTACCTGAACTATTTTCTAACTTGTATCCTACAATATTATCAACAGTGTCCATTTTCATTTTCTTTGCTGCTTCATCATTCTCTTGAATTGTTTTCTTATTTTGAACCTCACTAGAATGTTTGTCATATTTTTGTTTTGTCAATCAATTGGGGTGAAAGTGAGAAGGCGACGTATTAATCCCTTCTTGTTAGAGTCAATCTTTGTGCCTAAAAAATAAAAATGTGTCACCTTGGGGGAGGGTAAAGGGACTTATTTTACATATTAAAATGAACATCCAGATACTTTATTTCCACTTTCACAACCTGGTCCTGAAGAAAGCCCACTGATCATTTTGACGAAAAGGGCTGAAACATGTCGACCTTTTAGATCACGAAAATAGGTAGCGTAGAGAATCCTAAAAACTCTCTGAACGCATACCAGGGATATTTTCACTATACCTAACTCGAATACAGAATAATAAATTCACTCTCTGGATGTCGGAGTTATTTTAAACCTCATCACCTTCACAAATCACTGGACACTACTGCACATAACCTTGGATGACTACCTCCTGGTGGAGGCTGCATACAAATCAACCCCGTGATTATGCAGACACTCGAGTACCTTAGCGGAGAATCAAGATATACCGCTATTTACGACAACAACTCGAGTGCATGAGGGTTCTTTTACCGAGGGACGCACGAAATACCTGAGGAATCCAGGTTGGCAGGACAAGTGATCCACCCCCCAATTGATTGAAAGAATTGAATTAAAGGAAACTGGATGGATCAGGAATTTCCTTCTCCCCACCCCCATTGATTGAAGAATATTTTTGTTTTGGACACACTATACGTTTTTGATATACGGGATAGTCACCTAAGTTACAAGCGTACAGTCTTCTTAACCGATTATACTCTCTTACACAATTTGCATCAGCACTAACATTTTTCTCATCAAAATCAATCAAATACAAACCAGATATGTTCTTACTCCAGAGAATGCAACATATGCCATGCCCTCTTTAAACACTTCCAATATTTACCAAAGCACTGTTAACACTTAACCCCTTGCATGCATCGGACGGCCACGGTGGGCGTGTGCGGAGGACGGCCGGGGGCCGTCCGAACCACGCTCACGCCATAAATCACCCGCACCGCGGCAACATTTTCGCCGCGGTCAAGGGGTTAAACCTTGAGATTTATGAATGGTTACAGCATATTCTAAAGAAATAGGAAACTGTTTTCTACAAACATACAAGTCTTTCACAAACAGAAAACAAACAGCACAACATACAATCTGGTTTACCTCTTCCATTTGATCAAATTTAATCTACAAAAATTCAATTCCATCTCTGTTCTAAAAATGTAGAAAACCAACAACTCTTCCCATTGCTCCATTTACTAAACCTTCTTCTACATTCAAATTGTGCCGTAAAATTACCCGACAATTTACACATACATATAAGGTATTTTCTAAACCTGCAGTCTTAGACACCGACTTCTCCAAAGAATTACATTTTGACTGTAATTTCTCTCAGAGAAGAATAGTAACTCCTTCAAGTTCCATTTTATCCATAGCTTTCATTTTTACTAATGGTTGTAATGCTCCCAGAATGGATTCCACACCGGTCACAGTATAGAATATGCCCTAATTTCAGCGTCTGGCCACATTTGGATGCAGGTAGGTCAAGGGGGCTCAGCGGTGTTGATTCTGCTCGATTTATTTTCAGAATTCGACACCGTCTCCCCAGCCCGAATGATCCAATGCTTGCAGGAAGTGGGGGTCACGGGAAAAGCTTTGCACCTTCTCCAGTCCATTCTTACTGATAGAAGGTGCACAGTTAGTTGTGAAGGATTCAAATCTAAAGCTTTCGCTCTCCCATGTGGGGTACCTCAGGGCTCTTCACCCAGCCCTTCTCTTTTTAATCTTTATGTGGCCCCTCTGGCTGAATTGGTGAGATCATATGGATTTCAGGTGCTCTCCTACATGGACAACACCCAAATTATTGTCTCTGTCACCTATAACTTTCAGCTAGTTGCAGAAAAGTTTAACACTTGTATGTCAAACATCATTTGTTGGATGATGGGCAACTCTTTAAAGATTAATACTGTCAAGACCGAGGTACTGATTTTTGGGCCACAGAATTCCATCTGGTCTAAGGTCTGGTGGCCAACAGAATGAGGGCCTCTTCCTGCCCCTGTAAAAACAGCCAAAAATCTGGGGGTAATCTTTTATGAGGGTCTGTCTTTTGATGCCCAGGTCAATTGTAAAGTTAGTACATGCTTTTATATTTTAAAAACTCTCAGAAATGTGCTCCCACTCATCCCCCCAGAACTGCACAGGCCCAGTATCATTGCTTTGATTACCTCTCGTCTTGATTATTGTATTGCCCTTTACCTTAATATCACTGCTGCATCTCTGAATAAACTCCAGATGGTTCAGAACGCAGCAGCAAGATTGATTTTAAATATTCCTAAACATCAATCTGCCAGAGAAGGGATCCGCTCTTTATATTAGCTCCCTATTATGGAGAGCATTTTATTCAAGGACCTAAGAACAGTATATAAGGCTGTGCATTGCAATGGTCCGTCCCAACTTAAATCTTTTTTTAACAATATACCCCAGGGAGGACTTTGAGATCATCGACACAATTTAAACTGGCCGTGCCCAGACTTCGTAGATTCAGATGGGATGGCCGCCCCATCTCGGTGGTTGTTGCCAAGCTTTGGAATTCTCTCCCCTCAGCCGCTAGCAATGCAAGCTCCCTTCCTGCTTTCAGATAACTCCTGAAAATGTGGTTGCTCCCCTCTTAATCTGCTGGTGCATTTCTCTTCCTTACTGTGTCTTCTTAGCGCCTTGACACTTTACGGTTTAGGCCTTAGGCAAACTATAGACTTCTTTTCTCCAATGTTTTCGTACATTATTTTAGGTGCTATGTTTTCATTTGCAAACAAGTTCGTTAGTAGCGGACTTTGTAAGGCTTCTTTACCATTTTTACTCAAAACACTAATTCTAATATCTCGAAGAATATTTTCATAATGTTCATCACTTGCTTGTTGCATATTCTTAATAAGTTTTTATTTTCAAAATGAGACCAAATGTTGACATTTCCAATACTTCCCAAAGATTTCCTAGTGTCTTCATAGACACCTGTTGCCCTTTTACAGGAGTATGTTGTAGAAGGTCGCTGAATACAATTACATGTTTCCCTCCAAATAGAACATCATAATCTGTTTTTAAAACCTCTTGCATTCTTAAATGGACAAAGGCAAGCAATACGTTTGACACCATGCTCACCTCATCAATAATGAGAAGTTTCATTTTCTTGAGTACTGTTGAAACTTCATAACAAGCTTCTCCAGCTAGCTTGTGATATTCCAACTTATTTTCATGTTCAACTGGTAGCATGAGTAATCGATGTAATATAATCCATGTCATGGTATGTGCTGCTAACCCAGTTGGAGTGGTTACAAAACAAGATAAATGTGATTCAGCAGTTTTGTGTAGATAACTGGTCAAAACTTTAATTAAGAAACATTTTCCTGTTCCAGCTTGCCCACTGATATACATTCAAATAGGTTTAAATTATGTGCATTGGCATTCTTTTTTTTCAGGCAGTAAACAATGCTGTATTTGCTGTGTCACTTGTAGATATATTTCTTTTTTTTCAATATTTAGTTGTTCTTCTAACTTTTCCAACTCAATAATATCCGGTTGTGTTTGTTGCATTAGCATTTCTACTTCACTCATGGCTATTGCTGCTTCATTTTCAAGAGTGATTGTCCTGCTGGATCTTGACTTAGTGGAGCAGAACTTTGACTATCTTAAGAACGGTCTCTGGCTATTTCAGCTGCAATAGTAGTTTCTTGTTCAATCTCTTCATTCAATATTTGTAGATAATTTGAAAAAATTGTACATTCAATGCTATCTTTACATGCATTTAAAGAATCTTCATAGCATTTAAAATCTCCAAGTAATTCCATTTCAATACGCCAAGGCTTGGAGAGTTGCAGAAGTGCTAAATAGAAAAATTCCCTTTTATCTGGAGTATCACAACTGAGTTTCCTGTGATTAATAAGATTTCCTTTGGCATGTTTTACCAAACATCCATCACATCCAATTATGGCATATTTTTTTTAATTTATGTTTTCTGTAACATTTCACTTAAAACTATAATGATTAGTACTTCATAGAGACATATGTTTTCCAGATGTGGACTCAAGTCAAGTCAAGTCAAATTCCTTTATTCGGCATTTAAAAAATACAATAAAAGTGCATAAAAAACAATAAAACCTTCAAAGCATTACAATTCATAATATTTCATTTTTCAAGGATGACTTGATTAACAGGGATAAAAATCAGCTCCTCCCACGTGAATTCCTAATCCTGACCGCCATTCTAATAAAATTTGTAATACAAAACAGTGTATGTACATCGTTAGCCTTTTGCAGGAACAATAAAGCTACTTTAGCGTGTTTGAGCTTTACTCTTTTCAGGATTCCAACAAGGTCCTTTCACCTGGGTGGTCTATAAAATGGACATATTAGTACAAAATGAAGGGTATCCTGCGGAGACCCATTGTCGTAGCCGCAGGTACCCTTCCGTTCAACCGTTGATGTAAAACCTGGGGGATCCGCCAGTAAATGGTGTAGAAGGTTGAACCTAAAACGGGTCATAAAAAATCTGTCCTGTGCATTGTAGGTCAGTAAGAGGTAGGGTTCCATTCCGCTCTCGCTTTTCACTAGACTATAAGCAGCGACTGTATGTTTGCTTTCTTCGGATGTCACCCTACTTAGAGTTATCCATTCCCCGTACATCTTCTTAACTCTCAATTTGTTTTGAGATGTAATTTTTTCGGGCTGGAAAAGAGGTTCTTTCAACCGATACCCTTTAATGTGCCCTTTACATATTTTAACCAGGGGATACATCTCCCTTTGTCCCTTTTCAGACAGTCTGTGATAATTTGTCTGCTGAGGTCAGCCTCCGGGTTAGACCAAATCTTCACCCAGGCCAAGAGCGGCCCGACCTTCATTTTGTCTCCAATGTAGGCTTCTCCAAGTTCTTCGTGTGTGATATAGGCAGGAGTACTGTGTGGAACTTTCAGGATCCTTCTAAAAAATGTATTTCCTCCACCTGTATCTGTTGGATATTAACAAAGCACCAGACTTCTGCCCCGTAGGTTGTTTTGGCGCAGCAAATTGATCTATGCAGATTCATAATCTGCTCCGGGGACCATCTGCCCAACCTGCGACCATAGCCCATTATGGCACTGGTTGAGGCCACCAGTTTGGAGCAGTGTTTATCCACAAGGAGTCTGAACTTTAGCAGCCCATCAGATAATAAACCGAAATAGGAAAAGGACTGAACCAGTCCTAAATTGTGGGGTCTAGCTTATATATGAACTTCTTGTCTGGTCTGGCCCCCGCCAGCATGACATAGGATTTGTCCAGATTAGCCGATAAGTCAAGCGTGTTCATGAAGGTGAATCCATCAATCAGCCTCTGAAGCCCCCTCGGTGTTCGGGCTAGCAGCACTGCGTCGTCCGCGTAGAGCAGGATGGGAACTAGGCGGCTGCCTACTTGCGGGGAGTCTACTCCTAATTTACATAATTCACTATTTAGATTATTAATGTAAAAGGAGAATAAAAAAGGCGTTAGGATGCAGCCCTACCGCACGCCACTATTACATGGGAATGGGGAGGTCCTGCCTCCCTCTTGATGGACCAAGGCAGTGGTGTTCCAATGTAAAGCTTTAAGGATGTTAACTAGGTCCTGGTCCACCCCTAGGTTTATCATCAGGGCCCATAGCTTCTCTCTGTTCACGCGATCGAATGCCGCAGAGAGGTCCATGAACCCCAAGTAAACCGCCTCCTTGCTGGCTATGGTGTACTTGGCGATCAGCAAGTAGAGGTTCAGGCATTGGTCCGTGGTAGACCTTCATTCACTAAACCCGTATTGGGTGTCCGTTATTATCTCATGGGTATCTGCCCATTCTGTGAGGCAAATTAGGATAGCACGACCCAGCACCTTCGCCGTGACATCAATCAAGGATATCGGGCGATAGCATTGGGGGTCATCCCTGTTCCCTTTTTTGTATATAGGGACTATTGTCACGGAGGACCAAGAGCGCGGGAGAACAGATTCCGCTGTCGCGTTCAGAACCCTCGCAAGAATAGGAGCCCACAACTCTACTTTGCTGAGATATAAATCGGGAGGAATGCCATCAGGGCCGTGCGCTTTATTTTTGGTTAAGTCTAAAATAGCCCCTTCCACTTCTCTCAGGGTGATCTCAATCCTTGCTGTGCAACTAAGCCCATACCCCTTGTCATTATTGGTTTCGCCCGTGTGGTTATATAGATTTTTAAAATGGGAATACCATTGCTCAGGCAGAATGGTGCTAGAAATCTGTGGGGTGTTTGAGTCCTGGAAACACGGTTTATTTATAATTTTCCAGAACTCGGTCGAATCCCTTCTGTCCGCTGCCTCCCTTAGGTCCTCCCAGTTTACGTTTTTTTGTGCCTTCTTGTATGCCAGCCTACATTGAGCGATATGTGACTTATCGCTAGGTGTTAGTTTTAGGCTAGCTTTTAGCTCTTTGTGTGCCTGTGAACACTCTTTGTCAAACCATCTAGGGGTAGGGGTGAGGGTCCCGATCTTAGGGGACTGTAATGATCCTTCGATGAGATGAGCCATCTCCTCGAAAGCGATTACCACAGCGGCCCCCTCAGTAGTGGGATCGAGGCATTCATTAAGTGCATCTGCCCCTGTGGTTATTAAGGATTTATAAAAGGTGTCTCCATCTATTTTGGCCCATCTGTGTCTCCTCCCCTGGTCTGTTGCCTTCTCTACAGAGCCAACCCCTCGTGGGACAATTTTGATGGTTGGACCTGTTAGGTTTAACACAAGAGGGTTATGGTCACTATATATGCTCCATTCTATGTCTACTCGTTTAACCCATATTTTGAGTACCCTAGAGACCATGATGTAATCGATATAGGAGCGACAGCCTCTGCCCTTAAAGGTGGGATTGATTTCCCCTCCACTTCCCAATTCCACCAGATCCATGGTATGGACCAGATTGTGACCTTTCAGCACCCTATCTAGATCTGTCCCTTCGGGTGAATGTGAAAAGTGCGGCCCTTTTTTCACTGTGCAGCAAGACCAGTCCTTGTTAAGTGGTCTTAGGTTCGCGCACAAGTGACAATTAAAGTCACCCACTACGACAATGGACGGTGCTGTGACTGACTTCGCAGCCATCGGCTGGGTATTAAGGCGAGAGTCTAATTCCTTTAGTGAGTTTCCCTTCCCATTATCTCCCCTGGCATTATACCAATTAATCAGGGTGATATTTACACCTTTGGTACAGAAGCCCAAGGCCTGCATATTGTGTGACGGCCAGTTAAAGTTGGACCAAACCCCTTTTATCTTAAGGTCCATATATATGATGAGCCCACCCGTAGCTTTCCCTGATGCTGATTTTTGGGCAGGGACTGAGAAACACTTGTACCCCTCCAAGTATAGAAGATTGTAGTCAATTGCCCAGGTCTCCCGGAGACATTTCAAGTGAAACCCTGTGATATATTGTCTCCATTTCTGCTCATCGTGTTTGGCTGCTAGTCCTGCTATATTCCAGGAGATCAGTTTTAACCCATCCTGCCTATCCGGCCATTTTGCACGGGATATGATGCATTCATTACTTGCAGTCCTGTCATTTGCCATGGTGTAATTCAGTTCAGCTAGGCTATATGGTGCTATTGATTCGGTGCTTACAGCTCTACTTTCAGGCCCCGTTATTTCTGTTTCTGCTACGGGCCTGACTTGTGGGCTTTCAGCTGTGCTTGCCCACTGGTTGGCCACTCTCTGTGCTGACTCGCACCCCCCTTTTCTCGTTAGAGGTATAATATCTTGTACAGAGCTATTATCCCTGCCCATATGCTGCTCAGAGTTTGTGTCTGATCGTAGTCAGTCCAGTTCTTCTATGGACGATAAAGGGTCAAATCTATTCTGAAGGGCAATCACTCCCCTTATTCATCATAGCTACATATTGGGGCCTTCGAGAATGCCCGACCAGGTTCCATTCCCTGCATCCTTGTCCTTCTGGGATCCGCCCCCAGTTATAGTTCCCCCTAGGGTAAAAATAGTTCAAGGACATAGATCTGATGTTGCTTGCATCTGTAGTTGGGCCCCACCGTAGTATCTAGTCAAATTCACCACCACGCAGTCCCCGATGTGGTCCTTGGGCCTGCTTCCCACCCAATTCACCCTACGTACCATTATTATTTCCCCCTGTTCGTTGCCTGCCAAGGGTCTACACTTGTTTAACCAGAACATGGTCTTATTTTGGAGCTCACCATATGGCTCTATCTGATCTGGTTTCAACTCTGGGACTCCTGTTAAGATGATTACATAAGGGGCTGCGTCGGGGGGTAGGTTAAGGGTTACTGAAGTACTGGAATTTGCCCTGTCATTAGATTTTTCTGTTGGCGCTTAGTCAGGGGCGGGGGCAAAGATTGTCTATGGACCATGACTTGATGGGTGCCTTTTGGGGCTCCCTGGATGACTCCACCAGTGATTGTGGGTTGACCCAGGGGAACCTGTGTCGTGCCTGCTGGTTCAGCGGCGTCACTAGGGGGGTGCGGGGGGTGCGGACCGCACTGGGTGACACCACCGTCATGGGGTGACACCAATTCTGTGCAAGCGCACCTGCTTACAACTTAAGCACCAAATACTGCAGTGCACGCATGCCACGCACGCACCACCTAGCTTAGTGGTGATGGTGCGATACGCAGCGGCGGCGTACACAGTTTGTGGGTCCCAGGGCCGTCAATCTTATAGCACTACCAATGACGGCCCTGGTCCAGCCCCCGCGCTCGCGCTGTGCTTCTCTGAAGTGCGCCACCACCACGTGATTAAACTCAAAGCGGAGACAGTCTCGGGGCCGGGGGGAATGCTGCTGCTGGGCGATTTGCACTACAGAACCCCTACGATAGGGGCCCAGCCACCACCAAAGTCGAGTTGAGAAAAGGAGAGCTGTGTCAACGTAAGTGTTTTTGCTAAACTTACGTTTTCAGCAAAGCTGTTGTCAAGCCCCCACCACTTGGTGACATTAAAAAACTAATGAAAATGCCTTGTGTCTGAGGAAGAGGGGCAGAGAGCCCCGGTTTAAGAACACAAAGGTTTCTGTGTCGTGGCACTTCTCTGAAAGAGCAAAGAGGTCATGCATTTACAGATTTCAGATTTGTTCTATTCATTGGGAGATTACGTTATTACCCCTACATGCAGCGCTATGCTTCCAGCGCTATGCAGCACAGACTCGTGTGTACTCTGCCCTGCAGACACCCACGCAAACGCGCCATGCTCTCCTCGGCTCTAGTCTAGGCCGCAACCTCCTTCCTGTAAGGTGGGCGTAAATCGTTGCAGTTCACCGTGTGTGCTTTGGTACAGGCTGTTTGGACCCACAAAGGGGATTTTAATGCAGCGCTCAGTGCCCTCCTCTAGTGTTTCCCCCAATAAAATCAGCTAAATTATATTATATTACTATTTTAGCAGCCTGACAAGTGGGAGCGGTGCGGATTGGTCCACAAATACTTTTCTTGTGAAGCTATGGCAAACCGAGTGTGTTCATATTCAGCGTAGAGTCTCACTACTACAGGGCCTTCATTCCGGCAGGGAGCCGTGGGGTCAGTGTGGCACTGGGCTCTATTATATCTCGTGCTGGGCTCCGAGGGCTCCCAACGCCTGGCCCGCAGTTTCCCTACTTCGGAACTCGACCCCCCCCCCCCCCCCTGGTATAGGTGAAGTTTGGAGGGCGTGCTCGTGGGTGAGCTCCAATTAAAGACTGTGGACTGGGAGTTATTGTAGGACGACTCCCCGGTGCCCTAGTCAGAGGCCCTTAGACTGGACCAGGCCGCAAGGACTTCTGACCCAGGAGAGTTTTCTGAGATAGGAAATGTCCAGTTTGTGCATGTATAACACTGAGGTGCTGCATTTGCATATATAACACGGAAGTACTCTATTTGCAGCTTTGAATATTAATATCGGTAATACGTTTAGGCCGAGGTATCATTTGTCACAATTCCGGTTGGGGTTGATACTGAATATAATGCGATTCCCAAAGAGGTGGTCATCTGATGTTCTGGAATAGGTTTAAAACACCTGTTTTGAGAGCCCTGGGTCACAGATTTCCAAGACCTGCTTTCCTTTTCCTGCAAATGCTTAGAACACTTTACATTTGATATTTTGGTGATATGTCATTTATCATGATATGGAAACCCGAATGCCACAATCGAAGTATGATTTCAAGCTACCGAGGTCAGATAACCAAGATAATAGCCCTGTAAGTTGTGACAGAGACCAGGTTGCTTTTTTCCATATACTGACTGTATGCAAGTCTGTATATGTGTGGTATCTGTATAGCCCAGACAAACCCGAAATGCAGGGCAGCTTTATGCAGTGTCAGAAGCAAAGATGCAGTCAGTTAGTGACTGAAGGGGCAGCTGGGATCTGAGAGTGGGAGTGGACTGTTACTGCATTGTGATACAGTGTTCTTTAAAGAGGTGCACCTTCAGCTATTTCCTAAATTGTATTACATTGGGCAGGGCCTTATGGATATGATGATAACATTCCAGACGCTGGTTGTGAAAATGCCAAATTCTCAAGAGCAGCTGGGATGATATTATTCACCCTCCAATCCACCATGACAGGGACGTCACTTCAAATGTCCAGGCCCCCTCAACTCTTACAGTCTTTGACCCTTATTGCAGTATTCCAGAGCACGTGCAGCTCCTATCTGCATTTTCTCCCAGCCTACTTTCTTAGAATAATATGTAATAATCTAGAACTATTTCACCCTCTGTGTAGCTCCTGGTGTGCTGCTAGGGAAAATCGGCGCTACCCCACTGAACTGATTCTTCTGCATCATCATGGCTCACCACACCTCCACCCCACCCTGTTCAGGAAACCCATGACACATAGCTCACCGTTTCTCTCACTTGGCACTACACCTGTAACTATAGTGGTGTCACATTATTACAGTCCGATTGCCAGGGCACGTGTTGCGCTCTTTCTTATTACACAATTTCACTATACTGATCCACTAATCCTTTTTGGGTTCGCGTGCTACTCGCTGAAAAGTGCTCTATTGCCTCGTCAGGGTTAGTAAGCGCTATATAAATGCAATTACAGTACAATACAATACAAATAGGCTCAGTCTTAGTACGGATGCTTCAGCACACCTTTCTTGTGTGGGCACATACCTTACCTATACCTTGCAGCGCCTCCCTTGACTATGCAGATGGGACACTCTATAAAACTTTACTCAGACACAGTTTGTTAAAGCCAGGAGTCTATTACAGTGTATTAAAAAATAAAAAGGTTTCCCAACATATATGCCTTCTGTCTCTTAATCAGAGTAGGGTTGAGTCAAGTTCAAAGTTTCTTTCAACCTTTGCAAGGGTATGTGGAAAACATTGTGAAGCTGGCTAGCTTTTCCAATTCACGTTTGCAGACCAATTGCGGCTTTTTGGACAATTTATTTGCATTTGTGTCAGACTAACACAATGGTTGTGCATAATATATACTTTGCAAGACACTCTTAGAGGGTCATGTAGACCTGAGGAAGGTTTACAGGCCACTGGTGCTGTACACAACTCAACTCATCCTGACATATTTTGGTTCCTTGCCCCTCTGGCTCGACATGTTGGATTATGTTGCATCCAGTGACATAACTGACGTTATTTCACCACTAAGTCATGGTCAACTGCTGAACAATTTTTGTTTCATAGGAGCAAACCGCAAAAGTTGGAGTTTGCTTCTGAGAAACAAAAGACAAATGTCCCTGGACAAGCAGGGAACTTTCTCCCACACATCCCGGGCGTGTTTTCTTTTTCCTGCATGGGTCAGCCAAGCCTTGCAAATCCTATGAAGACAACTGATCATAGGAATGCCTGCCCTAAAGGTCCACACACTGTTGCCTGTGGAGTTCATAGGCAATCAGTAAACAGTGCTTAATTTGAGCCGGTGGTTGCAGGTGTAGGACACTGCACTCTTTTTTTGGAGACAGTCACTTATTTTTCCTCATGTGGCATTTTCTGAGAGCAAGAAAGGGAAAATACACTAGCACAATAATTCCTCAAGGGGGGGGGCTTACTGCGACATTGTATGTACTTACTGCCGCTCGGATCCGTGGGAGAGTCTCCTTGGAAACAGCGCTGCTTGTCGAGACGGGATGGACAGACGAATTACCTTTTGTACCGACCTGCCCTGGTGCTCGGCATGCCTTTGTCATTGGCCCTGAGCTGTCTTCACAATGCTCAAGCTGTATTTTTCCGTTTTGTGACTTCTCTCGTGACCGTATTTGTCTACATTTAGCCAAAACCACAGTTGCAAATAATCCCTCCGCAGACAGCCGAGCACCTGCTGCTTTCTAGGTAACCACTGTTACCGCCTTAAACCTGATCTTCCAAGATGTTGTTACATATATATATCACATTAGCTAGAATTCGTGTATTTATCCATTTCTCTACACGTTGAACGAACAATGTAAAAGACAACTCTGGTCGATTCACAGAAGCATTTCGGGAAGTAGAAGAACAGGGCACTCTTTTATGACCTTTTACGGGTCTTTGGGCAGTGCTTAATTTGAGCCGGTGGTTACTAGGTGGGGCCACCGGAGAAGGTCCATGCGGTAAGTCGTGAGGGGGTGACACCATGAGTTACCCGCACCGGGTGACACCAACCTTAGTGACGCCACTGTGCTGGTTGTGTACTCTAAGGGGTCGGAGAGTGTGTGGCAGTGATGTTTTGATTGTTTTGGGCAAGGCTTGTTGAAGGCGTGTCTGGGCTGGTGCTGGTGATTTCCCCCTTGTGGTGTTGTTTGGGGGTGGGTGGCTAGATCCACCAGCCAGCCCCTTTGTCTTAATCAGAGTTACCACCTTATCCAGCCTGCTAAGGATTAGCTTGGTTTGGTTGGGGACAAGTTGCTCTATGTGGTTCTGTAAGTCAGATATAAGTAGAGCTACCCACATTGGGGGCACTTGTGAGTTTAATTCATCCGCTGCATGAGCTCTTATTTCAGTAAGAGAATTGTCAATCAGAACCTTGTTTGGGGTGGCCCTCTTTTGCCTGGTTTTTTTAACCAATCATTTTCCTAGTCTTGTCCGTTTATGGTGTTTCCCCTCTTGTTGATGTCTCCTGAGCAAAAGAGGACTCCTCTTGAGCACAGGGGATGTCAAATAACCCAAGATCTGATGAGGCATGTGTGGTATATAAATAAATAATACCGGATCTAGGTTTGACTAGGCATAGCAATAACAGATAGCTCAATAAATAAGAGTCAAGATTCGAGGTAGTAGGTGTTTGCAGGTTTATTACAGCATAAAGGACAGGAACAGGACAACCTGCATAGGAATAGGATGGCAGAGCTTGACGGGGGGGGGCCCCGACAGCTGCCGGGCAGGATCTGGGATGAGCGCGCTAACATTTAATAACAATACACGAACATATATACTAAAACAGTTACATTACAATACATATGATAGGCGGAGCAGTGGGTGTGGTCAATAGCAGTCGCGAAAGATAAGGGTGAAAGTAGGTGTAACAAGAGGCGTATACATAGACATGTGATGTAAACGTAACAGAATATGTCATAAATGGGGCGGAAACATGGAGGGGGCTACCTAAGGAGCCGGGACCTCTGACCTAATGGTGCGCGCAAACTGACAATGACGTGTTACTAGGAGAAGCTGGGGGCTACGAACTCTGTGCTAGGAGCAGAGACTGAAGTCTGGAGAGTCAGGGCGACATGTACCTAAGCAGTATCTAGTATCTGATGTTTAGAGAACATGTTGATATAAACTAAGAGTCAGGAGGGGAGAGGCTAACTTGATTCTAAGACTGGAGCATGCATTATTCTACATGTAGTGCGTGATGAAGAATATTAAATGACCATTAAATGCAGTATTTCTCTTACATGGAGACGTAAAGGCTAGACAATGACGGAAACTATTGATGCAGTTCAGTAGCTTCAGGAATGCAGAGAAGGAGGACTGAACTGATAACTGGAATCATAACATACTCTTGGCAGACTCAGAGGCAGAGCCAGGCTGAACCGGGCACTGCAAGGCAGGAAGTAAGTGAAGGGTCAGGAACACAGGTGGGGGCTGTATCGCTCCTCAGCGAGGCTCAGGAGACAGAAGCTGAATCTGGTGTCCAGGCCCTTTTGAGGCCTAGAAACGGGGACTTTACAATGGAATAACGTGCACACTGAGAAACGTGGCAACGTAGCTTTACATAGGCCTGATATTCGTAGTATTCACGAGAACTGGAAACTGGCATACTAGAGGTGGGCACAAATATAATTGCGTCTTTAATCGAACATGGGGAATACATATGCATATTAATCATGCACACATAACATATGATGGAGGACGCGTAGGGACACAGAACATGGCAAAATTTACTTTTCCACATTCCCTCCTTGTCACTACGTTTCCATCAGGAAACATCAATATTCATGATACCATCTATCATTTCATACAGCATCAATTGTTCGTCTCGAATTTTCTTGGAACGGGATTTAGAACGGGGCTTGGGACTAGGAATACAAGAGGTAGCACAAATGCCGCAAATCGCAGGGCCACATTGTATACAGAGGCAGCAGCTGAATATGATCGCTACTGCAATACCTAGAAAGGACAAGACTTTCCATCCCCAGGAGGAAATTATATTCCAGAACCAACCGGACCATGTCCAGGTGCCTGGATCTTGGTGTAACAGATGGGCAATTTTATGGAGTCTGGTTATAGCTGAATAAACAGACGGTGCGTTATTTGGAATGAAAATGCAGCAACTAGATCCGATGACTCTACAGGCCCCGCCCCTATCGGCCAATATGACGTCAAGGACGAGACGATTCTGTAAAACGACAAATCTCATAGCAGATTGCTCTTCAGTTAAGTTACCTAGGGCAGAGGCAGTCTCATTGACTACTGCTTCAAGGGTTCTGGTTAACCTACGGATTAGCTTACTATTCTGGATAGGTCCTATAAAGAAGAAGAAACCTCTATTGAAATCTGTATATTGTTCTAGAGCAGTTTCAGTATAATCGACAATCGGGGACTCGATCTCCCTTCTATGTTTAAGGTGTACTAGATGTGTGTTTCTGTGATAATCAGATGGGGCTAGGAAAACAGGTGGCAGTAGGAAGGCAATGTAACAGGTTCCCTCCCAATCGAGGGGCAGACGAACATATGCGGTCTGACCACAAATAAAATAAGAATGACGTGAAGCTTTGAAAATAGATTTCCCACTGTCACTGTACTTGACAATAGTAGTACAATCGCTGTGTCCTACATGTACGGAACCATTATTTCTAACACATAATTCGCCTTTGACTGGTAGTACTGAAATAGCAGGTAAGTATGGAGTGGAATCAGACTGAACATTCAGGACCATGAAATTCGAAGAATAATTACCTAAATTGTAAACTTCGTTTTCTAGATCTAACCCTGTTCTGTGGGGAAGACCTTGCTTGTCTGGGAAACATGTACTGTTAAGGAAAGACATATCTGTTGAGGATGACGTTAACGTGGACCATGCTCCACACGAACCATTATGAGAAAATGGATAAGGAAAGAGTGGCAGAACTCCCTTCGGTGTCTGGAAAGGGGGGAGTCGACCACACACCCAACAATTAGTGGCATTGCTGGTCTGGTGTGAATAATGTAACATGCGGATAAAAGGAATTGTTACGCATAGCGAGGCGGTAAGAGAGTTCATGAGGAGGCAGATCACTAAACGTGTGCTCTACTGTAACATTAGAGGACTTATTTACATGGAGAACTGGAAAATACAGATAAAACGCATAACTGGTGCAGGAAATCATAATACTGAGAAATAATATGAAACATAGAAAAACGATACATCGGATTGAGTTTTGACTAACTCTCTCACTATGGGGGTCTATTTTATACATGTCAGAAACCGGTCTAACCGTTTCACCTAGGGGAGGACTTAGACAATCAAACTGGCTGACTTATTTTACTAGACCTTAATTTCTTCTTATACTCCTGTTGCGGAGTTTTCTCTAACAGGGAGGGTGCAGTATCATTGTCTTTTGCGGGACAGTCCTTAAGAATAGTACTTTGGCAGTCTTTTAAATCCTTGGAAATGTTCTTTGAAACTGGTTTCAATCCATAAAACTTTTTGATATGCGAAAGATGCACCCAGCCTTTGCGTCCCTCCAACTTCACGGCTGTACGGGTGGCCAGGAGGACCTGTCGGGGCTCCTTCCAGCGAGGCTCCAGCGGACTTGAACGATCGAAATTTCGCACTAGGACCATGGATCCGGGAACGATTTCATGCGGTGCCACCTCGGTATTGTCTGGAAATGCGGCGGCAACCTGTGAACGACAAGAGTTGAGGGCAGACATCAAGGAAGCTAGGTAATCTGTCAGCATATTACTTGAAACATCGGTAATACTTCGGGGTCTAGGAGTACCCCACATGTTAGGGGGCGGCCGAAAACGACCTCATACGGGGACAGACCTGATCTGGAATGTGCGACCATGCGCATGTAGAACAGGGCAACTGGCAGAGCTATTAGCCAGCCCACACCTTTCTCTTGACAAACCTTTGCAATTCGAATTTTCAGGGTCTGATTGTGTCTCTCTACGAGACCAGCTGCTTCAGGATGGCGTACACAATGGAACTTCCACTGGTACCCTAACAAAAGGGACACGTGTTTCATGAGTTCAGATGAGAATGGCTGGCCGTTGTCAGAATATACGACTCTAGGGAGTCCATAACGGGGGAAGAACTCACGAACCAACTGCTTGGCAGTAGTCGTGGCTGTGTAATCTGGGACTGGATATGCTTCTGTCCACCTGGACAAAGCGCATACAACTACGAGGACATACTTGAAACCTCGACATCGCTCCATCTGAATGTAATCCATCTGGAGGACTTCAAAAGGGTGGTCAGGGGACTGGAATCCACCTTGTTCCACCGGGACACTTTTACCTGGATTAAACTGACAACATATCATACAGGTACGGACTTTCTGCTTGGCTGCAGCTCGCAAATGTTTGTTGAACCAAATGTTCTGGATACTGTCTAACATAGCTTTTTCTCCTAAATGTGCTGGACTATGTGCGGTATTAATAATGACTTGAACCATAGAGTCGGAGAGAAACCATGTGGCTCTGCCCTTTGTTAACCATCCTTGATCTGTCTGGACCCCTCCTTGTTCGGACCATTTCTTGATTTCTTCAGGAGTAGCATGTAACTGTATGTCTATGACATCTTGAGTGGGGTCCTTGACTGTCATACAGGTAGTCAGATCTGGAGTGTATGTCGGTGTCTTATTAACTGGAATGTCTGGTGTCTGAGCTGTAAGCTTGGCTGTGCGATCTGCTAGATCATTACCTTGAGAAATAGTGTCAGTAACTTTCGTATGTGCTTTGCACTTCATGATAGCAATGGATGTCGGTAAGTGTATGGCATCTAACAGAGCTTGAATAAGGAGACCATGCTGAATCTTGGTTCCATGAGAAGTCATGAAACCTCTCTCCTGCCAGAGCACTCCGAAGTCGTGTACGACTCCAAATGCGTAACGTGAATCTGTGTAAACATTAACTTTCAGGTTTTTAGCGTGTATGCAGGCTTGTGTCAGAGCAACTAGCTCTGCTGCTTGAGCAGACAGGGTGTCAATACGGTGTGTTTCAATAACTTCAGTGTCAGTAGTCACTGCATACGCGGCTACTAGTTCTCCTGTACTTGTTCTCATACATGAACCATCCACATAAAGTGTCAGGTCGGGATCTGGTAATGGAATATCTGTCAGATCTTGTCTTGGCTTTGTCATGATGTTAACTACTTCCACGCAGTCGTGTGTGGCAGAATTCGAAGTAACTGATGGTAACAATGTAGCAGGATTTAAAACGTTGCAGCGTCTGATTTCTATGTGTGGCTGGAACAGTGTCAGTTCATAACCTGTCAATCGTGCAATAGTCAAGTGCTGAGTCTGTGTTCGGTTTAAAAGAACTTCCACGGAGTGTGGAACTTGTACTGTCAAGGAATGTCCTAATACTATGGAATCACTTTGTCTGATAGCAAGTGCTGTGGCTGCAACTGACTTGAGGCACGCAGGCAGAGCCTGGGCTACAGGATCTAATGTGCTCGAAAAATAAGCACAAGGCTTGTATTGTCCTGCTTGATCTTGTGTGAGGACAGATAATGCTGTACCTTCGCGTTCTGTGACGAAAAGTGTAAAAGACTTACTGTAGTTCGGTGTTGCTAGAACTGGTGCTTGGCATAAGGCTTTCTTTAACTCATTGAAACTAAGTGTATGTTCAGATGTCCAAGGGAGGACAGTCGATACGGCTGCCTCCTGTGTCGTTAACTGTATCAGTGGTTTAGCTAGAAATGCATACTGAGGAATCCATTGTCTGCAATAAGAAGTAAGGCCGATAAAAGCACGTACCTCCTTCTGGGTCTTGGGCTGAGGAAGACTCGCTATTAACTGGATACGGTCGGGTGTCAACTGCCTACCCCTCTTGGACAGTAAGTGTCCTAAGTAGACCACTTGCTGGACACAGAATTGAAGCTTAGAAGGGGACACCTTGTGCCCCATCTCGGCTAGGAAATACAAGACTGTAAGTGAGGCTTGCTCGCAAGCACGTTCAGAACGGGCTGTGATCAGTAGATCATCGACATACTGGAGCAGGGCAGTGTCAGTTGGCATGTGAATGTTGTCTAGTTGTCTCTTGAGTGCTTGACTGTAAATACTAGGACTTTCTGTGAAACCTTGAGGAGCGCGTGTGAACATATAGCTCCTTCCATTTAAACAAAATCCGAAAAGGAACTGGCTGTCTGGATGAATGGGGACACTGAAAAATGCATTCTTGAGGTCTATGACCGTAAAAAATGAGGCTTCGGAATCAATGGCTGTCAATAGGGAAGAGATATCTGGGACAACTGGGTACTGGGGAATAATACATTTGTTAAGTTCTCGAAGATCAATCACTAATCGATATACTGGGGGTGCATTTGGATCAGTACGTTTCATGACAGGAATGATCGGAGAATTACATACATTGGAGTCAGTTTCTACAACTACTCCTTGAGCGATGAGCTCGTCAATAATTTTGGATAAGGCTGCTACAGCCTCAGGTGGCAATCTGTACTGCCTGATTCGTGGTAACACTACACCTGGCTTGAGAGTCACACGATGGGGTGTGATTTGCATATAACCAACATCAGTTGGACCTTGTGCCCATTGATGCTGCGGAACATTAGACAATCTCGGATCAAAATCTCGTAATACATAGTGACCCTTGAAGTCACGTAGGAACAATCGTATTCCCTCTGGGGAACAGCATATAACTGCACCTAACTCTTTCAGTGTCTTAATGCCTAATAGATTCTCTGGACATGACTTAGTAAGTAACAGATCAGTAGTGCGGGACAATGGACCTACTTCTAGAGTAACTGGCTTTGAAATTTCATTTACGATAGGTTTTCCTGAAAATCCAAGGGAAACATTTCTTGAGCCTGAGAGCGGAGCCCCTGGAACTTCGGCGTGACTTATAGTGGTCCTACTTGCCCCTGTATCAATCAGAAACTTTCTATCTTTCCCTAATACTTGACTATGAACATAGGGACCTTCTTGATCTACAGGTATCTCGATGAGAGGCAAGCCTACCTCCCTCTCTAGGCTGTTTCATGAATATGGCTGATACTCTGGATACTCGGACTGTGCATACTGGTACATCTGCTGTGTAACATGCTGTGTTGCAGCGATAGACTGCGGTGCTGTAACTGTCTGTGGTGCATTCTGTGACTGAGGAGTCTGTGTAACTTGTTCTTGTCTAGGCGGACGTGGTCTTTCTTTAGTCTTACCAGTAGCTATGTTATGTTTCAGAACTGCACACTCGTTTATAAAATGACCTGGCTGTTTACAATAATTGCAGTTCCCTTTAACGGGAGCTGCAGGATGACTGGCTTGATTTGGACCCCTCTTCTGACTAACTTGAGGAACAGATTATGCAACTAGTACTTTCATTTTCGTGTCTTTCATACGTTTTCTCTCGTGATCTTGCTCTTCTCTGATTCTATTCTGGTGATATTGAAGCATCTGTAACATCTGGGACGGGGTATTAGCTTGCCAGGTACTTTCGACTTTCAAAACTCGGTTTTTAATTTGTGGACTTGAATTCTCGACTAATTTAGTAACAAAAAGATGAGGGTATGATTCACTACTCGTTTTGAGGCCACTGTTTATAATAAAACATTTTTCAAATCTAGAGTAAAAATCACTAGTGTCTTCGTCTTGTTTCTGTTTACATGCTGAGATTGCATCCCAGTCTTCCTTTTTAGTTGCTAATAGTCTGGGCAAAACTTGTATTAACAGTTCAGGTAATTCTTTACATTTATCTCCAAGACCGGTACCTGGTACTCGTGCCTTATCTTCAGCTTCTAGAACTGCCCAATCGATCTTTTTCTCTCCCACCTCCCATTCTTTTTCTTTGAGTTTCTCATATACCCCTGCGGGCAACAGGACTTTTAACATTTTAATAATATCTGGATACGTGTATTCTCCCATACGGAGCATGTCTTTTAATTCTCGGTGGAACCCTGCTGGATCTTTATCATGACAGGGAATTAATTTTTTCATCTCTAAGAGTTCCATCTTTGTGATAGGGGTGTAAACAAACACTCGTTGCATTTCACCACCCTCTGTCTTAACTGGATGCACTTCTCGTAACGGATTCTGTCTGTCTATGTAAAAGGGTTTACTTTCTGGAGGTGAGACATGAACAAAATGCGGGTTCAAAAACGTTCTGTATTTGTGGCGCTGTTCTAGAATGACACTAATCAAATCGGTACCTAAACCTTTCCATTTGTACTGGAGTAACTCGTTCAGGACATCATGTAACGGACCTGGATCAGAATGTTGACCCTCATACAGAGTAATGAGGTGCTGGATCATATACATACCCACCAGTCGCTGCTCGGCTGGGGGCAATTTCAGGAACATTTGTGCCACTATTTCGTCTGGAAAAGTGGTAGAATCAGTAATCCATCGGACTGCTGATCGGACTAGTTCTTGTTCATGCATGGTACTTAACTCGCTATAACCGATTCGTGATTTCAGAATATGGTCGGTAGCTTGAAATACTTGTTCTAGAGAACCTTGTTCTGGTGTTGGACGATGGAAAGTTGACTTGTGTTCTAGGCGTAAATGGCGATCTGGAAATCTAGATTTTCCTACATACGCTATTCTGGCGGGATTCTCGTCCTCTACCTCTTCAGTATCAGAGTTACTTTCTTTCTCGCTTACTTGTGCTTCTTTGCGTTGTTCGTGTATCCTTATTATTTCTTTACGAATCTTCTTGTACATACTCTCTATACTACTGATGGTCTTATGCTTACCCTCGGCTATATTATCACTCCACCTTGTCAGGACTTTCATTTCGGCCTGATCTTTAGTCGGGGAATCTTGTTCTCTTATTAGACAATTAATCAGTAACTTTAATAACATGAGCTGGATCTCAGCTTTCCTTTGAGACATGACTTCACTAATACTTTCTGGATCATCCCCTGTACGGATGAAACAATATATTCTGTCTAGATCTTCCTTCATATTCGGTAAAGTGACTAGATACTCGGTCACCTTTCTCACGCGTAATGAATATAAAACCATATTATCCTCGCCTGGGACTGGATCATAGCCACATTCGGTAAGGGCTTTTCTTATTTCTGCAACAGACTGATATCTGGGCGTACTCTGTGACGCTTGTGCATGTAATTCGGCTAACGTTAAACGCTTGTGTGGCGGCGGGGTTCCTGGAGGACCTCCCCCTGCGGCCCCTAAACTAGAGTCGTCTACTGATGCTCTTCGTCCTGGCAGAGTGGGAAATGGAAATGCAGGCTGGACTTGTATGGCGGGCTGGACCGGGGGTACCGTAACAGGTACTCCGGTGTCTGGAGGAGCGGGAAGTGCCTGATTTACAGGGACTGGCGGAGCAGGAACAGGATTTGCATATTCCGGGACTGTGTCGTCCAAATAGGACGAAATGAAAATATCAGCTGCGGTCGGTTTGTGACGTAGCTTGAGCGGAACTAATGGTGGCCGGAAATTACTGGATGCCTCCGGGGTTGCTTTTGGCAAGCCCTCGGCAAGAAGAGGATACATACCCTTGATGAGGGCATGCCTCTGTCTGTCTGACTGTTCTGTTTTAACTCGTTCACCTATCTCGATTAGTTCCCTTTCCTGGGCTCGTTCCAAGGATTCTCTACTTAGTTCTGACTTTCTGATTTCTTTTTCGGTTCTTTTATGAGATTCTTTGCGCCATAACTCGATGGCATCTTTCTGTGACTGTCTGGCTTTCTTTTTCCATAATGCTTCTTCTACTCGCATGATGCACTCGGCATCCCATGTGCCTGATACAGGCCATCTATACTTTTCTTCTAACTGTTTGGTATACTCTACCCATAAATCTATATATAGTATGGCACTTATGCCATGCTTTTGATACATAAAATGACCTGGACTGTCCCTAGGCGGGACAGGAACTGCTTCTTCTAGCAGACCCTTTCTAGTTTTTAACTGACGTAATCTCGAAAAGAGGGACATTGCAAACTTGAATCTGAACACAATACAATACACGAGGAACAATAACAATTGAGGAAACAATTCAGGCATACCACGACATTGAAAATACATTGAATAACATTATGAAGCAACAGTTCGGACAGAATACTACCTGGAACACTGAGAACAGAAACACATGAATTTCTCGAGAACGGAACAGACTAGAATTACTGGATGTGCTGCTGAAACAGCACGGAACATACCGGTCCCATAAAGGGACGCATCAAGACCCGTATCCACCTAGGTGAACACTTCGTTTCAGATCTGCGTACCCAGACCCATCGGACCAGAGACAATTTAGATTGACCCTGTCTAGATACTACCCCAGCAACGGTACTCACCGGGCAGCAAGAACGGAAGGCCTCGGACTGGACTGGACTGCTTCGACGCCGGACGGACGAACTTCGGACTTCTGTTACGGGTGGGCCTCCGGATACCTCGGACCTTGGACTCTCGGCTTGGGCTCTGGTCGGGACTCGCCGCGTTCCTCCACCGTCTCGTCTGGATGCTGGACCGCCTCCTCCGTCTCCTCCGTGGGCCTGAGGGATACTTAAAGCAGAAATATCTGCCGGTGCGCAGAAGAGTTCCGTCACGACTGCAGAGGGTCAGGGGGTCGGCGTGGCTTCACCGACGCGTGGGGAAAGGGCAAGTCCCTGTTCGGGCGCCATTATGTGGTATATAAATAAATAATACCGGATCTAGGTTTGACTAGGCATAGCAATAACAGATAGCTCAATAAATAAGAGTCAAGATTCGAGGTAGTAGGAGTTTGCAGGTTTATTACAGCATAAAGGACAGGAACAGGACAACCTGCATAGGAATAGGATGGCAGAGCTTGACGGGGGGGGCCCCGACAGCTGCCGGGCAGGATCTGGGATGAGCGCGCTAACATTTAATAACAATACACGAACATATATACTAAAACAGTTACATTACAATACATATGATAGGCGGAGCAGTGGGTGTGGTCAATAGCAGTCGCGAAAGATAAGGGTGAAAGTAGGTGTAACAAGAGGCGTATACATAGACATGTGATGTAAACGTAACAGAATATGTCATAAATGGGGCGGAAACATGGAGGGGGCTACCTAAGGAGCCGGGACCTCTGACCTAATGGTGCGCGCAAACTGACAATGACGTGTTACTAGGAGAAGCTGGGGGCTACGAACTCTGTGCTAGGAGCAGAGACTGAAGTCTGGAGAGTCAGGGCGACATGTACCTAAGCAGTATCTAGTATCTGATGTTTAGAGAACATGTTGATATAAACTAAGAGTCAGGAGGGGAGAGGCTAACTTGATTCTAAGACTGGAGCATGCATTATTCTACATGTAGTGCGTGATGAAGAATATTAAATGACCATTAAATGCAGTATTTCTCTTACATGGAGACGTAAAGGCTAGACAATGACGGAAACTATTGATGCAGTTCAGTAGCTTCAGGAATGCAGAGAAGGAGGACTGAACTGATAACTGGAATCATAACATACTCTTGGCAGACTCAGAGGCAGAGCCAGGCTGAACCGGGCACTGCAAGGCAGGAAGTAAGTGAAGGGTCAGGAACACAGGTGGGGGCTGTATCGCTCCTCAGCGAGGCTCAGGAGACAGAAGCTGAATCTGGTGTCCAGGCCCTTTTGAGGCCTAGAAACGTGGACTTTACAATGGAATAACGTGCACACTGAGAAACGTGGCAACGTAGCTTTACATAGGCCTGATATTCGTAGTATTCACGAGAACTGGAAACTGGCATACTAGAGGTGGGCACAAATATAATTGCGTCTTTAATCGAACATGGGGAATACATATGCATATTAATCATGCACACATAACATATGATGGAGGACGCGTAGGGACACAGAACATGGCAAAATTTACTTTTCCACACATGTAATAGGGGTGCTTGGGCCTCTAAGTAATGTACCGAATCGGTATTTACCGAATCTGTAAATGCTATGTAGAAAGCACATTAAAGAGTGCTTATGTGCTGTAAGAATTTGTTAATTACCACCAACTTCAAGTTGGTGGTAATTACCGAATTCTTTTAAAAATTCACTTTTGAATTTTATTTGAAGTGCCATGTGGCAGACATACATGCCCTTAGGGCATGTATGTGTGCCACATGTGCATCCATGCACTGAAGGGGTGCAACAGGGTGTCAATGTGACACCCTGCCACCCTTGAATATGTGCCCCCTATTACCGATTCGGTATTTACCAAATCGCTAATAGTGAATGGCTTCCCATTCATTTCTATGGGCCTCCAGACCCATAGGAACGAATGGGAATTACCGAATCGGTAAAAACCGACTCTTAAATACTGAATCTTACTGATTCAGTAACAGTTACCGAATTTTTTCCTACATACCATTTACCAATTCTAAATTACCGAATCGGTAAAATTCTGTATTTTAGAATCGGTAAATGTAGATTACCTACATCTGGCCCTAAGAGTCTTCTCTTGTGAAATTTCTTCCCACATTTCTTTAAACTCCGTCTATTCAGATTTGGTTATATATGATGTAACATAACGAGCATCAGCAATTAAATTATCTGCAACATATGGGATATCCATGTTTGCATTCCACATTGTCAAAATCAGTGGATTGTAGTCATTAATATACTTTGAATCTTCACTTCTTTTTATGTTGTAAGTATGTCTTACTGCTTACATTAAACTGTTGACTCTTCCTTTTGAAATACTGGATGTGGGAATTCAAAACGACATGTTGTATAAAATGTTCCCTTTGATCTGGATTTCCATCGACAATACTTTCCACATCGATAACTTTGAACCCGTAAAACTTGTTGTCTTAAGCTGTTTTCTCCTCTTTTTTTTTGGAATGGCACAGGTAACATATTCTTCAATGAAAGACAAAACAGTTTCATCAGAATCGGTTCCAAATATAGGTGCATTCTTGATCCATAATAACATGTGAATATGAGGAGCAACTCTGGCTTGGTACTCCTTTTTCCAAAATAAATCAGTTACTTCTCCAAGAGGTGGATTTTTTTATTGCAGATAAAAGACATCATAGCTTGAAACCTATGATTAAAATATCTGCACACATTTACAGGATGCAACAAACACAGTTCTCCAGCTGTCTTCAAATCAATGTTTTTTACATTTAAATTTGCCTCTCGTAGAAATTTAAGTAAATTATCCCATGAATATTCAGCACAGCTAAGCGTAACAAACCATGTAGGGGTTCGTAAGTTTCTTAACATACATTTAAGTTCGAGTAACAAGGAGAGAGGTAGGGAGAGTACACTGACACTCTTGTTCCCCGGTCAGTAATCAATAATCAAAAGAAGAGTGTCTATGGAGAAGGCTAAGCCGTTCTAGGGAGCACAAAAAACAACCACACTGGGATGTTGAAGAAAGCCCTCACTCACCACCTAGTGATGACATGCTTCATCATCGGGCCCCACCAAAGAGACCGAGTGTCTCTTTGGTGTGCTGCA
Organism: Lissotriton helveticus; assembly: GCF_964261635.1. Classification (NCBI taxonomy): domain Eukaryota; kingdom Metazoa; phylum Chordata; class Amphibia; order Caudata; family Salamandridae; genus Lissotriton; species Lissotriton helveticus. Next base: position 1,297,605,106 of record NC_136063.1, on the reverse strand, counting down.
ACGCCAGGATTACTGCGGAGCGGGATGGTGAGTTTAGGGCGTGTTGAAAGCAAATGTGAGCTAGTGAAGGATGGGGGTATTTAAAATGGTCAGTAGTGTATCTGAGGTAATAATTTTATTAAATGATCACTAAAGACAAGAGATATTAAAAATATGTGAGGGAACAGTCCACTTTAATTGAGTGGTGGGTTCCTAAAGGGTAGTCGACACGTTTCTTGCCATCGAAACAGTGTTAATTTACCCGGCAATTCATCAGGACTGTGTGTGATAAACCCTGGCGGTATGGGCACTCAACATTTAAGTTCTCCATGACAATACCAATACTCATTAGTACCACGTTGACACGCCATCTAATCAATTAACTGAGATTCTAAATGATCATCTCTTTGTTGAACTTTGTCCAGGAATTCCTTTGCAGAAACATGGGTAAGATGAACTCCTGTTTTTAATATGTGGTGCACTGCATATGAAAGTAAAGACAAGTCACTTTCAAACAGAAGATGAAATAAATATGAAACACACTGTTGAAATCTTGGATCTTATGAGTACAATCTTGTGGTACGATATTCTGAAGCTGGAATCTGTACTGGTCGTTCATTATATCGTCCACCTTTTCCAGTGGGGAAGAGGTGTGGAAAACAACGAGGTTCTAAACTTTTTTCCCAAACACTCATGGGAGTTCCCTTCTCTTTCTTAATTTGGAATAATTCAATAGTGTTTCCAATCACTTCTCTTGAATGTAGAGGACGTATACTGTAATGTTTGTAAATTTCTTCACTCCTGGAGTTGTCCACTTTTTCAATCTGGCCAGTTGAAATTTCTCTATCATCTTCTAAAGATATTTCTTCTACTTTCACTTATACATTTTTATAATAAATATTGTTTTGTATAAGATATAAAGTAGCCTTTTAAAGTTTGGTAACATCTTCTAACTCTTGCCATATTTTCCGACTCTTTGTTGGTACACCATTAACTAGAATAACTACAGGTGCACTTTCCTCTCTCTCTACATCAACAGTTTCAATATTTTTCTTAAAATCTAAAGGTAAATACACAACTCTTCCTTTTAAACCTATTTGTAAATCTGCTCCGGGAAGCTTACCTGTTTTAGGCTCCATACGAACTATAGCCTGAAGCGGGTGCACAGATTGACTAAGAATGGACTCATACGTATTCAAATCTACCAGTTCCATAGGAATAGCTACCAACTCTGGGATATTATGTACAGGTCTAGCTGGCATTTGTTCTCTTCACATTTGTTGTAACAATATTTACAATTATGTTGATCACTATCCAACTCAAAATGACCTTCCACCTACAAATAAGCACCAAATTGCTCCCACTTATCATTGTTTTCCTTATCACTATTTAAATACACATCAACATTCCTAGTTTGACTTCAATAGTGAGTATGTCGACAACAAATAGAAACATAGTTTAGTTTTTCACAAGAAGTACTTTAAACTTTGTAATTTCTTCTGCAAACTTCTCAGTAGTACTATCTACTACCACTTCTTCAACACCTACACTTATCAAACTGTCACTTTCTCTACACTCCTCTTCAGGACTAAAGAAACAAAACTTTATATCATCAGAAACTTTTTTTACATCCAATACTGAACCATGCAAAAGATCTGTGTTTATTTCACTTAAAGATAATGCAGGACTTTTTACATAGTACAATCTTCTTACTAACTTCCGCATTTCTGAGTGATGTACTGCTGATATTCTTAAAAGATGAAAAGTACTTCGACAAACTTTTTTAGAAAGACAAGCTATAGAATGTCCCTGCAAGTTAGTATATTTTCTCACCTTAGAAGGATCTAGTCCCTGCAACATTTTAATCCTTTGTTTAACACTTTTATTACCATATGCTCATATGAAATTTCATAATATATCAATAGATTCCTGTTGTATACTACAAATACTACTACAATCCCACTTATACACTGGAGCTTGTGTATGTCTCCCTTGAACTCCTTCAGCTATTACTTCTTCCACATTTCTAGGAACCATCTTTTCTTTTTCAATTGGACAACCATTTTTAACGTCATAACAACGACCCCTGGTATCAACTGCATGAATTATTGTATATTGTTGAAAATAGCATTCTTCATTAAAAAAGTTTCAGTACTAGAAGTGTACTTCCATTCACCCAAACTTTTTTTTTGCAAAAGTTAGTTCTATTAACCAGGCTTTTTCTTTTACTTTTCACCTTCATAAAGTGCATTGTTTTATTCAATGCTTTCATTCGCTTCAATACTAATATAAACAATGTTCTTTTCAATTCAAAAGCCTTTTTGACTACACTTTCAATCTGTTCTTTCTTTTTGTAAAATGCTGATCTTCTTTTATTTATTTTGCAATCTTTCAATACTTTTTGTAATACTCTACTTTTATAGATTCGCTTACTAATGTTTTTATATTCTTTCATCTTTTTTTCAACTTGGATTGTTTTCCTATATCCTGATTTTGCATTATTTTCTCCTTTTTTCTTTTCCTACTGATTGCTTGTAGTAGTTTTCCCCATTTTGAAGATCGATTACATTTTCACAAGACTTTCAGCAAATTCTTTTGTTCTCTTACCAGAAGACTTTTTCTTCAATGTCACATGTTGTGCTTCATCTACTTTCTGCTTTTCTCAATCCTTTCAATAGTTTTGTTGTCTTTTCTTTTGAAATTTTCTTATCATACTGAATATTTCTAATAATTATGGAGAATTTCTAAAAAAAAGAAGAGTATATTATCTTTCTAAAAAATATGTAATATTAAAATAATGATATACAAATATTGTCATCTATAAATAAAGAAATACATTGAGTAGTGCCTAGGTGAATAGATAAGTGCAACAGTGGGACCTGGATGATTCTACAACTGTAATGGCAGAACATAACTAGTGCTGGGGTGAATGCATGGCTGAAGGGGTAATATCTAGAGGATTACTGGAGTACATAGCATATCAGTAGGTGATTTGATAACTGCAAGAGTACTGCTTGGGTGATTGCAGGACTAGTTAACGAATGCCTGAGTGATTGGAGGAGTGCAAAGGTAGTGCCTGAGTGATTTTATAAGCGCATGAGTACTGGCTGAGTGATTATATTATAAATACAATGGTAGTAGCTGTATGATTGAAGGAGTGCAAGGGTAGTACCAGAGAGATTATATAATTTCATGTGTAGTGGCTGGGTGATTGAAAGAGTGAATGGGTAATACCTGGGTGATTGCACGAGTGCATAGGTAGTGCCTGGGTGGTGTCATGAGTGCAGGGGTAATGCATGGGTAATTTCAGCAGTGCATAGGTAGTGCCTGGATCATTGGAATACTGCATGGGTAGTACTTGGGTGTTGTCATAACTGCATGAGTGTTGGGCCTTGCCAAATATAAAGCAGCACACTATTACGTGACACAACCATAAGTTTCTCCATATTGTTAAAAGCATGCATACAGACGTCTCTACCTTTTTAAAACATCCTTATGTCTAATAAAAATATGTATACAATATTTCTGAAATATAGTGAAACCTAGAAGCTGAGACATGTAATAGATCTGCCTAAGTGATTACATAACTCCACGCGTAGTTCTTCAGACGATTGTATGACTCCAAAGGTGGTCACTAGGTAATTGCAGGAGAAGATTTATAGTGACTGGCTAATTCATCCATGCACACATACAGGTTGAGTGCATGGATAAGTGCATTAATAGCACCTGAAGGCATAGATGAGTCATGGAGCAGTGACTAGGTGAATAGATGAGTGCAAAAGTAGGAACTTTGTGATTCTATGACTGCAAGGGTAGTGTGTGGATTCTTACATGACTGCTTAGATAGACACTGCATGATTCTATGACTACAAATGTACTATATAAGTAGGGCCTGGGTGATTCAATGACTACAGGGGTAATATCTGGGGGATTACTGGAGTACATAGCAAGTGAGTGAGTGATTTTATAAGTGCATGAGTATTGCCTGAGTCATTACATAAGTACAAGAATACTGCCTCTGTGATTGATAGAGTGCAAGCATAGTGCCTGGATGAAAGAAGCACTGTATGGCTAATGCATTGGTGATTGCATGAGTATAGAGGTAACGTCTGGGGGATTAAAGGAGTACATAGGTAATGCCTGGGTGTCTGCATGACTACAGGAGTAATATCTGGTGATTTACATGACTACATACAACATGACTAGGAGATTTTATAAGTGCACGGGTACTTCTTGGGTGATTTCAGGACTACTGAGGTAACACCTGGGTGAATAAATGAGTGCAAAGGTAGTGCCTGGGTGATTTCATTATACCATGACTACTAGCTGAGTGAATACATAAGTATAAGGCTAGTGCCTCTGTGATTTAAAGGGTACAACATTAGTGCCTGATTGATTATATAAGTGCATGAGTAGGGTCTACATGATTCAAGGAGTGCATGGGTAATACCTTAGTGATTGTATGAGTGCATAGGTAGTGCCTGGAAATTTGCATAAGTGCAGGAGTAAGGCCTGGGTGATTATAGCATTGCATATGTAGTGACTGGATAATTGGAAGACTGCATAGGTAGTACTTGGGTGTTTTATAACTACATGAGTGTTGGGTCTAGCCAAGTATAAAACAGCAGACTGTTACATGACTCAACTGTAAGTCACTCCATATTGTAAAAAGCTTGCATAAATATGTCTCTATATTTTCAAATCATCATCATATCTAAAAGAAATATATATACAATATTTCGGAAATTTAGTGAAACCTAGAAACTGAGACATATGGAAGATCTGCCTGAGTAATTACAAAACTTGATGAGTAGTGCTTGGGTGATTGTATGACTCCAAAGGTAGTCGCTGGGTAATTGCAGGAGAAGATGGATAGTAACTTTCTAATTGCATGAGAGCACACATAAAGGTTGAGTGCATGGATAAGTGTATAAATAGCACCTGAAGTAATAGATGAGTCACAAAGAAGTGCCTAGGTGAATACATGAGTGCAACAGTAGGGCATGGGTGATTCTATGACAGCAAGGGTAGTATATGGGTTATTACATGACTGCATAGGTAGACACTGCATGATTCTATGACTGCAGGGGTAGTACATAACTAGTGCCTGGGTGATACCATGACTACAGGGGTAGTATATGCAAGATTACTGGAGTACATAGCAAGTGAGTGGGTGATTTTGTAACTGCATGAGTACTGCTTGGGTGATTGCAGGAGTACTGAGGTAAGGTCTGAGTGATTACAGGAGTTCAAAGAGGGCCTGGCTGATTTTATAAGTGCATGGGCACAGGCTTAGTGATTGGAGGAGTGTGTTGATCCTGGCAGGGTGATTGGAGGAGTGCAAAGGTATTGCCTGATTAATTGAACCAGTGTATAGCTAATGCATTGGTGATTGCATGAGTACAGAGGTAATATCTGAGGGACTACAGGAGTACATAGAAATTGCCTGGGTCATTTTATAGGTGCATTGGTACTGTCTGGGTGATGAGGGGAATACTATGGTAGTGCCTCAGTGATTACAAACGTGTAAAGGTAGTGTCTGGGTGAATTTATAAGTGCATAGGCACTGGCTAAGTAATTGGAGGAGTGCATAGTTCCTGACAGGGTGATTGGAGGAGTGCAAGGGTAGTGCCTGTGTGAATAAACCAGTATATACCTAACACATTGGAGATTGCATGATTGCAGGAGTAATATCTGGGAGATTACAGGAGTACATATAAAGTGCCTGGGTGATTTTGTAAGTGCATGTGTACTGCCTGGGCGATTGGAGTAGTACAGCAGTAATATCTGAGTGATTGGAGGACTGAAACATCCTGAGTAGTAGGAGAATACTGAAACTGCAGCACAAAAGTCAGGTCTATGACTTGGTGTACACTGTTGTACTGCAGCTTCAACATTTTGTAACTAATCAGGGTGTTAGGCATACTCAAAATGAAGCATAAAAGCCAAAAATGAGTCTGTTATACATCTCACCATATTCCTGAAACTATACATGCATATATGTCTACCTTTTTAAATCATAATCATATATAATATAAGTAAACAAGTAGACTGAACTTTATATTTCAAAGACACACCTACATTTCTGCAGTGTATTTCAAGCGTACCTTTCCCCAGACTCATAGAAAGTAGTCTAATCAGTAATCCCTTCTGCGTGCCTGTCTTATAACTCACTTTTATTCTACAGCTTCACTATTCTATGAATATCGGGCCTAGTCAAACATAAAGCAGCAACCTATCACATGTCTCTACCATCTCTCTAACCCTGGGCCCGATGTAGGTAATCCCAGATTACCGATTCTTAAATACCGAATCATACCAATTCGGTATTTAAGAACTGGCAATCGGGATGTAGGTATATTTACCGAATTAATTACCGCATCGGTATGATTCGGTAATTAAGGAATCGGTATTTACCGAGTCTGTAATTGTCATTGATTCCTATGGGCCTTGAGGCCCATAGGATTCAATGTCAATTACCGATTCGGTAATTGGGGGAAACATTGAAGGGTGGCAGGGTGTCACTTTGACACCCTGTTGCACCCCTCAGTTGTGCATGGGTGCACATGTTGCGGTTATACATGCCCTTAGGGCATGTATGTCTGCAACATGGCACAATTTTTAAAGGAAAAAAAATGCTTTTTGAAGGGTTTTCATTATTTACCACCAACTTCTAGTTGGTGGTAAATAACAAATTCTTAAACCCTTGTAGCACTGAAAACAGTGCTACCTACATCTAAAATTACAGAATCGGTAATTTTACCAATTCGGTATTTTACCGAATCGGTAAAATTACAGAATCAGTAAAATTACCGATTCTGTAATTTTACATGCCCCTACATCTCAATATCCACATACCAGTCGGAAACGGCCGAAAATCGGTATTTTCGGCCGTTTCCGACCGGTATTTGCCTACCTACATCGGGCCCCATATTCCTAAAACCATGCATGCTTCTATCTATACCTATTGCCAAAAGCATTAGACATATTAGAATACATGGGCAAGTATAAACATAACCACACTCACAAGACCATAAAGGCCTTAAAACTTGACAGGTCACACGTAACATTTCAAACACACCTAGATTTATGCAGCAAATTTCAAGTGAACTTTTACACAGACTCTTATAAAGTACCATAATCAATATTTCCTCTCCCAACATATCTTAAACATAACTATTTTACTACTACTGCTTCACTATTCAAGTACTAACCAGATATTGAGTATAGCTAACAGCAAAGCAACCCTTCACTTATATTTGAAGAAAGTTTCCCCATATTTCCCAAACCATGTATGCATATGCCTGTACCTTTTGCTAGCAGCATCATATATAAAAGTAATACACTGATAAATGTATACCTGTGTTTTTTACATCTATCATCTTCAGACACATAACACATACCATAATATATATGCAGGTAGACACATATCCCAGTCACAACACCATCCACAGCTCAAAACGCCACAGACTACACTTCAATTGTCAAACAGACACTGACAATTATGTGGTATGTATGAAATATAGCTTTCCACACATCATACAAATTACTCTAATAAATAACATTGCTACAAACTTCTCAAACTTTACTTTCGGCTGCTACTTTACCATTCTACAACTACTTATAATATTACACCTACCCAAATACAAAGCAGGAACCCTTCACATGTCTTTACTAAAAGTCTCACCATATTCCTAAAAGCATACATGAATATGTCTGTACCTTAACACTATCCAAACCTTAATTCACAGAAGAAACTTCCAATTTCAAGCAAACACCAAATATTATGTGGCATATTTCAACTGTACCTCTCTAGAAACTTAAAAAAGAAGCATACTCAATAATACCTTATGTCAACATCTTTTAAAACACACTTTTATGCTGCATCTTTACCATTCCATTTCTATTCACAGTCTTTAGCCTACCATATAAAAAGCAACAACACCTCTTTGTTATACATCATGCACCTTTAAATGTATAAGACATATGAAAATACATATACAAGTAAACACACTTGAAACAGAAATTCCAAACACACATTAACTTGACAGGCTCCCCCTCCAATTTTAAAGTTACACCTAAAATGATGTGGTATACTACAAATGTACATAACCACACACTAAAACAAACTACCATAATCACTAATCCATCTTCCAATATACACATATTACTATACAAAACCTATTTCAAACAACATTTAACTACAATAAAACTAACTATAATACACATCTCTAAATGTAATAATATATTTCAAGCATCCCAGTTCATCAATAATTGTTAAAGATTAAAAATAAACCTAATACATAATACACCTCACAAATTTATAACCTACCTTCCAAATTGATTTGTAGAATTTAAAATATCACAAACTCATAAAAGATTTTCTTATGCACACAATAAATGCAACGTATCACTCTCAGCAAGTTAAAACCAGTAATGGCAAACTTTCCCTCTCTTTCTCTCCACACAAATACATATAAGAAACAAATCACATTGCTTCCTACATTGTTTCAAATTATAAAGCACATTTCTATTGGTTAAACATATTAACCCTTACCAACTGACTTCTAAAAGTGCCCAAACTAGTTCTGGAATCCATAAGGGAGTTAAAACATATATTACAAATAAAAAGACCACTATTTTTTAAAAACACACCATTTCTAATGATAGTACTGACTCAGGAAATTATACTTTAATCACATATCACCTATATATAAATTACAGTTTCACATTTTAAGTCCACAGTTATGTTTCAACCCTTCCCCCATTCTGCTTAATGCCAGTTTCCATAGTAACAGTTCATGGAACATTCAACTGAACAAACAGGTCATAAGTTCACCGTATTTTCAAGTTCAACTCACAAGGTTACAAATGGAAACAGCAGGTGTGGTTGACTTTTGCAAAATATGAGCTTATCCTGTTTACTGTACCTTTCAAACATTTTTTACTAACAAATAACGAACATGCTTTTTAAAGTAAGTAACACACATCCTATTTTTGAGTGCATAATGTTCTTAAACAGCTAATCAATTCTCTAGTTTTTTAAAAACAGCATCTTGTCGACCATTTTAGATACCTCTCATTCTACCAACTGACTTCCTCAGCTACAGACATATTTTCATTACTTCCAGACATCCCTTCAAGATGCGTACAGTATGGATGGTTGGACACAGCTATGTTTTCTGGTGCAAAAGGTATGCTGAACACAGAGGTATTGACAAAGACCTAGCTTTGCAAAATGTGGATATTGAATGGATTACACAGAGAGGATTAAAGTGGCACCAATTGATGCCTTTGGTTAAAACCTTTTTGCATCTCCAACACCCTGACCCCATGATTGTGCACTGTGGTGGCCAGGGGAAAGGCTGACTTTATCCTCAGGGGTCACATGGTGCAAATCTATCAGAATCTCTCTCCCAGGTGCTTAAGAAAAGGTGAGATTTGAAACCTATCAGAGGGAAACCGTCCAAGTTGAATATTAAATGTCAAAGGGGCAACCCCTTTCACCGACTCTTCCAATGGCATGGTACAAAGAGGATGGTAAGATCCTTGGTGGAGGCCAAATGCCTGGTGGGTCTACCAGATAGAGATCCTTCCCTGCCTCATTCTGTGGGTCTGGACTGATGGTGCCCGGTATGGCAGACTATGCTTGGTCGAGGATTTGGTGGCCATGCCAAAGTTAAAGCCATGCAGGACCCCAAAGAAGAAATTGTCTCGCATCTCTTTGAATATGAAATAGGAAGCCGCCCAATCTGCGTTTAATGATGTCTGAACATTTTTGATACCTTTACAACAATTGAATGTTTGTATGGTTGGAATATACTTGTTCAATGTGCATTTTTATCTTTTGCTGGGCCCACAGACTTGGAGCTGTCACTCAGAACTTTTGTAGGCTGATCTTGTTCCTTTAGGTCCTCACATTTACATCACTGACCTGGCCCTGAGTCCTTTTAAGGCTTGGCTCTGTTGAGGGTGACTCCTCGGGTGATACTGGTGGGTTCTTGCATCCATTTCATAATGTAGCGGCCCATGCTCTTGGGCTCCATTGGCCTACTGTGGTCAACTGAGCCCAATAGTATGGCCCTGTCCATAAGGGAATGGGTTAAACTGTGTTTGTTCACTGTTTTGTCTCCTGATAGTAGGTTTTTACGGGGATGGGACTCTTTTGGGACGTGCCTGCTCCTCTTTATCCATCCAATCTCCAATCAGCCTCCTCTACCTCTTTATTTTCTGCTGTACTAGCCCTAACTGCAGCATGGGGACCTTGAGTAGTGTTAAGCTCCTCTGCCTGAATTTTCGAGGCCTTAACGCCTACAGCAAATGCAGAGAAATCTGGCACTACCTTTTGCAGCAGGACCCTAATGTAATCTTCCAGCAAGAAACCCACTTGCTCAGCGAGGATTGTCCTTGTATTGCTCACGCCTATTTCTCCTGACAGCACGTGGACTACACCAGTTCTAAAATACTGGCTACAGTCATATTATTCAAAAAAGGGCTTTTGCGCCAAAATTTGCTACTAGACAGATATCTTGGCGGGATGCTTCTGACATTGATCATTGAAAGGGGGACAAGTACCCTTTCCTTTCTTAATTGATTGTCCCCAACCAGTGTAATGATTCATTCATGGTGGGGAGAGATTTCATCTTGTTATGGGCTGCAGAGCTTTATAGAAATGCAGCATACCTCCAGGGATCGGGCGCCGTGTCACATTTGCGTAAAAAAGAACATATCAACCTTTGGATAGTTGATGCTTGGTGTTATCTCCAGTTGGGAGTGAGAAATTATTATTTTGATTCCCATGTGCACCCTTACTCTTGTATCAACGATGTTACTATGTTTTCCTAGTCCATTCCCTTTCATAGGGCTTAGACTCCGTCCGGCTTTTTAATATCTCTATTTCCGATCATGCTCATCTCAAATTGACTTGGATGCAATGTTTGGACCCCTCATGTAGCTCCCTACTCTCCAGTTTACTCCACCAACTCCTGCACAATCCAGTTAATAGGGCTTCTTTTAAAGAGGCTATCTCTACTACTTCACACTCAATGCTCCTCCTGATATCCCCCTCACTATGGTGTGGCATGGTTTCAAAGAGACCATTAGGGGAATCATTTCCTCCTGCTCCATCGCTCAAGTTTAGGAAGTGCGTCTACTGGAGGCCACCCTCACGGAAGAAATCTGTTCCATAGAGCAGGCAAACAAACACCATCCTACTGCATGTGTCAAATGGCAATTGGGTATATTGAGAGCCAATTGTGTGTGAACTATGTCAACAAAGCTGAGCTCTCTCTTTTGGCTCTTAAACAGAAATTCTATGTTGACAGAGACAAAGTGGGCTCCCTTCTGGCCAGCAGATTATGCCATCAAACTTCTTGCATGCACTTAGCTAAGATTCAAACCGATAGCTCATGTTGAGCAACAAGCAAGTCAGAAAAATAGGGAGCCTTTCAGGCCTTTTATCAAGAGCTTTAGACTAGTGTTAGGGAAGTCCCAGCTGCCAATGCTTCCTATCTGCAGGATTGTGAGTGGCTGTACATGGACCATGGACACGCAGTTCACTGTAGCAGAGCTTCACAGGGTCGTCAAGGACCTGCCAGCGGGAAAAACCCAATAGCCAGGCAACTTTCTGGTTGGCTTTTATGGTATCATTTTCCCACAGTTAAAGGAACACCTTCTTTGGAAGTGTAACTCTTTCACAGATGCCTCAGGCCTCACTCCAACGATGGCTGCTGCAGAGATTGCCCGCATCCCTAAACCTGGCAAATACCACACCTCTTGCTTAACCTACCCACCAATTGCTTTGCTCAATACTGATGCTGAACTCTATATTAAGCTAATAGCGAATTGCCTCGATGTCCATCTACCTAGCCCGATAGATACGGACCAAGTGGGGTTTATCAAACAGAGGTAAGGCTCAGACAACATCAGCCAGCTTGCGCACATTGTGGAAATGACCCAAAAACACAACATTGCCACCTTTCTTCTCTTCCTAGATGCCAAGCAGGCATTTGAAAGGGTGAGTTGGACTTTCCTTTGTGTGATCCTTCAAAAGGTAGGTCATAGTCCCACTATAATTAGCAGCATTGTTGCTGTATACGCAGTGCCAACAGTATCTATTAGAGTAAATGGCCAGACCATAAGGCCCTTGACGTTACACCAGGGAACTCACAAGGGATGCCCCTTTACCTTCCCTCTTATTTGCCCTAGTGGTAAAGCCCTTAGAAATATGCATTCTTCTGGGAAGAGGTCTTGGGAAACATTTGAAGCATAATCGGGGAACCCAATCCCAGCAGATTATGACACAATCATTTTTGGAATACGCCCTCTGAAACAGGAGTGATGACCTCTGCAGATTGGCATCTAGTCTGTCACATGGCAAGGGTGGTGAAGCAACTCATTGCCTTACCATGGAAATCTCCTGATGCTCCTCCCATATCAACCTGATTTACATGGCTTTTGCACACTATAGCCATGGAACACCTATCCCATAAGCTTTCTCTTTCATACTAGAAAGTTACAAGTCACTGGCAACCCCTCCTCTATTACATGTCGCAAATAGAGTATTTATGCTTCAATCCATCTTGGCTTCGTGCCCTTCACCTGTTTGATTAAATAATGGGCACTACAATGCAGGAACTACCGTCAGGTCTTGGTAAGCTATGTTGCCTACCTGGCTTTTGCTCCTGATCCCCACCCCTGAAACCCTAAAACCTCTATCCCCCCCACCTCTGGCTTGCACTGTAGCCTTATGGAAAATGGTGGATACATGTTTATTCTTATTGTTAATTTTCTTTATCCTGCTGGGTCCATTGGCTCCCTTCCTGTCCTCTAGGTACAGTAGATGTATGAGGCAACAGCTCTCCTTCCCCGGCTCATGAGACAGCCCCTTCCAAAGATTGTACATGTAATTGCATAATGTGGCTTCTCTTTGCCTACTGAGTGGACCTGCTTCATCAAAAACCAATGTAACCATCTCCCACTACAAGTATTGTTGTATCTCTTTGCACCCAATCCTTACTGTACGTTATTACCCCCATTTACTGATTTTATGTAGCACTCCATATACCCGTGCTTAACTTGCTTGTTATCTGTTATATGACTTTGCTATCTAAAGATTCTACTGCTCTTGTTTCCAACTATAATGTTTAACACAAACTCAATAATCAGATTTGAAATGAAAAAGGATTAAGCAATTAAGGGTTTCAGTGCGATGTTGGACAAAAAACGTTGCAGTCTCGGGACCGACCTCCTATCGACGTACCAAACACCACTACTACAATGAGACTGCATACTCCCACTTCTCTATGAGAGCTTGTGCTGCATCTGTATACCAGCTGCAGCACAAGCTCCCTTAGAGAAATGGGATTTTCTGTTAATCTTTGCCCCTAAGGTGCCTGCCACTTTCAGCAGGGATTAACAGGGGAGCACCATAAGGGCCCCTCGGCCCCCAACTAGAGGCCGCATAGAGAAGGGGGCCCTGCTAGGGGCCCCAATAGTCACTTTTAGCAGGCTTTCCATGTCGGAAAACCCGCCAATGGGAAGCCTGTAGGAAACCGACTTCCTAATCCTGACGGTCGAAACACCGTCTTTAAGGGATTGCAGGCTGGTTTCAACTGGCTGACGGACTCCTTGAGCCAGTCACAAGCCAGCAGGAATGACCGGCTGGTTTCACTTCTGACCGCAGTCATTGTAACATGGTGGTCGGAAGTGAAACCTATGATGTCGGTCAGAAAGCCTCCGATTGCAGGTCGGAGGCTTTCTGACCGACATCATAATAGGGCCCTTTATATTTAATTTAGAAGAAAAATCAATTAATACATACATTAAATTAGAATTAATGAATCAATTTCCACTCTGTTCCTCATAAAACCCAACAACCTGATATTGATATTAACCTCTTAGGTGCTGCGCACGATCAACGGCCGACGGCACCACTACCTCCGTAGTGCTGCTGTCGGCCGTTGAACGTTCGAACTGCACCTGCGCAATGGAACGACCAGCACTGGAGCTGGACGTTCCATAGCAGCTAAGGTGTTAAGATATGAATTAATAACAACATTTTAAAATAAAACTAACATTTACAATTAACAAACTAAACTTAAATATATAAAAAGACATGACTTATTAATCATTAATTCAATATTTAATTACCAATAAAATAAACATTATCATTAAATGAATAATAATTTAATTAACCCCATTCCTTTAGACACCCAACTACCTGCTACTAGTTTATAAATACCAATCAATTAAAAAAAATCTGACATTTAGAATTTCAAACTATATTTGAAACAATTCATGCAAATTATACTAACAATATAGACACATCTCATTAATATACTATCTGATATGTTATTACCAAGCTTTTGGAAGAGTTATGTTGCTTTACATCTTGAATCCAGTCAAAAGAAATTTCTATGCTGGGCCTCATTGATAATGCAATGAGGAAAACACAGAACTTGACTTATATAAATAGTGCCATTGCTTAGGTAGTAAATGCTAGTACATGGATATTTCTATGGAGAAGTAACTGCAATTTCTACAACTTGGAGTGCAGAAATTTGGGAGACTCATCCTAGGAAAGTATGACGTATCTAACAAGCTAATGGAAGAGAAGAACATAGAGATGATTATGGGAGTAATTAAAGGAAAATGTTGATGTCTAAAATGAATTGAGTGCTTAGGAACAGGTGAATAATACAAATTGGTCTGATTCCATCCCTTCTCTTTATCTTACTATGTACTATTACCATATTTTACAACTTTCCGTATGCCTGAAATCCTTTCAGGTCATGCTCCAAGTTTTATATTTTCTTATTTAGAATAAAGGAAAGCAAGACGTTGACCAGTTTCAGCAGGAATCTCTCAGGAATCTGGGCATCAGACTACCTGTGAGTTCTGGATTTGCCACCTTGCATATCAAATGCATATTCTAATCATTCCTAATTGCATTATTGGTGAAAAATTCTCTGAATTGCCCTATAAATAGATACATTCTGCTTTCTCTATTTTTCTTGCCTGAAAATCTAATTTCCTGTTAAAAAAATTATTTTGGTTCAACTTCGAAATATAGATCCAAGCTATCTTACTTTCTGTGGCTGGCCTAATAATACTAGGAAAAAAATCAATTTCTAGCCAATTTTTCAGTCATTAAAAAACTCCTGAGGACTTTATTACACTTTCGGTTCTGTTTTATTTTCAGGAAAACCTGTAACACAACCTAAGTAACATATCAAGGATAATATCTTATCTTGAAAATTGAAGCGCTAATCATTTTCTTAAAATGTTTGAGAAAATGTGTAAAATCTCCTATGTAACTTTTTATAATTATATAACATTTATAACAAAAAAGCCATATCTTGGAACCACAAAATAGCAGGGGACTGATAATAAATTGCCCTATTACTTACGGGTAATCTTAATTACACCTGGTCCCGTTGTTCTCATCCCATTCCTTAACAAAGTGGAGATGAACATCTCTACAACAGAACAAAAGAGCAGGAGAATGCTGGGATACCTAAACCCACCCCCTCCCACTGGGAGTACATAAGCTCTACCAACCAAGCATTCAGCCTGAAATACCAAGCCACCAACCGGAAGGCCATCCATCTGGGAGGTAGGGAGGGGTGTATGGAATGTGATGAGTAAAACGGGACCAGGAGTAATGAAGATTACCAGTAAGTAATAGGGCATTACATCCCGGTCCCTCTAGTACCCGTCCCATTCCCTAACAAAGTGGAGAATACCAAAGCAAACAACCTGGCCTTCCGAACTCCCACCAACACCAGGAACACCACACTGAAATCGGCAACCAGCAAAAGGGAGAAACACAAGAAACAGCACAGGCAGGAGCACATAACCAGCAACACCCCCAACCAAGCCAACAGAGTTGAAACCCCAAAACAAGCCAGGGACGACCAAGAAAACCCCAAAACAAGGAGCCCAACCAAGACACCACCACCCAAAGGGCAGACAAACGACAACCGACACCAGGAACCTCCAAACTAGCCACAGAGATGGAGAACCCAACAAGAAAGGAACAGACAGCAAGAATAGCGACACGGCCACCACAGAAGAAGACTGAGCAAGGAGATAGGGCCGCAGTGTGAGGGACACCAGACCACCAGGCAAGGCCAGAAAGAGGCCCAGCACCCAGAGCCAACCCCCAAGGGAACACCGAGATGGGCCAAAACAATCAGCCCCCCCAGAACAACCAGCAGAAGGGTGCCCAGAAGATGCAGAAGCGCCCATATGGCACAACAAAAGCCAGGAAGGGCATCTGCCCAGCAAGAAAACAACCAAGGACAGAAACACCACCTGCCGACCTGAACACAGCAGGAGCAATGACAGAGAGCAACCCCCTCAGACAAGGGAAGAAAGCGATCCATCGCTGAATGAACCCACAACAAAAGCACCAAAGAAAGCCAAGGGGAAAGAAGGAGAGACCGAACAAGTCCCACCAAAAGCAGGAAACTAAGGAATGACACAACCAAACACAGGACCAACCCAACACACCAGGGGAAGCCCACAGCAGAGACGCTGAGACCGAAGAGGACGGAGCTCAAAACAACTCAGGCAACGTCCCAGAGGAACAACCAAAGACAGGCTCAAGCCGAGCAAACCAGGAAGAGAGGGGGCAGTGATCACGAGCAAGCCCCCCACAACACCGACTGCACCGACAACAGAGAGCACAGAGGCACAGAAACCCCAGAGGTGGCTCAAGCCATGGGGCAGGAACATCCAGCAGTCAACACCAGCAGAGACATGGACAGCTGCAGAAAGGCTGCCAAACCTAGAGAAAAACCAGCGGCACAGGGACAGGCCAACAGGCCTTGCCTGAGGCAACCACCCCAAAAGCAGGAGACACCGGGACACAAATAAGGCACCCACCAAAAGAAGGCAAGGGGAAGGCCAAAACCTCATCTCCCCCAAACTAGGCCAACAACAGGACCCCGCTCAAGGAAAACCAGGGACGGACCCCAGCGGACCTGGAACCAGACAAGGCACAAACCAAAGAAAGGGGAGAGGCAAAACGCCAAAGGCCCTGAGACAAGGGTAACCCAAAGAACAAATAGAGGAAACTGGGAGGAAGACGCCAAAAAAGAACCTAGCAAGGGAAAAACCCCAGCCAAAAAGCAGGGGGCCAACCACAGGGGGAAACACAGGACCGGGGAAGATGAAGCTATGGGGCACCGAACAAGAACCCGTAACAGGGAAGGGAAAACACCCAACCAAATGAGCAGCTGACTCAAGAGCAGCAGCAGATGGGCCAAACAGGAGAGAAAAACAGGGAGGCCCAACACTCAACAGCAGAGAGGCAGAGGGCCCCCAAAAGCTGCCCAAGCCTCCCGCAAAGGAACCTAATAGGGGAGTAGGAAACCACAACATGGCACCAAACCCATATCAGCCAGCCCAGGTGCGAACCGCAACTCAGCACCAGGCAGAAGACGAAGACCAAGAACAAGGCACACTAGGGGCCTAGCAGCGCATTCCCAAAACCAACCAGCCGACCATGGACAGCTGCAAGAGACGAGAGAGAGGTAGCAGAAGCATAGCGCACCAGCCAACTCCAGCACCAAGGGCCAAGTCAGGCCAGAGAGAGGGAACAACACCAACCCCTCCCCCCAGGTGAGACCATGGACCCGACACCGGACACAACCAAGTAGGAACGCAGAACCTGGCAACCAGAAAAAAAACACACACCAACACCCGGGAGGCCGTTGACCCCAAAGGAAAGGCCAGAGAGCCCAAACAGGAGACAAACCACTATGTGGCACTCAACTCCGGGGCAAACAGACAGCAGAATACACCATCAGCAGCCTCCAGCCAACCCTAGGAACTGTTAACCGGTGCCGCGCCGGACAGATGGCCATCCGGAAACACCCCCGCAAGAAAAGAAAAAAGAAAAAAATGGGGGACACAAACACCGACCACCAACAGGTAGGTCGGAACAAAAAAGGGCAACAGACAACAACACCAGGGAGCACCCAGGTGGACATCAGAGCCAAACCTGCCGACAGGGTGGGTGAGGGAGCCGCGACCTCCATGAACAAACCAGATCCAACCCCACCCAACGACAGAGCAAATCAAAGCAGGTGAACAGAAATGCCTGCCAACAAGACAGGCACCCCCAAGCGGCCACCCAGGCAAGGCAACAACCAGGCCTTGCCAGAGCAGACTTCAAAGCACACAGCACCGGGAAACCCATAAGTTGCACCCAGCTAAAAAACTATAGCACGTGGTATACCCAGGCGGTCACCCAACCAGGAACTAACCCACACCCTCCCTGCGTAACTACTGAAGTCAGAGGAGTGCGGCGCACCCAGGGAGGAATGGCCGTAGGGCAGGTACCAACCAGGGCCAACTCAGCAAAACAACAGAGAGCAGCCGGGACACAGGCAAAAAAGAAAAAAAGCTCCATGGAGCCCACAGCACCCGGAATACCCAGGCCGAACCCAAACCAGGAACCAACAGGGCTCGACCGCACTGAACATCCGCATGTCTCAAAAGCCCACAGGACCTGGCAGACATGCACCCAACCAGGCACCAACCAAGCGCGACCCTGCTCAACAGCAGAAGCAGACGAGGACAGCTGCATGCAGGGAGAATGCCTGAAGGCACAGGAGATGGACACACAATCTGTGGAGGAAGAGCCAGCAACCAGAACCATGAGGCCACCGAGATACATGGGAAACTAGGACTAGCAAAGGAACCACTACACTGTACTCACCACAGGGGCAGGGAGATAGCACCACTCACCTACTACGCCCAACAGCCAGCCCAGGCGCCCTCCAGACAACCAGCGCCGGGCAGAAGGGAGGAGACTGCTGATCCGAGGCCATAGCCAGGCCCGTCCCCTCTCCACCACGACGAACAGCAGGAGCCCCAGGGAGGAAAAGGACACAAGCAGGATCCCATCAGCCAGCCAGGAAGCCCAGAGGCACCACAAGGGCCGGCTCCGGGACACACCAAACAGCTGCAGCAGAGCGTCTTTCAGACCGGCCATCCAATGAGGACATCCAATGAAAGACTGCAAACAGGTAAGAACCAGCACAACTCCAAGAACCATTCTGTCAGAAGACAGAAAAAAAGAACAGGCTGAATGCTGGGATGGTACAGCTTATGTACTCCCAGTGGGAGGGGGTTGGTTTAGGTATTCCAGCATTCTCCTGCTCTTTTTTTTCTATCGTGGAGATGGCCATCTCCACTTTGTTAAGGAATTGGAAGAGGACTGGAGGGACTGGGAGGTAATGAAAGGTTTAGGTTAATATTTATGGGAAAAGGACAAAACTACATTTTGACTTAAATGCACATAAAATATTAAAACTTCACAGAAAGGAAACGTGGCAACATGTGTAATTTCAAGAAGACATTTTTCTTCTTTTGTGAAATGTAAGAATTTCAGTTCACTCTTTTAACTTTAATTACTTAAATATTAAATCAGACTTGTGGAAATATTGACTTAGTTGTTCAATGCTTTACATTCCAATGTTTTGACTATCTCTGTGTGAGGATTATTTTCTTAATTGAAAATATAAATTAAGTAATTATGGGATGCCCATCCATGGTAGGCAAAGTGACTGCCTTGAAATAAAAAAAAGAAAACATACCTTTGGTATTTATTTTTTACAGTATTTTTTTTAAGCTTACATTGATCGATTTTTATATCATACATGTCACATCTTCATGTTACGTATCATGTATAGCCATTACATTTTACACCAAGTAAGTATATTTTATCATCTCATTACATCCATGCCATTGGCAGTAACAATGTTTCTCGTGGTTTTACAAATGTCCATGGCTCTTTTGTGTTACAATAGCAATCTCAGTTCTTGACTATACTTAGTGGTAAAATTTCAATAAACCCGCTTTCAATTCCCCCCCACCATCAACTCCCCGGTCTCATGTGTACCTATACACATCTTAAATAGTTCATACTTAGCATCGTAGGCTCATACAAATGTTCATACTCTATGTAGATAACAACACTGTCTATGTTCCATATGCAAAGTAGGGGTATCATAACATGCATTCAGGTTCCTGAATCAAATAGGTTCTTGAGCAATATCAGTTGACTTCAAGGCCTCAAGCATAACGTCCCATTCCAGTGCTATTGGTGTCTTGCGCAGGCCTCTAAGTTCCTCTTTGCGCAGTGCAGCACTTTCAGCACTGCCCCAACGCAGCAGCTCCGCAGGCCATGTTAATATGGCCTGAGGTTTGCGCGATTTCCATCTCATAGTAATGGCTCGAATAACTAGAATAAGCGCCAGGTCTATAAAGCGATATTGTACTTTATGTTTAGACACTTGTTTATGCAGTCCTAAGACACATCCCCCTACAGTGTTCAATATTTCATGGTGTGCAGCTTCTCCTGTAATGTTCCTAATGGTGTCCCAGTACCCCTGCACTTTCCGACAAGTCCACAACATATGAAGTAGGTCTGCCCCTTCTAACAAAGATCTTGGGCAGTAATGTTGCGTTTGGGGGAACATTCTACTGAGTTTATGCTGAGTTAGGAAAGCTCGGTGTAACACCATAATCTGAATAAATGTAAACTTCGTATTCTTCGATGTTTTCCTTGGGTGCGCCAACACATTTGCCCATTCCTTATCTGTTAAGTCCCTGCCTATGTCCTCGGTCCATGTAGTCCGCAATGTGTCCAAAGTGATTCTTGTATGTGAACTTAGGTGTGTGTAGAGCCATCTCTCTGCAGGGCCCAATGCGTTTTTATACATTGAAGGAGCGGCGCATGTAGCAAATATAAATGCGCTGGGGCCCCGGTTTCGTTAACGAACGTGTCGTGGTCAAGCAGCGTCCCATCCACAAACAGGGCTGCCACTGTGCTAATCCTAGCATCCAGCCAGGGCATTAATGTGCGCCTAGTGAGCCTGCCGTCCATCAGTGGGATCCCCAACAGCTGAATACCGCATATGCAGGGGGTGAATGTGCTTACTGCAGCGCCGCTTTCCAGCACCGGAGTGCCGTGCTTAGTAGTGGAGGGAGGTCTCTCAGGAGCCTACTAACAGGACATGTAAGGCACCACTATCTATATACGCATCTGTGTATCCTATTTCTTGCAAAATGTTCCCGCCGTCCAATACTGCAACCACTGTAACTGGTATGCATAATAATACGCACGCAAGTCTGGGACTCCCAGGTCCCCCATGTGTGTACCCACTTGCAGTTTTTTTTAAGACTTATCCGTTGCCTACCAGTACGCCAGATAAGGTCAATAAGCAAAGTGTTCAACATTTTAAAGCATGTGGCAGTATTAGCGGTAAGTTAGTGAAATAATTCAATAATCTCGGCAGGACCACCATTTTTGCCAGGGCTGCCCTATCCATAACAGACAATGGCAGTGCAGTCCAGAAAGTGATGCTGGAACGCAAGGCTCTGTGCAAATTACCATATAACATATCTGCATGTGTCCTATAGACTTGTATACCTAGGTACTTGAATGTGTGTGGGGCCACCTGAAGTCTATTATCCCCAAAGTCTACGTCTGTGATGTCTGTGTGATCTGTGAAGAAAAAAGCACGCAATTTCGTAACGCTAATGGCCAGTCCTGACACGGATTCAAAGTGGGAAAAAGTCTCATATATTGGGGCCAGGGGGAGTTGGAGATCATGAAAATACAGAATAATGTTGTTGGTGTACGCCGAGAAAAGGTGCGATGTATTCCCTATCGGTATACGTCGGTCAGTGAAGTCTTTCTGCATTTTGATAGCCAATGGTTCTAGGCCCAGTATGAAAATAAGAGGCGACATGGGGCAGCCTTGTCTAGTCCCTTTATGTATGGAGTATTCCTCTGAGATATAACCACCTGTATGAACATGCGGTGTGGGGGCCTTATATAGCAGGCACAGCCAGGCAATATATCCCTCCGGGATCCCAAATTTCTCCAGCACCTGATACATATATTCCCATATTATTGAGTCAAATGCTTGTCTTAAATCCAGAGAGATACAGCCCGCATGAGGGCACTGATTCGGAGCTTCTGTCATTAGATAATGCAGCTTTCTAATATTTAATGATGTGCTGCGCGTAGGTAGAAAAACAGTTTGGTCTATATGGACTAGTTGGGGCAGAGAGGGCAGCAGCCTGTTTGCCAGTACCTTACTTACTATTTTATATTCCGTTGTTAATAATGATAGCGGGCGATATGTATAAGTACTGCCATGTCTTAGACGGCAGGTGGGGGATTGCACCATTCACCTACTACGGAGGTGGATTGATCCGTTCCGGGCTGGAGGAAGGACGCTTGCGTGCATCGTTGAATACGTTTATCCAAAAGACGGAGACTTTGCTTGGTTGGACTCGCTGCCCCCATCTGCCGTCTAAGACATGGCAGCACTTATAAATATTGCCAGAGTGAATACCGCATCCTAACAAGTTTATACTCTTTAGAACTTATTATACCCTGTCACAATGGAGAGGGTTGAGATATTTGGTACTGCATATTTCCCCTTTGTTTATCGGGAATCCCTCGCCATTTGGCTTCTTTACTTGGCGATTTTTTGCATCTACCCCCAACGAGTACTACTATTTTGCAGCGGTAACTATTTGCTTATCAAGTCTAATTTTTCTGGCCTCAATCAGTTCTTAAGTACTTGAGTTCAGGTAAATCCCACAATCTCTGTTACAGATATACCCTCCCTGAGGAAGGTGAGAGCATCATCAGGTCACACACCGAAACGTGCATCAACACTGTATATAAAAATCCATTGTGGACCATACAAAACTGATTATCACATCTGTTTACCTTTATTGTATAATCCAGAACATTAACTGGAAGATATATCTTTTTATGAATTATTTAAGCAATGGTTTGGTTTATGCAACAACTACTTTTGATAATTGTGGTCCACATTTGCAAACTTTGCCTTTATCGCTGCTAGTATGACTGGATCCCTGAGTTTCAGGACTGATAAGAATGTGTTGCGTATGAGTTGTTTGGTATGAATGTCTGAATGAATGGGTTGTTGGAATGTTACCTATTTAGCTTTTTGACTATTTATGTATGAAAATGTAAGAATTAATTATTAATACATTTTGATATACTTTGAATTTATGACTCTTACGTGCCTCAGTTGATAGGCCAGCTTCTCAGGACTTTACCTATTGGCGACGTTTAGCGCCTCCTCGATCAATACAGGTAGAGAATTTTTGTATTACTAGTTAGGATCGTTCAGAGAGTCAAGCACCCCTTTCTTGGATTTGCACGTAACCTAAAGTTTGAAAGTTCAAAGACAGTCACAGGTAACTCAACCATTCATTGTGTCGAGGTTTCTAAACTAAATGTCAATAAAACACCTATTACAACAGTTTCCTGAAAACTGTATTGGTAATATATCACCCAGAATTACTGATATCACAATGTTTAGTGTCTCTGGTGTGAGGTACTACAACAATATTCTGACTTTTAGTGAATTTAGTGAAGAATAACCTGCAGGTATAAGTGTGTGCACACCGATTCCAGTATGTGTTCCCCTCTTTCTGCAGCGTTTGCCATGATTGCATTCTGCCTACCTTTAGGAGGTGAAATGCGTTATAGGAAATTTTTAATGTACAGGTTTTTCTGCACATTTCATAATACGGACAGCAACTTCTTGTCATCGGTTAAATCAGGTTTTATGAGACAGGTTTTAAATGAGGAGCTAGCCTGGTTAATAAAGGTGTCTATTATGCACACTACTAATTAAAAATTCAAGTGTGGTATAAGATATCTACATATGTTCAAGCAATATGAATAAATGATCCATATTAAATACCAGCTTCATAAATATTGAAACTATGAAACTGGTTGGGTAATTTATGTTGGCTACCTTTCGAATTCTCAACATTCAATTTCTACTCACTCAACAATAAAATTGCTGCATTACTTCGCCTTTCTACAAATCTTGTACTAATTGTAGTTTAAAGCAGAAGCATAATATCAGCATTTGTTGACGAACTAAGGGTCATATCATCAGGCCCCGTTTTCGGACGGAAAGCGGTGATAATTTTATCGCCTAATCTGCAAGGTCACGCTATCGCGTGAAACCTTGCATTTTTGCCCTTTCCCCCAACGCCCCTCTTTGCATCTCTAATGAGATGCAAAGTGGATGTTCCTGCCCGAACATAACTGGAGAAATGTCGCTAAGCGACATTTCTCCAATTATCAAAGGGCACGCTAACCTTCAAAGCAACAAGCAAAATAGCGTTAACCTCTGTTATGGCTACTTTACTTACGCCTGCTTTAAAACAGACTTAGCCATGATATCCTATGTAAGGTGGATATCATGGCTAAGTATGTCTTGCCCTATCAGCAAGCTATCACCAAACCTTGTGCGATTATTGCTGTATTTCCAGCCATAATCGCACATTTGTCAGCTTGCGCTCAGAATTTTATCGCTTTGGAGGTAACCATTGCTGATAGCACGCTATCTCTGCGATAAAATTCAGAGTTGGCCGGCGATAATTATCCTCGCACTAAGAGCGCTGAGTGATAATTATCGTATGGCTTGATGAAATGCCCCTAAGGGGCATATTAGCAAGAACCTTGTTAAAATTATCGCTGTTTTAGCTGCAGGAAACTGTTGCTTAAACGGCAATAATGGGCTTGCTAATATGCGTTATAGATGTGCAGGACATCTAACCTGGGCTTCTATTGGAATTCTATAATGCATATTAGCAAGCCCACTATTGTCGTTTTAGCGGCAGTTTCCTGCCGCTAAAACGGCGATAATTGTGCCGAGGTTCTTGCTAATATGCCCCTAAATGCCGGGACAAAGTTCAGAGTTAAAAAGTCAAACGTTTTCCATTCGTTACATATATAACAGAACATCATTTTATTAATATCTCTCAAAGTTGTTTAAAATCTTTACACTCATAACTTAAAAGATGGGACTCTTTTGCAAAAAGTTGTTTAATTTATTCTTTATAGTCTGACGTAAAACAATTATAGTAAAACGTTTTGGCTTGTTTGTTGTAGAAGTACAATTGTAGAAAATAGAAACCTCAGGGGTTCCACTGATACTTGGACCTTTTAAACCAACAAAGAAGAAATTGGCACAGAAGCTGAAATATAAAAGTAACATCTTTATTAACCTCAAATGAGGGAGACTATGTCACACAGAAGCCTTAGCAACTGAATGAGGCAGTCTGAGGAGTACAGAAAACAGAGGCCTTATATATGCTTAGGGTTACATAGTCAGCATAAGACCAAGGGGCAGTCCTGGCACATGCAAGCATGCAAAATGACTAATATGGGCCTGCAAGATCTGCTTGCTCAACAAAGTGGGCGGAGAGTTACTTCTCCATACAGCAGCAAAAATAGCCTGACAGTTCTACAAGATGAGCAGGTGCATTCTACTAGCTAGGCCCTTCTGAGCATGTGCGAAGGTGGAAGATGCTAAATATAGTTCCTTTCTAGGCAGATTACTAGAGCAGTCAACACTGAGGGAGGACAGAGCACATGGCGAGCACGTGGCAGCACATGGCAATCAAGATGGCTGCCAGAAATACAAAATGGCTTTCAGCTCATGCTAACAAATCCCTGCAATATTTAACACAATTGCCCATCTAAACAAATCTTTGGAAAATGGAACCACAGATTCTAACTAGTGCAACACTCAAAAAAGACAAGTCTTAGAAGAATTTCTGAAAAGTTTTACAGAATTGCAGTTGCACCAGGAGTGACTGTTCTGAATATCTACCCAGATCTCTCTCAAACTAGTCTTTATCTAGAAACACGTCCGCAAAGTTATCCCAAAAGGTAAAAACATTGGACCAAAAGTCACAGACAGAGCAAAAGATTGAGGGGCAGATTTCCTAAGAATCAATGGAACGCAGTGTAGCAAGACAAGTTGCTGTGCTACATTGTGTGAATGTGAGAGCTGATGAATGCTATATTTGCAAAGACATAGTGCTCCTCAGCACTCTCTCAGCACAGGCACACGTGTTGCTATCTACCACCAACACAGGCACCATTGCTTCATGTTGCTAGGGTGCCTGCACTATGGGCAGTTTTGTTTTTGTGCAGGATGGTATACCTTCCTGCACAAAAATAACACAAAGAGGCATTTTCCTATTTCTATGTGTGATGCATTTTGCATCACACATAGGAAGAGGAAGTAACAAGGAGAAATAAACATATTTGTCCTAGTTGTACCACTCTATGGTATGCTGAGGGATTTCACACAATTCCAGCTTTATAAACCTCAGTAATTATGGGATTGCATAAACTCCTAGGGTGCATGCATGGAAACTACAAATGCATCCTTCATGGAAATTCTACCACTAAGAAATGTATTGCAACACAGTGCAAGCTGCTGCATATCCTTACAGTTCTTTACAAAGCCACACAAAACCAATAAAATCAGGCTTTGCATGGCTTTGTAAATCCCAAGTAAGCCTTCACATTGCCTTATGTTGCTTGGCGCAACACAAGGGTGACGCAAGGGCTTAGTAAATATGGGCCTTATTATACAGGCACCAGGTAACACTGGGAGAAACAGGCATAACGAAAAAGAAATACTGGGAGATGTGGATACATTGAGACACCTATATAGGGAAAAACTGGGGGACACAGGAAGTAGGAAACACAAATATTGGCACTCATATGATGACTTAGTGCCATTAAGAGCTCCAGAGAGAAACTAGAATACACTTAGATGCATGAGACTCTGTGATGTACTGGAATCCACCCTGCAACATTCAGAGATAAATAATATTACAATATTAATGTTCACCGCTGCAAATGGTGTCCCCTGAACTAACTCTTTTCATTCATGAGTTCATAGGTGCGTACTTGCAACATAACCTTTACAAAAAGTATCCCAGTTAAAAGCATACATCGTTGTGTGTCGATTTAGATGCCTGTACATAGGTTTACTGAATCCTGTCCTTATATAGGCACAATTTGCTTTGCCCTTATTTAGGCATAGAATCCCAGTCCCTATTTAGGCATTGGCCATGCAATCCAAATACAGGCATGGTCACCTACATCCGTCAATCCCACATCACAACGAGTTCTTAGAAACCAGATTCTTAAGCCTATGGGACATTCCCTGCTTGGATTATTGATTTCTCCAAGAACTCATTTATTATGCATCAACCGCTATACCCTAAGGGTTCATTCATGACGTCTTCCTCTGTCCGACTTTATGTCAATACTAGCATTCCTAAGTACCTTCCAGGTATAAATATACCTTCACTTACCATGGCAAACCACAGTTGCAGTTACATGCTTTCACGGCTCGCCACGGGCAGTTCGGAAATAATTTGAGTCCCCGCCTGACGCACTGACCAGACGCTGTCCTTCCTGCTCACAGAGATTCCAGCTTCCAGTGTTCTGGCTCCCTTTGCGGGGTGTTGGAGATTTTCAGATTTGGAAAGAGATTCCCACCTCTCTCATTCTAAGGGATGGAGCTGACTAGAACCTAGAGGGACTCTTGGCACTTACTAAACTTAACATCTTAAACTTAGTATTTACCATACTACAGAAAACAGCACCTACTTCTTACCTCATACTACACTTAGGTTAGGTACACTGGGGTAGAACTATTTAGACTCACCAGAGGAATATCCACTTTTAGCCTGTGTTATTTATGTGTATGTATATGAATATAGGTCATAGCTAAAAGGCAATTCTATTACAGTTTTATTTCTTCCTACTCCTCACGCTGTACATTTTATATCTTGCATACTGTCTTGCGATCGTAAAAGCTCATATCTTTTGCACGAGAAACAAGACTGTTTCAATAAATCCTTTTATTGAAACGCCCGTCTATTCTTTCTGTGCAACTCTGCAGAAACTAAGCATGCGCGATTGACTAGGTGAAACTGTTATCTATTGTTTCCACGATTCTGAGACATGTTCCAATTCAAAAGGGAAACAAAGTTGTCATGTTTATGCAGTTGTCAGAAACAAATCCTTTCTTGTTCATTCCAGAAGTTTCTAGGGAACTCTGAGTTAGCTGACACACAAGTAATTAAGTTTAATGTACTCGATAGGAGCATACTGACCTCAGTACTATGCTAAAACTATAGTGTATGTTATTCCAATGCGCAGAGTCTATAAGGGAAATAGGAACTACACTACAACATCCATGTGCTATATCTAGGTTGCGTTCAGTTGCTGGGGTCACCAGAATGGACCTCACTTATGCTTAAATGTGTTTAGTCACTCATTTAGATCCTGTCTAAACTATCACCTCATCCTGCAAGAATCATCTCAACTATAACATGTATGCATTAACGTGTCACTGTGAACTTGAACTAAGGTGTACATAATAAATGTTCTGCCCTGAATTGTTCATCAACCATCACCCTCATGCCAAAATCACATTTATATCTACCACAATAGACGAATATCCTATGTTGTTGAGTACAGCAATGTTTCTTAACGTTTTTGACTTCTGTGGACACCCACTTAATCATTATTTAACTCCGGGGATCCCCAATGAATCATTATTAGAATTCAGGAACGTCCACTGAATCATTATTACAAGCCGTGGACCCCATCTAAGAAATTGATTTGAACTGCAAAACAATATATCAAAATATAGACACAGTCATTCATCAAACAAATACACACATTATGAAATATTTTAAATAATTCACAGAGAAAAGTGAAACATGAAAATGTTAATTTTAATGGGTAGGTTTTAAAATTCTAAATTGAGATCACCAATGAACCATATTATATTCAGTTTGATGCACTTGGACTACTCCCATAAATCAATCTGATGATACCAATTAGATGTTTAGCCTTTATGTCCCATCATATTTTCAAATGTTTAACATTTTTCAATTTTACATTTTGCTTCTTTATGCATATACGATTTATTAATCTGTTAATATTACTTAATATCTAAATAATACCTATTCTGTCATCTGTTGGTTTCCCACCTTCTGTGCCCTGCCTAGCCCCACTACACCTACCTGTGTCTGCCCCCAATGTTTGTTTGTAAAGCTATTTTTAAGTGGAAAATTCAAATTCCATTTTGTTTATTGCAAATGCAAATTTACAACAATAAATCATTTCAATTGTGCACATAGGTTCAACTTTGGTGCACAGTAAACGTTGTCAATTGGGTCGTATAGTAGCCTGGAAGGCACAGTGGCACAGGAAGACACCGACATTAATGGATGCTGGATAACACAGACAAGCGGAGACATAGACAGAGGTTTACACCGTGCTCCATTGATATTGCGTCTTAATCTTATTAGGAGACATTGAAAGCCAAGAAGAGTCGCTTGGGGCGAAAGGGAAAGTGTAAAGGGAATACACTGAGAGATAAAAGAAGTGGGAAACACGCAAAATACATAATGCCATGTACATTGTCTGTGCTGTAAAACACAGAGAAACATAGAGAGAGAGCAACCGTTTCTATGGCAGACATGAGCACGTGGCGACAAAGAAAACACAGTGAGAAGTCTGCAGGCACCACACAGGAAGTGGGGAAAACAGACCCTGTAAGATATTTAGAAAGATATGAGCAGACAAACGTTACTATTCAGATGTAATGACATTTTAGACATGAGCTCGGAGAAACACTGAAATGCAGACACATGAATTTAATTGGCGATATGGACATTGGGAGACCTTGGGAAACATACATGGACACCACTGAAGTCGATTCACCAAAATGCCAGAGGAAGTGACATTATCCAAGCGTTCAACCAATGGTGATATAACAGAAAGTGATATCACATTACTTTTTAACAACGATGATATTTGAGAAGTTGTTTCCACATGGCCATTGAAATAATGCATTAACACCACTGAAGTAAAAAAATAAACAATAAAGGAGAGACTAACCGTTAAGTGCACGATAAATAACATATGCAATAGGTTTAAAAAGCAGATACACATCTATTTTTAAACAACTTTGAAACATTTTGCATTATTAATACCAATTGGCGGTTGCCGGTAGGTAGTTTTAGTTAGGACTACATTTTCAATAGGAAAAGCATTATTTGTTCTGCAAATAACTTTGGTGTCACTTGATGAATCTACACAAAATGTTCACAAAACTTCTCCTTCATAGTTCAGCTGCTTTTTAAAAAAGAGCTGATCAGTCAAGAAGGGGGGGCAAAACGCTTTTTCCCCATGTAAAGCCCAAATCGCTGAATGGAATTACACTAAATTTAGCAGAAAGCTAGATGTTGGCCCAGAAAGCGTGCCTTTTTGTGATTTGCTGTAATCCGTTCAGTAGTTTCAGAGAAATTTAAGTTTAAGAAATATAGATATTTGGGAGACCAACAGCCTACTGAGACCCCACTAAAATTGGATTGGCTGTCAACACTCCAAAGAGAAGTGTTGGCAGCCAGATTTGGTTAAATAATGTAAGAAAAAAGAAAACTGGGCAGGCCTCTGAGGAGGAGGGCCAAAAAACAGCATTTTAAAAAAAAAACATTTTTGGAGGGTTTCATGGATCTGGCTGACAATTTTGAAAAAACAAAATGAAGTTCAGGCTCCCAATGCATTGTTTATTGTCTCTGGGACCCCTGGGTGGGCCAAGTCCCTGAGGCATATGTAAATATGTATGAGGGGGTACACAGGGTTCCCTTCTTAGAATTTCTAAAGCCCCAGCGACTGCCACCTCACCGGGGCATGTTAAATTATTTAGGCGGGGGTTAACCTTGCGGCAACCCCCGCCACCTCCCAGGGCAAGCATTTAAAAAATGCAGGGGGTCTGCGAACCCAGCATGTCCTGGAGTCCCGCTGCAGCAACGGGGACCTGCCTGTACCCAGGGCTAAATATAATATTATTGTGTCCTGAATCCCTAGATGGTCCTGAGGACCACCACCACCAAGGGCCGGCTCCAACCATGTCCAGTGGTGCCCACCCCTGCACAGTGCAGTTTTATGGCCTGCCGGGAGCACCACTCCCGCCAAGTCATAATAAACACTTTGCTTTCAGCAAGCGAGAGCAGAAAATGCTCTCGCTTGATGAAAGTGGAGCATGTCTGTTTCATTTCCCAATGGCATGCAAGCAGGGAAACAGGCAAATGACTTTAAGATCCATGGAGCTGCATTTTATCATCCATGGAGCAATGCTGGCTCCTGTAGGAGGCAGGCAGCCAGCAGAGACCGTGACAAACAAAGACAGACTAGGCTGTTCCTAAAGAATAGGGGAAAGGAAAAGTGCGGTCACAGGGAAGGTAGAGGTAGTACTCATTGGAGTGCTACCCTGGATATCCAATTTGTTGGTTTTAATGGCCTCACACACCCTTGTGAGTGTCATGCTTCATCATTGGCGTTTGCTCCTCGTTGGACAGGCGGTGCAATGTCCAACGGGCTCACCTCAAAGAGGGGCTCTTTGGCGGAGATCTTTTTACCAACTGCCTATGGGTGAAGTGCGGGTGAGGGGCCAGGAAGGAAAGGATAGTGTAGATACGTGGATTAAAATGTGGCACAAGGTACCGGAGATCAATTTATTCTGGTGGTCCCCTGCCACAAGTAAAAACAGTGGGTAGCCTATGGTCGCAGGAAATTAGGATTCCAAGTCACGATCCAGGACTACATTACATATTGTGAGGTCAACATGTTTCTCGCCTTTGCACACTGGCTGCGATTCTTCAGGACCTAATTAGATACATCTATCTCTAGAAAAACATGACCTGATTTTGTGCCAGTTAATATTTAGTTGTACTACCTGTATGGGACAGCTCTTGCCTAGGGAGACAAAAGAAATTGTTACCATAGTTCAGTGACAACAAGTACCTTTTGTGACCGTGAACACGCAGTGTTGTTGTGGGTGAAGTGACATAATAGCAGTGACATACTAGTGATAAGTGGTGACCAGTATGTATAGACTTATATCATAATTCAACAAAACACAACATCCATAGATTAAAACCAGAATTTAAAGTTAAAACATATGAAAAATAGCAGCAGTTTCTTCAAGGTCTTAGCTCCACAAACCTATAGTAAGGGTAACATGTTACTCACCTAAAGGTCAAGGTGTATAGGTGTCAACAGTACCCAGTAGGTTTAACATCAAGGGTGGAGGACCATAGGGGTTTAAGGCTAAAAAAGGGGAACAAGCACAATAGCAGGCTGAATTGAATCATTTTCCTTATTTCATTACCCAAACAGTCGCCTACTGGTGTTGAAATAAGGAGGAAGTAGCCGGCTATGAACACGAAACACTGTGTCCTCACTATGTATGGATGGTTGAATAGCTTCGTGAGCCTTGTTGCCAATATGTGCTGCTCGCTGTTAGATAGTTGATACCAATGTTTTGATATTCAACACAGACAAAACTAAAGCTTCACTCGCTTATTGGGAGGGTTCCCCAAAGTAAATACATTAAGGACTAGTATCATGAACAACCCATAAAATGCTATGTGGCTTAGTGGAGTGCAGTTTGCGCTATCGCATGTAAGTCACAGCATATGAAGACTCGTATATTAGAGTCAGCGCGTAACAGGTCAGGGTGGCGGGAGGTATCGCGCGTGTATGGCTTGGCAAAATGCGGGCTATCGCATGTCAGTCCCAGTGTGTGGTAACAGTGAGCGAGGAAAAAAACATACTTCTCGATGCCTTGGATAATGCGTGGTGTGCCTACCCATCTCTACCGGGGTCCGGATAGTATCGAGTCCTCGGGTGGAGATCTGTTAAATGGTTGTTCGGGGCGTGATCAATGCTAGGGGTAATCCCGCCCTGAATGTCATGTGGGATTGAGCGTTAATGCAGAGGCCATCTTGGAAAGGACCCATACTCGTTAAAACGAGTGTAATGCATGTTATTGATGGTAGAAATATGTCTTGGTAAATGGGAGCAATGTGTATTAGTATACTCTCACTAATTTAGAAGCTTTTATATACATGTGTCACCAATTTATATGGGGTTCACGCCGGGTAAGATAGGAGACAGGGTAATGTGGGCAACCTCCTAATGGCGAGTTTAACTGATGTAGTAGAAAGGTTAATGGATGGCAGTTATTATAGCGCACTCCACGGGATATCTTCATTAAGTCCCCGCCTGTCTGAGGATAACCGATGTATCCACCTCTGATCCTTCTGGAACAGGTTCTGTTTAGATTTGTTACTTGGTGTCTCAAGGATGAGCCATCTCAGTGAGTCAGCAGTATGGTTTTGGTCTACAAAGTGCCTACACATCTTAGTATTTGTCTTTTTGCAACGAAAGTTGCTTCTGTGTTCTGAGATGTGGATCTTAACAGGGCGAGTGGTCATGCCCACGTATTGAAGATCAGATGGGCATCTGAGCAAGTAGATGCAGTTAGGGGTATTACAGTTGGTGTGGCAACGGAGTTCCCACAGAAATGTCTCACCGAAGACACAGCCCGCACGATGAACACCATCCACTCCGGATCACCGACCGACCACTGCCCACACCACGTCTTCAACAAGGCCGACTCCACCATCGCACCCCAACTCCGGAACATCATCAATGCCTCCTTCAACACCGCCACGTTCCCGGAGAGCTGGAAGCATGCCGAGATCAGCGCCCTCCTGAAGAAACCTACAGCGGACCCCACCGATCTCAAAAACTTCCGCCCCATCTCGCTCCTCCCTTTTCCTGCTAAAGTCATCGAGAAGATCGTCAACAGACAGCTGACCGCCTTCTTTGAGACGAACGGATCCCTCGACCCCTCGCAGTCCGGCTTCAGAGCCAACCACAGCACCGAGACCGCCCTCATCGCAGCCACCGACGACATCCCGACCCTGCTCGACAAGGGGGAAACAGTGGCCCTCATCCTCCTGGACCTCTCCGCTGCGTTCGACACGGTCTGCCACCGCACCCTAGTCCAGCACCTCAGCAACATCGGTATCCAAGAGAAGGCACTGGAGTGGATCATCTCGTTCCTCGCCGGAAGAACACAAAGATTCCGCCTCCCCCCGTTTCGCTCCGAGGCCACCGAAGTCATCTGCGGCGTCCCGCAAGGATCTTCACTCAGCCCCACCCTCTTCAACATCTACATGAAACCTCTCGCAGCCATCGCACGCCAGCACAACCTCAACATCATCTCTTACGCAGACGACACCCAGCTGATCCTCTCCCTCACCAGAGACCCCGGCACCGCCAGAACCTGCCTACACGAAGGGATGAAAGACGTCGCCGAGTGGAGGAAGGACAGCCGCCTGAAACTGAACTCGGACAAGATGGAAGTCCTCATCCTGGGATCTTCGCCCTCCGCCTGGGACGACTCCTGGTGGCCCCCAGCCCTGGGCACTGCACCCAAGCCAACCGACCACGCACGCAACCTGGGCTTCATCCTGGACCCCTTCCTCTCGATGACCAGACAAGTCAACGCCGTCTCCTCATCGTGCTTCAACACCCTGCGTATGCTTCGCAAGATCTTCCGCTGGATCCCGACCGAGACCAGAAAGACTGTCACCCAGGCACTCATCACCAGCCGACTGGACTACGGAAATGCCCTCTACGCCGGAACCACAGCCAAGCTACAGAAAAGACTCCAGCGCATCCAGAACGCCTCCGCCTGACTCATCCTGGATGTCCCCCGACGCAGCCACATCTCCAGCCACCTGAGGAACCTGCACTGGCTCCCCGTCGACAAGAGGATCACGTACCGGCTCCTCACCCATGCACACAAGTCTCTCCACGACCTGGGCCCCAAGTACCTCAACGACCGCCTGACCTTCTACACGCCCACCCGCCAGCTACGGTCCACCAGCCTCACCCTCGCAGCCGTACCACGCATCCGAAGAGCCACCGCCGGAGGAAGATCCTTCTCTTAACTGGCTGCCAAGACTTGGAACTCCCTCCCCATCCGCCTTCGGCTGACCCAGGACCATCTCGCCTTCAGGAAACAAATCAAGACCTGGCTGTTCGAGCAGTAGCATACCCCTCCCCCCAAGCGCCTTGAGACCCTCCCGGGTGAGTAGTGCGCTATACAAATGGCATGATTGATTGATTGATTGATTGAGTTAGTTGAATGGACTTGGTAATATTGGTAAAGGGGCAAACACTACAGGAACCACAGGGGTAGTGTCCCTTTACTGGTGGGAGTTGCCAGAGTGTATTTCGCCTGTGGGTTTCAACTTGTTTGGGCCTGGTGTGCACTAAGATATCCTTGATATTTTTAGACCTTTTGAAAGCAAACCTGGGGATCGCAAGGTTGAGGTCTCCTGTGTTGAGAATCTGCCAGTGTCTCTTTATGATTTTCTTGATTTCATTAGAGACTGGAGAGAAAGTAGTAACACAGGTCAATAGATCATTGTCTTGTGGAGTTGGAGTGTTGTACTCCAGGAGGGCCCCTCTGTGATTATTCTGCGCCCGTTTTCGTGCCTTATAGATCTCCCTGGTTGGATAACCTCTCTCTTTCAGATTACGGGAAAGAACGCTGGACTCAGTTTTATAATCTGTTAGGTTGGCACAGTTGCGCCTAACCCGCAGGAACTGGCTGAAAAGAAGGTTCAGCCTCAAAGCTCTAGGGTGGTGGCTCGGAAACAGGAGTAGACTTTTCCGGTCCGTTGGCTTCCGATACATGGTAGTATCAATCCTACCCCCCTCTAGTCTGATGGTAAGGTCCAGGAACGTTATCCTGGAGTTGGAGGCAGTGATGGTAAAGGTAAGATAGTTATTTAGGGTATTCAGCCAGTTGAAGAACTCTAGGTAAAGAACTTCAGTCCCTTTCCAGAGTATGAGGATGTCATCAATGAACCTCCTCCAGTGTAGGATGTTTGAGTGATAGGGGTTCATCAGTGAGTCTAGTTGACTGCTTACGGCAACGGATGGTGCTTTTATGTTCTCCAATCCTGAGTTTTATTTTTTTGGTGGTGTACCCTATGTACCGCAAGGAACAAGGGCAAGTGATCATGTAAATTACTTTTTCTGTGTTGCAATTCGTGTGTTTTTTGAGCAACCACATCTTGCCTGTACCCAGATCAATTTGCTCCGTTTTCGCGGTTTGTGGACAAACGCTGCATGATCCGCATGGGTAATGCCCCTGTACAGGTGGTAAATCCCAGAGCGTCGATGGTCTAGACGTCTCCTGGGATCTCGGTCTTGTATGTACAAGACTGTCACGCAGGCTGGGTGCTCTCTTGAAAGAGAACAAGGGTAAAGAAATCTTCTCATTGGTAATATTGAGAATATTCCAGTGTTTGCGTATAGTCTTTTGGATGCTATTGGAAAGTACGCTAAAGGTACTGACAAATGTAAGTCGATCCAAAGGGGGTTTCTGTGGTCGTTTCTCCAACAAAGCGTCTCAATGGTTATTCGAGGCGCGTTTCCATGCTCTCTTGACCAGGTTTTTGGGATAGTGTCTTGTTTGTAATTGTTGAGATAATTGGTTGGCATGCTTGTTGAACAGATCTCTGGAAGAGCAGTTCCTTCTAAGGCGAAGAAACTGGCCTACTGGTAGGTTGGTTCGTAAAGAGCGAGGGTGATGGCTTTCGAACAATAGTAAAGAGTTCCTTGCCATAGGTTTTGTGTACAATTCGCTCTCCAGTTTACCTGCAGCTGGAAAAATGGACAAGTCCAGGAATGAAAGTCTCTTGTGGCTAAATTCAACAGTGAATTTTAAGTATGGATTTTGAGTGTTCAACCATTGATGGAACTCTTGTACCTCATCTGATGAGCCTCGCCAGACCACAAGGACATCGTCGATGTACCTCCTCCATAGCAACAGCTGGTGTAAAAAAGGTTTGCTATGGTGGAGGACTCGATCTTGTTCAAATTGGTGGACGTAGAGGTTGGCGAGGCTCGGGGCAAAAATACTCCCCATTGAGGTCCCAGAAATTTGAAGGAAAAAGTCATCTTCAAATTTAAAGAAGTTTTCAGTCATTGCTATTTTGGGGCAGTCCATGATAAAATGGATAGGGGTAATGCTGTTAAGATCGCGTAGCGACAACAACTGTCTAATGGTCTCTAAGGTCTCCAACTGTGGGATGCAGGTGTAAAGTGACTCAACGTCGAAGCTGACCAGCAGATCAGTCTCGACGTTGAATTCCACATCAGGCAGCATTCGCAGGACATCAGCCGTGTCCTGGAGGAACGTAGGCATTTCCTTTACAATTGGTTGAAGGAAATAATCCACAAAAGTGGAGAGGGGTTCCAAGAGAGAGCCAATGCCCGAGATAATAGGGCGGCCGGGCGGTGGTCTAGTGGCTTTATGTATTTTTGGTAAGCAATAAAAGCCAGGTGTAACCGGAGTGTGTGTCACCAAGAATCTCGCCTCTTGCGGTGTAATCCAACCCTCAGCACTAGCCTCATCCACCAGTGTCCTGATCTCGCCAAGTAGTCGAGGGGTGGGGTCTATAGACAATCGTCGATAGAATTGTGGGTTGTTCAATTGTCTAAGACATTCTTGTCGATATTGGGTGGTGTCAAGTATAACTGTGGCACCCCCTTTATCCGCCGGTTTGATCGTAATCGATGGATCTTTTGATAGGCTGATGAGGGCATTTCTTTCTTTTCTAGGGAGGTTTTGGAAACTTTCTTGCGCTCCTTCATGAAGCTTCATGATATCATGTGTGACTGCCTGCTCAAAAGTCATAACATAAGATGGAACTTGATGACTGAGGGGGGTAAAAGTTGACTTTGGACGTAACCCTGTGTTGGTTTCATCTTCTCCTAAATTTTTGTCAGAGTCAGATTTATTTCTGAAGAAAAAATGAAGGCGTATTTTTCTAAAGAACTTTTCCAGCTCAATCCTGAATTGGAAGGGATCACCTTTATTTGTCGGGACAAACCCAAGTCCTCTCTCCAAAACCGTTAGCTCGTCTGATGTCAAGACTCGCGAGCTCAAATTCACGGTTAGGTTATGGTCGATTCTGTGCTGGTGTTCTGTTGAGCAGCCCTCCTGCTCCGTGTGTTCGGGAAGGAGGGGTCGGCCTCCCACTGGACAACTTGGTGCCCTCTCCTTTTGCCGCGGTTTGATCCGCGGCCACGTCCTAAAAAAGACGGGTCAGGGAAAAATTGTGGGGGCTGCATGTAAGGGTTCATATGCGGTGCAAATTGTGGTGGTTGGAAACCCCAAGGGCCCGGGGGCCACCATGGGCCCGGATTCTGGTATCCACCTGAATGATTGCCCTGCATGCCACCTCTCTGTCTAATTCCTCTTCTGGAAGGCCTTTGTTGTCCTCCGCCACGAAATTGTGGACGGGGTTGTTAGAATTGTCAGAATCACTAGAATCTGTACCTGAAGAAGAATAGTTAGAACCATAACGTCTCCCTCTGTCATTAGATCCACTGGCCACATAGTTTTCACTAGTGTAAGGGTAAATCTTCACCAGCGAAAACCGGGCGAGATCTTTTATTAAATTTAAGAAAGATCTCGCCCGGTTTTCGCTGGTGAAGATTAAGCATGGGCGGATCTAGCGGATCTCGCGTACGCGAACTTGCGGATTTACGGATTCGCAATCCGCGAAGATCCGCGAACTCTAGCGGATTTGCGGATTTTCCCGTTTTTTGTGTTTGCGATATTGGGACAAGTTCGCAACTTACTTTTCGGCTCGCAACGGCCGCGACTATGTTGTTTCTACGTCTGGTTTATCATCACAGGTTCACAGCACCCTCTGTTTCACCACTGCCACCCTCTGGGACACCCATGCCACCCTCTGGTACATCCTCACTGCCACCCATTAGGTTTATTTATCACTGTAGATTATGGTGGTTGAAAAAAGCAAGCACACCTGCCCTTCTTCAACTGCCATCAATTAATTTGTGTTTCATTAATGTGTCAGTAATTTTGAAAGTTCCAGTCTGGCTGGCACCTGCTTCCTTCCTTATCTGTAATTTGCTTTTTGTTGCAGTGAATTTTTTTTTTCACAGGACCTTTATGGTCTACTTGTAGCTATTCTATGAGCCTGCTGTTTGGGTCATAGCAGGGTCATAGAATAGTTGCAAACTCTGGAGGGGCCCATCAGGAAGCACTACCTTGAATGTTACTAATGTTAAGTTTGAACTTTTGCACCTGCTCATTGCTTTCAGTTTAGCTAAAATCGTTTTTTTCTGCAATTTCGCGCGTTTTTTGGGGCGCGAATCCGTGCGAGATCGATTTCGGAAGCCGCGAATACGTGCGAATACAAAATTGTTTTTTTTGCGATGTGTATGTTCGCGTGATCTTGCGCGTGTTCGCGAGGCGCTTCTAGCTATACGTTTGCCAAGTTACCCTATCGGTCGTACACGGGCGCGGCCATCTTGCTTGCGTGACGTATTCCGTTTCCGGCCGCTATGTGTAATCTCGCAAAGTGTGCTGCTCGCTAGTACAATTTCGCGCGTACTCGCAAGGAAAATCTCGCGCGAACTTACCCACGCGGTCGTGAACGGGCGCGGCCATCTTGTTTCTCATTCATTGCTATGGTTCTGGGCATGCTTTCTCTATCCTCTCTCAATCTCTGCCATCCTTTGCTTGTTTGAAGTTTTTTTGATCTAATTTTACTTATTATCTATCCCTCTATATTTTTGTGTTTTCTGCAGCTTTTAGTTACTTTTAAACTACTTTTTTAAACTCTTTTCTTTTCTTCTTCACTATTCTATTTCTTGTTTATCATTTAACTCTATTTCTGCCCAGACCATGGTAAAGGGAGCCGGGAAGCACCCTGAGAAGGGGAAGGGTCCCGCACCCCATGCCCGGCTCCCGTGCGGGCGTTTAAGGGGGGAGCAAGTGGTCCCGCGGGAGATCTTCAGAGCGGAGGAAGTGGCGGCACTGATCTTCCACGTCCAGCGCCGCCTCCCCAAGACGATCCTGGGAGGCGGCAAGATCGCGACTGGCTATGGCATCCGGGAGCGTCGCAAGCGGTGGGAGAAGGTGTGCCGGGCCATGTACAAGATCTCTGGGGTCCGGCGCACATATAACCAGGCCACCCACCGCTGGACCGATGTCATGGACCGGGAGCGGGACTTGCTGGACGCGCTCGGCGTAGAGGTCCCCGGGCTTGGTGAGTAGTAGTAGTAGTACATTTACTACTCTGTTTTATCCTGCTCTGTTATTTGCAAATCTTTGTTCTTTACCAAGAGCAATAATGCTGCCGATTACATTGAGGTAAATTATATTTCAAAATCTTCTATGCATTTCAGGTGCACTGCTCTCCTTCTCAGTAGCCTTGCTTGCTACTATGCTTCTTTGTTTTGTATGTTGTGTTCAGAAGCATTTCATTGGCCTGAGAAATTATGTATGAGTGTAGTGTAAAGATAAGAACTGCGTAATGCTAGACAGTAAGGGTCATATTTTCAATTACCGGCGCATCCCTGCAAAGTAGCAGGGATGCGGCAGTAATTGTGTGCCATGCCACCACCACCCATTGGCCCAAAACGTCACAGAAGCCTTACGCATCTGTGCCGTAAAGGCAGCGCATTGCTGGAGTTGCGTGCCAACGATGGCGCAGCTCCAGCAATGCTCTGGGGTACCCTATCTCCCCAATGCTGCATCAAGCCGTACGTCGGCTTCAAGCGCGCAGGGTTTGAGTCATGCATCATTGTCCTAAAAGTGACTGATTGACATCTTGTAGATTTCCCTCAGCCACTTTTAGGATTCGTTCCTGCGCAGGTACGTCCTCCCTTGCGCCGGAACGCCCCCTGATGGCGCAGGGCTTTACAACGTGATGCATCGCCCATATGCCCATATGTGTTTTTTTTTTAATATATACGCCGCACCAACACCATGGCGAGTCTTTTGTTCTGCCGCTGCGTCACAAAAGGCACGCAACAATGGAGGAAAATGAGCCGCAACTTCCGCAAGGGACTTCTAAATAAGCCCCAACAGACTGAAGTCCAGTCCTTCCTTTAGACACATGGCTATAAGAAGAAATAGTGGCGGTGGTGGCGGGTGGATTGATAGTTTGAGTATTCACTGATCTGCAAGCAGGATGGACTTTGTCGGTCACTTCGCGTGCTGCGCACTGCTGCCTGCAGTGCCAGGCCTAGGCAAACCTCTTTAGTAGTCTGTTTAT
Source organism: Lissotriton helveticus (assembly GCF_964261635.1). NCBI lineage: Eukaryota > Metazoa > Chordata > Amphibia > Caudata > Salamandridae > Lissotriton > Lissotriton helveticus. Next base: position 1,297,564,249 of record NC_136063.1, on the reverse strand, counting down.
TGAGTTACATAGGAACTTTCTAAGTCAACGTTCCGCAAATCAGGCAATACGAATAACGTAGTATACCACATGAGATAGATCCCGTGGAATAGTTGTCTATCTATTTGCTATTTTTCCAAAATATTTTGTTATTGTTCTTTTGAAATGTTTGATTTGGTTGAAAAATCTCATCCATGTTTTCTGGTTTTTCTTTCTTTCATGTTGTACATCAGCTCCCCCCAAGGGCAAGAGGACACAGGAGGAGGGTGCTGAGGATGCAGGCCAGGATCGGGCAGGCGAGGGCTCCTTTGCTGGCCCCAGTAAGTTTACATTTTAATAAACAGTACCTATTTTTTCCTAGCGTTCCTCATTCGATTTTTTCTAAATCGTCTTTGATCTTCTTGTAGACTGGATATAAATTCTTATCCTGCCTCGAATATGACTCCCTGTGGTATTACTAGACTATTCTTATTAGTCTGTCTGTGTAGCTAACTAAGATTGGACATTTGGCAATTCCATTGGACTCCCATTCTATTCAGCAATACCTCTATGCACTGTCTCCTTACTGACTAGATAGTGTGGCAGAGTCATTCAGCTCCCGAAGTCACCGATTATAGATCCCCAATGATCTCTAGATTATCGTACGCAGGACAAGAGAGTAGTACGGAGTCACAGCACAGTCAAGAAGTGTCAGAGGCACTCATGCTTGCAAAAATTCCAAAACCTTTAGCTCATCCCCTCTAGTCTGGAGGAACAAAAACCACAGAGTCTATTTAAGTTTAAAAGCTTTATTAAAAGTAAACACATTTATTAAAATCTACTTTGTCATAAAACTATTTAACTGAAAACGGAAAAGTGGTTAGTGCTGACGATTAATTGGACACATTTCTTGTGGTCGAGCCGAGCTCTCACCTGGTTTGAACTTGATCCTGGTCGTGTTCTTAGGAGTCAAGCTTCTGTCTGTTAGGAGAAAAAGTGGTGCGTGTTAAAAATCAAAAGCAAGCATTCATCAGTTGTGCATAAAAGTGCAGCAAGACAACAGCCTTCCCTGGAAAATGGGACATTTTTACTATGGAGTAGACAGTCACAAATTATTAATTGTATTCAGTTTTTTTAACATTTCTCCTAGACCAAATATTATATAGTAGTGAGTGGTGTATTCTAACATTCTTAAATGTACTTTGTAGGTGTAACATCTGGTGACGGGGCCAGCGCGGAGGTGGCTGTGTTGGGCGAGGACTCGGAGGACTCTGGGGAGGAGGCGGTGCAAGAGCCGGCGGACGGTCCTGTGGGGGTTCAAACGGTGGTGGCGGAAACAGGTAAGCTATATATTCCTTACTTATTGAGATTGAAGACTGCATAGTGTGCTTTCTGCACGGGTGTATTACAATTACAAATCAACCAGGTAGTAGCCTCCTCGAAATGTACTTCGACTTAGCTGTGAAGTTTTTGGTGATAAGAATCCCAATAAGTTCTTAGACGAACGTGATGGATGGGATGAACGAAAAGCGAAAGAAGGGTGTAAGTAAGTGGGACGCGAACTTGTATGATGGCTGGCAAAGAAGAACGATATGTGTTTGCTTGGCCCCCGAGGTGGCTGGGAAGGAAAGAATATGGTATGGTGCATGGCTGGGTCAATGATGAAGCAAGGATGGGTGGAAGGACAGCAGCCTGGGTGGGTGAAACAGAAACTGTATGTGTGCGTATACTTTGACTGAATGGATGCCTGGAGCATGGTATTCTCTGACTCTTAGATAGCACATGTGTATCTAGAGAGAGTAGATGGTCGCCAGGTGAAGTAAGTGTTACCTTGAAGAGCATGTACCACCGCACCCGCACGTCCGTTCCAGTGCAGGGAAGGCAAGGAAAAGAAATTGTAAATGTGTCCAATACTACCATGAATAGTAGCAGTACTTTGTATTGCGTTTGCAATCACAGCATATATCTGGTTATTACGGTGGACACTCCGTACCTCTCTTAATAACTTTAGTTTACTTGTAGTACGTCATTCATGTGTGGGTGTATCACTGTTCACTCAATATTAAGCAAAGCACCTAAAGTCATCTCATATGTCATCAAATACGTCCCATGTGAAGTGATAGATAATCAAATTAGTTAGCTTCTTCATTTTCCTTTTCTAGTACTCATTTGCACTGTAGGGTGAAAGGTAAATTAATTAAGCAGTAGCCCTTGTAACAGAGTATTCTCAGTGCCACCCGTAATAGAAAAGTAATAGCTTCACCACCTGCATGTACTGTACCGGTACAGTAACGCAAGTCTGTCTCACTCATCATGGTGTGCAACTTTTTTTCTCGGGTGCAAGTTCACTGTGCTGTCCATGTCATTCTGCCGGCTTGCATAAGATAACGTACCAATTTCCCTAAACAAGAGAGAAGAAGAAGAATAAGACTGGTGTACTGTCATAGTCGACTGTAATGGAAGTCCATAGTGGTCGTAGAATTTGTTCATTAAACTACCACTAATGTTAGTGCAAGGATGCAGAAGTGGGAGGTTACATAGATACTGTCCTCAATAGTTATGTACTGTGCTTTCAATTTGCTACTTGTACTCTGTGACCCAACTTTCGGCTCAATCACTTTGTGTTATTAATAAGGAGCATTGGTTACAGACTATGTCTTTCTTTCTTCATATAGTTGCTCCTTCCAAATCAACAACACGGAGGGAGCAGGCTAGATTGGCCCGGCAACGGAGGCTGGAGGCCACTGTCGCCGAATATCGGCGGCTGGTGGCCCTGGAGGAGGAGGAGGACACGCAGTCGAGCGGGGCAACAACGACATCCTCGACTGTGACCACTGCATCCTCCTCCGTGACTAAGCCAGCGGGACCGAGCCGGGCTAAGAAAGACGACCGCCACCGCCAAGCAACCGAAATACCAGCTGCCCCCCACAGTAGCTGCAAGGAACGCCAACGCCGCCTACGAGTCCGCATGTCCAACATGGAGCAGGAGGTCCTGAAGTATAAGAACTTGGTTAAGGGCCTCCGCTCCGAGCTTGCCACCCTCCGCAAGGAGTATGATGCCCATGCCGCATCATGCACCAGCACCAGCACCCTCCAGTAGTGGAGTGTCCCTTGCCCTTTTTTTATAGTCTTTTGGGGGGTGGGATTTGGGAGTTGGGATCGTTTTGGGACGTTTCAAAGACAATCGTTGGGGTTAGGGTGGGTGAGGGAGATTATTTTGTTAGGGCTAAATAAATATATTTTTAAACTTTATCTGACCATACCTGTTTTTTACTGCTTTTCAGTCTGGTGGGTGGGGGGCGGGGGTGTAACAGTAACTTTGTTTTCCTGAACAGTCGTAGGACTTTAGTAGTACAACCGTCAATCTCTTGTCTACTCCGAAATAATACTCCATTATACTACCTCCCACCAAACGCTTATCTTACCTGTAATTTGTGTTAGAAATTAGTGCTAGGCCCAGGGGCTGGCTCCAGGTGAAATGGGGATTAACGTTGTCAATCCTGGGCGGGTGACATTTCCTCATTGCGGTGGTACTAGTGGTGTGACACAGTGGCAGTTGCATGCCTATGGAAAAAAAGAAAACGAAACCTTGTTTGTCCTCCTTACTGTAGCATTACAACGGTTACGGTACGATCGAGAAAATAGCAGGTGACAGTACACTAGAACAGTGCCATAATGTAGCCTAACAAATGGTAAAGTATTTGCTTGCAAGTATAACTAGTACTTGCGTTGAATTTATTTGACATTGGCTACTACTACTAGAAGATATAGTACTGAAGCTGAGTAAGTCTAGAAGATATCCTCGTATTCCTTCACCAGCCTGTTGCTATGACCTTATCCTCCCCAGCAAGTGTGTGGAATTATTGATTTCATTTTAGTCAGACATCAAGCAAAACAACACAGCCCGGGGGAAGAGGGTTAGGGTTTGTAAAATGGATGGGAATGGGGGTTTCTTTTTGGGTAGGTTTTGTTGAGAGAAGAAAAAAAAAGCAGAGCATGGACAAACAATAATTGAAGATACAGACAATCTTTGGTTACAAACTAAAGGTAAGCACATGCAGTCACACTCATAGAATAAAAGACAACAATGGATACTGTATCTGTATTGCGTATGTTGTTGGAGTTGTCCTGTTGAATTTGGTAAGTAAGTTGCATGCAGCAAACAATTCCTCTTATTGGCGGCACTCCTCCATTCCAGCTGACGCTTCGTCCATCAATGTGGCTGGTGACCACTGACAGAAGACACCCTGTCCACTGCCTGCCTGGCGGATGTTGACTGAAACCCGGCCTGTAATTATTGAACGGAAAACAGGAAGTGCTATTACAATACCACTGATAAATAAATAAAAGGTATGTACGCTGTGTGGTTGAAAAAGTGACACTTTGATTTCCCTAATAGACAGTACAATATTTTTGAAATTGCGTGCTCTGTCTGAGTCACCTTTTTAAGGATCAATAAGTATGGCCAAAATATTATAGCGGATCTTTCCCCTCAAGGTAGGTGTACTGTAAACTGTGTTTTAGAACAAAATTTGACCTTCCCAGCAATGCTCCCACCAAGACCCTTACTAAAGCCAGTCGCAATAATGTAGAAGAACCCCAATCAGATCTCCAAAAACGATGCCTAGCAGAAAAATGGTTACAAAACGTACTTTGAAAGTAACAGTAGGCCCAAATACAGACCGTGGATTGTATTCAAACCACTTGCAAGCAAGCAAAAGTATCCATAGCCAGCATCGCTCCAACAGTGCTCTACAACAACAGAACTGCGTTGCAATAGAACCCCCCGAAACACATGCAATCCTGCTGCTAGGGCTAACCCTAACGAACCCTAACTTACAAAAAGTGCCAAAACTGGTGTTTCCTTATGGATTTTGTCCAACAAACTTCTATCCGGTATTAGACCTTCCCAGGAATGCCCCAGGCAAGACCCGCCAACCCACCCGCAAAAAAACACCCGACAACACCCCCAAACAGCGAAAAAGCTAAATCTCATAATTACAATGTCTCTCGGCCTTCGGTCCAAACGCGGCGCTGTGCAGCTAGGTCATCATCATCATCAATCATCATAACTCCTGTTTTCCACCACGGATTTCCTGAAAAGCAAATGCAATCAAGATTAGACTGTCGCAGCAGTGCTTCGACAGAGACCCCGGCCGCAACCCACCCACGAACAGCAGGAAGCCCCCCAAAACGCTACATTGAGCAAGATGTCAGAAGAAATAGCAAAAAAAAAGGCTGTTCCTTATGGATTTTGTCCAAAACACTTCTATCCGGTATTAGACCTTCCCAGGAATGCCCCAGGCAAGACCCGCCAACCCACCCGCAAAAAAACACCCGACAACACCCCCAAACAGCGAAAAAGCTAAATCTCATACTTACAATGTCTCTCGGCCTTCGGTCCAAACGCGGCGCTGTGCAGCTAGGTCATCATCATCATCAATCATCATAACTCCTGTTTTCCACCACGGATTTCCTGAAAAGCAAATGCAATCAAGATTAGACCGTCGCAGCAGTGCTTCGACAGAGACCCCGGCCGCAACCCACCCACGAACAGCAGGAAGCCCCCCAAAACGCTACATTGAGCAAGATGTCAGAAGAAATAGCAAAAAAAAAGGCTGTTCCTTATGGATTTTGTCCAAAACACTTCTATCCGGTATTAGACCTTCCCAGGAATGCCCCAGGCAAGACCCGCCAACCCACCCGCAAAAAAACACCCGACAACACCCCCAAACAGCGAAAAAGCTAAATCTCATACTTACAATATCTCTCGGCCTTCGGTCCAAATGCGGCGTTGTTCAGCTAGGTCATCATCATCAATCATCATAACTCCTGTTTTCCACCACGGATTTCCTGAAAAGCAAATGCAATCAAGATTAGACTGTCGCAGGCTCGCAGCAGTGCTTCAACAGACACCAAAAATTACCCACAAACACCCGGAACCCCGCCAAAGAGCACCTCAAAGGCAAGCAAGTCAGCAAAAACGGCAAGAAATTTCCACCTCATATTTGGTACAAAACACTTTTGTCCATTATTAGAGCTTCACAGCAATGGGCCCAAATCCGTCAACTCACCCACAAAGAAGTACAACACCCCCACAAGTGCTGAGTCTTTCTTCATTGGGCGTAATCCAGCACTCTGCTTGGAGGGAAATCGCAGTCTGGAGGAGGAGGATAGAGGAGCATGTTCTTCAGAACTTGTGAACCTGAGGAATGTAGACTGCGGCACCTTCAAATCAATAAGCAAACAAGTGAAGACAGTTCTGATGATGGTCTTGTTTTTGGGATTAGGTGATTAAAGTTTGAATTAAATTAACTGTGCAAAACAAAGAAAGAGAGACACAAAGCACACAGGAATAAAAGTGAAAAGGACGAAAAAGAAAGTTCTTGATTGATTGTCTCATTTTCAGGGCTCGGTGTCAGGGAATAAGAACAAGATTTCGTCATCATACTCTGCGAATTCAGGCTGGATGAGGTCAGTGCCACCGAACAGAGAACAAATCCCCTCATCTACGTTGCCGTCCTCCTCGTCTTCATGCGGCGTGCTTTCTCGTACTTTGTAATCTGGTGGTATGAGGTGCTGATTCATCTTGATCATTGTCAGCCGCTCCACATTTTTGGGCGAGAGGCGGCTCCGTTTGGGAGTTACAATGCCACCAGCAGCACTGAAAACACGTTCAGAAGACACACTTGCGAGTGGGCAAGACAAATAGTTTATAGCCAGGTTGAAGAGCTGTGGCCACAATTGTTTTTTGCCATGCCAATACTGCAATGGCTCATCATTAAGAAAGACCTCTGTTGAGTCATTCAGATAGTCCTGCACCATCGACTCAAGGTCATCAACGGTTCCTCCACTTTGCTTACTTTTTGCTGTGGCTGTGACATTTTTTCGAGAACCATACCCAAGCAAACTTAGCCAATCCTCTACAACAGCCACTGTTTTTGTTGTGTGTGGTGCAGATGATCCAGTTGCCGGTGTCTTTAACGGCTGAGAGGTCACTTGTGCCCCAGCCACAGGTGCAGAAGTGGATTCTTGTGACTGGGGATGGCCTGCTGATGCTGATGCTGATGTACTGGCTTCTCCTTCAATAACCTGCCGTTCTTTTTCATACCTCTTGGCTGACCAGGCTAACCAATGTTTGTACTTTTGAACATCTGCATCAGCAAAAGGAAAGAATGCTTCGCCTGCCAGCGCCTTTTTGTAGCGTGGATCCAGAATAGTAGCACAAATGTAATGCTGATCTGACTTGATCTTTTCAAGACGTTCATCACCACGTAGGCGCTCTAATAATTTCTCAGACAAAATAAAATGGTCTTTTTTTTTTCATCTTTTTCAAACTCAGAAGACACCGCCATCAGTTGGTGCTCCAGCATGCACAACAATGGGATAGCTTTTCCCAAATTACAGTCCTCCTGGCTGACTGCACGCGTGAAGAACTCAAAAGGACGAAGCATGTCTGTCAGGCTTTTAACTATGTCCCATTGCGCCGCACTCATCCGCAGGTCCTCCTTCTGAGATGTACCCTCTGTGAAGAAATAGTGATCGAGTACCGTATACTGCTCATACAGACGCTCAAGCATGTAGAAGGTTGAGTTCCAACGTGTTGCCACCTCCTGGATGAGTGCTTTCACTGGCATTCCACGTATAAATAGCAGTCTCCGCAGATGCTTCCGGGCCTTAAAAGAATGGCTGAAATGGTTGCACATTTTGCGGCAGGTGGCCATTACCTCGAACGCTGTACTCTGTTTATCCATCAAGAATTTTTGAACTACCAGGTTGATACAGTGCGCCAAACACGGCACTCTAACATGGTCACCCTTCAACATGGCCTTAACTACATTGGCGCCATTATCCGTGGAAACATAACCAATCTTGAGTTTTAGGGGGGATAGCATTTTCAACACCTTTTTGTTAAACTCTTCCAAAAGGTTTTCTGCTGTGTGACTTTTCTCCAAGCCAAACATGGCTAGTGTTGCATGTTTCCGAGCAGCTTTGAAAACTTTGTCCGGGTCAACACCTGCGTTTAGCTTTGCTATAACACCTGAAAAAGAGACCCAGTGTGCAGTGATGCACATGTAATCAGCGCCTGCGCCACTGGTCCACATGTCTGTTGTCAGATGTATTGTGTGAACAGCACTCTTCTGCAAAGCTGCCCCAATCGCCTCCAGCACATCTTCATGTAGTGCTGGAACCGCAACTCCGGCAAAATAGAACCGGCTCGGAACCTTCCATTTAGGGCAGAGCGTTGCCACTAATTCAAGAAAACCTACCGCTTCTACAAAAGAAAAAGGTAGAAGGTCCACAGCTAGCATTTTAGCCAGCTTAGTGTTATACAGACGCGTCAGTGGGTGGTTGCGTTCATATGGCACGTCTGAAGTAAGCATTGTTCTAATGTTGCCCTGGACCAAGCATTTACGGGCTGATAATGACTTCGTTGACCCAATTTTGCTCGCTGGTGAACTTTTGTGCGTTGGTGTCTCACTCGCTCCAACACTCTTAGTGTGCCTCACATTGGGTGTGCTGCTGACAGGGGTACTGGGTGTAAGGGAAGTGTTTGACACGTCTTCTTCCTGCTCGTCATCATCAGATGAAACATCAACGTTTCCTTGAATTTGGCCTTTCTTGATCGCATCTAGGTGCGCAAACCATTTGACAGTGTGCTGTCTCCTAAGATGACCTCTCTGGCCTCCGGTACCATAGTTGGTACCTGGCTTACCACGACTAACTGCTTGCTTACAAATGGTACAAATGGCAAACTTTGGATTTTTTGGACAAACAGTAAAGAAGTCCCAAACTGGGGACTTGAAGTGTCTGTGGGACATGGAGGAGGCGGCGATACTGGTGGTGGTGGTCATGAAGCTAATGCCAGATGAAGTGGAGGATCTGGATTGCCCAACTTTTGTACGTTTTGCACTTTCACCGCCACTAATTAAGGTCGAGGTTGACGGAGGTCTCTTCTTGCCAGAAAGAAATATGGAAGCGGGACGAGTTGGTGTACTACTTAACTCCTAAGATTGTGGTGTTTCCACTGCCTCCTCATCGACAAAATGATCATCATCATCACACTCAGCAGCTCTTCGGGCTAGGGTCAAAATGACTGTTTGCTGCATGCCCGCTGGGGCTGCAGTGACCTTTATGATGACTGGGTCGTCGTTGGCAGAGTCTTCATCAGCAGCAGTATCCGCCACTTCTTGTTGAGACTCATCACACTCCATAACTCTGAGACTTTAGACGAGCTTCCTTTTACGCTTAACTACCTTTGTCGGATCATGGTGTGCCTCACTCTCAGACGGCTGTGGTGCTGGTTCCCAAGTTTGATCCGTATCATCAGAAGGAGGTGTGCTTGAAGAAGATGTAGACACCACCCTTGATCTCTTCCTTGCTAGGGGTGTGGAAGACAATGAAGGATCATCAGGAGGAGTGGCTTCCTCAAATGATACCTCGCCTTGATTGTCGATTTCCTGATGTGCCCCTACTTCGGGAGGAACAACTATTGTGGGCACTTGTTGTGACCCTCCATGCACCTCTGCTTGCGCATCTCCTTGCGCTGCCTCTCCTTCCACATGTACTTGGGCTTGTACTTGCACATGTGATTGTTGTTGCGGCTGTGGTTGTTCAACACTCGTCAGATGAGCTACAACAACCTGTGTTGATTGAGGGACATTGCTGCTGCTTTCTTGCGATGAGCCAACATCACTGGTCGATGGTGATTGAACAACTATACTGGCTGCCTCTGCAGCACTCAAGGGCTTGGACTTAAGTTGGCGTGGTGGTGGTGGTGGCACTGAGCCCAATGGAGCGGGGGTGCTGCTGCCAGCTTGGTCCCCAGCAGATCCCGCTGCTGCTGCTGCAGGCATACTTTTTTTTTTACTCCCAAAAAAAGGGGCGGGCAGCACACCAGTGTCCTTGGTAACTTGCTTCTTCTGCTCCTTACTGGCACCTTTCTTGCTAGAGGAGCTACGGGTTACTTTTTTGGGGGCCATCTTCTTCAGAGCAGGTCAGTACGGCAGCAGTTGCACAAGTTGCAGAGGGTTCTGTGTCCAGACGTGACGTCGCGTGACGTTATGCTGCACACACACACCGCTGCAGGACTTCTTCCTGGCACTGGTGGTTCTCTTGAGTCTTTTTGTGCACCTAAAAGCAATGGAAGACAGAGGAACATCAGTTCAGTTATACACCCCAAAAAATCGACAAAGCACAGAAAAATGAGCACAATCCCATGCCATCCATGATGTTTACATTGAAGACACCCCACAGAAAGACTAGGGAGTGGGACATGCAAGTATGCAACACTCAGTCACTACCCCTGGGCATAATGGATGAAAAGTAGGCAAAATAAGTGCAGGCCTCAGACACTGCCTCTCCTCAAAATGGCCCCTCCCTTACACCCCAAGCACATGTTGCCTGTACCAGCCAGCACTCAAGATGGCCACCACCACCACCCACATGGCCAGTCCACATCAACAGTACACCCCCAAAAAACAGAAAAACAGCCAGAAATCACCACAATCCAATGCCATCCATGATGTTTACATTAAAGAGAGTGAGACCACACCACAGGCACACTCAGTCCATGCACCACCACCCCTGGGCAAAAGGCCACACCAGCACCCCCCCAAAAACGACAAAAAACAATAAAATCAGCACAATCCCAGGCCATCCATGGCCTCAATTATGTTTAAATTCAAGAAGACACCCCACAGAAAGACTAGGCCCATGCAACACTCACCACCCCTGGCCAAAGGGCCCCACCAGCAGGCCCAAAAAAACGACAAAAAACAATAAAATCAGCACAATCCCAGCCCATCCATGGCCTCAATGGTGTTTAAATTCAAGAAGACACCCCTCAGAAACACTAGGCCCATGCAACACTCACTACCCCTGGGCATAATGGATGAAAAGTAGGCAAAATAAGTGCAGGTCTCAGACACTGCCTCTCCTCAAAATGGCCCCTCCCTTACACCCCAAGCACATGTTGCCTGTTCCAGCCAGCACTCAAGATGGCCACCACCCACATGGCCAGTCCACATCAACAGTACACCCCAAAAAAACAGAAAAACAGCCAGAAATCACCACAATCCAATGCCATCCATGATGTTTACATTAAAGAGAGTGAGACCACACCACAGGCACACTCAGTCCATGCACCACCACCCCTGGGCAAAAGGCCACACCAGCACCCCCCCAAAAACGACAAAAAACAATAAAATCAGCACAATCCCAGCCCATCCATGGCCTCAATTATGTTTAAATTCAAGAAGACACCCCACAGAAAGACTAGGCCCATGCAACACTCACCACCCCTGGCCAAAGGGCCCCACCAGCAGGCCCAAAAAAACGACAAAAAACAATAAAATCAGCACAATCCCAGCCCATCCATGGCCTCAATGGTGTTTAAATTCAAGAAGACACCCCTCAGAAACACTAGGCCCATGCACACTCACTACCCCTGGGCATAATGGATGAAAAGTAGGCAAAATAAGTGCAGGCCTCAGACACTGCCTCTCCTCAAAATGGCCCCTCCCTTACACCCCAAGCACATGTTGCCTGTACCAGCCAGCACTCAAGATGGCCACCACCCACATGGCCAGTCCACATCAACAGTACACCCCCAAAAAACAGAAAAACAGCCAGAAATCACCACAATCCAATGCCATCCATGATGTTTACATTAAAGAGAGTGAGACCACACCACAGGCACACTCAGTCCATGCACCACCACCCCTGGGCAAAAGGCCACACCAGCACCCCCCCAAAAACGACAAAAAACAATAAATCAGCACAATCCCAGGCCATCCATGGCCTCAATTATGTTTAAATTCAAGAAGACACCCCACAGAAAGACTAGGCCCATGCAACACTCACCACCCCTGGCCAAAGGGCCCCACCAGCAGGCCCAAAAAAACGACAAAAAACAATAAAATCAGCACAATCCCAGCCCATCCATGGCCTCAATGGTGTTTAAATTCAAGAAGACACCCCTCAGAAACACTAGGCCCATGCAACACTCACTACCCCTGGGCATAATGGATGAAAAGTAGGCAAAATAAGTGCAGGCCTCAGACACTGCCTCTCCTCAAAATGGCCCCTCCCTTACACCCCAAGCACATGTTGCCTGTACCAGCCAGCACTCAAGATGGCCACCACCACCACCCACATGGCCAGTCCACATCAACAGTACACCCCCAAAAAACAGAAAAACAGCCAGAAATCACCACAATCCAATGCCATCCATGATGTTTACATTAAAGAGAGTGAGACCACACCACAGGCACACTCAGTCCATGCACCACCACCCCTGGGCAAAAGGCCACACCAGCACCACCCCAAAAACGACAAAAAACAATAAAATCAGCACAATCCCAGCCCATCCATGGCCTCAATTATGTTTAAATTCAAGAAGACACCCCACAGAAAGACTAGGCCCATGCAACACTCACCACCCCTGGGCAAAGGGCCCCACCAGCAGGCCCAAAAAAACGACAAAAAACAATAAAATCAGCACAATCCCAGCCCATCCATGGCCTCAATGGTGTTTAAATTCAAGAAGACACCCCTCAGAAACACTAGGCCCATGCAACACTCACTACCCCTGGGCATAATGGATGAAAAGTAGGCAAAATAAGTGCAGGCCTCAGACACTGCCTCTCCTCAAAATGGCCCCTCCCTTACACCCCAAGCACATGTTGCCTGTACCAGCCAGCACTCAAGATGGCCACCACCACCACCCACATGGCCAGTCCACATCAACAGTACACCCCCAAAAAACAGAAAAACAGCCAGAAATCACCACAATCCAATGCCATCCATGATGTTTACATTAAAGAGAGTGAGACCACACCACAGGCACACTCAGTCCATGCACCACCACCCCTGGGCAAAAGGCCACACCAGCACCCCCCCCAAAAACGACAAAAAACAATAAAATCAGCACAATCCCAGCCCATCCATGGCCTCAATTATGTTTAAATTCAAGAAGACACCCCACAGAAAGACTAGGCCCATGCAACACTCACCACCCCTGGGCAAAGGGCCACACCAGCAGGCCCAAAAAAAGGACAAAAATTAGCACAATCCCAGCCCATCCATGGCCTCAATGGTGTTTAAATTCAACAAAACATTTGTATCATGCACCCCTAACCAACCCTGGTCCTACTGGATACTGTGGCTACCCACAATATAATTTATTTAATGTTCTGAAAAAGTTCCAAAATTTTACTTGCAGCAACTGTAATGCCCCAAACAAACTTACTTGTGAAAGTTGATTTCTAATCCAAAAGTGATCCAAAGACAGTCAAAAAGGCCTCAAATCCAAATATTCAGCAGCACCCACAAAAAGTAATCCTTCCAGCTCCAGATCCAAATGAAAGTGACCAGGAGATGGACAAAGCACTGGGAGGAGCCTGCTGGACAGGAACAGGAAGTTGGAGACTGTGGGGCACTTCCTTCCTCCCCCCCCCCCAAAATGGACTCCTTGCAAAAAAAAAGGCCATGCAAATGTCAACCTGAGGAGTGATTCTGATAAAAATCATAATTTTCTGAAGGTTTATCCTGTTTGCTGGTGATTTTCTTGTGCGAAATTGCAAAATCTCTATTTCGCAAGTGCGAGATTGTTCCTTTCCGCCGCAACTACGTGTTCGCAATTGCGAACTCTCGCGAGGTGTGCTGTGCAAGGTGGCAAGCCGCGAGTACGTATTCGCGGGCGCTAAACTCCCGCGGGAACACGCAGCAAGATCTAAAATGGCGCGTCACTCGCAAAGAAAAACAACTCGGCAAACGCTAAATGACGGAAAGTGAACGCCGTGCACCACGCCGCGCGCCGCAACCAAGCAAAAAATCCGCCGCGAGCGGATTCACGGATTTTCGACAAATTCGCGAGAGTTCGCGGATTGTGAATTTGCCGAAAATCCGAAAAATCCGCGATCGGAGTGGATTTTACGCCCATGCTTAGTGAAGATTTACCCTTACACTAGTGAAAACTATGTGGCCAGTGGATCTAATGACAGAGGGAGACGTTATGGTTCTAACTATTCTTCTTCAGGTACAGATTCTAGTGATTCTGACAATTCTAACACTCCCGGTCCACAATTTCGTGGCGGAGGACAACAAAGGCCTTCCAGAAGAGGAAATATACAGAGAGGTGGCATGCAGGGCAATCATTCAGGTGGATACCAGAATCCGGGCCCATGGTGGCCCCCGGGCCCTTGGGGTTTCCAACCACCACAATTTGCACCGCATATGAACCCTTACATGCAGCCCCCACAATTTTTCCCTGACCCGTCTTTTTTAGGACGTGGCCGCGGATCAAACCGCGGCAAAAGGAGAGGGCCCCAAGTTGTCCAGTGGGAGGCCGACCCCTCCTTCCCGAACACCCAGAGCAGGAGGGCTGCTCAACAGAACACCAGCACAGAATCGACCATAACCTAACCGTGAATTTGAGCTCGCGAGTCTTGACATCAGACGAGCTAACGGTTTTGGAGAGAGGACTTGGGTTTGTCCCGACAAATAAAGGTGATCCCTTCCAATTCAGGATTGAGCTGGAAAAGTTCTTTAGAAAAATACGCCTTCATTTTTTCTTCAGAAATAAATCTGACTCTGACAAAAATTTAGGAGAAGATGAAACCAACACAGGGTTACGTCCAAAGTCAACTTTTACCCCCCTCAGTCATCAAGTTCCATCTTATGTTATGACTTTTGAGCAGGCAGTCACACATGATATCATGAAGCTTCATGAAGGAGCGCAAGAAAGTTTCCAAAACCTCCCTAGAAAAGAAAGAAATGCCCTCATCAGCCTATCAAAAGATCCATCGATTACGATCAAACCGGCGGATAAAGGGGGTGCCACAGTTATACTTGACACCACCCAATATCGACAAGAATGTCTTAGACAATTGAACAACCCACAATTCTATCGACGATTGTCTATAGACCCCACCCCTCGACTACTTGGCGAGATCAGGACACTGGTGGATGAGGCTAGTGCTGAGGGTTGGATTACACCGCAAGAGGCGAGATTCTTGGTGACACACACTCCGGTTACACCTGGCTTTTATTGCTTACCAAAAATACATAAAGCCACTAGACCACCGCCCGGCCGCCCTATTATCTCGGGCATTGGCTCTCTCTTGGAACCCCTCTCCACTTTTGTGGATTATTTCCTTCAACCAATTGTGAAGGAAATGCCTACGTTCCTCCAGGACACGGCTGATGTCCTGCGAATGCTGCCTGATGTGGAATTCAACGTCGAGACTGATCTGCTGGTCAGCTTCGACGTTGAGTCACTTTACACCTGCATCCCACAGTTGGAGACCTTAGAGACCATTAGACAGTTGTTGTCGCTACACGATCTTAACAGCATTACGCCTATCCATTTTATCATGGACTGCGCCAAAATAGCAATCATTGAAAACTTCTTTAAATTTGAAGATGACTTTTTCCTTCAAATTTCTGGGACCTCAATGGGGAGTATTTTCGCCCCGAGCCTCGCCAACCTCTACGTCCACCAATTTGAACAAGATCGAGTCCTCCACCATAGCAAACCTTTTTTACACCAGCTGTTGCTATGGAGGAGGTACATCGACGATGTCCTTGTGGTCTGGCGAGGCTCATCAGATGAGGTACAAGAGTTCCATCAATGGTTGAACACTCAAAATCCATACTTAAAATTCACTGTTGAATTTAGCCACGAGAGACTTTCATTCCTGGACTTGTCCATTTTTCCAGCTGCAGGTAAACTGGAGAGCGAATTGTACACAAAACCTATGGCAAGGAACTCTTTACTATTGTTCGAAAGCCATCACCCTCGCTCTTTACGAACCAACCTACCAGTAGGCCAGTTTCTTCGCCTTAGAAGGAACTGCTCTTCCAGAGATCTGTTCAACAAGCATGCCAACCAATTATCTCAACAATTACAAACAAGACACTATCCCAAAAACCTGGTCAAGAGAGCATGGAAACGCGCCTCGAATAACCATCGAGACGCTTTGTTGGAGAAACGACCACAGAAACCCCCTTTGGATCGACTTACATTTGTCAGCACCTTTAGCGTACTTTCCAATAGCATCCAAAAGACTATACGCAAACACTGGAATATTCTCAATATTACCAATGAGAAGATTTCTTTACCCTTGTTCTCTTTCAAGAGAGCACCCAGCCTGCGTGACAGTCTTGTACATACAAGACCGAGATCCCAGGAGACGTCTAGACCATCGACGCTCTGGGATTTACCACCTGTACAGGGGCATTACCCATGCGGATCATGCAGCGTTTATCCACAAACCGCGAAAACGGAGCAAATTGATCTGGGTACAGGCAAGATGTGGTTGCTCAAAAAACACACGAATTGCAACACAGAAAAAGTAATTTACATGATCACTTGCCCTTGTTCCTTGCGGTACATAGGGTACACCACCAGAAAGATAAAACTCAGGATTGGAGAACATAAAAGCACCATCCGTTGCCGTAAGCAGTCGACTAGACTCACTGACCATTTCATAAACCAAAAACACACTGCAGAAGACCTCAGGTGGGTTGTCTTGGAACAGCCTTATATACCATCACATATCAGCGATATTTCTAGATTTCTCTTCATTAAAGAACAGAAATGGATATTTTCTTTGAAAAGAGACAGTCGGGGTCTCAATGATGACATCACATGGACAGCATTATGAACATCCTCATTTGATATACTGTTGCAGGATTTTTCACTTATATGTCAGCCCCTCATAACATCATAATATGTACCAGTGCATGACTATAAGTGTGATTAGATAACTCTGAGATAAGTGTAATTAGATTACTCTGAGATATCTTTCTTATGCTGTCGACAAGTAGGTCTACCTATGCATTCCCCACACTGTGCATTTATACACACTACATTATGATAGTCTTATACATCGCGCTGTTCTTCCTTCCTTCTTTCTTTGGTGTTCTTCATTTTTTCGCTATTTGTTTCTCCTAGTAAATTACTAGATATGGAACTAGCGTTATTTGAGAGAACTAGTTCGTGTAGGTTAACAATTCATGCTTGCCGCCTTCGCGCACTGTATTACAGAGCGCATGCGCGAGCCGAACACACAACTTGTGTTTGAGCCGCCGCGCATGCACGTTGGATCCTGCCCTCATGTTACACTACCTCTGTGCAATAATCCTAACAGCGCACGCGCAAGCCTCTTGACTTTTGCCTCGGCTCGGCACATGCGCTGGAATGTAGTCAACTGTCGGTGTGTCGCGCATGCGTCGGTAGTCTTACAAGCTCCGAGCATGCGCTTCTTCGAACACGACATAATTGAAGGAGTTGATTGATTATTGAATGTGCAAATTGGCGCGTTTGGCCAATGAGATAGGGTATAAAAGGGCGTGCCCTCTTCCTATCCGTCACCTCTACACCCTCTTGGACGCTCGCCTGAGGTACAGACGGATAGGTAGGTGGGCTCGCTCCCCCTGTACTTTGCCTTCCTTTTGATTATCTATATATCTTGTTCCTAATGGCATTTGAGTTTCATCATCATTAGGCTGTAGGTTATAGCTTATAGTGTTTACTACCTCCTACAGCTAGACTTTTTTGACAAGGGTGAGCCATTTTACTTTTTTTTAAGACAACTGAGTTATGTTTAATAAAGGACATACAATCTAAACATAGCAAGACTTTGCTTTAGAGCTTGTTCATAATGCAAAGCCTTATAGTATAGCTATGTCTCCTATTTTTACAAAGCGGGGCCTCAACTTCCCGAGTGGGTGCCGGGTGAGGTGAGGCTACTTCCCACATAATGCTGGGTGAGTACATTTTTTTCTAAATTAGTAAGCATTTTTGTTAACTTTTGAATCAGGAGAACATTCTGTCTCTTGATATAGTGGTGAGAATATTCATTCACCACTCTACGTGTGTTGTCTGTTGTGTGTTGCGTTACTTGTGGAAGACTAAGGATAACAGTTCTCACATCACGCTTTTTGTCTGTATTTGTTTCCTTAGGAAAGGACGATTCATTTTTAGTTTCCTCCAGCTAACATTGGGGCTCCAAGTTCCTGGTAGGAGTACTGTTTATCATTTGAATTGTCGTTATTACTTTCTATATTTGCAGTTGCCTCTCTTTGACATCATGGTCCTGACGAAAGCTGGGTAATATCCTTTACAGCTGAAACATGTTGACCACACTGCTCAGCGCTACATCATAGTTATATTTTCGAACTGTACAGCGCCTGTTTTAATCATGACACTAGAACAGTGCCTAATAAACATATTTTCTGTTCTGGTAGTTATTTTTAACATTTCTATCACACATTTCTTTCACTGAGCACTGCACACTCATCAATACCACTTCGAAATACACTGTGGCTAGAAGGTAATCACGATTTTCCTGTCTCTACACCATCAATGGATGTGTTGGGTGAGACTTGGAATATACCATCCGTACCCGAGTCATCCTTGAGACACCAAGTAACAAATCTAAACAGAACCTGTTCCAGAAGGAACAGAGGTGGATACATTGGTTATCCTCAGACAGGCGGGGACTTAATGAAGATATCCCGTGGAGTGCGCTATAATAACTGCCATCCATTAACCTTTCTACTACATCAGTTAAACTTGCCATTAGGAGGTTGCCCACATTACCCTGTCTCCTATCTTACCCGGCGTGAACCCCATATAAATTGGTGACACATGTATATAAAAGCTTCTAAATTAGTGAGAGTATACTAATACACATAGCTCCCATTTACCAAGACATATTTCTACCATCAATAACATGCATTACACTCGTTTTAACGAGTATGGGTCCTTTCCAAGATGGCCGCTGCATTAACGCTCATTCCCACATGACATTCAGGGCGGGATTACCCCTAGCATTGATCACGCCCCGAACAACCATTTAACAGATCTCCACCCGAGGACTCGATACTATCCGGACCCCGGTAGAGATGGGTAGGCACACCACGCATTATCCAAGGCATCGAGAAGTAAGTTTTTTTCCTCGCTCACTGTTACCACACACTGGGACTGACATGCAGTAGCCCGCATTTTGCCAAGCCATACATGCGCGATACCTCCTGCCGCCCTGACCTGTTACGCGCTGACTGTAATATACGAGTCTTCCTATGCTGTGACTTACATGCGATAGCGCGAACTGCACTCCACTAAGCCACATAGCGGCTACGTTTTCGGTTAGTCAGATTTACCATACGCCCACTCCCTGAGGCTTTTTATACATCGCCCGACAACACTCGCCTCGGAGTTTGGCCCATTGCAACTGACTCTAACACACGGAACGGGCACCGGGAGGGAGCAGTAATCTGCCCGATATTACCTTGATTACACAAACAAATCCCTATTTGTAAACAACCCGAGATGGGCACAATGAGGGAACGCTCACCCCCTTATTTATAAACACAAACTTTTCCGTAATGTATAATCCAACTCTGGCCATCCTTAACTCGTAATACAGGGAGTGCACTTTGTTGAGTGGTGCCTGATGACACGCGACTTAAGCGCCTCAAGCACCCTTAGCTAATTAAAGATGGGGATTATACACAATCTACCTCATTCTAATTCACAGGCATTTTATGGGTTGTTCATGATACTAGTCCTTAATGTATTTACTTTGGGGAACCCTCCCAATAAGCGAGAGAAGCTTTACTCTTGTCTGTGTTGAATATCAAAACATTGGTATCAACTATCTAACAGCGAGCAGCACATATTGGCAACAAGGCTCACGAAGCTATTCAACCATCCATACATAGTCAGGACACAGTGTTTCTTGTTCATAGCCGGCTACTTCCTCCTCATTTCAACACCAGTAGGCGACTGTTTGGGTAATGAAATAAGGAAAATGATTCAATTCAGCCTGCTATTGTGCCTGTTCCCCTTTTTTAGCCTTAAACCCCTATGGTTCTCCCCCCTTGATGTTAAACCTACCGGGTACTGTTGACACCTATACACCTTGACCTTTAGGTGAGTAACATGTTACCCTTACTATAGGTTTGTGGACCTAAGACTTTGAAGAAACTGCTGCTATTTTTCATATTTTTTAACTTTAAATTCTGGTTTTAATCTATGGATGTTGTGTTTTGTTGAATTATGATATTAGTCTATACATACTGGTCACCACTTATCACTAGTATGTCACTGCTATTATGTCACTTCACCCACAACAACACTGCGTGTTCACGGTCACAAAAGGTACTTGTTGTCACTGAACTATGGTAACAATTTCTTTTGTCTCCCTAGGCAAGAGCTGTCCCATACAGGTAGTACAACTAAATATTAACTAACACAAAATCAGGTCATGTTTTTCTAGAGATAGATGTATCTAATTAGGTCCTGAAGAATCGCAGCCAGTGTTCAAAGGCGTGAAACATGTTGACCTCACAATATGTAATGTAGTCCTGGATCGTGACTTGGAATCCTAATTTCCTGCGACCATAGGCTACCCACTGTTTTTACTTGTGGCAGGGGACCACCAGAATAAATTGATCTCCGGTACCTTGTGCCACATTTTAATCCACGTATCTACACTATCCTTTCCTTCCTGGCCCCTCACCCGCACTTCACCCATAGGTAAAAAGATCTCCGCCAAAGAGCCCCTCTTTGAGGTGAGCCCGTTGGACATTACACCGCCTGTCCAACGAGGAGCAAACGCCAATGATGAAGCATGACACTCGCAAGGGTGTGTGAGGCCATTAAAACCAACAAATTGGATATCCAGGGTAGCACTCCAATGAGCACTACCTCTACCTTCCCTGTGACCGCACTTTTCCTTTCCCCTATTCTTTAGGAACAGCCGAGTCTGTCTTTGTTTGTCGCTGTCCTTTGGGGCTCTGACTTTGGCTGGACCTTCCATTCTCCAATTTGAATGGTAATTTGAGCCCTTGGATCTTCATCTGATCCACCTCCCCCCCTTTTTTGACATAGCCAGCAGAGACCACCAGGGCCTTCAGGCTTCCTCCAAGGTCTCCAATGTTTAAAAAGTGGGTGCCTTGTGTGGGACCAGGGCATGCACACTGCAGGTTGGGCCACAGGGGATGGGGTCCCGAGGGGTGAAATTGGACCAGGAGGGGGGCTGCGCAGCCACCCTCCATTTAGAAAAAAAAGGGGCAAGCCCAAGGGGGTGGGTTCCCCAGGCCTAAAAATGGTGTGATAGGGGGGCCGCTAGGCCCTCATCTCTTCAATCTGAAATAAAAAAAATTAAAGACAGGCCTCCGGGAATGGGGTCTCCAGAGCTGAAAATGACAGAGGGAAGGGGGTCCACACAGACACCTTCCTTTTTAAAAAAAAAAGAAGAAAGGCTGGGTCCCTGGAGATGGGGTCCCCGGGGCTGAAATTGTTCCAGGCAGGGATTCCACACAGCCTCCCTCCCCATTCTTAACATGCTTGGCACTAGGGATTTGGGTCCACGGGCTCGAAATTGGCCCAGGGAAGGGGGCTACCCTGCCTCCCTTCCCTTTAAAATTAAAAATAAGCCTGGCAACTCGCTGAGGCCCTGCCCCTTACGCCAACACTCTGCAAACATACCTCCTTGGCTGCCGGGGGGTCCTTGGGGGCCGTCAAGACCTTCTGTTACCCCTAGTGAGGCCTGTACCCTGGGATTGGTGAGAGTACATCAGAGGCATGCCCCCTTTCTCCACCAATCTGGAAACACACCTCTCTGTGAACTGCTGGTGAGGGGATGAGGTCCACTTGCCTCCTGAGGATCTCAGGACTAAAGTGGGCTTCTTCTAAAAGCAGCAGTGTGCCAGGACTCGTGTTTGCAGTGCAGTGGAGAAAAAATGTGTAGCCTTTGATTACCTCTCAGCAATCCAGCTGTGTGGGTCTTACTGGGGTAACAGGAGACCTAATTGTCCCCCAAGGACGCTAAAGAGACAAGGTGACTTCATCCCCCAACAAGTAGTGTGCCAGTAGGTGCATATACAGAGTGGTGGTGAAAGGGGGCGTGGCCGCCGAAAACCTTTCTGCAAATGCACTGTGTGGAACTTGCTGGAAGTAACTGAAGGGGTAGTTGGACATCAAGGACCCTCAATAGCCAAGGGGACTTCATCCTCCTACTTGTGGTGCACAAGGAGGCAAGTTTACAGAGTGGTGGAGAAAGGTGGTGTGACCTCCTACGAGGTCTCAGCACTCACTGTGTGGAACTTACTGGGGGAAACAGGAGGTTTAGTCATCCCAAAAAAGATATCCTCGGAGGCCAACTACCTCTCCTGTTACCTCCAGAAAGCCTTACACAGGGCATTTGCTATGGGGTCTTCGGAGGCCACATCCATTTCGACATCACCCTGCAAATGCACCTCATGGTGCACTACTTGTTAAGGGATGATGTCTACTTTATGCCTGAGGGACCTTGGGACCAATAAGCCCTTCTGGTACCTCCTGTGAGTTCTGTACAGTGGGATTCTTGAGAGATGGTTAGAGGCCCCACCCAATTTCTCTACCCCTCTGCAAACACGACTGCTACTTCAAAAAACTTAGAAATTCACTGAAAAAGCCAAAGGTTACAGGGACGTCATAGTTAGGAATTAACATTTAAAAAACCTTAGAAATTCACTCAAAACACCAAAGGTTACAGGGATGATATAGTTAGGAAATGGAATAAAAACCCTTAGAAATTCACTAAAAAAACAAAGGTTACAGGGACATTATAGTTAGGCTCAGGTTTCACTCATACTCACCAGTAAAATTCAGCCGTTATAGTTAGTGAGATACCTACAACTGACACCCTCGCAATGCACTGCTTATGATGTCACATGAAATGGTTAGTGACATCATTGATGACATCCCAAATGACATCACTGATGTCATTTTCAGCAGATTCCCACTCACTCCCCATATAACCTTTTATACATCCACTCCATCTTCCAAACTACCATTCTCAAACCCATTCACACACCCATACTAGTACTTACACAGCCACTCACTGATTCACAGATCAACGCACACATCCACTCACTCACCCATACAGCCACTCATATACCCATTCACTCACTAATACAGCCATTGGCATATCCACTCATACAGCCACTCATATACTGAACCAGTCACCCACATAGCTACTCACAAGTCTACTCACTCACCTATATAGACACTCTCACATTCGCTCACTCATTCATTCATATACTAACATAGCCCATCACTCACCTATACTGCCTTTCACATACCCAGTTACTCACTCATATACCACTGACACATGCACTGACTTATAAGTATGGGCGAATTTTGTGAATTCGCTGTACTTGAAGTCGTGCGAAAGCGTACTCGCGGTCCGCAAAATCCGCGAACTTTCACGAGATTGCGGATTTTTTTATTTTTGCATGTTCGCGGGATTGTTTTCACCGCGGCTACTTCGAACTTACCCATGCGGTCGTATATGGGCGTGGCCATCTTGTTTTTACTGTTCGCGTTGCGTATTTCCGTTTCCGGTCGCTAGTTGCATGCTCGCGTTGCGCTTTTCCTGTTAGGGGCCGCAGTTGCGTGTTCGCGTCTGTTTTTGCGTGGCAGCGAGGAAAATATTGTGCGAACTTACCCACGTGGTTGCAATGGGCGCGGCTATCTTGTTTTTCATTCATTGCTATGGTGCTGGGCATGCCTTTTCTATCCAGCTTCAATCTTTGTAATCCTTTTTTTTAAAAACTTTTTTAAAATCTTTTTTACTCATAATCTATCTCTTTATTTTTGTACATCTATATTTTGTGTTTTTCTCTACTTTTCGTTACTTTAATAACTACTTTTTGTTTTAACTCTCTCTTTTCTTTTCTTTACTTTTTTTTCCCTAATCTTTCCTCTTTTTCCCTTCTTTGACCCAGGACCATGGCAAAGGGAGCTGGCAAGTCCAAGGAGAACAGTCCCGCTCCCGCACCCCGCAGCCAACTCCCTTGCGGGCGCTTACGGGGGGTGTCTGTAAGTCCGAGGGAGATCTTCACCACCGTGGAGGTGGCCACACTGGTCTTCTTTGTGCAGCGCCACCTCCCCAAGACCGTCGCAGCAGGCGACAGGCCCGGTACCGGGTTCGGCCTCCGGGAACGCCACCAGCTATAGGGTAAGGTGTGCTGGGCCATGTATCGGGAGTCAGGGGTCCGGCGCACCTACAACCAGATGACGACCGGTGGTCCGACATACTGGACCGGGAACAAGACCTGCTGGACCTGCTTGGCGTCGAGATCCCTGGGCTTGGTGAGTATTAGTAGCTATTTAATAACTACTTTGTTTCTTTTCTTCTGCTCTGTGTTATATTGCAAATATATGTTTTTTCCGAAGAGCAAGAATGCTGCCAATTACATTGCAGGTAAATTATGTTTCAAAAGCTTCTGTGATTGCAGGTGCTCGCCTGCTGAGTGGCGGTGCTACTATGCTTACTTGTTTTCAATTTTGTGCTCATTTGGCCTCAGTGATTATGAGTGTGCTTTACAGAACTGCGTAATGCTAGAGACTAGAGACTCAAGTCCAGTCCTTCCTTTGTACTCCTGCCACTAAGAAGAGATAGTGGTGGTGGATTGATAGGTTGAGTATATTATGACTTGTCATTTAGTAGGACATTTTTTAGTGGTCTGCAATCATGACGGACTGTGTCTGTCACTTCGCGTGCTGCTGAGTGCTAGTAGAACCTTTTTGTAGTTGGTTTAGTGAGTTACATAACTTTCCAAGTAGACGGTCTGCGAATCCAGCAATGCTAATATCCTAGTAGACCACATCAGATAGGTCAATACATTTAGTGTAATTGTTGTTTATTTCCCCGAAATAATTTGTTATTACTTTTTTAGAAATGTTTGATTTCGTTGACAACAATCATCCATGTTTGTGTCTTTCTTTCATGTACATCAGCACCTCGCAGGGGCAATAAGACAGAGGTGGCGGTGGCAGTGCTGGCGGAGCAGGAAGGCCAGGATTGGTCTGCCGAGGGCTCTTCTGCGGGCCCCAGTAAGTTTTCCTGTTAATATTAATAATTATACTTCCCTAACTTTTACAGCACCTATTTATTCCAAACGTTCATCATACTTCTATTTTTTCCTAAATCGTTTTGATCTTCTTGTAGACTGTTTCTAAATTCTTATCCTGCCTCTACTATGACTCTCTGTGCTTCTGCTATTTATTATTATTAGTCTGTCTGTGTAGCTAGCTAAGCTTGCACAGTTGGCAAAAGGTGTTAAACAAAGCTCCTATTCAGCAATAGCTCTAGGCACTGAGTGCAGTCATCTGTGTTGTCCACAATGTCTATTGAAGTCTTCTTAATGTTTATGCTTTGACAAATCCCAACAATAAAATGTCAATGGCTACGAAGAATAAGATACTAGTTTACTTTTTGAATGGATATGAGGACATACTACTACTGTTGCAGGGACTATTCTGCACATACAGAACTGTGGACAAGAAATAGGGCATTGGTGATAATAAGCGCAGTTAGACTTTCCACAAACCTCAGTCATAACAGAAGTTGAACCCCCAATCTCCTTACTGACTAGCTAGTCTGTCAGAGTCAATATTTAGCTCCCAAATGCAGCGATGATCCCCAATGATTATACAACCCATAACATAAGACTACAGAGTCAGAGTCCCAACCTCTCAGAGTCAAGGAATCATGCTTGCAAATTGCAAACCCTTTCGCTCACTCACTCATGACCAAAAAACCACAGAGTCTATGTAAGTTTTAAAGCTTTATTAAAGGTAGAACAACTAGCTCTGTGTGTACTTTGTATATTAATTTTCAATTGTGCATTATATAAAAACATTTATCAAAATCAACTTTATAGAAGAAAAAAGGTGAACTCTTGAAAACTGAACAGTGGCTGATTTTACACATTAATTGTGGGAGACCCCTCACCTGGTTGGAACTTAAAGTACTGGTGGTGATGATGATGAATAACATATTGCTCTTGTTTGTAGAAGGGAAGCTTCTGTCTGTTATGAGAAAAATGGTGTGTTTTAAAAAGCAAGCATTCATCAGTTGTGCCAAAAAGTGTAGCATGTTATGGCTAAGCATAAATAAAAACACCCTCCCCTTCCGAAAGGGGAATTTTTAGTTTAGACTAGAGAGTCACAAATAATTATATTTGTTTATGTAGTAAATTTTTTTTAATTCCTAGACAAAATAGGAAGTGGTGTATATGGCATCTAAAAATATGAAATGTATTTTCTAGGCGGAACACCATCGGCAGAGCCCGCCACCAGTGCCGGGGCTTGCTCAGAGGTGGTCACTCCAGGGGCGGATGCGGTGCCAGAAGGAACTGCTGTGGGAGATGCCTCGGTAGTGGCGGACAGTGGTAAGCTATTATATTCCTTGCTTATTGAGATTGCAGAGTAGGCTCGCTGCAGGGGTGTATATGTTGTACAGTACAAGTACACTTTACTGTTAAGAAGTCTTACAAATTTAGAACTACGTTTTTGTCAACCAGGTAGAAGACAGTCACTCTTGACTTCACATTAGCAATAGCATTAGTGGCGGGAGTTGACCAGTAACCAATGGCCTCCTCTAAATTTGACTTTAACTTAGCTGTGAAGGATTAGCGAGTTAAATTAATGACTGGCAAAGAATGATATGAGTTTATGAATGCAGGCACAGGTGGCTGGGAATCTGATGCATGGCCGGTTGAAGGCTGAAGCAAGGATGGGTGGAAGGAGAAAGAAAATAAGACTGCCTGGGTGGGTGAAACAGAAACTGTATGTGTGCGCAATATATCCTTTGGGTCAAATTCAAATGCAAGTCAAGCACGGATGCAAGGGTGGTGGTTTACAAAATAAAATAAAAAGGTTTTTTTCGGTGAGAAAAAGTAAGGTTTGTCCAGTTGAGACATTAAGAAGAATGATTGACATTTACTTTGAATGGATGGATGCCTGGATGGTATCTTCCTCATAGATAGCATTAGTGTATGTAGAGCAGTAGACAGAGTAGGCGGTCACTGGATGAAGAGTGTTACTTTGAAGAGCATGTAACACTGCACGTCCGTGCCAGAGTAGCAAAGCCGAGGAAAGTAGAAGTTGTAATTTTTCAGAATTCTCCCTTGACTAACAGTAGTTTGCAAGCACAGCATATATTGTGTATCTATATTATATAGTTCACATTATCAAGTCAAGTCACAAGTGCCTTCCTCCAGAGATTACGGGGACCACTCATTATCTATGTTAATAATTTTATTTCACCTGTGTCATTCATGTGGGGCCTATCGGTGTTCACTCAATCAATAAAAACAAGCACCTAAAGTCATCCCTTATATAAGCAAATATCCTGTGAAGGGATAGATGATCATATTATCTTCTTCATTTTCCTTTTGTAGTAGTCAGGGACAGGGCAGGGTGAAAATTATATTAATTGAGCTGTAGCCCTTGTAACAGAGTATGGCCAGTGCCACCCGTAATAGAAAATTAAGAGCTTCCCCACCTGCATGTACATCAGTAATGTCACTGACCATGTCATGAGTGATGTAACATGTGAGGTCATAACCAGTGCATTGTGGGGACATAAGTTATAGTTAGCCCACATAACTATAACTTTTGAATTTCTATTTTTTTTACATGTGAAATCTGAGCTTAACAATAATGTTCCTACAACCTTTATTTTTCAGTGAATTTCAAAAGGTTTTTTAAAATCTGGTTCTAAGTTGTTTTGTCCTGTAATGTTTAGTTTATTTAGTTGATTTCTAGGGTTTATTTTTAATATTAAGCATATTACAATTTTTTTTTTTAGTTCCAAAAAGAATTTATTCAAGAAAATAGGTGTGTCATTATACATAGGCAACAAATATTGAGCAACAAATATTGCAATACAGTTGTGTTCCATCATAAATACTTGAATGAAAATGAAAAACAATAATGTCCATGCTAAATAAACAAGAATAATATAAGATATAAGTTAACGAAGAAAGAAAAAGAAGTTAGAGGAACTATGGAGGTTTGAGTACTTCTTGTTGAAAGGGCTTCAGTGATGAATGCATTTTGGCACAATTGTCGAAAAACGTTGTAACTGGTAACCATAATTGAAGCCTTTTAAAAGCAATGGGTGAAGGTAAATTGGAAAAAGTATCCAGGCTATGATTGTGGCATACATCATACCACCAGGCCTTGAATGGCATTTTCGTGAAGTCCTTCTAATTTCTTGTTATCTGTTGGAAAGCGACTGCTATTAGTAGATCAATTATTTTAAAATGAGTTGCATTATTATCACAAACTGAAGACAGGCTGCCTAAGAAAATGTATATCACAGAGAATGGGAGGCGTGTGCCAAAGATTAGATTAATTTGAAACCAGACCTGTTTCCAAAAATTATACACTGGTGTACATGAGAACAACAAATGGAACAAATCTGGATTTGGAGAGGTACAAGTCCAGCAAGTGTCCGGAGTAGTAGGGAATCTTTTATGTAAAAGTTGTAGAGATAACAAGAGTTTATTATACGCATAGAACAATGTTTGTGTTAAACTAGCTGATCTGGAAGACCTACGTAATTTAGTCCACAAATTATTCCACAAAGTGAAAGACCATTCCGTGTTGAAATCTTTTTCCCACGCCTTTTCAGTACTTCTTTTCTGTCTAAGTGTGCCGGCAGATTGTAAGAAAAGGTATAATTCTGATGCTTTGGGTTGAGTATGTAATAGAACAGAAAGGTCCTCATGTATAGGAGTGATGGGATTAGCAGTATTATTATTTGATAGCGGTATATAAAAATCAAGGACAGCATTACGAAGAATCTGACATTTGGAAATGAAGGAGGCGGATAAGGTGTGTAACTGTTTGAGCGAAGAAAACAAAAGAAATTCTTTATTGGAGAACATTTGATGTATCCAAATTATACCACCTTGTCGCAAGATTTCCAATAAAAAGGTTTGTTACGTATCAATAACGCCTTATTATGCCAAATGGGTGAATTCAAAAATGATTCAGGAGTATTATAAAGTAAAGGAAATATGGAATTTAATAATTGTGAGGTAAACTAGATTAATGGAGTAGAAAGTGTTTGGGGTTTGCGGGGAAAAAAAAGGTATTCCTGAAATGAAAAAGGAGAGAGGAACGAGAGCTCTACTGTCTTCCAAAAAGGAAGATCTTGCTCACAGTCAAGCAACCGGTATAAAGCTTGTCGCAAAGGGAAAGCTTTATGATAAGTAATACAATTTGGAAAATTAACTCCACCTTCAGCTTTAGGACGTGATAACTTTAAGATAGACATACGTGGTCTTTTCTGGTTCCACAAAAAGGAGAATAACACTGAATTAATGAACTTAAATAATTTAGTAGAAATGGAAACAGGGATATTAGATATGGTATATAAAGTAATGGGGGAAAGCATCATCCTAATAGTATCCATGCGACCCCACCAGGATAAATAAAGAGGATGACATTTATTGGTGAGTTCTGTGAGTTTTTGGATGCAATTATTCAAGAACAACGTGACTGTCTCTTTTACTGTTGGTGTAAAATGTAAGCCTAAATATTTAATAGAGGACGATTTCCAAGTAAAACTAGTTGAAAGAAAATCAGCTTTGAAGGTGTATTTAGTCAAGGGCAATATTTCACACTTATCACTATTCAATTTATATCCTGAAATTGATGAAAAAGAGTGAACTTCATCTAAAAAGGCTGGGATCGATTCATTGGCATTTGAAATAAAAAGCAAAATATCATCTGCGTATGCTGCAAGTTTGACATTAGTTGTAGGAGTCTGAAAATCTTGTATGTGCACATTTCGATGAATTCTGGAAATGAAGGGTTCGAGGGCTACGTTAAATAGAAAAGGAGATAAAGGACATCCCTGACGAACCCCTCTACCAAGGTCAAAGAAGGAGGAAAGTAACCCATTAGCACAGAGAGCAGCACGTGGATTTGAATATAAAAGGGAGATTAAGGAAATTAAATTCGGACCAAATCCAAACCACTAAAGGGTGTAAAATAAATAACGCCATTCCACTCTATCGAATGCCTTTTCAGCATCTAATGCTATAGCTGCAAGGGAATGTTTCAAATGCGTAGCCTTGGATAAAATATTGAAAGAAAGTCTTGTGTTATCTTGTATAACACTGCCTTTCATGAAGCCAGACTGCTGTTTACCTAAAATCTTGGGGAGATAAGAGTCTAAACGAAGGGCAAGTGTTTTGAAAAAAATTGTGTAATCAATATTAACAACCAAAATGGGTATATAATTCTTACAGTACTTCGTGTCTTTCCCTTCTTTAGGGATCAAACATATGTGAGCATCTGAAAAGGTACTGCCAGACTTTCCCAAGGATTAAAACGACTCAATTAAAAGGTGTAGTTTAGGCATTAATACATTGGAGAAATGAAGAAAAAACTCAACAGTGAATCCATCTGGCCCGGGAGCCTTGTCTTTTTTCAAATGTTGAAGTGCTGTTAACAGTTCTTGTTGCGTTATCTGAGATTCCAATAGTGATAAATCAACAGAAAATTGTTGGGGTTGTTGTATGAGTGAAAAGGACTGTGATAGTGAGTAATCTGTGGATTGTGTTTCGGACGAGTATAATCTTTTATAGAGTAATGCAAACTCGTCTAAAATTTCGGAGTCCTTGAACTTTAAGATAGAGTCATCATCAAAAATAGCATCAATATTCACTTTGTTCTGTTTCATTTTTAAATATTTCGCTAAGAGTTTTCCTGCCTTATTTCTACCACCATAAAATTTCGCGCTAGATTTCAATAAATATAACGAGGCATTATCTGTTGATTCCTTGTTAAACTGTAACTTTGCGTTGATGAGAGTATTATGAACATCTTTAGATTTAGAAGTATAAAAAGAATGCTCAAGTCTCTTAATACTTTGGAATAAAGAATGAGTACGATTGCGAGCAATAGTACGCTTCTTTGACACATAGGATATAATAAACTCCCTTGTGGAAGCTTTAAAGGCATCCCAAATAGTTGAAAAAGGCAGTGTGATTGAGGAGAAAATATTCGTTAAAAAAGGTTTTAAATGAAGAAGAGAATTCTGGGTCCAAAAGCAGGATATTTTTAAAATCCCTCCTTCTGGGGGAATTGGGTTTGGGCAAAATGTCCACATCAATCAAAACTGGAGCGTGGTCAGATAATAAAATGGGGCCAATTTCCGCATGTGTAAGTGCTTGTGAGATGTTATGCGAAACAAAAAAATAATCAAGTCGTGATTGAGAATGATGCACCGGGGAATAAAAAGTGTACTCTCTCGCAGTAGGATTACATAATCTCCAGGCATCCAGAAGTTTATGTTTCGTGACCGTGTGGATAAAGGATTTATGTGTTTTGTTAGGAACAAAGGACACTTTAGACTTTCGATCTATAAAAGGATCAAAAACCTGATTACAGTCTCCTGCCAGAATAAAATTGCCTTCCATATGAAGAGTGATCTGCTTGGCTATTGAACGCCGAAAAGAGGCGTCACCGCCAGTTGGGGCATAAACAATGAAAAAAGAGACTGGAACATACTTAAGCATCAATTTAACATTCAACCAATGGCCATCTGTATCAGAATCTTGTGAGATAAATGTAAAATTAAGGGATTTGCGACATAACATCATTACTCCATTAAGTTTACCATCTCCACTTGAATAAAATAATTCTCCAACCCATCCTTTTTTTAATTTTAATGATTCATCTTCTGTAAGATGAGTCTCTTGCAGGAAAACAACATCAGCACTAAACTTAGCCAGATGAGTTAGTACTCTCTGCCTTTTTATAGGAGAGTTGAGTCCTCTAACATTCCATAAAACTAATTTAACGACATAAAAAGTTAAGAGAAATCAAAGATATCAAAGATATACCAGAATCAGCCAGATAAAACAGACTAGAAAAAAAGCATAGGAAAAGTAAAATAGCAAAATAGAAGCAAAGGCAGAATACATAATAATATCATAATAACAGAACAAAAAAGAAAAGAATAACTACAACACCTAGAACGAAAAGAAGGAGAGTAATTACAAAAATTAAGAGAAATAGGAGTAGGGAGAAAGGAGGAATGGAAATGTATAAGGGTAACATACCTACAAGGGAGAAGAACATGAAGACAAGGAGGGGGGATGGAACCACATGGGATGGACGACACATCCAGGGTCGGCTTAACCGGGTACCGGGAAAACATCATGAGACAAGGATAGGATACCTGTAAAAACTGATGAAATATTAAAATAATAAACTAGAACAAACATTACCAACAATACGAATTATAGTAACTATGAGGAAATATCAGCAATAAACAAATAAGTCAAAACATAAACTTAAACCATGGCGAAATATCCTAAAAACGGTAACCAGAAAAGAACATCATTAAAGTTCAACCATTATACAAAGAGGAAGGTCCAGATGAATCCATGGCCGACGTTTTGCATGAGTTGATGAAACTCTGCAGCTGTACTGGATCTTCATATGTAGTTGTTCTGTTGTTGTATGTAACTTTGAATAAACAGGGGTGAAACAGGCCATATCTGGCTCCTAACAAGTGAAGCTCAGCTCTCATATTTAGAAAAGCTTTACGTCAATTAGCAGTGGCTTTAGCATAGTCCAGGGCAAAAAACAGGGAAGAGCCTGACCCTGTAATTTTTTGGGAAAATTTGACTTCCGCCAAGACTTTCAATAGATCTGTATATTCTAAGAAGTACAAAATAATTCCTCTAGGCCTTTGTGAGGAAGATGCAGAAGATGGTAGAAGTCCTAAGTGATGTGCCCGTTGGATGTTTAGTACCGTACTTTCTGGCATGTGAAGCATTTTAGGTAGGAATGATTTGAAGAAAAACAACGGGTCAGATCCTTCAAGTCCCTCACCCAGACCATAAATATGCAGGTTATTTCTTGTATTGTGATTTTCTAAGTCCTCAACCTGCTTCTGGAGTACCGTGACTTGAGAGCGAAGACGGGAGACATTAACACAAGTTTCTTTCAAGGATGTAACCGTCTGCTCAACAGAAGAAACTCTAG
This sequence comes from Lissotriton helveticus, assembly GCF_964261635.1. Lineage (NCBI taxonomy): Eukaryota > Metazoa > Chordata > Amphibia > Caudata > Salamandridae > Lissotriton > Lissotriton helveticus. Next base: position 1,297,531,428 of record NC_136063.1, on the reverse strand, counting down.
TTTCAAGTTGGGAGAAAATGGTCCGTTAAGACCTGGAGTTTAGCTTTAGTCTCTTCCATAAAAGGAGGAGAGCCCTGATTTCCTCTAATAACAACTCCATTGAAACAAGCGAAGGTTGTTTGTCGCTTAGTATTTGATTTCCCTGAGGCGCCTTGAGAGGTCTCCATCATTGAATCTGTGCTGGGCAAAGAAGAAGTTAAGGAATCTTCTAATTTCAAAAATTCTGAAAAATTCTCGAGTTTTTCACAAAAATGCGCTTTGGTTTAGAAGATGTAGGGTAGAGAGATTTAGTTCTGCCCATAAAGCCTTATATAGCACACTTCTGTCTGAAATGCACATATGGTGAAAGACCAGACATTCAGGAGGGAGGTGTTGTAAAAAGGAGCACTGGTATGGGTTTGAATAAGAGGTCTTGTGCATACAGTGCAAATATATCGTACAAAAGTCAAATATAGAGACCACCAATACCTAAGTGCCTCCTGAGGACTTGTGTAGCAGAGGCCATATGCCGAAGTCAAAGAGTACTGTGAAAATGAATGTAAAATGGCCACCGAGCAAGTTGTCTCAACAGCAATGAGGCATAGGGCAAATATTGAGGAACAGCATTATGAAGTCAAAAACCAGCCTTAAAAGCATAAAGAGAAAATGTCCTGAAGTCCATGCCCAGAAGTGAAGAAACACGTTGTCAGCACAGTGCTTAATAACATCACAGCACAACTTGAGAAAAATGTTTAGGAAAAAACGCTGCTCCTAAAATGGCCGCTCACAGAGTGTGGTAAAAGGCATGAAGAACATAAAAGGAGAGCAAAAGCGAAAAGAATATATGCTGCTCGGTTATACTGAAGAATGCAGTGGTCTTATGGGGTAATAGTGAGCTAAAGCATAAAAAAACAGCTTATTCCAGGATAAAGCGCCACTTTAAAAAAGTTGTGGAAACATGTTGAAAGGCGCGGACGTTTCAAAATGGCAGCCGCGCCTTAAACGGGCCGTGAAGTACTTGCGGCATCAAAATACGGCGTTATTGTGCACCGCCAAAGTCTTCAAACTTCCAGATGCGGTCCTGATGCCTTCCGACAACCGCCCATAGCTTTGGTGCAGGTAAGGTCGATCTGCAGCGTCTGGGTTCCCGGGACTGCCGCGGAGCTTCACCTAGCCGCCGCCATGTCCCTCGGGCGCCAAGCCACGCCCCATTACAATTTATTTTGATTTTTAAATCAGTATTTATTTTAACTGTATTCATTCTTTTTATAAATATTCTTTGTATATGGTTTGAAAGGTAAAAATGACATACATACATAATGTAAAATATATATTGTTTTTGTAAATGTAATTATACAAATTGTATAACTTTTTTGTGTTAATTTTTGGTTCCACTGTACCTCTGCTGGTCTGAAAACATAGACTGGATCACAAGTACTCTATGATTTTTCATTCCGATCTCATGATATGAAAGAATCAGTGAAGTCAAACCTGCGGATTCGGAAAAATGTTAAAGATTTTTTCCACATATGTTGCTCCTTCTATTTTCATCAGTGTGAACATATTTACAAGTGTATATTTGGCCCCCATATCTGTTTTTCATGAAAGTTACTAATTTTACAAGTTTTGCGACTCCGGAAACGTACAGACCGGATTCACAAAAGTGCTTGATGACACACCCAAAACTTGCTGTTGATTGGGTATATTGGAACCTCACCCACGTACATGTAAATCTACACCCAAAAATAATAATTTCTCCAGTGTCCTCTGTAGAAAGAGGACTGAGACTCCGTGGCGCTCTGCTTTCATCGAATGGCTGAAGCTTCCTCGTCTCTCCAGGATGAACATCCAGAACCTGTTAAGGGGGAACATACAATACCTCCAAGAAAATAAAGTGATGTCTGGAAGCATTTTACAATACCTTCAGGGAAAATGAAGGTTACAGCTGAATATGTGCAGTGTAATGTTTGCGGCAAGCACTTATCCAGGGGCACTTCAAAGATGTGTATATATATGAGATAAGTTCCATGTGGAAGCACTTAAAAACAACCCATGAAAGGGTCTACAACCAGGCGATGTAGGAGAAAGCAGTTGCAGCAGAACAGTCCACCATTACCTCACCCTTGCGAGTACCACCATCATCTTCAGTCATTACAATACCAGTTGCCTGCGAAGAATGAGGGTGAGATTGTCATGTAGTCTCCACTTAGGAATTGCGCATTTGTTGACCAACATATATGTTCAGATGATGCCAGACTGATTCTGAGCACTCCCTCAGGATGTGTTGTCCTGTCAGGCCAGCTAGCTTACAGTGCCACTATAAGCACCCCTAAACCTATACAGTTAGCAAATGGTTATGGCAACCATAGAACATGACAACCCTGACACCCCCAGGAATTTTTGTAACAGATCTAGAACCCTTTTGGTCAGCCACATTTGCTCTCTCTCTCTCTCAGAGAAATATACAAGGAATACAGAGTGGGGTATTTTATAATTTTATTGAACCAACATGATTCTTGAAAAGAATATATGTGCTGCAATCAATAGAGAAAAGCACGTGAACGTAATTAGCAGTATAAGGGCAGTGAACCAAATGATGCCACCATCTTGCCAAAGCAATGTATATATGCAAGCAAGTAAAGCAATATGTAGCATACTCTTACTATGCGTTCCCTAACCTAGATGTCTAGGGTGTATGTATGTGTTCTGCCAAGGATTCCATATTGTATGATCCAATCCTCATTAGCTGAAGGGAAAGTATGTAGGTCCCCGTCTTGGTCAGAGGTTGGACATCCCTGTTTGCAGAGGGATCAGCAAGCAGCTTGGCTGAGGTTTCAGCATGTAGTGACCTTACAATGACTGCAAGTGCTCCTCTGCCCCAAAACAGAAGTGCTTGTTTGTTTCTAACAAAAAGCATCCTTGCTTTCAAGCCAAAACCATAGTCTGGCCGCCATTGTTTATATTGTATAGATAGCTGCATCACCTCATAGATGAAAATGTAACAACTGCATTTGCACAATGTATGATCAGACCTTGTACGAGATGTTTAAGGTATTGTGATTGTAGTTTTACAAAGTGGACTTTGTAAGTAATGTAGTTTCCTAGAAACTAATCGTGCATTGTCACCCACGTAAATGTGTGTCTAAAGTCATCGTGTGAAAGAAAAGGAAACTTTGGAAATGTATGCATGGTAAAATGGCAGTGTTTCTTCCCGTGCCTTACTTAGACATGTGACAAGAAGAAAGCTCTTCACTGTGCAAAATTCCTCATGCTTGTTACTGTAAAAGTATCTTCTGTGGGTGCTTTCTTGGATACAGTGAAAAAGCATCACTGTTAGTTTTTCATTTTTTTTGCTTCCAGTTACCACATAAAAGTGAAGAGTGAGGCGAGTTGGTTCTTTTGATTTCCCCATCCTTAACCCTTTTACTACCCTATTATTTTTTGTTAATAAACTGAAAAGACATTCTACTAAAAGACAGTTCTATTTAGATCCACCATCTGGTTAAACAAAGAGATAATTCTGTGTTTCTAATATGTCAGTGACTGCGTGTGTCAGTGGCTGTATCTGTGTGTGCCAGGGTGTGTCTATGGTTGTATCAGTGTTTGTATGAATATGTCAGTGTAAGTGGCTCTATTGATGTGTGAGAGGGTGCTTTATTTAGTGCATGAGTATTTGCCTGGGTGTGTCAGTGGATATATCGGTGTGTGCCTTTGTGTGTCAGGTCTGTAACAATATGTGCCTGGGTGTGTTAATATCTATATTAGTGTCTGGCTGGGTGTGTCAGTGACTGTATCAATATGTGTATGGGAATTTGAGCGGCAGTATCAGTGTTTGGCCTTACGTCTAAGTGACTGTATCAATATGAGACAGGGTGTGTCATTGGCGATATAAGTATGTGCCTGGATGTATCAGTTTCTGTATCGGTTGGGCTGGGTGTGTCAGTAGTCATATAAGTGTGCATTTGGGTATGTCAGTGGGTGTATGGCTGTGTCCCTGTTTGTGTCAATAACTGTATTGTTATGTGCATGGATATGTCTGTGTCTGTGTGGCTTTATCAGTGTATGGGTTGGTGTGTGAGCTGCTGTATTTGTGTATGTGTGTGTGTGTTTGTGTGTGTGAGTGGGTATATCAGTGTATAGCTGAGTGTATGAGTGGTATTTAGCTTTGTACGTTAGTGGCTGTATAAGTGGGTGTGTGAATGGCTGTGTGAGACTATGTAAGAAGGTGTTTGCATGTGTAAACGGCTGTGTGACTGACTGCATGTGATTTTAAGTGGGAGAATTAGCACCTGTTTGAAAGACTCTATAGGTGTGTGAGTTCCTATAAGAGTACCTGTATGGGTGTGTTTGTAACCTTTGAGTTAAATTAGTAATATACATTTAAATACAATACAAATACATGTTATTGACGTATTACAATACAATTTAAACCAAACAATTAGCAAATAAACATAATGTAACTTATGAAACGATTTACAAATAAACCTTTGTGCACAAGTATTCCAGATAAATGCATGTATTTGTTTAGAGCAGCAAGGACAAAACTAATTCAGATCTTGAAGCATTTTAAAATACCTTCAGGAGAAAAGAAAGGTTACTGCTAAATATGTGTGGTGTAATAGTTGTGTCAAACATTTATCCAGGTAATTATTGGGAACAGAGGGTCCTTCAATAAATTATGCTAAAAACAATGAATATAGACCAGAATCAGTACTATATAGATTCACTTATGTCCAGCCGGACATTGTTTGATTTAATAGATTCATAAATTCAGTACTAAAGTTCATGACAGAGCCTCATAGAGTGGGACACAATCCTGTATCCTTCAAAGTTCACAATATTATGTTGTGTACCTTGAAGGATACAGGATTGTGCCCTTCCTACCTTTCGGGTTCCCTTGTCTTTAGAAAACCAAACATTCATCCAGGGGCACTGCCAAGAATTATTCACATGGGACAAGTTCCATGTGTAAGCACTTAAAAACAATTCATATAAGGGTCTACATCTGATGATACAGGAGAAAGCAGGTGAAGCAGAACAGTGCACCTCTACAGCACCCTTGGCAGAACAATCATCAGCTGCAGTCATTACAAAACCAGCAGCCAAAAAAGATGGTAGTGCGATGGTTACGCACTGTGCAAAATGCCACATGCTTGTTGCAGTAAAAATGTCCTATGTGGGTGCATTTTCCTTTTTTACTGTTCTTAGGTTCTATACTCACACACCATTAATGGAAAACTGCACACTATGGGGCCTATTCCGATGTCAGACGAACCTGAGTTCGTCTGACATCGGCCAGGAGCAGTAACAGACCGATGTGCTGTCGTCGGTTACAGCCCTGCTAGTACGATGCATTTGTATACCTTACAATGCAAACATGCATTCCGAGCGCAATGCATGGCTGCATTGTAGAAAGCAGGGGTCCAATTCATCCCTGCACCCTGTGGCCAGCACCCCAAGGTGCCTGCCACCAGGTGCAGAGATCAAAGGAGGGGCACCATAGGTCCCCCCAGGCCGCCATCTGGTGGCCTCACCCACATGGGGGTCCTGCTGGGTACCAGAGAAAGCTTCTGGCTGCCTTTTCGTGCCAGAAAGACCGGCACGAAAAGGCAGTGAAAAGCTGCCATCGTACTCTCGCGGTCGTAAAGAGGTGACCCGGGGAGTACTGAGGGATTTCCGGACTTCGGACAGGCCTGTCGTCCGCAATCTGGAAATCCGAGTCGGATTCCTTTCCGACCGAGCCCATCGGAATGGCTCGGTCGGAAAGGAATCCAGCCGGCAGTGACCGATTCAGTCGGAAGGGCTACGAACATGGTTCGGAGCCCTTCCGGCCGAAATCGGAATCGGCCCCTATGTGTATGTAGGTAGATGTTTGTATGTGTAAATGGTTGTGTGACTAACTGTATGGGATTTTGAGTGGGTGTTTGAATGAATGTGAGGGTGTGTCAGACCCTCTGTGAATGACTTTATATGTGTGATTTCATGTATGAGTACATGTATGGGTGTGTTTGTGACCCATATGTTAAATTAGTAGGATACATTTTTATATAAATTTACATATACATTTTATTAACACATTACAAAACAGTTTAAACCAAACAACTAACACATAAATGTAAAATAACTTATTTAACTCTTTACAAATACAGTGACACACCCAAACCTTAACTTCTGACGGGCTACACTGAGACCCCAATGATAAATTTCATAGCAATCAAACATGGCCGTGCATGATGCAGGAGAAGGCAGGTGCAGCAGGACAACACACATTATCTGTACTAGCCTTAGTAGAATGATGGTAAATGACTTTCATAACTGTTCCAGCTGACTTCGACAATTTATCTGAGATGGCCACTCACTGTGTGGAAAAAGCTCTCTATTATTCAAAATGCCAGATGCCCATGGTTGTAAAGATGGTGGGGAATATTTATGATAGCCTTTCATTAAGTTTTCACCACACAAGGTGGTATATGTGTGATGCAAGGCTCTGAGTCAGATTTATGAAGCCAGTCAAAGCCACCTTCCATGGCTTTGACTGGCCTCATGAATCTTGAGTAAGGTAAGAAAGTAATCAGGCCCTATGTGTTTGATGTCTATGCTCAATAAGCTGTTTAAATGTTTATGAGTTTCTGTATGTGCATATGACACACACCCCACATAAGTAAAATAAACTAGTACACTTGAGTACTTTAATATTCTTGAAAGGGAATACAGTGTACACCTATAAAGTGTTAAAGAACATAGTAGCAAAGGTTTTCCAATCTCATTTACAGTATTAAAATGAAAATGAATGTTCACACCCCTGTCAAGCTGCACATGTAATGGCACTAGGTCCTAACCAACAGTGAATTTCATTCTTTTTTACACTTTATACAGCACCTTGAGAGGTCGCTTTTTACATTAATTAATTGTGGGTTTCTAAAGCGCTAGAATCGACTCCCGAAGGAGTATCTCTGCGCTGTAGACCGCTGGGGAACCCGTCCTGGCTTTCCCTGTGAGATGGTCCCTACTGGGTATCTCCAAGGTGAAACCAGGCATCCCCGGCGTATGTGGGGGGCCGTTGTGGAGATGAGGCAAGCTAATGCCCAGAGTTGCCGAGTGTGATCCCTGGTTAGAGTAGGCACCAAGGCGAGAATTATCGAGTCCGCTGACCCTGGTCCACGACCCTGCCGCGTCAGGAATTGAACCCTGGTCCCGGGCTGCCGTCTGCTTCCGGGTCTGCCGCCTCTACCCAGTAAGCCACACCACTCCACTCCACATTCAATCTTAAAGCACAAGCACCTTACATATTTTCAAAAAAGGGATGCATTTTCTAATGTGTTTAACTTGGCCTACAACCTGCTTTGCTGTTCTTAATTATATTTCTGCTGCTGTCAAACTGAAAAAGAGATATGCTTTATAATACGTTTTATGTGGGTTATAATTTAGGAATTCGTTTTTTAGTCCTTGAGATTGATTTAATTCTTAAGGCATGTATACCCTTTGTCTGCTTATAAATTAATTGTTATGTTGAATCTTAAAAGCCCAAGCACTTTATTTTATTAAGGAGGGAGGAGTCTCTTAGTGAAAATCCAGTCCCTGCCATAGCATGTTGACTGTTTTCAATACAATTGTGTTGCTATTAACTTGAGAACAGATATATCTTACAATGTCAAACCTGCTAGTTCTTTCTAAACATATTTTACGACATGCTAGATGTTGCTTCTATTTATGATAGATGTCTTATATCTCCGTGAGACAGGCTCAAAATCATCTTGTTTCTTATAGCATATTGATTATTTGCAATGTATTTTTAAATCTGTGTTTTTATGGTCGATGTTACGACTGAATAACTGCTATTGAAATGAAAAAGAGAAATGTACAAGTGAGTGTATAGATGTGTAAGTGAATATGTCTAAAGGTGCATCAGTGTATAAGTCAGTGTATAAGTGGCTGTATAGTTTTCTAAATAGGCATGTGAGTGGTTGTATAGGTGGGTGACTAGGTGTATCACTGAGTATATGGGTCTGTGAGTGCTTATGTAAGTGACTGAAACGTAAAAGTACATGTGTTACCTTTTAGCTATACACGATCCTGCCCTTTCAACTAACTATGACCTACCTTAGGGATGACTTATGTGTGATAAAATGATAGTTTAATGCTTGTCAAGGGGTTAATAATGCCAACTCGACATGGCAGTAAAACTACACACAGTCTAAGCAGTGGAATGCCTCAGACAGGTTTAAAGGGCAACTTGCATGTATGGCATTTTTATTGGTGCATGCCCACTACTACTATTTAATTTTCAGGCCCTGTGCTCAGGTAGTCCATGCTACTGGAGGCTTACAGATGAATTAAATATCCTGATTGTGGTTAAGTCGATCAAACCATGTTTAGTGGAGAAGCACATGCACTTTACCACTACCCAGCCGTGGTAAACTGTTCAGATTTCTAATGCAACCTCGGTGTCTCCGTATGTGACTGAGTGTCTTAGAGACTGTATAGGTGTTCAAATGGATATGTACGTAGCTGTATGGGTTACTAACTGGCTGCGTTAGCCAGTGTTTAGCTCTGTAACTGTGTGCAAGTGGCTCTGTTAGTAGATGAGACATCAGTGCTGAGTGGATGTGTAAGCATATGTGTAAGTGCCTCTGTCACTGGGAGGTGTGAGTGGCTGTTTGATTTTGTACCTAGGTATGTGAGTAGCTGTATAGTGGGTGACTGGGTGTTTAACTAGGTATATAGGTGTGGCAATGCATGCATAACTGACTGTCTGAGTGCTTGATACATGCATGGCTGTACAGTTGTGTGAAGGGGTGTGCCAGTGCCTTCATGAGTGTGTACAAAATTAGGCACGTGTTTGTATAGGTTAGTAAATTGGTGTAAGAATGGTTTTAGGGGGGTGTGGCTGAGTGTGGCAGTCACTTTCAGGCTATATGAGCAGTGGGTACAGTAAGATTGGTCCTGCAAGAATCACATTTCTTCCATTTTGCTGTGGATTCCAACTAGTCTAAATAGACAAATTGGGACAAATTTGCTATCCCAAAGTTTTGGAGCTAGGTTGTTTGTTGTGGTATACACACCCAACTGTCAGTGTAGATTTTTAGGAAATGATGTTTTATATTTTTTGTAGCCTTTATGAAGTCCTTTGTTGTATAAAATGTGTTGGAATGGCTGAAAAGCCATTTTTATTTTGTAATTTGTCGGGCTGAAAATTAAAAATGAACAAAGCTTGACACTAAGGATCAAGAATGAACAGTGAAACTTTTGTTACACACTGATTGATTAATTTAAATTGATCATAAGAATGTTTTCAATGTTTAAACCATATGGTTACTGCATTGTTCTCTGAGGAGATTGCACCACATGTTTGTGTTTTCCAGGGACAAGTCACCCTTGTCTGCACTGTAAAAACTAAATTGACACATTGAAGTTTATGAGATATGCTTTTATATGTGCATGGGTCTGTCCGCAAATATGGATCTGCTTTATGGAGCATTTGTTAACTCAAATTGTTGGATGGTGAAGTTGAGAAAGAGGTCCCTTAAGGTTTTCAAAATTGTAATAATGATCTCCTAGATTCCTCACACCCTTTCATAGTGCTTCTCTTACTCTCTGTTTCAGCAGATACACATGCACCTTCTTGAAGCACGCCATTGAGTACGACTCACTGTCAATCAACGTCAAATACACTTTGTTAGATTGATTGTATGTGTAGCTATATCAGTTCGAGAGCACTCTGAGATTTAGGAGCTCATTACAGGTTTGGGCAGTCATGTGGGCTGCCGTACCGGGGATGGCTGTCTGAGAGCAGTGAGTGCGGCGGTCAGACCACTGGATTACAAGTTGTGTGGTTGGGGTTTCCCAAAGACCACTGTGAAACCGCTGATACCGCCAGTCCACTCTGAAAGCGGTTGCCACTGAGACGGCCTATGAGGCTGTGGAAGGCTCGGACAGGCAGTGAAACTGCTTACCCAATTACGAGTAGCTATACAGCTGGCATGAACTTGGCGGTCCAACCACCACTTCTGAGACGCCGGAAAGGAAGGGATACGAGGCTGTAACTCACCTCTACTCATCTTCTACCATCATGGAGCCCAGCGTGCATGTCCTTCCACTGATTTACCTCCTCAAGCACCTTCAAACCCCAGTCTGTTGTGGTCCTAATTGGCAATAAGTTATGCAACTTCCTGTTGCCATAGGCTCCTCTGCAAAATAATGTCCTGCCGTGGATCAAGAAAGGGAGGTGGGGTCCTCAAGTTTTTTATACATGTACATGGACCCTGTTTGGGATTGTTTCTCATCCATCATCAAAAATACATCTGTAGGATGCTATCCTAGGCCAACACAGTGGTACTGCACAGGCACACTGTGCACAAATGGGCATATGTTTGCAAATTATATACAGTAATAGTGATGTGTGCATTATGTTTTATTCCACAACAGCACCTCCTCAACAATATCACACCTGTTAGTCTCTGACTCACATAACATTTGCACTTTCTCACTTGTCTGCCATGTTACTACTGATCTTCACTAGTCATACAGCTTTCGATTTTTTAAGTGTTGCTAAAGTGACATTTAAGTGACTACAACTACTATGAGGCCTCATCACTCCAACTCTAACCAATATGCTATACTCCTTTTGCCTCTTTTCACTGGTCTCCTATGTCATTACTAAAGTTAACTTATAATGCAGGTTATTATTTGTCAAGTGTTGCTAATGTGACAATGAAGTGACTACAACTACCAGGATGCCTTGTTATTGTAATTCTAACCAAGATGCCATAGTGAATGTGACACACTCACAAGATTACACACATCCCAAGTTTAGTTTTTGATGTGAAAGAAACATCTGTATGATGTGTCAGTAAAGTCATACACACCTTCTCTGTGAAAACTCTCTATTAGACTCTCACCGATCACCCACATGAAAAGTCAATGTCAGTCAATGGGAGTACATAGACCAGTGTGAGAATGATTTTAAGGGCACAATGTAAACATAGTACATTTTGTATATGCCTGACAAACTCCATGTGTACTGGACCTGGGAACTGAAGTATATCAGGGACAACCGCTACCAGAACCAAGAGTCATACATGTGTAGACAATTGGGAAGTGTAACTTAGGAAAGAAACACAGCACTAACAGCATGTTTCACTCATGTAGATGAAGTATCTGTTAGGTACACAAAGCAACATTGACACTTGTCCATGCAGATCTACACAAAGGGATAACAAGTTAGCACCCACAATGTGTGGATACACAAATATCTCACTTCAAAACATCAAACACATGTCCAACTTACATCATAGGGAGAAGTGCAAACTAAATGATGTTGCCAGTGGCCAGGTCATGCTGAAATATTTACCTCATGACATGTCACCCAATGCAGTGTCTACCCCATCTGGATGTCATTCCACATATACATCCATTCAACATTTCCCCTTGTCTTGTCTGACTCCAGCACTGGCTCCAAGGGATCAAACAAACACATCTGTACTAACACATCACTATCTATACAATAACATCAAAGAGAAATGTAATGGTAGGATAAATGTCTTTCTAAAGAAGATATGTTTGATTCAAACTCAAATAACCCATCAGGGCAAACAAAGGCCAATGGGCAGTCCATATCATCAACCACAGCACAAGGAGGTGAGAGGTAACTTGCCCTTACTGACACTGCCTGGGGACCTTCTCACAATGGAGCATCCATTGGGCACATCAGGCATCTCGAAGATGGTACTTGGGAAGGGGGAGCATAGGTTTTGGGAGGGGTAGATTTATCCTTGGGAGAGGGCTTCTTGGATTTGGGACTTTTTGTGGGTTTAGGAGGGTTTTGATCTATTTTTACTATTTAGAGCTGGGTTTAAGAGGGTGGAGAGGCTGTTTTTCAAGGGTGGAGTTGAAAATGGAAGGGATTGGTTAGGGTGTGAAAGAGGTTTTTCGGACTTTTGGAGTGGGCAAGGTTTAGAGTGTTAAGGACAAGGACAAACAGGAGAGATTCATGGGGAAAATGGGCTGGCGTTCAGGATAGAGTTTGGATTGGAAGGAAGAGGGAGTGGAAGTGTGTGGTGTGGCTACTGGTTACACAGTGTGTTGTGATGGTGGCTGTTGTGTAGGTGACTATGAATGCATTCATTTGTTTAGTAGAAGTCTGGTGGATGTGGTGGATGTTGTGGAGGGGTCTATGGTTTTTGCTGTGATGTATCTGGGTATTGATGTGTCTGTGGAGGTGTCAGAGTGTGTTGTTATGATGTCTGCGGGTATGGGTGTATCTGTGGTTGTTGCTGGGATGTTTGTGGGTATGGTGTGTCTGTGGAGGGATCTATGGCTGTTGCTGTGATATCTGTGGGTATGGTTGTGTCTGTGGAGGGGTCAGTGTGTGTTGGCGAAGTATCTGGAGGTATGGGTATGGGTATGTCAGTGGAGGTGCCAGTGTGTTGGTGTGGTACCTGAGGGTATTCTGGGGTGATGAGGGAGGTGAGTGTCAGATATGCCCGTGAATGCCTGGATTTCTTGGATGTCTTGGGTTTGTGTATGGTGCTTGGGGCCATTGAAGTATGTGCACTCTTAGGTGTGCTTGTACTTGGGATAAGATTGGGAAGAGGGAATGTGGAAGGAGAAGGGGCAGGAGTGGGGTGGAAGGCTGGAATGGGTGGAATGGGTGGAGGGCAGCCTTGAGGGAAAATGTAAGGGCCTGAAAAGATCTCTGTAGGCCCAACATGGCAGTGTGAAAGCCTTTCAAGAACGCAACCCTCTGGGTCATATGGGTGCTTAGCCCCTGAATGGCATTCAGCACTGCAGTCTAACCCACAGAGATGCTTCTCAGGAGGCCAATAGCATCCACACTCAGGACAGCGGGGCTAACAGGACAGTGACTGAGGTGCATGCAGCAAAGGAAAGCCCTCCCCTCTTAGGGGAGCGGGAACAGCCAGCTTGTGGGGGGGCAACAGGGACAGTGGCAATAGAACTGGTAGTGGCAAGAAAGAATAAAGGTGGAACTAATCATGTTGGGTCCACCACTACTTTGAAGTATCCACTGGAGGATGACTCAGATGGCACTCCTCACACCCTCCTGTTCACTGGGTCCCTCTGTGTCTGACAACTCACATCCAGAACCGCCATGACCACCTTCGTCCCCACTGACAGTGGCCTCTTCTCCTCCGCTTGCCCTGAATGTATCTTAAATGACATGTAGCATGGGTTTATTGCAACTGAATTTCCACACCTGACCATCACAAATCATCAGAAACCATTGGAGAAGTCCACATATCACCCCTCCTTGCTGGTTCTCTACAGAGGCTTCCAATTTAGCTTGAGCACATGCTTGCATGCTACATAACCTGCAAACAGTTGGGTCCACTAAAGTCAGAATCCCAGACTGGCCCATATGCATGGATGGGATTCTCAACACTGCACCCTTATGTCCATACTTGGATAGTTGATCAATTTGCATACTTTGGCACTTGTTGTATACCTTTGTAAAGGGATGAAACCAAAAAGGATGGATACATTTTGAGATTTGCACAATGTTCACACAAGGCCCTGATTCCAACTGATCTACCTATCTTTAATGAAACATCATGATACCATGGAGGTCAAGTTGAACACCAATGCACCTTCAATTACTGTTGTAGCAGACATCATGTCACATGCAACTGCTCATTGCACACTGATGACGTTTTGGACTCCAAATTACATCATTTGACCACTACCTGAAAAGTGAATTGAAATTTTGAACACATGTAGTTTAACTATGTAGCATAAGAGGAGCCATTTCTATTCATTGTGGATTTTTTCTAGAGCCACTCTCCAATTGATCTTTTAAGCAGCATCAGAGATTGAAGGAGAGAACATCATTAATGATAGACAATTTATACACACTGGTTCTGCATAATAATCAAAGGACAATTAAGGAAGGTTAGTTATTTTATTACATAGCCGAAAATACCTGAACATAAAGAAACATCAACACAAGAATATGAAAAAAACAAATGAAACAGCATAAAGGCAAATCTACACACCTAATTTCTCATGGTGTAACATGAACAAAACTATTAACTTGAGAAGGAGGATGCAAACAATAAAGAAGTAAGAGTCCAAATTTCCCTGCATTGACAGCTGATAAATGAAAAGCATTTAAACCTATCCATACTCTACAGCTAAGATGACATCCCCATGTTAATGAATAAGCAGTTGTAATGGAAAGGAAAATGTGTCAGTCGTGGAGTCTTCTTAAGAAGTCCCTCCACCGTTTAGATGGGTCGAGTAGCATAAACTCACTATCACAAGAGGAAGAGCTCGTTCTGAGATGATCCCTCTCCAAAGGCAAGGAATCTATTGCCTTATCCATAATTCCAACCGCCAACAACCAGTTATCCACCAGTTGAGTTCTAATTTTGCACCTCTCGCACGTACTCCACAATAGGTAGAGCCATGAACGTACTTTTCCACAATGTTCTCCTTGTACATTCTTTGCAACAATTTGTCCTTGGTTCTCATGCTTTCTCCCATGTAAAAACCAACTCCTTTCCTTATCATCCCCTAGTCATGCGATTATAACTTCATCTCTCCTTGCCTAGCTGCTAAAACAAAGGCATTATTTAGCTTAAAAAATGCTTCTATACCTGCAATGCAAAATGTGAGAAGGAACATCTTCCACAGCGCATGTGAAATTCAGTACATTAATCCTAAACTAAGAGTTTGTCAGGTTTTCATTTCAGGCCTACAGCTTTAGCTAACATAGGAACTCATCATTTACACATTACGAGTTGCATAACTACATTTTATTTCAACTATCACATTTACCAAATTATAGAAAGTGTTGTTACTAAACACATTTAGTACATTAGCAATGTCAAACTTCACAACACGGCTTCTCATTGTTAGGGTTTTCTGCTAGTTTACATTAATTTCCTACGTAACTCTTCATACTATCAGTCAATACAGTAGAATATGTCATGTAGATATGTTACCATGATTCACAATCCTAACATGCACATTTACACAAGACATGATGATATGTGGTTGCTCTCTACACATGATTATGATGCACCCCTACAAATGCATAAAATACAAATATGAATTCTCCACTCTATCAGTTCCCTCCTCTGATGACGTTGAGTTATCATAATAATCTCCAGTTCCCCTGTAGAGTAGACCAACCTAAACAGATGTAGTAGCTACTCTTCTTTGCCTGAACTCCTTCATTCGCTTCAAATTCCCATAATTACTGTCCAGCAGTCTTTTCATCCTTCTTTGCCTTTCCCTTTAGGAGTTCTCCATCTGCCTCATTCTGTGTCATTTGTATGCCCTTATCATTCCAACTAAAACAATTATACAGATTATTACAATCAGTATCAGTTTTAGCATGTATCCAAAGATTCCACTTTCCTGATTTGTAAACCACTTTCCATCTGTGCCAAATCCTTTTCCAATCTCATCCCAAACTCCTTCAGTGGCCAAATCATGTATCTCCTTATGTATATCAGTGATATTACTGATATATATCCCTCAGATCTTTACTTTTATCTGGGATGTAAGTACAACACTGTTGGACTTTGAGCATCTAATAGACTCCGCCCTCTTTTGTGAGTAGAACATCTAATGCAGTAAAATAACTTTCATTTGATTATCGCACTTTATCCACCTCAATTTAAATGAAATCTGAAAACACTGTGACTATTTCTAACCGTACCCCTTTTTTTATTGTGTAAATTACTTTGTAAATGTAAGCTTTTTTCATGAAATGTCTTTTTAATTGTATGTTTTAATGATTTATGACAAAAATCGATTAAAGCTTGTTTAAGTAAGACATCTAATGCAAGCCGGTTCTTTATCATCATCGCCCTTCTCGAGACCATACCCCTATCAATTGCTAGCAAAGACTTAGCTGTGTTAACAGATAACAAATCCAGTATGGTAGATAACCTTCTAATCTTGACATGCTTAAGCACTACTTCCAAACTAGGCATTATCGCCCCAGAGATATCTTCCATAACCTCTCCAGCACTCAATCCACCCTTTTCCCTGCTTTTAGATCTTCCTCCAGGACTCTCCAAATCATCCACATGGTATATTTTTGGAAACACCACAGCCAAATTAACACGTACCATGCTATTTGCACAGCAAGCATACATACACATTCTTTCCACACACAAAATATGCTCCCGGTACCATGCAAACTGAGTCCTGCAAAAATGTCTTCCAACCTCGATTTCAGAGTACCCATGATCTGCTCTACCATTCCATGTGCCTCTGGTGAGTATCTACAATGCAGTCTTTGATCCACATTCAGAGCTGTGCACAGTAGCTTCATTCTATTTTAAATCGTCTTCATTGTTTTTTCACAGTTTAAGCATTGCACAAGTTGTCAGTTTCATTATACAATACAGAACAGTGACATTTACCAACTTGACACTTAGTGGGGAACGAGACTACATTGCATTCTGGTAACAGGAAAAGAAACTAACATTTTGTATATATCTCTGTATGTTATCCACTTTATGCACAGCAAATAAAGCAACAGATGTTCTTTGTCTCCATAGTTTCACACCAACCAGAACGCTATAAACACCAAGACTATATGGTATCCCAAAACCCACATGTATTGAGTGATGCAACTCATGCATGAACTAGGGTGATTGCATATGTGTCTACTATTTAAGGTCAGCAGGAGCAGAGGGAGGGGAAATGGGGGGTGGACGGGATGCCTACATGTGTCTCGCCAATTTGTGATCGGGAGGGCCGAAGGTCTTGTCTGGATAGGTTAGGTCCTACCTGGGAAGGGGTCCAACTTGCTTGCATCTATATGTTAGTGTGCTGTTACCAAAGCCAGGGATGAGAAACCATTACACCCCTGTGAGGAACTAGATGTATTCAATCTGCCTTCCACAAAGGACAAGTATGCCTGCCATTGCATGGGGTTAGTCTGGGGGGGGTTACGGGATGTTGTCAGTGTTTGCATCGTATGCTCCGCCACCAGCGCCTTGCGGAGATCTAGCATTCAGATATGTGTGTCAGGTGCTGCGCTCGATTTCCAGGGCATAGCTTATCCCCGCTTCGCTAGTGCCAATGCTAGGTCTAGGAATTTATTAAGGTTTTTCCACACTGCTGTGTGCTTTGTGATGCCAAGTAGAAAATGCAAGCCTTGCACATGTATTAACGTGTCAGTTGCTTCCCCCAGTGATAACGCGAACTCATTCCAGTATGTGCCAAGGCGAGCATAGGCCCAGACCATGTGGAGAAATGTTGCATCCTTCCCTAAACAGCGAGGGCATATGTCAACCGATGAGGGGTACATACGGGCCAGTCTGTGTGGTGTTAAATATGTATGATGTAAATAATTGAACTGTGTATATTTCAGTCTAGCGTTCATGCTTATTATTTTGGGGTACCGTATTCACTGCACCCACTGTTTATTACTTATGGTAACTGACAACTCAGAGTCCCAATATGCACGAAGTAGGGGAGTAGGACCGGGGCTAGGAGAACTGTATAGCGCTGTCACTGCATGTCTACACTTCCCGTGTGTGAGCAAGGTCTGCAGCACCTGTGATATGTCTGGTTCTTTCTCGGCGTTCCCCCATGTGTGGAGGAATTGTCACGCTAATAGCGTGTAAAGCATGAAAGTACCCTGCGTGGTACCAAAGACCTCTAGCAACCCTTCTAGGCTCTGTAACTGTGCATCTATGAATAGCTCACCCCAGGTATCCAATCCCAGCGCTGCCCAGGATTTCAGCTTCAGTCGATCGTGGCAAGTAAATAAGCCCAGTAGAATCTTGAGTGGTAGCATAGGCGCATATGGCATTGTTTGGCTCTTAAGTATCACATAGCGCAGGCAGCTGCGTCTGGCTGCCGTCATTAGCAGATTGCCCTGTTTTTTTTGTCTCGGGGTAGTGGAGCCCAATAGCCATTCTATTATGGCTGTACGTCTTAATGGCACTGCCCAACTGGACATTTCTGCCACATGGGCAACAGCTAGCCATCTCATTAGCCACTGGAGCTGTGCAGCAGCAGCATGGTAATGCTCATAATTTGGTGCTCTCATTTCCCCATCTGAAAGTGGCAGGTACGCTTTATGGAGTGCCACTCTGGACCTTGAGCCTTCCCATATCAGTGCAAGTAGGAGTGTTTCCAGATCTTTAAAAATGGTCTTTGGCATCAAAAAAGTAGAGGAGCCTCTGGAGTCAAAGCATTTTAGCTATGGCCACCCTGCCCATAGGGGACAAGGGGAGACCACTCCAGAATGGCAGTGCTGCACATGCTCTGGACACAGTCTTACCCAGGTTCCCTTCTATGATGTCTGCACTGGAATGGTAAATAGGCACCCCAAGTACTTTACTGTGTCAAATGCCCACTCCAGCTGGGTTCGGGACATACCATGTCTTTGATCCAGTGGGACCACTTTTATTGGAAAAACTACAGACTTAGGCCAGTTAACTGGAAGGCCTGAGGCCTGAGAGTGGACATCCAAGAGAGCCATCAGGCCCTGTAGTACAGCCTATCTCCTCGAAGGTACACCAGCGCATTGTCTGCATATAGCGAAATGATATGCCATTGCCTATCTGCGTGAATACCCCAGTCCAAAACCCGCTGTTGCAATTTGCATTCTAAGAGCTCCATAACAAAAGCAAATAAAATAGCCAACAGAGGGCAGCCCTATCTGGTGCCTCGCTCAATGGTGAACTGTGGAAAGATGTCACGTCCTGTCCTTACCCGTGCCTGCAGGTGTGTATATAAAATACACACCCAGCGCAAATATTTAGGACGGATGCAGAATTTGCCTAGCACTTCTATCTGGTATTGCCACCCTAAGGTATTGAACACCTTTTCGATATCCAAGGCTGCTAGCCAGGAGGTATCGGTTTCCACGTGGGCCCAATCCAGCAGCCTGAACAAGTGGCGCAAGTTCATTCTAGTACTTCTCTCCAGGAAAAAACATTTTGATCCTCATGTATCAGAAGGGATGCCGTTTCTATTAACCTATTGGCCAATACTTTCCCCAGTGTTTTATAATCGGCATTTAATAACGAAGCAGTCGATATGATGTCATCTGCAACTGATCCCTTCCCGGTTTAGGTAGTACCACCAACAATGCTTCTCACAAGGATGCTGGAAGTTCTCCTCTTTCATAAGCGTCCTTATATACGCTCAATAACTGGGGCACTAGTTGTTCAGAATAGCTGGAGTAAAGCTCCGAAGGCCAGCCTTCGGTGCCCGGAGCCGTACCCGCCGCTAACTGTTTATTGGCATCTAATATTTAGTCAGCTGTGATAGGTTCCTCTAGCAAATCATGCGGAGATTTTGTGACCTGCAGGAGTTGCACTGTTGTTAAAAAACTGTGAATGTGAGTGAGATTATAAGTGACAGGCGCCCTGTACAGCGTTGTATAGTATTTGTAAAAAGAGTATTTAGTTGCCGCTTGTGTGTTTACTATCATCCATTCATTGTTGTATATCGCTGTGATGGGAGGTTGAGAAGCATCGGTTTTCAAGAGCCAAGCTAACATTTTGCCTGCTTTATTACCCTCTGCATGTTGCCAGGCTAGATAATGTTTGTTTGTAGTCTAGTGCACTTAGCCTGTCTAAAGTCTCTTCGTATTCTAGCTGCGCCTTGGCCAGCAGAGGAACCACTTGAGGATTTGTGGGAGCCAGGCTTTCACATCTTTGAATGTCCAACTCACGTCTTCGTGAATCTGCCAGCAGCACCATGCGTGAGCTCTATGTCGTTTTGAAAGCCTGTCCCCAAGCGACTGTTTTAAACCCATCTCATTCTATGTCTCTATTAGAAGTGGTACCTTGTATTTTCCTGGAGGTATGTGGTGATCATCTGTAAAATGGCAGAGAAAAATGTTGTGTCCCTAAGCGCAGCGACAGAGAGATGCCATGTGAGGATCCTAGCTCTGCGAGCACCCCCCGAGAGGTGTTACTGCAGTGGATAGTGTTCAGAAAGCACCTGTGCTAAATATTCCGTATGTGTTACCCTAGCTAAAGCTTCCATGGAGAAAAATACAGCATCGATCTGTGTGTGAAGATCATGCAACGGGTATTAATGGGAGTATACATGCTTTTCAGGGTGCTGACTGTGCCCTGCGCGGGAGCGGGCCAGGTCAAGGTCATATGTACAGTTATGGTACCCTACCCATAGTGTTAGTGCTGTAGGGTCCGATAACAGGGATGGGGTGAGTTTCTGTAAGAAGTGTGCCTGCCCAGAGTTCGGGGCATACAGAAAGATCAGTGCCAGTGGGGAACCATCCAGCAGGCCCTCTAATACTACATAACGGCCCTGAGGGTCGATTTGAGTGTGTGCCAGTTTCACAGGTGTGCCTGGTGCCACCCATATAAGGGCACCTCTGGCATATCCTGAGTATTTGGTGTCTATGACCGTGCCCCTCCAATGCTTGCGCAGGAAAGCTAATGTTCGTGCAGCTCATGAGGTGCGTCTCCTGTATTAATGTAATGGAGATCTTGTAGGTACACAGCTATTAGTATATTTTATGTCTTTTAACGCATCCTGCAAACCCACGCACATTCCATGTTAGGAGTATGTAATAATTGTTAGCCATTTAGTCCCTAGAGTAGGGAGAGTAGAGGGACCCCTCCAAGTGCTGCCCCGCTCAGCTGTCCAGCCTGTTTACACGCCCCCTCGCCCCTCAGCCACCCGCGGTATACTACTTTGCTTAATTGCAACACATGCCTTGCATAGCGAGAAATAGAGATCGCATTGAACAGTAATAATATTCCCTTAACTCCACATCCCAGTCCGGCTTGTAAACGGGCAATTGGCCACATACACTGAAATGCCATCTAACTTGTTGTAGAACAATTGCTATCTCAGCTACCAAATGTTGTTTGGGTGCACATCTGAATTCTGTTCTAGCCTGAGTTTGGTTACCATCTATTAATCAATAAACACAAAGATATCACATGGCTCAGTCCCCTTTATTTAGAAAAGAAAATACACTTCTAGTTGAGGCAACCCCCAGATTGTTATCTGTTAATTTTACCACATGCTCATGATACTTTGAAAAAATGATATGCAGGGCGCCCCCCCAGTTATTTTGCCGTCCGCTAGTTAGGCATGGAATCTCTTCCCAAGGACTCTGCATGCTTCAGGGACTCACCCAAGTTCATTTGCGGTCTGTGGGATAATCTCCGGGCCCCTTCCTTGCATTTCTGCATGCTGTGAGTATGTTAGAGATACCAGGCGGTCCTGCCTATCTTCCGAGTCCCAGTCATATTGGGTTGGTGTTGTAGTGTTATTGACGTGTTCCGCCATCTTTATGGCGTGTGCCTGCTCAGCTGCTACCTGCCTCTTTGGAGGCCGTTGTATCCTGTTCTTCCCTCACCTTCTAGTTGTGCCTACCTGTGTCCAAGATGGTCGTGGGTCTGTCTTGGCAGTTGGGCGGAGGGTGTGCAAGTCCATTTGGGTCTATCCAAGACCAGGCTTCTTCAGTAGTAGAGCAATATATGTTGGATTATTTGTGGTGAATGCGCAGTTTGGCTGGGTATTGCAGCGCATATTGGATCTAGTGTTCTCTCGGGCATTCCTTAACTTCTGTATAGGAGGATACGCAGCATTGGACAGCCAGAGTGTAGTCGGGGTATATGTGTACTGTTGTGTTTTCCACCTGCCATGGGCCCCTAGATCTAATTACTTGGAGGATGTGGTCTCTGTCCCTGTAATTAAACAACCTTGCCACGACGGGTTGCGGCAGGTTACCGGAGGTGGAGGGCCACCTGGGACCATGTGTAGTCTTTCTATTGAAAAGAATTTCGAGACCTTGCCTTGTAGGATTTCGTTGAACAACCAGGTTTCCAGAAACAGGTCCATGCAGCCGCAGTCTATGCAGGTAACAGCAGTGGGGTGGTGGGACCGTTTGAGGGGGTATTTCGAGGGACGATGGCAAGGGGAATTTTTTTTTTCTTTTCCCGGAATCATCCCTCTAAATCCCCCCTATACGGCCTCACCGCCCCACCGTTGTTACCTGCACGGACAACGGCGTAGTCCATGGCTAGTCCCTCAATTCATTCCAGCAGCCCTACGATGCGTACATTATTCCTGTGGGAGTGACCTTCCTGGTACTCCACACGACTTGCCAAGTATTCCACCTCATGCTGCAGGGGTTTAAGGTGATCTGTGGCTGTGGACACTGTGAGGCACAGGGCCAACAGTGCAGATTCTGACTCCTCTACTCTGGCCTTAAGTTTTTATTGTCTTCTCTCAGAAATCCCATATCAACACATAATGTGTCTATTTTGGGCCCAAACGTGGTCTTTATGTCCAGTATTGCTGCCATAAGTTCATCAAATCGATGTGAGTGATCTGGTGGAGCGCTAATGTTGGGTGCACCTTGTTGCGTTGTGCTTCCTCCATCCACTGTAGATGTCATTGCTTCAGCTTGCGGGGTTGCAATTTGTCCGATTGTGGTGTTCCTATTATGGGTATGGGTACTGGCTGGGCCCTTTGGCGATGAAGTCACAGGCCTTTTCCTCCACTTGGCTTTCCTGTATGAGGCATCTAGTGGTCGACCGCTCGCAACTCATGGGGTGACATTTGGTGTCTCCCTTGCAATGTTGGTCATGACATGTCATGAAACAACACCTTTATATTCTAGTGTGTCTGCGGGGTGGAGGGAGAAAACATGTATGCAGCTTAAGATGCATAAAAGGCAACTGGGGTTCTCGCCCTGTCCAGCTGACCGATCTATAGCCCAAGTTTTTGTATGCACCCACTTTGCAATGAGTGTCTGGTCATCCAGTATATATCTGCAAAAGTTAAAGCAGAGAAGTACTCCCCATGGCTCAGGTCCTGGCTTCTACCTCCTTCAAGATGACGTCTCTTCCACTGCCTGTGAGCTCCCAATCAGCAGTGCCTACTTTGTCTATGGCATCAGTGACTGCTCCGAGAGCATCTTGGTATTCCTATGTGCAGTGCAATTCTTTTCCAAACAGTACTTGTATCGGGCAGATGGTCCCCAGGGCGCAGCACGTCGTTGGGTCCCCGGTACGGGTGCTGCTTTAGGTGTGGGTGGAGAAACACAGCTTCACTGCCAGCGAAGCATCGCTGCAAGAGTGGCCAGGCTCTCCAGCAATTCACCTCCTTGGTGGTGTCGCAGTAGTTCTTCCAATGCTCACCACCTGGTTTCCAGCGGGTGGTCCGGCCCCAGGTCTCATCACATAGCGGGGTGAGTCTCTGAGCGTGTTCAACACATCCCAGGCTGCCGGCTGCTGGATCTACAGGGCAATGGAGAGAGGAGGGGAGGAGAATGTGCTGTTCAGGCTCAGGTCCAATTTCACAATGGTCGGGATATGCGTCGGCCGCTGTGTCAAGTACGGGGCATCGGGGAGGGTCCGGATTCCCAAAGTGCTCACCCCTGAAGGGAATGTCCAGCACTGGGTAGGGGGCGTCGCCTCCCGTGCTGCATCCACCGATGTTCCTCCTTACCTCCCCCTCTCCCTGATGGCGCCTGACGGCACAGCCTCAGCCAAGATTCACAGTTTCAGGCAAACAGGGCGCCACTCAACGACCGTTAGATTGTGCTCTCCTCTGCTCCGAAATCAGGGGTCAGCATAAGCGCAGGGGACTTCCGCTGCACATTAGACCTCGGATAAGTGGCGCGTGACAGTTTAGTTCAGGATAATGTGACAGGCCAGGCATGGAGCTCAACAAAGCGTTTCCTCACTCACCGCCATGTTGGCCACGCCCTCTGTGCACAGTAGCTTCATGATTTAATTAAGGAATTGTGTGCCTCTATCCGACTCCAATTTAGTTGGAAATCCGAACCTAGGAATGAGCTCCATTAGCAATAACTCAGGTACTGTAAGGCCATCACACCTAGTTGGGTAAGCTTTCAACGCATCGAGATAAGATCCATGCAACTGCAAAGGTGAAAAGTTGGGAATCCACTGCCGATAGTAGCCAAACTTTCCCAAGAACATTCTGACCTCTTTTTGAGTACTAGGCAGATTCATCTTCATGATCACCTCCACTCTCTCAGGTGACACTTATCTCTAGCCCTTTTCAATCTGATGGTCTAAGTACTGTACTTAATTTACACTGTACTGAGGATTACTTGGGGATACCTTATATCCATTCTCCGTCAGATGATTCAGTAAGGCAATGGTATCATTCCTGCAAGCGATTTTGGAAAAGGGGGGTGGTGATGGACTGAGTTTCTGAATGATGCAGAATACTCTTACCAAGTCAATAGATCATGGTTTTAATCCATCACCGTTTTTTAGCTCACTGCACCATCCCAGCTCAGAACCTGGCTATATGCAAATTAGTCTGTTCCTGTCCCAGTGCATGATGGGAACAGGGCAAACCAAACTACCAAGCCAATTCTTATACTGGGAAGGAAACAAGCTTCCGGGGACCGGTTTCTGGCATCACAGCCTTCTTTGGCCCAGCTTGCTTGAATCCTGATGGTGCAATGATCAAGGGACTCACGTCTGAGTATACCCTCCCACACATAGTGTGGATAAAACCGATTTTGGAAAAGGGGGGTGGTGATGGACAGAGTTTCTGAATGATGCAGAATACTCTTACCAAGTCAATAGATCATGGTTTTAATCCATCACCGTTTTTTAGCTAACTGCACCATCCCAGCTCAGAACCTGGCTATATGCAAATTAGTCTGTTCCTGTCCCAGTGCATGATGGGAACAGGGCAAACCAAACTACAAAGCCAATTCTTATACTGGCAAGCATCACTCGTCTCAGACACAATGAGAAGGTCATCGAAGTATTGGGCCAGCACTGAGTTTCGGGGCAGAATCAGACTTTCAAAGTTCTTCTTCAAGATCTGATTAAAAATGGATGGACTTTCAGTATACCCTTGAGGGATATAACACCATGTTAAGACCTGGTTTTCCAGCCGAAAGCAAACAAAAATTGGCTTTGCTCATGCAATGGAACAGAGAAAAATACCTCACAGAGGGCAATCACTATAAACCATTCAGTTTCACAATGAATCTGGAATAAGATCACAGATAAATTTGGTTCCACAAGACAACATGGGATAATTATCCTGTTAATTGTCCTGAGGTCATGGATAGTGTAATATTTTTCACTAGGATTCTGCAAGCCCATAATAGGAGAGTTGCACGGACTTCCCATGATCTCCTTTAGAATGTCCTATGCGATCATGGACTCAAATACAGGTGTAGTCCCTGCCACTGTTTCTGGGGTAAGATTTACTGAGGCGATCTTGGAAATTCTGCATTTGGCCAGACCTGTATGAGGACTGACTCGACTCCTCGAATCAGTTCGATCTCCTCTCCGGCAAAGTCCCACATCACTGCCGAAATAGTGTCTCTGAGATCTAATGGCAAGTCTTCCACTGTCAGTAAGGATACATAGGAGTGCAAAAGTTCTGGTTTGCCAATTTGAAAGCAATGTCTTCATCAATGGTTTGCAACTAAATTCCCTTTTGTGTTCAATATATGGCACAATTCAGTTTACACAACAGATCATGTCCTAACAAACACACTGGGCTTGAATCACACACCACAAATTGATGGTGGTCCTGGAAGGTTCTGATTTTCACTATCACCTCTTCCGTCAAAGGATTGTCATCTGTTTGTTAGCGACTCCCTCAACTTCGATCAATTTTCCTGAGAGGGGCAGTTTGGGGACTGTTGCAGACCTCACAGTAGAATGGGCAGCACCAGTATCAATCAAGAATGTAATCGGATGACCACCGATGTCTGCTTCTACGTATGGTCCATTGTGGTTTACCTTTAAGACTGCGCCAAGTTTAGAGTCTTCCTCCCCCATCAGGCGCGTCATAAGGACGTGTCCAGACCAAATCGATCCACAGATTTCATCAAGGGCATCTAATGGTATGTCGGATTTCTCTATGGAATTCTCTGAGGCTGCGGCACTGCCACTAATTAGCTCTGATTCACTCCCGCATTGAATGATCTTGGCCTGGTAACTGTCGGCAACTGGTTCACCCCATCTGCCAACTGTATGAGTTCTCCTCCCTGCTTTTGGTTCGCAGAATATAGGTGACACTTAACATTTCCAGTGCCTGATCTTGTGACACAAATGGCATGCCATGGACTTTTTCATGGTGGCTACATCTATTCCTGTCTTTGGATCTCTAGGAATACTTCTCCCTCTTCCCTGAACTGTGGACCCGCCAACCTTCTGTACTTATATGCCTCCTGGGGTGTTACCCTGACCACGGGCTTCAGCTACGATCACCCGTGTTCTCCCTTCTGGGCATTAAGCATTTGGACTAACATCAGTTTCTCCTTTATCCTCCTCCTATGTTTGGACTTCACCTCATCACTGTAGTACCTGCAATAATGAAGAATTTCATCCACAGACTTTTTTTGCCAACAGATCAGATGCTGTTAGTTCATGAGGCTGATCTCTGGCCTTAGTCCAGTCAAAAATCTGGACACAAATTGTCCCATGTCTTTGGGGTCAAGGGTATCTAACCCGCTGTACTGCTTAAAGCCCTATAACAGCCTTTTGTAATAGGCATATACCAACTCTTTAGTTTGCTGAGTCACTCGATCTATTTTAACGTAATCAATGTCCTGTGGGGCTATTTTGGACTGCAACCATGTGATAACCTGATCCTACTTTTTCATGACCAACAACATAGGACCATGAGTCACTGAGTTCCATTCTGGCTCAGCACTAGACCACTCAACAGCTATCTTACAAGCAGATCATAGATCACTAGGAACCATGATTTTGAACAAGGTATTGAAATCAATGTACAACACCTTTGATATTTTAAGAAAGTGATCAATTGCTTATACCACTCAGCAGGCTACTATCTTAGTCTAGGGAAATCATTTGTGAATGCAGCAAGATCACCCAACTCCCAGGGACATGCACATAAATTCCGCTAGGCATCTCCCTCAATGGGTATGCCTCTATATCCTGCATTATCCCCCCTAGAGGAGGCATCTCTCCTGTCATCTTTCTTGCACTCTTCTTCCTCGACCACCTCTCTTCCCACTTATCCAGGTCCTTAATCCTATTATCAATTCCCGTATGTGTCTCTTTAACCAAGTCACTCTCTTTTCCTCTAACTCTTGGTCACTGTAGGTACGCCTGTGATTTCCCGGCAATGCCTTCATTCAAGATAAATCTACCCCATACCACTGAGCCAAATCAGACAACTACTCATGTGCTTGCCTTGCCTTCTGGGTGACAACCTTGGCCATAAACAACAAGTCATCTGGCTCAAAATCCTCTCTTCTGGCTAGATGTAGACTCCAACAAATGATGTCCTCCAATTCAGCCTTCATTCTCACTACATCGACTAGGTCCAACTTCAGTGCAGCCTTGATGTTATCCTGATTCGACTTACTATTATGACTCTCTTTGCTGTTGTTATGGTTCCTTAACCATGACTCTAATTCTGTGATGTCTAAGACATTTTGGTTCTTAGATGTTCTCTGACTGGTATTTGCTCCTTGCGGAGTACTGCTAGATCCTCTCACAGGAGTTTCCCACATTTGCAGATGTGAGCAGGTGATT
Source organism: Lissotriton helveticus (assembly GCF_964261635.1). Taxonomy (NCBI): domain Eukaryota; kingdom Metazoa; phylum Chordata; class Amphibia; order Caudata; family Salamandridae; genus Lissotriton; species Lissotriton helveticus. The sequence continues at coordinate 1,297,503,955 of NC_136063.1, read as the reverse complement.
TCATAGGTACAGATATTATAGTACTAAAACCAACCCGTACTCTGGAAGGATCAGCAGTAGCCGCCAGAGGGGTACTGTAATTCCATAGGCACCAAAGGACAAAAACCCTCATTTGTGCTCCCTGTTCTTCGCAAAGGAGTCCCTTCCGCTTGCATGGGCTGTCTCTGGCTAAGGCTTCCAGTTGGGCCTGAGTCATAAACTGGAACATAAGGTCCAATGGTAACCGGTACTGTAAGAGCTTCCGGCAACCATGACGTAGCGCTGTCACCACTCGGTGTGACACCTCCCAAAATAGACACTCCTGTCCCCCTTGTCCCTGCCGATATCATTCCCATGACCCCTGGATCAACAGCCACTGGGGCTGACACATCTCCCACATTTTCGGTGTCTTCAGAACTTTATCCCACTTCTGCCGATTGTGAACTGTAAGGGGGCAGATGCTCAGCTAACAATCCATCCAACCAGCTGTCTTTGTTATCATAACCATCATCCCATTTGCCCTTCTCCCCATTTCTGTGTTTTGCGACTCTCCATCAACCAATACTGGATATAACCTCTCTCCCTCAATAGTATTCACTCTCCACCTCTTAAACGTTGCATCACACTGTGCATCCTGATACGCTTTCATGATTTTCTTCCTTCATTCTCGCTTGGTATTTCTCTCTCTGCTTGGCATGACCTGCACACATCTACGCATCTAGCGCGTCAAACTGTGCAGGTTTTGGCAAGGGTCACATCGCAAACATCGTCCCTCTAAGTTGGTTCAATACATCTAACCTGAATGAACCAAAGCATGGAAATGACAATTCCCCCTTATTTTCAGTGATTTTATACCAATTTTGGAGCCAAATTATAGTATGGAGCCTAACTGTTTGTCACCATATGGTGAGCTAGAGTATCCTCGGTTGGTGCCTCTTCGCCTACTCAATTAACAACCCCTTCATCACCTCTGAAGGGACCCTGCAATACCCTAAAGTATTGCATGATTACTGACACTTTTTAGAATTTCCCCATCACAAATGCAATATTTGTCCAAATGATACGGCAAAATGATTTCTGCCATCCACAGAGTATTCCCAATGACCACCAACAAATCCCAGCGTGGCTTTACACCAAATGACCTATCACAGCACTGCAAAATCTGATGTCAATCTTACTCCTTGCAGCAACTCACCGTCCTTCACAATTTCTCTGTACATATTCACTCACACAGTCATCTTAAATCCGCAATTTTCTGCTATTCTAAAAGATTGATAGAATTCAACCATTCAAGAGCATTCGCACACAGTAACCCTTAACCAGCATGGATCACCCAAATCAGCATGGTTACCCCCTGTACCCAAGGTCCACTAGACAGTTCCTCATATGCCGCATTCAGACAAATTTCCCTGTCTTAGCTGGAACTGCCAATGACGTCTCACGACAACTGCTCGATTCTCCAGTCAGACAATCACAATCGTGGTGCCTTCTACACCTTTTAATATCCCGGAATCTTAGGCCACTTCAGGACCCACAACACAAATCTCAATCCTTGGGCCAGGTCAGATCAAAATCCACATTCACTCGACTCTCACTCTAACTCCGGAAGACATCATACAATCAAACCATTCCCACAAACTATCATCCTACACACATCCTGATAATACTCACTCCGCTGCTGATCTCGCTGCACCGTCAAACTTTGTTGGTCTCCACCGAATTCTGTTACCTTCCATTCTTAATTATTGGGTTCTGGTTTGGGCCTTTTGGTGTTCTAGACTCCATCTATGCTTAGCCAATTTGAGAATCACCCCTTACTTTATGTGCTGACAATCCTACTCTGCTACCAACTGCAAGTGGACATTTTCTAGTTGTTCTGGAACTTTTCTAGAGATACTCTCAGATAGATCTTTTTAGAAACATGAGATTGCGAAGGGAAGAAAATCATTAATACATAGACAATTTATAAACACCGCTTCTTGATACATAATAATAAGATGACAATTAAGGAAGGTTAGCTACAAAGCCACAAATAACTGAATATAAACACACATCAACACAAGAGTATACAAATACAAAAGAGACAGCATGAAGCCAAATCTAGGCACCCGATTCAGACTGTGCAATATGAACAAAACTATTAACTTGAGAAGGAGGATGCAAACAATCAAGAAGTAAGAGTCAAAATTTCCCTGCCTTGACAGTCGGTGAATGAAAAGCATTTAAATCTATCCCTACTTCATAGCTAAGATGGCATCCCTATGTTAATGAATAAGCAGCTGTAATGGAAAGAAAAATGTGTCAGTCATGGAGTCTTTCTAAGAAATCAACAAAATTGGACACTTGTTACACTGTTTGACTGTTGGTTCAGTGCAAAGTAAGGAAACCCTCAGAGAAGTCAGTGTATAGTTAGGTTAGCGGTATATTTGCTTCATCCGCCCCACACTGTCATTCATGCAGTTATCATCGGGTTTTTCCTCTTGGTGTGTACTGCTAGCCTCATCCAGAGGCACCTCTAGTCTCGAGTGCAGTGTCCAGAGACAAAAAGGATTTTTCCCAAAAGGATAGGATAAAAATGAAAAGGATTACCCACGAAAAATTTAATATTTGGGCAAGTTTTCATTAATTAAAAATAGCGAATACTCATAAGTAGGCCAAGTTACGGGACTGTATGGTATTACTCAAGATATATAGTCGACATGTTTCAGCTCTATTGGGCCGGGCGGTCTGTAGAGCTTTCGTCAGGACTTACAAAGGGTAGGTACGAACAAACACATATAAAGCTACTCACACGAATTGTGCGGTATTCCCACAACTCTATACATTGATATGAGTATGGTATTCTTCTCGATCTGGGGCAGAGTCAGCACAAGGCAGGAGGAAGGACTCCATGCGGCTCTGTGGCGACTTCAGGTACCCCTGTAGGAAGTAGAAGTTGTAACTACAACAATCCTTTTCATTTTTATCCTATCCTTTTGGGAAAAATCCTTTTTGTCTCTGGACACTGCACTCGAGACTAGAGGTGCCTCTGGATGAGGCTAGCAGTACACACCAAGAGGAAAAACCCGATGATAACTGCATGAATGACAGTGTGGGGCGGATGAAGCAAATATACCGCTAACCTAACTATACACTGACTTCTCTGAGGGTTTCCTTACTTTGCACTGAACCAACAGTCAAACAGTGTAACAAGTGTCCAATTTTGTTGATTGCTACTGAATATTTCCGGGGAAAGAAACGGACACTGTTAATTCCTCATCCCTCCCAGTTGATTAATTGCGTCTTTCTAAGAAAACCTTCCACCATTTGGATGGGCCGAGTAGCATAAAGCCACTATCGCAAGAGGAAGAGCTCTTTCTGAGATGCCCCCACTCCAAAGGCAAGAAAGATGTGGCCTTGTCCCTAATTCCAACAAACCGTTATCCACCATTCCAAGTTCCCATCATGCACCTCTCACACGTACTTCACACTTGGTACAGCCATAAGCGTACTTTTCCACAATGTTCTCCATGTACATCCTTTGCAACAATTCATCCTTAGTTTGCAACTCAATTCCTGTGTGGAACCGACTTCTCTCCATATCACCCCCAAGTCCTGCGATTGTAACTTCTTCTCTCTTTGCCAAGCTGCTTAAATAAGACAATATTTGGCCTAAAGAATGCTCTTCCATCTACAATTTAAAATGTGAGAAAGAACAGCTTCCACAGCGCACATGACATTCAGTACATTAATCCTAAACTGGGAGTTTGTCAGGGTTGCATTTCAGGCCTACAGCTTTAGCTAACATAATAACGCATCATTTAAACATTATGAGTTGCATAACTACATTTCATTTCAACTGTCACATTTACTAAATTGTAGAAAGTATTGTTATTAGGCCGATTTAGTAAATGAGTAATGTCAAACTTCACAACACAGCTTCTCCATGTTAGCGTTTTCTGCTAGTTAACATTCATTTCCTATGTTAACTCTTCATACTACTTGTCAATAAACTAGAATATGTCACGTAAATACGTTAAAATGATTCACAATCCTAAAACATACATTTACACAAGACAGGATTATATGCGGGTGCTCTCTACACTTGATTATGATGCACCCGACAAATGGATTAAATGCAAATACTAAATCTCCACTCTATCAAACACGTTAAAGAGATAAAATTCCAGAAAACAAAGTACTAACCTTTGGGAGATAATTACTCTGAATTCACTCAGCACAACACTCCATATATCTATATGACCAGCTTCAATCCTGTTTGATACAGGTGATGACAAAAGTCAGAGATTGATTGTATATCCACAAGCCAATACACCTTTGAAGGTTTTGGGTGTCCCTGAACATCTATGACATGAAGATGTGGGATTACTAGAGTCACAATGGGCAGGCACAACCCACCACTCTTTGGGATTGCATATTCAGATTGCCTTGTGAGGATCAGTGCAGATACTCAAATAGGAACCCACAGTTCTACATGCCACTCACTCATGCATGTAACAAGTCAGTGAATGAGCATTTAGGAATACAATTGCAGATGACCCATCAACTGCCAAATGCACACTGACCAACATGAAGACACTAATGCTGATGGTACCAGTGATATTTGCACTCTCATGTCATTCGATAACCAGTACTTACCAATGGTAACTGTTGTACAGTCATTACATGTACTTTGAACTGAATGTCATGTCACAAGCAATAGGGCCAACATCAAATGTGAGACAGTAGTGAGGGTACACCACTCCTCACACAAGCAAGGCCAGTTGCCTGTGTGGTACAAGTGTTACCCAGATTTACAGAAAACTAAGTATGGGCGAAATTTGCAAATTCGCGGTCCGCGAATTTGTGCGAAATGGCAAAAAAATCAGCGAGTTCGCGAATCTTCCCGCGAACTCGCGGATTTTTGTGCCAGTTGCACAAATATGTAACCACGTGTGCCTGTAACTTTGCCAGCGCGCCAAAAGGCGCCGAGGTTCCTTGAGTGAGCTGGCCATTATAGTGGGGACGGACGGGAAGACGTTTCATACCGCTAGTGTGTGGGGGACGGGGCCTATCAGGCGGGGCTTCTATGCGAGTTCACATGCATCTTGTTTATAAAGGGTCAGAGACCGAGCAGAGCAGCAGATGAGGAGAAAGCAGCCTCCTGGTCACAGGAGCTACACAGAGATGGCGCTCGGGAAACTCAGGGATGCAAAAATACGTTTGGCACAGGACCCCAGAATCCTTCAGATGTCCAGGATAGCTCTGCTGTGTGTGTTGGTACAAAGCCATTCTGATCCTGCTCAGTGGGTTCCGTCGCATGCAGCTGCTGCTGCTGGACAATGTCCCATCTCATACTAAACTGCCCCTTATTGACATATGCAGGCGCTGGGCAGTAGGGTGCACTGGCATGCGGATGCTCCACGCCTGGTACATGCGCATACCGGTGCCAGGGGGGACACGTGTTTATTGGTGCTGTGTAGCAAGTTATGACTTTATATTTTGACTGCACCAGACGGTGGTACCACCTACACAGATCAGGAGCATCCAGGCACCAGACTTCATGGTGCAAGAGCATAATGGTGCTGTGCGGTACGGGTATATATGTACTTGGGGCAGGGGGACACTTAGCACAATGTGTGCTCACACCCAAAGAGCTCCCAGGCAATTGAGCACAAATGATTTTCACACTGAGAGGGCTCCGGGGCAGTTCAGCAGCACGGGGGCTCACACCCACTGGTCCATGGGGCAGTTTAGTAGCGCGTGGGCTCATAACCCCTGGGCCACTCAGCAGCGCGGGGGCTCACACCCACAGGGCTCCCGGGCAGTTTAGCAGTACCACCCTCTGGTTCATCACTGCCACCCTCTAGTTCATCACTGCCACCCTCTGGTTCACCACTGCCACCCTCTGGTTCACCACTGCCACCCTCTGGTTCACCACTGTCACCCTCTGGTTCATCACTGCCACCCTCTGGTTCACCACTGCCACCCTCTGGTTCATCACTGTCACCCTCCGGTTCATTACTGCCACCCTCTGGTTCATCACAGCACCCTCTGGTTCACCACTGCCACCCTCTGGTTCACCACTGCCACCCTCTGGTTCACCAGTGCCACCCTCTGGTTCATCACTGCCACCCTCTGGTTCATCACTGCCACCCTCTGGTTCGCCACTGCCACCCTCTGGATCATCACTTCCACCCTCTGGTTCATCACTGCCACCCTCTGGTTCATCACTGCCACCCTCTAGTTCATCACTGCCACCGTCTGGTTCACCATTGCCACCCCCTGGTTCACCACTGCCACCATCTGGTTCATCACAGCACCCTCTGGTTCACCACTGCCACCCTCTGGTTCACCCCTGCCACCATCTGGTTCATCACAGTACCCTCTGGTTCACCACTGTCACCCTCTGGTTCACCACTGCCACCCTCTGTTTCACCCCTGCCACCATCTGGTTCATCACTTACACCCTCTGGTTAATCATTGCCACCCTCTGGTTCACCACTGCCACCCTCTGGTTCATCACTGCCACCCTCCGATTCACTCCTGCCACCCTCTGGTTCATCACTGTTACCCTCTGGTTCACCACTGCCACCCTCTGGTTCACCACTGCCATCCTCTGGTTCACCACTTCCACCCTCTGGTTCATCACTGTCACCCTCTGGTTCATCACTGCCACCCTCTGGTTCATCACAGCACCCTCTGGTTCACCACTGCCACCCTCTGGCTCACCACTGCCACCCTCTGGTTCACCACTGACACCCTCTGGTTCACCACTGCCACCCTCTGGTTCACCACTGACATCCTCTGGTTCATCACTGTCATCATCTGGTTCACCCCTGCCACCATCTGGTTCATCACTGCCACCCTCTGGTTCATCACTGCCACCCTCTGGTTCATCACAGCACCCTCTGGTTCACCACTGCCACCCTCTGGTTCACCACGGCCACCCTCTGGTTCATCACAGCACCCTCTGGTTCACAACTGCACCTTCTGGTTCATCACAGCACCCTCTGGTTCACCACTGTAGATTATGGGGAGAAAGCATACCTGCCCAGCCTCAACCGGGGCTGGTTAATGTGTTACTGAATTTGAGCTTTAAGTCCAGCACCTGCTTCCTTATCTGTAAGTGCTTCCTGTTGTGGTTTAATTTTTGTGACAGCCTGGAGCATTGTGCCATACTTGTAACTATTCTCTGACCCTGCTTCGAGGGTCAGAGCAGGGTCAGAGAATAGATGCAAGTAGGCAACAACTCTGGAGGCGACGCTCAGGAAGCACTTACAGGGTTACAGCAGGTGCCCAAGTTGAAGTTAATTTCTTTGTAACCATTTTGTAAATGGTTACAAAGAAATTAGCTTCAACCTGGGCACCTGCTGTAACCCTGTAAGTGCTTCATGTACTTCAATTTTGGAAAATCTGCCCCGCACGCGATTTCGCGGATTTTTCTGCAATTTCGCGAGATTCGCGGACCACGAAATTACAGAAAATCCGCAAATTCCGCGAACGGAATGGATTTTACGCCCATGCTTACAGAAAACATGAGATGATTACTCACTTCACTCAGCCAGGTGCCTGCTCAAAAGGAGAGGATTGGATGTGGACTGTACTCTTCTATCTTCAACGTCAGGAAGACAATAGCCATAGCACATCAGCATGCCCATAATACCACACTTACAGTAACAATGACTCAACTTGTATGTGACACAGAGTAACATGTAAAACTCTGGCCAGGACTCACCGCTTGTTGTTGCTGTTGGTCCCTCAACTACCCATCAAGGTCCGGGTAGGCAACCACCAGAATGCAGTCCATCGAGCAGGTCAAAGTCCGGCATGTGCCCTTTCCATGTTGGGGTGACTTCCCCAGAAGGACCTCCATGATCTTCCAGATCCATCACATAGATCCTCCCACCTATTCTAGCAGCGAGCACTATGACGGTTGTAGACCCCCGCAGTCCGCACCTTCTGGCTGCTGGCTTTCCATATGGCCTTCTTCTGATGACCATTGTCCTGTATGAATGCAATAGATGTAGAAACAGTTTGTAACTGGAAATTTGATGAGAACTGTCAGCTTGATGCATATCATGTTGACATGCAGCACAAGCCTTCAGCAAGAGTCAACATAGTACATGTGTCAATGTCACAACTAAGCACAACTGCATCATGGACACACACTTTTTTGTTAATCTGATGACTAACCTCAACCCTGGTCATGACCTACACTGACTAAGCCACCCCACTAATATCATGGAGGCCATGCCCATCCCACATTGAATGTGATGTGAAGTGCCGTAACACACAACACACCATTTGGCACTTCTGAAGGGAAAACCACCTGTGTATGACTCTCCAGACACCTTTCCTGCCCATTTTATTGATGCATATGGTCCTTAGTGGCAAGAAGCACAGTATACACAACAGCCTAAAACTAGGGTCACAAGGTAAGGACTGGTATTTGTGACACTGAGAGCTAGCTCTCTGAGGCTGCGTGGGCATGTGGACTACTTATTTGAGTATCATAGTAAGTCACCATAAGTTTGTGTGGTATATACTGCCATCACAGGACACCCCTTTTGCCACATGAGGCACTATAACAGTAGTGACAATGAACATATCATTGAATGTGTTACATGATGGAGAATATTGTAGCCAAGCAGATGAATCACATTTTGAGATATTTTCAAAAGTCACCCACTATCTACGCTTTTCATGTCTCAGATGTGCAATATGCCTATACAGTTGGAGCTGGTGTTGTTATACAAGGGGGGTTGTACCCATATGGTCAGTGGGACCTGGGTGATCAGTAGCGTTATATATAGGGGGTCCCAGACCAAGAACACAATTCCTGTTTTTAAACACACACTATTTAAATGAATTTTGGAAACACACACTAAATGAAGGTGACCAGTGTTTTTAATCCACTGTACCAGGCAAACAATCAATATTGAGAAATCAGACATAAAATATACATGATTCAATGCGCCCACAAAGAGAGGGGGAGGGGGGAGGTGCAGGGAGGGGGATGTATTTCACTGGATTTTACATCACTAGTTAACATTCAAGAACAACAACATAATACATAGTTCAAAACGTAATTCCACATACATGAAAAACCATGGAACATGACATATATCATAGCAAAAAATTCCTAAGGAGATACTCCTATAATGATTAATATATCAAACTAGGGTTAGGAGTTCCTGGTTGTAAGGTGTAGATGTCCTTTTACGTTTCGACCCCGATGGTGTAGGACAGTGGATCCTTACTGCGTGGGTCTTCGTCAGGACGTGATGGGTGAAGGGGAGGGGAATGATGGGGCGTTTAACTCTGCGCAAAAAATTATAAAAATGTAAAAATTGTTACTCAACCGGTCTCAAATGAGTCCCGACACAACTACAGAATTAAGGACAAAAGAGTCCATTTATTAAAAATCAAAAGAAAGGAAGTAGTAGGAGGTTCATAAAGAATGAGAAATACTGGGTGGGCTAAAAGCCAAATAGTTATCTCATGCCACGGAAAAACCAAGAGACTGCCATATGTGTCTGAAAACCTTATTACCAATGTGACCCATTGAGACAGGTAGGATTTAACTGGAAAGACTCTTACACGACAGAACATTAAATACCTGGCACACCGGGAAGGTCTCGTCAGGCGGTTATGCAAAAAGGGGGGGCTGCCACGTGTGGAGTCAAGATCTGCCGTATGAAATCAAAATTCAAAACCACATTTGTAAGCAAATCCCAAGTGGGGTGTTGAGACTGAGGTAAGGCTGTATAGATAAAGGGCCCTACCTTGTTGTAAAAACCGAGGGTTAAGTCATGGGTCAAAGTGATTGCCGGCTACATCTGAAAACAACGGTGAACAGCGTGTCAGTAGCACAGTCGCTCTCTCAAATGAATCAGTGAAGACTCAATACAGCTCAAAACTCACCAGTGTGGGTTGTACACCGTGCTAAACCGGCTCTTTATCCACAAATTAATTTGAGTGACGTGCGTTGTCAAGCTTGGCTCCGCAGTATTACTCTGCAAAAACATTGATAGACATCTTAGGAAACCGCCCAGCGTTTTAGAAATACGCCTCGCTGCTCCCAGCCAGGGGGAAGACTCACCCGCAGTATGGTTTGAAGGGCCGACCGGCCTTATTCCAAAAAGACCAAATCTTTTTCAGTGGCGCGCGTTGTCAGAAAAGCATCTGCAGTGTACAAATCTGCAATACACAAGGTGAAAGGCAGCTTTAGGAAGCAGCCCAGCGTTACCAAATACGCATGGCTGCTCCCAGCCAGAGGGGAGACTCACCCGCAATGTTGTTGAAAGGGCCAAACATCTACACCTTACAACCAGGAACTCCTAACCCTAGTTTGATATATTAATCATTATAGGAGTATCTCCTTAGGAATTTTTTGCTATGATATATGTCATGTTCCATGGTTTTTCATGTATGTGGAATTACGTTTTGAACTATGTATTATGTTGTTGTTCTTGAATGTTAACTAGTGATGTAAAATCCAGTGAAATACATCCCCCTCCCTGCACCTCCCCCCTCCCCCTCTCTTTGTGGGCGCATTGAATCATGTATATTTTATGTCTGATTTCTCAATATTGATTGTTTGCCTGGTACAGTGGATTAAAAACACTGGTCACCTTCATTTAGTGTGTGTTTCCAAAATTCATTTAAATAGTGTGTGTTTAAAAACAGGAATTGTGTTCTTGGTCTGGGACCCCCTATATATAACGCTATACAGTTGGAGCAGCACTATTAGAAAAGTGTCAACAGGCGTGATCGGATGCAGCAGCTTTTTGGTCTAATGCATTGGGAGCTCTTGACAGCGGTTATTGGCTAACCTTCCGTAATGCCTTCTTCACCTGTGTGCGACCTGTGGTACCGGATGCACTAGCATCTGGTAACCTTTTCAATGGGCCTTGGACGTCTGCCTGTACACTACATCACCAGCTGCCCTGGGTTATGTACTGTTGATTGGTCCGTTGATGCTCCATAGGCAGGGCTGTTTCGTGGGTATGCAGCTTGTGTACGATTCTTTACTAAGACCAGCGGACAAAGCGAGTACCGTTGCCCTTGCACAGCACCTCTTGGATCTGAGTTTCATCAAGATCGACAGGTTGCCCTGAAATACTCCTTGCAACTTAAGGATATGAGGAGCACATCTGTTCCTATAAAGTACCTAATTGGATGGCAACACTTTTTAATATGGTCAGTTCTGACGACTTACTGGAGCTCATGGTATTCCACTTGTCATGCAAAGTTTTTGGCCCGGAGGATATGCTGTAATTGGATATTTTTTTGCTTACTAAATTTCCTTCTTCATGTTTACTTTATATCACAATCCTGCTTTAGCTTCTTAATTCCTGATTATCCCCTGATGGAGACCCTTTGTTTCTGCTTACCAGTGACTTCTGTATTAGTCCAGGGCTAATGTCCTGACCAAGGGGAGGGTGTCACGCGGCCCATGGGGACATTGCTAAATTAGCAGAGCACACTGCAGACTGTCCGCTGCTTTGCACATGTTACTACAGAAGTTATTTTGCAACTGCCTCTTTTGATATTTTGAGAACCTACTGCTGTGTTTGCGCTTTGCAGGTTCCTGGGATTTAGTCTGAACATTGTGAACAAGGTTGAACAACAATGCACCTTGTTACTCTGTTCTGGTCAGGCCCTAGAACCTAGACAAAACATACAGATGTAGCTGTTGTTTGGGAATACATACTTTGGTATTATTGGAATAAATGGATATGTAGGGGACTCTTGGAGTGGGATCTTTCCAGAGAGAAGACCATGACAGCACCTATGATGTAGAACTACCATCTATAGAATGAGGTACGGGGTCTGCAGAAAACACCCAGCGATCTTCTATTATATAATCATCTTGCTTCAATACAAGGGGAGGGAGGTTAGGCTACGCTGTCTCTCATTATGACAGCTTCTTTTTTGACATACTGACTACTTGTTATGCTGACCGTATTTGTCTTATGCATTCTTTTGCTTATTGTGGGATGTATACTACATTTTAGAGCACGTTAGTTAAAATAAATATTTTAAACTTGTTTGTGTCTCTGTCAGATCTTATTGTGGATGAGAACATGAGTGTGAGTGAAAGGGAGTGTCTTGCAACCGCTATTCCTGAGAGAGTTGGAATTGTTATGTTTCTGGGCTATCTAATCACCTGTTCCTCTGTGGGTGAGTAGGAGGGCAAGTGAATCACTATAACTAATCTGTCCTGGGCTCATGGGTACTAAGGAGGTGGGATGACTCAGTCCCTATCTACTAAGGTCCCATAATCCTATGCATAGTTCTGTGTTTACGCAGAATCCCTGCAACAAGAAAGTCAGCGTTCCCCAACCAGCCTTGGTTGTTTGCACTGCTGAGGAATCCTACAACACCACGGGAAGTCTGCTTCAATGAGGACCATAGAAGAACAAGGCAGCCAGTGGAGTGGGGGTCTTGGCTCCTGAAATTCAGATTCAGATGTCTGGACTGGACTGGGGGAGGCCGCCTCTATGTATCTGGGAAGTTGAGTAAACTCTCCATGGCCTGCTGCATACTCCACAACATTGCAGTGCAATGGAACTTCCATCACAGAGGATGCAGGCCATGAAGACACACGGGTGGGGTCCCTGGAACGGCAAATGAAGATGATGATAGTGGTGAAGAGTTAGAAGCTGTCTTGCATCAGGATCTCATCCAGAACTACATCTCCTGACAGTAAGTAAGGTGTGAGATGTGATGACTGACTAGTCTGGCAACTCCTGTAGTGATGTTGTGAGTAGGATGTTGATGCTACATACTTGGACTATAAGGCTCTATAAAGATCTTGGAAAAGGTGTTGGTAATGTAAGTATAGCTTTGTTAAGCTGTAAATGTTGTTTTGTACTTTGTTCTCTAGATGTTGACAATGTGATGTGGGTCATATGTATGTTTTCTTAGCTATTGTCTGTGTTGGTCTATTTTAGGTACCTTCACCATGTTATCTTCATTTAGACATTTCAGGGTTGTTACATTATCAGGTATATGATGTTGTTGAGATGTACAAAGTGGACATGGATTCTTCCTGGGAATCTCTCTCACAGAGATTGGGTTTAAAATGCCGGATCTAGGAAAATTTCACAACAATAGGATGGAAGTATCCTGGCTTCCATTGGATATGATATGTTTCTTGTGGTGCTTTGGTTCTAATGCAATATGTGTGCCATCACGTGTTCCAACACAATGTTGTGTTGTGCCCAAATGATGCTATCCAGCCTTTACATTGGCAATTCCTCATTGTCTATGAACTGGATGTAGCTGTTGCTGTGTCTCCTCATTGTAGTGCAAAGTGCTTGTAACACATCACTGACATTTGTTTGTAGCATTATACCAGATGCAAGCAACAGTGGAATGAAAATACCCAGTAGGCAGAAACTGTTGTAATGACAAGTGTCAGTTTTTCTGTTACTTTTCTGTAGAATTCTTTTTTTGGGTGGTTAAAATTGCTCCAGCTGAGGATGTAGACCTAATTTATTGTTGCCTATTGTGTGGGATATTGTCAGATGTATCCCCTCCTTCCATGTTGTGAGAGTCTGCAAATGATTATGTGAACACTGACCCAGTATAACCGAAACATTTCTTATTTGCTAAGTGTCTGAGATCATGCCAGCCTATAATTTTGAATGATGGAATAAAGATGTTGTAAGCCCAGTCCCTTCTATTTATGTGTAGCTGTGACTTGGTACTGATCCTAATTTTTCAATTGTTTACAGACAAAATATCCATGCTTCCAGAAGTACCTAACTCTGACATTGCAAAGTTCACATGGTAGTAGGATTCACAATGTTATACGTGCGAATTGCAACAGGGGAAAATGCTTTGGTGATGTGTTTTCATTTGAGCGAACAAGCCCAAAAAATCAAGGAAAAAATTAAATAGTGACAACTAAAATGTGAAGTCTTTAGTCATGGTGGATGAAACCATTGTTTTACAGTCCATTTGTTCTGGAGTTCAATGTCCAACATACTTCTCCCATCAGATATGGAAAAGTTGTCAAGTTTAGTCAACATGTAAATGTGTAGCACACACTGAACAACATTAGGGGCAAGGTTACTTACTGGCAGTGGTGGGTATCTTGCCGTACTGAGCTCCTGTCTTTTTCGGTGGACGTCTGCTCGGTCAGACAGGGGCAATCTGAAGCTGCTGAAACATGGGTGCTTGCAGGCGTATTATCCTCTGTCAGGGCTTCCCTTCCTGTGGCTGTGGCAGATGTTGATGGCTCAGATTTACTTGGGCCAAAGGAAGGGGTAGATGCTGGGGGAAAGGCCCTGTAGAGGGTGGTATTTATGTCCCTCAGCACCCCAACCAGGGAGGCAACCTTGGTGCAAAGGCTGGCCACCTTGGTGCAGATGCCAGCCACCTCCATGTGGAAACTGGCCACCTCAGTGTGGATGACGACCATCACAGAGTGGTTGTCAGCAACCTCCTGGTATGTGTCCCACTGCATCTCCTTCATTTTCTGGATTTCAGTCAAAAGCTGGTCCATCACACTTTGGGAGTCCTAGTAGAGTCCCAGGACTTGGGTGATGGCAGCCTGGGTGTTTGTGTCCTCTGCTGACTCACTCTGTGGGCCCACATTTACCCTCCCATAATGCCTACCCCCGACCTGTGTCCTTGGTACAGACTGCACACTCCCACTTGGTCCTGGTTCCTCCATGACTCAGGTGGTGCTAGCCGGATCAGAATTCAGGACTAATGTGCACAGGAGGGTAGTCACTGTGCTAGCTGCACATGAGGGTAGGGGGCAGTGGTAGCCGCTATTGTCTTAGCTGTGGTGGGAGGTTTGGGTGTGGGCACATTGAGCCGCACTGTTGGCTTCTATCCAAGTTAACCAGATGGGTCAGGACCGCCATCCACGTCCGCCTCTCCAGGAGCGTTGTCATCACTGGGGGAGTCTTGCTGGGAGGGGAGGAACTCTGTTTAGTTTCCAAATGCTGCTCGGGTTTAGTGGTGGATTGACCTGTTGGGTAATGAAGTATATTGTTAATGGTGAAAGTGAGGTATCTACATATACATTGTTTGTGTCAAAGTTAATGGGTACCTAGGATGGAACAAAATAGTTAGAGATTAGTATTGTCGGGCTATTAGCGTGGAGTTGAAATTGGTTACTAGACATTTGTAGCTATTTGATCAAAGTGTTTGATTTCATTAGCTCACTAGATGTGAAACTATGTGGCATTTTGGCTTTAGGGATAGATAAGTCAACTCCAAAACTCAACTACCAACACAGTGTAGTAATTCCATGTGTTTTTGTCCATTCCAAGGCCTAGTTTTGTCTATTTTAGGCAAACACCCAGCTCGTTTGTATATCTAGCATTTTTCATCATGTGAGAAGTGCAGAGTCAAGGGGTCACATGGTAGTGCTAATGAGCTGAGTTTCCTTTATGGCTGACATATATTAGGGGTACGTCATTGTTATTGTTTCACTCATGCCAGCAATAGTTTCAGTTGATGGCTTCAGGACATCAGCATCAAAATATGCATACATATATCTGAGTGGAGCATTGTTTGCACATTGCAGACTCCATGATGAGTGAAGATCAGTTGTAAAATGTGAGACAAGGGAGAAGGGACAATAGAAGTCTAGCATCTAGCTTAGAGTTCCAATCAAAGGGCCTCATGGTAGTAGTGGTAGCTTTTCAATGTCATTTTAGCAACACTTGACAAATGGTAACCTGCTTGAACAGTTAACATCAGTTGTAAGATGGGAGAAAAGTGAAAAGGGGCAAAAACAGTGTTGCATATTGGTTAGAGTTCCAGTCCCAGGGCCTTATGGTAGTAGTAAAAGCTTTTCAATGTCACTTTACCAACACTTAACAAATGGTAACCTGCATGAACAGTTACCATCAGTTGCAAAATAAGAGAAAGGTGGGCAAAGGGCAAAAGGAGTGTACATCAGATTATAGTTAGAGTTACAAGACTTTGTGGTAGTTGTATTCACTTCAGTCTCACTTTAGCAAAACGTGAGTAATGGTAACCTGCATGAGTAGTGAACTTCAGTAGTCACATGGGGGACAAGTGAGTAGAGGCAATATGAGTGTAGCATCTTGGTTAGATTTGGAGTGACAAGGCCTCATGGTAGTTGTAGTCACTTCAATGTCACTGTAGCAACACTTGAGTAATGGTAAACTACATGAGTAGTGAACTTCAGTAGTGCCATGGGAGGCAAGTGAGAAGGGGCAATAAGAGTGTAGCTTCTTGGTTAAAGTTGGAGTGGCAATACCTCATGGTAGTGGTAGTCACTTCAGTCTCACTTTAGCAGCAATTGAGTAATGATAACCTGCATGAGTAGTGAACTTCAGTAGTGAAATGGAAGATAAGTGCGAAGGGGCAATAGGAGTCTAGCTTCTTGGTTAGAGCTGGAATGACAAGGCCTCACAGTAGTTGTAGTCACTTCAATGTCATTTTATGAACACTTGAAAAACGATCAGTATACCAGAGCTTTTGGCAACATGCATTTGGGATGAAGCATACATTTACATTTTCACAAATATCATGAGTCCTGGATAGATATTTTAATGGAAATGCATTTACAGACAGCATTGCAACATGTAGCATGTTCTGGAGTTGGATACATGTGGTCTTATATGCAACAATACAGATTGCCACAGACAAACCTATATCTCAGATTCTTTGAATATTGCATGTCAGGAAAGTAGATAGAGAACAAACTAGGAAAAACAGAGATGAGAGCGAACAGGACATTGTGATATTGTGGTAGTCATTTATTTGTAACTTACCAGAGTCCACTCCCACTCTATTCCTGGCAAGCCCTCAGTAGGCAGAATGGTCAAGACCTTCTTCTATGGGGTAAGAGTTGTAACATTGTGCTGTGAGGGCCACTGCCAGTCCTTTGAGTGTCCAAATGGTGGCTGTTGTACTTGGTACAGACCCTCAGCCTGAGGTATGTTCACCTATTCCTAATGTCTCCCTGTGTGCACAGGGTGCTACCAACAGCATTCGCTCTGTTGGCTATCCTGTACCACATTTCTGTTTTCGTACTGGGAGGAGAATGCTGTGCTTAGGACCCAAAATCTTTCTGTGGCTCTACTATAATGATTTCATCCACGATACCTGTTAACTCTTGCTCAGTGAAGCTAGTTTTTTTTTTTGCAGGCATGGTGAAAGAAAATATGAATGAAAAACAAACAAGTGAAAGAGCTAAAAAGGTGTAAAGAAAATTACAAGTGGAGGGGAGTGCTAAATGTAGAGATGAAAAAAGGGTTGCCTTCTCAGTAAATGGCTGTCTTGCTGTGCTGTAGTATGGAAACAAAGGATACTGGTCGGGATGCTTTGTGTTTTACAGTGTGATTACCAGGTATGTCCACTTGCCAAAGCACATCAGGTGTTTTTTTTTTTAAATCATCCAATGGTCACAGGTTTTTCCTTTTGGCGTGTACCATGGCGGTCTTCCCCTGCCGGGTAACCGCTGTTTGTTGAGCACCTCTATGACACCACAAGTACAACTGTGTAGTTGTAATGCGCTAGGTGGGTGATCGGCGGGTGATCTGCGGACCTGCGGACCTGGCGGCATCGTTGGATGCACTGCTGACATTTTGGACTGCCGCGGGTCCTGCTGGGCAGATCGCCGTGGCCAGAGTTTCAGACAGCAAAACTCCTGTTATACTGGGTGGTAGATCTCCGGCGCAGCAGTGGAAGGAACGAAGTGGATGCAGTTCTCGGGCAGTCAGACAGCCAAACTCGTAATAAGGCCCTTAGGCTCAGCTCTTGCTTCTTTGAAGATATGATGTGGGTGGAACTTGAATTATTTGTGCTATCTTTGTATTCTAATGTATAGTAACGTGGATTGTTTATAATGTATGACTTATGGTTCAACCAAATGATTTGATATGTCATCAGTGTATTAACATAATTTTATACCATTGTACACTTTCTATTTTGATGTATTTTTAATACCTCTTTAAATCGATCATAAAAAATGTATGTGCCAATTGGAAATTGCCAAAATGGTCTGATTTCAAGTTGGGTAGAGCAGAATTAACTGGTAGAAGAGCACACCACTCAGTTATAAGTGGCTCTGTCTTCTCACATCCATATATTCTGGAATCAGGCCCTGGAAAATCGCAATTGGAATGGGCAGAAATGCAGACTGCTCCTAGTTGCCGGCACCCGCCCAACTCTTACTATATATATGGGAGCAAATACTTCTCGCCCTAGCAGGAATCATTGTCCTCTTCCTTTTGCCACATTCTCCACCCTCTTTCATGTGCCCACCTCAGACCCTTGGCACATATTTATTTAACACCTGCTTAAGGCAGATGGTGAATAAGTGTGTTAAACCAAATAGAATTGGGCAACCCAAACATAATTGCACGCTGTTAACCCAGTTTGTACATACATTTCTAATGTCATTGTATTTGACTCATATTAGGCTTCAAGATGTGAAGAGGTACCATCCAGAAACAGAAATGTCAGCCACCTGGTATCTCCGCACATTTACAGGTCTGACTCAGAACATGTGTGTATCAACATTGATCTGACAATGCTGTGGTTACTGAAAACTGATATTAAATACATACTGGAATCTGGGAGTTATGAATGCACAAAATGAGAAATGGCAATAATGTGTATCATGTCAGGGAACTGGCCATGGTTTATGCTACTTGGTATCTATCAATATTTTGGGGTTACTGAGAATAGGCAATAATGTCTGGTTACTCTTGATTAGCAATTTTGCTAGTAGGGTGTTTGGAAAAAATATTGAGTGAAATATGTTGTGCAACAAAGTAGTGTATCAAGAATAAAAAGGACAAAAATAAGCAACGTTTTGCTCTACATAACCCCACCTATACCCACCTGGACAATATGAATATATTCAACGTATGTAGATGGGGAGTTAAGAATAGCAAATCTATTCTTACCTATTTGCACTTACCTTCTCTATATTTTCATCCTTGGTATTTTTTTCATGATAGTCCACATAATATTTGTAGTTTCGATATTCTACCAGACAACCTACTGATAGGAAAGAAGATCAAATGTAAAGGATAGTGAGACCCACTTCTTATTAGAGAAGGTCAGGCACCACAGTAAGTGTGATTAGAGAAGATATGAGATGAAAATATGTGAGGAAAAGCAAATATATAGAGAACAGGTAAAATCAGGTAAAGGAGGGTGAATGATGGTCAAGGAGATCACACAGCAGATAAGTAGTTAAAAGGGGAAGAGGGTATGAGATCCATGGCACAGGAAAGGGAGATCAAAGATAGAACATGGACGAAAACAAAACAAAAATGATAGCAAGAATTGTAAGGCAACATTACCTTCCCTAGCATTTCGGAAATATAGACATAGAAACATCTCCATGCTAAATTGTACACAGACATTAAACTAAATGAAATGCAAGAGAAACTGGAGAAAGTGAAACAAATACCTCAACATCACAAGGGTTAGACAGGCATACAGAGATGGGGAGGGAGAGTGAGAAAAAGAAGAGAGAGATGGAAAGGCAAATGAAGAGAGAGGTACAGCAAATTCAAAGAGAAGATGGATATGAAAAAGGTAAACAAAAGACAAACAAACATATGTTTCTAAATACTACATAGGATAAAATCATTAAAGAAACAAATGCACACATGTTCATGTTAAAGGGAAGCCTTTAAAGACCGGAAAAGTGAGGAACAAGGGAAGGAAGGGTGATCATGTAAATAAGGAGTTAAGGGAATGTGTAACTACACGTACTCACTCATATTGTGAACTTTCCCATCTCTATATTGCATGAACCAGTCTCTGGGAGAAACCACTCTTGTGTTTATTCCCCTTGGTTCCTCTAGCATAGAAATGCTTCCTATGCATGGACATACATAGTGGGTTAAGATGTCAGCCTAGAGAGTGCAAAATGTAATCAGACATTTCTTTCGGGATAATTGCATCAAGGCTAGACCCGTTTGTTTTTAGATACCAAAAGCAAAACCCTAGGGAACCGATTCCGAGTGTGCTGGAGGAGTAGATGTTATTTATTGTACAAAATAAAATACACATGTAATGGGAAATACCCTATTGTCTTCCCATGTCTTAACCATGCATATGCCTTCACACCCAAATATGCATGTTAAGGCATGTATGGCAGAGGCATATGTGTGGTTAAGACTTATCAGGTAAGTGTAACTCCCCGACCCCAACCCCTGCCCCCCACCCTGAGCCCTAAAACACCCTGAGGCCAGAATTCTAGCCTGATCCCCGCCCTAACTCTTAGCCCTAAAATGGCTCTCAAATCCCAATAGAGTACCCCGATCACTGCTCTTGCCTTGAGCCCTAAAACCGTCCCTCAAGCCCCCGCCCTGAGACCTAAAACTACCCCCTCCCTCTTGAAAACAAACCCCTCCCTCCCTGAGCACTAAAAACGTCCCTTTCCCCGGAACCCTAATAAGTACCCCGATCCCTACCCAGCACCCTGAGCCCTAAAACGCCCCCCAAGTCCCCATTCAGAGATCTAAAACTACACTCCTCCCTTCTGATAACCAAACCCCTCTCCCTTAAGCCCTAAAAACTGCCCAACCTCCATAGCCCCCACAACTACCCTGACCCAAGCCCTAAAAACAACCCTGACCTCTCAGCCTTGAAAAATACCCCCACCCCGCCAAATACGTGATTACGGTATTCACAGAAGGCATTTAGGAGTCCTAAAGTTAGGAGTCCTAACTTCTGTGAATACCGAAATGAGTAAGTGCCTTCTGTGAATACCAAAATGAGTAAGTGCCTTCTGTGAATACCAAAATGAGTAAGTGCCTTCTGTGAATACCAAAATGGTAGTAAGTTTAGGATTTTGTCTTAAGTTAGTTCTGTGAATCTGGCCATATGTTATGGTATTTATATCTTGCATTTGTTCTGATATCATTCTGAGATCTTTTGCATTCCTTTATAAAGGAAGGAGATGTGTTATACTGCTGCTCAGCCTGGGAGACTGTGTGAGAGAATGTTGGTGAGTGGAATGTTCATGTGTTTGAGAGTCAGTTGGTGGATGGGCTCAACAGCAGTGAGGCTGCTCCTGGTGGGGCTCTCTTATGTAACATCCTACCTGAATAAAGATACCTGAAGAACCTAGATGAATGCACTAATCTTATTTACAACACCATCCATGACTCTTGACCAGAACTTCGTGCTACAGCAATAACCGTTTGCAACTCCTAACCTGCTCTTCACGCTACAGCAATGATTTACTTCGATCTCCTCCCCACCACCACCAGAACTCTTCATGCCAGACTTTGAAGGTAACTTTTCAGTGAGACTTACCCAGTCCCCATATTCAGCATGTGCTCCATCCTGGGCTGCTTGAACTTTTCCCTGCTCTAGAGCGACAAGATAACCACGGGCGGCGCATTGCACTTTAGGTGCTATTTTTACTAAAAACATTCAAATTGAACTTCTTCGGTTCTACGGATTTTTATTGTACCAGTATCACTTTATTTATTAAAATGTGTTCTATTTTTCTAAAACCGTTTGTGTTTTTTCTTCTGTTGTGTTTTCAACTTTATTACTGTTTTATGAGCTCTAAGTTAAGCCAGACTACTTTTTGGCAAGCTACCAGAGGGTTAAGCATGGGTTAATTTAGTGACTTTTTATGATACACCATGCTAAGGATTGTGGTTATTGCCGGAGTGGGGCTTCAACCCTCCTCAACCAATAACCACATTTCTTAAAACTACCCAAATTGAAACTCGGAACCCAATGCAGACAGGAATCAACCTCACAGAATTCAAAACTAAATCATTAATTTTCTACCCAACATTACAAATTTAGCAGCTGTTGTTGGATGTTGATGTGCCCAATTAATTGCCCAGGTGCCTCCAGAAAATTGTGGCTCCGATATCTTTCCATAGAATTACCACAATGCTGATGATTCCATCTCATGGAAAAATGGTACCAAGACAACTGTGTCCATATATCTCTCCCCTTGCTCATCAGATGTCTTTTTCAGAATATGGGGTCACATGTACAGAAGGAATAAGTGCTTTCAAAGCCTGCATTGCTGAACGCACCATGTATAATATTCCAAAAATTGCTTGGAAATTGCAATTCCTGCATTGTCAGTGTCTGTGATTTGAACAGTAAAAACACAATAAAATGGTGATTCACCTTCCTGGTGATTTGCAATCAGATGCAGAAATGCACTGCGGCTACTCATCTGGCACAAATTGTGAATTAGTTACCAGCTGCCAAGAGCAAGCTGTCCATTTCAATGTGGTTTCGTGTGAAAGTGAAAGAACACAGTATAATGGGGGACAGACAGCACTCCTAGGTACTACTGGTTACCCCAACCTGACATCCCATTGCAAATGCTCCTCTATTTTTGGCATCTCAATATCCCCCCTCTGATGAACATGGGTCAATATGTGGACAGATTGCAGATGCGAATACAGGGGCATATTATCAAAAACAGGCGATACAATTATCGCCGCTTTATCAGCAGGAAACTGCCACTAAAGCGGCAATAATGGGCTTAATAATATGCCAATGTGCATTTCCATAGCAGCCCATGTTAACACCAGAACCTGGGCTGCTATGGGAATTCATAAGGACATATTATCAAGCCCATTATCGCCGCTTTAGCGGCAGTTTCCTGACGATAAAGCGGCAATGATTTTATCGCACCATGTATAATATTCCAAAAATTGCTTGGAAATTGCAATTCCAGCATTGTCAGTGTCTGTGATTTGAACAGTAAAAACACAATAAAATGGTGATTCACCTTCCTGGTGATTTGCAATCAGTTGCAGAAATGCACTTCAGCTACTCATCTGGCAAAAATTGTGAATTAGTTACCAGCTGCCAAGAGCAAGCTGTCCATTTCAATGTGGTTTCGTGTGAAAGTGACAGAACACAGTATAATGGGGGACAGACAGCACTCCTAGGTACTACTGGTTACCCCAACCTGACATACCATTGCAAATGCTCCTCTATTTTTAGCACCTTAATATCCCCCTTCTGATGAACATGGGTCAATATGTCGACAGATTGCAGATGCGAATACAAGGGTATATTGTCAAGAACAGGCGATAAAATTATCGCCGCTTTATCGACAGGAAACTGCCGCTAAAGCGGCGATAATGGGCTTGATAATATGCCCTTGTGAATTTCCATAGCAGCCCACGTTAACACCAGAACCTGGGCTGCTATGGGAATTCACAAGGACATATTAACAAGCCAATTATTGCCGCTTTAGCGGTAGTTTCCTGCCGATAAAGCGGCGATAATTGTATCGCCTGTTCTTGATAATATGGCCCACAGAGACCTGTTTGCTGTCTCCTGCTGCACCTACCTCTATAGACCTTAACGCTATGTTACACAGATGAGTACGTTCTCTACAATAGCAATAAGGTGGCATGTGTGTCACTATTAAAATAGCCATTTCTATTGTACTGAATTAGACAATCGAGGGTACTTCAAATATTAACACAGGCTACAGCACATTGCTACTCTGTGCAAATACCAGCACTCTGCTGCAACCCGGCCATTCAATACAATTCCTGTATGCCGCTTCTTTTTCTTAGTAGGAAAGTTATAGAAAACTTTGGGGCATATTATCAAGGACCGGTGTTAAAATTATCGCTCTTTTATTGGCAGGAAACTGCCGATAAAACGGCGATAATGGGCTTGATAATACGCCCTTGTTAATTCCCATAGAAGCCCATGTTCTGGTGTTAACATGGGCTTCTATGGGAATTATCAAGGGCGTATTATCAAGGCCATTATCGCCGTTTTATCAGCAGTTTCCTGCCGATAAAACAGCGATAATTTTAACACCAGTCCTTGATAATATGCCCCTTTATATCCCAAATGTCCGACTGCCAGACAATGAGGAGACGCATGCCGTGCCTTCCATTAAATTCTACAGAATGAGAAAGCACATTTCCCATGTTTCTCTAAATTCTTAGGTTTGTTTTTGCAAAGAAACAGGAGTCTACGGCCAACAAAATGTATTAAATAGAAGGCAAAAAGTGAGTGCAAGTGAGAATAAAAATCCCTTTGTGGACCTCATTAAGTTTGGTACCTGTGCACCTAGAATCTGAAGAGGAGGGCATTGCTGGTGCAGGTGTTCCATATTCGTCTTCCTTAAGACCAGGCTTCAAAAACATGTCCGTTGTTTGCAAATTCCATTTATAAATAAAGCAAATTAGTGTCCTACATGGTCAGCTAGCCAATTATACAAGAGCACCATGGCCCACCATTCACTGACATGTAATGCGGTGTCCAGAGTCAGAATGTATCCATGAGCTGGCCATGTTTGCTTATTATCCTGAGATGTTCTACAAAATAGAGCTAAGTCCTGTTCATTTTCCAAATGTAAATAAGGGGAAACACTGATGAAGCAGAGGTGTAAACAAGAGTCCCTATGTGTACCTGTGTCTACACCTGTCAGATATAACGAGACTGAAGAGATCCACAGGAATTCATATGTTTGTTTCCAAATGTAAATAAGGGGAAACACTGATGAAGCAGAGGTGTAAACAAGAGTCCCTATGTGTACCTGTGTCTACACCTGTCAGATATAACGAGACTGAAGAGATCCACAGGGATTCATATGTTTGTTTGCTTAGTCGTTGGTAAAAAAGATTTATTTGAAAACCTCTCCTGTGTGTGAAAATGGGATTATTTGTATGGTTTCTTTGTCAGCCAGAATGAGTGTTCATCTGCCCCAAGGACTGCTATCTGCCACCAAATGAACGAAGCACCAAACCATCATTCCTCCTTCTGAAATTTGCTGTCCGCACTGCATTCTGCTTGGCAAATGTGGTACACCCATCCCATTAAACATATGCATGCAAACTTTATGTGACCCTCTCTCCATACCCAGGCCATCATGAAAACGTATATATACTGGGTGCTAGACCTCGCATCCTTGGTATGGTTTCCCTGACTTTTTGTCTTCAGACCTCCTGTTTTTGCTGTCTTCAATTTTGCAAGTCTTAGGACACTGGGCACTTTACCACTGCTAATAGGCATGTGCTCTCTGTTTTAAACATGATAACATTCACTTATCAATAATTGGCATATTTAATTTTCTTATAAGTTCCTAGTAAAGTGCACTACATGTGCCCAGTACCTCCAATTTAAATGGCACTAGTGGGCCTGCAGCACTTATTGTGCCACTCACTCCAGTAGCCCTTTCAATCATGTCTCTGGCATCCCATTGCAGAGTCTGTGTGAGCATTTTCAAACTAGCATGTCGACCTGGCAAGTTAGCCCTCTTGCCACACTGAAGCCCTCCTTTTTAATACATATGTCACTTCTAAGGTAGGCCCTGAACAACCCAAGGGCAGGGCATGGTGTATTTAAAAAGTAGGAAACATACTTTTAAGTTTTACATGTTCTAGTAGTGAAAAACTCATAAATTAGTTTTTCACTTGTGCAAGGCCTATCTCTCCCATCGGTTAACCTTATTACATCATAATGATGTCATTTCCAATTGGGAAGACATAGGAACCCCAAGTTTGGTGTCTTTGGAATCACAATTTAAAATCACAATTAATTTTGAATTGTAGTTCTAAAAATGCCACTTTTTGAAAATGTGCAATTACTTACTTTAACACAAAAAGATGACGAACTGAATGTTGAACATCGTCAAACATTCGGCCCCAGTCACAGATCTAGGTTTAATCAACCGTTATTTTGCTCACCACTCCACTCCAGTTTGGACCCAGCCATATGCAAATGAGCCTTGACCCTGTTTCCCATGGGAATAGTCCAGCCAGAACTGCCAGGTCAGGTCCTACATGGACCAGAAACCAGAAACAAGCATGCTAGACCGGTTTCGGGTCATCACCCCTCATCAGCCAGGCTAGCTTGAAACTGGTGGCCTAGCGAGCCTGGGACCCACATCAGGGCATACTCTTCAAACTTAGAGTGAAAGTGAAACACAAGATTGCCTGGCTGATGAGGGGTGAAACCCTGAAACTGGTCCTGGATGCTTGTTTCCTGTCAAGGGAAGACATGGGCTGACAATTCGGGCTGGACTTTTCCCATGAGGAACATGGTCATGGCTGATTTGAGTATGGCTGGGCCCAAACAGGGGTGGCATAGTGAGCAAAAGAACGATGGATTAAACCTAGATCTGTGACTGGGTGTGCATGGCTGACAGGTTTAATCACCCCATCCATCATCTTGTTGCGTTTGCTAATTAGTTACTTTAGCCATTTGGTGCCTTTTACCTGTTTCTGAATACACATCAGGGAAGGGTGACAGCTGGGCTTTGCACATTCCTTCTAGACAGCCATACGAATAGGGAGCTTAGGTGTGACTGATAGGCCATCCACATCCTGATAGGCCATCCTGGACAGAATGGGAGGGAGGAGCTGACACTTACACTTGAATAGGCGGTGTCCTGCCTCCACAAGCAGGGCTGCATATCTCTCTGTTTTTTTTAATTGGCATTTCTATTTCATATGCAACAGCTCATTACATGCACCATGCACATCGAGATACTTTGTCAACAGTGTCCAGTTATCAGTGCGCTGACAGTGCTGGATGCTGCTAAGGCGCTAATACAGTACCACCCATCTGCCGGGTGACTAAGTCTCAGGCGCTCAGACGTGTCCGCAGCTTATAAGAGTCTTTGCGTTCCTTTTGTGCATAGAGAGACAAGTCATGCATGCGTAACTCAGTTGCAATCGTAATATTTGCAAGAAAACAGTAACAACAAAATACGGCATTGTCACTAGGATTCAATACAAATCGTCCCCTCATTCCCTTCCCCAAGGCCCGCCTCCCCCTCCCCGTTCTGAAGAGGAAAAAAGAAAGAAAGAGAAACAGGTAAATGTGTGCTTGTCCCCTCACTCTGTCTTACCGACTCCCCCGTCTCCCCATCATGTGCATGCGTCGCTAAGTCTATTGCACCCTCCTAGCTATCCCGCGACAGGCCCCATCTTGCATGCTAATGGCAGTATTCACCGTGCACCCCTCCCCGCTGCCATCTATTCTGTCTGCTGTGTCCCCCTCAGCTGTGTCAGTCCCTACCGCCTGCAGTGGGTTAATCACGCCCTCCCAACATTCCGCCATGGGTTCTCTGCGGAGCCCCACTGTTTCCTCTCTCCTAATGGTGGTCCACTCCGCTCGGGCCCACGACAGGAGAGACAAGGTCCACGCCTGCACACTGGGCGAGTCACTTGCCTTCCATCATTTTGTGAGGAGCCGCACCGCTACGACCATCCCTAGGTCTAGAAAGCGGGACGACGCCTTGTCCTTAGGTGACCACTTGAAGTGGTGCAGAAGGAATTCAGGCCAGTTACAAGGGATTGTACGGCCAGTACATTGCGCGAGCCGGGTTCGGATGTCCCTCCAGTAGGTACCAAGCTCTGGGCAGTGCCACAGAAGGTGAAGGAGGTCCGCATCCAGCTCGCCACACCGAGGGCAAGACGCATCCGCCCTATGAAAGTACTTGTTGATTGAGGCGGGGGTGAGATAAGCACTGTGGACTATATATACTTGGATCTGGCGAAAGTGCATATTTCTGGGGATGTGCACCGGGCTTTTAAGTATCCTCTCCCATTCTTTGTCAGCCAATGGGCACCCCAAATCACACTCCCATTTTCCGCGGAGAGGGGCCAGGTCCAGCTCCGTATGCGTCCGCAGGGACGCGGCAAACCATTTAATGAGGTGTCTGCCCCTGCCCATGACATGCAGGTATTGCATCGTCAAGTGGTGTGGCGGCTCTTCCGCAATGTCGCCTCATCCTATCGCCATCCAGGCCGTGAGGGACCTATGCATGAGGAATCCCCCGGGAGGGAGCCCAATCTCTGCTACCAGCGTCTCAAAGGGGATCAAGACTCCGTCTTCATATAAATTGCCTAGCATCTGAACATCTGCCTCCTGCTACTGCTCTAGCATTTGGCACGTGAGAACACCCGCACCACCTGGCAAGCCCTCC
The DNA here is from genome assembly GCF_964261635.1 of Lissotriton helveticus. Classification (NCBI taxonomy): domain Eukaryota; kingdom Metazoa; phylum Chordata; class Amphibia; order Caudata; family Salamandridae; genus Lissotriton; species Lissotriton helveticus. The sequence continues at coordinate 1,297,476,078 of NC_136063.1, read as the reverse complement.
AGTGGCACCGCAGGGGCATATGGGAGCACCTTCCATGTGAGTTATAGTGCTCTGCTGTAGCATTTGTATGCCACCCCTAGGAGAAGCGGGGCAGGTCTGGTCCTGGTCGCCAACGGATGAAACAGTGCGGTGATCCTTTCAATTGTGTAGGGTGGCTCTCTCGTGGCAGTGTCTTCTCTCCCCCTGTCTGCTAACCAGCGGGCAATTCATTGGAGCTGTGCTGCCAGATAGAAAGGCTCAAAGCAGGGGGCGGGTAGGCCACTTTTGTCCGTGGGTAGGAACAGTTTCCCTAGCGCCAGGCGGTGCCGGGATGTGCCCCAGATAAAGTCGTGCAGGGTCCCATTGAGTTTGGAGTAGATACATGCAGGCACAAACAGAGGCAGATTCACGAAATAGTATAGAAACCAAGGGAGCACCACCATTTTGGCCAGGGCCACTCTACCTGTGGGCGTCAGGGCGAGCGTAGACCATAAACGTATCTGTGCCTTGAGCGCCACCACCGCTCTACCTAGGTTTCCGTCCATCAAGGTCTGCTGGCTGTCGGTAGATCTGGATCCCCAGATATTTAAACGTGTCCGACGCCACTGCACTCTCGTGCCCTGGAGGCTATACTCCGGATCGGCAACCTCGCTGTTAAAGGCATAGAGGCATGACTTGCCCGCATTAGCTCAGAGCCCCGAGAGATCGGCAAAGCGACTCAGCAAAGGGGCAAGCTGTTCCGGCATGTGGTCCACATCCCTGACAAAGACTAATAGATCATCAGCATATAAGGACACTTGATGAACACCGTCCCTTAGTGGAATTCCGTCAGCCAGGAGTTGTCTCATGGCCATCGCCAAGGGCTCAATGGCTAGCGCAAAGAGCAGCGGTGACAGGGGGCACCCCTGCCGCGTGCCCCTGCCCAACGCCACTCCCTCCGAGGCGTATGGGCCCAACCGGACACGGATCACTGGATTCCTATACAGAAGCCTCACCATCTGCATGAATTCCCCTCCTAGCCCGTACGCCTCCAATACCGCCAGGAGATAGCCCCACTCAAGGCTATCGAAAGCCCTTTCTAGATCCAGCACCAGGCACCCCGCTCTGGGCCAGACCGCCGCCGCTTCCGTCGATTCTCAGAAATACCTTCTGAGGTTCAAAGATGTGGTACAATAGCAAAGAGGAGCCAAGAGGGATATGGAAAGGTATATAAGGGATCGCCCTCCACTCTAAACAGTCAATAAACACCAAGATCCCTATACCTGGGGCGATTAATACATTTCAAAGACATGAGTACACATCACTCAGGTTGTATTTTTTCTTAACATACCGGAGTAACCCCCTGCTATCTATCACAGTGAGGTATGGATCCTCTAATGTCTAGTTGTCCCCACTTAATCTACTGTTCCAAAGAAAATTAATTACTGAGGTCTCAATTCAAACAGTGTCCAGAGTGATGTCCAACAAATGTCTGCCTTCTTTACTGGCAGTACATGTATCCACACTTAACCACATGTGCACACATCTTAAGGGGAAAAAATGTGTGGTGGAGCGGAAGGCACCTCACGGGCGAACAACCCTCGGGGATGTTGGCAGATGTTCCCAACTCAATGCCCCTTTCTCATCATTGGTTGCCTTCCAGTCCGAAAAAGAAAACAAAATGGGTACAACACATAAACTGAAATGCGTGTAACGGTGCAAAATAAAGAGTATCACAACATTAACTCATAACGGACAGAGTGACATAAAATCAACAGCCACACCCACTCAATTACTTTATTCTTCGTTTCAGTGTGAGCTGATGAGTTAAAAAAAAGAGGTTGGTAGCTTAATATCGCCTACCAGTACCTGATACCGACATGTTTCACTGCCCCAATAGTTTCGGCAGATTCATCAGGGTATTCAACACTCGGTCACTGCACCAATTTTTTAGAACATCCTTTCTGGACACTGTTGAGTTGAGACACAAATAAAAACCAGAGACATGCCCAGTAGTCAATATAAATCCATAGGTTTCCACACTAGAGTGATGGTTGCAAATATCCGTATGATCATATAATTATACAATTATAATTATAATTACCCCAGGTCAGCATGGGCAGCTCATACCGGCTGACCGAATCACACTTTGATTCGTTTAAAAACGATTGAGGTCTCAATCTATAGGGAATGAAAAAAGATATTATGGAACCACCAGCCCTTGTAAATCGAAATTGCACATCAGCGCTAGTTTCTATCATTTTTTATGTCATAGTATTGAGGACTTAGGGCCCATGGCAACCCTCACCGCGTGTTTTCACAGCAGAGAGCGGGCGGAATAAAAACTCTCACCATCACATACATAATGATATCAAGGTTCCCATTAACAATGCGTGGGGCCCAGACCACCCAAACATGGTGCACATCGTTCTATATCTTCAGCACTCGCTCCGTATTGACGTCACTTAAAGTGACTGCCTGTTTATAAATACAGCTTCATGCATCCTTCTAACGTCCCCCACTCCTCACCGTACGGTATGGAACCAGGACCGTCTCTCATCCCAGGAACACCGCACTCTTGCAGGCGTGAGTTTTTAAAGCTTACCGGCAAAGTCCGGTCACATGATAAATCGCGCATGCGCAGACAGAGACGCTCCTGTGTGGAACGGTGGCGCCATCTTGGAACGGTGTCGCGGAACGACTTACTCCATTGTCTACTGCATTATGATTAGTAGCCCTAATACCAACTACACCCTTCCATCGGTCAAGCTGTTAATACGTGTAAAATGTAGCGGCGCCATGTTGTATGCGTATGTGTGTAGATGATCTATTTGCCAAAGAATCCACACGGTAGTCGTCTGAGAATAGGACATCAATTCATGGCGCCATCTTAGAGTGGAGAGATTTAACATTTACATTTTTAATGTATGATCTAGAATGTTGCTCTATCTCATTACCGGGTACTCTATATGGCAATCGATAAAACCGCAACCGCGGCAGGCATTTGCAATAGGCGCACAGCGCCAAAGCAGGGTCTCACACATCAGGTAACTGGACCGGGGACTAAGACCTTGGCGGGGGTGTATATCCATATCCAATTACAGCATGTTTCCACCATGGTTACAACTGGTCAAGTCAAGGAACAATGTCCAGGACAAATATATTAGCCTAATGGCTGTGGTTCAGATGTTATAACTACCAATCCTAGGGTGACAAGTATGGATTCGTCATGAGGCAAGGTTTCCCCTGTCAAGTCTGGGTGGTATCCCACTCTCTCTCATTATTCCATACCGTGGTTAATTACCGTGCAGAGCACATCCTGACACCCAGTGAAGAAAGAGTACTCAATAAAGGGCTGGGGTTTGTCCCCACCCCGAAACATGACTCGTTTAAATGCCGCGTGGAATTTCACGAAACATTGAGAAAAATCAAGCTCAAGAAATTCTTCGCTCAAAAAGTGAACGAACAAGACATCAATTCGTTCCGAGGTACTAATTTGAAGAAGCCGTCTACCTTCTGTCCTGTTGGATCCGCCGTTGGCCCTGAAGTGTCTGTCTTTGAGGAAAAAGTCCTGAATGATATTGAGAATTTTGAGAAATCCCAGGAACATTCTCATCACTCGAACATGACGAAAGAGGACTGGGAGGCAGTGAGAGGCCTAGAGAAAAACTTCGCGTTGACAATCAAGTCAGCGGATAAAGGGGGTGCGGTGGTGGTGCTTAATACTCAGGATTATGAGACAGAGGTGCTCCGTCTGTTGAGTATCCGCACCAACTACAAACCCCTCAGTAAAGATCCGGTGGATGAACTGCTTCAAATCATAAGAGAAATGGTCAACAAAGCTAAAACCAACAAATGGATCTCGGTAAAAGAAGCGGAGTTCCTGGTGAATAACATCCCCAGGACTCCAGCTTTTTACATCTTACCAAAGATTCATAAGCCGACCCGCCCCCCGCCCGGCAGACCCATCGTGTCGGGGATACAATCTGTGTTGTAGCCGCTTTCACAGTATGCGGATTACTTCCTGCGGGAGTCGGTGATCAACCAACGGTCCTTTATTAAGGATACCACCGACGTGCTGAACATTCTAGAAAAGACCCCTTATGACTCAAGTAATCAGTTCCTTGTAACCATCGATATTGAGTCCCTGTACACGAGCATCCCCCAGGACGCAACGCTGGTGGCAGCAGCACGCGCACTGGGGGACCTCGAGTGGCCATATGATGCGCCCCAATCATTCGTCATGGAATGCGTTGAGCTCGCACTTACAAGGAACTACTTTGGATACAAGGACCAGATCTACCTACAAACCTCTGGAACATCTATGGGGGCCACAATGGCCCCCAGCCTGGCATGTATTTATGTGGGTAGATTTGAGGAGCACATCGTTTATCCTGATACCAACCCCTTCCAGCAGCACATTTGCCTCTGGAAGCGATATATAGACGATGTGCTCTGCATCTGGGCGGGCACCGAAGAATCCCTAGGGGAGTTCCTGAGATGGCTCAACTCGCAAGATGAGAGCCTCAAATTTACGTGGACCTACAGCCGCACTAGTGCGGTCTATTTGGACCTAGATATTGAGTCGGGCTTGGATGGTGGTCTGAACACCAGGGTACACCAAAAGCCAACTGATAGGAATTCACTCCTTATGTATAATTCGTACCACCCTAGAGCCCTCCGCGACAACCTCCCTGTGGGCCAATTCCTGAGGTACAGGAGGAACTGCTCTAGTACGAGCGGTTTCCTGGAGCAAGCACAAGACCTTACAAAAAAACTCGTGCAGCGCAGTTACCCCAGCAAAGTCGTGAAGAACGCTAGAAAAAGGGCACTGAATACACCCAGGAGTGCCCTGCTGGAACACACAAGTAAAGAGAAAAAAGACTGCCTACCAGTGGTTATGACATTTGACCCCATGGCAACAAAAATCAGGCAGTCTATCAGAAAACACTGGGACTTACTATCCACAAAAGACTTCCTTATGCCACCACCTAGATTTGCCTTTAAGAGAGCAACTAACCTTAAAGACAAACTAGTCCATACCCGCACCCCGGCACCTCACAAGAGAGATCTGACCACTTTGCCCAAGGGACATTACCCCTGCGGGACATGTTCGGTTTGCCCCCTCACCAAAAAAAGCAATAGTGTGACCTTAAGTACAGGGAAGGTGTGGTTCTTTAACCACTTTAGCAACTGCAACACCACCAATGTGGTATACAGACTGCTATGTTGCTGTGGCTTCCAATACATAGGCCTTACTACGAGAAAGATCAAGGTGCGCATTCAGGAACACCTTAGCACGATCAGGGCGGGCAAACTGACTACCAAGTTGGTACAACATTGCCATAAAGAAAAACATGATTTCACATGGACTGTGCTGGAGGTAATAAAAGGGAATCCACAGAATATGGAAACAGCGTTACTCAGTAAGGAAGCTAGATGGATATACAGGGAACGTAGTGACAGTGTAGGCCTGAACGAAATTCTTGAGTGGAATCGAGTGAAATAGACCTCTAAGGGTGAGTTAGCTGAAAAGACCTCCCACCCATTTTTTGGTATGTGCTCCTTGTTGATCAACCTTCAATTGTAAGGGGTGTTGATTCTGCCCAGAAATGCGCCTGGTATGCTCTGTCGTGTATGGACCTGCACGGTAATTAACCACGGTATGGAATAATGAGAGAGAGTGGGATACCACCCAGACTTGACAGGGGAAACCTTGCCTCATGACGAATCCATACTTGTCACCCTAGGATTGGTAGTTATAACATCTGAACCACAGCCATTAGGCTAATATATTTGTCCTGGACATTGTTCCTTGACTTGACCGGTTGTAACCATGGTGGAAACATGCTGTAATTGGATATGGATATACACCCCCGCCAAGGTCTTAGTCCCCGGTCCAGTTACCTGATGTGTGAGTCCCTGCTTTGGCGCTGTGCGCCTATTGCAAATGCCTGCCGCGGTTGCGGTTTTATCGATTGCCATATAGAGTACCCGGTAATGAGATAGCGCAACATTCTAGATCATACATTAAAAATTTAAATGTTAAATCTCTCCACTCTAAGATGGCGCCATGAATTGATGTCCTATTCTCAGACGACTACCGTGTGGATTCTTTGGCAAATAGATCATCTACACACATACGCATACAACATGGCGCTGCTACATTTTACACGTATTAACAGCTTGACCGATGGAAGGGTGTAGTTGGTATTAGGGCTACTAATCATAATGCAGTAGACAATGGAGTAAGTCGTTCCGCGACACCGTTCCAAGATGGCGCCACCGTTCCACACAGGAGCGTCTCTGTCTGCGCATGCGCGATTTATCATGTGACCGGACTTTGCCGGTAAGCTTTAAAAACAGACGCCGGCAAGAGCGCGGTGTTCCTGGGATGAGAGACGGTCCTGGTTCCATACCGTACGGTGAGGAGTGGGGGACGTTAGACGGATGCATGAAGCTGTATTTATAAAACGTCAATACGGAGCGAGTGCTGAAGATATAGAACGATGTGCACCATGTTTGGGTGTTCTGGGCCCCACGCATTGTTAATGGGAACCTTGATATCATTATGTATGTGATGGTGAGAGTTTTTATTCCGCCCGCTCTCTGCTGTGAAAACGCGCGGTGAGGGTTGCCATGGGCCCTAAGTCCTCAATACTATGACATAAAAAATGATAGAAACTAGCGCTGATGTGCAATTTCGATTTACAAGGGCTGGTGGTTCCATAATATCTTTTTTCATTCCCTATAGATTGAGACCTCAATCGTTTTTAAACGAATCAAAGTGTGATTCGGTCAGCCGGTATGAGCTGCCCATGCTGACCTGGGGTAATTATAATTATAATTGTATAATTATATGATCATACGGATATTTGCAACCATCACTCTAGTGTGGAAACCTATGGATTTATATTGACTACTGGGCATGTCTCTGGTTTTTATTTGTGTCTCAACTCAACAGTGTCCAGAAAGGATGTTCTAAAAAATTGGTGCAGTGACCGAGTGTTGAATACCCTGATGAATCTGCCGAAACTATTGGGGCAGTGAAACATGTCGGTATCAGGTACTGGTAGGCGATATTAAGCTACCAACCTCTTTTTTTTAACTCATCAGCTCACACTGAAACGAAGAATAAAGTAATTGAGTGGGTGTGGCTGTTGATTTTATGTCACTCTGTCCGTTATGAGTTAATGTTGTGATACTCTTTATTTTGCACCGTTACACGCATTTCAGTTTATGTGTTGTACCCATTTTGTTTTCTTTTTTGGACTGGAAGGCAACCAATGATGAGAAAGGGGCATTGAGTTGGGAACATCTGCCAACATCCCCGAGGGTTGTTCGCCCGTGAGGTGCCTTCCGCTCCACCACACATTTTTTTCCCTTAAGATGTGTGCACATGTGGTTAAGTGTGGATACATGTACTGCCAGTAAAGAAGGCAGACATTTGTTGGACATCACCCTGGACACTGTTTGAATTGAGACCTCAGTAATTAATTGTCTTTGGAACAGTAGATTAAGTGGGGACAACTAGACATTAGAGGATCCATACCTCACTGCGATAGATAGCAGGGGGTTACTCCGGTATGTTAAGAAAAAATACAACCTGAGTGATGTGTACTCATGTCTTTGAAATGTATTAATCGCCCCAGGTATAGGGATCTTGGTGTTTATTGACTGTTCAGAGATGTGGACCTCGCCGGCACAAATCCATTCTGGTCCGAATGGACTAGATGTGGGACTATTGGCGCCAGATGCTCCGCGAGCATCTTGGCCAGTATCTTATAATCTGTATTGAGCATCGCCAATGGGCGATACGAGCTCAGGGACATTGGGTCTCTGCCAGGTTTAGGTAGGAACACCAAGAACGCCTCTCGTAGCGAGGACGGAAGATGGCCCTCGTCTATCGATGCCCTATACACCTGGAGTAACTGCGGCGCTAGGCCATCCCTATTTGCTTTGTAGTATTTGGCTGGCAGGCCGGCAGGCCCTGGCGTTTTCCTGGTCGCCAGCGCCTGGATCGCATCGCCCACCTCTTCTAGCGTGAGCGGGGCGTCCAACTCTGCCTTCTGTGCGTCTGCGACAGAGGGCAACGCAACCGATTCCAGAAAGTCAGTCATCGCATATTCCTGGCCAGTGCCTCCAGCTCTATACAAGTCTCGATAATACTCGGTGAACGCCTAATGAATTTCGCGCTGCGTATACACCACTGTCCCGTCCCCTAAGCGGATGGCACCAATCTGGACATTACGTTCTGTGACCTGTATCAGCCAGGCTAGTAAGCGGGCAGCTCTCTCCGCTTTCGCGTGTGTCTTGGCCGTGTGCGCTGTATAGTTGTGGCACCTCAGTCTCTCGAGAAGGACCGCGTGCTCACCTCGTAGCTCCCCCAGCTTAAGCATATGCCTACCCTCACCCTCCCCCTCTTGCTCATACTGCAGTAGCTCGGATTCTATGCGGGTCAGGGACGCTGATATCTGCGCACGGATGTTCCACTTGGCCCCTATGCAGTGCCCCCAGATGGGTGCCTTATTGGGAGTGCCTAGCTATGACCGGTACTCGGCGTCCTCCAATGCAGCCGGCTGAAGGCGCCAAGTGGGCACCGGGGGTCTATCCGCCGCCCAGCTGATCTGGAACCACAGGGGGTTGTGGTCTGAGTGCGTCCTACCTAGGTATTCCGACTTGGTCAGGAGCGGGATCAGGGACTGGGAGCCTACTATTCTGTCCAGGCAAACATGGAGGCTGTGCACCGACGAATAGTATGAATACGTTTTATCTGTGTGGTGTTGTGCACGCCAGAGGTCATGAATGCCCCAGTGTGTTAACCAGTCCCGGAAGGCCTGCGCCGACGAGGTCGCTGCCACTGCACGTAGAGGCGGGTAAGAGCGGTCGAACTGAATGTCTAGCACCATGTTGTAGTCGCCGCCTATCAGCCAGGGAAGGCCTGCAGATTTCTGAAGGACGTGATTTAGGGACGCCAGGAAGGCAGGTTGCTCTGTATTAGGGGCGTAAATAGAACCCATTACTATCTCCTGCCCATTAAGTCTCCCCCTCACAAAAGTGTACCACCCCTCCAGGTCTACCTGCGTATCAGTGCATGCGAAGGGGACACCTGCCCTCACCCATATCAATGTGCCGCGGCGTGTGCTGAATAGGTCGTGCCATGAAGTTGCCCCCTCCAGCTCCTGCGAAGTCTCTCCAATTCCACTAGGGACATGTGTGTCTCTTGAAGGAGCATGATCCCCACTTGTGGCGCTGCATATATGCGAAAACAGAGTGCCGGCGCTACGGGGTGTGCATGCCGTGAATGTTCCAGGTCATGATATTAGTGCATGCAATAAGTAATGCTGTGGTGGAACCGCCTGGGGAGTGCATCATGCAGGACTGAGGGGCAGGCTCTCGGGTGGGGATGACTAAGCGCCGCATCTGAAACATGGGAACCAAAACTAACTTTATAACTTTATGGGCGTACTCCTAACGGAGAATGCGTCCAGACTAGGCAACTAAGCTACTGCTTAAGGTAACGTGACCGCAATGTATGTGCGTGTGGGGGAACGCGCAGTCAGTGGTGGTGTCAGGTTACTCCCTCATTGAAGGCCCTTGGCGCTGCTGAGGTGTGTTGGGTGTGTTGCTGACAGCAGAGCGCACCAGGTCAGTGCGGGCCCCCCATGAGTATTTCCCTGCCATTTTGGTATGCAAACTCGCACACCAGAGGGAGGTGCGGCTGTGCACCTGCACTATCTTAGCAACTTCTTATAATTATGCTTGCGCAGTGGTGTGACTCCAGAGCCGACAATGCGGCCTACCAGTGTGTTACATCAGTCATACAAAGGATACATTGGATCTTGCTCAAAACACCAGACATGCAGTAGTTCAGCTCAGGTCCGCCATCGGTCACATGATGTAATCCGCTGTCTGGGGTGTTACTACTGGCAGTATAGCATCCTCCAACATTACAGTGGATGGCGATGACGATCCGCTAGTTCTGGTGCCGCGCTGCGGTCGGTGTTCCAGGCCTCCTTGCCCTGTCACCGCTCCCAGTGTCGCAACCGCCTCCAGCGCCTCCTGCCGCTCCTGCTGCATCCTCTCCGGGCTGGGCGCCGCCTGCCCCAGGACCGCTCCTCGTCTGGCCCCTTTCTTCCTCCTCCTCTTCCTGGACCGCTGCTCTTGCCATTCGCCGTCTTCCGAGCCCGTCGGTCGCGTCCCCGTCCACTGCCTGGTCTCTTCTAGCCAATCCCAGGCTACCGATGGGGTCTCGAAGAAACGTGTGCCCTCCTTGGAAACCACGCACAGGCGTGAGGGGAACAGCAACGAGTAGGGCAGTTCTAGGTCTCGCAGTTGTTTCTTCACTGCCATATAGGAGCCACGCCTATTTTGCACTGCTGCTGTATAATCCGGGAAGAGCATCACACGACCATTGCCTACCTGCAAGTCACTCATCTTCCGGGTTTCCCTGAGCACCGTATCCCGATCTTTGTAGTTGAGGAGCCCGAAGAGAAACGTTGGGGTCTGCTTCCCGGTCTCTGGGCTTGCCCCGGCACCCTGTGCGCTCTTTCCACCACGAACTGCGGGGATAGTACTCCATCTGGCAGGATCGTCCTCAGCCATGTGTCCGTATATCGTTCCGACTCAGTCCCTTCTTCCCCCTCCGGCAGGCCTACTCCTTGGACATTGTTGCGCCGAGAGTGTCCTTCCGCGTCCTCAGCACGGTCTTCTAGCGCGTGGACTCTATCGATCAGGTCTTGTAGGGCTGAGGCGTGGCTACGCACCACCGGTTGCTGTTCCCGGACCACTTGGCGCTGCTCTGTGACGGACTCCTCCAGCTTGCGGTGGACTGCATGTAGTAATGTGAAGTCAGATGTGACCTTATCAATCCGCCCCTCTAGATACGCCTTGGTTTGCTCTAGGGTCGAGCCGATACGCTCAACCGCCGCTAGTACAGTGTCCATCTTAGCCGCTAGAGCAGCTGCAGGGTCCATGTCTATCCGCCTCTGCGCCTGCGATGTGTCGGGTCCGCTCGCCTCCTGCTGCCTCAACTGCGCTTTGACAATGAGCTGGCCCATTACCAGCTGCTGCCCGTGGGCATTAACTCGTCTGGACGCGGGTCACCAAGTGGCGGGCCAAGCAGGGGGGACCCCTTGTTTCCACCGGCCAATCTATCAGCACCGTGGGTCGGTCGGAGGTGCGCACGTCTCGCCAAGATATGCTCTCAGGTGCCGCCTCCCAGGCGTCTAAGGGCAGTCCGCCTTACAACCTTGCCCCCAGACTCCCGTATGGGCTCTCTCCCGCCAGTGTCTGTGCGTGCAAACAGCAAATCTTCCCCCCAGTGCGTCCCTGCCTGTTCGGTCACCGACTATGGCTCCAGGGGTGGTCAGTCTCGCCCAATCAGTTGGGGTAGGCAATTGCGGACAGCAGCTCGCTCTCAAATATTCCTCAGACTGACTCTGTCTTAGTGGCGGCCATGCTGGTGTGCGGTCCGTATCTCAGCAGGCAGGGCCGTGCGGTGACAAATGTATGCGGGCCGCGAGCGGCCTCCACTGATAGCCAACTGTGATGGGGCAATCAGGAGCTGTGCAACGGCTGGCTCCGGGCTCCCGGTGCCCATCCCTGCTTGTGTGTGTACAGGGCCGCAACCAGCAGCTTCCCTCCAAAGGTGTCCCCGCGCCAGCAGTTCAGGCGGGTCCCTCCGCTTCCAGCTGAGCAGTGGTTGCGCTGTTACTGGGGCCGGCGACGTCCGCAGTTGGAGGGCCTAGCACTGAGCCTTAATTTCCAGGGCCTCCCGTTACTTGAGCGCTCAAAATGGCGCCTGAGCCAAAATGGTGCCTCAGCAGCCCAGTCCAGTGCCAGTCTAACCCTCTTGCCGTCTGCCACTGCCCTCCGCCGCCTTGCCTTGTCCCCTGGCTTTTCCCGTGCCTCCAGGCGCCCCGCGCCCAGGACGTAGCTTGCACTGTGGAGCGCTGTCACTCACCGGGGCCGAGGCTTTGGTCAGTCGCCTGTCTCCCGGACTCCGCAGCTCTCCGCAAGGGCTCCAGCCATCTCCAACTGCCGTCCCTTCCGAGATGTCCCCGCTGCTCGCAGTCAACGGAGGAGCGCACTTCTTCTCCCCGACGCCAGCCCCTGAGACCCGCTGGCGACCGAGCCCTTACGCCTGCCTCTCACTCTGGCTGGCCGCTATACTGCCAAATGGCGGCTCCCTTCCCGGCTCTGGGAGCGGGCGCCACACCGTTCCTCCTCTCGACCTGCCAGTGGCTCCGTGCAGTATCCGGTCGCTCTCTCCGAGGCCTCCTCAGCTCCCCTCCGGCGCGCCCGGTAGCTCACAGCCGCAAACAGGCTTCCACTGCAGCTTGCATGATATCGGGGTCAGGGCTCTCCTCCGCTCCGAGTCCCGGCCCGTCTTCACGCCTTTACCACTTCTGCCAGTTCCTCCTGGCCAGCGGCTTGCTCTCAGCGCCCCAACCTCGTTTCTCAGCTCTGGGCACACCGTCAGGGTCCTCGGGTGATCCCGCAGCTGTTCCGCCCGGTATGGGTAAGCCTAATTCACACTGTCCGGGGAAATGCAGGATAAATTGGGGCCTCACTGACGGAGCTCTAGTGAGCTACGTCTGCCATGTTACTTGGCTGGCCACGCCCCCCCAGCTGCATATCTCCCTGTTGTGAGACCTGAGCCAGGGCATGGATTCTGTGCACTGCAAATGCCTCTCTTTAAAGTATTCCCCACATCAAAGTCATAACTGGGTATAACTAATGGACCTCTGGCACCACCAACTCAGTAGACTTCTGGACCTGTGGATAATCTGCCAGTTAGAAGGACTACTCTGCTGCTACAAGGACTGGAACTCTGCTGGACTACTGCTCTGTGGGACTCCTGCTCTGCTGTGCTGACCTGCTGTGAGTGAGAAGGACTAGATCTGCTACTCTCTAACCCAGAACCAGAGTGACTTCAAAGGGTTGCTGGCTTGCGTCCTGTAAGAAGTCTCTGGGAGGTTGTATTTCAGTACAGCGCATGCTTTTACCTCGCATGCCATTACAACGGGGGGATTACAACGCAAGTCGTTACAACGACTTGCGTTGGGGGGCGCTGGATAGGGGAATAGTTTCATTTTCTATTCCAACTCCAGTCCCCGTGGATAGTAGGGAAGGTGTTAGATAGGAAATTAAACTATTCCCTATCCAACAGCGCCCTCCAGCGAAAGTCGTTGTAACGACTTCCGTTGTAATCCCCGCGTTGTAATGGTAGTGCGGGTTAATAGTTGCGTCGTAAAGGATGTTCCCCCTCTGGGGCATTAAAGACTTCAAACCCTGCCCTGTCAAGTGGACCAGTCCTAGGCGCTTGGAAGTGGGTATACAATGATGCGACCACCAAAGTCCAAGCATTGCCATTGTTGCACAGCTTGGAACCGAAGAATCTCCCTCAACGCTAATGCATTGCCACTGTCGCATGGACCAAAGACATTGTATCGCCAACTGAGTGGCGCATTGTTTACTGTTCCTGATGCAACCTTGACTTATGTAGGTCAACGAAGAAGCATCAACTACCTTTTGCAGTTGACAACAATGCATCTCTGTCTAACACGGCTTGGAACTGACATATCACCTACATCTGAAAGGATTGACAACAACGCATCTCCTCCTCTGCTTCACACATTGTGCCCTTGCCAATAAAGCAACAAGGTGTCTTTGCAGTGGGACAAGGTTGGTCACTGTATCAGTCTGGCCCTCCATCATAGTCAGATTGAACTTTTTGATTGACCTTGTCTAGTGCAACCAGATAGCCCCGCTTGGTCCTTTATGCTTTTAAGCACTGCATTTTAATTACATCTTTAAAAATGCATAACTCCGTTAATATTGATTGGATTTTTGTTGTGTTCAGTAAATTAGGATCTATTTGTCTAACCAGGTGTGGTATTTTATTGGGTGATATTTTCACAATTTTACTGTTTGAAGTGTTGCAAAAATCCTTTACCCTTTGCCTCTCAAGTTAAGTCTGACTGCTATATGCAAAGCTACCAGAGGGTGCGCACATGGTTAAATTATGGTGTGTATTTATATGACTTTCCCTGACTAGGAATGTGGCTTCCGCTTGGACAGGGTGCATACCTCTGCCATCCAGAAAACCAATTTTTAAAACTGAGTTTTAGAGCGAGAGATCGCTATGTATATACACTTTTGCACACATATTACATATGTTCATTTGTATTCACTCCGGGCCCGATTCACAGAACTAACTTAAGACAAAATCCTAAACTTACTACCATTTTTGTATTCACAGAAGGCACTTACTCATTTTGGTATTCACAGAAGACACTTACTCATTTTGGAATTCACAGAAGTTAGGACTCCTAACTTTAGGACTCCTAAATGCCTTCTGTGAATACCGAAAGTCTTAAAATTAGGATTTTTCTCAATTTAGTAGTAGTAAAGTTAGGACTCCTAACTTTAGGACTCCTAAATGCATTCTGTGAATATCATAAGTCTTAACAGTAGGATTTTTCTCAATTTAATAGTAGTAAAGTTAGGACTCCTAACTTTAGGACTCCTAAACTGAGAAAAACCCTAATTTTAAGACTTTCGGTATTCACAGAAGGCATTTAGGAGTCCTAAAGTTAGGAGTCCTAACTTTACTACTACTAAATTGAGAAAAATCCTAATTTTAAGACTTTTGGTATTCACAGAAGGCATTCAGGAGTCCTAAAGCTAGGAGTCCTAACTTTACTACTACTAAATTGAGAAAAATCTTAATTTTAAGACTTTCGGTATTCACAGAATGCATTTAGGAGTCCTAAAGTTAGGAGTCCTAACTTCTGTGAATTCCAAAATGAGTAAGTGTCTTCTGTGAATACCAAAATGAGTAAGTGCCTTCTGTGAATACGTATATGGTAGTAAGTTTAGGATTTTGTCTTAAGTTAGTTCTGTGAATCGGGCCCTCCATTCTTATTATTTCAATAAGCTTCAAGGGGCGATGAGACAATAAATAGGCAGCATGTGTCCATGACCCCATACATAATGTGCACCAGTTTTGAATCTTCCTAGACAATAAGCACAATACCATGATCATTAGGGTCGGTATCGATTTGCATCAGGCGAACCTTTGTCTAGAGAGGCATGGTGGGAGAAAAACGATGGAGTGGAATGCAGCCTGAGTGACTGCAAGTGTCCGAGATTATTTCAAGCATTCTAAACCTTCTTGTTGTTGCTGTGGACATACATACCCTTAATACCAGGAGTTGTACCCTAAATCTGTTGTTTGTAATACAGGCGATCTATGTCGAGAGTAGTGCTGCCCCGTGGGAGAGAAGAATATGGAGTGGTAGAGTCATAGATGTATGTATCCCACAACTATCACTTTGTTAAACCCACGAAACTAAACACATTAAATGGATAAATTATGAATGTATCTGTGGTGCATTTAAAGTAATGAAATCTAAGGTCAGGTATCAGCCTACCAGGTAGGTGTGCCTAAGACTGCTCCATCTAGAAGACCAGATGTTCTGCATCTCCCTGTATCTGACATCGTTTTAGGGCAGCCGGGAGTGCCTGTGACTTTCCACTAGAAGTGCAGTTGCTCATTAACTCTGTCTAATTATTCTTAGGTCTGGTGGCAGTCAGCCCCTCCTGCACCATCACAAGATTTTGTGAGTTTGCAAATAGGAGGGCCGTAAACATGAAAATGGAGAAGAACAAAGAGCGAAGGGGTGAGAGCAGATGGTAGAGATTAGAAGAGGGACATAAAGCAATGAAATTGGCTGATTTTTGTTTCGCTGGGAGGCTAACTTTAGGTGAAACTGAAGTTTAGTTGGCACTGGCAGCTAAACACTTTAAAACCATATTATCTAGGTTCAGCTCCAGTCCTACCAGTGTAACAGATTTAGTGAATCTGTCAAACAGTGTTGTTCTATTTTGTATTGGAAAAGCAAATCCCTTAATTGCCATGTTTTAGGATGGATGTCACTTAGGGGTCAGCAGAGGTTACAAATACATCTTGGCTTGAGTACAGTAACCACGGGCACTGTTCTTGCTACCTTTGTTAAGCAATCTTTAAAGGCAAAGCCTTTGCCAAGAAACGATAAACTGGGGCTTTTTAAATACAACATGATCTGCCTTTAATTTCTGAGCCAGTTGGAAAAGAGCAGCTTCATACTGGAAACTTGTAACTATGTCACTATCTAGCAAAATGCTGTCAAGGGCTCCATGGCCCATGATACAACCATCAATGAGGGGGTGTCTACAACAAAGCCTAGGGCAGCAAGCTAGTAACTGTAAAGCAGTTTCCTTTTAACTGGGCCTGTAGACTTCTTCTGACAGGGAACTTGAATGTGTAAATCTGACTATGAGTCAGATTCTGAAGGTTCATTCAGAGCAGCACTCAGAGAAATCCAAGCCAGTTTTGTCTCTTAATGAGGCCGTTTGGGATGTCCTGGCCTGGAGAAACATGCTGCATCTGTGAAGCTTCTCAGTACTGCCACCACCTCCTGCAGCCTAACTACATAAAGACCCTTAGCAGAAAAGCACAGGACTGGCCTGGCATGATAAGTTCTGAAGTGTAAGTAAATATATCATAGGCTCTCAGTCTGTGAGGCTGCCTCTGCCTCAGTCTCAGACCATATTTTATGATTAGTTTTTGTGATTAAGGCCCATAGGTACGAAAGGATTTTGCTAATCTTAAGGGGCGGAATTGCTATTTCAGGCCATTAAGAAATGCAAAATTGACTTTCGGTATGTATGAAAAGCATATGCGGCATTGCAAAATAGGATCTCTACCCAGTATAACTCGCATTTTGCAATTCACAAAATAGGAAACCGCAAATACTGATCTCCTATTTGTGAATCAGTAACTGCATGTACATAGCATTTTCTAATTCCAACTAGTCGCAAAATGGTCATTTAGGAAATGCAATACCCACTGAATTGGATCAGGTGATAAACAGGTGCAAACTAGAAAAAGGCCCCCAAAAAGCACGAGGCACTTTTAGAATGGTAAAACTGTATGTTTTGGAAGGAGAATGAGGATTTTGACAGTGAGGCAGAGAAGTAGGAGACAGGAGAAGATATTTATGGTGAACAGACAGAGGAGAAGATTATTGATAGACACAGGGTGAGCAGCCAGGTAATACTTAAGCTAATAGCTGAGTTACAAACTCAGGTACAGGTCCTAAGACTCAGAAGCAATGCAATACCACCCCATGTGTAGTCACTGTGTTGCCTATATCTCTTAGTGTCGGGCAGTTAGCAGGGGGTCATAGCAGTGGCAGGGGGGTGTCACGAAGTGTATTTTCCAGGTTCTTTCACCTGTTCTTTGACATCAAGGTGAGCAAGATCAAAGAAATATATATTTTTCCCCAATACCCCCCAATCATTGTAGCTAAACAAACTTATGTTCTACTGAGTAGCACAGTTCCTCAATATCATTGGCTGCGTTGATGGGACACATATTGCCATTTGTCCCCCCTCAGCAACTGTATAAATCTACAGGAACCTGTAAAGCTCACACTCACTCAATGTGCAGGTAGTATGTGACGACTCCTGTATCCTAACAGACCTTGTGGCCAGATTCCCAGGCAGCACCACCAACTCATTCATGTTCCATCACAGCACAATTCACAGCCGACTGGCACAGGGTGAATTTGGTAATGGATTCCGACTTGGTAAGATAATTACAGACTCAATGATTACAGTGGCCAGCACAGTGTGTATAATGTGACCTAGTGGTTTTACTGCTCATGCTCTTAAGGTGGCAGCGCATAATCCTTATGGCCCTGGCTACTCACACCATACCTGAATTCGAGGACAAGAAGTGAGAGGTAATATAGCTGCTCTCTTAGGACAACATGCTCCATCATTGAGGAGACCATTGGTATCCTGAAGTCCCGTTTCCGCTGCCTATACAAAACCAGTGGGGCACTATTGTTCAGACCAGATACATGATGCATTATGCAAGATCATCGCCACTTGTGCCATACTGCACAATATTGCAACGAGGAATGGTCTGACCAACATCCCCATAGAGCCAGATACTAACTCTCATGGGGAGTTATCACCACCACAGGTGCAGCAGGAGGGCACATGTTCAGCAGAGTGGTGGGAACAACGCAGGGATCACCAACTGCTATTTCTGAGGTAAGAGAAATTAGATTATCAAATAATGGGACATCAAACGATGCTAATGCTTGGTTCATAACCAAGACACCACATTTTATTTATTTTGCAACAACATTGTAACACACAAGAATTAACTGTTTCCTTGTGAATGTAACATTGTTAGCATAGAAACAACAAAAGTGACAAATGCAAAACAAAACACAGGCAACTCATTCCTCTGAGTGTACAGTTCTTCACTTCTTTCTGCCTCTGTGGTTGGGTGCTTTGTCAGCAACATTGAGCTGTGGGACTGGTGATATGTCAGTCCTAGAAGTGAGTCTGCGTGAATGCCTGGTACTGCCTAACTCCTGAACGGATGTGGACTGAGGCTTGGGGAAGATGTTGGGGACACAGATGTTGTGGGTCTGGATGTTTTCTAGGGCTATGGTCGCTTGCACAAGCCCACTTACAATGTCCTGACCACAGTGCTCCATGTCAGTCTGAATGTTCACAGTCTGTCTTGTTAGAGGTGCTGTGGCTACTGCCAGGCGGTTGAGGGGCAAGGTGAATGAATCATACCTTGCCAGGTACTGCGTGTGCGTCTGTTTCAGCAGATGGTGCTCCCTCTCATTTGTGGTTAGCCAAAGGTCATGCCCTTTCTCCAAGTTCTACAGCAGCATATTTTACAGCTGCCTACTGACTGTCAAGATCTGTTTTGTTGGCAGTCGCTGTACAGAGATGATGGACCTGCACAAAAATGACCCCACACCCTTCAAATATTGTTACAATGTTTGTACATCAACATCAAATATTGACCATATGTTCAGGTGATCATCCGAGTGTCCTCCCAAGAATTTCAAAGTCAGTTTCTTCAAAAAAAGGTTCTTTATTCGTAAATAGTGACAGGATCAATAGCCATAGCCTATGACTATTGATTCTGTCACTATTTACGAATAAAGAACCTTTTTTTGAAGAAACTGACTTTAAAATTCTTGGGAGAACACTCGGATGATCACCTGAACATATGGTCAATATTTGATGTTGATGTACAAACATTGTAACAATATTTGATGGGTGCGGGGTCATTTTTGTGCAGTTTATTAGAGAGACAGGGCTTTGTCCCTCTAATATTGGGTTCTAGGGGATTGTGTCCCAGAACATCTGCACCTTCTTCCTGATAAAATCATTAGGACTTCATCACTAGTGCGGGCAAGGCAGCCTCAATCCCCTTTTTCTGGTTTGATTACTAGAGATGATGGACCTCTCTAACCCACCATTCACAGGAGCACTATCCCAAATGTTGTCTAACATGTTCTCAGTATGGACTGCTGATCCTTGCCCTCTGAGCTGTCTGTGTGCCTGTCTCCGATGTTGTGGGCTCTTTGCTCTGTGATTGATGCTCATCACTGTCCACAAACTCTGGCAGCTGTGAGATGGTTGCTTTCCTGCCAGTAGGAGTTAGGGCGATCGGTGGAGCGGTTGGTAATGTTATGTCCTGCTTGACCACATTCGTGTCAGTATGCCTTTTGGCTTCAATGGTCATGGCATGTCTGGGTTTTGATCTGTGTAAATGCATGTACAAAGTTACTGTAAATAAATTGCTTTAAAGTGTGGTCACAATATTGCCTTAACTCTGTTTCAGGTGTTTGTGATGTCTTTATGTTGTAGCGATATGTTTGGGGTAGTCATCAGGACACAGTTCAGCAAGCAGGCAATGTTTACTAAACTCCTATAATGCATTGCCAGGGTGCGGCAACTATCTCAATAGAGTTAATCATGCTGTGATGTATGATATATGGATTTA
The DNA here is from genome assembly GCF_964261635.1 of Lissotriton helveticus. NCBI lineage: Eukaryota > Metazoa > Chordata > Amphibia > Caudata > Salamandridae > Lissotriton > Lissotriton helveticus. The sequence goes on along the minus strand of NC_136063.1, from coordinate 1,297,456,244 downwards.
CTAACATTCTGTTTTGTTAGGTAAGTAGAGGGAAGATAACTTACCCTGGATGGTGCATGCTGGATTAGTGGTGCCAATGTCCCCTACTCCGACCACACTCTCCCTGCTTCAAGGGTCCCCCCTATCAGTGTCTCCATGAGAGTTGATGGAGGTGTTTTGGGGGTGCTCCACCAGTTCCACATCCCTCTTTCATCCTGCTGGCCACCTACTCCTTCATATGAGACCTCAGGTCATACCACCTTTTGTGCATCTCAGGAATAATCCTCTGGGACACTCCTAGGGAGTTCACCTTCTCCAAGATGGTGGTCCAGATCCAGGTCTTTTGGCTTTGCACAGAGAAGGAGGTATTTCCAAGCAGTTGGTCCGTATGGGCCACACATTTCTCTATAAGGAGCTCCAGCTCCATTTCAGTGAACTTAACTTTATGCTTTGTGGACCCTGATTCCTTGCTCCCATCCACTGTGGCCATGGTCTTTTCCTGGGATGGTGTAATCAAGGGGCAGTTGTGATGCAGGGACACTTCTTACTTCCCACGAAGGCCTCTGGGTTTTGGACACCCCCTATATTTATAAACTTCCTGCTCTGACAACATCATTCTCCATCAAGTGAGCTTTGGTTCCTATTTTGCGATTTCCCATATGGAAATTGTTATTTTGCAATTTCCTATATAACAGTGATCCAATAGTGAACGCAGTCAACGTTTACATGCATTCTATTTTGCGTTTCCCAAATTACAATTTCTACGGATTCGCTATTTGAGAATCGCATATTCGGGATTTCCTACATATGGGCCTAAATGCTTGAATGTGTCAGCAGTGTGCAACTGATGAAGACAGCAAGACTCAAATATGAATTTCTTGTTAGCAAGATAAAAACAAGCTTTGTGTATTCATTATGGGAATACGATTTGCTGAGCAAGAATGACTAACCTTAAAATAAAAAAGCAAAGTGCATGTATAAGTCAAAACGCAATATCTTTGAACTGAGTATCCTAGCAGATCTATTTCAATGCGTGAAATAAACGTTGTCTAATCTGTTTGAGGTGTACACGCTTTGTTTTAATTTGAGTTTTTGTTTTCTTTTCTAATTTAGAAAAAAGGATTACATCACAGAAAAAATGATGTACTCTTCATATAGACCGACCCAGAAAACAACTTAAAATTCTTACAGCTTGCTTCGGTCCAGCTCAAAAATAAAAATCCATTTAAGTATGTTTGCAAGCGCCCCATCTTTCCCCTAAAGAATTAACAACAGAAGGTATTTGACTCTTCAAGAGTATATGTGATTCATTTTGCAAAGCATTTTTCAGATTTTTGACTAAGGCCTGGCTGACACTCTGGAATGACAGTTTTTTTGTGTGAGAATCACTGCAGCGCATTTAGATTTGTGCAACCTGGTAGATAATTATGGCTTCTCACCCTGTAAGGTCTTTGGAACCTGACAAATATCTCAGCTGAGTCATGGGCCTGTAATAACTGGGTGGGTGGCCCATGGGAAAGCCACTCGGGCTGAGACCAAGGCTGTTAGCTCTGCATTCTCAAGCCTGTCAAAGATTGTTGAATCTGTGCAGAGGTGTAATTGTTTTGTTTATTGCAGTCTGCAAGCCCCATGATCATTCTATCTAAAGGTGCATTACTGAACTTAAGCCAATAAAACACACATGTAAACTGAGTAATATATGTGTGACCTATAGGATAGTGGTCTTGTCTAATTGTTTGGCCATAGTCTCTGTAGCATGCGGCATAGCTCTGCAGCAAGACATTTACACCTGTATATCTGGTTAATTTGTAAAACAAAAGTTGCATTTTCTTATGGGGAACTGCCCACTACCACAGCCAGCCCCTGTGCCACCCACCCTACCTCTCATTTTGATTGACTTGCAGAGCGATATAAACAATCAAAAATCCTCCCCTCGGCAAACCACTGCCTGCCACCAGCAGTGCATAGACACCACTCTGGAAACAGGTGTTCTCAGAGCCCTTCCTGAATTCAAATGTAACTGGTCGATTTGTTATGCTACCAGCCACTCCCCGACGCCTGGCTTACAGCCCAACCAACACCCATCCAGCACAGGCGTCACAGGGCATGTGACCCTGTTAATGAAAGGGGCCAGGCGCACATGCCCTGGGCCAGTTCTACCCAGTAACTAATGATGTGTGTGTCTTAATTATGTATGCATGAGAGCCTAGGGCCCTACCACAACTCACACTTTGCCTTCCTTCGCCCTCTGATTCTGAACTGCCCTCCCACACTACACACGTATGCCCTTTTATACGCACCTGCCGTCTGCAGCGGAAATGGGGACTTTGAAAACATGTCTCAGGCTTCCTACTGCAGCCTGTAATGCAGCTTTCAACTACTATTTTATCCTGGTAAAGTAAACCTTTTGCCAGGTTTAAAATCTTCATTTTTAATACTTATAAAAGAGTCTCTACAGCAAGGACTTAAGGCTTGTAGGGCAGGGTGCATTGTATTTAAAAGTAGCACTAGTAACCTTAATTGTTACCTGTCCTGGTGCATGACTTGGTAGTGAAAACTCCTAAAATCATTTTTCACTGGTGCAAGGCCTATCTTTCCCATTGACTAATTTTGGGTTACCTTATCATATTTAAAAATGATAACTTTGGATTGAGAGCAGAAGGATATCTACTGTTTGCACTCAAATTAATTGTAATTTAAAACCTCTTTACTAGTAAAGTCAGATTTTATGCCACAATTCTTAAAATGCCACATTTAGAAGGTTAAAGAAAACAAAAAAGGGCCTTGACTCGGACTCAGTAAGGCTGAGTCAATTAACTATAGAACAAAACAATTGCCAGTACTGAGAGGAACTCCTAAAAAATCCTTTCCAAAAAAGTTTATCAATAAAACATAAAAGTCTGCTTTTTAAATTGCAACATCCATTGATTTATTGAACTTTTTTTGCCTTCATCATTTTTGAAAAAAAGGTGACTTTTTGTGCATAATAATACATAAAAAATATTCAAAACAGATTATATACAAAAAAATATACACATTACATTAACAACCAACACACTCACACAATTGTCCAGTCTCACAAATTTGGCCAAAACCATCCAATCCACATTCATACTTCATACATCCATACTCCATGACGGTCCCAGTGTAAACACAAAAGAAGAATGAAACATAATCTCAAGACACAAAGGGGCATATTATCAAGGGGGGCGATAGGCACTTTTCGCCGGTTTAGCGGCCGTTTTCGGCCACTAAGCGGCGAAAATTCTATCGCCCTATTATCAAGCTGTCGCTAACAGCAGTTAGCGACAGCTTGAAGGCGATAGAGAGCAGTTTGGGGCCGGCTTTGCATGTCAGCGATATTTATCGCTAATGACATACAAAATGGGCGTACCCAACCCGTTAGCGACTGAAAGCAGTCGATACCGTCGCTATCGCCTATTCACAAGGCTGGCGTAGCGATGGAAATATTCCCGCTATCGCCAAAAACTAACGCCTGCTCTGACCAGTTTTTAGCCATGTTATCAAATGGGAGGTGGATAACATGGCTAAGTGCATTTCGTCGCTAATGCGAGAATATCGCTATATTCTCAGCGATATTCTTGCATTACGCCGCTATCGCTGGATATTTTAGCGCTATGGAGAAAAATGTTGCTAATAGCATGTTTTCTGCGCTAAAATATCCAGCGATAGGCAGCGATAAAAAAAAAGTCGGTAAGCGCATTTAGCGATAAATATCGCTAGTTGTTGGTAATATGCCCCAACATTTTTTAAACTTTGTATATCTTCCAATTTGAACGAAACTGAAGTTTTGCTCTCCTATTTACAAGCTCATTCTATGTGACCTGGAACCAGGTCGACGCGTTTCGAACCCTAGAATTAATGGGGTTCTCCTCAGGACCAAAAAGACTCTACAAAAAACAAGACAAAACAAAGCTTTAGGTTTTTCTGCTAGTTTAAACCTGTGGCCAGCAACAACAGTGCCCCTCCATATTGCAATCCCTACCTTAAGTATTCAGGGTGACTACCCTCTTGCGTAACTGAAGTGTGTCAGTATCTAAAACCATACAGACAACAATGAGACCGGGACAAACATAAATCACACCATCACAGCACATTGTTAGTAAACATCTATATCTTTACCCCCAACCTGCTTATGTCATATCTGGGTGGACAACAGGGTTCCCTGTAAATTCAAAAAAGGTGGCATGTAAAAACTTGCCCCCTAAAACATGACTCCAGAGTGCCCTTTAAAAACGCTGGCTCCAGCTTACCAGAATGCTTCCTGCTGCCTCGACGCTGTGCAGTAAACGTTATGTATTCCTTAAATGTAGATGCTCGAAGGCTGCGGGAAGGAGACCAGGAAAGTGTTAGCTCACACTCCATATCTCCCCTTGTGTATGGACAAGCATGCTTTGCAAAAGATCCCTTCTGTAATCCATAGGTGTAGTGAGGCTTACCGGTCGTACGAGCGCTCCTTCCTAAACCATCACGGTGAAGTATCTCCATAAATGAATCCAGGATACAGGAAGGTAGATTGAATGAAGGTTTAATCCAGGAATGAAGATCCCATCCACATACAATGCCAGCAGACATCAACTGACTGTTATCAGAATATTCTAACATGAAGTGACATATTATTGACATCCTAAGATTCTATTAAAGCTGCAGTGTTAAATTAAACCACAGTGTTAATTATCACACATCTCTTTCCCTCCAAAAAGAAAATATAATATGAATAATATACATGAAAGTAACGCATATACATAAACTATACAAAATCAGCAAGATAAGAAGGTTTCCTAGACACACGTTTGGAAAACCTAATATTTTCAGGATTAATTGTTTTATCATTAGTCAAATTCTCTTCTTTGGAATCTAAGCTTTCACCACCTTGCAATTTCTTTCTAACAACAACAATTTTATTTAGATTCCATATGCGATGATCTTGAGTTTGCACTGCATTGTTAAAAATGTTGATCACTTTGATAGGCTTCATAAACTTTGTTTCTGAGCTACTCACTATGCCAGGACGTTTGACCATGACCATATCACCAATACAGACAACAGTTTTTTTAACTCTATTTTTAACATCAAAATATGCTTTCCTACGTACAGCTTTATCCATCTCGTTTTTAACAATGTCATCTTTGTTACATACACATTCTTTACCCTTCAACACTTCATACTTATTAACCCAAAAAGGTTCCACCTGAGTGTTTGGAATCCTCCCACGAAACAACAAAAATGGAGTTTTCCCAGTTGTAGCATGAGGAGTATATCGGTATTCTTCTAACTTTTCCATAACACATTTTTTCCAGTCAGATGACACATTTTTTGCTAAACTGATAGTATCTTTGATCACTTTGTTGAATCTCTCGACCATACCATTGGCCTCAGGGTGATAAAGAGAACAAATTTTATGCGTAATGCCCTTAGAAGATAAATATTGCGCCATTTCTTTGGAAACAAATTGCACCCCATTATCTGACAAAATGGTTGCAGGAAAACCTTCCTTATAAAATAACTCCCCCAAGCATTTAATAATCTTACCTGAATCAATTCCTGACAAAAAAAAAAATCTCTGGCCATCTTGAGTACATATCAATGACCACCAGTATAAATACCTGAGAATCTTTATGTTGTATAGGACCCACCAAATCCAGAGCTATATCCTGCCATGGACCATTAGGTCTTTTCCTTAAAAACATGGGTTGTGTGTGTGTATTATAAGACTTGTCGCTAATATTACAGTGTATACATTCTCTAATTACTCTTTCAACCATCTTATCCATGCCTGGCCACCAATAAGACATGCGAAGCCTCTCTTTGCTTTGGATAATCCTGAATGAGCAACATTAACTAAATCTATCAAATCTTTCCTAAGACTAGTTGGAGGAATTAACCTTGTCCCTCGAAACAACAAATCGCCATCAACAGATAATTCACTGTGTACCGTCCAAAAAGGCTTAGTTGAAGAAGAACCTTCCTTGCTATTAGCCCAACCATTTTTTATCAAAGACATTACCTCACATAATGTATCATCTTTTCCTAATTCTTCAGACCATTTCTTCTCTGATAGAAATTCATAATCTACAGAACAAACCAATTCATCATCTAACTCCAATTGATCATCATCATCCAAATCACTTTTAGAAACAAGACGTGAAAGAACATCTGCTATTCCATTATCAACACCAGGAATGTATTGAACACCAAAACTATATTCTTGTAAGCCAATAACCCACTTTGATATTCTCCCAGATACCAGATCCAAACCTTTCTTACTAAAAATTTCCACTAAGGGTTTATGATCAGTGTGGACATCAAAAACTAGACCCCAAAGAAATTTCTTCAGTTTTCTCACCGCCCAAAACACAGCCAAAGCCTCCCTAAAGTTAATTTACTGTCATTTAGCCCACAATTGTGTTTCTGTCATTTAGTCCACGATTATGTTCAAAAGTCTTAGGCTGCTGCGTGAAGATTGTGAATGCTTGTTTATAGATAAGGCCAAAAGCCAATAAGCTTAACACAAGTATAGTTTTTACTCACAGTCAATGTCACAGTCAAGGTGGTTGATGTCGAAATTTGTGAAGAATAAGTGCTGGTTGCCAGTTAAGAAAGGATAAGTTCTTCAGTTGGTTTTTCCTCGCAAAACTGATGTTGGGATCTTTCCATTCCTTTTTAAAGTTTCCAATGCCGACTACGCCAGTGAAGTATCTCCATAAATTAATCCAGGATACAGGAAGGTAGATTGAATGAAGGTTTAATCCAGGAATGAAGATCCCATCCACATACAATGCCAGCAGACATCAACTGACTGTTATCAGAATATTCTAACAATGAAGTGACATGTTATTGACATCCTAAGATTCTATTAAAGCTGCAGTGTTAAATTAAACCACAGTGTTAATTATCACACACGGTCTCTGGCTGTACATCTGTTTGGGGTCGTGCAGAAACACTGCGTGTGTTTCAACCAATCACCTCCTTACTAAAGTACACGTGAGCGAAATAGCTGCTAAGTGACTTGGGAGTTGTAGTAAGGGTTAAGTTTTAGTTTCAACTTTATGGAGACCGCTGTTGTATAAATCGAATCACATCCAAAAGGCTTAGCGAACTAAATCTACGAGACTGACTGGGCGCGGATCCATATAAATCGACAAGTTTCTGCTTACTTAGGACGGTGACAATTAGTTTGTATTTTAAACTTTATTAAGATCGCTGGTTGCAGTTCCTTTGACGTCCAATTCAACTTCATCATCTGGGATTAAAGGTAAATTGCCATATTCGTGCAACCTACCAAAGAGCATATCAAAACTCAGCTTGTTTTGTACCCCATTGATCGGTACAGCCACTCGCCAGTCTTGATGTGAGGTGCTGATGGTTTGCAGTTCAGAAAAGTGAAAATCATATAGTGAAGTGGATAAAATTGGCTACTGGGACAACTCCTGAAACTTTAATAAACGCTGTCACAGTGTCAAGTTTGAAAACAGATCGCACACAGTTCGAAAGAATAACTGTCACTTGCGATGACAAGAAGGTCTACATGTTTCAGCTGTTAGCCTTTCGTCAGGACCAATCTAGCGCTACTGCAAAAATATTCTAAATGTGGAAATAAAATAAAAATATAGAACAAAACTGGTGGGTACGATACAACCTACCAGTATCCTTTGGCTCCTATAGGTAAGCCTACCTTACAGGAAAATGCAAGTTAATTCACACCTTTATGTGGGAGTACTCCTCACCTCTCCTGGCGACTGCTCAGGGGATGAGGCCCCGCTCTCTACGTCGGTACCTCGTTGCGTGCCTGAGCCTGCAACTGGACCTGCCTGGGTCCTGCTCGCCTGTTTTTAAGTGAGTTACTGCTCCCCAACAGGTGCCTCATTGGGTCTTGGACCCCTGGCTGGCTCGATTTTGAGATCCTCCAGAGAAGAATTGGCAAAACCCTGAAGTTAGGGCTCTTTGTGACTATAAACTGGCCTCTTCATGCTGAGACTCTGCCGCCTGTGACAACCGTCAATGCAAAGCTCTAGTCAAACCTCATCTTTGTGCTACAGCAAACACCAGCAATGACAACACAACTTCTGCACTCTGCACTCTGCGCTGCAGCAATGGAACCCGTTTACCACCAACACGGAGCTCCATTAATAATGACCATTCAAGATACCAAACTTTTCAGTATAAACGTTAAAATTGAATATCTCCGCATCTACTGACTGGTATCATTTTACTCTATTTTTCTAAATTGTTTTGAGATTTTTCTTGTGTTGTGTTTTCACTGTATTACTCTCTGTGTACTGCACAAATACTTTACACATTGCTTTTAAGTCAAGCCTGACTGCTTTGTGCCAAGCTATCAGAGGTTAATTTAGTGACCTTTGTGGTTCACCCTGACAAGAATTGTGGTTGTTGACTGACTGGGGCTTCAATTACCATTACCATTTGTTATGCTTTATTCAACATTTAATCATAAAAGCATGTATCAAAATATTTCAACATTACATAAAAACCCAATTCATAAGGTACAATTAATACATATGTTGACTCTTGTTAAAACTAAGCATTTAAGATCTCCATAGATAAAAAAGGATTAAACATCTAACACAATTGTAAATTGAATGGTTTCGCCAGATTTTAAACTGGATGGTCTCAACAAGGGTAACCTCTTCTTATAGACCTAAAGGCTCAAGCGTGAAAACAAAACCAGATATCGGGTAACTAGAAATAGTTACAGCACAAGATCAGTATTTGCAGATGATACTGTGGGTTTTATATTGGCATTAATTTTGACCTTATTGCCCAAGCCCACCCTAGATATTTCGCATCAGCTTATAAAATGGTGGATGAAGTGCTTGTGCGTATAATCCTTTCACCCTCTGCGCTTCTGCGTGTGCAAAGCAGCTTACATAGTGGTCTCAGCCAGATCCTGGACAGGCAAAAAGCATTTGTGCTACTGTTTCTTGGTGGGCCGGGCAGATAGGGCACTTATTGTCAGTAGGATTAGACCACCTTGACGTGAAAGACCTTAAGGGTAGCGAGCCAACCCTCATCTGGAAATAAAATTTCCTATCTAGTGTGTTGTAATTTTACATTGGTTCCTTCCCCTTCACGTTCCCCCCTCCCCTCCCCTGGTAGTGGTTTAGTCCAGCTGTCAGACTAGAGGCAGTCTTAGAATGTTGTGAGAGATTGTCCGCCCAGCTGGGAGCACCTGATGTGTATTTATCTTATTAAATTCAGAGAACTATTTACTGGTTTTAAGTGTATTTATTACACTTTTCTGGCGACGAGGGTCAAGGAGCTGAGCCAGGGTCAGCGTGGTGCCCCCCCCTGGATGAAATTCTACTGGGACGGAAAAGAATAAATTTGTCAGACGATCAACTTACCCTGCGTAAGGACTTTGATTTTGAAACTCATCAGCGCTGTCTATCTTCCCTGCGCATCTGCTTCGATATTTTGAAGAACATTGCGGGAGAGGAGCAAGGTGAATTGTGTATACACCACAGCTGGGGGCCGCTTCCCGTCTACCCTGTGGCACTCCGTGTTTCTTGATCACTGCTCGGAAGTCCGTCCACCGCTTTCTACAGACGTTCGGAGGTGAGCTGTGGTGTGCTGGATTGATTCGGAGGCGTTTCCTACTGTCCCTTACAGCCATTGTGGGGGCGACGCCGGTAGTGAGTCAGCCGGCGCTTGTCAGGCGATCGGCGTTTGTTGGGCGCTCTGAGTTGCCTCGTGAAGTGGAGGTCTTCATGCTATTTACGCGTCTGGTGACTTTGCTTGTGGGCGCCGTGTAGGAGGCGGAGCGGCCCGGGTGAGCGGCGCCTCCTCAGCGCGCTTTCCCTTCGTTGTTCTTTTCGAGGTGACAGCGGGGGTTACAGCGGCGCTGCATTAGTCATTTTCTCTCACTCCAGCAGGGTGAGAAGGGTGGATTGACATTCAGAGAGGCCTTTGCTGCACCATCGGGTTTCGTTTGACGATCTCTTCTGAGGTACTTGAGATCCTCCCAGGAAGTTCCCGCCTACAACCGAGCTTTGTGGGTAACGTAGTGACAGAAATAGGACTTGATTTGTTTTTTTTTTCAGGTGAAGAGAAAAGACAGCCAGCATTTATTTTCAACTTTGTCCATCAGTGGGGTGGTTTACATTTCTGTGTTTTTATTTAAGGTTTATTACCTGAGCAATATTTCTCCTGTTATTGTGACCTCTCTTTCCTCCTCATTCATTTCCTGGTTTATTTTTAGTCATTTCATTTCCCCATCACATTTAGTGTTATCCAGTGGATGGCCATGGCAGGGGCAGGAATGAGCCAACCTCCACCATTTCTAAATGACCTAGGGGAGCCCGAAATACCATGGAAGAGATGGGAAGGGATTTTCAAGTCCTATCTCATAGCAATAGGAGGTGGGAATTATAACAATGTGAGAAAACAGCACATTTTGTTATACAATTTAGGCATACATGGGAGAAAAGTGTTTGAGGATATAACTGGCAGACTAGATGATGATGAACAAGAAGAAGTTGAAGGGGTGAATGTATATGATTATACCTTGATGAAACTAGAGGAACACTTTAAAATTAAAATAAATGTTGTTCTGGAGAGACATAAATTCTACAAAAGAGCCCAGAAGAAAGATGAAAAAGTGATTAATTATGTAGCTGTTCTTAGGGGTTTAGCAGCTACGTGTGATTTTGGGGCACTTACTGATTCTATGATAAGGGACCAGATTGTGAGGTGCACAAATGACCCAAGAATACAAGAGGAACTCCTTACTAGGAACCCTGACCTGGAAGAAACATTGAGCATAGCTAAAGGGTTGGAGCATACAGCCATGTGTATGAAGGAGATGAGAATACATGAGGGAGCAATCAGAGAAAAAGTGGAAAGCAAGGTATCACATGAGGGGGAGACCATTTGTAAGGTGGGAGAGAAGGCTAAGGGTGATCAGCGCAGCAACCCTCCGGGATTACTCTGTTACAAATGTGGTAGCCCAAGTCATTTAGCGAATAACTGGAAGTGCCCCGCCAGGAATACTATGTGTAGGAAGTGTAACAAACGAGGGCATTTCTCCAAGGTGTGTAAAAACTTCAACCAGAAAGTACATATGGTGGAAAATGTAGAAATTGTAGATGAGAGAGAAAAAACATATATCTTCCAGGTGGGGGATGAGGAAGAAAACAAATGTAATGTTTATCCCACATGTGAAATTATTTTGGATGGTAAGAAATTTGTTGCTTATGCAGATTCATGCTCCCCTTACACACTTATAGACAAGAGGGAGTTTGATGAGAAGTTTGCAGGGCAAGGAGTAGTGTTAGAGAAGGCCGACATAAATCCCGTTGGATACTTCAAGGAGCGTATACCGCTTGAGGGTATGACAAAAATGAAAATATCCTTTAAAGATAGGCACACGGTGGGGAAGGTGTATGTCTCCATGAGAGGTTCTAATCTGTTGGGGTGGAAAGATCAGAAGAAGCTGGGCATTAAGCTAGATCCCAACAACAAAGAACAGGTGCTTTTAGTGGAACCAACCAGTGTAGCAGAAGATGTAACTCAAGAATTTAAGGAGGTGTTTAGCGAGGATTTGGGAGTGTTAAAGAACTATGTGCATAAGATTACTCTCAAGGAGGATGCTGAACCAGTGATACACAAAACACGCTCCATACCTCTACGCATGAGAGAGCCGTTGAAAATCGAGTTAGACAAATTGGTCAGACAAGGGGTGATTAAAGAAATAGAAACATCTTCATGGTTGGCCCCGGTCGTTCTCACGACCAAGGATGGAGGAAAGAACATTAGGTTGTGTGTAGACCTAAGAGACTTGAATGCAAACATCCTGATCGACCTGTACCCACTCCCCAGAATTGGAGAAATGTTGACCACCATACAGGGTGCCAGGTACTTCAGCGTTCTGCATTTGTCCTCGGCATACTATCAGGTAGTGCTACATCAGGACTCACAGACTCTTACGGCGTTCACCACTCCATTTGGTAATTACAAATTTCTTCGGATGCCATTCGGCTTGGCCTTGGCGGCAGCAGCCTTCCAGCGGGTGATGCAACACGTCCTTAGGGATTGCAGTAAGACTATGTGTTTCCAGGATGATATACTAATCTATGGCTCCGACGTGGAAGAACATAATGAGAACCTAAGAGAGGTGCTAAAAAGACTGAAGGAGGTAGGATTCACCACCAGATTGAGTAAATGTAAATTGGGGGTGAGTTCAGTGGATTATTTGGGCCATACCATCTCCGAAGAAGGAATCAAACCAAAATGTGATTTGGTCAATGCCGTCAGAGATGCACCCACACCCACCAACAAAGAGGAAGTGTTGTCGTTTTTGGGACTAGCTGAATACATGGCCAAGTTCATAAAAGACTTTGCTGTCAGGACACATGCCATGAGAGAATTGGTCAAGAAAGACAACAACTTCGAGTGGGGTGAGAAACAAGAAATGGCTTTCAGAGATATAAAAAATGCCATAATTCAGGCACCTTCCATTGGCAAATTTGACCAAGAAAAAGAAATAATAATAACCACTGATGCGAGTAACAGGGGAATTGGAGCAACCCTATCACAAAGAGGAGAGAAGCAACTTAGGGTAATTGCTTTTGCGTCAAGAACACTTACTTCTCCAGAAACTAACTATTCGACAGTGGAAAAGGAAGCACTTGCCATATACTGGGCCATCAAACACTTCAAATTCTATGTGTGGGGAGCACCATTCGAGGTGCACACGGATCACAAGCCGTTGGTTCCTCTGTTTTCAAAGAAGAGCATGGAAGAAATGACCCCGCGCATTGCCAAGTGGGTTTTGGGTCTTCAGGGTTATAACTTCCGGGCGGTGTACATTCCTGGACAACAGAATAGAGCAGCGGATTTCCTCTCAAGAGCTCCAGTTCATAGTGTAACAGAAGAGGAAAAGGTGGAAGACACAATCCTGGAGATAAGCGTAGCAGCTGTAATGAAGGAAGATTGGGATAATCACATGGAAAGAGATGAGACTTTGAAGAAGGTGAAGAAGCACATTGTCATGGGTTGGCCGAAGAAGTGCAAAGAGTTGGAAAGGGAGATCCAACCGTATTGGAATGTGAGAGAAGATCTCTCAGTGGAGGCGAACTATATCATGAAGTTGGGAAAACTAGTTCCCCCGGAGGGAGTGAGACAGCATGTCATCGCCTTAGCCCATGAGGGTCATCTGGGCAGAAGCCTGTGCAAATCCAGATTGAGAGCAGACTATTGGTTCCCGGAGATGGACCGAGAAATGGAAGAGAAAGTACGTGACTGTTACGCATGCAGCATCAGTGACAAGTCCAAAGTTACCAAGCATTCACCTCTGATACCAGTGGAAGTACCTCTGGCCCCTTGGAAAAAACTGGGATTTGACATCACGGGACCCATTCATGGAAGAGGCCCACAAGATTGGTACCTATTAGTACTAATAGACTACTATTCCAACTGGATTACTCACAAGTTTGTAGTGAACATCAGTACTAAGTCCGTTATTTGTTTCTTGAAGGAGGTGTTCTCGAGAGAGGGGATACCAGCAACACTTATAACGGACAATGGGGTCCAGCTGACATCGGAGGAAATTAAAGAATTTTTGAGAGACGGTTCAATTTCCCATATCCGCACGCCGTTGTACTGTCCCAAGGCCAATGGCAAAGTGGAAAGTGCGAACCGTTTACTTAAGGAGAGCATCAAGTTAGCAGGAAAATCGGGGAAAAATATGGAAGTGGCGGTAATGGAGACATTATGGGCTTACCATACTACCCCCAACTCCACCACTGAACGATCACCTTTCGAGCTAATGAGAGGAAGAAAAGCAGGTTCTAAGTTGTCCCCACAGTGGATGGGGAGAGACATTCACACTGAAGTAGATTCGGAGGAGATGAAGAGGAGAATTGAAGACAAGCAGGACAAATACAAAGAGTGGTACGACAGAAAGTGGGGGGTGAAGGAAAAGAACCTCAGTAGAGGACAGTTAGTGTACATCAGGAGACCAGACAGAGTGGGGAAAAGTGAGGACAGGTTCTATGCCCCAGGAAGGATAAGGGAGGTCAAGAGCAATGTCGTAGTTATGCAGGACGGTAGAGTGTGGAGTCAAGATAGAGTGGTTCCTGTCACGTCCAAGAGTGATCAGTCGAGGGAGGTTAGTACACAGCCAGGTGACAGAGCTGCTATTCAGGGGCAGCGGAGGGAAAGTCACAGGAAGAAGACCGCTCCGTCCTGGCATAGGCAGTATAGCATGAGATGATTCCATACTATAGAAATGTTTCATATGCAGCATAGCGTGAGATTATTCCTTTCTACAGAAATGTTGTGCTTTATATCTTTTAACTAGGTCTGGTTATTGTATTATTGTCCGCCCGGCGGACCAATGTTTTCACCCTCATCATTTTCCTCTCCCCCCCCCCTTTTCTCCACTCCCCTCTTTCCCTTTAGGGAGGAAGATGTGTTGTAATTTTACATTGGTTCCTTCCCCTTCACGTTCCCCCCTCCCCTCCCCTGGTAGTGGTTTAGTCCAGCTGTCAGACTAGAGGCAGCCTTAGAATGTTGTGAGAGATTGTCCGCCCAGCTGGGAGCACCTGATGTGTATTTATCTTATTAAATTTAGAGAACTATTTACTGGTTTTAAGTGTATTTATTACATAATGGCTTTGCAATTATGTCCGAGTATGGTTCGAGGTGCGTAATATGTTTGAATTCTAGAAATGTACCTGTCAACGTGGCTGATTCACAATGTCTCAAGGTATTGAGAGTGATCCTCTCCCTGTATTTCTCGTTCAGGTTATTTTTAGAAGAAAAACTGCCCTCAGACGGATCTTCCCAGAGCATTTTCAGACCAAGGTCAACCAGAATGGAAGCTGTCTGATTTGAATATGTCCATAAAGCTTGAGGCATAATCTTTTAGTTCCGGAGTTGTCCATAACCTAAGCCAGTATAATACTGGACGTAATTTTACAATGTCTAATAGGAACTTTCTTCCAAGATCATAGTGTAGCGGGCACAATGGTGGACTTTGGGTCAGGTTGGTGATGCTACTTAGAAACTTGTTTTCGGACACAGTCAGTTCCTTCGTACTTTCAAACCCCCATAGCTCAGCACCATAGAGTGATGACCTGACCACTTTCGAGTCATAAACCTGGAGCACTAGTCTTATTGGTTTGGTGAGTGACTTATGCTCCAGACATAACGCTCCTGCCAATTGTCAGTGAGTGAGTGTTGCCAGATCGATTTGCTGGTCCCACTTTAGGTTACTCTGTATGTGGACCCCCAGATATGTGAACGTTCCTACCTGTTCCAATGGACGATTGTATTTTTTGCCTTTAAAAGATCTATGTGGGTTAAAAGCCATACATTTCGTCTTCAACACATTGACCTCGAGACCACGATCAGTACAAAACCTTTAAAAAATTAATAGGGCACGCTGTAGCCCACTCGGGGTCTTCAAGATTATCAATGTGTCGTCGGCGAACATCAGGATTGGTATTTTAATGCCTACTAAAATTGGGGCATCAGTATTCACTGGTGCCATGCAATCAACTATTCCATTAATAAACAGGGAAAATAAGGTGGGGGCCATGGCAAACCCCTGACGTACCCCTCTTCTATTGGGAACGGGCTGGTATCCATGCCCTGCCTGCCCCAAAGAGTTTTGGCATAGTTATTCTCATGCAGTCTCATTATCAGTGTGAGGAGTTCTTTAGGCAACCCCATTTCCTACAACTTCACCCACAAACAGGAGCGAGGAACAAGATCAAATGCAGACTTTAAGTCTACGAAGGCAGCATAGATACTGCCTTTGCCCAGGACCAATGTTTTCCACAATAATAATATGAACCGAAACACCTGGTTGATGGTGCTGGTATAGGACCTGAACCTAGCCTGCAGGGGGAACAGTATACTGTGTTCATCTATCCACTCATTGATCTTGTGGATAATCATTCTACCCAAGTTTTTTTGCAGAGCATCAATCAAACTAATGGGACGGTAATTACCCGGTAATGATTTGTCGCCTTTTTTTATACACGGGAATAATTACGGCTGCTTTCCAGTAGTCTGGTACTGAGGCACATTGGGCAACTGCATTGGCAACTATGGCAATATATCTTCCCCATCATGGTTTGTCATATTTAAAACATCAGGAGGGATGCCTTCGGGGCCATGCGCTCTCTCGCTGTTACTGCATCGAGAGCTAGCATCACATCGTTAATGTTAAAAACGTCTTCTGTATAAAATGCATGACTGGGTCAGAAATACTGTTCGCTAGCTGGGTTAGCTCATATTGTGGTTTAAAAGTTTTGACCCAATCTTCCTTCATGACGTGATTTTAGGGTTGTTCAGGTTGTCCCCCACTATCCCATTTTAGGATGCACTCGAACAATTTGCTATTGTTCTGGATGCTGGCCTCTTTAAGGTCCTGCCAGCGTTTCTCGTCCCAGGAGCGTTTGGCTTTGTACATGGCACTCTTGTATGCCAGCCTGGCTCTCCGCACCAATGCAAGGTCTCCGTCTTTTATTGCCTGCACTAGGAGCACTCTTGCCTGTATACATTCATTGTTATACCAGCGGCAGGGCTTCTGGCATAGTGGTTTCTTTGGCTTGCAACGTTTAACAAAGTGGGCGCTTAGGTGCCTAAAGAAACTTTCATGGGACAGAGTGACGAGCTCCATTGGGACATTGGTGGACAGAATATTCCCTAGATCAAAAAGGGCACTGTCAACGTCATTGGAACTACTATCCAGTGTCTCTGGATTTTCTGCTAGTCTTTCCCACTGAAGGCGTCTCATGTCGTTGGTGGGGACTATGTCACAAGGGTGCAGTTCGACCTCACCCCCATGCATTCGCTTCCACAACACTCAACCCTGTTTCTTTCACTGGGTGTTTGGGTAATTGCCAGTAATTTGGGGGTGTTTCCAGGCGTATTTGAACGATGATGACTATGCAAGTAGGTGATGACTGTCTCCTTCACCTGTAATAGGTATGCTCCTGTCATGTCATTGGTATGCTACTACATTATGATGCCTACAGCCTCACCTGTATGCAAGTTATAACTAAAATATGAATGTGTTTGTTTTAGTAGCTTTTTTGTAATTCAGTTTATCTTGCACTTACAATTAACTCAATGATATTACTTCTTGTGATGTTAACTGGATTAAAGGTCATATGTCGGGGGGCGTGGCTTGGCGCCGTGGGTGATGGCGGCAGCTGTGTGAGGCTCCGGCGAAGCGTCGGGAGGCTTCCTTCTCCTAGCACGCTGTTCCTGTGCTGAGCCCTCATCTTGCCGTCGGAACACTTCCGACATGCGGCGGCATCTTTGAAATCCTCTTCTGGACGTCAGCGGCGGAGATAATTGCAACCTTGTTCCTCCGAGCGCTCCGGTGTTCGAGGCCGCCATCTTGCGGTTTCTGTCACGGAGCGCTCCTCAGGTGACGCCGTCGATGGTTTGACCGCCCAGCATCACCGTGCCTGCTGAAACACCCTCGGATAAAATCCTCAGCCCTTTTGAGGTAAATGCCTGCTGTCTCGCACACTCAGCGCTCATACCGGCAGCTGTTTACATTTCCACATAGCGCGCACGCCATTTTATGCGCTCTGGAATCTTCTTGCCTGCATCGCGGTATGTTTCCTCCGCTGTATTTCCGCCTCAAGGCTTGACTTCTCACTAATAATAATATCGTCTGGATGTCTGCTGAAATGACATTTCTGCCTCACTTCTCGTTTTCCTGCAAACAGGGTTAGTAGAATGCTTACTTTCCCTCAGTAATGCAGATACTTCATTTTTGTCTGCTTCTGTTTTCTTTTTTTTTAATCCCTTCATGATGTTCTTCATTCACTATGCAGGGCTGCATACATTTCAACACAGCCTTTAACTCTCTTTTTTGATGCACTTGACTACAGGTTTTCACTTTCCTGTGTGATATATTCCCTGTATGCAGTGTTATTTCCATTGACTTACCTCATCATACCTAGCATTGGCTATAACTGTCGGGGCTCCCTCTTCAATTCATTCAGGCTTTATTCCTTATAATTGGGATTGTTATCTACTGACTTTACTCGCTATCCTGTTTTGGGAACACAAAAACTCATGTCTCGCTCCTCTTCCAAAGCGTCTACAAAGGCGGCCTTCATTAAGAACTCCAAAGTTTTTTCTGCTCTCTCTCAATTGGAAGACTCTCTTTCACCTTCAGGTTCGGAGGAACTTATGGAACCGCCTTCTCCTGCAATTTCAGGGAATACGGCAGCCAAGAGGTTAAAGAAAAATCCACTTTCCCCGCCTAAACCATCCTCTCCTGTATCCATGGAGCTGCTTTTGGAGGAAATACGATCATTTCGCCCGTTTCTCGAAGAAATTGGAACTCTTCGCCCTTTCATGGAAGAAACAAATGCCAAGCTCCAAGTACTCACAGAACATTGGTCTCAAATTGACACAAGAGTCTCGTCGGTGGAAACTTCTGTTGCATCTCTCCAGGAGTCGCAGACTAAAGTCACATATTTATCCACACAAGTAGGGGCCCTTCAAAAGCAGGTGGAGGAGTTAGAAAACAGAGGCAGGCGTAATAATCTTCGCATCTACGGCCTTGCGGAAAATCTTGAAGGGTCTGACCCGATTGCCTTTTTTCAATCATTCCTCCCTAAGCTGCTGCATCTACCGCAGGATACATCTCTCAATATCCAACGTGCGCATCGTCTGGGCCGTGTACCCACATCTCTCTCCATGTCTCAAAGGCCAAGGGGTGTCATTCTCTATTTCCTGGAGTACACCGACCTTTTGAAGGTTCTGGCAGCGGCCAAGGCTCTTCCCAAATTGACTTGGCTGGACTCTCCAATATTCTTCGCTCAGGACTATGCCAAAGCCACTGCCAACCGTAGGAAAGCTTTCCTCAGCATGAGAGAGGCCCTGCGAGCCATGGGTGCCCGGTATGGTCTGTATCACCCGTGTCTGTTCAAAGTTACTTACAATAACAAAACCACCACCTATGAGGATCCAGTGAGATTACAAAGTTTCATCAATGCCCATCGTACCTCTACTATGGATACCTCTGGTCCTTCATCCTTTTCTCCTGGCTGATTCCTCGCACTGCACGTCTATTTGGAGACTTATCCTATTTCATTGCTGGGTTGTTGTTCGCCTCATGCCCTAGGCTGATTGTCTGGTTCTATTTGTTGCTTTTTGGATTATTACTAAGTTCTGCTGTTCTGGTTTTCCCCTTGTTTGCAGTTTTTGTTCTCCATATGATGACGTTTTCAATTATGCTCGTTTCCATGTCTTCACTTTTGCCACTGCTTTTTGTTTCATTTTGTATTCCCCCTCAGCTTTTCCTTCTGTTTGTTTCCACAGGAACCTATTGATTCATGATGACTTCTCCCTGACTCCTTGCCGGATGTCCTCCGTTGTGCTGCCTTCCTTACCTGGCTCCTCCCCCCCTCCTCCTTTTCTCGTATTCTCCCTTAGTAGGTATGTTTTCCTCATGTTTTTTGTACCCTTTTTGTCTTCTGTCCCACCTCCTTTTCCCTTCCCTTATCACTGTACTTCCTGTTTTCCATTTTGATGATGTTCTCTTATTTTCAGGTTTTCTTCAATTTCTTCACATCTTGTCTCATTTTTCACTCTTATTTCTTTCTTCATCCTTCAGTACTTCTTCCTCATCTCTCACCTCTCACTCATTGCTTCTGGACCTTTCTCCCATTGTTGCTTTCATTCTTCATATCCATTTCTTCCTAATGTTCCATCTCACTTCTATTCTTCTATTTCCTCTTCTGCTCATGTACTTTTTTGACTCTAATCTCTTTTTTTTATTTTCCTTGTTATTTCTAAGATGCATTGCTAAGTTTATGTATGCTTTTATTTATACACTATGTCTTTGAATCTGGTCTCATGGAATGTTAAGGGTATCAATTCACCTGTTAAACGACAACGTATTCTATCTCACTTAGCTAAGTTGAATACTGATATTGCATTTCTTCAAGAAACCCACTTATCGGACGCAGAATCTGATAAACTTAAAAGAGGTTGGGTGGGTAATGTCTTCTTTTCACAGGGAGATGGGAAACGTAATGGTGTTGCTATTCTTTGCCGTAAATCACTTCCCTTATTGGTTATTTCTCAAGAATCTGATACTAATGGCAGATGGACTCATGTCAGACTATCACTTAGAGGTGTTCCAATCTCTCTCCTTAATGTCTATGGTCCCACGACGGGTGACCCCCTTTTTTGGGCTGACCTCTCTCCCCGTATTACTCAATTTATGGATGATAACTTCATTCTTGCAGGTGACTGCAATCACCCCTTTGACCCTTTTTTGGATAGGAAATCTGATGCTATTTATGTTCCCACAAGGCCCCACAAATTGTTCACCCAAGCTATTTCACAACATAAGCTCGTTGACTCTTGGCGTTTATGTAACCCAACTGTGCAAGAGTTCACCTTTTATTCCCCCCATCATCGTTCTCAGTCTCGGCTTGATTATATTTTTGTTTCACATGCCCTTTCTCAAACTCTGCAGGCGGCGGAAATTGGTCCAATTCTATTTTCAGACCATGCCCCAGTCCTGATCAGTCTTGAAGTTCTACCCAAAATTGACGGTCCTAAGAGATGGCGTTTTAATAACGCTCTCCTTCTAGATCCCAATTTTTCTGCTTCTTTTTCTGCCTTTTTTGATGAATTCTTCTTGTTCAATGATGTCCCGCCTATTTCGAAACATACCCTTTGGGATACATTTAAAGCAGCTGCACGGGATTTCATTATTACCTTTGTTGCCAAAAAACGCAGATCTGCCCGTCAATTTACTAACACCCTCCTTCAGGACATTAAAAGACTGGAACACGCCTATTTTACCTCACACTCCTCGGATAGTCTGACATCTCTAGTTGCTGCCAAACTTAAATTTAATGAGAAATCTACTGAGGATGCTTCTTTATACTTACTTAAATCTAGTGCCAAATTTTACGGTGGTCGAAACAAAGCCGGGAAGATTCTCGCTAATTACTTAAAGGTCAAACAAAATAAAATAAACATTGAATCGATATATGATGATGATGCCCATTTGCATCATAAAGATGCTGACATTCTTGCTACCTTCTCACATTTCTATAAGTCCCTATACACCTCAGATACACCCTCCTCCCCTCAAACTCTCACTCATTTTTTTTCTACCATTCAGGTCCCTCCCTCTTTTCCTCTAGATCTCTCTTCCTTAGAATCTGATATTTCACAAAAAGAGCTATTGGATGCCCTCAATCGTTTAAAACTGAACAAAGCACCCGGTCCTGATGGTTTCACTGTCGAGTTCTATCTTCATTTTTCCAAACTTCTTATTCCAAAACTCCACTCCCTTCTCCATTCTTTTGTTGATTTAGGTACTTCTTCTGGTACTTTTTCTGATGCCCATATCTGTTTGATTCCCAAGCCAGGGAAGGATGTACAGTACTGTAAGAATTACAGACCTATTTCCCTAGTCAACATAGATTATAAAATATTCGCTAAATTACTAGCACTTAGATTGGATCACCTGCTCCCTGATTTGCTTGGAGCTGAACAATCAGGTTTTGTTAAAGGGCGCTATATTACGGATAATACTAGACTCTTATTTAATGTTCTGACAAAATCCTCGCATCTCCAAACTCCCCTTGCAGCCATTGCCTTGGATGCTGAAAAGGCATTTGATAGGGTAGAATGGCCCTATCTTTTCCACACCCTTAACTGGTTTGGTTTTGGCCCTAAATTTATTTCCCTAATTTCGCTGCTATATTCTCACCCACGTGCTGCAGTTTTTGCAAACGGCCAAGTCTCTCCTTACTTTGATCTCGGTCGCGGTGTACGTCAAGGATGTCCTCTTTCGCCCTTCCTTTTCAACTTGGCCCTAGAACCTTTTCTGTCTAAACTCCGTCAAAACCCTAATATTCATGGCTTTCATTATCATGACCTTTCCATTAAATTGGCAGCTTACGCTGATGATATTTTGCTATTCATCTCTAACCCTACTGTATCTATTCCCACTTTTTTGTCGGAAGTTCACCATTACTCATCCGTCTCTGGCTACAAGCTTAATAATGATAAGTGCGAAATCCTGCCTTTGACAAAGTTCACTTTTAAACAAGATTTTCATACCTCGAACTTTACTTGGAGTCCTTCTAATATTAAATATTTAGGTTTGCATATCACTCCCTCGATCCCCGATACAGTTTCACTTTGTTTAACCAAATGCATCCAGAAACTGTCTGATCTCACTGCTCGATGGCACCCTCTATACTTGTCCTGGTGGGGCCGTCTAGACACGATCAAAATGATGCTTTCCCCTATTATTCTGTATACCCTATCTAATATTCCCGTCTCTATTCCGGCCAAATTCATTAAAAAAATTAATTCCATTCTCTCTTCTTTTCTTTGGAGTAAACGTAAACCCAGAATGTCTTTGGCTCGGCTCATCCGTCCCACTTCTGAGGGTGGAGTTAATTTTCCAGATTTTTCTGCTTATCATAAGGCCTTTCTGTTGCGCCAATCCTCTTTTTGGTTACAAGACCCTGACTCTCCCTGTCCCCTATGGACCAAGGTAGAGAGCCTCTTTCTCTCTCCTTTCTCTTTTGCCGAATGTATCTCCTTTTCACGCAAGCCTACATCACTCCTCACTCCTATTCATAAGCTTACTCTTAAACTACTCCTATCTTCCAACCCTTCGCCCCCTGTTTGTATTGCTGATTTCCTCTCCTCTACTATTTGGCATAACAAATATCTTTTAATTCGAGGTAGACCCGTACTTTGGAAATCTTGGAGAACTAGAGGGTTGCTTTGGATCTCACAATTGTTCTCCGACTCCGTCTTCCAACCTTTTCATACCCTTCGTCTCACATTTCAACTGCCTCTCTCTTCTCTTCCCCAGTATCTCCTTCTCAAAGCATCAGTTCTGGACACGTTCAATAAACTTCCCCAATCCCGTCCTCCTGCACCTACTCCTGATCCTCTCACTCACCTCCACTCTACCTTACTTACCTATCCAAAGGCTGCCCACCTCTACAAACATCTTCACTCACGACCTCGCCCTAGACCCAAAAGCAAGGTAGAGGAGCAGTGGGAGACTGACCTTTCCTTATCTTGGCCTACCTCCACTTGGGATAAGATCTGGTCGAAACTCCGCAAGTCCTCGAGAGCTGCCTCCCTGACGCAATCCCTTTTCTTCATTTACAACCGTTTACTCCACACTCCATCTTCCCTTCATAAACGTTTTCCCACTACACCAGATACTTGTTGGTCATGTGCCTCCCCGAATGCCACTTTGTTTCACATGCTGTTCCTTTGCAAGAATGTTCATGCCTTCTGGTTACAAGTGTGGGCTCAAATCAATGTTATTTTTTCAACTGCTATCCCATTTTCACACGCTCATGTTTTTCTAGGAAGCCTTTCTCCATGTTGGGAACATACTGATCTTCATGTTCGCATTGTGGATTTGTTATTGGCGGTTGCCTTTCAGCAAATTACAGTCAATTGGAAATCTACGTCGAATATTACATTTAAGGCCTGGTGGTATAATGTGTGTCATAACCATAGACTGGATACTGCCTTTGTTTTCCCTCCACAAATGGCTACTAAGCGTGCTGAGCTATGGCTTCCAATCACCTCATACTTAGATAATTGTACTGCTCGTTCTTTTCGTCCTACTCCTGCTCAGCAGGAAGTTCCTAAACCTCCCTGATACCCTTGTCATTTCTCTTATGTTAGCTAATTCAATTCATTGCATTGTTCTATTTGCTTTTTCTCGCATTGCATTTTCTTGCATTGTATATTCCTGATTTTCCATGATTTGTTTTTATACCATGTATTCCTTCTGATCCATTGTACTGCTTTTATATTCTTGTATTATTTTTTCATCGTATAATTCCCCTTCCCCTTTTTCCCCCCTCTCCTTTCCCTATGGTACCTGTTCATTTTTGTACTTTATCATGCATCTCTTTCAATAAAAAAATTTTTTGAACTGAAAAAAAAAAAAAAAAGGTCATATGTCAACTTCCTGTGAGGTAATTAATGGAAACGTGAAGTAGATTCACTTGAGGTGATATGAAAAGGGGTTAAAAGGCACATGATGTGACTTGCACTACTCCCAGCATTTTAGTGAACTGACACCCTCTTGGTAATTCCCTACATTAAATCTAACATGTCACAAATGTATCACAATTAATTATATAAGGCAGAGGTAAGCAGAGATTGGCTACAAATGTTTCTATACTGTCTGAAAGAAGCGAAAATCAGTAATTACTTAAAAATAGAATAGGTTCATGGGAGCCTTGTGTTTACCCCTGTCTTATCGGTACAATGAACAGGAATGGTAATCAACACCTTGTGACTGGAAGAGATAGATATTCAGACAAATAACAAAATGCAGGAGTCTCTCAAGCAAGACCAAGTAGCATTGACAACTTAAATACCGAGCTACAACCAGTATGCAACCCTAGATACGTATTCTATTACATGCAGCTTTGGCAACTCACACTCGGCACCTTTCTCACATCACAAACTCCCAACAGATATTACTCTTTCAGACAAGTCTAACTCACGAGTAAATTTAAACTAGCAGAACATCATACAAATAGCGGCCTTTAGCCAGCAGTTACACGCACCAAACACTCTAACACGTGAGAGGATTCAAAAGACAGCAATGCTTCACATGCATACCAGCTTGAACGTACACATGCACTTTCTATTGAAGTATTGCACCCCATTCCCAATATAATCCACAATCCTCTCGAAATATTTCAGACCCTGCTCTTTGACAGTGTACCGGAACAACTTGCAACACCAACACTTCAATTTCCTTTCTTGCAAAGCAGTGTTGCCTCCTTGACAAAAATGCATTCTTTCCTCTGTGAAATGCCCTTGACTCCACCCTCCCCATATTTCATTTCTGTCGGTGACCACATATGTTACTCACGTTTCTGTAATAGGCTTTCACTTGGAGATGGTGAGACTTCTATGCACCTTTGGTGCCCTCCTGTGGGGGTGTCTTTTGGGCTCTGGCTTCCGTTCTCTGGTGCCCACAGCTTATCATGGTTTATTTGGTGTGAATGACGTAGATTTTTCCTGAAATATAGAAATCTGGGGCCTCATTTATGAAAAGTGACGCATCGCTGCGTTAAAACAGCGATGCGTCACTTTTCACTGCGCCCTCCTTGCGACACGAATGATTCGTCGTATTTACAGTATGATGCATCATGGCACAAGGAGTTACAGATACGTCAGTATGTCTGACGTATCTGTATGGCGCAAAAGTGACGCATTGCTGGAGTGTGTCACAAACGTGACGCAACTCCAGCAATGTATCCTTTCACATGGGGCAAGCCCCATGTGAAAGGGCCTGTGTCAGTCTTACGCCTGCTGTTAGACAGGGGTAAGAAATTGACGCATTTGTGTCCTAAAAGTGGCGCAGTGAAATCTTATAGATTTCACTGCGTCACTTCTATGACCCTTTCTTGCGTCAGAACGCCCCTCCTGCATACATTATACCTGGCGTAGGTATAATGTAGCGCAGGGGTTTACAAAGTGAAGCATCTACCTAGATGCATCACTTTGTAAATATGGTGCAACAAGGCACATTTTTTACGCTGCTGGTGCGTCACAAAAAGTGACGCACCAGCGGCGTAAAAGTGAAGCACAGCCTCATAAATGAGGCCCCTGGTACTTTTATAATGGGAGTTTCTCCTCCTCCGTTAACAGGTTTGCATCGCCCAAAAGCAGCCCACACCCAGGGACCATATGACTGAGAATGCCATAAAATCCACATCTTAGCCGACTTCTCCAAATAAACAAATGAAAAATGACTTTTGTGATCCAGAAGAGCTGCGCTCCTTCCCCCAAGGCATCCAAGAAATAACCATGGACACCTCTGATGCCTCTTTGACCATGCTGCCATTCATCAAAGAATCTGCTGTACCATAGACCAAGTCCCAGCCTCAAGGAGGGCGAACACCAGTTTAGACTTACCAGATCCCAAAGTGGAAAGGACAAAGCAATCCATGCGGATGGTGGAGCTCACACAAGACAGGGGCGGCAACAAATCCCGCTCCCCGTTGAAGAATGGATCTGAAAAATACTAACTCACTACATAACTTATCAGCTTGAGAAGTCCCCCGCTGCCAGCAGAGGAGCACTGTGTGCACCTTGAGGTTCACCAGTGTTAAAACAGTTTGTTGCAATTAAATACTGAGGGGCATATTACCAAGCAATAGCGATAATTATCGCTATTGCTTGGTTAGCGATAAAAAGTTATCGCCAAGCTGCGACGATTTTTATCGCAGATAAACCTTGCTATTAGCAAGGTTTATCTCTGAAACGATAAAAATCGTCCGCAATGCATGAATATAGCTGTAAAGTCAGCGATATTCATGCATTACTGAGCGAATGCTCTTAGCCATGTTATCCACCTCCCATTGGATAACATGGCTAAGAACTGCTCAGGGCAGGTGTTAGCTTTTGGAGATATTCGCGCTTAGCGTGAATATCTCCAAAAGTTGGTTATAGGAGATAGCGATGTTAGCGACTGTTTCCAGTCGATAACATCTTGGCACGCCCACTTTGCATGTCATTAGTGATACATTTCTCTGACATGCAAAGCGGGGCCAAAGATGGTCGCTATCTCCTACTAGCTGTCGCTAACTGGTGTTAGCGACAGCTAGGTAATAGGGAGATAATTTTATCTCCGCTTTCTTGGCTTTTAAAGCCAAACAAGCAGAGATAAATCCCTTGATAATATGCCCCTTAATGTCTATTGTATGTTCTGCACAATCTTTCTCGTGGATGGGGCAGTATGTTAATGTTAAAATGATTGCTTTTATTCTACTTATCAATCTCTTTTTATTCCCCTAGCTGACAAGACACCCTAACAAGTGCTATTAGTACACCACTGGTTCGCCAACTGCCACCTTTCCCTTCCCCCTCCCATGACCCCTCCTCCTGCCGACATGTCTGCTTTTGGGAAATGCTTTTGTCTACGGATGGGAATCATCAAGCTTAGATCCTGCTGCCCCCCCTCCCCTTATAGGGGGTCTACCCTACCCCACGACAAGCAGCATAGTCTACTTACATCCTGGCCACCCCTGCTGGCCTCATGGGTAATGCAGATGCCACAGAATCTGACTGATGAACACAGGCCTAGAATGGATATTGGCTTACTACTCGCCGGACAGAGTTTGTTCCCTCCCTGTACAAGAAGGCTTTTGAACACACAGAATGGTGCTACCCCTTAGTGACACAGCATAGACTCAATCTTGGCACCTTCTTCATCATCAAGATTGGTTGGCTATGCAACTCTCCCTTGACCCAGTGCAACAGTGATGGATTCCTGTCAGATCCCTGGAGCATTACTGTACAGCCCTCCATCTGGCGCAAGTGACCTATATGCAGCTCCATGTCCAGGATCCTCCGTAGTGTGTCATGATAGAGAGTGCCTTCATGGAAAGTCCTACAAAAGGGGGTGGTGATGGACGGAGCATCTGAACCAATCAAACACTCACACCCAGTCAACATTTGTGGGTTTAATCCATCACCGTTCTTTAGCCCACTCTGCCACCCCAGTTCAGACATGGCCATATTCAAATCAGTCTGACCCTGTGCCTCATGGGAACATTCCAGCCCGAACTGCCAAGCCATGCCTTCCCTGGACCGAAAACAAGCTTCCGAGGACCGGTTTCTGGCATTCCAGCCGTCTTCAGCCCGGCTTGCTTGAATCCAGTGGCAAAGTGAACAAGGGACTCACGTCTAAGCATACCCTGCCAACTTATGGCGAACAAAGTGGTACAAAAGGGGGTGGTGATGGACGGAGCATCTGAACCAATCAAACACTCACACCCAGTCAACAGACCTGGGTTTACTCCATCACCGTTCTTTAGCCCACTCTGCCAACCCAGTTTGGACATGGCCATATGCAAATCAGTCTGACCCTGTGCCTCATGGGAACAGTCCAGCCCGAACTGCCAAGCCATGCCTTCCCTGGAACGGAAACAAGCTTCCGAGGACCGGTTTCTGGCATTTCAGCCGTCTTCAGCCCGGCTTGCTTGAATCCAGTGGCAAAGTGAGCAAGGGACTCACGTCTGAGCATGCCCTGCCAACTTATGGCGAACAAAGTGGTACAAAAGGGGGTGGTGATGGACGGAGCATCTGAACCAATCAAACACTCACACCCAGTCAACAGATCTGGGTTTAATTCATCACCGTTCCTTAGCCCACTCTGCCACCCCAGTTCAAACATGGCCATATGCAAATCAGTTTGCCCCTGTGCCTCATGGGAACAGTCCAGCCCGAACTGCCAAGCCATGCCTTCCCTGGACCGGAAACAAGCTTCCGAGGACCAGTTTCTAGCATTTCAGCCACCTTCAGCCCAGCTTGCTTGAATCCAGTGGCAAAGTCAGCAAGGGACTCACGTCTGGGCATACCCTGCCAACTTATGGCGAACAAAGTGGTACAAAAGCGGGTGTTGATGGACGGAGCATCTGAACCAATCAAACACTCACTCCCAGTCAACAGATCTGGGTTTAATCCATCACCGTTCTTTAGCCCACTCTGCCACCCCAGTTCAGACACGGCCATATGCAAATCAGTCCGACATTGTGCCTCATGGGAACAGTCCAGCCCGAACTGCCAAGCCATGCCTTCCCTGGACCGGAAACAAGCTTCAGAGGACCGGTTTCTGGCATTTCAGCCGTCTTCAGCCCGGCTTGCTTGAATCCAGTGGAAAAGTCAGCAAGGGACTCACGTCTGAGCATACCCTGCCAACTTATGGCGAACAAAGTGGTACAAAAGGGGGTGGTGATGGACGGAGCATATGAACCAATCAAACACTCACACCCAGTCCACAGAACTGGGTTTAATCCATCACCATTCTTTAGCCCACTCTGACACCCCAGTTCAGACATGGCCATATGCAAATCAGTCTGACCCTGTGCCTCATGGGAACAGTCCAGCCCGAACTGCCAAGCCATGCCTTCCCTGGACCTGAAACAAGCTTCTGAGGACCGGTTTCTGGCATTTCAGACGTCTTCAGCCCGGCTTGCTTGAATGCAGTGGCAAAGTGAGCAAGGGACTCATGATGAAAAAAAACAATGGATTTAGGCCCAGATCTCTGTACTGGGGTGAATGTATGACATTGTTCTGCATTCTGTCCATCAACTGTTGTTTTTGCATTTGTCACCCCGAGTAGGATGGGTTTGCTCAGACGTGAATCTCATGCTCTCCACACCACTGGAGTCAAGCTATCCTGGCTGAAGACGGCTGATAGCCAGAAACCGGTCCTAGAATGCTTGATTCCGGTCCAGGAAAGACACGGCTTGGCAGTTCGGGCAGGACTTTTCCCTCATGTCTGAACTGGGGTGATGTGGAGTGCAAGAAAATGATGGATTTAGTCCCAGATCTCTGTACTGGGGTGAATGTATCACATTGTTCTGCATTCTGTCCATCAACTGTTGTTTTTGCATTCATGGAAAGTCCACCAGGGGGTTAGGTTCTCTATCAGTATGGCCCACACTTGCGAATGTGAGCCCTATTATTCAGACCATGATCATAAAGTGGGCGCAGGATCACAGGCTCCTCTTGTTGGACACTCACTTAAACAATAAAGTGTTGCTATGGCATCATGCCTAAATCAGTATCAGAGGTGACACACTCAACAGGGACCAGTGACTCTAAGGGGGATCTTATCATTGCCCCATCATAGCACAAGTGGCTCTCAAATAATGTGAGATGCTCTGTGAGGAATTGCATTTACCACTGACCCAGCAGTGAAGATATAGACAATCGTGACACTGTCTCTCCAGTAGGCCGGGGCAGTGACTTGGGCCTTCCTAACATCTCTGGTGATACATTACCTTGACACCCTGTGGCACTTCAAAGGAGGGATATTGGGCCTATATAATCTCCTGGTGAGGCACCGTTGGGCGAAAGCAACCCCAGGTGGAATATGAAAGTGAGGACTGGGTCGACATAGGGAATAACCTGGATCATGGAGCATAAGAAGGCCAGAATGAAATTCTGCCTCTTCAAAATGCTCCAAGACTTCCACTGGACACCTGCAAAACACAAGACTTCAAGAATCTTGCATCATTCAGACTGGTGATGGTGTGATCATAAACAATGGGCCATCATTCATTTTCTCTATGACTGACCTGTGCAACATTCTGAGATGCAGTGGGGCATACATTAAGCAGTGCTGTAGTGATCCCCATCCACTGCTGAGCCACTTGATACTGCTTCATGACACAGCGGACTGCCCTTCAATGTCCAACCAGGACCGTTGACTTCTTCATAGGTCCCTTACAGTGGTCAAGCTTTGCATCTTACACCACTGTCGATCCCTGTACCCATGCATAAATTAGAAATGGCTCAAAGAAGTGTACAAGACTGCTACCTTTGAAGCTCATCTACAATTTGCAGGCAAAAGTCTTTCTCCGTGTGTGGTTGCCCTTCCTGAACAAGATCAGTGATCAGAGATAACCCAACTGACTCCTTCTTATCCTAACACCCCACCAGCCCATTGATCAAGTCAAGTCAAGTCAAGTCAAGAAACACTTTATTCGATTAATTAAAATCATAAAAGCAATGACAATTACAGTAATTCATCCCTTCAATTAAAAAACAGATATCATTTCAAATTCATCATAAAAATACATAAAAATAATAACAATGCCATAATAAGGGTTAAATACAAACTTCAGTAGATAAAAAGGAATCAAATGGGGGGGTCACTAGCTGCTATTCTTTTGGCTTTGTTACGAACAGCGGCCACCAGAAAGCTAGCCACCCCAAAAATTAGCTGAGTACTATTTAACAGTTGTAAATAAGTAAGGGCAGGCCTAACTTGAACAAACCCAGCTTCTCTCAGTATTGGTACTAGAAACGGTTTCCTAATATCAGCATTATGGTCACAGAACATAATAAAATGCATTGTATGCTGATTAGAAAAGTTGTCGCAACTGCAGGAAATAGTGGATTTAGGTTTGCCCCATACTGGGAAATGACCCAGAGTGAGGTAAATTGTGTTAAACCTGAATCTAATTAAAAGATGGCGGTGAAAAGGGATTGTGACAATCTTTAGGTATGGCTCGATGAGTAGTGAAGTGGAAAGAACTTAGGGGCTCATTAGGATCGCGGTTTTCCCGCATCCTCCGGGCCGGCTTACAACCGCGGCGGAAAAGCTCTTATATGGTGGCGGTGTCTCTCAGACACCGCCAGCCATATTAGGATTGCGTATCTGATATGCTTTTCCGCGACGGGTTCTCTGCTGTGGAAAAGCATACAGATGTGCACTTCTGGGGCCCGTTGCGGGCCCCCAGGGTGAAGGGGGGTGGGGGGTGCACATGGATAGGTACCCCCCTGCATTTACATGCAGACAGCGGCAGGCACCTTGTGGTGCCTGCAGCTTTCTGCATGTAAATGCAATGCGTGCTTTTTTTTACCATTGTGGCGGGCGCAGCTTGAAGCCGCACCCGCCGCAATGGTAAAAATAGAGGATGTGACCGCCACCCTGGCGGTCACATCCTAATTGCAGAGGAGGGAACGCCGCAGCCCATGCGGACGTTCCCTCCTCCTCAAGGGTCGCGGACGGACTTGAGATCCTAATGGGCTCCATAGTTAGCTCTAACACAGGGTTTCCTCAACTCCACTTCCTCCCGTTCCAGTGCTAATATGCCCAAAAAATTGTTCTTAACCCAGCTCACATCGCCCTTTCTTATCAACTCAGGAGAAGTATATAGTTCTGGGCGCCCAAGTCTTGATAACATCTCTTTAATATAGACTAACCGAGAAATCTTCTTAACATTCTATAGTTTCATACAGTCTCTTAAAATAGTGTGGTTCAATGTAATCTCACTGTTCAACCAGGTTTTTGCCCAGAAAATTAATGGCGCCAAACGCAGTTGATCGGTGATATACCCCAAGCCTAACTCTAAATGCAAAGAAAATGTGGGAGTGGATTGAGGGACCACTAATAAAGATCTTAAAAAAATATTTTCTACAATCTGTAGTTTATCCTGGGGTAAGAAGCCCCACAGAGAAGCACCATAAGAGGCTTTGGTCAGACATTTTGACTTATATACTGTTAAAAGGGCTTCCATGGGTCGGGACCCCAGCCTCTTCGCAAAGCCCAATAAGGCAGAGGTTGATCTGGCTACGGAAATACATTTAGCTTTCTGTTGGGGACCCCAAGAGCCTTTCTCATCAAAAATGACACCTAGGTATGTGAAAACCGGGACCCTAGAAACCTCCGCCCCATTACAGGTAAAACGTTTTATTCTTTGGGCCCTGGAACATTTACCCACAACCATAACGTGCGACTTTGTATTGTTAACCTTTAGGTCTAGCGATCCCATGAAGTCACCAAAGGCATCCAATAGACTCTGCAGCCTCGACCGGTACGGGCCAGCAACACGGCGTCGTCCGCGTAAAGGAGGACTGGAACTAGAGAGTCTCCTGCTCGCGGAACATCTAGTGATTCCCCCTTTAGGGATTTATCCAGTGCATTGATATATAGCGTGAACAAAAGGGGCGCCAGGATACAGCCCTGCCTAACACCCCGTTTGGAATTAAAATAACTGGTACACCCCCCCTCCTTATTAACCCTAATCGATGCTAAAAGACCTTGGTGAAGGGCCGCTAAAAAATTAACTAGAGATGGGTCTACCCCTAGATTCAATAAGATAGTCCATAGTTTTGCCCGGTTGACCAGGTCAAAGGCCGATGATAGGTCCATGAAGCCCATATAGAGCATTCCATCCTTTGCCTGGGTATATTAACTTATTAGCAGGTGCAGGTTTAAACATTGGTCTAGGGTGCCTCTTTTTGCTCGGAACCCGTATTGAAGATTAGAGAGTACCCCTCTCTTCTCCAGACATTCACTGAGTTTGTGCAGGATGACTCTGTCCAAGATTTTAACGGCAGAGTCAATCAGAGAAATAGGTCTGTAGCAGGAGGGGTCACTCCTCAGGCCCTTTTTAAATATGGGGATTATAATGGAGGTCGCCCAAGATAACGGAAACCCACTGATGCTTGAGGCATTGAAAACATATGTTAGGATCTTAGCCCAAGATTTTGGTAGGGTCCCATAAAGGTCTGCAGGCACACCATCTGGTCCTGGGGCCTTGTTTTTGGACATCTCCTCTATCGCCCTTTGAACCTCATCCAGAAAAAAATTTAGTGGCGGGGCTGAGTTTGACAGAGCCCCTCACTGCGCTGTTGATACACCCCCCTCACTATCATAGATCTTACTAAAATGTGTAAGCCATACATCATCAGGGATAACACAGTCTAAGACTGAATTATCTTGGCCAGAGAAAAGGGGTGATTGATGGTAGCCCAGAATTTGCTGCTATCCCTTAAAACATCAGCTGACAAAAGGTTGTCCCAGGCCTCGGTTTTGATGGCCTTTTTCCGGTTGGCAATAGCTAACTTATACTTCTTTCTCAAGCCAACAACTAGATCTCGGTTTCTAGGTTTTTGTTTTAAGACTTGTAATAAGGCTTCATGGGCCTTTGAGCAATTAACATCAAACCACCTAGGTGAATTAACAACGTTCTGTTTTTTTTTGCCTTCAGGTCCTGGTTAATTTGGGTACAGACTGCAACGTAGGCCCTAATTATTTCGCTGCCTGAGGCAGAACTGTCTAGGCAGACTGCAAGGTCCGCATCTGCCTTGGCCAGGAGGCCCTCCATAAATGTAGTTGGGAGTACCCTAGTCCACTTAAGCCTCCTGCCTTGGTCTTTGGGGATTAGGGTATTATTAACCGCGGAGCTGATCACATTACTAGTAGTAACATCACCCAGATCCAAGGCCAAAGCTAATGGGTTATGATCACTATGGACTGAGACTACTACTTCATAGAGGGAGGCCTTTGTTAATACCAAGGCTGAGACAAAGATAAAATCAATTACAGTATCTGAGTCTCTGCCTTTAAATGTAGGGACAGTTTCCTCCCCCCAATGACCATCTACCTCAAAGAGGTTCATATTAGCTAATAGGTCCTCCAATGCCTCGCCCTGTGGACTATGTTCGAGGTGCGTTGTAATAGAGCCCGAGGGGCCTAGATTGTAGTCCGCGAGACAATCCCAGCTGCACGGATGAGACAATCCCAGCTGCACGGAGTGACAATCCCAGCTGCACGGATGCCGATTGATGTCCTTCCATTAAACCCTGGCCCCACTCTCACAGTGACTCAATTCAGTTCTCCCTACTACCGTGTCCCGCGCATGCTCCCACACTACTCATGGGAACGGCTCAAATCTGACAGAACTCTTCAGGGGGAAGGGGACAGAGTGGCCGGAGCCAAACTGACCAAGGGTGGGGTGGCTCGATTTATGCCTGATGGTGGATACTTTAATTGCACACCCTTGAGCCCCAATGATACTTTGTAGGGCCCCAACTGCCACAAATCCAATAGACTTTATGGATCCAGCACCCTCTGAGATGGTTTTATGATACAACTATGCATTCTTTAACCACGCATACTTAAGCAACGCAGTCTGAACCATGACTGCATCTTTACCACACATGCCATTACCACACATACCTTTGCAATGAATTTCATTGTAAAGGCATGATTTGTAAAGGTATATGCATGCTAAAATGTACTCCCCAGCTCCCCTGCACCCTAAATCCCAGTACCCCAGCTCAGAAATCCACCCCACTCCTGCCTTAAAAGCTACTCAACTCCCTACCCTGAGCCCTAAAACCCAGCCCCCTGCCCAAAAACTACCCAAACAACCCCCCACCCTGAGCCCTAAAGCTCGACCCTTGCCAAAAAACTACCCTGACCCAGTTGCTTAGTACTGAGCCCTAAACCTGACCCTCAGCCCTGAAAAGTGCCTTTGCCCCACCTGAGCCCTAAAATGTGTCTCCCAGTCCTAAAAACTGCTACGACCTCCCTGCCCTGAGTCCTAAAACCAGCCCCAGTTATAAAATCTACCCCCCTAAAACCCTGCCCCAGCCCCACTTACCAAGCTGTGTCCCAATCCTTTCTTTCCACGTCCATCTGCACATCTAGGCTGCTGACTACCTTACCCAGGTATATGTACACATCTAAACTGCTGACTACCTTAATCACACATATGCGGGGTTAAAGCACATGTGTGGTTAAGACATATGCGTGGTTCAGGCAACCCCTGTTCCACTTGTGTTGAAGCGGCATGCGTGTAAATGCTGTTTCCTCTCTGGGACTATAGACCTCTCTATAGTCTAGCATGCATTAGGACCACCTCGCGCCTCTCTTTCCCGATACAAGAGAGTCACAGGACTGAACACCCCCTCTTCCATTCTCCCATCTTTTTTCCATCTGTCTCTCTTGTTCTTATTTTCCACCTATAATGTTATGCTAACTTGTTGACCAAGTTCTGATTCTGCTCAGATTATCATGTTTACAACCAACCACCATTCCAAGTATTTTTGCAATTATGGTTTGATATTTAGTGTTGCGTTATCTAATGTGTACAAATTCTCAATAAACAATTACAACAATATATAAATAAATAACAGCAGTTTTTGGTCACAGTTGGATATCCGAGATTTATATATTCTAGGTTTTTCACTTATAGGGGAAAACACTTGCACATGTTCTTGTTGTTTACATTTTTCTGACCCAAAAAGGCTAATTAACTAATAGCTGGCCGAAGGGGACTCTCATCCTCTTCACAGTAAACAAAATCCTTTAAAGCTCTAGTGGTATTAAATAGCTGTATTAATGGAAGTATATTCCTTGTTGTTCATAAAGGTATGCATTCAGTGGTACCATGGCAACAAAGAAATGACAACACTGTAAGGTTCCAATATGTGTTTGATTATTTTTTTGAAATTCTCACATACAGAATCTGTTAGTAATCTTTCAAGTACACTAATTAGAAAGCAA
This sequence comes from Lissotriton helveticus, assembly GCF_964261635.1. Lineage (NCBI taxonomy): Eukaryota > Metazoa > Chordata > Amphibia > Caudata > Salamandridae > Lissotriton > Lissotriton helveticus. The sequence continues at coordinate 1,297,420,396 of NC_136063.1, read as the reverse complement.
ATATTTTAAATGTATATAGGAATTTGTAATGTAATCTAAGCTGCCAACTAACTAGACATACCCAAAAGCATTGTGGAATCTGTAAGTTACCAGTTGTCCATGCTGATACAGGATATAAGACATAGGATTTATCTCTGATTTCTTGCTGCAGTTCCTCAATAACCTCTAAGGGTTGACAGATACTAGATGGAGATTACTTTGCTAGAAAGTGTGCCATAAATGCTATCAAACCTGGAGCTGATTAAGCTTAGAAATTAGTCGCTCATGTGCTGCTATCAGTGCCGCTGAGTCACCCCATTTTTCATAAACAGGAGCTGTTATCATTTTCTATTTCCTGGAAATGCACAACTTTGCACCAGCAAAGACTGTATCAATCCATCTTTTCTTGTGATTGTTCATCCCTGTAATATGCTGTGTGTTGTGTAGAATTGCGCATTTTGGTGTTGTGTAAATAAATCACTTGTATTGGTAATGGTGTGCAGTATTTGGTGGCAATTATGGATGTATGCTTCAACTTTGCCAGATACTGTGGAGTATATATCTTTCTGTTGATTTGCAGCACAATGAAGTTTACATTTTGGACTTGTGCACTTTGTACAGAGTTTAATGCCAGTCTGGTATAATTTTGAAGAAGCTAAATTTAAGACGCACCTCCCTGAGACCTCTGTCATTCCAACTGACAATGTTCCCCATGGTATGAGTTTTTGTAGTCTACTTTGTTGTTTCCACTGGAGGAGATGCACAATTGGTTTAGAACAGAGTGCTGTTTTTATGAGTTCCTAAAGATCTGATATCAGTTTTTTGTTGTGGCCCTATTTCACCAAGCATGTGGGGGAGAAGCCACCGAATCACATAAGCTATTCATTACACAATGTTTCGGTTTTAGATATTTCTAGAACTATATGCAAGTGAAACTCCATTGATAATTCCATGAAAGACTTTAGAAAGTTCTCTGAAAGAACATGACCTATGGTGGGTATCTCTTTGTTAAGCCACTCATGCCATATAAATGTCTTGCTCACTATTGCTAGTTCTGGAATACTCCAGAAGAAAGCAGTAGAGTGAAGGAATTCTTTTTTACCCAGATCTTTATGTATTAACAATCATACATCTACCATCTCCATCAACAACGGATTATCTGCTTATTTCGCAAACTTGGTCCCTTTGTTTGGTCCCTGTATATGGGGTTCAGTTGCACCTGATGATGGGGTCATTCCATCAGAACTTCATCTGATGTTTCCTTATTGGAGTTTAGATGACAGGCTATGTGGGGAACATGGTGTGCTCTGTAGCATGTCCCCATATGTGGTCATCTTAACCCTCATGAAGGTGTTGCTGCCAACAATTTCAATATTGCATGTCTTAGTGGGACTGAAATCCAAACATATTTTAGTACCAGGTTATCTATTAACTTAATCATGGAAGCTGTTAACTTGATAGGTACCATGTCAAAGAGGTAGTTGACCCGGGACACCACTGTTTGGTAACCAGCCCCACAGAGAAAGCTGCAATATTTCTCATTTGACAAAATCAATTTATCCTTTGTTCAATTCACCCCAGTAAATTATTGTTCTTCATGTTATGAAAGTCCCTACTGTTAGACAGGTAAGCCTTAGGGTGGACTTTCCCCAAAAATGTTGCCTTCCTCTTCTCATTTTTGTAGATCTTGTTTATTGTTGGGCTCAGGACTAGTGCTAAAGTGTATATGTTCACTCTGTAAAACATGTTAATATTGGCTTATCGATAAATGGCATATTTAATTTATATGTAAGTCCTTAGTAAAATTGTACTCGTTGGGCCCGATTCACAGAATGAACTTAAGACTAAATCCTAAACTTACTACTATTTGGTATTCACAGAATGCACTTACTACTTTCGGGATTCACAGAGCGAACTTACTACTTTCGGGATTCACAGAATAAACTTACTACTTTCGGTATTCACAGAATAGATTTAAGACTACTAACTCTAAGTCCGAAATCGGGGAGTAAATTCCGGCCCGGAGGCGGAGCTTCCGGCTTGGGGGCGGAGCGTGCGGCCCAGAGGCGGAGCTTCTGGCCCAGAGGCGGAGCTTCCGGCTCGGAGGCTGAGCTTCCGGCTCGGAGGTGGGGATTTTTGCCATGCTGAAATCTCCAACTCCGGGCCGCAAGCTCCGACTCCGGGCCGGAAGCTCCGCCTCTGGGCCGCAAGCTCCACCCCCAAGCCGGAAGCTCCGCCTCCGGGCCGGAATTTACTCCCCGATTTCGGACTTAGAGTTAGTAGTCTTAAATCTATTCTGTGAATACCGAAAGTAGTAAGTTTATTCTGTGAATCCCGAAAGTAGTAAGTTCGCTCTGTGAATCCCGAAAATAGTAAATGCATTCTGTGAATACCAAATAGTAGTAAGTTTAGGATTTAGTCTTAAGTTCATTCTGTGAATCGGGCCCCATGTGCCCAGGCCCTGTAAATTAAATTCTATTAGTGGGTCTGCAGCACTGATCATGCCACCCACTTTTGTAGCACATTTCAAAAATGGCTTGGGACTGCCATTGCAGCCTCTGTGCGCATTTTTCAACTGCCATGTCAACCTGGCAAAAGAAACCATTTGCGAGGACCAAACCTTCCTTTTTAATACATATGTGTCACCCCTAGGGTTAGTCCTGGACAGCCCAGAGGGCAGGGTGCAGTGTGTAAAAAGTAGTACATGTACTTTTAAGTTTTACATGTCCTGATAGTGAAAAACCTTTCAATTCAGTTTTCACTACTGTAAGACCTACCTCTCCCCTAGGATAACATTAGAGATACCTTATTATCTTTCATAAGTATAATTTCAGAATGTAAATATGTAAGCAGATCATTTTTGATGTCACTGGAATCCTAGTGAAGTCGGATTTTAAATTACATTTTGAAAATGCCACTTTTTGAAAGTAGGAATTTTTCTGATTTAGCCATTTAGTAGGTCACATGGCTGGGTGTAGTTGACAGTTGGGTTTTTAGTATTACTCCTAGACAGTCACACACAATAGAGTGTTTATAGAGGAGTCATCACTGGCAGGATGGGATGGAAGAGCTGGAAACAGCCGTACTTACACTTGAATAGGCTGTGTCCTGATTCCACACAAAAGGTTGCATACCATCTCTACTTATTCTGCTGCAAGAGCAGGGGAGGCAGGACACCTGTTCGTTTAAAAGGAAAGCCTCTATAAGCTTCTCCCCACTTCAAATACACAACTGGGTATGCATTTGGGCATCAGGTACCACCTCTTCAGTACACTTCCGGACATGTGTATACTCTGCCAGGAAGAAGGACTACTGGGCTGCTGAAAGGATTGCCACTCTGCTAGACTGCTGCTCTGGAGGATCTGCTACTCTGCTGTGCTAACCTGCTGCCTGCTACCCTTTTGCCTGAGGTAAGAAGGAATGGACCTGCATCTCTTGAACCCAGAACCCAGAGTGACTCCAAGGGCTAGTTGGCTGTTCTTCTGATCTGAAGCCTCAGGACACAAGATGCTTCCAATAACCTTGAACGTGCACATGGACTCTGCCATATGTGAGTCTACCCTGCCAAGTGGTGCTACCCCAGTCCTGGACCCTTGGAAATGGGCTTAAGGTGTTCTGAAGGTATTCTGCCAGCCTCTGTGGATCCAGCGGAACCAATTCATCTCCTCTGCAACACAGCACAATCCCAAGCAGAACCGATGCATTACAGCTGCTGCGTGAATTGGACCTGTTGCAAAGACCAGTTGCCACTGCAGCTCGTTGGACCCAGCGAATCACCACAACTGCATGTCACAACCCCGGCGTTGGACCTCGCATCCCTCATCGATGGCAGCCTAGATGACAATGCTAGACTTTGCATCACAGCCGCACAACTTTTCGGAACAGACGCATCACTGCGATTGACTGCCCGATCCCTGACACCGGACTTCACATCTCAAACCCCGTCGACTAGCATATGCAATTGTAAAGGGTGTTATGAGAATAGCATCATATTTGGTCCCGTTTATTTTGTACCCTGCAAAAGTAGAGAGATCAGTGATGAGTTTCATCAGGGCTGGTATGATGGTGTCCGGTTTACTAAATATCAGCCTCCAAAACTCAAGAGAGTCACCCTTATGTAGAAAAAGGGATAGGGTAGGGTAGAACAAGAACATTATAAATCTCCCCTTTTTCTCCTTATTTTATGTGTATACATACTTTAAATAATATAGGCAGTCAATAATTAAAATTTTAATTTTTTGGGGTAATCATTTTAAAAAATCGAATGGACATGATCCTATACATATTATACAAACAATAATTGTATTACAGAGTCCTTCAATAAATATCAAAAATCCAAAGCCTTGTATATATTAATTCTTCTTTACTTTTATTATGAATTATTTTCTATGGGTTTATGAAGAGTCCACAATAAATGAAACAAAAAGTTAAAAACAAACATATGTGATTTGTTTGGTACACCTTAATCCCTTCCATGCTCCCGTTGGCCGATGGCCGTCGCGAGTATTACCTTGCTGGTGCTGCGAATGTCCAACGGCCGACGTGGCCCCGCCCACTACTTAGAAAGCCCGCACTGCGCCGAAATAACGGCCATGGTAAACGGGTTAAATGCATATCCTTCCCATGAGACCACCATCACATAGTATATACAAACCTCAAATTGCACGATCTATAGTCATATTAACACTTGAAAATAAAGAAATATACAGTTCATATAATAAATAAAAAATTACAACAATGTTGACACAGTGTTTCAGTGAGCAATTAAATATTATTTTCATCCACCTTCTTCAGAACAAACAATGTAAAAAGTGGTGCAATTATCAGTTCATCCTGCGTGGGCCTGTTTTGAACATCCAGCCAATCACTTTCTCCTCCGCATATATACCTTAATTAATGTACCTGGGAGTACTAGACTACATTTAATAGCTATCTATGAGCAATTCGATGTGCTCAATATATCAATCTATAAACGACCATGTAGCACGAAATGTACCCGCCCTCTTTTTTGTTTTCTTTCTAAATTGTGAATCGTTAAGAGACAGCTGGAGTGGGAATATTGTCAATTGGCAGTAGAAAATTATATTTTACTGTTCACCAAAATGCCGCATCAGCATTGTTGTAATTCTTTATTTCTACCATTAACTGTATATTTCTTTATTTTTAATTGTTAGTTTGAATATAGATTGTGAAATTTGATATTCATGTATAATAGGTGATGGTAGTCTCATAGAAAGGATATTCATTTGAGGTGTACCATAAAAGTCAAATATGTTTGTTTTTAACTTTTTATTTAATTTATTATGGATGTTTCATAAACCCAGAGAAAATAATTCATATTAAAAGTAAAGAATTTGCATATACAAGGTTAGTGGTTCATGATGTTTTTTGAAGGGCTCTGTAAAACAATTATTGTTTGTATAATATGTATAGGATCATGTCCATTTCGTTTTTTGTTTAATGATTTCCCAAAAATGTTTTTAATTCTTAATTTTTGAGTGTGTATATTATTTGATGTATATATACACATAAAATAAGGAGGAAAAGTGGAATTTCATATTGTTCTTGCTACTAATTATCAGTACCTCATTCTTGTAGAACATGTGTTTAAGTTCTCCTGCTACTGTAATTATCCCTACAATCCTGATGAAAGTTTTAATAGCTATTGTCAAAGTTGCTAATGCCAGTATGAAAAGTAGTGGTGACCGTGGACATCCCTGCCTAGTACCCCGTTCAATCTTGATGTTTTTGGATATCAACACATGGGAATTTATTCTCTCCTTGGGGTCTTGGTATAACCTGCAGAACATTGTTATAAATGTATGTCCTAGACCAAACAGTTTCATGGTTCAAAACAAATAGTCCCACTTCACTCAATCAAATGTATTTTTAGCATTGAGAAAGAGGATCATTTTCTCATCCACATCTTGCTTAGTGTGCCATAATAGAGGTCATACTGTCCGCATGTTATTCCACGATGAGTGATTAGGCACAAACCCTGCATGATTCTAGTAAGGGGATGACTTTGTTTAATCTTGTTATCAAATGTTTTCTGAAAGATTAACAACACAGTTAAAAAGAGAGATAGGTCCTGTAGTTGGTGCTTGATAGGCCATCTCTCCTCCGTTTGGGAATTAGGGAGTTTTATGCCATGTGAAATTCTGCTCAGAGGGATATATTCTTCATAGCTTCTCAGAAGACTTTCTCTGAAAGCTGGACTGTGATGAAGCATGTTCCTTTGTTGAATTCCAAGGGAAATCCATCACCTACAGGGGCACTATCAGTTGACAACAGTTTCACTGCTTCTGCAATTTTAGTATGAGAAATCTCTTAATCTAATTAACAGTTGAGTTAATTGTGCTCTCAATAATGCTGAAACAAAAGAATCTTCTTGACTGGTGTCATTGGGCGCATTGGATCTATGTAGTTTTGCATAAAAGGACTCAAATTCATTTGTTGTGGTCGGTGAGTAATTATGGTAGAATTTTACCTCCATAATCTCTCATTGCAGGTATAGCTGATTGCATTTCACGCTGTTTCAGCTCTAGAGCTAAAATTCCATCTCCCAGCTCTCTGATCATGTTCATAGGTTTCTCACTTATACAAGTTAGAGCCTTTTATAGCACAGAAAATAATATGGGGCCTTATTTCGAACTTGTGTTACTTTCAAGGAAAAGGATTACATCATATTTACTACAATATGACGTATCCTTGCGAATAGACACATTACAATGCACGTGTTACAACACGTGTCATTACAACTAATTGTTTACAATGCAAAATCTATTAAAATGCATGTGGGTACAACCAAAACCCACGGAGATAGATGTTCCGGCGCCAAGAGTCTTCATAGTAGCTCATTACTCTCGTATCTGAGACTTATAGACTCGGCCTGGCTGTGTTTATGCTGATGTTGGCAAGGATCTAATCTTAGGCGTGCTCCTACACTGTGCCTTCTCACCTGCAAATCAAATACAGGTTGCATTGAAAAATATGACAAGATTTTTTAAAGCGAATGAGGTGCAGCCTAATCAGCCAAAATAAAGGGAACCTAAGAACATACCGCGCTTTACATTATCAGCTGTACTACAGGCCAGCGGCTCTTTCCGAGGGTATCGTCCTTTCCTGCGAGAATTTTAGAAATAGGTACCCAAGAATAATTCTGCATTTCTTTTAAGATTTTAGGGAAACCATATGACTCTCTGGTTACGACAGATATCATTTTAGTCTTGAAAAAGGTGGCACAAAGCAAGAATAGCCACCGAAACGCATCAACGCTTTTTACTGTATAATTCAAGACTCCTCCATCGTTGTCGATATATTGATGTTTTATACATACGACATGGATGCGGGAAACTAGGAGTCTTAAACTAAGAGCATTGCACAATTTTTATGTCTGGCTGTTTCTGTCTTTCTCTTACTGATTATGCGGGTCATAATTGAATGTTATGTTATTCACATGTTGTATTAATTTGTTTTTACTTCATTTTTTATGTGTTTGGGTTAAGAATTTATTGTAATTTAGCAGAACCTTTCATGTATGGATATATAATAAATTGTCATTACTATTTTTATTCAGTGTGTCATGATATATATGATTTTTTGTGATTTGGGTTTTAACTGTATTTTCTAAACACCGTTTAGTCCTGGTCAAGGGAACTGCATTTCTTTGGTTGTCTAACCCTAATTCCCTTGATTAACTTAAGGGGTACCTCTCCTTCTTTTACCTACAACGCATGTCATTTTAATGCATAATCCATTACAATGCAATTACTATTCTAACTCCGCTGGGGCGTTACTTTGGGGAATGCGTTGTAATGAATTATGCGTTGTAATGACATGTGTTCTAATGGATTTTGCATTATAAAAAATGTGTTGCAACGACACACGCTGTAGCACGTGCTTTGTAAATGATGTTTCCCATCCCTGAGCTCTCTCCTGCGCTGGTGCACAATTGGCTGCCAATCACCAAAGCAGAAACCCTTGCACCTGGGTGCAAGGGTGCCTGTGTTGAGTGATGATTGCTTTTGTGCAAGAAAGAACACCTACCTGCACAAAAACAATCACAAGAGGTGTTTTTCTCTTTCTATGAGTGCTACAGAATGCTGAACGTATTGAAAAAGGAAAAAAAGGAGGATAAATAAAAGTATTTCTCCTTGTTGCACCTCCTTACACCTCTTCTGGGGAAGGCTGCGATTCTGATGCATTCCCAGATTTATGAAATTTGTAAATCTGGGAATGTGGCAGAATCCATGGGTGTTACGTGGGAACACCCATAGCAGCACCCATGGAACGCCCCTTTCACGCAAAGTGCTTCGTGAAAAGGGGCTGTATTTACAAGGACACGAAAATCCACAAAGGGCGGCATTACGTGGCCTTGTAAATATGGAGCGCCACACTGCACCACCGGGGCATCAAAAAAAGAGATGCACCGGTAGCACAAGAGGCTTGCAAATATGCTCCATGGTATCTAGCTTAAAAAAAATTGTCATTCCATTTCTTAGGTTTTCATAGCGTTTTTGTAAGGAATGAATTTCAGTCTCAAGAGTGGTCCTCTTGTGTTCTGCTTTTTTTCTTACCGTAACTGAGTCTCTCATTAGGACTCCTTGTATATGATTCCCCTGCTGCCCATAATAGCTGCTGTGAAGTAATCAATGATTTGTTTGATTGCAACTCTCTAAGTGAATCTTACTGCTTCCACTTTTTTGACGGAATACTGCATTTCAGTATATTCATCCTCCAACTAAGGGATTTAGGAAACACTATTTGAAGACCTACAAATATGTAGATAGGTTCATTGTCAGAGACACTGCTAATATCAATCCAACAGGTTTGTTCCTTGGGGAACATGGCACCGTTCAGCAGAAAGAAATGCAATCTTTATTCTGAACGATGCGCCATGGAGAGGTATTTATATACTTTAGCTATAGTGTGCAGCAAGTGAGTGGGGAATCTGCCATTAGATTTTGAAACAGAACCTATCATTGTTGTGTTTAAGAATGTGGTGGCCTTTCTTTATTAGTGATAGGGTCTAGCACTAGATTCCAATACACACCCACTCTGACTTTGGCATGTCCGAATTATGTGCATGGTATGTTCTTGGTGAAAAAAAGAATCACATTTTTAGTCATTAGAATCATGGACAGAGCCCACTCTGGCGGTAACTTGCATACTACTTTTGGCAAGTGCACAGCTACATCATCTGCATCTGTCCATAAGTTTGGCATTGATGTAGCAAGTTTTATGTATAAAAATGTCCACTTAAGTTTTTCTGTAGTTGGAAGGTCTCTCTGAGTCGTATTAGTTATTCAGACAAGAAGAAGAGGACACTTTTCCTACCCAGACTCTTCACGGTTTGTCATGTTCTGATTTCAAAAGGTGAGTCTCTTATGAGAGGGAATATTGGGCTTCTTGGGCGCTAGCTGAGAGAGCACCATTTTCCTCCTATTATAATGATATTATTTGTTCATATTAAGGGCATCATTGTGATTCTGGATGGTTGGACCCCCAACTGCTACTGCGGCAATCAGAAGACTGCCGACATGCATGCGGGAGGTCCGACTACCGCATTATGATGCGACTGCTGGGTTAGCAGTCAGAAATGCTGTGAGGGCATACAGCGGTCTTGTTACATGACCACAGCAGATTCCTTCACCGGGCAAATTTCTCCTACACGTCAATCAATCACTCAGAACATTTGCAAAGCGCGCTACTTACCCTTCAGGGTCTCAAGGCGCTGGGGGGTACTGCTGCTCCGGCTCGAATAGCCAGGTCTTGAGGAGTCTTCTGAAGGTTAGCAGGTCCTGGGTTTGCTGTAAGGGGATGGGGAGGGTGATCCAGGTCTTGGCGGTGAGCTGGGAGAACGATCTGCTGCCGGCGATGGCTCTTCGGATACGGGGGACTGTAGCGAGTGCGAGGTTTGCGGAGCAGTGCTGACGGTGTAGAACCTGAGTCCTCTGTTGAGGTACGCTGGTCAGGTGTTGTGGAGTGCCTTGTATGTGTTGGTGAGGAGCTAGAAGGTGATCGTCATGTTGACGGGGAGCCCATGCAGGTTTCTTGGGTGGGGAGTGATGTGGGTGCGGCAAGGAATGTTGAGGATCAGGCGTGCAGAGGCGTTCTGGATCTGTTGAAGTCGTTTCAGGAGTTTTGCCGAGGCTCCTGCGTAGAGGGCGTTTCCATAGTCCAACCTGCTGATGACGAGGGGCTGGGTGATCGTTCTTCTTGTTTTGGTGGGGATCCACCTGTAGATCTTGCAGAGCATGTGGAGGGTGTTGAATCAGTAGGACGAGATGGCGTTGACCTGCTTGTTCATGGAGAGGGTAGAGTCGAGGATGAACCCTAGGTTGCGTGCATGGTTGGTGGCTGTTGGAGCTGTTCCTAGTGCGGTTGGCCACCAGGAGTCATCCCAGGCCGAGGGGGTGGATCCGAGGATGAGGACTTCCGTCTTGTCCGAGTTTAGCTTTATTCGTCTTTTCTTCATCCACTCGCAACAGCTTTCATTCCTTCATGGAGGTTGGTTTTGGCGATGTGAGGGTCCTTGGTAAGGGAGAGGATCAGCTGGGTGTCGTCAGCATAGGAGATGATGTTGAGGTCATACAGTCGGGCGACGTGGGCGTGCGGTGCTATGTAGCTGTTGAATAGTGTTGGGCTGAGGGACGAGCCGCAGATGATCTTGGTGGCTTCGGAGCGGAAAGGGGGGAGGCGGATGCTCTGGGTCCTGCCGGAGAAGAAGGAGGTGGTCCAGTCCAGGGCTTTCTCTTGGATCCCAGCATCGTGGAGGCGTGTGCGTAGGGTACGGTGGCAGACTGTGTCGAAGGCGGCTGACAGGTCCAGGAGGATGAGGGCCGTGGTTTCTCAGTTGTCTAGCAGGGCCCTGATGTCATCCGTGGCTGCGATGAGGGCAGTTCCGGTGCTGTGGTTGTTTCAGAACCCGAACTGGGACGGGTCCAGGATGCTGTTTTCCTCGCGGTAGCGGGTCACTTGTCTGTTGATGGTCTTCTCGATGACCTTTGCCGGGAACGGGAGCAGGGAGATGGTCCGGAAGTTCTTGATATCCTTGGGGTCAGCCTTGGGTTTTTTGAGTTGATTTTGGCGTGCTTCCAGCTCTCCGGGAAGGTTGCTGTCTTGAAGAAGATGTTGATGGCTTTCTGAAGATGGGGTGCAATGGTGGCGCTGGCTTTGTTGAAGATGTTGGCATGGATCTAACGGAAAACCAGAGTGGATGGTGTTCGTGATTTTGATGGTGTTGTTGTCGTCTATGTTGGTCCAGGAGAGCAGGGGGTTGGTGCAGATGGTGGCCGTGGGTGCAGGGGTCTCAGTGGTTGTCAGGGCAGTCATGGCGTTGACGCTGTCGTGGATATCTGCAATCTTGCGCTGGAAGAAGGTGGCGAGGGCGTTGCACAGGTCTTGTGAGGGTGGTATGTCGTTGGTGTTGGAACTGGGGTTGGAGAGTTTCTTCACGATGTTGAAGAGCTCTTTACTGTTGTGAGTGTTGTTGTCTGGGTGGTCTTTGAAGGAGGCCCTTTTGGCGGCTCTGATGAGGTGATGGTGTCTGCGGGTGGCATTCTTGTGGGCTGTGTAGCTGTCCGGTGTCCGTTCACGGTGCTATTTCAACTCTAGCTTCCAGCAGGTTTGCTTGGAGGTCTGGAGGTCTACCAGCTGGCTTTCTTGTTGGTGTAAATGTTGGAGGGTTTCCTGATCGGGGCAAGGGTGTTGGCGCAGTCATCTATCCAATGTCTGAGGTTGCGGGCGGCAGTGTCGAGGTCGGTGGGGTCGGCGGATAGGCTAAGGGCGAGGGTGGTGGTTAGCTGGTGACTTTGCTCCAGCAGCAACGGGGGATCTGTTGGATGCGGTGGTGCGTGGTGGGTTCCGGAAGATGAAGTGGATGCAGTGATAGTTGGTCCAGAGGAGTTCGGTGGTGTGAGTGAAGGAGATGTGGGAGAATGCGGAGAAGATGGGGTCAAGCGTGTGGCCGGCGGAGTGGGTGGGTGGTGTGACGAGTTGGCTGAATCCGAGGTGAATGAATGAATAGAGTCTTATATCGCGCAACTTAGCCCAAGGGCATCAAGGCGCCAAAGCAGGTCATCCAACACATAATCCGCCAGCGTAGGCATTACTGGTACGCTTCAGAAAAGAGCCAAGTTTTTAAGGCCTTACGGAACAGAGCAAATGAAGGTTGCCCTAAGAGCTCAGGGGGGAGAGAGTTCCACAATCTGGGTACCACAGAGGAAAACCCTCTGCCTCCCCATTTCGATCTTACAAACCTGGGGACCTCAAGAAGATTTTTATTGGAGGTTGGTGAGGTTGTCAATCAGGGTGGTGGAGTTGGTGTTGTTGTTGTTCTTGAGGTGGAAGCTCAGGTCCCTGAGGAGGATGTAGTCTGTGGAGGCGTGGGCGTGTGTGCTGATGAAGTCCGTGATGGAGTCGCTGAACTGTGGCCGGGGTCCAGGGGGGTCTGTAGACAAGGGTTCCTTTGAGGGTGGTGTTGGGATCGGTGTGGAACTGGAAATGCAGGTGTTCGGTGGTGCTGAGGGTGTCAACGGTGTTGGTCAAGACTCTGAGAGTGTTCCTGTGGACGCTGGCGATTCCTCCTCCTACTCCATTGGTGCGGTCACTGTGGGTGATTTTGCCAGTGCACTGTGTGCCATTCACATGGCACACGGTGAACAACACGGTGCACAGAGGTGTGTGGGGCTACTACATATGCCCCTAGGGCCACTTTTCAGTGACCTACAACAGACGAGGCCCTGTTTCAGGCCCCCATATCAGTTTCCGACAACCTTTTCATGGCGGTGTACCCGCCATGAAAAGGCTGTCGGAAAGAGATATTGTAATCCAGATGGCAGTGCCTGTCTCGGCACCGCAGCCATGCTGGGGTGCAGCTGGGACTGCTGTACCCATCGGGATCCCTGATCCTGGTGGAGGTGGAAATGGCGATCTTGCGTCATACAGAAGTAGGTCTGACCGCCAATATCATAATGCAACGGTCGGACACAAAAGTATGTTGGTGGTTGGACTGCCACCAACAGCCTGTGGGCGACCTGACTGCCCAACATCCAAATAAGGCCCTAACTGGAAATGCAGGTGTTCGGTGGTGCTGAGGGTGTCGACGGTGTTGGTCAAGACTCTGAGAGTGTTCCTGTGGACGATGGCGATTCCTCCTCCTACTCCATCGGTGCGGTCCCTGCGGGTGATTTTGTCAGTGCACTGTGTGCCATTCACATGGCACACGTGCACAGAGGTGTGTGGGGGTATTACATGTGCCCCTAGGGCCACTTTTCAGTGACCTACAACAGACGAGGCCCTGTTTCAGGCCCCCATATCAGTTTTCGACAACCTTTTCATGGCAGTGTACCCGCCATGAAAAGGCTGTCGGAAAGAGATATTGTAATCCAGATGGCAGCGCCTGTCTCTGCACCACAGCAATGCTGGGATGCAGCTGAGACTGCTGTTCCCATCGGGATCTCTGATCCTGGCGGAGGTGGAAATGGCGATCTTGCGTCATATAGAAGTAGGTCCGACCACAAGTATCATAATGCAACGGTCGGACAAAAAAATATGTCGGTGGTTGGACTGCCACCAACAGCCTGTCGGCGACCTGACTGCCCAACATCCAAATAAGGCACTAAATGACCAGATGGGAAGTTCCTTTTTCCTATGTGCGCCATTTCTCTTTGAAGGTCGATGGAACACATATAAAGAGAGAGATTAAAGGGATAGGTGTGTTTCTGTTCAATGATTGCCTACTGTATTTCTCCAGGTACATTAGGAAAGCAGGATAGAGTTAGTTAAATAGTGGTTTGTGTCTAGTATTTACTGAGGAAGAAATGTGCCTTAATTGTTACTTGTTTTTCATCCAGAAGAGTTGACGTTAATAATGATAATTGTTTTAGCCAGATAGTCATTATGGTGATAGAAACCAAGGACATTGGTCTGATGAGTGTCATCCAACATTGTCTATGTGCGCGCACGTATTACTTCCTAGATCAAGGACATCATTATTGTGTAAAGTATTAGAGCTGGTATTGAGTTAAGCATATGCTGCCTTACAACAATCTGAAAGTTTCATAACAGACACTAAATTAAGCTATTTATTCCTCAGTGGGGATCAAGATTTGTGTCTGGCTGCTGCCGGGGAGACTGCTTCTCCATTATGTGTCCCTCCACCGGGGCACTTGCCCTTTTGTGGAATGTACTTGCACCTTTGTGGGATGTGAATCTGTGCGCCCTATCATCCTTTCCAAGTCTTCGGGGTCATGTAATTCTCTAGTTTTTCCACACATGGTTACACACCTCATGCCTGGATCTGGAAGATCATATCATCTATAACAATTCCTGAGTTAGGGCATAGCACTAAAAACGCATTGCCAACAATATGCGTCTCTTATGAAAAATCAGCTGCAAAAGGAAGGTTTTAAGTGTAGTGGCCTATAGAATATATTAAACCTACATCTTCCGTAAGTGGTGAAGCACCAGCTTACACAGGCTGCACTGGCAGTACTATAGTTCCATTTTGCATGACCTCCCATGGGTGGCCTAATACATGCTTCAGCCCATGGGAGACCTCTAGAGTACCTATGCTCTGGGTACATGTGGACCATGTACTAGGGACTGACAAGGGTATCCCAGTATCCAATCTGGGGTGTACCTAAGTACATGGCATAACATTTTAGGGAGAAAGCAGATAGACAGGGGTCCTGATTAGCAGGATCCCAGTCAGACTAGTGAAAAATAGTGCAACATCAAGCAAAATGTGGAGGTAACCATAAGAAGCAGATCCTACTTTCCTACAGCCACTAATGAATTACAACTGTTCATCACTGCAGGAAACATATACTTAATGTGTCATTGCAATCTTAAACCACCTTATGTCACCTCATACTTAAACTACCTTAATGTCAACTATACAAAAGATATCCCTTCGGGGCTCATATGTGAATCTCTTACCTGCTGTACTTATAAAACAGTCTTTCATGCTTGGAACACACACAGTCATGTAGGGCTTAGTATTGTAGTGAATCAGATAATGTATATTAAAAACAGCAACATTCATTAAGCAAAGTCTTTCACAGTCACAATTAGGCAGTAACGTTATAATAAAGTTGAATCCATGTCCAGAAACTGGTCGCTGCGACTATGCGAAAACCTCAACTGCTTGCTAAGCTGCCATCATCATTCTGGCAGTCAGAGGGAAGACGTTGTTGAATTATCTGCTTTTCTGTTCAAAAACACTAGACCACTAACCTAAGCCGGCCATCTTGAAGGGAGACAAACTTCCTCATCAACACTCTGCAATCTATTTTCCCCTTTGTCAAATGATACTAGATCGTTAGCCTAAGTTGCCCATATACAAGCGTGGCATTCACCCTAACACCCAACCTGCAAGCATCCAGCATACCAATACTTGAGAAATATGTGTTGTACACATCACCTGATGGCCATGCCTTAATATATCCACACTTCCGAACCAAGTTCACTTTGGTCTGTCTGATGATGGAGCAGTGTAGGACAACAACTAAACACATCACCTGCTGGCCATGTCTTGATATTTCCACACTTCAAGGCCAAGTTCATTATGCTCTTCCTGGTGATAACACAGTGTCAGACAAAAATGAATCACCTAACCCGTGTTGAAATCAAAGCTCAAATTTCCACATACATATCAAGTGCAGCTACAATCCTGGGTCTTTGGAACATCTATATCATCACATGTAAACGAATGGAGAAGGAAACGTCCCCATTCCTCTACCACAACTAACGCTACACGCTATGTATCTCGTTCATATTCAGAATAAATATCTACCAGGGACAACCCTTGCCCTATCATAAGCAATTATGAGCAACCAGGTCCTAGTGCAATTTGCACCATACTGTATATTATACAGTACAATTATCATTTCAATATGGGTTCTTAAGCAATTTTTCAAGTAGTCATAGTAACAATGGTAGTAGTAGGAAATATATGGCTATCCTGTGATATAATTGGCAAAACCCATATAGTACTACCCATCTCTGTACAGTTGTAACAGTTTATAGGATCATCTGTTCGATGGTGTGTCACTGATAACCTGTGTAGGTCATTCAGGATACTCCTGATGCTGTCCTGAACTCCATCCACTTACACTCTCTTATAATCAGTAAGGCTGTAATGTCAAATCCGCTGCTGTCCAAGAAAGCCACTTCCACCACCTGCCAATACATATCTTTTCCAATGTCCTCACTCAACAACATTTCAAATCAATGGGTTTCATCCACTTTGCTAATGTTGCTTTTATATTGGGTAATTGCATCGTCTGACCTAAGTACCATGGCTTGGCAGTTCGGGCAGGACTGTTCCCATGAGGCACAGGGTCAGACTGATTTGCATATGGCCATGTCTGAACTGGGGTGGCAGAGTGGGCTAAAGAACGGTGATGGATTAAACCCAGATCTGTTGACTGGGTGTGAGTGTTTGATTGGTTCAGATTCTCCGTCTATCACCACCCCCTTTTGTACCGCTGTGTACCATTTAGGGCCTGGACACCTGAATATAAATACAACATTTTGGTTGTTACAGTTCTAGAATGATTGCAAATTAAATACTTTACTGGTAGTCACAAGTGTTCTCGTGTCTATGATAAAGTTGCAGGAGGAACACCCACTGCGTCTATAATGGACTTGAACTTCAGGTAAGCCTTACCACCAAATCTTTCATATTTTTATGCTGCTTAAAAGTGATCAACAGATTCCCCACACAGATGTCTTGTAAGATGCACCAGTATTTCCTAATAATTCTTTTCATATAATGAATTACTGGTGAGAATGTACTCACCATCAAGATACTGTTTCTCAATTCCTATTTTGGTCTGGGGTTTAAAAAACTTTCGCTTGTTCAGAACCACACTTTCTGGATGGCCCATGACATGATTTTCTTGGGCTAACCCTTCTCCTGAATTTGAGTTTAAGTTATTCTGCTTCCTTAAAATACTCCTCCTTTAATTGGCAGTTCCTGCTTTGTCACAGGAATTGTCCATAGGAAAAGTCTACTTAATTGCACCGGAAAGACAGCTATTGTACCTTAATAGAGAATTGGTGTCTATTGGTTTCATGTAAATTGTGGTATATAATCTCATCGGCATTTCTATGCCGGATCAAGAGATCCTGATCACCGAACTCTGTTTCATTGTAATTCATAGTAAACTTCAAATCCAAACTTTGTTTATTTACCAATGTTTCAAAACCATTCAAATCATCTTCACACCCATGCAAATGCAGGAAAACATTATCAATAGAGCACGTCCAGGTGCTAATGTTGCTAAGAAAGGGTTGGTGATGTACAACTCTGTTCTCAAACTCCCCTACATAATTATTTGCCACTCTAGGAGCAAAACAAGCACCCATTAGTGTTCCTTTTGTTTGCACATATTACGCCTACTTGAACATGAAATGGTTCCTTTTTTTTATTAGCAATCCAGGCTCACTCAATGATTAGCTTGCATAGAGTGTTGTCTCTACCATCTTTAGTTACACTTCTCTAAATCACCTCAATGGCCTCGTCATGGGGAATATTCCTATATAATTATTCTGAGTCACAAGTAACCAGGATATATTTTCCTTCTTCTAAGCCCATACCCTCATGTCATTAATGAACTGCATGCTGTCTCGGATATATGATTGTAACTTTGAGACCTCATCCTTGATGTATTGATCTATATATCTACAGATTTTTTCTAAAAACTAAGCTCATCCAGATACAATTGGATATCCTGGATAGTTAGATAGGTTTTTGTGTACTTTAGGTAAGTATAAATGACTGGTGTCCATGGGTTGTGTTTACTGAGAAAAGCATGTTCCTTCTCCTTGATGGTGTCTTCCCCAAGCGCTTTAGACATAATGCTACTAATCTTCTAGATGTTTCAAAAGGGTCCATAGTTTGTCTCTAGTAATGTCTAACATCTTCCAATTGTCTATAGATGTGTTCATCATAATCTTGAATATCCTAAATATTGATGGCTCAACCTTTGTCTGCTGGCTTAATCATTATCGCCAAATTACATGCCAGAGAGTCCAATGGTTCTATTTCACTCCTAGAGATGTTATAGGGAATTATTTGTTTTTGTTTCTCCAGTTCCTTAACTTGTTTGAGAACAATAATCTAAAATGATATAATTTCTTCACTCATTAGATAGGTCGGGGGTCAAACTGAGAGGGCAAGCTAAAACCTGAAACACTCTCAAGCAGATTGTATCGTTTAGTTTTGATCAAATGTTTCAGTCTCATTGTTCTGAAGAACTGATAAAGCTCACCTCACAGTTTAAAGAAATACGGGCGCTCTGTTACTACAAAGCCTAATCCTATATTTAGGACACTGCTTTCTTCTTGACTAAAAACGTATTTGGATACATTGAAAATAGGTGATTTCTTGGACTCAGTAGTGCTCACCAGCTGTAATATAGTTTAAGTGTTTGTCTTTTCCCAGGTTAGTACTTGTTGCCTTGCCATCCCGTTCCTCTGCCCCTGCCCATGCCCTTTCTATCCCCCTACTATTTTGGCAGTGATCTAAAAAAGATCCTGGGGTGACAACCTCTACTGTTGTTAAGTCTCATGTGCTTGAAATGGGAAGTTCTTGATCATCCAAATTAATGCAATAATCCGAGAATGTCACCCTTTTCTGTATTGTTTGGGTACTTGAAGAGGGGTAATAATCCGGTCTCGTGTAAGGATACATCCTTCTATATTGAACTTGGCCTTAACCTTTTGGACTGTGCTAATTTTGGTTGATGATGAAACAAGAGATATTTCCTGTCATGATCTCTACCTAGGAGACTGGATTGTAATTCAAAATCATGCCAGGAAAAGTTACCTAGAGGAGCAGTAGGGAGGTCCTTTTCAAGTGATATTGGTGACTAATACTGCAAAATGTGCTAGTGTACCACAGCGGATCCATGCTGCTCACACGAAGAGGGTGGAAGTGGCAGTGACAGTGAAAGAATCAACTTATGAATAAATGTAAATCCACAAAGCCAAGTTCACATAGTCCATGCTCAAGTTCGTAGAGTGGAACCAGAGGGGCTGAAACATTTGAAGAATATGAAACTGTTTAAGACAACAGTCAAAACCAAAAAGAAGCAGAGTTGTTTCAGGCTTTTGAAGGCTGTGACGAAAAACCTGAAAATCCTGGAGTCGTTTCAAAAGAGGGAGCAGAGTGAAGAGCTGTTATAGTGCAAAATACAGAGGCATGAGTGGCAGCAAGAAGTAGTAATCTCTAACCCAAACAATGAAAACTTGCTTTTGAAAAATAAAATTACAAATACCCTCAGAGGAAAGAAAAAGCTCACAGTGATCAGAGCAGACACAGTTGTTCATGGTTTGAGCTAAGGTAAGGAGAAATTGATAAAGACTGGTGCTAACTGAGAATAGCTGAAGAAGATATTCCGAGGAAAAGAACTTGCAAAAGAAAACACTTTGAACCAGAAGAGAATCCTGAGAGAACAAATAGATTTTGAAACTAGAAGAAGTGAATCACCGGTGGACAAAAGATCAACAAGAAGCAGAGTGCCAAATCGAAAACATGCTTTGCTTGAGTGGGTATACCTAGCTATGTTTGTGTATTTGAGAAATACAACATATTATTGAACAATTGTGATAAATGTAAAAAATATCCACATTTTCTATTACATTATGAGCATGCAAACTTATAATAGCACAGATTGTGTCCAATATGTAGCCATGGCATACAAACACACAATAGGTGTGTTCATGACCAGTAACTTGCAAAAAGTAAACATGTATCAATAATTTGAACATTTTGAATAAAAATATTTGGAGGAGTGCACGAACAGCATTATAGAGAAAGAGTTGAATAATAAAGCACCTGCCCATAGTGTAGCATTGCTACTATCTCTTTTGTTTTAACTGTGTCCGTTAATTGTTCTGTAAAAATGAAAAAACAAGTTGCAAGTATGGTGAGCAGATGGGTACTGTCTCAATCACTGAGATGCCCGGACCCTCACTGCCACCATAAGACACACAGGTACAGGAACAGGCTTACACCAACAGTACAAACGATGAGAGCATTAAGAACAATATCATTGTTTGTACTGTTGGGGGAAGCCATTGCACCTTGTACACATCTGCAGGCTGTGGAGAAAACTGTGCTGTGCCTGTGTGTTGAATGGGAGCAGTGAGCAGTGAGGGTCCCAGCATTTCAGTGATTAAGACTGTGCCAGTCTGCTCACCATTCTTGCAACTTGTTTTCGCGGCAATAACCCGCAAGTTGCCCTTCAGCCTTCCACAGCTTTCATCCTTCCCTCGCCTCCCACTGCTCCAGCTTTGTCATCACCCAGTTTGGGCTCCCAAGGTCTCTGGCTATGGCTCGCTTATCTGCTGTAAGGTTGAAGTTTCATTCTTTTTTTTCATGCTCCACCTCATGTGTTGGTGGAGGAACAAGTTCCCTGCCTGGCCTTTGCATGGAGTCAACAGCTTCCATCCACCAACCATTCTCTCCAACCTTATAACATCGATCAACTTAAGGAATTTCCCTGAAAAGGCTTTTGTTAAATACAATCATCTACTGCCTATAGCATCTTGAATGCAAGATCACCAAAAAGCAAACCAAAGATTGATAAAAGCCTCTGCAACAGGGGAAAGCCAATACTCATGTAAATTTGGAGATCCTTTCAAATCTGGTATCAGGCGTCGGTCTGACTTCTGTAACTTTGGAAATTCAAGACTACCCTCCCTCATCAGGGTCCCAAGCCATAACAGATCATTCTTTTCAGACCCATCATCAAACTTCACAACCGACTTTACCCAGGTTGACAAAGCAACTCTCTATTAGAGACTGTTTTTCAATAGAATCCAATCTGACGGGAGACACAAGAAATACCAACCCATCCAAGTGTGACAGAATAAGATACTTAAACTCCAAGGCTCTCTCCACCACTTCTTACAACTTTGTGCATGATTACGGCTACAGCTATATCTAGCGATATAGCTGACAATGCAAGCTTTCACACCAGCCAGTTAGAGACAGACTCAATTTATGAAGCAGACCCTTCTTTAGAGGAAGGGGACAACAAGGATGTTGAAGCAGAGTTCGTAATGGAAGAAAACAGCAAACCTTTGTCACATAATTCTCTCAAAAGCCCTTTGGATAGTATTGACTTATTTGGAGGAGCTACCTGGCCTAAATAGCTAGCTTATAACTGACCTCAATTCCAGTCCGCGGCTCTACAACCCGACTGCTCATGCTGACCAGAATTACTCTACTGCAGCCCCAGTATATTTTGTACTGAAACCTATGGGTGCAGTTACAATTCTTTCTAAAATGGCGTGAAGTCAATCACTTCCCCTCTCAGAATAAACACAATTATAAATAGAGATTAAAAAAGACCTTAATATGCTTATCACTGTCAATGAGCTCCTCCAGAAAACCTATCAAACCCTAGAAAAAAGTGTAATCTTTTTTTCCAATTTCAACTATATAGTAAATTTGTTACAACTCCTGCCTGGGAAGTCAAATTCATCAGTCTTCTCATTCTTTGACTATGAACACTCATTTCACAGCAGGGGCCAATACATTTTTTATCTCCCACTAAGACAGCAAACCTTTACAGAAGTAACATCAACAATCCTTGAACTCTTTGGGGCAATGAATTGTCTACCATACGGGGAGAGAACAAACACCACAAAATGGCTCATTCTGATGAAATGAAAACTGAAATGTTACCAAACGTTTGTGCAATTGGCAAACATTTAAATGATTCAGAGATTACAGCCTCAAACAATGAATTTTAGCCGTAAATCAGTATATGCCGCCCACCAAAATTAAGGAGGCTAAATACAAAATCTAATCCTAAAGATTCTAAGCCTTCTCATAAAACAGCTAATTCATCTAAGAACATTACAAACCTTTTTCCAATAGTCAAAGTGGAACCAATTGTCCACTTCTGATACATAGCCAGACTATTTCAGACAAAGAGAATGGCAATCTATACAACTCAATGAATGAACCCTCAAGATCGTCCAACTAACGTCATTAGAAGGAAGCAATGACTCCCAGGCGATTGTCCCGCATCTCTCAAATATTTCACTGCATGCTACAAGTGCACCTGTTACAACTATTAACTAGATGTAAGTTCTAACTCATACTTTCAGTCATCTTTTCAAGGCTGTGGGCAATTTAACGTTATTTCGGGATCTTATTATCCTTTCGTTGTTCTCTATGTCTCTGTTTTAGAATGTTAGAATTTATTGGGAAAAAAGATATGTTTCTATCTGTAGATATATTCCATATCATTTTCTGATTGGCCCTTTCTGACTCACCAGCCATTTGAATTTGTTGCTGCTGTGCTGCCCGGGACCCGTTTGCTGTTGGCAGACCTCCTTGCTTGTATTTGGGCCATTTCATACCGCGGAGCGCAGGACTGCGGGAACTTCAGTCCCCAGCAGGCAGCGCGCTCTCGCGGGACCTCCAGTGAGCCAAACAAGGATAAATAATTTCCGGGGCTCCCGCGGCGGGGGACGCGCTTGGGCTCGCCCGGGCAAAGCCTGGGCCAAGGGCGGGCCCGTCCTTGCCCGTCTGTGCCTGGATGAGGCTGGGCTGGACCCATTCTCTAAGCCTGTGAGGGGACCCACCCACAAATAGCCCTGACAGTAAGACTTATGGACATATCTGAATATGCGCCCACTTATAGAATCATGTTGAGCATATGCTGAGTGTGTAGTAGACCTCAGTCTTTAATTGTGATTTTTGTTAACTGTTAGAAATTGTATTGTGGGCTGCTTTGACGGGTCACCACGGTAGGCTTCAAAGAATCTGCGTGAAAGTACATAAGTTCATTGATAATTGTACACGTTTATTGAGTGGTCCTTTTCTAGTTATGGGTAAAAGGAAGATGCTTAGCCCTAAGATAGGAGGTGTAACACGAGCACCAATTGACACCCAACAAACCCTATTAAGTTATCTTACAGGGGCTATGGGTGCATTGGATAAACAGATAACATCTGTGGAGAAATCATTGGAGGCAGGCACATTGGTCCCTGTCTTAGCGCTCGAACAACCCAAGGTATCAAATCCCCTTGGCCCTAGCCCAAAATTAAATTCACACATAAATGGGTGTATACTGTATCTATCTGAGGGGATCGTATCGAGTGACTCTGAGTCATCGATGCAACCTCCCCAAAAAAAGCAAAAGAATCCAGCCACAGGGCAGAATAAAATGGGTGAACAGCATTCGGGCGAAGGTATAAAAAAAACACTGAAGCCCGTTTTGCTTGTAACAACAAAACAGGGCATACAAGGGAAAAAGCAAGTGGGGACTAGAAAAGGATCTCACAAAGGGAAGGAAGATGTTAAAGGTAAAAGTGATGCTGACTCCGTTGAACTAAGGAACTTAGTGACATTGATAGAAAGATTGGACCTGTACTTGAGAGTCAGATTAGATCAACTGGGAGAGAGATTAACTCTCATTGAAAAATCTATCCCAAGAAGCTTTCCAAAGGTTAGTGATAGAGACTCGATATCTCCTGATCTAGGCATGGAGACTGCAGATAGCAACACATCATTGAAGAACTTACATAACACGGATATAAACCTTAGGGAAACTAGTGAGCTGAGGTTGCCCAATTCTTTAAATAGCCTAAATAAAATGGGCAATGATCCTCACCTACAGAGTAGTACATGTAACACTTTAACCACCATAGACCCAGGGAAAGGCTATAGAGATACTAGAATGATGGGAAACCCTAATAGATGTAATTCCCCCGTATATCAACCACAGGGTAACCCAAATCCAGGTTCTACTTCCTTAGGCCCCCATTCAGATAAAACTTTAACGGATCAGCATCTACACTTACCCCCGGAGGCGACTCCATACGTGGTTGTTTTGTCAAATGTCCCAATAAAAGGTCCGGTGGAAAAAGAGAACTGGGTTTCACTAAGAAATAAATCCCTTCATTGGTTGGGTAAGAGGACGGGACTAACCCGTCAACTCTTTAATGAGTTCAAGATGGTAAGAAGGGTACATTGGGTTGAATAAGCCATAGATGAATCTCTATGGGTTAATCACTTTACCCAAATATTTGGAATACATGATATGGAAGTAATTACGTTAGGAGACAAAGGTAGGGCAACCCCAGATCCCTATCCCACACCTTTCCCCATTATCCTTGATATTACATTGCTGGAAGTAGAGAGAGCTTTAAAGGCCAGTAAAGGGGGCAAGGTGCCTGGTCCCAATGGGGTCCCTGTGGATCTTTTTAGGTTCAACATGGACCTTTGGACTCCAATTCTTACGAAGGTCCTGGAAGCATCCTGAGCAGTGGGCCTCATCGAATCATGGTCCAAATCTATTCTGGTGCCAATATTCCAAAAAGGAGATCGTCAGTGCCCAGCTTGTTATCGCCCCATATCATTGTTAGACTACTTGGGTAAGGTAGCATGCCGGATCATCCTTGGCGGCTTAAATCAATGGTCAGAGGACTATAACATTCTGTCCGACCTTCAATTTGGATTCAGGGAAGGCTTGGGCACAACGGAACAAGCCCTTAATTTAACTCTACTGATGGCCAAATATATAAATGTAAAGGGGGATTTTTTATATGGCTTACGTAGACTTGTCAGCAGCTTTTGACTGCGTAAACCATTCTAAACTGTGGAAGGTGTTGGGTGATCTGGGAATAGACCCCGCCCTATTAAACTTCCTCCGAGAATTGTATTCGAATGCCTCGGCTAGAGTCAGATTTGGAACAGGAGGTGAACTCACGGCCCCCCCTTAGAGTGGAGAAAGGGGTAAGGCGGGGATGTGTCCTGGCGCCCTTTCTTTTTGCACTTTACACGAACGGGCTAGAACAGGCAATGTTAGAAGGCTGCCAGGACCTACCCAGCATCAAAAAGCAACCAATCCCCGCTCTACTCTATGCGGATGACGCCTTGATCATTGTACGAACCCCCTTAGAACTCCAACGAGCCATTAATAGATATCATTGTTTTATGGGTAACCTAGACCTCAGAGTTAACATTAAAAAAACTTTTGTGATGTCCTCTGGGTCAAGAAAGAAGAAAATGCAGAGTATTTATATAGAACATACTAAGTTGGAAACCACCACAGCATACCCCTACCTGGGAATTATAATTGATGACAGGTCCTCCTGGAGACAGAAAATACAAGCCAGGAAACTCATGTTTATTAGGGCCTCGATGGCATTGGTTAACTTCGCACACAGGCTTGGTAAAAATCCTCCAGTAGAAATGATCCACCAAGCCAAATGTGTTAGTGTGACGATGTATGGGGCAGGGGTGTGGGGTCATGGTAGAGTGGATGCTCTCCAAAAGATAGAGAATAGCTTTTTGAGGTTCTTCCTATCGGTTCCACGCGGAACCTCTACTTTCAGCTGCCATACGGAACTGGGCATGCCGTACATTACAGACCTGGTGATACTCCAACCTATTATTTTATGGTATCGCATCTGGACAGCCTCTAAATTAGTAGTTAACAGGGAGCTTTTGAGCGACTGTCTCTCTCTTGAAAACTCGAACATAATAGCCTGTATGTTAAAAACTTTTTGTCCGATTTAGGTTTGATTAGATACTATTACAATTCACTATTAATAGCTGAGATTCCCAAGAAAAAATTTAAGAAATTATGTTTGGTTCAAATGGAGGAACTCCGACTGACTATGGAGTCATCTAAAAGCTCAACACAACATACTCTATCAGTACAAACCACCCTTACCATGCAACCATACTTGACTTATAAACTGAACGGATGCGATAGGTTTGTGCTCACTCGACTGAGAATGAACACATTCCACCGCCTGATCACATTTCCCAAGGTTAATGATTGGTCACATTTGTTATCATTATGCCCCTGTGATGAAGTCTCCACGCAGTCTACACTTCATCTTGTCTTGTTCTGTAGATTCTATCAAGAACCAAGAAAACAATGGGTAATACCAATACTAAAGACCATGGGTTTGCAACAAAGCCGTCTGGCCTTTTTGGCAATTTTATACCTAGAAACAGAGAGTTTCGCAAAGAATATGGCTAGATTCTTGAAACTTTGCCTAAGACACAGACCGTATTTAGAACAGGAGCACTGAAGCACTTATGATATAATTCATTTTTAGGATGTTTTTTCTGTATTTTAATGTAATTTCACCCTCTACATATTTTGACTTTCTATTGTACCATTTTCAGGCTGGTGTGCATAGCAATTTTAAATACTAATTATGTTTTTGTATATCTTTTTTAATGAAAGTAAAATGCACTTGTTTCGGTATTTTAAAAAGTATTCTTTTAAAAAAATGAACTTTTATGGTTTTTGTACAATTCAAAACCGAATAAAGAAACCTTGACTTGATTGGCCTAATATCTTTGTCATGATGATCTCGTCTGTTCATTAAGCCGGCTGATACCTTTAGCGTCCCTCATAATTGAGCAGAAGGTGTCGGAAGAGTATCAATCCAGTCTGAAACCTTCATTGCCAAGGTGAAGATTTGTGTCTATGCGTTCTATGGTGAATAACTTTGATAGCAACTTTGGGTGCATAATTTTACCAATCCATTCCTCGAGGAATAACTCTGCAAATTGTCACTCTGATTTTTCAGGAAATCTAACAAAACGGAGGTTGTTTCTCCAGGAACGTCCCTGCGCATCATCTGCTTGGTCCTCCAAACAAATGGTCAGCTTCTGTAATGAGGATACTGTATCACGTAGGGAGACTACCTTAGATTGTAGGTCCGTTACCACCTTTTTAGCGGTGGTCACTTGGTCTGCAAACCTGCGTAGGTCAGCCAGCACAGCGTAACGTCTTTGGTAACAGAGTCTATTTTATGAACCAGCTCCATACTTGTACTTTGAATTACTGCCATAAGATCTGTTAGTGTAGTTTCTTTGGGCGGGCTACTATGTTGTTTGGCTGCGTCTAAATGTGTTTCTGTGCTTTGCCCGGTCGGAGCAAGTACCTGGGTGTAGAGGTCAATCTTGTTGGACTGGGCGGGTCTGGTGATCTTGTCTTTGCCCATGTTGGTGCAGTTGCCCATCAAGGGGCAGGTCCTCTTCAAAATAGGCAGTGTGTTTGTAGCCCAAAAATTGCTGGATATGTGAGTATGTTATCTGCTTACCAGAGCCAGTTCTCATTTATTGTGTTAATATGGGACTGGTATGCTGAAGTACCCAAGTCTGCCCACAGAGTCCAGCCACAGGATGACAATGTTTAACAAGGATCCATCCATACCCCTCCCCCAGGGGAGACAACCGCTCCAGTGAAATACCTTAGAGGCTCTTTGTCCAACAACCACCCGGGCATTGCCCCGATCTGGAAGGACGAGGTCACTCTTCTCTCAGGCTCAGAATTGGTGGGCCTTCACATGGGAGGCTCCTGGCCCACCGATTCTTCACCACACAGTTAAAGCAGGCTCAGCTCAGTGACCGTGCCCGCAACCCCTATGCTCACCTCAGATCCAGCTGGGCCGCAAGGGCCGCAACCCACCACCATTGCATTGTTGATGTCCTCCAGCGGGGCCTCAGGGGCAGGACTGCAGCAGCACCGAGACAAAGCCTGAAAGTCCCGCCACGCATCCAGCGGCACTCACAACTCAACTGGGAGCACAGCAGTCTCTGCGACATCCCCTCAAGTCTCTAGGGGGCTCCCCAGCAGCTGTGTCTTCTCTCCCACCTCAGGCCAGTATCACATCCTCTTCTTTCTGCTTGTCAGCTCGCAGCAAGGGTCACCAGACAGGCGTTATTGACCTCTTATCCAGCAGCTAGTCGAGGCCTGGTCCTGCGTCCTCATAGTTGACCGCCTATCGCGAACCAGTGTATCAGCCAGCAGTCTTCAGTCCAGAGGGGAGAGCACCAGGAATTGAAGCCAGTCGAGCCTGGGAGCACAGGTAGGCCCAATCTGCTTTGTAGGCGATTAATGTAGCTGCTCTCATTCCGGGGCGTCTACCGACTCTGGAAAAGCGTCTCAGTTGTAGCTCATATCTTGTGATGTGGAAGTTCACAGCAGGATGATTATGGATGTTTGGGGCTCGGTCGGAGCTAATTCAGTTGGTGTTCACCATCTTCGCCTTCCCAACCATGCCCCCATTCAGTGCTAACAGTTATCAGATTCAATAGCAGATATTAGTAGCCATCGCAATTACAGAGTGCCCCTAAGAATGAGGCATGGTATGGACTCTCCAGACCATTTTTTTTACCAGGAGACTTAGGTGGAAGGAGGTTTGCGATTCCCCATAGAATCCAGAACTTTCCATTACAGAAATGTGAGGAAATGTTGTTTTTTATGTCACGGTTTGAGGTTTACAAGTAATTATGGGTAAAAGATATGGTGATAGTTATGCTAGTGACCCCATGTTGGATTCCCTAAGGTGTCCAGTTTAAAAAAAAATCATTTTCTGGGATTGCCTAGGTGCTAGCTGAGCTAGGTCCCAAAATGAATAGCTATTCACAGTGGGAATAAAGGGTCTGTTTTCAGTGGAAAAATTTTATGTATCCATGTTGCATTTTGGGGTGTTTCCTATTGCAGGCAATGGGCCAAACCATACAAGTGATGTACCTTTTTTAACAGAAGACATGTGGAAGCATAGAAAAGTAGAACATTTGTTATTACCAATTGGATTTCACTGCATTGGTGTCTTACAAATATAAGCCAGTGTATAAGAAAGAAGGTATTTTGAAAATGCCTTCTAAATCATATTCTAGTACGGGTATTCACAAATTCAGAGCTGTAGAAGTAACCACTGCTCCTAAACTCCATATCTTGTGCCCAATTCAGAAATAGACTTCCTTGATATCCTTTTTTCACCATATGAATTGGTCTATTCTCGGTACATCAAAATCCATTGCACGGTGCGGCTCAGTTGTTTGCTCTGGGTACCTTGGGTTTTTAGTGAACCTACAAACCCTATATCTCCCCACAACCAGTGAACATAATGATAAATTGGTTTTGTACTGGCACTCATGACAAACAATTACAG
Organism: Lissotriton helveticus; assembly: GCF_964261635.1. Lineage (NCBI taxonomy): Eukaryota > Metazoa > Chordata > Amphibia > Caudata > Salamandridae > Lissotriton > Lissotriton helveticus. Next base: position 1,297,391,455 of record NC_136063.1, on the reverse strand, counting down.
ATAAAAACACTGTCACAAATAGTTGCATTTTCTTACTCACTTTCAATATTTTTTTATTTCAACAGATATTTTCTTTGGGAAAATCCTTGAGGGATCTACATCCTATAACCCCTGGCTCAATTTGTAATTTTGTCTACTTTTCAGAAACATATAGCTTTGCTAGATCTCCCATGGATTTCACACTGGTTTTCACCACAAACTAGAAGTGAGGTAAGAGCACAAAAAATAGGAAATATGGGCTACCTATTTGAAAAGTGCCAAAACTATAGTAAATAAATTGGTTTTCTTATTCTGCTCTGCATGTTCCTGTAAGTAGGGAGATGGTAACTGTTTCACAGCAAACTGTGTGTTGATGATAATCTATGGGAAAAACAACAGACACTTTCACCTGGAGTACTTTTTGCCTAGTTTCTCCGTCCCCTCCAGGGAAATCCACAAACCATGGGTACCTTTGGGATACCAAGGATGTTTAAAAAAAAGATGCAATTTTATTGTGGATACCTTGAGTGGGAAAAAGTTATGGAGCTCTAATCGTGAACTACCCCAAAATAGCTCCGCTCTGGGGGCAAATGGTCTAGTAGTAAAGGGGTTAGTATTCATCTATAGTTCCAGCTTGGAATTCAGCATTGTCATTTTCCTCCCCACAAAGTGGACTATCCTTGCTTCTGACTCAAGTTCATGTGGAACCTTAATGGATCTAGCAGCTTCCTGACCACCTTTTGAATGAGAGGCTTTACCAAATCAACCTCACCTGCCATACCCAATGAAGAATTGGGCATATGCAGAAATCATTACAGCTGACTCTTTATCTCACTAACACTTCATACTCTGTTACTTCAGCTCTGCAGAGCAGCCAATGTGGAATGGATGTAGCACCCAAACTTTCTTCTAGGGGTCAGCAAATGGAGCAGGTGCCACAGTCAGCACAGAACATGCCCGCCTGTCTGCCAAGAGAGCTCCATTCACTGAAGCCTTTGATTTTATTAAACACTATTAATCCATTTTCTAAAACAACAGAGCAGAGAAAATGACGCTTTCATTGATGCTCACGCATCAGTGCTCTTGTTTCTGAAAGTATCTACCAGAATAAAAATTCATTAAGAGGCAATGACCTCGCCTTCTGAACTCTTTAAATGTACTGCAGTAGCAGAAGGTTCCGAACAAGGACTGATTACACTTGCTTACAAGTTTTTCAAAAGATTTTATGCCATTAGAAAAGACACATGAGGAAGAGTCATATTTTTGTCTCTATACAGACATCTGACCTAACAGACAACACTTTTATCAACCTCATGTACAAATATTTCCTTTAGAAAATCATGAATTGCGATAAATAACGAAGTACAATCTGCGATTTCTTAAAAGGAATGTACCAAAGTGCATTTGGTAGAAGTGATTGCATTTTTCACACCGACTTCTACCAAATGCATTGGTATTTTGCAAATTGCTTATTTTCTAAAAGGTGGGTCGCAATTCTACCAAATCGTTAATATGCATGAAATGGGTCATACATTTTGACCCAATATGGTTGTCTACATTCACAGACATGGTGGCCTGCTGGGGTCAGCCACCATATCTGTGACTTCGATTAAAGAAAGCAATATTTTTTTTAATACAGCCCAATTTCCTTCTCGTTTTCAAATGGCTTACCACCACCATTAAAGAGATAATAAAATATTAATGTTGTGCGACCGGATTTAGGTAACAAAATATGAATGCATTCCTTAAGGAAATGGTATCTGAAAGGGATCCTCTTAACACGCCCCTTCCAAATACCAATTCAGTAGGCATTTCCAAATCCAAATTGTGATTCACTGACTTGTTACCGATTTGCAATTTTGTTTTTGTGGTTACAAAAATGCCAGTTTGTGTTCGCGAAGGTTTAGATTTTATGCATCTGACTTTTTTTTACTGTCAAATAGCTTTGTACATGTGGGCCTATAATCCTAGAGAACTAAACAAAATATCAACATTCAAAAATTCTCTGCTGCACCTCACTGGGTCTCAATTAACACTAAACAATTTGCCATGCTTTGCCAGTAACCCGATTATTTTGTCAGTTTTTTAGTGAGTGTCATGGCTGTGGAGATGTCCTGAATTTTTAATTGTACCAAGTTTTTAACAAGTTTTAATGAGTTTTAAAAAGGCATAATCCTTTGCAAGTGTGTTCTGCAATTGGCTGGGTACTTTCTAGTTATCTCCCATTCAACCACAGAGGCTGCATTTTTGGTTGACGTGCTCAAGTGGCAGGAAGTATGTTTTCCTTACTCTTTAAAAAGTGGGTTTTCCCACAGCACGTAGCGGGCCATCTAAAGGCAAGTGCATCTGTGAGAGTCCACATTCGGATAGTGTCTAGTGCCAGCCATGCTGCTGGTGAGCTGTGAGAACGCAGGGGCAGATTTACAATAACTGGCGCATCCCCAGGGATGCGCCAGTTATTGTGCGCCACATCTCCTCCACCCATGGTGCGCCGCATTTACAATGCGGCGCACCATGGGGCAAAAACGGCACATATGCGTGACGCATCTGTGCCGTAAAGGAGGCGCATTGCTGGAGTTGCGTCGCAAGAGCTACGCAGCTCCAGCAATGCTCTGGGGGTCCCTATCTGTCCAATGCTGCGTCAAGCCTTACGCCTGCTTCAAGCAGGCGCAGGGTTTTGATACAGCATTGGCCTAAAAGTGCCTGCGTGAAATCTTGTAGATTTCACGCAGGCACTTTTGCGAAGCGCACCTGCCCCGGAACGCCCACCCTGCACCGGAACGCCCACAGGTGGCGCAGGGCTTTACAACGTGACGCATCTGCCTAGATGCGTCACGTTGTAAATGGGTCGCAGGGATGCGCCACGTTTACGCCGCTGTTGCGTGATGCAACGGCGGCGTAAACGTGGTGCAAGTCCGACATGAATCTGCCCCGCAATGTATTGCAAATACATTCCAAGGTGAGCTGTTACTGGCTCAAAAGTCACCTGTTATTCCGCTGTGTATTCATATTCTCAATTTGTACCCTAACTCTAACTTGGATGGCATAATCAAGTACCCATTTTGCGAATTGTCTTTTCTCCACTTAGGCAGCACCTCACTGTGTGCACCAGTAAATTCTCTAGCTGAGTATGATGGCCGGCATATGGGCCAGCAGAATCTCACTATTTTGGCTCGCCTGATTAACTGCAGATCCCTTCCATAACATTCTATTGAGATTTGCAATCAGCAAACAAAGCCTAATTTGGATGTATTGTTGTTGACATACACATAGATTACGGATTCCTCCGCACCTAACATTGCTTAAGTCATCCGCCAGGTGTTCCTAATTTAGTTAATTAATAGGACTGACAAAATTGGTGGCGGTGTGGCTGTACTGTGATGCTTTTCAATGGTCAATATCTAAATTGTAGAACATTGTGATCATAGAAGGTCCTTCCCTCTTTATCATTGTGGACCCTTCTTTCACTGTGGCTGGGGTCTTGATTTACAGACCTCGACACTGTTCAAATGAGTCTCTCAGCTAAATGGTAGACCTGGTAGGTCAACTCTATAGACTGCACTAAAACTTCCAAATGTTAGAAGATTTTAGCTTGCATATTGGTGATTTAAGCTGGTCTTTGCCTAAACAATGTTTAACTACCTTAAAGGGTTTTAACCTTGAGCAACACGTGCATGAGCTGCCCCCTATGGTGGGACACAGTCAAGACCTCATTCTCTCTCACTCTTTGAATACATATACCAGCCCTGCTCTTAAGTTAACTTGGTCCCATCACTTCTTGATTCCTTTTAGAGAATTACAATCATTCCACTCAACAGCAGCCAAGTTTTCAGAAAGTAACTAGACCTTGCCGCCAGACCATAGAGCTGCAGTTATCAGAGGCTTGTCTATCAATCCCAAGTTAGCTGTCAGGCCTGGTGTATTCTGATCTAGGTAATGTGAACAATTGGCTATCCTCTGCCCTTGACCTCATTGCCCCTTTAAAAGTGGTAGCAAAGAGGCGATTAAGAGCTTCTGCACCGTGGTTCTCACCAGCTTTAACAGTGGAAAGGTTGCAATGTAAACGCCCTTAGCGTAAATGGATGAGAGGTTATAATCAGGAGGCGAAAGCTACATACAAAAGAGCTTTGACGAACTTCCATAAATCTTCCCATAAGCCTCATAAGGAGTTCATCTCCTCCACAATTTTCTCTGCCTCTAACTAATATCGTGAAATTTTGGAGGTAGTTACTCCTTTTCGTTCTCCAGCCCCACACAATTTTAATTCCTTCGGCTAGTTTATGTGAAGACCTCTCTGACTTCTTTAATAAAATCAAAGTGATTTACTATCAATATCCCATGCAGAGGGCGCTCCCACTATCCTGGATAAGATTTCTTCTTTTGGCTCACTACTATTTATGTCTGAACGAATCTCCCTGGAGGACTCTCTTTCCATATTTGTCAACTCTAAGGGGTCTTAGAGACATCGTTCAGGAGTAAGCATGGGCGTAAAATCCGCTCCGCTCGCGGATTTTTCGGATTTTCGGCAAATTCGCAATCCGCGAACTCTCGCGAATTTGTCGAAAATCCGTGAATCCGCTCGCGGCGGATTTTTTGCTTGGTTGCGGCGCGCGGCGTGGTGCACGGCGTTCACTTTCCGTCATTTTAGCGTTTGCCGAGTTGTTTTTCTTTGCGAGTGACGCGCCATTTTAGATCTTGCTGCGTGTTCCCGCGGGAGTTTGTCGCCCGCGAATACGTACTCGCGGCTTGCCACCTTGCACAGCACACCTCGCGAGAGTTCGCAATTGCGAACACGTAGTTGCGGCGGAAAGGAACAATCTCGCACTTGCGAAATAGAGATTTTGCAATTTCGCACAAGAAAATCACCAGCAAACAGGATAAACCTTCAGAAAATTATGATTTTTATCAGAATCACTCCTCAGGTTGACATTTGCATGGCCTTTTTTTTTGCAAGGAGTCCATTTTGGGGGGGGGGGGAAGGAAGTGCCCCACAGTCTCCAACTTCCTGTTCCTGTCCAGCAGGCTCCTCCCAGTGCTTTGTCCATCTCCTGGTCACTTTCATTTGGATCTGGAGCTGGAAGGATTACTTTTTGTGGGTGCTGCTGGATATTTGGATTTGAGGCCTTTTTGACTGTCTTTGGATCACTTTTGGATTAGAAATTAACTTTCACAAGTAAGTTTGTTTGGGGCATTACAGTTGCTGCAAGTACAATTTTTGAACTTTTTCAGAAAATTAAATAAATTATATTGTGGGTAGCCACAGTATCCAGTAGGACCAGGGTTGGTTATGGGTGCATGATACAACTGTTTTGTTGAATTTAAACACCATTGAGGCCATGGATGGGCTGGGATTGTGCAGATTTTATTGTTTTTTGTCGTTTTTTTGGGCCTGCTGGTGTGGCCCTTTGCCCAGGGGTGGTGAGTGAGTGTTGCATGGGCCTAGTCTTTCTGTGGGGTGTCTTCTTGAATTTAAACATAATTGAGGCCATGGATGGGCTGGGATTGTGCAGATTTTATTGTTTTTTGTCGTTTTTGGGGGGCTGCTGGTGTGGCCTTTTGCTTGCCCAGGGGTGGTGGTGGTGCATGGACTGAGTGTGCCTGTGGTGTGGTCTCACTCTCTTTGATGTAAACATCATGGATGGCATTGGATTGTGGTGATTTCTGGCTGTTTTTCTGTTTTTTGGGGGTGTACTGTTGATGTGGACTGGCCATGTGGGTGGTGGTGGTGGCCATCTTGAGTGCTGGCTGGTACAGGCAACATGTGCTTGGGGTGTAAGGGGGCCATTTTGAGGAGAGGCAGTGTCTGAGGCCTGCACTTATTTTGCCTACTTTTCATCCCTTCTGCCCAGGGGTAGTGAGTGTTGCATGGGCCTAGTGTTTCTGAGGGGTGTCTTCTTGAATTTAAACACCATTGAGGCCATGGATGGGCTGGGATTGTGCAGATTTTATTGTTTTTTGTCGTTTTTTTGGGCCTGCTGGTGTGGCCCTTTGCCCAGGGGTGGTGAGTGTTGCATGGGCCTAGTCTTTCTGTGGGGTGTCTTCTTGAATTTAAACATAATTGAGGCCATGGATGGGTTGGGATTGTGCTTATTTTATTGTTTTTTGTCGTTTTTGGGGGGCTGCTGGTGTGGCCTTTTGCTTGCCCAGGGGTGGTGGTGGTGCATGGACTGAGTGTGCCTGTGGTGTGGTCTCACTCTCTTTGATGTAAACATCATGGATGGAATTGGATTGTGGTGATTTCTGGCTGTTTTTCTGTTTTTTGGGGGTGTACTGTTGATGTGTACTGGCCATGTGGGTGGTGGTGGTGGCCATCTTGAGTGCTGGCTGGTACAGGCAACATGTGCTTGGGGTGTAAGGGGGCCATTTTGAGGAGAGGCAGTGTCTGAGGCCTGCACTTATTTTGCCTACTTTTCATCCCTTATGCCCAGGGGTAGTGAGTGTTGCATGGGCCTAGTGTTTCTGAGGGGTGTCTTCTTGAATTTAAACACCATTGAGGCCATGGATGGGCTGGGATTGTGCAGATTTTATTGTTTTTTGTCGTTTTTTTGGGCCTGCTGGTGTGGCCCTTTGCCCAGGGGTGGTGAGTGTTGCATGGGCCTAGTCTTTCTGTGGGGTGTCTTCTTGAATTTAAACACTATTGAGGCCATGGATGGGCTGGGATTGTGCAAATTTTATTGTTTTTTGTCGTTTTTTTGGGCCTGCTGGTGTGGCCCTTTGCCCAGGGGTGGTGAGTGTTGCATGGGCCTAGTCTTTCTGTGGGGTGTCTTCTTGAATTTAAACATAATTGAGGCCATGGATGGGCTGGGATTGTGCTTATTTTATTGTTTTTTGTCGTTTTTGGGGGGCTGCTGGTGAGGCCTTTTGCTTGCCCAGGGGTGGTGGTGGTGCATGGACTGAGTGTGCCTGTGGTGTGGTCTCACTCTCTTTGATGTAAACATCATGGATGGCATTGGATTGTGGTGATTTCTGGCTGTTTTTCTGTTTTTTGGGGGTGTACTGTTGATGTGGACTGGCCATGTGGGTGGTGGTGGTGGCCATCTTGAGTGCTGGCTGGTACAGGCAACATGTGCTTGGGGTGTAAGGGGGCCATTTTGAGGAGAGGCAGTGTCTGAGGCCTGCACTTATTTTGCCTACTTTTCATCCCTTATGCCCAGGGGTAGTGAGTGTTGCATGGGCCTAGTGTTTCTGAGGGGTGTCTTCTTGAATTTAAACACCATTGAGGCCATGGATGGGCTGGGATTGTGCAGATTTTATTGTTTTTTGTCGTTTTTTTGGGCCTGCTGGTGTGGCCCTTTGCCCAGGGGTGGTGAGTGTTGCATGGGCCTAGTCTTTCTGTGGGGTGTCTTCTTGAATTTAAACACCATTGAGGCCATGGATGGGCTGGGATTGTGCAGATTTTATTGTTTTTTGTCGTTTTTTTGGGCCTGCTGGTGTGGCCCTTTGCCCAGGGGTGGTGAGTGTTGCATGGGCCTAGTCTTTCTGTGGGGTGTCTTCTTGAATTTAAACATAATTGAGGCCATGGATGGGCTGGGATTGTGCTTATTTTATTGTTTTTTGTCGTTTTTGGGGGGCTGCTGGTGTGGCCTTTTGCTTGCCCAGGGGTGGTGGTGGTGCATGGACTGAGTGTGCCTGTGGTGTGGTCTCACTCTCTTTGATGTAAACATCATGGATGGCATTGGATTGTGGTGATTTCTGGCTGTTTTTCTGTTTTTTGGGGGTGTACTGTTGATGTGGACTGGCCATGTGGGTGGTGGTGGTGGCCATCTTGAGTGCTGGCTGGTACAGGCAACATGTGCTTGGGGTGTAAGGGGGCCATTTTGAGGAGAGGCAGTGTCTGAGGCCTGCACTTATTTTGCCTACTTTTCATCCCTTATGCCCAGGGGTAGTGAGTGTTACATACTTGCATGTCCCTAGTCTTTCTGTGGGGTGTCTTCAATGTAAACATCATGGATGGCATGGGATTGTGCTCATTTTTCTGTGTTTTGTCGATTTTTTGGGGTGTATAACTGAACTGATGTTCCTCTGTCTTCCATTGCTTTTAGGTGCACAAGAAGACTCAATAGAACCACCAGTGCCAGGAAGAAGTCCTGCAGCGGTGTGTGCAGCATAACGTCACGCGACGTCACGTCTGGACACAGAACCCTCTGCAACTCGTGCAACTGCTGCCTGCTGACCTGCTCTGAAGAAGATGGCCCCAAAAAAAGTAACCCGTAGCTCCTCTAGCAAGAAAGGTGCCAGTAAGGAGCAGAAGAAGCAAGTTACCAAGGACACTGGTGTGCCGCCCGCCCCTTTTTTTGGGAGTAAAAAAAAAAGTATGCCTGCAGCAGCTGCAGCGGGATCTGCTGGGGACCAAGCTGGCAGCAGCACCCCCGCTCCATTGGGCTCAGTGCCACCACCACCACCACGCCAACTTAAGTCCAAGCCCTTGAGTGCTGCAGAGGCAGCCAGTATACTTCTTCAATCACCATCGACCAGTGATGTTGGCTCATCGCAAGAAAGCAGCAGCAATGTCCCTCAATCAACACAGGTTGTTGTAGCTCATCTGACGAGTGTTGAACAATCACAGCCGCAACAACAATCACATGTGCAAGTACAAGCCCAAGTACATGTGGAAGGAGAGGCAGCGCAAGGAGATGCGCAAGCAGAGGTGCATGGAGGGTCACAACAAGTGCCCACAATAGTTGTTCCTCCCGAAGTAGGGGCACATCAGGAAATCGACAATCAAGGCGAGGTATCATTTGAGGAAGCCACTCCTCCTGATGATCCTTCATTGTCTTCCACACCCCTAGCAAGGAAGAGATCAAGGGTGGTGTCTACATCCTCTTCAAGCACACCTCCTTCTGATGATACGGATCAAACTTGGGAACAAACAAAGGTAGTTAAGCGTAAAAGGAAGCTCGTCCAAAGTCTCAGAGTTATGGAGTGTGATGAGTCTCAACAAGAAGTGGCGGATACTGCTGCTGATGAAGACTCTGCCAACGACGACCCAGTCATCATAAAGGTCACTGCAGCCCCAGCGGGCATGCAGCAAACAGACATTTTGACCCTAGCCCGAAGAGCTGCTGAGCGTGATGATGATGTTGTCGATGAGGAGGCAGTGGAAACACCACAATCATTGGAGTTAAGTAGTACACCAACTCGTCCCGCTTCCATATTTCTTTCTGGCAAGAAGAGACCTCCGTCAACCTCGACCTTAATTAGTGGCGGTGAAAGTGCAAAACGTACAAAAGTTGGGCAATCCACATCCTCCACTTCATCTGGCATTAGCTTCATGACCACCACCACCAGTATCGCCGCCTCCTCCATGTCCCACAGACACTTCAAGTCCCCAGTTTGGGACTTCTTTACTGTTTGTCCAAAAAATCCAAAGTTTGCCATTTGTACCCTTTGTAAGCTTGCAGTTAGTCGTGGTAAGTCAGGTACCAACTATGGTACCGGCGGCCAGAGAGGTCATCTTGAGAGAAAGCACACTGTCAGATGGTTTGCGCACCTAGATGCGATCAAGAAAGGCCAAATTCAAGGAAACGTTGATGTTTCATCTGATGATGACGAGCAGGAAGAAGACGTGTCAAACACTTCCCTTACACCCAGTACCCCTGTCAGCAGCACACCCAATGTGAGGCACACTAAGAGTGTTGGAGCGAGTGAGACACCAACGCACAAAAGTTCACCAGCGAGCAAAATTGGGTCAACGAAGTCATTATCAGCCCGTAAATGCTTGGTCCAGGGCAACATTAGAACAATGCTTACTTCAGACGTGCCATATGAACGCAACCACCCACTGACGCGTCTGTATAACACTAAGCTGGCTAAAATGCTAGCTGTGGACCTTCTACCTTTTTCTTTTGTAGAAGCGGTAGGTTTTCTTGAATTAGTGGCAACGCTCTGCCCTAAATGGAAGGTTCCGAGCCGGTTCTATTTTGCCAGAGTTGCGGTTCCAGCACTACATGAAGATGTGCTGCAGGCGATTGGGGCAGCTTTGCAGAAGAGTGCTGTTCACACAATACATCTGACAACAGACATGTGGACCAGTGGCCCAGGCGATGATTACATGTGCATCACTGCACACTGGGTCTCTTTTTCAGGTGTTAAAGCAAAGCTAAACGCAGGTGTTGACCCGGACCAAGTTTTCAAAGCTGCTCGGAAACATGCAACACTAGCCATGTTTGGCTTGGAGAAAAGTCACACAGCAGAAAACCTTTTGGAAGAGTTTAACAAAAAGGTCTTGACAATGCTATCCCCCCTAAAACGCAAGATTGGTTATGTTTCCACGGATAATGGCGCCAATGTAGTTAAGGCCATGTTCATTGGTGACCATGTTAGAGTGCCGTGTTTGGCGCACTGTATCAACCTGGTAGTTCAAAAATTCTTGAGTGATAAAGAGAGTCCAGCGTTCGAGGTAATGGCCACCTGCCGCAAAATGTGCAACCATTTCAGCCATTCTTTTAAGGCCCGGAAGCATCTGCGGAGACTGCTACTTCAACGTAGAATGCCAGTGAAAGCACTCATCCAGGAGGTGGCAACACGTTGGAACTCAACCTTCTACATGCTTGAGCGTCTGTATGAGCAGTATACGGTACTCGATCACTATTTCTTGACAGAGGCTACATCTCAGAAGGAGGACCTGCGGATGAGTAAGGCGCAATGGGACATAGTTAAAAGCCTGACAGACATGCTTCGTCCTTTTGAGTTCTTCACGCGTGCAGTCAGCCAGGAGGACTGTAATTTGGGAAAAGCTATCCCATTGTTGTGCATACTGGAGCACCAACTGATGGCGGTTTCTTCTGAGTTTGAAAAAGATGAAAAAAAAAAAAACCATTTCATTTTGTCTGAGAAATTATTACATCGCCTACGTGGTGATGAACGTCTTCAAAACATCAACTCAGATCAGCATTACATTTGTGCTACTATTCTGGATCCACGCTACAAAAAGGCGCTGGCAGACAACGCATTCTTTCCTTTCGCTGATGCAGATGTTCAAAAGTACAAACATTGGTTAGCCTGGTCAGCCAAGAGGTTTGAAAAAGAACGGCAGATTATTGAAGGAGAAGCCAGTACATCAGCATCAGCATCAGCAGGCCATCCGCAGTCACAAGAATCCACTTCTGCACCTGTGGCTGGGGCACAAGTGACCTCTCAGCCGTTAAAGACACCGGCAACTGGATCATCTGCACCACACACAATGACAACACTAACAGTGGCTGGGGAGGAGGATTGGCTAAGTTTGATGGGGTATGGTTCTCGAAAAAATGTCACAGGCACAGCAAAAAGTAAGCAAAGTGGAGGAACAGTTGATGACCTTGAGTCGATGGTGCAGGACTATCTGAATGACTCAACAGAGGTCTTCCTTAATGATGAGCCATTGCAGTATTGGCATGGCAAAAAACAATTGTGGCCACAGCTCTTCAACCTGGCTATAAACTATTTGTCTTGCCCACTCGCAAGTGTGTCTTCTGAACGTGTTTTCAGTGCTGCTGGTGGCATTGTAACTCCCAAACGGAGCCGCCTCTCGCCCAAAAATGTGGAGCGGCTGACAATGATCAAGATGAATCAGCACCTCATACCACCAGATTACAAAGTACGAGAAAGCACGCCGCATGAAGACGAGGAGGACAGCAACGTAGATGAGGGGATTTTTTCTCTGTTCGGTGCCACTGACCTCATCCAGCCTGAATTCGCAGAGTATGATGACGAAATCTTGTTCTTATTCCCTGACACCGAGCCCTGAAAATGAGACAATCAATCAAGAACTTTCTTTTTCGTCCTTATTCACTTTTATTCCTGTGTGCTTTGTGTCTCTCTTTCTTTGTTTTGCACAGTTAATTTAATTCAAACTTTAATCACCTAATCCCAAAAACAAGACCATCATCAGAACTGTCTTCACTTGTTTGCTTATTGATTTGAAGGTGCCGCAGTCTACATTCCTCAGGTTCACAAGTTCTGAAGAACATGCTCCTCTATCCTCCTCCTCCAGACTGCGATTTCCCTCCAAGCAGAGTGCTGGATTACGCCCAATGAAGAAAGACTCAGCACTTGTGGGGGTGTTGTACTTCTTTGCGGGTGAGTTGACGGATTTGGGCCCATTGCTGTGAAGCTCTAATAATGGACAAAAGTGTTTTGGACCAAATATGAGGTGGAAATTTCTTGCCGTTTTTGCTGACTTGCTTGCCTTTGAGGTGCTCTTTGGCGGGGTTCCGGGGGTTTGTGTGTAAATTTTGGTGTCTGTCGAAGCACTGCTGCGACAGTCTAATCTTGATTGCATTTGCTTTTCAGGAAATCCGTGGTGGAAAACAGGAGTTATGATGATTGATGATGATGACCTAGCTGAACAGCGCCGCATTTGGAACGAAGGCCGAGAGATATTGTAAGTATGAGATTTAGCTTTTTCGCTGTTTGGGGGTGTTGTCGGGTGGTTTTTTGCGGGTGGGTTGGCGGGTCTTGCCTGGGGCATTCCTGGGAAGGTCTAATACCGGATAGAAGTGTTTTGGACAAAATCCATAAGGAACAGCCTTTTTTTTTGCCATTTCTTCAGACATCTTGCTCAATGTAGCGTTTTGGGGGGCTTCCTGCTGTTCGTGGGTGGGTTGCGGCCGGGGTCTCTGTCGAAGCACTGCTGCGACAGTCTAATCTTGATTGCATTTGCTTTTCAGGAAATCCGTGGTGGAAAACAGGAGTTATGATGATTGATGATGATGACCTAGCTGAACAGCGCCGCATTTGGAACGAAGGCCGAGGGATATTGTAAGTATGAGATTTAGCTTTTTCGCTGTTTGGGGGTGTTGTCGGGTGGTTTTTTGCGGGTGGGTTGGCGGGTCTTGCCTGGGGCATTCCTGGGAAGGTCTAATACCGGATAGAAGTGTTTTGGACAAAATCCATAAGGAACAGCCTTTTTTTTGCCATTTCTTCAGACATCTTGCTCAATGTAGCGTTTTGGGGGGCTTCCTGCTGTTCGTGGGTGGGTTGCGGCCGGGGTCTCTGTCGAAGCACTGCTGCGACAGTCTAATCTTGATTGCATTTGCTTTTCAGGAAATCCGTGGTGGAAAACAGGAGTTATGATGATTGATGATGATGACGACCTAGCTGCACAGCGCCGCGTTTGGACCGAAGGCCGAGAGACATTGTAAGTATGAGATTTAGCTTTTTCGCTGTTTGGGGGTGTTGTGTCGGGTGTTTTTTTGCGGGTGGGTTGGCGGGTCTTGCCTGGGGCATTCCTGGGAAGGTCTAATACCGGCTAGAAGTTTGTTGGACAAAATCCATAAGGAAACACCAGTTTTGGCACTTTTTGTAAGTTAGGGTTCGTTAGGGTTAGCCCTAGCAGCAGGATTGCATGTGTTTCGGGGGGTTCTATTGCAACGCGGTTCTGTTGTTGTAGAGCACTGTTGGAGCGATGCTGGCTATGGATACTTTTGCTTGCTTGCAAGTGGTTTGAATACAATCCACGGTCTGTATTTGGGCCTACTGTTACTTTCAAAGTACGTTTTGTAACCATTTTTCTGCTAGGCATAGTTTTTGGAGATATGATTGGGGTTCTTCTACATTTTTGCGACTGGCTTTAGTAAGGGTCTTGGTGGGAGCATTGCTGGGAAGGTCAAATTTTGTTCTAAAACACAGTAGTACACCTACCTTGAGGGGAAAGATCCGCTATAATATTTTGGCCATACTTATTGATCCTTAAAAAGGTGACTCAGACAGAGCACGCAATTTCAAAAATATTGTACTGTCTATTAGGGAAATCAAAGTGTCACTTTTTGAACCACACAGCGTACATACCTTTTATTTATTTATCAGTGGTATTGTAATAGCACTTCCTGTTTTCCGTTCAATAATTACAGGCCGGGTTTCAGTCAACATCCGCCAGGCAGGCAGTGGACAGGGTGTCTTCTGTCAGTGGTCACCACATTGATGGACGAAGCGTCAGCTGGAATGGAGGAGTGCCGCCAATAAGAGGAATTGTTTGCTGCATGCAACTTACTTACCAAATTCAACAGGACAACTCCAACAACATACGCAATACAGATACAGTATCCATTGTTGTCTTTTATTCTATGAGTGTGACTGCATGTGCTTACCTTTAGTTTGTAACCAAAGATTGTCTGTATCTTCAATTATTGTTTGTCCATGCTCTGCTTTTTTTTTCTTCTCTCAACAAAACCTACCCAAAAAGAAACCCCCATTCCCATCCATTTTACAAACCCTAACCCTCTTCCCCCGGGCTGTGTTGTTTTGCTTGATGTCTGACTAAAATGACATCAATAATTCCACACACTTGCTGGGGAGGATAAGGTCATAGCAGCAACAGGCTGGTGAAGGAATACGAGGATATCTTCTAGACTTACTCAGCTTCAGTACTATATCTTCTAGTAGTAGTAGCCAATGTCAAATAAATTCAACGCAAGTACTAGTTATACTTGCAAGCAAATACTTTACCATTTGTTAGGCTACATTATGGCACTGTTCTAGTGTACTGTCACCTGCTATTTTCTCGATCGTACCGTAACCGTTGTAATGCTACAGTAAGGAGGACAAACAAGGTTTCGTTTTCTTTTTTTCCATAGGCATGCAACTGCCACTGTGTCACACCACTAGTACCACCGCAATGAGGAAATGTCACCCGCCCAGGATTGACAACGTTAATCCCCATTTCACCTGGAGCCAGCCCTGGGCCTAGCCCTAATTTCTAACACAAATTACAGGTAAGATAAGCGTTTGGTGGGAGGTAGTATAATGGAGTATTATTTCGGAGTAGACAAGAGATTGACGGTTGTACTACTAAAGTCCTACGACTGTTCAGGAAAACAAAGTTACTGTTACACCCCCGCCCCCCACCCACCAGACTGAAAAGCAGTAAAAAACAGGTATGGTCAGATAAAGTTGAAAAATATATTTATTTAGCCCTAACAAAATAATCTCCCTCACCCACCCTAACCCCAACGATTGTCTCTGAAACGTCCCAAAACGATCCCAACTCCCAAATCCCACCCCCCAAAAGTCTATAAAAAAAGGGCAAGGGACACTCCACTACTGGAGGGTGCTGGTGCTGGTGCATGATGCGGCATGGGCATCATACTCCTTGCGGAGGGTGGCAAGCTCGGAGCGGAGGCCCTTAACCAAGTTCTTATACCTCAGGACCTCCTGCTCCAGGTTGGACATGCGGACTCGTAGGCGGCGTTGGCGTTCCTTGCAGCTCCTGTGGGGGGCAGCTGGTATTTCGGTTGCTTGGCGGTGGCGGTCGTCTTTCTTAGCCCGGCTCGGTCCCGCTGGCTTAGTCACGGAGGAGGATGCAGTGGTCACAGTCAAGGATGTTGCCCCGCTCGACTGCGTGTCCTCCTCCTCCTCCAGGGCCACCAGCCGCCGATATTCGGCGACTGTGGCCTCCAGCCTCCGTTGCCGGGCCAATCTAGCCTGCTCCCTCCTTGTTGTTGATTTGGAAGGAGCAACTATATGAAGAAAGAAAGACATAGTCTGTAACCAATGCTCCTTATTAATAAC
Source organism: Lissotriton helveticus (assembly GCF_964261635.1). Classification (NCBI taxonomy): domain Eukaryota; kingdom Metazoa; phylum Chordata; class Amphibia; order Caudata; family Salamandridae; genus Lissotriton; species Lissotriton helveticus. Next base: position 1,297,375,987 of record NC_136063.1, on the reverse strand, counting down.
ACAAAGTGATTGAGCCGAAAGTTGGGTCACAGAGTACAAGTAGCAAATTGAAAGCACAGTACATAACTATTGAGGACAGTATCTATGTAACCTCCCACTTCTGCATCCTTGCTCTAACAGTAGTGGTAGTTTAATGAACTAATTCTACGACCACTATGGACTTCCATTACAGTCGACTATGACAGTACACCAGTCTTATTCTTCTTCTTCTCTCTTGTTTAGGGAAATGGGTACGTTATCTTATGCAAGCCGGCAGAATGACATGGACACAGCACAGTGAACTTGCACCCGAGAAAAAAAGTTGCACACCATGATGAGTGAGACAGACTTGCGTTACTGTACCGGTCCAGTACATGCAGGTGGTGAAGCTATTACTTTTCTATTACGGGTGGCACTGAGAATACTCTGTTACAAGGGCTACTGCTTAATTAATTTACCTTTCACCCTACAGTGCAAATGAGTACTAGAAAAGGAAACTGAAGAAGCTAACTAATTTGATTATCTATCACTTCACATAGGACGTATTTAATGACAGATGAGATGACTTTAGGTGCTTTGCTTAATATTGAGTGAACAGTGATACACCCACACATGAATGACGTACTACAAGTAAACTAAAGTTATTAAGAGAGGTACGGAGTGTCCACCGTAATAACCAGATATATGCTGTGAATGCAAACGCAATACAAAGTACTGCTACTATTCATGGTAGTATTGGACACATTTACAATTTCTTTTCCTTGCCTTCCCTGCACTGGAACGGACGTGCGGGTGCGGTGGTACATGCTCTTCAAGGTAACACTTACTTCACCTGGCGACCATCTACTCTCTCTAGATACACATGTGCTATCTAAGAGTCAGAGAATACCATGCTCCAGGCATCCATTCAGTCAAAGTATACGCACACATACAGTTTCTGTTTCACCCACCCAGGCTGCTGTCCTTCCACCCATCCTTGCTTCATCATTGACCCAGCCATGCACCATACCATATTCTTTCCTTCCCAGCCACCTCGGGGGCCAAGCAAACACATATCGTTCTTCTTTGCCAGCCATCATACAAGTTCGCGTCCCACTTACTTACACCCTTCTTTCGCTTTTCGTTCATCCCATCCATCACGTTCGTCTAAGAACTTATTGGGATTCTTCTCACCAAAAACTTCACAGCTAAGTCGAAGTACATTTCGAGGAGGCTACTACCTGGTTGATTTGTAATTGTAATACACCCGTGCAGAAAGCACACTATGCAGTCTTCAATCTCAATAAGTAAGGAATATATAGCTTACCTGTTTCCGCCACCACCGTTTGATCCCCCACAGGAACGTCCGCCAGCTCTTCTACCGCCGCCTCCTCCCCAGAGGCCTCCGAGTCCTGGTCCAACACAGCCACCTCCGCGCTGGCCCCGTCACCAGATGTTACACCTACAAAGTACATTTAAGAATGTTAGAATACACCACTCACTACTATATAATATTTGGTCTAGGAGAAATGTTAAAAAAAACAGAATACAATGTAATAATTTGTGACTGTCTACTCCATAGTAAAAATGTCCCATTTTCCAGGGAAGGCTGTTGTCTTGCTGCACTTTTATGCACAACTGATGAATGCTTGCTTTTGATTTTTAACACGCACCACTTTTTCTCCTAACAGACAGAAGCTTGACTCCTGAGTCCTAAGAACACGACCAGGATCAAGTTCAAACTAGGTGAGAGTTCGGCTCGACCACAAGAAATGTGTCCAATTAATCGTCAGCACTAACCACTTTTCCGTTTACAGTTAAATAGTTTTATGACAAAGTAGATTTTAATAAATGTGTTTACTTTTAATAAAGCTTTTAAACTTAAATAGACTCTGTGGTTTTTGTTCCTCTAGACTAGAGTGGATGAGCTAAAGGTTTTGGAATTTTTGCAAGCATGAGTGCCTCTGACACTTCTTGACTGTGCTGTGACTCCGTACTACTCTCTTGTCCTGCGTACGATAATCTAGAGATCATTGGGGATCTATAATCGGTGACTTCGGGAGCTGAATGACTCTGCCACACTATCTAGTCAGTAAGGAGACAGTGCATAGAGGTATTGCTGAATATAATGGGAGTCCAATGGAATTGCCAAATGTCCAATCTTAGTTAGCTACACAGACAGACTAATAAGAATAGTCTAGTAATACCACAGGGAGTCATATTCGAGGCAGGATAAGAATTTATATCCAGTCTACAAGAAGATCAAAGACGATTTAGAAAAAATCGAATGAGGAACGCTAGGAAAAAATAGGTACTGTTTATTAAAATGTAAACTTACTGGGGCCAGCAAAGGAGCCCTCGCCTGCCCGATCCTGGCCTGCATCCTCAGCACCCTCCTCCTGTGTCCTCTTGCCCTTGGGGGGAGCTGATGAACAACATGAAAGAAAGAAAAACCAGAAAACATGGATGAGATTTTTCAACCAAATCAAACATTTCAAAAGAACAATAACAACATATTTTGCAAAAATAGCAAATAGATAGACAACTATTCCACGGGATCTATCTCATGTGGTATACTACGTTATTCGTATTGCCTGATTTGCGGAACGTTGACTTAGAAAGTTCCTATGTAACTCAATAAACAGACTACTAAAGAGGTTTGCCTAGGCCTGGCACTGCAGGCAGCAGTGCGCAACACGTGACAGACAAAGTCCATCCTGCTTGCAGATCAGTGAATACTCAAACTATCAATCCACCCGCCACCACCGCCACTATTTCTTCTTATAGCCATGTGACTGTCTAAAGGAAGGACTGGACTTCAGTCTGTTGGGGCTGATTTAGAAGTCCCTTGCGGAAGTTGCGGCTGATTTTCCTCCATTGTTGCGTGCCTTTTCTGACGCAGCGGCAGAACAAAAGACTCGCCATGGTGTTGGTGCGGCGTATATATTAAAAAAAAACACATATGGGCATATGGGCGATGCATCACGTTGTAAAGCCCTGCGCCATCAGGGGGCGTTCCGGCGCAAGGGAGGGCGTACCTGCGCAGGAACGAATCCTAAAAGTGGCTGAGGGAAATCTACAAGATGTCAATCAGTCACTTTTAGGACAATGATGCATGACTCAAACCCTGCGCGCTTGAAGCCGACGTACGGCTTGATGCAGCATTGGGGAGATAGGGTACCCCAGAGCATTGCTGGAGCTGCGCCATCGTTGGCACGCAACTCCAGCAATGCGCTGCCTTTACGGCACAGATGCATAAGGCTTCTGTGACGTTTTGGGCCAATGGGTGGTGGTGGCATGGCACACAATTACTGCCGCATCCCTGCTACTTTGCAGGGATGCGCCGGTAATTGAAAATATGACCCTTACTGTCTAGCATTACGCAGTTCTTTTCTTTACAGTACACTCATACATAATTTCTCAGGCCAATGAAATGCTTCTGAACACAACATACAAAACAAAGAAGCATAGTAGCAAGCAAGGCTACTGAGAAGGAGAGCAGTGCACCTGAAATGCATAGAAGATTTTGAAATATAATTTACCTCAATGTAATCGGCAGCATTATTGCTCTTGGTAAAGAACAAAGATTTGCAAATAACAGAGCAGGATAAAACAGAGTAGTAAATGTACTACTACTACTACTCACCAAGCCCGGGGACCTCTACGCCGAGCGCGTCCAGCAAGTCCCGCTCCCGGTCCATGACATCGGTCCAGCGGTGGGTGGCCTGGTTATATGTGCGCCGGACCCCAGAGATCTTGTACATGGCCCGGCACACCTTCTCCCACCGCTTGCGACGCTCCCGGATGCCATAGCCGGTCGCGATCTTGCCGCCTCCCAGGATCGTCTTGGGGAGGCGGCGCTGGACATGGAAGATCAGTGCCGCCACTTCCTCCGCGCTGAAGATCTCCCTCGGGACCACTTGCTCCCCCCTTAAACGCCCGCACGGGAGCCGGGCACGGGGTGCGGGACCCTTCCCCTTCTCAGGGTGCTTCCCGGCTCCCTTTACCATGGTCTGGGTAGAAATAAACTTAAATGATAAAGAAGAAATAGAATAGTGAAGAAGAAAAGAAAAGAGTTTAAAAAAGTAGTTTAAAAGTAACTAAAAGCTGCAGAAAACACAAAAATATAGAGGTAGAAAAATAAAGGGATAGATAATAAGTAAAATTAGATCAAAAAAACTTCAAACAAGCAAAGGATGGCAGAGATTGAGAGAGGATAGAGAAAGCATGCCCAGAACCATAGCAATGAATGAGAAACAAGATGGCCGCGCCCGTTCACGACCGCGTGGGTAAGTTCGCGCGAGATTTTCCTTGCGAGTACGCGCGAAATTGTACTAGCGAGCAGCACACTTTGCGAGATTACACATAGCAGGCGGAAACGGAATTACGTCACGCCAACAAGATGGCCGCGCCCGTGTACGACCGATAGGGTAACTTGGCAAACGTATAGCTAGAAGCGCCTCGCGAACACGCGCAAGATCACGCGAACATACACGTCGCAACAAAAACAATTTTGTATTCGCACGTATTCGCGGCTTCCGAAATCGATCTCGCACGGATTCGCGCCCCAAAAAACGCGCGAAATTGCAGAAAAAACGATTTTAGCTAAACTGAAAGCAATGAGCAGGTGCAAAAGTTCAAACTTAACATTAGTAACATTCAAGGTAGTGCTTCCTGATGGGCCCCTCCAGAGTTTGCAACTATTCTATGACCCTGCTATGACCCAAACAGCAGGCTCATAGAATAGCACCATAAAGGTCCTGTGAAAAAAAAATTTCACTGCAACAAAAAGCAAATTACAGATAAGGAAGGAAGCAGGTGCCAGCCAGACTGGAACTTTCAAAATTACTGACACATTAATGAAACACAAATTAATTGATGGCAGTTGAAGAAGGGCAGGTGTGCTTGCTTTTTTCAACCACCATAATCTACAGTGATAAATAAACCTAATAGGTGCCAGTGAGGATGTACCAGAGGGTGGCATGGGTGTCCCAGAGGGTGGCAGTGGTGAAACAGAGGGTGCTGTGAACCTGTGATGATAAACCAGACGTAGAAACAACATAGTCGCGGCCGTTGCGAGCCGAAAAGTAAGTTCGCAATTGCGAACTTGTCCCAAAATCGGCGCGAACACGCGCCAACACAAAAAACGGAAAAATCCGCAAATCCGCTAGAGTTCGCGGATCTTCGCGGATTGCGAATCCGTAAATCCGCAAGTTCGCGTACGCGAGATCCGCTAGATCCGCCCATGCTTATTCAGGAGCCGTAACTGACTGACCTGCTGTGGTCGGTTACGGCCCTGCTAATATGATGCGACCGAACCCTGTTCGTTCGCATTCGTATGGTTCATAATACAAGAATGCATTCTGACCAGAAAGCATGCTTGCAATGTGAAATGCATGGGTGCAGTTCATCCCTGCACCCTGTGGTCAGCACCCCAAGGTGCCTGGTTCCGGGTGCAGGGATCAACGGAGGGGCACCATAGGTGCACCCAGGCGGCCATCCGGCGGCCTCACACCCATGGGGGCCCTGCTGGGGGGCCCCAGAGACAGTGTCTGACTGCCTTTTCATGCCAGACACACCGCCACGAATAGGCAGTGAAAAACTGTCATTCTACTCCCTCGGTCATAAAGAGGCGACTGGGGGAGTACTGGAGGATTTTCGGATGGCAGATGGGCTCTCCGAGCCCATCGTAGGCCATCCGGAAATCCGAGTCGGATTCCTTTCCAACCGAGCCCATCGAAATGACTCGGTTGGAAAGGAATTTGTCCAACACGTACCGATTTGGTCGGAAGGGCTCCGAACATGGTTTGGAGCCCTTCCGACCTGAAACAGAATCGGCCCCAAAGTCTGGCCCACCTCTTGATCAATGCCTTCCTAACATTCTAAAATTGGATACTACGCTTGTCAATCTCATTCTGAACTACCTGATTAATTCCTCCCTGTAGTCTCAGGAGATGCTGGTGAGCTGGAAGCGGGTCCTCTCACTTTCACAACCCTATGAAACCAAATGCAGACCATAGAAGCCTGGGGTCTGCGTGTAATTTCCTATGCTGATGATACTCAGCTGCTGCTGTCCTTCCAAACTAAAGAGGTGAAAGTGCTGACTTTTTTCAAGCACTTTCTAAAGGCAGTGTGGGAATGGATGAGGGAAAAATGTCTCAAATTGAATTCTGAAATAAATAAAAAAAAAAATTTTGCTCATCTGTCACTACTCAGAATCATATAACCGGTGGACTTCGGAACTCGGTTCTCCTCCAGTGCTTTTTCTTGGGCCCTTGTGTCACTTTAGTGCTGCCGGTGCATCACATTTTGTGACACACCAGCTGTGTAAAAAATGTGCCATGTTGCGCCATATTTACAAAGAGACGCATCTAGGTAGGTGCATCACTTTATAAACCGCTGCGCCACATTATACCTGCACCAGGTATAATATATGCAGTGGGTGTGTTAAGACGCAAGAAAGGTTTGTAGAAGTGACTTTGTGAATTCTTTAAGATTTCACTGCACCACTTCTAGGACGCAAATGCATCAATATCTTACGCCTGCCTCATGGCAGGTGTAAGACTGACGCATGCACATTTAACATGGGACTTACCCATGTGTAATGACCCATTGCTGGAGTTGTGTGTCGCAAGGAGGGCACAATGAAAAGTGACGCATCGCTGTTTTCTCTCGCAGGGATGCGTCACTTTTCTTAAATGTGGACCCTAGGGCCACATTTATGAGATTTTGCCATAGGGAAGCGCAGCACACCTTCCTGCTGCACTTCCCTACGGCAAAAGAAAAGGGCAAGAATGTGCAGTATCTATAAGAAACGGCGCATTCCTATCTTTTTCCCCTGCACCGGCGCACAATGGGCTGCTGTGCGCCAACGCAGGCACCTTTGCACCATGGTGCAAGGGTGTCTGCTTTGCGGAATGATTATTTTTGTACAGGAAGGGAAACCTTTCTGTACGAAAATAATCACAAGAGGCTTTTTCTTCTTTTTATGTGTGCTGCAGAATGCTGCACACATAGAAAAAGGAAAAACTAGGAGAAATAAATATATTTCTCCTTGTTGTGCCTCCCTCACACCTCTGCTGGGGTGGCGTAGGTGTTTGGCGCTGCCTCAGATTCACAATTTCTTGTAAATATGGGGCAGTGTCAAAAGGCCATGGATGCTGCTGCGAACGCCCCCAGCACCACCCATTGCACGCACCTTTAATGCAGAACACTGTGTTAAAGGGACTGATATTTATCAGGCAGGATTAAGCCCAAAAAAAGTGACTTAGCCAGTTGCTTCACTCAGGAAAATGTTCCAACTAGTGCCTGAAGCTAATCATAAAAACATTGTTTATTCTCTGGTTACATCAATGATTCTATCTGGGCCTGACAGTTTACTTGTTGTATCGTCTGCAGATCATCCAAAATGCAGCAGCAAAACATCAACTGAAGGTTCCGGCGTCCCTATCAATTTCTGTCTACTTGCGTCAACTTCATTGGCTGCCCATCAATAGCTGAATTAAATTCAAGACATTATTTTTTGACTATCGAGCCTTATATCAGAAAGGTCCTCTGTATTTGAGGACAAGGCTTCAAGTTTACTGCCACCGCAGAACCTTGCGATCTAATGCTTTGACGCTTTTGCAAGTTCTGAGGGTGCGCAAGGCGAGAAGAGGAGGGAGATCCTTTGCGTTCCTGACTGCTAAATTTGGGAACTCCCTCCCTATTGCCCTACGCTCTGCCCCCTCTGAATCAATTTTCCACAAACATCTAAAGACTTACCTTTTTGCCGCTTAGGTGATATGTTCCAGGATTACTTAGAGTTTGGTCGTTACTGTATCTTGCTTCTAGCGCCAGGACGATTCCCTGGAAGCAACTATGCGCTTTATACATTGTGTTGTATTGTATTGCATTTAGGCAACAGTAACAGCTGCTAGAAATATGTAAAAAAGACTGCTACATTCAGTGCTATATAAAGCATGTTATTATTATTATTATTATGATTATGTTAATTCAGGGATTTTGAGAGACACTCAAGAGAGTTTTTTTTTCTAATCACATACTTTGTTATTGATGCTGAGGACTGTTGCTTCGGATTTTTGGCTCGCCGGCCATGAATGCATGTTTGTGCCAAATCACTTTTGGCGTTTCTGACTCTGAGTCAAAATGACTTATGTGCTCTAGGCAAACCCAGCTACTTTATTTACCCAGTTCTAAGGCCATTTCCTTAATTTATTGCACTCTTAAAATGAACAGGGAAACAGTTCTTCTATAAAGATAAGTTGTTTGTAATATAAATGGTCATTAAATCGATATTGCTGCAGGATGAGCTTCCTAATCCAGTAAATAAAGCAGACAGCTACTTTCGAATGCAGCATAGTGAATTATGCAGTAGGACAGACAGAACATGTATACAGAATAGAAATGTTGGAAGTTTCACCGCAATTTCTACACAAAAGAAAAATCAGAAACAGGTTTTGGCTTACGCAACAGATTTACTTTATTTTGGAATGATTATCAACAGCCTATCTCAAGTCTTCCTCAGGTTTTCTAATGATTGATCCTCATGGCAGGAAAGACACTTTGAGAACTAAATATTAGCATGTGAAATGTGTCATTGTGGAAATAAAACTGTGAAAGGGCGGGATTTTCCTTCTAGAGTCTGCATATCATTCTCCAGAATTCCGACTCAGGTTGACTGGACCTTTTTACCTGTCATAGAATGAATTAGGCAATCTATCTAACAATAGTCAATCAATTTCAACGATTCCCACTGTTTCCCCCAAAGAACCACCGACCAAGGACTAAGTTTGAAGATTTATTACAAAGCCAAAAACAACTGGATGTATAAACACCTCAGCAAAAGGTTTAGAAGATAAACAGGCACTAATACAAACATAATCCTACGGAAGAGTCTCAGACGGCTCAGGAATAATACAAGAATCAATTCAAGAATCATCAGGCTAACAAGAATTGCTATAACCTGAGTTTAAGTATGCATTGGTAAAAGGTATAAATTCAGGTTAATCTGTCCCTACACTATACTAAGTGACATCCCTACTCAACAATAGCCCAATCTAATAATGGTGTCAGCAGTGGCGACTTCCAAAGAAGTTCACTCACTTTCTTTCTTTTTAGTCTAAAGACTTCTCAGTCATAGCTAAGCTCTCTGCCTGGTCAACCGCTCCCTCTCGCTCCTCGGCTCATCTACTCTACCTCCTCCCTCTGGGTGCTGTCCCTAATACAAAAACCCCACAATGCGGACGACACGCCTTCAGGTACACCCCTCTCGAAGGTGTTGGTTTTCAGATTTTTCCATTATGGCACCTTTCCATCCTTGTCCGTTAAAACGTCCTTGGGTCCCAGGCTCTCCTTCGCTTCAAGTTGCTTCCTTAAATTCCTCCGCTACTCCTCCATGTCTGAGCCTAGTATCCTAACATTCATACACAATGGGCCCTTCTACTCCACTATCTACTTGGTCCTGCACCTGCAAAGGAATACATGTGAATCGGCTCACAATTTCTTAATGTTGCAATTGACTTTAGCTAGAGGCAGCTTTCTCCAAAAACATTTCTACGATTTAATGCTAAGCAAGGCATCTTCGATCAGGCCTACACGATTTTCATGAACTGGGCCTCTGCACGCTTATGTGCCCAACATCCTAGCATAAACAATATCTTTCGTTCTTTAAGCCTCCGTCTTTAAAGCAAAATACATTTTTCTATCTCAAGCAATTTTATCACGTTTAAAAAGGTACAACTATGAATTTTAATAAAGCAGATCTAGAGTCACAATGATGATCTATTAAAACACATCTCTTATTAATGAAAGACTTCACATCAAACGACATCTCTATGTTAAAACGGCATTATTGATTTTCAAACTCTTAACATTAGCTCTCCATGTAATTCTAATACCAAGTACATTAGTTCTCAGCCCTACATTGCATTTGAAAACGTTTAGTAAATCCTCTATATATGTGGGTGTTAACTACTTGTACATATGATATACCCCTACAAATTTTACTTCTGTTTGGCGCTCTCTCAGTTCCCCCCTTTGATGACCTGTGTCATCAGCATCATCACACCATCCCTGAGGGTAAGAACCGAGTTAAACAAAGCCTGTTGCCACTTTCCCCCGCTTGAGCATCTCCATCGCTCTCAAGCTCCGATATTAACTGTCCTGCAGTCTCTCCATTCTGCGCTCCTGCACTCTCATCGATCTTTCCAATCTAGTTGACCTATACCACTTGTACACTCTTACCAAACCCCACAACCCAATCACACATGCCACAACTATGATGAGGGGTTTCAGTACAAACCCAAGGAAACTCCTTCCCAGATTTGCAAACCAGTTTCCAACATTTCCAACTCCCTTGCCAACCTTCTCCCACACGTTCTCTTGCGTTAAATCCTCAATTTCATAATGAATGGCAGTAATGTTACTTATATATTTCTCCAGATCCTTGGAATTGTCTGGAATATACGTGCAACATTCCTGTACCTTCAAAAGTTTACAGACTCCTCCTTCTTTTGCTAGAAGGACGTCCAAGGCAAGACGGTTCTGTAAAATCATTGTCCTTATAGACAGCATCTCACCCTCAACCAACACTAATGACTTAGCTGTACTCATTGACAGTTCATCCACCACAGTTGCCAACCGCCGTATCTTCACGTCATTCAAAATCACTCCCAACATGGGTATCACTGCTCCAAACACATCTCCAACTATTGCACCAGCACTTTCACCTCGCTTTACCCTCGTCTGGTGTCCTCCCTCCAAGAGAGCAAAATCCTCAGTATGGTAAATCTTGGGAAAAATAATCGCTAGATAACACGTTCCATACCACTTCTCCGGCAATCTTACATACGCATTCCTTCGCAGACAAAATAAACTGTAGGAATTACCTGCACCACGCTCTGCAAGAAATCCTTCGTGTAATACTCCAATGTGAAAGTGTGTTCACATGTAGTATCACCCACATACACATTTTCATAATACGTGTGTGGTCTGTGAATGCACAACTGCCCTTTCTGCACTTCATCTAGAGCTATTGGACCATAACTCCCTCTTGACCTGTGCTGCTTCTCCTCATCCGTCCAATCAACTTTACCTTGCCCTGAATCTCGCAACTGTTTTTGCTTTTTGTACCTGTCCTCTACTTGTTCTATGAATTTTTTCTCTGTTTCTGATAGCAAACATGTCAAATTGTGTTGGTGAGCATATGAGGTGTCTAACTCTTGTGTTGGAATGAAGAAATATCCAAGTCTATCCTCAGACTTATAGTAATCGAACTTATTCAGGTGTTTATAAGCAGGGACTTCTGGACGCACAACATCATAATTCGAAAAGAAATACTCAAAATGGTGTCGCCCATAAAATATGCTAAGCAGCAAACTACATGAAATTCCATATGTCAATGGAAGGTGATGGTATCTAATACCCTCATCTACTGAAGCCGGCAATTGCATACACACATAGCAGTCTTTCGCATCCATCGCATCAATGTATTCATACAACAACTTTGCATACGCATTCTGCTTAAAATTGCCTTTAGACATATCTGCATGTAACCTACGACTCTCTTCTAATAGCAAAGCCTTCTCTGCTCCTAATTTGACCTCTTTCTTGCTAGGAGTGATAGGTGTCGGTGTTCCCTCAACCTCCACTGCCTGCTCGTGTGGTACTAAATAGGAAACTATAACTACTAAGAAAATAAAGAATATCACTCCTCCTATAAGGGTGCCTACAATGCACTTAGCCCTACGAGTCGGGTTTCCAGCCTCCATGGTCTCGGAACAATGTAGTTAGTTCTCAGCAACAACCCAATGTCTCTTTCTTGGTTATTTGAGTCTCTCGAACCACACCTCTGAGAGCAGAAATCCCCGTTTTAGTTCTTCACTTGCATCAACAACAGACAACCCTAACCCTTCTCCGTCCTCTGTGGAAAGTCTCTACATTTCTTCTTCTTCCACTCGGCTCTAGGTTAGTTCAACAGCTATTTACAAAAGCCTTTAGTAATCAATGATCACACTTGCTCCAACTGCACTTAGCACGTATTCCAGAAGTTCCATGCGAAGCACAATCGATTCGTGAGATGGTATTTCTGGACCAAATGTAGGAAAAATCAGTCTATTCAGGATTAAATCACGTATCTTGCTTAGGTAAGGGGGATTAGGAACGGTGAGTGTCAGTATGCCTTCGATCTCAAGTCCTGGTACCAACAGCACCACATCCAACTTAACATTTGGATTCGTACTGGTCACTGTCACAGCCCTCACCCTCCATGATCTCAGTACACCGGGCATCTGTCACAGGGTAGGTCCTCTCAGGAGTGGCGTATCTTCGACAAGGTACTCTCACCCTCCTGGACCTTCTAGGACCTCCTTGCTCTATTTCTTGTTCTCCCTCTTCCTGGTCTGATTCTTCAGATACATGAGCAAGATCTCTTTCGGAAGCCAGTCTTACGTTCAATCGCCTCCGCCTCTCAGGCCAATGAGCCTCTGCGCTTCTCACTCTTCTGCTTCTCGTTTGCACACCCTGCTCATCACTACTTTCAGCTTGTTCTGCGCTCAAATCACCTTCACAGTAACTTCCCCATTCAGAGGTAGACTCACTGTCACTGTCGTCGTGATTTCCTTCAGCTCGATCAGATAAGTTACTGGCCTCTTCAGACACCCCCACAGCTTGACTTGTCCCCTCCAGCGAATCTTCCTCCACGGCTGGATTTTCATCTACAAGAGGAGCTGTTTCTTCCAGAGGTGCTGGAACTCATCGGGTGTGAGAAGCATGGACCCAGTTTGGCAATCCTCCACACTTCACAGCAGTGTTCGTAACCAAGATAACTTGAAACGGTCCTCTCCAGCGTACATCCAGGCAGCTTTTCCTTACGTGTTTCCGCACCAGGACCCAGTCACCCGGACACAGGCCGTGACAAAGGTCTCTACAAGCCGCAATTTCAGCAGTCTGCACCTGAAGGGACACAGAATGGATGACATCAGAAAGTCCTTTGCAATAATCAAGAATCAGATCATCTGTGATATTTAGCAAGGCTGTTGAAGGAACAGATGGCAGCCTCATAGCTCTCCCCATCAATACTTCGTGAGGTGAGAGACCTGTTCTCCTGTCTGGCGTACTACGCATGCTCATTAGCACCAACGGTAATGCATCTGGCCATTTCAGGGACGTAGATGAGCACACTTTCGCCATTCGGGCCTTGAGGGTTCCATTTATTTGCTCCACTATGCCAGAAGCCTCTGGTCGATAGCTACAATGCAGTGTCTGGTCAATGTTCAGTGCAGAGCAGAGCATTTTCACAATTTCGCTATTAAAATGCGTCCCTCTGTCCGATTCCAAAGAGGTCGGAACCCCGAAACGTGGCACAAGCTCCCTCAACAATAACTTTGCTACTGTGAGTGTATCGCACCTACGAGTTGGGTATGCCTCAACCCACCTGGAAAACACACACACGATCACCAAGACATACCTGAGGCGATTACACCTCGGCATCTCAATAAAATCCAGTTGCATCCTATTGAAAGGTCCGCCGGACCTCCCAATGTGACTCAATGTAACTGGTGTTCTTTTCCCAACGTTCATTTGTTGACATGTAACACACCTCTGACATACTGCTTCCTCAGCTGTTCGGAATTTCGGATTGTACCAAGTTTGTCTGAACACACGCATCATCGCATCTCTTCCCAGGTGTACAGGACCATGTATCTGTCGTGCCATCGGACTCACCAGTTCATTCGGCAACACCGCTCTCCCATCAGCCGAAACCCATAAATCCAACTCTCCTTTGACACAACTAGCTGTCCCCCATGCCTTTTTCTCATAGTCTGACGCCTGCTCCTGCATGCTCTTCAACTCTTCCCAGGTATCAGCCACCTCAAGCATCATGTTTAACTCAGTCCTTCCCTGCGCCCCTTCGACAGTTTGTTCAGTAAACGAGTATCCCTGCTCGGCACAGTAACGTGCAACTTCATCAGCATAACGATTACCCAGGGACACAAAGTCGGTACCCTTGCTATGTGCAGTACATTTCACAACCGCTATCTCTGCTGGACCCTGCAAAGCCTCCAGCAGTAATCTGACAAATTCTCCATTCCTGATAGGGGAACCCGATAATGTCATGTAACCCCTTTGAGACCACAACTGACCGAAGTCATGAACCACGCCAAACCCATATTGGCTGTCAGTATATATGGTGATCCGAATCTTGTTGGCTGCCAAACAGGCACGCGTCAACGCAATTTTCTCAGCCACCTGAGCGGAGTGTACTCCTTCCAGGCAGGCCGCTTTGATTATTCCAGAAATAGTACAAACAGCAAAAGCTGCTCTCAACTGACCAGTATTGTCCCTTACACACGAGCCACCGACAAAGAAAATTTCATCAGGGTCTATCAGTGGCTCATCAACAATATCCGGCCTAGGTTTGGTGCACAGTTCAGTCACATCAAGGCAATCATGGTCTTCACAATCATCGTCTAAGGCATTTGGCAATGGCATAAAAGTAGCAGGATTCAAGACCGAGCACCTCCTAAGGGTCACATTCTCCGCAGCAAGTATAACCTGCTCGTAGCGTGTGAGCCTATTATTTGTCAAGTGCTGTGTCTTGGTCCTGGTCATCAACAATTCCACTGAGTGGGGAACATATACAGTCAGTGAATGACTCATCACAATGCTTTCACACCTTTCAATGCTGACACCTGTTGCGGCAACGGATTTAAGACATCCGGGCAACGCTGCGGCTACTGGGTCTAAGGTAGCCGAGAAGTAAGCAACTGGTCTACAGACTCCTCCATGATCTTGTGCTAAGACTGCCAAAGCACACCCCTCTCGCTCACAACAGAACAGTGAAAATGATTTGGTGTAATCGGGCATTCCCAGAGCCGGAGCGCGACACAAGTCCTCTTGCAGCCCAAGGAAAGCCATCATACAGTCTTTGTCCCATGGTACCGGATCATTCACATCCTTGTGCGTCAGTTTCTGCAATGGTTTGGCCTTCAGGGAAAAATTGGCAATCCACTGGCGACAGTAGCCACCATACCCAGGAACATCCTAACCTCTCTCTGGTTTGAAGGCACCATCATTTTCATGATCGCCTCAATCCTGTCAGGCGACCCTTTCCTCTTTCCCTTCTCTATCCTGTGACCCAGATACTGTACTTCAGACAAACAGTACTGTAACTTGCTGGGGGATACCTTGTGTCCATTCTCTGCCAAATGGTTCAACAAGGCAATGGTGTCAATTCTACAAGCGTCTTCTGTCTCTGACGCAACAAGGAGGTCGTCTATGTACTATACGAGAACGGAGTTCTGCAGCAGTACCAGACTCTCAAGATTCCTTTTCAGCATCTGATTAAAGATCGATGGGCTCTCCGTGTACCCTTGAGGGATACGACACCACGTTAAAACACGACTCTCCAGCTTGAACGCTAAAAGAAATTGGCTCTCCTCATGCAAGGGAATCGAGAAGAAAGCCTGACACAGATCAATTACAGTAAACCACTCAGCTTGGAACGGTATCTGAAACAGTATCACTGATGGATTCGGTACCACTGGACAGCATGGAACAACTATGTTGTTCACCTTTTGTAAATCCTGCACAATCCTGAACTTCCCGCTAGGCTTCTGCAAACCCATGATCGGGGAGTTGCACAAACTGCCCATGACTTCCTTCAGAATTCCCTGTCTAATCATGGATTCGATCACAGGTTTTATTCCTGCAATAGTTTCCGGAGTCAACTTGCATTGGGGTGTTCTTGGGAACTCAGCATTCGGTCTTACTTGAATCTTAACTGGCTCTACTCCTCTGATCAAACCGATCTCCTCTCCTGTAAAGTCCCACACTTTCTGTGAGACTGTATCCCTCAAATCCCAAGGGAGTTCTTCCACCGTTAAAGCAGGATACAATTCTATGCACGCACGCGTATTTGCAACCTTAAAGGCAGCAGCATCATCATCATTTGTCTGCAACTCCACTCCCTTGGGGGTACAGTAGATGGTACAATTGAGTTTACACAAGAGATCTCTTCCTAACAGACACACAGGACTGGAATCACACACTACGAATTGATGTTTGTCCCTGAAACTTCCGATCTTCACTGGGACCGGCTCAGTCAGTGGGTTCGTCATTCTTCTGTTTGCAACGCCTACAACTTGGATAGTCTGTCCTGAAAGGGGTAGGTTGGGGACTACCGCAGACCGTACAGTAGAACGGGTAGCACCAGTATCAACCAAAAAGGTGGTGGGATGTCCATCTACATCAGCCTCTGCGAATGGTCCCCTCTGGTCTACCTCCAGAACTGCCCCGAGGGTACAGTCCTCCTCCCCACTCAGGTACCGTCCTGTCACTGGGTCAAAGTAATAGTACTCGTCCCCTTCTACTATGAAAGGCATCTGCTTTTAAACCTTGTTCCCTGTCGAAATCTTCGGTGGCTGGGGAACCGGAGCCCTAGGGGCTGCAGTCCCCCCTTTAGCCGTCTTAAACTGAGTTACTGTTACTTTCTGTACCGGAGGGGCTTGTACCTCCTCCTCCTCTTCCTGTCCTTGATTTTCTGGGTTATGGGGGCACTCGCGTCTCCAATGTCCGACCTCATGACACTGATGACACTTGGTCGTCTTTTTCAGAGTCGCCAGATCTATCCTGGGTCTTGGGCCGTCCTCGTTGTCCCTTTTTTGTCCCCCCGATTTTCTCCCTAAAGTTCCACTTCCTGACTGACCTTGTCCTCCCGATTGCATCTGGACTAACATCAGTTTATCCTTAAGCTTCTTTGTCTTGGAATCTATCTCATCACTGCAATACCTCGCATACCTCAGGATCTCGTCCAGAGGCTTGTTCTGCCAACAAATTAAATGTTGTTGTATCATGAGACAGATATCAGGTCTCAGTCCCAGAACAAACTTAGACACAAACTGTCCCATGTCCTTTGGATCCATCACATCCAATCCACTGTACTGTTTAAAAATCTGCAATAATCGCTCATAATACTCGTGAACTGTCTCCTTCGGTTCCTGCCTAGTCCGATCTATCTTCACCCAGTCAATGTCCTGTGGTGGTACCTTAGTCTTCAACCACGTGATCGCCTGCTCATACTTTACCATCACCCTTGATGAGGGTCCATTCGTGGCAGCATCTCGGTCTGGCTCCACTGTGGGACATTCAACACTGACCTTGCATGCTATCCACAGGTCTCCTGGAACCACAATGTCAAACAGTGTGTTTAGATCAATCCACAGTACCTTTGAGATCTTAACAAACCTCTCTACCTGTTTGTACCATTCCACTGGACTCTCGCGCAACTTTGGAAATGAGTTCGTAAAGGCAGCCAAATCTCCACTACTCCAGGGTACATGTACATATCCCCCGTGAGCCACCTCCCGCAAGGGGTATGCCTCCACCTGCATCAACCCTCCTCCCGGAGATGTCTCAATGGCGCTTCGCCTCACACTCTTTTTCTTTGACCACCTTTCCTCCCATTTGTCCAATTGGATCCAGGTTCGGAGTCCCACAACCAAGTCTTTGATGTGGGTTTTTAATCCGATCACCCTCTTCTCTTCTAGATCTTGGTCCGAGTACTGCAACCTATGGCCACCCTGTAATGCTTTCGTCCTTGTCAAATCCACAGCATACTTATTCGCTAATTCAGACAATTTCTCATGAGCTGTCCTAGCCCTTCGAGTAACATCTTTCGCCATAAACAACAGTTCATCTGGTTCATAGAGTTCGATTCTCTCTCGTGGCAATGTGCCTTCCACTATTTCCTCCACTTCTGATTTAAGTCTCATCACATCGATCCTTCTTGCCTTTATCGCCGCCCTCAATGTACCTTGGCTAGAAGTTCCATTAGAGTCCCTCCCGCCACAGTCCTGACTCACTCGTCTGTCTTCTTCAGGTGTGTTATGGGGAACCCTTCGGTTTTCCCAACTTTCGCGGTCCCACTCCTGTCTATTATCGCTAGGTTGCGTGGTGGGACGCCCCCCTACTTTCCACACTCCCGCGATCCCATTCCTGCCTGCTTCCGCTAGGTGCGCAGTGAGACACCCCCCTATTTTCCTGGTTTCCATGGTCAAAATCATCCCTCGACCTGTTGCTCTGGGTATCTGCAATCATTTCCCAAGTTCTCAAATCAGGCCTTAATTCCCTAAGTGACCTTGGCCGTGGTCCTCTCAAGTCCATCGGTCCTCTCAAACCCCCCTGCTCTCCAGATGAGTCTGCCGATGCTGCCAAAGGGGTGCTCCTTTCTACAGGCCTTGGCAATTGGCTCCATCCGTCCGCCACATTACTCCTCCCTTCACTGTCACTTCTCTCTCTCTCTCTTTGTGGCGGACCCTCTCTTTGTATCTGTTCTGGGTTGTACACTGATACTATGGGACTTATGGTAACAGGTACCGTAAGAGCGTCTGGCAGTCTCTGAGAATCGACACCCTCTTCGTTTTGTACATTTTGTACCGTAAATCTTCCCACTACTCTCGTCCTTGGAGAAAGTTGAGGTGCCCTGTCTCCCTCCACCGAGCAGAACCTGTCCCCTAAGGGGCCCAAGCCGCTCTCCATTGGGACGCCACCGTCCACGACAGAGGCTTCCCTGCCCATTGCTGGTGCTGGCCTTTCCTCCATCTCGGGATTATATGGAGGTGGTCTCTCCGACAACAGTCTCTCTATCAGGCTGTCGTCTGTCTCACTGTCCTCATCCTCAGTACACCTTCTCTGCGCATCCCCTGTATTGACCAACAACGGGTACAACCTGTCCCCTTCGATGGTCTGCACTCTCCACCTCTTGGCTAGTGCATCCCATCTCGCATCTTGAACCGCCCTAACTGATCTTTTCACTCTTTCATGTCTCCTATCTCTGTTCTTTTCATGGTCTGCCCTGATCCACGCATTTAGTGCTTCAAACTGTGTTGGTCTGGGCAAAGGGCGTAAAGAAGCCATAGTCGCTTTTAACTGATACAGCACCTCCAATCTAAATGTTCCATATTTAGGAAAAGTCAATTCCTCGCTTCCATCTGTCATCTTACACCAATTCTCAAGCCACAATATGGTATGCAACCCGACATTCGTAGCCATCTAATGGGCTGGAGTATCCTCGGGTGGAGCCTCTTCCCCACCCCGAGGTTCTAACTTCTTTTCACCTTTGAAACAATTTTGCAACCCTTTTAACCCTTTCATGATGAAAACCACAACGTTTCTTTGTTTACAGCGCTCTTTTACTTCCCGATGACAATCCACCAATCCCAGTGCGGCTCCACACTAACCGCCCTATCCCAGCGCGGCTCCTTCTGACGTCACTCGCCTCCATTTCGCAGCAGTTCCCCTCCTCTCTCAGCTCGTCTCCCGGTCACGCATGCGTCCCAATCATACACTGGAAATGATCACTTCCGACCAAGCAACCACCTCCTTGACTGTACGTCCACAGTCTGGCTGTAATTGTCACCGAACTGGCAAATGTCTTTCCACGAAACGACCGGACAATCGCCTCAACTGATAGATTTCAAACACACGGCAACTTCCGACCAGCGTCCGTTACCCACGCACTCACACATTCGTTCCCCCTATCTCGGTCCTGCGGGCAATCAATGGTACCTCATGACCCCCTTAACAATGGTCGACAATTACTATGGGTGTTCGATACACCCGAACCATTTAAACTCCCCTTGAGTCTAAGATTTTCACTGGTTGCGCGCGCTCACAACCTGTTCTCCTTTCACACCACAGGCACTCAACTCCGCAAGACAATACAACACAACAATACAACGTAACACCGCAATCTAACAACGCATGACTCTTTTCATACTCACTCTCTTACGACCTGCTGCTTTCTGCCGCACCGTCACTCTCCGTCAGTTTCCAAGGTAAGCCATCCTCCGTCCGCGACTCTCTGGATGCTCGTCATTGGATCTCTATGGGCCTCGGGGAAATCTCAACCTACTCTAGATTACCCTCACTCCAGAAGATAAACCATCCTACTCTGCTACCAACTGAAAGGGCGGGATTTTCCTTCTAGAGTCTGCATATCATTCTCCAGAATCCCGACTCAGGTCGACTGGACCATTTTACCTGTCATAGAATGAATTAGGGAATCTATCTAACAATAGTCAATCAATTTCAACGATTCCCACTGTTTCCCCCAAAGAACCACCGACCAAGGACTAAGTTTGAAGATTTATTACAAAGCCAAAAACAACTGGATGTATAAACACCTCAGCAAAAGGTTTAGAAGATAAACAGGCACTAATACAAACATAATCCTATGGAAGAGTCTCAGACGGCTCAGGAATAATACAAGAATCAATTCAAGAATCATCAGGCTAACAAGAATTGCTATAACCTGAGTTTTAGTATGCATTGGTAAAAGGTATAAATTCAGGTTAATCTGTCCCTACACTATACTAAGTGACATCCCTACTCAACAATAGCCCAATCTAATAAAGGTGTCAGCAGTGGTGACTTCCAAAGAAGTTCACTCACTTTCTTTCTTTTTAGTCTAAAGACTTCTCAGTCATAGCTAAGCTCTATGCTTGGTCAACCGCTCCCTCTCGCTCCTCGGCTCATCTACTCTACCTCCTCCCTCGGGGTGTTGTCCCTAATACAAAAACCCCACAATGCGGACAACACGCCTTCAGGTAAGCCCCTCTCGAAGGTGTTGGTTTTCAGATTTTTCCATTATGGCACTTTCCATCCTTGTCTGTTAAAACGTCCTTGGGTCCCAGGCTCTCCTTCGCTTCAAGTTGCTTCCTTAAATTACTCGGCTACTCCTCCATGTCTGAGCCTAGTATCCTAACATTCATACACAATGGGCCCTTCTACTCCACTATCTACTTGGTCCTGCACCTGCAAAGGAATACATGTGAATCGGCTCACAATTTCTTAATGTTGCAATTGACTTTAGCTAGAGGCAGCTTTCTCCAAAAACATTTCTACGATTTAATGCTAAGCAAGGCATCTTCGATCAGGCCTACACGATTTTCATGAACTGGGCCTCTGCATGCTTATGTGCCCAGCATCCTAGCATAAACAATATCTTTTGTTCTTTAAGCCTCCATCTTTAAAGCAAAATACATTTTTCTATCTCAAGCAATTTTATCACGTTTAAAAAGGTACAACTATGAATTTTAATAAAGCAGATCTAGAGTCACAATGATGATCTATTAAAACACATCTCTTAGTAATGAAAGACTTCACATCAAACGACATCTCTATGTTAAAACGGCATTATTGATTTTCAAACTCTTAACATTAGCTCTCCATGTAATTCTAATACCAAGTACATTAGTTCTCAGCCCTACATTGCATTTGAACACGATTAGTAAATCCTCTATATATGCGGGTGTTAACTACTTGTACATATGATACACCCCTACAAATTTTACTTCTGTTTGGCGCTCTCTCAACTGCATCGTTTTAAAAATGCCATGATCATGATATTACATTGTAGTCCTAAAATAAAAAGAAGACACATTGTAGGGTAAAGGGAAATAGTGGCCCTCGTGGGATGTGCTGTTGATTCGGGCAACAGTAAGGAGGGGGCACATCTTAACACTGCTGTGGCTAATTTGTACCTCTTGGCATCACATTCCTCTGATGAATTACACCACCAGCAGGGTTTGGATTTCACAGACAGGATCAAGAGCAGTCATGGGCAGGTTTTGATCTAGGAAGGCCAAAGAGGAACCTACTGTGCAACTAATGTGCATCACCGAATACTGTTTTGATCCTACATGACATTGCTGTCCTTGGGGGAGGGAGCTCCTATAACCCTGGTAGAAGGTGCGCAGGTAATGCTAAGCAAATGCAAAAAATTACCACCTGTAAATCAGATGTCACAGGCTCTCCTGCCCCTGCCCTTGGTAGGTGAAGTTTATTTTCTATAATATCTCAGGTGAATGTTTCACGTGGGCTGACAGAGCTAGCAGTTTCACCTTTCAAATACAGCTATCAACATATCTGCATTCTTCAGACCACGTGGGCAGGAGAGTGTAGGCAGTTTTTGTCTTAGGTTTGTACAATTGCTTCATGCTCTCCTTGGGTTCAGAACATGGCAGTTATATTTTTAGTGGCAGATTTACAAGCCCCCTGTGCAAGTACGTCACTTTTTGAGACGTACTGGTGGCATATCTTACTGCTCCATGTTAACGAGGACAGAAAAAGCCACCCTGCGTGGCTTTTCCTGTCCTTGTAAATATGATCCCTGTACACGCAGCACTTTGCGTGAAAGGGGCGTTCCATGGGTGTTGCTGTGGGTGTTCCCACGCAACACCCATGGAACAAGACACATTTCCAGATTTACGAGGAATCCAGAATCTGGAAATTTGTGTGAATGCCATGCCTCCCCAGGGGAGGTGTAGGGAGGCGCAACAAGGAGAAATGTTTTCTCTTTTTTTCTTCTTTCAATATGTGCAGCATTCTACAGCATGCATTGAAAAAGGAAAATGCCTGTAATGATTGTTTTTGTGCAGAAAGTTACCAATGTAGCTATTTTCTGGTTTACAGTGGAGGATACTCTGATTTCACATCTATACTGCGGAGCCTCTCAGAATTCTGACACGGAGACTTTAATATCCAATCTGCAATATTTCTAGGGAGGCAAAAGAACGGGGTTGAGAAAAAGTCTCTACCACTAGGTACAGTGCTATTCCTCTAAGCAAATCTATATCTAGTGATATTTACCGAATTGTTCTTTCAATTCAGACAATCTCGTAGCATGTCTGTAGAATCTCTTGAGAACCGGAAATGGCCAAATTGATTGTTCAGGCTTATTAATTCCTAACGATGTCCATTCATCCCATTAATGCTCTGCAACGTAAACAAAGCTGAAGGGCTGCTATTTTGTGATTATTATGCCTTAACCTATTGGCATTGCATAGCTGATAAGCGCACAGGCCACCAAGCCTTCTCAAATCCCAAAATATGTGCCCACGCCCTGATAAGTTGATAGGCTAGAGTGCCCTATTTGTTTCTGTCATTCTACGGGAGATTTTTCAACAGTAGCAACCTGTGCTATCTCACCAGTATATATAGTATATATAGCCATAGTTCTGCCCTTTATGTGTGGGAATTAGTGCTCCCCTCAAAAAGTTGAACCCGCAAGTCACTAACCTGGAATGTGGATCATATTGCATGGTGCTCTCTGCCTCTCTGTCAGATCTGTGAGGAGGAGTACCATAATTCTTAAATACGGAGTGTTTTCACAGGACCAATTCCAACTCTTGCGTGGCTTCATTGTTGCGAGAGTAGTCTGAACCAGATTGCCGAAGTGTTGCGACCAAGGTGCATCATCACACACGACTATCACCTACATCCGCAAATGTTTACAATAAAATGTACTACTGCGTTCGCTTATATCCGAATTGTTTAAATGTCAACCTCTAATATTTGTTCTATATTTTTATACTAATGGAGCGTCCACTAGGCTTGCTGAAATAAAAATTATGGATGTTTCACCACAGAAATGACTCCATTTATAAAATCTTCATCAAAAAAGGAAAGAGGAGTCCTTTATTGCAATTGTTACGTTGGTCCCAATAAAGTATTGGTCACATGTATCCTATCTGAGCAGCAACCGCATGCTCTGTTGTCGATGAGTGCTCGCGATGATACATAATATCGCAATTCCATTATACATCCTTCTTCTAAAGGCATCCAGAGGCGCAATTTTCAAATGTAGTCCACTACTAGGTAATATATATATTTTTTTTTCATACATTTTTTTATTATTATGACACAAGAGAAGAAATACACATAGACATATCCGGCGGCAATAGACGAACTGAAATAGATCCGTGGACGGGCAAATAAGTAACGAATCAATACACAGCATAAGCCACAGTGATCCAAAAGTAGCGAGATTCAAAAATAAGCAAGTAGAGAGTAATGACAGCAATCACCACCTTCCTAGACCCGCCCACCAGATGTACAGGAGACACAGAGCAAACTTGGACACCCGAATATGCTATAAACAAGAATCAGGAGAGTACGCAACAGCTCTTGTGAAGAGAGGAAAGGGGAATAGAAGGTCATAGAAAATAACAAAGAAAAATAACCCCCCCCCCACCCTACATCCCTGCCGATGGCTACGACCCAACCCCACTAGCAGTATGTCTGTCGCCCCCTAAACTACACCCCAAGGAAGGGAAAAAGATGGAGGAGAATGCAACTTCCCCTGCCCCGCTCGCACAAAGCAGCATAAAATCGAATACAAGCAGGTCCACGAACTGACAATCGAATGTGGTATTAGAAAGACAGAACATTAAAGCAACTCCCTATCAATAGCTGGCCGGGGAATCCGTTCCACATCACATGCAAAAATTCAACCCTGCCCCGCTTTAACACGCCCGTTGGCGCGTGGCAACTGAACATCTGCCCCACAATACAATGTCCAATGATCAGAGTTAATAGGCAAGCAAGGCAAAGCCAACACCATGCGAGAGTCCTGCATCAGAAAACCATCAAGACACAACCAACAATCGTCTGAGTGCAGCAACAAAGTACCAAGCCAGCCTTCCAAGTCACGATGCCGCCAGGGCAATAAAGAATAGAAGGGCATGTCCGCCGGGCGCAAAGGCGGCGCATCACGAATGGGCAAAGGTGCTGTTCCGTGGGAGTGTTCCGCCCGTAGTGTAGTCCCGGGCCCCCCAGCGCCACTCATGTAATCGGCCGTGCGGGACGCATATTCCACACCTGACGGAGCCCCACAATTAACCATCCCTAGGCGGGCAACAGTAAACCCTGGTGTTGGCACAAAGCCGCGAGCTGCACTAACAATCACAGGATCATCTTGACTCTCATCGGTCGGAGGGGCAACAATGGCGTCCAGCTTTAGTCCAAGCACTCTGACTCCTCCCACCCAGGCAGCATGGAGGGAGCCAAGAACAACAAAGAGGTCACGAGCCGTGGGCTCCATCATGTGATTCTGGGTCACTCTCTGTCTCTCGGGGTGCAGATCCTCACTCAGAACGGCATCAAAGGCCCGGTCAATTGCAGCTGGTAGGCAAACCACGGTAGATCCATTAGGCAGGGGCCGTCACTATCCTCTAGAAATAAGGGCAAGCTGCCATAGCCACCATGAACATGCACAGACCACACAGTCCCTGACACCTTATGCGAGGCGCTGGCAAAAGTGGCGCCGAGTGACACAGGAGACTGTTTCAGTGGTGAACCCTCCAAGCGCGTGTAAAATCAGTAACCTCCGCTGCATTGTTGACTGGAGAGGCAGGGTTCACAAGTCTGTTCCAAGTCCGACATTAACGGTGGTGCCGTGCCCAGCCCAATATGGCGGCCCCTTTTCTCTACCGATCCATACCAGCTGGATCGAAAAACAGGAGAAAATCGTGCGGGCGCACAACGGGGGATTCCCGAAGTATATCAGCCGTGGCCGGGACAGCGCTCTTACCCCACCTCCACCAGCGCGGGTACAGCGCCGTCCCTCGCAGTTCCGTCTGGCAATCGTTCAGGCCCGCACCGCCACGTCCTCACTTAGTGGTACAAAAGGGGGTGGTGATGGACGGGGCATTTGAATCAATCAAACACTCACTTAGTAGCAGCAGCCGGCGCCGACCTCCAGCACCTCCGCACGCAGCCCGACTCCGCCACGGCCCGGGCAGGGAGGAGTCCAAGACGGGTTCCCGCTTATGCCAGGACACCGGAGTTGCCGTCAGTCATGCCCCAGATCATCCGGCGTCATGTCGTGTTATCCACGAGCCTGTGCGAGCGGGTGCAGGGAGGATTCAAACAGGATAAACGATGCGGGCAGCAGAGCTCGCTGTCTAAGCGGCCATTCCGCTGCCCGGCTAGCCACGCCCCCACTACTAGGTAATATTAAATTATTCACAGTAATCGCGTTGCCCCATTGTCACCAAAGAGCCACATCCAGAGGAACCACAGATGTGGCGCTATATCGAAAACTTCAAAAGAAATCCTTATTTTGATGTTTAAATGGATCCCAGTAAAAGTTCAGTTGCAGATCTTATTGCGACGACGAACTTATCAACTTAACGATTAAAAAAGGATGGCTCAAAAAGCAATATTAGCCAGAACGTTAACAGATAATAAATTGGATCTAATAGGAGGATGGGGAATCATGTGACCTGCCATACAAATTCTTCATTTAATCCTTCCTTAACTGAGTCGAGCTTATAAATCCAAAAGGTTTCTCTACGTTCTGTACCTGGTTTGCATCTTGTCCTGGGTAGGCTCTCACCTTCTCCAGTATAAGCCATGTGAGGTCACTTACTTTATGGTGGAATTCTATACAATGTTGGACCATAGGTGATGCCATCTTCTTGGTTCTAATTCCCGAATTGTGTGCAGAGTAACAAACTCTGAGTTCACGGCCTGTCTCGCCTATGTATTCCAAGTGGCAAGGACAGAGAAAGAGGTATACTATATTTTTACTCCTGCTGTTGGTAAAGTCTTTCAGTATTCCTCCTTTCCCTTTGTACTCCCACTGGTTAATAAACAGTGCTGAGTCACAAGCTGCACAAGTACCACATCGGTGGTAACCATTAATGGGTGGAAGACCTGTGATGGTTTGTTGAGTCTGATTCATGGTGACCCTACTTCTGGTATGAACCAGTTTGTCTTTTAAGTTCGCATTTCGGCGGTATGCCACAATCGGTGTTTGTAGGATATTTTGATCTTCATGTATTTTTACAATGTGCCAGTTTTTGTCTAAAATTCTCTTGACCTCATAGTTTAGTGATTTATTACACAGACCAAGTTCTCTTGCTTGGGTTGTGTAGTACCTAACAAAAGAGCATTGCAATCATAATATCATGCACTCTGAAATGCTGTCCTGATTAGGCGTTTGGGGTACCCTTAGTAGTGCCTAAGCCTTCTCAGGGAGATACCTCAGCAGATCAATCAGTTCTTATCCATCCTGCCATCAGAATATCTAATAAGTATGAGTTTTTGGAAGACCAGTCTATTTTTAGCGATGGTCTTGATCCCCCACGAGACACGCCCCTGGCTGATTACTCTGTGGTTATTACCCCTTCACTCCCTCTGCCTCCATCAGGTACTTCAGCACTGGTGACTTCATCAGAGCCATTGAAAAAAGATGGGCCCCCTGTGATGGGGGTCGGGTCCTTGGCTGATATACTTATGGCTTTGAGGGAGGACATTGGGAAAAGATTCACCACCTCTGAAACTAATCAAGCTGCTATCCAGTCTTCATGTGAAATCCTTGCACAAAAAGTGGAAGAAGTATCTCGTAAAACCGATGTCTTGGAACTCGAAATTTCAAAAATCAAGGAAGCTTTGCACAGCTCTTCAGCTGAAGTGGAGAAGCTAGCCTTACAGAACAGGGAGCTGAAGGACGATATTGAACGTCTTGAAAATCACACCCGGAAGAATAACGTAAGAATACTGAACGTTCCTGACTTGGATGGGGGGATTTAAAAAATTTGTGATCTCTCTCTTAAAGGACACAATCCTCCAGGATGCACAAGAAATCGATCTGGCGCTCGATATTAAGAGACTCCATCTGGATCCGTATAAAAGAAACCCTACCAAAGCTAAACCAAGAAAGATGTTAGTAAACTTCCTAACATACTCGCTAAAAGAAAAAATCCTCTTCTCTGCTTTAAAAGTCGGCCAGATAAAATGTAGCTCTTTTTCTAGCCCATTTTAATTCTCCATAAGGTCTGATATATCACACATTACTGCTACATAGCAGTGGTAGATGGGTAAAATAATGACGGTTTTAACATCACTAGGAGCTAAGGCCCAATGAGGTTTCCGGCATCTCTGCGGGTCAGGTGGAATAACCACATGTACAACATGAGGCAGATTGCAGAAGTGAATACTCTAATCAATAAAATCAGAGGCGAGAGTGAGGTGTAGTTTAGGGAGGTGTGACCTGGGGGCCCCACTTAACGCCTAATGCAGCGCTTTCTTACTTCTGTAAAATGTAGATTATTTAATATGACTCTTTCACAGGCTTCTTCAGAGAGGGGGAGTAGGGCTGTTGTATTAATGTTTTTGATCGCTTCAGGGGGAACCCATTCATAGGACTATGCCCAGAGAACCAGGGGGGCTTTCCCAGGGTTGTAATGGGGTTGCACCGGGGTGGGTGGGTTATGGGGTTGCTGCGGGAGGGACAGCACGGGTGTGGGAGCAGTGGGAGAAAATCATAAAAAATAACCCCAATCTTGGACTTGTTTCAGAAATCATACCTTCTATATGTTATGGAATGTTGATCCCCGAAATTGATTGCTTTCATAGAAAATATAAGGAACCTAATTACATTTATATCCTGGAATGTTAATGGACTCAGGTGACTCAGGACTCAGGTGTCCACGTAGGCAAATATTAGTTTTTAAATATCTTGAACAATCGGCTGCACAGATTGTCCTTCTTCAGGAGACTCACCTTAGTAACCCTGAATGTAAATATGTCTTCGCTAAGCATCGATGGATAGAGATCTTTTGCTCTTCACAACAGGTTGCCCATAATAGAGGGGTGGCAATTCTAATTAGCCTTGGGGTAAATGGTATCTTTAAATCTGTGGACTCGGATCATTCAGGGAGATGAATTATAGCCCAGATTGAAATAGGCGGGGGAGAATTAACTATTGGTTCATTTTACGGTCCAAATGCCGACGACCCATCATACATCCATAATATATAGGAATTTTTAACGGGAAGGACTACCCCATTCATTTTAGGAGGAGATTTTAATATCCTTCTTAACCCCGCACAGGATAGGTCTAACCTCAGCCACTACATCGGAGCCCCACTTATCCGTCGTGCACTACGTCAGAGCCCCACGTATCCGTCGTGCCTTGATCAATATGATACACGATCTTGGGCTCACAGACGTCTGGGGGCTAAGAAGGGAGGTAATGCAGGCTTTACTTTTTTAGTAAAAAACATGGTCATTCGTCAAGAATAGATTATATTCTAGCTGATAGACCCGGGTTTGAAAGAGTCGGGGACATTACAATTTTACCAAGTATTCTCTCCGACCATGCTCCCCTCTCCTTCTCCTTTTCGAGTCCTAGGCATAGTTCCAGGCCTAGATAGACATTGAAAAGGGCATGTCTCTCTGATCCTGATTTAATTAGCATGATTAAAGCATCCACTACAGACTTTTTTGTAAATAACATCGGCTCAACTTCCCTAGATGTTGTTTGGAATGCTTTTAAAGCAAACCTTCAGGGCAGCTACATAGTTTGATCTGTTAAAAAAATAGGGAAGAGTCCCTGGAGCTTCAGAAGTTGGAGAAGGAGATAGGGAATATGGAGAAGATGAGGCTTAACACCCCACAGACATTTATGGATGAATTGTCCCGTATTAACGCTGATCTTGAGCGCCTCAGTCAGGCTCATAGAAGGAAACTCGAATCAAAAATAAAAGCACAGTGTTCAGCCCATAATATGCAGCATTTCGAGTATGGGGAAAAAGCGGGAGCCCTCTGGCCTGGAAAGCCCGGGCTGATCGTGTTAAGAATAATATTAACAAATTAATCGTAGACGAGAATGGAGGAACGTCATGTAAACATGAGGACATGCAGAACTGTCTTCTTTCCTTATTCTCAGATCTTTATAGGGAAGAGGCTTTCCCCGGCCCGGAGAGCATTAGGGATTGGCTGAGACTAAACAAGTTATCAGGTCTCACTGCGAGCAGCCAAGCCGCCCTGGACTCTCGTATCACGGAGAGCGAGGTTTCGGCTCACATTAATAAGATTAAGAATAATAAAGCCGCTGGGACAGAAGCTTTACCAGGCGAAGTCTATAAAATCTTTCAGCTAGAGCTGATTCCAAGACTATGCGAGCTATTTAACTTTGTATATAGTGCGGAGGGGAGAGTACCGAAATCCTGTAAGGAAGCCAATATAGTCCTTATTTTAAAGCCAGGAAAGGATCCATGCAGGGCTGATTCCTACAGGCCAATCTCCCTGCTCAATGCGTACTATAAGGTCTTTATGTCCATTCTAGCAGGGAGATTGTTCAAGATAGTCCAGCAGGTGGTAAATACAGACCAAAAGGGATTAATCCTGGGTCAGGTACATACAGGAACAGACTCTCCAGTTGATTGGTAGTATTGATCTTGCTGATGCACGGTCGACTCCCCTCGCAGTGGCTGCCTTTAACTCAGCAAAGGCTTTCGACCGTGTGTGTTGGGCCTTCCTCTGGGAGGTCCTGAGAGTAATGGGTTTTTGCCCAGTTTTCATTCAGACACTAATCAACTGCTATCAGGGTGCCTCAGCAGTGATTTTGCTTAATGGTTTTGTGACGTCGAGTTTTGATATTTCAAGGGGAACAAGGCAGGGTTGCCCCATCTTGCCCTTACTTTTCAATCTTTATATTGAACCCCTTGCCCAGGCAATAAGACTCAACAAATCAATTCTCTCGTTCAGTGTCCATTCTTACAGCAGCAAGCTTGCCCTCTATGCGGACGACCTGCTGCTATACACTGATAACCCTGCCGAGGTACTCCCAAGAGTGGAGGCCCTTCTTGAGGAGTTCTGCCTATATTCAGGCTACCTTGCAAACTCCTCCAAAATAGATGTAATGATGTGGAATGTCGACAATTGGACTGGTAAGATAAACAGCAAATTTAGATATCTGGGTATCACGATCATGAATAAATTAGATGATATTCCGAAGGCTAACCTTAAGAGGATATCTCGGGAGATTGATCGCATGTTTTTAAGATGGGCTAATCTACCTCTTACAATTTATGGCAGGGTAAACCTGGTTAAAATGGTTGTCTTGCCAAAATGAACGTACCTTTTCAGTACCATTCCTCTAGAGTGTCCGCAAAAAGAAATAGACAAAATACAAAGTAAAATAGGAACTTTTATTTGGTCTAACAAAATGGCTCGGCTCTCATGGAAAAAATTAAACACAAACTTCAGAAAGGTGGCCTGGCACTTCCGGTTATATACTCTGGTACTCATATGCTTTCCAGTTAAAAACATTCGGGCTCTACTTTCTATGGCAGGGGGATCCAACTGGGGGAAGATTTTAACCGAGATGGTGGCTTTTGAAGGTGGCGGAGAGGGTTTTTTGCATAAGTTTGGTGCACCCAGATTTTTTAAGAAGGTCTGTTTGAAGGTCTTGACAGCTTCATTGAACTTGTGGTACAGGCTTAAGAAAATATGGGGATAGGGTATTACTCCGATTTAGCCCCAATCTGGGATTCACCGTGGCTTCATGGCTGTTTAAGGGATAGCCTAGCACTCCCCATTAAGAAAGCTGGTCTTAGGTTTTGGTCTGACCTCGTATCCACCGATGGGATGCACCCCTGGGAGGTTTTAATGTTAAAAGTTGGGGATTTCCTTTCAAGATTTAAATATCTGCGGAGAAATCGCACATTGGGGGAAATTGGGAAATCGGGCTTCAATGCAGGAATACTCACCTTATAAAAAAGGAGGTCGGTTTCTGGTACAGGAAAATGTTGGAAGTGAGCGAAATAGCGGGCCCTTTACAGCACTCAGTCTGAAACACATCAGTTATGGAGACTGTGGCTCCAGAATTGTTTGAGCCCTCTCTGCAGATGCTATACAAAGTAGTTAAACCTGCATCCTTAAAGAAGAACCATTTTTATGTAATCAATAGGTTATACTACACCCCCAAGAAAATTAGCTACATTTGCACCCCTCGCCTCTTCAAAGTGTTCTAGATGTGACTCCATCCAGGCTGATGATCTGCATATATTCTATGAGTGTGGGGTTTTAAATGGGTATTGGCAAAACGTAGAGTGTGCGCTTGGTGCCATCTTTAAAGTTAATTTTAAGGTGGAATTATCAATGATCATATTTGGTGTAGAAAACAACCCCCTGCCCGTATTGGCTGTTGGACAGAAAGGTCTATTAATGTATTTGATTTTAATCGCCCGAAGAGAGATCTACAGGCTATGGAAGGATCCATCCCCCCGCTCTATGAGAACTTGTTACGGACCGCTTTGGCTATGGCCCAGCTGAACTCGGGTCACTTGGTCAGTGACGAGTCTAGTATTTGGACACAGCTTCTATATTGGGGTAAATAAATTAGGCTGATTTAAGATCTAAGTCCAATCATGACACCATGCTTTGTACAAAAAAAACTGGCCTGGTCAGCCCATAGCTAATGCAATAGCAGAAACCCCGGGCGTCCAAGATAGAAGGCTAGTTTCTAGCTTATATTTGCAGAAACTCCATGGTGAGATGAGGACAAAAAAATAATTAATTGCATCTACCACACTTGGGAAGTGGGACCTGAGGGAGAAATCCCTACCAACCCTTTGTCTTTCTGCCAGTGTATGTGGCATACACATGTAGAGATGCACTCTTCAATTGATGCAGCTCAGAACCTTACACAAGCATCAGGACTGGCTTGCTTGAGAAATGCCCACAATATCACTGGACACATTCAGGGAAACCACAATAGCAAATACATTGAAGGCTGCTGGGATCTTGACATAGGCTGAGATGGCATGGGAGTGGCATGTCTCAGAGTGAAGATCCTGCTCCCACTCACAAGCCATGTCCACGATGACATCAGGGGAAAAAGGTATCTGGACCTAACATCTTGTCTGGACATTTCAAAGAGGTTAATCCTTTACCTGAAAATCCTATTCTTGTCTTCCTCCTTCTCTTCAAAACATTCTGTGGCATCCCAAGAGACAAACCAACAAACACATTTAACAACATCTTGTAAGGTCAAAAAGCGTTTGTGTGTGGTAACTCTGAATTTATGTATACTGGCATTGGCTAACAACTTTCATCTACAGCTGGGTAGGAGGATGGTGGGGAATGACAGGTGTGTGTGGTGTGCTTGGGAGAAAATTAGAAGTCTGAGCTTCAATCAGAGGTTTTTACTTGTGTTTTACATTCACATTTGGGCTGTTTGTGGAAGGCATTACATGACATATAACTAACATTTAATTGTGCAACTGTAGTAGGGATGTGGTATCATTCAAACTGGGGTGTTCTTATTGCCACTTGATGGGTCACATGTATAGGCTCCTGGTATTGTTTCATATATGATATTTGTAGACGGTTGTAGTGGGGTATGTTTTTGTCATCCCATTTACCCCTCCAATACAGTCCTACACATACAATTCAATTTCAAATCTTTATTTCGATCATAAAAGATCATAAAAGATATACACAGTATACAATAATCATTAAAACGCCATAAAAACCCGATAAGAACAGTAAATGAATATGCTAATACAATACAAGTCTAAAATGGATGAGCCCAAATGCAAGGGAGGAAAAAGAAGTGTTCACAATGTTGTGGTGCCCTTGATTATTCGGGTGCGTGCCAGCCACATTGCAGTCAAGAATTTTGCAATAGCAAACATTGTTGGCGGAGATAAATCCGATTTTAATACTCTATAGGCCGGAGCATATGTTCTAAAGCCCAAGTTTTTTAGATGAGAGACCAACCAATGTCTCATAATTCAGGTATAGGCTCCACAGAACAGGATCACATGTAAGTCATTCTCCAATTTATAAGCACATGCCGGACACGCCCCTGTTTCCGACCCACCCACCCAGGCCTTTGTGAAGGACCTTAGAGGGAGAGACCCATACCTCCATTGCAGGAAGAGCTTCCTTGTAAGCACCGGAGTTATGCCATCCAGGACCCATTCAAGGCTATACGAGTCTTTGATTTTAATGAAGAAATCTGTTAAGGACCCCTCCCGAGTGGTATCCAGTGTTTTTTGAAGCATGTAATTATAAAACAGACTGGACAGTGCTTTTCTGGGCATCCTCGTGCACGCGCTTTCGGGATCCGACCATAGGTCAGGCACTCCAAGAGTCTCACACATTCTCCTTATGTACTTTAGCCAGGGAATTTTGGTGGCATTAGGTAGCTTGAGAAATTCCTGCAACTCCGATCTGTAGATAGTGAGATCCTGGCTGCTCCAGAGACGGCGCCAGTAGATCAGAGGTTTGAGGCCCAGTTCTTCCGTAATAGGTCTCAAACCCAGGTCTAGTCTCAGTGGGAGAAGTGGAGTACTTGGGGGGAGAGCCACCAACTGTCTGATGAATTTATTTTCTATGCTTTGAATGGTGTGTGTCGAAGTGTGGCCCCACAACTCAGCTCTGTAGGTAATTCCCCCCCGAGCCTGGGCTTTATAAATCTGGATGTTATGTTAAACACAAAGGGTTGAACCCAATAAAGTCAAGGGACCTGGGTAATTTAGTGGTATATAGGGAAGGGGTCCCAGACAAAGCAACAAAATTCACAATTTTAAATAAACCTTTACAAAACAGATAAATCAATGCAAAAAGATTTATTTCAAATTTTGCATTCTAACCATTCATTGGTTGCATTTCATCAATAACACATTACAAAAATTCTTATCTATGTGCCCACATACACAACAGGGAGGGGGGTGAAGTGAGGGAAAGTGCCAAAGTTTTTAAAAAGGATAAAGAAATGATCAAATTCGTTCGTGATACGGATATATCCAAATTCAAAAAAACACAAAAGTTCACGTGATTCCTTGAGAACAAGGTCCACAATACTATGCTCATATAGAGTCCATCATAAAATTCCTTTAGACCACCTAGCTCCCCAGCAGCTGCTTTAGTCTAGCTTGGGGGTAGGAGTTGGTGGAGAGATTAGCGTCTACGTTTCGACCCGCTTAGCACGTAGGATGTTCGTCCTTACAACGGGGTCTTCTTCAGGACGGGAAGGTTGTGGGTGGGCAACCTCCTAAAAAAACATTTAAAAAATCATTTAGTACGCAACTACCTTGTTATACCATACGAGGTAGGTGGATATTTAAAGGAATTAATTTATAGGTCAGGAAGGGAAAGGGCATGTTGTCTGCTGTCCACTGTACAAATCGACTGTGGGTAACTACGATTGGAGTGAACATCCATAGTCATTTAAAATGCAACTCACCTAACATACACAGGAAGCTGAACCAGATGCGAGTCTTGATCCAGATGATTCCCAAACCTTAAGGGTATGTTCCTAGGTGAAAATCATACAAAAAATTAGTGGGTCCTGCATAGGCCGTCCAGAAATGTCTCGCACAACCCAACTCGGGTTTGCTTTGACGTGAAAGCTAACACTGGGATTTGCCGGATATTGTTGGCCAACCTACCTATTAGCAAATATGATGGCGATGGCCAGGGGGTACTCCTGCCTGGATCTATCTTAAAACGGGATTAGATTCAACCGTAGGGCCATCAGTGTGTCACCAGACAGTCTGTTGTAGAGTATGAATCAAAAAGTTCAAAAACACCACATATTGTATCCTTATTAGCCAATAATTGCGTGTACTATAAATGGGGGCTAATACTGACTCGGCTACACGTACCTCTAATTGTTGGGTGGCTTGGCTATATTGAGAAAACAGCTATGATGCTGGCAGGTGAAGATAAAGTCTGAAGGGTGATTGACTCAATTGCCTGCTAGTCCAAAGAAAAAAACCCCAATGCCATTATTGTCATGGAAGAATCACAAGGACTTTCCTTAGATAGATGGCTACATTCCACAAATATACTGCACCTTAAATTTCAAAACAAACTCGGGATAGTTCGATATCACGTTCTCATCACTAGTGGAGCCCTACAGCAAAATGATGACAACGTTAGTCACAGTCCACCTATCAATTGAAGACATTCAGGGGCCGGTGGAAAACAAAGATCTCACCTGGAGACTCGGTACGTATTAACTGTTCGTGTACCCGACTAAGCTGATTAATCATTGGCTCCCAAAGGAATAAATCTGGAAATTCAAAACAGTTAGGCTGTTAGTCCCATGCATGTAATGCGCTGGCCGTAGTGTGTTAAACGGGGCATTTTCAAACTGGCGCTCACCTTCTTACTCGTCACAAAAATGAAGACTGGCGGCGGTGACCATCTGTAGAAAGTCAAAAAAGGGTGCAGACCGTATTAGAGGGACGTGACCCTATGCGTTGTGTCAGAATGATTGCCACACACTTGAGCAGCCTCTCACCTGACACCGCCGGTTCGATTTCCTAACTCCGTCGGGCCGTCCTTCTCCCCAGCTCAGAGTGCAAACAAACTTCCTGGTTCGAACACAGTGGGCGGGGCATTCTCCCGGAGTTTTAAAGGAAATAGAAGAGCGATTTTGTTTCCTTTGGAGCACCGATAGACGGGCATTCACCAGAGTGAAAAAACAATGTAAACCTATTTGTCTACACGCAGATAATATTGCTGTAGATTATTTAGAATGGAAGCGAAAGAACTTTTTATTATTATTGAATTGGTGGATTATTCACCCGAATTATCGGCCATAGTTCCTTAAATGAGGGTGCATCTAAAAACCATTTTTATATGGCAAAAAGTAGTTGAAAAAATTGCAGGGCAACATCATTGCTAGGTATAACATTCGTGCAGGGTCCCAGGACAGGTTGTGGCACCGATTAGCCACCAATGCTTAATTGTTATATTTCCAATCAACATGGATGTCATCTTACACAGTACCTTGTGCGAATTAAATTACACAGCATTTTGAGTTACCAATTAGCCCCAAGAAAGTGACATTTCATAAATGTATGCGACCGATCGCATATATACATAATGAAGACCCATCCGGGTCTAGAACTGCACCTTCATCGATAAAAATTGAATACATCATTAACACAGCAAAAGATGCAAAGTTCAATCACTAGTATACACGGACTACATCATAGTGCAGTACAATGCAAGGCAATTCGTGCCCAGAGTATGCCTTTGTGCCAGTATTAGACGTTAGAAATTGTTTATTATATATGCCAGAACACATATATGTATATCCTAGACTGTCGTAGCCTCCTTGTCTCAGCAGTGTTCATACATAAGCAACCATAGAGGAGTGCGCACAATGCTCGCAGGTTAGTGAAAAGCACTGCTCAACACGGTTGCTGAAAAACTCCAAAAGTAACCTTAAAGAGGACTGTCCAATTCAAAGGTTTGCCAACTGTACAAAACTGCTTTCGGATTCATTTAAACCCTCGGATACAGAGTTGAAGATATGAATCCATTTCAGTTCTCGAACATTCAATACAGTAGATACATCACCACCCCTGGGACCTAGTGACACATGTTCAAGGACTGCCCATTTGAGAGTTTCTGGCAGATGGTTTGCTTTTAGACAGTGTTCCACTAATGGTGCTCCCTGGGTTTTGCATCTTATGCGGCTGCAATGTGTCAGGAATCTCACTTTCACCCGTTGCTGGGTTTGACCAACATATATTAAATTGCACGGGCAGATAATCCCATAAATGACATTAGTGGTGTTGCAATTGGTGTGGGTCTTGTATGTGTGACGGTGGTTCTTGAATGTAAAGTCCTTCGATTGTATCGTTGAGGGACAAGCTTTACAGCTACCACATCTAAAATGCCCTACTATGGGAGGTTGTTTCCAACACGAGGCCAGGGTGGGAGTTTTGGGACATTCTAAGAAGGATGAAACCACATAGTCCTTCAGGCATCTAGCTTTCTTGAAAGCATGCATGGGTACCTCGGGAATTTCCAACTCCTTGCTAACTATACCCCAATGTTTGTTAATGGTTTTCTTTATTTCTTGACTTTTTGTAGAAAAAGTGGTTACACATATCATGCGTTTGCCTTTTCGGTCGATCCGTGAAGCGGGTTCAAGAAGTGAATCACGATTGTTAAACCATGCCCTTTTCCGTGATTGTTTGATCAACCGCTTGGGATAGCCTCTTTCAATTAGACGAGTCATCAGAATGTCCGACTGAGCCATATAATCTTCCTTCCTGCTGCAATTCCTCCTGACCCGGAGGAACTGCCCATGGGGTAAATTATCACGCAGACTGCGTGGGTGGTGGCTTGAATATAGTAATAGGGAATTCCGTTCGGACGGCTTCCTAAAAAGGGTGGTATATAGTTTTCCCTCTTCCGCTATTATACTGATATCCAAAAAATCTATCCTCATGTTACTGGCATGCATTGTAAATTGGATATCCGGGGATTGTAGGTTAAGCCATGAGTGGAAGCTGTTCAAATCATCCCTGTTTCCATTCCAAATGAATATAACGTCGTCAATATATCGCATCCACATGCGTATCTGCATTTGAAAAGGGTTGCTGACGTTCATGACGAAGGTGTTTTCATAAAAGGACATGAATAGAATTGCCAGATCCGGGGCAAAGGCTGCCCCCATTGCCACGCCCTTTGTCTGCAGGTAGAATACATTCTGGAAGGTGAAAAAATTCCTCATCATTGCTACTTTCAACAAAAGGATGATAAAACTGGTAGGTACTTGTACAGGGGCAGGCCGGCTGTCAAGAGCTAAAGTCGCCACAAATAATGCCTCCTCTTGGGGAATACTTGTATAAAGCGACACGATGTCGCATGTGACCAATAGTTCCTCTTCAGGGTTGAAAGGTTCAGCATCTACCAGATTGATGACATGGGTAGTGTCTCTAAGGTAAGTCGTAGTTCCTTCAGCTAGGGGTTTTAGGAAGAAATCCACATACCGACAGAGAGGTTCCAGGATGGAACCACACCCGGAGACAATCGGTCGCCCTGGGGGATTTTGGATGTCTTTGTGCACCTTAGGTAAGGTGTAGATGGTAGGGGTGCGTGGATGTTGCAGATTAAGATATTGGTATTCCTGATCTGTAAGGAACCCTTGTTGCAAACCCTCTTGTGTTATTCGTAGAATCTCAGCCGCCACATCCTTAGTGGGATCGGAGATCAGCTTGCGGTAACTAACGCCATCATTTAATTGGCGCCAAATTTCTTCTTTATATTTGGTGGTGTCTTGGATGATGATGGCACCCCCCTTATCCGCTGGTTTCACAACGATGTCACAGTTGGATTTCAAAGTCTCAAGGGCTGCTCTTTCTGTCTTCCTTATGTTATATTTCACATAGGTCCTCTCGCTCAAAATTCCCTTGACCTCATCGGTCACAATGTTCTCATAGG
Source organism: Lissotriton helveticus (assembly GCF_964261635.1). Taxonomy (NCBI): domain Eukaryota; kingdom Metazoa; phylum Chordata; class Amphibia; order Caudata; family Salamandridae; genus Lissotriton; species Lissotriton helveticus. The sequence continues at coordinate 1,297,337,194 of NC_136063.1, read as the reverse complement.
CCAATATTTGATGGCTCATAGTGTTGGCCGAGGGCACAAAAGTAGACGGCGGGCGAAAGCCAGTGGCAGATTTCATCTGGAAAGGTGGTCTATTCTTGAAGAAATAATGTAATCTGATCTTCCTAAAGAATTTAGCAAGTTCCATCAGGGTGTTAAAGCAGTTGGGTGGGGTCGTAGGAACGAAAGACAGGCCACGTCCTAGGACCTTCAACTCTTCATCCGTGAGTTGTTGAGATGATATATTTATCACAGGTGTCTCGATGTTGTTTACCACCTGTAGTTCTTGCGTCTGGTTGAACGCTCGCCGTGTTCCTCCGGAGGAAAACGGACTTGTTTCATCCCACGACCTCTGGCACTCTCGTTGTCCCATGTCTGTTGACCCTGCTGGCCCCGTCCGGAGCCGCGATTCCAGTTGTTGCCTCGACCGCGAGGTGGTCTCCAAGTGCCTTGGTCTAAAAAAGAACTCGGTTGGTACTGCTGCTGGTAATTCTCCTGGTACCCGTAAGCTCCGCTGGTGCCTGCCTGATCTGAGTCCTCCCCAGAGCTGTAGGATGAGTCGGAGAAATTTGTGAACCGTCCTCTGTATCTGCCACCTCTGTAGCCCCGGTTCGTGAAACGACCTTGTTGGTCCTGTCGATAGTAGTCGTCAGAGAGATAAGGATATGTCTTCTTTTTATCATAGAACTTCAGATCTTTTGCTAGCTTTTCCAGCTTTTTCTTGATGGTAGTGGTCTCGAAGTCCTGTAATGTAGCTACCAGCTTGGATAGGGCCTCTTTGGAATTGGTAAGAGTGCTATCCCCCGCAATAGTGGCCTTCAATTCTGCAATCTGTTTGGTCAGGGATGTGACCTGTTCGGCAGCAGTTTCTATGCCGAGCACCATCCAATGTCGCGAACAATTGTTCGCGACAAAACTAAAACCCTCCCGAAATTTGGGGATATCAACAAAGATAGCAGGCTCTACTCGTACTTGTAAACCTGCAGGGATGATATTAGATTGGAGGCACTGTGCAAGGAAGTGACCATGTAACTTAGTGCGTATTAATTTCTTTTCTAACCTCTCGAGCTGGGAAACTTTATCATTGAGGGTAATGTCAACAATAGGTGTACTCGCTGACAGGAAATTGTGGGCTGGATCATGAAGTAGTTGATCTATATATGCTTCAGTGTATGTGAGTATTTCCTTATCTACCATAGTTGTAAATCATAGAAGGAAATTAGGAAAAATTTCGTGAGACTTATTGACAACAGACCTAGTGACCTCCAAAGGGAGGTGGGATAACCTCACCGGCCAGCGCCGGTACAGACAATGTTAAACACAAAGGGTTGAACCCAATAAAGTCAAGGGACCTGGGTAATTTAGTGGTATATAGGGAAGGGGTCCCAGACAAAGCAACAAAATTCACAATTTTAAATAAACCTTTACAAAACAGATAAATCAATGCAAAAAGATTTATTTCAAATTTTGCATTCTAACCATTCATTGGTTGCATTTCATCAATAACACATTACAAAAATTCTTATCTATGTGCCCACATACACAACAGGGAGGGGGGTGAAGTGAGGGAAAGTGCCAAAGTTTTTAAAAAGGATAAAGAAATGATCAAATTCGTTCGTGATACGGATATATCCAAATTCAAAAAAACACAAAAGTTCACGTGATTCCTTGAGAACAAGGTCCACAATACTATGCTCATATAGAGTCCATCATAAAATTCCTTTAGACCACCTAGCTCCCCAGCAGCTGCTTTAGTCTAGCTTGGGGGTAGGAGTTGGTGGAGAGATTAGCGTCTACGTTTCGACCCGCTTAGCACGTAGGATGTTCGTCCTTACAACGGGGTCTTCTTCAGGACGGGAAGGTTGTGGGTGGGCAACCTCCTAAAAAAACATTTAAAAAATCATTTAGTACGCAACTACCTTGTTATACCATACGAGGTAGGTGGATATTTAAAGGAATTAATTTATAGGTCAGGAAGGGAAAGGGCATGTTGTCTGCTGTCCACTGTACAAATCGACTGTGGGTAACTACGATTGGAGTGAACATCCATAGTCATTTAAAATGCAACTCACCTAACATACACAGGAAGCTGAACCAGATGCGAGTCTTGATCCAGATGATTCCCAAACCTTAAGGGTTGGAGTTTTTCAGCAACCGTGTTGAGCAGTGCTTTTCACTAACCTGCGAGCATTGTGCGCACTCCTCTATGGTTGCTTATGTATGAACACTGCTGAGACAAGGAGGCTACGACAGTCTAGGATATACATATATGTGTTCTGGCATATATAATAAACAATTTCTAACGTCTAATACTGGCACAAAGGCATACTCTGGGCACGAATTGCCTTGCATTGTACTGCACTATGATGTAGTCCGTGTATACTAGTGATTGAACTTTGCATCTTTTGCTGTGTTAATGATGTATTCAATTTTTATCGATGAAGGTGCAGTTCTAGACCCGGATGGGTCTTCATTATGTATATATGCGATCGGTCGCATACATTTATGAAATGTCACTTTCTTGGGGCTAATTGGTAACTCAAAATGCTGTGTAATTTAATTCGCACAAGGTACTGTGTAAGATGACATCCATGTTGATTGGAAATATAACAATTAAGCATTGGTGGCTAATCGGTGCCACAACCTGTCCTGGGACCCTGCACGAATGTTATACCTAGCAATGATGTTGCCCTGCAATTTTTTCAACTACTTTTTGCCATATAAAAATGGTTTTTAGATGCACCCTCATTTAAGGAACTATGGCCGATAATTCGGGTGAATAATCCACCAATTCAATAATAATAAAAAGTTCTTTCGCTTCCATTCTAAATAATCTACAGCAATATTATCTGCGTGTAGACAAATAGGTTTACATTGTTTTTTCACTCTGGTGAATGCCCGTCTATCGGTGCTCCAAAGGAAACAAAATCGCTCTTCTATTTCCTTTAAAACTCCGGGAGAATGCCCCGCCCACTGTGTTCGAACCAGGAAGTTTGTTTGCACTCTGAGCTGGGGAGAAGGACGGCCCGACGGAGTTAGGAAATCGAACCGGCGGTGTCAGGTGAGAGGCTGCTCAAGTGTGTGGCAATCATTCTGACACAACGCATAGGGTCACGTCCCTCTAATACGGTCTGCACCCTTTTTTGACTTTCTACAGATGGTCACCGCCGCCAGTCTTCATTTTTGTGACGAGTAAGAAGGTGAGCGCCAGTTTGAAAATGCCCCGTTTAACACACTACGGCCAGCGCATTACATGCATGGGACTAACAGCCTAACTGTTTTGAATTTCCAGATTTATTCCTTTGGGAGCCAATGATTAATCAGCTTAGTCGGGTACACGAACAGTTAATACGTACCGAGTCTCCAGGTGAGATCTTTGTTTTCCACCGGCCCCTGAATGTCTTCAATTGATAGGTGGACTGTGACTAACGTTGTCATCATTTTGCTGTAGGGCTCCACTAGTGATGAGAACGTGATATCGAACTATCCCGAGTTTGTTTTGAAATTTAAGGTGCAGTATATTTGTGGAATGTAGCCATCTATCTAAGGAAAGTCCTTGTGATTCTTCCATGACAATAATGGCATTGGGGTTTTTTTCTTTGGACTAGCAGGCAATTGAGTCAATCACCCTTCAGACTTTATCTTCACCTGCCAGCATCATAGCTGTTTTCTCAATATAGCCAAGCCACCCAACAATTAGAGGTACGTGTAGCCGAGTCAGTATTAGCCCCCATTTATAGTACACGCAATTATTGGCTAATAAGGATACAATATGTGGTGTTTTTGAACTTTTTGATTCATACTCTACAACAGACTGTCTGGTGACACACTGATGGCCCTACGGTTGAATCTAATCCCGTTTTAAGATAGATCCAGGCAGGAGTACCCCCTGGCCATCGCCATCATATTTGCTAATAGGTAGGTTGGCCAACAATATCCGGCAAATCCCAGTGTTAGCTTTCACGTCAAAGCAAACCCGAGTTGGGTTGTGCGAGACATTTCTGGACGGCCTATGCAGGACCCACTAATTTTTTGTATGATTTTCACCTAGGAACATACCCTTAAGGTTTGGGAATCATCTGGATCAAGACTCGCATCTGGTTCAGCTTCCTGTGTATGTTAGGTGAGTTGCATTTTAAATGACTATGGATGTTCACTCCAATCGTAGTTACCCACAGTCGATTTGTACAGTGGACAGCAGACAACATGCCCTTTCCCTTCCTGACCTATAAATTAATTCCTTTAAATATCCACCTACCTCGTATGGTATAACAAGGTAGTTGCGTACTAAATGATTTTTTAAATGTTTTTTTAGGAGGTTGCCCACCCACAACCTTCCCGTCCTGAAGAAGACCCCGTTGTAAGGACGAACATCCTACGTGCTAAGCGGGTCGAAACGTAGACGCTAATCTCTCCACCAACTCCTACCCCCAAGCTAGACTAAAGCAGCTGCTGGGGAGCTAGGTGGTCTAAAGGAATTTTATGATGGACTCTATATGAGCATAGTATTGTGGACCTTGTTCTCAAGGAATCACGTGAACTTTTGTGTTTTTTTGAATTTGGATATATCCGTATCACGAACGAATTTGATCATTTCTTTATCCTTTTTAAAAACTTTGGCACTTTCCCTCACTTCACCCCCCTCCCTGTTGTGTATGTGGGCACATAGATAAGAATTTTTGTAATGTGTTATTGATGAAATGCAACCAATGAATGGTTAGAATGCAAAATTTGAAATAAATCTTTTTGCATTGATTTATCTGTTTTGTAAAGGTTTATTTAAAATTGTGAATTTTGTTGCTTTGTCTGGGACCCCTTCCCTATATACCACTAAATTACCCAGGTCCCTTGACTTTATTGGGTTCAACCCTTTGTGTTTAACATTGTCTGTACCGGCGCTGGCCGGTGAGGTTATCCCACCTCCCTTTGGAGGTCACTAGGTCTGTTGTCAATAAGTCTCACGAAATTTTTCCTAATTTCCTTCTATGATTTACAACTATGGTAGATAAGGAAATACTCACATACACTGAAGCATATATAGATCAACTACTTCATGATCCAGCCCACAATTTCCTGTCAGCGAGTACACCTATTGTTGACATTACCCTCAATGATAAAGTTTCCCAGCTCGAGAGGTTAGAAAAGAAATTAATACGCACTAAGTTACATGGTCACTTCCTTGCACAGTGCCTCCAATCTAATATCATCCCTGCAGGTTTACAAGTACGAGTAGAGCCTGCTATCTTTGTTGATATCCCCAAATTTCGGGAGGGTTTTAGTTTTGTCGCGAACAATTGTTCGCGACATTGGATGGTGCTCGGCATAGAAACTGCTGCCGAACAGGTCACATCCCTGACCAAACAGATTGCAGAATTGAAGGCCACTATTGCGGGGGATAGCACTCTTACCAATTCCAAAGAGGCCCTATCCAAGCTGGTAGCTACATTACAGGACTTCGAGACCACTACCATCAAGAAAAAGCTGGAAAAGCTAGCAAAAGATCTGAAGTTCTATGATAAAAAGAAGACATATCCTTATCTCTCTGACGACTACTATCGACAGGACCAACAAGGTCGTTTCACGAACCGGGGCTACAGAGGTGGCAGATACAGAGGACGGTTCACAAATTTCTCCGACTCATCCTACAGCTCTGGGGAGGACTCAGATCAGGCAGGCACCAGCGGAGCTTACGGGTACCAGGAGAATTACCAGCAGCAGTACCAACCGAGTTCTTTTTTAGACCAAGGCACTTGGAGACCACCTCGCGGTCGAGGCAACAACTGGAATCGCGGCTCCGGACGGGGCCAGCAGGGTCAACAGACATGGGACAACGAGAGTGCCAGAGGTCGTGGGATGAAACAAGTCCGTTTTCCTCCGGAGGAACACGGCGAGCGTTCAACCAGACGCAAGAACTACAGGTGGTAAACAACATCGAGACACCTGTGATGAATATATCATCTCAACAACTCACGGATGAAGAGTTGAAGGTCCTAGGACGTGGCCTGTCTTTCGTTCCTACGACCCCACCCAACTGCTTTAACACCCTGATGGAACTTGCTAAATTCTTTAGGAAGATCAGATTACATTATTTCTTCAAGAATAGACCACCTTTCCAGATGAAATCTGCCACTGGCTTTCGCCCGCCGTCTACTTTTGTGCCCTCGGCCAACACTATGAGCCATCAAATATTGGCCTATGAGAACATTGTGACCGATGAGGTCAAGGGAATTTTGAGCGAGAGGACCTATGTGAAATATAACATAAGGAAGACAGAAAGAGCAGCCCTTGAGACTTTGAAATCCAACTGTGACATCGTTGTGAAACCAGCGGATAAGGGGGGTGCCATCATCATCCAAGACACCACCAAATATAAAGAAGAAATTTGGCGCCAATTAAATGATGGCGTTAGTTACCGCAAGCTGATCTCCGATCCCACTAAGGATGTGGCGGCTGAGATTCTACGAATAACACAAGAGGGTTTGCAACAAGGGTTCCTTACAGATCAGGAATACCAATATCTTAATCTGCAACATCCACGCACCCCTACCATCTACACCTTACCTAAGGTGCACAAAGACATCCAAAATCCCCCAGGGCGACCGATTGTCTCCGGGTGTGGTTCCATCCTGGAACCTCTCTGTCGGTATGTGGATTTCTTCCTAAAACCCCTAGCTGAAGGAACTACGACTTACCTTAGAGACACTACCCATGTCATCAATCTGGTAGATGCTGAACCTTTCAACCCTGAAGAGGAACTATTGGTCACATGCGACATCGTGTCGCTTTATACAAGTATTCCCCAAGAGGAGGCATTATTTGTGGCGACTTTAGCTCTTGACAGCCGGCCTGCCCCTGTACAAGTACCTACCAGTTTTATCATCCTTTTGTTGAAAGTAGCAATGATGAGGAATTTTTTCACCTTCCAGAATGTATTCTACCTGCAGACAAAGGGCGTGGCAATGGGGGCAGCCTTTGCCCCGGATCTGGCAATTCTATTCATGTCCTTTTATGAAAACACCTTCGTCATGAACGTCAGCAACCCTTTTCAAATGCAGATACGCATGTGGATGCGATATATTGACGACGTTATATTCATTTGGAATGGAAACAGGGATGATTTGAACAGCTTCCACTCATGGCTTAACCTACAATCCCCGGATATCCAATTTACAATGCATGCCAGTAACATGAGGATAGATTTTTTGGATATCAGTATAATAGCGGAAGAGGGAAAACTATATACCACCCTTTTTAGGAAGCCGTCCGAACGGAATTCCCTATTACTATATTCAAGCCACCACCCACGCAGTCTGCGTGATAATTTACCCCATGGGCAGTTCCTCCGGGTCAGGAGGAATTGCAGCAGGAAGGAAGATTATATGGCTCAGTCGGACATTCTGATGACTCGTCTAATTGAAAGAGGCTATCCCAAGCGGTTGATCAAACAATCACGGAAAAGGGCATGGTTTAACAATCGTGATTCACTTCTTGAACCCGCTTCACGGATCGACCGAAAAGGCAAACGCATGATATGTGTAACCACTTTTTCTACAAAAAGTCAAGAAATAAAGAAAACCATTAACAAACATTGGGGTATAGTTAGCAAGGAGTTGGAAATTCCCGAGGTACCCATGCATGCTTTCAAGAAAGCTAGATGCCTGAAGGACTATGTGGTTTCATCCTTCTTAGAATGTCCCAAAACTCCCACCCTGGCCTCGTGTTGGAAACAACCTCCCATAGTAGGGCATTTTAGATGTGGTAGCTGTAAAGCTTGTCCCTCAACGATACAATCGAAGGACTTTACATTCAAGAACCACCGTCACACATACAAGACCCACACCAATTGCAACACCACTAATGTCATTTATGGGATTATCTGCCCGTGCAATTTAATATATGTTGGTCAAACCCAGCAACGGGTGAAAGTGAGATTCCTGACACATTGCAGCCGCATAAGATGCAAAACCCAGGGAGCACCATTAGTGGAACACTGTCTAAAAGCAAACCATCTGCCAGAAACTCTCAAATGGGCAGTCCTTGAACATGTGTCACTAGGTCCCAGGGGTGGTGATGTATCTACTGTATTGAATGTTCGAGAACTGAAATGGATTCATATCTTCAACTCTGTATCCGAGGGTTTAAATGAATCCGAAAGCAGTTTTGTACAGTTGGCAAACCTTTGAATTGGACAGTCCTCTTTAAGGTTACTTTTGGAGTTTTTCAGCAACCGTGTTGAGCAGTGCTTTTCACTAACCTGCGAGCATTGTGCGCACTCCTCTATGGTTGCTTATGTATGAACACTGCTGAGACAAGGAGGCTACGACAGTCTAGGATATACATATATGTGTTCTGGCATATATAATAAACAATTTCTAACGTCTAATACTGGCACAAAGGCATACTCTGGGCACGAATTGCCTTGCATTGTACTGCACTATGATGTAGTCCGTGTATACTAGTGATTGAACTTTGCATCTTTTGCTGTGTTAATGATGTATTCAATTTTTATCGATGAAGGTGCAGTTCTAGACCCGGATGGGTCTTCATTATGTATATATGCGATCGGTCGCATACATTTATGAAATGTCACTTTCTTGGGGCTAATTGGTAACTCAAAATGCTGTGTAATTTAATTCGCACAAGGTACTGTGTAAGATGACATCCATGTTGATTGGAAATATAACAATTAAGCATTGGTGGCTAATCGGTGCCACAACCTGTCCTGGGACCCTGCACGAATGTTATACCTAGCAATGATGTTGCCCTGCAATTTTTTCAACTACTTTTTGCCATATAAAAATGGTTTTTAGATGCACCCTCATTTAAGGAACTATGGCCGATAATTCGGGTGAATAATCCACCAATTCAATAATAATAAAAAGTTCTTTCGCTTCCATTCTAAATAATCTACAGCAATATTATCTGCGTGTAGACAAATAGGTTTACATTGTTTTTTCACTCTGGTGAATGCCCGTCTATCGGTGCTCCAAAGGAAACAAAATCGCTCTTCTATTTCCTTTAAAACTCCGGGAGAATGCCCCGCCCACTGTGTTCGAACCAGGAAGTTTGTTTGCACTCTGAGCTGGGGAGAAGGACGGCCCGACGGAGTTAGGAAATCGAACCGGCGGTGTCAGGTGAGAGGCTGCTCAAGTGTGTGGCAATCATTCTGACACAACGCATAGGGTCACGTCCCTCTAATACGGTCTGCACCCTTTTTTGACTTTCTACAGATGGTCACCGCCGCCAGTCTTCATTTTTGTGACGAGTAAGAAGGTGAGCGCCAGTTTGAAAATGCCCCGTTTAACACACTACGGCCAGCGCATTACATGCATGGGACTAACAGCCTAACTGTTTTGAATTTCCAGATTTATTCCTTTGGGAGCCAATGATTAATCAGCTTAGTCGGGTACACGAACAGTTAATACGTACCGAGTCTCCAGGTGAGATCTTTGTTTTCCACCGGCCCCTGAATGTCTTCAATTGATAGGTGGACTGTGACTAACGTTGTCATCATTTTGCTGTAGGGCTCCACTAGTGATGAGAACGTGATATCGAACTATCCCGAGTTTGTTTTGAAATTTAAGGTGCAGTATATTTGTGGAATGTAGCCATCTATCTAAGGAAAGTCCTTGTGATTCTTCCATGACAATAATGGCATTGGGGTTTTTTTCTTTGGACTAGCAGGCAATTGAGTCAATCACCCTTCAGACTTTATCTTCACCTGCCAGCATCATAGCTGTTTTCTCAATATAGCCAAGCCACCCAACAATTAGAGGTACGTGTAGCCGAGTCAGTATTAGCCCCCATTTATAGTACACGCAATTATTGGCTAATAAGGATACAATATGTGGTGTTTTTGAACTTTTTGATTCATACTCTACAACAGACTGTCTGGTGACACACTGATGGCCCTACGGTTGAATCTAATCCCGTTTTAAGATAGATCCAGGCAGGAGTACCCCCTGGCCATCGCCATCATATTTGCTAATAGGTAGGTTGGCCAACAATATCCGGCAAATCCCAGTGTTAGCTTTCACGTCAAAGCAAACCCGAGTTGGGTTGTGCGAGACATTTCTGGACGGCCTATGCAGGACCCACTAATTTTTTGTATGATTTTCACCTAGGAACATACCCTTAAGGTTTGGGAATCATCTGGATCAAGACTCGCATCTGGTTCAGCTTCCTGTGTATGTTAGGTGAGTTGCATTTTAAATGACTATGGATGTTCACTCCAATCGTAGTTACCCACAGTCGATTTGTACAGTGGACAGCAGACAACATGCCCTTTCCCTTCCTGACCTATAAATTAATTCCTTTAAATATCCACCTACCTCGTATGGTATAACAAGGTAGTTGCGTACTAAATGATTTTTTAAATGTTTTTTTAGGAGGTTGCCCACCCACAACCTTCCCGTCCTGAAGAAGACCCCGTTGTAAGGACGAACATCCTACGTGCTAAGCGGGTCGAAACGTAGACGCTAATCTCTCCACCAACTCCTACCCCCAAGCTAGACTAAAGCAGCTGCTGGGGAGCTAGGTGGTCTAAAGGAATTTTATGATGGACTCTATATGAGCATAGTATTGTGGACCTTGTTCTCAAGGAATCACGTGAACTTTTGTGTTTTTTTGAATTTGGATATATCCGTATCACGAACGAATTTGATCATTTCTTTATCCTTTTTAAAAACTTTGGCACTTTCCCTCACTTCACCCCCCTCCCTGTTGTGTATGTGGGCACATAGATAAGAATTTTTGTAATGTGTTATTGATGAAATGCAACCAATGAATGGTTAGAATGCAAAATTTGAAATAAATCTTTTTGCATTGATTTATCTGTTTTGTAAAGGTTTATTTAAAATTGTGAATTTTGTTGCTTTGTCTGGGACCCCTTCCCTATATACTTATAAATCTGGATGGCAGGTGCCAACGGGCAGAGTGGGGATTTGCTAGCGATTCTCGTGATACCTCCCGCCCTCTGCGATAGTTTCATACTAGCCTTTGTTGTGTGGGTCGACCATGTTAAATTTTGATTTAGAGTTATCCCAAGATATTCTATTGTATGTACCCTTTCCAAGCATGCTGAGCCCAGGCGGGGGTTTGGGCGATTACTGGCCTTTGGGTTGAGAATTATAAATTTAGTCTTTGCAGAATTGATTTCAAGCCCCCTTTCTGTGCAAAAACCTAGAAATCCATCTAGCACTTGCTGTAGCCCCATTGGTGATTTGGACAGCAGCAGGGTGTCATCCGCAAACATGATTGCGGGCACCCTGCTGCCGTTCAATTTTGGTGCATCGATGTTACTAATCCTCCTCAGGTGTTCTATCACCCCGTTCACAAAGAGGCAAAACAGGGTCGGGGCTAGCACACAACCCTGCCTCACCCCTCTGCGAACGGGGAACCTGTCAGTCAGCTTACCACCTTTCCCGCACCTGACTCGTGCATAGTTATCTTTGTGGAGTCTGGTTAGGATTACAAGGATGTCTCCCGGGACGCCCAACTCGGCCATTACCTCCCACAGTTTTGCCCTCGGAACCAGATCGAAAGCGGCACGTAGGTCCACAAAGACCGCATACAAAGTGCCGCCCTCGATCAATGCTGTCTTCCAATAGATGATATTTAGTCTAAATAATTGATCGACTGTGGAAACTCCTCTTCTAAATCCTGCTTGGAGTGGGCTCATGGTATCTGTCTCGTCCAACCAGGTCTGTAGCCTATTGAGTATTAACCTACCAAATAACTTCTGTGATACATCAATGAGGCTTATTGGGCGATAGTTGGCCGGAAGCAGGGGAGATCCCTTTTTGAATATCGGGACCACCTCCGCCCCCAGCCAAGTATCAGGTATTTCCATCCCCTCAAGGACTGCATTGAATATCAACAGAAGGTAGGGGGCCCAGATACCTGGTTCCTGTTTAAATAAATCTCCTGGGACCCCGTCCAGCCCTGGGGCCTTGCCGGAGGATAACCCTGCAATCGCCGCCCTTACCTCTTTTTCAGTAAAGGGCTTCGGAGCCTGGTTACTTTGTGGGATTTGGAGTGGGGATTCCAAGGATTCAGCCTCCAGGGCATAAAGGGACTGATAGTGGTTTTGCCATACACTCGGGGCAATATTTGGTTCAATTGCCGACGGAAGGTTTTCAGAAGCGTGGTTGACCACACGCCAAAATTTGCGGGAATCCCTGGTTGCTAGTGACTCAGAGAGCTTCTCCCAGTGTTGGAGATCCCATTCCGCCTTGGCATTTGCCACGAGTGGTGCACAGACATAATATCGACTCCAAAATATCGTTTGGACAGAATATCGAGTTTTAAATATCGTTTGGAGAAAATATCGACAGGACAGAATATCGACAGCCAAAATGTCGTTTTTAAGGTAAGTGAAGTAATATCGACTGTAAATAATATCGAAAGTAAAAAATATCGTTTTTTATATAATATGTAATTATTTATAGTGTTTTTATGTTATAATATGTGTGAAAAGTGTCATTTTATGTTATAATTATTTTTAATTAATGATTTTTTTTAAATTATTGTGTAATTTTATTCTGGAGCGGGTTGTGGGTTTATAGGGGAATAGGGTGGGAAGTAATTTAATTATTATTTATTAAATATGTAAATGTATTAATTGGTAGTAATATTTAATTAATTGGTAATTAAATAATATTTGTTAATTAATTAAAATGTAATTGGTAATTAATTTAATTTAATTGATTAATTGCTAATTATGTTAAATTAAAGGGGTATTTTTAGGGTTCAGGGTCAGTTTTTAGTTTTTGGGTAAAGGGGTATTTTTAGGGTTCAGGGTCAGTTTTTAGTTTTTGGGTAAAGGGGTATTTTTAGGGTTCAGGGTCAGTTTTTAGTTTTTGGGTAAAGGGGTATTTTAAGGGTTCAGGGTCAGTTTTTAGTTTTTGGGTAAAGGGGTATTTTTAGGGTTCAGGGTCAGATTTAGTTTTTGGGTAAAGGGGTATTTTAAGGGTTCAGGGTCAGTTTTTAGTTTTTGGGTAAAGGGGTATTTTTAGGGTTCAGGGTCAGTTTTTAGTTTTTGGGTAAAGGGGTATTTTTAGGGTTCAGGGTCAGTTTGGGGTTTTTGGGTAAAGGGGTATTTTTAGGGTTCAGGGTCAGTTTTTAGTTTTTGGGTAAAGGGGTATTTTTAGGGTTCAGGGTCAGTTTTTAGTTTTTGGGTAAAGGGGTATTTTTAGGGTTCAGGGTCAGTTTTGGGTTTTTGGGTAAAGGGTTTTTTTAGGGTTCAGGGTCAGTTTTGGGGTACAGGGGTACAGGGGTACAGTGTAAAAATAAAGTAAAATTAAATTTACATTAATTTAATTTAATGAAATCAAATTAAATTATTTTTAAATAATTTTAAATAATTTAAATAAAAAAAAATTATTATATACTTACCAATACTTACGTTGTAATGGTAGTGCGTTGTAAAAGTTGCGTTGTAACGTCATATATCCACTGTTGCACTCTTTGCAGTGGGAATAGTAATTTTTACTCTTTTGTATTTGTACGTTAATAATATTGGCTATTATTTAATTGAATTTTGTTACTATATATATATATGTTTTAAGAAATATGATTAAAAAAATATTATTTTTTTACTTTCATTAATTATTTAATTATTAAAAGTTATTTTAAGTATTGTTAATTATATTTTAGTAATTCATTTTTTATATTAATGTAATTAAACATTGTTTTTATTAAAGTCGATATTTTTTACAACTATATTTTTGTTAACGATATTTTGTACTCGATATTTTTGTACTTACCTGTTTGTACATACAAACTCGATATTTTGGTTGTAGATATTTTCTCGTCGATATTTTGGGTAGTCGATATTTTGGTAGTCGATATTATTTCAGTGATCCGCCACGAGTGTCTTGTACGCCTGCCTTCTGGCACGAATCTCTTCCCGAGATCCCCCCGCTTTAATTGTAAGCACAAGGTCACGCTTGGAATTACGGCATGTAGTATTGAACCAGGTATCTTTGTGTATTCCCCCGGTCCTAGAAGGTCCACTGCTAAACAGATCCACCTATAGGGTTTTAATTAAGTGTTCGTGTATACTCCAGAGCTGGCCTCTGTTTCCCGGGGTACTCAATGGCCCCCGCGAGGCAAATGCCTCTTCCAAAATTGGTGTAATCCTAGCATAGAGGATCGCTATCTTGTCGTCCCTGGCGGACAACTTCTCCCATCTTATTCTCCTTCTATTATTTTCTAGGAGATGTCCTGGCATGGCCCTCTGATCGTCCTGTACCCTGTCCTCGGTACGTAGGATGACATATTCAAATTCCAGGGCATTATGGTCGCTGTCTTCTCTGTCTATCACTCTAAAGTCTATAACCCGTTTCCAGGCAGATAGCTGTACAAGGAGATAGTCTAGTCTTGATTCTCTCCCTGTTTTATTATATGTGCATTTGCTCGGGATGTCAGATTTGACGCGGCCATTGCAAGCCCTGAGGCCATGTGTAAGGGTAAGTGTATTTATCTGTACGGCTAGTGGTGTCCATGCTCTCGGCGGGGGGGCCTCTGATGGAGGAACCTGCCAACTTGAGTCCTCCTCTAGGGAGGGTCCATCAAGTAGGCCCGGTAATGGCTCGAAGTGTGAATTAAAATCCCCCCCACCACATAGGGCGTACCCCCAGGAACAGCATCCAGGAAAGACGACAGTTCTTCTATGGTCTTTGAAACATTAGATATAGGGACTGGTCTAGAATAAATATTTATTATAAGTAGTTTGAGCAATCTGGGCCATTCCAAAAGGACGGCCAGTATGTCTTCTGAGTCCACAGCTTGACGTGTGGCTAGACAACCCAAGTGGGATGCCACCCAGATAGCGAGTCCTCCCGGTGGGCGACCCCTGCCTCCCCATTTTGCCGGTATCGCAAATACCTCAAAGCCCCGAAAGGTGTGCTCCTCCCTTGCCCAGGTCTCTTGAAACAGGCATACACTTTTGGAATCAATTAAGGCAGCCCACGATTGGGAGTCTATTTTGTTAGCCAATCCGGCTACATTCCATGACAACAAATTTAGAGTGTAATGATCTCTTAATTGGGTGTCATGCTGGGTGATCTCAAGTGTACCTGGATTTATCAGTGAGTTATTATGGTGTTTTGGGAGTACCCCCTGTGTGGGCCCTTGGCCACTGTGGTCGTTAGGTGATTCGGGTGCCATTACTACTCTATATTGGGGATCTCCTAGCTTTGTACGGGCGACGTGCACTTTCCCTTGGTTAGTGTTACGTGATATAGCGGGCAACTTGTCCCCACCGCCCTCTGTAATATTTGGAGTAGCTTGCCCATGGGAATGTGCCCTGCCTTTGGACTCGGACTGTCAATCCACCATTTCAAGGCAATCATATCGATTGAAAGTTGGGAAATAAGGGGCTGGTAATATCTAGGGGGCCAGGGTGCTTCTCGCTCTCGTCCACCCCTTCCCACCCCCCTCATGATGGCCGATTCCCAGCCCTCAGCCTCGCCATTTATCATTATCATAGCGTGCCCCGGTGCCATTCGTCTCTGGTGGTATGGGTCCCTCCTCCCTCCTTGATTGTACTCCCAATTCCCCAAGGATTCCTGGGGGCGGCCCCATCTCTGGTCGTTGGCTATATGCGTGTTTGATAGATTAAAAAATTAGAGAGGGAGCGGCTGGATGTTATTCTCCTCTTCACCCGGAATCCAACCACAGATATAAGAAACTGTTCCTGGTTCCTTAAAACTGACCAGTATGCAGTCGCCACTGATTGTTTTGGGGCTCTTCCCCACCCAGGAGACTCTTCTCGCCATAAGAATGTCGCTAGTCATGCCTCTAGGGAGTGGCCTGTATGTAGATAGCCAGTTTATAACCTTGTTTTTTAACGATGCCCCTGTTTCAATGGCTGCTGGTTTTAGTTCCGGTACCCCAGCCAGAATTACAGTGTATGTTCCTGCTTCTGGTGGTAAATTGACTGTTACAGTTTTTTGTGGTTTCTGTAATGTGGTGTTTGGGTGTTGGGAGTTGGTTTGTAAAGGGTTAGGAAGTGGAGTGGCTGTTGGCTGTGAATGTACTACGTCAGTGGGTATTGCTAATGGCTGTGGGCGTGAAGTGGGATTACTTGTTTTTACACCAGCCGCCTGCTGGGTAATGGGTTTTTGCTTGGGATTGGGGTTCAAGAGTTTGGCGGTTTCTATCCCCTTTTTCTTGATCAGGGTCTGAGCCTCCAGACCCTTTTTGGTCTTTGGATCCGCGCTTGCTATGGAACCGTTCTTCTCAGCTTTCCAACTATCCACAAACTGGGTAGTGGATTTCTCAATGTTGGTCAGCCTTGCTTCTATCCTAATCAGGTGAGCTTCTATGGGGCTAAGCAGGGACCTCAACAGTGTACCTATATCTGCGAGTGTGATATCCTCTCCAACTGACTCCAGGGTGTCATCCATTATGTGGGCTGGAGGTTCAGTGGGAACATTTACAGATGGCGCGGGCTCTGTTCTATCTTGTACAGGGGTCCCCTCTCTAGTATTGTCAGGTCTAGCCCTATCTTGTATGGTACCTAGTCTCGGTGTTTTGGCCTTCTTCTCTTTATTACATGGTCCCTCCATCTTCCTTTTTCGTATAGCCCCTTCCCTTGCTCCCCTGGCTCTACTTGGTGAGTCTACTGTGTCAAGGGTTGAGGTACTGGGTTTTTAAGAACCGGCACAGAACCGGTAACCCAGCGGTGTCAGGGTACACCCAGAGACCTCGGGTTCTTCCTGATCCAGACCACAGAAACTCAGAGTCTTCCAGGTGAAGTCAAAGATCGATTTATTGGCTGCAACCAAGGTAACAAGTGTCCTAGAAGTACAACACACGGGGAAGTATATTCTCAGGAGACTGCTCTAATTTACAAAGTCAGGCTTCTCTCTTTATACAGAATATTCAGCTTCAGGCATACATTCTTCGAATTTGCAATATATCATTTACAGGTTTTGGTTACAAAAGGAAAAGCAGAGTCATGATGACATATACATATTTCACGTCGTGCTGCCCACAACAAATCACCTGGCAAGGCCCAACATTTCATCAGATATCGGTGGACCCCCAATAAAACAGGCACCTCCCCACCATAAAGTAAGTGAAGCAAAAAGAGTAGAGACAGATGGGAGCAAGATACGGCATGTGTGCGCGCTGAAATGGTTTTATGGCTTGTTGAGCCTTGATGCTATCTTGTTCGGCCACTGGGAGGGGAACTGACCTAACGAGTTCGGCCTGGGGCAATGGTTCCAACTTGCACAGGTCATAGGAAAGTCGATTAAGGAGTACGTGTCCTTGTGGAATTGAATTCAGCTGGATTAAGGCCTATGTAAAGGGCAACACCTAAATGGAGGCGAAGGGTTTCAGAACGCAAATGATGATTTCGAGGTGAAATCGTCACTCGAATGTGCTGTAATTATATGTACATGGTGTGCTCGTCATTCTCGGTCTTTTGATACCAAATTCGTCATGTTTCAACGAAGTTTTAATTCTCGAGTCCAGAATGATTACATGAATCCAGAATCTTCAGAACCACAGGGTATGCAGTACCAACGGGGCTTCCTCCCTAAGTAAGTTTGGGGGTTGTGCTATTTGAGTCAGTGGGAGGTTCAGTAGGCTCATATCTTCCAGGTCACTTAAGGTTTCCTCTGAGAGGTCCAGATTGGCAGGTAACTGATCACCCCCACACGCCCCAGCCGGTGAACCATTTTCATCCAACCTTCCCTCAGGAGTCTTAGCTAGCGCTAATATACCCATAGATGATCTCCTGACCCACTCGATTTCCTCGGAGATACGTCTCTCTAGGACTGTGATATCTTCGATCAAGAGAGATCCCGCCTTGGCAAAGTAACTGTCAATTTTACCTTGGGCGGGTCCAGCCGCGACGGGTCCTGCCGCCGTCAGAGTAGTTTTGCTCCTGGTCTCCATGTTGCTCATTATAGAGCGGCTGTTATACGGCTTGGCTCAGTCCTGGGGCCAATACGTGAGCGAAGAGAACGGGCTTAAGGAGGGGGGGCCCGGTCCGGTCTCTCCCGACCTCGAACGGCCTCAAACGGCCCGCTCTTTGCCCGGTCTTTGCCTCGGGCACTCCCGCGCAGCGGGGTTCTCTGTTACTTATGGACGTGAGGATGTAGAAGTAAGGGTGGGGCGGGGCGGTCAGGGAGAGCGGGCCAGGTGTGTCGGCCTCGGGGTTGCCGGGACTCCTGGGAGAGCGAGTCCCGGTCCCGGCGCTCGCAGCCCTGCAGCCCTGTCCATCACCCAGCACAGAATCCAAACTCCGGTGTAAGCAGCTTTGACGATGCGGGACCCGCGAAGCGCGTTCCGCGAGGAGTAGTGGTTGTCCTTGTTAAAACAGCAGAGGTCTCTATTGGCGTCCCACGCACCAAACGGCAGGCAAAGTCTTTTAAAGAAGTAAGGGTGGGGCGGGGCGGTCAGGGAGAGCAGGCCAGGTATGTCAGCCTCGGGGTTGCCGGGACTCCTGGGAGGGCGAGTCCCGGTCCTGGCGCTCGCAGCCCTGCAGCCCTGTCAATCACCCAGCGCAGAATCCAAACTCCGGTGTAAGCAGCTTTGACGATGCGGGACCCGCGAAGCGGGTTCCGCGAGGAGTAGTGGTTGTCCTGGTTAAAACAGCAGAGGTCTCTATTGGCGTCCCACGCACCAAACAGCAGGCAAAGTCTTTTAAAGAAGTGAGGGTGGGGCGGTGCGGTCAGGGAGAGCGGGCCAGGTGTGTCGGCCTCGGGGTTGCCGGGACTCCTGGGAGAGCGAGTCCCGTTCCCGGCGGTCGCAGCCCTGCAGCCCTGTCAATCACCCAGCGCAGAATACAAACTCCGGTGTAAGCAGCTTTGACGATGCGGGACCCGCGAAGCGGGTTCCGCGAGGAGTAGTGGTTGTCCTGGTTAAAACAGCAGAGGTCTCTATTGGCGTCCCACGAACCAAACGGCAGGCAAAGTCTTTTAAAGAAGTAAGGGTGGGGCGGGGCGGTCAGGGAGAGCAGGCCAGGTATGTCGGCCTCGGGGTTAACGGGACTCTTGGGAGAGCGAGTCACGGTCCCGGCGCTCGCAGCCCTGTCAATCACCCAGCGCAGAATCCAAACTCCGGTGTAAGCAGCTTTGACGATGCGGGACCCGCGAAGCGGGTTCCGCGAGGAGTAGTGGTTGTCCTGGTTAAAACAGCAGAGGTCTCTATTGGCGTCCCACGCACCAAACGGCAGGCAAAGTCTTTTAAAGAAGTAAGGGTGAGGCGGGGCGGTCAGGGAGAGCGGGCCAGGTGTGTCGGCCTCGGGGTTGCCGGGACTCCTGGGAGAGCGAGTCCCGGTCCCGGCGCTCGCAGCCCTGCAGCCCTGTCAATCACCCAGCGCAGAATCCAAACTCCGGTGTAAGCAGCTTTGACGATGCGGGACCCGCGAAGCGGGTTCCGCGAGGAGTAGTGGTTGTCCTGGTTAAAACAGCAGAGGTCTCTGTTGGCGTCCCACGCACCAAACGGCAGGCAAAGTCTTTTAAAGAAGTAAGGGTGGGGCAGGGCGGTCAGGGAGAGCGGGCCAGGTATGTCGGCCTCGGGGTTGCCGGGACTCCTGGGAGAGCGAGTCCCGGTCCTGGCGATCGCAGCCCTGCAGCCCTGTCAATCACCCAGCGCAGAATCCAAACTCCGGTGTAAGCAGCTTTGACGATGCGGGACCCGCGAAGCGGGTTCCGCGAGGAGTAGTGGTTGTCCTGGTTAAAACAGCAGAGGTCTCTATTGGCGTCCCACGCACCAAAAGGCAGGCAAAGTCTTTTAAAGAAGTGAGGGTGGGGCGGGGCGGTCAGGGAGAGCGGGCCAGGTGTGTCGGCCTCGGGGTTGCCGGGACTCCTGGGAGAGCGAGTCCCGTTCCCGGCGGTCGCAGCCCTGCAGCCCTGTCAATCACCCAGCGCAGAATCCAAACTCCGGTGTAAGCAGCTTTGACGATGCGGGACCCGCGAAGCGGGTTCCGAGAGGAGTAGTGGTTGTCCTGGTTAAAACAGCAGAGGTCTCTATTGGCGTCCCACGCACCAAACGGCAGGCAAAGTCTTTTAAAGAAGTAAGGGTGGGGCGGGGCGGTCAGGGAGAGCGGGCCAGGTATGTCGGCCTCGGGGTTGCCGGGACTCCTGGGAGAGCGAGTCCCGGTCCCGGCGCTCGCAGCCCTGCAGCCGTGTCAATCACCCAGCGCAGAATCCAAACTCCGGTGTAAGCAGCTTTGACGATGCGGGACCCGCGAAGCGGGTTCCGCGAGGAGTAGTGGTTGTCCTGGTTAAAACAGCAGAGGTCTCTATTGGCGTCCCACGCACCAAACGGCAGGCAAAGTCTTTTAAAGAAGGAAGGGTGGGGCGGGGCGGTCAGGGAGAGCTGGCCAGGTGTGTCGGCCTCGGGGTTGCCGGGACTCCTGGGAGAGCGAGTCCCGGTCCCGGCTCTCGCAGCCCTGCAGCCCTGTCAATCACCCAGCGCAGAATCCAAACTCCGGTGTAAGCAGCTTTGACGATGCGGGACCCGCGAAGCGGGTTCCGCGAGGAGTAGTGGTTGTCCTGGTTAAAACAGCAGAGGTCTCTATTGGCGTCACACGCACCAAACGGCAGGCAAAGTCTTTTAAAGAAGTAAGGGTGGGGCGGGGCGGTCAGGGAGAGCGGGCCAGGTATGTCGGCCTCGGGGTTGCCGGGACTCCTGGGAGAGCGAGTCCCGGTCCCGGCGCTCGCAGCCCTGCAGCCCTGTCAATCACCCAGCGCAGAATACAAACTCCGGTGTAAGCAGCTTTGACGATGCGGGACCCGCGAAGTGGGTTCCGCGAGGAGTAGTGGTTGTCCTGGTTAAAACAGCAGAGGTCTCTATTGGCGTCCCACGAACCAAACGGCAGGCAAAGTCTTTTAAAGAAGTAAGGGTGGGGCGGGGCGGTCAGGGAGAGCGGGCCAGGTATGTCGGCCTCGGGGTTGCCGGGACTCCTGGGAGAGCGAGTCCCGGTCCCGGCGCTCGCAGCCCTGTCAATCACCCAGCGCAGAATCCAAACTCCGGTGTAAGCAGCTTTGACGATGCGGGACCCGCGAAGCGGGTTCCGCGAGGAGTAGTGGTTGTCCTGGTTAAAACAGCAGAGGTCTCTATTGGCGTCCCACGCACCAAACGGCAGGCAAAGTCTTTTAAAGAAGGAAGGGTGGGGCGGGGCGGTCAGGGAGAGCTGGCCAGGTGTGTCGGCCTCGGGTTTGCCGGGACTCCTGGGAGAGCGAGTCCCGGTCCCGGCGCTCGCAGCCCTGCAGCCCTGTCAATCACCCAGGGCAGAATCCAAACTCCGGTGTAAGCAGCTTTGACGATGCGGGACCCGCGAAGCGGGTTCCGCGAGGAGTAGTGGTTGTCCTGGTTAAAACAGCAGAGGTCTCTATTGGCGTCACACGCACCAAACGGCAGGCAAAGTCTTTTAAAGAAGTAAGGGTGGGGCGGGGCGGTCAGGGAGAGCGGGCCAGGTATGTCGGCCTCGGGGTTGCCGGGACTCCTGGGAGAGCGAGTCCCGGTCCCGGCGCTCGCAGACCTGCAGCCCTGTCAATCACCCAGCGCAGAATACAAACTCCGGTGTAAGCAGCTTTGACGATGCGGGACCCGCGAAGCGGGTTCCGCGAGGAGTAGTGGTTGTCCTGGTTAAAACAGCAGAGGTCTCTATTGGCGTCCCACGAACCAAACGGCAGGCAAAGTCTTTTAAAGAAGTAAGGGTGGGGCGGGGCGGTCAGGGAGAGCGGGCCAGGTATGTCGGCCTCGGGGTTGCCGGGACTCCTGGGAGAGCGAGTCCCGGTCCCGGCGCTCGCAGCCCTGTCAATCACCCAGCGCAGAATCCAAACTCCGGTGTAAGCAGCTTTGACGATGCGGGACCCGCGAAGCGGGTTCCGCGAGGAGTAGTGGTTGTCCTGGTTAAAACAGCAGAGGTCTCTATTGGCGTCCCACGCACCAAACGGCAGGCAAAGTCTTTTAAAGAAGTAAGGGTGGGGCGGGGCGGTCAGGGAGAGCGGGCCAGGTGTGTCGGCCTCGGGGTTGCCAGGACTCCTGGGAGAGCGAGTCCCGGTCCCGGCGCTCGCAGCCCTGCAGCCCTGTCAATCACCCAGCGCAGAATCCAAACTCCGGTGTAAGCAGCTTTGACGATGCGGGACCCGCGAAGCGGGTTCCGCGAGGAGTAGTGGTTGTCCTGGTTAAAACAGCAGAGGTCTCTATTGGCGTCCCACGCACCAAACGGCAGGCAAAGTCTTTTAAAGAAGTAAGGGTGGGGCAGGGCGGTCAGGGAGAGCGGGCCAGGTATGTCGGCCTCGGGGTTGCCGGGACTCCTGGGAGAGCGAGTCCCGGTCCTGGCGATCGCAGCCCTGCAGCCCTGTCAATCACCCAGCGCAGAATCCAAACTCCGGTGTAAGCAGCTTTGACGATGCGGGACCCGCGAAGCGGGTTCCGTGAGGAGTAGTGGTTGTCCTGGTTAAAACAGCAGAGGTCTCTATTGGCGTCCCACGCACCAAAAGGCAGGCAAAGTCTTTTAAAGAAGTGAGGGTGGGGCGGGGCGGTCAGGGAGAGCGGGCCAGGTGTGTCGGCCTCGGGGTTGCCGGGACTCCTGGGAGAGCGAGTCCCGTTCCCGGCGGTCGCAGCCCTGCAGCCCTGTCAATCACCCAGCGCAGAATCCAAACTCCGGTGTAAGCAGCTTTGACGATGCGGGACCCGCAAAGCGGGTTCCGAGAGGAGTAGTGGTTGTCCTGGTTAAAACAGCAGAGGTCTCTATTGGCGTCCCACGCACCAAACGGCAGGCAAAGTCTTTTAAAGAAGTAAGGGTGGGGCGGGGCGGTCAGGGAGAGCGGGCCAGGTATGTCGGCCCTTGGGGTTGCCGGGACTCCTGGGAGAGCGAGTCCCGGTCCCGGCGCTCGCAGCCCTGCAGCCCTGTCAATCACCCAGCGCAGAATCCAAACTCCGGTGTAAGCAGCTTTGACGATGCGGGACCCGCGAAGCGGGTTCCGCGAGGAGTAGTGGTTGTCCTGGTTAAAACAGCAGAGGTCTCTATTGGCGTCCCACGCACCAAACGGCAGGCAAAGTCTTTTAAAGAAGGAAGGGTGGGGCGGGGCGGTCAGGGAGAGCTGGCCAGGTGTGTCGGCCTCGGGGTTGCCGGGACTCCTGGGAGAGCGAGTCCCGGTCCCGGCGCTCGCAGCCCTGCAGCCCTGTCAATCACCCAGCGCAGAATCCAAACTCCGGTGTAAGCAGCTTTGACGATGCGGGACCCGCGAAGCGGGTTCCGCGAGGAGTAGTGGTTGTCCTGGTTAAAACAGCAGAGGTCTCTATTGGCGTCACACGCACCAAACGGCAGGTAAAGTCTTTTAAAGAAGTAAGGGTGGGGCGGGGCGGTCAGGGAGAGCGGGCCAGGTATGTCGGCCTCGGGGTTGCCGGGACTCCTGGGAGAGCGAGTCCCGGTCCCGGCGCTCGCAGCCCTGCAGCCCTGTCAATCACCCAGCGCAGAATACAAACTCCGGTGTAAGCAGCTTTGACGATGCGGGACCCGCGAAGCGGGTTCCGCGAGGAGTAGTGGTTGTCCTGGTTAAAACAGCAGAGGTCTCTATTGGCGTCCCACGAACCAAACGGCAGGCAAAGTCTTTTAAAGAAGTAAGGGTGGGGCGGGGCGGTCAGGGAGAGCGGGCCAGGTATGTCGGCCTCGGGGTTGCCGGGACTCCTGGGAGAGCGAGTCCCGGTCCCGGCGCTCGCAGCCCTGTCAATCACCCAGCGCAGAATCCAAACTCCGGTGTAAGCAGCTTTGACGATGCGGGACCCGCGAAGCGGGTTCCGCGAGGAGTAGTGGTTGTCCTGGTTAAAACAGCAGAGGTCTCTATTGGCGTCCCACGCACCAAACGGCAGGCAAAGTCTTTTAAAGAAGTAAGGGTGGGGCGGGGCGGTCAGGGAGAGCGGGCCAGGTATGTCGGCCTCGGGGTTGCCGGGACTCCTGGGAGAGCGAGTCCCGGTCCTGGCGATCGCAGCCCTGCAGCCCTGTCAATCACCCAGCGCAGAATCCAAACTCCGGTGTAAGCAGCTTTGACGATGCGGGACCCGCGAAGCGGGTTCCGCGAGGAGTAGTGGTTGTCCTGGTTAAAACAGCAGAGGTCTCTATTGGCGTCCCATGCACCAAACGGCAGGCAAAGTCTTTTAAAGAAGTGAGGGTGGGGCGGGGCGGTCAGGGAGAGCGGGCCAGGTGTGTCGGCCTCGGGGTTGCCGGGACTCCTGGGAGAGCGAGTCCCGTTCCCGACGGTCGCAGCCCTGCAGCCCTGTCAATCACCCAGCGCAGAATCCAAACTCCGGTGTAAGCAGCTTTGACGATGCGGGACCCGCGCAGCGGGTTCCGAGAGTAGTAGTGGTTGTCCTGGTTAAAACAGCAGAGGTCTCTATTGGCGTCCCACGCACCAAACGGCAGGCAAAGTCTTTTAAAGAAGTAAGGGTGGGGCGGGGCGGTCAGGGAGAGCGGGCCAGGTATGTCGGCCTCGGGGTTGCCGGGACTCCTGGGAGAGCGAGTCCCGGTCCCGGCGCTCGCAGCCCTGCAGCCCTGTCAATCACCCAGCGCAGAATCCAAACTCCGGTGTAAGCAGCTTTGACGATGCGGGACCCGCGAAGCGGGTTCCGCGAGGAGTAGTGGTTGTCCTGGTTAAAACAGCAGAGGTCTCTATTGGCGTCCCACGCACCAAACGGCAGGCAAAGTCTTTTAAAGAAGGAAGGGTGGGGCGGGGCGGTCAGGGAGAGCTGGCCAGGTGTGTCGGCCCCGGGGTTGCCGGGACTCCTGGGAGAGCGAGTCCCGGTCCCGGCGCTCGCAGCCCTGCAGCCCTGTCAATCACCCAGCGCAGAATCCAAACTCCGGTGTAAGCAGCTTTGACGATGCAGGACCCGCGAAGCGGGTTCCGCGAGGAGTAGTGGTTGTCCTGGTTAAAACAGCAGAGGTCTCTATTGGCGTCACACGCACCAAACGGCAGGTAAAGTCTTTTAAAGAAGTAAGGGTGGGGCGGGGCGGTCAGGGAGAGCGGGCCAGGTATGTCGGCCTCGGGGTTGCCGGGACTCCTGGGAGAGCGAGTCCCGGTCCCGGCGCTCGCAGCCCTGCAGCCCTGTCAATCACCCAGCACAGAATACAAACTCCGGTGTAAGCAGCTTTGACGATGCGGGACCCGCGAAGCGGGTTCCGCGAGGAGTAGTGGTTATCCTGGTTAAAACAGCAGAGGTCTCTATTGGCGTCCCACGAACCAAACGGCAGGCAAAGTCTTTTAAAGAAGTACGGGTGGGGCGGGGCGGTCAGGGAGAGCGGGCCAGGTATGTCGGCCTCGGGGTTGCCGGGACTCCTGGGAGAGCGAGTCCCGGTCCCGGCGCTCGCAGCCCTGTCAATCACCCAGCGCAGAATCCAAACTCCGGTGTAAGCAGCTTTGACGATGCGGGACCCGCGAAGCGGGTTCCGCGAGGAGTAGTGGTTGTCCTGGTTAAAACAGCAGAGGTCTCTATTGGCGTCCCACGCACCAAACGGCAGGCAAAGTCTTTTAAAGAAGTAAGGGTGGGGCGGGGCGGTCAGGGAGAGCGGGCCAGGTGTGTCGGCCTCGGGGTTGCCGGGACTCCTGGGAGAGCGAGTCCCGGTCCCGGCGCTCGCAGCCCTGCAGCCCTGTCAATCACCCAGCGCAGAATCCAAACTCCGGTGTAAGCAGCTTTGACGATGCGGGACCCGCGAAGCGGGTTCCGCGAGGAGTAGTGGTTGTCCTGGTTAAAACAGCAGAGGTCTCTATTGGCGTCCCACGCACCAAACGGCAGGCAAAGTCTTTTAAAGAAGTAAGGGTGGGGCAGGGCGGTCAGGGAGAGCGGGCCAGGTATGTCGGCCTCGGGGTTGCCGGGACTCCTGGGAGAGCGAGTCCCGGTCCTGGCGATCGCAGCCCTGCAGCCCTCTCAATCACCCAGCGCAGAATCCAAACTCCGGTGTAAGCAGCTTTGACGATGCGGGACCCGCGAAGCGGGTTCCGCGAGGAGTAGTGGTTGTCCTGGTTAAAACAGCAGAGGTCTCTATTGGCGTCCCACGCACCAAACGGCAGGCAAAGTCTTTTAAAGAAGGAAGGGTGGGGCGGGGCGGTCAGGGAGAGCTGGCCAGGTGTGTCGGCCTCGGGGTTGCCGGGACTCCTGGGAGAGCGAGTCCCGGTCCCGGCGCTCGCAGCCCTGCAGCCCTGTCAATCACCCAGCGCAGAATCCAAACTCCGGTGTAAGCAGCTTTGACGATGCGGGACCCGCGAAGCGGGTTCCGCGAGGAGTAGTGGTTGTCCTGGTTAAAACAGCAGAGGTCTCTATTGGCGTCACACGCACCAAACGGCAGGTAAAGTCTTTTAAAGAAGTAAGGGTGGGGCGGGGCGGTCAGGGAGAGCGGGCCAGGTATGTCGGCCTCGGGGTTGCCGGGACTCCTGGGAGAGCGAGTCCCGGTCCCGGCGCTCGCAGCCCTGCAGCCCTGTCAATCACCCAGCGCAGAATACAAACTCCGGTGTAAGCAGCTTTGACGATGCGGGACCCGCGAAGCGGGTTCCGCGAGGAGTAGTGGTTGTCCTGGTTAAAACAGCAGAGGTCTCTATTGGCGTCCCACGAACCAAACGGCAGGCAAAGTCTTTTAAAGAAGTAAGGGTGGGGCGGGGCGGTCAGGGAGAGCGGGCCAGGTATGTCGGCCTCGGGGTTGCCGGGACTCCTGGGAGAGCGAGTCCCTGTCCCGGCGCTCGCAGCCCTGTCAATCACCCAGCGCAGAATCCAAACTCCGATGTAAGCAGCTTTGACGATGCGGGACCCGCGAAGCGGGTTCCGCGAGGAGTAGTGGTTGTCCTGGTTAAAACAGCAGAGGTCTCTATTGGCGTCCCACGCACCAAACGGCAGGCAAAGTCTTTTAAAGAAGTAAGGGTGGGGCGGGGCGGTCAGGGAGAGCGGGCCAGGTATGTCGGCCTCGGGGTTGCCGGGACTCCTGGGAGAGCGAGTCCCGGTCCTGGCGATCGCAGCCCTGCAGCCCTGTCAATCACCCAGCGCAGAATCCAAACTCCGGTGTAAGCAGCTTTGACGATGCGGGACCCGCGAAGCGGGTTCCGCGAGGAGTAGTGGTTGTCCTGGTTAAAACAGCAGAGGTCTCTATTGGCGTCCCATGCACCAAACGGCAGGCAAAGTCTTTTAAAGAAGTGAGGGTGGGGCGGGGCGGTCAGGGAGAGCGGGCCAGGTGTGTCGGCCTCGGGGTTGCCGGGACTCCTGGGAGAGCGAGTCCCGTTCCCGGCGGTCGCAGCCCTGCAGCCCTGTCAATCACCCAGCGCAGAATCCAAACTCCGGTGTAAGCAGCTTTGACGATGCGGGACCCGCGAAGCGGGTTCCGAGAGGAGTAGTGGTTGTCCTGGTTAAAACAGCAGAGGTCTCTATTGGCGTCCCATGCACCAAACGGCAGGCAAAGTCTTTTAAAGAAGTAAGGGTGGGGCGGGGCGGTCAGGGAGAGCGGGCCAGGTATGTCGGCCTCGGGGTTGCCGGGACTCCTGGGAGAGCGAGTCCCGGTCCCGGCGCTCGCAGCCCTGTCAATCACCCAGCGCAGAATCCAAACTCCGGTGTAAGCAGCTTTGACGATGCGGGACCCGCGAAGCGGGTTCCGCGAGGAGTAGTGGTTGTCCTGGTTAAAACAGCAGAGGTCTCTATTGGCGTCCCACGCACCAAACGGCAGGCAAAGTCTTTTAAAGAAGTAAGGGTGGGGCGGGGCGGTCAGGGAGAGCGGGCCAGGTGTGTCGGCCTCGGGGTTGCCGGGACTCCTGGGAGAGCGAGTCCCGGTCCCGGCGCTCGCAGCCCTGCAGCCCTGCAGCCCTGTCAATCACCCAGCGCAGAATCCAAACTCCGGTGTAAGCAGCTTTGACGATGCGGGACCCGCGAAGCGGGTCCCGCGAGGAGTAGTGGTTGTCCTGGTTAAAACAGCAGAGGTCTCTATTGGCGTCCCACGCACCAAACGGCAGGCAAAGTCTTTTAAAGAAGTAAGGGTGGGGCAGGGCGGTCAGGGAGAGCGGGCCAGGTATGTCGGCCTCGGGGTTGCCGGGAGTCCTGGGAGAGCGAGTCCCGGTCCTGGCGATCGCAGCCCTGCAGCCCTGTCAATCACCCAGCGCAGAATCCAAACTCCGGTGTAAGCAGCTTTGACGATGCGGGACCCGCGAAGCGGGTTCCGCGAGGAGTAGTGGTTGTCCTGGTTAAAACAGCAGAGGTCTCTATTGGCGTCCCACGCACCAAAAGGCAGGCAAAGTCTTTTAAAGAAGTGAGGGTGGGGCGGGGCGGTCAGGGAGAGCGCGCCAGGTATGTCGGCCTCGGGGTTGCCGGGACTCCTGGGAGAGCGAGTCCCGGTCCCGGCGCTCGCAGCCCTGCAGCCCTGTCAATCACCCAGCGCAGAATCCAAACTCCGGTGTAAGCAGCTTTGACGATGCGGGACCCGCGAAGCGGGTTCCGCGAGGAGTAGTGGTTGTCCTGGTTAAAACAGCAGAGGTCTCTATTGGCGTCCCACGCACCAAACGGCAGGCAAAGTCTTTTAAAGAAGGAAGGGTGGGGCGGGGCGGTCAGGGAGAGCTGGCCAGGTGTGTCGGCCTCGGGGTTGCCGGGACTCCTGGGAGAGCGAGTCCCGGTACCGGCGCTCGCAGCCCTGCAGCCCTGTCAATCACCCAGCGCAGAATCCAAACTCCGGTGTAAGCAGCTTTGACGATGCGGGACCCGCGAAGCGGGTTCCGCGAGGAGTAGTGGTTGTCCTGGTTAAAACAGCAGAGGTCTCTATTGGCGTCACACGCACCAAACGGCAGGTAAAGTCTTTTAAAGAAGTAAGGGTGGGGCGGGGCGGTCAGGGAGAGCGGGCCAGGTATGTCGGCCTCGGGGTTGCCGGTACTCCTGGGAGAGCGAGTCCCGGTCCTGGCGCTCGCAGCCCTGCAGCCCTGTCAATCACCCAGCGCAGAATACAAACTCCGGTGTAAGCAGCTTTGACGATGCGGGACCCGCGAAGCGGGTTCCGCGAGGAGTAGTGGTTGTCCTGGTTAAAACAGCAGAGGTCTCTATTGGCGTCCCACGAACCAAACGGCAGGCAAAGTCTTTTAAAGAAGTAAGGGTGGGGCGGGGCGGTCAGGGAGAGCGGGCCAGGTATGTCGGCCTCGGGGTTGCCGGGACTCCTGGGAGAGCGAGTCCCGGTCCCGGCCCCGGCGCTCGCAGCCCTGTCAATCACCCAGCGCAGAATCCAAACTCCGGTGTAAGCAGCTTTGACGATGCGGGACCCGCGAAGCGGGTTCCGCGAGGAGTAGTGGTTGTCCTGGTTAAAACAGCAGAGGTCTCTATTGGCGTCCCATGCACCAAACGGCAGGCAAAGTCTTTTAAAGAAGTAAGGGTGGGGCGGGGCGGTCAGGGAGAGCGGGCCAGGTATGTCGGCCTCGGGGTTGCCGGGACTCCTGGGAGAGCGAGTCCCGGTCCTGGCGATCGCAGCCCTGCAGCCCTGTCAATCACCCAGCGCAGAATCCAAACTCCGGTGTAAGCAGCTTTGACGATGCGGGACCCGCGAAGCGGGTTCCGCGAGGAGTAGTGGTTGTCCTGGTTAAAACAGCAGAGGTCTCTATTGGCGTCCCATGCACCAAACGGCAGGCAAAGTCTTTTAAAGAAGTGAGGGTGGGGCGGGGCGGTCAGGGAGAGCGGGCCAGGTGTGTCGGCCTCGGGGTTGCCGGGACTCCTGGGAGAGCGAGTCCCGTTCCCGGCGGTCGCTGCCCTGCAGCCCTGTCAATCACCCAGCGCAGAATCCAAACTCCGGTGTAAGCAGCTTTGACGATGCGGGACCCGCGAAGCGGGTTCCGAGAGGAGTAGTGGTTGTCCTGGTTAAAACAGCAGAGGTCTCTATTGGCGTCCCACGCACCAAACGGCAGGCAAAGTCTTTTAAAGAAGTAAGGGTGGGGCGGGGCGGTCAGGGAGAGCGGGCCAGGTATGTCGGCCTCGGGGTTGCCGGGACTCCTGGGAGAGCGAGTCCCGGTCCCGGCGCTCGCAGCCCTGCAGCCCTGTCAATCACCCAGCGCAGAATCCAAACTCCGGTGTAAGCAGCTTTGACGATGCGGGACCCGCGAAGCGGGTTCCGCGAGGAGTAGTGGTTGTCCTGGTTAAAACAGCAGAGGTCTCTATTGGCGTCCCACGCACCAAACGGCAGGCAAAGTCTTTTAAAGAAGGAAGGGTGGGGCGGGGCGGTCAGGGAGAGCTGGCCAGGTGTGTCGGCCTCGGGGTTGCCGGGACTCCTGGGAGAGCGAGTCCCGGTCCCGGCGCTCGCAGCCCTGCAGCCCTGTCAATCACCCAGCGCAGAATCCAAACTCCGGTGTAAGCAGCTTTGACGATGCGGGACCCGCGAAGCGGGTTCCGCGAGGAGTAGTGGTTGTCCTGGTTAAAACAGCAGAGGTCTCTATTGGCGTCACACGCACCAAACGGCAGGCAAAGTCTTTTAAAGAAGTAAGGGTGGGGCGGGGCGGTCAGGGAGAGCGGGCCAGGTATGTCGGCCTCGGGGTTGCCGGGACTCCTGGGAGAGCGAGTCCCGGTCCCGGCCCCGGCGCTCGCAGCCCTGCAGCCCTGTCAATCACCCAGCGCAGAATCCAAACTCCGGTGTAAGCAGCTTTGACGATGCGGGACCCGCGAAGCGGGTTACGCGAGGAGTAGTGGTTGTCCTGGTTAAAACAGCAGAGGTCTCTATTGGCGTACACATACACACATGCAACAGACCAGTGCCTACATGTAGCTCTTTTCTATTTAAAATGAGGTATTTTGTGCTGTGTTGGATGCACAACTAGATGCCATAGATTTAATTACAAGAACAGAGGCTACATTATGCATTAATCTTTTAATGCAGTCCAAGCAGCCGCATACATCACAATATTAAAAGGTTCCAGACAGAACATTAGCAACACAAAAAAGGCATGAGCCATCAACAATCTGCCTCTTTTAAATGAGGTTCTGAGGAGATAAGTTGACTTTTCTATTACTATTTGACTATAATTGTATTTGCCTAAAATTATCCTTTTGCCTTTAGATATCTATCTGTGGCTTAAACCCCACCCCAGACTCTATACCAATCTCCAATTTATGGAGATCCTCTCCCCACCTCCCTTTTCCATAACATCAACCACATTATGCCTTTCTTATTTTCTATAAGAATGATTCTTCAGATATATATCTGGTAAGTATTCTTTTGTACTACATGTTTCTTATTTATAACGTTACGAGTAGGTTTCTACCCGTTTTTATTCCACTAACATTTTTACCTATTTAGTAATTTTTATTTTAAGAAAAAGTCTGTGAGATGTAACTACCACCATCGCTAATGCTTAATAACATTTTATCGCTGATTTTTAACAATATCGAGAGGATTTCATTTACCTCTCTCTCCGAAGCAGGCCGTGAGCTCCAGTGCGACCCTGCGTCGTGTTGAGCATTAGAGGAAGATTCCTTGGCAACGGGAGTGCTACATCCTTCCGTTGCCAGGAACCTTTCTTCTTTGATTCCCTTGCCGGCATTAACAATACAACCGAGTGCTTTGACGATCATGCTCATCATCATGACAATGGGCAGCAGAAGCTGGTTGCTTGAGCAAGCGTATGTCAGTTGCTCGAGTTTTTATTGTGACCAGCTGCTGTCAACTACTTGACACAAGCACAAGTACAGATTTAAGCATCAGATTCTGCACCAAAAAAGGGAAAATAAAAAAGAGGAGACAAACGTTCATTTGGCCTTCAGATACCGTCTAATGGTATTAATATAAAAAATAAAAGAGAGAGGAGATATCTCCTTTATTTCCTACCTAATTCATAATCAACTATCAATTTGTACTTAATTTCCCTATCTGCGCCATGTCAGACACAGATTCATATGACGCTTCTGCCCTTACTCCTAATATTGATAATGAAGCCCTTAATAAAATGTTACATAAGGAGATGAGGTCCTGCATGATTGAGACCTTGACTCAGGTCATGTCCTTTAAAAGGTCACTCCCCGTTGAGGAGAAGTAGAAAGGTTGATGGCTTTCTCAAGTACTTTGGCTGGGTATGAGAGCAAAGAGATCGGTTGGTAATTTTCTAGCTCTCTGGGGTTGGCAAAGGGCTTCTTTCAGAGGGATCTTACTACTGTGGGTTTCCATAGGTCTGGGAAGGTTGCTGTGAAGATATGAGTGTTAAGGATGCGGGTGAGTTGCGCTTATTGGGTTGGCTCCGAGATTAAAAAGATAGTGAGGGCAGGGGTCGTTGGGCACCCTAGAATGAATAGAGGACATGATGGTTGTGATGGTCTTGGTGGTGAGCAGAGACCAGGTGGATACCGGTCAGCTGCTGTTCAATCATTGGTTGGGGTTGTTGACCCTGAGAGTGGTGGGATTGGGTGTCGAAGTTGTTGTAGATGGTTGCAGTTGCGCTTGATGGTTCTGAATTCCAGGGTGTACCAGCAGGCTTGTTTTGAGATTTTGTTGGTTTTTGATGGTTTGCCCAATCTGTGTTGGGGGGGTGCTGTGATGCTTGGAAGTGGTGGCTAAGTGTCAGAGATGGTGAAGTGAACAATGGAGTGATCGATCCAGGTGAGTTCAGTGACGTGGGCAAATTTGATTCTGTAGTTGGAGATGAAGATGGCGTCAAGTGGGTGTCCAGTTTTGTGTGTGGGTTCTGTGACCAGTTGGGTGAGACCAATGTTGTTGAGGTTGTCCAGGAGGGCGGTAGAGTGAGCATTGTTGGAGTCATCAATGTGAAAATTAAGGTCGCCGAGTAGGGCGTAGTGGAGGGAGTCGAAGGGAAGGGGGGCAATGAGGAAGGGGATGGTGTTGCAGAAGGGTGATTGGAGTCCTGAGGGTCTATAGACAAGTGATCTTATCTTGATCTAGGCGTCAGTTTGTAGTCAGAAGTTGAGGAATTCCATAAGAGGCATATGTTTTTTTTTTTTAATTATGACAATGCCCCTGCTGTACTCAATAGAAAATTTGGCCTCTGCTGATATCTTTACAGCTGACAGCAGTATAATTTGTCACGCTGGCAATGGAGAAGTTGAGAATTTGTATCTACTCTCCACCTCACTACCCCTTGATAATACGTTTCTTCAGCTCTGTAGATCAAATAATGTGGGGTGGCTATAGCACCCAAACTTTCTTCCAAGAGTCAGCAAATGGAGCCAGTGCTACATCCACTGTAGGACACACTCATATCTCTTCCAAGAGAGCTTCATTCACTGAAGCCTTTGGTTTTATTAAACACTATGAATCCATTTTCTGAAAAAAACAGGGCTGAGAAAATATCCCTTTTCTGGATGGTAGCCCACCAGTACTCTTGTTTCTGTAATAAAGTGTCTACCAGAAATAAAAACGAATTATGAAATATTGACCACGCCTTCTACACTCTTTCCACCTACTGCAGTAGCAGAATTCCCCAACAAGGACTTTGATGACACTTGGTAACTAGGGTTTTCGAAATATTTCCTACAATCAGAAAAGACACATGAAAAAGTGTCATATTTTCATTCCTTTGTATACATTTGACCAAGCAGATAACACTATTGTGACTTTCGTGTACAAACATATCATTTAAAAAAAACATAAGTTGTAAATATCAAGTCATAATTTGTGGTTTCTTAAATGGAATCTACAAAAATGCATTCATTAGAAGTGATTGCATCTTGCGTAAAGACTTCTACTGAATGAATTGGTATTTTGCGAAGCACTTATGTACTAAAAGGTGGGTAGCAATTCTACCTACATCATTAAAATGCTTAAGGTAGGTAGCAAATTGCGATCTAATATGATTGCCTACATTCGCAGGCATGGTGGCCTGCTGGGGTCAGCCACTATGTCTGTAATTGCTTTTAAAAAACACTTTCCTTAAAGGAAACGATATGATAAAGTAAAAAAAAAAACGTATTACAAACTTTTGTTAGGAGAAGGCACTGGTCAAAGCAACCACTACATATGCGTTTTTGTCAAGATTCAAAAATGGGGAAGGGGTCCCTTTGGAACGCCTTCTTGTTTGCAATGTGCCTACACCACCTTTGACGAGGTGGTAAAATATGAATGTTGTGTGACCGGATTTCCGTCACAAACCATAAATAAATATCTTAATTAAACGGTATCTAGAAGGAAAGCCCTTAACAGTCTGTTTCTGAGTTCCGATCCAGTAGTCATTCCCAAGTCCCAAATGCCATTCGGTGACTTGTTTGTAAATCACAGTTTGAGTTTTGTGAACAGAAAAAAGCCATTTTGCAGTTGGAAAGGCTTATATTTTCCGACTGTAATATAGCTTTGTAAATGATGGCCTATAATCCTGAAGAATTAAACAAAATGTCAAGTTTCAAAGTTCTCTACTGTGCCTCTCTAAGTCTAAATGAAGACTAAGTTGAATTTAGTAAAGTAACAACTGCTAAATATATATAAAAAAGCTGCCACATCCAGTTCTATATAAAGCATGTTATTCTGATCATTGTCGTTGTTGTTATTATTATGATAATTCAGAGATTTGAGATAAATAACGGGATGTTAAGAATCACGAGCGCTGTACATAAACTTTTTGGGCCTCATTTATGAGGCCTTGCGTCAGTTTTGCACTTCCGATGCGTCACTTTTTGTGACGCATTAGCAGCGTAAAACATGCCTCCTGTTACGCACTATTCACAAAGCGATGCGTCACTTTGTAAACCCCTTCCCTACATTATACCTGAGTCAGGTATAATGTATGCAGGGGAGGCCGTTCCCCCACAAAAAGCCTCGTAGAAGTGACACAGTGATATCTATGAGATTTCACTGCGTCACTTCTAGGATGCCGTTGCGTCAAAATCTTGCGCCTGCCTCACAGCAGGCGTAAGACTGACGCAGGCCCTTTTACATGGGGCTTGCCCCATGTGAAAGGACGTATTGCTGGAGTTGCGTCACTTTTGTGTCACACTCAGCAATGCGTCACTGACGTATCTGTAACTCCTTGCAACATGATGCATCATACATTAAATATGACGCATCAGGTATGTCGCAAGGAGTGCACACTGAGAAGTGACGCATCGCTGCTTTCACGCAGCGAGGCGTCTTTTCTCATAAATGAGGCCCTTTGAGTTCACTTTTCTAATCACATATTTTGTTATTTATGCTGAGGACTGTTGGTCCGGATTTTTAGCTCACCGGCCTTGAATGCATGTTTGTGCCAAATCAGTTTTGGCAATTCTGACTCTTAGTCAAAATGACTTATGTGCTCTATGCAACAGCAGATACGTTATCTACCCAATTCTACTGACTTTTCCTTAATTTAATGCATTCTTAAAATGAACAGAGTAACAGATCTTCTATACAGATAAGTTGTTTGCATTACAAAGGGTCATTAGATCGATATTGCTGCAGGATGAGCTTCTGAATCCTGTAAATAAAGCAGACACCTACTTTCGAATGCAGCATAGTGAATTATGCAGTAGAACAGAATAAGTATACAGAATAACAATGTAGGAAGCTTCACCGCAATTTCTAAACAACAAAAAAACAGAAAGAGCTTTCTCAAGTTTTGTTGGTCCCCTGGCAGAAAAGAAACAATGAACACAAAATATGAGCATGTGGAATGTGTCATGGTGTTTGAAAATGCTTAGTCCTAAAATAAAGCAAAGAAACCTTGTATGATAAAGGGAAATAGTGGCCCATGTGTGATCTACTGGCGATTAGGGCAACAAAACGGAGGGGGCACATCTCAACACTATTGTGGCTGATTTGTACCTCTTGGCATCGTACTCCTCCGATGAATTATACCACCGACAGGATTTGACTTTCACAGCCAGGATTAACCACATCGCTGCGGCGGCTATTCCGCCGCAGCGCTAAGGGGGTGGGGGGCCGTGCGGTGGGCCTTGCGGCGGGCCCATGCTGGTGACGGAACCCCTCCGTCACCAGCCGCGGTTGAGCTGTGCTCATGACGGAGCGGTTCCGTCATGGCCCCGCCCGCTTAATAGAACGCGCCGCGCAGGCGCGAAATCAGCACCGCGCAGGCGCGTCAGGAAGGCCATGACGGAACTGCTCCAACATCAGCACAGCGCCACCGCGGCTGATGACGGAGCAGTTCCGACATCAGCACGGAACCGGTTAAGAGCAGCCATATGTATAAGTGGAGGCCAAAGATGCAACTACTGTGCAACTAATTTGCAACATTGCATACTGATCCTACACAGCATCACTGTCCTTGGGGGAGGGAGCTCAAATAATCCTGGTACATAAGCCGCAGCTTGCAAAGGGCGTGCTTCGGATCGATGGGGCTAGGCGGGGAGGGGCAGGGTGGGGTGGGGGTAGTAAACTTGGACCTACGACTGAACGGAGTAACGTAATAATTACTTTCCTCCATTCCATCGTATGCCCGAGTTTACTACCCTATGCTCAACCATCCTGCAGCATGCCCTTTGCGAGCCGCCACTGTATATAAGGGTCCTCCAGTAATGCCAAAGAAATTTGAAAAAATAAGCATCTGTAAATCAGATGTCACGGGCCCTCTTGCCGGAGCCCTTGGTAGGTGATGTTTACTTTCTATACTCTTTCAAGTAAGATGCCAAATGGGCTGACAGAGCTAGCAGTTTCCTCTTTCAGATACAGCTATCAATATATCTTGATTTTTGTCATTTGCTCCACATGTACTCCTGGGATTCAAAACATGGTAGTGATACCTTAAATTCTTATGCTTTAAACTACCGCATAGGAATGCAGTGAAAACCTGAATTATTTACTGGGGAGAACAAGAGCTGAGATCCCACAAACTTAAACAAACCAGTTTCTAAGATGTAAAGTGCAGGTTTCTTAAGAAATCCTAGTTTTGCCATAGCTGGTTATGACACGGCCAATAAGCTGTTCTCAGAGTCAAATGTGGCTAAACTACGTAGGCAGCCCTGAAAAGTATTTATGTCAAGAAAACAAAGAGTAAAAATCTGGAACCAACTTAGTAAGAAAAAGAACAGTCTATGAGTAAAACAAACTCAAATACTACAAATTGGTGAAGAAGTCAGGAACCATGATTGTTTTTAAGCAAATGTCAAAAAGCACTAAAAAAAATGTCAACTTAAAATTCAATTATAGTTATAGTGTCCTCTCCAGCTGCTTACCCGCCAATGACCATGCCACACATGGAGCTCAGTATTACACATCTTTATTCATTTGTGTGTAAGTGCAAACTCGACCTTCTCAACCAGCCGTCATTGTATTTCGCTCAAACACTTATGTCACAGTTCTACAGATTCTATTAGGAGCCACAAGGTTCCATCATTTCCAAATCGAAGACACTACATCTCCCGTTCTGTTATATAAAAAAATATATTTACAAAATATGCATATAGATAGACATATACTATTAAATCTCTTCAATAAATCTTTTTGCTGCTATGATTGTTCAACCTGATCTGGTACTTGGATACTGGGAACTGTCATCACCAATATCCAGGATCTGAGTCAACGATGAAGAGGCAACAGCAGTCACTGATGTTTTAGGCCCAGTCTCTCCTTCAATGAGAAGAGTCTCTGGTATTAGACTTCCCAGGAAGCGACGCAGTCACCATGTGTCCCTTGGTAGACACCATTTTTAAATGTTCCAGATCAAATGTAGCATCAGATTTTCTTCTCTGTTTCTGTCATGAGAGCATGTGATCTCCTTTCTCAAAGATGATGTTCTTGCCATGTTGTCTTCGGTTAGTAAATGCTTACATCTTTTGTTTGTTAACAAAGTCCTTCTCATGAGCGGCTTTCTCGTCTTTTCTTCTCTATTTCAACCATTGAGGCAACTTGGTGTTCATTGCTCTCCCAAACATCAATATTGCAGGACTTTCACCTGTGGTTGAGGGGAGTCCTAAACAATAAGCTCTCAAGGTATATTTCAACAGAGTTTTCAAATTGAGCTTCTCAGGAGTAGGACAATGCACTGCTTTCTTTAGTGTACTCATAACACGCTCAAAAAGTATGTTGGCCTGCGACCACAGAGGTGTGCTGTTCTGATTCTTTATATTCAAATGCTCCAAGAAATCTTTTAACTTTTGACTATTGAAAGGTGGGCAATTGTCAAACCTAACTATGCCTGGAACACCCCATGTCGCAAAGATGCCATCTAGTCTTTTAATGACTCGCTCTTGAGTGCTAGATGAAAGATCTTCACTTAATGGAAATTGTGAGTATTCATCGACAAACACCATCAGGTGATGTCCATTGTCGAGAGGACCGAAAAAGTAATTAGCTACTCTCTCCTATACATGCTTTGGTAATTCCGACTTGTTCAAGGTGTGGTGAGTAGTTGTTGCAGGAAGGCAGTTGCATAGATGATAGGCCTTTTATTCCTTTTCATTCCTGTCATCAAGATAAGGAAACTAGACTCAGTCTCGGACAGCACATTTTATGGCAGCAATTCCACAATGTCCTTTATGAGCAACTTCCTATTATAAATCCTTTCTGAGTTATGGACAGTTCATCCTTGACATTTTTGTATTTTTGATATTCACTATCACTGGTGAGCAGTTGAATGTGTTGGTTCCATGACAGATGTGTAATTATATTCTTCAACTTTAACATCAATATAATGGCTAGTGGCAGTGATAATCTTAGTAGAGGTCTCAGCCATCTTGGATGGAGTACCATCACCTTGTATAGTAGTCAGCTGGTTCCGATCCTTTGCTGGACGATGCACACTGGTATAATTGTACTCTCGTAACCATAGTCCCCATTTTTCAATGCGAGGAGGAATTTTGGCTTTTGGATTGACAAATACAGTCAGTAAAGATTAATGATCAGTTCCAGCGTAAAAGGTTTGCCACACAGGAATGAATGGAAACCTTCCCAAGCCCATATCATGGTTAAATATTCTTCTTCAGGTTGGGATGAACCCAGTTCTGTTTGGGACAAACGTCTACTTGCATATTTCCCAACATGTCTTTGAGCATTCTGTTATCTGCTGCGTTGTGCAAGGATGGTGCCTAATTCAACTGGGCTAGCATCAACAACAACCTCTGTGTGAAGCTTTGGATTGAAATATACAGTTTCTGAAGCATTCTCAATGGCTTGCTTGACTTTCCTAAAACGTTTCTCACATTCATGTGACCAATGAAATCAAACATTCTTTTTCATTGGAATTTCAATGGAGCATTTACACTGGCAAAGTCTTGTAAGTATCTGGAACAGAAACTGGCCATGCTAAGAAATTAATGCAACATTGAAGCATCCTGTGAGCGATCGATATTTGATAGCACTTGCACTTTAGCAGGGTCATGTGCCTTACCCCCATCAGAAAAGATATGGTCAAAGAGCTTTAGCTTTGTCTTAGAGAACTCTCACCTGTCTGAATTTAAAGTCACACCTGCTTCAGTAAGTAAATAATATACGTGTTAAGAGTTTCATCGTGCTCTTTATGTGTAGCTCCAAACACCAAAATGTCATTGCTTTAATTGATGACAAGCTGTATGCATCTAATGACATCTTGGAGCAGTTCTACCGTGAATGACACACCAAAATGTAGTCTTTTGTATCTTAACAGACCAACTTGTGTAGAAAAGGTTGTAATGTACCTGTAATCTTTTTCGAGTTCAGACTGCTCATATACTTTATTTAAATCAAGGTGAGAGAAGACCTTGGCACCTTTTAATTGCGTTATCATGTCAGCAATGGGTGTACCTGAAAGTCGTTCTAATTCAATTGCCTTGTTTGCCTAACGCATGTCAATGCATATGTGTGCCTCTTCTTCACTGTCCTTTTTAGGCACTACTACTAAGGGAGAAAATCATGGAGTTGGACCAGTAGAACGCTCAATGAAATCATGTGTACATAATCATTCAAGCTCTTTTTCAACAGCTTTTTGTAAATGAAAAGCAATTAATTTATGTCTTTGAGCAGCAGGACAAACGTCCTCATTTATATGCAACTTTACTTTTGATGCAGCAGATACGTTGTACAATTTATACTCTTTCACAATATCTCCAACAACAAGCATGACATTTTTTATTACATCTAAGAGTTTGGGCCCATAGAAACTCTACAGCCATTTATATAGGTTGGGTCCTTCGATAGATCTTAGGAGAGCTTACAGAGACTCAGATAATGAGAGACGGATGCTATTTCCTTCATGAGGACCTATAATGAAAGAAAAAACCTAAACAACCGTAATAGTCACAGAGTGCTTCAATGTCAAATAATTCACAAATAAAGACAAACTCTGTATGATTATCAAGTCACTTTTATCTAAACCATCAAGATTTGAATGGTCAGTACAGCAAATACATTAGTAATATTAATTGCACTATTATTTCAATGTTACAGGTAAAATCACAATAACAAAATACAGTTGATGGCAAATACATCATAAATCAATAACAAGTGTGAGAGGAGAGAGAGAGAAATAACAAAAGAAATAATTAATTGCAATATCAGTTTGCATTTTCAAAATTCTTACGAACCTAAGATCAATATAGTCAGAAGTATCTAGTCCTTCAGTCGAAGAGGTATAGGTAGAACAACTTCACAAGCCAATGAGGTGCAAGGCAATCAGGACAAGTCAGTTAAGGAGACAGGTTCAGACTGACAGCATGCCACGCCCAAGATTTGCAATGAATATAGCCAGTCAGAGTAGCATAGAGAGTGCAGCAGCAGAGCTCTCTTCTCAAGAAATCGGCTGCTACCGGTTCTTTTCCCACAAGAATAATTGTTGCCCAAAATGTCCACAAATCCAGCCCTCCAATGTTTCATTTTCTTAGTTCTACACAGTTTATTTCATGAGGTGATCATTTTCCAGGCTACGTCATCTGAAACTTCAACAGGACAGTCCATTGTTAATATGAAAGATGTCACTACTTCACGGAAGCAGGAAAGAAACTTGTAACTTATTCATGCCCTCACACTCGCTTGCACATCAGCTTGCAACATAGTCAACACAATTATTCATAGAAAGAAATACTCTAACCGTAGGAAGGAAATTATAGTGATATGCTATGCACAGCTAAACAAATAAGTCAGCACTTTGGAAATAACAAAGGACAAAATACATTCTTTGAGGCCTACGACAGGGAAACAGTCAATAACTCAAGCAGGTTTTGAGGCCTTCATAGAGAAACCATAAATCGCTTTTTTTCTAAAGAATAAAACACACACATTACTAATTAAGAAATAAGAGAAAGAAAATACATAAGTAAATGACAATTAAAGATTCATTATTCTAATTAGACTTACAAACGCAACCGTAACTCAGAAAATGTGAGTTATCATTTATTCGATTACTCTCTTGTTGTAAAGAAGAAAACGTAATCATGAAATAACCATTTTCTCTGAGAAAGTTTCATTATTAATATTTTCAAAATTCTACCTATAAGTTTTATTTAGCACATTTATACATTTTCTCGCTCTCGTAATATTTTAGTTCTCATAAAAGCTTAATATTGTCCATGCTTTCTGCATGGTAAGTAATGCAACCTCTGATTATTAACCATGTTGTGTCTGTCTTGCACATTTTCATGTTGTTCTTTTGAAAGTCTCATATGTTAATAATTTTCACACTGTTAATTATGTTTTTTAATAACACACCTATTAACAGACTTGATCAGGCATGATTATTCACAAAAATCATGCTCCACCAATCCCCCGTCTGATGGCGACTCAAGCCATCACACAATCTATTCATTCTGATTATGATCTGATTGTTTTCAGAAGCACTCAAAACTTCATAGTAAGCTCCTTTCTCATCTTCTAACTCTGTTTCATCTCTTTTCCTTTTTCTTGCTCTTCATTTTATGTCTTTTGGTTTACACTTACAACATATATATATTAATATTGCTGGTTATATACCAGCTGCAATAGTAATTATTGGTGTCAGTATTCATCCTAATAAGCTGTTATTTAGCCCTGAAAACCAATTACTTACCGAGAAAAAACTCTTACCAAGTCTCTCCCAACCACTGTCACCTTTTAGTTCTACCAAATCATTACGCAAATGTGTGATGTTACTGATAAATCCTCCAAGTCTCTGCTTTTGTCAGGGATATAAGTGCAACATTGTTGAATTATCAGCATACTACAGGCTCCACCCTCTTTTGCCGATAATACACCAAGAGCAATCCTATTCTGCAAAACCATAGACCTCATGGCAACAATTTCAGTGTCAACTATCAAAAACGCATCAGCAGTATCCGTTGATAAACAATCAACCACTGTCGATAATTTTCTAAACTTATGTGAGTTTAACATCATCCCCACTGAAGGTAATAATGCACTAAAAGAATCCCCACAATTTCTGCAGCATTTATTCTTCTTTTACTCTGTGTTAGCTTTTTTTCATTGGTTCCATGATTTTTATTCACATGATAAATGTTTAGAAATCCTATGCCCATATAACAACAACCATACCATCATTGTGGCAATCTATAATAAGCATTTTTACCACACACATAATAAACTCCGGTATAAACTGGATCACCACCACCTCTTTATCCCCAACAACCTGTAATTAGTAATTAGTAAGGTATGTTCACATTCAATAGAACTAATGAAATATTTATTATAGTCAGTCTTTTGTCTTAGTAAGCAAAGCTTCCCCTTGTGATGTCAATCTAGAGTCATTGCAGCGTATGTGTCACCTTTCTTGTAATTACCCTTACTATGAGCCCATGGAGGTATATTTGTCTTTTGTTAAGCAGCTTTACTCTTAAACTCTTGTCACCTATCCTCTACAGCATTTATAAATTCTATTTCTACACTATGTAGACTACAAGTTAGATTATTTTGATGTGCATATACAGTGTGTATAAACTTTATAGTATGGAAGAAATCTCCCATGTATTCCGCATTCTTTGTACTATTCACTATATTCATATTCTTTCTGATAGGCACTTCTGAAAAAAATAAGTCATAATTGGAGCAGAAATATTGAAACTGCTCTCTGCCCTAGAATAAACTTGTTAATACACTACACCAAATTCCACATGTTTATGGAAGGTGGTGATAAGTCACCCCTTCTGATACAGACAAGGGTAATTGCATGCAGACATTACAATCTCTTGCATCCACAGTATCTACATACTCATAGAGGAGCTTAGTAAAAACATTAAATGAAAACTCATTAATGGAATTATCTTGGTTTAAATCATTCCCTGTGAGTTTTTTAATATTAATCTCTGGATCTTATTTAAGATTTTCCTTTATGTAAATTATTGTATTTACATTATTATTAGTAGAGTTAACATTGACAGGATACATATAAAAAGGCACTATGAAAATTTGTATCAACCAAACAATATTATAAGACCACATATAAAACAAACATTAAGACACCTTTGCCTAACTAAACCTTGATTCTGATTACCTG
Source organism: Lissotriton helveticus (assembly GCF_964261635.1). Classification (NCBI taxonomy): domain Eukaryota; kingdom Metazoa; phylum Chordata; class Amphibia; order Caudata; family Salamandridae; genus Lissotriton; species Lissotriton helveticus. The sequence continues at coordinate 1,297,293,905 of NC_136063.1, read as the reverse complement.
TTTCAGTTTTAACCATTTTAAAAATTGTAAAAAGTTATAATTTTGTTTAGCAAGATTTGTGTACCCTGCACACTGACCTTCAACTGTGTTTTAACAGCACAAAATCCAACAACCTTATTTTCAAATCTTCTCACTCTTTTTCTGCACCACTTTCTTTAGCACAGTTCATTGAGAGAGGCTCATATAACGAATTGTCTTTAGAACAAAACATGATAAATTATTTTTCCCAATCGTTCGTTGCAGCAGCGAAATATGTCCATTCAGGTGCTGTGTACTTCTTGCTTGGGATTCGTGCTATCTTTGTTCTGCGTACTGTATTGTCTTCTCTGTCAGTATCACTATGTTCAGATTGACTAGATATTTTAATTACAGTTGTTGGAATCTTTTCATTCAAAGTATATTTTACTTTCTTAATTCCTCTTGGCTATTTATCACCTTTTCTTGATCGTTTTCGAGTAACATTGTCTATTTCATTTGATTGAAGACTTCGCTTATATGATTCCCTTGTTTCTTTTTCTTTGTCTTTTCCAGGGATCAATTCTCTTACAACATCAGCAACAACAGTATTACGAGACCCTGTAGCTTGTGCCCACTCTACTTTATTCTCAGTCTGTTCAGTTTCTCTTTGTTCACCTTCAACTGACACTGTGCTTTCGAGTGGACATCGGAATCGACAGGTGTGACTTTCATGGCTCCAATTAAGCAAACCACCATATTTAACTGCTGTAGTTGTCCCAAGAACCACTTGATATGGCCCACGCCAACGAGGTTCCAAACAAGACTCCCTCACATGCTTCTTGATGAGCACCCACTCTCCAGGGCTCAAACATGTGCTTGTTCTTGTTGAACTGTAGTTATGACTTCTTCAACCTTGTGAGACACATAACGCACTACATCAGCAAATATTGTTTCCACTAAATCATCAGTTATGTTCACAAGTTGATTTGCTGAGACTGTTGGCTGTCTGATAGCCCTCCCCATCACAATCGTGTGTGGGGACAGTCCAGTTCTTCTGTCTGGAATACTTCTCAAACTCATCAACACTGATGGTAATGCATCAGGCCATTTCAGTGATGTGGATGCACAAACTTTAGCTAGTCTTGACTTTATTGTGCCGTTGATTTGTTTGACCTAACCAGATGCCTCAGGTCGATAAGCACAATGCCATTTTAGCTCAATTTGTAATGTAGCACAATTCATCTGGATTACCTCATTATTAAAATGAGCTCCTCTATCTGATTCTAATGAGACTGGAAATCAGAATCTAGGAATTATCTCTCTGAGAAGCAATTTAGCAACAGTTAAGCTGTCATTACGTCTTGTTGAATATGCTTCAACCTAACGAGAAAACAAGCACACAATCACTAACACATACTTTAAACCATGGCAATGACGCATGTCTATAAAATCAACCTGCAAACGTGTAAATGGAATTGCTGCTTTTCCAATTCGACCCAGACTGACAACGATTTTCGTCCCTGCATTCCGTTGTTGACATGTTATGCACCTTTGACAGAGACTTTCTGCAATGACTCTAAACCTGGGAGTATACCAAGTCTGTTTAAAGAGTCTAATCATAGCATCTCTACCCACATGTGTTGGACCATGGCAAACTCTTGCCATTTGTGATAACAGACTATCTGGCAAGGATGCACAACAGTACAACGCGATCATTTTGATCGCGGTCCTTTACATCACAGTTTTCACAACGCAAGTCATTACAACGACTTGCGTTAGAGGGCGCGGATTGAGGTTTAATATGATTTTCTATTCCAACTCTAGCCCACGTAACAGTAGGGAAGGTGTTGGAATAGAAAATCACACTATTCCTTAACCAAGAGTGCCATCCAGTGCAAGTCGTAGTAATGACTTGCGTTGTAATAGCTGCGTGGTAAAGGTCGTGCGGTGGCAATATTGATCTTCTGTCAGTATAAATCCATGCTTCACCATCTGCGTGTACATCCTGCTTTGATCCACCCTTTTCTTTCTGCTTAGCTCACTACATCTTATAATTCTCTGATTTCTTCCCATTTTTCAGCATATGAGAACAAGAACCTGCATTCTGTTTGATCGGACTGTTCTTTAAAATGTTCCCCATTGATCGTATATAAATTGTGAGCACATAATCGTACAATTTCATCAGCATATCTGTTGCCCTCAGTGACATAGTCACAACCAGATGTATGTGTTGAACATTTCACCAGTTGAAAACTCTGTATCCCTAATTACGTCTTTTGAGGCATTAATAGACACTGCATTTAACGAGATTGTCGAAACTGAGAGGAGGTTCTCTATGGGTTCGTCTACCACTAACTTACCAGCTGTAACTGAAAATCATAGTGGTAACATGCACATTTTTCCCGAAATAACTGTGGAGAAACAACAATCGGTTGCTGTAAATGTGCCAATAGTTGTTGAGGATGAAAATACTATCACCTACACAGTCTCAGTTGCAGTCCTGGACCTTACCCCTTTATCAACAACCACTGAGACCACTGAGAATACAGGTGCTAAACGTAAAAGAGGCCCAGCAAAATTACCATATAATAAAAGGAAGCAGCCCCCCAGGACTGTAAACCAACCAACACCTCAAAGTATGTGGAATAGGGGGAAGAAACAGAAACAACACATAGCTACCGAGCATGTTCAACCCCATTTGGATGATGTCGTTGTCATAAATAACAATGGTCTAAACTCAATGACTATTTCCACTCAGACGGATTCTTTCGCTGTAAATAGTTCGCATTCTAAATCTGAGGGAAATCTTATTGAGACCATTGCGGACACAATCTTTAAGCAACTAGAAGGTCAAATGATCAAACAATTTAATAACATTTTTAAGAGACTTGACAGACTGGAAAATTTAATTAAAAATGATGATGCCAAAAGAAAAGGGACAGTGTCACTGGATAAATTAAGAGGTGAACGTCTGCTAAAAGACCTGGAATCTACCACCCGTGCACTCACCAGCAGAAATCATACAACAAATGGCAATCTGCCGACAGAAAATAGGGGTAAGGTATCAGAAGCTGTGAATGGTCTGCCAACAACTGTGCCAACAACTGTGCCAACTGTGCTATCTGCGGCGACCACCAGCTTAGGGAAAAGTAACTCTCCTGATCCTTTAAGTAAACTTCCATTGCCCTCTACTGTCAGTTGTGCACCTAAAAACAACCATAAAAGTAATTCCGCTATAGGTAAAACAACGCAGAATGCCCCTTCAAACCCAAACCAGCGCTACAATAAGACCTCACATCAAGACACCAGGCCTCCTAAACATCAAGGCCCTGCCTTACATTTACCACCTGAGGCGTGTCCTTACGTTTTAGTTCTGGCTGGGATTCCACCCCTCAGGGAAGGGCAAGGAGAGTCGTGGGTGCAATTGCACAATAAATGCATCGACTGGCTAACCAAGCACAAGGGGGTTGGCTATGATGTTTCTAACGAAATTATATCTACACGTCGAGTAACATGGGTTGGTCCTCTTTATAAAAACATTAATGGGGACTGCATCATAGTCAATTTTAGGAATCCTGGTACTGTGAAGTCTTTGTTAAGCAAGAACTTTGTCCATCATGGCCCATCTACTGTGGTGACCCCACTACCATTAAATTATTTTTATCGCCCCCCACACAGAATGATGCAGCCCCCACCTGTGTTTCCATTACAAAACAGGTTTTTACCACTCCACGATTTGGGTACACTGGATTGACTGTCTCCCACTATTGAAGTACCTGCTTCTACGTGCCCAGTTTCTGACTACACAGTGGAAACATCTTTTGAGGCACCCCCATTAACATCCGAAACCTTCCCATTCGAAACACCATGTGAATCACAGGGGCAAATCACAACTTTACTTTCTCTAACAACTGATCAGGTCCCTTGATCGAGGCCCGATAATAACCTGTTAATACTCAGCTGGAACATTGCTGGCCTGAAGGCCAAGATGGAAATTACATCTTGGATGGATTGGGTCTCCTCCCATGATGTATTAATGTTCCAAGAAACTTGGTGTACCGATGACCTGTTATTCGAGGGGTATTGTTGCCATAACATGACTGTCTTGGCCCCCCCTTAGGCTGCCCCAGCGGGGGCCTTTCCATCTGGGTTAAAATATCTGCAGAAGTAAAAATTGATCTACTTCAAACTAACAGCCCAAGTTTCATGGCATTGGCATACATCAACAGGATAAGGCTATGTTTGATCAATTTTTATAATAATGATTTTTTGTCCCAACTAATTTGTAATTTTATTCTTTTATTCGAATTTATTGATGAAATCATGGATGGACAGAAATATGGGAAATTCGATGGCATTTGTATAGGAGGGGACTTTAATGCACATTTACACTCTAGAAATCCCCCCTGCAGAAGAGGTATAGAATTATCAAACCTCCTAGCAGGAAGAGAACTTGTAAATTGCATGGAGCATGCCGGTATGGAAACCAGCACTGCCCCGTTTCCCACCTTTATTGGTCATGGCAGTGGCACTACGATTGATTATGTATTTGTTTCATCTACTGTCGCCAATGTTTTAATAAATGCAGAGGTTGTGTGTAAAGTTTATAGTGACCATCTCCCAATTGTAATTCACATACTACTTCCGAGGGGCAAATGCCCACAAACTGAAATAGGCGCAAGGAACTTGGAAGTTTCAACTGATAAACTGAGGGTAGCGTGGAGGGGCGTGAACAACAGGGAAATTCTGGCAAAAGTCATCAAAAAACACCCAGCCCTGATTGGAATCTGCCTCACCAGCGATGACCATGGGGGTAATAATATTATCAATTCATTTAGTGAACTCTGCTCTGCAATAAAAAGTGAGATCTCCAGACCTGCTTTGAGGACATCTGAGGTAACACCTAGATGGTTCGATGCCTCTTGCTCTAAAGCAAATAGGAAGTTAAGGGCCGCATTAAAATCTGAACCCAGAGACACACCTCAAATAAGGTTACTCAGAACAGAGTATAAATCCACCCTACGAAATAGAACTAATGAACTGGTTAAGACTCACTGGGATTCCTTGGCACGCTCGGCCGAATTGAAGGACACCACCGGGTTCTGGAGGGAGGTAAAGAACCTAAGATCTATAGGGTCGAATTTAACGGCAATTAGCTGTAACATCACTGGACCCACTTGGGTTGAACACTTTGCCAAAATTTACGCTACACCTGACAACCCTGCTTTAACCTCCCCCCCAATAAGCCCCCTTAACATCTCCGTGTCTGAGGTCGAGGATGCCATAGTTGAAAGTGCAGGAAATAAAGCGCCCGGCCCCGATGGGCTCTCAATTGACCAGCTAAAGTGTGAACTTAACTTTTGGGCCCCATTGTTATGTAATGTTTTTAATAACTTAACGAATGAACAATTACCAGAAACATGGTCCTGCAGTACCATCGTGCCAATTTTTAAAAAAGGTGACAGGCTGGACCCGGGGTGTTACCGTCCTATATCGTTAATTGATAATACCTTGAAAGTCTTGGGAAGGGTCATTTTTAAAAGGATTACATCTTGGGCGGAGGATAGTAAGATTCTACACCCCAGCCAGCTTGGTTTTCGCAGTAATGTTGGCACGGTGGAACAATGCCTGAACTTGAGTTTGATCATGGCAAAATATAATATTGTTAAAAAAACTCCTTTATATTTTGGTTTTATGGACTTAAGTTCGGCTTTTGATTTTGTAAATCGTTCTCGTTTATGGTCCATTCTTTTAAATTATGGTTTGGATGATTATTTGGTGAACTTTTTAGCTTTTTTACATAGTGATCTTAGAGCTCGTGTGCGTATCAATCAATCTGGCGAAGTCTCGAACGATATCAACATTGGTAGGGGGGTCAGACAGGGATGTGTGCTGGCCCCCCTCCTTTTTATCCTTTATATCAATGATTTGAGCTCCTCTTTGAGTACCTAACAAAAGATGTACCCTATGTAAATGGAGTCCCTATACCTACCCTCCTTTATGCTGATGATGCGGTCCTAATGGGCCGCACACCAAGGGCACTCCGTATCTTAACATCAGGCTTTGTCCATTTCATGGCAGATCTAGGTTTGACCACTAATTTAAAAAAATCATTTGTTATGAGCTGTGGCCCTAAAAAACATAAAATTGCTGAGATTAAATCAGGGTCAAATGTCCTGAAAGGTACTTGTACTTTTCCCTATCTGGGGTTGCTTTTTTCAAGCTCAGGTTCATGGCAACCACACGTTGCTTATGCCAGGAACAAGTTGGGTAAAGCTATAAATTGTGTCACTTCTTTGCGTCAACCCTCCCACGCTGATGTGATTACACCACTAGTAAAAATTTATCAAACTCAATGCATCCCAATTGGTACTTATGGCGCCGAGGTTTGGGGTTACACAAATTGCACCCATCTCCAAACCGAAGAAAACAGGTTCTGTCGGAAGGAGCTGGGAGGGGTCATTTGTTCACCTCAATATATATGTCACAACGAATTAAACATCTCATATATAGAAGACTTTGTAAAATCAAGACCAGCACTCTTTTGGCTAAAATTATGGATTAACCCGGCTGCCATTTTGACCCGTGATATAATTTTGGACTGCCTAAAATGTGACAAGGCACACTATATACCCTGGTTAAAAGCTGTTAAAGACTGCCTTGATAGCATAGGATATGGTCAATTGTTTACCTCACCTACTTTGATAAATCATTCCCACAAGACTACCATTCAACGGGCATTGTATCATATGTATAGAGAAGAGCGGGAAAGGAAAAATCTGTCAAAGTGTACTGTAATAAAATACATGGGCTATTCTGATTTACAAATCAAACACCCAGGCCCTCCCGCCAGATATCTACGTTTACACCTTGGCAGATGGAACAGAAGCTTGCTGTTTCGCTTCCGTGACGGGAGCATAGTAAATCTGTTAAATTTTCCTTTGGGTTACAATAAACATCTAGAAACACTGTATTGTCCATGTAACCAAAATATGAAACAGAGCCTTTTGCACTTTTTGTTTTTCTGCGGTTTTTATAAAAAAAATTCTGTTCATTATTTGATGTCTTACTGTAGAAAACATAAGTTGACTTGCTTTAGAAAAGCACTGAGAACTTTTTTATCATTGGAATCTGATGAAGTAATATTCAGAGTGAGCTGTTTTCTTAAAGCGGCCGTTCGTTCACGAGCCACCTTATGTATTGACGTATAATATCTGCACACTATATTCCCATGCACTTTATAAATGCGCTCTTTGTACATTGGGTTTTATTCGCTCTTTTGCACATGACTGACGAGGATCAATTAAACATTGCTGCTATTTCCTCCATCCATCTTTTTATCTTTTTATCTCTGTCTGTTAGAAAACAGCTTTTAATTGTGTAAAATGTCGTTGTTTTTAAAATAGGAGGGACATTTTTGTGTGTTTATGTAAAATAAGATTAATTGGCTTATGCCTTTTTCTTTCCAGCTGTCATATTATCATTGTACTGTAATGTTTTTATAAATTGCATTTGTATGCACTTTTATGGATGTTTTTATTCCCAATAAAGATCATTTGACTTGACTTGACATTTCACCACCCAAATTTGGGATGGCAATTGTAGTGCTATCAATAGATCTCTTACACACTCTCCATTTCGTATGGGTAAACCGGAAGAGGTCAAAAATCCATGTTGAGACCAGAATTGCCCAAAATCATGGACAACCCCAAAACTTTATTGACTATCTCTAAATATGGTTACTCACATTTGCTTTGTAAGGCAAATTATTATTGTCAGCTCAACTGGTTCTGCTGCTTGTGCTGAACTCACTCCATCTGAATCTCTCAATAATGACCCATTTACAAACAGTTCAAAATCATATTCAGGTAACAGAGTATCTTGTATGTCAGGTCTTGGTTTTGTATACAATTCAGTCATGTCCAGACCATCATGATCTGCTTCATCCACCACCACTTCACAATTCGGAACTGGCAATAGAGTAGCTGGATTCAAACTCATACATCTTGTCACTGTTACATTCTCTGCTCCCAAGATCACTTGTTCATATTTAGTTAACTGACTGCTTGTAAGGTGATGTGTGCAAGTTCAAGTTATTAAACGCTCAATCGAATGTGGCACATATACTTTCAACAGATGTTCCATTACAATTGATTCACTCTGCTCCGAAATCATGCAAGTAGAAGCAACTGCTTTCAGATAACCAGATAAGGCAGCAGCTATGGGATCCAAAGAAGCTGAAAAGTATGCTATTGGACGGCGTGCTGTTCCATGCATTTGCATTAAAACTGAAAGTGCACAGCCATCGTGTTCGCTACAAAATAATGCAAAATCCTTGTTGAAGTCTGACATCCCCAATGCGGGTGCTCAACACAAACTGTCTCGTAATTCAAAAAATGCTTTCATGTATTCATCATCAAGATGTACCTGATCTGACATGTCTTTGTTCATCAACCTTTGTAATAGCTTGGCTATCATTGAAAAACTAACAATCCACTGTCTGGAATATCCAACCATTCCCAAGAATATTCAAACTTCTTTTTGTGTTCTCAGCGGATTCATTTGCAAAATGGCATTGATCCGACCTTGGGACACTTTCCTAATTCCCTTCTCAATATTGAGACCTAAGTAAAGAACTTATTTTTGACAAAATTGCAATTTTGCTGGTGACACTTTATGCCCACCAACTGCCAAACGGTTCAGTAGAACAATTGTATAAGTCACACAGGCCTCTTTTGTTTTCGATGCAACCAATAAGTCATCCATGTGCTGCACTAAGCCTGAATTGTTAGGCATTACCAATGATTCCAAACATTTCTTCAATATCTGAATTGAAGATTGAGGTACTCTCTATATACCTTTGAGGAACTCTGCACCATGCCAAGACATGGTTTCCGAACCACATCGCAAATAAATATTGTCTATTGAGAAAAAAGCTTGACAACAAATGGATCACCACAAATCATTCTGCTTCACAAGGAATTTGATATAGAATAGCAGCAGTATTTGATACTATTGGACAACAAGGTATTACTATCTGATTAATTTTACGCAATCCTGAACTATTCTGTACTTCCCGTTAGGTTTGTGAATTCCCATTTTAGGTGAATTACATGACCTCCCTAAAATCTCTTTTAGGATACCTTGTTCAATCAACATCTTAATCACAGGAGTTATTCCTGCAATTGTTTCAGCGCTCATTTTGTAAGCTGATGTTCTTGGAAATGATGCATTTAGTTTCATTGTAATCTGAATTGGAGCTACTCCTTTCATCAAGACAATGTCTTTTCCTGAAAAATCCCATGCATCAGAATCACCGTATCTCTCAATTCAACAGGCAAATTATGAGCCGTAAACAAAGGATATAAATCATTCACTTCTGTTCCTTGCATTGCCATTTTAAAAAACCCATCCTCAGCTTTTGTATGATATGCTATTCCATCTGGTGCACAATAAATTGAGCAATTCATTTTGCACAACAAGTCCCTTCCTTACAGATTAACTGGACTTGTGTCACACACCACAAATTTGTGTAAAGCTTCCAACTTGCCCTTTCATTGGTTTAGTCACTGGGGTCTTATTCAATTTATTTGAAACTCCTTCAACTTGGATACTTTTTCCCGAGAGGAGTAGGGTGGGAGTTTCTACAGTTCTTACAGTGGAACGGGTGGCACCAGTATCTACAAGGAACGTAATTGAATTTCTGTCAACTTCCCCATCCACATAGGGACCACACTGATCTACCTCAAAGGATGTGCCAAGCATGCACTTCTCTTCCCCCCTCAGGCACCTTCATTGAGATGTATCTGAATCATTATAATCCCACTGCATCAAATATTGTGAAGACACCTGCATATTCGAATGTAATTGATCGTTTGTATGGAAACCCACATTTGCACTAAATTTGTGTACTTGACCATTCACATTTTGATTCTGCATAGGAGCTTGAGTTATCTGTTGACCTTGTCCTCTGCCAACCGACATCTGCTGATTATTATTCTGTGGATTCATTTCCATCTGATTCTGATTCATTGCATTTACTCCAGTATCGCCTGTATTTATATGTATACTTCTACACTCGCGTCCCGAATTCCCCAACTTACCACACGCGTGACAAGGAAATTTCTTTTTTAATTCAGCCATATTACCTTTACCTCTACCTTGTCAAATCAGTATAATTTGAATCACAGTATTTCCATTTGACACTGCATCTCTCATACTAGTAGTAGTCTCTCCTTTTCCTTGGTAATCCTGTGTAAGGACTGTATTTAAAAATCCTCCTTTCTTTGGTGCTTTAATCTGTGCTAACATTAATTTCTCGTTTAACTTTTTATGTCTCATCTCAATGTCATCACCACAATACTTTGCATTATGAAGAATTTTGTCAATTGACTTACTCTGCCAACGAATAAAAAAATGTTGTTATATCATAGCACTTATCTCTGAACACTGCCGTCACATCGTCACGCTGCAAGTGCAGCCACCACTGCCTCCACTGGCCTGCCCTGCATTTCGCCCTGCATTTGGCCACCATACAACCACCGCGGACCTCCACTGGACAGGACTCAAAGTCCCAGGGGGCAGTGCGGTCTCGCGATTGAAGCCGCATCATCCTCGCACCAAGCGAGGCGTATAAAGCAACGGGAGGGCTCCCGCGGCGTGGGATGCCCTGAACTCTGCAGCCAAATCATCATGTTGCAAGTGCAGCCACCACTGCGACCACTGCCCTGCCCTGCATTTTGCCCTGCATTTGGCTGCCATATAACCACCACGGACTGCCAGTGTACAGTACTCTAAGTCACAGGTGGCAGTGAGGTCTCGCAGTTGGAGCCGCCTCATCCTCGCGCCAAGCCAGGCGCATAAAGCAACTGGAGGGCTCCTGCGGCGGGGGAAGCGCCCGGGCCAAGGGCGGGCCTGTCATCACTCTCATGAGGCTGGGCTGGGCCACGGCTCTTGGTTGATTGCTGCGATACTACTTTCTGAAAAGGTACTGTACTGCACGACTAATAAGGGGATTCGCTCCATTATATATTGGCGTGGAACTAATTGGAAACTGGGATCACTGACTGATAGTCTGCGCAGTTGTAATAACAAGGTATTCTGTGTAAATGTTGATGGACCATATTGCATGAAACGTAGGATCAGGCGCGTGATTAAGTTCTGTATCAGCAATTGAGGAGACTTTCTATATTTATTAACATACTAAACGTGCAAAGTGGGTGAAAATGGGAAAGAGGAAAACATCAACTATACCACGGAAAAAGCAGAGTAAATCTGGGGAAGGTCCTGGTTTATCATTACAAAATTATTTAACAGGGGCGATGGGTGCAATAGAAAAGCAAATTTCAACGGTAAAAGAGGCTATGAACCCAGATAAAAATAATATAGTAGAGGGCCCCACCATAACTGTTAGTGACAATTATAAGGTGATGACAGAACACCAGACAGGAAGGAGTATTGGTCGAGAAGGTAGCAATGGATATTTTGTGAATATATCAGATCACGTCATAGACAGTGACTCTGAGAGTGACCCACAACCGCCTCCGAAACGACCCAGAAATCCGGATAATTTAGTTAAGCAGAACAGAACGACCAGTTCAAAGGGCCCCGTAATAACACATTCAAAACAATCAACATCATCAAAAAAGGGCAGGACTCCTGCACTGAATAAAATGTGTGGGTGGGAAAAGGCGCTAGCTAGCTCAGATTCCCTCACTCAGATTGATGTCCAAAAAGTGAGTAGGAAATTGGAAGCTCTCAACATCTATCTGAGGGAAACATTAAATAAAATAGGCAGAAGACTGGGGGCTATAGAAGAGGTTTTATTTAAGTGTCATAGTGGCTGTAAGTTACCATCTGAGCCAAATGACGCACAGTGCACCCAAAGAGCACACACTTATTTAGATCCTAGTATTAACTCAAACAAACATATCCATGTGTGCAACCTCTTAAAGGAAGTGCAATGGAACGGAGCAGCCTCAAACAAAATTTCTGTAAAGGAAGTATTGACTACCAGATAGAAGGGCCAAAGGTGAAGGAAGATTGGAGAGCAAACAATGGGTTGGAGTTCGAAAAACAAGTGGCATTTATAGATTTACCCCCGGCGGTAACTCCATATTTCCTAGTACTTGTTAATGTTCCTAGGCTACGAAAAGGAATGGTTGAGCCATGTGAAAGTTTGAGAAACAAAGCGCTATCCTGGCTTGGTTCTAGGACTGATCTAACGGATACTCTTTAATGAGTTTAAGATGGCAAGAAGGGTAGGCTGGATAGGAAGCAGGAGTAAGGACATGGCCGGCAACTGCGTGATATTAAATTTCAAGACCCCACACTTATTTCAGTCAATCTTGAGTAGAGTGGGAAGCAGACCAATCCTAACAGAACAGACTAATGTTGTCCCACTAGGATATTTTTGTAAACCTAGCCACCTTGATGGTGGAGTTCATAGTAGGGCGGTACCAATGATAAATCACAGTATTGGATATGGTATACCTATTCATGATTGTTTCAACGCTCTACCCAACCTGGAAGAAGTAGATTGACAGAAGGGATCGGACAATTATGAAATTAAAACAATGTATTTGAATAATATATTTGAGAATTCTATGGTTGTCCCAGTCCCTAACATGAGTATTGTGGAAGATGTACTAATGATAAGTGAGGCTTAGAAATTTATGGGGGAGATGATTCACTTGGACTACAGGATACTGTTGCATGTGATGATACATTAGATATAGACTCGGTAGAAAGCTCCTGGAGGGGAAATACCGCTATTATTAATGATGTAAGCCTCACCACCCTCATTAATTATGCCTGTACCAACACTGTTGACCATAATAGAGGACAACTTCTTGAGGTCAAGTACAGAGGAAACTCTGGAGCTCAATGTTTGTGACAAAGGAAATGGGAAATGTAATTTTATGTTCTGGAATATTGCTGGTTTGAAATCAGAGGTGACAAATGGTCTGTGGGAGGAGTTTATTCGGAAGTTCGAACTCATAAGTCTGCAGGAAACCTGGGTGGTCGATCCAATTCATATTGCCGACTATAAAACCCTACATACACCTGAAATAACCTCTCTACATGGCAGGGCTAAATGGGGGCTATGCACCTATGTTTCTAATTTAGCAAATGTTAAAAATTTGACATGCTGTTTGAGGAATTTTTTATCAGATTATTAGATTACGGGTAAATGAAAACTGCACAGTAATATTGGTGAATTACTATAACAATGTCCCGCCTAACCTACTTGAAGGGATTGTAAGGGCTATATGCTCCCACTTGCAATATTTACAGGAGGTAGTGAGTAAAGATTTGATTATAGTTTGGGGGGCGACTTTAATACCTCTCTTTGTCGTTATGCTGACACAGGGAACTGTGGAATTACACGTAATAAGGAGACTACCCTTTCCCATTTTCCGCACTCCTGGTATGGCGATAGTTTAAATGAAATAATATTTCAATTTGATTTGGGTTTTGCCAGTACTTTAGTACTCCACCTGTTCCTTTTTGTCCTACTTTTAATGGTCGCTGAACCTTTTCTATAATAGATTTTATTCTGGTTTCAAACGGGTATAGCTCAAGCATTGTCGACTTTAATAATCACCAGATTGTATTAAGTGTTCAATTTGCACAAGGTGTTGGCCTCCTGCTTTTTAGTCAGGAGAAGAGCAAAACTGATAGTCGCAACCCTATAATGGAGAATATTTTATTATCTAGGCAAAACGGTTACTCCTTAAGCAGGGATAAAGTGGAACCCAAAGATTTTATGGCCGATGTTGTAACAAATTGTTATGTCAATATTATGGCCTGCCTGGATGATACTACCTCACCAAAGAGAATTGTCAATGGTTTTACTCATAGCACAGACTATATTAAGAGGGCACTTACTGTCAATGTAAATACTAGGAAAAAGAATCAAAATAAAAAAGGGTGGTTTGATTCAAACTGTACTAAGGCCTAAAGAAAGCTTAAGAATGCCTTGGGTCGGGAAGTAACAGATAGGGACAAGATCAGAGAGGCCCGGAGAGAATATAAGTGCACTCTAAAACGGAGAAGGGATATGCTAAGAGCAGATGCATGGATAGCCTTGCATGAAGCCTCCAGTTCAAGAGATCCCAGCGCCTTCTGGAAGGCAGTTAATGTACCATTTCTGAGGGACAAAGATATAGCAACAATTGAGGTGGCAATTCCAGTACATCAGTGGATAGAGCACTTCTCCAAGTTGTACGATGAGTTATGCTCAGGGTCATATGACAGTAAAATTACCATGGGGGAGCAAGGTATTTCTTTTAGGGATCAAGGAAATTTGCTCCACTTTGAGTTAAATGAGGTCAATTTAACCATTGCTTCAAGTACGGGTGGGAAGGCAGCAGGGCCTGACGGTGTCCCTGTTGACATCTTCAAAGCTAACATCACCTTATGGGGCCCATTGCAGATACAAGTATTTAACGCCTGTATTCCTGCTGGCCTTGTCTCGACATGGTATGAGTCCATCCTGGTCCCAATATTTAAACAAGCATTTGCAATGCAATAGGGCTCGCATTAGTAAAGTTAGAGGTTTTAGTATTGTTAATGACACATTTTTTATTTATGTTTTTGTTTTGAAAATAGCGAAATTAATAACTTTGTCATTTACAATGCCAATAGTGTTAAAATGTGCAAACGTGACACCTATAGCATTTGTAATGCAATATGTGTTGTATTTACATGACTTAGATGTATTAATATTAAAAATAACAATGGGTTGTATTTTTTTCAATATTTAATACTTAAATAAAAGTTATTGTGATTTATAATGGCAATAGCTTAAACTTTTGCAAATAACTTTTTGGAAGATTATGTTTAGTGTATTTTATTGTGATGAAAATACAAGAACAGAAGTGAAATATTAACTTTTTTTGTGACATTTTTAATAAAGTTTGAAACATTGAGAGAACATATTTGAATCAGTTGTTGTTGAATGGTTGCACAGATTGATGCTGTGGTGGCTCTGAATGATGTTGTGGCAGCGACGAGTGACGCTGCCGCGTTCAGTTATGCTCTGGTAGTGCATAGTGATGTTGTGGTGCCCCTGAGTGATGCTGTGGTGATGCGATGGATAGTGAGGGCGATAGATAGATAGAGGGAGGCCGAAAGATAGATAGAGGGAGGGCGAGAGATAGAGGCAGGGTGAGAGATAGAGGCAGGGCAAGAGGGCGAGGGATGGAGTGTGGGCAAGAGATGGAGTGTGGGTGAGGGATGGAGTGTGGGGCGGGGGAGGGATGGAGTGTGGGGCAGGGGAGGGATGGAGTGTGGGGCGGGGAGGGATGGATGGAGTCGGGTGAATGGATGGATGGATGGATGGAGTGCGGGGAGGGATGGATGGAGTGGGGGGATGGATGGCTGGATGGATGGGTGGATGGATGGATGGAGTGGGGGGATCAATGGATGGATGGAGTGGGGGGATGGATGGATGGAGTGGGGGTAAGGATGGATGGAGTGGGGGGATGGATGGATGGATGGAGTGGGATGGATGGATGGATGGATGGATGGATGGATGGATGGATGGAGATGGGGGATGGGATGGATGGAGTGGGGGGAGGGATGGATGGAGTGGGGGGATGGATGGCTGGATGGATGGGTGGATGGATGGATGGAGTGGGGGGATCAATGGATGGATGGAGTGGGGGGATGGATGGATGGAGTGGGGGTAAGGATGGATGGAGTGGGGGGATGGATGGATGGATGGAGTGGGATGGATGGATGGATGGATGGATGGATGGATGGAGATGGGGGATGGGATGGATGGAGTGGGGGATGGATGGATGGATGGAGTGGGGGGATGGATGGATGGAGTGGGGGGATGGATGGATGGATGGATGGAGTGGGGGGATGGATGGAGTGGGATGGATGGATGGATGGATGGGTGGAGTGGGGGGATGGATGGATGGAGTGGGATGGATGGAGATGGATGGATGGATGGATGGAGTAGGGGGATGGATGGATGGAGTGGGGGGATGGATGGATGGATGGATGGATGGATGGAGTGGGGGGATGGATGGATGGATGGAGTGGGGGGATGGATGGATGGAGTGGGGGTGGATGGATAGAGTGGGTGGATGGATGGATGGAGTGGGATGGATGGATGGATGGAGTGGGGGATGGATGGATGGATGGATGGAGTAGGGGGATGGATGGATGGAGTGGGGGGATGGATGGATGGATGGAGTGGGGGATGGATGGAGTGGGGGGATGGATGGAGTGGGATGGATGGATGGATGGAGTGGGATAGATGGATGGGTGGAGTGGGATGGATGGATGGATGGAGTGGGATAGATGGATGGATGGAGTGGGGGGATGGATGGATGGAGTGGGGGATGGATGGAGTGGGATGATGGAGATGGATGGATGGAGATGGATGGATGGAGTGGGGGGATGGAGTGGGATGGATGGATGGATGGAGTGGGGGAATGGATGGATGGAGTGGGGGATGGATGGATGGAGGGGATGGATAGATGGAGGGGAAGGATGGATGGATGGATTGGGGGATGGATGGAGTGGGAGGGATGGATGGATGGAGTGGGGGGATGGATGGATGGAGGGGATGGATGGATGGAGGGGATGGATGGATGGAGTGGGGGGATGGATGGATGGATGGATGGATGGAGTGGGATGGATGGATGGATGGATGAATGGAGGGGATGGATGGATGGATGGATAGATGGAGGGGATGGATGGATGGATGGATGGATGGATGGAGGGGATGGATGGATGGAGGGGATGGATGGATGGAGGGGATGGATGGATGGATGGAGTGGGATAGATGCATGGAGTAGGAAGGATGGATGGATGGAGTGGGGGGATGGATGGATGGATGGAGTGGGGAATGTATGGATGGAGTGGGATGGATGGATGGATGGATGGATGGAGTGGGGGGATGGATGGATGGATGGATGGAGTGGGGGATGGATGGATGGAGTGGGGGGTGGATGGATGGAGTGGGGGGATGGATGGATGGAGTGGGGGGATGGATGGATGGATGGATGGATGAAGTGGGGGGATGGATGGAGTGGGGGATGGATGGATGGAGGGGATGGATAGATGGAGGGGAAGGATGGATGGATGGATTGGGGGGATGGATGGAGTGGGAGGGATGGATGGATGGAGTGGGGGATGGATGGATGGAGGTGGTGGATGGATGGAGTGGGGGGTTGGATGGATGGATGGATGGATGGATGGATGAATGAATGAAGGGGATGGATGGATGGATGGATAGATGGAGGGGATGGATGGATGGATGGATGGATGGATGGAGGGGATGGATGGATGGAGGGGATGGATGGATGGATGGAGTGGGATGGATGCATGGAGTAGGAAGGATGGATGGATGGAGTGGGGGGATGGATGGATGGATGGATGGAGTGGGGGGATGGATGGATGGAGTGGGATGGATGGATGGATGGAGTGGGGGGATGGATGGATGGATGGATGGAGTGGGGGATGGATGGATGGAGTGGGGGGTGGATGGATGGAGTGGGGGGATGGATGGATGGAGTGGGGGGATGGATGGATGGATGGATGAAGTGGGGGGATGGATGGATGGATGGAGTGGGGGGATGGATGGATGGATGTAGTGGGGGGGTGGATGGATGGAGTGGTGGGATGGATGGATGGATGGAGTGGGGGAGCCAAAGACAAGAAAAAAGTACAATCAGGGAAGCAGAAGGCAAGAAAACGAGGTCAATCAGGGGAGCAGAAGGCAAGACAAGAAAAAACAAGATGTTGAGCCTACCCCGAGATACCGACCTTGTTCCCCAGCACTAAATCAGCAGCTTTGGCCTTTACGCAACATCCCCTCCTTTAATTTATTTCCACAACAGCAAATTGTAAACATATTTTAAAAGTAAATAAATACATTTATTAAATGCACCTTTGCGAGTTTAAAAATACCCATGCAGCAGCACCTTTTTGTCGAAAGTAATGTTTTATTATCTCAAAGGGTAACATTGTTTTTAAGCTTACTGTAATGTATTCATACTTAATTTATCAGAAAAAGAAGGGGGGGTTGAGCCAATCAGTCTGGACTAGCATGATAGGTTTGAATCGTTTCTCGAAGTGTTGGGAAAGGAGACAGTGATGGGATAATAAAGTGCAAATGAGGCTCCTAGCAAAGATCGTTGCCTTTACTGCAGTGGCAGACGTGGAACACATAGTGAATTAAGTTGCCTTTAATAGCAGGATCTCAAATTTCCCGCAAAGTCTAAACTGCCAAGCTGTGTAGAGAGCACAGTGCGTAATAGAGCCAGGGGAAACAAATAAACGAGTAGTCTGTCTATTCAAGCCCACAGGAGTACAGGATGAAGAAAAGCTCGTGAAGCCATTTACCAGCCGAGGCATAAGGTGAGTGATGCCCATCTGGAGCTGCTTCCGCCTCCATGACGTGCTTTGATTTTACAAGCAGCACAAATGAGACACAATTAGAGGACTTAAAAAAGCGATAGACTTCGTGGAAGCATTCTGTGCACATTGCACTAAGGAAAACAATATTAAAAACATGTTTATGTGGTGGTGTTAAACATAAGACACAGTTACGAAAATCAGCAAAGAAAAGGGATCGAGGCTTAAGATGCCTGCACCGGTATCAACAAGAACATCGCCAAACAAAGCTTTTAGGGGCGGGGGAGCGGATCCCTTTGAAGCACGGCCTCGCGGCCGTGAAAGAAGTGTGAAACAGCAAGGATTAATTAAATGTAATTAGCGCACGCTGGGGTGAATGTCTGAGGCCGAGCTGCCTGATGCAAGGCTGCTGGGAAGCAAATGGCAAGCTCGTGCATGAGCACATGCACTCTTGGAAATCCGCCCGATGGTTTGACAGCTTATTTTGCCTCCTATACTCTCGTCCTATTATCCCTTGCGGGATTAATAGGACGAGCCCTAAAAAGGGTATAGGTCTGATCCTGCCTGTTATCGTCCGATATCGCTGTTGGACTCAACTGTGAAAATTATGGGCCGGGTCATATTGAATAGACTTCAGGATTGGCGAAGGACAGGTCTGTGACAAGTGATCTGCAGTTTGGCTTCCGTAAGAAGCTAGGCACAAATGAGCAAGGCCTTAATTTAGACATTATACTGAATAAATATACTAAAGCCAAAAAGGAGCCCTGTATTTGACATTCGTCGATTTATCATCGGCGTTTGATTGTGTAATGCACAACAAATTATGGTTGATTTTAGAGGAGCTGGGTGTTGAACCAGTTTTAATTTCCTTTTTCAGAGAGTTATATTTAGGGGAAAAGGCCAGGGTACGATTTTGGGTGGGTGGGGAATGCACGGACTACCTTAATGTGAGCTGTGGTGTGAGGCAAGGCTGCGTCCTCGCTCCGTTTCTTTTTACCTTATACATAAATGATCTCGAAAAGGTCTTAGTCCAGAAAAGTAAGGACCTCCCAGAGGCTGGTAAAAGCCCTATTCCCGCATTATTATACGCTGACGATGCGGTCCTAATGGCCCGTACACCACTAGGACTCCAAAGAGTTGTAACCAGCTTTGCAAACTTTATGACAGAACGGGGCCTTACTATTAATTCAACTAAAACTTTTACTATGAACTGTGGAGCAGGATGCATTAAGACCAGATCAATTTTTCTTGAGAGAAAACGGATTGAAAGTACTACGATATTTTCCTATTTAGGAATTTTATTTGACCGTACGGGGTCTTGGGTGCAGGCTGTAAAAACATGGAGATTATTGTACATAAAAACATTATCTGCACTCTCGAATTTCAGTAGAAAATTAGGCAGATGTCCCAGCAAGGAATTATTAAATATTTATAAGGTGAAAAGTGTAGCATCATATGGAGCGGGTATATGGGGGTATGCTGTTGTACGCTCTCTCCAGGCAGCTGAAAACATGTTTCTGAGATTTTTGTTGATGGTACCTCCTCCTTCATATGCCACAAAGAACTAGGTTTGCCATATTTGGAAGATACTATAAAAATTCAACCTGTTCTGTTGTGGCATAGTATATGGACAACGGAGGAAACAAAGTTTAATCGTGGATTCTAGAAGACATTAGATGGCTGTCTTATGTTAAAATGTTTTTATACAATTAAGGCCATCGAGAATTTTATGATGATCCGCCCACTATGGCAAGGTACTCTAGGAAAGATCCCAAGAACGAATGTTTAAGCTATCTGAGCGAACAGAGACTTAGTGCTGAAATTAGTAAAGTTACGGTACAAGCACATAACCTTACATGAACAACCTTTAAAATGCAGCCATATCTATGCCTGATAACTGACGTCTATGATACATTTTGATTGATGCGCTTCCGCATGGGGATTCTGTATAGATCATTAAGTTTTCCAACCATTAATGACTGGTCAAAACAGCTATGTAAATGCCCATGCGACAACTTCTCTGACCAGTCCACCATACACGTCCTATTTTTCTGTAGACTTTACTCCGTACAGAGAAAAATGTGGATCATGCCAGTTTTAAAAACACTTGGCAAAAGGTCGTGTCGCCCAGCTTTTGTGACTCTCCAACAATTAGATACAGAATTTGAAGTAGCCTCTGTTACCGTTTAAAAAAAAACGTTAATATAGGAAAACGATTGTGATGTTATAATTACAACAATGCAATTTTGCTGTGTATGCAGAACCAATTGTTGTAAATATTGATATCTGCCAAGTATATTTTAACAATGTTTTTACTATGCGCTTTGATGGTTCTTTATATGTAACCGAATAAAGTATTATTGACTGGTCTTAATCCATACACAAATCTCTACACAAAATGTCCCATATCTTTCTCAGTTATATTTTCAACATCACTGTACTGTTTAAACTCCAGTAGAAGCCTTTCATAGTATGCATGCACTGACTCCTTCAAGTCCTGAGTAGTCCTGTCTATTTTTACCCAATCTGTCTCTTTTGGTGAAATATTCTTTTTCAAATATGTAATGACTTGATTATACTTTATCATAACTTCTTCTGATGGTGCTCCTATCTGAAGATTTCTTGGATTTCTTCCTTCAGCCAATCTACAGCAATGTTACACTCAACCCACAAATCAGCTGGAACCACAAGATCAACAAGCCATCCAAATCATTCCACCAAACTTTTGAAACTTTCACAAATCTTTTCACTTGTTTGTACCATTCCACTGGTTTCTCTCTCAATCTTGGAAACTTATTTGTAAATTATAATATATCCTGCCTTGACCATGGGACATGAACAAAACCACCTCCTGGTACCTCTATCATGGGATATATTGTCACATCAGCTGTCTCTGCTCCTGTCTCCCTCACCTGATACAATGGTAAAACTAGTGAGGTAACTTCCATCTTTTGAGCCTATCATCCCCAAAGTTTTAGTGTGCTGATTAACTCCTTAATTTGCAAATGTTTTCCTGAAATATTCCAACTCTCCAAATCTTTGTCAATGAAATCTTATCTGCATGTTTTTTGTAAAGATTCAGACTTGACTATTTCAACTCAATAGGTGTGTGCAACCTTACCGAACATCTCATGTAAACTTCTTGCTTTCCTTGTAATATTTTTGCATATCACAAGCAATTCTTCATCCCGATATTTACCTAGTCAGGTGGAACACGGGCTCTTGGGGGCTGTAGTTCTGTACCCCAACACAGCGGTCAAAGGTCCTGCGCAGCAGAGCCTCGGGCCGAAGATAAGCACCTCAAGGCACATGAAGCAGTGTCAGGTGGAGCAAGGGCTCTCGGGGGCTGTAATTCAGTGCCCCAACACTGCGGTTCATGGGTATTTACCTAGTTTTCCGGGCTAATCGTATCTAAAATAATTTCTTCCAAATCTGCCTTTAACTTGCTCACATCTATGCTTGAATCATTATTCTGTATGCTACATCCAGGTGCTATTTCTTTTATCCATTCAGCCAACTCTTCCGGAGAAGGACCTAATGGTCTTTAAGTATCTTCACCTATTTCACTCTGGACCCTCCTGACATAGGTATTACTCTTTTCTCAATCTGCAATAGCCATTTTGGATCTCCCTCTCTCTCTCTCTCTCTCTCTCTCTCTCTCTTTCTCTCTCTCTCTCTCTCTCTCTCTATATATATATACCTCGTTTTTGGGTTTCAACTGATCTTTCTGAAATATGAATTAATGGTTCTGATTCTTCCCCTGTAACTACACTCACATTTGTTCCACTATTTTCAATTAATCCTTGATTAACCTCATTTATTTTCCTGTAAACTGTCGGAATTCCACTCATTTTTCTGACTGGTATTGTTAAAGCATGCACTCCATAAACTATCTGTCCATCCTTATATAATGGAACAATTTGACCAATAGTCACTGGGACTGACAAAACATCTGGGTTTGTTGGTGTTACCATTCACGGCAACTCCTCTCTATCTGAATTACGTTTCTGTCTTACAGGCATTTTGTTTCTTGAGATACATCTATTTGAATTAATGGAGCACTTGGTAAGGAATTTGTCTCCACTCCAATCAGTTCCTCTTGATAAGGCCGAGCTTTATTCATAAATAATTTGTTTAAAAATGTATCATCTATGTCATAATTTTCCTCAACTATTTCAGTATTTCTAGATTTCTGTTCATCAATATTCTTCTTTTTCTCTTTATATTTTTCTCCCCCATTAGTTTCATCTACCAAAACTTGAAGCATCCTTCCTCCTTCTGCTACGTCTCTTCTCCATAATTACTTTTGAGCATCCCATTTTGCCTCTGAATATCTACTTATAATGTTCTTGTAGCTAGTCTGAGAGTTTTCTCTTTCTCTTTTGTATGCCTCTAGCTCCCATTCCTAAAGAGCTTTGTACTGCACAGGTCTAGGATTAGGTCTCATATCATTCATTTGTCTCCTTAAATTCTCTAAAATTCTAGAATTAAAAGTCCCATTCTCTGGAAAGGCTAAATTACCATCCTGCTCAATATATTTCATCCAATTTTTTAACTATGTACACGTATGGTAACCCCTTTCTAATTACATGAATGATGCAGGAGTTCTATCAGGAGCTAAAGGAATTCCTTCTCTAATGGGTATTGGCTCATCTTTCCTAAAAATCGTGTTTAACAATTTTAAGAACGTCATGATTCCTACCACTAACAGTAAATTATGTAAGTAAAGTCTTAACAATACTTCTTCCGTGCTATGATTCCCTGCTACCAATCAAATTTAATCACACTGTCCAATCCCAGCACGACTCACAGCAACCAACCTATACCAGTAAGGAACTTTGTGGCGATTTCTCAATACCCACCAATACCAGCACAGCACTTTGCGATGTCAGTTCGACTCCTGTGACTGACCTTCCCTTTACAAAATCAGTGTCTGCGTCTTTTCTATAGTTTTTTAACCAAACAAAACAACATAAAACAACTTGTCTGCCCCTAAAAGAAAAAACAATAGAACCATACACTCTGAGAATTCTTTTGCTTCCAGAAAAATCTCGACCAGCACGATTTTACCCTCACTTGAGTGAGAAAAAAATCTGCACTTCTCCAGATGCACTTTCTGAAGTGACCTAAATAAGCTTCACTATTCACGCATCAAGATTCCCTGTGCAAATACAGACAATACAACCAGTGCTTAGTACTGCATCAACAGCAGACAACTCAACTTAGTGTATGCCATACTAAGACTGCCCTTTGGCTTAGCACAGGATCTTAGGCCAACAACAGACCCGTTACTTCCATGAAGGTCAACGACGGACCACAACATATAACAAAATGGAATGTAGTCATAAATCTCAGTCTCCTAATTCCATCTATTCATTAGCTAGTATAATAAGACTAAACTAACCATCCAATGGCGCTACCAGAAACTGATGCTGCGGAAGCGGTGTAAATTTTATACTCTTTCACAATAGATCCAATACATGCATGACATTTTTTATTACATCTAAGGAGTTTGGGCCCATAGAAACTCCACAACCATTTATATACGTCTGGTCCGCGGATAGATCTTTGGAGAGCTAATAGGGACTCAGATAATAAGAGATAGATGCTGTTTCCTTCATGAGGACCTATAATGAAAGAAAAAGCCTAAACAACCATAATAGTCACAGTCTGCTTCAATATCAAATAATTCACTAATAAAGACAAACTCTGTATACTTATCAAGTCACTTTTATCTAAATAGTCAAAATGTGAATGGTCAATACAGAAAATTCATTAGTTATATTATTTGCACTAGTATTTCAATGGTACAGGTAAAATCACAATCACAATGACAAAATACAGTTCATGGCAAATACATTATAAATCAATAACAAGTGTGAGTGGAGAGAGAGAGAAATAACTAAGGAAATAAGTAATTGCAATATCAGGATGAAATTTCAAGATTAATACGATTATAAGATAAATATAGTCAGAAGTAGATTACCCTATAGCTAGAGCAACCTCACCAGCCGATGAAGTGCAAGGTGATCAGGACAGGTCAGATAAGAAGACAGGTTCGGACCGACAGCAAGTCACGCCCAAGATTTGCAAGGAATATAGCCAGCCAGAGTAGTGCAGAGTAGTGCAGCAGAGCTCTCTTCTCAAGAAATTGCCTACTACTGGTTCTTTTCCAATGGGAATAATTATACCCTAAAATGTCCCGAAATCCAGCCCCCCAATGTTTCAGTTTCTTAGTTCTACACAGTTTATTGGCTAATTTCATGAGGTGATCATTTTCCAGGCTATGGCATCCGGAACTTCAATAGGACAGTCAATTGTTAATATGAAAGATGTCATCACTCAACGGAATCAGGAAAGAAACTCATAACTTATTCATGCCCTCACGCTCGCTTCCACATCAGCTTGCAACATGGTTGACACAATTATTCATAGAAAGAAATACTCTAAAAGTAGGACGGAAATTCCAGTGATATGCTATGCTCAGCTAAACAAATAAATCAGCACTTTGGAAATAACAAAGGACAAAATCCATTCTTTGAGGCCTACGATAAGGAAAAAGTCTATAACTCTAGCAGGTTAGAGAAACTATAAATCGTTGTTTTTATAAAGAATAAAACACACACATTACTAATTAAGAAATAAGAGAAAGAAAATAAATAAGTAAATGACAATTAAAGATTCATTATTCTAATTAGACTTACAAACGCAACCATAAGTCACAAAAAGTGAGTAATCATTTAATCGATTTACTATCTTGTTGTAAAGAAGAAAACATAATCATGAAATAAACATTTTTCTCTAAGCAGTTTTCATTATTAATATTTTCAAAATTCTACCTATAAATTTTGATTAGCACATTTAGCAGTTTTTTCTCTCTCGTGATATTTTAGTTCACATACAAACTTCATATTTTCCATGCTCTCTGCACCGTAAGTAATGCAAACTCTGATTATTAACCGTGTTGTGTCTTTCTTGCAAATTTTCATGTTGTACTTTTGTACGTCTCCCATGTTAATAATTTTCACACTGTTAATTATTTTTTCAATAACACACTTATGAGCAGACTTGATCAAGCATGATTATTCTCAAAAATCATGCTCCATCACTTTCATAATCTTAAGCTTTCCCAAACCATGAAATAATGAAGGGAACTGACTTACTGTTTTGTGGTGAGCATTCGTGTTATAATTGAAATCAGTCCCATTTAAGTGGCTGTGCTCAAAATGAGTAGACAGGCACATGACGCTGTGCCTTCAAGAACATAGATGGGTTCTTGCAACTTCATTTTCACTAGTTTCATTGCTGCCACAAAAGATCCTTGACTTTGTAAGGGTTTATATGCAGCCCATGTATATTCCTTGCTTTTCAATGGCATACTTTGTGGCAATGGTGATAAATAATGGAATTTCTTCTCAGGTATGAAGTATATCAATGCACCATAACCATTTACTTTAAGTGTAATCTTTGATCATTCTTTGAATAATTTTGCTGCTTCGGCAGGTTGATCTTTCTTTAATCGACATCTTTCTTCACAAGCGGTCAAACCAACTTGCAGACACTTTTCTGACTTAATTATTGACATGGCACACTCATTGTCTACACTTTCACTTGATATGGATACAGAAGAAGTGTTTGATGATGATTTAGAAGCTGAATTACTTTGTTCGATGTCGATTCATCTTAACTGATATTGCCGTTTGGCCTTGTGGATGTGTATCGAACATTGCTTCTGGAACATTCTGGCAGCCATTTTGTCTTTGTGCCATGATGCACCTACTTTTTCCTTTGCTTTGCAAACAGTCACAAAATGGTTCTCCTTCCCACAGACTTTACATATGTGTCCATGAGTGGGACATTTACCTTTGGGTGGAAATAAAAATCTGCATCTAAAACATGACTTCTTTTTACGTCAAGACATCACTTTATGTCCCTCAATCTTTTGTTTTAGCTTCCTTTTCACACTCATGATGAATACATTCTGGGCCCCTCCAGCATCTGTAGTGTAGTTCTTATATTCCCAATAGGCTCTGCGCATTGGAATAATATAAACAGCAGTGTAGACGTAAGACTGAGGTCAACTAGGTCTCTACTGACTATATTAGACTTAATTAGTTTTGCCAGCTAGCTCAGAGGTCACTAGAAACGTTCTCGAATAAACAAAGAGGAGTTTAACTTCCCTGGATAGACAAGAAGGGATTAGCTTCTGACAACCATAAAACATGACAACTTTGCTCCCTCAGAATAAGAGTGTATCTCTAGAGTCGTGTGAAAACAATAGACAGCTATTTTACTCAGTCAATTGTGCATACTTAGTTTCACCAGAGTGCAGAGAAATAGAGAGACGGGCGTTTTCAATAAAAGGTGTTATTTATTGAGCGGTCTTCTTTCTCATGCAAGAGAAATGGATTGCCACAATTGCAATACTTATAGTAAAGTAAAGTGCGTACAGTAAAAGGAGTATTATAAAATAATACTGTAAAAGCATTGATATGGTTTCTTAGCCATATGATACTTTAAAATAGATAAAATATATACATACATAAATACATTGACTAACGTGCTCAACTGGTGCTTCTAAATACGCCTACCCCGGTGTACCTGACCTAAGCCTAATACGTGGGAAGGAGTAAATAAGTAGCAGTTTAAGTTAATTTTGGTTTTGCCAAGAATCTGAATCAAGAATTCTCTTTAAGGGTTTAGTCAGCTCCGTACCTGGGTAATAGAAAGCAGGAGGTCTGGTATCTCTTTCTCAGGACTTGATATCCCAGCAACCCGCAAGGGCGGCTGAAAACACCGAAGCTGGATTTTCTCGGCCGGAGAAAAAGACAGCGTCTCTCTCAGTGCGTCAAAGGGGAGGGGAGGCGTCCGTGGGCTCTCGCATCAGCTGGGCTCTTGGGCAAGTAGATAGCCGCTCTGCTCCAAACCACCGTGTGTTTGCTTAAGGCAACGTTGGTATATTTATACCTGAAAGGTGCTGGGTTTGACGTAAGGTTGGACATGAGACGTCAATAAAGATGTCACTAAGAACTGGCCGTTTTTTCAGTGCTCACAGGAGTTGTAGGACAAATCAAAACAGAAGCATGGGGATTTCCCAGATTGCTGGAGGTTTGCTTTGTTTAAAGAACGCGTTGTACTCTCTAGGAGTCTGGGGAAGTAGTCTTGCTTAGTTTGACTGCATGGGCTACTACTAAATATGGATATGTTTCTTATGCCTTTATAAGGATATTATTTATTATAGCCATACAAGGGCATAAATTAGGAATATTGAATTAGGGTCCTAGATAGAAATACAACACCCACTCCACGATCTAATGTCCCTCATTACTAAAACTAAGCAATAGTAAACATATAATGGTGCATGTGTTTTCCAACCCACCCCAACATACATACTTTGCATTTGAAATTGTATATGGTAAATACACGAAAATGAGTATTGGTACCGTACGCTTTTCAAGCAGTGGTATCATTTAGTTAAAATGTAAATATATATCAGCTGAACGATTTGCGAAAATTACACATGAAATGGCTCTGAATACAGAAAAGAAGGTCGAGACCATTCCATCACATATTAATACAAATGCTGTACATGTGCTAGAGGCTGAGGTAAAATATTGTCTCTAGAGTTCCTAAAAATAGAAGCTCTGTTCTCTAAGAATAGTTCTACTTTAAGCAGAGTACATGTGCCAGAAAAAGGTAAATATTTTGGAAGTGAAAAAAATAATTTTGCTCTCAAGTTCCAATTGTTTTCAGTAGCTTTTGTTTTTCAAAGCTGAAGGCCGAATTCAGAGTTCAGGGAACGTTATTCTTTCTGTTCAAGGGAGAACATAATTTCAGACAGACTCGCAAAAAATTGGTCTACGACATCAGGTGAAAGTTTGACCAAGTTTGAAAATGCCGAAACAGTGCATGTGTGAGAATGATTGCTATCATCGATGTCAGAATCAGCAATGCTCACAGAAGGTTGTACATGTGTGATGCTGCTTTCATCTCGTACTCCACTGCCACATACTCGTAGTGGTGAAGTCTCAACGAATGCCGTCATCAGAATGGGTAGCCGCTGGGGACAACACGATGCATGAGCCGTAACAGGACCTAGCAAGGTATCTGTATCCATTGGTACTGCTGATGGTAGTGTAAGACAGACGTCCAACATGCATTCTTCTCCGCATAGCATACATCGAAGCACAGGTAAGATGCAATTTTGCCAGATAGGTCTGAATGAAAGAAACCAGGTCATATTCAGATCTCTTAGCCGGGCTAATCCAAGGACTTTAGTTATGCGGTCCCGGTAGCGCATTGCTAGGATTGTTTCTTCCATCGTTGCTGGAGTCTTGTCTGCGGCTTGGCTTGCCATATGAAATGAAAGGGGTTTTGTAGAGCGCAACTGCTGCCCGAGGGCATCCAAGCGCATATCGTAGCAGAAGAATCAAAAATAAAATTCCTGCTACGAGTCCCAAAAGTAGAGGTAGGCTGCCAAAGACAGAAAGGACAAAATTGGGAAAAATGCCCAGAACTGTTTCGAAGGGTGTTAACAGTCCCGAAAAAATTGTCTTAAATACATGTGCGATGCCACTGGTATCTGACATGTTTAAGACTTGGCTTAACATTTCTATGAAATGCACGGGGCAATTTGTTGATAAAAGGGAATGTATCTCTGCCGTTGTCCTTGCAACTTGCAGATCATACGTTTCTTTGGACGAGGTCAAAGCACAGTTGTCTGTAAAAGAATAGACTTCATTCTGCTTAAAGTATCAATTCGAATAGAAGAGATATTCAAATAAGGCCATATTGCCGCCTCCATGTCTGGTGTGCTGTTTGGATACAATACTTGCATACAGCAAGTGACCATGGAACTAACGCTTACGAGATAGGCTTTCCCTGGCACCATGCCACAACAGCTGTGGTCATTTATTAGAATATAGCTCCCGTTAGAAAGCTGTCTAAAAAATGGCTCCATCTGTGTTGCAGGAGTGCCGTGCAGGTGACATGAAAGGTTATTAGAAGACCCTTCGCAGGCTCCATGCAGGTTAATACCTTGACACAGAAGTGTACCGCTTAGTGATTTTTTACAAATTTTACCACTAAGAAATACATCCTTTTTCTTTTCACTGTAACATGTGTGTGTATAAGGTAATTTCCATGTTGACTTGATGTACCCTTTACCCAGCCTTTCATACTGGCCCGCTGGTATATACTCTTGGCAATATTTAAATTGGAAAGTTGTTATCGGGATTGTAATTATTCCGTGTATTATCCATTCAATGGCCGGTCTTTCTGACATTGTCAATGGTAATCTCTCAAGTTTTTCAATGCTCAGAATCGTATAGTCTGTTCCTTTCTGTGCCAAACTGATTTGTTTATCAGTAAGGTTAAAGATAGAGAATAATGACGTTGTGTTGATTAAACGCCATGGTACGTAGCCTGAACGCAGATTTTGCAACGTCCAGCCAAGCTGTACAATAGAACGTAATTGGGACTGACCATGTTGTAACATTAGTAAGTCCTGCTCTATTATATCAATAGCAGATGATACGATACTGTCCAGTGAATATATTCTGGAGGACAGAGTCGTTAACCCATTGTTCACAACAGAAAGTGATTTTTCCAAATGAATACCATTAATTTCTCATATTTTTTCTGCTAATTCAATTTGCATTACTTTCCAAGCTTCGTTGTATGCAGCGTATATACCGGCCGCTATGAAACGTTTTTGACGCTGTTTGTGTGGTCCCAGAATGAAATCACGCAAGTCAGCACCGTCTTTAAGTAAAGTCAAGTGTTGCTTAATTTCAGCCAGTGTGGATTTCTGTAGCCATTCAAGGCAGAGTTTCCCTACACTGTATGTTGTAACTATCCCTGGATGTTGTCTCTGGGAGTATCTTGGTTCTGGCCCGGTCATTTTGAACCCCTGTATTTTGTTCAGGAATCTATCTTGACAGTTATTTGTTTCTGTGGGCAAGATCAACCATTTCCTCCAATCAGGATGTGTTCTGGTTTGGTATAAAATATGGGATACGTCTATCTCCATATCTGTAGTGCTATTACTATCAGTTATGGGCTTCGGAATAGACGGTTTGTTTAAGTCTTTAATTTTGGCTTGGCCAAGACAGGTAGTATGTTGAATGGTGTCATTCAAGAATATTAATTGTTCTGGGATCATGCAGGCTCTAAACAATGCTTCTAAACCTTGGACCTGCCATTCTTTTGTACCCCATATGGTTTTTGTTTCAATATTGTTTTTCCAGAATTCAAAACCAAATGTAATCATTTTTTCATAAAATGTTTTCAGAATATATCAATTTAGTATTTGTCAGCATTGTTTTCATTCCTGTCTTATTTAACATTTTAAAATAAAACGTTTCTGCATCACTTGTGTTAAACCCTGAGAAGTATGGGAATTTCTCATAAAACGTTTTTGAGCTGCTTTTAGGCGGTGTTGTACAATGTTCCCATTGATTATAATTAAAAACATTTCTAGGTTGAGCAGATTTATGCAAATAGTGATGACCAAAATGATTGTAGCAATACATTTCTTCATAATTTGATGAACCCTGTAAATAATCATGTTCTGTGAATTTGGCTGACATTACTAGATCTGACATCATATTATTAATATTTTCAAAGTCCCAATCATTAGAAAAAGTACTTGGTGTTACAAAGTCACTTAATGAAACGTAAAACTGGTGTGGATATTTCAAGAGCTCAATCGGGCCATAAATTTCATAATCAGTTTTGTCCCATGCTACCCCACCGGGTATTTGATTGACTGTGATGTTCACTGGTGATAGTTCTCTTTTCTCGATGTGAGATGACGTGTGAGGTTTTAGGACCAAGTTGATGTTCTGACTTGCAGTGTCCATTGTACTGTATTTTCCTTCAATGAATTTTCCCAAACAGAGAACCATGATGAGCCAAAGCAGGAGGAAAAGTACACCTAACACAATCCAAAATTTCATCCATGGAGAAATCAGATAGGTTTCTTTGAGTTGATGAAAGAGTTCAGTTACTTTGTCTTTGAATGTTTTTGTTGCTGGCGTTTCTTCATGTTCACTTGGATCATCAGAAAAGTCATCGAAATTGATGAAGTAGCCAGATGCAGTTCTGTCAATTGTTGGAATTACTTCTGAATTTTCATTTGCTTTTGGATTTTCTTTCCACTACCGCATTTCCCTCAGGATGGAAGGGACAAGAGTACCGCAATGCAATGCCCATGCTGGCCATGGCCTCCTTGTAAGCCCTAGAGCTAAACACAGGACCCTGGTCAGAATGTAGCATGCCAATTGCGTATGTGCCGATAAAGACTCGCAAATCTTTTATAACAGTTCTCGCGTCAGCCGAGTGCTGGTGTCTGCATTTTAAGTAAATCTAGTCTTAAATATTATGGGACGCATTTTCCTGCTGGATTTTTGCGTATAGATAGCCTTATGCTTTCTAATAGAAGGGTCCTGGCAATACTCCGGTCGGTTCGCGACTGCGATCTCTGTTGCAGTTTGGACAGCCCATTGCAAATTTATAATGTTGCAGGCTCATCCCCGGCCACCAGTATTCTGATTGTAATTCTTCCTGAGATTCCTTGATCTCTCGGTGCCTTAGACCCAATCCCATATGTGCGTCTGCTATTAAAAAGACTCTCCTGTTCGTGTTTTGAATTACTCTATCCCCCACTCCAGGGATTTGAGCAAAAGGAGCGGAGTTTGCATCAATTATGTATGTATAAGTGAGTGGATAGTTCAAAGGTAATGCTGCATAGTCGCCTTTTAAAGACGCTTTCACCGCTAGCATAGTTTCTGCATCTATGTGTTTTTTAGAACGCTTTTTTGTGGCTACGGAAGCCGGTTGGGCCGCTTCCGCTGTGGCTCTGAGAGCCAATGAATTCCCTGCAACGTGAACGCCATTACGTTGATGACTCAGTTTATGTATCACGTGGGTCTTTCGTAGTTCTTTCTGCAAAAGAACTACCTGTTCCCAAAGCTTTTTATGCTTTATTGTGGCACCTGTGTCATCTTTGTAATCGTTTTGAACCCAGTTCTGCAAGTTATTATTGTAAGACTTGACGCAGTAATGTGAATCGCACACTATTAGTGTGGGGAATTCGCGATCGGCATTTTCAAGCGCCATCTTTAAAGATCTTATTTCAGCTCGCTGAGTTGAACAGTTTCTGAGTGATTCAGTTTTGGTAATTAATGGTCTGAATCTACCAAAGCGCCAGCGACCTTTAACAATCGCGCACGCTGCGTTGTAGGATTTTTCCTCTACATCGTAGTGTTGTGCAAATCGGTCCATGTAGATTACACATGTGTATTGTTCAAGAGCCAAAATTTCGATTGGCAGAGGATATTCTTCTTCATATTCTAGATTTTCTAGTTTTTTCATTTTCGGGTCAAAATAGTATTTCACGTCTTCTGTAGCAAGATAATTTTCCGATTGTATCCATTTTGGATCTAGTACCACAGCAGTCAAATTGCGTGGACTCGTTAAGGCCTCAAGGGCTGATTCTGCTGTTAAAACAGTTATCCTTCTGCCTTGAGCTTGGGCTTGGGCTCTATCTTTTGCTACAGCAGTTTGAACCGCTATTAGAATTTTGTCAGTAGAACTGAATTTAATTTCCGCTTGCGTGTACAAGTGTGATTTGTAAGCTATTGGTACCGTTTCTCCCTCATTAGAGGTCAGGTACGTGAATCCGCATCTTCCTGGGATGACTCGGATTACAAGGTTGCGTATGTTTTCGCGTGTTTGCAATTTTGCTTTAGCTAACATGACTGTTTGCAATGATCTTAACATTTCTGTGTGTTTCTGAGTCCAATTGATTAGTTTGAAATCAGGTTTTATTAATTCATAGAGAGGTTTAACTCTCTCTGCATAATTTAGAATGTATGTTCTTCCGAAATTCAGGAAACCTAGTATTGATTGTAAGTTCTTCAGCATTTTAGGTGCTTGGAGTACAGCACACTTCTCTAAGAAGTTGTCTGCTAGGCTCTTGCCTTCACTTGATAATTCATATCCTAAAAATAGGACAGTTAGATGGGCAATTCGTGACTTTTTAAAGTTGAATTTGTAACACTCAGCTGCAAACCCAAGTATTATGGTGTTCACTCTTTTCAAGTGAGTATCCAGGTCATCATCTGTGAGATAGATGTAGTCGACATAGGATAATGCCTCATCATCATATATTTGTAGTAACTCTGTTACTCTTGCTGAGAATAATCCTGGGCTATTCTTGAATCCCTGTGGGAGTCGACAGAAGTGTTGTTGCGACCCCATTATTGAGAAAGCGGTCAAATACCTGCTTTCAGGTGCAATGTTTTGACAAAAGAATTCATTAGAGGTGCCTAATGTCGTTTTATATTTTTTGCGCACAATGTCATTCATTAGTGCTGCACTGTGTGAGTTTTGTACTGCAAAAGTTTTGCAACATGAGTTCAGGTGTCTGTAGTCCAAAACTAGACGATATGAATTGTCTGGCTTGGAGACAGGAAACAAAGGATTGTTTATTTGTGAGGTGCATGTTTCAATCACCCCCTGATATTCAAGTTGATCTAAGATCTCCCTGTCTTGCTTTTTAACTTCTTGTTTAACTGGGTACTGCCTTTGTGCAGTGGGTTGACATTTTAACTGGATTTTGTGACGAGGAGAGTCCTCATCTCATCCTACATGATTTTTATATAATGCAGGGGCTTGGGCCACTGCCCATTTTCTTGCTAATGTGTATTTTTTATGAATTGGAATGTGATTTGAGAAGGCAGGCATAATCATTTCTTCGCCATGAGGGCACTCCCTGAAAAACTCTGGTGGCCAGTCTTTCTCAGCTAACATGATGCCATAGCCTTTTGAAAGGTTATCCCAAAAGAGACCCCTTACTTTCCTAGTCTTGTCCCCCTCTACACGTAATGTTATTTCGTATATTTTATGAGGTTTGCTAACTCTGGTATCTGCAGTTTCCACTTGAATGTATTCATTCGTGTCCACTGTCTCCAGAAGATTCATCAAGATCTTGCAAGCTATGGTCACTTCTGCTGCGCTGTCTAGCATTGTCTGGGCCCACTCTCGGTTTTTCAGTTGTGTCTTCAGTATCCTCGGCATGTTTAATTATTTTAATACTAGGTACCTTCTTCTTTGGAAATTGTAATTTTTTACTTTGATGAGCAGGTTCCTTGTCTTTGGACTTGACGTGCTCTTCTTTGTGTTCTGACTGTCCTCTTATTTCTGATTTCTGTGGGGAAGTCTGAAAAGATCGAGAGGGACGTGTATCAATATCTTGATATCTGTCAGGTTTTCTCAATTTACCCCTATCTCTAAGGTTGTATCTTTTCTCAGAGGGCTCCCTCTGGGGAGACTTGTCACCTCGTTCTGGAGATCTTTCTCTCCGTTGAGGAGATCTTCTTCTGGACTGGAATCCTTTTTCTTTGGGAGTGGATTGTTTATTACCATCCCAACTCTTTTTTGGAGTATTTAGATTATTTTTTAATAATTTGTTTTTCAGGGTTTTCAGTTAGTTGGGGTTTTACTGGTTTCCCACCCAAACTATCTCTTCCTAGTACTTCATAGGATTTTTCTATGATTCTGGCAAGTTCAAATGGTTGTTCTGCTATATCTGTTTCTTTCAATTTCTGGTGGATCGCCACAGATGCTGCTTCTCCTTTTATGTTGGCTAACAATAGAGCCGAGACCTGCTTGAAGTCTTTCAGTAATTTCATACCCAGAGTTAAAGCAGGTTCTGGACCGTATTCATTTTGAATCTGTCTTAGCACATCTGGTATTACCGCCATAGATGGAACACCATGTGTTTTTGTGTAAATCGAAGCAAAGACTGTGCCCCAAGTGTCACAGTCCTCCACATGTGGTGCGATCCCCATTGGAAGACAGATAGTCAGAATTCTGTGTTTCTCAGTAGGCATAGTATCAGGAAATGCTGCCTCTATTTGAGTGATTTTCTGAGCTAACCAGAATGTAATTTGTTCTCGTTTTGTAGGTACTTTACCAAGACATGATTGTATGTTCTGTGGTGTAATTTTGTTTGTGTTCCCCTGATGAGGGGTCAGCTGTGGAATGTTGATTGCTGGTTGGACTGTTGAAGTCCGCATTACATATTGGACTAATTGTCTATGTATTTTAATTAGTATTTTTAGCTGAGCTAAAAGTTCCCGGTCTGACATTTTATCAATGTTTGGATGTGGTGTGTAGCTGGCTAGAACCGGCCACGTTGCTCCTGGTCTACCTAGTAGACCGAGCCTGGTGATATGATTTTTATGTTTTAGGGCGCCTTTAAACCAGAGCAGGTGCTCTTGGTAATTTAGTGGGATTTCAACCTCCTCGAAAGGAGTGTATTCATCCGGAGGTTCCTCTATTTTATAATAGTGGAATTCGTGTGTTACAGCGTTTGCTGCAGGAAAATTTATCCATGAGTAGAATACCTCTGTCTGCCTGTATTCATGGGCCTCTACCACAAATATGACTGTACCACATCGTGGTGTCAGTCCATTTTCTATAAGTTTAATAGTTATAGTTTTCTTTACATTTACCGGAATGATTATAGCATTCGGGTCATTTTCTTGGAGACTTGTGTCATCCGCTAGGAGTTGAGCTGCTATTCTAGCTGCCTCCCTTTCGTCTTCACTTTCCGTCATTTTTACTTACAGAAAGTTTTTTGTTGCAGATCAAGTTTCAAGGGAAACAAAGATTAGGTGCACAATATTTTGGAACACTGTATCCTTCAACGTTGACTAAACCAAAAACTATACATAGGATTCTCATCCTACTAAGTTCCGGCGGATTTTAACCTTTTACCCACTCCAGACGTCTTTTGGAGTATTTACGGGAAAAAGGGTCTGTGTGAATAAGCACGACTGAGTTACTTTAGTGTCTTGCGTTAGATTATCGCCTTACCAAACGTTGGGCGCCATGTAGTGTAGTTCCTATATTCCCAATAGGCTCTGCGCATTGGAATAATATAAACAGCAGTGTAGACGTAGGACTGAGGTCGACTAGGTCTCTACTGACTATATTAGACTTAATTAGTTTTGCCAGTTAGCTCAGAGGTCACTAGAAACTTTCTCGAATAAACAAGGAGGAGTTTAACTTCCCTGGATAGACCAGAAGGGATTAGCTTCTGACAACCATAAAACATGACAACTTTGCTCCCTCAGAATAAGAGTGTATCTCTAGAGTCGTGTGAAAACAATAGACAGCTATTTTACTTAGTCAATTGTGCATACTTAGTTTCACCAGAGTGCAGAGAAATAGAGAGACGGGCGTTTTCAATAAAAGGTGTTATTTATTGAGCAGTCTTCTTTCTCATGCAAGAGAAATGGATTGCCACAATTGCAATACTTATAGTAAAGTAAAGTGCGTACAGTAAAAGGAGTATTATAAAACAATACTGTAAAAGCATTGATATGGTTTCTTAGCCATATGATACTTTAAAATAGATAAAATATATACATACATAAATACATTGACTAAAGTACTCAACTGGTGCTTCTAAATACGCCTACCCCGGTGTACCTGACCTAAGCCTAATACGTGGGAAGGAGTAAATAAGTAGCAGTTTAAGTTAAGTTTGGTTTTCCCAAGAATCTGAGTCAAGAATTCTCTTTAAGGGTTTAGTCAGCTCCGTACCTGGGTAATAGAAAGCAGGAGGTCTGGTATCTCTTTCTCAGGACTCGATATCCCAGCAACCCGCAAGGGCGGCTAAAAACACCGGAGCTGGATTTTCTCGGCTGCAGAAAAAGACAGCGTCTCTCTCAGTGCGTCAAAGGGGAGGGGCGGCGTCCGTGGGCTCTCGCATCAGCTGGGCTCTCGGGCAAGTAGATAGCCGCTCTGCTCCAAACCACCGTGTGTTTGCTTAAGGCAACGTTGGTATATTTATACCTGAAAGGTGCTGGGTTTGACATAAGGTTGGACATAAGACGTCAATAAAGATGTCACTAAGAACTGGCCATTCTTTCAGTGCTCACAGGAGTTCTAGGACAAATCAAAACAGAAGCATGGGGATTTCCCAGGTTGCTGGAGGTTTGCTTTGTTTAAAGAACGCGTTGTACTCTCTAGGAGTCTGGGGAAGTAGTCTTGCTTAATTTGACTGCATGGGCTACTACTAAATATGGATATGATTCTGATGCCTTTATAAGGATATTATTAATTACAGCCATACAAGGGCATAAATTAGGAATATTGAATTACGGTCCTAGATAGAAATACAACACATCAATGTCAGATGCTCATTTATAAGCTTGCTCTTCAGCTCTGGCAGGCCTCAGCACTTGCTGCTGACTAAAGTTTCTCACAGCATTTGTCTTCTGAATAAATCAGACAAGCATACGTCAATAACTCCATTGAACTTATAATGTTTGATGAGTGTCTTGAGTCACTCCATGAACTCATTATTGGTCTCGCCAACTTTCTGGTGTTCTTGGTTGAATATTTATCTGTTGTAATCACCCTGATGTGAAGCAAAGTGGGTTATGTGATAGCCACTGTTTAAGGGTTGAAAGATACCTTGTGAGTAGTTGTCCTGATGTGAGATGAGGTGGGTTACGTTATACCCACTCTGTAAGTGTTGAAAGATACCTTGTGTGTAGTTGCCCTGATGTGAGGCAAAGGACGTTATGTAATACCCACTCTGTAAGTGTTGAAAGATACCCTGTGATTGGTTGCCCTGATGCGAGGCGATGTGTTATGTGAAACACACTGTTTAAGGGTTGACACTTTTATATTAGTGTCATTCTTAGTTGGTTAAGGGCGTGTGGTTTTGATAAATTGATTGGATGCATTGTTTGTGCGTTTTATCATCTTGCATCCATAATTTTTTCTATTGTCTTTATAAGGGGGAGATGTGTTGTAATCTACTTGCTAATACAATACACCCTCCAAATTGTTGTTTTCAGCCTTGCTGCTCAGCCAGTGATGAGGTTATTAGAAGGCTGAGCGTGTTGTGCTTGAAGAAGGTGAGTCATTTGGAATACATGAGCTGGGCATAAAGGAGGCTGTTCCTGGTGGGGCATTACATGGATCTTGCCATCTTTCTGTAAACTGTAACTGAAGATACAACTTGAAAAATAAACATATAACCTTTTCTAAATAACCTGTCTACATGGCATAATTCATTTTAACAGTATCATTCATAATCAATATTTGACATTGGATTAAACTGAAACTCAGCATGTCTTTAATCTGACGATATGTGACGTTTTTGTCAAGCTGCAGCATTTTCTGTATGACTTCTTTTACATCATCACCAGCAAGATTTTTTAGATACTTGAAAATATTTTTATCAGTCTCTTTAAGTGAATTAATAAAATCATCAAATTTCTCTTTCCAAGAAGTCCATCTATTACCAATATTTAGCTTTTTGGCGGTATCCAACGGTGTTGGTGGTTTCAGGAAAGCGGCAGGTTGTAGCCATTTATGCGAATGGCAGACATTGAGGGTGGAGTTCTCTCTGACTCTCTCATCTGTTCATCTTGAACCTGTTTGTGTTAACTTTCTCTACAGCCTTGAGATGCACTGGCCTCTGGATAATCCTCATTGCAGTTTGTAAAGAGGTCCTCTTTTATTTTTTCCTCCATTCTCCCAGCCTTCTACAGTTCCGAAGATATATTTGGTCACTCCAGATTGCCACTAGCTTCGTAAGTCCAACTCTTGTGCTTTGCCTGATTTTCAGTGCCTGGTGCTGAGGTCATACCGATTCACTATACACAGGATCCAGTTAGGAAATACATGTTTTATTCTTTGTCATCTCTTTTCAAGCTTTTTGTCTTCACCACTTTCTAATATCTTGTAATTTATAAAAATCAATAGCTGCTCTTAGAAAACCTGATTGAATCAGCCTGCAGTGTCAATGCTCTGTATTATGTCTGGCTCTATATTGCATTGCAGCATGGTACCTGTATGCACAGTCTGACTAGCAGAATCTAAGTCACTGATACATAGATTTCTTTGCAATGCTTTTGTTGTTTTCAACTTCTTTACTGCAGCTGGTGCTGCGCTTTGACTCCTCATGCTTTAAGCATCACTTCCGAACTTTGACTGCAACACACAAGCAGTTTTCTTGGACGATGGCAAACTCTTTGGGAGAGAATTTTCGACCTTTGAGTTACTTATCCCCTATCTCATCACCAGTTGTAGCTTCCTCAATCTTTTAAACCAGCCTTCATTGCATTTCACTGTAACCCGTACGTCATAGTTCTATGGAGTTAAGCAGGAGCCAAAAGTGTGTAATCATTTCTAAATCACAAGACACTACTAGTCTATGGGGGTTCAAGGAGAGGTCCGGCAACACTTTTTCAGGCCATCTGCCATGAAGTCTTGGTGGGATATAGCCAAGTGTTTCCCCTCAGTACACAACTGTATCTAGGAATTAGTCTCTCAGAGGGAAGTCAGTTTTCTTCTGTGGGACAAGGCAAGACACTGTTGCCAAAAGGGCTTCACTAGAGTGGATTAACTGAAGACATGATTTTACTACCACCATTAATTTTGGTAGGAATCAAGTTACCAGCTGACTCAATTGCCCAATTTCTCATAATGCCCTAATGCACATTTGAACTTTTTTTTTATGAAGGCCAAAGTCTAGTAGTGCAAGACATGGCATATGTGCAGAGTAGAACTTCGATAGGCCACATTGGCTAATTTTGAGCCCTGGTTAAAACCTTGGGTTTCACTACCAACAACTATGAGTTAAACATACTTTAAAAATCAGTGCCACTAAAGTTCTCATGTATGTAGGTATTACTTGAGCCCTTTACTCATTCACATCCTCTTCATTTAGAATTAGTCGCACTATTGGAATCAACATCTGGCCCCAAATCTCTTCCACAGGGCAAGGCAGTAAGAAATAACCAGGCATGGTTCCTCTCTGCTCACTCCCTCTCTTCTTCTCTCAATTAAGATAAACAAATCTAAGTATTGTTCCTAAAATATAGCTAGACAAAAGCAATATTACAGAATTCTCTTTGATTCGCTCAAACCTGGATAGGATAAAAAACAAGCCACAAACAACATTGATACCCTTTTGGTTTCCTTTAATATTAACTCTTCATAGGTCATGAATGATCTAGCACCTCTCATGTTTAAAAACAACAATAGAACTACAAAAGATGTTCATCATTGCACATAAAAGAGATGATCATTACAATTCTCATTAGAAAAAAAATAAATAATA
The DNA here is from genome assembly GCF_964261635.1 of Lissotriton helveticus. Taxonomy (NCBI): domain Eukaryota; kingdom Metazoa; phylum Chordata; class Amphibia; order Caudata; family Salamandridae; genus Lissotriton; species Lissotriton helveticus. Next base: position 1,297,253,413 of record NC_136063.1, on the reverse strand, counting down.
ATGGAAATAATCAATATGACAAAAATCAATCAAATATCTCAGATATCATGAATGCAGCACCATTGGAAGAGGAAGAACTAACCAGAGTCAGTTGTGGGTGAAGGCCAGGGAATTTCCTCACACAAATGCTGGCATCAGGTATAAAAGCTGCACCTTCAGAACCATTCATCAGTACTTTCTTGGACAGGTGGAAGATTCAGAAGAAGGACTGCCCTACTGTCTGAAGAAGGAAGATTGGACCTGCTTACTTTGAACCAATGCTCCCCTGAAGTCACTCCAAGAGCAATCTTCCAAAGGCCTTCCTGCCACTGTTCAGCTGACCAGCACCATCTGGACTTGCTTGGGCCTGCCTAAGGCCTCTATCGATGGAGCCATGAGCCCAAAGAGGTGCTTCCATCTTCTGGACTCTGGACTGGCATTAGAGTGTGCTTCTCTTGAAGGAAAGGTGAATATGCAGAAGCTTTGGGCTCCTTGCAACTACAAAATGGCATCGTACTAAGTATCAAACACCTGCAATGACTGCCAAAGTGATGCCTCAGCTGGAAATGCTCTCCGAGCCAACAGTGACCATTAATGATGAATGCCAATGTGACGTTTCAGCAAGACCTGCTATGGGCTACATTAGCAGCCATCAGTGGCATCTGACCTGCTCTTTGTCCTCACAATAACCTCCTTGTGGCCCTTTCCAATACAAACAGCAGATGCCTCGCACAGATTTGGAAAAGGCAACGCTTCAGTGAACGAACCTTGTCCCTGTATCCAACTCACGCTCCATCAGGATTGACCTGAACTTTTGGCTTTCCCATGGTTCAGCACAACCAACAAACCATGAGTGGTGTTTTGTGCTTTTTGATGCTATTATCACTGAAAACTTTGAAAACTCATATCTCTGGTTCTTCTGATTGAAGTTTGGTTGTTTTGGTGTCATTTTATGTAATAATGTTTACCCTATTGTTCTAGATTTGTTTAGGATTTTCCTTGTGTCGTGTTTTCACTGTATTACTATTTGAGTGTTGTATGAATACTTTACACATTACTTGTAAGTTAGGTCTTCCTGATTTTTTGCCAAGCTACCACAGGGTCAAGAACAGGTTTATTTAGTGACATTTGTGGTTCTCCGTGACAAGGACTGTGTTTATTATTTGAGTGGGGTTTCTGCCCCTCTTAACTAATAACTTGATTTCTTAGGCCTGCATTGTACAGTCCTGTGTTACAATACTCACGTTACAATATGTGCACTAAATTATACATATATTAATACTATTCTAATTTGTGAGCAGACTATAAACTGATAGACCATATCAATAGCATTTAATTCAATTTTTACACATTTCAGAGGTAATTTTAAATATTATGAGCAATGAAAAACAATGGTTATTGTACTGAAATTAAGTCTTTTTAAGAACTCCACGAATACCAAACTGAATCATTTTGGTATACTCAGATGAACGCCTTCAAAGCAATGCCATTTTTTCATGCTTCAAAAACCTTTTACATTCTTCAAGATTGCTTGTCTTAGTACTTGTTATAGGTTATTACCTATATGGGACTTCGAAAGGCATCAGGAGACAAAGTGTAATATAAGCATTGCATTGTTTCAAATTTTGTCTTCTTACCCAACATTTTTTCTGCCCATCAACTAACTCTTAATATGCTGAAGACGTTCAGGATTAAATTCCTAGGATACTTGATAGCTTTACATTTTCTTCGCCTTCAGGCAATCTGTAGACACAACATTATTTCAGCTTCATTTACTTTCAATTACTTTATTTCATGCCCACCTTTTTTCTTGAGTCTCTTCATAATAGATATTAGGTCCTCAGCATTACTAACACGTTGTTAAAAATGTGTGACTCTCTTTTTCTATCTACCTCATTTCCATCAAATAGCTGATGTTATTTATTTTTGTCTCTCATAAAGGGTATGCAATAGGGGGCATCTGCATATCTGGTGTCATATTGGACCGGAAGACAACTTTTCCATTGCAGTGAGTTCGGGTTGGACTTTTTGAAAGTTGTTATCGAAGCAGATAAAGTTTGTTTTTTCTTTCATGATTATACGTAATGCCATTTTGATGCTATTCGAGTTAGAAAGGATCTTCATGTATAATGGGTTCAAATACATTTCTTAGCATCGGACAAGCAAACCATAAGATAATATACTTAACGTTTGTAATTAGATTGGTGAGGCATGCATGTAAATCGCTATCAAGGTGTACAGATAGTAGCCCACTTACACCACCTTGTGCCAGCAGTGACACAATAGGCATGTTGACATATCCTAGGTTATTAACACCAGCACTTGCAGAAAAATGCACCTATCCATTATTTGTCTTATGGGATCTTAATATAGACCAAACTGAGTCTAAATATGAATGACTCCTCACGTTTCCTAAATCTCCATGAATTTACACTCAGAAACTTGAATAAACATCAGTAACCAAAACTCTTGAGTAACAACCATCAATCCAGGAAGAGCAGCTCACCTTTCCACAGGTATTATGCCTTCATACAGAAATCATTATGCATAACATGGACAGTGTGAGGATATAAGTATTAGTTGTTGATAAGCTGTACGTTCCCAGTCTTTAGGTATGAAAACTGTTGGGGAGTCGCGCGCACCACCACGCAAGATGGCTGACTGACGACAGCGCTCTGCATCGCGCCGTACTTCACGGATTCTTTTTAAGCGGTTCCAGCATCTCTCTTATCATTATGTGGGCTTATTTCTGAATCAGGACACTTGCCCTACAGGAAGCTACTTTCTTCACCCCTCATTTTCATGGAGACATGACAGAAATTGCAGGTGACTCTTTAGCTGCCTAGCGGCCACCATTTTGTTTTTCTTCCCTCAGCTTTTTTCTCATCAAATCTCCTCACATGGCACTTTGGAAGACAATTTTTCGATGTTTTTCTTTATTTTGTGCATATTTTCTTTGAATGAGCATTAACATTGGAGGATCTAACTATATGTCGGAATTGCTGTATTTTGTGAGATATTTTGCTCCCCTTCGTATATATGATGCCTACCTTCATAGCCTGTCCTGAGCTTTTCATACCACATTTCATGGGTAGGAGCAAATACCTACTCCATCATACTAAGGGACAGAAGTCCAATGCTCCTGCAGCTTGTTGCACCAATGATACTGCTCCAAACAATTCCTCACACCCACTTGAGGTTTTGACGCACAAGGCTTGTTCTACTAACACAGTGGGTCTTACGGCCATGGCATCTAAATCACAATTACCTTTAGCTACTGTTAAGAGACTCAAACAAGATCCTCTCTCTCCTCCTAAGTCTTTTTCTCTGGTTTCTTTGGATATTGTTTTGAAGGAAATCCGCGCCCTCCGACCCTTCATTGAGGAAACTAACTCCCTCCTATAGACCTTGGAGAATAAATGGTCATCTATGGAGTCCCGCCTCACTGTGGTGGAGCAACAGCTTAACGAGGTACAGGATTCATCTTCTAGAATTTCCTCCTTGGGGAAAGAGGTCCTACAACTGAGAAGATCGACTGAGGACTTGGAAAATAGAAATGGTCGCAATAATTTACACATTTACGAACTTCCTGGAGGCCTTGAGGGGACAACCCTGTTGCATACTTTACTTCCTTCCTGCCACAGTTCTTGGGTCTCCCTTCTTCGACCATATTGAATATACAACGAGCACATAGAATGGGTCCACGTTTATCCTCCTCAGTCACTCCATCTAAACCTCGTGGAATAATTATTTTTTTTCTACAATTCACTGACTTTCTGCAGGTGCTGGGTGCCCTTTAAATCCAAAAAGCAACTATTTTGGCATGGTACAAAATTATTTATTTCTCAGGATATTTCTTCAGCCACCGCCAAATGATAAAAACAATTCCTGGATCTTCGTCCGGCTCTTCGCTCCTTGGGTGCAAGATATGGTTTTTTCCACCCATGCCTGTTTAAGGTCACATTCTTAAACAAGACTTCCACTTTTGCAGATCCGGCTGATCTCAGAAGCATTATTCAATCTCATTCTACTGCCTTAATTGAGATTGTTCCTCCTCTTTCTGGAACTTGACTGTAGTGCTTCCTTTGTTATTCTACTACATACCTTGGAGAATAAATGGTCATCTATGGAGTCCCGCCTCACTGTGGTGGAGCAACAGCTTAACGAGGTACAGGATTCATCTTCTAGAATTTCCTCTTTGGGGAAAGAGGTCCTACAACTGAAAAGATAGACTGAGGACTTGGAAAATAGAAATTGTCGCAATAATTTACGCATTTACGAACTTCCTGGAGGCCTTGAAGGGGATAACCCTGTTGCATACTTTACTTCCTTCCTGCCACAGTTCTTGGGTCTCCCTTCTTCGACCAAATTGAATATACAACGAGCACATAGACTGGGTCCACGTTTATCCTCCTCAGTCACTCCATCTAAACCTTGTGGAATAATTTTTTTTTTCTACAATTCACTGACTTTCTGCAGGTGCTGGGTGCCCTTTAAATCCAAAAAGCAACTATTTTGGCATGGTACAAAATTATTTATTTCTCAGGATATTTCTTCAGCCACAGCCAAATGATAAAAACAATTCCTGGATCTTCGTCCGGCTCTTCGCTCCTTGGGTGCAAGATATGTTTTTTTCCACCCATGCCTGTTTAAGGTCACATTCTTAAACAAGACTTCCACTTTTGCAGATCCGGCTGATCTCAGAAGCATTATTCAATTTCATTCTACTGCCTTAATGGAGATTGTTCCTCCTCCTTCTGGAACTTGACTGTAGTGCTTCTTGCTTTTATCTGCATAACTCTTTGTTTCCTTTTACAGGTTCATTGAAAGTTTACTGTGTTCCTCTCCATGTTCCCGCTCCTGTTCATGTTTAATTGATGTCCTGGTGTGGTGTGTTGCTCTTTGTTGAGTGTGCTGTTTCCGTTGTTTGTAGCCGCCTCTCATCCTTCCCTTTTGTTCCCCGTAAGGTACGTACTACCGTCATCATTTTGACATGTACTGTCTTCTCTTATTCCTAATTTTTCTCCCCTTCCTTTCTTTCCTCTTTTTTATCCTTCCCCTCTCTTTTCTTGGCTGTTTTGCATCCTTTTTCTTATATGTTTCTTTCTTAATATGACTTCTAAACCTCCCTCTTCTTTATATTTGTCCTTTCTCCCTGATTCTTCTCCCCTTTCTTTCCCTTTATATCTTACTTCATTAGTTCATTACTTCATCATTGCATATATTGTTCCTTATTTATCAATAATGGTTTTGCATTCAGAGTTATTTCTTGGAATGTAAAAGGCTTTATTAAACCAATTAAGACACAGAATTTGATCACATCTTGCCTCCTATAATCCTGATTTGGTTCTCTTACAGGGGATTCACCCTAATAAACCTGAGGCTTTAAAATTAAAAAAAAGGTTGGGTTGGTTCAGTTTTAGTCTCTCCTACTTCTACTAAGAAAAATGGTGTTATAATTTTATGCCACAAGAAATTTAATTGTAAAGTTATATCACAAGAATTTGATACGGATGGAAGATGGTTGCTTGCTAAACTGTTAATTAATAACATTTCTTTGACTGTATTCAGTGTTTATGGCCCTACTCAACCTGACTGTTCCTTTTGGCCTCAGATCACACAGGAAAGTATTCAGTTTAGAGATGATCTCTTTATCCTAGGAGGTGACTGCAATCAAGTCATTGATCCCTTTCTTGACCATCAATCTCAGGTACCCTTCATTCCTAATAAGGCCCAGAAACAATTTCTTGACACTATTTCCCAAACACATCTTGTAGATGTATGGAGACTCTCTCACCCTGATTATCTTGACTTTTCTTTCTTCTCTCCTCCTTCCAACTCCCTTTCCCGTTTAGAGTCTACTTTTCTCTCTCAGTCTTTATCTCAAAATCTTTTATCTTCATCTATTGAACCCATTGTCATTTCTAACTATGCCCTGATTGTGGTTGACTTTGATTTGCTCCCTCCACATCCCAGGTCCTCCAGATGGCGTTTTAACAATTCTCTCCTTCTCGACCCTCTTTTTTCCTCTTCTTTCGCCACTTTTGCTAATGAATTTCTTGAATTAAATAATGATCCCAACTCTTCCCCCTATACTATGGGACTACTTTAAGACTACAGCGAGGGGTTTAATCATGGACTTCGTCTCAAAAAAGAAGAAACGTTTCCTTCAACAACATAAAGCTACTCTAGCAACTATTAAGGTCTTAGAACACAAATTCTGTACTTTGCCGACAGACTCGGTTTTCCAAGCTCTTGTCCGTGCCAAATTAGCCTTTAACAAGACTACAACTGATAATGCATCTTCCATACTTCTCCGTAGCAGTGCTCGATATTACGGAGGACGCAATAAAGCTGATAAACTTTTGGCGAATTACCTCAAATCTCGTAAAGACCATACTCTAATCGATTCTATTTATTCTTCAGACGGCAAGGTATTTCATAAAGATCAGGGCATTCTCAATGAATGTAGGTTAATTTATAAAGACCTTTATACCCCATAATCTCCTCCTTCTACTGCTCTCATTCAATCTTATCTTAACAAACTTCTGACCCCGTCTAATGATCACTTTAGCTTTTATAAACTTGAAACAGACCTTTCTCTTAATGAATTATCCAATGCTTTAAATGCTTTAAAGGAAGGGATAACCCCTGGCCCAGATGTGTTTTTCAGTTGAATTCTATTTACATTTCTCTAACTTATTACTTCCTAAACTCTTACAACTCTTTCATTCATTTTTTCTTTCTGGTAAGACAGATGGCACCTTTCAATAGGCCACGATTTGCTTGATTCATAAAGTTGGTCAGGATCCCGTGTTTTGTAAAAATGATTGCCCAATTTCCCTGGTCAATGTAGACTATAAATTATTCACCAAAACACTTGCTTTACGCCTAGATCCTCTGTTGCCACATTTGGTTGGTAAGGAGCAATGTGGCTTCCTCAAGGGCAGATTAACTTCGGACAACTCTCGTCTTTTTTTTAACGTCTTGAACAAAATTCCTTCCCTTTCCACATCCTTAACTGCCATTTCTGTTGATGCGGAAAAAGCATTTAATAGAGTTCATTGGTCTTTTTTTTTTATTCTTTGAAGTGGCATGGTTTTGGTCCCAAGTTGAATTTGCTTATCTTTTTACTCTATTCTGCCCCCAGAGCTTCATTGTTAGTCAATGGCTGCGTATCTTCCTACTTCCCCCTTCACCGTGGAGTTCTTCAAGGCTGCCCTCTCTCCCCCTTTCTCTCTATCCTGGATCTCAAACCTTTTTATCATCAATCCGTAATAATGAATCTATATCTAGTTTCTTTTATGGTGAGCAACATTTAAGGCTTCCCTCTCAAGCAAGATGATATTCTTCTTTTCATTTCTGATCCTGAAGTTTCTATTACTCCCTTATTACATTAATTCTTTTCATTTTCCCTTGTCTCTTGTTTCAAAATCAATTCAGATAAAACAGAAATTCTCCCGCTCACAAAATGTTGCTTTCAACATTCCTTCTCTTCTACTGGTTTTGCATGGAATAGTTCTAAAATCAAATTCTTAGGTATGTGGTACTCCAATTCCATCGCCTCTTCTGTTAAACTAAATATGACTGAGGCCTTATCTCGGATTGACAAACTATTCTCATACTAGAATCCTTTTTTTCTTTCATGGTGGGGTCAGTTGGACTCAATTAAAATGATGGTTACTCCTACCTTAATTTATGCTCTTTCCTTGCTCCCTGTTTATATTCCTGCCTGTTACTTTACAAAGATTAATTCTCGCCTCTCCAGCTTCCTTTGGAAAAATAAAAAAAGCTAGGATATCCCTATCTTCTCTTTGTAACGCAAAATTGAATGGGGGTGTGAATTTTCCTGATTTTTGTATCTACCACAAATCCTTTTGCCTCCGTCAGGTCTTGAGATGGCTCCTTCTCGAACCTTCCCATTTTACCCCCTATGGTTCTCTTTTGAATGTGCTTTGCTTTTATCCTTCTCTTTAAAGGAAGTTCTGGCCTTTTCTGCCAAGACTCCTCCAACTTTTCTTCCCTTGTTTAAACACATTTGCCTTCTGTTGAAACCCTTAACCCAACCAAAATTTGTTTCTAGGGAGTCCTTTTTAGAATCTTCAATTTGGCACAATTCCCTTATTACCATTAAAAATAGAACTATTTTTTGGAAATCTAGTCAATTAGGGGGAATAATTTGGGTCAAGAACCTATTTCATGGTTTATCTCCCTGTTCCTTCCCCCAATTTCAGACTACCTTTCATTGTCCCCGTTCTTTTTTACAGAATTTCTCTACTTTAATGGCAGTTATGCTGGATAACTTTTACTCTCTTCCCTCTTCTCCCCTTCTCCCTCAACAAAACTCTCTTCTCAAGATTCTTCTTTCTATACCTAAGGCCTCTCTCATTTACAAACACTCCTTAGCTCCTGATCCAGATCTTCCTAAAAATAAAATTGAACAGGCATGGAAGTTAGACCTGGGATGTGAATAGACGGTCAACTTTGTAGGCAAACTGTGGCCCCATTCTCTTAAAATTTCTAGATCTGCTTCTCTCACACAATCTATGTTTTTCCTTTACCACAGACTTTATTCCACCTCTACTTCTATAGTTAAATTGTCTCATTCTATGGACACAAATTGCTGGACCTGTGGATCTCCTAATGCTGACTTCATGCACCTGCTTTTTCTTTGCCCTTCCCTTTCTCAATTTTGGGGACAAATTTGGTCCTATATTTCTTGTTTATTCAACATTCTTATTCCTTTTTCTATTCCTATTCTTTTCTCTGGAAGTCTGTTTGATTCTTTAGAGTTCCCCTCTTACAAACATGGTCTTTTTGATCTTATGTTAACTTTAGCTTTTCACCACATAACCCTTAATTGGAAAACTATTACAAAACTTTCTGTCCAACACTGGTGGAATAGTCTCTGCCATCTTCATCAACTTGATATTGCTTTTGCCTCTTCTTGCAATCCAATTGTTAATAGAGATCTTTTTGGGCTGCCAATCACTACCTATTTAGACAAACTAGCACTAACAAATAATTCTTGTTTAAATTTTGAAAACGTCAATCCCCGTAATTATTTATTTTTCTCTGCTCTTTTTCTTCTAAAACGTGTTGGCTTCTTGTATTTCTTAACTATAATATGATTATTGTTCACATGTATTTGTTAATATGCAATACCTTATATATTATTTAATTGTAAGATCCTCTCCTTATCTTCCCCTCCCCCTTCACTCCCCTTACTTCTTCATAACATTTAAACAGCTTTCTCTTTTGCTCTTGTGCTTGCCATTGTATTGTTTATATATCTAGTTTATTGTGCTCTTTTTTGTATTGCTGGCCTTCTGCATTTCCTGTTATTATCCAAATAAAGCTTTTAAACCTAAAAAGGAATTAAAAGTGTTTAAAGAAATGCTAAATATAACGTAGATGCTCTTTATGATGGCAACCATTTTTTAATAGCATATTTGTACAAATTTACCCAATGACTGTTCATTCGCTAATCCCATGCACTCTTCGAAAGTCCCTTCTTAGAAATACTTCCTTGAAGACCTGGTTAAGTTTCCGTTCATGCCTGTCTGGTCACCATGTGCATAGCTATAGCGCCAGGACATCTCTCAAGGTATTTGTTGCACTTTAGAAATTATATAACGCAACATATTGGCAGTCTTTTCAAACATACTATTAAAGGTTAGGTGTGTGGCATCTTGAATGAATCTAGAATTCACTAAGGATGTACATTTTTCTCCCCTTGTGCTCCAATCATCGTCTGTATGTGTAGGAAGATTTCAGCCCATAAGACTGCTCTGAAACTCAGCATGGAATGTCACACTTTGCATGCCCCCACATTTCACACCAACAAACTGAAACTCCTAAAAAAGTAATCTGATCTCTTCCATCATGGAAAACAGCATTTGGAGCCACATTTTAGATGTCAGTAAACAAATGAAACAGCACATTTCTTAGTATTTTATAAACAAAATGTCCAATTCACAAAAAAAGAATGTAAGAGCATCTACAAGAGTATACTACTTTACCTACTCAAAATTGCCTTTGTGATGAGGTTCCTCGTAACATGTTAGTCGGGCTTTGCTGCAGAGATACTAGTGGGCCAGAATTTAAAGTGCCTGCCAGTATTTCCACAGTAAAGTGTGGCCATTACGATTTTGTTTCATAACATGTGGAAACGTATATTTACTGTATGCCGTAGTGTGCAGTATTTCACCATTCCCCCTCCCCAATAACGCAGATATATTCTTTCTACTTTGACCAAGCAGAAAGTATCTGGCAGACGGCAAGTGGAAGGTGAGTGGATGGGTGGGGAGCAAAGGTGAAGAGAAAACTTAAGCGTATTTAGGGGAAGTTTTATCTGTTCTCCCAGGACTGCTGGTAGGGGTGCGGGTAGAGACAGGGACAGAACCGGGCAATGCTGTTGTTGGACGCCGGTGCCCTACAGAAAGTCTTACAGGCTCAGCGTCTCAGGGGCAGAATTATCAGACCTGCAATTATTGGATCCGATAATATCGGGTGGAATAATCCGATTTTTAATGAGGCCTTCAGTCCCTTAATTGTTATGTGAACAATTAACGTTGCAAAATGCCTTTAACATTTCAATATATGTTGCAAGATGATGGAACCGATATGTGGTTCCCCTTGTTTTAAAAGGAATTTTTTATAATGATGTTTTGTAGTACAAGAGGAGTGTAGATGGGAACGTGAGATGTGGGCTCAGTAATCTTACAGATAGTAGGAGGATTGGAAGTGACATATCAGGATTTTTTCTGCTTTGTCAGCTCTGCTACTTTTCACTAAGTTTGTGAGAAATTTGCGTCGTATTTACACGAAATTTCAAGAAAATTACATGAAATGGAAATCATATTTTGCCACAAAAGCACATTTTGTAAAATAAATGCAAAACAGTCCTTTAACAGGGATTCTGGCAGAACAGTCCTTGACCAACTGCCTAAAAGGCCAGGAATTGTCTCTGTCTCTTAAGAGATTTAACAAACAATCATGATTCATTTGGTGTCACCCTAGGCAAATCAGTTAAGACAAAGGAAAGGGGTTGATGTCAAGTGCTTGACATGTGGGTCAGTCCATCATCAAATTCATACACGCTTTGAGAAAAGGGCGACCTCTTCTCAATAATAATACCATACGTAGGATCCAGGGGAGAGCAACAGGGAACATATCACTTCGTATATTAATCTTGAAACTCACTAAGGATATGTTCTACTAGTAAGTGGGAAGAAGATGTCCTTAACGGAGAACCCTCACTCACCCAAACGTGACATACTTCATCATTAGGCACCCTCCACACCTTGGGGCCAGTCGGTCCCCAAAGTGGGCTGCAACTCCCCACCTAATGTAGTGGTGTGGGGAGGAGTTGAGGTGTTTTAAGGTAAAGGGATGCCACAAAAGTGTTTTTGGTGAGTGAGGGACAGAGTGCTGTGAAAAAGTGCAGGGGAAATAAAACTATCTCAAGGACTCAAATAATTTTATTAGGTAGTGTCCTTGAAAAAGATTAAAAAAGCAGAGGACGGGGGGGTCAGAACAAATATTCCCCCACAGATATGTTTCTGCCTTTCTTTGGCTCCAAATGGAGTCCTTAGGCATTTGTTAGAACCAAATGTAAAACAAGTCACTCGGTATGTGAATATGCCACAATCATCTATAATACAATAAGATGGCTATACTGGCCGTAACCCACAGTATTGTTCATTAATCCGTCATCTCAATCTGTAACACAAGAAAGAGCATGATACATTTCACCTTTCTATATCGTAGGAAACAAATCATAGCCCACAAACACTAGGGCAACCCTCATAATTAAAATGTGCTGATGAAAACATCTAAATGAATAATCACATGAATGAGGTTACCTTTGGGAGGGGACAGACTTATACCCTATATATAGCCCCTAGCCACTAGGTACCCTTCATCCATTCCGGCACACTGAACTAAAATCAAAGAGAATAGAGAAAAAGACAACAATAGCAAAGGTGAAAAGGACCAGGCAACTTCTTTCAGCACGTACTTGGAATCAATCCAAGTTATTAGGCATGTTAAAGGAGACATCCATGAGACAATCATCCACTGACCAACATATCCCAAAAGAAAAGAGATGGGTCTCTTTACAACAACTGAGAATAGACTCTCAGACCAATTTCAGGATTATGCTTTGTGCCAATTAATTACAGTGCAGCACATGAACAGATATTGTATAAAAGGCAGGTGGAGGAAATGCAGATCATGAAGCCCCTATTTCGCCTTTAAAGCACGTGTCCACGATCTAAGTACTCGATCTAAGGACTTGTAGTGATCTTGTGATGCAAAATAAAGTAAGGCAACACTGGCCACAGTTAAGAGTCATCTACAAATGAGGATGGTCGGGTCTCTAGATATGTATCCCTAACTCAAAAAACTGTTTATTGCAGTCAAACCTCGAAGACCAAGGCTGCAACTGATGCTAGAGTCAGAAAAACGTTCTCCAAAATACGGGTCCCGTCTAGCGGTGTCCCGTATAGTTGGCTATAACACTAGGATGAGAAGACGTGCCAGGGTACTTACCACAGTCCTCAAAAAAGTGTACTGTGCAGTCAGGGCCCTAGCGAGAGAGGGGATCCCAAAAAAAAGCTGTATATCAGAATTGACATCGGATGTGAGAGGAATGTAACAATTATGTAATTTAGGCCTGGACACAAAGGGATGATGGGAATCGTAGTCTCCACAGATCGAAATCTGTTGGCAGTGCGAGGTGTAATGTGCAATAATGTCTGTGAGAAAGCAAAGTCACAGACAGTGAACTACAATAAATTAATTACCAATAAATTTTATAATAAACGTATGACTGCTAGTTGTTATAAGTTAGGAGCGACTCTCCCTAATTGTGAACGTGTGTATAGATGACTCAGTGGCACAATGGAGGGGGAGGGGGACAAAAAATCTATATATCTCCTACCATCGCACTACATAAATTATCATAACTCTTCTCAATCCCACTCAATCTCTCCCAGGTTAACATGGGCTACAGAGAGTATGCCCTCCAGAAACTAGTATCTGACAGCTCCAGGAGGAAAAAGCCCAAAGCTAAAATAAACTCTTCATGGTGTCTAGGAAAAAGGGTTTCTGCTGCAGTAACCCCCCCACTTTTTGCCCGAATACTGACACACTTTTTTTTGTGTGCCCTGGGTCCCTGCCAATCAGGTTCCCAGGGCCTGTGTTCTTCCCCCAAAACTAACCCAAATGACATAGCTGGCCACATGTTAGCCCCTGGTAAATGGTACCACAGGAACCCAGGGCACTGTGACTAGAGAAGGCCTCTAAGGGCTGCAGTACTTATTGTGCCAACCTTAGAGGCCCTGTACCCTGACACTCACACGCTGCCTTTGCAGGCTGCATGTCTTGGTAACAGAACAAGTGAAGAGTCGACATGGCACGCATCCCTTTGTGCCATGCCTACAAACCACTGCCCTGGCATACATCAGTCACCCCTCTAGGGGGTGCCCTATGCCAGTGGTGAGGGTACAGGTGCATGAGCCTTTACCCCTTCAGTGCCCAAGTCCATTCCTGGGCACTGTAAGTGCAGTGTTGCCATTAAGAGTATATGGGGCTGGGAGTTTGTCATTACGAACTCCACAGCACCAAATGGCTGCACTGAATACTCGGAAGTTTGGTATCAAACTTCTCAGCACATTAAACCCACACTGAAGCCAGTGTAGGATGTAATGTAAAATGCACAACAGAGGGCATCTTAGAGATGCCCCCTGAAACTCGACCAACTCCTAGTGACCTGACTGAGTGGCTGCTTAGGCTGCCACCCCCAGACATGTTTCTGAATCCCTGGATTGAGAGCTGAAACAATGCACATCCTGGGACGAGGTGCCAAGCCTCCTTCCACAGGATGGGCAGGGTTCACGAAGGAGAAGCTTGAAAGGCTTGCCTCCTTGGTGAGCCTCTCTAGACCATTTGCTGCTTTCAGCAACTGGTCTCCACTGGTTCTACCCCCCACTTTGGGCAGAGAGAACCGGTGGGAAAAACAAGTGAGGAAAGGAGGTGTGCCCACCTCTGCCATCTCCACCCCTCAGGTGGGGGAGACGAGGTGAAGCACAACATCTTGAGGATGGTGGGACTCAGCCAACCAGTGACAGGCTCCTGCCCCCTCCCACTGGAGAGTGACAGAATAGGGGGTGTACCCACCCAGGGAGGGGACCAATTGGTCCCTGCCCTTTACCTACCTGTAATGCCCCTAAATTGAGTATTTAGGGGGCACCCTAAACCTTCGTTCCTCAGATCCAGAAACCACAAGAAAAGAAGATAAGAAGGATGAAAAGCCATGCAGAGCTAACAAGAGGACGACGCCCACTGACTTGGCCCCAGCCCCACATGCCTGTCTCCCCTCGAAACTGCTCCTGATAAATCCCAGTGTGTCCTGCAGCCAGAAACCTCAAAAACCCTGGAGGACCTGCCTGCACTTCAATGAGTGAATCTCCCGTGAACACCGGACTTGTTCAAACTGCAGCTTCTGGTGCCAACCAGAAACCGCAAACCCAGCCCACTCTGCACCCGCCGAACCCAGCCCGAGCTCGACTGGAAAAATACAACAAAGAGGTCCCCCCGGTGATCCTGACATGAGATCTGGCAACCCCTGACCTGCCTCAAGCCTCCAGATGACGCCTGCAACCTCAATTCAGAGGACCCCCTACCGCGACCAGAGCGGGTAGGAAAATTCGATGTCCCAAGGCACCTCTGAACCCGACAGCCCACGGCATTGTGTGCCCAAACCAACGGTGCCTAACCAACCTTCAACATTCCAACTTACTCCTCGAAGTGGTGGTTACACCTGGAAGATCCTCGTCCCCAAGCCTGCTGTCGTGTTTTGGCAGCTCCTGAGTTAGCGTTTAGCACAGCTACACGGTCTTTTCTGTTAACTTGACCAAAACGAACGGGGGCCATTTTGAATCCTTCTGCCTTCCGTTTCCTATGAACACGTTGCCTCGTGGTCAGTGTGCCCTTTTGTCCTTTCTCGATACCCATGGTCACTAGTCTGCTCGGCAACAGGCTATTTTTAGTACTGGTCAAGCGCACATGCGCATTACGCACCAATTGGTCACTCTTCAGGAATGTTCATGCCAACTGACCAGTGCTGTCGAAACTCCTCCCACGTGTTGGCTGTGTTCCAAAAATGACCTTATATGTACCTAAAATGTGTAAACTTGTAACCGCCTATCTTTTTATTGCTATTAAACTATATAAAAGAGGTCGCGCACCGATGTTCGGTGTGCTACTTCTTACATTACCGAAGGGTGCTGTTGGAATGTATCACCACCCCATGGGGTCTTAATAAACTTGTCTTTTACCTTTTCCAGTGTCCGTGCCAACTTCTATACTAAGGTGTTCGAGAGTTTAGCAGAGTATGTAGGCCTGATTTGAACCCAACACCACAATTGGCGACCACGAAGGGACTCATCGGCGACTCGGAGGCCCGAAGGAGAGGTCGTGACGAAGGTTAGGAAACTCGCCATGGACGCGATCGCTGCCATTGAGTGACCCGAGTCTCGGCACCCACGGTGTGTTTTCCCTTCCTTCCGATCTGACCTTCCAGGTGGCGCCGGTCTTCGACTGAGATTCTGATCTTGGATTGTCGTGATGTGCCGTTTTGGCTGATTTGACCACAGAATTTGGCAGTTGGACGTTGGACGTTTGCAAATATTTGGTAAGCTTTTGAGCGGTGAGGTAGTCTACTGACACTTACTGTGGCTTTTTGAACCTTTGAATTTGAATTTGAATTTGTTAGCTAACGTTTTGAATCTTTGAATTTGAATTTGAATATGTGAAGTGCACCTCACATAGGCAGGCATGTAGGGATATTTCTCTGATTTATTTGATTTGAACAGTGCACCGTGTTAGGTGGCATTTTTGTAGTATCGCGTTTTCGTGGTACTTTTTGAAACATGCCTGTTTTTAGCACACTCCGTAGGATGTGCTGTTCTGAAAATGGTACCAATTATCGATTAAGTGAAAAACAGCCGGCTCCCCCAGAGGGGACTCCAAATCGTGAAATGTATATTAAATTCGGTATTCCACCTATAATGTATAGTACATTATGGCATAAGTATACTAAGACTGATCGTGAATTACAGTGGCCACTATATGGGTCGTTTGACCTTCGAAAGGTACAGTATGTCGAGCAGTGTTTGTTTCAGCGAAGGTCTAGACAAGATATGTTTGATTGTGTGCGTATGTGGGAGAAGGAGGTGCGTGAACGAGTGAAGCGTGAGGAAGCCTTGGCGGAGAAAGTGCAGCGGAAGGCTGCACATGACAAAGCTTTACAGCTACAGGAGAAGGAATTACAGGAAAAGAAAGAGAGGGAGAGACGAGAACGTAATTTACAGGTTAATGGTCAATTCCCTATCAGGCGTCCTCTCTATCCAGTCCTTACTAATGAAACGGATGATTTTTCATTACTAGATCGTTGTCCGCCTCCGTACGTCGTACCTACGGCTCCGAACGAGGACTCGGACGAGGATAGTGATCGAACACAGCGTACCAGGTTATATACGGAACGAGCTGTGGAATTACGCTCAATTGCGCGAAAGCTAAATAATAATACTGTTACTGTTTCTGATGTTACTAAACAAATGGAACAGTGGTCTGATAAGGAACGACTGTATTTTTTAGATCATTTTGGAGATGAAGTTGTTGAGCGGTATAGAAAATATTCTCTCGAGTTAGAACCTAAGGAGATATCCAAGGATCGTGAGAATTTTCGTAAAGGTCTTTTTGTTCTTTCAGATGCGGACGACTTCTTCAAGCGTTTGCTTGAACTGCGTAATGAGACGACACGGCTACGGGAGTTGGAAAAGTCGAAGAATTCGTCTACGTCCGGAGCGACGGGGATATCCAAAGAATGCCCTATCTTTGAAACAGATAAGATCGCTGCGATTAATGTTAGACCTATGCGAGAAGCTGCGCCTTTATATGTCCCTCATAAAGGGGATGGCACAGATGATGATAAAAGCTCCAAAGACGCGAAAGGGTATTTTGTATATAATTGGGTTTATACGCCTTGGAATAGAGCAGATGTCATGGCGCTTAAGAATGCTTTACCTGATCCCCGTAAAAACCCTGCGGCTTTTTATGAAAATGTTGAAAGTGCAATTTCTTCATGTATCATGACGTTAGTTGATATTGATCTATTTTTCGGGTTGATATTGCCCCCTGATATGTGGAGAGCCATTCGTAGGTTTGATGATCTCACGACTCTCGGGGCCACTTGGAAAGATCTTGTTCAGGCTGATTTAGATAGAGAACCAGCATGTAAGCCGTGTCAATTAATATTAGACCTTCCAGGTGCCATACTAACAAAACTAAAGACTCTTGCTCCCGCTAAAAAGATTGATTGGACTATATTAGCCTCTTGTAAGCAGAAAGCGGATGAATCAGTTTCCGATTTTTTCTCTCGCTTCGAGGAAGCGTTCCATGATTACAGTGGTCAATTATTGACAGAAGATACTGGCAGGCATCTATTCGTTGATAAGTATGTAGCTAATCTCCTACCGGAGATTGCGAAACGATTAAAAGCGAGTGAAAGTTCATGGACCACAGCAACCCCTGCCTCTTTATTGACTATGGCTCAATATTATGAAAGACAGGAATTGGAGGCGAAAGAAAGTAGTGAAAAGAAGGCGAAGGAATTGAAAACGAAGGTAATGTTAGCTCAGGTTCAGGCTACGAGAGGGAACAATAGAGGGGGGCGAGGATCGTACAGTAATGTTCCTCCCCCTCGTTCTGACATTTCTGTGAATCAATGTGCATACTGCAAACAGTTTGGGCATTGGATTGCAGACTGTCCGGTGTTTCGAGAGCAGCGTAATTTGAGGGGACGAGGAAGTGGGAGATCTAGGAATTATTATGGAGGGTCAAGAGGAGGTTATGGCACGAACGATCGTGGAGGATATGGAGCAAGGGGTCGTGGTCAGTCAGATTATAATACGTTTGATAACCGCAATCAATATCAGATAAATGAGGGTGATCCTGCTGAACCACGGGATGAGCATTACGCGTAGGATTGCGTAGGATGGGGTGTGGAATCGGTTGAGGTACCAGTTGATCAGAGGGGTCCATACATAGAAGCACATGTTTTGGGTTCTACTGATCAATTTCTGGTCGATACAGGAGCTACTCGTAGCGCTTTGTCCAAACACTTGGTTCCAAGGGCTCCCCTGTCTGGCGAGGTAATTACAGCAATAGGGTTCGATGGAACACCTACTTCTAGCCCACTGTCTCAACCAGTTGCATTTCATGTAGATAAATTTGCTGCCCCTTGTCCCTTTTTGTTGTCTCCAAATACACCCGATAATATTATTGGACTCGATATGTTAAAACACTTTCGAGCTACCATTCGCTGTGCCCCAGAAGGAGTGCGAGTTGTGCTGAATGAGAATTACCCAGACTTTGAGCGAGTGTGTTTTGTCCATGAATCTGAAGTTCTGGCCTCCTTACCAAAAACATTGTGGGCCACTTCTGACACGGATGTAGGACGAATGATAATTCCCCCAGTGCGTATTACTGTAAAGGAGGGAGTATCTCTGCCACGTGTCCCGCAATATAAGATTTCTAGAGAAGGTGAACTTGCTTTAATACACATTGTAAATGATTTGATTTCGGCAGGAGTAGTCGAGGAAGTTCCTTACAATGTTTGCAATAGTCCAATTTTACCGATCCTTAAGAGAGATACCGATACTAAAGTTTACCGTTTCATTATTGATTTGAGGGAAATAAACAAGATAGTAGTGCCTCAGTATCCAGTGGTATCTGACATCACCACATTGCTTACGTTGGTTCCACCGACGGCGACTACTTTTACAGTCATTGATTTGAAGAACGCCTTCTTTTCGATCCCTGTACATCCTGACAGTCGATATCTATTCGGCTTTACATTAAATAATAAATCGTACAGATTCTGTCGAATTCCTCAAGGCTATACTGAAAGTCCTAGCATTTATAGTCAGGCATTAAAAAGGCAGCTTGATTCCTTTGACTTACAAGAGGGAGTGGTTCTCATTCAATATGTAGACGATATCTTACTTGCTGCAGACACGCCAGAACAATGTGAGAAGAGTACCTTTTCCTTGCTTTCCTTCCTGGCCAAACATAATCATAAAGTTTCGAAGAAAAAGCTGCAATATTGTAGACCAAAGGTGACCTACCTCGGTCATCTTTTGTCTAAGGAGGGCCGTGCGTTGACACCAGATCGAATTCAAGCAATATTAGATACCCCAGTTCCTCGCACTCAGAAAGATGTTCGCGCCTTTATAGGTTTGACGTCTTTTTGTAGGCAATGGATATTGGGTTTTTCACATACCGTTAAACCATTGTTGGCATTGTTGTCTAAAGATACACCGATTCCCATTGAATGGACGGATGAATGTCAGAATGCTTTTGAACAATTGAGACAAGCTCTTTGTTCTGCACCAGTGTTGGGTACACCTGATTACACGAAGATCTTTACATTATATGTACACGAGAAGGATGGGTGCGCATTGTCAATGTTAGTGCAGACACACGGAGACAAACAGAGGCCTTGTGCATACTTCTCGGCGGTACTCGACCCTGTGGCTCGAGGATTGCCTGGATGTTTTCGAGCAGTTGCAGCAACAGCAGTTGCGATACGACAAAGTGAGGGAATAGTTTTGTCACACAAATTGTTGGTGCTAGTTCCCCATGCGGTAGATGCGTTACTGAATCAAACGAAAACACAGCATCTAACCAGTGCCCGTCTGACAGGATATGAGCTAACATTGTTGGCGCCGCACATCACACTAAAGCGATGTGCAGCACTAAATCCTGCTACTTTATTGCCGGATCCTGTTGCTGAGACCCAGAAGGAAGAACAACATGATTGTGTTTTTCTGACTGAGGAACAGACAAAGGGTCGTATCGATTTACAGGATACGCCATTTCCAGATGTGGATGGGGAACTGTGGGTTGATGGGTCATGTGTGAGGCTACCAGATGGTACGACTTCCGCAGCTTATGCGATCACGACACTTAAGACTGTGGTAGAAGCAGCACGGATACCCCAAAAATCAGCTCAAGCGGCTGAGTTGATAGCCTTAACGAAGGCATGTGAGTTAAGTGCTGGAATTTGTGTGAACATTTACACGGATAGTCGTTACGCTATTGGAGTAGTGCATGATTTTGGCCTACTTTGGAAGGAACGAGGATTCCTGACTTCACACGGAGTACACATCATGCATGGAGAGTTGGTGCGCGATCTCCTGAATGCACTGTTATGCCCAAAGAAAGTTGCAATAGTCAAGTGCAGTGCACATAAAAAGGTGACGGACAAAATAGGGCAAGGCAATGCTTTTGCAGACCGCATTGCGAGAGAGACCGCTATGCTGCAAAATAATTGCCCCATGTATGTGGTGAAGTCACAAGCTGAGCGGTGGCATGATGCTAGAGAAGAAATACTCGATATACAGAAGTCAGCATCAGAGGCAGAACTTGTGAAATGGGCCACCGAGGGAGTATTGGATGATGAGGGTTGCTGGCGTAGTAAAGATATGGAGAGATGGAAACTACCCATGGCCTATTTACAAACAATGGTGCAAATGACACATGGACTGGCACACATTGGAGCTCTCGCAATTACTAAATTGCTTACACAAGTTTGGGAAAATGCTGACATTGCTAGCACGGCTAAGAGAGTAGTGCAGACCTGTCTGATATGTTTGCAGCACAATCCCGGACAAGGGACTCATACTCCTAAAGGTGGGTTTGTTCCACCTACTGCACCATTCGAAGTACTACAAATGGATTACATCCAGCTGGAACGCTGTAATAATCTCAAGTATGTCCTAGTAGTGGTGTGTGCCTTCAGCAAATGGATTGAGGCTTACCCTACGAAAGACAATACAGCATTGACAACAGCTAAGGTGCTACTCAAGGAGTACTTCCCGCGCTATGGTGTTTGTAAACTTATGTGGAGTGATAATGGCCCTCATTTCATTGGAAAAGTAGTGGAATATGTCCTGAAAGGATTGGGAATCAAACAACGATTCCATGCTGTCTTTCATCCGCAATCAGCAGGTTTAGTGGAGAGATATAATGCAACTCTGAAGCTGAAGCTAGCAAAGATAGTGGCATCGACATCTCTGAAATGGCCGGACGCTTTGCCTCTGGCATTGCTGTCCATTCGATCAGTGCCCCATTCTCGGTCTGGCCTCACACCCTATGAAGTAGTGTTTGGAAGGCCTATGAATATCTGGGGAGTTCCAAAACCTCGTTTGATACATGATATGCCTTGTATAATGATGAACGATTATCTGGCACGATTAACAAATGATTTGCTTTCTATTCATCAACAGGTTCGAGAGGCGCTCCCTGATAACTCCGCTGGTGAGGCTCACGATCTCCGTCCTGGGGACCACGTGATGGTCAAAATATTTGAGCGATCCAGCAGTTTGGAACCAAGATGGCATGGCCCTGAGCAAGTGCTGCTGGCCACGCGAACTGCTGTGAGAGTCACCAACAAGAAGCGGTGGATTCATTCAACGCACTGCCGACGTGTCTCTCCGGATCTGGTGAGCCCTGTGGTGCTATCCGACTACAGAAAGATTTTGGATACAGAAAAGAGCCCAGCTGTCACGCCTGATGAATTGGAGGGAGCCTTCCCGGACCACGTTGTTTCGGATAAAGTGAAGTACAATCTACGCCCCAGGAAATAAGATTTCTTTTGTGCTCTTTTTGAAACTGGTTGGTGACCGCTCTGAGGTTTGTGAAACGGAAGCCGGGAATATCAAGGGGGGGGGATCAGTTCTGCCCAGTGTAGCGACACCCGTCTTGAATCCCGGAGAACAAATCAACGGCAGCCTCGGTTCAGAACCATCGTTTTAATTTTTCTCGCTTAGTATTGCTTTTGAAGAGTATTGTTTTGTGAACTATGGCATCTCCTTCGACACGAAGAGGGAGAATTCTTGGTGCTGTTTTATTTGTCTTGACCGTAGTGGTGATCGCAGTATTAGCTTGGACTATAGAACTGTTGTTTCCTGCACGAGAACATTTACTGCCCACCACTCCAAGTCCGTCTGAACATTTTCATTTCACTCTGCCTTTTCACGAAGAAAGACATAGGCAGACTTATTTGAATAACAGCTTTATTAAGATTCTGCATCATACTCATAACATGACCAACACGTCCAATTGTTGGGTATGTGGGATGTTGCCCGGACATCAGAAGAAGGGAGGAACACCACTCATTCCTCTCCCGTTTTCTCATAATGGTTCTTGTCATGCTTGGTACACTCTTCTTTTTACTCTGCGATGGCCAACGAAAGGTGGATTACTTTTTCGGTTGAATAAAATATGCTATAACGATAAAGATGGCTATCCACATGCTGAAGGAACTAAATTCGAATGGGAAGAATATCGTCCGGACAATATTTCTACACCTCGTGTATATACGAATCAAAGACTCATAAATGTGACGAACATGCATATAATAACCGTGATCGATACAAAAGCAGATTTGTGTATTAGAAATAAAGGTACAATCCCCGTAGGTCGCAGTGAATGTAATATTACACTTACCTTTGATACACCAACTGGAATTGCATTTGTAGCTTCGCATAACACATATTTTATTTGTGGAAATAAGGGATATCACCGTCTACCTTTGGGATGGTTAGGAACGTGTTATGTAGCATTTGTATTACCACCTGTGTTTATTGCTCCTCCCATGTATCACAATGATTATGTTTTGTACCATGATTTCATATTGAATAGAGTGAAACGAACAATAGATCTTGATGAAATAGACCAGACTGATACCACTTTACAACAGTATGTAGATTTCAATTTGGGGTTATTTTCATTCGTAGGAGCTGCATTGAATAGCAGAAAGATAAGGCGGCTTACACGTGTGGTGGAAGCCGTTGCCAACGAAACTGCCTCTGCTTTAGGGAATATTACTGAGGAATTGCAAATTACCAGAATTGTGGCGCTCCAGAATCGAATGGTTCTAGATGTGATACTAGCTGATAGGGGTGGAGCATGCCGCGTCATCGGAAGTAGTTGTTGCGTGTACGTACCAGATAACTCACCTTCTGTATATGATTCGATTACAAAATTACATAAGATAGCTGCTGAGATCCACCCAGAAAATGGAACATGGACTTTTTCTGGTTGGTTCTGGACCCTGCTTAGTACTTGGGGTTGGAAATTATTAACGATTCTCTGTGTTTTTATTGGAGTATTATTTTTTCTTTGTCTATGTATTCAATGTGGCCCTACATTATGTTCTGTATGTATCACAGCCTGTATTCCGTCCAAACGAGCTATTGTCAAACAAGAGAAACTGATCAATGATGAAGTATTGAAAATAATGGCTATTGACATTAAGGATGAACATTCTGACTATGTCCACTATGAGGTAGCTTTTGCTAAACGCTAAAAGGGCCGTCTGTCGTGTTTTGGCAGCTCCTGAGTTAGCGTTTAGCACAGCTACACGGTCTTTTCTGTTAACTTGACCAAAACGAACGGGGGCCATTTTGAATCCTTCTGCCTTCCGTTTCCTATGAACACGTTGCCTCGTGGTCAGTGTGCCCTTTTGTCCTTTCTCGATACCCATGGTCACTAGTCTGCTCGGCAACAGGCTATTTTTAGTACTGGTCAAGCGCACATGCGCATTACGCACCAATTGGTCACTCTTCAGGAATGTTCATGCCAACTGACCAGTGCTGTCGAAACTCCTCCCACGTGTTGGCTGTGTTCCAAAAATGACCTTATATGTACCTAAAATGTGTAAACTTGTAACCGCCTATCTTTTTATTGCTATTAAACTATATAAAAGAGGTCGCGCACCGATGTTCGGTGTGCTACTTCTTACATTACCGAAGGGTGCTGTTGGAATGTATCACCACCCCATGGGGTCTTAATAAACTTGTCTTTTACCTTTTCCAGTGTCCGTGCCAACTTCTATACTAAGGTGTTCGAGAGTTTAGCAGAGTATGTAGGCCTGATTTGAACCCAACACCACACTGCAGTGTTTCTTTGTCCCAGAGGTTCTCCATTGGAAACAACAGGGCACCCAACCTCAAAACAGCACCCTGCACCCGGCCGCACTATCGCCGCTAAGGGTGCACATTTGGTGCTTTGGTGCCTCTTTGGTCCCCAACTTGCCCTGAGTTAAACCCTTAGGAGCTTTGCTCCCACAGCCTTGTGGCCTGCTTGCCAGCAGCCCCCTATCCTCCATAGGAGAACAGTGGGCCTCAACACTCTGCACCCGGCCAACCTAGTGCCACTGAGGGTGCAATTCCAGTGCATCACTGACCCTGGGAGACCCCTGAGTCTAACCCCAGAACCTTAACTTCCACAGTCATTTACTTACCTGCAAACTGATAACCTGTTTTACCTCCATAGGATAACATTGACAATTTTCCCTCCGAAAAACAACTAAGTGTGTAGTTTTGAAAATTAAAGATATTCTTTAAAGATCGTCCAAATAACCGAAACATGTTTTCTCACCTTTTTGCAGGACATGTCCCAGTGCTGAATCTAGGCATCCAGCACTGAGTTAGAAAGAGTAACGTAAAAGTAACTAACCTGCAATTTATTGACAAAGCCTATTCATTTCAAAGTACAGCTCCAAAAACTTTCCAAGTGTGGAGTTTTGAAATCTGAAAATATTCTTTACAAATCGCACGAATAAGAAAAACGCATTTACTCACCTGTTTCAGGAAATGTCCTAGTGCTGAATCTAGGCATCCAGCACTGAGTTAGAAAAAGTAACATAAAAGTAACTCACCTGCAATTTATTGAAAAAGCCTATTCATTCTAATGTACTGTATTTGCTAAATGTTGCATACTACTGCTCCCCTGTAAATCAAAGTACAATTGCTATTGCATTTTCAAACTGCTCTATATCCAGTATCTTATTACTGAAAAGTATGTATTGCTTACCTGTACCAGGCTTGCTTGGTTCTAAAAAATAAACACCACCATATGTTTTATACAAAAACAATTGGCCTAGAGTTCAGTTCTTGGTGTGTGAATTCATTTGCTGACTGAGTGTGTACATCAAATGCTTAACACTGTCCTCTGATACTACCTTACTGCTCGACCAAGCTACCACTATTAGAAGTAAGGTTCTATCTAACTTTAACCTCTACCTATCTATGGGGACTCTATACACAATATACCTCATTTTGGTGTAGTATATATAGAGCCAGTTTCTAACAAGGTGCCCAACTGTAAGGCGGTTCTTGTGAGACTACTGGTTTGGATCTAGGTAAGACAAGAGCAGAAGCAGAACTTGTGCTGGAAAGACCGGAGAAGACCTATATTTGACAGTTCAGAAGCAGAGGTGGAGCTGGCAGGACTGGTGCAGAGGCAAAGGATGCAGAGCTGGATCAGAGTTGGGGTTGCCAGGAGTGGAGCAGGTACAAGGAATCACACAGAAGGAACAAGTAAGAGGATTTGTGGTTCACTGGTCACACACAGGAGAAGAGAAAAGGCCTCTCTGTCATCAATACGTCTCTCACGTCCTGCAACCTAAGCAAGCAAGAGACCTTAAATTTCATCAGCTCCTGACATGTCCCTTTCCAATCTCTGCAACCCAGACCACGTCTTCTAGTTCACCTACAGACCTTTAGGACAGTTCAGGGATGTAATTGATAAATACTCATGTCTCCCTATCACCTCATCCATCCTTAATGCCCATACCACCCTTTTGGGTCTCTATCTTCAACCTCACAAACAACACAATCTCAAAAGAATTAGGCGACATCTCCTCAACCTTATCAACACACACTCATCAGCATATCACCCAATCCGCACACTTCAAAGGCCACTTTCTCTGCTTTGTCCTCTTAACTCCACCAACAATCCAATGCAAACCACCCATAACCCTAGACTGGACCGACCACCTGTATTCCCTATCACTCTACTCAGCATACTACAAACAAACCATGTTCAACCCAAAAGAGAAGAACAAACCTTGAGATAGTACTAAGATTTCTCCATTGACAACCTAATGATTTAACTTCTTTCCCACTCTCCATCACTTCTTCTGACACCAATGCCCTTCTAAATTGCTTCAACACATTTTTGGAAAACTATGTAAATATCAACCCTCCAACCACAACACGCAGGTACAAGGCAAAATATTCAGCACCCTGGTATTTGAAAGACCTAGCTGATAATAAAAGCTCTGTCAGCAGAAGAAAAGAAAATAGAACAAAAAAACAGAACTTCCAATGACATGGTGATACCTAAGTGCTTCCTCAACAAAAATGCAGATAGCTCATTATATGAGCCAAAGCAAAGTACAATACCAGCAATTTCAATGATGCCACAAAAAGAAGCAGAACACTGCATACAACCCTGTGCCTGCCCTCTTATCCCAGACTCCACAGACAAGTGCAATGCCATCAACCTCTTCTTCCATAAAAAAAATGTAGAAAATGTGACACTACATTGCAAACATCAAGCTTCTCCTCCTATGCCTCCCCCTAATGGTAGAATCCAGCAATGATCATTCTTCAAAGCTCTAGCTGCTGCAGATCTCACTGACATACTTAGCTCCCACTAGCTACTTCCTAGGAAGATGATGTCTTGCCCTCACCCTTCATCAAAGTTCTCTCCAAGGTCACTCTCTTTTCTGTACATGGTTTTCATATGTGATGGCCATCTTGGAATTAAGTCTGTGTTTTATGGTCATCTTAGAATGGAGTCTTACTAAACAGGAGTCATACTGACACTGCCTGATTGCGACCCTGCCTGTTGCTGGTCTGGAACTGTAACAGATGATAATGGTAACATAAAGACCTGAATGTTGATTTTACACTCCTCTGGCTCCCCACTTTTGTTATTGTTATATGAGAGTAGGATCAAGCAGTTTGGGTAGCAGCTGCCTCAAAAGTCCCTCTGTCAGGACATTCATTGGTGCAAAGATTCCTTCACCCTAAAAGGAGCCCTAATCACTCTGTGCACTTTTCACTATGGAGATGCCAAGCTCGCCGATTACTGTATTATACTTAGCGAAACTTCCTCCATACACACACCTTAAAGAAATTCTCCCAAGCCCAAAAATAATGGGGATGCGCTTACCGCGGTGTTGGATTCCTGCCCTTGCCTGCTACCCTTCTTTGCTGGACTCCTGCCCCTTGTTTTGCTGCTGAGTGGCCCCTGTGGCGAGTGTGGTGTCTTGCTCGGCCTGTAAATTGCCCTCGTTCTTTTGGACTCGCGGGCTGCGGACTGCCGGGGCACTACAACCCCCAGAAGGAAGTGGGGCCACGCGAGAAGAGCCGCAAGAGGCCCAGCGCCACCGGATAAAATCGCTTGGGAGCCCCCGCGGAGCGGGACGTGCTTACCGCGGTGTTGGATTCCTGCCCTTGCCTGCTACCCTTCTTTGCTGGACTCCTGCCCCTTGCTTTGCTGCTGGGTGGCCCTTGTGGTGAGTGTAGTGTCTTGCTCGGCCTGTAAATCGCCCTTGTTCATTCCGACTCGCGGGCCGGGGACTCCCGAGACACTACAACCGCCAGAAGGCAGTGCAGCCGTGCCAGAAGAGCCGCGGGAGCACCAGCGTCACCGGATAAAATCGCTTGGGAGCACTTGCAGTGCGGGACGCGTGCGGGCCCGTCCGGGCACAGCCCGGGCAAAGGGCGGGCAGGTCCTTGGCCATCTGTGGCTGGCTGAGGCTGGGCTGGGCCCCCTCATTAACGTCTAGGATTTTGACAGGACATCGGTATTAGAGGGGAGCTACCGCGGATGTACGTCTATGGATCGTGAGTGATTCAGACCTTCACAGGTGCCGTTCTTGAACTTACTTCATATCCCACACGCTGTTCAAAATTGGGATACCTTGTAACTGTACCGGACTTTAAGCAAACGTAGTTATTACCGTTCTGCTGATAGATCCCCCTTGTGCACGTTAGATCGATTGGCACATATTATTGACTTTTATAATTGTTTTTAGACAGCATCTATGACCAGTTTAAATTTGTTTTATTGTGGTACTTAATGGAGGAGTTTTTATGTTATCTGGTTCACTAAATACAGTATAAGCTTCCATGTGCATTCTGCTACATCTGTGGGCATCACAATAGCACTTTATGTCCCCAGCCCCTGGCTTATTGGTATTTGACACTCGTTTGCAGTGTGCTGTTGTAATATTAGTACCTCTGCACAGGCTGGTTTTCAGCTGCTGGTTCTTAGGCATTTTATCCTCCCAGTTCCTATCCCAGCGTATTTTGTAAATTCATTTTGTAATGTGCTGACGTATTATAAGCAACTATTTGCACACTGTTTGCAATAGCGGCCGGCACACAGGCACTGTAATGTGCAGACGTATTACAAGCAACTATTTGTACACTTTTGTTTATGTTTATGTTTTTGAAATTTTTATTGCGCGCAAATACCCGAGGGTGTCTCGGCGCAAATCGGACTCCTGAGATGAAGCTACCTTAAAATTATTGGTCAAATAACCAAGTTTTCAGGAGTTTTCGAAAAATGGTAAGGGTTGGACTAGTTTTAATGGGCAGGGGAAGGGAGTTCCACAGCTTGGGGGTGGCTACTAGAAAACGCCTGTCTCCCCAGCTGGCAGTCCTGGTACGCGGGACAGCAAGAAGATGGGTGCTAGCAGAGCGAAGATGTCTTTGTGGGGCATAAATTCAAAAGGCATCTTTGAGGAACCTTGGTCCGGAGTCATGAATAGCTTTGTAAGCAATGCAAAGAGCTTTAAATTTTATGCGATTCTTAACTCTTAGCCAATGCAGATTGCATATGGCCATGGTGGTTGAGCGGCGACTGGGGATATTAAGCAGGATTCTAGCCGCTGCATTTTGCACGGACTGCATTTTAGCTAGAATCTGTTCCTGTGTGCCAAGGAAAAGGGCATTGCCATAATCCAATTTTGAGAAGACAAGGGTGGTAATCAAAGTTTTCCCAGCTCCTGCCGGGAGGTACGGCAGCAGTTTTCTAATTTTTCTTAGCATGAAAAATGATGAAGAGATCACCTTGTTCACATGGTGTTTGAACAGCAGTTTATCATCGAACACAACGCCGAGGTTTCTGACCTTGGCAACCGGGGTTGGGGGAGGACCCATTTCACTGGGCCACCAGCTGGAGGACCATTCTGGTGCAAGGTTGCCAAAGGTCATAACCTCGGTCTTGTCCGAGTTTAGCTTCAAGCAATTACTAGACATCCATAAACTGATGGTCCTCATTCCTTCCTGAAATCTTGCAGCCACAGCTGGCCCGTCTTTGTGTATTGCCAACACCAATTGGGTATCATCCGCATAGGTGGTTAAGCGGAGACCCTGAGCTTTAATAACTCTCGCCAAATCTGCCACATATATATTAAATAAAGTGGGACTTAGTGCAGAGCCCTGCGGCACCCCACACGGTAGGGTAAATGTTGGCGAATAGAAGGAGCCTAGTTTTACTGCCTGTGTACGATTAGCCAAAAAGGAGGCAATGAGATCCCTGGCATGATGGGTCACTCCCAGGGAAGTGACACGGTCGATCAGGATGGAATGATCGACCGTGTCAAAGGCGGCAGAGAGATCCAGAAGAACCAGGATCGCTGCCCCGCCCTGGTCCAGTATGGTCCTGATCTCATCTGAGGCCTTTATCAAAGCCGTCTCAGTCCCAAGTCCCTTCCTGAAACCAAACTGGGTGTCATCTAGGAGCTGATGGTGATCGATGAAATTCGCCAGTTGTTTATTCCTGATGGATTCGAATATTTTGGCCGGGAAGGGGAGGCAAGCAATCGGTCTGTAGTTGACTGAATCAGAGGGGTCCAGAGAGGGTTTCTTTAACAAGGGTTTGATAATCGCAGTTTTCCAGATTTCAGGGTATATACCTGTTTGGAAGATGGAATTGCACAGGTCTGTAAGAGGGGAAGTAATAACCTCTTTTAAGGCACACAGGATAGAAGGGGGACATGGATCTAGAGGAGACCCTGATTTAATACAATTGATTAGGATAGTAATCTGATCTGCCGTTGTCAGAAGGAAATTAGAAAAGAAAGGAATGAGGGGGAGGGGCTGAGAGAGAGGTTCAACATGATCGGAACTCGTTGCAGGGGAGAAAGATGAGTAGATGTTCATAACCTTAGTAAGGAAGAAATTAGCCAGCGTATTACAAAGGTCTTGAGATGGTTCATTTAAAAGGCCTACTGGGGGAGTGGAGAGAGCTTCAATGACTTGAAAAAGCCTTCTAGACAAATTCTGAGCAGATTCAATCTGATCACAAAAGAAAGCGCTCTTGTGGCTGACGATTGCTTTTTTGTATAGTGCAAGTGCATCTTTATAACTTTGTTTATCTGCGATGCTGTAATGTTTGCGCCATCGCCTTTCCAAGTTTCTTCAGTATTGGCGTTGTAGCCGAAGATCCTCAGTGAACTATTGGGCAGATGGCTTAGCCCGGTTGGAGTTGAAGGATTTAACCGGGACTTCTTTATTGATGGCGTCCAGAATCCAGTCCTGATATCTACTAGACAACAGGATAGGATTTAGTGATGGCTCATAAGAAGAATCAGCCAGGGTTTTGGCCAAGAGCGGAAGGTCTACATTTTTTCAGGCTCTCATAGTAATGGGGTGCGAGAGGTATGTTGCGGGGGTTAGGATTGTGGGCCAAAATGGTAAAGATAATTGCCGAATGGTCTGACCAGACTACCGGGAGAACTGTGATCAGTGCGATAGTGGGGTTATTGGTGAAGAGGCCATCAAGTATGTGACCTGCCTGATGAGTCGGAGTTGCAACCAGCTGCTGTAGACCTACAGAGTGTAAGTCAGTGATCAATTGGGCCGTATCTTTATCCCCTAGGGCTTCCTGATGGAAGTTAAAATCCCCCAACATGGTGTAATCCAGATAGCTCAAGGAGAGCTTTTGCAATTAGCAGTTGGCTCATAGACACTTTATCCCTCTAATCCCTATCCCAGCATAATTTGCACACTTTTCCTCTAGCAATATAAGCAATTCCTTGTACATTCTGGTATTTAGCTGCTGGCACATTGGTACTTTATCCCCCTAGTCCTTATCTCAGCATTTTTTGCACATTCCCTCCGTAGGAATATAAGCAACTCCTTGTACATTCTGATATTTAGCTGCTGCCACGTTGGTACTTTACCCCCCTAGTTCCTACCTTAGCATAATCTGCACAGTTCTCTATTGTGTGCTATTATATTATAAGTACTTTTTGAATAACCCCGCACCTTGTAGTTGAATTATTTCTCTTCTTACCTTGCAATATCCCAGTGTATCTCGCAAATTTCCTCTGCATTGTGCTGCTGCTGTATTAGCATAATTTTTCTTTTGGGTACGATATAGTATTAACCCCACACCATGGGAAAAAGAAAGAATGTTTCCTCCTCCAGTATTAATACAGAAACGGGAGGTCGAGGTGGACAACAATCATTGATGACATATCTAAAAGGGGCCATGGGAGCTATTGAGAAACAAATAATATCTGTAGAGGAGACACTATCACAGGGTAGACTATCCCTACCAGTAGATTTAAGTGTAGGGGAAAAAACTCCCTATACTCAAGACGAGACTATTAATGCAGGGGTAGCCAAGATGTGCGCAATAAATGGGTGTGTCTTGGATATCCCGGATCATGTTGAGGTGACAGACTCTGAACACGAGATTGAGCCCCCATCTAAAAGAGCGAAAACCCCCTTATTAAACCAAGGTAATAATGATGTGATCGAAGAAGTGAATATAAATATGGCCAAAAATAAAAAAACACCAGGGAGAAAAAAGAAAGCAATTAATAAGCCTGTCAAGTCAACTCAGAATAAGAAACAGGCGGGAGCCGGGCTAGAAAAAAACGGATACCCTTCAGAGGAATACAGAAAAGATTTGGTTAATATTACAAAAACTTTAGATAAATTGTATTACTTTTTAACAGGCTCAATGGGAAATCTTCTTGAAAAAATGGAGGTGATTGAGACTCAACTAAAAAGTGACAACCATTTTAGGCAAAATCGCAGTAAAACTTATTTACCAGTACATGGCAGCTCTACTCAGCCATTGAACCCGGTAATTTCTTGTATGAATGGCCCTATGAAGAACGATGACCAGGTAAACTCGGATAACATCATTAACAACAAGACTATGGCAAACCAAGCCACCCTAAGACAGACCCTGGAGACGCAAAAGACCAAGGGGCTAGAAGCGAGTAAAAGAATAGAGAGGCCTATGCCTAAGATTCATAGAAACAATGACAGCCATCTTCATTTGCCCCCGGCTGCTTCACCTTATGTTATTGTAATAACAAACGTCCCGCCCCTACGGGAAGCAGCTCATGAATCCTGGGAAACTCTGTGTAATAAATCACTTTCATGGACAAAACTGGCTTGGGTGAAGCTCTATTTATAAATTTTAAAATGGCCCGCCGTGTTAGCTGGGTAGGTAATAGAGGGGACATGGTGGCTGGGGATTGTATTGTTCTAACATTCAGAGATCCCAGACTCATTCATGTATTATTGAACAGGATAGGTAAAACACACATCAATGAGAGAGAAATGTGTGTACTCCCTCTGGGTTTTTTCTATAACCCCCAAATTTTGGAAGGACAGTCTATATACTCAGGGCAGAACTATGGAGCCTGGTGGAATCTTTTTATGTGGCTGTACAAAATACGTTTGAAACTTTATCATCGCTGGGGAATGTGGACTGACTACTACCCGAAGACCCTAGTAGGGGCAGGAAGGATCATATGCCAACTAATTGTACGGTTCCGGAGACAAGGGTTGATAAAAGGTTAATAGCTTCGTCTATAGTACAACTTGAGGTGGATGGCCCCTTGGATAGCTGTTTAATGACTTACCCTCAGTCTCTTTATTAACAAGGAATAGCAGAATTAGAAACTGTAAGTCATGCAATGGAACAATCGGATAACATCATCCCTAATGATAACATAAATACTGCAAATTTAAAATCATTTGATAGGCCACAATCATCAGGGAATCAACATTGCAGGTTATTGTTTTGGAATATAGCGGGGTTGGCCGCAAAGATACATGACCCAGCATGGTTAAAGGTTGTGGTTGATCACCCGATAATCTGCTTACAAGAGACTTGGCAGATCAGTGAGCTCCATATGGAGGGATTTCGGACTTAACATACCCCAGATCTTCCTAGTAAAGCTGGCAGACCCAAAGGTGGCCTATGTATTTATATTTCAAATCTGTTAACTATGGAGAAAGTAACGTTTGTAAGAACTAATGATTTTTACCAGATTGTGGAGTCACAGTGGAAGGAAGCTGGCTATTTGATAATTGTTAATTTCTATAATAATGTTCCAAAAAATATGATCTTGAGTGTCCTGAACCAACTACAAAGGGACCTGAGGAAACTCCAAGAGAGGCCTAAAGGGGAACCGTGCTGTATTTGGGGTGGGGATTTTAATTGTTATCTGTGTAGGCACTACCAGAATGGTATATGTGGGTTAGGGGAGGAAATAGACGATGCTGCACCACATCTTACACATTCAGTCGCGGGAGATATGTTTAATGAAATCATGTCTGAATTTAATCTAGACTATGCTAATGAATTATGCATCCCTCCCTCCAGTAGCCTTTAAGCCCACATATATAGGGAGAGGTTGTAACCCAACAATTGATTTTGTATTGCTTTCAAAAAATAAGAAATTTATAAAGATTATAACATTTGTGACACTCTGCAATGTGTTGAGTCATAATTACCCCATTAGCATCTCTCTCTCATTCGAGAATGTCATCCGCCATAGAATGGGAGAAGTGGGCTTCTCATATAATCAGGAACTCAGTTTCTCAAGTAGAAATGGATATACACTAAAATGGCAGAAGGTGGATCCCACCCTGTTTTTGGGGCAGCTCGTACATGAAACACAAGAGGATTTTAATGTGTGTCTAGCGGAGGAAAACAAAGGAGCTGATGTGATAGAAACATTCTTGAACATTTCAGCTAAGATTAAGGAAATTCTTACCGTTAAACAGAAGATGACATTGTACAAAAGACTGGGGTGGTTTGATAATGAATGTAGCAAAGCACATAAGAATCTAAAAATAGCCCTAAAAATGCTACCCAGGAATAGAGAAGAGAAAAGGAAAGCCAGATTGCTTTATAAACAGGCCCAAAAGAACAGAAAGCATACATTAAAAGAGGAAGTTTGGCTAGATTTGCATGAGGCTTGTGTAAAGAAAGATAACGTCAAGTTCTGGAAGATAGTGAATTTTCCAAATTTAACAGTGAGGGACTGTGATAAGGTGGACATAGCAATTACAGAAGATAGCTGGATTGGCTATTTCAGTGATATATATTGCGCCAGTTCAGCCCCAATAGATAATGACCTAGGGAGGGAAACATCTCAAGTAGGAGGTTATGAGACAGAGGGTATTAATGGGGAAAAGGTGGGCCTATCTGTATACCCTCTGGATATTAGCTGCACTCTGGACGAGATCGTTTGTGCAATACAGAAAAGTGCCCCCGGCAAAGCCCCGGGGCCGGATTGGTGTTCCAGTTGATGTCTACCGGTCAAATACCGATATCTGGGCACCACTTATAATGAATGTTTTAAATAAGTGCTGTCAAATTGGTTTTATAAATTCCTGGTCAGATACAATTTTAATACCCATTTTTAAGAAGGGAAATCGTGACGACCTTAAATGTTATCGTCCCATATCACTTTTAGATTCTCTTTTAAAGGTGGTTGGGAGGGTAATTTTAAATAAACTACAATTATGGGCAGAGGAAAAGGGGGTTTTATCACGGCTACAATATGGTTTTAGGTCTGGACTGGGCACAATAGAGCAAGGTCTGAATCTCAGTCTTATTATCGATAAATATACTAGGGCAAAAAGTGGAAACGTGTTTTTAACATTTGTCGATTTATCCTCCGCGTTCGACTGTGTTATACACAATACATTTTGGGAAACTTTATTTGAGTTGGGTGTCGAAAATGATATTTTATTATTTATTAGAGAACTTTACCGAGAGGCGGGAGCTAGGTTGAGATACGGGAAAAATGGGGAGTGCTCGGCTAGGTTTGGCATTGGAAAAGGAGTGAGGCAGGGATGCGTCCTTGCCCCGTTCCTTTTTACATTATACATTAATAGCCTGGATGAACGACTGGCCGAGCTCCCCCATGATTACCCAAACGTTAATGGAAATCCAGTCCCAATATTATTATACGCGGACGACGCGGTTTTAATGTCAAGGACACCAATAGGTCTACAGAAAAGTTACATACTTTGTTAACTACATGCAGGTGAGGGGGCTGCAAGTGAACTGGATAATGTACATTGCATCCCATGGCTACAAAATATTAAGGAAACGGCAGACGAAATTGGCCATACAGATTTATTTTCAAATCCAGATTGTATGGACATCACCTCCAGAAAGTTATTAAAAAAGGAATACTTGTCCTATCTGGAGGAAAAGCGCTGGTCTGTGGAGATAGAAAAACATTCTGTTACGGAAAATCACAACATGTTAATATGCACTGGGATTCAGCCATATCTGTCATATGTGACGCGCCCCTTTGATCGGATGTTAATGACACGGTTTCATTTAGGTATTGTGCACAGGGTCATTACATTCCCAATGATGAACGATTGGTCACGTACCTTAGCACTATGTCCTTGTGACAGCAGCTCGATACAAACAACATTGCACATAATTCTTTTTTGTAGGTTTTATATGTCGCCACGGAGGTTGTTTTTTTTAACGATTTTAACACAGTATGGTTTAAGACATTGTAGAGCGGCATACCTAAAGATACAATGTATGGAAGATGACTTGACAATGGGGCGTGTAGTAAGTTATTTAAAATGTGTGATCAGATTAAGAAAGACAATCAGGTTGTACAGTAACTGTACTCCCTTATTTATTGTCCTGGAAATGTATTTTTATCTGTGCTTTTATGTTTTTCAAATGAAATACGAATACAGTAATTTGACTTGACTTGACTTGAGAAGCATATGGAAAATGTCTGCCTGAAGTGGGCCTCTGTATCTCTACTTACATTGATTTCCCTAGTTCTATCATCCACATCTCAGAAGGGGTCACTCTTTCCTGGCTATGCACATTCCCTTTTTCTGTCACTCTTACTTTTCCTGCCAGAATCACATGACCCCCAGTTCAAACCTACCACTGCCTCCTGATGTTTGCTAACAGATTCAATAGATTGTGGTTTTCTTCTCAACAAGTACAATAGATTATATCAGCCATTTGTTACTTCCTTTGTATTCACTTCAAGTAAAGCAACGAGCCCTCAGCCATTGTTATTTAATCGCCTAGGAACAGCTCAGGCTTTCCTAAAACATTCCAATAAATATTTCCAAAGTCCCCAAAATAGTAAAAACTTAAATATTTCATTATTCAACATCTTTGCACCCCTAGTCTCTGTCATCTCGACAGCCTGGTAAAATCCAGGAAAAGATATCCCTTGACTACTCAGAATACTGAGCTTCTGGTACATCCCGCTGCAGGAGTTCAAAAGAGGCTAGGTCATAAGCCTAATTTAATTCGCTCAATGCAGTTTGGAAGTTTATGGAAGATTATAAGCACAACATACAGAAGTTTCACTATGTCTAATAGGGAACATGAAATTACCTTTTGAGATAAGTACTTCTGCCAAGCCATTACAGCACTCGTTAAAGCTAATAGCACAGCTACCTGTGACTATTGGTATCCCATTAACTGTACTTAACACCTTTAAGACATTTTGAAATCTTGTGGCCTTTATTTATGACAAACCAATGTAATTAATATAATCGGTTTTATCCAGAAAGAAAATGTCTTTGTGTTACCTAATATTCCCTATAAAATGTGTACTTAAAATATTTGTCATCATCATGTTTTGTTTTTCTCAATGGATAGCACATATATGCCCAGACCTGGCCACACTGCTAGGTGTGCCATAGCTGCACTTCACTCCTAAGTTTGAAAAGGTGAAAATGGTCAACGTGTATCTGGCGTTGCAGTTCAGAGAAAAATAATGTAAATGCCAAAATGTGTAGAGGTCAAGCATAATTGTAAAATAGTTAAATTTCTTTCCCTGATGCACAAATGAGGCAATTGCACATGTCTATAACATACAGTTGTCTTCAGTTATTTGTGAAAGGGAATGATGTTCACAAAATGTGTTTCCTGTAGGCAACGTGTGTTGCATTCTGTCAGTATGCCATAGTGAGTGGTTAGAGTTTTCATGTGAATAACCCACATTCTACATAAATCTGCAACCCTACTTCCAGCACCTATTGGCCATGTTGGTGATCAGTCTCTGCCAGAGTGCAGATGAGATCTTAGGTCAATGGCATAGTCAAGGGTTAGATCAGTCATGACCCCAGTGAGTGTTAGGGTCAACTGTTGTCTTTAATTTAGAGAAGCTACATGTGATATTGGCATTTCCTTTCCTCGCTCTTACCTTAGTCAATATTCTTTCCATCATTGACCAGGGCTGGGCTTGAGGGTTGTTTCATATTTACTACTTGGAAGGCATCACATAGCAGTACTAAATCTCCAGGTGCTCCAGGGGATAGGTTCTTATGCTTCACCCTTCATCTTTTTCATCTATCAGCATTGTTTTCTTTCTTCTTTCTTGTACCACACCATGTGTGTTCACTGTTGGTGTCCATGAGACATGACACCGGATGGAATCAGTGGGTTGTCTTCCTAATCGCATGACTGCAGGAGTATTCCTTTTAGAGGCATGAGGCGTGTTCCTGTAGACTCTCAAAAATGTGTAGATGGCTTACTCAGTGTTTTCCTTTTCAGCTTTTGAGATGGAAAGGTTTTTGTTTCGAGTTTGCTCAAAGCACTCAGCTTTTATGTTCATCTGTGGCCACTACGGAATGATGTTCCAGTGTTTGATGTTAAGTGACTTAAGGTATGATGCTATTTATTGTTCATCCTTGGAATGGCAGCCCACATTTGTACATATTTCTTTTGGAATTTCATGGGTAGTATAGATCTTCTCCATTTTTAAATTAATTTGTCAGTGACAGTCAATCTTAGAAGTTCACTTCCTGCGTTATCTGCTTTACTCTTCAACTATGACAAGCAGTTGCTGTTCTTTAGGCAAGCTTGCAAAAACCAGCATGTATAAAGAAATACAGAATTGGTGGTATGTCTTCTATTATGATAGGTGCCAAAGAGTCAGAGATTCAGGTGGTTCTTAGGTCTCTCAAGTGTAATAGCTTGCAATGGATTGCTCTACCAGCATGTTAATTTTTAGGGACCACACTTTTTGTTGCAGACACATCTTGGTTTTCATCATCCCTTGGTGGCTTGTGTGTTAATCCTTGAGAATCTGAGGGACTACTGTACTGGGTATCACTATTTATTTGCCTCACAGTATTAGTCCATCTTCAGGGATTGAGTAATACCCTTTGACGTAGACTAGAGATGGTACTTCACTCTTCTCATTGAATCAATCAATAATTTGTAAAGCACACTACATACCCGCAAGGGTCTCAAGGTGCTGGGGAGGGGGGTGGGGCACTACTGATCGAACAGCCAGGTCTTGAGTATCCTCATGAAGGTCAGCAGGTCTTGGGTCTGTCGTAAGCTCAGTGGGAGGGTGTTCCATGTTTTGGCACCGAGGTGGGAGAAGGATCTCCCACCGGTGGTTGTTCTTCGGATGTGCAGGACGGTGGCGAGTGAGAGGTCGGCGGAGCGTAGCTGGCGGTTTGGGATGTAGAAGGCGAGCCATCTGTTGAGGTAGGCTGGGCCGGTCTTGTGGAGTGCTTTGTGTGCGTGGATGAGGAGCTTGAAGGATATCCTCTTGTTGATGGGGAGCCAGTGCAGGTTTCTCAAGTGGGGGGTACGAAATGATGAAACAATTCATTGCTCGGGATGGTATCTTTTCCTGTCTTTACATATGTGTGGGAGCACGTGGCTGACACTATAACTGCAGTTGTCATATGGCAGGATTGTGATTAATTTTTGTTTAGCCTTAAATACTTCCCTTCTAGGTGACTTGTTGAGTTTGTTCAATTGTGGTTTTGAAGGGTGCTGAAACAGATATGTTTCTTGATTCCCTTAGCATGGTTTTCATGTCCATTTGAATGAATATTCCTGTAATTGTAGTGTCCACTTTTCTATGCATGGTTGTGGCTTTGATATGACTCTTAGGAAAAGTGGGTCTAGCAGCTTGTGCTTAGTGGTGATAACTGAACTGATTCCCTTATATATAGATGTGGAAGGGCCTATGTCCCCACAGTATCTCTATCACCTCCTTTTTGACATATGAATATCTCTGCTCAGTTGCCGTCATTGCTTGACTGGCACTAGTGACGGGTGCACACTGCTCATTGTTCCGCTGTTAGAGCAATACAGCACCTTACCCAAAGGGACTCATGTCAACTAACAGTGCAGTGTGTTTCCTTGGATCATAAATGTTCATTGTTGTCACCACAAACAGAGAATCCTTATTATTCTGGAATGCAACCTCTGGCTCCTTGGACGATGTACACAAAGTATGTGACTTCACAAGAATTTGCAGTGATTTGGTTAGCAAAGTTAGCTTCTGAATGAGTAGATTGTAGTATGTTACCATACACAGAAAAAGTCCGATCTCTGAAACATTTTTGGAGACATACTGTCATGGAATCACTGACTCCTTGCCAGTGAATTAGTATAAAAAAAATCTATCTCTGATTCAAAGAATTTACATTTGCACCTTTTTAAGGTTAGACCACTTCTTTAATTTGGTCTAGTAGAGCCCAGAGACAGTTGTGGTTCTTTTCAATGGCCTGGGCATAGAGAAGGGGACTGAATCACAAACATAAACTTACACAAGAGTAAATCTACATGTGTACGTTTGCTCTTACACTTTTTAGTAATTTCACTATTTTTGTGTATTCACCATTAATTAGTGTAAATTACTCAAAATTGTTGACTTACATGGCCTCACCCCCTGAAATAGTGGGTGGAGTCAACAAAAATACCATATATAACTGTAAAGTTACTACTAGTGTTGACTTTACAAACACTTTTGGAATTGTGAACACTCTGGGCCTGATTCTGATGCGTGTTGAAGGCTTCCCGACCGAATCGGTTTGGAAATGGTTTCCGACCCACTCGGATCGGGAGAGTCCGACCAACGGAGTACGATGCATCCGGATGCTTCCAGATACGATTTGGTTGGACTCCCATTGAGTTCAATGGGAGCATATGTTCCTAACCTCATCATAATTGGGCCCTGGGTCGGGAAGACATGTTCCCGATCCAATTTGGAAGGAGCAAATGCCATTATGAGGCCTTCCTAACCGAATCAGAATCAGGTCCTAGGTGGGAATGCTTTCCTAACTGCATCAGAATCAGGCCCTTAGCGGGGATCTCCGCAATCAGGGCAGAGATCTCCCTATTTTAAAATGTAGAAACATTTTGAAAAGTGTATTAAAGGTTAAAAAATATTTAAACTATAAGGTAAATGTTAATGTAAGTAAATGTCACGCATACATTTTATATGTAGAATAATTTTAAGGACATTCTTAACTATTTACTACATTCAAAATGTACAAAATATTTAATTTAAGTATGTTATTAATCAATCAATCAAAGTACTTGTGGAGTGCGCTACTTACCGGTGAGGGTCTCAAGGCGCTGAGGGGAGGGGGTGCTGCTACTGCTCGAAGAGCCAGGTCTTGAGGAGTCTTCTGAAGGCGAGTAGGTCTTGGGTCTGCCGTATGTGGGTAGGGAGGGTGTTCCAGGTCTTGGCGGCGAGGTAGGAGAAGGATCTGCCACCGGAGGTCGTTCATTGGATGCGGGGGACAGCGGCGAGAGTGAGGCTGGCGGAGCGTAGCTGGTGGGTGGGGGTGTAGAAGCTGAGTCTGCTGTTAAGGTAGGCTGGTCCGGCGTTAAGGAGAGCTTTGTGTGCTTGGGTGAGGAGCTTGAAGGTGATCCTCTTGTCGACGGGGAGCCAGTCTAGGTCTCTCAGGAGGAGGTGATGTGGCTGCGGTGGGGGACGTTGACGATCAGTCAGGCGGAGGTGTTTTGGATGCGTTGTAGTCGTCGTAGGTGTTTGGATGGGATTCCTGCATAGAGTGTGTTGCCATAGTCCAGTCTGCTGCTACAGAGGGCCTGTGTCACCGTTCTTCTTGTTTCTGTCTGGATCCACTTGTAGATCCTGCAGAGCATGCGGAGGGTGTTGTAGCATGAGGAGGAGATGGCGTTGACCTGCTTAGCGATGGAGAGGGAGGAGTTGAGGATGAATTCTAGGTTGCGTGCATGGTCGGTGGGTTTTGGTGCTGTTCCCATTGTGGTCGGCCACCAGGAGTCGTCCCAGGCTGAGGGGGTGGGTCCGAGGATGAGTACCTCCATCTTGTCCGAGTTCAGCTTTAGACGGTTGCTCCTCATCCAGTCGGCGACGGCCTTCATTCCCTTGTGGAGGTTGGTTTTTGCAGTGTGTGGGTCCTTGGTGAGGGAGAGGATGAGCTGGGTGTCGTTGGCATAGGAGATGATGTTGAGGTCGTGCTGGTGGGCCACTTGTGCGAGGGGGGCCATGTAGATGTTGAACAGCGTCGGGCTGAGGTATGAGCCCTGGGGGAAGCCTCAGATGATGTCAGTGGCTTTGGATCAGAAGGGTGGGAGGCAGACGCTCTGGGTTCCCGTGGTGAGGAAGGACGTGGTCCAGTCAAGGGCCTTTTCTTGGATTCCGGCTTCTAGGAGGCGTGTCTTTAGAGTGCGATGGCAGACCGTGTCGAAGGTGGCCCACAGGTCCAGGAGGATGAGGGCTGATGTTTCGCCGTTGTCTAGTTGGCGCCTGATGTCATCTGTGGTGGCCGGCGATGAGGACTGTCTCGGTGCTGTGGTTTTGTCTGAATCCGGACTGGGACGGGTCCAAGATGTTGTTGTCTTCCAGGTGGCGGCCAATTGCCTGTTGATGATTTTCTCGATGACCTTTGCCGGGAACGGGAGCAGGGAGCTGGGAGCTGGGCCAGAAGTTCTTGAGGACCTTGGGGTCCTCCTTGGGCTTCTTGAGGAGGCCGTTGAATTTGGCGTGCTTCCAGCTTTCCGGGAATGTTGCTGTTTCGAAGGAGATGTTGATGACCTTCTGTAATTGGGGTGCGATGGCTGCGTTAGATGTTCACACATCTAACCTGGGCATCGATTGAAATTCGAATCGCATATTATCAAGGCCATTATCGCCGCTCTATCGGCAGTTTCCTGCCGGTAAAGCAGCGATAAACTACCGCAGCTTCCTTGATAATATGGCCCTTATTTCTTAAAACAATCAATGCTGAGCGTGAAGAACAGGAGCTTAACAAGCCTATAGTAGCAGGTCACGGGCAAGTTAAAACAACTCCAGGTATGGAGCCTTATCTGTCCATGATAAACAACCCGCATGAGTTTTTTTAAATCACTCGGTTTACATTTAACACGTTCCATCATTTAGTTGCCTCTCCTCCTGGTTTTGTAGTAGGCAACGAGGATAGAGGGCCCTGTGGCTGCGACAACAGGTCTCCACAGGATCTGTTACATTTTATCTTTTTAAGAAAATATTTTATGCATCCCAGACGACAATTTCTTAAACCATATTTAAAAGAAATGGGTTTTAGGCAAGCACATTTTGCTCTTTTGCACTTGCGACTTTTACAAAATGTTCGTACACTGTCTCGCATTTTTTAAGCGCAATGGTAATATCAAGGAAATCTAGATATGACTAAGATTGGGAGGGATATTAAGGACTCAGGCTAGGTGGACAGTAGAAATAGATTCGTAGGAAAAATGTTGGGATTGTATTTATGTCAAATGATATGTAGGCAATTAATTAAGGCTGTTTTTATGTATTCCTCGGAGTTATCTTAAAGATTAAGATGGTTTAGTCCCTCAAGAGAATGTAAGTCACTTTTGCCTTACCATTGTATGTTTAATCAATATATAAATGAACTCGATGTTCTTTTTTATTGTACCATCTCTTTTATGGCGGAGTAACTGCCGAATAAAGATTGTTTATTATTATTATTATTATTGGCCATCAGCCAACCAGCAGCTGACAACCTGAAGTCATGGCTTAACACTTTGCATGCCTGTAGTCTGTAATTGGTAGGTGACAGAAGTTCTCCATAGTTTAATATTTAATTATATGATAACCAGTGTAAGTTTTACAGACATGCAAACATTTAGGAAAAGGTAAAATGGCGAATTAGGAAAAAGGTTTCAGTCATTTTTTTAAATTGAATTTTATATATCGCATACTCGACTGGAAGGTAACAGAGTGCTTTACATGAGCACCGGTTTCATTACAGACAGAAACATTCATTTAAAAAAACAAAAACATTTTTAGGCATTGGAGATTAAGTGATGTGTCTAGAATCACAGGATGTTGAGTGCCGCTGCCAAGATTCGAACTCAGCTCCCCTGGTTCGAGGTCGGGTCATCTAGTCATTAGGCCATGTCCTCTTCACTTTCCTATTGATTCACATTGGAGTGGTATATGTTTAAGCCACACCTAAATATAGTATTGTCCCACCAACCTATGGCCATCATTTCTAATGTGTCATAAACATGCATAAAAGTGAACATCTTTACATCAATGTGCATTCTGGAAATTTGAAGTAAGGGTAATCTCTTTATGGGCTTCTGCATGAACGTCTACACTCAAAGGATAAGACTAACATAGGTTAGAGGAGAAGTTTACAAGTCAGGAAAAGTGTGCAGTTATTCTTAATGGGCAATGGTAGGCAGAACATGGTATTACTAATCAAAGAAGTTAACTCAAACATGTTAAACAACAATCTATACCTTTCCCTTAAAAACATACACAGCCGAATAAATCTTCCATAAAAGTAAGTATTGCACACCAATACATCTTGGATATCTCAGAACCTTTTGTTTTGTTGAATAAAGAAATAGGGCGCAATCATTGTTTCTGGGGCATGAGGCAACTTGAAATACTGCATAGTACGAATCTACACAAGCCTTGCACACTGGGTCTCTCAGGGTCTCTCAGGGCACATGTTAACATTTTGGTTTAAATGTAATGACCTAAAAAAGAAAAGGCTAAT
Source organism: Lissotriton helveticus (assembly GCF_964261635.1). Classification (NCBI taxonomy): domain Eukaryota; kingdom Metazoa; phylum Chordata; class Amphibia; order Caudata; family Salamandridae; genus Lissotriton; species Lissotriton helveticus. Next base: position 1,297,209,440 of record NC_136063.1, on the reverse strand, counting down.
GTATTATCACTAGAACTGTATGCACGAGTGTGTAAAAGGATGGTTGTGAATTATTTCTGCATACAATACCCAGTAAGATAAGGCATTTGCATGCATGCCTTCTGTTGAGATCTGTGTTTAACTTTCAGGACTCAGTTTCTGGTATGTGGAGTTCCAAATCTGCTGTTCATTAAATGACAGTTGTGGGCAATCCCTTTGATTTGAGCCAATAGAACCATGTATTGCTGCAATCTCTGCTTTGCAAGTGAAGCTGGAAGTAATAACCCTTTCATCCCATTAACACTATTTCCTTTAGTATGCCCCAGTACTTACCCATGAGGCTGCACCCCCTTCCAAGGTAGAAAACCCATTCTAAACAAACATTTTTCCTACCTGCAGTACTGTAGTGTAGTTCCTATATTCCCAATAGGCTCTGCGCATTGGAATAATATATCCTATAGGTTTGACGTAGGACTGAGTTCGACTAGGTCCCTATCAATTATATTAGACTTAATTGTGAGTGCCAGCTAGCTCAGAGGTTACTAGAAACTTTCTCAAATTCACAAGAAGGGATTCGTTTCTGACAACCGCATAAACATGACAACTTTGTTTCCCCAAGAATAAAACTGATGTCCAGAGTTGTGGAAACAATAGATAGATATTTTACTCTGTGAATCGTGCATGCTTCGTTTCATCAGAGGTGCAGAGAAATAGAGAAACGGGTGTTTTCAATAAAAGGGTTTATTGAACAGTCTACTTTCTCATGCAAGTAAAGTGAACTGCTACAATCGTAATACTGGTTGCAAAGTATAATGCATACAGTAAGAAGAGTATTAAAAAATAATACTGTAAAAGCATTGTATGGTTTCTAGAAAATAGATAGATACATACATAAATAACAGAGGCTAAAAGGTACTCAACTGGTGCTTCTAAAATTCGCCTACCCCAATGTACCTAACCTAAGTCTAGTACAAGGGAAGAAGTAAGTGTGGTGTAGCATAGGTTTAGTTTCTTTGCCAAGAATCTATCCAAGATTTCTCTTAGGGTCTAATCAGCTCCGTACCTGCAGGAGGTCTGGTATCTCTGTCTCGGACTCGATCTCCCAACACCCTGCAAGGGGAGCTTAGAAACACTGGAGCTGGATTCTCAGCCAGAGAAAGGCAGCCTTTCTGTCAGTGCATCAGCTGGAGGGCCTGCTTCCTTCGTCACTTGCTGTAGCAGGCTGCGTAGGGCAAGTAGATAGTCGAGCTGCTCCAAACCACCGTGTGTTTGCTAGGGCAAGTGAAGGCATATTTATTCCTTGAAGGTGCCTTGTTTGACGTAAAGTCGGACATAATAACGTCACCAAAGAACCCCAAGGGAATGGTAGTTCTTTGAAAACGCCATGATTTCTCGGACAAATCAATATTCAAGAAAGGGGATGTCTCTGTCTGCTGAAGCCGAGTTTTCCAAGAAATCGTTGTGGCTTTTTGGAACCAGTGGAAGTAGCCATGCCTGTATTTGGACTGGATGGGCTATGTCTAAATATGGTTATGATTTCTATGCCTATCAGGGCCGGACTGACTACCGGGCAGTTTAGAATGCTACTGAGCTGGGGGCTGATTTCACTGTGGTGGGGGCTGATTTCGTTCATGGAGACCTGCGTGTGCTTCGAAGTAATTCATGTAAAACGAATTTCATTTAGCACACTCAGGTCTCCATGAACGAAATCACCCCCCAGCTCAGCAGCATTCCAAACTGCCCAGTAGCCAGTCCGGCCCTGATGCCTATATAAGGGCATGGCAAATTATACCTATCTAAGGGCATGAATCGGTAAATTACGCTAGGATCCTAAAATGCTACACAACACCCACTCCACTTTAATATGTTCGATATTACTAAATGTCTAAGTATTTAAAACATTTCTAAAGCATGATGTGTAAAAATCCCTGCCAAATGAAATAAAATGCATTTGAAATGGTTGTACACGAAAATGAGCATTTGTGCTGTACGCATTTTTAAAAGCAATATTTTCATTCAAATGCATATAGTATAACTTCAGAAATGCTATCAGAATGAATCATGAAATTACATTCATGAAATGGCTCTTAAATACAGAAGAAAAAGTTGAGATCATTCCAATGCAGAAAATATATATATATACTGTTTAGGTTGTGGAAAAGGTCAAATATTGTCATTTGGAAGTGTGTCAAAGAAGTCTTGTTCTCTAAGAATAGTTCTACTTTAAGCAGATTACTTTGTGCCCCCCCAAAAAAATTCAATTTTGGAAAAAGTTTTGTTTTGAGAAGTGAAGGTCGAATACAGAGTCCCATAGAACGCTGTGTGCTTACTTCAAAAATCATTCTCGTCGTTAGGAGAAAACATCAAATCTTCTAAGCTGGCAAAGAAATCGTTTACCACAGTAGGTGAAAGTTGGACCACTTCATTAAGTAAACCGATAGCACAAAAATGGGAAGCATCGCCGTCAGCGTTAGCCGCATTAGCAATGTTCTTCGGAGATGGAGATGAAGGTGGTTCCTGTGTGCCTGTCGATCCACGTGTCTCATTGTCAGCAGATTGCATCTTTGTGATCTCAATGAATGCCATCTTCAGGATTGGTAGCCTCTGGGGCCAACACGATGCATGGCCCGTTACCGAACCAAGCAGGATATCAACGTCCATTGGCAGCGCTGATGGAAGTGTTAGACAGACATCCAACATACATTCTTCTCCACATAGCAGGCATCATAGAACAGGTAAGATACAATCTTGCCAGATTGGTCGGAATGATAGGAACCATGTGGTATTCAGGTCTCTTAATACCCCCTTTAGTGCTAAGGCAATTCCTGATATTTAATGTAATTTCCATTGAAATGAATGGGCACTTCATGACGAGTTACCCTTGTCATTAGCATCCAAGTGGTTATCGAGCCAGGCCCAGGAAATGTATCATGCTCTCATGACACTTCATTGCCAGGAGAGTGTTCTCGATGGTAATCTGGGTGTCGTTCTGACCGGACTTGCCATATCGGAGCAGAAGAAACAAGAATAGTATTCCTGCTACAAGTCCCAAAATGAGAGGCAGGCCGCCAAACACAGAGTGCACGAAGTTTGGAAAAATGACGAGGACTGCTTCAAAAGGTGCTAACAGTCCCGAAAAAACTGTCTTAAATACATGTACAATACCACTGGTATCAGACATGTTTAAGATACGACCTAACATTTCCACAAAATGTACTCTGCAGTTTGTTGATAAAAGGGCATGTATCTCTGCAGAAGACCTTGCAACTTGTAGTTTATACGTCTCTTTGGACGAGGTCAGTGGCACAGTTTTTTGTAAAAGAATGGCTTTCATTCTGCTTAAAGTATCAATTCGAATAGAAGAGATGTTCAGTGAAGGCCATAGCGGCGACTCCCCGTCTGTCTTAGTTTTAGGAAACAATACTTGCATGCAACAAGTGACCCTGGCTGACACAGTTACGAGATAGGCTATACCTGGCATCATTCCACAACAGCTGTGATCATTCAACATTATGTAGCTCCCATTGGAAAGCTGCCTAAAAATTGGATCTATCGCCGCTGACGGCGAACCTTGCAGGTGGCAGGATAAATTGGTTGAAGAACCATTGCAGACTCCATGTAAATTAATACCTGACATAAAAGTGTACCTCTCAGTCCACGTTTGCAGTTTGTACCACTAAGAAATACTTCTTTTCCCCCATTCCAAGATTTATGTGTGTATGGTAATTCCCAGGTTGACTTTATGTATTCGGTACCCAACCTTTCATACACGCCCACTGGTATGTGTTGGAAGCAATATGAAAAATGGAAAATCGTGCCAGGCAGACTGATTGTCCCATGTATAATCCATTCTGTTGCTGGTTTCTCAGAAACAGTTAATGTTAATCTTTCCAGTTTTTCAGTGCTCAGCACCGTATAGTCTGCTCCTCTTTGTGCCAGAGTGATTTGTTTATCTGTAAGGTTAAATACAGAAAACAATGACGTGGTGTTGATTAGATGCCATGGCACGTATCCAGATCGAAGATTTTGTAACGTCCAGCCTAAAAGCATTATAGAACGCAATTGTTACTGTCCGTGTTGTAACATGAGCAAGTCCTGTTCCATTATGTCAATGGTAGAGGATACAATGCTGTCCAAAGAATAAATTCTGGATGACAGAGTCGTTAACCCATTGTCAACTACAGTGAGAGCTTTCTCTAAAATAATACGATCAATTTCTCGTATTCGTTCTGCAGTCTCTGCTTGTATCGCTTTCCAAGCTTCATTATAAATGGCATATATACCTGCGTATATGAAACTTTTATAACGTTGTTTTGCAGGACCTTGTAAGAAGTCCCTTAAATCAACGACATCTTTAAGTAAAGATAAGTGTTGTTTTACCTCCGTAAGTGTAGATTTTTGCAGCCACTCAAGGCACAGTTTTCCTATACTGTATGTTGTTACTATCCCTGGATGTTGTCTCTGGACATATCTTGGGTCTGGCCTAGTTACTGTAAATCCTTGTTTCTTGTTCAGGAATCTATATTGACAGTTGTTTGTGTCTGTGTGCCAGATTAGCCATTTTTTCCAATCAGGATCAGTTCTGTTTTTAAGTAAAATAGTTTTTACGTCGACCACCCCCTCTGTAGTGTTCTTACTATCAGGTGTAGGTATAGGTATGGACGGGTTGTTCAAATCTTTTATCTTGGTCAGGCCAAGAGAGGATGTTTGTAGCACAGTGTCATTCAAAAACATTATTTGTTCAGGGATAATGCAGGCTCAAAATAAAGCTTCTATTCCCTGCACTTTCCAGTCGTTTGTGCCCCAGACAATTTTTGTCTCAATGTTGTTTTTCCAAAAGTCAAAGCCTAAAGTAGACAATTGATCATAAAAGGCTGCAGAATAAATTCGTATTAGTCAACATACTTTTCATTCCTGTCTTATTAACATTTCTAAAGTAAAATGTTTTGGGATTTGAGACATGGAGTATGGAAATTTTTCATAGAATGTTTTTGAGCTACCCTTTGGTGGCGTTGGACAATGTTCCCATTGATTGAAAGTATAAAAATTTCTAGGGTTTGCCGATTTGTGCAAATAATGATGACCATAGTGATTATAACAGTACATTTGTTCATAATCTAATGAACCTTCTAAGTATTCATGTTTTGTAAATTTTGCAGACATCTCTAAATCTGACATCATATTATTAACAGTCTCAAAGTCCCAATCATCAGAAAATGTGCTGGGTGAAACAAAGTCACTCAAGGAAACCTTGAATTGATGTGGAATCTTCAACAGCTCTGTCGGACCATGAATGTCATAATCAATTCTGTCCCATGCTATACCACCAGGTATAGGAACGGCTGTGATGTTCACTGATGTCAAGTCTCTTTGTTCACGATGAGATGATTTGTGTGGCTTCAGGAGCAAGTTGATGTTCTTAATTGCTGTGTCCATTTTACTATATCTTCCATTTATCACCATTCCCAAAGATAATACCAGGATTAGCCAAAGTAGGAGGAAAAGTATGCCTAGCACAAACCAAAATTCAACCCATGGTGAAATACGATAAGTCTTTTCAAGTTGCTGAAAAAGTTCTGTTACTTGGACTTTAAAAGTTTTATTTGATGGCGTTGTTTCGGGCTCACTGGGATCCTCAGAAAACGTATCAAAGTTGATGAAATACCAGGAGGCAGTTCTGTCAATTGTTGGTATTGCATCAGGATTATTTGAAATCACTGGAGCTACTTGATCCCTTGTCATATTAGTATAGTCACAAGCTATATCATTGTAGACAGGAGTGTCTTGACGAACTGTTCTTTAGGTTTTAAGAGGCACAAGTACCATGGCTGTGTTGCATAGTCCTTCTTTCCTTACTGCAGATTCTTCAAAGGTGATGAGTCTCTCAGTTTTAACCTCTTGGATAGTAGCAAGATTTGGTCATCTGCTACATCTTTGGAATCCACTGGGCCTACTACTTATTATCGGCCACATGATATGGTTTTACCAGATCGTTGGACACAAACCGGTTCTCCTTTCTTCCAGCAAGGGGCGGACGTAAAAAAGTTCTTGATCCGTTGATCGCTAGCAATGTTACTGGTTTTCTGTAAGAAGGCCCAAATTCCTTCTTATCCACGATCTTATCTCTGACTAGATCCCCAATCTGTGGAATCGAGACAGGCCTTGCTGGGACAGGTGGTTTTTCTTCAGTGGTCGTTGGCTTCTGCAATGTGTTGCTCAGACTTCTTGTTTCATTCAAGTCCTGCAAAACAGCCAAACGGTCTTTGATATCAAAGGCTTTTTGTTCTACCACTGAAGTGTGATGATCGAGGTCCTTGATAATCATTCTAGTACCAAAAAGGATTTCATATGGAGTGATTCCACCCAGAGAATTTCTTGGCAGATTGTTTAAACTACGTTGGACACTTATTGAATGTCTGACCCACCGGTCACCCGAATCTAAAACCCTAGCTGTTATTCATTGCTTTATGTCCCATTTTTTTCTTTCCACTACATAATTTCCCTCAGGATGGAATGGACTCGAATACCGCAATGCAACACCCATATTGGCCATGGCCTTCTTGTAAGCTTGAGAGCTAAGCGCAGGACCCTGGTCAGAATGTAGCGTGCCGATTGGGTATGTGCTGATAAAGACTCGCAAATCTTTCATAACAGTTCGGGCGTCAGCCGAGCGCTAAGGCCACATCCAAATGAATCTGGAGCATGAATCCACTGTGACCATGATATATTTATAGTTGCCATCCCTTTGTAAGGGACCACAGTGGTCCAGGTAAACGCATGCTAATGGTTTATCTGAAATTAAAAGGGGTGTCTGTGCCGGGCGTTTCACTGTCAAAACTTTCATTTTCTGTCAGATTTCTTATTCCAAAACATCATTTCTGGTCTGTTTCCTCATGCGTGGCCACCAGTATCTTTGTTTTAATAATGACACTGTGGCGGAAACACCTGCATGTGCAGAGGCAAGCCCATGTGCTGCTAAGATTAGTCCTAATCTATGTTCAATGTTTGGAATTACTCTATCCCCCACTCCAGGGATTCGAGCAAAAGGAACATTATTTGCATCAGTTATATATGAGTCCCTGAGTGGAAAGCCTTTTGGTATTGTTTTACCGCTGTCTTTATTGGAAGCGGTGACAGCCTGCATTATTTCGCTTTCTATTTTTGTTTTTGAATGAGTGACTGCAGCTACGGAAGCCGTTTGCACAGCTGCCTTCGCGGCTTCATCAGCCAATGAATTCCCTGCAACGTGAACGCCTTCACACTGATGACTCAGTGTATGGATCACGTGAGTCTTTTGTAGTTCTTTCTGTATTTGAACTACTTGTTCCCAAAGCAACTTATGCTTGATTATGCCACCTTTTGCGTCTTTGAAACCGATTTGAACCCAGTTCTGCAAGTATTCATTGTAAGACTGGATGCAGTAATATGAATCGCACACTATAATTGTGGGGAATTTGCAATCGCTATTTTCAAGCGCCATCTTGAAAGCCTGTAGTTCAGCTCGCTGAGGTGTACAGTCTCCGAGAGATTGTGTTTTTCTGACCATAGGTCTGAATTTACCATTGCGCCAGCGACCTTTAATAATCGTGCATGCAGCACTATAAGCTTGTTTACCCCCAATTGCAGGCTGTGCTGATCCGTCTGTATAAATTATACATTCGTACTGTTCTAGAGGCAGAAGCTCAGTGGGCAGAGGACATTCTTGTTCGTATTGGTGAAATTCTTGTGTTTTCAAATAGGGGTCAAAAACGTATTCAACGTCTTTTGCAGCAAGAGAATTAACACATTGTATCCATCTCTGATGTAAAGCCTTTGCATTTGGAATGCTCGCTTTTGTCACTGCCTCTAAGGCAGGTACACGAGTAACGACTACTATGCGTTTACCCTGTGTGAGAGCTGTCTCTTTTGCTACTGCAGTTTGAACCACTGTCAGAATTTTTTCTGTTGAAGTGAATTTCCTTTCAGCTTGTGTGTACAAGTGTGATTTGTAAGCAATTGGTACCTTTTCACCTTCATTAAAAGTTAAGTACGTAAATCCACATCTTCCTGGGATTATTCCGCTTACAAGGTTGCGTATGTTTACGCGTGTCTGTAAATGTGATGTTGCGAACATGCCTAATTACACTGAACGCAAAATTTATGTGTGTTTTTTAGTCCAATTAGTAGTTTTTAAATCAGGTTTTATTATTTCTTAGAGGGGTTTAACCCTTTCTGCGTAGTTTAGAATGTAAGTTCTTCCGAAATTCCGGAAACCTAGAATTGACTAAGTTTTTCAGCGTTTGGAGGTTGGAGCAGCGCACACTTTTCTATAAAGTCGTCTGCCAGGCATTTTTCTTCACTTGATAACTCATATCCTAGAAAGAGGACGTTAAGGTGGACAATTCTTGATTTTTTAAAGTTAAATTTATACCCTTCAGAGGCGAATCTAAGTATAATGGTATTCACTAGGTTCAAGTGCCTGTCCAAATCATCATCTGTTAGATAGATGTCATCGACATAAGATAATGCCTCATCATCATACGTTTGTAGTAACTCTGTTACCTTGGCTGAAAATAACCCAGGACTATTCTTGAATCCCCAGGGGAGACAACAGAAGTGATGTTGTGTCCCCATAATTGAGAAAGCGGTCAAGTACCTGCTTTCAGGTGCAATGTTTTGACAGAAGAAACTGTTCGAAATATCTAATGTGGTTTTATATTTTTTGTGCAGGATGTTATTTATCAGTGCTGCACTGTGTGCATTTTGTACTGCAAAGGTTCTGCAACAAGCGTTTAAATGTCTATAGTCCAAAACTAGACGATATGTATTGTCTGGCTTGGAGACAGGAAACAAAGGATTGTTCATGAACGAGGTGCATGTTTCAATCACCCCTTGGTATTCAAGTTAATCTAAGATTTCCCTGACCTGTTTTTTAGCTTCTTTCTTAACTGGATACTGCCTCTGAGCAGTTGGTTGATTTTTTAACTGTATTTTATGGTGAGGAGAGTCTTCATCCCGTCCTACATGATTTTTCTATAATGCTGGAGCCTGGGCTACAGCCCATTTTCTGGCATAGGTGTATTTTAAGTGAATTGGAATATGATTAGAGAAGGCTGGCATAATGATGTCTTCGCCATGTGGGCACTCCCTGACAAATTTTGGTGGCCAGTCTTTTTCAGCTGGAAGAATGTCATAACCCTTAGAGATCTTCTCCTAAAAGAGTGCTCTTATTTTCCTAGTTATGTCCCCCTCCATCTGGAGCGTTACTTCATATAACTTATGGGGTACACTAACCCTGGTATCAGCAATTTCAACTTGAATATACTCATTCAAGTCCACCTTCTCCAGATGATCCTTCAGGATCATGCGAGCTACGGTAACATCTGCTGCGCTGTCCAGCAATGTCTGGGCCCACTCCCTGTTCTTGAATTGTGTCCTCAAGTTCCTCAGCATGTCTGATTTTTAGACCTGCTACCTTCTTCTTGGTGAATTGGGTTTTCTTATTTTTTGGAACGTGTTGTTCGTCTTTGGACTTCACGCTTTCTTCCTTGTGTTCTGACCGTCCTCTTCTTTCCGATTTCTGTGAGGAAGTCTGAAAGGTACGAGAGGAACGTGTATCAGTATCTTGATGTCTATCAGGTTTTCTCAAAAATCCCTGTTCCTGAGGGGATAACTTTTATCAGAGGGCTCCTTTTGAGGAGAGCTACCTCTGGATCGAGAACTCTTCTCTTTAGGAAGTGTCTGTTTAGTGTTTTCCCACTTCTTTTTAGGAGTAGTGAGAGTGTTTTTAATAAAGACCTTTTCAGGACTTTCTGTTAGTTGCGGCTTAACTGGTTTCCTACCCGAACTATCTCTACCTAGTTCTTCATAGGATTTTTCTATTATTCTGGCCAGTTCATATGGTTGCTCAGTTACATCTAGCGGATTGCCATTGATGCTGCTTCACCTTTAATATTAGCTAATATTATAGCTGATACCTGTTGAAATCTTTAAGTAATTTCATACCCAGAATTAAAGCAGGCTCTGCCCCGTATTCATTTTGAATCTGTTTCAGGTCGTCTGGTATTATCGCCATAGACGGAACACCATGTGTGTTTGTGTAGATTGCAGCAAAGACTGTACCCTAAGTGTCACGGTCCTCCAGGTGTGATGTGATCCCCATTGGTAAACAGATTGTTAGAATACTATGTTTCTCATGAGGTGTACTATCTGGAAATACTGCCTCTATTTGAGTGATTTTCTGAGCTATCCAGAATGGAATTCGTTCCTTTTTGCGGGCAATTTACCAATGACTGATTGTATAGTCTGTGGGGTGATTTTATTAGTGTTCCCCTGGTGAGGGTTTTGCTGTGGAATCCTAATAGGAGGTTGGACTGTTAGAGTCCGCATGACATATTGAACCGATTGTCGATGTATTTTGATTAATTGTTTTAGTTGAACTAATAGTTCTGGACCTGTCATTCCTTCAATGTCAGGATGTGGTGTATAGCTGGCTAGTACCGGCCATGCTGCTCCTGGTCTACCTAGTGGACCTAGCCTGGTAATGTGATTTTGATGTTGTAGGGCGCCTTTAAACCAGAACGCATGCTCTTGGTATGTTAATAGAATTTCAATATCCTCGAAAGGAGTGTATTCCGCTGGAGGTTCCTCTACTTTGTAGAAGTGGAACACGTGTTAATGGATTTGCTTCTGGGAAGATAATCCATGAACAGAATACCTCTGTCTGCCGATATTCGTGTGCCTCTATGACAAAAATTACCCTACCCCCTCTCGATGATAGGCCATTTGTTATGAGCTTTATAGTGATGGTTTTCCTTAAATTTTCCGGGATGATTATAGCATCAGCGTTGTCTTCATTAAACCTTGTAACGTAAAAGCCCGGTCGGGCTGCAGCTGCTGCAGCTCGACCGGTTGCGTTGTTGTTTCTTGTAGGTCTACCGTTCTCGGTGTCGCTATCCAACATTTTGTTGAGAGTTTGCAGAGCAAGTTTCAAGGAAACAAAGATAAGGTGCACAATATTTTGGAACACTGTATCCTTCAACGTTGAACAACCCAAAAACTAATACATAGTATTTTCGTCCTACTCAGTAATGGCGGACATTTCATCCTTTTACCCACTCCAGATGTCTATTGGAGTATTTTACTGGAAAAAGGGTGTCTCTCTGAAAAGCACGACTGAGTTACTCTAGCATCTAGCGTTAAATTAGTGCCTTTCCAAACGTTGGGCGCCATGTAGTGTAGTACCTATATTCTCAATAGGCTCTGCGCATTGGAATAATATATCCTATAGGTTTGACGTAGGACTGAGGTCGAATAGGTCCCTATTGAATATATTAGACTTAATTGTGAGTGCCAGATAGGTCAGTGGTCACTAGAAACTTTCTCAAATTCACAAGAAGGGATTAGTTTCTGACAACCGCATAAACATGACAACTTTGTTTCCCCAAGAATAAAACTGATCTCCAGATTTGTGGAAACAATAGATAGATATTTTACTCAGTCAATCATGCATGCTTTGTTTCCTCAGAGGTGCAGAGAAATAGAGAGACGGGCATTTTCAATAAAAGGGTTTATTGAACAGTCTTCTTTCTCATGCAAGTAAAGTGAACTACTACAATCGTAATACTGGTTGCAAAGTATAATGCGTACAGTAAGAAGAGTGTTATAAAATAATACTGTAAAAGCATTGTATGGTCTCTAGACCATAGATAAATACATACATAAATAAAAAAGGCTAAAAAGTACTCAACTGGTGCTTCTAAAATACGCCTACCCCAATGTACCTAACCTAAGTCAAGTACGAGGGAAGAAGTAAGTGTGTAGCATAGGTTTAGTTTATTTGCCAAGAATCTATCCAAGATTTCTTTTAGGGTCTAATCAGCTCCGTACCTTGGTTTTAGAATGAAGGAGGTCTGGTATCTCTGTCTCGGACTCGATTTTCCAACACCCCACAAGGGGAGCTTGGAAACACTGGAGCTGAATTCTCAGCGAGAGAAAGGCAGCCTCTCTGTCAGTGCGTCAGCTGGAGGGTCGGCTTCCTTCGGCACTTGCTGTAGCGGGCTGCATCGGGCAAGTAGATAGTCGAGCTGCTCCAAACCACCATGTGTTTGCTAGGGCAAGTGAAGGCATATTTATACCTTGAAGATGCCTTGTTTGACGTAAAGTCGGACATAATAAGGTCACCATAGAACCCCAAGGGAATGGTAGTTGTATGAAAACGCCATGATTTCTAGAACAAATCAATATTCAAGAAAGGGGATGTCCCTGTCTGCTGAAGCCAAGTTTTGGCTTTTTGGAACCAATGGAAGTAGCCATGCCTGTATTTGGACTGGATGGGCTATGTCTAAATATTGTTATGATTTCTATGCCTATATAAGGGCAAGGCGAATTATACCTATATAAGGGCATGAATCGGTAAATTACACTAGGATCCTAAAACGCTACACAACAGTATTGGATGATTACATTTTGTCTGTCTTATTTCAGATGCCGCAAAAGAATAAGGCAGGCATATGCACAGCATTTGTCTTGTCTGCCTTTCTGCCACACTGTAAGGGATTACTGTAACCACTGGATGTCTATTGTCGGTGGTAAACATAATCCTCCCGCCCTGCAGTGATACATTGGAATGCTCTGTGAAGCTTGACCTGTTATTAGCTTAATGTTAAGCATGTTTTATTTTTATTTTAAAATTTGGTAATATATTTGAAGGGTTTTTTACATCATCTTTTTTGGCAGAAATAGGGTAGTCAGTTTTTTAAACATATTTTTTATTAATTATAAAGTAGTTTTTATGTGTTTCAATCTTTTTATTTGATCATTAATTATGTGCTTATTTTGTTAGCTTTTCAATAGATCATTTGAAAACTGAGAATTCGTAGTTGTTCATTTGTTAATTTATTCGTTAAATATTCGTTAGTTATGTAATTGTTATTAATAATTTGGATATTCATTTTTTTTAGTATATTGAGGATTTTTCATAGCACAATTACTTTTATAGTGTTATTATTTGTAAAACTCTTTGGTTGTTGGAATTTTAAGATAATAGGATGGGAACTATCTTAAATATATTTTTGTTGAGTTTTAATGCATATAATGTTTTAATAACATTTTATGTATGAGTAAATGTTAATTTCATTGTTTTGGTTATTAATATTTTAAATAGTTTATTTAAATAACATAATGTTAAATAAATGTGTATTTATCTATGGACTTATCTTTAATGCATATTTATGGTATGTATGTATTTTATTTTAATATAGGATCAGTAAAATAAAATCTGAGTATTTAATTGTTTGCCATTTTCCCTATTGTTGCTTATGCTGGAATAAGAAGTGCAGTTTGGACCCCTTTAATATTTAGAATTTACCCTACTGTTGCCCAGGTTGGAGTTAGAATAATAAATCTCACCCCTCCAAAGTCCAACATGTCCCCTACTGTAACCTACATTGGTGTGAGAATAGTGAGTCTAAGCCCTTCAATGCCGAGCGCTTGCCCTACTGTTGCTTGTTTGAAGATAAAAGACTAAATCTGACCAATGAACACATAAAAAAACTGACAGGTGCAACTATGTGGTAGCGGAAGTATCGTTAACCCAGGTAGAGATTATATACACTGAGAAACCAGGAAATGTACTAACTGGAATAAGGCCTCATCCTCAGCAGGGGCCAGTGAAGAGGGTATACACCCTACAACCAAAAACACCACATTGCTGGATAGGCAGTAGACAAGAAGGGGCTCTGGGCCCCAACAGACTTCCAGGAGGAATATTCTGGGCTGGGTCCTCTTTCCTTTGTTTACAGCATGTAGACTGCATGCAGACATTCCAGGTATGTGGTGAGGGTTGCTGTGTCATCCAATGCTTAAGACAGAAACACTAATCCTACAAATTATAGAGTAATCTCCCTCCTAGACATCGAGGGGAAGGCCTATGTGAACACATTACTAACCAAATTATTCACATTCTACCAAACTGGATTCTGTAAGGGTGGCTCAACTGTTGAACAACATCGTTACTCTATTTTACTTCGCACAGCAAGCTAACATCAAGAACACCATTTCGGTGTTCACCTGCTTCGTCAAATTTTCGGCCGCATTTGACGGTGTTATGGTAACAATCTATGGAGGAAGCTAAAAAAAAAATTGCAACACTCCAGCCAGCTTCTTAAATGCCATCAACTCCCTCTACACTGACACCTGGGTGCAAGTGATACTTGGAGGTGATACGATATCCTTAAAAATTAAAAACAGATTGGGGTTTAAAACAAGGCTGCGTCCTTGCCTCCACACTCTTTAATTTATATATACAGTGGATTTCAGCTAGTTGCTGCAAACTGCTAACCTAGCTGCCCCGAAGATAGGCCACAGGAAAGTGTATATAATGCAGTATGAAGGGAACTTGCTACTTCCTGACCATACAAAAATAGGCTGCCATAACGGGCTAGATGCATTACACTTTTACAATAAACGCAATGACCAGGTTGGCAACCAAAGTAAGTTGGAAGTGGTCCTATTCGGCCGCTATGCAAGAAAGACATCCCACAGATGGAGACTGGGTTCCCAGACCATAGCATCTGCAAGAAGTTACAACTATCTCGGGGGATGGTTCAGTGACACAGTGTTAGAAATGGGGGTCTTCATTTGGCAGAGGTATGTACTTTTGTCCAAGTAGGGAACCTTGCTTCTAGTCAGGGTAAGGGGGATACACACTTTAATTAACCCCTGCTTACCCCCTTGGTAGCTTGTCAAGCGCAGTAAGGCAATATGTAAAGTATTTGTACTCAAAACACACCGTAACACAGTGAATACACCACAAATGAACACCACGCCAGTTTAGAAAAAGAAAGCATATCTATCTAAACCCAAAAAGTCCAAAATTAAAAAAATCCAACATTCATATATTAAAATAGCATTTAAAAACAGTTACTTGCAGAAATCACACTTGTAGAATCAAATAGCTCCACATGGGGCTAGTATGATGTTGTGAAAGGCATGAATCTAAATTACGGTGCAGACCCCATGGTGAGCAGTGTCAGGCATGGGGTCACACGGACCTCCATACAAAGTACCTTGGAAAATGAAGTATATGGACGATGCACAGCGTCGTGGAGGTGAGGCTGAGGGATAGAATCGATTTTCCTGTAGTCATAGTAATCTTTGTTAGCATGATGTATCTATCTGTATGTATAATTATCAATGCTCGTTATAGCTTCAAACGATTAGTTAAGTAGATAGGGAATTCCTTTACCTGTTGCACTTTTGTATTTCTTAAAACAAACCGAAAACCAGACATTTTGTATGCACACACATTAGAATTAGGCAGCGGTCACGTGCTATCCTCCAGTAGTCAGTAGGTCCCTGCTCGTTGAGTTAATAGAAGCAGCTGAATGCACACTATTCTTCTCTTGTCCTGAGACTCAAGGTCGCATCTGTCTTCAGAGGTGATAAGCGCATTCCTGAAGGCGCCGTGCCTGTGCACCCAGGCACCGAGACAAAAGGGAGTCACCCTTCCTGACCCTCCCCAATAATAATAGAAGCAAACTTCCAATTTAAGCTTTGTGTGCCATATATGATCTTTCCTTTAAGTTTCTGTGCCAGCCAGTATCTTTCCATGTACGGTGATCTCACACAGTATGATAAAGGTATATATGCTATGTATTGACTGTGAATTGGGAGTCTTCTCTGCGACACCGGCTGGGTGACGGCAGAGAGGCTCCTTTATAGAGTATTTGTGTTAATAAACAAATGATTTTTCTTCACTGCCAACTGACTGGTTATTTTGGTAAGACAATAGTGGGGCTATTGGTAGGTATAGCTCCATAGGTTATATTTTATATTTTACGGGGGAGGGGAGGCATGGTGTTCCTGAGGAGGCAACTTGTTGCGTCCAGGACATGGGAAGTAGACACATCAGCCGGGAGGCGTCGGTTCCGGTAAGGCTATGCGAAGTCAACGAGTTCATGAAGTCACCCTCATCGGTTATAGGCTCGGCGATATTGGGATGCTGGTGCTGGCAGTAACGGCATCTGTGCAAGCGCTGGTGTCGGGAAAGCTGATAGTTGCAGGCATCAAAGGGCATCAGAGCTGCGCTGCAGGCGGGGCGGTGAATCGTGCTCTTCACCAGCAGTTCCCCAATCCTCAGTGCAGGTCGAGGTGTCACTGGCAGCAGCGCTAAAGGCATCAGGCTGTTTTTCTTGCTTAGTTTCTTTAAGTTTCTTCCAGCTTCCAACACCAGGAACAAACCCTGGAAGCCCAAAACTGGAATAGGCACCTCGTGGCAGAGCAGATCTCCCAGCAGTGGAGTTCAGGGGAACTGGAGGTGAATCCTTTGCGCCCCTGAGACTTCAGAACAGGAGGCTAGCACACACAAGCCCTTGGAGATTCTTCTTCAAGCAGGTTCTCAGCAAAGTTCCAGTCATTGTCCTCTTCCTTGGCAGAAGCAGCAACTGCAGGTCAACCCAGCAAAACACAAAGCAAAGGAGAAACACTCCACCTTACAGCTCTCCAGCTCTTCACCTTGGCAAATGGTTCCTTTTGAGTACTGAAGTAATCTAATTCTCTGGGTGTGCAGTTCACTGCTTATACCCCATTTTGTCTTTGTTCTCTGTGTGGCAAGGGTCTCTGAGCCCAGCCCAAACCAGATCTGTCCTCTCTAGTGCAGCATCACTACAGGAGGTGAAGACAGCATTGTGCTGAAGAGACACTGCCTATTCAGGTGTAATTGACACTCCTCCCATCACTCTAAATGCAGCTAAGGTCTATTCAGCTCTGTTCTGAGTCACACAGGAAAGGCAGGACACACCTCAACCCCCCTTGTGGCAGTCTACAGTGAATGCACATTCCCAGCCCCTGTCACTTCAAAACTAGACAGTCAATACACAAATCAGCAGAGGCACACAGAATGGATGATTAAGAAAATGCTAACTTTCTAAAAGTGGCTTGTTTAAACATATAATTTAAAAAACATCCCTCTAAAATGATGTGTTATTTAATTCTTAGTTCACTGAACCTAAACTCCATTTCTCTATCTTGTCCCAATATAAAGTTATACTTCTAAGACATTACCAAATAAATCTCATGTTAGCCTAAGTGACAGATAGCCTTTCATTAGTGAAAAATGAAATTGGCAGTATTTCACTATCAGGACATATAAAACATACCATGTCCTAACTTTTACCTACACTGCACCCTGCCCATGGGGGTACTTTGCGCCTACCTTAGGGGCGCATTACATGCAAGGAAAGGGAAGGTTTGTGCCTTGCAAATGGGTGCAGTTGCCAGGTCAACATGGCAGTTTTTAAAACTGAGCACTGACACTGCATTAGGCAGGTCTTAGATACCTTTATAGGGCTATTCATGTGGTTGGTGATGCAGTCCCACTAGTAGCATTTGATTTACAGCCCTGGCACACTCAGTGGAATGTACTAGGAACTTACTTAGTAAATCAAATATGCCAATGATGGATAACCAATTATGTTAACAATTTACACATGGAGCATTTGCACTTTGACACTGATCAGCAGTAGCAGAGTGCCCAAAGCATCTAAGCAAGCAAAAAATGAAATCCAGCACAGCATCAAAAATACAGGAGGTAGAGGCAAAAGGTCAGGGGAAACCACGCCAAGGATGCCAAGTCTAACACATGGGGAAAGTGACGGTACATCAGCAAAAGATGAAAACAAAAGCCCAGGCAACCATACGGCCTGCGTAAACTCAATGAAAAGTTATGTAGCCCAACAACTGTTGCAATTAAAAGGGTCATCGAAGCAACACTGTTGTCTACAGTAGGCTATGCGCAACAAGCGTTTCCAGAACAAAGTGAGTCTTTTCTAGAGAAAACTCAGTCAGGGCTACAAGTTCATCTTTAGGCTACCATAATACACATGCAGCAGTCTGCTATGACTGGAGTTTGGTCTCTCACAGCAAAACTATGAATGCTTGGACATGCATGCGAAGTACTACTTCTAGGTCTTGAATGCTCCAGTAGGATCCATGAAAGATGCGCTACAGGCAATATATGCAGGAAAGCACATCCACTGGAGCAGGTATTTTAACAGAGCAGGAACAGGGGTGGGAGCATACAGCTTCACCTCCCAGCAAGGTTCGCCCCTTGCATTTTGGTAAATGCAGTCTCATTTTGCTTGCTTTGCTCCAGTATTTACGAGTGTTTCGCCAGAGTTGGCGCAGAGACACGTGTTTCTGGTTCTTTAACCGCCATCAGTAGAGATTACAGGCTTCATATTTGGGCTTTGCTGAGTAGGCTGCCAAACATCACATCAGGTCAAGTACCTCTCACTGGCGCGTGGGTGCTTCTTCCACAAGCTCGGCAGCTCAATGACTCACTGGAGTATTTTTAAACAGGAACAGGGGTGGGAGCACACCGCTTTGCCTCCCAGCAATGTTCGCCCCTAGCATTATGGTAAATGCAGTCTCATGTTGCTTGCTTTGCTCAAGTATTTACGAGTTTTTCGCCAAACAGTAAATATGACTGCTTCAAATTGCAATATTTCCCTACTGTTGGTCAGGTTAGGGAGGGAATAGTGAATTTGATCCCTCCAAATCAAATTCGTTACAGTTTCTTACTTTTTAATAGCTAGTGCTTGTATTTAATAGCTAGTGCTTGTATTTATAATTAGTTATGATTAGTATGTTTTAATATTTATGTTTAAATAATGTATTTCTGTGATTATTTAAAGGTATATATTTTATTTTATTTTTCAAGTTATTCAATAAACTTATCTATTTTATTAGTAAAGTCAATGTTTGCAAGCTATATTTTTTGTCAATTTTTTTTGTCAATTACATTTTGTTGTTTGACTGCCATCACAAGACTCTCATGTATCATAGCCCTCTTGTCGAACGATTACTTGCTGCAGAATTTAGGAAATCATTTGTTATCAACAGCTGCTAAGTATGTGGCTGAGAAGACAAGTCCCTAATTTCCTGGGCTTTAATCCTGGCCCAGCAACAATGGTCCTCCCAGAACTTGTGACACACCTCTGCCACCAGATGTGGACACACATTGCGATTCTTGCCAGATGTGGGCCTCTGATGCTTTACTCAACAGGGTATCTCGCCTCGCCTTAAAGCTGAGGGTACTTGTTGACAAAATTGATGATATTTAATTCACTCTCAGAGAATGGGGGATCTTTTTGTCAAATTCCTCAGCCATGTTGGGGGCAAGAATTGCCTCGAGGATGATGGTGCATGGAAGAGAGATAGCTCAGAATGACCACAAAATGGCTGATTTTGTCTTCCTGTATGTCTTTTCCTGTTTCTTGTGGTATGTCTCCGCTTGAGTGTGGAGGCTTCTAGCCCACGCTTGGTGGGGAACGTCAGTACAAGGGACAGATACTCTGCATGTGGGAGGAAGACACCTTGCATGTATTAAAAGAAATCAAACTCTGATCGGTAACAACATTAGTAATGGTAAGTTTTACAATGTTTGAGAAAATTACCACTATTTTCAAACTTGAGCATATCATGGTAATTGGCGATATGATGCGAAATAACCAGTTGTCTAAGGATGGTATCTTTGGACAGTGCGTTAGTCATCCACTATTCAGCATTGACAAGAGGCTATTCAACCACATAAATGTAGCAACCAACTAGCAGCTCAAGAGAATAATGAATTGACCAGACGATCACACACCTGCATACCCTAACCTCTGTTTTGTACCCCCATCCTGGTTACCCGAGTATGGGCGTAGATCATGCTCAATATCTGTATGTATTTTTTTATGTTTTTAACAAATGTGCCTTTATTCTGATTGTACTGTATCATATCTATCTACATGTAGTGTGTTTCTGGATAATGTGCGTGTATTTTGTTGTAATGAATATTGATACTGCTTGAGATGCCACGCCAGATGGTAATGAAGGCTCAGTGTGATGTGATTTAGTTCCCAATAAGCCACATCTGACCAATATCCCCATCGAACAAAAGACATGCAAGAGTTGCTTGTTGGAAGAAGTAGCTGCCATGTGTGCTTCCAGGAAAGGCAACATAGACATCAGTGAAGCAGCAGCTGGCATCACAGACAGCCTGGACATTGATGAATGCCAGCTGTGTCTTTTGTGCAAAACGTGTGCAGTACAGTGAGGTAGCTGAAGAGCTACCTGGATACAATTAATGGCTCTTAGCATGCGAGGGAAGTGGACAAAGGCATAAAATTCCCGTACCAACTCTTGCCTTTCTGCCAGTGACTGTGCATGGTAATAATCTTCTTCTGTTGCAACGTCTCAGTATCATAGGCAGATATTGAGACTGGTTTGCCTCTGAGGCGCTAACTTGTCGAGTAGAACCTCTGGAAAGGTGCAGTGGACATATAATGGAGTGCAGCCAGTATTTTGACATAGGCCAGGATTTCCTGGGCGAGGGCTGGATGTGAATTCAACTCCTGATCCTATTCAGCAACCATGTCCCGAATCACATCGAGGGGGGAAGCAATATCTGTCAATGACATCATTCTGGACATCTCAAAGATGTTGGTCCTTTGCCTGTCAACCCTCTCTCAACTCCTCAAATGATTCCTACTAAAACAAGGTTCAAGCCTACAAAGACGTTTAGCGACATAGTGAGTTCAGCTTAAGGTATTTTCTGTGAAAGCTCATTTGTCATGTGTTCAACCTGGCTGTGATTGGTTGCTGCTAAAATGAGTTTCAGCTGGAGACGATTGCTGGAGTTGAGACTAAGTACTCATTTCAATAGCAGGTGTGTTGCCAGTGTGTTAAAACTTGTTATATAAATCTGCAGCTGTTAGTTCAAAATGAAAATTAAAAAATGTACAAAGAAACATTTCTACAGGTTTAATTATTACACATCCTTTTATTTGTGTAGTCTCCCTATGGTAAAGTATAGGGAAAAGAAAAAAGTTTATTAAACTCAAAAAAGCTTTAGAAAAATATTTTTTGAATTTTACATATTTTTTCAAATTGTAGAATAAAAGAAGAAATGCTACAGTGTTATTAACTTAATTTTAGATTAACCCTTTCATTAAAATTATTAAATGAAATAAAAATCATTTTTCAGGCATTGGAAAAAAACCATAAATTGCAATATAATGTAAAAACTTTTTTAGTATGCACTAATGATTATTAAAAACGATTTGTCGAATCAATCAAAGGTTTTTTAATTGTGTTTTTACTCAATAAAAATACGCTTGTTAAAATATTTTTTAATTAAATGATGAATATGTTTTATATATTTTGATTGACATTTAATTGTATTTATTTATATTTAAACTATTTAAAATATTTTAATTTAATGTAACATTATTTCCAAATGGGTTTATTTAAAATCCCTGTCTCCATTATTTTCTATGGAATGGTGTTGCAGTTCCAGTGGTTGGCCATGTGTGGTACCGGACTAACTTCACCTCTGAGCTGGAGCAATTTACTACTGTTTTTCGTCCCTTTTTGTTTGCAATACATTTAGAAGGGCAGTTTGTTAATAACAATGGGCTAACTCAATTGTGGATGGATGCAAGTCCCTCCCTAAATCCCTTCCTAACCCTTCCTAAACTCTTCCTTATAGTTTCCTACTCCCCATCCCTTTATTCTTAAGTATTCCCCGTTTTCCAGCCACTCCTCTCTGTCCTTTCCACATTTACTACTAAAACATATACTTACGGGTTTGGAGTCTCTGCAGTTGGGGCAGAGATTGCAGCCCAGAAAAAGATAGTTGAGACGGAGGGCTAACATTTACATGTAAATTTGTTAATAGCATTTTGTAATACGTTTGAAGTACTATTGTAGTAGTACAAAATGTACCATGAAATGCAGTTTATGAAAAGCCCCCAGTAGGACACAAAGAACATGAAATTGACAATTAAAATAAAGTAATATTAATACAAATGTGTATCTATATGGGTTTTTTCTTTGTGAGGTGGGATTTCTCAATAACGATGAGTATGCTTGGTAATCATTTGTTTCTACATAAAAGTAATTAAACTTCACAGTATACAATTTTTTTAACATTATTTTAAATAGAATTTGCTTTTTAAATAAATGAATAAAAACATATCATATTTTATAATGATGTTTCCTCATAGTGAATTAAGGTTGGTTAATTCAATTCATATTCGTTATACAGAGTGTTCTGGCTTTTCTTCTTTTCAGCCAAGTTTCGAGCTTAGTTCTCTCCCTGGAATGAAATCAATCAATTTAGTTGAGCAGCAAGCATATTTATTTTGCTGTGGTAGAAGCACAGTGCCATCAAACATAATTACGTTGATGAAGCATAATGACATGAATTTACAGACCTGGCTGTAATTTCAAAATCAAGCCATACACTAACAATGTTTTTCTGAGTCATTATCCAGTAACTCTTGACTCATAGGTCCAAATTATAATAATGAGAAGGTGAAGCAGATCCCGGTCTCAGTTCAATAAAAAATCATTTAAAGTCTAGACACACCCAAATGTCTAGTTACACCTTTTTTCACACGATTAGAATATTTTTCAAATGCATGAGGCATGCCTCTTTATGAATACTACTCACCTCTCCACAGTTTATATGGACAAAATGGATGAGGGACAAAGCGTTGAATATCATTTCATAAAGATTGATATTGTAGAAAATACGTACTTTATCTACATGAATCACACATTTATTTAGTTTTACTTTACACCAAGCCTCCAAATTCATACATTTGAAAACCAACAAAGACAAAGATGGATAAGGTGACTGAGATATGGAAATATCGAGAGTCATCTTTGATAAAATAAATAGAGAAGGGACTCCCTGTGTAGGTGGGAGCCTGGTGGATAATATCTGGTAGGATGCCATTTGATGGCAAACAGCGAATTAACATATACAGAGGGCACACCACACTAGAAATGCATATTTATTCATTTGTATTTAATACTTGAATACATCTCCAACTTTGCCATTAGAGGCAAAATTATAAAACATGTAAAGGTGTGCCCACACCCATTTTTCAAATTTAGGTGTTTTTAAATGGCTGATTTACTTAATCCATAATATCTTAGTCTGAGGGACCAATACATAAACAGACCTTTCACAAAGTGCATACAGAATTGTAAGACCTGCCTGTTATTTTGGTGCAGGACCTATGTACTAATAGGCCGTGACTCAAAATCAAAAGGTACCAAAATGACGTACCTAATGAATATTAATTAGGCAGGGGGCTATTTCTAACAACCTCTCATTCGCTACAAACTCATGGATGGTAGCATGCAAGGAATAGTTGATCACTATCCCTGTATTTCCTTTCTCAAACAGCAGGCCATGGGGGATATTCTCAAGAATGTGTGATAATCAGCGCAAAAATAGCATAACGCAACATTGCACATCGCAGTCTATCGTGGGAAAATAACGCTGTGTTAACGTTGTATTCACAACACGGCAATACCATGTGATAGGCTCACACTAACGCGTCAAATGTCTGTATTAAAACCAATGCGCCGCTGAAAAAACACGAAACATTAACGCAAAAATAGTAGCGATGAGCCAATCGCGATACAAACATCAGCGATAACCAGCGACAGGGCCGCGAATCCCATGCGTCATGCGGGAAAATGCTCCATAAAAGCAGAGTAAAAAAACGGTGAGATTACAACGTAGGAGCACAACCCTACAGCCATGATGTAGAACAAATGACCATTGTCCCACACCAGATAGGTATCTCCTCACAAACAGCCACAATGTACATTGACATGCAATCTATATGTAAACTGCGCCAATGCGAAAACATACATGGAACACACTGTGAAACCGCATCTCCCCTTCACATTGCAGTGGGACAATCAACACCCCCTGCACACAGACGTGTCATGTCCATGATCAAACAGTAATGAAAGCATGTACTAATGTAGGGGCAGTGTCTCCCCAATAAGTACATGTTGCCCATGTCGTGGGACTTGAGTCACAAGATGCGTCCCTGCATCATGGCGGCACATATCAGAGACCAAATGAAGCCCTGTAGTCACTTGTAGGCCACAAATGACAGCCAAAATGGAATACATTGGGACACATGTGAAACGCCGAAGAGTGGGATACTGTACCAACTGTGACACACAGAACTGGCAGTTTGAATACTTGATACCCTAAACAGCCTCACTGCACAGAGGTGACACACCCACCATCCATTAACAAATACCAAAATTGCCAGCACAACATGTCACACTCACACTTGTCTGAATGAAGTGCCTGTACAGATGAGGTACATGCACGCAGGGAATGTATCTTTTAATGCATTTATTTGCACATGCTGTGCTTGTGGTCATTCATCATACCGTCCCATGATTACTAAGGACCATCACAATGAGATGTCAACATGAGAAGTTATTGTCAATGATGGTGTTCCTACGGGCTATTCCTGCTGCGGCTGCAGTGAGGTATAATCCACCTGTTCCATCATCATCATCGTCCGGTGCATCTGGCACTTATATCCATGGGGCATTGCTGAGTACACATATGTTGTGCAACACAAAATATGCACCGATCATCTTGCACACAATGTCTGGGCTGTACAGGAGCCTTCCACCTGTGACATCCAGGCACCTGAAACATGACTTAAACACGCCAAATGTGCGTTCAACGATGCCCCTGGTGCGTTTGTGGGCCATATTGTACTGGCTCTGGGCTTTTGTGTTCAGGGCTTGGAGGGGTGTCAACATCCAAGCGCAGAGTGCATATCCTTGATTACCTGTGACAGTGCAGAGAGACATGAGTCAAGACTACGTACTGCATGATGTGTTGGCAGGCACACTGGTTCATTGGTGTGTGATATGTGTGACTTAGTGATTCCTGTATGACATGTACTACTTGTTGCGAATGAGCAGCATCAATGTGTATTACGTAACCTCACTGCTGCTCCTCCCTCCCCCGAGCCCATTCACTAGTGTGCGCAGTGTGGTTGCATCACTGGCACCCCTATGGCACACCATTGTCATTCCTGTCTGCGCATGTCCACAGGCCTGACTACGACACAGTGATGATGTGTGCTGAAGGTGGCCAGCCTCGTGTGTATAGGCCCATTGTAAGGACAGGGCTGACACAGATGTAGAGCACATGTCTGGCTTAACTCGCCATGCGGTTGATGGTAGACATTTGGCACATGCTGCGCTAATAGCGACACCCAGTTGGTATGTGTAATCCGTGACCCCAAACAGGCATGCCCTCCCTCATATACCCCTTCGGTCGAGCCTGCACTCCGGGGGCATGCCACATAGCAACATTGTCCATCGCGTGATGGGTGGCACAGTCACTACAACAGAGACACCCGCATTAGTCACTTCCTTGGCATGGCCTAATCTTAACCACACCCAGAGCCACGTATTGAAGAGCCACACACCTATGCTGTACTGTCGTATGCCTGTCTACTTCGCTTATGCTCACAGGGAGGTACGACATGGCTAGATGTCCCAGGTCTACCCCACTGCCTACACTGACATGGTTGCGTACGCTGTAAAAAGCACTATGTAATGTGGGATGGCCCGGGGCCCTCATGCATACATAATCACCACACTGACACACTGAGTGAGGTTGTGGAACTGGTTACAGGCATGTGCGCTCTGCCCCTTTTATTGCCAGGGTCACACGTCCAGTGACGCCTGTGCTGGATGGGTGTTGGGTAGAGTAAGTCACCCTTCAGGGGTTGGTTGGTGCTCCCAACAACTACAACAGTGATCAGACAATCAACAGTTCAAGGTTTAAACAGCAAGGGTCAATGACTTGAGCTGCACAGAGTTAGTGGCCCCGGATGCACTGTGCCCGGTACAGGCACACCGCCATGGGACGGTGACTTGCGGTGCACTGAGGTAGGGTCATGCGAGCTGAGCGGGTCCTCGTCGATGTCCAAGGTGAATGTCGCGGTGGGTTGCGGGGGACAGTGGAAGGTGTCCTTCCAGGGCATGATGCAGAGGGCAAAAGTAAGTAGAAACAGGCAAATGGAAGAGGTGAATGCTACAGACCCCTTTTTACCACCATGTCAGTATCAGCTACATGATGATGAAGACAACCCCCTGCCCATAGGCTCAGATGCCACCAAAGTTCAACCAGAGAGTGCCCAGAAATTTCGGGGAGCAGACTTAGTGGCACCAGAGCTGAAAGGGGATGCAGTCTGCGATGAGTCCTGTACAATTACATAAACTCTGCCATGAAGAGATCACGACTCAATTCCAATTGTGTCACCTACTCAACCGCAGTGTGTGCCGGAAGAAGCGGTGTGCAGTGGCCCACAGCCATGTGTCGTTGGCTTGCGATGCACAGTGTTAGTGGCACCAGTGCAGTTGGTGGTCGTGCCCCATCATCTCTGTAACAGAGAGCCTTTTCTCCTCCGGACTGAACAGCGCCTTCCTCTTACTCCTCTCCTTGCGTACTGTGACATGTATACTACCATGAAGAAATCAAGACTCAGTTCCAAATGTGTGACCTAGTTGACCGCAGTGTAGGCCAGAGGCAGCAATCAGCACGAGTCAACCGCTGTCCAGGCAGCTCTAACGGGATCTCTAACACACAACGTTGGAATGGCATATGGAGAAGATTTGTGGCTGACGGAGGTAGTGGCCCCAGAGCTGAGCAGGTGTGCAGCCTGCGACTATGCTGTGTCCTGCCTGATACAGACTGCATTGGATTGGTGTGAGGCCTGCACGACCGCAGTGTAGGCTGAAGGCTGAAGTCAGCAAGGGCTCACAGAGACGTGTGGTTGGGATGCTATGCACAGAGTTGGTGGCACCACATCGAAGGGAGTATAGTGATATGAACGGGTGCTGCTCGCAGGCATTGTTGTGAGGAAGGATGCTCTTTTCTTTTGGGGGCATTAACTACCACCGGCGGAACTGCGAGGACCGGCAGCCCGTGCGGCAACGTCCGTGTCTTCTTCCCGCCGCACCTGGGCCTTTAAAGCAGCGCCTCGCGGCCCCCGCTTCGCGGGAGCCGCTCACAGGCATTGTTGTGAGGAAGGACGCTCTTTTCTTTAGGGGGCATTAACTACCACTGGCGGGACTGCGAGGACCGGCAGCCCGCGCGGCAACGTCCGTGTCTTCTTCCCGCCCCTTTCGCCATTTTCTCTTATTATTGGACTTGCCATCCGCTTCGCGGGACGCCCGCGGGCTCGCGCCGGGCCGAGCCCGGGCCAAGGGCGGGCCCGTTCTAGCCCGTTACAGACCGAGTAAGACCGGACCGGGCCATCTCTCTTGGTCTGTGGCTGTATGCCCCTAAGTATCGCTCAACTCACCCAGAGTCCCAGTTGGAGGATTACCCAGGATCAGAGGATGATGGCAACAAGGGAAACCAGAAGTAAAGCCACGGCATCTTCAACCATGGTGGCAGGTACTTTGGACAATTTCCTCGTTAGGGCAAGCTCTGTGATGACCAATGAATTAACGGTACTAGAAAGAAGGCTGTCGGAGGGGATTGAAAGTCTTAGAAGATCCTCTATGGGCATAATAGCGAATGCTAAAACCCCTGATAAGGGCGAGGATTCTCACATTGCCCTTTTGGACAGTATTGACCAAACTATATCATCCGTTCTACAAGACTTAAGGACCAGTCCACCATTGCCTAGTGACTCTATATTGGGCATTCCGGATACAGCTTTAGCCTCACTGCCTGTTAACAGTGTAATGTCTGGAGGGTTGTATGATTCTAGCTATATCCAGTTACGAGGTGTGAGGGAGGGGGCTGTTCCCATGAGGAAGCAAGGGGCGCACAAAAAGGGTGGCAAAAAGCCTAAATTAGATCTTTGCTCCACCACGATTGAGATTACAGGACCCACAGTGGACCGGGTCCTCCCTCCATTAGTTAATGATATATCTAGCTCACCCACGCAAACTCTGACGACAGTACAGCCTGCTGCTTTCAGGTTTGGGGAGGGGCCTCCTGGGGGGAGGACAACCTCATTCGTACTCTCAGCGAGACTATGAAATCCTTGCTGAGACCTGTGGAGGCTAGGCTCGATGGTATCAAGCATAGGTTACAAGTATTAGAGATGGCTACTGGGAGCATTGGGGATCTGGTGAAAATCTTTGGGTCAACCCAAACAATTGTAAGGGCCAATGGAAGTGCTCTTCCTCATTTAAATCCTCCCAGTTTAGTAATACCCTGCCCACCTAATCCCCCTATAGTTCCTTTACCCAATCCCCCCAGCTTAGTTATTTCTCGCCCCCCTAAACCCCCTTCTGCAACCAATGCCCGCTTATCTACTCCCCCTATTATTGTAAGTACCCCGGTGCAAGCTACTGCTACTGGCCCAGCGCAGAGATCAGCACTGAGTGTTACTGAGATCTCTAACAGGATGACTGGGAAAAGGTTGGCCTCAGGTGATCGACCTGTCCAAAATATAAGTAGACCAAATTCCAAAAATGCAGCCAACCTACCACCTGAGGCCGCTCCACATGTAGTGGTTTTAACTGGGGTTCCTGAACTTAGAGACCCGGCACTGGAACATTTTTCTTCCCCGGAAAATAAAGTGCTGAGTTGGTTGAATATTCATAGACCTCTCCCCTCTAATATCAAAGCTGAAATGATGATGGTCCGAAGAGTTCGGTGGGTGGGATCCACACCAAAGAAAATTAAGGGGGATTGCATTCTGGTAAACTTCAGGAATCCAGCAATTGTTTCACATATTTGTAATTGGATTGGCAGTATGGGGGACACAGTAATTCAGCCACTCCCTCTATCTTTCTTCTATCCACCGTTAAATCCTTCATGGGACCCATTGATTATTCCCACATCAACAGGTATAGCTCTCTCGATCAGGTAGACTGTCTACAGGGGGAAGTAGGCTCCTGGGGTAGTTTTGGGGGATCAGCCTCAACAACTGGGTATAACACTAGGGAATCAGATACCGAGAGTACAGTTCAGCTGGGGACAGGGGCAGCCGTCACCGGCATCTGGGAAACACAGCAAGTTACTATGACTCATGACCCAATAATTCCTAGAATTAAAGAACCCCCCCGCAAGCCCAACCCCGCTCCCCTGGTCTATATGTGATAAAAATACTCTCCTGGAATGTGGCAGGTCTCAGTAATAAGCTGGCCTGCCCGGACTGGGGTTCATTCATAGATACGGGCGAAATTTGTCTCTTCCAGGAAACGTGGGCACAGGGAGAATAATTTCGAATAGGGTATGCTTCATACTCAGTACGTGCTAGGTGGGCGGGAAAGGGCAGACCGTCGGTAGGGTTAACGATATGGATAAGATCTGACTTGGACTGTACTGCCAGGGTTATGAACACGGCATCACAGTTTATGCAATGTGTGATTCTGGAGTGGCGGGATAGGGTGAGACTCGCCCTGGTCAACATCTACTCCAGACCTGTGAGCGTTACCTCTGAATCCAGAGCCATTGAGTAGCTTGCTCTTTCTTAGGGGAGATGCCTGAGGGAGTGACATTGGTGATAGGGGGAGATTTAAACTCCAACTTCGAGCCACTTGCGGGTCTGATTGATGGGGTAAATCAGGAAGAGGATGATGTATGGAAAATCCCACAAGCCGTAGGGCTGCCGGTAAGATCGTGGGCGCCTCTGGCATTGCAAATAACCACCCTGACGTCGAATTACTCAATCAGGGCTTGCAATGGCAGGGTGAAATCGGATATCCCTCCAATGAATACTTTTAACAAATTAGGGAGGGAGGCACGCCTTGACTATGTTTTTGTTGAATGTAGCGCCTGGTCTAGGGTTTTAGATTTTAAAGTGGTATATAGGGCCGAGAGCGATCATAATGCACTGGTACTCGACTTTGCCCTTCCCACTGTATCAAGCTCTATATCTGAGACTGGCCCGGCTAGTAGGGCTCTACTATCAACCAACAGACAGGACAAGCTGGTCACCCATCCAGATCAAGTGGCGGAGCTATATACTCAGCTTGTACCAGCACTTGTAGCTGCTGCCGCCTTAAAGGAACAGCACTCTTTGCATGAAATTTCTCCAGGGTTGGCAGAACTCAATAGGGAATTATTTGCTAGTCTGGCTGGAATCCTAAACCCTCCTGATCTTAGAGGCCGTAGGGTAGGTAGAAAGCCCAGCTGGTATAACAAGGCCTGCAGACTGGCAAAAAGAGAACTCCTTGAGGAATTGAAGCAAAACAATGACAAGGCATGTATAAAGCTTAAGAGGACAACATATCGGCAACTAGTCCATCATGCCAAGATTGAGTGGGGGAATGAAAACTGGGCAAATCTAACATCTGCCCTAGTAGTGAAGGATGCTCGTAAGTTCTGGCAAATTATAAGCACAGGTTAAGTTGAACCAGAGCTGGCAGTTGCACCCAACATTGCTCCCGAGGTGTGGGAAGAGCACTTTCATACCCTGCATCAGGGCGATGACCCAACTGGGATTTTGCCTATATGTGATATAGAGTTCACTGTAGGGGAGGTTATGACTGCTATTGACAGAATCCCAGCTGGTAAAGCCCCGGGGTTGGATAAGGTCCCTGGTGATCTTTTCAAACATGAACCTGGGATATGGGCACCTTATTTAACGCTCATTTTTAATGCTATTTTAGGGGGTATGGCGGTCCCAAGTACTTGGCTGGGAGCAGAGATAGTCCCTATTTATAAGAAGGGGTCACCTCTGCTCCCGGCCAACTACCGGCCGATCAGCCTAATTGATGTTTCGCAGAAACTCTTTGCGAGGCTGATCTTAGATCGCCTTGATGGCTGGATTGAGGAATCGGAAATTTTAAGTCCATATCAGGCTGGTTTCGGAAATAACGTTTTGACTACGGACCAGGTTTTCCGATTAACTATGCTCTTTTGGAAAACCGTTAAAATCAAGGGTGGATCACTATACACTGTTTTCGTGGACCTTCATGCGGCCTTCGATTTGGTCCCACAAAGGAAATTGTGGAGTGTGCTAACAGATTTAGGCATTCCTATCCCTCTTTTGCACAATTTGATTCGACTCCATACTAACAACTTTGCACAGGTCAGGTGTGGGAGAGAAGGCAAATTGTCATCTAGCTTCCCCTTTGGCAGAGGGGTGAGGCAGGGTTGTGTCTTGGCGCCTACCCTGTTCTGCCTCTATGTCAACGGGGTAATCGCCCACCTGAACGCAGTCCCTAACAGAGACGCTCCAAGGCTTTCTGGGGTTGGGGTATCCGCGATTATGTTCACGGATGATACCCTATTGCTTTCTGAGACCCCTATGGGTATCCAGCGGGTCTTGGACGCCTTTGTTATTTTCTGCTGTGATCGGGGGCTGGAAATTAACACTTCCAAAACGAAATTTATGATTTTTAATCCACCGTAAACTACAAGACCAAGTCCTTTGATTGGAGGTGTTAGTCTTGAAAGAGTGCAGACGTTTGAGTACCTGGGTCTCACCCTTAACGAAAATATGACTTGGACCCAACATCAAACAAAATCCCAGTATAAACTCAGTCAAAAGGCAGGGGGCATCATTAAACTTTTAAGCAAAGCTACAGTTAAGCCAATAGGACCACCATTACAAATCTATAAATTACAGGCACGAGGGGCGGTAATTTATGGTGGCGAACTGTGGGGCTATAATTGCGCCCCCGCGATGGTCATTGCAGAAAATACGTTTCTTAGGCAGTTGGTATCACTGCCACCAAGTACGCCATTGCTGCCCCTAAGGCTCGATCTGGGCCTTAGACCTCTAAATGAGGAATTGGGCCTTAAACCCCATACCTTCTGGAGGAGACTCTGGGTAACTCCAGAGCTTAAAAATTATAGGGAAGAGCTTATGGAGGTTCTAAAATTGCCTAATGCGTGGAATCTTTCATGGTTAAAATACATAAGACAGGAATTTGAAAGATTGAGCCTCCCTTTTATGTGGAGTAACCCGGAGCAAGCATGCATGAGTATATCACGCAAGCAGTTGGCTAATCTGTATTACGAAAAAAATCTATTTGCCCGCCTATCCAATGCTCAATTAGGAACCTTGTCTAACACATTCATAACTACAAAAGACTATTATAAATTCGAAACTGTTTTGAATGATATTAGCCCCCATGGTTATAGGAAGCTCTATCTCCAATGGAGATATGGCTCTTTGCCAATCAGAGCCCTTACAAGTAAATGGTCCCCATTAACCCCTAAAAACTGCAGAGGCTGCTCAGAAGATACAGAAAATGAATTGCATGTTGTCTTTTTCTGCCCTGGCTACCAGACCCCAAGGAAAAAGTGGATAGTTCCAGTCTGTAAGAATTTGGGGACTAGACAATGCTCCAAATCTTTTCGGATATTAAAAACTGATCTCTCTCCGTTAATCGTTTTTGCTGTAACAATATTCTTAGTAGCGATGTTGATTAAGAGACGTAACTATCTGAATGTCTAGTATAGTGGGAGAAGGCATATTTATGTATCTAGGTTTAGAGAAGTTTAGAGTAATGCCTGGGCCCTTTGATGATTATGCTTTTAATTGTTCTTATGGATTTTTTATACTGTACAGTGATGTTATTTTTCAACGTAGATGCACTGATTGATGTTTTAACTCAATGAATTGAATTGAAGTGTGCTAAAATATATTGTTGAATGTAATGTGACTCTTTTATGACTTTATTGTCGAAATAAAGATGACAAAGTAAAAGATATGAACTCTGCCATGAAATATGTACTCTGCCATAGTGTAATAAAAGACTCAGTTCCAGATGTGAGACCTACTTTCCGCTTTATAAGCCGGTGGAGCCTTTCAATGAGAAAGGAGTACTGAGGGCCTTGCTCACGGAGTCTGCGATGGTCTGAGGAAGCTGCCAAGGTCAGGAGCCTCGGGCTTGGAGCTTGCACCGGCATTTGGCGGGCCCTCTTTGGTACACGCCAGTGTCGGCAGATGAGCAGTGAGGCCTGAGTATGCAGTGGTGGGCAAGATGGGTATGGGGACCAGTGGCCCAGTGGCCCAGGGTGCAGCACGCGCACAGGATCACAGGCACCACCGCTCACGGCGTGGGCCTCGTGGCGGGGTGAGAGGTGCCGCCCTGGCAGAGACTTTGGCCTTCTGGAAGAGAACAACGCCCAGAGCTATGTGCTTTTTATTCACACCCCTACGATAGCGTGGCGTATGCCGGACCAGCCACTCCACACACGCTTACAGGGGGGTGTAACAAGCTACATTTCTGTGATCTCCCCCACTGCTTGAGGTGACATGGTTGCGTCCACTGTCCACTACACTCTATACACCAGCGGTGTATGTCAACATGGATATGCCTGTGGTCTGCATACTGCAGTCTGTCCAGCACACCCACACCACACTTGGCATTGTGTACATTCTCATTCATGGGTCGCTTGCCTACTTCCTTCACACATGCCTGGTTCCCTCCTCTCCCCACATGTGTGGCTGAGTTGCCATGTCATTGATGGCTCGTGTACATGGCTGGCCCAGGTTCCCACAATAAGTTGTGCTGTCATGTCGTGTAGGTGGCCATGTTGTTTCACATGTTGTATGTGAGTTTGTGACGTGTGCATTCCCAGAGTTGTGAGTTAAATGATTGTGGAGGTGATGTGTGTGCTGTGTTCATTTGGTACTTACCAAAGAAGCAGTGCATTTCCGTAGGTGCCAGCCTGGAAGCGCTGGTTGGTGATGGACTGTCTGAAGATGTAGGAATCATGCTCACTGCCTGGGTAGTTGGCGACAACATTAGTGAAGAGTCTCCCGTGGTCCACTATTGCCTGCACATTGATGGAATGCGTGTGCTTTCTGTTGCAGTACTTGTGTGCAGTTTCGGCAGGGGGCACAAGTAAGAGATGTGAGCAGTCAATTGCCCCCAACATGTGCGGGAAGCCAGCTATGGTGCAGAAGCCTGGCTTGGTCTCCAGCTGTTCCTGCGCAGTGTGGGGGAAGTATAGGTACTGTGGTACCGAGCTAATGATGGCATCCAGGACAGGTTTGAGGAACTTTGATAGGGCTGACTGTGAGACTCCTCCGACTCTGGCGGTTGTTGGTTGGAAGGTACCAGAGGCCAACAGGTGCAGCACAGCCAGCAGCTTTGTCTGAGGTGGGATGTTTGTTGTCTGTTGTGTTGGTACTGTCAGCTTGTGGGCAATGATGGTCAGGATGTGGAGGATGGTTGTCCTTTTGAGCCTGTAGTGGGCAATGACATTCTCTGGCGTTTTCTGACGATCCGCTTTCTGTGTCTGCGCTGCCTCTGTGGTGGTCCGGGGGTGAGTTCGGGGGGGGGTGGCCGGCTTGGGGGTGGTGGCGGAGGGTGTTGTGGCCCTTTTGGGCCTCCGAGCTGCATGATCAGTAGCTCCATGGCATCTGTTGTTCTTCAGGTGTGGCTCTGGGCTAGGCTCCCTTTAATGCAGCAGGCTGTCGTCCAACTTTACACAAGGTCAGAGCAGGTGTTCACTTCCGCTGCTAACGCGCCTTATCGCCTGTTTTGTGAGCTTATCGCCGATCTGGCTGTTCATTGAGAACGTTGTGGAGTGGTGTTGTCGCAGCTTTTTGCACGGGAACGCCTACTCTGCATCTCATTAGCGTTTGTTGCCGGGGTAATCTGTGGCGATGATTTTTGTGACTGCTTTCGCAGGAAAATTGGTAAAATGGGCGGTTATCACCTGCTTGTGAATCAGGCAATATATTTATCGTCACTTTGGCTGCGATAAAGTGCCGATAACTCAGCGATAAATCATTGAGAATATGTACTTTATTGGAACAGGGGCTGCTTAAGATGTGCAAATGTGTTACTGCCTTCTCTGAAGAGTCAGGTTGTTTTTTAATAGTTTGCAATGGCATTTACAGTCACAGACTACTAATTACTTTCATTGTGAAATGCAAATAGGAGAGGCTATCTTTTACACCGTTCCTATTTGCCATTTAAAATTAGTCATTAAACTCATTTCGAATTCAAGAAAAGGGCTTACTGAATTGGAAAATGGGTTTAGTAGAAGGCAAAACACAGTTTTGTGTTTGAAAACTCTCAATGTCGCACATTGCAGGGTTTGCAACTGCAAAATGGTTACCTACCCCTGGACAACAGAAACAATGCCCAAAGGACAGCAATCCCATTAAGGAAAAGGACGTGTAAAGCTAATGATTCCTTGTGCATTAACGCTTTTTCCGAACAGTGCAAAGTCAATAGCACCAACTTAAAAATGTTGTTATTCACTATTAATATACACAAGTAACTTAAAGTTACTGAAGTGAACTAACAACTGTGGAAAAGGCTAAAACTGTGCATTAGGCAAACCAAGAGGCAATAACATTCTAAACTGTAAAAATGGGTCCTTGTTTATAGTTTGGCGAACTGCAAACTGTACTCTACATCTCTTCTGCAATTAAAGATCAGAGTGGTGAGGGCAAGCAGGTAAAGGTTTTTCTAGGAGTTAGTATGGGGGGCAAGAGCTCACTATTCAGCAGTCAAACAAGAAACACAACGATGTAATAATCAGCCAAGTGTCTATTTAAGTGAAAACAAAAGTACTGCAATGTCACAGCAAAACGAAATGCTATTCAGTAGTGGCTCAACAACAGGACTGCTCTCTCACCTATGATTCCTAGTCAAATGATATGCATGCTATTGTTTTCTGTCCCCTTTGAAGAAGCTCTCCCAATGTCTACAGTGATGTGTACAAAAGTACAGGCAAAGGCACAGATTAGGGAAAGGTGCAATTCACTAGTGATTGCCCCATGGTATAGCTCATAGGTCAGTACAGTGATCTCATGACAGTTAGCATTCCATTTTACCTCTGTGATCAGTTCTGTCTTTCAGTCTTTCATATTTAGGTTCCACTTTACCTTCCCATGGAGATGCTGCTACACTTCAATGTTGGCTTTGGTGATGTGGGGTCTCGGTGGCAGCCTTGCTGTGAATTTGGACCTGTGGGGCCATGTTATAAAAGTGCCATGGGGCTGCAATGGGCGTTTAAGCCCACTTTGCATGCCCGGGGGCCTTTTGGTTTTGCAAAAGGGGCCACGGATTCTTGTGCATCTCCTTCTGTAATGCTGTTCACGCTGGTGCATATACAGCGCCAGTTCTTCCTCAAGATAGCCTTCCCTCATTTGCCTGGGGGTGTGGCCCCATGCAAATGAGGCAATCTGTTTGCCTCTGTGCCTGTGCTGTATTACAGATGAGGGCCAGAGGCAAAGAAGCTCCCAGGAGGTGCACTGATAGTGCGTTGCCTAAAAGGTGGCACACTGTTGGTGTGCCTCCGGATTGCAGCCCTCTTGAGGGGGAAAGAGGAGGTTTTATGGACCCCCCAGACATCCCCTTGTAGGTGGGTGCAGTCACTTACTGCACCCGTCTGCAAGGGGATCTCTAATACCCTTCAAAAGTGCAGGCGGACTCTTGCCTGCACTGTAAAAACACAGAGCAGCTTTAAAGCAGCCTCTCAATTTTTCACATGACTTCACTGCCCCTAGGGCAGCGCAAGCTCGTAACCACCCTGGAGGCAGTACATTCACTCAAATATGGCGCATTTTCCTTGATTGTGTCGGGTGCACATTTTAAAAGGTGCACCTGGTGCAATCAAGGAATATGTGCTGTATGTATAATATGGAACCTGGTAGATGAGCAGCTTGCCAGGCCTAATCACCAGGTGCATTTGTTAGGCAGATGTGGCCACCTGGCCAGGATCAGCTGAGGGATCATCTTCTGTTGTTGTGGCTTCTAGGTCAGTTTCAGATAGGCATTCTTCTTCAGCAGTTAAATCCTCTGGAACAATTTCAAATGGATGCTTGTTTTTGGCAGAACCGGGTTTCTGCTTCAGCTGTGATGAAATATGCCTCACAAGGTACCCCGGTGTCAGGCAGTGGCACCACCACTCCTTCGAGCTGGACTGCATGATGTTGCTTTTGGCGTTGATTTCTTTGCTGTGTTCACTGTGTTCACTGTGTTCACTCTTGGGAACTGCAGCAGAAAACCGCTTGTAACACGGGGAGACTGTGGCTTTGCTCTGGTTGGAAGTTAGCTGCCTCTGGCAGCTGTTCCTGCCATGAATTCAACTAGGATATTTTTACTGGACAGCCGCTCCTCCTGCAGAACAATCCACTCCCCTCCCCTTTCTGAGTAAGCAGGGAGGGTCTATGTACTAGGCTGACCCTCAACTTCTCTGGCGAGTTTCACAGCCTTCAGGTGATATCCTTTCATCTCTGGGAGACAGAACTGGGCCAAAAAGAACATGAGTCTAGAACAAAGTGGGTTGGTGTAGATCCAGATTCATACAAATTTTCTAGACAGAGGATGTGGGCCTCTTGTCTGCGGTTTTGGAAACGGTTTGGGGTGGCTCCATTTCAGAAGTTATTTTCTGCCTGCAATTTGCAGGGACAGATTTTGCGCACGCTGATTGCTCCAACAGCAGGTAATGAGGAGGCTTTTTTCAAGTAGGACTATCTCAAACAAAAAAGCAGTGAAGTGTGAGATCTCTGAATGTGACTGTCATCAGCTTTTTTGAAATAACAATCAAAGGTTAGGCCCTGCCTAGAAACTTCAATAGCAGAATACCATGTAACCAACCTGCACCTCTAACATCTGCCAAATGTCACAGCTCAAGAATAACTGATCAGCAGGTCCTTGCTAAAAGAAAACTATTGTATTTCTAAAGGTAGCCCTGTCTCCATCCTCCCTAATGCCAGTGTTTCACCCTTCACCCTCCATCCACAGAAATTAGGTAAATGCACTTCCACTGGTTGGAGAAGCTGCATTCACCTTCTATTGTGTGTGGTCTTAAAGCAGAGTCCATTCAGATGGATCCCACAGGTCTTAGCACTCAGACTTAAACCATACACAGAATCTGGTTACCACTGAATGTGCTACACACTCACCCAAATTACATGCACTCAGAGCACACACGGATTGTTAGTGCAGAGGTCTGGAGGTCACACTTCAGAAGAACATTATATAAGTGGTATCAGTAGACCACACTCCTTTTTTTACACATACAAAACGTGATATGCACTAATAATTCAAATATATTGGTATGCTGCTACGAACACTTTATGAGAGCAACAAAGTACATAGACAGTAGTCCCATGTCATTTTAGGGCACACCTCATTCATCCTCCTAGTTACAGAACAAGTTTGGGACTTTGGCATTATCATGAACAGGCCAAGGCCACAGCGCACTCACTAGATTAGCTTGTTGGCAGGGTCAATCAAAAGTCAGGATAACAGTTTCACAGGCACCTTGATTATTACCAGTAATAGTACTTGCATGTGTACCATGCCAAGGACAGTTCCCCACCACAAATTAGTCAAGTACATTCTGACTTTTTGTAATACCCATTGTGTTGCAAGAACCTTTAACATGATCCTACACTGCAATAAAAGCAGTTGGCCACTGCATAATGGAAAAATATCAATTTGTGCCGAAACAGCGCTCTCTCATATGAAAAATGTTGCTGGCAATGCTTCTTGTTGCCATGTTACACATGCCCATGCTGAAAGGAGGGACAGGTTTCTCACTAAGGGGTCCATTAGGATGTTGGTCGGTGGCACCACCGTGGTGCTGGCGGTGCAGAATAATGCCTTTTTCCGCTCGCGAGCAGGGGGAAACACGTACGCCATATTAGTATTGCAAAACATAGGTCAATTCCCGTCTGCCGTGGAGAGATGTGCACCGCCATCAAAGTGCGCCTGCCACCGCGGTGGTGGGAGCCAATGGAGACTCACCACCATGCGGAATGACATCTGCCCTGCTCCACAAATAAGAATGGCCCAAACAAGCGGACACACCGCCCAACCAGAGACGGGTGAAACTCAACAGCGGATCGCGATACCACAGTCCCGGTCCTCTCCACCCGGTCACGACCGCCATGGACCCTGCCGTACCATTGTTCCCTGTGCTGTACCTGCTACAGCACTATCATCTCATGGGCCGCTGCGGACGCTGCAGCAGGTACGCAACTACACAAATACAACACACAACACACGGGCTGACACAGTGTCCAAATCCACAGCAGACACCCTACTGGGGGCATCACCACATCCAAGTCAAGTCAAGTCAAATAATGCTTTATTCGAGGTACACTCATTAAAGCAAGTACACAAAACAAGAATTGACAATCAATTACAGTTGTTACAGTTAAAAAATGAAACTTTCTTTTAAGATTTAAGACTTGATAGTAAAATACAATTTAGATGCAATTACAACGTAAAATTCTGTGCATAAAAGCTATTTAAAAGGTACAGGTAAAAAAGTTTATGAGAATAAAAAGTTTAGATAAAAATGACAATATAAAATGCAGACAGACTAATTAGAAAAAACACAATCAAGTGGCTATCAGTCTCTGTCTAATAGGCCACGCCCATCCAAGGTACTTAGCTACAGCTATCACTAGAGACATTAAAGTGCTTGTGCGAATGATTCCTAAGGCAACGGTACTACTGGTGGTACCCAGATTTTTGCATGTTGGTGCTAACCAAATGCGTCTTGAGTCAGAGTACGCCGTACAAGAGAATAAAAAATGCCCGACTGATTCTTTAGTAGCACCACAGGCAGGGCAGCTATCATGTAGTCCACCACCCCACCTTCCCGTCAAAAATCTAAGTGGGAGCGCTCCTGCTCTTAGTTGGAAAAGGAGCTTTCTGTCACCTGGCCTTGTTAAAGCGTCCCAGTACGGTTCAGGGCAAGGATGTAACTTGGCTTCTAAAAATCCTCCAGCCATGGACACTGCACTAGAGCTACTCCAGGTCCGAACAGCAACCTTCTCCCAGTAGATTTCTTTTATGGTTATTTTTGTTGGGAAGGGGGTACCCGCTGGATTTTTCCACAGTGCCTGAAGACCAAGTTCGCTCAGGGTTAGACAAAGAGTTTTAAGCCATCCGATTTTGTGGAACTCGTCCCTTTTGATGATATCTAGGAAGCCCTCAGCATAATGTGAAAGCTCAGGCGTGGACCAGAGCCTTCGCCAATACAAGATCAGACAAAGTCTAACCATGTCTCCAACCGCTTTTCTGCCCAGATCGTACCTGAGAGGCACCAATGGGGTACTCTTGGGGACACCAGTGATGGCCCGGAAAAAACTTGTTTTCCGAGGTTTGGAGTGCTACTACCTTCTCAAATCCCCACAGCTCAGCACCGTATAGTGCGGAGCCGAGAGCCTTAGCTGCATATACCTGCAATGCTGGCTTTATTGGTCTAGTCAAAGATTTTCCATGTTTTAGACCAAGAGCACCAGCCAATTGCCTATGCCTTAGTGAAGCAATGTCTATATGCTGGGACCATCTGAGATCGTTAGAAACACGGATTCCCCAGATATGTAAAGGCTTCCACTACCTCTAAAGGACGACCATTCATAATTAACTTAGATTTAAAGCTACGGTGGGGGTTAAAAACCATAAGTTTTGTTTTGGTCACGTTGACTTTTAGACCATGCTCCCCACAAAATTGGTCGAAAATAAACAGAGCACGCTGTAAACCGCTTGGCGTCTTAGATAAAATCAACGTGTCGTCAGCAAACATTAAAATAGGAATTTTTGTGCCAGCTAATGAGGGAGCATCCACATTCGCAGACAACATACGAGCAACAACCCCGTTGATATATAGTGTAAACAGTGTGGGCGCCATCGTGCACCCTTGACGGACGCCACCCTCAACTGGGAAATCTGCAGTCACCATTCCCTGGCCCCCCCACTGGATCTTAGCAAAGTTGGCTTCGTGGAGCCTCATTATCATGGTCAGCAGGTCTTCTGGTACACCCTGATTCCTCAGCACCAGCCACAGATTTGACCTAGGTACTAGGTCGAAGGCAGCCCGCAAACCGACAAACGCCGCATACAGGCTGCCCCCTCCCAGCAACACAGTCCTCCACTGAAGCAAGGTGAATCGGAACACCTGGTCAACCGTGCTAGTAGACCTTCGAAATCCCTCTTGGAATTGGGACAGGGCATTGTTCTCTTCGGCCCAGTCAAGGCGCCTGTTTACAACTAGACGACCAACTACCTTTTGAATGGTGTTAATAAGGCTTATGGGCCTGTAATTACCTGGCTGGGATCGATCACCTTTTTTGAACACAGGTATAATTACTGCACCCTGCCAGGATTTTGGAACGGTTGTGCCCCGAGCGATTGCGTTGGTAAGAAGATGAATATACTTACACCATCGCTCTTTATCATTGATAAAGATGTCAGCTGGCACACCGTCTAATCCTGGGGCTCTGCCACTGGACACTGTGTTAAGGGCCGTCATTATTTCTTTAATACTAGAAGAATCATCTTTATAATAAACGGGACTTAAGTCAGCCGCCACAGTGGCATGTTGAGTCTCAGCATATTGGGGCTTGAAATATTTAACCCACTCCTCTTCTGGCACATTATTATTGGGAGGATCAGGTAGTCCATCTCTGCCCCATTTTACAATATTCCCAAAATACCTGGAATCTTTCTTATCACTTGCTGCCTTTAGTTCTAACCAGTGGAGCTCGTCCCATCCTTTCTTTGCCTTTATTATACTATCCTTGTAATCCTTTCTAGCAGATCGGATAGCCGTAGGTTGCCTCCCTTTGATAGCGGTTTCTAGAGCCAAGCGGGCTTTCCTGCATTGGATGTTGTACCATTTTGCCTGCTTACGAGGTCCTTCTCCCATTCTTCACCACATCCACAAGGGCACCTACACATGGCCCACCTGCCACCAAGCCACCCCACTGCATCCTGGACACACATCGACCGCAAACTTGCAGCAACGTCCCGGTCATATCACTGCAGAGGACAATACATGCGCACAATGCAGAAGGCAGGGCCAGTCCAAGGCATGGGCTGGGCATAAACACCCCAGGGACACACTTCCCCACCACACATCAACACACCCCTTGAAGGCACAGGCCAGGTGCCCATCCTGTGTACCCCAATGCACAGCAACAAGCAAGGTCAATTCACACCCTACACCTCACAACAAACAACCAGGGAGACAGCCAATGCAGGAGTGGCTGCACAGGAACACCCAACACCAGTGCCACACACACTGAAGGCTTCCAATACTTGTCTGTACATACACACACAAACAAACACACACCCTGATGTGGCCACAAACATAACACACATACAGGGATGCCTGAACAGATGTCTGCCCAAAAACAACACACAAACACAAAACACAACAGAAACACACATAGAACCCCATCAGAAACAGACATACCCTGTCAGCCAAATTGTGGAAAGGCAATGGGAGCACAGACACAACAGGAGTGCACAACCCTATCACCCAGGACCACGACACACACAATATACCACAAATCACACAAGAAGTGCACCATCACAGAACAACACTGCCACATCAAACCAACTACAGATGCACATGAAATCAAAAATGAACAAACACCACAGGACATCGGGGGATGCACATCAGGCAATGCCAAGGCCACATACACACAGCACTGTATGCACAACAAGCAGTGTGTGCACACTAAGAAGAACAGTCAAACACAGACATGACTGACACAACATCAACACACACAACAGAAATCAGCACAGCACACACACAATTGCACACCCTGGACGTGAAGCAATACCACAGCCAACACACATACATCCAACACAACAACAGATGTGCCACTCTGGGATACAAGAGCAGAACCATCTTGACCAGAGCACTGGGCAGCACACACAGCTGAAGTGCACATGAGTAATCCTGACTGATTAATAGCACAAGAACATCACACATAAACCATTGTGGCAATGTCCAGAGTGGAACATCACTCTTGGCCCAAGAACTGCACCACAAAGCAGTGTCACAAATGAAGTGATAGGGAGGCACACACACATATAAACCAATGGGACAGCTGACATCAAAGTGAACTGTCTTGCATGTCAGTAGTCGACATGTAAGGGGTGTACCATAATCAAATAGAGGGAGTGCAGACTCACAATGGATAGGCATTAGTGGCACACATAGGGGATGGCATTAGACCACACACACCATGCCATACAGAAGGATAAAAGCCACCATGTGCCTGCAATGCATGAGAAACACAACCACAATGGCAGTGTGGAGCAGCAGGGATGCACAGTCTACACAGACACACTCAAGACACATGGATGATCAAACAAACACAACACTGATGTGCAAGTCATACACTCTACACACTCACAAGTGACTAAAACAACAAGTAGGAGTCAGACAGAACAGCACGGACACACCAACACACTGCACAGTACACAACAGATAACACACACATGTGCATACAACCACATCCACAGGGCTGAACAATCCAAGCAACAGGCACACAACTCCTGGGTGACACATGTGTGTCTTCCACAATCCAGGGGGACACACACATCCACACACCCTACAAAGTCACACCCTTCACACTACACACCTCTTGACTACCCAACAGCACACATCTCATGTAGGCCATGGGATCAGGACTAAGGGTCATCGCAGGATGACCATACACATACATAGCTGGGCACACATAAAGGAATAACACACATACATGATGACATTGCCCAGCCTGCATGCAAACCTGTGCACAGCATCACACCCTGTGCTGGCAGTATCCCCCAACCTGACATGTGAACAATGTAGAAAACAGTAGCAAACCACGAAAAAAGAGAACTGCATGGCAGGTAAAATAGACACCACAGATAACACAAGTATCATTGTCTGAATGGACTGAAGACCCTGTCACCCCTGTTAAAAAAAGTGGTGCGGGTAAAGAGCTTGGCGATGTTTAAGTGACACATAGAGCATGTGGCACAGTCAGTCAGTCAGTAATCTTTATACGGCATTTGAATAACACCATAAAAGTACAGCTTTTAAAATATACAAACATTTCTTTAAAACCCAACACACTTAGTCCATCAATTCATAGAAATGGAGGGAATTAAAAAGACTGTTTTTTCACTTCTCGATACAATAACAATTATCATGTTCCCATAGTGGACCTTAGACTAACTGAGGTTCTTAAAAAATTTGTTACACAAAATAAGGTAAGGGGATCTCTAGACATTTTTAAAAAAACTAGGGCATCTTTTGCTGAATTAAAATTGCCTTTTTTAAAAGTTCAATTAAAAAACGGTGCCTGGGCATTAAATAAAATGAGCATAGTAATACAAAGTGAAGGGTATCCTGCGGAGATCGATGATCAAAGCCGCAGGGACCCTTTGACTCAACTAAGTCAGTAAAGCCCACGGGGTCAGCTAATAGATGGTGAAATAAGTTGAGTCTAAAACGCGTTAATAAAAACCTGTCATGTGGATTATATACAAGGGCAAGATAGGGCTCAAGCCCACTACAGGATTTTACTCTTGCATACGTCTGAATGGTCTGCATGTTATTTGCGTGAGCTTCCCGTATAATAGCGTTGTGTTTGACAAGTTTCTCATTCACTCTTGCTTGATCCAATTTGATGATACGTTGTGGGTTTGAAAACAGGTTTCCACAACCGATACCCTCAAGGCCCCCTTTCACGTATTTCAACCAGGGGATGGACAAACCTTTCTCCCTGCCCATGCAATCTAGAATTATTTGATGGGTTAAGTTAGCTTCCTGGTTAACCCATTATTTTAACCAGGCCACCAATGGCCTATTTCTTACTCTATCTTCCAGATACTTACAGCCTAGTTCCTCATGTACTATTTGGGATGATACACCTTGAGGAACTTTTAAAAGCCTCCTCAGGTGTTTATTTTCCTGTATTTGCAATTTGTCAACATTCACCATCCCCCACAGTTCAGCCCCATGTACAGCTTTAGCAACAGAGACCGAGTTGTACATAGTCAGCATTTGGTCGGGTAACCAACGGCCCAATCTACGACCAAAACTCA
This sequence comes from Lissotriton helveticus, assembly GCF_964261635.1. Lineage (NCBI taxonomy): Eukaryota > Metazoa > Chordata > Amphibia > Caudata > Salamandridae > Lissotriton > Lissotriton helveticus. The sequence goes on along the minus strand of NC_136063.1, from coordinate 1,297,164,851 downwards.
TGATCACGCCAGAACTAGCTGCTAGCTTATTTCTGTGCCCCTCAATCAAAGGTTTAAAAGTCAGATTCCTGTCAAATAAAATGCCCAAATATAAGAAAGTCTGGACTTTTGCCAGACTTGTAGAACCTATTCTGTAGTTAAAATCTTTCCCATTATGTTTTGGGCCCACCTCCATGACATATGATTTCGTCATGTTTGCGGATAGATCTAAACTACTCATGAACTCAACAAACCCATCAATCAGACGCTGCAGACCCAGTGGCGTGCGCGCCAACAGGACCGCATCATCTGCGTAAAGCAGAACAGGCACTGGTCTGTTTCCTATTCTGGGGGAGTCCACTTTTAAATTAATTTTAAAACTTTCAAGCCCATTTATATAAATAGAAAAAAGAAAGGGTGCTAATATACATCCTTGCCTAACCCCACTTGTACATTTGAAAGACTCGGTCAGACCTTCCTCCAGGTTGTACCCCACTTTTGCAGTGGTTTTCTGGTGGAGGGCTCTCAGGATGTGAATGAGACCGGCATCAGCACCAAGACCCGACAGTATAGCCCACAGCTTCGATCGGTTTACACAATCGAATGCCGCAGCCAGATCCATAAAGGCTAAATATATTTTCTCATTTCTGGCCACTGTATACTTTGTGACCAATAAATATAGATTTAAGCACTGATCCATCGTGGATCTGCTGGCCCAAAAAACGTACTATACTTCAGTTAAAATACAGTTTTCTTCTTCCCAACTCATGAGACGGTTCAGAATAGCCCTACCCATTACCTTGGCTGTTACGTCTATCAAGGAAATGGGCCTATAACATTGAGGGTTATCCCTACAACCTTTCTTAAAAATTGGGACTATTATAGAAGTCGATCATGAGCGGGGTAGACCAGAGGCTATAGCAGCGTTAATTACTCTTGTCAATACCGGGCTCCATAACTCTATCTTGCTTAAAAAGAGGTCCTGCGGGATCCCATCTGGGCCAGGAGCTTTGTTACGGGTAAGGCCCTTAATACCCCCTCAATCTCTTTTACGGTAAAAGTGATCGTCTCTGCACTCATCTCCCTGTGGGTATCCTGCTCTCCTTCCATCAGGGTGCCTCTATTGTATAGGCTACAAAAATGCTCTACCCATTGCTCGGGCAGTACAGTTGTCACTATACTGGGGCTTTTCCCTTCTTGGAAGCAGGGTCTATTAATTATTGACCAAAACCCAGAAAGATCCCTTTCTTCCGCTGCCTCACGTAGATCTTCCCACGTCTTGATTTGGAGAGCTTTTTTTCGACGCCTGACTTCTTGTTTATATTGTAATCGCAGCGGATTATCTTTAAACCATATCCAGGTTTTTGTTTTAGTACAGCTCTAAGCTTACTCTGGGCTAAGAGAATCCTTTATCAAACCATTTAGGCTTAGTTGATGCCTTTCCATTCCCCATCACATGCAATAGGCTATCTACTAATCCTCCTATACCCTCAAAAGCCTCAACCAGCGGAGGTCCACTAATCTCCAGATTGAAGCACACTTCCAAATACTTTGTACCCTTTATCACTAGTGAGTTATAAAAGATTTCCCCATCCAGTTTTGCCCATTTTAAACGTCTGCCCTGGTCAGTGACCGTCTCCCTGACATCTGTTACTCTCCTCCTTATTTCTTTGTTCACCCGCAACATAACCATTGTCACAGTGAGGGGGTTATGGTCACTAAACCCACGACACTCAATATTGAATTCTAATATTCTTTGTTTTATCGAATTAAACACAATTACAAAGTCAATGTAAGAGCTACACCCTCTTCCCTTAAAGGTGGGGATAACCCCACTTTCTGTGTTAAGAGGTATGAGATCCATTGAGTGTACCAAATCAAATTTTGTCATCATTGTATTAAATTTGACCCCCTCTATTGTGTGGTCGAAATGGGCACCCACCTCCAAGTTACAGGAAGACCAGATATCTGTGAAGGGTATCAAAGTTGAACATAGATGGCAGTTAAAATCCCCTGCAATTTGAATTTGTGGGGCTAGGACATCTTTCATCTTCTCTATCTGTGTGCCTAGCCGATCTTCAACTCTTCCAGTCTGCACCCCCTGCATTAGAAAAATTTACAATAATTAAATTGAGATCCCTTGTTTTCAGCTGTACTGCCAACATACAGTCTGACATACAGTTGAGATCCTTCCACGTTCCTTCTATCGTCAGTCGGACCCACAGGAGAAGACCACCTCTCACTCTCCCTGCTCTTGATCTGGCTGCTGGGATACCGAACAGTTTATAGCCCTCCAGATTAAAGTTAGTTGGATTCACTTCCCGTTACATTGTATCTGTTTACATATTCCAACCATTCATTATTTTCAAATTTGGCTGAGAGTCCCGCCACATTCCAGGACAGTAGTTCGAGGGTATTCCACTCACTTAGCTTTACTAATCCTTTGACTGGATAAGAACTTCTGGCTGTTTCCACTATGGGTATTGATTCTGATAAGACAATACCTACCTCGTTGCCGCCTTTCTGGGTTTGCAGTCAATCACAGTCCGACAGACCGGACAGGGCATCAAACCTATTTTGTAACCTTATATTACGTGGGGTGTAATGATTCAGTACCTCATATCCTGTTGCATTGCCCCAATGTGAGGTCTGCTCTGGTGCATAGTAGTACATAAGAGGGAGGGCTTGGATTCGGGACCTAAGATCTTTTTGTGCCCAGTTAGAGATATATTCAACACATCTTGTGTCCCTAAAATTAATGATAATACAATCCCCCCTACTGACATTGCCTGCCTGCCCACCCAATTAACTCTTCTGACCATCAGTATCTCTGCACATATATGGACTGGTAAAGGCCGGTTTGCGTTAAGCCAGAAGGTACATTTGTTTTTTAACTCCATATATGTTTCCCTCTTTCCCTGTTCTAATGGTGGCACCCCAGCTAATATTACCACATAGGGGGCTGAGGCAGGAGGGAGGTCTATTGTGTGCGAGTTGGGTGTAGTACGGGTTATTGGTGGTTTTGGCACCGGTTGGATTTGTGCTCTCCCCCCCCCGTTGCTTCCCTGCCTATTTGTTCAGGTTGAAGAGCCCCTACTGGGTTAGTCCTCGGGCCCGTAACACTGGCTGTCGAGAGATTATTTACTGCAGAGATATGACTGTCAATTGAGGGAACAACAAGGTTTAATGGGACATTAGAGTTAGTGTTAGTGCGCTCAATACTTTGCCCTGCCCCTTTTGACTCTGTACAGTGTGAGTCACTGGCCTGCTTTTCCCTTGTTTGTGCTTATGCAAGGAAAAGTTCCATGCACACCAGTCTCGATTCAATCCGGTCCAGTCTATCATGTATCGGGTGAATTGTCCTTTTAACAATACTCTCCAGTCTTTTCCAGAAAGAAGAGTCTGGCTCACCCTCTGCTTCTCCCACTTTGTTGGGAAATCATTTGCTCCTTCATTTGCTGGTTCCAAATTATGCGGGCATGATGAGGAGCTAGCTATCAAATTCTCTTTGGGCTCCGCATCCTTAGCTTTTTTTGCCTTTCTACCTATTTCTTGCGTTCACACCTCTGTACGTTTCCTTTTTAATGATGATAGGCTCTACAATGTCTGTGCCGCCCCTGTTTTGACACTTCTGGCTGATCTGTTCTTTACATTAGGTGATGGGTGCCTCTTGGGATGATTGTTCCTAGCTGGCCCGGTTATTACAGTATTTACAGCTGTGTCCGAGGGTACGAAGCACTCTGTTAGCTGTAAAATGCAGCTTCCTTCACCTCCTTCACTAGAAATCAGTGTATCCTGGAGGTCAGACATTTGGGCGGCCGGAGATCTTGCCCTAGCCAGACTTTCCATTGATGATCGCTTGTCTAGTAGATTATCAAGAGATAGTCTTTTTTCCATCAGCTCAATATCTTTAGCCAAAGCACTTGACTCTCTTATAAGAAAATTGTCTAGCGTGCCCATTAGAGTCCCCCCAGTACTTCTGCTATTTCCTCCTACGGGTGGTGATATAGCCATGATGGTATAACTTTCAACTGTTCTACGGCAATATATGTTCCACAAAAATCAGGCTGACAGGCTTAGGGGATACAGGATTTCACTGACCTTTTCGTTGATTTTGTAGGTGTTACAAGGCGGGGAGGCAGCGCGATTTAAAGCGCCCCCGGGCGCAGGAAATGACGTGGGTGGCTTCTGCCGCTAAGCACCCTGGGACAGGTAGTCCTCCACTCGACGGCCGCGGGATTGGTGTGCGCGGCGGCAGGAGGACAACAGTCCCAACACAGGGTCCTGCTTCTGATGTAGCAGCCAGGGAGGATAAAGTGAATTGCCCCCAAAACAGTGAGTAAACTGTTAGTATTGAACTTATCTGTAACCAGGCAGATCTCCGGTAAGGATGACTGGGCCGTATTTGAATTCGCAGGAATACTTCTGTGTCATGAATACCAGCCAACTGTTCCCAACAGTGATTGTTTCTTTGTTTCCACTCTGAAATCCGAGCCTTTCAATCGAATACACACATCGACAGGTTGTCGAATACACACGCTACATTGGCATTGCGTGTGCCTCAAGAATGCGCTAGCTCTAATCGATCGCGGAATGCGTTTGTGGTTCACCGCCACGTAGAAGAATCACTGCGCTTTCGAGCGTGTTTGAAATACCTAAATCCTTCTCAGAGCACACTCGCTCTAAGATAAAAGCGCGGCAATGCGCTTTCCAAAACGAAAAAGGCTTTCCCCTCAGAAATCTCTCTCCAGACGAAATAACAGCCGTCCTCAGAGTCAACAACCTATGCTGAATAATGGCTTCCGTCTCTGTGCTGCTGAAAAAGCAAAGAAGTCAATGCTGTCACAGGTGCACAGTCAACCAAATGCACACACCAAAAGAACTTTGATTAGCAAGGACACTGACAAAACAGACAACAGGAGTTACTGTCTTTTTATTCACATATTGCACAGATGTGACAGTAGAACAAGGATAGAGAAGAGCAAGGCACAAAATGCTGAGTATATGCAAGATAAACTGCACAGGCAAACTCTAAACAGGAAGGTCATTGGCCAGTGCAGGGTGCACAGCAAGCTCATGAGAGGCTGCACAGGGGAGAGTCCAACACAGCAGAGCAACAGGGCCAATGGCCAGTTCTGGGAGCAAAGCAAGTACATGAGAGGTTGCACAGGGAATAGTCCAACACGGCAGAGCAACATGGCCAGTGTCCAGGGCAAAATTCTCAGCAAGTACATGAGAGGCTGCACAAGGGACAGTCCAACACAGCAGAGCAAAAAGGCCAGTGGCCAGTTCAGGGTGCACAGCAAGTACATGAGAGGCAGCACAGGGTAGAGTGCAACACAGCAGAGCAACAGGGCCAGTGTACAGGGCAAAATTCTCCGCAAATACATGAGAGGCTGCACAGGGGAAAGTCCAACACAGCAGGACAACAGGGCCAGTGGCCAGGTCAGGGTGCACAGCAAGTACATGAGAGGCTGCACAGGGAATACTCCAAAACAGCAGAGCAACAGGGCCAGTGTCCAGGGCAAAAATCTCAGCAAGTACATGAGAGGCTGCACAAGAGACAGTCCAACACAGCAGAGCAACAAGGCCAGTGGCCAGTTCAGGGTGCACAGCAAGTACATGAGAGGCTGCACAGGGAATAGTCCAACACAGCAGAGCAACATGGCCAGTGGCCAGTTCAGGGTGCACAGCAAGCACATGAGAGACTGCACAGGGAATAGTCCAACACAGCAGAGCAACATGGCCAGTGGCCAGTTCAGGGTGCACAGCAAGTACACGAAAGGCAGCACAGGGAATAGTCCAACACAGCAGAGCAACACGTCCAGTGTCCTGGGCAAAGCTCACAGCAATTACATGAGAGGCCGAACAGGCATAGGGCAGAACAGTAAGGCCAGTGGGCATGGCAAAGTGCAGAGTGAGTACATGAGAAGCTGCACAGTAAAGGGCAGAACAGCAGTGAATGACAAGGTCAGTGGGCATGGCAAAGTACAGAGTCAGGACATGTGAAGCTGCACAGTGAGTGTGTTTGACTGTACCCTTCCATGCCCAGCAACACACTTAGGTGTTAAACAATGGGCAGGACTAGCACACCTGTATGAGAGACAGGTGTGTGAGGGGGACCAACACTCACTCTTGGCTGTTAGGCGGACTTGGAGCTGGCTGTGTGTCGGGGACAGCAGGACCACTTGACTGGGGAGAGAGAGCCCCAGGTGATGTAGGGCTATCAATGGCTTGGCAAGCTGGAGGGCTGTTTGGACCAGGTGCTGTAGTGGCACGTGGAGGTGGAGTCATGCGGACCTGTGACACAGTGTGGGTGGGAGAGGTTTGAGGGATGCCTTTCCACTTCTTGGGAATTCGAAATGGCTTCCCTGTTCTGGGGTTAATGGGAACTGGTGATGACACAACAGGCACACACACCAACAGAGCTGCATCAGGTGCAGACACTGGCACTCCCTCTGGTGACATGCTGGATCCTGCAGAGCGCTTTGTCTGGCTAGGCCTCTGGCCCTCCTTGCCCTGTTTGCCAAGTGTACCCCCTATAGTGCCCTCCTTCCCCTGTTTGCCAGGTGTACCCCCTACAGTGCCCTCCTTCACCTGTTTGCCAGGGGTAGCCCCTACAGTTCCCTCCTTCACCTGCTTCACTGGGCTTGGAATTGGAGATGATTTGGAAGGGGAATGTGGCCCTGAGCCCTTCCTAGGTGTACCCTTGCCATACAACACCTCCTCAGTGGGCATAGACACTGCACACCTAGCTTTGCGTGAAGTTTTAGGGACACATATATAGCCCCCTGGGGTTGTTTCTAAGGTGCCAAGCTGCTACAATTAGTTGTCCAGGTCTGCCTCTATGCATCCAATGTCCGCCTCCGCGGTGGCGGAGCACGCCTACCGCGAGTTTCAAAACTGCATCATGCCACCGCAATCATCGCTCCCATTGGCTGTAGGCAATACCTCATGGCGGTGATGCGCCGCAGGGGCCCGGGGTGCGCTACCGCGATGGTGCATCTTTCAAAAGCATCCAATGACCACCTCCGCGGTGGTGGTAGCACGCCTTCTGCGATTTTCAAAACTGCATCATGCCATCGCAATCATCCCTCCCATTGGCTGTAGGCAATGCTCGATGGCGGTGATGCACCGCCGAGGCCAGGCGGTAGCTACCACGAGTTGGGTGGTGGAGCATGCCAACCGCCATCTTTCCATGTCTCAATGCCAATGACAACCGCACTTGTGTAAGGGGTGGTGCTGGTGACACACCGCCGGGGCAAGGCGGTAGCTACCGTGAGTTGGGTGGCGGAGCATGCCCACCACCATTTGGGCATGTCTCAATGGCTAGCACTACTGCACTTGTGTAAAGGGTGGTGCTGGTGACACACTGCCGGGCCAAGTGATAGTTTGATAGCTACTGCGAGTTGGGTGGAGGAGCATGCCCACCGCCATTTGGGCATGTCTCAATGGCTAGCACAAGCGCACTTGCGTAAGGGGTGGTGTTGGTGATACACCGCCGGGGCCAGGCGGTAGTTACCGCGCGTTGGGTGGCAGAGCTTGCCCACCACCATCTTCCCATGTCAATGCCAATGACAACCCCACTTGTGTAAGGGGTGGTGCTGGTGACACCCCACTGGGGCCCGGCGGTAGCTACCACAATTTGTGGCACATACAATGTCAATGTCCATCAGGAACACTTCAACAGTGCACATTGGTCACATGGTGAAGGGCACATCATCTTGCTCACATTGTCAATGTTCCATTGACTCCACAAGTGCCTACATGGGCCATGGTTCTGTATGTGTAAGGAACATTGGTCTGTAGTCCCTACCATATCACAAATGCCTTAGGTGGTTGGTGTGGTATGACAGTGTTGCAGTGGACTCTACAATATATACACATATGAATGTGTTGTGGTGCAGTGATGACCTCAGCAAGGCTTGTCTCACTGTATGATGTTGTTACTTACTTGTGCTTATCTGTGTGCTCAAACACGCAATTGCCAATTCACCGCCAACTGGGATGATTGTGTTGCGGATGTGTGCCAAGTTTGAATGATGCATTGAGGTGTGACAGGTACAGCAGATGAGTATGAGTTGATTTGTTGCACAATGGCTGGATGACACGCTCCCAGGCGTGCACATGTGGAATGTGGCCTTGAAAATATGTGCATTCACATTGACCTATGTGGTGTTTTGCGCACTGGTGTATTGTGAATGGAGAGATGTGCACTCTGTGTGGCTCAAACGTACACCCATGTAACATGGTGTGACACACATCCCTCAAGTCAGTGTCTGTTCATTCTGTTTCATCCTGAACGTGATATGCTGTGGCCATCTCATGATGGATGTCATTGACATGTGTCCAATTTCATCTCAACTAGGAGGAGGCCGAATTTGATACATCACTTGACACTGCTGGAGGACATGGAGGATATAGCTATCGTTCGCAAGTTCCGTCTCGACAGAGCCACCCTGAAGACCCTTTATGATCTGTTGGAGCCCCACCTGCAGCCTCGTCACCACTACCCAACAGCTTTCACACCAACTTTCAAGGTGGTGGCAGACCTCCATTTTTTTGCCACTTTATTCTTCCAGGAGACCGTGGCCCGCACTGCTGGGATGTCTCAACCCATGTTCAGCATGGTGCTGCGGGAAGTTCTTGCAGCCATTATGATCTACAAGGACAGATACATACATTTCCCCCGGGGAGCAGATTTGGCAGGTGTGAAGGGAGACTTCTATCCCCCTGGGCACATCCCCCATGTTGTTGGGGCCATTGATTGCACACATGTTGGTCTTGTGCTACCACAGGCGAGTGAACACATTTTCCGTAATAGAAAACATTATCACTCGATCAATGTTCAGGTGGTGTGCCTGGCCAATATGAGCATCTCGCATGTGTGTGCCAGATTCCCCAGCTCAGCCCATGACTCCTATATCCTGAAGAACAGCATTGTGCCCAGGCTGATGGCTAATCTGCTTCCCGAGCGTGCTTGGATTGTGGGTGAGTATGCCTAGTTGTATGGTGTGCTGGGTGTGTGACCTGCTGTCCTCTGCCTATGCAACATTGCAATGTGTGTTTGTCATTCCTAGGTGACTCTGCATATCCCAGCCGTCCATGGCTGCTGAGCCCACTGCGGAATCCCAGGACCCCAGCGGAAATCCGATACAATGAGGCCCATGGCAGGACACGTCGTGTGGTGGGGCAGTCTTTTGGCCTGCTCAAGTCACGTTTCTGCTGCCTTGACAGAACCGGAGGTGCACTGTCATACTCACCAGTGAAGGTGTGTAAAATCGTAGCGGCATGCTGCATGCTCCACAACCTGGCCATTCCCAAGGATGTTCCCCTGTTCCTGGATGATGATGAGGACTCAAGGCCCCCGCCTACACAAGAACCTGAGTCCAGTGATGAGGACAGTGGGGAGGAGGAAGGTGGTGACATGCGTCAACAGCTCATCGCCCGCTACTTCACGTGACGGTGGGTGACGAAGTACAAGATGTGCATTGCGTGGTGAGATTGCTGTTGTCGTGAAGGGCTATGTGCGAATGGTTCAGACTGCCAGATGTCAAGTCACCTGTGTGTGGAAATGTGGCAGTGACATGTCATCTGTGAATGTATACGGGACGTGTTCGTTGACACTTGTTGCCCATTGTGTTGTCTGCATGTTGGCTTATGTACATGGCTAGTATAGTGTGATGTCTGTGATGCCACACTCACACCAGTGAATGTTGTTCTGTTGTGATTCCCTAGGTGCCTCAAATTAATCCATGATGACATACTGTACATCTTTCTGATACATTATTAACATTTGGAAGACTGTAAATGATGCACTGAAGACAAATCGGACACAATTAAAGTGTGTAAGGTATTTTATTTGCAGAATTGACATGTGAGGGGTGCAGGCAGATTTATATGAAGGTGGTGATGGAGCAGTGAGTTGACAGTCATGGTAAATGAGATGAAAGAACAGATACCACATCAACGTGGGGACCCAGTCCAACAGACAGGTGCCATTCCCAAGGCAGTGTGGGGAAGGACAGTCCAAACAGTCAATGCAGTGGGGAAAAGGGTTGCCATCAGGGCTGGCTCAGTGAATGGCATTTGCATGGTGCTTTGCCTCCAGAGACTCCCAAGCTCTTCTTTGGATGCCCCCTTGCTCGCTTGGGCGGGGGGAACCCTGCTGCATGGCCATCGGCGTCTGAGGACTCACCCCTCTCTGTGGCCGCAGGGGAGGATGATGCACTGTCATCCTGCAGCTCAACAGTGGGGGGTGGAGATGTTGTTTGGGAAGCAGGCCTGTCCCTCATTAACGCCACTTGCTGGCCCATGAGGTGTACCATTTGCCCAAGACGTGTGTCGATGGACCTCATCATCAGGATGAACTCGCGTAATAGTTCGTCAGACCGGCCACTTTGTCCCTGGACCTGTTCGTAGGCCCCAATGACTCTGGTGAAGATGTCCAGGGATGGTATCCCAACCTCCTGATGTCTGGGGGTGACCCTGGCCCTCCCACTTGCCCTGCTGCCATGGACCTGTTGCCTCACCACTGTGGGTCCCCACACACTCTCCCTGCCATCCACAGATGTTGGTGTGGGCTGGTCTTCCCTTGGCACAGGGAGGGTGCTGCAGGTGGCACTGGAGGTGATGTTACAGCTCCCTCCTTGTTGCTATTTGTAGGGGCGCCCCCATTCCTTCATCATGGAAGGGGGCGGAGGTGGTCCCCATTCACAAGAAAGGCCCAAGGGATGATCCATCCAACTATAGGCCGATTAGCTTGCTAGATGTTAGCCAAAAAGTTGTCGGTAAAGTTCTTTTACTCAGGATACTCAACTGGGTAGAAGATAACAAAATTCTTACCGATTTCCAAGCCGGTTTTAGAGTAGGTACTGGAACGATAGAGCAAGCATTTAGGCTTATGATGATATATTGGAAGGTGGTAGTGATAGGCAAGGGCAGTCTTTATCTCGCATTTATCGATTTAAAGACTGCCTTTGACCTTGTCCCTAGGGACTCATTATGGAAGGTTCTGGCTAACATGGGGCTGCCACAGTATTTATTATCCTTACTGGTCAGGCTCCATCAGGATAGCTTTGCCCAAATTAGGTGGGGTCCTGGAGGGGAGAAAACGGGCTGTATTCCGGTCGAGAGAGGGGTCCGCCAGGGATGTGTTCTGGCTCCCACCCTTTTCTCTTTGTATATCAATGGGGTGGTTGAGCATCTACTTAAATTTCCATCTGATGAACCATCCCTGGCTGGTGAACGCATACCGACCCTCCTCTTCGCGGATGATACGCTCTTAATCTCCAAAACTCCTATGGGACTACAAAAACTCTTGGACAATTTCCAATTTTTTGGCACTGATCGGGGCTTGGTAATTAATACCAATAAAACAAAGTACCTGGTCCTCAATCCCCTTAAACAACAGGTACGTCCCCCTATCCTAAACACCGAGCCCTTGGAAAGGGTAAAGGTATTTGATTACCTAGGGATACACCTTTCAGACAAAATGGATTGGACGCCCCATCTAGACAAGATGCTGCTGAGCCATAAAAGGATCACAGGTGCCCTCTTGAGGGAGCAACGTTCCAGTTCATTCAAACCAATAGGAACAGTCCCCGAGATCTACGCTGCCAAAGGTGTCAGCTCTGCCCTTTATGGAGCTGAACTCTGGGGCTCTGCATCTACTGAAGCTCTGCAAAGATCTGAGAATAATTTCTGTAGACAAATAATGTCCCTCCCTCAAAGTACCCCACTTTTACCTTTATTCATGGACCTTGGCTGCACCCAGATCGGCGAAATTGCGAAATTTCGCCCTCTCCTGTTATGGGCCCGTATTTGGCGGGTAGAAGAACTTAGTGGCTACGCCAGAGGTCTTGAAGAAATAATGGCATCACCAAACTGGGCCAGAATCAAATGGTTAAAAGATATGAAAATCCTATTGTCCAACTTGGGCCTACTTGATTCTTGGCTAAGCAGAACCTCACCTCCAAAACAAGCACTTAAAAAGCTCTATCGGGATTGGATTTGCTCCCAAAGACACTCCAGCACGTCCCTTGGTAGGCTTACAGAGGACTTTTTGATGTTTAAAGATTGTCCCAGGCGAGAACCCTACTTGGACATAATTGGGAAACCTTTTGCCCAGTCTTTGTATTTTAGATTTAGAACGGGTACTTTGCCACTGAATACCTTCACCAAAAAATGGAAATCTTGTATAGGCAAAACTGATTTATGTCCATCATGCCTAGCTCATCCAGAGACATTAGCCCATTTCTTATTTGTCTGTAAGGAATACGCTAATCCAAGAAGGGTGTGGTTGAAGAACCTATGCCGTCAGCTGGGAACCAGGAGTCATGATGTGGCAATTAGGATACTTGTTTCGGACAGCTATGTACCCTATGTGTGTGCCCTAGCCAAATTTTTATTCTGGGCTTGGGCTATTCGAGCCAGAAAGCTAAAACACTCTGTTTAATTCTTTTTTAAAGAAAATTTATTCTACTAATGTCTTAAATTCTGGTTATTAACTGGCTATGTGTTACTGAGCAAACCCTTTTCTCTCAATCGGGCCAGGAATATAGAATTCTTCTTCTTTTAAAGAAAATGTAATAATGTAAACTGTAAAAATTATTATTACTGTCTCGCTTTTATGATAATGAATTTTTATCGATATAAAGCTTTTTGACTTTGACTTTGTGATGTTACAGCAGACATGGTGGTGGGGTGGATGGGGTCCTAGGACCTGGTGCTCCCTGGCACTCCAGATGCTCATCGTCCTGAAAATCCTGGGAGTCTACATCCGAGAGTCCTTGTACCGGGGGTGGAGACTGGCTCTGCTGGTCATTGATGTTGTCCTCAGCAGTGGTTTCTTGGTCAACTGCGGATTCGATGGGGAATGGTGAGTGCTGTGCACTCAACAAGAATTCTGTTAGCTGTGTGTCATCCAGTGTCTGTACAGTACACAATTAACTGATCTCATCTTTTTCTATGTGCAATACTGTGCCTCATGACATGATGCAGAGGTACATACATTACTCATACATGTTGTCAGATGTCGATGCATTGCATGCACATCGTTCTGTGATCATGTTCACAAGGACCAGTTGCCATGTAGGGACCAGCACAAATGAGTTTAATGGTTCTCTCAATGTTGATTCGTATGCCCTAGCTGACGTCACATCTGGCCATGGAGTGGCCATTGTATTGTACTACATGACTTTGACCTGTAATGTACATATCTGGATTTATGAGCCCACACATGCTTTCTGTAATTTTACATGCTCCTTGCTGATTGGGCCACATGGCAATGCACTCATCAGTGTGTGCTGTGCATGGTTGTGCACGGTCTTCCTTGTGCATGTCCATTGGTGTGTGACTCTTTGTTATCTGTGACCGTTCCCTTTGCTTACCTGTGTGCACACTGTGCGTGTCAAGCGGGGTCGGTATGCATATTTGTGCATGGAGAGGGCTGGTGTTGGCATATTGCACCATTTCATTGGTGACAGATGTGTGGCTGCACGTACATGCTACCTAACTGTTAGGTGAAGGTGAACAATGCAATGTCTTCCAAGTGCTTCTGGGTGAGGGATTTATCCATCCTGCTGGGGTGTGGGACAGGGGGCATGGTGGGAGTAGTAGTACAGGCCTCCCTCCCCCAAACAGGCCTCCCAGGCAAGATGACTACCTACTTGTTAGTTCATTTGGTATACTGCAATGGGTTCCAAGTGCTTCTGGGTGAGGGAGTGATCCATCCTGCTGGGGTGTGGGACAGGGGGCATGGTGGGAGTAGTGGCACAGGCCTCCGTCCCCCTCACAGACCTCCAAGGCAAGATGGCTACCTACCTGTTAGGTGAAAGTAAACAATACAATGGCTGCAAACTGCTTCTGGGTTGGTGTGGAGTGCTAAATCCTGCTTAAGGGTGCGACAGGGACCATGGTGGAAGTAGTGGAACAGTCCTCCCTCCCCCAAACAGGCCTCCCAGGCAAGATGCCTACCTACTGGTTAGTTTGTTTGGTGTACTGCAATGGCTTCCAAGTGCTTCTGGGTGAGGGAGTGATTCATCCTGCTGGGGTGTGGGACAGGGGGCATGGTGGAGGTAGTGGTACAGGCCTCCCTCTCCCACACAGACCTCCCAGGCAAAATGGCTAGCTACCTGTTAGGTGAAGGTGAACAATGCAATGGTTTCCAAGTGCTTCTGGGTGAGGGAATGATCTATCCTGCTTGGGTGTGGGACAGGGGGCATGGTGGGAGTAGTGGTACAGGCCTCCCTCCCCCACACAGACCTCCCAGGCAAGATGGCTACCTACCTGTTGGGTGAGGGTGAACAATACAATGGCAGCAAATCGCTTCTGGGTTGGTGTGCAGTGCTACATCCTGCTTAGGGGTGGGACAGACATGGAGCATGGTGGGAATAGTGGTACAGGCCTCCCCAAAAAAGCCTCCCAGGAAAGATGGCTACCTATCTGTTAGTTTGTTTGGTGTACTGCAATGGCTTCCAAGTACTTCTGGGTGAGAGAGTGATCCATCCTGCTGGGGTGTGGGACAGGGGGCATGGTGGGAGTAGTGGTACAGGCCTCCCTCCCCCAAACAGGCCTCCCAGGCAAGATGGCTACCTACCGCTGCAGTCACTGATCCAGTGTGCTGCTGCTGATCCAGTTGCCCCGTTTTGTTCTGACCGCCGGCATCGAGCGAGCGGGACGCGGAGATGCTGTGGCGGAGCTCACGGCTCCCGGCTCTCAGCTCCCGTGGATTTTGGCTTTTCGCCGGGAGTGCTGACCGGCTGCAGGGCGGCCAAACGTAGGTTCTCGGCCCCCCCAATTGGCGTTCAGCTCAACGGGCATTGAGCTACCGCTCCGCCGACCTCCGCCTCACCTGTGATTTGCGACCGGTGAGCTGGCCACAGCCTCAAACGATCTCCGGTGTACTTCAGCGGTGGAACTGAGGCAAGCAAGAGAGCACAACAGAGGCAACAGGGACAACGACCCATAGAAACGGGTGAGAACTGCTGCCCCGTGGCCCCCGCTCCCTGCTGCCAGCGCCCAGCTCATGGCACCTGGCTCCCGTACTCTGGGAGCTTGTCAAACTATTTCCTAGTACTTGCTAGTACCTCTGAGCATCCCGATCTGCTGCTCCCGCCCCCTGCTGTGGACCGCTGGAGAGTAGGGGGGAGTAGGGGAGTGGCAGGAGAGTGGTACATCTGTTGGGCAAACAGAGTTGTGAACAAGGCTGTAGGCTGCGGGCCGAGGGGTGGGGGGAAACCCAGGCAACAGGCACCAAGCATTAGCATGCCACAGAAGGCAGGCAACAGTGCATGGCAGAGAGGAGGGAACAGCAAACCGAACAGTGAAAGTGGAGGGAAACGCACTGCTGGTTGGGGTGGACCGGCAGCGGTCAGCCGCTGCTTTTAATCACCGGCCGCAGTACCTGGTCACTCCCCCAGTGAAGACAAACATTGCTGCTGTTGAACAGCTGAACGGAAGATCTGCTCACAGCCCGCGCTTTTCCAGCATCCCCCTCTCAAGTTTGTTGGGCTAGAGCCTTTGGGTGTGGAGTAAATCAGAGTAGCCCAGAGTGGTCTTTAGAACTCGGTGAAATAAATTCCCATAAGAAAAATTAAAATAAAAATTAAAAAAAAGCCCTTAAAGCTGTAAATAAACTATTATAACTTAGCCACCTGCCCTCAAAGGATGAGATCAGGCAGGGTCAGGCGGACACCGAAGTAGGCTAAAAAAGCTCTCAAGGCGAAGAAATCCCCAATCGCCGACCAGGGTAACACAAAACAAAATAAAACGGTATCCAACTCTACGCAAACAAAAAAAGGACCACCAACAGTGTTACATACTCCACTAATCTCCCCAATCGCAACTATGATCAAGAATAAAAATCAGGATGGGAGAGAGAAACTAGGGCTAAACAAGGCTTTCTTTTTTCTGAAAAACCCAGGAGCCACTCTCCTCATGACCCCACAAGCCTTGCCAGGCCTGCCCACGCCTCTAACTCCCGAGATGGCAGTCTGCAACAAAGGCCTAACAACTATATTCAGTGCATCAACCCCCCATCTACCTCGGGCACACCAAATCACTTCAATTCGCCAAAGCCCACATCAGGAGGAGATAACAGCAATTAATCAACTGCAGAAGGAAACTGGCGAGAGACTTAATTGGAGAGCCACCCCCCGCAAATGCGGAGTATAGGAGAAATCTCTACTCTGGGCCGGAGTAAAACACAGGCGACGGGAGCAACAATCGAGGTCGCATTAGATAGCAAGAGGATGAAGGAAGAACGGACGCATGTAGAAAGATCAGAACCTAACGCAACACCTACCACAGCACTAACCTTCTTCACAAAATTCTTAAAATCCAAATCACTGAGCCCTCTAACAAAGCCACAAATACATGAATCCTTTGGCAAAGAGTCACGGAAATCTGAAGCACAGATACACAGGGAACAAAAGACAAGTCTAATGGAATCAAACAATCAGAATGTCTCCGAAACTTCAGGGCTGAAGCTCCTAAGCTCTACATCAAGTCCAATAGTAAACAAAGAATTGCTACAAGACACAAGCAAAACTAACTATAAAGGAAAAAAATATCTGGGGAAAAAAAATGTGCAGTTCAAACAAAGAAGGGCAACTCATCCAGTCGAGAAGCCAGGAAAAAATACCGGAAAAAAACAGAGCAGGAATAACTTCAACCCCAACTTCTAGCAACACCTCGCCTCACCAAGAATGTGCTGACTTCCTATCCTACCAAAAGCTCGAACATAGCGCCAGCACAACCCATCCGGGGGTGGTTCTCTCAGTAATAAAAACCCTTCAGTCATCATCAAAGGCACTAAACTTCCATTCAGATAAAATGGATATCCAAATCGATCTAATGAATACCATAGCCCACTACCATTGAGGGGATTGACACCAAACTTGACAAGTTGAATAATTTGATAACAACAGCCCAATTAAAGTACACACTGGAACAAAGCCCCTGCTCCTGTGGCCCAATCATAGACAAACTGAGCCTCCTTCTCAATCTTATAGAACAAATACTGGCTCTTAAAGAATCAGGCTCGCTTTCCTCCAAAGTTAAATCAGCTGGAAACAACATACATCATTATCCCATTAAAAAAGTAGATAAATACATAAAGGGAAGAATTTGGAAGAAGCAAGTCTGACGTCAAATATATCTGTCCCAAACAAACAAACTACATTAACTAGATGCCAAAAAAAACGGGAAAGGAAAGCAAGGAACAAACAAATAGCAGGGAACACGGAGGAAGGGGTGAGAATGTTCCCCATATTCACCACAGCTAAAAGAAAGGGGCAAACACTAAATATGACAAGACTATCTGATGGTCTGATTGACCAAATGCCCAAATCACCAAGACAACAGCTCTTACCAAAACAAGCATTTACAATGCAATAGGTCTCGCAGCATTAAAGTTTGAGTTATTGGCATTGTGTATGACAATGTGTTGCATCAATTTTCTTTCAAACTTTGAATTGGTGTATAAATGAACATCTGGGCTTGGTGGTGCATAGCATGGCAAGAAGGGACAATATGATGTTACGTGGTGTCCTAATATAGCATGCAAAAGTCCTAAATCCGCCTTGGGGCGCTAAGTGACAAAAATATGTGGAGGAAAGGAATGACAAGTTTTAGCTATTATTTCCAAAAAGGGACACTGTTCCTAATGCAGGGTGCAAAAAGTCACCAAATGCATGAGGGTGCAAAAGTCACCCATATGTGAAAAAATAATAAGAAGGAAAGGAGAAACAGAATCCCTAGGTAAGGGGACCCACAGAAAAACGGGGGAAACATATTGTGTCCTCTGTTGCCCTCACACACCTCGAAAGATGTCATGCTTCATCATCGGGCGGTTGCTCCTCGTAGGGCCGGCGCTGCAATTCCCTACGGGTCCCCCGAAGGGTCTCCTTAACTGAGATCTTTTATAGGACTGCCGGATGGTGCATGCGGGTGTGCGGGATGGTGGGTCAATTGAGGGAAATAAAAAGTGCGTGCAAGTGTAAATTAAATCATAATGGGTAACCATGCAGCTATTGTTGTAATCATGTACCCTGAGCAGACTCAACTGCTGAATAAAATCTAGCCCCAATGGCATACTGTGCCTGGGTATAAAGAGACATAGGTCAACATGTTTCACGCCTGCGTCGCCCTAAGGGTCGTTGGCGCTTCGTCAGGACCAGAATTCTAAAAGGTAAAGTGCACGTGATAAACAAGTTAAAAATACCCTCGTAATCGATCAGAGCGGGCAGTAACCTGTACACCCAAAGTCTGGCTACAGCTGCATGTTTGTAACCGCTCCTGATCAGTACCTAGGAAAGAACAAAATAAAATATACATTTAATTTAATTCAAGCACCAGGAACACCTTGATGCCACATCATGTTCTTTCCTAGGTACTGATCAGGAGCGGTAAAAAATTAAAGCATGTGACATTCAGAATGGCTCACACACACCTAATCCGAAAAAGAAAGAAAAAGCAACGACAAGGAAAGCTAGATGTCAGCCAAAGAACAAGCAGGATGAGTGCACACATCGGAATATATATGAAATTAAAGTAAAGTCCAAACTTGGTTTAACTTAGCCTCACCATCTCTCGCTCCAGTCATAGAATGAGACGGACCTGTCCACACCCTACATTTTGTGCCAGGAGCATGCATAATGGACCACTGGCACCATGAAAACGCCACACAACATGCACCCAGGATGTCACGCAAGATTTGGGGGGGAATCAAACAGACCTTTGCACAAGAATAGTCGGACTACATTCTCTTTTGCACTGAAGGGAAAAAAGGCCTGGTCACATTAAAGTTTCACTAACATAGTAAAACAGCCAGGCTACACGCTAGAACAGCCCGGTGCTTGCCCCTGTACCACGTGGGGCATTCCAGTCCCAAGAATAAAGAATATGAACAGTGCTGCAGCTCACTGGAGTTCACTACTCACACCTCCCCCATCTTTTCAGATATCCCTTTCTAGATTTCACTCCTGATCACTTCTGAAAAAAAAGCACAAATAGCGAAGTACTGACTGACCTGACACAGCTTCAATAGCTCACCTTGTTCAGTTCCCTACAAAACAAAGCCGGAGTATGTTTATCATGAGCCTGGTCCGTCTTCGTCTGCTTCTTGCTGGAAGGCTCCTAGAAGAACAAGCCGTGAGCGAAACCGAAACCTTCCGCGGGGCGGGACTTCTGTCTTCAGAAGCCCACGCACGTGCCCACGGAGAGGAGCAGTGCTGGTGACGCGGGGCTCCCATGCCCGAGGGAGAGCCCCGCGGTGGCGGCTGAAGTCTGGAGTGGCGGTAAGTGAGCCTTACTTGTGGGGGGGTGCGCTTGTGTGTGTGTGTGTACGTGCTCGTGTGTGCGGCGGGGGGCTCTGTGTGTGCGTGTGTATAGGTGTGCTCGTGTGTGTGCGGCGGGGGTGGGCGGGGGTCTCTGTATGTGTGTATGCGTGCGTGTGTGTAGGTGCGCTATTGCTTGTATCTTTTGTGCTTCTTCTTCTGATGTCTGCCTGTTCGTCACTTCCTTGCGTGTGCATGTGTATATGCTTCTGTTTCTGTTTATACTTATACTCTCTGCGTGCACATATGTACTTTGTTTCCGCGTCTGTACTCTACTTATGCCACGTTACGTGCTTCTGCCTGTTTCCTGCTTGTGCCTCCATTTTGCTTGTGCGTGTTTATATGCCGCTGTTTCGTGTTTCTTTTTCTGCCTCCTTTGTGCGTGAACATGGCCCTAAGAAGAGTTTCGTTTCTTAACAGTGCGTGCGTTTTCAGTATATGGAAAGTAAATACTACTTCTAAATAGAAACGTAAAGCTACTTATAAATAGCAAAGACCTTAAATGTAATTGTTCTTTAGCAGTCTAAAAGAAAAAAAATGAAACTGAAAGTTACACGTTTAACCGCACTAGAAATGAAAAGCGACTTATAAATAGCAAAGACCTTAAATGTAATTGTTCCTTAGCAGTCTAAAAGAAAAAAATGAAACTGAAAGTTACACCTTTAACCGCACTCTAAACGCGCATTGCCGCACTCTAAACGCGCATTGCAAGAAACTTGCAACAAAGTCAATTGAGCGCTCGTACTTGTGCGTGTGCCAGTTTCAAATCGCCTCCAAGGAGATGCGCGCGGCCAGGATTGTCTCCTGGAAAGCAGACACGCCTACAAAAGGTCTCTGGCGAGAACGCGCTTCCGCGCGCTTAGCCGAGACCTAAAAAGGAAGGAAGGTTCTACTTGCGAAGGGGAAAAGCCACCTTTGTAATGTAGTAGAGCCCACAGGTGACATAAGTGACAGAGACGTAAGCCTGAGGTCGAGCGTGGCCTACTCCACACAGACAAATGGCGTTGCGGCAAAAAGCACCCGCAAAGGAAGCGAGAGTTCACCCCAAACAAGTGGACTCACAGGGCCCCCTTGCAACTCGGACACAACTCCACAACACAAGGAGGTAGGGCAAAATAAAAAATCTACATCAACTGGGCCTAAATTCAACGTTAATCTGGAAAAGTGGCCCGAATGGAATAAATGTTCCTCACAAGGCAAAAAAGAATCAAACCCTAGACAAAGCAGGATTCAAGGCACGGCACGTGGGATGAACAAGGAAGGCCAGCTTGATAATGTAAGTAACAACCAAGAGGAATTATCCGAAACCGTTAAAGATCCTATTACATCATGGAGGCCGAAGTGTAAATATAAATAATAAGGAGGACGATAACCCTGAGGAAGGGGCAGAGGCGGACTGTACCAGAGCCTCCCCAACCAACTTAGACACAAACGGGGGACTGGGGAAAGAGAGTAACCAGGCCATAAGGCCACCGACATCTCAACGTGCAGAATCAAGTGATAAATAGGCAAGCGATACACACGTAATACAAACATCTGCCTCAACAGGGCCTCACTACGGAATCAGAATGGATTGCAGACCTGAACCTGGAAAAGGCCCCGGAAATTGGTCTAGCAAAGATGACCAACATCTTAAACAGCTGCTCTTCATTCCAGAATATCAAACACAGGGGATGCATGACATTCTCAACAGGGGCAACATATTTAAACTCTACGCCAACATTCAAGGGCTACAACACCTAACCACAGTGGACCTACTTTCAGTCGGATTCCGCAATCAAAAAAATAACAACATACTGGAACAAACACTTACAACATGGCGAACAGAGGAGATTGCACAGTTAATATTATTCTCAAGGGAAAGGTTCAACTCATGGGGCATAAGGCTCTCAAGACCGGCAAAATCACGCTACCCAGGCCCACTCGAGGAACCACTGGCGACAAAGGGCGAAAGGAAACATTCGCTAGACAAAAAAGAGCAGGCTCACTCAGTACCACGGAACGCAAGAGGGAATAGTCCACCACCGGCAAATCATCCTTTGACCAACTTTGGAAAACAAGCAAACACTAAAGATGACGCCGATTACTGGCGTTGGCTAACTGGTACATTGAACAAACAGAAAGACAATTGACCATGCCAAAAACCATCAAAGGATAAGAGTCAAGAAACCTTCCATTTACTATCATGGAACATAGCCGGCGCCAGGAAATGGCTGGAAGGCGGTCTGCCCCTCTACAATTGGGCATCATGCGACATCATCGCCCTTCAAGAAACATGGGCACTAGAGGGGCTACCACTCTTGGGTACACGCACTTTAACACTCCAGCAGGAAAAAACTGCAAATATGGTCGCCCAAAAGGGGGGCTATCAGTCTACATCTCGACGGACATCAGTATCAGATCAGTGCAAATAGCCCCGCATGGGCCAAACATGCAATTAATAAAACTGTCTCTTCCTGGCCGAGCGACCCCGGTATTACTAGTGAACTCCTATGTACCTCCCTACGTGAAAGAGAAACAAGCCCAGTTAAATCTGCTAGTAACTAAAATTAGTGATATTCGAAACAACAACCCCACCTGGGAAGTCATCTGAACAGGTGACTTCAACTCAAATCTAATCCACACACCAAAGGAGGACGAGAAGCTAGCTGCATACAACGAATTCTGGAACGTGACACCACAAAACCATCTTAAAACAGAGCATCACGATCCAGCTGGTCAACAACTGGTAACAACTGGAATATCTTGGACTACCGTTCCTTAACAGGAGAACTCCAGGTGACAACCCGCCACAGCATACTCATCTAGGAACCTTGACCACTTCAAGTCTCACTTCCACTATAGCCCTTCGTTCAGCAATTTTCAATTGAATTTACATCAAAAAGTGACCACTCATACTGTAGTGTGTTATCTAGGAAACCCGAATCGATATTCCTATTTCATGCCCTTGTCCGGCTATAATCAATAATATCCATACAACGGCATAATAATCATATCCATAATTCAGTCGTAGCACATGCTGACACATTAAGCAAGGCTACTTCTCCAACCCCCTAGTAAGCACACCGAGTTCTCTAAACACAACCAAGCCTCCAGCAACCAGGGAAATCCCCCTTGCTATTGTTTTGATTTCGTCCTAGAACTCCTGTAAAGCACTGTAAGAACGGACAGTTTTTAGTGACATCTTTATTGACGTCTTATGTCCAACCTTACGTCAAACCCAGGCACCTTTCAGGTATAAATATACCAACGTTGCCTTAAGCAAACACACGGTGGTGATTCTGGAGCAGAGTAGCAATCTACTTGCCCGGGAGCCCAGCTGATGCGAGAGCCAACGGACGCTGCCCCTCCCTTTTGACGCGCTGAGAAAGACGCTGTCTTTTCTCTTGCCGAGAAATCCAGCTCCGGCGTTTCCAGCCTAACCTTGCGGGTTGCTGGGATATCGAGTCCTGAGAGAGAGATACCAGACATCCTGCTTTCTATTACCCAGGTACGGAGCTGACTAAACCCTTACAGAGAATTCTTGAGTCAGATTCTTGGCAAAACAAACTTAACTTAAACTGCTACTTACTTTCTCCCTCCCACGTATTAGGTTTAGGTCAGGTACACCGGGGTAGGCGTATTTAGAAGCACCAGTTGAGTACGATTAGTCAATGTATATATGTATGTATCTATTTTATCTATTTTAAAGTATCATATGGCTAAGAAACCATATCAATGCTTTTACAGTATTCTTTTATAATCCTGCTTTTACTGTACGCACTTTACTTTACTATAAGTATTGCAATTGTAGCAATTCATTTCTCTTGTATGAGGAAGAAGACTGCTCAATAAATAACACCTTTTTATTGAAAACGCCCGTCTCTCTTTTCTCTGCATTCTGGTGAAACTAAGTACGCACATTTGGCTGAGTGAAATAGCTGTCTTTTGTTTTCACACGACTCTAGAGATATACTCTTAATCAGGGAGAGCAAAGTTGTCATGTTTTATGGTTGTCAGAAGCTAATCCCTTCTTGTCTATCCAGGGAGGTTAAACTCCTCCTCGTTTATTCGAGAAAGTTTCTAGTGACCTCTGAGCTAGCTGGCAAACCTTAAGTCTAATATAGTCAGTAGAGACCTAGATAACCTCAGTCCTACGTGTACACTGCTGAATATATTATTCCAATGCGCAGAGCCTATTGGGAATATAGGAACTACACTACAATGCCAGCATACCTATTTCAACTTAAAACTTACCAAACATCGTAACACCAAGACAGTTGCAGAAATTTCATTCTCCACCAACCTGAAACGATTAAATTGGAAAACGGCCAACATTGAAGATATTCAGGTAAAAGTACAGAGATTAAAAACGGGGAGTGAGACAACTATAGGTAACCAGATACAAAAATGGGAGAACTTCACGGAAGAGTTAACAACAATTATGTCCACTTTTCAAAAAAAATTACGGCCTTCAACTCACAATATCCCACTTCCAAAAAACCTGCTAAAGCTCAAAATAGAAATAAGGAGAAACGCGAGAGCATTAAAAAAGACAACTACGTCATCAAAAGACTGGGCCCAAAGACAGAATCTTAAGAAATAGTATAAAAAGAAACGTGGGAATATAAAAGATCCCTGAAAGACGATTTCTGGGAAAATTACTCTGCATGGCAAAGAACACCAACTCAAGTGCATTCTGGAGGATCATCAATGGCTTAAACCATCCTGCAAACCCAATAACATCAAGTGTCCAAGAAGCGGACTGGGCTGCGCTATTAATACAGAGATTCTCGGATGTAACACAAGATCTGCCTAACACATGTGCAGAACAACAAAACAATAATAAAAAGGTCACACAAAGAACAGCGAGCTCCATAGCTAGTGGCGAACATATAACCCCCTATACAAATGCAGCATACCCAAAGGAAGAATGCAGTGCAACTCAATAATCAGATGGGGATCAATGGACATCAATGCCCCATCGAGAAGATGCACAACCTCTGGAGAACAACGAGACAGCAGACACACTCAGACACCCAGGCTTCTGCGAGGACGACATAAGAAGAATACTAAGGAAGAGCCCGGGCAGTGGAGCTCCAGGCCCGAACGGCATTCCCCCAATAGTTTTCAAAGCTGACCCGGACTTCTGGAGTATAAGTTTTAAAAAACTATTCGATGAGGTAGAAATTGAAAATCAAATTCCATCAAGCTGGCAAGGCTCAATAATCTCACCTATCTTCAAAGGAGGAGACCGAACATCTCCAGCAAATTATAGACTGATCGCTCTCCTAGATGTGGATGCGAAGTACTATGCATCCTTACTCCTTGAAGATCTGATAAGCTGGTGTGACACCACAAAGAGAGTCCCGCCGAACCAAACAGGCTTCAGTAAGGGGAGCGGGACAATGACAAACGTCCTGTCACTCTCAGTGCTAGCCGACAAATACCTACGAATGGAACGGCAGCTCCATCTCTGTTTCATTGACCTAAAAGCGTCTTTCTATAGAGTAGATCGCAATATCCTATGGAGGAAACTGCGCAGTTGGAATATTCCGGAAAAAACACTCAGAGGCATTTTACTCCTTTATTCCAACACATGGATGGAAGTAAAACTGGGGAACGGAACACGGCTCTCAAGAAAAATCAATACCAACAAAGGCCTTAAGCAAGGCTGTGTTCTGGGCCACATCTCTTCAATCTTTTTATGGCAGACCTACCATCAAGCCTTAACAATATCTTATCCCATCCACCCAAACTAGGCTCCTTACCTCTAACTCATTTATCCTATGCGGACGACGTCGTACTGATGAATTTAACTAAGATTGGCCTTCAAAGGTCACTTGAGGGGCTGGCGGAATTTATAACCATTAACAGCCTGGAGATAAACACAACAAAACACAAAACAATGCTCATCACCAGACGACGGTTAGTCAAGCCACACGTCCAACTGGAGGGAAAAAATATCTAAGCTGTGCCTAGCTATAAGTACTTGGGCTTTTACTTCGACAACGGACACAATCACCAGCAGCAAAAAACCTACATTGTCTAGAGAGCAAATGCACTTTTTTCGCCTTCAGGTCTCTAGCAAAAAAGCTCAAGGGGCCATCATACAAGACTCTACTGGTAACAATAAAAGCTATGGTGCTCCCGACGCTGTCATACGGCAGCGTAGCCCTCCATGGGAAAGATGCGGATCTACTGAATAAAGACGGCTATCTACAAATCAACCTTCCAAATTCACCGGGGAGCTCCACCAGCTCAGACCAGATTAGAATTTGGAGTACTAAACGAAACACTGGGAAGGAAGTATGCAACTATCAAGCATTGGTATAGTTTGAAACAGAATATAGCAGCTTCAGAATTGCACAAAGCACGGTGGGACGAAATAAAAACGGATGCAAAGTCCCCATACAATCAATTTCTCGAGAAGGCCTTAACAGACACTGGCACAAGAAACCTCTGGGAAACTAATCTGCCTTACCCGGCCTTCAAGCAAGCCATAAATAGGTCAGCAAAATCCAATTCACTTTTAACTGATAAAACCACCTTCAGCACAAGAAAACATGCCTGGATGGTTATATCCAAATACAAAACACGCACTGCAGCCCCATATCTAACAATCACATTCCCGGTCCATAGAAAACAATAGCGTATGACACTACGACTGGAAAAATTCCCTTCCACCATAGACCAGCCAATCTGGGTTCCTGACTGACCCAAATTTCGTAGACTATGTGGGAGCAGCAAGGAGGACTTCATACATCTTGCATCTGCCCGAATTTAGCCCATGCTCGAGCCATCTTCCTAAAAAAGGCCATGAATGATCGAGGTATAAGAACGTGCAGATTGGCGATTATGGTAACCCTAAACCCAACAGACACCCGTTTGAACTGCCTATTGATAAAGTTCCTTTTGGCTCATGTTCAAGCGTTAAAATGTAACCTGGTACCCTCCCTAGAATAGGGTAATAGGATGGTTGACTCTGCGGCAGAGGGCTCTCCCGAACTCAACAAAGAATAGTACCAGAACCTTGGGAGTCATATTTTACATGGATCAATAAATGTCTTTTGATCGATTTTTTAACTTGTATATTGTGTACACTAAAACGTCTATATATTTTTTTTTAAAATAAGAAAATATTTGCACTAGATACAGAATGTTTTAGGATTAAGGGAAACAGAATGTAGACAAACATTAAGAGTTTCATCTGTAGTACTTGATTTTATAAAATGTATTGTTATGGGTTTAATTAACTGAAACAATAAACTTTCTTTATTAAAAAAATGGCTACCTACCTGTTAGGTGAAGGTGAACAATACAATGGCGGCAAACTGCTCCTGAGTTGGTGTGGAGTGCTACATCCTGTTTAGGGGTGGGACAGGTGGCATGGTGGGAGTAGTAGTACAGGCCTCCCTCCCCCAAACAGGCCTCCCAGGATGGCTACCTACCTGTTAGGTGAAGGTGTACAATACAATGGAGTTTGGGTTGTGCAAGTAAGTACATATCAGTGTGTTTGTTAACATGTGTTTGTACTTACCAGCCTCCACTCCCCCGGATACTCCTGTAAGACTCCCAGGATGCAGTATGGCAAGCACCTTCTCCTTCCATGGTGTGAATGGTTTTGGTGTAATGGGAGGCCCATCGCCAGTCCTGTCAGCCAGCTTTCGGTTCTTGCTTTTCCTCTCTTTGACAACCCTCTTGAGATCATGCCACCGCTTGATGATCTTCTTCTTGGATCGCGGGGTGTTTCCTACTGCATTGACCCTTTGGACTATCCTTTGCCACATTTGGGTCATTGTGGCTATTGGTGTCTGTTGCACCAGGCTCCCAAACAGTTGTGGTTCCACTCTGACTATCTCATTTACCATGACTGTCAACTCACTCTCTGTGAATTTGGGCATTTTCTGTGATGCCATGATGTGTAGTGTGCAAAGTGTTTGTGGGTGCAAGGGCGTGGGTGGAGTGTGTGGTGTTTGTGTGTGAGGTGTGTTATGTGATGGTGTGATGGTGGGTGTGCTGTGTTCTCTTGCCTCTCTGGTCAGGTCTGGTGTATGTCCTTCTCTTCTGAAGTGTTGCAAAGGATTGTAGTCAGTGAAGGGGCTGATTTTATACTCAGCTAAGTGGGTGTGCCGCAATGGAGTTTTGCTGTCAGGTGTTTTGTGGGAGTTGTCCTGGAAATTGTATGTTTCTGTTTGGCATTTATTTTTTCATTGGGATGTGTTTGTGTATGTCGGGGCATGGCTACTTTTATTTGTGCAATGTTTGCCTTTGTTGTGGTGTTTTTGCATCGTCCGCCACGTATTGTGAGGATCGTCTGCTGCAGTGGCTATGCTGCAGCTCTTCAGCTGGCTCTCCCATTCATTCCAGGGATTTCCTAATTTCCCGTGCGGTGTCTCTGCTATGCTTGCGGCGGGTTGTTGCTTTTCCGCTGCGTTTCCGACTGCCGCTGTTGTTTTTTGATCATCACCGCCTGCTTTGTGTGGTTTGTTTTTACCCGCTACCTCTGCGGTCGGTCTTTTTTGGAGGTTGAACCGAATTTGACTGCCGGTTTTTCCACGGTCCTGGTGGGCGGTTGTTTTCCGCGTCAATGGTGGTCAGGGTGGTTTTCCGCCTGACATCCTAATGGGGCTCTAAGAGTGGTTCAAGATTGCAAAACTGGTACAGGATATTGTTTTGATCAGATCTAGAAGCACTGGTAGGTCTGCAAAATCAGGGGATGTCAGAAAAGTTAGAAAAAGGTGACTTATCATGTCTTGGTTTCATCCACAGGATTTGTATATTTTCTTGTTCATAAAAATTAAAAAATAGACTTCTAATATCACAATGGAGGGCCTGATCATATTTGTGTTCTGTAGGCATTTCACAATGGTCGGATTCAGTCTTTCGCGGGAAATCTTTCAAAAGTCCATATGCTAGAAAACTATATATTAAGGGTGCACATCTTTTTGTTGCAATATGAAAAGAACATCAGATTTTAGTTCAATTATGTTCGCAATACAGGAAGTATCGAATTGATAGTCACAATTTCTGTTTGTGCTTGTTCACTAGAGTTTTGTGAAACCTTTGAAATGGATCACTGACATAATATCGACTACAAAAATATAGGCATTTAAAATATCGACTACAAAATATCGACTACAAAAATATCGAAGTCCTATCTACAAACAGGTAAGTACAAAAATATTGAATCAAAAATATCATTTCAAAATATGTCGTTTGTAAAAAATATCGAATTTATTAAAATGTATGTAAAATTAAAAAATATTAAAAATAAATAACTAAAATATACTTAAAATACTTAAATAACCTTAAAATTATTAAATAATTAATTTATGTTATAAAAAATACTATTTTATTTGTTAAAACATATATATATTAACATATTATTATTTAAAAAAAATATACAATATTATTACCGTAGCATAGCAAAAGTGTTAAAATTACTATTCCCACTCCAATGAGTGCAACAGTAGGGAAAGCGTTGGATAGCGTAGGGGTAAAAATTACTATTCACACTCCAATGAGTGCAACAGTAGGGAAAGCGTTGGATAGCGTGGGGGTAACAATTACTATTCCCACTCCAGTGGGTGCAACAGTAAAGAAAGCGTTGGATAGCGTAGGGGTAAAAATTACTATTCCAACTCCAAAGAGTGCAACAGTAGGGAAAGCGTTGGATAGCGTAGGGGTACAAATTACTATTCCCAGTCCAAAGAGTGCAACAGTAGGGAAAGCGTTGGATAGCGTAGGGATTAAAATTACTATTCCCACTCCAAAGAGTGCAACAGTAGGGAAAGCATTGGATAGCGTAGGGGTAAAAATTACTATTCCCACTCCAGTGGGTGCAACAGTAGGGAAAGCGTTGGATAGCGTAGGGGTTAAAATTACCATTCCCACTCCAAAGAGTGCAACAGTAGGGAAAGTGTTGGATAGCGTAGGGGTTAAAATTACTATTCCCACTCCAAAGAGTGCAACAGTAGGGAAAGCGTTGGATAGCGTAGGGGTAAAAATTACTATTCCCACTCCAGTGGGTGCAACAGTAGGGAAAGTGTTGGATACCGTAGGAGTAAAAATTACTATTCCCACTCCAGTGAGTGCAACAGTAGGGAAAGCGTTGGATAGCGTAGAGGTAAAAATTGCTATTCCCACTCCAGTGGGAGCAACAGTAGGGAAAACGTTGGATAGCGTAGGGGTAAAAATTACTATTCCCACTCCAAAGAGTGTAACAGTAGGGAAAGTGTTGGATAGCGTAGGGGTACAAATTACTATTCCCAGTCCAAAGAGTGCAACAGTAGGGAAAGCGTTGGATAGCGTAGGGATTAAAATTACTATTCCCACTCCAAAGAGTGCAACAGTAGGGAAAGCATTGGATAGCGTAGGGGTAAAAATTACTATTCCCACTCCAGTGGGTGCAACAGTAGGGAAAGCGTTGGATAGCGTAGGGGTTAAAATTACCATTCCCACTCCAAAGAGTGCAACAGTAGGGAAAGTGTTGGATAGCGTAGGGGTTAAAATTACTATTCCCACTCCAAAGAGTGCAACAGTAGGGAAAGCGTTGGATAGCGTAGGGGTAAAAATTACTATTCCCACTCCAGTGGGTGCAACAGTAGGGAAAGTGTTGGATACCGTAGGAGTAAAAATTACTATTCCCACTCCAGTGAGTGCAACAGTAGGGAAAGCGTTGGATAGCGTAGAGGTAAAAATTGCTATTCCCACTCCAGTGGGAGCAACAGTAGGGAAAACGTTGGATAGCGTAGGGGTAAAAATTACTATTCCCACTCCAATGAGTGCAACAGTAGGGAAAGCGTTGGATAGCGTAGGGGTAAAAATTACCATTCCCACTCCAAAGAATGCAACAGTAGGGAAAGCGTTGGACAGCGTAGGGGTTAAAATTACTATTTCCACTCCAAAGAGTGCAACAGTAGGGAAAGCGTTGGATAGCGTAGGGGTTAAAATTACTATTCCCACTCCAAAGAGTGCAACAGTAGGGAAAGCGTTGGATAGCGTAGGGGTAAAAATTACTATTCCCACTCCAGAGAGTGCAACAGTAGGGAAAGTAAACACTTCATATATTAATTAAAATTATATAAATTAATATCTATAAAAAATATTTAAAAGTAATCACCAATTTAATATAATATAATAATTAATCAATTAAAATTACAAATTGAAATTAATTATTACTATTAGTTACCTATTAATACAAATTAATTACAAATTAACAATTAATTAATCAACAATTAAAAATGAATTAACAATTAATTCAAATTAAATACAATTAAATACATTGAATTATTTAATTAAATATAAATGAATTACTCCCCACCCTATTCCCCTAAAAACCCACAATCCGCTACAGAAAATAAATTAGTAAAATTAACATAATTAGCAATTAATCAATTAAATTAAATTAATTGGCAATTACATTTTAATTAATTACCCATAAAAAATTAACAATTCATTCTAAATAAATATCAATAAATAATTTTACATATTTAATTAATTATAAATACATTACTTCCCACCCAATTCCCCTATAAACCCACAACCCGCTACAGAAAATCAATTAGTAACATTAACGTAATTAGCAATTAATCAATTAATTAAAATGAATTGCCAATTAAAATTTAATTAATTACCAAATATAAATTAATTAACAATTAATTAAAAATGAATACCAATAAATACATTTACATATTTAATTAATTATAATTAAATTACTTCCCACCCTATTCCCCTATAAACCCACAACCCGCTACAGAATTAAATTACGCAAAAATTGAAAAAACAAAATTCATTAATTAAAATGAATTATAACATAAATACACACTGTTCACACATATAATAACATAAAAAACACTATAAAAATTCGATATTATTAAAAATTCGATCATTTTATATATTATATACTTCGATATTTTAACTTTCTATATTTTTAACATTCGATATTACATTACTTACCTTAAAAACGATATTTTTGATGTCTATATTCTGTCCATTCGATATTTTGTCCATTCTATATTTTAAACTCGATATTATGTCCATTCGATAGTTTTTTACTCGATATTTTGACTGTTTACCCTTTGAAATACGAGTTGCCTTACCTCAGAACAAAGGGTACACACTTGACAGCGTGCATGGCCATCATTTACTCTCAGTAGGAAAGTTTGGGATTTGGTTTGAACTAAGAGAAGCGTATTGGACAGGGGGTGGATAAAACTGAATATTTTTTTCCACATGTAATGCGTAAAATGTTTATGAGTCCCAGGAAAAATGCCTGGGAGATCAGTTGTGTGAACACTGTACATGATGCATGCCCTTGCATAAAAAGTCATGTAAGATACTTGCTCAATGTACCCCATGCAGTTTCTAAACTCATGGGCATTAATAACGCCACCTGTTTACAGCTCACACCAGATATTTTCTGCTCTTCTTAGTCTCCTGCAAATAAACATCATGTGAAAAATGTATGTGTAGGAAAAACAAAAATTACATTAAATACTGAAACCCCAAAATCAGGATGTGTGTGAGATTATAGCTGCATAATAATTATCTGGCCTTCGTTGGAACCTTTCCAGTCTCTGAACAGTTTTCTTTTATGGATACCAGATTACATTTATGAACAAGGACAGGCAGTAATTTCTCAAGAGTCGTCAAAAACAGAGCCTTGTAATGCCCAGGCATTTCGACATGGAAACAGACTTTGGAAAATAGTTAGCATGTAGGAGTGAGTGGTATACTCTGCTATACTGACGGAGTTCTCAGAGTTTTGCCCACTCCACGCTCTACTTGGAGCACAAAGTTTGGCAAAAACTCCACTACCACTGAGTAGCGGAGTTTCTCACCCACCCCCTCACCCAACCCTTAATTAAATAAGTACTGATTGTAATCCTTCCAAATGTACGTACAGAACAGAGGCGAGACAGTGCAACCCTACCTGACCAATTGAAGCACCACCCTGGCTTTGATTGACAGGGGTTTTTTACCAATCAGAGGAGAGTACAGTTTCCGAACATGGTGGTCGATTCGGATGGCGGACGGACTTGCGTCCGTCCGCCACCCCGAGGTGGAGGGACCAACCGCAGGGGCAGCGGCGGTCCCTCCGTAGCAATTAGGATGTGACCACCACCCTGGCGGTCACATCCCGCATATTTTGTATTGCAGCTTTGAGCAGCACACGCCGCAATGCAAAATATGCATGTTTAACTTTGGCATGCACAACTTGGCGTGCACCGCGTGGTGCCTGCCACCTTGTGCATGCCAAAGCAGGGGGGTACCATAGGTACCCCCCATGTGCACCCCCCACCCCTCAACACCCTGGGGGCTCGAAACGGGCCCCCAAACACAAAAGACCACATGCTTTTCCACGGCGGAAAAGACACCGTGGACAAGCATGTTTCCGCCTGCATCATAATATGGCTGGCGGTGTCTTGCAGACACCGACACCATATGTGGGTACACAGTCAGCGGATCAGCGGCGGACGGACTTGACGTCCGCCGCTGATTCCACCGCCATCCTAATGTGGCTGGTGGTGTTTTCGCAGTCCAAGGCGGTGAATCCGCATCCTCCAGGCCGGCGGTGGCTTCCGCTGGCCCGGAGGATGCGGATTCACCGCCATCATAATCGACCCCATGGTCTCGGCTGCCAGTGGGAGTTTATGGATGGAGGCGGGATATGTGTGGATTCATGATTGTCTGCTACCCTTCAGTCCTTGGGTCTTCCTCACCCCCTCACCCGACTGCAAACAGCGGACGGCGAATTGAAGAGAGGGGAAAGTTGCTAAGCGGTGGCAGTGCAGCTTTGTGTTTAAGGAGATACTACCATGCTCGAGAAGGGTACCAAGCTCTCGGGCTCCAAGCGCCGCATCTAAGACAACATCCAGTAATAAAACTCTGGCGACGCCCAGTGGGGCATCAGCAACAATAGTAGCGCAGCACCTGGCAATGGCAACTCATCATGGAAGGAAGGTAGCTCTGGTTCTGGCAGCAACAATGAGCAGGGTAAGCAACCTCAGATGAGAGCCTTGAATGTGCTCCCTTTTGGCAACCCCTCCTTACCTCCTCCGCCTCTGTCCCCGCAGGTGGAAGCATGCAGGTCGGGCCGCATTATCAATCAACTCAAGCCGTTAATCCAGAGCACGATGCTGGTAAGTCTGCTAATAAGTTTCATTTTATTGTTTGTTTTGTACATCGCTACATGCCTCAGAGCGCTATTGAGTATATCTAATGCTGTGCTATTGATTAAGCAGATATTCTCACTGTTCTCCCTGTAGGGCTGGTTAACTTCAGCGCCATTCCTGTCTGTGCTGTACAAGCACCCCCATGTATAATGCAAACTGTAACTTCCCCTGAAAAAACCCACAACTAAGTAAATAAATACTAGAGCGAACATGAGTGTGTAAGAAGTAAAATAATTGTAGTTCTTGTTCACATACACGCAAGCAAGCTTATTTACAACTTAAGTGTGCTCATTGAGATGTTTCTGTTTGTTTTTTATTCGAGTCCCCAACCCGATTTGCGAGTGGTGTGAAAATAAATAATAAAACACATTTCCAAAGGATTCTCAGTCTGCACCAATTCTACCTTTAACTATTTTACTCAAAGGACATGTATACCCCCCCCCCCACCCCCAAAGCCTCCCAGATACACTTCTAGGCTCTATCACTTACCCATAACACATGCTTTCACAGCTCAGATCATGAGACTGTGCTGTCGACGAGGCCCTTCCTGAGAGAAGTCAAACACCTACCATTGTCCTAAAGAATGACCTTCACGCAGCGTTTGCAGACACATGATTCCCTTACCTCGGGGTCCCAAATAATAATTTATACGAAAGCTTCCCAAAACAATAGATTGTCTGCCTCTTTTATACGAGTGTAGACGTGAGGCTATCCGTTTGATGAGTATGTTATTTTGTGTTGTATGTATTATATATGTATTATAGGGGTTTGAATGTGAGGCTGTCAGGGTAGTGGCTGGGTTGGATGTTATTTGCTCCAATACTCCGCCCGTGAGCGGAACTCAGCAGAATTAGGTGCAGTTTTTTGGCAACTCCATCGAATTCTGAGTAGTGAAACTCTGCGAGCTCCACCCAGACCTAGAATAAAGCAAGTTAGTCTGGTGTTGCTGCAGAGAAGGGCACCACTGTGGTTAAAGGTTTGGTAAAAGCAGCAAGCGGATGTTTGGTTGTTTTAAGATTTGACAACATCTCTGCTCATCAGTGTATCAATGGCTCGAAATGCAGAAGGTCTCAGGTGGTGGTCAGTGTTCTGGGATCTTCAATTATGGTTCTGGATTTTAATTCAAGATTTGTGGGGGATTACAGAAAGGGATGTTGCAACTCCTAAGATTTCAGCTGCTGTAGCCGTACTGGGGCCCACTTCTGATAGATCATATTGGTCTAACACTTCAAATTGTCCCCTTCTTCCATTTTCAATAATTTCATGAGTGATTTTAAAAATATCATGGTTCAGCAGTGATCCTGTGCTTGTTTCTTCATTCTGGCCACCTAAGTCTTAGATCCCAGCTCTTTTGTAGTTGGATTTAGTGGAAAAGTGGCTTCTTCTTTTTTACATTGTTTAATGAAGGGCCTGCTATGCATTTATCAACTTTGTATCACGGGGGTTCTTTTCCTCCTTCGAACTGGAAGATTTCTGGTCACCTTTCAAAGTCTAAGGGGCAGATTTATGAAGGCCTTGCGCCGCCGGTGCGTCACTTTTTCCCATGTTAAAAATGACGCACCGGCGGCGCAAGGCCTTCATAAATCTGCCCCTAAGTCTCTCCAGGCCCTTGAACTCCACCTCCTAGCTATGAGTTGGAGAAATGTAGCGAGCTGTGATTCACAATCTCCAGAATGGTGCGTGTACTATTGCACAAACCTGAAGGGCTTTTTGAAAGTCCTATATTTTAGTCATTATTTCAAAGACACATACAGGAACAGATTATTCATACAAATACAGAGTAGGTGTTATAAATCATAAATGATATGAACCCCAGCACCTAAGGGCCACTACCTGCCCTTCGTTTCATTTTTTTTTTTAATGTATCCCGTTATCCTTCAAAGAAAACAGGATGCATTTTTAAAAAACTGCTTTATTTCAAAGCATTCCCAGACATGGTGGTCTGCTGAGCCCAGCAGGCCACCATCCCTGGGAGGGCCTGTCATTCCCAATGGGCTCCCAAATTGCGAGAGGCTCATTAATATTAATGAGCCTCGCAATTTGTAACCCTATTGGGAATCGCAAACAGTGTTAAGCACACTGTTGTATATTTTATTTTGCGCCTCGCAATGTGCAACACGCAATCAGTCACAAATTGCGAGGCCACAATAAAACGGTCGTACTTCTGGCCCTAAATAACTATGATGGTAACAGATTTGATTTGTCTGATTTCATTTAGACATATTTTTTCTGGGTACTTGCTATTATTTCTAAGATATATTCTGTTCTGTAGGTGAAAGATTCCAGTTTCAACTCACTTTCTCAAATGTGTGTGTCAGACCATCTATATAAACATGACCTTTTGCTTCTGAGAATGAGAACCCAATTTAATTATTGGTAGAGAGGAAACTTTGTCGCAGTGGGAACAGAGTTTGCTCCCTGCCAAGACTATGGTCTACCCACCCGATTTTGATTCAGTCGAACTATAGTTTGACGATGACAGTGGCCTGTGGTACTTGTGGTGCATTGTTAGTCTCAAGTGAGTTGCAGTATAGTCCTTAATAAATATAGTTCAATGTTGTCCAAGTGGATTGCGGTGTTCGGCTGTCGTGCACCGCATCAGCTGTTTACTCCTCCAATCCGGCTCCCAACGTCCTTTGGAGACACACCGGGTGGCGTACCTCCCGGACTGCTGTGAACAGCAGCCGGTCTCTTTCCCGCGGCTCAGGCAAGCCGCTTTACAATCCATCAAAAGGTGCCTGCAAAAAGGAAGAGACCACCATCAGGTAATTCATTTGCCTCATATTTATTTGATTGAAGGAAGTGATGCGGGGGACAGCCAGACCCGCTAAAATCACATGGGCGGAGTATTTGAGATTTATCAGGTGCCGAAAAACTTTTGCCGCCGAGTTCCTTGCCTAAGCCTGAGCCCCTGATGAAGCGAGGATTCGCGAAACGCGTTGGGAGGGCTATGTGATTTTAGCGGGTCTGGCTGTCCCCCGCATCGCTTCCTTCAATCAAATAAATATGAGGCAAATGAATTACCTGATGGTGGTCTCTTCCTTTTTGCAGGCACCTTTTGATGGATTGAATATATATATATATATATATATATATATATATATATATATATATATATATACATATATATATATATATATATATATATATATATTATAACTGGCTGTCGCCAGTTGGTAGTTATAGTTAGAACCTATTATCCATAGGAAATTTGTAACATTATTTTCCCAATAACTTTGGCGCCGGTTAACGTGAAATTTTCAAAACTGGTGGGGTGCTCCGGTTAGCTCCTAACCTGAAAGTTTGGGGGTTACTCATTAAACGGGGGACGGGAAAAAAGGGGGGTTCCAAAACACATTATCCCCATGTTATTTCCCAAAGGAAATTTTAGACACGGCTACAGCCCGAACTGCTGAACGGAATTACACCAAATTTCGCAAAAAGGTAGCCCTTGGTTCAGAAAGCACCCATTTTAGGTTGAGGCTACCGTCACACTGCGAAGCAGTGGGCGGAGCCGAAATATTATGAGTTCAACAGTGGTGCTTTAACACGCCTCTCTCTTCCATTGGCTAGCTTCCTAAATGGAGGCTAGCCATTGGAAGAGATGTGTGTCAATTACTCTTTTCCCCGCCTTGATTCGATCCGTGGGCGTTTCTGTCTCTTTTTTTAAGTCCCGCCCCCCACACCCTCCCTCTCGCCGAGGTCCCAGTCTATTCCTCCTGTAATGTACTGTTTGCTACCTCTTGTATTTTGAATGCTCACAATTGTCACTTTTGCCTCATGTAACTTAACGTCTGCTTTTGTAATTTGTTCACTCGTAATCTTCTCATGTATCATTACTGTTCCTATTGTGAAGCACTCTGACGCACCGCCTGTAGTGACCTGAAGGGGCCGCCGCGCTGCCGGCGGAGACCCAGAAGTGCTTCCCCCAGGACCCGGAAGTATAGGCAGCCAAGCAGGAAGCAGTGGTAGCCTACCCCGAGCTCCTGCGCCCAGGTAGAAAGTCGCCGGTGAGCTGATAGGGATGTTCTTCACTCCTACCGTGCCACCAGATCCACTCTAGCCAGCCTTGAAATCGTTGAGTAGTTCTATTGTTTACGGTTAACGTGACGCGGCTAGCTGGCAGACAATCCGCTCTTGCCACACTCTGGGTCCGGGTGTGAGTGTTAATACTTCCGGTGATCTCGGGCCGCTGCTTTCCCTCTTCTGCAGAGTCCAGAGCTGAGGAAGCGGCGGAGCTGCAGTGACAGGACCCGCGCCCCCCTAGCCTGCTGAGTCGGTTCAACATGGCCCCCTTCGCCCTTCTACTCCCATCTGCCTTCGCCCTGTTGTTTTTCGGCGTCGCCTCAGCTTCTGACGTGCTCGAGTGAGAGCGGGGTGAAGCTGTGCGGGCGGGAGTTCATTCGCACCGTGGTCATGTCCTGCGGGGGGTCCCGGTTGAAGCGCTAGTCCCCGGAGCTGGGCCAAGGCAGCACCAACCCCTACAGTGAGTACTCCTGGTGGGGCGGGGGTCTCCCCAGCTACCCTGTCTGCCCCTTCCCGACCCTCACTAACTCTCTGTTTCTGCTTTTGTTTGCTCTGGGTGAAAGTCCTGGGAGGAAAAATAAATGCTGCAACCAACGGCGCATATTCAGCAGCGATTATGAGTTCCATGACTAGATGGTACTGTCCTGTCCAACTGTCCAGGGCAGAACTGCTGGTCTGATGCTTCTGAAATAGACTGCGGGCATTAGAGGTTTCTCTCAGAATTCTGAAGCTGCCTGAGAGGGCAGTGAAGAATGGTTCCTTCTTTCTCTTCCACTCGTGTCTTTTCTCGTCTCTCACACAGACATCTGATTATCTTGTAGCAAACTATATGTAACGGAAACTGCAATCACCGAGCTGTTTACAGATAATTACATATAAGGAATGTGGTTCTGGCATCTGATTGTCAATGCTATTTATAAACAAAAAACATTACTTGTTTCAAACTGCCTAGAACGGCTGGCGTTTAATCTTGTACCCTTGAATTTATCTAACCACTGCACCATCTGCTCACGTCTGATCTTACAGCACCCAAACTTTTTAAAGTGCCTAGAAAAGACATTCACTGCACCCTCTGCGGATGCTAACGTCCGGCCTTACAACGCCCGAACGTTTCATAGTGCCTAGAAAAGCTAGCGTCCACCAACTAGCAGCCTAGATCCCAACAACTAACCATTCACTGCACCCTCTGCTCATGCTAACGACCTGCTTTATAGCGCCCAAACTTTTCAAAGTGCCTAGAAAAGCCATTCACTGCACCCTCTGAAGCCGACCAGCCGTGTGTGAGAACAAACCCCAGGAGCGGGTC
Organism: Lissotriton helveticus; assembly: GCF_964261635.1. Taxonomy (NCBI): domain Eukaryota; kingdom Metazoa; phylum Chordata; class Amphibia; order Caudata; family Salamandridae; genus Lissotriton; species Lissotriton helveticus. The sequence continues at coordinate 1,297,126,041 of NC_136063.1, read as the reverse complement.
GTGGAAAGCTGATTGCTGTGATCGGGACGAGAACACCTGCACTGGCTTTCTACTGGGGGGGCATCGGGGAGCTGAACAAAAACCGCAAGCCCAACAATTTGGCCGTGGAGAAGGACACAAGCGTGACTGAGATGGAGGAGACCTTCCGGTGAGAAGGGGGTGAGGGGGGGAGGAAGTTACCGGGGAGGTTGGTGTGGGGAGATAGGGGTTTCGAGAGTGTGGTGTAGTAGTTCGCGAGACACAATTATTTACCCCAGCCCTTTAAAAGAGGGCTCTTTGGTACCGTTCCCGTTTCAGACATGTGATCGTATTTATGAACCTCGTGAAGGTATTTAAGTGGGGGGCATCATAGGGTCGTGGCTTAAACACGTACTCTAAATGTCTGTGATTCCCAGCCGACGAGTATGTTGTTGTGTCTCTGAGCCTTCTGTTAATCCCTCTCTTAAGATGTGTAACATAACTGCCATACACCCAGAACCAGCCAGGACTGGGCGCTATTTCAAGAGAGAAGCCTAGAAGTGGATGGCAATGTTTTCTGAACATATTTTTTCAACTTTAGTGGACAGGACTCCAACTCTGATAATTTCAGTCGTATTGGGTACCCTTCCCATCTCGTGCTCATCTGTGCATGATGGTAGAACCTGATACTACAGGAGGAGACCTTCAAATCATGGGGTCCAGGATCCCTTTGGCTCACCTGTCTGTGAGTTTATGCACAACACAAGGACTTATTTCCCCACAAGTAGAGATATCTGACTTTCTACTCAGATGTACATGATCCTGGGTTCTTTGGTACCAAAGGAGGTGACTAACTTAGAACCTGGTGGCAAACTCTCTGCTTGGAGGGCTCATAAGTGTTATTGATACTGCCTGAATCTGATTATTTTACCATAATTGCCTGTACTGCTAAAAACCAACAGATTTGTGACATGTGGGCACATTCCCCTCTTGCTGTCAGCATCCGTTGCGGTAGAAGTGGGCGAGCCACTGAAACCTCGAACTAGAAGCCATGCTGTGGCACAGCTCGTGGTCCTCTTGCCTAAAAAAGCCTCCATTCACATGAGTTAATGTGGTGACAGCTGCCCACTTGATTACCTGGGGAACCAAGAAAGTACAGCCTCGACAGGCAGGAATGTTTCTCAGTGCATGTTCGAAAACTCACTTTTAAAAAAAATACACTATTTTAGAATTTTGAAGACCCTTATCGTATTTTTACATGAAAAATCATTTAGAGGCTTGGCTTGTGCATAGGCTCTTAGAGCCTGAGCCGACTCTTAGCTCGGCTCTCCCAGTTAATTTGTTGGCTTACCTACCTCTGCATAGCAGTTTTGTGAACAAATTGCAAATTGAGAACCTCCCCTCCAGTGCTGCAGCCATACATGGAAGCGCAGCCTGTGTGATGTGGAAACCTAAATACATCTATTTTACAAATCCGTGACCTCCTTTGTGTCACTGTCTTTTGGGAAGTGTCCTGCGTGGATTTGGCAGTAAGTGCATTGCTTCCCCATCCCCCACACATTTTGACGTAATGCATTTGTTCTGCGTTTCAGAAAAGCAGGAATGATTAACTCTTGACTTCCCCTTTCTTCAGGACGTCAACGTGCTACCTAAATTTAAGGTTCAGTTTCAGGGTCTTGCAGCTTTCTCTTTCCAAATGGGACTTTTAATAAACTGTGTACAGGCTTATTTTTCTGAAACTTGTTTAAATGTAAATTATTCTGTGTTTGATTTTGATTTACATGAGCGCTCCCCTGCCTGTTCTTTGCAGTGTGTTGTTTAGGAGGGACAATAACCTACAGTTACCTCTTAAAAAATGTAGGTCATGACTACTCTCTACTACTGTGTGTGTGGCTCTGTCTGTGTGTGGCTCTGTCTGTGTGAGGGTGGCTCTGTGTGTGTGTGTGTAGGTGGCTCTGTGTGGGTGGCTGTGTGTGTGTGTGTAGGTGGCTCTGTGTGGGTGGCTCTGTGTGTATGTGGGTGGCTCTATGTGAATGACTCTGTGGGTGGCTCTGTGTGTGGGTGCAAATGCAATAGGTCTTGCACTTGCGAGAGATTAAGCTATTGGCATTGTAAATGACAATGACCTTTATTTATATGTTTTACAAACAAAAACGTAAATAAAAATAATGTCATGAGCAATGCCAATAGCTCTAACTTTAGCAATGCCGAGACCATTGCATTGTAAATGCTTGTTTTAAATGTTGTAAATCTGTTCAGTAGTCCCTGAGAAATTAAAAAAATTGAGGTGATAAAATCAATTTCCCGTAGGAAACTTAAGGCACAGTTATAGCAAAATCTGCTGAACGGAATTACACCAAATTTGGCACAAACGTACTGTTTGGCTCAGAAAGTGTCCTTTTTGAAAATGGTGTATATCCGTTGTGTAGCTTTTGAGAAATTAAGAAATAAAAATAGTGATAGCCACCCCCCCCCCGATCACAAGCTTTATTCTAATTGGCTGTCAACACTCCAAACCAGGAAGTGTTGGCAGCCATCAACCGAGCCACAAGAAAACAGAAAAAGAAACACGATAAACAGGAAAAGGGGACAGGGTAGAAATACCCTGACCCCCTACGCATTTTCATGGGGTCCCACAAGGACCCCCAGGGCCAAACAAAGCATATATATTTTTTTTAAATCGGCGAGATTCGCACAGCCAGAGCGAATTTTGGCTGAAAATTTGAAACAACGAAGCACAGGCTCCCGTGCTTCGTTTAATTAAGCCCCCGGGTGGGCCAGGTCCCAGGGGCAGTTAAAAAATGTGTGTGGGGCCCCAATCCCCCCCCACACTGCCCCAGAGACCGCCACCCCAGGACTGTTAAAAAATATTTGATACATCAATCCTAGTACTCTGTAACTAGCTTTAGAAATCACTGCTTTACTGCCGAGGCTGTTGCATGTTTTTAGCACTTTATACTGTAAAGTCAACCCTATTTAAATAAGACTGTAGCTCAGTGCAGCAATGTAATCCCTTATTCGCTGCTCCGGGTTAAATGCCTTTGTCAAGAACTACCGAACCAGCTTATGTAAACGCAGCACAGCAGTAAGCATTTATACGGATCAGGCGCGTGTAACTGTTACTGTTGCTGTCTAACTGTTCTACTGCGCAGAATACAGTAATGTTTGTGTCCCCTTCTCCGCTCGTCCGCACGGACAGTACCCCCGCGTAAATTCACTGGAAGTCTGCCTGCCCAGAGGAAGTGGTAAAAGTCACATACTTCATTATTCATCGCTTCCCTCTGCCCCCTACATCACCCCGCCCTCCCAAGATGAAAGGAAGCGGACATTTGTTTAGAGCTTGTAAATTCCGAACCAATTGCCCTACGTCAACGAATGTGAAAGCGCCTCGATAAGATCTACTTGTAGGCTGCCTTTGTCTGGAGTGTGCTGCGTTTTAACACCTCAATGCAGTGCAGGGAGCCTCTTCTACTGCAAGCTGTCCTGGTAGTTCAGATCAAACTGAGGGATAGCGAGAGCAGAGGGATTTTAAAGCAAAACAACAACAAAAATTCCCCAAGCAAGCCTCAATGGCCAGGTCTGGTGAGATGTCACCCTAATTACAGCATATACAGTGCAAGGGCAGCAGATGCTGTCTTTAGTAGTCAGATGACTGCATGCCTTGTTTTATTTTTCACGGTATAAACGTGCATGTGAATGCGAGCAGAAGCTTTCTATGAATATTCTAATTAACAACACTCTTGTGCCTCTGAGAGATGGCCGTGTATTCGTCTTATAATGTCTTAGAATAGAAAGGACCGTGTCGAATAGGACCTGCGACTAATAGGAAGTTGCACGTCTAGGTCTGCTAAAAGAGTATTCCTTATCGTACGTATAAATACTTTTGTCCCCAGTGTATCTGAAATAGTAGTACTTCTATTCTGGTGAGTAAGTGCAAATTTGTACTAATTGCAGCCCAACCCAGTTTGGTTCATTTTTGAAATATGCTTTGCTGACTAGCCATATTGCATAAACGTTTTTCACTGGGGCAAAAGGAAACACACTGATTTTGCATCCCGTTTGATACCCGACTAGCAGTGAAAGGAGCAGACTATTTGAACTACTGGTCATCTACAAAGTGTAACCACGTCATCTGTTACGGTTTCATTTATATAAAGCCTGTGATATAAGCCTCTACCCAGCAAGCTCGAGAACAGATATCACAAAACCCGGGTCTCCTGTCTACTGCTAACATACACCTAGAAAAAGCCTGGCGAACCCGTGGGTCGAGAAACCCGTGGGTCGAGAAAGCCTGGCGCAAAGACCGACTACAGACAACATGACTGCCCTCAAGCATGCCACCTGCAAACACCACCAGCTGAGCCACACCACCAAGAAGACAGCATTCAAGGAACAACTAGACAACAACGCACACAACAGCAAAGAACTTTTCAGCATCGTCAAAGAGCTCTCCAACCCCTAACGCCTGCAACAACGACATCACACCCTCGCAATACCTCTGCGACTCACTCGCCTCGTTCTTCCACAGCAAGATCGCCGACATACACAACAGCTTCGGCACACAGCCCACGCACCCAACCACCGAACCAACGCCCCCCACCACCACCCTCTGCGCCTGGACCCCGGTCAGCACCGAAGACACCATACACACAATGAACACCATCCTCGCCGGATCACCAACCGACCCATGCCCCCACCACGTATTCAACAGGGCCGCCTCCGTCATCGCACCCCAACTCCGAGACGTCATCAACTGCTCCTTCGACACCGCCACCTTCCCGGAGAGCTGGAAGCATGCCGGACTCAGCGCCCTCCTGAAGAAACCTTCAGCGGACCCCACCGACCTCAAGAACTACCGCCCCATCTCGCTCCTCCCTTTTCCTGCCAAAGTCTTCGAGAAGGCCGTCAACCGACAGCTTGCCGCCTTCCTCGAGACGAACGGTTGCCTCGACCCATCGCAGTCCAGCTTCAGAGCTAACCACAGCACCGAGACCGCCCTCATCGCAGCCACTGATGACATCCGTGCCCTGCTCGACAACGGGGAAACAGCGGCCCTCATCCTCCTGGATCTCTCCGCAGCGTTCGACACTGTCTGCCACCGCACCCTAGCACATCGCCTCAGCAACATCGGAATCCAAGAGAAGGCTCTGGAGTGGATCATCTCGTTCCTCGCCGGAAGAACCCACAAAGTCCGCCTCCCCCCCGTTCAGGCCACCGAAGTCATCTGCGGCGTACCACAGGGATCATGACTCAGCCCCACCCTCTTCAACATCTACATGAGCCCCCTCGCGGCCATCGCACGCCAACACAACCTCAACATCATCTCCTACGCCGACGACACTCAGCTGATCCTCTCCCTCACCAACGACCCAGCCACCGCCAGAACCAACCTACATGAAGGGATGAAAGAAGTAGCCGAGTGGATGAAGACCAGCCGCTTGAAACTCAACACAGACAAGACGGAAGTCCTCATCCTGGGACCATCTTCCTCCGCCTGGGACGACTCCTGGTGGCCCCCAGCCCTGGGCAGCGCACCCAAACCAACGGACCACGCACGCAACCTGGGATTCATCCGGGACTCCTCCCTCTCGATGACCAGACAAGTCAACACCGTCTCATCCTCGTGCTTCAACATCCTACGCATGCTCCGTAAGATCTTCCGATGGATCCCCACCGAAACCAGGAAGACTGTCACACAGGCACTCGTCACCAGCCGACTGGACTACGGAAACACCCTCTACACTGGAACCACTGCCAAACTACAAAAGAGACTCCAACGCATCCAGAACGCCTCCGCACAACTCATCCTGGACGTCCCCCGCCACAGCCACATCTCCGGACACCTGAGAGACCTTCACTAGCTCCCCGTCAACAAGAGAATCACGTTCCGACTCCTCACCTACGCACACAAGGCCCTCCATGACCTGGGCCCCAGGTACCTCAACAACCGCCTGACCTTCTACACTCCCACCCGCCAGCTCCGTTCGACCAGCCACGCCCTTGCCGCCGTTCCACGCATCCGAAGAGCCACCATGGGAGGAAGATCCTTCTCCTACCTGGCAGCCAAGACATGGAACTCCCTCCCATCCACCTCCGTCAGACCCAAGACCACCTCTCCTTCAGGAAGCAACTCAAGACCTGGCTGTTCGAGCAGTAGCAGACCCCCCTCCCCCAAGCGCCTTGAGACCCTCTGGGTGAGTAGCGCGCTATATAAATTTCTTGATTGATTGATTGATTGATTTTTGCAGAGGCGCAGAACTTTATGTAATACAGTCAAGCGTTTATACAACCTTCCAATGGAAGACTAAAGTGAAATAAAGAAAGCGTTTAAAAAACATGTTTAGCTTCAGTGGCAAGGGTTGAAAGAACATGGATGTTTTGCGCATTGTTTTATTGAGCACAACGTAGGTAAGTAATTACAGTTTTGGTTACACAAAGATAAAAATGCTTTAATGAATACGTCTGTAATTTGTGAGCTGCAATGGATGCCGTCATAAAATGGGAATATGTCCTACAGAAAAGGAATAAAAGGGAAAATGTGTTATAAAAGCATAGAATTGTGGTCACCTGCATTTTTAAAACGTGATTTAATTTTTTTCCTGAAATAGGCAAAACAAGGATCAGAGGACAATACTGCATCGTCTACACACATCACCAGCGGATGGTGCTCGGGAAAGAGTTCCTTTCAAACAAATACATCACCATCAGGAGGAAGTCGCAGCTGGCCGCCACTTTGGGGCTCTCGGACCGACAGGTCGATTTACATGTTAATACTGGCGGCCGAACCTCGGCCCTTCCCAGGCTTCAGACTTGGGAAGCACGCGGGAAGGCAGTCCGCACGCAGCTTGGTGCTACTGCAACCCAGTAACACACGGCTGACGGGACGGGCTCATTTGCTCAATCTGTGTAGGAATGAGGGTCAGAGGGCGAAGCATCGTGCAAGATAAATAAAAAGCCATGGGAAAGCAGATTTTGTGCGCCGAGTATATTTATTAGCCAAATTAAAACTGGTACTGATCCATGTTTGGATTTTATTTTAAGAGATGACTAACAAGGTAGCAAATATAACTTTAAATAAACACACCAATTTGCAGGTGGAGTAAATGTGAGTTGTCCGGTACCTAATTATTTCTATGGGTATAGTTGAGGCAAATGAGATTTTTACCCTTGGATCGATCACATATGCCTCACAGAAATAGAATTTGACAGAGCTGCGTTGCAGAGAGGTGTAAAAAGAGGCATGGCCTGGGCCACCTCTCTGCAACGCAGCTCCCTGGCGCCTTCTGGAGGTACCTGGTGGGCTAGTTGGCTCCCAGGGACCCTCAGCATTGAAGAGGAATTAATTCCACAACTTAAAACGCGCCACAGGGCGTGCTTGCACACATGTCACCTCAGGCTCTCCCCCTTCCTTCAGCACTGTGCAAACACGCCCCCCCTGGTGAGTTGCACGTTGGGAAATTAATTCCCCTTGAATACTGAGGGTCCCTGGGTGCCAACTAGCCCACAAGGTACCTGCAGTATGCGCCATGGAGCTGCGTTGCAGAGAGCTGTTCAGAAGCCACGCCCCTTTTACACTTCTCTGCAACGCAGCTCTGTGGCACTTACTGGAGGTACCTGGTGAGCTAGTTGGACCCCAGGGACCATCAGGATTCAAGGGGACTTTATCCCGTAACTCAAAACGCGCCACTGGCCGTGTTTGCACACGTCACCTCAGGCTCCCCCGCCCTTCACCAGTGTGCAAACGGACCCCTTGGTGCGTTTTAAGAGGTAGTTTTAATCCCCCTGCCCTATTATGTACTAGGGTCTTACAGAGGAGGTCATTCTAATCACAGGGGTACCCCAACGCATAGTGTTCCCTAGTGTATGTAGTCATTTTCACTGTATTCAAAGTGTCTTTTAGCATAGCACTGGCTCTAGGCCTGGTTAGTCAGAGTCAGTTACCACCAGTACCCATCTGAAAAAGTTGCGGGCACAGGATGATTTTGTAACACTGCCTCTTTCTGCTCCTCTGTTGGTTCTTTCTGCACATGTCTTTCTCATGCCTGTAATTTTCTTTGTCTTTGTGGACTTCTGTAGCCTCTTTCTGCATTTCTTTTGCTTCTTTCTGTGCATTTTTTCTTCTTTCTTCACATGTCCTACCTCTGTAGGCATAGTTAGAAACTAGCATTTAGAAAACCTTTGAAATTCACTGAAAAAAACTATACGTTTCAGGCACATTATAGTTAGAAATGAGCATTTACAAAATCCTTTGAAATTCACTGAAAAAACCATAGGTTTCAGGCACGTTATAGTTATAAATTAGCATTTAAAAACCTTAGAAATTCCATGAAAAAACCATAGGTTTTAGGGAAAGTTATAGTTAGTTGGACATTTCATACAAAACCATAGAAATTACCCTGTTATAGTTAGTTCAGCTAACTATAACTCGTGCCCCCGCAATGCACTGCTGATGACGTCAGATATTACATCACTCATGACATGGTCAGTGACATCACTGATGACATCTCAAATGACATCACTGATTTTTATTTCCATGTTGCTGACCAGCATTCTATGAATCGCTTTATTCACTTGTATTGCATTTTTACGATTTAAATTTATAATAGATCGCAAATATTGTAGACCTGAATCTAAGGCCAACTGTAAAATGAAATTAACTATATTGTCATGGACTAAACTAAATTAGCTTTTGTAAAATGTCAAACTGGCATATATAAGGAATGACGAGGTTACTCTGAAGAAAAACAAAGATGCACAAGGTTACAGTGACATGTATAAACCCCAGTGTGATCGGTCTCATGGGCTTTCACCTCAGCACTGCAGCAAAATCTGTTGAAATAAATTGCTTCGCTTATGAAATGATGGTATTGCATGGATTTCTGGCCTTGAATATTATCTGCAACCATCTTCGCGGAAACTATTTTTTTATCCACTCACCATGGCCATCGAAACTACTTGTCAAAGATGAAGTCCACATAAATCAAACATTGGAAACGTGCAAAAAAAGGGCAAATCTATGTGCATTACCTTAGCGACTTCTGTAATGATAAACAAGGCTAATGATGTTGCAAAATGATGAAACTGATTTCAACCTATTTTTATAGGTTTACGTGAAAGTGAAACATGGAACTCAGGGCCTCATCCTCAGGATAATGATGCAGCGTGGAGCTGGAAGCCATTTAGATGTGCTGTGCTGCATCATTTTTAAAGCAGATGTGTTGAATACAACACTTTACAACGCACGCCTTGCAACGCATGTCATTACAATGCATTTTTTACATCGCAAAATCCATTACAAAGCATGTTGTTAGAACGCATAATCCATTACAACACAATCACTATTCTAACTCCAATGGGGCGTTACTTTTGGGAATGCGTTATAATGGACCATGCGTTGTAATGACATACGTTGTACTGGATTTTGTGTTGTAAAACATTTGTTGTAATGACACGCGTTATAAACCTCATGTTGTAAATAATGTTTGATGCATCCTATTAACAACAATATGACGCATTAGTGTGCTTTCCCCAGAGCTGGCGCACTTTGGCTGCCACGCACCAGCACAGGCACCTTGCATCATGTTGCAAGGGTGCCTGCGTTGCGGCGAAGATTGACACCTAACTACACAAAAACAATCATTGATGGCATTTTCCTCTATCGCACAGATATCATTGATGCTGTTTTCATGTATTCTTTGGCTCAATAGTTATCTGTGATGATGTTTTTTTAATCTGTTTGGGTACGGCTTCTTTATGAGAGAACATTATTCTATGTAGGGGTTTAGTAACCTTCTGCCATGTTTCATTGTGTATAATTGTATTTCTTTTATTCCGTTTAGGGTGTATTCTCATTTTACTCATTTAACCCCTCCCACGCTCATGACGAGCTCGTCATGAGCCACGGTTCTCGTGTGCTCATGACGAGCTGAGCTCGTCATGAACGTTAGGACGCTCAGACGCGGGGCTAATTCCACTGCTGTGCTGGGCGTTCTAAGGAACGGGCGTGGTCATGAAGAGCAGCACAGCCGGGGACTCGGCCCCGCAGCCAAGGGGTTAAAACATTTTTTTAACGTTTCCTTTTCTATTTGTATTGTTTAGACATTTTGCTTTTGTTTAAAAATATTAGAGGGAGAGGATAATGTATTAGTCAGTGCTGTTTTGTTGCACTGGTAACCTCATTGAATATTCATTGTGTCTCGTGTGTTTATGATGTAATTAAGTTCTTGAATGGAATACGGTGAGAGGTTTGAATGGAGAACAGCAGTTAGATGGGAGCCATGGCTGACTCCAAATGTTGCTCCTGCGCAGTCTCTTATTACTGAATAAACGTGTGGTAACATAGCAACTATAGTTTATTTTTATTTATTTTTTATTTTGAAGGTTTTATATAGCGTGAACAAGTAATAGAGCGCTTCACAGGTCATACGTGGAAAGAACGAAATAACATACCACATTCTAAGAGAAAACAGTAATACAAAGCAAATAGTAGCATAGATTAAGCTGACCGAAGGTCAAACTATGGAGCATAGAAAACAGGATACGAATGCAATGCAGAAAAACAGTTATAGAGTTTACGTGAATTTAGCCATGAGGATCACTTTCACTTCTATTTTGAATGCGGCAGAGGAAGGGTTCATTCTTGTTTCAATAAGCAAAGCATTCCAGATCCTAGGAGACATACCAGAGAAGGATCGGTAATAGGTTTATTTCTAGGCAAATCATTGGGGTTTTAGCAGAAGAGTCTTGGCACTCCTTGAGGCTCTGCTGCCCGCAGAGAGCACTAGTTTCTGAGCTAGATAGAGTGGGGCATTGTGGTAGAGGGCCTTGTGCGTCATAGAAGCTATTTTGAGATGGATTCTGGCTTCAAATGGTAGCCAGTTGAGGGCTCTCAAGTCTACGGATATGTGGGAGTTTCTCTTGGAGCCCGTGATGAGTCTTGTAGCTGAGTTGATTGTGGCTCTTAGCGGTGCTGTCGATGTCCTTGGGAGGCCGCATAAGGTAACCGGCCCGTATTCCACGCGAGAGATTACAAGGGCTTGAACCGCTTGTTTGAAATCGCGTGCAGGCAGAAAGGGTATCAGTTTTTGTAGGGTCTTCAGATGGAAGTTAGCTCCTTTGGTTGAGGCACTGATATGTTTCTGCATTGTTAGGTTACTGTCAAGCGTTACCCCTAGCGATTTTGCTGAGTCTACAATGAGAGGTTGACCATTGAGGGCTGTTAAGTGTTTCATCCACTCCAGGATAGTGGGAGTTTTGTTAGGGGGAGCGATTAAGAGGAATTCTGTTTTGAGGGAGCTTAGTTTCAAATGGTTTTCGGCTAGCCATGCTTGGGTTTTTTGTAGGGTAGAGTTGAGCGATTTGATGTCATCAAGTGAGTGGATCTTGATGTAGATTTGGGTGTCGTCTGCATACATGTGGAAGTGAAACTAGGCGAGGCTGAGAAGATCGGTAAGTGGTTCCATAAAAAGGTTGAAATGGGTGGGAGAGAGGGAAGAGCCTTGCGGAACTCCTAAAGTGACTGACATGGGGTTGGACAGGGATTGGTTGACCTTGAAACTTTGTGATCTATTATGGAGGAGAGAGGCGAACCATTTAAATACTGTTCCAGACATTCCCATTCTGTGCTTCAAGAGATCGAGCAGGTTGTCGTGTTTGACAGTGTCAAAGGCTGAAGCAAGTCGAGTAGGATTAGTAGACAGGCTTCGTTTCAGTCTACGATTTTTAGGGCGTCGTCTAATACATGAGTCATGGCTGATTCAGTGCTGTGACCTGCTCTGAAGCCTGATTGGAATTGGTTAAGTAGGTTGAAACGATCAATGTGGTTGTTCAGCTGAATGTTAATGCATTTTTCCAGGAGTTTGGCAAGCATAGGAATGTTAGAGAGTGGATGATAGTTATTTGGGTCCGAGGTGTCAGCAGTTGGTTTCTTAAGGATAGGCGAGACCTGACCCGATTTCAAGCTGTCTGGGATGGATTCTTGATAGTGGGACGTATTAATGATCTTAGTCCAGAGTGGTTGTAAGAGAGGAATTAAGGGCCAGATGTAGGTATCCGATTTTCGTCCGTTACCAACAGCTATTTGGATACTGAGATGTAGGGCATGAAAAAATACAGATTCAGTCATTTTACCGTATCGGTAATTTTACCGAATCGGTAAATTTACCGATTCGGTAAAATTACCGATTCAGTAAAATTACCGAATCTGTATTTTGAAATGTAGGTAGCACTGTAAACAGTGCTACAGGGCTTTAGGGATTCGTTATTTACCACCAACTATTAGTTGGTGGTAAATAACGAATTTCTATGTAAATGCAAATATTTGCTTATTTTGTTGGCTGTCATTGGATGCTAGAATGTCCATGAAGTGTTCTATGAATGTGAGGTTATCTCCAGGAGGGTGGTAGAACATGTGAAGAGAGCAAATTTGTTTGTTGTTGTTGTTGGTGATGTTTAAGCATAGGTATTCGCAAGAGGAAAAGGCTGGGGCATTGGAGTTGGTCACTGTTAGGCTGCTTTGGTGTATGCAGACTATCCCACTGCCTGGCCTGTCCGATCTGTCTAGTCTGGTGATGTCATAGTTAGGGGGTAACATGATGTCCATGATGGTCGTGGATGTTACGTTTAACCAGGTTTCCGTCAGGATCAGAAATTCTGGTTTGTTAGTGATAAGTAGGTCAGCAATGTCAGCTGCATGTCTAGAGGCAGATCTGCAGTTTAGGAGGATGCAGTTTAGCCTCGGCTTGATGGCTATTGTGGTGGGTTCGGTTGTAAGGGGGAATCTAGTGAGGTTGTTTTCCACAATGCCTCCGGGGTTTTGTCTGGTGGTTCTGTATGTGTTAATCGGAATAGATTGAATACAGGAGTCTGTATGTGCGATAACTGGAAGTCCCACGCTATGTGTAGGGAGTGGTAGCTCGTAAGTGTGAAGGAGGGATCCTAATTCTAAATCTGATAGATGATTTGACAGCCTGATTGGGTGGGATGTGGCATTTGGAAGCGGAACAGTGCTCCAGCGCAGGGACCTCTGAGCCTGGGAACTTGCACGACGAGGATGGGTGCGGCTATAGGTCTTGGAGTGTGAGGAAAAACTGTATTCCAGCGAATAGCGAGTGGGCTTGGATTGTTGTAGAATAAGGTTGTGTAGGGTCCGCCTTGACTTGTTTAAGGGCAGAAAGTATCTGGACAAGACTGGGGTCAGGCATGAGGGTTTCCTTAAAAGAGGGATCGGCCGGGGGAGAGGGCAGCGTAATAGCCTCTTCAGTGTCAATTGAGGTGGAGACGGGGGTAGGGACAGTGATCAGTGCATTATCACTACAAATAAGTTATTAACAAATATTCTCTTCTGAGGGAAAAGCCATAATTACCTTTAAGAATATTTTTTCAGTGATTTTCCAGCTAAATTGCTTTGTCATACCTACCAAAGAAAGCAAAAACCCAGAATGCACATAAAATGCTGCAGTGGTATTCATAGTACCTTCCTAAAAGATATCTTATTTTATTGCATTCTCTGCTATGTACTTACCACTTTCAAAGTAAGAGTTATATTTAATGATTGATGTCTATTCATAAATGCATGAATTAATTCACCTTTTCTAGTTAGAAGCAGAACTTAGCATTCTATACCTGCCAGAAAACTTAAACATAGTAAACAATGGCCAGATGTACAAAGCATTTATCCATTTGTGAATGGCCTGATTCGCATAATTGGGGCATTTGCAACAGAAAAAAGGCTTTTTCAAACGTACAAAATGTAAAATGTGATTCAGTAATTCAGTATTTGGAAGGGGCATGTGTCGGGCAGGTATGTTGTCTTGGCAAATTAGAATTATACCAATTACCATATACCTTTAGAGGACAGAGCACTGGCCCTGGGCCTGGTTTGCAGAGACCAGGGCACTTTCAGAGTCAGTACCCACCAGCATCAGTTAAAAAATTGGGGTGATCATGGAAAAAATAATGGCTTTCTTACATGCCCCACCCAGAATAAAGGTGATGGTCAACTAACCTAACTAACTAACCTACGCTCTGGTAGTCCTTAACATCTAAGTGAAAAACAATAGAAAAATGATTTGCATTGGCAGGGGCAGTCCCAGATTTGTATTTCACTGTGAAGTCCATTCCTTGTAGGGAAATGGACCACCTTAACAATTGTGGGTTCTCCCCTCTCATCTCCATGAGCCATCTGAGAGGCCTGTGGTCAGTTTGAACATGAAAGTTAGTACTAAATAGGAATTACTTCCCTATCAGTTGCATGTCTTTGGCCTCCGGGGAAAAGTAATCTGCTAATGAAGGCAACAGCTTGATCTTGACCCTATGTATATACTAGTGCCAGTACTGCCCGAATCCCTTGAACTGATACATCGGTCTGTACCACATACTTCTTAATGTATTCAAGGACCAGTAGGACGGGTGTTGAACACATAACCTCTTACAGAGTATAAAAGGCCTTCTGACACTCCAGGGTCCAAATGATCTTTTTGGGCTGCTTCTTTGAGGTAAGTTCTGTCAGCGGAGCCACAATGGTTCTATGGATCCTCACAAATCTCCTCTAATACCCAGTTAGGCCTAGAAAGGCCCTGACCTGTGTCTGGGTTTCAGATAGGGGTGGGCGAGAATCTCTGGTTCACCAGCTGAGTTGGGGAATTTTTTCTACTCCGCGCTCAGCTTGGAGCGCTAAGTTTGGCAAAACTCGACGATTCACCGATGGTGCTCAAGCTGTAACCCTTTCTAGAAAGCGCATGTGCAATCGACCTTCTCTCATTGGTTGCTCGTTTACTCTTTAATTAAGAGTTCACCAATTGCTTACAGCAGAATGCGAACGGTGCTGTGATTCACTAAGTTATCGCTGCAGCCATGAAGGTAGTGTGATGGACATGCCGTGCTACAGTGTAAATGGCTCAGAAGAAGAAACCACTACTATGCAGAGTCCACACACAGCAGCTCATAGGTAAACAACAGGGGCGGCTGCGCATGGTGGGAAGCAAGTGCAGGTGCTCCAGGGAGTGTTCCAATCTGCACCGGTTTACTGATCTGTACACTAGGGGCCAGATGTAGGTGGCCAAATACCGGTCGGTAAAGCAGAAAATCTGTCAATTTCGGCTTTACCGACCGGTATTTAGCCCTGTGAGATGTAGGTATTACCGAATGCCATTGGTAATAACGAATCGGTAAATCCAAAGGAAACAGTTACCGATTCCTTATTTACCGATCGGTGAACACGATACAAAAAATACCGAATCGGTAAATAACGAATCGATAAAAAATCGGAAATGCAATTAGCAAAATTTGGTAATACCGATTTTGACAAAAATCGGAATTAACGAATCGTAATTTTACACTGATCTAGAGCAGGTGGTAATCAGGTGCAGTGCATAAAAACAGCCCCAAAATGCAACAGTGTGAACACAATGGTGGCCCTCCACGTCATAGCAAGGCGGCTACGTTTGAGAGCAGCAGGAGTGAGGATTTGGAGACGGGAAGAGCGTGTGTGCAGAATGCGTGTCACACTGTTTCAATTGACTGAGCCAGAAATCCATGACAGGTACAGGCTATACCCACACACCATCCTTGACCTGATACGGGACCTGGAACCATATGTTGAGCATTAGACACCAAGGGCGCATACAATACCCACCCATGTACAGGTGCTCGGTTGCCTGCACCTGCTGGCATCAGGAAGTTACCAGGGTGTGATAGCTGCAGTAGGTTGTGTGTCACAGAGCTGCCTATCCCATTTTTTCAACACCTTCCTGGATGCCATGATGGACAGAATGCATCATTACATAACCTTCCCCAGCACACAGGCAGAGCTGCAGAAGACCAAGCTGGATTTCTACCAAAAGGCAGAGTTCCCACACGTAATAGGCTGCACCGATGGGACCCACATACCAATCTGCCCACCAGCAGCTACAGAATACATTTACCGCAACCGCAAATCCACTCACTCCATAAACGTGCAGGTGATATGTGACTTCATCATCACTGACATGGTGGCCAAATTCCCAGGGAGTACCCACGACTCCTACATATTCAGGAACAGTGGGATCTATACATGTCTGGCTGCTGGTGAATTTAGAGAAGGATACCTACTAGGTAAATCAATGTGACACGCCCTGATGTATACCTTGGCTTAACCTATTGGTGACACAAATTAATGGCACTTTCTTTTACATTTAGGTGACAGCGCATATGCCCTCCGGTCCTTCCTACTCACCCCATATCTCAACCCATCCACCCCAAGGGAGAGGAGATACAATGTGGCACATGAGAGCACACACAACATGGTGGACCGTACCTTTGGACTGCTAAAAAGCAGGTTTGGTTGCCTCCACAAAAGTGGAGGTGCATGTCAGTACAGCCCATCAAATGCTGCAAAATAATAGCAACATATGCAATGCTATAAAATCTTGCCACAAAAAAAGGAACAGCAGTGGAACTAACTGACTCTGAGGAGGAGGGTGAGGACAATCCCCAGCCAGAGCCCTGCGCAGCTGGTGTGGCAGCAGAACCGAATGGGAGACACAGACGGGCTGAGATAACACACAACTATTTCTGAGTGAGTAAGGAGACAGATCCAGTTACTGTATTTGTGTGATGGTGTTTAATAAGCACACCACCAAGATCAAAACCAGTGTTCATATAGATATGGGTTACATCACCCATCAAATGAGTCCCAAATCCTAGTTGGCTCTATGTCCTGTGCCCACGTGCTGCATTGCCACGTTCCTTGGCCCCACTGTCGGTACTGCCTGTATGTTCCTGGGCAGCGCTGTGGCGTTCGCTGTGCCTCCTGCACTCGGTGGGAGAGGGCGTAATGCTACCATGGCTAGTAGCCTCCTCACTGTCCCCCCCGCTTCCGTAGTGGCCACCTACTCATTCTGCAGCAGGTCCAGTGCTGAGGTCATTGTCACCATCCCCCTAGCCACATCCCTACTGCAATGTGCCATCTCCTCTGCACATGAGGGAGGTAGCAGTGGACAGCCGGTTCACCACCTTGGTATAAGCCTCAAGTCTCTACCTCTCCTTGCGCCTAGATAGGCGGTCCTCCTCCAACTTGCTGCAGAGCTGCCACACAGCCATCGCAACGTCGCTCATGCCCTCAGACATTATGTTGTTCATTGCACTTATTCCCTTGTCTATTCTGTGCATGTGCACGTTCATGTGCGACATCTCCCTATGCATTGACCGCATCACTCTCCATTGCAGGCGCTGGACCTTAAGCATGTTGCCTTCCAGCCCAGCGAACACACTGTCACCTTGCTCCAAGATTTGGGGACTGGCTGGCCTTGCCCTGCGGCATCTAGAGGATGTGTGGGCACACTCTGATGGTGTCTCAGCCCTTCCATGTTGCCGTCCTCATCCACTGGAGACTGTTGGCCCCCTGTGCCCTCCTCCTCTGACACCTCAATCTGCTGGAGGGTGGCCACAGCATCCCTCCTGCCTGACTGTGGTGGTGGTGGTGATTGTGGCAGTGGGGATGGAGTTGGTGGTGATGGCGGTGTTGTCTGGAGCTGTGGTGATGGTGGGGATGGAGAAGTTGGTGGTGGTGGTGCTGTGGTTGTGTGCCGTGCAGGCGACTGCGCCTCCTCCTGTTGTCTCCCCTCTGGCCTGGGTGCCTTCCCTCTGCTCCCCTCTGCTGCACTGCAAGATGTCTCAGCTGTAATGACAGAATGTAGATATACTCACTTATCTGGCTGCATATGCATTGCATTAAACATTGTGCCTGCCAATCACACTTACTGTCTTCTGCTTGCTAATTGCTGTCACATGCTATTGGGTTTGCTAGACTGACTGTTCTGAACATGTGTTTCCTAAGACAACATCTCCCACGATGCATTGCAGGTAATGAGTAAAACATGGACTGGAGTGGGAGTCCCTATGCCTCTCTGGGGATTGGGGTTGGGGAGGGGGAAGCACAGCATGCTGGGCTTGCATCTTACCTTGTTTTCCTGCAGCTCTGGCAGAGCTGTCTGCGTCTCCCACCCCACTCACACTCTCCGGCTGGAGGGTGGACTCTACCATGAGTTCCAGTGCTGTTGGTGCAGGTGTTCTGCTCTTCCCTCCACCAGTTTTGACCCCAATTGAATTTATTTTGCTCTGGATCCCAAGCCAGATCTGTCTCGTATGAGACTCTGGCACATGGAGGGAATGCTTGCCAAAGAGCTTTTCATGGTCCTTGCTGATGTCTTCAATGAGGACCTCCAGCTCCTTTTCACTAAACGTCATCTTGCTTTTTCTTTCTGCTCCCTCCTTCTCTCTCTCCTGGTTTGCCATTTTCCAACGTTTTTTTTTCTTTGTTGAAGATGAGAGGCTGTGTTGCTCCTGGCTCCTCTGTTCAGCTACCTGCCTCACAGTCAGCTCCAGGTTCAGTGCAGCTGCCTGGGTGTGGCCACTTCCTGTTTGGGAGGTAATTGGGATGCACAGGATTGGCTGATTCATCAAAAACCGAATTTTTAAATTACAGATTCGGTATTTACAAAATCGGTATTGGATTTGGTATTTACGAATAGGTATTGGAGTTTCAGAATTTTTTTTTTAGCGATTGCTTCTGAATCTGTAATTTTACGTACATCGTAGATACCGATTCCTTAATACCGAATTTTACCGATTCGGTATTTCACTTTACCTACATCTGGTCGTAGGTCTTTTTGGGGGCCTGAACACACCACTTTTGAAAAACTCACGCAAACCCCTTGTATCTTCCTTTCAGACATAAACACACAAAACCTGTACACTTGCCATGCCTGTTACTGGCTGATTCTCAAAAGGCAGGGGAAAAGCCTCAAAATTGTTCATACTTATCATTAATATCAAAAATCTCACCCTCATGGGTTGAGCAAAAAGCAAACTACATGCCTGTGTGCCAACCTAGTTATTCGGTGCTCTTGGCCTTGTTAATACACTAATATAGTGCATGTCATAGTACTTGCAGATAAGATTTACACCATCCATTCATGGTATGTCGCTAGTCACCCGCTGGACTGTCACCTGATTCCTGTATTAAAACGGTTCTCATCCGGTTCTGCAACTTCTATTAGACTATTAAGGGTTCAGTTTACTGACAGTGTGTGCTGGGAAAACTGTAAGGAGGCATGATATATTATGGGATTTGTAATCTCCATTTGTATTGTAAAAATATGTATGTCCATGCTGATTTAATCACCCTGCCTGCGCCAAAGCAGTTGTTACCTCTGACATGATAAAATATTCACCTGCGTCCTAAATCAACAGGAATATGATTGACGGTATCCCTCTCACCAGAACAAAACGTGCCACGAGAGGAGGCATCCAGATGATCTAGACATGCTCTCTGCCTGAGACAGAGACAACCACGTATCTGAAGGCCCAAGCTGCAGAGTGAAGCCGAACTGAAGACAGGGCCAGGATCTGTGCCTCACTGGTCAGCACTGAAGTGGGTGAGGTAAGTTGCCAGTGCCACCAGATTTAAGAGGGGGCCTTCGTTGTTACTTATCGCTGCTGTTTGGGGGCAGGCATGGCACAGCTGGGGTGGGTGGTGCACATTTATCAGGGTTTGTGTACTAGGCTCGTACCTATGTCTTCAGCTTCCAGGCACTGAAAGTGGCAGCTACCAACCAGCTCCTAACACTTTCTGAAGCTCGCCCTCTGTGCCAAGACTGCGAGGTTACATTGCAACTGAAAGCCAGATATATCATATTTAAATGTTTTGTAACCGTAGCAGTTATGACTGATACATAATATGATATATCTGGCTTGCAATTGGAATGCGACCTCAGCATTCTGAGAGGGAGGCTTGCATAATAAAAATATGTTGCCTTCAGAAGGTATTGAATCGAAAGGCGATCAATGAATGGTAATGTTTTTCGTGTTTTTGTTTTCTGCAAGTAGAATGCATGCGCAATAGTGTTGTACAAAGACCATTTTTGTGCATGTGTTAATAAGTTTCATGCATGTTAGTGACGCTACAGATGCCAACGTTTTTAAAGTATGAGTGTGAGTGCAAGTAGTTGAGCAGCTGTTCAGTAAGTCGGATTCATCACCCATGCCAACAGACTTGTGCATTATATGAGTCTGTGCTAGTCATCATCACCATTAGCATAATATATATTTGAGCTAGCAGTTCCATCTAGTGGCATCTTTACTATATTCATGTTTACTTTCTACATGTGTCAACTGAAATTAATGCTGGTGCTTCAACGTAAACACCTCAACTCTTGAGAAATCAATTTTCCGTGGCCGAACAATACTCTGCCCAGTCGGGGAACTCCAGGGAATTTGGCAGAGTTCTTCTGGCACTCCACAGAATTCCATGGAGTAAAGCTCTGCAAACTCCGCCCAGGCATAGTTTCATGCTATCATCCTCATGCCATGATCCTCCACATGATGGCTGCTCTAACTCATACTTCGTAAACGCGCTAATCCTCCGCATGAAGGCTGATCAAAATATTGAGGGTGCGCAGTAGATAAGTAGTAGGAGTGCGAGTTGGTTCAGCTTTGGGCTCGTAGAAGACATGCAAGCCCCGTGGTGGTCTTGCAATGGGTTGCCCTTATAAGAGAAGGGGTTTGACAAATTGTAAACACTCATGACATACTTAGCAGATCAACTTGGGTGCAATATTCATCTATAGAACAAGATAGTGGCTGACATCAATACAAGATGTCTGGCTTCTGTAGATGGGTTGCACAAGGGATCTTAAAAGAGTATATGTTTTGACACATAGCTATAAAATGAATTTTAAAATAATTTCTCTGCAGGTGAAAAAACTTATGGGCATTCACTGCGGAGAATCGCGATCCATTGACGCATACCAGATTCTCCTTTTACACATGGTTGCAGGTATATGTTATGGATGCAACCAAATGGTATGGGTAACATCCAAGATTATGAGTGATGATACAGTAAATTCCTGTTAAGCAGAGTGTGTTCACAGTCGGCGCTTCTCTCTTGTTTTATATACCATCATAGGTTTGATGTGAACCTACCATGAGACATTGAATTGGAACCCAAACAGCCCTGAAGAAGTTGCCTGCAATTCTCCCTTGGCAACGAAACATGTCGGCGTAGATCAATTGATTATGGTTTGAAGGGAACCATTTTTAATCTGGGAAGCTAGCAGCACCAAATAAAGTTAGTTTTAGCTAGGTAGCTGTACCAAGTTTTAGTGGTGAGGATGGCTTGTATAGATCCTCATGGGGTCCATTGTTTAGACATGTTATTAGCATGTTATCACTTCTAGGTTTTTACAGTTTTGGTTTCATGGTCTTGAGTTTTGATTATTAAGACACACACAAGTTTCCTTATATCCTACGGAAAGGGCGTAACCGATGATGATAAGTGGACTTGCTAACAAGTACCAGCTAGCAGTCCCCTTGGTGTTACTACCGTGAGGTGCCTCCTTTCTGCACCACACTTTTTTCATGCACATTGGGTGGATTATGATGGTATAGATACTTTTTTAGAATTTGAACTCACCACAGCTGAAGGACTTAGTTAAGTCCGGGAGTGAGTTATAAAGTATAGATGACCGCCCCATGGCTGGATACACAGTGTTAGGTGTAGTACTGATTAATCAGGCCTCTTGTTGATTTATATTACGTTGAGTGGGGGGCAGCCGGGTCTCTTCTTCCCCTGTAGCTCCTATTGTGTGAATGATATAGTTTCAGAGTTGCCCAATCCAGGATGGTCTGAATCTTGGGCTGAAGTCATTGTACATGGCCTCCACTTACAAGGGGGCCTATGTACACCATTGAACCTCGTCTTATCTGGTATTTGTTTTGCCTTGATAGTCAGCCCGTGGCCTGCTGTAGGGCCTGAAGTACCTACCTCAGGTGGACCAGGTGTTCCTCCCATGTGGAACTGGATACAGCTATATCATCCAGATAAGCTGCACTGAAAGTTCCCAACTCAGACAGGATTCTGTTCAGCAACCTCTGGAAGGTGGCATGTGCACCCTTCAAGTCAAAGGGCATCATCCTGAACTGAAAGTGGCCCTCTGGGATGGAAAATGCTGACTTCTCCTGTGCTCCTGGACATAGGGCAATCTGTCAGTAACTTGAGGTCAAATCAAATGTACTTAGGTGCTTTGCAGTCTGCAATCTGTCAATGAGCTCATCATCTGTAGGTATGGGGTGAGTGTCAGTCTTGCTGATTGCATTCAAACCTCTGTAGTCCACACAAACCCTCAATCTTTCTTTCCTCCTTAGGGATTAGGCTTGGGCATCAGTATCACTGGACCGGCCCATGGACTGTCAGAGGGCTCAATTTCTCCAAGCTCCATCATCTTGGCTACATCAGCCTTAATGCTTGCTTTGACTTGGTCACACAATCTGAACAATTTGTTTGCGACAGGTAGGCTGTCACCAGTGTCAATGTCAAGGACACTCAAGTGGTGAGACCAGGGAGAACAGGCCAGCAAACTGCTCTAAGACTTGTCTGCAGTCCTTCTGCCGCTGGACTGTCAATTTGAAGGAGATTACTACTCCCTCTACTGACCCATCTTGAGCATTGGTGAAGAGGAGGTCTGTCAGAGGCTCACTCACCTTCTCCCATTCTTCATCCCTGACCATCATCATGGTCATGCCTGCCTTGTCTTGGTGGGGTTTCAATATGATGGCAAGGAGTACACTGTGAGTACTGTTGGAGTGCCAAGATCCATCATGTAGACCTCACCCTTATTCTTCAGAATGAGATAGGGCCCAGTCCACCTGTTCGGGAGGAGCCTCGGAGCCATACGCCCCAACACCCACACTAACTGTCCTGGATGGTACTAAGGCATATTAGCCTTCTGGTCATGCCAGAGCTTAATAAGCTCTTGGGTGGGCTCTATATTTGCTGCTCACTCTCTTCATGCAGGCTTCATGCTTCATGCAAGCAATCATAACATAAGCCCGCCCTTTCTTTCTCCTGAAATCCTTTCTCCTTGTAAGAGGATTGGCTCTGGGAATTCCCTCCTTGGCCTGCGGTTTTGAGTACCTTTGGAAGACTCTTTCTGTTTTTATCTTGGTTTCCTAGGGAATTCCCCTCGGAGGGAACCTGTTCTCCTCTCTTCTGATCACCTCCCTGGTTCTTCTTGGTCACCCTGGTTAGCACCCACTCATTTGTTGTCTCACACTGTTCCCTGGGACTAGACAGTTTGGAGTCAACTAGATACTGATGTAACTTCTCTGAAGGGCAGTTGGCCAATATGTGCTCTTTCATGAGCAAATTGTACAACTCTCATAGGTACTGTATACAGCGCTCTAGTGCCTAGACAGATAGGTCTACTAAGTCAAACCAGGACTGAGTAGTGAATTTCTAATGTTCATCCTGCACTGCTCAGTGGTGAGATCAAACCTTCTGATAAAGCTCTGCTTCATGTGGGTATATTATTCAGCCTCAACTTCCTCTAGGGTCAAGAACCTATCTTTCCCTGCTACTGTAATCAGTTCCAACAGGAGTAAACTCCAGTTCTGAGCGCCTACATTCCTCATCTTGGGGGCCCTCTAAAATGTGGATAGCCATTTGTCAAAATCATCACCCTCTTGGTACTACAGGGCAATCCCTTGGGTAGTCTTGGGTCAAATGCACCACCCTCTGGGCCCGTCTCTCTCCTCTTCACTGTCACCATCTTCTTCTCTACCACCCCTGGTGGTCCTCCTCTCTTTAGGTGCCCACTTCTTGGCAAGAGCCAACATGTCAGCTTCTAAAGCTATATAAGCACTCTTTCTCTAAGGGACAGATCTGGCTCATCTCTGGTGGATTGTCTTTTCCCACAAGCTCTAGACAAATCCCTGGCCACTGTGTGTGTGTGTGGAGAGGTCTTCAATGTTCTCATCACTTAGGTCTAAGGGGTCTTCCTCTGCCTGTCCTTCTACCTCTGGAGCTAAAATAGAGGTCAGAGAAATTTTGAAAAAAATAACTAATAAATCATTAATATTAGTTCACTTTAAAAATCAAAAAATATTTTTGCACTGCGTCAAATTAGAGGTTTTTTAATTGTCCAACTTAGGGTCTGATTTAGATCTTGGCACTTGGGTTACTCTGTCACAGCAGTGATTGATAAACCATCAGCCAAAATATAAATCCTATAAAATTCTCTGATATTTATATTTTGGCGGATGGGACATCCGTCACCGTTGTGACTGAGTAACCAGTCCGTCGAGATCTAAATCATGCCCTTAAATACTGAATGGTGCTATCAGATGCAAGTCTGGATCCCAACACTCCGCACACAATGTAGCAAAAAGGATTTTTAGTAGGTGGACGCATTCACCTTCAGCAAGTAATGTTATCACAATCACTAATTGGTCCATCCAAGTCTCAATAAATTAATCATTGCTTACCCCATGGTAGCTTGGCAAATGAGCAGTCACACTTAAGTTAGGAGTCAGTAATGTGTAAAGCATTTAATATCACCAGAACAGTAAATTAAGTAAAATTCTTTCACCAATTGATAAACATAGAGAATCTGTTTATCTTTAAAAGGACACCAAAATGCCAATAATCCAATAGAGGTACCTGGAGATATGAATTTTTAAGAATTAAATAAAAAATTGAGCGCTATAGCACCACAAAGCTTAAAGCACACCTCATGGTTATCAGGTCACATTTGATCGGGACAAAGTCAAAATTTTTGTCCGACTACGATGGAGCGCAGGCTGGAGAGGCTGAGTGCTAAGTCCCGGTTAAAAGTTTACCTTCAGACTTAGGGCTTATTTACAGATTTATATTTTGGTGGATGGGATATCCATCACTGTTGTGATGTGGTAACCTTTCTGCCAAGATCTAAATAAGGCCCTTAGTCTTTTTCTTGAGGCTTTATTCTCATCTACGGGAATCTTCGAATTTGTTGGCGAGGAGCTCCTGAGCTTTCAGCGAGACAAGCTTGAGTGGTCAGGCTGATTCATGATTCATCAATGATACAAAAAACAATGGTCCTAGACCTTAATCTGATAAGATATAAATCAGCTTGGCGGGTTGTGACAAGGCCTCATACTGACCCAGGTTGCCTCCCCATCACCCACCCCAGTCCTGAAGAAGACCCGCAAGGCCGAGGTTTAAACCACCCTCACGACCATAAGTCGGGTCGAAACGTCGATGCTCCTGAATGGGCCTGGACCCCATACATACACCCCAATCGTGCCACATGAGAATAATATTCTATGCAAACTGAAACTGTTCAAAAACTGGATTTATTTACTGTGAATGTGGCCAGGCCTAGTAGGACGGTGATTTACAACCAGTATGTATAAAGTTTGCCATGTCACTTAATTGAATTCCTTTCACCGCCTTCTCATTTGAGCACCCTTCCTTCATGCACATTCCCTCTGGAGCGACCTCCTTTGACTAAAACTCGTAAAGTCAGAATGTTTTGAACTTCTCTCACCTATTGACATGAAAATAAAATGCATGGTGGATGAGATCATGGTTTGTTGCACTCCTTTGTTTATTTTTGACAAACGTATTAAGTACTGTGAGCCTACAAGTCGTTTTTTAGAAGCTCATGAATTTATTTACGGACTACACTAAAAAGGCACTTTGATTTATATCTTGTCAGATTAAGGTCTGGGACCATTGTTTTTTGTATCCTACTGTAGCCAGTTCCAAGACCAAAATTGGGTAACCCCATTTTTGAAATGGCCCTCATGATTCATGAATGGCAGCTTGACTCTCAACCTGGAGTCATTCTCATTCCGAAGCTTTTCTGCAAACTTGTGCAGAAAGTTTCCATTTCCCACAATGCACCTGCACAGTCTAGGTAAAATCCAGTTGCAACTGGTCAGCTCGGATGATCATCTCGCTGGCTTGCAGGTGACTTCTTCCAAATCTGTTGTGGATCAGGAAACCCACTCCTTTCCCTTTGAGTCAGGTACAGTCCTTTATTTGTGGAGCCTTGGGAGTGCTGCAGGTGCAGTCCTTTTGAGTGCAAACCTTCTGTAGTGCAGTCCAACCACGGCAGTCCTTCTTTTTCTTTTGTTTCAGGTAGTTTTGTGAGGAGTATTAGTGGCACTCCCATGTTTAGCCGCCATTCTGGGCTGGGCTGGCAATAGAGGGACACACCCCAACTAATAGGAGTAAAGTTACCTTTCTCTGCTATGAGCACTTCCTGTGAAGTGTGGCATATTTTTGACCCAGAATGCACTGTGTTGCCAAAACTCAAAACGGAGAAAACCTTTCAATGGTGTGTGTTTCTGTGTTACCCAACCCAGAGGAGTGACTAACTGACTACACTCCCCTTCCAGCCTCTCTCCTAATTTAATTGGGGAGGCTCTCAACTGGCTAGAGATCAACGAAGTCTGGATGGTCTAGGTCCTGTGACATTGGTTTCCTGCCTTAGAAGTCTAGTTTATCTATCCAGCTCTCAGTGATGTCATTTGAGATGTCATCAGTGATGTCATCAGTGATGTCACTGACCGTGTCATGAATGATGTAATATGTGACATGATCAGCAGTGGATTGCGGGTGCGCGATATATAGTTAGTACAACTAACTATATATGGAATTTCAATGGTTTTGTGTGAGTAAAATAAGGTTTTTTAAATGCTAATTCCTAACTATATATGGTGTATAACCTATGGTTTTTTCAGTGAATTTTCAAGGTTTTGTAAATGCTAATTCCTAACTATATATGTTCTATAACCTATGGTTTTTTCAGTGAATTTCATTGGTTTTTTAAAAGCTAATATCTATAGCTGTAAAATGTATTCTTCTTTAAATCCAAAAATATATTTTATATGTTTATTAATAATTTTTTTTAAATATTTTTTTTGTTTCGCTCCCGGTCCGCGAACCGGGAAGCTTCCCGTTAGCTCAATTTGATGCCGCGACCCGGTCCGCGAACCGGTAAGAAATCAACATAGTGACGGTATCGCGTTGCCGCGTAATGCGTCTTATGACGTACTGCGTTAGCGCACCCGGAAGTGCCCCGGGGCGCGGACCGAGGCGCGAAACGCAGCTCCCCGGAAGCGATCCGCGGCGCGTCGCGAAAGCGCGACGTATCGCGTTGCCGCGTAATGCGTCTTGTGACGTACCGCGTTAGCGCACCCGGAAGTGTCCCGGGGCGCGGACCGAGGCGCGAAGCTCAGCGACCCGGAAGCTAACCGGGGCGCGTTCCGCAGCGCGTAACATGAGCGTGAGAGGTCATGTGACTTCTTAATAAAACTTTTCATTGGTTCATTTCACTTTTGGTTTCATAATGATGTAAGGCTAGGTCAGGTGACCTAAAAATAACACTTTTCATTGGTTGAGAAGTATTGTTTTTCCCAAATGATGAAAACCCCTCCTTCTTTCCTCACTCTGACTTTCATCATTGTGAGAGGAAGACCTTTACTACTATATGAGAAATGGCTTCATTGGTAGCTTCAGCTGGTGGACCCCCACCACCACCACCACCTCCTCATGGGAAGAGAGGACCACCTCCCCAGGTCATTACCAACACTGAGGAGGAAGAGGAAGAAATGGATGAGGAGGGAGAAGAACCACAGTTCTTAGAAGAGGTGCCCCGGGTTTCCAGAAAGAAAGCCAGTTTCATCTGGCAGTTTTATTCGATCCCTCGTGGCCAAAAAAAAGTCAATGCGAGGTATGTCACCTGCCTCATATGCAAAGAACAATTATCCAGAGGGACGGACAAGAAATATAGTTACGGAAATCACACAATGCACAGGCACATGACAAGGAAGCATCCGCTCAATTACAGCCGGGCGGAAATAAGGGATATGCAGGACAATCCAAGACCAACTCCTGTGGCCAGACCAAGAATACCAATTTCATTAACACCAGAAGAGGCACGGGAAACTGTGCCAAATATACAAGAAAATTTTGGCCACATGATACACTCTTGTATGCACTGTCGTGCGTTGTTAGCGTGTGGCAACATGAGCATCAATGCACTCAACCTGGCGTATGAACACCATGATTGCCCTAACCGCCCCCAGTAATTTTTTTTTTGCTCCTGTTGAGCCCTTTTCAACGCCTGTTTTTTGTTGTTTCCCCCCCCAAAAAACCCCCAAAAAATATAAAATCGTTCAAAAAATAAAAAAAAAACAAAAAATGTTCAAAAAATAAAAAAAAAATATAAAACAACAAAAATATTTAAAAAAAAGTTCTTTTCAGAACTACCTTCCCTTTCAAAAAAAATTGCTACAATGTTTAGCACTCTGGCAAGCTCTATTTCTTTTGGTTCGCTCCCGGGTTAGCTTCCCGGTACGCGGACCGGGAGCTAACCAAAAAAAAAAGAGTAAGTATAAGGAAAGTAAACAGAGAGTGATGTTAAAAGAAAGACAGCTATAGGGAGTAAAGAAGACATACTGTTTAATAGATCTATTTACCGAAGAAAAGACGGAAGAGGGTATAATTGTGAAAAACAAAATAGATAACGAAGTGAAAGAAAAAAAAAGAGAGTATAACATTAAAAAAGAAGAGTTTCTTGGAGAATGTGAGTGAATGTTCAAAATAAGATTAAAACATGAGGAATAACAGAGAGAAAAAATAGAAAACAGAAAACAAAAAATAACAGAAAAAGATTAATTGAAACAGCAAAGAAATGTAAGTAACATAGAGCCATATCATCAACATAGGCAATAAAAGTTTTGCAGCTTTTATTGGCAGAAATGTGTCGCTAAAGCTGCTTTTGCGGCAGAAAACTGCCGCTAAAACCACTTTTGCACCAGTTTTCTGCCAATAAAAAGAGCAATAATTTTATTGGCTGTGTTCATAATATGCCCCTTAGTGTGCTTCAACTACACAGAGAAAGCATTATGAACAAGTAGTGATAGAGTGATCAGTCAAAGACACTAAGAGTAATAGAGACGGAGTGAGTGAACAAGAGTGAGGAACTATGAGAAGAGAGGGACTGAGAAAAAGAGTGGAAGGAGTTGAGTAAGTAGGTAATAGAGAAAGGAATGAGGGAAGTAGCAAAGGCAGGAAACTGAGGGTTAAAGAAATGAAGCAGTGGAACTAATAGTAGGTGAATGTGATAGAAATGTAACGAAAAGAGTACAAAGCATTTACCTTATAATTGTCGTTAAATTACTCACTTTTTGTTTTTATACTTTCAATCTGTGAAAGAGAGAACAAACATTTCAAAAATATTAAAACATGTATTTAAAAATTACAAAAGACAAGGGAAAAGATTGAAGGACAAACAGTTTTTCAACAACTTTGACACTTACAGAAGCTTCTGCTTCTCCAGGCCCCCAAAACAGTCCTAAAGATATACATTTTAAACTAACAGTATCTTGATGCAGATGAAGTGAGGCCTATCTTAAAACATGGTGCATCTTTTGCATTGCTGTTGTCTCAGAAAAGTGTCGCAAAACACTAAAATTTTAAATAGTTGCTTCAGGATGCCAATAAGATGTGTCCTATCCAGAGGTTTGTTTGAGGTGAGGCCTACTCAGGGTTGCAGATGAAATTTCGAGTTGTTGAAGAGAATAGAGGACATAATACATGTGAAGGTCTACCAATGAAGTGAGTCATGTCCACTGCACTCTTGAACAAAGTCCAAACCTCCTATGTTTCCCTGGACAGACCTAAACTTGATCTGCACAATGTGATTCGTAATGATAGGAAACACAGGTGATGTAATTGAAATACGTGCAATTTATTTTGCTCATTTCACAATCACATCACTTGTGTTTCCTTTGCTTAGGTATCTCATTGTGCAGATGTAGTCTAGCATATGAAAGAATACGCAGAAGTGCAGCACTGCATGCAACAACTTTGACACTTACAGAAGCCTCACCTTCTCCATGCCTCCTACACAGTTCTACATATACATCATAAATGCAAACAGTACAGAATTAATTATACATGTTAAATGGTTTATTTTTGCTGTTCTCAGAATGTATCAAAATTCACTAAAAACAGTGACTTGAAGGTATTCATCATATAACAGCGGGGAAAAAAAACACAATCAAAATGATTGTGTTTAAAAAACCCATACAACATAAGAAATCAGAATTCAGAACTCCTTAAAGTTAACTTACTTTCCATAACGTCAAAGGATGTCCTATGAACAGCTTACACTCTTTTGTGCTGTTATTACTTTCAGCCCGCCACTTTCTGAAAGAAAATCTCCATCGTTTTTAAAAACATGTTACATGCAATAAATGACTTCTTGCTCTCTACCACAAGTTTCCACAAGGCCAAATCTTGTCAGACCCATTTATAACTCTTGGATTTCTTGTAAGCCAATCCCGTCATTTGGCATTTCCGCAACTTTCAGAATTAAAATGTTGAAGATCATTTTCACAATCCTGGAATAGTAATATCTTCCCCTTCTTGCTCAGTCATGTTCTACATTTCCTATGACACTGATACTGCTTACTATGAAGCAGACTTACACTAACTCTATGACTACTACAATTATTTAATTCTCTACATCACTTTCAATCACAAAGCAATGTAAAACAGTAGACAGCGTTGCAGACTTACATTCCCTCTACTCTATGTTTTGATTGGCTGCTTCAATTAGCTTATAAAAAGAAATAGTTTTTCTGAACTCATTCAAAGTGCACTTATTTCTCCATGACGTCCAGTCTTATGGTTAAAGTTATGTCTCTGAACTACACTTATCCTCAAGGCCAAATTGTGTAGGAGCCATTAGAACTTCTTGAAATTCCACAGAGCACATCCCAAGATTATTTCCCTAAAATTTTGGTTTTAAAAACACCAGGTAAGAGTTTTTAAGGTCATACGGCAATTTTTTTTTGAAAATTAAAACAGAATCGTTGCAGAATGACCAGCCATTTCTAGACTTTAAATAAGCTGTGTAATGTCCTGATGTTATTGAAGGGCAGTCATGATATATAATTGCTGCAGTTACAAAAGTCCTTCCTGATATTGACAACTGCGAAGCTACAAAATTTTTAATTAAAGTTGTCAATTTTGTTCCATCAGGCCAACATTAAAATGACATAATGGCCATATCTTCGTATAAATAATGTGGACATCATTTCAGATTTACATTGGCTACACTCCATGTTGTGATCAGCTGCTTTTACTAGCTTACTAAAGAAGACTGATTTACTGTCTGGCAAAGTTAAATATATAAATCTTTCTGAGTCTACACTAGTAGTACTTGATACCATACAGTTCTCGCAGTCATGCTGCCATTGATAAGAAAGCCCAAACAGCTGATCTACATCTACACCTTCAGCATGCAATACATCAAGCATATACATTAAAAACTCCTGACAATCTTGCTGAATATTTTGAGAGAATTGTGTTTGGCCTGAACATCTGTCTAACAGATTTCGAATTTCAGACACACTTTCTATGTTTCTTCTATCAGTGCTACATTTCTCTAACACAGAATTTAACAAACTGCAAAATCTTTGATCAGAATTGACCACAATCTCTTCTTTTACATTTTCTAGAGAAAACAAAACATTAACCACTACATTAGCATAGCAGTTGACACCAGAACTGTTTTCAAATTGAAAACCAACAACATCTTCAACAGAATCCTTTTTGTTTCTGCTTGTAATTTTAGGTTCATCGACTTTTCGTCTTTTTGCTACAACCTCCCCAGTATTGGTCACATTTCTTCGTTTCCGGCCTACCACACGTTTCTCAAACAAAGGATACTGAGGCAAATGTGGCGCATACTCTCTTCTTAACCTATTGTATTCCTTAACACAATCTAGATCCGCACAAATGTTTGTGACATCACACTCAATCAAGTACAATCCCGATAAAGTTCTAACTCGTGACAACGCCACATATGCCATACCCTCCTTGAACACAGAACTGCCAATATTCACCAATGCACAGTCTACACTTAAACCTTGCGATTTATGGATTGTCACCGCATATGCCAAGCAAACAGGAAACTGCTTACGGCGAACATATAAGTCTTTTACAAGCAAAAATCTAGCAGAGCAACGACCAATTAGCTGTACTTCCTCAATGCCATCAAATTTAATTTTTAAAAATTCAATTCCATCTCTATTTCTGTATTTTACAAAATCAACAACATTACCCATTGATCCATTTACCAGACCTCTTTCAACATGTAAATTCCTTCTTAAAATTATACGGCAGTTCAAGCACACATTCAGAGTCTTTTCAAAACCTGCAGTTTTAGATATACTCTTCTCTAATGAATCCAATTTTGTTTTCAGATTCTCAGACAAAATAATTGTTGATCCCATATGCTCTACTCTGTCAATAGCTTCCAGTTTCACAATCTCTTGCTTTTCTAAATGCAACATTTTGTTGTTGAATTTGGCACATTCTGCAAGAGTTGGCATCAAACATATTCCAGATTTCTTCTCAGTAATTTTCTGAAAAATATTCTCAGGCACAACATCTTGTTCTGGATATAAATTTGATAGTAATCGTGCATGTAAAGCTTCTTTCCCATGCTCGGTCACTTTTCCAATTCTAACATCTTGTAGAATAGTCTTGTAAACTTCATCCTTCGCCTGACGCATATTTTCATGCAGTTCAGCATAATTGAAGTTTAACCATATATTGACGTTGCCAATGCTGCCTAGGCACTTCCTGGTATCTTCATGCGTGAGCATTTTGAACACAGGTTGCCCTTTCACTGGTGTCAGCTGCAGAAGATCTCCGAAAACAATGATGTGTTTGCCACCAAATAACACATCATACTCGGTTTTGAGAACTTCTTGCATTCTCAAATGCACAAAGGCAAGCATGACATTGGAAACCATGCTTACTTCGTCAATGATAAGAAGTTTCATTTTCCTCAAGATTCTTGAAACTTCAAAACAAGCATCTCCAGATAGCTTGTGATATTGTAATTTGTTGTCATGCTCCACTGGCAGCATCAGTAAAGGATGTAAAGTAATCCCTTTAATGTTATGTGCTGCCAGTCCAGTTGGAGCGGTGACAACACAAGACAGCGATGACTCTGTCCTTTCCTGCAAATAGCATGAAATTGCTTTAATGAGGAAACTTTTTCCAGTTCCCGCTTCTCCACTCACGTACAGTCGGACAGGCTTCAACGACGTACATGAGCACTCTTTCTTGTCATGACTTAATCCATGATCAATTTGCATGGTAACTTCGTCATATATTTTCCTCTGCTCAACGTTGAGTTGTCTTTCCAACTCTTCTAAGTTAACCGCATCCTCCTGAGCATGTGCCATGGCTCTTTCCACTTCATTCATGGCAGTGGCAGCTTCATTTTCGATAACAGGTCCTCCTAGTGGATCCTGACTCAATGAAGCAGAACTCTGACTGTCCTGAGAACTGTCTCTGGCAATCTCGGCTGCAATCGTTGCTTCCTGCTCAATTTCCGCATTCAACATTTCTACATATTTGGGAAAAGCAGGACATTCTATGGTCTCCTTGGCGGCATTGAAAGAGTCTTCGTAACAGAGGAAATCTCCAAGCAGTTCCTCTTCTGCACGCCAAGGCTTGAAAAGTTGCAAAAGTGCTAAATAGAAAAACTCCTTTTTTTCAGGAGATTCGCCACTCAATTTTCGATGGTTTACCAAGTGGCATTTTCTTTGCTTGACCAGACATCCCTCACTTCCTATTACAGCATACACTCCTTTCTCAGTATCTTCTTTGATGTTCCTCTTGAATATGTAATTTTGAAGAACCTCATACAGACAAACATTCTCGAGGTGAATGCTTCGATTTGGATAATATGTATCCAACATGTTGGTCTTCAAAATGTCGGTACTGTTTGGCTCCTTTTCCGCCAAATACTCAATTTCCCGCACAGGTTTGAGAACTCGATTACGCGTTGCAGCAAGACCAAGACTCGCCCAAACGATACTCCTGGACTTGGCATAGAGACTTGCTGAAGACAACCGGTCAGAACATTCGTACGCTCCGATTTCTCGATGCGACAACATCTTCAGACTGAAACTGTACAACTTCTTGCTGAGGCTCTTTTCATGGGAAATGTCCTCCCACATATCCTTCTATTCTGTCTTCTCTTTTTTGGTGATGTAAGACGTCACATACCGAGCCACAGCCATACAGTTATCAGCCACAAACTGTATATCCATGTTAGCATTCCACATGGACAAAATCACCGGGTTGTAGTCGTTGATGTACTTGGACTCTTCGTTCCTCTTCAAATTGTATGTGTTTTTAGGTGATTTCTTCATGACATTGTGTCGCAGCGAAGACATCAAACTGTTTACTCTTCCTTTAGAAATCACCGGTCGTGGAAAGCCGAAACGACATTTGGTGTAGAACTTGTCCTTGTTTCGGAATTTACGACGGCAGTACTTTCCACATCGATGGCTTTGGAAACGCAGAACTTTTTCTCTTAGGCTTTTCTTCTCCTTTGCGTTTGGAACAGCACACGTAGAATACTGTTGGATGAAACTCATCACTGAGTCTTCTGGATCCGTTCCAAATTTAGGTGCATCCTTGATCCACAGCAACATATGTATATGAGGAGCACCTCTTGCTTGGTACTCCTTTCTCCAGAAGAAATCCAACACCTCTCCAAGAGGTGGATTCTTCTTATTCATGATGAAAGACATCATAGCTTCAAATCTATGATTGAAGTACCTACATACATTGACTGGATCCAAAGAGCACAGTTCTCCGGGTGTCTTGAATTCGATGTTATCTACGTTAGCATTTGCCTCTCGTAGAAATTCAAGTAAGTCTTCCCAGCCATACTCGGCACAGCTCAGAGTGAGGAACCATGTGGGAGTACCTAAGTTCCTCAGCATACATTTTAAATCACCATGACGACGGTACCAGTACTCATTAGTACCACACTGACACGCCATGAGATTAATCAGGTGAGAATCCAAAATACTGTCTTGGACATTGACTTTATCCATAAAGTCACTTGCCGAGATGTTTTGCATGTGTATACCACTTTTCAAGATGTGGTTCACTGCATATGACAGTCCAAACAGATCGCTTTCAAACAGGAGATGAAACAAATAAGGAATGCATTGTCGAAACCTAGCATCTCCTGCATACAATCGCAAAGTCCGGTATTCAGAAGCAGGAATTTGATGAGGTCGCTCATCATATCTTCCTCCCTGACCTGTTGGAAAAAGCTGTGGGAAACACCGAGCTTCCAAACTTTCCTCCCAAACACTAATGGGACTCCCTTTGGCTTGTTTCATTTGAAACAACTCAATAGCATTCCCCATGACTTCCTTGGAATGCAAAGGATGAACACTATAATGTTCATATATTTCTTCACTAGTAGAGGGTTCTACTTTCTCAATTTGACCAGCACACAAATCGCTATCCTCTTCCTCACTTACTTCCTCTTCTGCAACATATACATTCTTATAGTATTTATTATTTTTTTTCAAATACAATGTTGCCTTTTTAACTTTCCTAACATCTACTAAATCTTGCCATATTTTCTTATTCTTTGTCGGAACCCCATTAACTAAGATAACCAGAGGTTCCTCTTCCACTTTTTCTACTCCAATTGTGTTAATGTTTTTCTTCAAATCTAGAGGCAAATAAACAACTCTTCCCTTTAATCCTCTCTGTAAATCTGATGGAGGCAATTTCCCTGTCTTTGGCTCCATTCTTACAATAGCCTGAAAGGGATGGATACTTTGAATCAAAATAGATTCATAAGTATTTAAATCCTTCAATTCAGAAGGAATCTCAACCAATTCCAGATTATTATGAACTGCTCTAGCAGGCATCTGGTTTTGATTTAATTTGCAACAACAATAAGTACACACACGTTGATCGAATCCCAAATCAAAACAATTTTCTACCATCAAGTATGTTGCAAAATCCTTCCATTCACTATTATTTTCCCTTTCACTTTTTGCATATAAATCCACTAACTTAGTCTGATTCTTATAATAAGTGCGTCGACAACACACACAAGTGAAATTAGGCCTCTCACTTGATTTCACCTGAAACGTCGCAATTTCCCTCTGGAAATTATCTGTACTGGAAACCTGTACACTATCTTCCACATTACCCTCTTCTTCTGGGTCAATTTCAACATTCTCCTCTTTACTTCCAAAGTAACAAAACTCAATTTCTTCACATATGTTCTTCATATCTATTTCAGAACCATGCAAAAGAGCAGCGCATAATTGTTTAAGCATAATTGCTGGACTCTTAGCATAATACAACATTCTAACTAATTTCCTCACTTTATTATGATGCACTGCTAGCATCCTGAAATGATGAAAAACACTCTGGCATACTCTCCTGGAAAGACAAGCCAGTGAATGACCATGCAAACCTGTCACTTCTCTCACTCTGCAAGGATCTAATTCTTGCAACAACCTTATTTTCTGCTTCAAACTTTTCTTATTAAATGACCGTACAAAATCACAAAGCAAATTGATGGAATCCTGTCGCACACTACAAATACTACTACACTTCCAGGTGTACACAGGACCCTTAGCACGTCTTCCTAAAACCTCATTACCTAACACCTCTTCTGTCTCTGTTGTCACAAGTTTTTCTTTTTCAACTGGACAACCATCTTTCACTTCATAAGCACGACCACTGGTGTCAACTGCATGCACCAAATCATTATCCTGGAAATAACTCTCCTCATTAAAAAATGCCTCACAGCTTGAACTATGCATCCATTCTCCAGAAAAAACTTCACAAAAATTACTACGATTAACTATTCTCTTCCATCTACTATTTCTTTTGAA
Source organism: Lissotriton helveticus (assembly GCF_964261635.1). Lineage (NCBI taxonomy): Eukaryota > Metazoa > Chordata > Amphibia > Caudata > Salamandridae > Lissotriton > Lissotriton helveticus. Next base: position 1,297,089,522 of record NC_136063.1, on the reverse strand, counting down.
ATCATAAATTGCCTTGTTTAGCTTCCTAATTCTATTGATTATCAAAATAAATAACTTACGTTTAATTTCAAATGCCTGATCAATAACTTTCTCAACTTTTTTTTTTCTCTTATAAAAAACCAGTTTCTGTTGACCTTTCTTAATATTTTTTAACAAATTGCCAATTATCCTGTTGCGGAACATTCGTTTACGAATGTCCCTAAACTGTTGTTTCCTTCTACTATCATGCACAGAGTTATCTCTTGCTCTAGCAGTAACATTTTTGATTGGCCTTTCCTTTCCATTTGATTTGCTTCTCTTTTTATGGACTGAAACATTTTCTGTAGTAATATTTTTTTTACTACACATATTTCTTATGAAATATTTTGTGCTCTTACCCGGTGCTTTCTTCGTGACTTGACAAATCTTTTTGTTAGAGGACTGCTGCTTATTTTGTTTCACCTGCTGTCTTTGACGTTTTGCAGCCTTTCTCTGTCTTTCTATTGTTGGCATGGTGAAATCTTGAAATGATCTGCAGTTGAATCTGTGGTAAAATATAATAAAAAATGTTATTAACCATTATTACCAAACAGTAAATCAATAACAGTGATCAAAAACTTAACACACTACTTGACATTTTAAATAGAAGATTTTTTAGTCCTTGGCAAATTTACAATACAGAAATAGCAGAAAAGAAATGACATTTATATTTATGTTACCTGTGCTATTTTATATGTGAATCTGATCTAATTTTATGAGCATATTTTAATATTTCATTGAAGACACTACACATAACCTGTTTTTGAAGGTGTCTTTATTTTTAAATTAAACGGTTTAAATTTTTACTTTTTATTAATTATACATTTTAAAAATAAATGTTTATATTTCCATAGGCTCAAGCAGGTCAGCTTCCCACCCTATGTCATATAATTCGGACAAATCTGCATCCTCATCACGCTCTTCTTCATCCTCAGGATTTAAATCATCCAATGGATCAACATCCACTGATGTTTCAATTACAAGTTCAATGATGAGGTCAAAATCAACTGATTGCAGATTGTCGCTCATGTTGATGTTGTCTTTATCTTTAAAGAAAGATAACAACAATGAGATGTTGCAGAGTAAGAGACAAATCTCAGAGATTATAATAGTAAAATTGTTTAACAAGAGTAATATTTTGCAGCTATTATTTAGCCATGTCCAGCAATGCTGATCAGGTGAAGACTATGTCTAATTTTTCAGTGAACAGGACTCATCTCTTCTTAACCTTGGATAAGCCTCACCGACTCTGTGTGTCCTGCACATACTTAAATGTAAAGGGGCAGATTTATGTTAAATGGCACATCCCCAGGCATGCACAAGTTAACGTGCACCGCTGCTCTGCCACCCATGGTGTGCCGTATTTACAATCAGATAGGAGAAAGCTGCGTCAAAACCCTGCACCTGCTTTAAGCAGGCATAGGTCTTGACGCAACATTGTGGAGATGGGGCACCCCTGAGCCTTGCTTGAGCTGCATCGCACTTGCGATACAACTTCAGCAATCACTACCTTTACAGCACAGATACATCACGCATCTGTGCCATTTTTGCCCCATGATGCCCCGCATTGTAAATGCAGCACACCATGGGTGGCGGAACAGCGGCGCAGGATGACTGACACATCCCTGGTGATGAACCAGTCATCATAAATCTATCCCTAAGCTTCTTATCTTGTTACAGATGAACCGCCATATGTACCATCAAACTATTTTGCATTTCCTAAATAGCGAATTTTAAGGAATAAATGGCAATTCTTTACCATTCCTAATTTGCAATGAGCAAATTGCTAATTGCAAGTTACCCATTCATTTCCATGGGCTAGGAGCCTCATAGGAATGAAGGTTTAATTTGCGATTAGCAATTTGCTCATCACAAATTAGGAATTTTTCCAAGGGTGCAGGGGTGTCTCAAGAACACCCTGCTGCACCCCTGAAAAAGAAATTTGGGGGCATATGGCACACATACATGCCCTAAGGGCATGTGTTGGCGTCATATGGGACCTTTTGTTTTTTTGAAAAAAAGCTTTTTGAAAAGAATTCACAAATTACCACCAATTTACCACAATAGTTTCCAAATCCTTAATGTCATTTTTAGGTTTTGCCTCGCCAAAAAGATGCGCTCTGCGCATCTTTTTCGCGCAGGCGAAATCCTGATGAGATCTGTAGTGTGGCTTTGGTTCGGCCCTCGTCATTCATTGGCTGGCTCCATAAATGGAGCCTAGCCATTGGACGAGGGGCCTGTCCGTCAATGCCGGACCAGATTCGGGGGCGTTCCCGACATGCTTTGGCTTTTGCCGACGTCACGCGACGCCGGGAACGCCCCCGATTCTGTTCCGGCATTGCCGGCACCTCCCTTGCTCCCCCTCCCGCTTGTTTCCTGGTGCCCGCCTTCGTGCTCCGGCCGGCCGTCGTCAGCGTCTCTCCTCCCCCTTTCCCGCCCCCTCCCGCTTGTTTTGGTGCCCGTCTTCTGCTCCGGCCGGCCGTCGTCAGCTCTCTCCTCCCCCTTTCCCGCCCCCTCCCGCTTCTCTCTGATGCAACATTAACGAGAGTCTTCATTACACGGAAACAGTCAGAAATAAAACAAAACACATCAATTTATGCACCATAGAATGTTAAGCGTGCACAACAAAATACTCTGCAACCCACACATCAGGTGTGGGGGCGATCAGTCAGTGACAGCAGCATCACGGGGGCTGCTCCTGATAGCCCAATGATCACGCCGGAGGCATCAGTGCCAAGAGCGGCTCTCGCTCTCCCCGGGCTCAAAGGGGGAGTAAAGTCCACGATCCCTCGCTCTTCCGTGTGTGACAGGTAGCTCGGGCTGTGAGAGCACGCGTGGTGGTGACCTACGGGAGTGAAGACCCCAGGGAGCTGAGTCAGTGCTCGTGAAAGGTGCGGGGCCCGCTAAGGTGCACTGGCGCTGCTTGGTCAGCGCTTACCCAACCCACCTCATCCTGCCCTTTCTCTGCCCGAGCTCACCCGCCGTTGCTGCCTGCCGCCCTCTGTCCCTTGTCATCCTGCCCTTGACCTTGATCCCTCGGGCTCACTCGCGCTGGTCCCCCCCCCCCGCATCTACGTACTGCCCTTGATCCTGCTTACCTGCACGATGTGTGTGACAAACTGCAAATATTAGATCGACAACACATAAAAACATCCAATAAAAATCAAAGAACGACAAGACCAATTAAACAAGGCACACGTAGGGCCGTGGAGCTTCAGAGTGCAGAGTGGAGCTTCAGAGTGCAGAGTGGAGCTTCAGAGCGCAGAGTGGAGCTTCAGAGTGCAGAGTGGAGCTTCAGAGTGCAGAGTGGAGCTTCAGAGTGCAGAGTGGAGCTTCAGAGTGCAGAGTGGAGCTTCAGAGTGCAGAGTGGAGCTTCAGAGTGCAGAGTGGAGCTTCAGAGTGCAGAGTGGAGCTTCAGAGTGCAGAGTGGAGCTTCAGAGTGCAGAGTGGAGCTTCAGAGTGGAGCTTCAGAGTGGAGCTTCAGAGTGGAGCTTCAGAGTGGAGCTTCAGAGTGGAGCTTCAGAGTGGAGCTTCAGAGTGCAGAGTGGAGCTTCAGAGTGCAGAGTGGAGCTGCAGATTCAGAGTGGAGCTGCAGATTCAGAGTGGAGCTGCAGATTCAGAGTGGAGCTGCAGATTCAGAGTGGAGCTGCAGATTCAGAGTGGAGCTGCAGATTCAGAGTGGAGCTTCAGAGTGGAGCTTCAGAGTGGAGCTTCAGAGTGGAGCTTCAGAGTGGCGCTTCAGAGTGGCGCTTCAGAGTGGAGCTTCAGAGTGCAGAGTGGAGCTTCAGAGTGCAGAGTGGAGCTTCAGAGTGCAGAGTGGAGCTTCAGAGTGCAGAGTGGAGCTTCAGAGTGGAGCTTCAGAGTGGAGCTTCAGAGTGGAGCTTCAGAGTGCAGCTTCAGAGTGCAGCTTCAGAGTGCAGCTTCAGAGTGCAGCTTCAGAGTGCAGCTTCAGAGTGCAGATTCAGAGTGGAGCTTCAGAGTGCAGAGTGGAGCTTCAGAGTGCAGATTCAGAGTGGAGCTTCAGAGTGCAGAGTGGAGCTTCAGAGTGCAGATTCAGAGTGGAGCTTCAGAGTGCAGATTCAGAGTGGAGCTTCAGAGTGCAGATTCAGAGTGGAGCTTCAGAGTGCAGATTCAGAGTGGAGCTTCAGAGTGCAGATTCAGAGTGGAGCTTCAGAGTGCAGATTCAGAGTGGAGCTTCAGAGTGGAGATTCAGAGTGGAGATTCAGAGTGCAGATTCAGAGTGGAGATTCAGAGTGGAGCTTCAGAGTGCAGATTCAGAGTGCAGAGTGGAGCTTCAGAGTGCAGATTCAGAGTGGAGCATCAGAGTGCAGATTCAGAGTGGAGCTTCAGAGTGCAGAGTGGAGCTTCAGAGTGCAGATTCAGAGTGGAGCTTCAGAGTGCAGAGTGGAGCTTCAGAGTGCAGATTCAGAGTGGAGCTTCAGAGTGCAGAGTGGAGCTTCAGAGTGCAGAGTGGAGCTTCAGAGTGCAGATTCAGAGTGCAGAGTGGAGCTTCAGAGTGCAGAGTGGAGCTTCAGAGTGCAGAGTGGAGCTTCAGAGTGCAGAGTGGAGCTTCAGAGTGGAGCTTCAGAGTGGAGCTTCAGAGTGGAGCTTCAGAGTGGAGCTTCAGAGTGCAGCTTCAGAGTGCAGCTTCAGAGTGCAGCTTCAGAGTGCAGCTTCAGAGTGCAGAGTGGAGCTTCAGAGTGCAGCTTCAGAGTGCAGAGTGGAGCTTCAGAGTGCAGAGTGGAGCTTCAGAGTGCAGAGTGGAGCTTCAGAGTGGAGCTTCAGAGTGGAGCTTCAGAGTGGAGCTTCAGAGTGGAGCTTCAGAGTGTCAAGAGCAATGCCAATAGCTCTAACTTTAACAAAGGCAAAACCATTGCATTGTAAATGCTTGTTTACATATTTTTTGTTTGATACATTGCATTTAAGTAATCGCAAAATTTGCAAATCCTTCAGTGCATTCGCAAAATAAGGAATAGCAAATTTTGCTACTCCTTATTTTGCATCAAACTTGTTTGATACATACCATTTGTCTAATTAACATTCGCAAAGGCCGAAATTCGCAGAATTTTGATCTTTGCGAATGCTAATTAGCTTGATACATATGGCCCCAAGTGAGGCCTGTCTTGCAACATGGTGCATCTTTTGCATCACTGCTGCATTGGTTTCATGTGGTACGTTTTTTTTACACCATGACATATCTGCCTAAATGCATCAATTTGTAATTTTGTCGCCTCATAGCAAATCTTTTGCACCGCCGCTGCATCATAAAAGTGACGCACAGTGGCGCAAAAGAGGCATACACCTATCATAAATCTGTCCCTAGCATTTTAAATGATTAATCCAGGATGACGATAAGGTGTGGCCTACCCAAAGGTTTGTTTAAGGTGAGGCCTACTCAGGATTGCAGATTAAAGTTACGCTTGATGAAGAATACAGAGGAGATAATACATGTAAAGGCCTACCAATGAAGTAAGTGATTTGCACTTTATTTCGCCAGTCATCATAAATGTATCCCTAAGCTTCTTATCTTGTTACAGATGAACCACCATATGTACCATCAAACTATTTTGCATTTCCTAAATAGCGAATTTTAAGGAATAAATAGCAATTCTTTACCATTCCTAATTTGCAATGAGCAAATTGCTAATTGCAAATTACCCATTCATTTCCATGGGCTAGGAGGCTCATAGGAATGAAGGTGCAATTTGCGATTAGCAATTAGCTCATCACAAAATAGGAATTTTTCCAAGGGTGAAGGGGTGTCTCAAGAACACCCTGCTGCACCCCTGAAAAAGAAATTTGGGGGCATATGGCGCACATACATGCCCTAAGGACATGTATTGGCGTCATATGGCACCTTTTGTTTTTTGGAAAAAAATGCTTTTTGAAAAGAATTCGGAAATTACCACAAACTAGAAGTTGGTGGTAGTTTCCAAATCCTTAATGTTATTTTTTACATATTTTTTGTTTGATACATTGCATTTAAGGAATCGCAAAATTTGCAAATCCTTCAGTGCAATCGCAAAATAAGGAATAGCAAATTTTGCTATTCCTTATTTTGCATCAAACTTGTTTGATACATACCATTTGTCTAATTAGCATTCGCAAAGGCCGAAATTCGCAGAATTTTGACCTTTGCGAATGCTAATTAGCTTGATACATATGGCCCCAAGTGAGGCCTGTCTTGCAACATGGTGCATATTTTGCATCACTGCTGCATCGGTTTCATGTGGCACGTTTTTTTTACACCATGACACATCTGCCTAAATGCATCAATTTGTAATTTTGTCGCCTCATAGCAAATCTTTTGCACCGCCGCTGCATCAGAAAAGTGACGCACAGTGGCGCAAAAGAGGCATACACCTATCATAAATCTGTCCCTAGCATTTTAAATGATTAATTCAGGATGACGATAAGGTGTGGCCTATCCAGAGGTTTGTTTAAGGTGAGGCCTACTCAGGATTGCAGATTAAAGTTACGCTTGATGAAGAATATAGAAGAGATAATACATGTAAAGGCCTACCAATGAAGTAAGTGATTTGCACTTTATTTTGCCAGTCATCATAAATGTATCCCTAAGCTTCTTATCTTGTTACAGATGAACCACCATATGTACCATCAAACTATTTTGCATTTCCTAAATAGCGAATTTTAAGGGATAAATAGCAATTCTTTACCATTCCTAATTTGCAATGAGCAAATTGCTAATTGCAAATTACCCATTCATTTCCATGGGCTAGGAGGCTCATAGGAATGAAGGTTGCAATTTGCGATTAGCAATTAGCTCATCACAAAATAGGAATTTTTTCAAGGGTGCAGGGGTATCTCAAGAACACCCTGCTGCACCCCTGAAAAAGAAATTTGGGGGCATATGGCACACATACATGCCCTAAGGACATGTATTGGCGTCATATGGCACCTTTTTTTTTTGGGAAAAAAATGCTTTTTGAAAAGAATTCGCAAATTACCACAAACTAGAAGTTGGTGGTAGTTTCCAAATCCTTAATGTCATTTTTTACATATTTTTTGTTTGATACATTGCATTTAAGGAATCGCAAAATTTGCAAATCCTTCAGTGCAATCGCAAAATAAGGAATAGCAAATTTTGAATTAAGGACATTTTAAGTCATTTCCACATGTGCTGTGTTTTCAAATTATGATTTGAAAATCGTTTTTGGGGAAAAGTAATGGTTTGCAAATTTATGACAAGGACATAATGGTGTATGCTTCTCTATAAGGCATTTCAGTGTCTCTGATGTCATTTTTCCCATATTACATTATAAGACCTTTCCCCATGGAGCACATTCCTTGTAAATATGCTCCCACCTGTGCATGGTGAATTTAGATTTTGACTGTTTGAGTCACATAGCCATGTTAAAAGTGACCCAAAAAAATTGCAAACTCTTTAAAAAAGCACATTCATGTGTCGTAAGGACATTTTAAGTCATTTCCCCATGGACAGTGTTTTGTAAGTGGCGCAAAAGAGGCATACACCTATCATAAATCTGTCCCTAGCATTTTAAATGATTAATTCAGGATGACGATAAGATGTGGCCTATCCAGAGGTTTGTTTAAGGTGAGGCCTACTCAGGATTGCAGATTAAAGTTACGCTTGATGAAGAATACAGAGGACATAATACATGTAAAGCTCTACCAATGAAGTAAGTAATGTCCACTTCATTGCGCCAGTCATCATAAATGTATCCCTAAGCTTCTTATCTTGTTAGACATCAACCGCCATATGTATCATATAACTATTTTGCATTTCCAAAATAGCGAATTTTAAGGAATAAATAGCGATTCTTTACCATTCCAAATTTGCGATGAGCAAATTGCTAATTGCAAACTACCCATTCATTTCCATGGGCCAGGATGCCCATATGAATGAAGGTGCAATTTGCGATTAGCAATTAGCTCATCGCTAATTAGGAATTTTTCAAAAGGTGCAGGGGTGTCTCAATAACACCCTGCTGCACCCCTGAAAAAGAAATTTGGGGGCATATGGCGCACATAAATTTTAACAACATTCCTTTACCTCAAAACGATTTTCAATTCATAATTTGAAAACACTGCCCACAGGGAAATTACTTAAAATGTCCTTAAGACACATGAAAGTGTTTTTTTATTGCCTTTCCAGCATGGTTGGGTCACTTTTAACATGGCTATGTAACACAAACATTTAAAATCTAAATTTGCCATGCACAGGTGGGAGCATATTTACAAGCAATTTGCGCCACAGAGAAAGGTCTTACATTAAAATGGGAAAAATAACATCAGGGACAGTCAATTGCCTTATAAAGAAGCATACACCATTATGTCCTTGTCATAAATTTAAAAACAATTCCTTTTCCCCAAAAACGATTTTCAAATCATAATTTCAAAACACTGCACATGGGAAAATTACTTAAAATGTCCTTAAGACACATAAAAGCGTTTTTTAATTGCCTTTGCAGCATGTTTGTATCACTTTTAACATGGCTATGTAACACAAACATTCAAAATCTAAATTTTCCATGCACAGGTGGGAGCATATTTACAAGCAATTTGCGCCACATAATTCATAATTTTCTCCTTAAAGCACACTATTCTCTATCTAAATTAAAGAAATCTTTTCTCACCTTAGCAAATACTTCGAGTTTGAAAACAGTCTCAGAAACACACCAATTTGTCTTCAGCAGAGCAAAAGGTATGCACTCCAGAGTCTGCAGCTATCAAAAGCACAGAAATGCTGTAATTCTTCACACATATCTCTCATGTCACCCAATCAAAACTCTTCCCTCACTTTTTTTCAAATGAAAACCCTTCCCCCCTCTGCCCTTTCTGCCTATTTTGCATAGCAACCACCTCTTGGAAGACCTCTGGTGTTTGCAAGTTCACACAACAATGTTGCAATTGAACTCTGAACTCTCAGTGCACCTGCATATCCAGTGCATTCTTTCATTTAATGATTTTTTCCTGACCACTCAAAATACATCTTTCAAATAACTCATCCGTGCACCCTAACTTTCTGTTTTCAGCAATCAAAATCCACCAATCACTGTTACTGCTTCATGAACACAGAAACTCCACAGTTTTTTTCATTTTAAACTCTCATTTTTTCAAATGCCATTTCATTGCCACACTTCATCTGACTGCAGGAGAACCTTCTCTCACCATGTTTTCTGTCTGGATTGTTGGACATAGTTTTATTCACTAGGCTCACAGGTACGCTGAAAACAGGAATTTACCTAACCTCAATTTACAAGATGTGGAAATTAAGTGGTTTGGCCACAGAGGATTAAAATGTCACCAATTGATACCATTGGTGAAAACCTTTATGCATTTGCCCAAACCTGACCTGTTAATTGTGCACTGTGGAGGTAATGATTTGGGCACTTTGACTGGGGTAGGTCTGGAAATGCTTTTAAAGGACACCTTTGAGCAATTGATGGCACTTTTTCCTCAGACTGCCTTGGTATATTCAAATATATGCCAAAGACAGAAATGGAGGTGGTCAAACCAATTTTGTCCACAAATTGAGAAGTCGAGGAAGCATGTAAACAAATCTGTTTCAGCTTACATGAGAGACCATGGAATGGGCTCCATGTACAACAATAACTTGCGTTACTACATGCAAGATATCTACAGAGGAGATGGAGTTCACTTCTCAGATGAGGGCAACAGAATTTTCACTCTGAATTTAAGACTGTGCATTGGTACCTACTTATAAGTACCTAAATGTACCATAAACCCAAAAGCTCTTCTCAGAGCTACCCTACATCTGATCACTCACAATTATTATTTTACTCTAACATTTTTCACAAATTTTCAACAAAGTACCCTCCCTGGGGCGCTACCCGGTACGCGAACCGGGAGCTAACCTCGCGAAATTTAAAAAAAAAATGTTTTTTTTTTCGCACATATAAGCCTCCTCAGCCACCCTCACAAAACCTAGGGGGTCAAGATAAGTCTACCATGCCCCCTTCTACCCATTCTGAACATTATTTGCCCTCCATCTTGTATCTTAATTCGACCGAAACACAAAATGGTGGACTCCCGTAACGCTTAAGGTTCGCGAACCGGGGCGCTCAACGGTTCGCGTACCGGGTCGCTCCCTGGGAAGCGCACCATCAAAAAAGGTGGGAAAGTAGTTCACAGAAAAGCCACTGGAGACAATTTCACCAAATATAGACTAGCTCATACTACATACCAATCCCTACCATTTTCACAAATTTGATTGGAATTCCATTTAGCCATTTAGCCTGTAGACCTCTCTAAATACCGTGAGGTAAATTACTTCACAAAACACATCTGAAGTGTTGGAATTGACAACCAATTAATATGTTACTTTCATTTTCTACTTTTTTTACCTGACATTTCATTGGTTATATACCTGAATATATATAAAGGAAGAGAAGAAAACACAGCCATTTTGACTACTACTTCTTGGTGTACATTTCAATAGGATTTTCACTAATTCCTTCAACTTCTTTCTAAAGGTAAGTTTTTATTTTTAAAACTGAAGTATATTGTGCACTATAAGTTAATATGGTAAACTTTTTCTGATAGTTATATACTATCCCTCTGTAGAAGTTATAGATTTAGATAGACTTCTCTGTTATAGTTATGGATGGAGTTATGTTTCTCTTGTATAATTATGAATTTACTTACGTTAAATCACATACACTTTTTTATATTCCTACTTCCACTCTGATACTATACACTGCCCAAAATTAATCCCAACAGTGCCCTATCTCTACTAATATATATTTTTTTAATCTAAATTTCAGGCAAAATGGAAGGCGAACAGAAAGTTGAATTTCAAATTGTCCTGCAAGAGAGCAGCCAAGAAATCATTGATGAAAATGATATTGAATTTTTCGATGAAACTTTAGACAAAGAACTACTGCAATGTGTACAAGCAGTAGATAACCTCCTTGAAAATGAGGACATTTTACACCCTCAGAGACTACAATGTATATTCAATGATAATTATGAAATTTCTGACAATGAAATGTTAGAAAGTTTAATAAATTATGAAACACAATCACAATAAAAAAAAATGCTTAAAAAATAAAGAAAATAAAAAATAATCAACAAAACCAACAATCAATTAACATACAGCATTTGAAAAGTCTATCATTCATTTTTAATTGTAGTACGCTGCCTAGAACGCTTCCCGGTTCGCGGACCGGGCGCTACCCACGCAAAAAAACAAAAATTTTTTTTTTTTTTTTTGCCCCGCGGGGCCCTTTTAAAGCCTCCACATTAAACCTAGGGGGTCAGGGAGGATCTACTATGCCCCCTTATAGTTATTTCCCCCTTTGTTTTGGCCTCCTCTTGTCTCTAAATCCTACCGAGAGACAAGATGGCGGCCGCTCCGGACTGTTTAGAATGTTGACAGACACCGTAGAGCCAATCAGCTTCGCTACGCGAAGTTCCGGTACGCTTAAGGTCCGCGGACCGGAGCGCTGCCCAGAGCGCGCTTACAGATATATATCTTTTTTTAAACGTTAATTTCTCAAAATCCACTGGAGCACATATATTGAGACCTACAAAAGGCACATCGGGCTACCAGTCCCTACAATTTTGCCAAGTTTCATGCAAATCCATTCAGCCGTTCGGGCTAAAAGTGAGGCCAACCGCCCTATGGAAAATTGCATGGGGAAAACACGTTTTGGGACCCCCCTTTTTTCTCGGCCCCCCCTTGACAAAACCTCCCCAAATTTCCAGGGGCTGCTCAGAAACAAAATGTTCCATTTTCCAGAAAATTTCAGACAATTCCGTCCACAAACGGCAAAGTTATTAGACATAGAATTTTCAAAAATCCCATAGGGAAAAAATCCTAACTATATATACCTCCTGGCGACCGCCAGTAGGTAATATATATATATATATATAGAGAGAGAGAGAGAGAGCGCAAGCATTTAGGGCTAACAGAATCTGTAGTTTGCTATCATTATCTGTTCCTGTTGCTTGGAAAACTAAAGCAAGTGGACTGCTGTGTTAAAACAGAGGAAGGACGGACTATAACACTTAAACAGATATATTGCATATCAATCAAAATTTAAAACATAGAAAGTATATTGTAGATCATAGCTACCTAATACACTTTAGATGGGATACCTGTTATGAAATTAATCTGTGCAATGCTGTCTAATAACATATCATTCATATTCACAATTTAAGACAACTTAAGGTTCTAAATCTAAAGTGCTTTTACCAACTGCTAGAAACCTTGGAGCAGAGAAAATATTTAAAACACTGCTATTATGGTTTTTAAAATGGTACTGCATATTGCAACAGGAAGCCTTGTTGAAGAAAGTTTGCAGGGTCTTAGCAAGATTTCTGAAAGAGCAATTCATTGCATGGAAATCCCATTAGTAATATCATATACGTTATGTGGATGGAAAATATTTGAAAATTAATTTATGAAAAACAATATAGCACTATAAATTACCAATGTGATGGTGCGAGTGACCAAAACCACAACAAAGTATTAAAAATGATATGTATGCCTCATAAAAGGTGGAAAATTGAACCCGCAAGGTAGGCAACAGTAGCACCGTAAAAAAAAAACATTGCTCAATTATTTCAATAATTTCATTAAACGCTTTTAGTTCTCATCTATCCAGATTTCTTATCCAATTAGTCTCCATCTGAAGTAAGATTATTCTCATGTATGTTCCTTATTGAGATTCAAGTTGTTGGAGCAAGGATTTGCATATAAGCAACTTGCTGGATGAATCCTCTCATATAATCATAATAAAGTACTAATAAATGTATGTTATACTAATTTATATGAAATTCGTATACAATGTAGAAGCAGGGGAAGCTTGCCTATGTGTCTACTAACAAGTAACTGGACTGAGACTAAAATGGCCACTGAAAAATGCAGGGATTGAAGTACGCATGCGCCAACTGCATGATGTCATAATGCTTGGAGGGAAAGCTTTGCTTCTGGGCACTAACGTCCAAAATGGCCACTTCAGAACTCACATGCTAAGCATCTGCTCTGCTTGAAACTCAATTGTGTTTTATACTAAGTGCTAATTCATAAAGAATTATTTTATTAAATGGGATTAGAGTAGACATAAGTGGCATACAGTGAAACCATTTTATTTGAATCTAAGGTCTTGTCTTTTTGACTTCTTTGTTAGTTCGTAATTGGGCCTAAAATGAGCAATGAGGCTTAAACCCACATGGGTAAGGTGCGCAGTCGGAGTAGACAGCAACCCTGCAGTCGTGATCTCAAGTCTTGGAACCTGATCAAGGACGATCTTTTCTCCTAGGCAGAAAAATAATGGAACATCCCGAATACTCAATGAACAAATGTATAAATGTTATACAATGTTTAAAATTTAATATGAAAACGGGTGGGAATAAAGCTTGGGTGAAACAAATTAAATGGGTGGGAACATAAGACAATGCTCCTAAGAAAAGTAATAAACTTAGTATGGTGTGACGATCATCCTCTTGGCTTGTCCAATCAGAATACACAATTTACACAAGTTTGAAACATTTGGGAGTGGAACATGCCACCAGAAGGTATAATTGGGATAGTTAGCTAAATGAAGTAGCCTGATTGCTGCCAGAACGCTGAGAGATAGAGATGCTGTCCGATTACTGATTGATTTACTTGAAAGCAGACTTGGAATTTAAAAAATAAAATTTAGGACCGAAAGTGCGGAAGAGGACCGAGGAGGCAAGGGAACTAGGAATGAGATGCAGAAGATAATCGAGGAGGGAAACTAGTATCAGAGTTTGACGCTGGCGTTAAATCCAGAAGAGGTGACCTGTCCTATCCTAATCCTATCCTGATCCTGCTACCTGTTATTTCGTGGGGTCCAAACTTTTGGCCAGAGGGGTCTGATCTCTCACCATCCTAGGTAAATATAATGCGTATTGTGTCTATGTGCCTTTTTTCTCTGTCCTCTCTTCCTGAGGTACTCGTCATTAAAATGTATAGTTTAATTTAGGTAACTGAATCTTACTTTTTTCAGAATTATGGAGTTAACACTGTAATTTGTACTTGATTCACTAAAATATTTAGATAAAACTTTAAACTTAAAACTGAGTCTGTGGTTATTCAATGAAATAAAATACATAAATGTTTTAATGTTGTTAATTACCAACTCTAACTCAACTAAAATAGATCTGTGAGTAAGGAAGGGCTCAGTAATTAAATAGGTTAGAATTTCATTTCACTAACATTGTTACAACATTCATGAAATTGCATTGCCACTATAGATTTACTTGTTTGAGTGTGAATGTTGATTATGTCAGTTTTTTTATTCTTCACTCTACATTTATATTTAAAATAGATGTCACTGGTCGAAGAATCAGGAATTTTACATTTCATTCAACTGTAGGGGTGTTTAACTACACCTGTAAACATGTTGCAATGTCTAAAATAGTAACTAGGATATGTGACTGTTTGCTTTCAAAATCTTTGTTGTTGAATGGATTTCTTATTCTTGAAATTCTTTAACTGTTGGTATGCACTGAATGAAAATTGATCTAATATCCACTAAAAGTCTGGTTTGACCTTTAATAATTTCCTTTCTTTGAAAACACCTTTTTCCATTCATGCTCTGGGAGGAGTACTTTGACACAAACACTATTATGTGTGATTTGTTATGTCTAGCAAGCTAGTAAGCAGTGATTCATGTGAATTCATAGCACCTTTTTTGGTCAGACCACAGTCTGACCAATTGCAGAAGTTTTGATGCAAGTGGCAAAAAGAATCAGTCTACTGAAATGGGATTTAGGGAAACCTGTCATTTTTCTCGGGTGATATCGTGCCATCACCGGTGTGCCCACAAGCTTTTCAGTGCTGTCTCAATGTAATTGAGGTCCTTTCCCTAAGCTTTGGGTTTCTGTCATTATTTTTCTTGAAGAACATTTATTGTGCAACTGACCAGGGCACAGGGCTTAAAGTGCACCAGTAGTGAAGGACCTAAAGGGTTGCTGCCGTCAATCATTCTGCTTCTTGGTTGTCCAATATCGCTCCCTTTACAGGAATATACACCCAGTAAAACAGAGAACAGTGCTCATATGACAATCAAGTATACAAACAACTGATGGAATGCTTGATATAATCTCAATAAATGCTTATCATGGGCTACCCAATAACCCCTGTGATCTTGGGTGTCGGTTATACAATGGTAAAGAGCTCAAAAGATACTTTTTTAGAAAACTATTACTAATCAATTGTTATCAAATTAATTGTATGATCACTTAATGATGAGAGACAACAAAAAAGTAAAGGATCATTTTGTTCTGACAAGACTTCAAAGAAAATATAAAATAAAAAGTAAAGAAGAAAACAGGTGTGTGTAGTGATATAGTTGAAAACCAATCTATATAAAAGTGAATAGAAATAAAGGGGAAAAAACAAACAATTTCCATATATACAAAAACACTGTATCATCACAGCCCAGTACAGTAGGAAATTACAAATGAACATGTGTTGATTTATGAACTGTCCACACTCATAAAGTTTAAAAAGCTTTATTTGGATAATTAAGAGATACAAAAGACCAGCAATACAATATATTAAAATAAAATATATAAGGAATAAAAAAGGCTAGCATACAAAGGAAAGGAGAACGCTGTTTTAAATGTTCTAAATACATCAGGGAAGGGAAGGGGGAGGGAGAGAGGGGAGCGGACAGTTATTATTATAAAAGTGATAAATGAGAAACTGCATAATACAAAGGAATATAAAACACAGTACATATCAAACTAATATATACAATAAGACAATAATGGTATAAAAGCAAGAAACAGCGAAGATGAACATTTAAGGAGGTTTGACATTTTTGGCATTTAAACAAGAATTATATATTAACACTAGATTATCTAAATATGTCGTAAGAGGTAACCAAAAAAATCTCTATTAACCCTTGGTTTGAAAGAGGAGGCAAAAGCAATGTCAAGTCGATGAAAATGGCAAAGACTATTCCACCAATGTTGGACAGAAAGTTTTATAAGTATTTTCGAGTTGGAAGTAATGTGTTGGAAAGCTAAAGCAAGCATATGGTCAAATAGACCATGTTTGTGGGAAGGGATGATCGAGCGTCTCAGACAGACTCCAAGGAAAAAGAAGAGGAGTGGAATAAGGTGTAGAAATATTAAATATGTGGGAAGTGAAGGACCAAACTTTTCCCCAAAAATTAGAAACCGAGGGACAGAGAAAAAAAAAGGTGCAGAAGGTCAGCATTGGAGGAGCCAAGGTCCAACAGTTTGTATCAGTAGAGTGAGAGAATCTAGCTATAGACGTACGGGTGGGATAAAGTCTATGATGAGGGAAGAGTATAGATTGAGTTAGAGAAGCAGAATGAGAAATTTTAAGAGAGTGGGACCAAAGTTTGTCCCAGAAAGTAATAGGTCATTCACATCCAAGGTCAGATTCCCATGAGAGTTCCAACTTTGATTTAATATGGTCTGGGTTAGGAACTGAGAAGTATTTATATATAAGAGAAGCTTTGAGTAGCAAGAGAAGGATCTTGATAAGAGGATCTTGAACAGAAGGGAGAGGGGAAGAAGGAAGAGAGTAAAAAGCATCAAGAATAGCCGCCATTAGAATAGTGAATTTGTGTAAGAAGGAGTGGGGACAATTAAATGCAACTTGAAACTGAGGAAAGGAGCATGGAGATAGACCATCAAAAAGGTGCTTAACCCAAATTATGCCCCTTGATCTCCAGGATCCCCAAAAGATGGTTCTGCTATAGATAGTAATCAAGGAATTATGCCAAATCGGAGATTCTAAAAAGGATTCTCTAGACATGGACTTTGAATGAGTCAGCAGATTCAATAAGGAACAGGTGTGTTTTAGCAAGGGGAGAGAGGTAAGAGGTAAGAGGATTTGTGGTAGAAAAGGCTAGAACCTCCTTGAAAGAAAAGCATAGTAATAGGGCACGTTCAATGGAAAGCCAAAGAGGAGTGAAAAGGGAAACTTCGGAAAGAAGCCACTTTGAGGCCTGACGAAGACAAAATGATTTATGATAAAGACAAAAATCAGGAAAATTTACACCCCCATTAGATTTTGTCTTTCGAAGAGAAGATAGAGAAATCCTGGCTTTTTTATCTTTCCAGAGACATTTGGAAAGGCGAGAATCAATTTGTTTAAAATAACAGAGAGAAATATCAACAGGAAGCATGGAAAAAGTATAAATCAAAATAGGGGTAATCATCATCTTAATGGAGTATAACCGACCCCACCACGTGAGAGAACCACAGTCATATTTAATTTAATAGAAGAAGCAACTGAGTTGGAGAACCACATACCCAGATACTTGATGGTAGAAGAAAAAGAATGTGGGAGACAAAATTTAGTAAGAGGGAGATTTTCTGTTTTATCTGAATTAATTTTATATCCAGAAACAAGGGAAACAGAGGTGAATTCATGTAACAAGGGGGGGATGGAAGTTTTGGGAGCAGAAATAAAAAGAAGAATGTCGTCCACATATGAGGAGAGTTTTAAGTGACAATCATCATAAGTAAAACCAGATATGGAGTCATTATTACGAATAGAGGACAAAAAAGGTTCAAGAGCAAAGACAAAAAGGAGGGGAGAGAGGGGGCCACCTTGATGAACTCCCAGTTGAAGAGAAAAGGAGGATGAAACTCAACCATTGACTAGAACTGAGGCTCTGGGGGCAGTGTATAGTAGAGAAATGAGAGAAGAAAATTTGGGACCAAATCCATGCCATTTCAGGGATGCGAATAAAAAGGACCAGTCCACTCTGTCAAATATTTTCTCACCATCGACAGAAAGGGCTGCTAAGAAAGAAGAAAGGGAAGAAGCTTTGTTTAAAACATTAAGAAATAGGCAGGAGTTATCCAAGGGTAATCTGACCCTTACAAAACCACATTGCTCCTTGGCAACCAAATGAGGCAAGAGAGGATCTAAATTTAAAGCAAGTGTTTTGGTGAATAGTTTATAATCAACATTAACCAGAGAAATTGGTTGATAATTTTTGCAAAACATAGGATCTCGACCCTCTTTATGAATAAGGCAAAGTATGGCTTCTTGAAAGGTACCTTCCGTTTTATCGAAGAGAGAGAAAAAATGGAAAAGATTTAAAAGTTTGGGAAGTAGTAAATTGGAGAAGTGTAAATAAAATTCAACGGGAAATTATTCCGGGCCTGGAGTTTTCCCTCTCTTTAAAGTGTTGAGGGCAGAGGATAATTAATTGAGAGACAGGTTTACTTCAATATCAGAAAAATTAAGATGAGAATTAGATGGGGTTGGGAGGAGTTAGGGCTGAATGAGTTAGTTAGATGGAAGGGAGTGTGGGGCATAGAGATCTTCATAGAACGATTTAAATTAGTTAAGAATGTCTCGATCTTTATGGAGACGAGAGACATCTGAAGAATAAATAGAGTCAATCAGCATACGATCTTTACAGGTTTTAAGACAATTCGCTAGACGTTTTTCAACTTTATTACGACCACCATAATAACGAGCACTGCTGCGGAGGAGAATGGAAGATGCGTAATCAGTCATAGTTTTATTAAATGCTAACTTGGCATGAATCAAATCTTGTAGGACCAAATCCGCCGGTGATGATGTATAGAATTCATGTTCTAAGGCCTTAATATGCACTAGGGTAGCTTTATGTTGTTGAAGAAAATGTTAATTTGTTTGGGAGACAAAACCCATGATAAAGCCTCTTCGGTGGCTTTAAATGAATTCCTTAATATATAGGGGGAGGAAGTGGGGTTACTATTTAGTTCAAAACATTTATTAGCAAATGTGATGAAAGAGGAAGAAAACAGTGGTTCGAGAAGAAAAGAATTATTGAAGCACCAACTGGAGGACCTGGGAAGTGGAGGAAGCAAGTCAAGGTCAGTAATAATTGGGGCGTGATTGGAGATGATGATAGGCTCAATAGAGGAGGTTAAGAGATTTTGAGTTAAAGATTGGGATAGAAAAATATAATCTAGATGGGAGAGAGAGTTGTGAGGGGGAGAGAAGAAAGAGAAGTCAAGAGTGTCAGGGTAAGAGAGTCTTCAAGAATCAACAAGATGGGTTTGCGAGATAGTGTCAAGAAAGTGTTTGTGAGATTTGTGAGGAGTAAAGCGGACCTGAGATTGACGGTCAAGAAAGGGGTCAACAACTTGGTTACACTCACCTCCTAGTATAAAATAATCGTCTCTATATTGAATACATTTCTGCGTAATCAGAGGCCAAACGTAAGAATCAGGGTGAGTAGGGCCATAAACATTAAAAACAGTCAAGGAAATATTGTTAATTGACAGCTTGGCTAACAACCATCTGCCTTCTGTATCAATTTCTTGCGATATAATTTTACAGTTTAATTTCTTATGACAT
Organism: Lissotriton helveticus; assembly: GCF_964261635.1. NCBI lineage: Eukaryota > Metazoa > Chordata > Amphibia > Caudata > Salamandridae > Lissotriton > Lissotriton helveticus. The sequence continues at coordinate 1,297,070,183 of NC_136063.1, read as the reverse complement.
AGAATTTTAACTCGATTTTTCTTGTTAGAAGTAGGAGAGAATAAAACTGAGCCCACCCAGCCTCTCTTTAGCTTTAATGCCTCAGGTTCTGTAAGGTGTGGCTCTTGTAAGAGAACCAAATCAGGCTTGTATGAGACAAGATGCAATAGTATTCTATGTCTCTTAATTGGGTTAACAAAAACTTTCACATTCCAAGAAATGACTCTGAATGTAAAACCACTGAAAATATATAAAGAACAAAAACTGCAGTAATAAAAGCGATGTATTGAATAAAACAATAAACAAACAAACCATACATAAGTACAACATTAGAGCGAAGGGATAAAATGAAGAGAAAAGGGGAGAAAGAGGTAGAGGATTGAAAAGAAAGAAGAAAAATCTACAAATAAGAAAAAGTAATAAGAGAAGACAGCACATGTCAATCACTGAATACCAATAGAAATATCAAATAGAAGAATAAAGGGATTGACAACTGTAATATAAGCCTGGGCAAAGCACTACGCTACGCTCGCAAAGCTTGCTAAGTTTGGGCTACTTTGCACTACGCGAATTGCACGTAGCACAGTGCAAACACGCGTAGCGTAGAGCAGCGGTCTTTTTTCGCTTGCTCGCGGTCCTAAACTTCAAGATGGCGACCGCAAGCAAGCAAACTGATATCCTGGGGAGACTATTTCCTCATCCGCGATCAGCAACATCAAGTTGCCGATTGCGAGCGTAGAAAATAAATCTCCAGGCGAGCTTCTCAACGCGGAAGGTCAGGTTTCTCATTGAGAGTGATCGCGCATGCTCGCGATGAGAAACTACCAGTCCGCGTTGAGAAAGCTTCCGCTCGAGTAGAAATCTACTCGAGCAGCAGAAAACGACCGCTTGCACTGTGCAAGATGCAGTTTGCACTGATTGCACAGTGCAGACAAGCATCCAGCACTGTGCAATCAGTGCAAACATCATTTTGCACAGTGCACTACGCAGTTCGCGTAGCTACGCGTGGTGCGCATAGTGCGAAGTGCACTTTGCGTAGCTACGCAAACTACGCCCAGGGTTACTGTAATACGTACCTTCAAAGTGGAGACAAAGAGAAATACGAGGAATGGTGCCATATGGGAGAAGACGGCACAACCAACCAGGGAAGGGCACCACAGCGTGGAACCATATGTAATAAATGGGAAACAGACAAAAAAACATATTAAGGCAGATAAAAACGAGCAGAGGTGCAAATAGAGAAATCAAAAAGAAGAGATAACAGTATAATAATACTATACAATACAAATATTAACATTAACCTGTGGAGAGAAAAACGTTAGGTCAAGCCAAGGCAGATAATTCCTGTAATGGAAAAGAGGAAAGTCAAGGTACGGAGGAAGTGGAAGGAAGAGAACCAGAGAATTCCATCGACGAAGGGGAACATGAGTGAATGAATTTCCTCAGTCCTGTTGGTTCCTCAAAAGTAGAAGTTTTGTTCTGGTAGGTAACTTTGAATAAGCATGGATGAAACAATCCATAACGGGCTCCAAGCGTACGTAAAGCTGGGCGAAGATCCAGGAATTATTTCTGCCATTGCTGAGGAGATATCTTGAGAAAGAAATAACGAGCATGACCAGACGAGCTGTTTCTTGTGTTTAGCTGCATTTAAAACCAGGAGTAAGTCTGTAAATTTAAAAAATAAAAAGATTACACCTCTTGGTTTGGAAGGAGCAGATGACGAGGACAGACGGGGACCCAATCTGTGAGCTCATTGGATGCTTAAAGTCGTAGACGCAGGAAGATCAAGAAGCTTTATAAGAAAGTTGTTGAAGAAGGAGATGGGATCACCCCCCTCCCAATTTTCAGGATGACCATATTGGCGCAAGTTGTTGCGCCTATTTCTTTTTCCAAGTCCTACGCTGATCTCCTCAATGAAAGGACCTGCCTCCCCAGGTTAACCAGTTTTGTGGAAACATGTTGTAGGTCATCAACTTGTTGCTCCACTATGGAAATGTGGGAGTCCATAGAAGCCCACTTAGCGTCCATAGTTTGCAAACAAGAGTTGGTCTCTTCAATAAAGGGATGCAGAGCGCGGATTTCCTCAAAGATGATGTCCAGGGACATCCAAGAAACAGGCTTTGGAGGAGAGGGAGGGTCCTGTTTGTGACGTTTGGTAGCAGGAGCTGGGACCTGCGACTAAGTTGAAGAGGGCAACGAAACCTCTGATTTTATAGATTCAGATTGTGCCATAATGCAGGTGTCTTGAGTTGAAGAAACAGGAGGAGGAGAAAGCGACACTTGAGAAGGAGGTGTAGATCTTTTGTTTGTAAGTAATAACTTCTTACTCCCACCCATAAAGCAAGGAAGGAGAACATTTTGTGGGAGTGAAGGAGAACAGCAGCACAAATCAGGACTCAGCCAAGAGTGTATGAAGCGAGTTCAAAAAGCAGCTACGCAAGACATCAAAAAGTGATAATGAATCCTTCTTTAGAATTTTAAAGAAAAGTCTGGTCAGGCAAAAAATGTCAGGAAACCAATATTTAAGAATCAAAAATCAAAAGATGTGCATTATACCTGAAGAAAGGAGCAAGCAAAGTCTCTCAGGTAAAACAAACAAAATGGCGGTCGCAAGGGAGCTGGAGCATTGGAGTGAGGCATTACCTCAGAAGAGTCAGAAAACAGGGTTGAAAATCACATGGTATCACTCAGTGATAATTCCGGTGCATGTAACTCCCCATACCGCAGCTTAAAAAGGCTTAAGAGTTGGGAAATCAGCACGACATTGCCGCAGCGATACGGAGCTCCGTGGCTAGGGGGCCATCTTGTCTAGCGCCGCACGCTCCCCCAAACTGTCCGCACTCATGGTTGTGTAATACTGATATGAAGAGTAGATAGTCCATAGGTGAAGAAAGTAAAGATATATAAAAGCAGAGGTGGGCATGTCATCTACGTTTCAGTCTCAAGTGTAGTCAATCTCCGAAACCATCCTCAGGACAAAATTGATATGGGTGAATTGTAAAAAAAAGTGTCTCCTTTTTATGAACGTTTCTTAGATACCATTTGCCGTGCTTTTGCGAGATTCCTATACTTAAAATGTTGCAATGGTATTCTTCCCTTCGCAGCAGTTTCAAGCTCTTAGTTAGCCAACTCCAAAAACTCTACAGCATGCTGTGTCTGCTCCTATTATAACAAGATTAGAAAAATGTCCTCTCTTTTCGTCCATCATACTCAGCAAGCCTCTCTAAATGGATTATAAAAGCATGCCATAACCTGGGCCTATTAGATCTGTCAAGTGTGTTGACTTTTAAGAAAGGGAAAGACCAAGTTGCTGTATATGCAGTAGTGAAGTATTATCAAGGTGCATCGTATAAACAGACAAGTCTTTTAATGTAATCTTTTTAATCTGTATTACTGTTGCACTTTCCTGCATTTTTACACATGTATTTGCACATTAGTTTTTATCTGTTGCTTCATAGCCACCAGCCATATGGGGTAACCCAATATTGTGCTCCTCTTATGCCTTTGGTTTTATGACATTTTAGCTCTGCATATTTTTTTATTATGCCTTATCCTGATGAATTGCATTTGTTTTATCGTATTGTCTTATTATGTTTTGTGCACTTTAAGGGTTTGTAATAACTGAATAAAGATATAGTGATCATGATGCAACAAAAGGCCCTGCACAACCAATCACTAGTTCAATTACCCATGGCTCTAGATGTTCCCTCCACATGAGATAGTGGCTAATCCATGAAGACCTTCTTGCCAACACCCTACCACAACTCAACCAGCAGGAAAAAGAAGAAAGACAGCAGCACATATCCAGGCTAGAGACACAGTCGAGTTAACCATTTGGATCATCAGAAATCCGTCAGTTGACCTGTTCAGCCTATTCCACCCTGTCAAGTGTGCCTCATTTTCTAAATCATGGCATTTAAAAGATGACCATTATTCCTGAATGCCCATTGGCAGCGCCTCATAGGGTAACACGACAGCTACTCTGTCATTGATTTCTCAGGCTGCCCCTCCTATAGCACCACACAGGGTCAGCTGATGACTAGAGAATGGGGGCAGAACTCTAAGGGCCCGGTCACTGACACATAAGCAGCTATGCACTACATATAGGGAGCCCTCTGGTGCCCTATGGTATAGGAGCAACATATGAGAAACATATTCAGTCTCCTGACCAGATTTGACCTTTGCAACACCTTGCACCACACACCTCTGAATCCACCTTTGTATCGCTCGATGCACAAACACACTCTCTCCCTTTCACAGACACACACACCCACATCTCACCCTGCTAACAGTCCTGTAACCACACCTAGTCCTATCCTCACAGCACACATCTAGTCCAGTGAAGACAGGACTAGGTATGGTGTCAGGATTGCTCAGGAAATAGCAATAGCGTGAGCCACCCATGTGTGGATGGGCGCATGGTGCTCACATCTGATGTTAGTTGCACTGAACGCTGTGTACGAGTTTGACCAGGTGGTAGTTGTTCGTGGCACTGGTGTTACTGCTGGTATTCTCTATGGTAGCTATGGTCACCTACTTTTTTCCAGGGCCTGTGTAGGGTAACAACAAATGGGACCTACATTACTAGATGCTGGGAGACTGTATTTGGTGATGTGTTCTCAGCTCATTGATGGTGCTGTAGGAATGCAGCTAGTGTTTGCATTCCTAGGAATTCTGGGATGCAGAAGAACCATCTCAGATTGCTGGTCCTACATACATTATCAGAACCAGCATTTTGTGGTGATGTTGGCTAAGGCTGGAGGGTCTACACTTGGCATGATTTGCCCTTGGTATGAGTGTCACTTATCATTATGTATCTCTAATAATAGCTCTTGAGGATTGTTAATGTGGCTGACGTGTGCCTAGGAAGTTGGTGCTGAAATGCCAAAGGAATTTACATTAACTTTCACATATCTGGTTGGGTTTTAAATTGTATAACATTTTATTTTGAAAGTTTTAAATAACGCAGTCATGAACCTTGTGGGTATCATAGCACTTTACAATTGTTCAGAGAATAGAGGCAAATAACATCAGTGATATCAAAGTCAATAGAATTACAGGATAAGGCATCACCCAGATAAGGGAGGGTGCAATACAATTTCAGGACCTCTAATTCAAAAATGAAGCACGGAGAGCAGTAGTGATGGGGGAAATTGACGTGTCCAAAAAGGTGCGAATTGAGGAGATCTAAGGATCTAGCACAAAAATGTGTTCATAAGTAGTACTTTAATGCCTGCTCGGAGTGGACAAGTTCTGGATCCACCATCTGTTCCTCTCCCTCACCCCGTACTGGAGCCTGTAAGCCCTTTTTTTTAGGGCTGATGCCGTACCAAAGAAAAAGTTTGTAATAGCATTCCCCTTCCCAGGATCCTTAAAGCCCGTTTTTGCCCCCTTAGCACTTGCAGCTGCACCCACAGTGCCCTTCTCTCCCTTTTTCTTGCTTACCTCAGTGCTCTCACCTTTTAAAGCAGTGTTTGGGTGAGCTTGGGGTGTTTTTGCACTGATCGGGCCTTTTCCTCCCTTAGTAGCGCTTGTCTCCGCTTTTTCCTGTGGTGATAGACACATCTGTGTCTCTGGAGCTTTTCCCCGAGCTCCACGAGTCGTCTTTGGAGCCATTCTCACTGCTTGTTGCAATTGGGAGCGGTATCCCGCCGCGTACCACCCGGGCCGTGTAGCCGGGTCCGCCCACGCTCCTCAGCACTCGGTGCACTTCCTGGCTGGATTCGAGCCGCTCCGGAGCTCCACCAGCACCAGACGCACCGCAGCCGAGGCCGCCACCAGCAGCTCCTCGACTACGGCAAGAAATCCGGCATCAGCGAGATCCCAGCCAGGGGGCATCTGCAGGTAAACGTGCCGCTTTTACCGCGGGTCAGCACAGTTTAACCCACAAATTAATATCGAGCCGCGAGGAGAGATCTCCGAGCCGGCTATTCACGCGCCATCTTGCTTCTGCTATCCAGCGCTCTCAGAAAGGTGCGAATTGAAGAGATCTAAGGATCTAGCACAAAAATGTGTTCATAAGTAGTACTTTAACTCCTTTCTTGAAAGATGCAGTTGAGGGATTTAGTCTAATTTCAGAGGGCAAGCCATTCCAAATTATTGTGACAATCCGAGAGAATCGTAGTTGTGAGTTGTTCCTTTAAAGAATCTGAGGTTTCAGAAGTAAGCTGGTCGAGCTTCTGGAGGATCTGCATCCACCAGAAAGTTCGAGCTACTGAGCGAGATATCTCGGGGTATTGAAGTGAATGGCTTTATGGGTCTTATAGGCAATTTCTAGGTGGATTAAATCAAATCGGAGTGATGTGGCTGTTACTTTTTGATCATGTGATGAGCCATAGAGGAGCCATTTTGGATCTGGGCAGGTTGCAAAGGGTTGCACTTAGTCATAGTACAACCTGGGAATCACTAGGGCTTGCGCTGGCACGTTGATAAAGATCAATTTCAAAATGGTCAGGCGCTTTCAGTAGATGTTTCCTAAGTTAAATTTGCCCGGTGTAAAACGCCTCTAATACCATACGAAGTTATTCAATAAAGAGGCAGGCGCTGGAGACAGGAAGACAGGAAACAAGTTTATTCCGTCGGAGTAGAACACATCAGATCAGACAACAAGGTATCGTCTCGAGGTGCTCTCTCAACCTCTCTGAGACCTGGTCTTTTATCCCCTGGGTTAAGACATGTGAACGCTCTTTATTACAACAAGGGCATTTTGAAGTATGAGAACGACATCCCCGGCACCCCCCCAGTTCCGGCCCATTCCAACACATGACAACAGTAGAAGCCCTTTCCCCTCATATGATTGGGAGGGGGTTATCACGCAGCTGAGTGTTCTGCCGATTCCTTTGGAATGTGTGCGCCTGATCGAATCTCAGGGGGTGGGGACGTCATGATCAATAGTGGTCTCTTTCAGGAGAGGCGAGTGCATACAGTAGTGGGCAATAAACTGTACCCTCGGGCTAAGGGATGACCAGCGGTTTGTACAGGCAGTCGGGCTCAGAGGAAGGGGTCATCAAAGGAGGGGTATTCATGGACGGAAAGGAGGTGTTGGTCAGGCGCGGGGTGTGATTCCCTGAGACAGAGTCATGGGGGGGGGTTCATGACTTGTGCATGTGAGCGTGGGGGCAGCCAGGAGGCGCGGGGAAGGCTTGCAAGGTTCAGGGAAGTGTGCTGACGGGCGATCGTATGTTCATACGTAAATCGGCAAGATGGCGTAGATGATGTTTAGTACACAAACTAAAATTCCACAGTCCTCCCTTTAACATGTCTCGCCAGCTTGTCAGTTCGGATCGATCCCCATGAGACCACGCACCTCTATCTCGTATAGGGGACTCATGTGCTCAGGTTTAAAGTTCAAAGTCTTTGGGCACATACAGTTGGAAATGAGTGCACATAAAGGTGGTAAACATTGAATACCTAGGCAACACCCACACAGTATCATGATTGGTATCAATAAAAACGTGAACAATCTCCATCCCCAGTTCTTCAAAGTGTCCCAGAACCAGCCTCCAAGCGACCATCCTTCCTGCTCCTGGTGAACCTCAGAGGACAGTCTGTGGAGGTGTTCGATTGCTTTGTAGACTGAAGGTGAGTTATCTGGCATGTAGGTGCAACAGCTGGAGCCGATGATGCGGCATGCTCCTCCGCGGTCGGCCAGAACCACATCTAGAACAAGACGGTTTTGAAGAGCCACCAGGCGGATGGCCTGAAGCTCAGCCGTGTTGTTGGCGAGGATGCCAGCGGTGATGTTAATGGTTGTTTCTAATGCCCGAGTCAGGTGTCGGATAGCGCGGCTATTTGCCATTGGTCCCCACAGAGGAACAAGTCCCTTTGCTGCATCCAGGAACTGTGCTCCGGTGGAGTCGGCTTGTTCAACATCTCCGGCGCGCTTTTGCCGGTGGTGGTTGGCTGAGGCCACATACGTGGGAGGAAGAATGAAGGCGATGTAGCACGTACCCCTCCAGCCTCTTGGGAGCCAAGTGTAAGCTTTGGTGCCACAAACAAAGTACATATTCGGGGAAGCAACAAAGGAGGGGGGGTCAGCTGAGACCAATGTTTTGGTGATGCGACAAGAACTGTGACCCACCAGCTGCGTTCCTTGTCCTTCGAGGCATACGAGTCCTGTGACATTGATGACAGACAGGGCCACGGTCAGGGTGGCAGCCGTTTGTTTCCGCAGGTGGGAGAAGGTGGGTCTGGCTGGATTGTGGAGCACTTGCATTTCGACCCTTTCTTTGGCAGGGATGTTCGTGAGGAAGGTTGAACCTGAAATTGCAGGACAAAAGGGAGCAGACGTCCTTCCTGTTTTGTTCAGCCAGAACCCATAGTAGAAGTGTGACACTGTTTGACCAGAAGCGGCGTTGTCCTTGTGGCTTTCCTGCATGAGGATCAACCAGGCGAGGCAGGAGCCGTGAACTGAGAAAGGAGAAGGGATGAAGGGGATGGAGTGTCCGGTAGCATGTGGGAGCAACCCACAGATCCAGCAGTTCGTGGCATTTGCAGCAAGGTTGTGCTGGTGCAACAGTTGTACGAAGGAATTGTTCCAGAACTCCCTACGCCTTTCTCGGAGCTGAGGTGAAAGGGTGATCAGGTGGTGCTCTTTCATGGTGGTTGGCTGGACAGTGGTTGGCAACATCTGGTGAGCGGGTGTGCTTTCCTCCAAGATCCAGAAGGAAGTCATGAGGAGGAGGCAAAAGAGGAAGACAATGAAGAAAGCGATTGTCTTTGATTTGTGCAAATTGTCAGTCTTTGGGTTCCTACAGTGGGTATTTCCTGTTGCTTCCGACGTCTTCTTATCTGGCGCTTCCATCATCTTCTTATCTGGCGCTTCCATCATCTTCATCTTCAAGGTGCTCGGTAGTGGGCAGAACCACAGACTTTGTTTAGCTTCTCTCCGGGTAACCCTTGGTTGCTTTGGGTCACCGTTCTGAGATTTTTAACTTAGTCAGTGGCCTACTTAGCCGAAGCTCCCTCCTTTCGACGCAGGAAATACCCTTCTCGAGATGGCACAGTGGGATCAGAGTGTTTTGCAAGTTCAAGTGCCTCGGTATCAGGATAGCAGTTCAGTGATGGTCGGTCTTTGTTCAGGAGCTCTTCTTGGGTGCTGACGTTGTCTGTCGTGGCCAGGGTCGAGGAAACCTTTTTGCAGTGGTGGGCGTGCAGCCAGTGCTTCTTCCCCTCCACTCGAAGAGCCGTCCGAGTGGTGATCAGTACTTGCCAGGGGCCCGTCCACCGGGGTTCCAGACTCTTCGTTCGTTGAAAGTTCCGGACTAGGACATAGTCCCCCGGTTGGATATCCTGACCGGGACCCCTGGAAGCATCGGGGATGGCCTGCTGCACCTGTTGATGAATGACAGACAATGTTTTAGTTAACTTGTATAAATAATCTGACAGCAGGACGTCGGGGACGTCGTGAATGGAGGTCGGTGTGGGGGCAGTCCAGAGGTTCATAGGCCGCCCAAACACAACTTCGTAGGGGGTCAAGTGGTGCTTAGTGGGAGTGGAGCGCATCGATAGTAATGCCAGTGGAAGGGCATCTGGCCACTTAAGTCCTGTGGTGGCCACTATTTTTGACAGTTTCAGTTTCAGTGTAGCGTTGTGTCGTTCAACCAGGCCAGCGGATTGGGGGTGGAAGACCGCATGGAACCTTTGTTTTACCCCCAACCTCTTCAGGATTAGTTGGATAACTTCAGCTATGAAGTGGGGGCCATTGTCGCTCCACAAAATTCGACAAAGGCCGTAGCGAGGGATAAACTCTTTCAGTAGTACTTTGGCAGTAGTCATGGCAGTGTTATCACGGGTCGGATAGGCTTCCACCCATTTGCTGAAGGCACATACAATGACCAATACGTACTTCAAGCCTTGGCACCTCTCTAATTGGATGTAATCCATCTGGAGGACCTCAAAGGGGTGGCCGGGGATCCCAAACCCTCCCCGGGGTACCACAGTTCCTTTCCCGGGGTTGTGTTGTAGGCAGATAATGCACTGCTGGACCAGGCGTTTGGCTGAGTCGGGGATCTTGTTGTTGTGCCAGACTCTGGAGATGAGTTCAATCATGGGGGCAGAACCTATGTGTGCATGGGAGTGTGCCATGGTCAGTATGGGGATCAAGTATGCATCAGGCAGCAACCATTTGTTCGTGTCTTTTGTCCGCCAGCAGTCCTCATCGTCCCTTAGACCCACCCGTGCCCACTCAGTCAGTTCGTGTGGTGTGCTGGCCGATTGGATGTCCCTGATTGTTTCCTTAGCGTCGGTCCATTTTTCTGCTTGTGACCTGGTCACATACATGCGTGTCGTTGTCCTATTCTCAGCTGTGGTTCGGGCAGTGGTGTCGGCCAGTGCGTTTCCCTGTCCAACTAGGTCTGTCACCTTCTTGTGTGCTTGGCATTTGATCACTGCTAATCGTTTGGGGAGGAGAACTGCTTCAATCAGGGCGGAGACTAAATCTCCGTGAAGGATGGCCGTACCGTGGGACGTCAGGAATCCCCTTTCCCTCCATAGGAGCCCAAAATGATGAACCACCCCGAAGGCGTACTGGCTGTCCGTGTAAATGTTTGCCGTGGTTCCTGCTGCTATGATACATGCTCGTGTGAGGGCAATTAGCTCTGCTGCCTGTGCGGATCGTTGTGTGATGCGAGCTGTTTCAACAACTGTTCGAGCTGTCGTCACCGCATAGGCAGCAGAGGTGGTGCCGTCTGGGAGTTTGATACAAGAGCCATCTACCCATAGTTCTCCATCAGGATCTGTGAAAGCAATGTCTCGGAGGTCAATTCTACTCCTGGTCTGTTCGTCCGTGAGGGTCACACAGTCGTGTATAGGGGGCACATCGGGGTCATTTTCGGGCAAGGGTAACAGTGTAGCAGGGTTCAATGTCGTGCATCTCTTCAGGGTGATGTGGGGTGCAAGTAGAGTCAATTCATACCCTGTTAGTCGTGCGCTAGTCAGGTGTTGAGTCTTAGTCTGGTTCAAAAGGGTGTCAACTGCATGGGGCACTAATACCGTGAGGGAGTTTGAAAGCACAATTCCCTCACTCTGGCGGATAGAGACAGCAGCAGCGTCTACTGCTCGAAGGCAGGCAGGTAGAGCTCTGGCGACTGGATCAAGAATGGCAGAGAAGTAGGCACAAGGGCGTTGTTTGGCGCCGATGGGCTGAGTTAGAACAGACAATGCGCATCCCTCCCTTTCGTGAGTGAAGAGGGAGAAGGGCTTGGAGTAATCTGGTGTTCCTAGAACGGGTGCCGAGCAAAGGGCATCCCGCAACTCCTTAAAGGATGCTTGGCATTCGGGAGTCCACGGGAGTGGGAACGGAACATCTTTGGCCAACAGGGAAAGTAGGGGTTTTATAATGAGACTGAAATTTGGTAACCATTGTCGGCAGAAAGAAGTAAGGCCCACTAATGAACGGACTTGCTTTTGTGTTTTTGGAATGGGGGTGTCTAGGATGGTTTGGATTCGGTCGGGCGTAAGTTTCCTCCCTTCTTTGGACAGGAGATGGCCTAGGTATGTTACTTGGGGCTGGCAGAACTGCAGTTTCTTTTTGGAGACTTTGTGGCCATTCTCCGCAAGAAAGTGCAAGAGTTGGATAGTGGCTGTGATTGCAAGTGGAGTGGTGTCGGCCGCCAAAAGGATATCGTCAACATATTGGATCAACACCACTCCATCTGGTAGCTGGACGGCGTCCAGCTGTCTTTTGAGGGCCTGGCTGTAAATGCTGGGACTTTCAGTGTAGCCCTGGGGAGCTCTACAAAATCGGTATGAACGGTTTTTAAAGTGAAGCCGAAGAGATAACGGCTGTCTGGATGGATGGGGATAGAGAAAAATGCATTTTTAAGATCAATAACGGTGAAGGTGGTGGCAGTGGACGGGATGAGAGTCAGGATGGTGGCGATGTCTGAGACTACGGGGTACTGTGGTACCACCACTTTGTTGACTTCTCGCAGGTCGATGATGAAGCGGTACGCTTTCTCATCTCCCTCACCTTGCTTTTTAACAATGGGTAGGATAGGGCTATTGCAGAGATTACTAACCACTTCCTCTACCACTCCTGCATCTACCAAGGACTGAATAATCGCTACCAATGCCTTCTCGCCTTCGGGCGATATCCGGTACTGTGGGAGTTTCGGGAGTATTGCATCTGGTCGAACAGTTATGTGTACAGGATCGATCATCATTCGTCCTACATCTGAGTCGTTTCTGGCCCATAGGTACAGGGGTAGGGTATCGAGCAAGGATAGGTCAGCATCTGTTATGGCGTACATATGTCGTGCGGGGTAGGGTCTGGACATGCTCGGGTTGTCGTACAGGATGACTCGGACTCCATCCGGGGAACACCTAATAGTAGCTTGGAAATGTTTCAGTAAATCAATACCCATAATGGCGTCAGGGGAGTTGGAGGAGAGCAGAAATGTTGTGTCAGTGGGATTGTTTCCTAGGTCAAAGGAGATAGGTACAGACAGGGGATTAGTGGAGGGCGTTCCATCGAAACCTATCGAGGTAATGTGTGAGCCAGACAAGGGTGCCTTTGGAATCAGTCGTTTTGATAATACACTACGTGTCGCTCCAGTGTCTACCAAAAATGGAGACTTTGTACCCAGGACCTTAGCAGTGACGTAAGGACCTTGCTGGTCAACACAGAGCTCGACTGGATCCCTCCCTTGCCCCTGGCAGTCCTATGCAGAGTCGTGAGCATTGTTGCAGTCGGACTGTTGGCACTGATTCTGTCGGGGGCGGTCAAATGTGTTTGGTCTGCCAGATCGGTCATTGGTGGTGTCGCGGGACTGCCCTCGTCCCTGCCCTCCAGTTTTGGAGCCATTTGTCATGTCCCTTGTTTCTTTATTTTTAATCATTTCCCGAAGGGCCAGGCATTGAGACTTCCAATGCCCAAATTCTTTGCAAAATGCACACTGGTTCTCATCGAGGTCGGTTCGTGGAGCGCCAGGTGTGGGGTTGCGGTCTCTAGGGGCCGAATTCCTAGGGGCATTCGACTGGTAGTTTCCCCTATATCGTTCCCTTCCTGTAGTCACTTCATGCAATTGAGCAATCATCACTCGTTCCTTTAAGTCCTTTTTCTTTTTCTCATTCGCCCTCTCGTTCTCGTTCTTTTGGTGTTCATAATACTGAGGCATCTGAAGGATAGCTGCAGGTTTGGAGGCTCCCCAACTACTCTCACTCGTCTGTAACTTTTGGGAGACCTCTTGCGATAGCCCTTTTACGTAGTTTTGCACGAATAGGTGTTGTCCGGTTGCGGTGGTCATGTCTTGGCCACTGTAGTCGGAGAACACTGTTTCAAATCGGGAGAAATATTCTGATACATCTTCCTGAGGTTTGTGACGACAAGCCGTGACTACCGACCAGTCTACCTTCTTTTCTGGGATCAACGTCTTTAGCTTCTGTACTATTTTGTCGGGGAGTTCCAGTATGTCTTTTACAGGTTTCTTTCCGGGCTCTCGCTGCCTATCTAGGTCATCGAGTTGTTTCCAGGTGTGTCCGAACAGGTCTGTGTGGTCGGCTTTCCGGATTTGCTTCCACACATCAGCCGGCAGACACAACCCGAAAAACAAATCAATGTCCGATAGAGTCATTATGGTTGAGCCAAAGGCTGTGCCTAGTTCTGTATAAAATGCTGTAGGGTTCTTTCGTAGATCGGGCAGGGTTTGCCTAAAAGTTAAAATATCTTGCCGATCCCATGGTTGGTAAACCCAGTTGTACACAACCCTCCCTTTTGCATCTGCGTGGTTGATATAATCGTTTGTTCCCTGACCTCTTGGGGGAACCCAATAGGGGGCGGCTTCTCTGATAGGCATCATCGTGTTGGCTGCTTCTAATGAGGACTCAATCGTCTCAGGGACTGTGATCTTGACCTCTGGTTTCTGTTCCGCGAGGTGGCGGAAGACCTCAAGCGTTTGCATGAAGAGGTCCGTCACATCGCTCTCAGTTCCATCTCCAACATCGACCCTTCTATATAGAGCCGTCAATTTAGCAGGACCTTTATTCTGGTACCTATCCTCATACGCGTTCAGGGTGTGGTAGCTGAACCGTAAAATGAAATGCCGTCTGTGACTACCGGCATGTGAATTGTGCATATTCATCGTATATTCTTCGCTCTCCTTCCGTTCTACCAATGTTTTTGCTATCTTGTCGATTCCATCCCGCTCATCTTTGCTCAACCTATTTGGTCTGGCTGTTAGGTGCCTGCTAGTCTCATGTTCATCTGCTGTTGTTACCAATGCGGCTGGTGCGAAGGCCGTAAGAGCCGGGGCACTAGCGCTAGGGTCACCCACACCTGCACTTTGAACTGGTGAGTGTTGTGCTAGAGGCTGGCTGGGAGCATAAGGAGGAGGCATGTAGATAATTGGAGGACCGAGCAGTAACTCGTCATTTGCCCGCTGTTTGGAGGGCATCTCCGGGTAGAGCGCAGAGGTGGTCCTGACAGGGCATTGGCCTGCCAGTCCTGATTCTTGCGTTTGTTTAACTTCCTTTCTTCTTCTTATTTCTTCATCTAGTTCTTTTGCGGCCAGATGGGCTGCTTTTCGTGCCTCTTTCACTATTTTTGCTTCTTCTCTTTTCCTTCGATGTTCTGCTTCTTTGCGCCACATGCCAATACTATCGAGCATAGTGGGCGTTGCCTTGTTTATTTTTACAGCTGCTTCTAGAGTTTTTATTTTATTTTCATCAAAAGAACCTATCAGTGGCCACTGACTTTCAGGATCCTTTTTTGTATATTTATGCCATAACTTACTATAAGCTATAGCGACTAGTCCTTGCTTAGTAAACATGTCCTTATTAGGGGTGCCTTCCAGTGGAGCTGGATGGTTCATCTCTAATAAGCGGTCCGGGTTGACCCAACTATTAACCAATGGGGAGAAGATAGGCATGACGGATTACAATGGGGGGCAAAAGCCTGCACTACCTATCTTTTCACTATTTGCAAAGACTGGACAGAATATTCTATTCTACGCTATTTGTAAACAGAGAATACCTCCAGAAAGAACCAATTCCAAACAGTCAATGTTTGGACAAACAATCAATCAATGAGGAATGAAATAGGCACGACGTGTTAAAGGCTTGCGTTGCCTACCCTTCACTATCTGCAAAGGGAGAGAGAATATTCCTATTCTTCCCCGTTTGTAGGCAGAGAAGATCCTTAAGAGAACCAACTTCGAACAATTCAATGCTCGATTCAATCAATCAATCAATGAGGAGAAAAATAGGCACGACGTGTTAAAGGCTTGCGTTGCCTACCCTTCACTATCTGCAAAGACTAAACAGAGTATGGCGATTCTGTACTTGTTTGCAAATAGAGAATTTCTCAGAACAGTCAATAAGTAATACTAGTATTTTCAAACAATCAATCAATCAATTTCGCAATTTGTCGTGTGTCACGACCTTACCCGGACCGCATGGACAGTTTCTCGTCTTCCGCTTCCAGCGCCCGATTGTCCTCTATTCTCTTGTTGCTATCGCGGCACTCCTGTTGGTTCCCAGTCAGGACCGTAGATCACTCGGGAGAGGTCAGCTCGGAATCAGTGAAGTTCAGATGATCGGCTGTCAGACGAGGGTCTATCGGACAGGAGCTCTCCCGATCGTTGCAGTTGTTCACTCTGTCGTCGGGACCTCTCCCACTGGATCCACGTGTCGCTGATGGGCCCCATGTTGGGCGCCAATTGATAAAGATCAATTTCAAAATGGTCAGGCGCTTTCAGTAGATGTTTCCTAAGTTAAATTTGCCCGGCGTAAAACGCCTCTAATACCATACGAAGTTATTCAATAAAGAGGCAGGCGCTGGATACAGGAAGACAGGAAACAAGTTTATTCCGTCAGAGTAGAACACATCAGATCAGACAACAAGGTATCGTCTCGAGGTGCTCTCTCAACCTCTCTGAGACCTGGTCTTTTATCCCCTGGGTTAAGACATGTGAACGCTCTTTATTACAACAAGGGCATTGTGAAGTATGAGAACGACATCCCCGGCACCCCACCAGTTCCGGCCCATTCCAACACATTACAGAAAAGGGGGTGGTGATGAACAGAGTGTCTGAATTAAGCAGACCACTCTTACCCACTCCAAAGATCAGGGCTTGATCCATCCCCGTTATTTATCTCACTGCCCCATCCCAGCTCAGAACCTGGCTATATGCAAATTAGTCTGTCCCTGGCCCAGTGCATCATGGGAACAGGGCAGACCAAACTACCAAGCCAATTCTTCACCAGAAAGGAGACAAGCTACCGGGGACCGGTTTCTGGCATTTCAGCCTCTTCGGCCCGGCTTGCTTGAATCCTGATGGAGCAGTGAGAAAGGGACTCATGTCTGAGTATACCCTGCCACACCTATAGTGGCCAAAAACGATACAGAAAAGGGGGTGGTGATGAACAGAGTGTCTGAATTAAGCAGACCACTCTTACCCAGTCCAAAGATCAGGGCTTGATCCATCACCGTTATTTATCTCACTGCCCCATCCCAGCTCAGAACCTGGCTATATGCAAATTAGTCTGTCCCTGGCCCAGTGCATCATGGGAACAGGGCAGACCAAACTACCAAGCCAATTCTTCACCAGAAAGGAGACAAGCTACCGGGGACCGGTTTCTGGCATTTCAGCCTCTTCGGCCCGGCTTGCTTGAATCCTGATGGAGCAGTGAGAAAGGGACTCATGTCTGAGTATACCCTGCCACACCTATAGTGGCCAAAAACGATACAGAAAAGGGGGTGGTGATGAACAGAGTGTCTGAATTAAGCAGACCACTCTTACCCAGTCCAAAGATCAGGGCTTGATCCATCACCGTTATTTATCTCACTGCCCCATCCCAGCTCAGAACCTGGCTATATGCAAATTAGTCTGTCCCTGGCCCAGTGCATCATGGGAACAGGGCAGACCAAACTACCAAGCCAATTCTTCACCAGAAAGGAGACAAGCTACCGGGGACCGGTTTCTGGCATTTCAGCCTCTTCGGCCCGGCTTGCTTGAATCCTGATGGAGCAGTGAGAAAGGGACTCATGTCTGAGTATACCCTGCCACACCTATAGTGGCCAAAAACGATACAGAAAAGGGGGTGGTGATGAACAGAGTGTCTGAATTAAGCAGACCACTCTTACCCAGTCCAAAGATCAGGGCTTGATCCATCACCGTTATTTATCTCACTGCCCCATCCCAGCTCAGAACCTGGCTATATGCAAATTAGTCTGTCCCTGGCCCAGTGCATCATGGGAACAGGGCAGACCAAACTACCAAGCCAATTCTTCACCAGAAAGGAGACAAGCTACCGGGGACCGGTTTCTGGCATTTCAGCCTCTTCGGCCCGGCTTGCTTGAATCCTGATGGAGCAGTGAGAAAGGGACTCATGTCTGAGTATACCCTGCCACACCTATAGTGGCCAAAAACGATACAGAAAAGGGGGTGGTGATGAACAGAGTGTCTGAATTAAGCAGACCACTCTTACCCAGTCCAAAGATCAGGGCTTGATCCATCACCGTTATTTATCTCACTGCCCCATCCCAGCTCAGAACCTGGCTATATGCAAATTAGTCTGTCCCTGGCCCAGTGCATCATGGGAACAGGGCAGACCAAACTACCAAGCCAATTCTTCACCAGAAAGGAGACAAGCTACCGGGGACCGGTTTCTGGCATTTCAGCCTCTTCGGCCCGGCTTGCTTGAATCCTGATGGAGCAGTGAGAAAGGGACTCATGTCTGAGTATACCCTGCCACACCTATAGTGGCCAAAAACAATACAGAAAAGGGGGTGGTGATGAACAGAGTGTCTGAATTAAGCAGACCACTCTTACCCAGTCCAAAGATCAGGGCTTGATCCATCACCGTTATTTATCTCACTGCCCCATCCCAGCTCAGAACCTGGCTATATGCAAATTAGTCTGTCCCTGGCCCAGTGCATCATGGGAACAGGGCAGACCAAACTACCAAGCCAATTCTTCACCAGAAAGGAGACAAGCTACCGGGGACCGGTTTCTGGCATTTCAGCCTCTTCGGCCCGGCTTGCTTGAATCCTGATGGAGCAGTGAGAAAGGGACTCATGTCTGAGTATACCCTGCCACACCTATAGTGGCCAAAAACGATACAGAAAAGGGGGTGGTGATGAACAGAGTGTCTGAATTAAGCAGACCACTCTTACCCAGTCCAAAGATCAGGGCTTGATCCATCACCGTTATTTATCTCACTGCCCCATCCCAGCTCAGAACCTGGCTGTATGCAAATTAGTCTGTCCCTGGCCCAGTGCATCATGGGAACAGGGCAGACCAAACTACCAAGCCAATTCTTCACCAGAAAGGAGACAAGCTACCGGGGACCGGTTTCTGGCATTTCAGCCTCTTCGGCCCGGCTTGCTTGAATCCTGATGGAGCAGTGAGAAAGGGACTCATGTCTGAGTATACCCTGCCACACCTATAGTGGCCAAAAACGATACAGAAAAGGGGGTGGTGATGAACAGAGTGTCTGAATTAAGCAGACCACTCTTACCCAGTCCAAAGATCAGGGCTTGATCCATCACCGTTATTTATCTCACTGCCCCATCCCAGCTCAGAACCTGGCTATATGCAAATTAGTCTGTCCCTGGCCCAGTGCATCATGGGAACAGGGCAGACCAAACTACCAAGCCAATTCTTCACCAGAAAGGAGACAAGCTACCGGGGACCGGTTTCTGGCATTTCAGCCTCTTCGGCCCGGCTTGCTTGAATCCTGATGGAGCAGTGAGAAAGGGACTCATGTCTGAGTATACCCTGCCACACCTATAGTGGCCAAAAACGATACAGAAAAGGGGGTGGTGATGAACAGAGTGTCTGAATTAAGCAGACCACTCTTACCCAGTCCAAAGATCAGGGCTTGATCCATCACCGTTATTTATCTCACTGCCCCATCCCAGCTCAGAACCTGGCTATATGCAAATTAGTCTGTCCCTGGCCCAGTGCATCATGGGAACAGGGCAGACCAAACTACCAAGCCAATTCTTCACCAGAAAGGAGACAAGCTACCGGGGACCGGTTTCTGGCATTTCAGCCTCTTCGGCCCGGCTTGCTTGAATCCTGATGGAGCAGTGAGAAAGGGACTCATGTCTGAGTATACCCTGCCACACCTAGGGTGGCCAAAAACGATACAGAAAAGGGGGTGGTGATGAACAGAGTGTCTGAATTAAGCAGACCACTCTTACCCAGTCCAAAGATCAGGGCTTGATCCATCACCGTTATTTATCTCACTGCCCCATCCCAGCTCAGAACCTGGCTATATGCAAATTAGTCTGTCCCTGGCCCAGTGCATCATGGGAACAGGGCAGACCAAACTACCAAGCCAATTCTTCACCAGAAAGGAGACAAGCTACCGGGGACCGGTTTCTGGCATTTCAGCCTCTTCGGCCCGGCTTGCTTGAATCCTGATGGAGCAGTGAGAAAGGGACTCATGTCTGAGTATACTCTGCCACACCTATAGTGGCCAAAAACGATACAGAAAAGGGGGTGGTGATGAACAGAGTGTCTGAATTAAGCAGACCACTCTCACCCAGTCCAAAGATCAGGGCTTGATCCATCACCGTTATTTATCTCACTGCCCCATCCCAGCTCAGAACCTGGCTATATGCAAATTAGTCTGTCCCTGGCCCAGTGCATCATGGGAACAGGGCAGACCAAACTACCAAGCCAATTCTTCACCAGAAAGGAGACAAGCTACCGGGGACCGGTTTCTGGCATTTCAGCCTCTTCGGCCCGGCTTGCTTGAATCCTGATGGAGCAGTGAGAAAGGGACTCATGTCTGAGTATACCCTGCCACACCTATAGTGGCCAAAAACGATACAGAAAAGGGGGTGGTGATGAACAGAGTGTCTGAATTAAGCAGACCACTCTTACCCAGTCCAAAGATCAGGGCTTGATCCATCACCGTTATTTATCTCACTGCCCCATCCCAGCTCAGAACCTGGCTATATGCAAATTAGTCTGTCCCTGGCCCAGTGCATCATGGGAACAGGGCAGACCAAACTACCAAGCCAATTCTTCACCAGAAAGGAGACAAGCTACCGGGGACCGGTTTCTGGCATTTCAGCCTCTTCGGCCCGGCTTGCTTGAATCCTGATGGAGCAGTGAGAAAGGGACTCATGTCTGAGTATACCCTGCCACACCTATAGTGGCCAAAAACGATACAGAAAAGGGGGTGGTGATGAACAGAGTGTCTGAATTAAGCAGACCACTCTTACCCAGTCCAAAGATCAGGGCTTGATCCATCACCGTTATTTATCTCACTGCCCCATCCCAGCTCAGAACCTGGCTATATGCAATTTAGTCTGTCCCTGGCCCAGTGCATCATGGGAACAGGGCAGACCAAACTACCAAGCCAATTCTTCACCAGAAAGGAGACAAGCTACCGGGGACCGGTTTCTGGCATTTCAGCCTCTTCGGCCCGGCTTGCTTAAATCCTGATGGAGCAGTGAGAAAGGGACTCATGTCTGAGTATACCCTGCCACACCTATAGTGGCCAAAAACGATACAGAAAAGGGGGTGGTGATGAACAGAGTGTCTGAATTAAGCAGACCACTCTTACCCAGTCCAAAGATCAGGGCTTGATCCATCACCGTTATTTATCTCACTGCCCCATCCCAGCTCAGAACCTGGCTATATGCAAATTAGTCTGTCCCTGGCCCAGTGCATCATGGGAACAGGGCAGACCAAACTACCAAGCCAATTCTTCACCAGAAAGGAGACAAGCTACCGGGGACCGGTTTCTGGCATTTCAGCCTCTTCGGCCCGGCTTGCTTGAATCCTGATGGAGCAGTGAGAAAGGGACTCATGTCTGAGTATACCCTGCCACACCTATAGTGGCCAAAAACGATACAGAAAAGGGGGTGGTGATGAACAGAGTGTCTGAATTAAGCAGACCACTCTTACCTAGTCCAAAGATCAGGGCTTGATCCATCACCGTTATTTATCTCACTGCCCCATCCCAGCTCAGAACCTGGCTATATGCAAATTAGTCTGTCCCTGGCCCAGTGCATCATGGGAACAGGGCAGACCAAACTACCAAGCCAATTCTTCACCAGAAAGGAGACAAGCTACCGGGGACCGGTTTCTGGCATTTCAGCCTCTTCGGCCCGGCTTGCTTGAATCCTGATGGAGCAGTGAGAAAGGGACTCATGTCTGAGTATACCCTGCCACACCTATAGTGGCCAAAAACGATACAGAAAAGGGGGTGGTGATGAACAGAGTGTCTGAATTAAGCAGACCACTCTTACCCAGTCCAAAGATCAGGGCTTGATCCATCACCGTTATTTATCTCACTGCCCCATCCCAGCTCAGAACCTGGCTATATGCAAATTAGTCTGTCCCTGGCCCAGTGCATCATGGGAACAGGGCAGACCAAACTACCAAGCCAATTCTTCACCAGAAAGGAGACAAGCTACCGGGGACCGGTTTCTGGCATTTCAGCCTCTTCGGCCCGGCTTGCTTGAATCCTGATGGAGCAGTGAGAAAGGGACTCATGTCTGAGTATACCCTGCCACACCTATAGTGGCCAAAAACGATACAGAAAAGGGGGTGGTGATGAACAGAGTGTCTGAATTAAGCAGACCACTCTCACCCAGTCCAAAGATCAGGGCTTGATCCATCACCGTTATTTATCTCACTGCCCCATCCCAGCTCAGAACCTGGCTATATGCAAATTAGTCTGTCCCTGGCCCAGTGCATCATGGGAACAGGGCAGACCAAACTACCAAGCCAATTCTTCACCAGAAAGGAGACAAGCTACCGGGGACCGGTTTCTGGCATTTCAGCCTCTTCGGCCCGGCTTGCTTGAATCCTGATGGAGCAGTGAGAAAGGGACTCATGTCTGAGTATACCCTGCCACACCTATAGTGGCCAAAAACGATACAGAAAAGGGGGTGGTGATGAACAGAGTGTCTGAATTAAGCAGACCACTCTTACCCAGTCCAAAGATCAGGGCTTGATCCATCACCGTTATTTATCTCACTGCCCCATCCCAGCTCAGAACCTGGCTATATGCAAATTAGTCTGTCCCTGGCCCAGTGCATCATGGGAACAGGGCAGACCAAACTACCAAGCCAATTCTTCACCAGAAAGGAGACAAGCTACCGGGGACCGGTTTCTGGCATTTCAGCCTCTTCGGCCCGGCTTGCTTGAATCCTGATGGAGCAGTGAGAAAGGGACTCATGTCTGAGTATACCCTGCCACACCTATAGTGGCCAAAAACGATACAGAAAAGGGGGTGGTGATGAACAGAGTGTCTGAATTAAGCAGACCACTCTTACCCAGTCCAAAGATCAGGGCTTGATCCATCACCGTTATTTATCTCACTGCCCCATCCCAGCTCAGAACCTGGCTATATGCAATTTAGTCTGTCCCTGGCCCAGTGCATCATGGGAACAGGGCAGACCAAACTACCAAGCCAATTCTTCACCAGAAAGGAGACAAGCTACCGGGGACCGGTTTCTGGCATTTCAGCCTCTTCGGCCCGGCTTGCTTAAATCCTGATGGAGCAGTGAGAAAGGGACTCATGTCTGAGTATACCCTGCCACACCTATAGTGGCCAAAAACGATACAGAAAAGGGGGTGGTGATGAACAGAGTGTCTGAATTAAGCAGACCACTCTTACCCAGTCCAAAGATCAGGGCTTGATCCATCACCGTTATTTATCTCACTGCCCCATCCCAGCTCAGAACCTGGCTATATGCAAATTAGTCTGTCCCTGGCCCAGTGCATCATGGGAACAGGGCAGACCAAACTACCAAGCCAATTCTTCACCAGAAAGGAGACAAGCTACCGGGGACCGGTTTCTGGCATTTCAGCCTCTTCGGCCCGGCTTGCTTGAATCCTGATGGAGCAGTGAGAAAGGGACTCATGTCTGAGTATACCCTGCCACACCTATAGTGGCCAAAAACGATACAGAAAAGGGGGTGGTGATGAACAGAGTGTCTGAATTAAGCAGACCACTCTTACCTAGTCCAAAGATCAGGGCTTGATCCATCACCGTTATTTATCTCACTGCCCCATCCCAGCTCAGAACCTGGCTATATGCAAATTAGTCTGTCCCTGGCCCAGTGCATCATGGGAACAGGGCAGACCAAACTACCAAGCCAATTCTTCACCAGAAAGGAGACAAGCTACCGGGGACCGGTTTCTGGCATTTCAGCCTCTTCGGCCCGGCTTGCTTGAATCCTGATGGAGCAGTGAGAAAGGGACTCATGTCTGAGTATACCCTGCCACACCTATAGTGGCCAAAAACGATACAGAAAAGGGGGTGGTGATGAACAGAGTGTCTGAATTAAGCAGACCACTCTTACCCAGTCCAAAGATCAGGGCTTGATCCATCACCGTTATTTATCTCACTGCCCCATCCCAGCTCAGAACCTGGCTATATGCAAATTAGTCTGTCCCTGGCCCAGTGCATCATGGGAACAGGGCAGACCAAACTACCAAGCCAATTCTTCACCAGAAAGGAGACAAGCTACCGGGGACCGGTTTCTGGCATTTCAGCCTCTTCGGCCCGGCTTGCTTGAATCCTGATGGAGCAGTGAGAAAGGGACTCATGTTTGAGTATACCCTGCCACACCTATAGTGGCCAAAAACGATACAGAAAAGGGGGTGGTGATGAACAGAGTGTCTGAATTAAGCAGACCACTCTTACCCAGTCCAAAGATCAGGGCTTGATCCATCACCGTTATTTATCTCACTGCCCCATCCCAGCTCAGAACCTGGCTATATGCAAATTAGTCTGTCCCTGGCCCAGTGCATCATGGGAACAGGGCAGACCAAACTACCAAGCCAATTCTTCACCAGAAAGGAGACAAGCTACCGGGGACCGGTTTCTGGCATTTCAGCCTCTTCGGCCCGGCTTGCTTGAATCCTGATGGAGCAGTGAGAAAGGGACTCATGTCTGAGTATACCCTGCCACACCTATAGTGGCCAAAAACGATACAGAAAAGGGGGTGGTGATGAACAGAGTGTCTGAATTAAGCAGACCACTCTTACCCAGTCCAAAGATCAGGGCTTGATCCATCACCGTTATTTATCTCACTGCCCCATCCCAGCTCAGAACCTGGCTATATGCAAATTAGTCTGTCCCTGGCCCAGTGCATCATGGGAACAGGGCAGACCAAACTACCAAGCCAATTCTTCACCAGAAAGGAGACAAGCTACCGGGGACCGGTTTCTGGCATTTCAGCCTCTTCGGCCCGGCTTGCTTGAATCCTGATGGAGCAGTGAGAAAGGGACTCATGTCTGAGTATACCCTGCCACACCTATAGTGGCCAAAAACGATACAGAAAAGGGGGTGGTGATGAACAGAGTGTCTGAATTAAGCAGACCACTCTTACCCAGTCCAAAGATCAGGGCTTGATCCATCACCGTTATTTATCTCACTGCCCCATCCCAGCTCAGAACCTGGCTATATGCAAATTAGTCTGTCCCTGGCCCAGTGCATCATGGGAACAGGGCAGACCAAACTACCAAGCCAATTCTTCACCAGAAAGGAGACAAGCTACCGGGGACCGGTTTCTGGCATTTCAGCCTCTTCGGCCCGGCTTGCTTGAATCCTGATGGAGCAGTGAGAAAGGGACTCATGTCTGAGTATACCCTGCCACACCTATAGTGGCCAAAAACGATACAGAAAAGGGGGTGGTGATGAACAGAGTGTCTGAATTAAGCAGACCACTCTTACCCAGTCCAAAGATCAGGGCTTGATCCATCACCGTTATTTATCTCACTGCCCCATCCCAGCTCAGAACCTGGCTATATGCAAATTAGTCTGTCCCTGGCCCAGTGCATCATGGGAACAGGGCAGACCAAACTACCAAGCCAATTCTTCACCAGAAAGGAGACAAGCTACCGGGGACCGGTTTCTGGCATTTCAGCCTCTTCGGCCCGGCTTGCTTGAATCCTGATGGAGCAGTGAGAAAGGGACTCATGTCTGAGTATACCCTGCCACACCTATAGTGGCCAAAAACGATACAGAAAAGGGGGTGGTGATGAACAGAGTGTCTGAATTAAGCAGACCACTCTTACCCAGTCCAAAGATCAGGGCTTGATCCATCACCGTTATTTATCTCACTGCCCCATCCCAGCTCAGAACCTGGCTATATGCAAATTAGTCTGTCCCTGGCCCAGTGCATCATGGGAACAGGGCAGACCAAACTACCAAGCCAATTCTTCACCAGAAAGGAGACAAGCTACCGGGGACCGGTTTCTGGCATTTCAGCCTCTTCGGCCCGGCTTGCTTGAATCCTGATGGAGCAGTGAGAAAGGGACTCATGTCTGAGTATACCCTGCCACACCTATAGTGGCCAAAAACGATACAGAAAAGGGGGTGGTGATGAACAGAGTGTCTGAATTAAGCAGACCACTCTTACCCAGTCCAAAGATCAGGGCTTGATCCATCACCGTTATTTATCTCACTGCCCCATCCCAGCTCAGAACCTGGCTATATGCAAATTAGTCTGTCCCTGGCCCAGTGCATCATGGGAACAGGGCAGACCAAACTACCAAGCCAATTCTTCACCAGAAAGGAGACAAGCTACCGGGGACCGGTTTCTGGCATTTCAGCCTCTTCGGCCCGGCTTGCTTGAATCCTGATGGAGCAGTGAGAAAGGGACTCATGTCTGAGTATACCCTGCCACACCTATAGTGGCCAAAAACGATACAGAAAAGGGGGTGGTGATGAACAGAGTGTCTGAATTAAGCAGACCACTCTTACCCAGTCCAAAGATCAGGGCTTGATCCATCACCGTTATTTATCTCACTGCCCCATCCCAGCTCAGAACCTGGCTATATGCAAATTAGTCTGTCCCTGGCCCAGTGCATCATGGGAACAGGGCAGACCAAACTACCAAGCCAATTCTTCACCAGAAAGGAGACAAGCTACCGGGGACCGGTTTCTGGCATTTCAGCCTCTTCGGCCCGGCTTGCTTGAATCCTGATGGAGCAGTGAGAAAGGGACTCATGTCTGAGTATACCCTGCCACACCTATAGTGGCCAAAAACGATACAGAAAAGGGGGTGGTGATGAACAGAGTGTCTGAATTAAGCAGACCACTCTTACCCAGTCCAAAGATCAGGGCTTGATCCATCACCGTTATTTATCTCACTGCCCCATCCCAGCTCAGAACCTGGCTATATGCAAATTAGTCTGTCCCTGGCCCAGTGCATCATGGGAACAGGGCAGACCAAACTACCAAGCCAATTCTTCACCAGAAAGGAGACAAGCTACCGGGACCGGTTTCTGGCATTTCAGCCTCTTCGGCCCGGCTTGCTTGAATCCTGATGGAGCAGTGAGAAAGGGACTCATGTCTGAGTATACCCTGCCACACCTATAGTGGCCAAAAACGATACAGAAAAGGGGGTGGTGATGAACAGAGTGTCTGAATTAAGCAGACCACTCTTACCCAGTCCAAAGATCAGGGATTGATCCATCACCGTTATTTATCTCACTGCCCCATCCCAGCTCAGAACCTGGCTATATGCAAATTAGTCTGTCCCTGGCCCAGTGCATCATGGGAACAGGGCAGACCAAACTACCAAGCCAATTCTTCACCAGAAAGGAGACAAGCTACCGGGGACCGGTTTCTGGCATTTCAGCCTCTTCGGCCCGGCTTGCTTGAATCCTGATGGAGCAGTGAGAAAGGGACTCATGTCTGAGTATACCCTGCCACACCTATAGTGGCCAAAAACGATACAGAAAAGGGGGTGGTGATGAACAGAGTGTCTGAATTAAGCAGACCACTCTTACCCAGTCCAAAGATCAGGGCTTGATCCATCACCGTTATTTATCTCACTGCCCCATCCCAGCTCAGAACCTGGCTATATGCAAATTAGTCTGTCCCTGGCCCAGTGCATCATGGGAACAGGGCAGACCAAACTACCAAGCCAATTCTTCACCAGAAAGGAGACAAGCTACCGGGGACCGGTTTCTGGCATTTCAGCCTCTTCGGCCCGGCTTGCTTGAATCCTGATGGAGCAGTGAGAAAGGGACTCATGTCTGAGTATACCCTGCCACACCTATAGTGGCCAAAAACGATACAGAAAAGGGGGTGGTGATGAACAGAGTGTCTGAATTAAGCAGACCACTCTTACCCAGTCCAAAGATCAGGGCTTGATCCATCACCGTTATTTATCTCACTGCCCCATCCCAGCTCAGAACCTGGCTATATGCAAATTAGTCTGTCCCTGGCCCAGTGCATCATGGGAACAGGGCAGACCAAACTACCAAGCCAATTCTTCACCAGAAAGGAGACAAGCTACCGGGGACCGGTTTCTGGCATTTCAGCCTCTTCGGCCCGGCTTGCTTGAATCCTGATGGAGCAGTGAGAAAGGGACTCATGTCTGAGTATACCCTGCCACACCTATAGTGGCCAAAAACGATACAGAAAAGGGGGTGGTGATGAACAGAGTGTCTGAATTAAGCAGACCACTCTTACCCAGTCCAAAGATCAGGGCTTGATCCATCACCGTTATTTATCTCACTGCCCCATCCCAGCTCAGAACCTGGCTATATGCAAATTAGTCTGTCCCTGGCCCAGTGCATCATGGGAACAGGGCAGACCAAACTACCAAGCCAATTCTTCACCACAAAGGAGACAAGCTACCGGGGACCGGTTTCTGGCATTTCAGCCTCTTCGGCCCGGCTTGCTTGAATCCTGATGGAGCAGTGAGAAAGGGACTCATGTCTGAGTATACCCTGCCACACCTATAGTGGCCAAAAACGATACAGAAAAGGGGGTGGTGATGAACAGAGTGTCTGAATTAAGCAGACCACTCTTACCCAGTCCAAAGATCAGGGCTTGATCCATCACCGTTATTTATCTCACTGCCCCATCCCAGCTCAGAACCTTGCTCATTGCACCATCAGGATTCAAGCAAGCCGGGCCGAAGACGGCTGAAATGCCAGAAACCGGTCCCCGGAAGCTTGTTTCCTTCCCAGTGTAAGAATTGGCTTTTGTAGTCTGGTCTGCCCTGTTCCCATGATGCACTGGGCCAGGGACAGACTAATTTGCATACAGCCAGGTTCTGAAACTGGGATGGTGCAATGAGCTAAAAAACGGTGTTGGATTTAGCCCTGATCTCTTGACTGGGTGAGAGTATTCTGCTTAATTCAGAGACTCTGTCCATCACCACCCCTTGTTGTAAATATTTTTGTCCACCCTAAGCGTGGAAGGGTATACTCAGATGTGAGTCCCTTGCTCATTGCACCATCAGGATTCAAGCAAGCCGGGCCGAAGACGGCTGAAATGCCAGAAACCGGTCCCCGGAAGCTTGTTTCCTTCCCAGTGTAAGAATTGGCTTTTGTAGTCTGGTCTGCCCTGTTCCCATGATGCACTGGGCCAGGGACAGACTAATTTGCATACAGCCAGGTTCTGAAACTGGGATGGTGCAATGAGCTAAAAAACGGTGTTGGATTTAGCCCTGATCTCTTGACTGGGTGAGAGTATTCTGCTTAATTCAGAGACTCTGTCCATCACCACCCCTTGTTGTAAATATTTTTGTCCACCCTAAGCGTGGAAGGGTATACTCAGATGTGAGTCCCTTGCTCATTGCACCATCAGGATTCAAGCAAGCCGGGCCGAAGACGGCTGAAATGCCAGAAACCGGTCCCCGGAAGCTTGTTTCCTTCCCAGTGTAAGAATTGGCTTTTGTAGTCTGGTCTGCCCTGTTCCCATGATGCACTGGGCCAGGGACAGACTAATTTGCATACAGCCAGGTTCTGAAACTGGGATGGTGCAATGAGCTAAAAAACGGTGTTGGATTTAGCCCTGATCTCTTGACTGGGTGAGAGTATTCTGCTTAATTCAGAGACTCTGTCCATCACCACCCCTTGTTGTAAATATTTTTGTCCACCCTAAGAGTGGAAGGGTATACTCAGATGTGAGTCCCTTGCTCATTGCACCATCAGGATTTAAGCAAGCCGGGCCGAAGACGGCTGAAATGCCAGAAACCGGTCCCCGGAAGCTTGTTTCCTTCCCAGTGTAAGAATTGGCTTTTGTAGTCTGGTCTGCCCTGTTCCCATGATGCACTGGGCCAGGGACAGACTAATTTGCATACAGCCAGGTTCTGAAACTGGGATGGTGCAATGAGCTAAAAAACGGTGTTGGATTTAGCCCTGATCTCTTGACTGGGTGAGAGTATTCTGCTTAATTCAGAGACTCTGTCCATCACCACCCCTTGTTGTAAATATTTTTGTCCACCCTAAGCGTGGAAGGGTATACTCAGATGTGAGTCCCTTGCTCATTGCACCATCAGGATTCAAGCAAGCCGGGCCGAAGACGGCTGAAATGCCAGAAACCGGTCCCCGGAAGCTTGTTTCCTTCCCAGTGTAAGAATTGGCTTTTGTAGTCTGGTCTGCCCTGTTCCCATGATGCACTGGGCCAGGGACAGACTAATTTGCATACAGCCAGGTTCTGAAACTGGGATGGTGCAATGAGCTAAAAACGGTGTTGGATTTAGCCCTGATCTCTTGACTGGGTGAGAGTATTCTGCTTAATTCAGAGACTCTGTCCATCACCACCCCTTGTTGTAAATATTTTTGTCCACCCTAAGCGTGGAAGGGTATACTCAGATGTGAGTCCCTTGCTCATTGCACCATCAGGATTCAAGCAAGCCGGGCCGAAGACGGCTGAAATGCCAGAAACCGGTCCCCGGAAGCTTGTTTCCTTCCCAGTGTAAGAATTGGCTTTTGTAGTCTGGTCTGCCCTGTTCCCATGATGCACTGGGCCAGGGTCAGACTAATTTGCATTCAGCCAGGTTCTGAAACTGGGATGGTGCAATGAGCTAAAAAACGGTGTTGGATTTAGCCCTGATCTCTTGACTGGGTGAGAGTATTCTGCTTAATTCAGAGACTCTGTCCATCACCACCCCTTGTTGTAAATATTTTTGTCCACCCTAAGCGTGGAAGGGTATACTCAGATGTGAGTCCCTTGCTCATTGCACCATCAGGATTCAAGCAAGCCGGGCCGAAGACGGCTGAAATGCCAGAAACCGGTCCCCGGAAGCTTGTTTCCTTCCCAGTGTAAGAATTGGCTTTTGTAGTCTGGTCTGCCCTGTTCCCATGATGCACTGGGCCAGGGACAGACTAATTTGCATACAGCCAGGTTCTGAAACTGGGATGGTGCAATGAGCTAAAAAACGGTGTTGGATTTAGCCCTGATCTCTTGACTGGGTGAGAGTATTCTGCTTAATTCAGAGACTCTGTCCATCACCACCCCTTGTTGTAAATACCATTCCAACACATGACAACAGTAGAAGCCCTTTCCCCTCATATGATTGGGAGGGGGTTATCACGCAGCTGAGTGTTCTGCCGATTCCTTTGGAATGTGTGCGCCTGATCGAATCTCGGGGGGGGGACGTCATGATCAATAGTGGTCTCTTTCAGGAGAGGCGAGTGCATACAGTAGTGGGCAATAAACTGTACCCTCGGGCTAAGGGATGACCAGCGGTTTGTACAGGCAGTCGGGCTCAGAGGAAGGGGTCATCAAAGGAGGGGTATTCATGGACGGAAAGGAGGTGTTGGTCAGGCGCGGGGTGTGATTCCCTGAGACAGAGTCATGGGGGGGGGTTCATGACTTGTGTATGTGAGCGCGGGGGCAGCCAGGAGGCGCGGGGAAGGCTTGCAAGGTTCAGGGAAGTGTGCTGACGGGCGATCGTGAACAGGGAGACCATGGTACCTAAATGGCTGTCGTCTATGTTCATACGTGAATCGGCAAGATGGCGTAGATGATGTTTAGTACACGAACTAAAATTCCACAACGTGGCCCATAGGGACATTGTCGTCTTCACTATGTTAGTATAAGCATGCTGCACCTTGCCTGCTGCTTTGCGCACGTTACTACACATATTTATTTTTTGCAATGTTTGCTATGGCTGTTTTCACATGAGAACTCATTGCTGTGTTCACTCTCTACATGTTCCTGGGATTTTGACTGAACATTGTGAGCAAGGTTGAACAACAATGCCCCTTGTTATTTAGTTCTGGTGAGGCCTTAGCCCTTAAACAAAATATACTGATGCATCTGTTGTTTGGACAACATACTTTAGTTTTATTGGGCTACACAAATAGGTGGGACACAGTCAGTGAGTGTGACGTTTCTGGGATACCTGGTGGAGGTGTTTTGTTCTCCTAATCAGTAGACTAAATGTCCCAGCCTAGGACTCTGTTTGAACTCATCATTTTTCATAGTAGCTGAAAAAATATGCTCTAATTTTACTTTGTATAGAATACACACACATAATTCTCCCTTTGCCCCTATC
Organism: Lissotriton helveticus; assembly: GCF_964261635.1. Taxonomy (NCBI): domain Eukaryota; kingdom Metazoa; phylum Chordata; class Amphibia; order Caudata; family Salamandridae; genus Lissotriton; species Lissotriton helveticus. The sequence goes on along the minus strand of NC_136063.1, from coordinate 1,297,038,979 downwards.
CATACTCACCCTCTCTTTGTACATAAGTTGGTAATATGGGCGGAGCCATTTTTTGAGTATCCAGATAAATACATTAGTGTAGAATTTAGAAACAGAGTGATGGTGGACTTGAGACAGCTAAGCCTTCATTTATGGTTTGACGGAAATGAATCAGAGCAGAAAACATTCCTCCTAGTTGGGTTGTTGTATAGTCACTACTAGTAATTGTAATGATTTCTCGTAGTAATTATTAAAAAATAAAAGCTGTTGGAAAAACGTAGAGTAACCGTGACTAGTTCACCAGTGGTAGATATGTTATTGCTAATAGCTGTGAGTCTTTTCCATCAATGGTTCTCTTCTGTTGTATGAAATTAAAACTGTGTTTTAAAGAAGAGGACTTAATGAGAGGAAGATCTTTATGAAATTCATAAAATACCTTAAAACTCAAAACGAAATCAAAATAATCTAAACTTCTTATGAAAGACTACATCTCCATGTGCAGTCCATGAAACAGATGAATTAGCAAAACCTGAAATAATAGAAGGTTCAATGCATTGAATAAAGTAGGTAAGATCCCTGTTCTAAAATGTTTTCTCATAAATCTTGTTTCTAAATCTAGCAGTCTGTCCTTTAAATCATGTACTTTATTTCAATGGAAACACTCCCTCAAACCTGAGCCCTTACTTTATTTGCACATGGGATCCCTGGATATTGATTTCCAATGAATAGATTAATCCCGGACAATAACGTATCTAGCAGGTATTACACTGTGAACACCAATTAATAAACCAAATGGCGGATAGTGGCATTTCATCCTGTTAGAAATGTGATTTCTGGTTGGCTAAGGCTTGCTCCAAAGTCAGGCAGAAACCACCAGTCTAGTCAGGGCAAAGGAGTTTCAAGCCAAAGATAACCCCTGCTCACCCCCCTTGGTAGCTTGGCACGAGCAAGCAGGCTTATCCCGGAGGCCATGTGTAAAGCATTTGTGCAATACACACCCAGCAACAACATACTAGGCACACCACAAAAGGAACTCCACACAAGGTTATTTCAAAAAAAGCCTTTGTATTACCACAAAACACATTAGAATAGTAATCACACAATATTCACTGTGCCAACTGGCACTGGGCAATATTTACAGGGGATTATATACACATGACAGGGCCACTTGGACCACTGTCAGAACCATCCTTTAGTAAAGATATTAAATGTAGTACATAAAATAAGCATAGAACACAACCAGTAATTTTGGGCAACACTGTACACAGCATCATCCTGTTACATAAATCATAATATGCACAGTATCCCATTTAGACGTGAAATATATTCTGCGCCAACCTCATAAACCTAAACCTATCAGACCATAATCTCCTAAGCATAACTCATGTTGGAAAATAATCTCAGTAGCATAAACCACAATGGAGAATAACTCAGACATACACACAGTATGCAAATAACCTCCTACCTACACCAAATATAGAGGCATATATCACAGTATAGATTAACTAACACATAGATAGAGTATGCACAACCTCATAATCATAAAACCACATTAGAGGCATACATCAGGGTGCGTAAATCATAATACATGCATCACATTTCCTAGCCCTACATACATCACTCTAGGGGTTGGTGCCCTATTACCCTAACAGTCCCCCCTGGCAAGCTGGCCTTCTGAAATGGCTCAAATGCCCTATGTCCAAAGTGTCAGGGTGGCTGCCAATGCAGCAGAGTCCATGTGCGCCATTGCGCAGACATAAACAATGCGGTTGGCAAAAAGGCCCCCCAAGAACTGTGGGCCTAAACGTAGCAGCTGGCACTAAGTGCTGCACCGCTGGAATCCAGTGAAGACCTGGCACCACTGTGTCGCTTCTGCCCCTCCTCAGGGACTCTCTACGATGACACTGTTCAAAATGTTTCAGCCACCTGCACTCTTGCAGGGCCGCTCCGATTAGCAGAAACACATGGGCACCACTGTGCCTCTTGACCCTCCACTGTGGCCCTACGAATGAATGTGCCCCCGTTGCAGCTTCCCGCTATGGCGGCACAGCTGTCACACTCCTCATAGAGAGGGCCCGGCACCTCTGTGCCCTCTGAACCCCCACGTGACACTGAAAACATGCCCCCATCGATGCAGTGACCCGCTGCCAGATGGGGCCGCTCAGACTCTGTGCCTCACACAGGCACCGCCACCAAGGACCACAACGGAGCCCCACTCACCGGCTGGGGGCAGGACTCCTCCAGTCTTTGCTCTGCTCTCTTGCGCTGGAGCAGCTTCTCCTGCACGCTGGGCTTCCCTTTCCTCACGGGTGCCCTGCGCTGCCATCGGCAGCCTCGGCCACTTCAGCTCTTCACCCAGGCCCCCTCCTGGGACCTGGGACTCCTCTTTGATGCTCCTGGAGGTGGGGTGGGCTCCCGTTCTCCCCTCTGCCTGTACTTCCTCTCTGCACACCGGGGCTCCCATCTGCTCACCGGAGCCCGCTCCGTCATAGGCACTTCTTCCAGTCTTGCCTTTCCACTTGGGCTGCGGCAGTGATTTTTAAAAGCAGTCAAATTATGCGGGGTGGGCACCCGCCATGAAAAGCATGCATGAGCGGGGTGGGCACCTGCAAGGGCACCTGCAAAGGCAGACAACGTGGATGGGCACCTACTATTTAAATTGTAAATAGGCGGGATGGGCACCCGCCGCTCTTCCCTCCATAAGGGGGAATCCCCATGCTGGGATTTCTTCTGGGACGAATGTAGCTCAGTGATACGGAGCCCTTGTGCTCCTCTTCTCCCATAATCAAGTGCTCACAAGGCGCTAGAGGCAGACAAAGGTCCAGTAGCAAAAAGAATAAGTCCATAGAGGGTCAATGGAGGGCCCAGGGAGGCAGCCCTCATGGCAAGTCCTCCTGGGCCCCAGCAGCAGCATGCCCCAGCAGGATTAGTTCAGCATCATGGCATCCTGGAACTGAACAATGTCATGGGGTCACAGCCCCTTTACTTATACCACCAAAAGACATTGTTCTCAAAAGTCACAAGTCACTGAACCCAGCCCGAACCAGCTTGGTGTGGTCCTTGAGCACTTTGTTTATAAGGCTGCATCCTGCCTTTGAGGACAAGGGGGTCGGATATAAGATGCACAGTGGGAGGTGGAGCCATCATTCACCTTGCCAGGCACAGCCCTGCTCAGATCAAAGGGTCACCCCTCCCCATACTCCAACTGCAGATCTCTCTATTCAACCCACGTCTGGCTCAGCCTGCCCTGTCCTTCCAAAACCGGACATGCAATTCACATCAGGCAAGCAGACACATAGCACACAGAAATGCCAACTTCTAAAAGTGGCATTTCTCACATAGTCATAATAAATCTGTGCACACCATTGCACATCATTTATTCTCACAATTTCATACATACCAGACTTGACCATACTGCAACTCTCATAACAGGAATTACCACTGACACACACTGGGCAGGGAATCCCCCATGCATTCCTGAGGGAGTGCAGGCCACTCTCACTCCCACTGAATGGAACACAGAGCGCACGCACTTTACACAGGGCCACAGTGTTAAAGTGCCCAGCGGCCTAAAACCACTAACACTATACAGAGAAAAAGGCTGGGAGAAATGCAAAAAGTTCAGAGGTGAACCTGCAAAAAGGGCCAAGTCCAACACAACCCCCCTCCAGCCAAAACGCAGAGTAGACCAATCACTACCTTGATGGGATTCCCTGCTTCGGGCGATAGAACACGGACGCGGGCCCATACTGCAGGGACAACCTCCGGTTCTACCCGACTCTGAACCGACGTGGTTCCCTCTGGAAAAAACTCTCAGGCCCAACTAGGCTACCCCACTTGTATTCCCTAGTTGTCCACCACAAGTAGTTATAGAAAAATAGTTATCTTTATATAGACTGAACATGAGGCTTAAAAGCACTCAACAAACCACAATGCACATAATTACAGATTCACTTCAAAAGCAATAAAGGCACTCAAAAAGCACATGGAACGAACTTAGTTCAAGGCCGGGGTCCACTCGACCCGGTGATGCACAATGTACCTGAGATTTAAAGGGGCACGGCTCGCAGCCTCACAAAGAAGCAGTGGTAATGACAGGCTGACTCGCAGGGGCCACAGCTCCCAGCTGTAGCAGTCTGTGGCGTGTACTCACAATAATCCTTGGACGGGGCTTAAATGTGGGCACTCAGTGGCACGGCTCTTCAGCTGCAGTGACCCACAATAGGGATGATTCTTGTAGCACAGACAGATGCGGGCTCTCAGCAGCCCAGCTCCTCTGCTGCAGCGGCCCCCAATAGCGATAGTGATGATGCTAGTAGCACTGACAGATTCGCCATCCCAGCGGCCACAGTTCATCAGCTGCAGCGGCCTACGATAGCGATGATTCTCACAGCACACCAAATGCAGGCACTCAGCGGCCACAGCTCCTCAGCTGCAGCGGCCCGCGATAGCGATGATTCTTGTAGCACACCAAATGCGGGCACTCAGCAGCCACAGCTCCTCAGCTGCAGCAGCCCACAATAGCGATAACAATGACTTTGGTAACACAGGCAAATGCGGGCTCTCAGCTGTAACAGCTCCATAGCTGTGGCGGCCCACAATAGTGATAACGATGACTTTGGCAGCACAGGCAAATGCGGGCTCTCAGCGGCAACAGCTCCTCAGCTGCAGCGGCCCACAATAGCGATAATGATGATTTTCGTAGTATGGCAAACGCGGGCACTCAGCGGCACAGCTTCTCAGCTGCAGCGGCCCAAAATAGCGATACCCAGAGGTCACGGGCGAAGCGTCTCTTCACCCTACCTCTACTTCTGGGGTTCCGCACTCTCCCACGAGAAGCACCCATCAGAACACAACTCTCCCACCAGTTCAGGACCTCTCTCCATCAACTGGTCTACCACCTAGGATCCACATTTACTGGCTGCACCGGGGTCAGAGACGAGGACTCCCTCTCTCTGCACCCCCTTCCAGAGCCCTATTCCCTCCCTTCTGGAGAGCAGGGTCCCTTCACTTAAGATGGGCCCCACCTGCTCTCAGGGTACTACAACACTCAGCCAGGGACCCTAAAGATCTTGGCTAGGCCTGCACCATCCCTCTGGAGTGGTAGCCCTAGAAGATAAACAGGTCAGGACACTGATTGCAGTTGCCCTGCCGTCCAGATCAGGAAAACACCTGGTCTTGGCTCCCCAACCCCGGACCCTTTGGTCAGATGCCCAGTGAACCAGGACTTCATGGGGAGCATGCATGCCCCCCCAAGGGTGACACATACCCAAAGTGCCGTGTGACAGTCTGCCTGGCGCAGAACTTGTGACCTCCTGTCTCTCCGACGGTAGGCGAAGGTGCCCCAGAACAGAAGTGGCATCACCATGGCTAATCCTTGGTGACTCAGCCCTTCTGGCTGGCCCCTGACCCAATGGTTCTTCCACTGGGAACTCTTTCCCCCTGCCTCCCCTCAATCTGGACTTCCATACCCTCCATTTAGGAGTGGCACTGCCAGACACCCAAATTGATGGAGGCCTGATTACGGACACTCCAAGCTCGCCTAACACGGGGAGATCCCCCTCTAAGAATGGTCCGACAGCACAGACTAGGCTTCCTGCCTGGTGTTCCCTCTAAGAACCATCCAATACTGGACACTGAGGTTGAGGCTCAGATTACGGCCCAGTCTCACAACTTCTTCTGCAGGTCAGGATGTGAGACCTTGCAACCTTCTCACTTACAAGGTCACCTAGCTGCCCTACTCTGAACCACTCGGGGTTGTTAGACACCTGCACCATTCTTCTAGTATCCCAACCCAATGCAGGTTCCCTACAACCACAGAACTTACACACTTCAACAGGTGTTGGTGCGACTCCAGAAAACAATTATGGGGCATGTTCAGTCTGACAAAACATTTTGAACAGCCCTTTAACACCATTCACCGTGCTTACCAATCACTCAAACTTCCAGTGCTTCACAACATTTATCCACACTACCCCCACAAGACTGGTGAGAGCATCTACTGCCCCTTAAACTCAACCTTTCCCCCTCTTAACCGGGAACCAGGTACCATGCTCTGGGAACTGGGAATGGGAATTCCTGCGCTGGACTACATATTGCTGCCACCACTGGATCCCACTGCTCTTAGGGGATACTCTACCCTCACGAGCCAGTTACTCCATGCCAATTAAGTTACCACTGTAGGCCGACCCTAGAAAAGAGAAGTCTGCACAAGGGCAGTCACTCCTCCAGATTCTCTGGTTTCTGTCCTTGGCAGGACACCCAACTCATAGTGCAACAAGAAAACACATTTCAAAGAATGATACTTAAGCAAAATCAGAAACAATAATCCCCATACATGTGACTATCTAAAATGCAGAGCTTGTAGTGTAACCAGTTGTCGCTGCGGTACTGCGCAAACGCAAGTCCTGTCCACACCGATGACCATCAATGTTAGAAATGGGATTTCTGGTTTGCTAAAGTGCCCAGAGGCCTAAAACCACTAACACTACACAGAGAAAAAGACTGGGAGAAATGCACAAAGTTCAGGGGTGAACCTGCAGAAAGGGCCAAGTCCAACACTTCCCATCTCTTGACATTTACTTAGTTCTCCCCCATTGCACGCAAATCCTCAAACTCTCAGTTACTGTCAGTTTGATGTCTAAGCAAACGATTCCAGCTAAAAATGTATAGGCACTCATGTTTTCTCTTGCCTACAGTGCTGTTGATTGGTGACTTTCTCGATTTCTTCTTCTACATCTCTGTCATAAACACTGCACCTGTCATGTGTAAGAGGTAATGGAAAATAATAACCGAGTGACCCATGGCAGCTTTAGAAGATTTATTGTATAGCACATGAGTCTGTACGCCTTATGAAGATGTCTGCCGGTGGGGATTAAAACCAATTTTGCTGTCATGGATACAAGAGACTTTATGTTTTCTTTTAGACGTTGGAAGAGTGCCTAGTAATAAGTAAGGTCAATGCCACTTTATTATCATTCCATCTTACATGACTTTAATAGTAAGAGAACAAACTTATAATGGCATAGCTTCAAGTAATATAAATTGGAGGCGAGAGCAAATAACATGGTGAAAGCACAAAATTCCGCTGCCACAAAACATAAGAAAGCTATGGTGCCAATTTTGAGCAAGCTTTCAGCAAAAGTAAAGAGACATGAACAAGCTGAATTATTTTTATTTGTTTATGTCATATGCAGATTTTTTATAATCCTATTGAAATTCTGCAAAACGTACCTTTCGAAAGACATTGACCCTAATTACGAGTGCTCTGGAGTGGTAGATGCTGTTGCTCGCGAAGACTACTATCCGGTACCCTGTGGTTCATAATCATGTGACTAATTACACCTATTCTGGGTTGGGGTAAATAAACGTTTACTGAACTAAAATCTGCATGTTACGGCTGATAGTGTACTCGTCTTCTCTGTTAAAGTCCAGCAGGTTTGACTTGCTAAAATTCAACCTTTACCGTACCTGGTAATTAACAGATGTGATAAACTCCACTTCACTCAGCACAACCAAGGAAGTGCATAGATGTTGACATACTCTTAGCAATTGATAATCACGGTGATTGTGTAGTAAGTTACAACCTTCGTGAGTAGCCATTATGATGTTAAGCACAAATGTAATTACTGCCGCAAGAAGTGCATCACGCAAGAAAACAGAGCTTTATCAATTTGAATATATCATTCATACATTAAGGGGAAGATTATAACATTATTCACTGGGGTTGTGTCACAAAAGTGATGCAAACCTGTGCAAAATATTTATTTTGGATTTACTGTGAATGAAAGTAACACAAAGCAGTAATTTGTGCTACTTCGCATTACTTTGGTCAAAGGGCCGTTTGTTGGGTGGTACATGGGCACTACCATGCAACCATCCATGGTTTTTGATGGAAAGGATACCTTTCAAGTAAAAATACTATGCCTAGACAAACTTTTTTTAAAAATTGCACTTGGTTTTTGTGCTGTTCGGTAGAGCACGCATGCAAAGTCAGAAAAATAAAAGTATTTCTTCACTTTATGTCGCTCTCAAAAAGGCAATATTGTGTGGCGCAAAACCCTGTCTAGTAGATTGGCTTTTGTGTCAAACCTCATGGGTGATTGCATTGAAGCGCCCATATATCACTCATGTAACGCCACCCTGCAATACAAAGCAGTGCAAAATGCTGCTTTGTGCATTCAAGCAACTTTCCATCACAAAACATGTTTTATGCTGGAAGGTGGAGCAGCATAATTTTGATCCTATCTCAAGGTACTGTAAGAGTGCATTATAATCATGCATAGGCAGCACTCAAATATATTCTGTGTGATTATTGTTACTAAGAAGAGATGGGTTATTGTGCATTTAAAGTACTCCATGTAAAACTAATGCTCTATTACTTACCGGTAATCTTCATTACTCCAGGTCCCATTGCCCTCGTCCCATTCATTGACAAAGTGGAGATAACCCTCTCCGACAGAAAAAAATACAAGAGGAATGCTGGGACCCTAATACTGCCCCTCCCACCAGGAGTACATAAGCAGTACTTACCCAGCATCCCGCCTGCACAACCAAGCCCACACAGGAAGGACGGCCGTCCGGGAGAGAGGGAGGGGCTTATGAATGGGACGAGGAAAACAGGACCTGGAGTTATAAAGATTATATAGAGCATTACCCCTAGATCCCTTATGTCCTCGTCCCATTCATTGAAAAAAGTGGAGAATACCAAAACACAAAACTGGCCTTCCGATCCCACCAGCCCACCCAGGAAGCCACACCAAACACAGCAACCCAAGAGAGCACAGAAAGTGGGAACCGCAGGAAGCAACGGGCCAGCACCCCAGAACAGGAAAGCAGGGTCATAAACAAGGACCGGAAATAACCCAGAAAACAGAAAAAAGACCAGACCACACAAAGAGGCCGCCAACCAGAAAAACTGGAGACAGAGCAACCCGGCCAAAAAAAACCAAAAGAACAAGGCCAAGGATGGAAAGATAGGAGCCAAGGCCGACAACAGGGCGCAGACACAAGCACCCAGATCAACAAGGCTGGAGGGCAGCACACACCAGACAATGGCCCACCACACCAAACCAAAGGAACAGACCCCCAGAAAGACCAGAGGACGAAACCAACCAAACCCCACAGAGGAGGTCCAGGCCCCAGAAAAGAAAGGACAACCCTACCAGGGACGCCACGGACCACACTCAGCACAGAGGGAGAAGCCACAGCGAGAGCCCAGGAGACGACCAGGAACCAGACACCAACCAAACCGAAAAAGGGCATGAAAGGAGCCAAAGACCAGAAACCCCAGGAGGCCAAGAACCCCCACAGGTAGAGAAGCCGGAAAAATGAACAAGGACCGGACACAAAATGCCACGGTATAAGGACAGAGAAGGGCCCCCCCAAAGACCCCAGGCCAGAGACGCCCCCAGAAAGACCCAGCAGGCAAGCGACCAAACAACAGAAGGCAGCAAAGATGGGAAACCAACAACCCAGAACTGAACTAGCACTGCAGGGGCGGGGCAGAGCCAACGGCCACAACCCCAAAAACCCCAACCCAAAATGAAAGTAAGAACACTACAGGGTGCTAGCACAGGGTTACCGGGAACCCCCAACAGACCCCAAACCAGGAACCACCCTAGCATCAACCCGCAGAACCCCAGAGGGCAGAGAGGAACAGGAGTCAACAAGGCAGAGGACCAGATAGTAACTAAAGACGGAGCAGAAGCCAAAGAACAACCAACAACCAGGCCCCATATGCCTGAAGGGCAAAGGCAGCGGAAAGGGCCCAGGGCGCAAGCACCCCGACCAAAACCGGAAGGGGACATGAAAACGGCCAGAACTAGGGCAATAAGCAAGGGAACCAGAAAGCCAGGACCAAAGCCAAGCAACCAGACCAAGCAGGAGGACCCACAGGCCCAATCAGCCCCGGAAGGGGCCAACGCCACGCCCAGGCTGAAGCCAAGGGCCAAGAGGCAAGCCAAGACACCCAGCACACCACAGTCAGACCACACAGGGGGCCAGAAGAAAAAGAAAACAGAGGAAACTGCCAAAGGGGAAACCCGAGGTAACAGAGAAGCCAGAGGGCCAGGAGCAGGGGACCCCGGACAAACGACAGCCAGGAGGCCGGACCCGGAAAGGCCCAACAAGAACCCCAGAACCACACCCCACCCAAAAATCATGGGGGGAGGCCGCCACCCCACACAGGCACACACCGGGAACAGATCCCGGGGCAGCAAGGGAAGATAGAATCGAACCAGGACAACGGAACCAGGAAAGCACCAGGAACACCCAGCAAAACACACCCCAGAGCCAACAGAGAGGGCACAGCACAGCCAGCAAACCCAAGGAGGCACAGCCAGAGGCCACGTTAAACCACCAGGCAGCCGGCAGACCAGGAGCAACAGGAGGCAACTCCGAACACAGCAATCCAGAAGCACTGCACACCAGGACCCCACAGAGGCCTGACCAAGGCAGCAGTTGCCCAGGGGAAAAAGGTAAAACAATTAAGAAGGAGCCCCGGGACAACCGGGGAAACCCGAAGCCCAACGGCACCCAATGGAAAACCCAGGACTGAGCAGAAACACGGGAACCCAACCAGTGGCGAACAAAGTCCAGGAAGAGAACTGCCGGCAGGAGCAGCCAGCAGGAAACGGCCTGAAACCAACTGAGCACCACGCCAGGACCCCCCGAGAGAGCACAGGCAAGAACGCAGGACTGAAAAAGGCCACCACAGGAGCTGGAAAGCCCCAGAAGAGTCCCAGGGAACAACAGCCGCCGGAGCCCAGACAGACCCCCACCCGGGAGAACGACAGGACAGAAGAGTGGCAGCAGTGAACACAGCCAGGTCCAAACAGCAGTGGCAAAACCCCAGGAGCCCAATAGGCGAACCGCCACAGGGCACCCAACCAGGGAGGGCAAGGAAAGGAAGAGCAGGAGCCCAACCACACCTACCAAATCCCGGGGGACCAGACACAGGTAGGAGCCGTCAGGGAGGGTAAAACCGTAGGCAGGAAACAAACAAGGCACAACGCCCAGCAGGCCCGCCAGACACCCAACCAGACCGAGCGGAAGCAGGAGGGGCGGCCAGGCCCCACCAAAGCAAGCCCAAAGGCAAGCACCGGAACAGAGCTGGGGTGCACCAGATGTAGGGGAACACAAGGACAGCCCCAAGGAAACCCCTGAAGCTCAAGGGGGTGCCAGAGCCAGGAAGAGAAAGCAGCCGGAGTCTGCCCCCAAAGAAGCAACTCAAACACACCGAGGGCCCGGGACAAACACAGGCAGTCCCAGGCCAGAGCAAAAAAAGGGACGGCATGCCACCCAACCCCAGAACACAGAGAGACCAGCCCACTGAACAGAACAGTGGTAGGTCAAGAGCCCAAAACAGACCGAAAGGCAGCGGGGGCCGAGCACAACAGAGAGCCCCAGGCACAAAAAATGGAATCCCCGAGAGGAAGCATGCGTAGCCCACGGAAACCAGACGGGAGCCCCACAGCAAGGAACCGGACCAGTCACACAAAAGCCAGGGATCTAGGGGAACCACCATCACAGCCAAGCAGAGCACACACCACCACGGAACAGGCCGCCCCCAGCAGAAGGCAATGCCGCATGAGAAAGGGCAGGCAACACCCAACTCCAGGCCACAGCACCGCACCGGCAACACCCCAAGGGGCAGGGTCGAGCTGAGACACCAGAAAAGCGTGCCGACCCTTCCCCTCGGAGAGGAAATAACACGAGCCGCTGGACCTCCAAGCAGGCCCCAAAGGAGCACGAACACCGCCCCATCAGCAGCCCGAGGCAGGGACACCCTTGGATCCTGGAAGCGAGGAGGAAGACCAGAAGCAGAGTGCAAAAGACAACCCCCGGGAAAGCAAGTGGCGACCCCGACCCGCAGAGCAGGCAGCAGGAGGCAGGGGGCAGAGTACAGGAGGACCACCGACTATCCAGGAACCCCCAGGAGCCAGCACAGAGGACGCCAGCGAAATGAACTCGCTACCACAGCCAAGACTGAACCCCCTGCAACTAGGGGCCCACAACACCAAAGCGGAATACAGTGCCCCGGAGTACCAGCGCCAGCAGCAGAACGCAGCACCAGGGCCCCCTCTCCCACACAGTGCACAGCAACATGAGCACCACAGCGGCACCTAGCAACAACACTAAGGGAGGAAGGGCAAGGCAAAGGGAAACCCAACCTTGACCACCTGCATCAACAAACAGTCACCCACACGAAAAGCACCCCCCCAGCACCATCAGCAGGCGGGGGTTGGAGAAAGTGGCCAGAGTAAAGGTGCAGAGCCGGAAAGAATAACGGCAGCGTCGCCTCCACCTTAAACAGCTAACACCACAAGAAGGAGCCACAATGATGAGCAGAAGCGCCTCCACTGCACCCACGGAATATGTGGCAGGAAGTGCCCGACGGTGGAGCCGTACCCCTACGCCACAGCAAAAAAGGCAGCAACGGACAACAGGCCCGGGAAAGAAGCCGCCAGAGTGGGGGCCACCATCCAACAAGGCCCCCACCGCCCACGCCAGAGGTAAAAGCGGAAAGTCTGCAGGCCCACCAGAAATACAAAACACAGTAGCGTGTCCCCGGGGCTGGGGCCACCCAGCGTAGATGGACTCTTCGTGTGAGGGTGGGAGCTCGCCAAGCATGTCCACGGGTAGCTCCTTTGCGAGCACAGGGACAATCCGCTTCCGTCACTGACCGCTAATGGGAATGTACGCACACTGTGAAAGTGTCCCACGCAGCAGCACGGATTGAGTGACTCCCCACTCAGACGTGACAGAGGAAAGACCAGAGCTCTCGGACTAACCCACTCGCTGCCAGAACCAAGGCCACAACACACAGCAACATTTATTTTATTTATTTATTTTTAACATTTATAAAGCGCACTGTTACCGAACGGTGTCCTGGCGCTGTAGTGATAGCTCCCCTAGCTAAGCCTCAGGTTTAATTTGTAAACAACCACGTTTTCAAGCTTCTCCGAAACGTCATAAGGTCCGTGGACAGTCGGAGGGCCACCGGGAGGGCATTCCAGGCCAGAGTAGCCCCTCGAAAAAACTTCTGCCCCCCCAACACACTTTCCTGATGCGTGGGGTCTTAATCAGCCCAAAAAGTTCTGCACCAAATCACAGCAGCAGCGCTCAATCACAGCAGCGCCATGCACAGGGGGCGGCGCACGATGCGGACACCGGAGGTTGACTTGCTGATTACTACTGCTAAAGCAAGGCTCCCAAGAACATGGCAGAAGCAGGAAAATAATGAAATCCGTCAAGCGGAACTCACCCGGAGTGGAGGCCAACCCCATGAACAAGGCCCCCACTCTAATCGCCAGCACTCCAGGAAACCGGCAGGAACACAGCAAGCACGGCATGTCCCACCCAGCCAACCTCGGGAAGACGAGCACGCAACCTGCAAGAAACCGGGAGACTAAGCCCCAGCCACAAAGGGTCGGGAAGGCAGGCAGGACACCGGCCCCAACAGTAACTGACTCCCAGCAAGTCCCGCAGGCCAGGAGGCAGCCCAGGAAACACCCCCCCACCCGCAGAACCAGGCAGCTGGGCAGGGGGAGGAGAGAAGAACCGCCACCCCTGCCCAGCAGGAGCAGCACCAGCACATCCATGTCCATTCTGTCGACAGACAGAAAGAAAAAAAAACAGGTGGGATGCTGAGTAAGTAGTGCTTATGTACTCCCGGTGGGAGGGGCAGTATTAGAGTACCAGCATTCCGTTTGTCTTTTTTTCTGTCGGGAAATGGTTATCTCCATTTTGTCAGTGAATGGGACGAGGACATAAGGGTCCTGGGGGTAATGGGACTTATAACTTGTGTGCATAGAAATGTGACTAATAAAGGTCTTTGGAACATATACATATTAATATTCTTGAAGAATTGAAAGTTTAGATGTGTCTCATTGTGAAGTAAATGGAATAAGGTATATATGTAGACTAATATGTAAGCATTGATATGTGTAACAAGAATTTGTTTTCATATTGGTGTATTTAAAATAACATAATTTTCATAATCTTTTGCAATTTCTTCATGCGTTAAGAAACTGGATTCACTATGCATGTAGAAATGTTCACGTATTTGTAACTCTGTGCAGTATTAAGTGGACATTCTTTTTGGGCCTTGAGAACTTTGGGCTCACGTTTAAAATCTAACATGTAATTCTTATTTAACCAACATTGTAGAATGTGTTTGTTTGCCTTTTGTTTGTTTCTACTAAAGGTGCAGACAAAGCCTTATTAGTTATTAGAAAAGAAAGGAAAGGTTTCTATTTCTAGTTAGATAGCAAGGTATCAGAAGAAGTATCTTGGCATGGAGGAAGGTGGTAACGAGTAAGGAGTCAAATTCCTGTGGGGGAGGAGAAGAATAACCAAGGACGAATGAAGTAGCAACCTATTGATGTGGGATAGGTGGTGCCAGTAACCAATTTGTGTTAGAGTCATGGAAATATACTGTAGATGAGATCTTGATTTACCTTGAGTATGCATAATGTTTTATGCTGTAATGTACTGAGGGTCAGGAAGGCATCATAGGACTTCATGAGGTACTGACCTCTGCTTCTTATTTGTGTGGCTCCATGTTACTTGAACCTTGGTTGTAGTTTCTTCTAATGAAGACTCTGACAGCTGACACCTCTCTATTATTCAAACGTACTCAATGTTCTCAGTTTAGGGTTGTGCCTTGTAAGGTAGTGTAGGGAGAGAGCATGCTCATGCTTACCTTTGAGAATCATTTGATGCAATTTAATGTTCAATTATTTTTCCTGATTACTTGTTTCATAACTGAATTAGTCATATGCTGCTTCCTATATAGGGTAAATCTCTTCAGGAGATTTGGATTCATTCTGTTTGTTTTGTGTTTATACACTTTGATATTGAGATTGATTTAGATAAATCTATTTTTGAATTTATAACAAGCCTTACTAATGTCAGATGTAGTTGTTGAGTGAATTATTCTGTGACTAAATTGGTTACACTCACTGTGCTGAAATTTTAAATATGATTGTTTCCTCCCTTTTGCCTCTCAAGTAGCTAAAAAAGACCATCTGATTGAGGAGGGATGTTTGCTCTTGATCTCTTGATCTAGAGGGAGATAGAATCTAAACTAGAACAGTTTATACCTAAACTCAGTGACCCTATTCCAGAGTTCAAGATTGAGACATGGAGAATAGACAGAGTTCCAATGGGGTAAATTGTACCAGTGGCTGCAGAGGAGTGAGTATTAGTAGGGTTGTGCATATGGGGATTATGCTTAGCTTGTGGTACAATAATAATTGTGTGATGTCTGAAGGAGATATCATGAAAGCTGTGTGAATGTGGTCTGAAGTTATTACCAGGTCCGATGTGACCTAAGATCCCAGGACATATAATAAAGGTGCAGAAGACACTGTGTTATATTTATCTGCTAGGGTTTTGTGGGGTTTGTCATGAGACATCATCGATAACTCACTAGAGATAGGGAACTTTTGTGTGCAAGATAGAGTTGTGATTAGTGTAGTGGATGTTTTTGCGCAGGAGGGAAACTACTCAGAACAAAGTGAGAAATTGGTTAATGAATTACAAACTTTTTGATGAGTTCTGTGTTTTTACGTTAAAGTAGCTTGCTCAGCTTTTCTACTGTTGCAAAGAGTTCTTTATGGATATTGAGAGAGTCCTTAATTTTGACCGTAATGTAACAAGCTTGAGCAATGCAAGCCTTCCTTTATAGTCCTGAAGAGACTTTTTTATAGGAAATGTTGTTATCGGGATCATACTGAGTCTGCCATTTTCTTTCACGCCTATGGTAAACTTGTTTCTGGGTTCTAATATTGTCATCAAACCAGGACTCGGATGCAGAACTCCATTTAATATTGATGGCTTTAATAGGAGACAGCTGTCAGGACTGGGCAGGTTAACTCCTTATTTGACTCTAAATTACTTCTTGCAGTTTATAAGATCCATCAGGATCGGTATTTCAAACCCATTAAAACTCTTTCAAAGCGATGGTCTTCGCTTTTACACAGGAAATTGTTATCTCGATTGCGGCAAGTTTTCCAAGATGGCCGCGATGTTTCCAACCAGGTTGCCGGTCTAGTGTTTTAGACCGGCAATGATCACAGCTGTCCTCGCAGTCTTTCATCTGCTAAACTACGCACTTCAACTGAGTTCTGAGGTGAAGTGGTCGCATTCCTTCATCGACGCTTCTATTCCTTTTCGTTTTGGGAGGTCCATGAGTATAAAATATTTCAGAAGAGCAAAAGGTATTCACCGTGGCTGCGGTAAGTCCTTTACATAATTTTCTTCACGTCTGAGGCATAATTTGTAGGAAATTCTTGACGCATTTCAGGAGTTGTTTCTGTGAGGGAGACGTACCTCATTTTGAGGTTCGCTGACAGTGTTCAGGAATATTTAGTTTTAGTTCAGCTACCATTTAGTTTCCTAAGCTCCTCAAGCTGAACAAGAGAAACGTGAGAAAGCTACGCATTTCCAGGCACTATAAAGTTCTGATTTTGAGATTCAAGTGACATTATACTTTGAAACTCAATATGAGAGAAATATCGATTTCCCAGCACCAGCATAATATTTAGTGACATTCAGCTCGAGTTTTCCACAGAAAATAGACAAAAGGAAAGAATCCCCAGCAGTTAACCAGCAAGTAGGTGTATGTTATATATATCTATTCTATATATATATAAAAACGAATGTGTGTCTGTTTGTCTGTCTGTTTGTCCTTTATGCATTACTACACCATTCATCTGATCGACATGAAACTTTGGGAAGTTGTTGCGTTTTCGGCATACATTTTTTCTAAATATCGGCCCCCCAGGGGCCTCATAATCTTTTCAATACTGATGTATGCACAAGACGGAAAAATAAAAAATTGTGTATCCACAAGCACTCGAATAAATAAGTAGAATAAAAACAGCATTCATCCGATCGCCAGGAAACTTTGGGAAGTTGTTGAGTACACTCCTGGGAAGGTTTCTGGCATAAACATTATTTAAATATCGGCCCCCCAGGGCCCTGATAATCTTTTGAATACTGATGTACGCACCAGACGGAAAAACAAAAAATCGTGTATCCACAGGCACTCGAATAAATAAATAGAATTAAAACGACACTTTGAAATGTTTTCCATATTAAAATAAATAGGTTTTAATAAAAATGACACAATGTAAATTGAATGTTATCATAACGAGTTTCCTTGAATTTCCTTTCTTAGGATATCACAGCAATGCGCAACGGGTAAGCTATAGTATATATATAGTATATGCTATAGAGAAGCAATTTCCACCGTCCCTCTCCAATTTTCTTCCCTGGAAATCTTTGGGAGAGAACTTCATACCATCTGAAAGAAAGAAAGAGACATAGTTAACAGCATACAAGGTTCCATAAGGTAAAATGGGTGTAGAATGAAATATTGAAAGTTTAGATATGGTAGTTACATATTAACCTTTTGCATCTATGTATTATAGAACTGCAATCAAGATGAAAAGTAGAAAGCTGAAACCTTGTAGTCAACACACAAGAGAACAGTTAGCCATACTGCTTGGACAGGTATTACGGATAAGAATTTAGAAATTAGTTTTAGAATTAAAAGACACAGAAATTTGTATTGAATTGCTTCTGTTTCAGGAGGAAGACACGATAGATTGGGAGACCAGTCCTGCAGAAGAAGTCTTGGCTTGTTTCTCTTTAATCCCATCCCCTTTCCCCCCTTCTAGCTGGCAAGATCTATACGACCTTGGCAGTTGGGCTCGGGGTCTGAGGAATTAGCATCTGCTCCTGCGGAAGCCGAAGTTTCTGGATATACAGGTACTTGACAGTTTAAAATGCCCTCCAAAATACTTCCGCCCGAGCAATATGGCTGAGGGTATAGACCTTAAGACTTTAGCGTCAGTGTTAGATGGGGTTCAGATACAATTAAGTGATGCTATGTCAGAAAACAAAACTCTTAGAGAGGAGATTAGAAGGTCAAGCCAAGAAAATCAGTTTCTGCGAAGAAGATTAGATGAGTTATCAGCAGCCTCTGTAGTGGGGACTAAGGAAAGTAAGCCCCCGACTGTTGCCCCAGCTCCATCAGCAGCAGAATTAACCACTCAGGTAATTCATGTTATGTCCCCTACTATTCCACTAGCGGCTCCTGAAAGGTTTAGTGGGGATCCACAAAAGGCCCAGACATTCCTGACACAATGCTCATTACATTATCTTTGCAAGCCAGTTATTATTAAAGACGATCAGTCCAAGGTGTCTTTCATGATGTCCTACCTCAGCGGAGATGCAGCGGCTTGGTCAATGCCTTTGGTAAATAACAACAACACCATTTTGTATGACTTCGAAGAGTTTAAGAAGGAGTTTTTGAGAACTTTTGATTGAAGGTCTGTTGCACAATGTACTGATAACAAATTGTTGGATTTAAAACAGGGGAATCGTGATCTGGTCGCATATTTAGCGCAATTCAACAAGCTTATTAAGGAGACCAATTTGTCAGAAGCTAAGCGTGCTTCAATTTTTTATCGGGGTCTAAAAGACGAGGTAAAAGATGGTCTGGCACAAATACCTAGGCGACCTACAGAAGTTTCAGAATTGATAGATTTAGCCCTACAAATAGATCAGCGGCAGAGCAAAAGAAGAAATGAACGGCGGAGAGAGGTTAAGTCTTTTCCTCCTTGATTTGATAAATTTAAATCTGAAAACTTCAAGATCAAAGAAACCCATTCAGAAGAAGAACCTATGCAGATTGGTTTGGTGCGTGGACCTCTCTCTAAAGAAGAGAGAGAGAGAAGACGAAATGGCAAGTTATGTATGTATTGTGGAGATTCAGAGCATTTCTTGAAGGACTGTACCAAGAAACCCAAGAGTAATTTGCCAGTAAAAGACGGGCTCCACCAGTAAAAGGAGTTGCTCTGGTGGAAGCAAAGGAAAAGTCAACTCCAGATCCACAGCTTGTGGCCAATACATTACAATCCTCGGCTCCTCATTTAGTTGTATCCAGTTTTATTGAATTTGGTGATTCCAAGTTTGATGGAATCTCAGTGATGAATGATTCTGGAGCAACGGGCAATTTTTGTGATATTGGTTTTGCTAAGATGCTGGGAATAAAATTTGTCAGGAAAGAAAGACCAGAAGGTGTGCATGCGGTAGAGGGAACCAATTTGTCATCCGGTCCAATCGTGCATGATACTGAGGTAATCAGATTATCTGGGCCAGGAGAACATGTGAGTGTTATGAGATTTATTCTCATTGATGCTCCTCAATTTCAGCTCATTTTGGGGCTTCCCTGGCTCACTGAACATAATCCTAGGAAAGATTGGGCAAAAAGAACCATTGAAATGGATTCGGAATATTGCAAGAGTCATTGCCATAATTGGAAGGTGGAAATCTTACCGATATCATCTTCACAGCATTTGGCTAGTCAGGCCAAATCGGTTTGCATAATGGCAACACAAGAGATTCCTGTAGAGTATTTGGATTTGGCTGCAGTTTTTGGCGAGAAAGAGGCAAACAAACTACCTCCCCATCGTGATTATGACTGCAAAATAGAATTGGAACCCAGAGCATCTTTGCCCTGCAGCTGTATTTATGCTCTCACTGAAAAGGAGAATCGACATCTTAAAGATTATTTCGAGCAACACCTGGCTAATGACTTCATCCGTCCTTCCCAGTCGCCCATATCTTCCCCTCTATTTTTTATTCCGAAGAAGGACGGAAGTTTAAGAACTTGTATTGACTATCGAGCCTTGAATTCAGTCACTAAGAAGAATATATATCCGCTACCCTTAATCACAGAATTGTTGGATCAGGTCAAAGGGGCGCATGTGTATACTAAACTGGATTTGAGGGGAGCATATCATGTAGTTCGGATGGCGGATGGAGACGAATGTAAGACTGCTTTTCGGACCAGGATGGGTCTGTTCGAGTACCAAGTTATGCCTTTTGGCTTATGTAATGCTCCTGCTGCCTTTCAGCATTTTGTCAATGATATCTTGAGAGAGTGTTTGGACCAATTTGCAGTTGTCCACATAGATGATATTCTTATATTCTCTGAAAATGTGCAGGCACATGTTCAACATGTGTGAACCATTCTGAAGAAGCTGTTGGAGCACCAATCGTATGTGAAGCTGGAGAAGTGTGTGTTCAATTCTAATCAGGTGAAATTTCTGGGCTTTGTGCTCTCTCCGGATGGAGTATCAACGGATGACTCAAAGGTGAAGACAATCATAGAGTGGCCATCACCTCAAAATGTGAAACAAGTGCAAAGCTTCATTAGGTTTGCCAATTTCTACCGACGTTTCATCGAGAACTTTTCTGAGAAGGTTTCTCCGTTAACTCGACTGTTAAAAAAAGGTGCCAAATTTGATTGGCCAATGGAAACAGAGAGAGCCTTTTGTGAATTAAAGAGGGTCTTTACCTCAGCTCCCGTGCTTATGCATCCCAATCCAGATGAGCCATTCTTTGTCGAAGCAGATGCTTCCAATTTGGCGGTGGGGGGATTCTATCTCAAAGGGATAAAACTGCTGGTCAGCTTCATCCTGTTGCTTATCGGTCCCGTAAATTGACTCCAGCTGAGTTGAATTACTCCATTGCTGACAAGGAGCTATTGACGGTCAAAGATGCCTTTCAAGAGTGGAGGCACTATCTGTTGGGCGCATGGCATGAGGTAACTGTGTTTACTGGACATCATAAATCTCCAATTTTTAAAATCAGCTCGAACCTTGACTCCCCGGCAGTTATGTTGGTCATTATTTTTTGCTGACTATAATTTTGTCTTGACCTATAAACCAGGTTCCAGCAATGGCAAGGCGGATGCCTTATCACATCTGGATACTGGAGAAGATTCCCCAGCATTGAACAAAGAACTGATCATTTCTAAAGAAAGGATTATTGGAGTGATTCACTTTCCAGATTTGGAAAGGCGTCTGGATCAGGAGTTAGCTTCTTTCAATTTAAAAGAATGGGTCAAACAAGATGCAAACCGGGAATTGAAGGGTGGCCGTTGATATGTTCAAGGAAAGCTATTCATTCCTAACGAAGAACTTCAAACCATGATTATTCAACATTCTCATTCAGCATTCTCATGATGACTTGTTGGCTGTACACAAGGGAGTGAAAAATTACCTTGGAATTAGTGCAACGTGATTTTTGGTGGCCGTCCATGGAAGCTCAGGTGGGGCAGTATGTAACCTCTTGCGAGCAGTGTTTTAAGGGGAAATCAGTTAGAATGGCACCACAGGGTTTACTTCTTCCTTTGCCCCCTGCTCCTTATCCTTGCGATACTGTTTCCATGGATTTTATTGTTGATTTGCGCTCCTGTCAGGGATTTTCCGTAATTTGGGTGGTAGTGGATCATTTTACCAAGATGAGTCACTTCGTCCCATTAAAGTCCATTCCAAATGCTACTTAATTGGCTTCCCTATTCATACAGCTTGTAGTTAAAGTTCATGGTATCCCAAAGGTGGTCATTTCGGTTAGGGGACCCCAATTTGTTTCATGTTTTTTTGGAGATCATTTTTAAAGAGGTTGGATATAGACTCTCGTTTGTCCTCCAGTTTCCATCCAGAAACGGATGGCCAAACAGAAAGAGTTAATCAGGAACTGGAGCAGTATCTGGGTTTGTTTCTGATGGACCATGAGGGAGATTGGCCAGATTTACTGTGGGCAGCGAAGTTTGCTTAAACCAATGCTGAACACTCAACTACGGGTTACACACCATTTTATTTGAACTCAGGTAGGCACCCGAATACATTTGTAGGTAAACAGGGGAGTGAGGTTCCAGCAGTTGAGGTAGTGGTACAGAATCTTACTAAGGTTTAGACAGATAATATAATTAAGGCTAAGGCTTCTTATAAGAAACAGGCAGACAAAAAGAGGCGTTCTAGTCCTACCTATGAGTCAGGAGAGGAGGTTTGGATTTCAAATTGAAATCTACGACTAAAAGGGACTTGGAAGTTCCAGCCTCGATTCATTGGTCCATTTTTGGTGGAAAAACGGATAAATCCAGTTAGTGTTAAGATCCAACTGCCTCAGAAGTTTAGGGTTCACTCAGTATTTCACGTCTCTCTATTAAAAAAAGAGTCCGCCAAATCTGAGAAAGAAGGGTCCTCCGATGTCAGTTCAAATCCAGTCTGAGGAGGAATTTGAAGTCAAACGAATAATTGATTCCAAATTTAGGAAAAGCAAATTGTTTTAGTTGGTAGATTGGAAAGGTTATGGGCCAGAAGAGAGAACGTGGGAACCAAAGATCAATTTGCACGCTCCAAGACTGATCAAAGAATTTCACAAGAGACACCCAAACAAGTCTAATTAGGGGCAGGGAGGAGTTTTGGTGGGGGTACTATCAGGACTGGGCAGGTAAACTCCTTATTTGACTCTAAATTACTTCTTTCAGTTTATAAGATCCACCAGGATCGGTATTTAAAACCCATTAAAACTCTTTCAAAGCGATGGTCTTCGCTTTTACACAGGAATTTGTTATCTTGATTGCGGCGAGATTTCCAAGATGGCCACGATGTTTCCAACCAGGTTGCCGGTCTAGTGTTTTAGACCGGCAATGATCACAGCTGTCCTCGCAGTCTTTCATCTGCTAAACTACGCACTTCAACTGAGTTCTGAGGTCAAGCGGTCGCATTCCTTCATCGACGCTTCTATTCCTATTCGTTTTGGGAGGTCCGTGAGTATAAAATATTTCAGAAGAGCAGAAGTTATTCACCTATTCAGCTATTCATTCGGCTCTGATGAGTCATTTACATAATTTTCTTCACGTCTGAGGCATCATTTGTAGGAAATTCTTGACGCATTTCAGGAGTTGTTTCTGTGAGGGAGACATACCTAATTTTGAGTTTCGCTGACAGTGTTCATGAATATTTAGTTTTAGTTCAGTTACCATTTAGTTAACTAAGCTCCTCAAGCTGAACAAAAGAAATGTGAGAAAGCTACGCATTTCCAGGCACTGTGAAGTTCTGATTTTGAGATTCAAGTGACATTATACTGTGGAAGTCGATATAAGAGAAATATCGATTTCCCAGCCCCAGCATAATATTTAGTGACATTCAGCTCGAGTTTTCCACAGAAAATAGACAAAAGGAAAGACTCCCCAGCAGTTAACCAGCAAGTAGGTGTATGTTATATATATGAAAATACTTACCACCTTTAGAGAAGCAATTTCCACCATCCCTCTCCAATTTTCTTCCCTGGAAATCTTCGGGAGAGAACTTCATACCATCTGCAAGAAAGAAAGAGGCATAGTTAAAAGCATACAAGGTTCCATAAGGTAAAATGGGTGTAGAATGAAATATTGAAAGTTTAGATTTGGTAGTTACATATTAACCTTTTGCACCTATGTATTATAGAACTGCAATACAGAAGAAAAGTAGAAAGCTGAAACCATGTAGTCAACTCACAAGAGAACAGTTAGCCGTACTGCTTGGACAGGTATTACGGATAAGAATTTAGAAAGTAGTTTTAGAATTAAAAGACACAGAAATGTGTATTGAGTTGCTTCTGTTTTCAGGAGAAAGACACGATAGAGTGGAAGACCAGTCCTGCAGAAGAAGTCTCGGTGTGTTTCTCTTTAATCCCAATCCCCTTTCCCCCCTTCTAGCTGACAGGATCTATATGGCAGCTGGGTTCGAGGTCTGAGGAATTAGCATCTGCTCCTGCGGAAGCCGAAGTTTCTAGATATACAGGCACTTGACACCAGCAGGTTTAATTTGGTGGTAATCAATTTTGTAATAAATATTTGTGGCCTCATCCAGGTCGACAGAGATTTAAGGTTTTGAATTAATCAAGTACACACTGAAAGTCTCCCGGGTGATTTTTTGCCATGGGTGACATAGAGTTTTGGGCAGTTGAGAGCGTGCGATATCGCCTCACATTTCTAAAGTCATGTGAAACATGACCGCAAAATAGCCAGACAAAACAATCAGAAGAATGGATGAGACTTTGAGATGGGGATTGTCAGAAAAGATGCCATCTAGAGAATGACTAGTGACATTCTGGGGCCTTTAACTACCTGCTCAAGAACCGCTTGTTCCAGTAGGTCCAGGAAAAGAATTGTGTATCTGTCTAAAGTATTTTCCAAGTGAATGATAAAATCTCCTAAGATGGTACAGTCAGAGAAATGTACTTTAATATCCATCAGCTGACTGCTGTTGTTCAGGAAGGCTGCTCTGGGGCCCAGGGGACTATAAATGTAAGCATCATTAAAAGAGTAATGGTTAGTCAGAGATATTTTAAAAGCTAGTGCTTCACAATCTGATATAGCGCCTAAAGGCCCAAATGATGCTTTAAAATGATACTGATAACCGATTACTATCACCCCCCCCCCCTTTTTCTTAAGCGATCTTACCTGGAAATGGCAAACCCAGTGGAAGAGGCCATAATGAGGTCTGGGGTTAAAGCAGAGTCTGCCTAGGTTTCTGTGATAAACACCATGTCCAGTGAGTGAGTTTCTAGAAAATCTGCAAAATCTAAAGCATTTTTTACGAGCGATCTGGAATTTATAAGTGTCGCTTTAAAGGTACTTGGTTGAAGTTGTGGTATGAGGCATGGCTGAGATTAGGCCCTGTATTTTAATAATGGTTAGAGTAATCTGACAGTGTGGGCAGGTTCTGAGATTTAAAGGATCAAGTGGTCCCAGCGTAGGTCCTAGGCACTCACTGCTTACCATTTTCCCTAAGAGAGAGCAGTTCATCTAGTGAATAACAGAGAGGAGTTACTTGTTGTGGGGGAGAACCAGCAGGCATGGCTTGTGCTGAGTGCGGTCAGAGCGCGGACAGACTCAGGCAGGCTTGCCTTTGGCACACCAGTGGCATGCCCGCTGCACAAGTCCGCGCTGCCGGTTCATTTAAATATCCCTCCTTTCTAGCGTGACGAAATCACGTCTTAATTTTTGACCCCCAAGGCTCACAATATCTTTGACAAGCCCAGCCTGTGAGAGTGACTTTTCTGGTAAATATTCCTGCCTTTATGGATGAAAACTCCAAATGTGGTGGTCAGTTATCTACGGTGTGGTGGAGTTGTTTTGTCCACCTAACCAGTAGACTAGCTGTCCCAACCTCGGATTCTGTTTGAACCCATCATTTTTCAAAGTAGATGAAAATATGCTCTAGTTTTTGTTTGTATGGAATAGACGCCCATAATTCCCCCTTGTCCTTATCCATACTCGCCCTTTGTACATTAGTTGATAATATGGGTGGAGCCATGTTGTCAGTAACCAAATAAATACATTAGTGTGGAATGTAGAAATTGAGTGATGGTGGACTTGATAGCAAACTCCTCAGTTATGGTTTGACTGACATGAACCAGAGTAGAAAACATTCCTCGTAATTGGGTTGTCATATAGTGCCAGATGTACTAAAGGGTGTCACCCATTATGTGTCTATGGGAAAATGTGTTCATACATATGGCTGCAAGTCATTACTAGTAAATTTCATGATTTCTTGAAGTGATTACTACAAAATAAAGGCTTTTGGAAAAACGAGGAGTAACCGTAATTAGTTCACCAGTCGTCGATACGTTATTGCTAATGACTGTGAGTAGTTTCGGTCAATGGTTCTCTTCTGTTGTATGAAATTAAAACTGTGGGGCATATTACCAACAACTAGCGATAATTATCGCTATGTTGGCTTAGCGGCAATAATTTTATCGCCGTGTTGCGGCGATTTTTATCGATTAGGAGCCTTGCTATTATCAAGGTTTATCTCCTAAGCGATAAAAATCGGCCGAAATGCATGAATATCGCTGTAAAGTCAGCGATATTCATGCAATACCGAGCTAATGCTATTAGCCATGTTATCCACCTCCCATTGGATAACATGGCTAAGAACTGCTCAGGGCAGGTGTTAGCTTTTAGAGATATTCGCGCTTAGCGCGAATATCTCAAAAATTTGGTAATAGGAGATAGCGATGTTAGCGACTGTTTCCAGTTGCTAACATCTTGGCACGCCATCATTAGTGATAAATATCTCTGACATGCAAAGCGGGGCCCAAGATGGTTGCTATCTCCTACTAGCTGTCGCTAACTGGTGTTAGCGACAGCTAGGTAATAGGGAGATAATTTTATCTCCGCTTTCTTGGCTTTTAAAGCCAAAAAAGCGGAGATAAATCCCTTGATAGTATGCCCCTGTGTTTTAAAGAAGAGGCATAAATGAGAGGAAGATTTTTATGAAATTCATAAAATGCCTCAAATCCTAAAACGAAATAAAAATAATCTTAAATTCTTATGAAAGACTACATCTCCGTGCACTGTCCATGAAACAGATGACTTAACGAGAGCGTGAAATAATAGAAAGTTCAATACATTGAATTAAATAGGTAATATCCCCTGTCTACAATGTTTCTCCGTAAATCTCGTTTCTAAATCTAGCTGTCCGTCCTTTATAACGTACTTTATTTGAATGGAAACACTCCCTCATATCTGAGCCCGTACTATATTTGCACATGGATCCCTGGATATTTGATTTTCAATGAATAGGTTAATCCCGGGCAATACCGTATCTAGCGGGGATTACACTGTGAACACCAATAAATAAATAAAATGTCGGACGGTGGCATTTCATCCCATCCCTTGACATTTACTTAGTTCTCCGCCATCACACCCAAATCCTCAACCTCTCAGTTGCTGTCAGGTTGATGTCTAAGCAAACGCTTCCAGCTAAAATGTAAAGGCACTCATGTTTTCTCTTGCCTACGGTGCTGTTGATGGGTGACTTTCTGGATTTCTTCTTCTACTTCTTTGTCATAAATACTGCATCTGTAATGTGTAAGAGGCAATGGAAAATAATAGCAAAGTGACCCATGGTGGCTTTAGAAGATTTACTGTATAGCACATGAGTCTGTACGCCTTATGAAGGTGTCTGCCAGTGGTGGATAAAACCAATTTCGCTGTCATGGATACAGGAGACTTTATGTTTTCTTTTAGAAGTTGGAAGAGTGCCTAGTAATAAGTAAGGTCAACGCCACTTTTTTTATCATTCCATTTTATATGACTTTAATAGTAATAGAACAAACTTGTAATGACATAGCTTCAAGTGAGCAAATAAAATTGCGAAAGCACGGGTAAAGCACAAAATTCCGCTTTCACAACACATAAGAACGCCATGGTGCCATATAGGGAGCATTGTGAGCAAGGTTTAGCAAAAGTCAGGAGCCACGAACAAGCTGAATACTGCAGTGCGCATTTTCTTTTACTATTTGTATTTGTTCATGTCTTATACAGAAATGTTATAGTCCCATAGAAATGCTGCAAACATTAACTTGCAAAATGCATTTACCCTGATTACGAGTGCCCTGGAGTGGTAGATGCTGTTGCTCTCAAAGAATACTATCTGGTACCCTGTGGTTCAGAATCGTGTGACTAATTGCACCTATTACGGGTTTGGGAGAATAAACGTTTATTGAACTAAAATCTGCATGTTTCGGTTCACACTGTAATCGTCTCCCCTGTTCAATTCCAGCAGGTTTGACCTGCCAAAATTCAACTTATACCGCACCTGGTAATGACAAGGAATTGCTTAGATGTTGAAAAACTCTTAGAAATTGATAATCAGGGTGATTGTGTAGTAACCTTCTCTGTGGGGAGCCATTGTGATGTTAAGCACACATCTAATCACTGATGCAAAACGTTTATCATGCAAGAA
This sequence comes from Lissotriton helveticus, assembly GCF_964261635.1. Lineage (NCBI taxonomy): Eukaryota > Metazoa > Chordata > Amphibia > Caudata > Salamandridae > Lissotriton > Lissotriton helveticus. The sequence continues at coordinate 1,297,011,395 of NC_136063.1, read as the reverse complement.
AATAGATCTGTATCTATTTGAACATATCATTCAGACATTAATGGCAGGATTATAACATTGTGCACTGGGGTTGTGTCACAAAAGTAGTGCAAACATATTCAAAATATTGATTTTGGATTTATTTTGCATGAAAATAACACAAAGCAGTAATTTATACTGCTTCGCATTATTTTGCGCCAAAGGGCCGTTTGATGGGTGGTGCATGGGCATTGCCTGCAATCATCCATGTTTTTTGCTAAATGTATGATTTTACAATGCATACATTTACAACGCATGCACTTATATGCACTTACAGCGCAGTTTTTACATTGCAACATCCACTATAACGCATTCCATTACATTGCATGGCACTACATCGCATATTAAAAAACAACCTTTACAGCGCATTCCATTTCATCGCATACTACCTTTACAACGCATACCATTACAACGCATACCTTTACATTGCATTTAAGGTAATTATTGGATAGTATGGGGGTAAAAATTACTATTCTGACTCCAGGGGTGCAACAGTAGGGTAAGTGTTGGATAGTGTAGGGCTAAAAATTACTATTCTAACTCCAGAGGGTGCAACAGTAGGGTAACTGTTGGATAGTGTAGGGGTTCAAATTACTATTCTAAATCCAGGTGGTGCAACAGTAGGGTAAGTGTTGGATAGTGTAGGGGTACTATGCGTTGTAATGGTATGTGTTGTAATGCCTGCGTTGTAGTGACATGCGATGTAGTGTCATGCATTGTAATGGTATGCGTTGTAATGCCTGCATTGCAGTGACATGCGTTGTAAAGGATGTCGCGTTGTAATGACTGCGTTGTAAGTGCAGTGCGATGTAATGACTGCATTGTAAAGGTTGTTTCCGTTTTTGCTGGTAAGAATACACGTCAAGTAAAAATATTATTCCTAGACAATCTTTAAAACATTGTTGCACTTTGCATTTAAGCTGTTCATTGCTTCACACATTCAAAGTCAGAAAAGTTTGGAGAAATGAAAGCATTTCTTCACTTAATGCCACTCTCAAAAAAGCAAAATTGTGTTGCACAAATCCCTGTATAGTATTGGGAAACATCCATCACAACGCAACTTTTACGACGCACTACCATTACAACGCAGGATTTACAACGCAAGTCATTACAACGACTTGCTCTGGAGGGCGCTGTAGGATAGTCAATAGTTTAATTTACTATCCAAAACCTTCCCTACTATCCACGGGGACTGGAGTTGGATTAGTAAATTAAACTATTCCACTATCCAGCGCCCCCAACGCAAGTCGTTGTAACGACTTGCGTTGTAAAACCTGCGTTGTAAAGGCATGCGTAGTAAAAGCATGCGTTGTGATGACATACATCCATAATATTGTCAGTAGATAGGGTTTGGTGTCAAAACTCATGAACGATTGCATTGAAACGCCCATAAACCACCCATGAAACGCCACCCTGCAATGCAAAGCAGTGCAAAACACTGCTTTGTGTTACTTTTTTGCAAGTTTCTCCACAAAACAAGTTTTGAGATGGAAGGTGGAGCAGCATAATTTTGCATTATAATTATGTGTAGGAAGAACTCGAAAATGTTCTGTGTGATTATTGTTACTTAGAAGAGATAAGGTATTGTATATTTAAAGTACTCCACATAAAACTAATGGGACTTATAAATCGTGTGCATAGAAATGTGACTGATAAAAGTCTTTGCAACAAGTACATATTAATATTCTAGAAGAAATGAAAGTTTAGATGTGTCTCATTGTGAGGTTGATGAAATAAAGTGCCTGTGTAGACTAATGTTTAAGCATTGATATGTGTAACAAAAAATTATATTTGTATTAGTGTATTTGATCAAATAACATAATTTCCTAACCTCTTAAGTGCTCCCGTCGGCCAACGTGTCCGTTGGCCAACGCGGCCCAGCCCACTCTTTAAAACCGCGGCACCGCGGCGGAATTCGCACTGCGGTTAAGCGGTAAATCTTTTGCAATTTCTTCATGTGTTAAGGAACTGCATTCAATATGTATGTAGAAATGTGCACGTATTTGTAACCCTGTGACTTGATTTTTGGGCCTCAAGAACTGTTTCAGTACAAGCTCATGTTTAAAGTCTAACATGTAATTCTCATTGAACCTTTTAACCTTCAATTTAGAATGTGTTTGCTTGCATTTTTTGTTTCTTTTGCAGGTGCGGACAAATCCTTATTAGTTTGAAAAAGAAGAAGGGTTTTTGTTTTAGTTAGATAGCAATGTATGAGAAGATGGAGCTTGGCAATGAGAAAGGCAGTAATGAGCAAGGAGGCAATTTACTTTTGAGGAGGAGTAGAATAGCCAAGGACGAATGAAGTAGCAACTTATCGATGTAGGACAGGTCGGTGCCAGTAACCAATTTGTGTTAGAACTGTGGAGAGTTACTGGAGTGAGCATGCGACTTACCTTTAGTACCCTAATGTCTTATTCTGTAACGTACTGAGGGTCAGAGAGACATCTTAGGACTTCATGAGGTACAGGCTTCTGCTCTGTGTGTCTCCATGCTACTTGACCCTTGGTTGGAGTTTCTTCTACTGAAGGCTCTGACAGCTGACAACTTTCTATTATTCATACTTACTCAATGTTCTTAGTTTAGGGTTGTCCCTTTTAAGGCAGGGTAGGGAGAGATAGTGTGCTCATGCTTACCATTGAGAATCGTTTGATGCAATTTATTGTTCAATTCTTTTTCCTGATTACTTGTATCAACAGAACTGAATAAGTCGTATGATTCTTGTTATAAAGGGTAAATCTCTTCAGGAGATTTGGATTCATTGTCTTTGTTCTGTGTTTCTATACTGTGATTTCGAGATTGATTTCTATCAATCTATTTTTGAATTGACAACTAATCTTAATTAATCTCAGATTTACTTGTCGAGTAAATTATTGCGTGACTAAATTGGTTACACTACTTTGAAATTTATATTGTGACTGTTTTCTCCCTCTTGCCTCTCAAGCAGCTAAAAAGGCCATCTGGTTGAGCAGGGATGTTTAAGCGGGCCAGGCTCTCTCAAAGGTAAATGCCAAATAAACATGCTGCTCTGGGTTGCATCACTTTTATGACTTAAACTCAGCACAGAATGGTATCAAATTTCCCCCAGAGTCTACAATGGTACTCCAGAAGAAACAGTACAGTGGGAGAACTGTGCTACCTGCAAAAACATTAAAAAAGCAAAAGAAAGCATGAATTGGTTATCTTTGGGGAATGGTCCCCCAGGGGGGTATGGGAAAGAAAGGGACATTGCTGAATATAATGTAAAAATAAATCAACGAAAAAACAAATGTTAAGGTGATGTTATATTTAGGTATTGCAATAGGTATGGCAATAACATATTCCCTTATGTTTAAAACCCCATAGAAATTCACTGAAAAAAAGGTTAAAGTTACATTATAGTTTGGTATGTTACTAAGACCTTAGCTTAGATTTTTTTTAAACCTAGAAATTCATTGAAAAATGCAAACATTAATATGCTATTATAGTTAAAAACTAAAAAAGCACTAAATATCACAGAACTATATATAAATATCCCCAACGCCATGCATTGATTAAAATTTCATATATTACATCACTCACAACATGTTAAGTGGCATCAATGATTACATCTTCAATGACATCATTGATTACATCATGATGACATCAGTTATGGTTAGGTCAGCATTTAGATAGGAAGAGGGTTTGTATTATTTTATGCATACCATTTGCACTGTTTGAAGAATCTGAACAAAACGTTCCAAAATATAGTTCATGCACCTGAGCTCAGTCCTAGAAAGTTTTGCACTCATCCATGAAGTGGGCCCAAGAAAAAGGGTGGTCTAAAAAAAAGTGCAATTTCCATGGTAGTTCCCATAAGGAAATTTGCTGTATGATACAGAAAAAATGGCTGAATGGAGTTATACTAAATCTGGAGAAAAGTTAGAACTTTGCTAATAAATCATGCTTTTTTTATTTGAATGTTTTTGTAAATGAGAACTTCGCATTTAAAGAGGGGCCCAGGTTGTGTATGAAGTGGCTACAAAGTTAGGTACAACTTACTGTTGATGTCCAGATATGATCAGACTGGCCAATTTAAATCTAGTTAGTCGATCCTGACTGGATGCCACAACATTAACAATATATTTTAGCAGCCATTACTGGCCTCAGGAACAGGGTCCCCATAGCCTGAAAATGAATTAAATGGTAATATAAGAGGGCAGGGTGAGCACACCCTGACCTCAAGGGGCAAATAGGAGCGCCCCAAAGTGGCCCGCCCTTGATTGCCTGTTAACAACAACATGAAGTTGTGACAGCTACTACAGGCCTCAGGGAGATGGTTCTCACTGTAATACAGTGTAATGAATGCTACCCTTTGAGGATCATAAAAAGAAGCACATAAAAAGGGCATTAACAGATTTAAGTCACAATGTAAATCAGTTGTTGGTGTTGTTATTCTCGATGTGGGAATTCTGGTGAGATGTCAGGTGTTTTTACTCTCTTAAAATGCTGAACATTTCCTTCAATTTGATGAATCATGTTTGAGAGAAAATTGTTTTCTCTTGTGATTTTCTCATAGTGGTTATGGAAGGTGCTCGAGAAGCTAAAATATCTTCCTCTGCCATGTGAGAACAAAGTCTGATATTCTGAATAAAACATGCCCTTCTAACAGCAGCAGGAGCCTCTCAGTTGATTCTTGAGGGAAATTAGGGCTAGTGCTCTAAAAAGCTAAAATGAAACCCTATTTTATATGGATTCTCAACCATCTTCATCATCAATGTCAGAAAAAGTGTGGTATGCTGAGTGAAACATGCAACGTTTCGAGAAAATGTTAAATGTTTTTTTAAATTGGACACATTTTGTATTAAAATGTTTTTGTTAAATATTAATGTATATTAAATGGATATATTTATTTTGAATGTAAAACTAAAACAAATACTACAGCACAATTAACATAAGTTTGGATTAAATATATAGTTAATGTTGATAAATTCAATTACATTAATTTCTTCTGAAGTTTAAATACAAAAATAAATTCCCATCTAACTAAAAAAATAGGTTGTTTTGTTATGCCTTAATAATTATGAAAAATATATTATAGAATGAATACAAAGTAATGTAATTATATTCCAAAAAAGTTATCAGATTACATTTTAAATTCAAATAGGATTAATAAACTATTTTATGTCTACGGGCCTAATTATGATGTTGGTGAGACCGACACCGGCAGCACATTGGTGTTGGTCCCACGACAACTGCCCCTGGGTTACGCCCGCCGCATTATGATGCGGAGGCATTGGGCAAAGGGCCTGTCCACTGCTTTTCCAACAGGCTTCTTGAGCCGGCCAGAGCATTGGAAATGCTCATGAATCCTCAATGATGGCGGCTCCACCTTCGGGATCATGATCATGGGTAATTTTCCAACAGCCTTTCCATGCCAGCCTTTCCGACATGGGTAGGCTGTTAGAAAATTACTTATGGGGGCCCTAGCTGAGCCTCCTTCCTCCCTGACCCTCCGTTATGGGGCCTGGAGCACTAAACAACCCTGCACTGCGTGGCAGGCACCACATGGTGCCTGCCACACGGTGAAGGGATGATCACAAACATCAATTTTTCAATGTAAACTTGTGGTGCAGGCCTTTTCCGCCTCCGCACAAGCTTCCGTTGGAAAATGGATGTTTACAATCACCCTATGGATGGTCGCATCCCAATCCTGAGGTCAGAACTGCCAACATAAGGCTGGCGATTCCTGACAGATACGTTGTCTGCCCCGCATTGTAATTAGTCCCATAATATCCTAATTATTTCTATGTTGAACTATTTTAAAAATATAATGTAATTCATAGGTATTTCCTAAGATGTCCAAGTTTAAGGCCCTGACTCTATTATTTTCTTTGGGAGGATGTTGCAATACAAGTGGTTGGCCATGTGTGGTGCTGGATCTACTAATATTTGTTTTTCAGTAGTAACTTACAAGCTAAGTTAGACTCATCTATCTTGTTCAAGAGATGGGGCTGTGTAAGTCTACAATTTTGAGTGGATGTACACTCTGATTTTGTGAATATCCCAAAGTAGTAAATTTACTCAAAAGTGTAAGAGTAAATAATCTGCAAGTGTAAGTTGATTTTTGTGAATAGCCCCATTAATGTATTCTTTCGTTATTAAAGAACTAGAGGGCATATGTAACACCACCAGAATATCACTTAGGTTCTAATTTACAAGGAGTTAATGCAACAGAACTTCACTTTTTGCGACGTTCTGGTGGCGTTAAGTCCATCACCTTATTTACAAGGCAGAGTTCAGCCACTTAACTTGGCTTAATACCACCTTGTAAATAATGCTCCTATTATACAGCACTTAGTGTGAAAGGGGCGTGCAATGGGTGTTGCAGTGGGCATTCCACTGCAACACCCATTCCTTTTTGATGCTGCCCCACATTTACAAGATATGGGGCAGTGCCGAAAATAAGATGAGGAAATACCTGGACTTAAACAGGCGATACACAGAGACTTTTTTAATTTTTACTTTTATATTGCGCTTTCCAACTGTGTTTCATTCTGCAGTACATATGGATAGAGCAAATACCCTGTTGAGATTGTTTATATGCAGGAAGGCGTCCCTTCCTGCACATAAACAATCACCCCTGCTGCACAGGCAACCTAGGAAAATGGTGCTAAGGTGCCTGCAATGGTGTTAGGCAGCTTTTTTAGTGCCAGCTCTAGAGAAATGCAGGGGTGAGCCGTATTTTTGTAACTATGGCACATCCCTGCATTTGAAAACTGTTGGAGCACAGCGTTATCTATTTTAGAGTAACACTACGCTCCACCAGTTTATTGTAAATATGCCCCTTATTTTGACATTCTGGTGGCATTAAATCCATCGCCATATTTACAAGGTGGTGTTAAGCCACTTTTTGTGGCTCAATGCTGCCCTGTAAATAATGCCCCTATTCAAGCAGCACTTAACATTGAAGGCTGTGCAATGGGTGTTGCATTAGCCCTTTCAGTTCAGTTCAGTTCAAAATAGCTTTATTCGACAGCATGTGTCATAAAAGCATCGAATAGCATATATACATTAAAATAGAATCTGTACAATAAAAAGAGAAAAAGATCATGTAATACAGAGGGTTATTTGAAAGTCTCATAAGATAGAATTAATAGCAGCATATTTGGTTAAAACAACATTAAACAAGTATAATAAAAGAGAATTCATTCTGGGGCACTATGTACATATAGGGGACAAGTCAGTTGTAGTGAGCAGTGTATAGCAAAGTGTATGGTGCTAGTGCTATCTGTATCATAATTAATATTTTTAGAGGTAGATTGCAGACAAATATAGTTCCTAGTTTAAACACATATAATAAATCGTGTATCTACATTAGGGTCACACCTTGTATGGCTCTATTTCTGATTAGCCAGGCTAGGCCTAAGAACTTGCCCACTCCACATGAAAATAGGACACTGGGTTCGGATTTTAGAATGCGCAGAGCAGACCAGAAGTCACGGGTGCCCATGTCCCTACATATTGGTTTTATCCACTTGCTCCTAGCTGTAGCGTATGCAGGGCAAGCAAAGAGGACATGGGCAATGCACTCGACCAACGCTCCGCAGCACGGACAGTGCTCTGTCATGTTCTCGGCTGTATGCCACTTTGCCATGAGGGTGTTAACAGGGAGCGTGCCAAACCTAAACTGAATGTACAGGGTCCTATCTCGTGGGGCCTGGATCACTTCTAGCCAAGGCTCCAGACATCTGACTCACTTAAACAAGAGGAACTCTTCTGTCAATCTACCCAACATTGGTTTGCATAATTTTTGCCTGCCTAACCAGTCCCAATAATATCTCTTAAGTTCCGCTTTACACGGTGGTGGCTGGGTATCCCATGAATCTTTAAGGCCAAGTTGCATCATTGCTTTCTTCACATATGATAGCCACTTGACCCTATGGTTCACATCCAGATTCATTACCTCTGTCAGGGCTAAGGCGTAGTTGGTAAGCTCTTCGGTATGCCCTAGGCGAGCCCAGAAGAGTAAAGGTTGTAGCCTGGCTATAGCTCCAAACAGACACCTACCCATGTCGTACATTAATGGTGTTAAAGGGGTGTTTTGTGGAGCGTCACCAAATTCCTCAGAAATTTGTGCTCTAACCTACTTATTTCGTCCACATTTTCAAACCCCCATAGCTCGGCTCCATACAAAGCCGAGCGAACTGCTTTGGCTTCATAGACTGCGAGCGCAGGGGCAACAGGCGATGGAGGAGCGATGTTTCTTGCCTATTGCCCCAGTCACACGTCTATGGTTCATTAGCATTTTGGCTATATGGGTCCTCCAGAGCATTTTATCCGATAGCCGTATGCCCAAACATTCAAAATTCCCGACTCTCTCAAGGGGGATGTCATTTAGTAAGAAATTGTTCCCGAAGGATTTAGGAGGGTTAAAAGCCATAAGTTTTTCCTTCGTAGTATTAATAACTAAGCCCCGAGCATCACACAAGGATTGATACCTATTCAACAATTTTTACAGCCCAATTGGAGTCTTTGCCACCAACAGAGTATCGTTGGCGAACAGGAGTGTTGGCACTCTGTCACCCAGTAAGATAGGCGTGTCAACTGGGTCCTCCTGGAGAAACTTCACCACCCCGTCCACATACAAGGAGAACAGGGTGGGAGCCACCACGCAACCCTGGCGCACTCCCTTGGCAACAGGAATCTGCTCTGTTAGCTGCCCTTGGACACCCCATCTCACTTGAGCATACGTTCCTTCATGGAGACGTATTAATAAATTAAGAATTAATGGCCCTTTCCGCCACAACACCCATTGCTTTTTGGCACTGCCCCATATTTACAAGGTATTGGGCAGCGTGAAAAATGAGACTTGGCAATACCTGGTCTTAAACAGGCGATACGAGGAGAATCGTGGTATTTCCCTCGTATATTGCTCTTTCCACATGTCTGGCATTCTGCAGCACACATGGATCGAGCTAATTGCCTGTTAAGATTTCGTATGTGCAGGAAGGTGTCCCCCGTTGGGTTCTTGCACTGGTGCAATGGAGTCCTAACTTTACTACTACTAAACTGATAAAAATCCTGATTTTAAGACTTTTGGTATTCACAGAAGGCATTTAGGAGTCCTAAAGTTAGGAGTCCTATCTTTACTACTCCTAAACTAAGAAAAACCCTAATTTTAAGACTTTCGGTATTCACAGAAGGCATTTAGAAGTCCTAAAGTTAGGAGTCCTAACTTCTGTGAATACCGAAATGAGTAGGTGCCTTCTGTGAATACCAAAATGGTAGTAAGTTTAGGATTTTGTCTGAAGTTAGTTCTGTGAATCGGGCCCAGAGTCCTTAAATCCAATGGTGTATATGCAGCAGACAAGTAGAGTGATCCTTCCAACTCCAAATCCAAATGAAAAGTGACCAGGAGATTGACAAAGCACTGGGAGGAGCCTGCAGGACAAGAACAGGAAGGTAGAGTCTCTGGGGCCCCTCCTTCCATTTAAAAATAAAGTTTTTTAAGAAAGGCTTCTCGCACAAAAAAACAACTTTATTTATTTATTTATTTGTCGGATTTGTAATGCGCATAGCTTCCCCAGCGATGGGGCATCCCAGCGCAACCACAGACTCCAACTTGGAGAAGAAATTCAACTCAAAAAACCTCTTTAGCTGCTTCTCGAGCACATAAGCTACCCAAGTGGTGTGTTCGAAACTACATTGGTGCAGTCGCAGCCGGAGGCTGATCAAGCAGGAAGTCTTGAGTGCTCCTGCTAGCGAGCAGAGAGTATCATGGCGCTCGCAGGCAAGCGCCAAAACGAATTTGGAGTGTGGGAATGGAAAAAAACCCTCTGCTTCGCGTACGGAGTGGAATTCAGGAACTTCGCTCTCCTCCGTGGAGTGAAGAGTGCCAGAATTCCACAAACTCTGCTAACAGAGTAGAGTTTACCACTCAGGCCACATTTTTAGCTAAACTAATAATCCTGAATTTGAATTTGAATTTGAATTTGAATTAAAAAAATGTATATAGCGCATCATACACCATTACGGTTTCTTGGCGCTTTGGCGGCTAGCAATAAAACAGGACTAGGCCATTTAGAGGGAAAAAGCCTGAGCGAACAAAAAAGTTTTCAGGCCCTTGCGGAAAAGGGGGTATTGCTTTAAAGCTCGAAGGTGGTCAGGCAGGGAGTTCCAGAATACCGGGGCTAGGACGGAAAAGTTGGAACCTCCCCATTTTTTTCTGATGAAACGAGGGACTAGCAATAGGGACCGATCAGACGAACGGAGATGTCTGACGGAAACATAGTTGGTTAAAAGGGAGGAAATGAAGGCCGGGGCCATTCCCTGTCGTGCCTGAAATACCATGCACCCCATCTTGAAAAGCGAACGTTGCCGAACAGGCAACCAGTGCAGTTCCTTCAACAGAGGTGTGGAATGATGGAACCGGGGAAGGCCATAAACCAGCTGGGCTGCTTGGTTCTGCACAAGCTGGAGTTTGCGTAGGCTATATGCCGGAATGCCGTTGTAAAGGGCATTGGCATAGTCTAGCCGGGAGATGACCAAGGCAGACATTATGAGTTTAAGTGCCAGGGGGGAAAAGAAACGGGAAACAATACGAATAGTTCTAAGCATAAGAAAACAAGAAGAAACAACAGCACCAACCTGTGAGTGAAGAGTGAGCTGGTTGTTAATTTTTATGCCCAATGTTTTTACCGTAGAAGAAGGAAGGGGGGAAGAACCAAGAGTGAGGGGCCAAAATACAGAGTTCCAGGGACTGGAGGAGCCACCCGTAAGCACCAACTCGGTTTTATCCGGGTTGAGCTTCAGATGATTGTGACTCATCCAGTCCCTGATAAAAATCATAATAGACTGAAAATTGGAAATAGCGTGAGGGGAAGAAGAGAGGTCAAAGACCAGCTGGAGGTCATCTGCATAATTAAACACAGCAACCTCCAGCTGCTGAAGTGCAAAGATAAGAGGATAGATATAAAGATTAAACAATAAAGGAGAAAGAGAGGAACCTTGGGGACACCACAAGTGACCTTCAAAGGGTCTGCCTTGAACTCTCCCAGCCGGACCGCCTGAGTGCGATCCCGCAGGAAGGACGAGAGCCACACTAGTGCTGACCCCCCGATTCCCGCCGCTCCGATACGTGAAAGCAAGATGGAATGATCCACCGTATCGAAAGCGGCGGAAAGATCGAGGAGCACCAGGGCTTGATGTTTATTTTGGTCCCGACCCTCCCTGAGTGTGTTTAGGACCGACACCACCACAGACTCAGTCGAGTGTCTGGGGCGGAAGCCAGCCTGGCAGGATGCCAAGCCTCCCGTAGCCTCAACATGGTTGCTAAGCACCGCGGCCACGTGCCGCTCAAGCACCTTGGCCAAGTACGGCAGCAACGAGATGGGCCGATAGTTAGAAGAAATAGCTGAGTCGGCCCCTGGTTTTTTCAGGATGGGCACGATGGTAGCTACTTTAAGGGCCGGGGTCACAATTGCCTGTGAGAGGGAACTATTTAGGAAGATGATCGGGGGCTGTGTGCAGACCGTGAAAATTTGCTGCAGGATACGAGCCGGGCAGGTGTCCGCTGGTGAACCTGACTTAACCTTTAGCAAAATTTCCCGGAACCCGGTTTCCGTGATAGGAGGAATAGATATTAATCCTTTGCCCTCTTCGTCATTCTCCTGGGTAACAACTGCTATTTTTTTTAAACATTTATGACACAGAGTTACTACACCGTTTTTATGCAACAGAGGGGGAATATTAGAATTTCCTTCACATATTGTTTTCTAAGCTTGATAATATCTGCATCAGTAAGGTATGTCTCCTGAAGTAATGTGAAATTGCCATTTTAGTCTAGATAGGTGGGATAAGACATGTTGGCATTTACTGTTTTTTTTCAAATCTTTACCATTCCATGTTACAATTCTGAGCAACATACGGGAAGAAGTCATCAATAAACGTCAAGAGAGTACAAAGGAATCGAGGTTTTGAACTTAGAGAGTATCCAATTAGAAAAGGGAGAGAGGAAGGGAAGACCGATAAAAGAGAGAAGAGAAGATGAAGAAGAACAAGAAGAAGAAGGGGTGAGAAACCCATGAAAAGTAGCTAGAATGGAGAGGCAAAACAGGAAGGAAGGTCCTCAGTTGGGCAATTTCATTCTGACAAAAGAGAATATCCAGAGAGATAAAGAGGGCCCAGAGCACCCAAAAAAGATGGAACTTTACTCGGCTCCGGTGAAAAAAGGGTACAGACACAGCCATGAAGAAGAGAAAATAGAGCCTACTAACGGAGAGGGATGCGGAGATCAGGAATAAACATTGTCACAAGAAACAGTCACCAGAAGGATAAAGAGGGAAGGATAAAGAACATTACGTAAAACTTACCATGAGTGACAGGGGAGGGGATTTAGTGGTAATGGTACACAACAACATTACATCACGGTGCTGAAAATCCAAGGTAAATAAACAAAAAATAAAAAGGTAAATAAGGGAGTAATCTGGAGGAAAAACAATGCCTAGATAGAAAAAAACAGATGGTTAGACATAAGAACAATCCTGACTTGGTGTAAATAGCAGTCATGTTTTAGCAGTGGTGCCAGTCTCCATGTCTTCCTGCTGATGTTGACGAAGGAAAGTCAGCAATTCAGCTGGGTCTTGTGGTATATAAATAAATAATACCGGATCTATTTTTGAATGAATGAATGAATAACAGATAGCTCAATAAATAAGAGTCAAGATTCGAGGTAGTAGGAGTTTTGCAGGTTTATTACAGCATAAGGACAGGAACAGGACAACCTGCATAGGAATAGGATGGCAGGGCCCAGCAGCTGCTGGGGCTGGGATGAGCGCGCTCACTTTTAATAACATTACATGAGCATATATACATAACGCAAACACATAGCATTACATTGCAGTAGGCGTAGCAGTGGGTGGAGCAGAAGGCGTGACGCGTAGCAGTCGCGAAAGATAAGAGTAAAAAGAAGGTGTAACTCAGACATGTGATGCAAACGTAACAGAATATGTCATGAATGGGCGGAAACATAGGAGGGGGCTACCTAAGGAGCCGGGACCTCTAACCTAATGGTGCGCGCAAACTGGCAATGACGTGTTACTAGGAGAAGCTGGGGGCTATGAACTCTGTGCTGGGAGCAGAGACTAAAGTCTGGAGGGTCGGAGCGACATGTACCTAAACCCTATCTGGTATCTAATGTTTAGGGAACATGTTGATACAAACTAGAAGTCATGAGGGGAAAAGCTAACGAACTCTAAGACTAGAGCATGCATTATTCTACATGTAGTGCGTGATGAAGAATATTAAATGACCATTAAATACAGTATTTCTCTTAACATGGAGCCGCATAGGCTAGACAATGACGGAAACTATTGATGCAGTTCAGTAGCTTAGGAATGCAGAAAAGGAGGACTAAACTGATAGCTGGAATCACAACATAGTCTTGGCAGACTCAGAGGCAGAGCCTAGCTGCACCGGGCACTGCGAGGCAGGAAGTAAGTGAAAGGTCGAGGATACAGGTGGGGGCTGGATCGCTCCTCAGCGAGGCTCAGGAGACAGGAGCTGAATCTGATGTCCGGGCCCTGTTGAGGCCTGGAAACGGGGACTTTATAATGAAATAACGTGCACACTGAGAAACGTGGCAACGTAGCTTTACATAGGCCTGGTATTCGTAGTATTCACGAGGACTGGAAACTGGCATACTAGAGGAGGACACAACTATAATTGCGTCATTAATCGGACATGGGGAATAACATATGCATATTGGTCATGCACACATAACATATGATGGATGACACGTAGTGACACAGAACATGACAAAATTTACTTTTCCACATTCCCTCCTTGTCACTACGTTTCCATCAGGAAACATCAATATTCATGATACCATCTATCATTTCATACAGTACCATTTGTTCATCTCGAATTGTCTTGGAACGAGATTTAGAACGGGGCTTGGGACTAGGAATACAAGAGGTAGCACACATGCCGCAAATCGCAGGGCCACATTGTATACAGAGGCAGCAGCTGAATATGATCGCTACTGCAATACCTAGAAAGGACAGGACTTTCCATCCCCATGCAGAAATTATATTCCAGAACCAACCGGACCATGTCCAGGTGCCTGGATCTTGGTGTAACAGATGGGCAATTTTATGAAGTCTGGTTATAGCTGAATAAACAGACGGCGCGTTATTTGGAATGAAAATGCAGCAACTGGATCCGATGACTCTACAGGCCCCGCCCCTATCGGCCAGTATGACGTCAAGGACGAGACGATTCTGGAGCACAACAATTCTCATAAAGGATTGCTCTTCGGTTAAGTTACCTAGAGCGGAGGCAGTCTCATCTACTACTGCTTCAAGGGTTCTTGTTAACCTACGGATTAGCTTACTGTTTACAACTGTGCCTAAATAAGGGAAAACACCTTTATCAATATCAATGAATTGCTCTGCAGCAGTTTCAGTATAGTCGACAATCGGGAGATTTCTCTTGTGTCTAGTATGTACTAGGTAGGAATTCCTATGGTAGTCAGGTGGGGCTAGGAAAACAGGTGGCAGTAGGAAGGCAATGTAACAGGTTCCCTCCCAATCGAGGGGCAGACGAACATATGCGGTTTGACCACAAACAAAATAAGAATGACGTGAAGCTTTAAAAATAGATTTCCCACTGTCACTATACTGGATAATAGTAGTACAATCACTATGTCCTACATGTACAGAACCATGATTTCGGACACATAATTCGCCTTTGACTGGTAATACTGAAATAGCAGGTGAGTCTGGAGTAGTATCAGACTGAACATTCAGGACCATAAAATTCGACGAATAGTTACCTAAATTATACACTTCATTTTCTAGATCTAAACCTGTTCTGTGGGGGAGACCTTGCTTGTCTGGGAAACATGTGCTGTTAAGAAAAAACATGTCTGTTGAGGATGACGTTAACGTGGACCATGCTCCACATGAACCATTATGTGAAAAAGGATAAGGAAAAAGTGGCAGAACTCCCTTTGACGTCTGGAAAGGGGGGAGTCGACCACACACCCAACAATTAGTGGCATTGCTGGTCTGGTGTGAATAATGTAACATGCGGATAAATGAGTTATTACGCATAGCGAGGCGGTAGGACAGCTCGTGAGGAGGCAGATCACTAAACGTGTGCTCTACTGTAACATTAGAATGCTTATTTACATGAGGAACTGGAAAACACAGGAAAAATGCGTAACTAGTGCAGGAAATCATTATGCTGATGAATAATATGAAACTTAGAAAAACGATACATCGGTTTGAGTTTTGACTGACTCTCTCACTATGGGGGTCTATTTTATACATGTCAGAAACAGTCTAACCGTTTCACCTAGGGGAGGACTTAGACAATCAAACTGACTGACTTATTTTACTAGACCGGAGTTTTTGCTTATACTCCTGCTGCGGAGTTTTCTCTACCAAGGGAGGGGTTGTATCAATGTCATTTGCGGGACAGTCCTTAGGAACAATGTTTTGACAAGTCTTGATATCCTGGGAAATGTTTTTAGAGACCGGCTTTAATCCGTAGAATTTCTTGACGTGCGAAAGGTGCACCCAGCCGCGGCGTCCTTCCAATTTCACAGCTGTACGGGTGGTGAGGAGGACCTGACGGGGCTCCTTCCAACGTGGCTCCAGCGGACTTGATCTGTCAAAGTTCCGGACGAGCACCATCGAACCTGGAACGATCTCATGCGGTGCCACCTCGGTATTGTCTGGAAATGTGGCGGCAACCTGTGAACGACATGAGTTGAGGGCAGACATCAAGGAAGCTAGGTAATCTGTCAACATATTACATGAAACATCAGTAATACTTCGGGGTCTAGGAGTACCCCACATGTTAGGGGGGCGGCCGAATACGACCTCATACGGGGACAGACCTGATCTGGAATGTGCGACCATGCGCATATAAAACAAAGCAACTGGCAGAGCTACTAGCCAGTCCACACCCTTATCTTTACATATTTTGGCAATTCGAATTTTCAGAGTCTGATTATGTCTCTCGACTAGACCGGCTGCTTCAGGATGGCGTACACAATGAAACTTCCACTGGTACCCCAACAACAGGGAAACGTGCTTCATCAGTTCAGATGAGAATGGCTGACCGTTATCAGAATATACGACTCTAGGGAGTCCATATCGAGGGAAGAATTCACGAACCAACTGCTTGGCAGTGGTCGCGGCTGTGTAATCTGGGACTGGATATGCTTCTGTCCATCTGGACAAAGCGCATACAACTACAAGGACATACTTGAAACCTCGACATCGCTCCATCTGAATATAATCCATCTGGAGGACCTCAAAAGGATGGTCAGGAGGCTGGAATCCCCCTTGTTCCACCGGGACACTTTTACCTGGATTAAACTGACAACATATCATACAGGTACGGACTTTCTGCTTGGCTGCAGCTCGTAAATGCTTGTTAAACCAAATGTTCTGGATACTGTCTAACATTGCTTTTTCTCCTAAATGTGCTGGACTATGTGCGGTATTAATGATGACTTGAACCATAGAGTCGGGGAGAAACCATGCGGTCCTACCCTTTGTTAACCATCCTTGATCTGTCTGGACCCCTCCTTGTTCGGACCATTTCTTCATTTCATCGGGAGTAGCATGTAACTGGATATCTATGACATCTTGTGTAGGGTCCTTAACTGTCATACATGTAGTCGGATCTAGGGTTTGTGTCTGTGTCGGATTAACTTGAATGTCTAGAGTCTGTGCTGTAAGCTTGGCTGTGCGATCTGCTAGATCATTACCCTGGGAAATAATGTCAGTAACTTTCATATGTGCTTTGCACTTCATGATAGCAATAGATGTCGGTAAGTGTATGGCATCTAACAGAGCTTGAATAAGGAGACCATGCTGAATCTTGGTTCCATGAGAAGTCATGAAACCTCTCTCCTGCCAGAGCACTCCAAAGTCGTGAACAACTCCAAATGCATAACGTGAATCTGTGTAAACATTAACTTTCAGGTTCTTGGCGTGTATACAGGCTTGTGTCAGAGCAACTAGCTCTGCTGCTTGAGCGGACAGAGTATCAATACGGTGTGTTTCAATAACTTCGGTGTCAGTAGTCACTGCATACGCGGCGACTAGTTCTCCTGTACTAGTTCTCATACATGAACCATCCACATAAAGTGTCAGGTCAGGATCTGGTAACGGAATGTCTGTCAGGTCTTGTCTTGGCTTTGTCGTAATGTTAACTACTTCCACGCAATCATGTGTGGCTGGATTTAAATTAACTGATGGTAACAGTGTAGCAGGATTCAGGATGTTGCAGCGTCTAATTTCTATGTGTGGCTGAAACAGTGTCAATTCATAACCTGTTAAACGTGCAATTGTCAAGTGCTGTGTTTGTGTTCGGTTTAAAAGAACTTCCACGGAGTGTGGGACTTGTACTGTCAAGGAGTGTCCTAAAACTATGGAATCACTTTGTCTAATAGCTAGTGCTGTGGCTGCAACTGACTTGAGGCACGCAGGCAACGCCTGGGCGACTGGATCTAGTGTGCTAGAAAAATAAGCACACGGCTTGTATTGTCCTGCTTGGTCTTGTGTGAGAACAGATAATGCTGTACCTTCACGTTCAGTAACGAAAAGTGTAAAAGGCTTACTGTAGTTCGGTGTGGCTAGGACTGGAGCTTGACATAAAGCTTTCTTTAACTCGTTGAAACTAAGTGTATGTTCAGATGTCCAAGGGAGGACAGTCGATACGGCTGCCTCCTGTGTCGTTAACTGTATCAGTGGCTTGGCTAGAAATGCATACTGGGGAATCCATTGTCTGCAATAAGAAGTAAGGCCGATAAAGGCACGTACCTCCTTCTGGGTTCTGGGCTGAGGAAGACTCGCTATCAACTGGATACGGTCTGGTGTCAACTGCCTACCCCTCTTGGACAGTAAGTGTCCTAAGTAGACCACTTGCTGGACACAGAATTGAAGCTTCGAAGGGGACACCTTGTGCCCCATCTCGGCTAGGAAATACAGAACCGTCAGTGACGCACGCTCGCAAGCACGTTCAGAACGGGCTGTGATCAGTAGATCATCGACATATTGGAGCAGGGCAGTGTCAGTTGGCATGTGAATATTGTCTAGTTGTCTCTTAAGTGCTTGACTGTAAATACTAGGGCTTTCTGTGAAACCTTGAGGAGCGCGTGTAAACATATAGCTCCTTCCATTTAAACAGAATCCGAAAAGAAACTGGCTGTCTGGATGGATGGGAACACTAAAAAATGCGTTCTTGAGGTCTATGACAGTGAAGAACGTGGCTTCGGAATCAATAGCAGTTAACAGGGAAGAGATATCTGGGACAACTGGGTACTGTGGAATAATACATTTATTAAGCTCTCGTAGGTCGATCACTAATCGATATACTGGGGGTGCATTTGGATCAGTACGTTTCATGACTGGAATGATCGGAGAGTTACATACATTGGAGTCAGTTTCTACAACTACTCCTTGAGCCATGAGCTCGTCAATAATTTTGGATAAGGCTGCTACAGCCTCGGGTGGCAATCTGTACTGTCTGATTCGTGGTAACACTACACCTGGTTTCAGGGTCACACGATGGGGTGTGATTTGCATGTAACCTACATCAGTTGGACCTTGCGCCCATAAATGCTGTGGAACATTAGACAGTCTTGAATCAAAATCTCGTAATACATAGTGACCCTTAAAGTCACGTAGGAACAGACGTATTCCCTCTGGGGAACAACATATAACTGCACCTAACTCTTTCAGTGTTTTAATGCCTAATAGATTTTCTGGACATGACTTAGTAAGTAACAGATCAGTAGTACGGGACAATGGACCTACTTCTAGAGTGACGGGCTTTGAAATCTCATTAACGATAGGCTTTCCTGAAAATCCAAGGGAAACATTTCTTGAGCCTGAGAGCGGAGCCCCTGGAACTTCGGCGTGACTAATTGTGGTCCTACTTGCCCCTGTATCAATCAAAAACTTTCTGTCTTTCCCTAATACTTGACTGTGAACATAGGGACCTTCTTGATCTACAGGTATCTCGATGAGAGGCAAGCCTACCTCCCTCTCTAGGCTGTTTCATGAATATGGCTGGTACTCTGGATACTCAGACTGTGCATACTGGTACATCTGCGATGTAACATGCTGTGTTGCAGCAATAGGCTGCGGTGCTGTAACTGTCTGTGGTGCATTCTGTGACTGAGGAGTCTGTGAAACTTGTTCTTGTCTAGGCGGACGTGGTCTTTCTTTAGTCTTACCAGTAGCTATGTTATGTTTCAGAACTGCACACTCATTTATAAAATGACCTGGCTGTTTACAATAATTGCAGTTCCCTTTAACGGGAGCTGCAGGATGACTGGCTTGATTCGGACCCCTCTTCTGACTGTCTTGAGGAACAGATTGTGCAACTAGTACTTTCATTTTCGTGTCTTTCATACGTTTTCTCTCGTGTTCTTGCTCTTCCCTGATTCTATTCTGGTGGTACTGGAGCATCTGGAGCATCTGGGACGGAGTATTTGCTTGCCAGGTGCTTTCGACTTTCAAAACTCGGTTTTTAACTTGTGGGCTTGAATTCTCGACTAATTTAGTAACGAAAAGGTGAGGGTATGACTCACTACTTGTCTTGAGGCCACTGTTGATACTAAAGCACTTTTCAAACCTAGAATAAAAATCACTAATATCTTCCTCTTGTTTCTGTTTACAGGCTGAGATTGCATCCCAGTCTTCTTTTCTCGTTGTTAATAATCTGGGTAAAACTTGAATCAATAATTCTGGTAATTCTTTACATTTCTCTCCAAGACCAGTACCTGGTACACGTATCTTATCTTCAGCTTCTAGGACTGCCCAATCTATCTTTTTCTCTCCCACCTCCCATTCTTTTTCCTTTAGCTTTTCATACACCCCTGCGGGTAGCAGGACCTTTAACATTTTAATGATATCTGGGTAAGTGTATTCTCCCATACGGAGCATGTCTTTTAATTCTCTATGGAACCCTGCTGGATCTTTGTCATGACAGGGAATTAATTTCTTCATCTCTAGAAGTTCCATCTTTGTGATCGGAGTGTATACAAACACTCGTTGCATTTCGCCACCCGTTCCTCTGACTGGGTGGACTTCTCGTAACGGATTCTGTCTGTCTATGTAGAATGATTTACTTTCTGGGAGTGAGACATGAACAAAATGCGGGTTCAAGAATGTTCTATATTTGTGACGCTGTTCTAGAATGACACTAATTAAATCGGTACCTAGACCTCTCCATCTATACTGGAGTAACTCGTTCAAGATATCATGTAACGGGCCTGGATCAGAATGTTGACCCTCATACAGAGTAATGAGGTGCTGAATCATATACATACCCACCAGTCGCTGCTCGGCTGGGGGCATTTTCAGAAACATTTGTGCCACTATTTCGTCTGGAAAAGTGGTAGAATCAGTAATCCATCGGACTGCTGATCGGGCTAGTTCCTGTTCATGCATAGTACTTAACTCACTGTAACCGATTCGTGATTTCAGAATGTGATCGGTAGCTTGAAATACTTGTTCTAGGGAACCTTGTTCTGGTGCTGAATGATGGAAAATTGGCTTGTGTTCTAGACGTAAATGGCGATCTGGAAATCTAGGTTTTCCTACATACGCTATTCTGGCAGTATTCTCATCGTCTTCCTCTTCAGGATCAGAGGTACTTTCTTTCTCGCTTACTTGTGCTGCTTTACGCTGTTCGTGTATCTTTATTATTTCTCTACGGATTTTCTTGTACATACTTTCCATGGCACCAATGGTATTGTGCTTTCCTTCGGCTATATTATCACTCCACTTTGTCAGGGTTTTCATTTCGGCCGGATCTTTAGACGGGTAATCTTGTTCTCTTATTAGACAATTAATTAAGAACTTTAATATCATACGCTGGATCTCAGCTTTCCTTTGAGACATGGCATCACTAATACTTTCTGGATCATCCCCTGTACGGATGAAACGATATATTCTGTCTA
Organism: Lissotriton helveticus; assembly: GCF_964261635.1. Classification (NCBI taxonomy): domain Eukaryota; kingdom Metazoa; phylum Chordata; class Amphibia; order Caudata; family Salamandridae; genus Lissotriton; species Lissotriton helveticus. The sequence goes on along the minus strand of NC_136063.1, from coordinate 1,296,990,430 downwards.
GATCTTCTTTCATATTGGGTAGGGTGACTAGATACTCGGTCACCCTCCTTACGCGTACTGAATATAAAACCATATTAAACTCGCCTGGAACTGGGTCATAGACACATTCGCCAAGGGCTTGCCTGATTTCTGCAACAGACTTATTACTCTTGGGAGTACGCTGTGATGCTTGAGCATGTAATTCGAGTGCTGATAAACGCTTGTATGGCGGCGGGGTTTGGGGAGGACCTCCTCCTGCGGCCCCTAAACTAGAATCATCAACTGATCCTTTTCGTCCTGGCAGGGTCGGTAATTGTAACGTGGGCTGGACTTGTATGGCGGGCTGACCCGGGGGGGCTGTTAAGGGCACCCCGGTATCTGGGGGAGCAGGAATTACCTGGGGCGGAGTGCGGACAGGATTTGCATATTCTGGGACTGTGTCGTCCAAATAGGACGAGATGAAAATATCAGCTGCGGTCGGTTTGTGACGTAGTTTGGTCGGAACTAGTGGTGGCGGAAAGTTACTGGATGCCTCCGGGGTCGCTTTTGGCAAGCCCTCGGCAAGAAGAGGATACATACCCTTAATGAGGGCATTCCTCTGTCTGTCTGATTGCTCAGTTCTAACTCGTTCACCTATCTCGATTAATTCTCTTTCTTGGGCTCGTTCTTGGGATTCTCTACTTAGTTCTGACTTTCTGATTTCTCTTTCGGTTCTTTTATGAGCTTCTTTGCGCCATAACTCGATGGCATCTTTCTGTGATTGTCTGGCTTTCTTTTTCCATAATGCCTCCTCTACTCGCATGATGCATTCGGCATCCCATGTACCCGATACGGGCCATCTATACTTTTCTTCTAACTGTTTGGTATACTCTACCCATAAATCTAGATACAATATGGCACTTATGCCATGTTTCTGATACATAAAGTGACCTGGACTGTCCCTGGGCGGGACGGGAACTGCTGCTTCCAGCAGACCCTTTCTAGTTTTTAACTGACGTAACTTGGAAAATATGGGCATGACTGAACTGTAATCTAGACACAATACAATACACAATAAACACGATACTTATTTCCCATTCATACCACGACATTAGAATACATGAAAAACATTTAAAATAACAGTTCGGACAGAATACTACCTGGAAATACTGAGAACAGAACACGTGAATTTTCTCGAGAACAGAAACTGACTAGAACAGAAACTAGATGCACTGCTGAAACAGTACGAAACTTACCGGTCTCTTAAAGAGACACGTCAGGACCCGTATCCACCGAAGTGAACACTTCGTTTGTGGGACTGTGTACCACCAACCCACAGACCAGAGTCAATTAAATTGACCCTGTCTAGATACCACCCCAGTAACGGTACTCACCGGGCAGCAAGAACGGAAGGCCTCGGACTGGACTGGACTGCTACGATGACGAACTTCGGACTTCAGTTACGGGTGGACCTCCGGATACCTCGGACCTTGGACTCTTGGCTTGGGCTCTGGTCGGGACTCGCCGCGTTCCTCCACCGTCTCGTCTGGATGCTGGACCGCCTCCTCCGTCTCCTCCGTGGGCCTGAGGGATACTTGAGCAGAAATATCTGCCACTGCGCAGAAGAGTTCCGTCACGACTGCAGAGGGTCAGGGGGTCGGTGTGGCTTCACCGACGCGTGGGGAAAGGGCAAGTCCCTGTTCGGGCGCCATTATGTGGTATATAAATAAATAATACCGGATCTATTTTTGAATGAATGAATGAATAACAGATAGCTCAATAAATAAGAGTCAAGATTCGAGGTAGTAGGAGTTTTGCAGGTTTATTACAGCATAAGGACAGGAACAGGACAACCTGCATAGGAATAGGATGGCAGGGCCCAGCAGCTGCTGGGGCTGGGATGAGCGCGCTCACTTTTAATAACATTACATGAGCATATATACATAACGCAAACACATAGCATTACATTTCAGTAGGCGTAGCAGTGGGTGGAGCAGAAGGCGTGACGCGTAGCAGTCGCGAAAGATAAGAGTAAAAAGAAGGTGTAACTCAGACATGTGATGCAAACGTAACAGAATATGTCATGAATGGGCGGAAACATAGGAGGGGGCTACCTAAGGAGCCGGGACCTCTAACCTAATGGTGCGCGCAAACTGGCAATGACGTGTTACTAGGAGAAGCTGGGGGCTATGAACTCTGTGCTGGGAGCAGAGACTAAAGTCTGGAGGGTCGGAGCGACATGTACCTAAACCCTATCTGGTATCTAATGTTTAGGGAACATGTTGATACAAACTAGAAGTCATGAGGGGAAAAGCTAACGAACTCTAAGACTAGAGCATGCATTATTCTACATGTAGTGCGTGATGAAGAATATTAAATGACCATTAAATACAGTATTTCTCTTAACATGGAGCCGCATAGGCTAGACAATGACGGAAACTATTGATGCAGTTCAGTAGCTTAGGAATGCAGAAAAGGAGGACTAAACTGATAGCTGGAATCACAACATAGTCTTGGCAGACTCAGAGGCAGAGCCTAGCTGCACCGGGCACTGCGAGGCAGGAAGTAAGTGAAAGGTCGAGGATACAGGTGGGGGCTGGATCGCTCCTCAGCGAGGCTCAGGAGACAGGAGCTGAATCTGATGTCCGGGCCCTGTTGAGGCCTGGAAACGGGGACTTTATAATGAAATAACGTGCACACTGAGAAACGTGGCAACGTAGCTTTACATAGGCCTGGTATTCGTAGTATTCACGAGGACTGGAAACTGGCATACTAGAGGAGGACACAACTATAATTGCGTCATTAATCGGACATGGGGAATAACATATGCATATTGGTCATGCACACATAACATATGATGGATGACACGTAGTGACACAGAACATGACAAAATTTACTTTTCCACAGTCTTCAAAAGTATAAGAGTTCTCTTTCTAACTTTGAAAAAGCATGGGTGGACCAGACCGTATTTATTATTCAAAGATTTTAGTTGTGGACAGAATTCTATTAAGTGTTTCCTTCTGGCAGCCATAGCACTGCGACATCCTGCAGGAAATATCCTTTGTGACCAGACCATTACACGGATGCTACTTGTTTGGTAGCAGAAAGAACTTGCATCAAGTAGGAGAACTGCAAAAAGAGAATAATTATACCTCTTGGTCGCGTATGAGATGCTAATGCCGATGTGTTGGGCCATAGACAATGGGCTCTTTGGATGGTGAGAGGGCTGTGATCTTGGAAATAGACGATGGAGGGGTGGCCTTTTGCAAAAAAGAAATCATGTTCGGGACCTCCGAGTTTTCTGGAATACCATAAAGCTGCAAATTGTTCCTCCTGTTCCCGTTTTCAATATCTTCAGCAATCTTTTTGAGTTGGTCACTTTCCTTTCTAATCCATTGTTCAACAGCTATGATATTGTGATCATTAGTTGACCATTTCTCCTCCATGTGTTGAAACGGACTGCAAAAGTTTCACTAAACATTAGCCCTCAGACTCAATGATCTCATGCCTGAGCTAGTCGATATAGAACAGTATGGTTTTGTTGAAGATTTAAATATTGTAGATAATTTTCAGGTATTTCTGAATTTTCTTAGCAAACCCCTGCACCTAATCATCATTTCTTTGTGGCAATAACTTTGGATGCTGAAAAGGCTTTTTGATTGAGTTAATTGGCAATTTCTAATGCATGTTCTTCACTGGCATGGGTTTGGCCCTAGATTCCTATAACTAGTCTCTCTATTATACTCACCGCCCCATTCTTTTGTTGTAGTAAATGGGATACAATCTCAATACCTTACCATCAATAGAGGTAAAAGGCAAATGTTTCCCTTATTGCTGCTGTTAATCATTCTTGCAGCCTTTCTGTGTTGACTGGAGCATTCTGACAGCTTCTCAAGTATCCACCTAAAGAACGAGGACATTAAACTCACTGCCTCTGTGCATAACATCCTTCTATGCAATGGTAACCGGAATTCTCCCTTCCACATTTCTTTGAAGTGTTAAGAGCATATTCAGAGGTGTCTGGATATAATCTTAATATAGAAAAATCTCTAGGAATTCCCTTGAATATGTTATGTTTTAAAAAGGAAATAAAAAACCCAGTAGCTGGAGTGGGCTTATCCTGGAACCCTCATCAGTATCCTCTGCGTGGCAGAAATTGGATGACACTAACAGTGGGCTTTAATTACCCCCTGTTGTAAAAAAAAGTCCAAATCCAACCTAAAATACATATTAGTGAAATGTCCTTTGTTGATGTTGATTGGGCCCAAAACATCCTCATGGTCACTGGGTTTGAAAAATAGTGCTGGGATGTCCAACTGGTAAGGTAAGTTATTTGGAGATCCATGAAGTTAAAGAGCTGTTCGGATCTTTCTAGAACCATTATATCCTCCGTCTTATCTTCTGGTGCACTCTCTATGCCTCCACCATTTCCTGTTAATTGACATTTGAAAACTGCAAAAGAAGGCCTGATAAACCAGAAATCACACCTGCTATTAGTTCACAGTTATAACGAATGTTGTGCTTGTGTCTCCACTAGAGACAGAGAGAGATTGTGTGTATGTCTGTGTATCTTTACGTGTGTGTATACATTTGAAATATGGATAATATGATGTTCTGCTTTGGGTGGATCATTAGCGACACCGATTTTGTTTTAAAATGATCTCTATATACCTTTAACTCTTTCACTACGTTTGGAGCTGTTCACGAATAGCATATTTAAACAACCGCCCACTTGACACCTGTCATTTTTTAGCACAACAATTTATCTTTTTGTGTGTTTTGTATTTGTTTAGCAGTGTTAAAAGAGTGTTCCTATTTATAATTGGTTGGTACTATCGCACAGGACAAATCTTACCACAAGGCACCATTTTTGGCCTGGTCAAACCTTAAATTACTTTAGAAAAATGTGTGAAACTCCTGGAATCCTCATAATTTTAACCTACAGGATACTGGTTCATGCGCACAGAAACGACGCCAAAGACATTTTCCACTCAAACCAGTCTCCTGCTGTTATGTCACATGAGTGTTTGTATGAGAGGTATGCCCCGGTGTGAAAAATGTTTTGCTATATGTTTGTAAACCACTTTTGTAAAAAAAAATATTTTTAGGAAATTTTGCAAAATGTTGTGACAAATAATACACTGTTTTGCACACCCCTTCTTTTTAGTGTTTAATACACACTCCACAGACAATGCACAAAACATCAGTGGCAGCACTAGTGCAAATAACTGAATAGGAATCAACTTTTATTCATTCTTCAAGTTGGAACCCACCTGGAAAAATTGTGAATTTCCTTTTGGGAAAGCTCCATTGTTTAGCTTGTCACTAAATAATACTCAATAAATATTCTGAAGTTAACAGTTGACAGGAACTTCTACATAGTGTCTTAGATATAATCCATATATTAATCTCATATGTATCTTGAGATGAATCATTCTATCAAGAATGGTTTCACATACGTGGAGTCAGGCTTAGGATCTTGCGATCGCCTCAGACGAAAGCTGTGAAAACACAGCCAGCAGAAGGCGAAAGATGGGAGGAGGGTTTGGAGTTGGCTCAGCAGAAGCAGTGCGGCAGGTGTGCAAGTAAGCAGCCTGCTGGAGAGAGCCCATACTAAAGGGAATAATTCACTTATTATGCTGTGGTGTGTCTACTTCATGACGCTAGACATGACAAATGGTGACAAGGGGAGCATCTGCCCATGCAACATTCCACCAACTCTGATGTCCCTGTGCTGCTGCCAGTCCAGCACCTCTGGCAGGTTTCCTCTGGCTGTGAGTGCACTTGCCAGACCACCGCAAGGGCATGTGTATCATGCATGCACCTTCTGATGGCCTACACCACAGTCCTTCAGCAGCCGCCTGAGCCCTGGCACCCCTGTCTACAGTGCTGCCAACCAACACTACTTACCAGCACATCAAGGCTCCTGCAGCCCTCATGAGGACTCTTGAGATAACTCGGTGTTTCCAGCATGTATTAGTGTCCAGGCCCTCTTCTGTTCTGGAGGCCATCTTGGATTATGAGTCCTCCAATTTGCCTCCTAGCTCAAGCCTCCATCTCTTCAGTGGCCATCTTGGATTGGGAAGACCTACTTCTTGTTTCCTACCTTAAACCAGCATCCCACTGGTAGAAGCCTCCTCTGTTGAGTAGCTACACAGTGACTGTCCACATTCCTTTTCACCTACACTAACTGCACAAGGTGCATGCCACATTTCCAGCTATCATGTCCACTGACAGATGATCCATGTACAATGCTGCTGCATTTCTTAAGCCGCCACCCCATTTGACACGTCCAAGAAACACAACGTTGGTGTACAGTGGGCTTACTGGATTGAGAAATTTGAGTTCATTGAGGCTCTGGATAAACTCAATGAAACCAAGGTGATTCAATACCTCAAGATCCTCGCTGGAGATGGCGTCAAAGAGGCTGTAGTATGTTTATCTAGGGACCTGTATCGATACTCCAATTTCTGACCCTTGTCCGGTTATAAATCACTAATATCCATACAACGGCACAGAAACCCGTTTCATAAATTAGTCATAGCGCATGCTGTCACATTAAACAAGCACTATTCCTCCAGCCCCCTAGAAAGCACACCGAGTTCTCTAAACAAACTAAGCCTCCAGCAAACCTGGGAAATCCCCGCTGCTATTGTTTTGATTTTGTTCGAGAACTCCTGTAAAGAATGTAAGAACGACCAGTTCTTAATGACATCTTTTATTGACGTCTTATGTCCATCCTTACGTCAAACCCGGCACCTTTCAGGTATAAATATACCGACGCTGCCCTAAGCAGGACACGGTGGTGATGAGCTTGGAGCAGTGACTACTTGCCAGAGAGCCCAGCTGATGCAGGAAGCCCACGGACGCTGCCCCTCCCTCTTGACGCGCTTAGAGAGACGCTGCCTTTTCTCCTTCCGAGAAATCCAGCTTCCAGCGTTTCCAGCCCACCTTCGTGGGTGACTGGGATATCGAGTCCTGAGACAGAGATATCAGCCCTCCTGCCTTCTAAATCCTAGGTAGTGAACTGACTAACCCCTTACAGAGAATTCTTGAGTCAGATTCTTGGCAAAACAAACTTAACTTAAACTGCTACTTATTTACTCCCTCCCACGTATTAGGCTTAGGTCAGGTACACCGGGGTAGGCGTAGTTAGAAGCACCAGTTGAGTACGATTAGTCAATGTATATATGTATGTATATCTTTTATCCATTTTAAAGTATCATATGGCTAAGAAACCATATCAATGCTTTTACAGTATTATTTTATAATCCTGCTTTTACTGTATGCACTTTACTTAACCTTAAGTATTGCTACTGTAGCGATTCATTTCTCTTGTATGAGAAAAAGAGACTGATCAATAAATAACACCTTTTATTGAACATGCCCATCTCTTCTTTCTCTACAATCTGGTGGAACTAAGAATGCACGTTCTGACTGAGTAAAATAGTTGTCTTTTGTTTTCACACAACTCTAGAGATATACTCTTGATTAGGGAGAGCAAAGTTGTCATGTTCTATGGTTGTCAGAAACTAAATCCCTTCTTGTCTATCCAGGGAGGTTAAACTCCTCCTCGCCTATTCGAGAACGTTTCTAGTGAACTCTGAGCTAGCTGGCACACAAAACTTAAGTCTAATATCGTCAGTAGAAGACCTAGTTAACCTCTGTCCTACGTCTATACTATTGAAGATATTATTCCAATGCGCAGAGCCTATTGGGATAATAGGAACTACACTACATGGCGCCCAACGGTTTGGTAAGGCGATAAAACTAACGCAAGACATTAGAGTAACTCAGTCGTGCTTTTCACACAGACCCTTTCTCCCATAAATACTCCAAAGACGTCTGGAGTGGGTAAAAGGTTAAAAATCCGCCAAACTTAGTAGGAGGAGACTCCTATGTAGGGTTTTTTGGTTTATTCAACGCTGAAGGATACAGTGTTCCAAAATATTGTGCACCTAATCTTTGTTTCCGTGAAAACCTGATCTGCAACAACAATCTTCTTGTCAGTAAAATGTCAGACAATGAAGAAGATAGGGAGACAGCTAGAATAGCAGCTCAACTCCTAGCGGATGACACAAGTCTCCTACAGCAAGACCCGGAAGCAATACTCATCCCGGTCAGCATAAGAAAAACTATAACTTTAAAACTTATAGAAAATGGACTGACATCGAGAGGTGGTACAGTCATATTTGTAATTGTGGCACACGAATATCGGCAGACAGAGGTATTCTATTCATGGATAAACTTTCCAGCAGCAAACGCTGTAACAAAGGAGTTCCACTATTACAAAATAGAGGAACCACCAGATGAGTACACTCCTTTCGAGGAGGTGGAAATCACATTAAAATACCAAGAGCACCTGCTCTGGTTTAAAGGCGCCCTAAAACATAATGATCACATCACCAGGCTCGGTGCACTAGGTAGACCAGGAGCAACGTGGCCGGTTCTAGCCAGCTACACACCACATCCAGACATTGAAAAAATGTCAATACCAGAACTTTTAGTACAGCTAAAACAACTGATTAAAATACATAGACAATTAGTCCAGTATATAATGCGTACTTCAACAGTCCAACCAGCTTTTAAAATTCCACAGCTGACCCCTCATCAGGGGAACATAAATACGATCACACCACAGAACATACAGTCCTGTCTAGGTAAAGTACCCATTAAAAGGGAACAAATTCCATTCTGGTTAGCACAAAAAATCACTCAAATAGAGGCAGTATTTCCGGATACTACCCCTACTGAGAAACACAGAATTCTGACTATCTGTCTTCCAATGGGGATCGCACCACATGCGGAGGACTGTGACACTTGGGGTACAGTCTTTGCTTCCATTTACACAAAAACACATGGTGTTCCGTCCATGGCGGTAATACCAGAAGTGCTAAAACAGATTCAAAATTAATACGGTCCAGAACCTGCTTTAACTCTGGGTATGAAATTACTGAAAGATTTCAAGCAGGTCTCGGCAATATTACTAGCCAACATAAAGGGGGAAGCAGCAACTGTGGCGATCCGCCAAAGACTGAAAGAAACAGATATAGCAGAACAACCATTTGAACTTGCCAGAATCATAGAAAAATCCTATGAAGAACTAGGAAGAGATAGTTTGGGTGGAAAACCAGTGAAACCCCAATTAACTGAAAATCCTGAAAAGGTATTTATTAAAAATAATCTAAACACTCCAAAAAAGAGCTGGGATGGAAATAAACAATCCTCTCCCAAAGAAAAAAGATTCCCGTCCAGAGGAAGGTCTCCTCGGCGGAGAGAAAGATCTCCGGACCAAGGACACAAGTCTCCCCAGAGGGAGCCCTCTGAGAAAAAATACAACCTTAGAAATAGGGATAATTTGAAGAAACCTGATAGATATCAAGATATTGATACACGTCCATCTCGATCTTTTCAGACTTCCTCGCAGAAATCGGAAAGTAGAGGACGGTCAGAACACAGGGAAGAGCACGTCAAGTCCAAAGACAAGGAACCTGCTCATCAAAATAAAAATCTCCAATTTCCAAAGAAGAAGGTAGCCAGTATTAAAGTAGTCAAACATGCCGAGGATACTGAGGACACAGCTGAAAAACGGAGAGTGGGCTCTGACAATGCTAGACAGCGCAGCAGAAGTGAGCATAGCTCGCAAGATCCTGATGAATCATCTGGAGACAGTGGACACGAATGAATATATTCAAGTGGAAACTGCAGATACCAGAGTTAGCAAACCTCATAAAATATATGAAATAACATTACGTATAGAGGGAGATAAGACTAGGAAAATAAGGGGTCTATTTTGGGATACCTCTCCAAAGGCTATGACATCCTTTTAGCTGAAAAAGACTGGCCACCAGAGTTTGTCAGGGAGTGCCCTCATGGCGAAGAAATGATTATGCCTGCCTTCTCAAATCACATTCCAATACATAAAAAATATACACTTGCAAGAAAGTGGGCAGTAGCCCAAGCTCCTGCATTATATAAAAACCACGTAGGAAGGGATGAGGACTCACCTCCTCACAAAATCCAGTTAAAATCTCAACCAACTGCACAAAGGCAGTACCCAATTAAGCAAGAAGCTAAAAAACAGGTCAGGGGGATCTTAGATCAACTTGAATACCAGGGGGTGATTGAAACTTGCACCTCACAAATGAACAATCCTTTGTTTCCTGTCTCCAAGCCAGATGATTCATATCATCTAGTTTTGGACTACAGACACCTTAACTCATGTTGCAAAACTTTTGCAGTACAAAACTCACACAGTGCAGCACTAATGAATAGCATAGTGCGCAAGAAATACAAAACAACATTAGACATCTCTAATGGATTCTTTTGTCAAAATATAGCACCTGAAAGCAGATATTTGACCGCTTTCTCAATAAATGGCTCGCAGAAAAAATTTCTGTCGTTTGCCACAGGGGTTCAAGAACAGCCCAGGATTATTCTCAGCGAGAGTAACAGAGTTACTACAAATGTAAGATGATGAGGCATTATCTTATGTCGACGACATCTATCTAACAGATGATGACTTGGATACTCACTTGAAAAGAGTGAACACCATAATACTTGGGTTCGCAGCAGAGGGTTACAAATTCAACTTCAAAAAGTCAAGAATTGCCCATCTGACTGTCCTATTTTTAGGATATGAATTATCAAGTGAAGGCAAAAGCCTGGCTGACAATTTCCTGGAGAAATGTGCTGTAATCCAAACACCAAGAACGCTGAAAAACTTACAATCAATTCTAGGTTTCCTGAATTTCGGAAGAACTTTAATTATAAATTACGCAGAGAGGGTTAAACCTCTCTATGACTTAATAAGACCAGATTTTAAAAGAATCAATTGGACTCAAGAACACACAGAAATTTTGAGATCTTTACAAACAGACATGTTAGTTAAAACAAAACTACAAACACGCGATAATACACGCAACCTTGTGATTCGAGTCATCCCAGGAAGATGCGGATTCACATACCTAACCTCTAATGAGGGAGAAACAGTACCAATGGCATACAAATCACATTTGTACACAGAAGCTGAAAAAACATTCAGCATTAAGGAAAACATTGTTCATGCGGTTCAAACAGCTGTAGCAAGAGAAAGATACCAAGCAGACGGCAGACAGATTACAGTCAGAACAGCAGAATCGGCCTTTGAGGCATTAACTAGCACATGTAATTTACCTACTATGGCATTAAATCCAAAATGGATACAAAGGGAAAATCGTCTTGCTACAGACAGAGTGAAATACTATTTTGACCCGGAAATGAAAAAATTAAAAAATCTAGAATATGAAAGAGTATACCCTCTGCCTAGCGACATTCTGCCCATACAACTTTACGCCTGCGTAATATACACAAACAGTTATGCTCAACCCTCAGTTTGGGGAGAGCAAGCCTACAACGCCACATGCGAGATTGTAAAAAGCGTATGGCGCGGAGGTAAATTGAGACCTCTGTTTACAAAAACACACTCAGTGGAAAATAATTCAGAACAACAGACTGAAATAATAGCGTTAAAAATGGCGCTAGATAATGCCGATCGCGAATTCCCGACACTAATATTGTGCGATTCGTATTACTGCGTCAAATCATACAACGAAGACTTGCAGAAGTGGGTTCAAAACGGTTACAAAGATGACACGGATGCCACAAGAAAGCAAAAATCGCTTTGGGAACAAGTAGTTCTTTTACAGAAAGAACTACAAAAGGCTCACGTGATACATACACTGAGTCATCAGCGTGATGGCGTTCACGCTGCAGGGAATTTATTGGCTGAGACAGCCACAGCGGAAGCAACTAAATCGGCTCCCGTAGCTACAAAAAAAGCGTTCAGGAAAATACATTGACGGGGAAACAATGCTGGCGGTGAAAACGTCATCAAAAGGCGACTGCTCAGCGCTACCCATCATGTATCCACTCAATTATACATACATAATCGATGCGAACTCCGTTCCTTTTGCTCAAATCCCTGGAGTGGGGGATAGGGTAATTCCAAACAGGAACAGGAGAGGCTTCTTAATACAAGAAACACATATGGGATTAGGTTTAAGGCATCAGACAATCAAAGAATCTTTAACAGAATTAAAATCAGAATACTGGTGGCCGGGGATGAGCGTGGATAATCACAAATTTGCAAACAATTGTGAAAACTGCAACAGAGATCGCAGTGGCGAACCGGCCAAGGTAGTGCCAGAACACATAATAGAAAGCATAAAGCGATCTATTCGCATGATTAAACAAGAAACATGCGTCCCAATGTATATTGTTTGAGACTACCGTCACTTAAAATGTAGACCCCAGCTCTCGGCTGACGTCTGAACTGTTATAAAAAGATTTGCGAGTCTATAATGGCATATACGCATGGGGCATGATACATTCTGACCATTGCCCTGCTTTTAGCTCTCGAGCTTATGAGGAGTGTATGGCCAGCATGGGCATTGCATTGCGGGACTCTTATCACTTCCTTCCTGAGGGAAACGGGATGGTGTAAAGAAAAAACCAAGGCCTAAAGCAATCTATAACGGCAAAGGTATTAGGTTCGGGAGCTGGGTGGGTCAAACATTTAATAAGTGTCCAACGTAGTCTTAATAATCTGCCAAGAAATTCTCTGAAAGGTCTCAGTCCGTACGAACTATTGTTTGGGACTAGAATGTTAATCCAGGACCTCGACAGTCAAACTTCAGTGGTTAAAGAAAAATGCTTTGATATCAAAGATCGTTTGGCTATTTTACAGGACTTAAACGAAAAAAGAAAAGACCTGAGCAACATAAAGTTGAAGCAACTGCCAACAGCCACTGAAGAGAAACCACCTGTCCCAGCAAGGCCTGTCTGGATTCCAAAAATCGGGGATCTGGTCAGAGAGAAGATCGCGGTAAAGAAGGAATTTGGGCCTTCTTACAGAAAAGCAGTGCCTGTCTTGTCTGTCAACGGGACAAGATCAGTGGTATTACCGCCCCTTGCTGGTAAAAAGGAGAACCGAGTTGTATCCATCGACCTGGTTAAACCACAATCATGTGGCCGATAATAAGTAGTAGGCCAAGTGGACTCCCAAGAAGTAGTAGAACACCAAAGTTTGCTACAAATACGGGGGTCAAACTGAGAGACTAATCGCAATTGATAAACCTACAGTGAATCAACAAGGACTATGCAACAAAGCCATGGAACTTAAACCTCTTGAAACCCAAATCAAAAACTTACATCAAGAAACACCAGTCTACAATGATATAACCACAGACTATGCTAATGAAACAAAGAAAATTCAAAAAGCAAAAAAGAATCCAGAAGCAATTGAAACAATTGACAGAACAGCATCAGGCTACTTCATCAACTTCGATGATTTTTCTGAAGATCCGAGTGAACATGAGGAAGAACCAACAACAAAAACCTTTAAAAACAAAACAAAGGAACTCTTTCATCAACTAAAAGAAACCTATCTGATTTCTCCATGGATTGAACTTTGGGTAGCACTAGGAGTATTCATCCTCATACTTTGGCTCATAATGGTACTATGCTTGGGCATTTCATTGAGGGAAAATATGTTACAATGGACACAGCAAGTCAGAATATCAACTTGGTCCTGAAACCACACAAGTCTTCACACATCGAGAAAAGGGAACTTTCTTCAGTGAACTTCACAGCAAATCCTATACCAGGTGGGGTAGCATGGGACAAAACTGATTACGAAATCTATGGTCCGGTCGAGCTCCTGAAGTATCCTCATCAATTCAAGATTTCATTGAGTGACTTTGTAAAACCAAGCACATTCGCTGATGATTGGGACTTTGACAGTATTAATGATATGATGTCAGATCTAGTGATGTCAGCTAAATTTACAGGACATGATTATTTACAAGGTTCATCTAATTATGACCAGATGTATAGTTATAACCACTATGGTAACCATTATCTGCATAAATCAGCTCAACCTAGAAATGTTTTTAATTATAACCAAAAGGAAGTTCAAAAACATTTTATGATAAGTTTTCATACTTCTCAGGGTTTAACACAAGTGATGCAGAAACGTTTTATTTTAGACTATTAAATAGGACAGGAATGAAAAACATGCTTACAAACACAAAATGAATCTATTCAGAGACATTTTTTGAAAAAATGAAAACATTTGGTTTTGATTTCTGGAACAATAATATTGAAACAAAAACGATCTGGGGTACAAAAGATTGGCAAGTGCAAGGTATAGAATCATTATTTAGAGCCTGCATGATCCCAGAACAAATTATATTTTTGAATGATACAATTCAACAGACATCCTGTCTTGGCCTAGCCAAAATTAAAGACTTAAACAAACCGTCTATTCCAAAACCAACACCCGACAGTAATAGCACTACAGATGTTGAGATAGACGTATCCCATATTTTAAACCAAAACAGAACACTTCCAGATTGGAAAAAATGGTTGATGTGGCCCACAGACACAAATATCTGTCAAGATAGATTCCTGAACAAAAAACAGGGGTTCACAATAACCAGGCCAGACCCTAGATACTCCCAGAGACAACATCCAGGGATTATAACTACATACAGTGTAGGGAAACTCTGCCTCGAATGGCTACGAACATCCACACTGGCAGAAATTAAGCAACACTTGACTTTACTTAAAGAAGGTGCTGACTTGCGTGATTTCATTATTTCATTATTTCATTATTTATTTTTATTTATTTAGAAGTTTTCTATAGCGCTAACAAGACCCGAAGGTAGCAGAGCGCTTTACAGTAAAAGGAAAGGCATGGTGAGCAAAAAGATACGTAACAAATAAAGGCAGTCCTCAAAGACAATGTTGGGGGAGGAGAAGTTCGTAACAGTAGGCCTTTTGGTAGACGGATACAGAGATAACACATAGTTCAGAGGGAGATCCTAGTTATCTAGGACCCAGGGAACGGGTGAGGAACAAGGATTTGAGTTGGATCTTGAAGTCCGGATAGGAAGGTAGAGTTCTGATATGAGGGGGGATAGAGTTCCATATTTTGGGGGCATTTCCAGTGAAGGAGCAGTCCGCAGTTTTCTTCTTTCTGGTTTTTGGTGGGATGAGCAACAGGGAGTTGGAGCTTCTCAAATATCTGCTTTGGCCTGCTTTTGTGAGCTTGTTAGCCAAGTATTCTGGTTTACCGGTGTGGAGGGCCTTGTGTGTTAGGCAGGCCGTTCTGAAGGAGCTACGCATTTCCACCGGGAGCCATTCAAGTTCTTTGAGTGCTGGGGAGATGTGGTCAAATTTTTTGCATCCTGTGATCATTCTTGCTGCCGCATGTAGTGTTGTTTTTAATGGAGCCAAGTGTGATTTGGGTATACCTGTAAGGATTGAGTTCCCATAGTCCAGTCTAGATAGAACTAGAGATTGGGTGGCTAGTTTAAGGTCTTTGTTTGGAATAAAAGGTTTTATTTTGTTCAGCAGTCTGAGGTTGAAGAAAGCACTTTTTGCCGAGTTCTTAATGTGGTTTGTCAAGGTTAATTTGGGGTCAAGGGTGAAACCCAGAGATTTGATGGACTCAGTTGGCGTGAGAGAACCTTTAAGAGCATCGATCGACTTCAGCCATTCAGTGATTTGGGGATTGTCTTCTTTGTTTGACATGAGAAGAGTTTCGGTCTTCTCGGGATTGAGTTTCAGATGGTTTTTTGTCAGCTAGTCTTGAACATCTTTTAAGACAGCATTTAGTCTGTGGATGTCATTAAGCGAAGAGGTTTCCAGGTAGATCTGCGTGTCATCCGCGTAGAGGTGGAAGAGGATATTGGCATTCCTGAGTAGTTTGGCGAGCGGTTCCATATAGATGTTGAAGAGCTGAGGTGAAAGTACTGAGCCTTGGGGGACACCCTTGTTGACTTGCTGCGTTTCGGAGGTGAAGTTCTTCAGTTTTATTATTTGCGAACGGTTGTGGAGAAAGGAAGAAAACCAATCAAGAACAACTTCGCCGAGGCCAGCTCTTACTTGCAGAGTTTTGATGAGGAGCTTATGGTCTACCGTGTCGAAAGCTGCGGATAGATCAAGGAGTATGAGAAGGCAGCACTTGTCAGCGTCAAGAGAACCGTGAATGTCATCTATGATGTTCAGCATCGCGGTTTCTGTGCTGCGGCCTTGTCTGAAGCCAGATTGGAGGGGATCGAGGAGATTGATGTTATCCAGATGATGAGTCAGTTGCAGAAGAACACAGCGTTCCAGTGTTTTGGCGAGTAGAGGGAGGTTAGATATCGGTCTGAAATTGTTCAAGTCTGCAGAGTCAAGGCCGGGTTTTTTCAGCAAAGGAGTGACTTGTCCCATTTTTAGGCAGTCAGGGACCACTCCGCTTTGTAGGGAGCTGTTTATGATTTTGCCCCAGATGGGAGCTAAAGTGAGCTTCAATTTTTTGACTAGTGAGGGAGGAATGGGGTCTGAGATGTGAGCTGATGGTTTGGATGTCGAGATCAGCGAGATTATCTCAGTTTCCTGCACGTGGCGAAAGCTTAGCCACGGGGCGAGGGGGGGGGCCAGAGAGAGGGGTCTGAGGGATGGCCGTGTTACTGATGTCTAGAGATAGTTCAATTTTTAGGACCTTGTCGTTGAAGACGCTGGCGAAGTTATCGCAAAGTTCTTTGGACGCTTGCAAGGGTGAGGGTAGAGGCTTGGATGTTTGATGTCTGATTATGTTGAAGAGCTCCTTAGGTCTGTTTTTGGAGTTGGCTAGAGCCTCTCGGAAGAAGCTGGATTTCTTGCTTTTGATATTGTTGTTATACTTCTTGCGGGCTGTTTTTAGTTGTAGGCGAAGGGTGGTTGTTGGATTGTTTCTCCACTTTCTTTCTTTGGCTCTCAATGATCTTCTTTCTGCGTTGAGGTCCGTATTGAACCATGTTCTAGATGGGGTGGCGCGGCTTCTTTTGAGCTTTGGAGGAGCTAGATTATCGAGAATGGAGACTAGCTCAGAGTTGTAGTGGTCAATGAGTTCGTTGGTCGAAAGATGTGGGGAGTTGTCAAGAAGAAGTGAACTTAGCTGCCCTTCTAGAATGTCTAGGGGGACTTGGGAGAGGTTTCTTGACCATTTGGGTGGGTCTTGGGGAGGTTTAAGCGGGATGATGGGGTGCTTAATGTGAAATAGGATCATATGGTGATCTGACCAGTCAACAGGGAGTATGTGGTTGATCGTGATTGACTTCTTTTGTGCAATGATGGCGTCCAGTGTGGCTCCTTTGTAATGTGTCTCCTCGGTGCAATGTTGAGTGAGGTTGTTGTCGGTGAGGAGGTTGGATAGTGATCTAATTAGAGGGTTATGGGATTCATTCCATCGGAGATTCAGGTCACCAAGAATTATGTTTTTGGAATCGTCGAGAGCGTCTTGCGCGATCAGGTTGGATAGTTGGTCTCCAAACTCATTGTTTCTGCCGGGGGGTGATAAAGAAGATGGCAGAGTAGAGAGTCATTGTCTTTGGTTTTGATGGAAGCGGATAGGCATTCAAATGAGTTGTATTCAAAGGGGGAGATTTCAGTGATGTTCCAGCTGTCCTTGTGGATGATAGCAACTCCACCTCCTCGTTGTTCTATCCTGTCTTTGGAGATGAGGGAGAATCCTGGTGGAACCAGCATGTCTAGGCAGGGGGGAGATGACTTATTAAGCCAGGTCTCAGTGAGGAACGCAACGTCTATGTCGTGTGTGAGGATGGCTTCAGCTATGTCCGTTGCATGTAATGAGGCCGATCTGCAGTTCATTAGGAGGCAGTTGGTGATTCTCTCCTGAGTGTTGGTGGTTTTGTCTTTAATTTCTCTGGGTATGGCGGTGAGGACTGGTAATCTTTGTCGTTTGAGGGTGGGTTGATCTTTCCGGAAACCAGTGATTACTTGGATTTTAGATTTAGGTGAGACTGAGATGGGAGATGCGTAGGTCGTGGCTAGTAATGCTGCTTCACTGTCTGACATGGGGGCTTCTGATCTGAGTGGTCTGGTGGTCAGGTGTTTTGAGCCTGCTAGGGAGTGAGATGGGTTAGTTGTCGGAGGCTTGGTCCGTGAGGTTCTGGGGAGTTCAGTTTTTTTGGGACTGGAAGCCAGGACCTTGGGATAGGGATCAATCGGGTGAGTGTTGAGGGCTTCTGTGGGTCCCTGGGTGATGATGGCATTGGCGAGGAGGGGCGTTAGGGGCGGGGTATTGGAAGGTTTGGGGGTATTACATTGAGTACTGAGGGGTATTATGGGACCCTGGGTGATGTTGTGGTTGGCGAGGAGGGGTGTTCGGGTGGGGTGTTTGACGGGAGTACAGGCAAAACCGAGGTTGAGGAGTGTTTCTATAAGGCCTTGGGTGATGGAGTCGACCTGTTTTTCCAAGGCTGAGAGCCGTCTGGTTATGGAATCAATGGGGGTGTTGTGGGCATCTGCAGTGGGGCCGGGCGTGTTGTGGTTAGGGAGAGTGGGTTGAGAGGTAGGGATCGGGGTAGAGGGAGGGGGTGGTGTGGGAAGAGGGCTGGGTGGGAGATTGGACATGGGAGGGAAGGGGAGAGGGTCGGGAGGAGGATGGGGTGGGGGATGTTTGAGAGTAGAGGGGACATTAGAGGGGAGGCTCGTTGGCTGTGGGCTGCCTGTTGACCGGGAGGTGAATGTCCTCGGGGGTGGGCAGTAACTGTGGGGGGTGGGGAGGGAAGGGGGGGCGAAGGGGGTGAGAGTTGCGTTTCCTGTTGGTGGTGGATGGATGGGCGAGGGGGGTGGGATGAGACGGGGGGGAGCCCAACGGGCTTTGTGTGGATCGGGGTGGGTCGTGTCGCGATCATCTCTGACTGTAGAGGGAGAGGATGGTGAGGGTGTTGATGCGAGATGGGTAGGAGGGGCTGGCTTGAGAGAGGGAAATAAGGAGTCAAAAGCTTCCAGATTATCATTGTTGGCTTGTATGAGGACTGTGCCATTGGTGAAGATAGTCACGGTTGTATAGCCCCTGCTAACTGATCTGAACGGAAGAATCGTAGTTAATTTGCAGCTGTGGGCAGTGGAGGTGGTTATTATGGGACCACGCAAACAGCGTCAAAAACGTTTCATAGCGGCCTCTATATATGCAGCTTACAATGAAGCTTGGAAAGTAACTCAAATTGAAACAGCAGAGAAAATACGGGAAATTGACCGTGTTAATTTGGAAAAATCGTTTTCTGTTGTGGACAATGGGTTAATGACTCTGTCTTCCAGAATATATTCACTGGACAGTATTGTATCATCTGCAATCGATATAATAGAACAAGACTTACTGATGTTACAACACGGTCAGTCCCAATTGCGTTCTATTGTACAGCTTGGCTGGACGTTACAAAATCTGCGTTCAGGCTACGTGCCTTGGCGTTTAATCAACACCACGTCACTATTCACTATCTTTAACCTTACTGATACACAAATCAGCTTGGCACAAAAGGGTGCAGAGTATACAATTCTGATTCAGAAAAGGGGGCGGTGATGAACAGAGTGCCTGAATTAAGCAGACCACTCTTACCCAGTCCAAAGATCAGGGCTTGATCCATCATTGTTTTTTAGCTCACTGCACCATCCCAGCTCAGAACTTGGCTATATGCAAATTAGTCTGTTCCTGTCCCAGTGCATGATGGGAACAGGGCAAACCAAACTACCAAGCCAATTCTTATACTGGGAAGGAAACAAGCTTCCGGGGACCGGTTTCTGCCATTTCAGGCGTCGTCGGCCCGGCTTGCTTGAATCCTGATGGTGCAATGAGCAAGGGACTAATTTGCATATAGCCAGGTTCTGAGCTGGGATGGGGCAGTGAGCTAAATAACGGTGATGGATCAAGCCCTGATCTTTGGACTGGGTAAGAGTGGTCTGCTTAATTCAGACACTCTGTTCATCACCACCCCCTTTTCTGAATCATTTTGTCCACCATAAGCGTGGAAGGGTATACTCAGACATGAGTCCCTTGCTCACTGCTCCATCAGGATTCAAGCAAGCCGGGCCGACGACGCCTGAAATGGCAGAAACCGGTCCCCGGAAGCTTGTCTCCTTTCTGGTGAAGAATTGGCTTGGTAGTTTGGTCTGCCCTGTTCCCATGATGCACTGGGCCAGGGACAGACTAATTTGCATATAGCCAGGTTCTGAGCTGGGATGGGGCAGTGAGCTAAATAACGGTGATGGATCAAGCCCTGATCTTTGGACTGGGTAAGAGTGGTCTGCTTAATTCAGACACTCTGTTCATCACCACCCCCTTTTCTGAATCATTTTGTCCACCATAAGCGTGGAAGGGTATACTCAGACATGAGTCCCTTGCTCACTGCTCCATCAGGATTCAAGCAAGCCGGGCCGACGATGCCTGAAATGGCAGAAACCGGTCCCCGGAAGCTTGTCTCCTTTCTGGTGAAGAATTGGCTTGGTAGTTTGGTCTGCCCTGTTCCCATGTTGCACTGGGCCAGGGACAGACTAATTTGCATATAGCCAGGTTCTGAGCTGGGATGGGGCAGTGAGCTAAATAACGGTGATGGATCAAGCCCTGATCTTTGCACTGGGTAAGAGTGGTCTGCTTAATTCAGACACTCTGTTCATCACCACCCCCTTTTCTGAATCGAGTATACAATTCTGAGCATTGAAAAACTTGAGAGATTACCATTGACAATGTCAGAACGACCTGTCATTGAATGGATAATACATGGAATCATAACTATTCCGATAACGACTTTCCAATTTCGATACTGCCAGAAATATATACAGGCAGGCCAGTATGAAATGTTGGGTAAAGGATACATTAAGTCAACATGGAACTTACCTTATACACACACATGTTACAGTAATAAGGGACAAAGTTTATTTCTTAGTGGTAATAATTGTGAAAAATCACTAAGTGGTATACTTCTGTGTCAGGGTATAAGTTTACATGGGTCCTGTGAGGGGACTTCAAATAACCTTTCATGTCACCAGCTCGACACACCTGCAACAAAAATAGAACCATTCTTTAGAAGACTTTCTAACGGGAGTTACATTCTAATTGTAGATCACAGATGTTGGGGCTTACTGCCAGGAAAACCTTATCTAGTAAGCGTGACTTCCATGGTCATTTGCTGTGAGCAAGTATTGTTTCCGAATGACACTCCAGACAGGGAGGGAAAAATTTGGCCCAGTTTGAATATCTCTTCTATTCGAATTGATACTTTAAGCAGAATGAAGTCTGTGCTCCTACAGACGCCAGTTCACTTGACGTCATCAAAAGAAACGTATGATCTCCAAGTTGCAAGGACAACGGGAGATATACATGCATTGTTATCAACAAATTGCCCCCTACACTTCGCAGAAATGCTAAACGAAATCTTAAATATTTCTGATACAAATGGTATCGCGAGTGTATTTAAGACCGTTTTTTCGGGACTGTTAACCCCATTCAAAGCAGTCCTGGGTATTTTTCCAAATTTCGTCCATTCCATCCTTGGCGGACTTCCTCTCCTGTTGGGACTCGTAGCAGGCATCCTATTTTTGCTACTCTTGCTTCGTTATGGCAAGCCATGTCACAGACAAGACTCCAGCAACAATGGAAGAAACGATCCTAGCTATACGCTACCGGGACCGCATAACTAAAGTCCTTGGATTAGCCCGGCTAAGAGATCTAAATATGACCTGGTTTCTTTCGTTCAGACCCATATGGCAGAATTGTGTCTTACCTGTATTAAGATGCATGCTATGCGGCGAAGAATGCGTGTTGGACACCTGTCTTACACTACAATCAGAAGTACCATTGGATGCAGATACTTTGTTGGGTCCAGTAAAGGCTCATGCATTGTGCTGTCCCCAGCGGCTACCTATCCTGATGACGGCATTCGTGGAGACTTCACCACTACGATTGAAGGGTAGTGAAGTACAGGATGAGAGCAGCATCAACCAGGTACGACCTTCTGTAAGCAGTACTGGTCTAAACATCCCTGAAAGCGAACATGCGCATGACTGCATGGTAGCGACATTTTCCAACTTGGTCGAACTTTCACCAGAAGCGGTAGACTGTTTTTTCGAGAGTCTGTCTGAAATGATGTTTTCACCAGAACAGAGAGAATGACTTTAAGCAAGATTGAGCACAGCGTTCCCTGAACTCTGAATTTGGCCTTCGGCTTTAAAAACAAAGCTACTGACAATTTTTTTCCTTCTTCACTGAAAAACAAAAACTTTTTTCCCAAACCCAAAATATTTACCTTTTGGCACTTATCTTCTGCTTAAAGTAGAACTATTCTTAGAGAACGGAGCTTCTATTTTTAGGAACTCTAGAGACAATACGTTACCTCAACCTCTAGCTTATGTACAAGTAATTGTATTTATATGTGATGAGATGGTCTCGCACCTTTTTTCTGTTTTAAGAGCCATTTCATGTGTAATTTCGCAAATCATTCATGTTGATATAAATTGTGCATCTTTTTTGAATGATTACACTGCTTGAATGCATACAGTACCTATACTCATTTTCGTGTATTTCGAATATGCCTATTTTCAAATGCAAAAAATGTATTTTGGGTTGGTTCGGTATACACATGCACTATTAGTTATGTTTACTATTGCTTAGTTAGTAAATATGGACATGAATTCGTGGAGTGGGTGTAGTATGTTTATCTAGGGACCTGTATCGATACTCCAATTTCTGACCCTTGTCCGGTTATAAATCACTAATATCCATACAACGGCACAGAAACCCGTTTCATAAATTAGTCATAGCGCATGCTGTCACATTAAGCAAGCACTATTCCTCCAGCCCCCTAGAAAGCACACCGAGTTCTCTAAACAAACCAAGCCTCCAGCAAACCTGGGAAATCCCCGCTGCTATTGTTTTGATTTCGTTCGAGAACTCCTGTAAAGAATGTAAGAACGACCAGTTCTTAATGACATCTTTTATTGACGTCTTATGTCCATCCTTACCTCAAACCCGGCACCTTTCAGGTATAAATATACCGACGCTGCCCTAAGCAGGACACGGTGGTGATGAGCTTGGAGCAGTGACTACTTGCCGGAGAGCCCAGCTGATGCAGGAAGCCCACGGACACGCTGAGAGAGACGCTGCCTTTTCTCCTGCCGAGAAATCCAGCTTCCAGCGTTTCCAGCCCACCTTCGCGGGTGACTGGGATTTCGAGTCCTGAGACAGAGATACCAGCCCTCCTGCCTTCTAAATCCCAGGTAGTGAACTGACTAACCCCTTACAGAGAATTCTTGAGTCAGATTCTTTGCAAAACAAACTTAACTTAAACTGCTACTTATTTACTCCCTCCCACGTATTAGGCTTAGGTCAGGTACACCGGGGTAGGCGTAGTTAGAAGCACCAGTTGAGTACGATTAGTCAATGTATATATGTATGTATATCTTTTATCCATTTTAAAGTATCATATGGCTAAGAAACCATATCAATGCTTTTACAGTATTATTTTACAATCCTGCTTTTACTGTATGCACTTTACTTAACCTTAAGTATTGCTACTGTAGCGATTCATTTCTCTTGTATGAGAAAAAGAGACTGATCAATAAATAACACCTTTTATTGAACACGCCCATCTCTTCTTTCTCTACAATCTGGTGGAACTAAGTATGCACGTACTGACTGAGTAAAATAGTTGTCTTTTGTTTTCACACGACTCTAGAGATATACTCTTGATTAGGGAGAGCAAAGTTGTCATGTTCTATGGTTGTCAGAAACTAAACCCCTTCTTGTCTATCCAGGGAGGTTAAACTCCTCCTCGCCTATTCGAGAAAGTTTCTAGTGAACTCTGAGCTAGCTGGCACACAAAACTTAAGTCTAATATCGTCAATAGAAGACCTAGTTAACCTCTGTCCTACATCTATACTATTGAAGATATTATTCCAATGCGCAGAGCCTATTGGGATAATAGGAACTACACTACAAGGCACTCAAGAAGATCCCAAAAGAAGAGGCCAACACGTATCAGAAAGTGAAAGACACACTCACCAAGATATTTGACCCTGCCATCACTGTGGACTATGAATTCTACACATTCAGCAAAGCCCGACAGCAACTGGGTGAGTCAATGGATGACTTCGTAGCGCGCCTGGAAAGTCTTTTCAAGCAATGCGGTTCAACAAACTTTCCACTGAGGAAGCCATGCACCTCAGGATAGTAGATGGCTGTCAATGTGAATCCTTCAGAAGATGCATGCTCAGAGAAGCCCACTCTCTAGATAAGATGTTGGCTGCAGCCTGCACAGAGTGTACTCACAAGCAAGCATCTGCCATGGAAGTGGGTACAACCAACAAAGAGACTGTGTAAGCTATGAGGAGCAGCCACCGGACACGCAAATACAAGCACAAGCCACAGCTTCTAGAAGCTGCAAGACCATGCTACAGGTGTGGCATGGCAAACCCTCATGACAGATGCCTAGCCATTGTACAGGAGTGTAAAGGTTTTGGTAAGGAAAACCACTTCAAATCCTTCTGGCACGCTTAAGCAAAGCACCAGCCTTCTGACCGCAGTAGACACAGGGATAAAACAAGTTGTGAAAGTCGATGCCATGACAAACTAGGCAACAGATCCCGCCATCATGTGTGGAATGTCGCCACAGCACCCAGAGGCCAGCCACCTACTTTGTCTTCCTCTCAATCCATTGCGTTCCCAGTCAGTAATAGTGAGGAGGATGGCTACCTCATGATGCTGTCTACACACAGACATGGCACCCTGTAATCCACTGTAACTCTCGTGCTGATTGGACACATTCCTTGAACTTCATCATCGACAGTAGTGCTTCGTCAATGTCATCAATGGGTAGGCAAGACCTAAGAGACCACTAAGGTTGTGTGTAACTTACTGACACTCTACGAAGAATCCTCATGGGGCAGAAGACACACCAATCCACTGCGTAGGGAAGTTCACAGCATCCCTCACTTATACGGGGCAAAGTGCCCCCGCCACTTTCTATATCCCGTACTATCGAGCACCAGTCCCAAGAGTCCTCTGTCTACCCATTGCCACCAGTTTGGGACTGCTACACAAGCACTCAGAGACTGAGACTATCCACCAGGTGCACCTGCCAAAGCCCACCTGCAACTGTCCAGTTGTTCATCTGCAGCTGAACAGACAACCCATACCATTCATCATTGACAGTGGGGTTTCCATCAATGTGATGTCATTTTCGCTTCACTAAACTTGACCGAGTCTCAAAGTCCGTGTGGTCGCCCATCAAAGTCTATATGTAGGCCACATTCTATCCACTCCACAGGCACGGATCATTCAATGTGACCATAACACATGCCACTAACTCCATCATGGCGCCAGTAAATGCACTGTACGTCAAGGCATCTGGGACTTGACTAATCAGCTTTCCCACAGCAGCTGCAATAGGTTCCATCTCCATCAACTACCACCTTGAGACAGACTGAGGCATTACTCATCGATTTCCTGTTCTCTTCAGTGACTTCAAAAAAGTGAAGGATGTTTGTGTGTACATTCACATTACTGAGAGTGTTCACCCAGTGGCACAGAGGCACAGGACAGTTGCATTTCATGTGCAAGAAGCAGTGGAGAATGAGAACCTCCTCTGGCTTGACATTATTGAACAGTGAAAAGCCCCCACACCTTGGGTGTCCCCCATCGTTGTAGTCCCCAAAAAGGACAAAAAAGGAGTTATCAGAATCTGGGTTGATATGAGCCAGCCATACAAGGCAATAGAAGCAGAACACCGCCTTGGTCCGTACATCAAGGACATGATCATACAACTCAATGGAGCAAAGCTTTTCTCAAAGCTTGACCTTAACAAGCGCTACATATCAGATCAAACTGGACGAACAGTGCAGCTCCATCACAGCCTTTGCCACACACCTGGGACTCTTCCATTACAAGAGACTGAACTTCAGTTATCTCGTCAGCTGCTGAAATCTTCCAGGAGGTCATTTGTCGGGTCATTGAACCTGTCCCCAATGCATTCAACTACAGTGACCACATCCTAGTCTTTGGGCTTACATGCAAAGCGCAGGCCGTAGTGCTGAACAAGATCTGCTGATTGATGTGTGTGGCCAGTCTCACTCTCAACGCAGATAAAGGTTAGTTTCATAAAACCAGATTTAAATTCTTCGGGCATCTGTTTTACGAAAAAGGAATGATGCCCAATCCAGACAAAGCCAGCTGCAAAGCCAGCAAAAGTCATTCTCATGCACCGCTTATTTTGGGCTTGGCTAGCTATTGTGCCAGATATATTTGAGACTATTCCACCATCAGTGCCCCACTTTGTCACCTCACAAGGCAGAAAGTGGTTTTCCAGTCGTCCCCAGAATGCAAACCAAGTTTTCAGCAAATAAAGCCTGCCCTCACCAAGGCCACTGTCATTGCCTACTTTGATCCCAAACTGTCCACAGACGTGACTGTCATTGCCAGTCCAGTGGGTCTTGAAGTCATCCTGGCACAACACTCTGAAAACCCAGAAGCTTAGCATCAAATTGTCGCCTTTGCCAGCAGAAGCCTCCCAGATACTGAGAAAGCCTATTCTCAACCTGAGAAGAACAGACTAGCAGTGGTGCAGGCCTGTGAACATTTCCATGTCTTTCTGTATGCCAAAAGGTTGACCATCACAACCAACCACCAGGCTCTCCTAACCATCTTGGGGAATACCAAGGCTAACATGCCTCCCAGGATTGAACTGTGGGAAATATGCTTACTGGAGTATGACTATACCATTGTCCACAAAAGGAAAAAAATCAATCCGGCAGACTACTTTTCCAGACAGCCAATGCTCCTGACAAAGTGGCACTTGTCCATTGCTGAGAAATACCTTCAATTCATAGTAAGCACAAACGTGTATTGCACACGCTCGATTCTTCAAATAGTCAATGCCACAAAAGGAAATAGAGATCTACCCCTTGTCAAGTGCCTCATCAACTGGCACAAGTAAAGCACAGCAAAGAGTGGAGTGGCGAGTCTGAGGGGATCAAAGCCTTCCACTACATCAGGGGCGAGCTGGCGGGCACACGAGAAGGACTTATCCTAAGAGGATCATGCATCATGATTTCCAAAAAACTCTGCAAATGAGCCATCAGCCTGGCATGTGAAGGGCAATGAGGGATAGTTCCCACTTAGAGGGCACTCTGAGACAGACTATGGTTCTGCAGGCTAGATGCCATAGTAGAGAAGAAACTGTGAAAGTGCCTCCTGTGCATCTGTTAATCACCAGCCATGCAGAAACTATCCCTGGAGAAGTCAGAGATACTGGAGAGAATGTCTGAAATGGCAGAGGTTGACTTCTTTGGCCCACTTGAGTCTGGCAAGTATCTACTGTTGGTAGTAGATGACTACTCATCATTCCCACTAATCAAAATGGTCTCATCAACTGGAGCTGAGAAGGTAATCCCGCCCCTGGACAACATCTTTGCGACATGGGGATTCCCCAAAGTCCTGAAGTTTGACAACAGGCCCCAATAATCAGTGGTGACTTCAGAGAGTTCCTAAACTGCTTGGGCATTGAGCATCATCCGATAAGCCCAATATGGCCTCAAGCCAATGGTATTGCAGAATGATTAACAGGCACTCTCAATTGGACCTTGTAGAAAGTCACTGTGAGCAAGGGACCCAAGTCAGGGCATACACATCCCACTTAAGCACAGGGTCAAGATTGATTTGCATATGGCTAGTTCCAAACTGAGGTGGCGTAGTGGGCAAAAGAACAATGGATTTAAGCCAGATCTTTTGGCTGGGGGAAAATGTTGGAATCATTCAGCACTCTGTCCATCATTTGTTTAAGTTACACTTTTCACCCTAAGTGGGATGGGTATGCCCAGACGTAGGTCCCTTGCTCACTGTGCCACTGGATTCAGGCTAGCCTGGCTGATGAAGGATGACATATCCCGAAACCGGTCCAAGGATGCTTGTTTCCGGTACAGGAAGGGCTTGGCTTGGCAGTTCGGTTGGGAGTGTTCCCATGAGGCACACGGTCAATACTGATTTACTTATAGCTGGGTAAAACTTGGGGTGGTTTAGTGGGCAAAAGAACAATGGATTTGTCCCAGATCTCTTGATTTGGGGAGAATGGTTGAATCATTCAACATTCCGTCCATCATTTGTTGCCGTTACACTTTTCGCCCTAAGTGGGATGGGTATGCCCATATGTGGGTCCCTTGCTCATTGTGCCACTGGATTCAAGCTAGCATGGCTGATGAAGGGTGACATACCCAAAAACTGGTCCCAGGATGCTTATTTCAGGTCCAGGAAGGACCTGGCCTGGCAGTTCGGTCTGGACTGTTCCCATGAGGCACAAGATCAAAACTGATTTGCGTATGGCTGGGTCCAAACTGGGGTGGCTTAGTGGGCAAAAGAACAATGGATTTAATCCCGATCTCTTGACTGGGGGAGAATGTTGGAATCATTCACATTCTGTCCATCATTGGTTGCAGTTACACTTTTCACCCTAAGTGGGACAGGTATGCCCAGACGTGTGTTTCTTGCTCACTGTGCCACTGGATTCAAGCTAACCTGGCTGATGAAAGGTGACATACCCCAAAATCGGTCCCAGGATGCTTGTTTCTGGTTCAGGGAAGACCTGGCTTGGCAGTTCGGTCTGGACTGGTCCCATGAGGCACAGGGTCAAGACTGATTTGCATATGGCTGGGTCCAATCTGGGGTGGCATGGTGGGCAAAAGAAAGATGGATTTAACCCATATCCCTTGACTGGGGGAGAATATTTGAATAATTCTGCATTCCGTCTATCATTTGTTGCAGTTAAACAACAAAAAGAATGTAGCAGGAGCTATCACAAAGTCAAGCCAACTAGCAATGCACCTTGGGTAGATCGGCTGGCAGGTATGCCCCGGGCTTCTGTTGATTATCTGGTCACTTTTTGGTGAAAAGTTTCTAAGCCCCAAATTTTAGAGTTAGGCAGGAGCCACAGCTCTAACACAATTTCCAAGAGTCCAGGAGCTGGGGATTACCACCTGGGGCATTAGAATTCACTCCACCAGATGCCAGATGCAGGGTTCAAGGTCTCTGGAGCTTGTTACGTCATTGTAGCTCACACAGGAGGCCAGCCAACTAGCCCTTGGTGTCACTTGGTTGTTCCTGGGTTCAAGGAGATTGTACAGTTTTCCTTCAAGCAGCAAGGCAGGCATTGAAGCAGCAGGGCAATTCTCTTGAGCAGAGGGGCAGTACTCTGGGGGTCCAGGCAGTCCTTCTAAAGACTTCAAAAGGTGCAGGAGTGTTCTGAAGAGGTATGTTGAGGTTCTAATATTCATACCCGGTGCCAGCCTATAAAGTGGTGGGGGGCTTCCATATACTACCCCCATATTTTGTTCTGGAAAATTATTTTGTTCCCCTATAAAGGCTCCACGAAGTCTGGGGATACAAAGGACTAGTGTCAGGTTCTTTATGTATGCTGGAGACAAGCGCCTTTAAAATGTTATTGGGGCAGGGAACAGCTTCACCCCATCAATCCTGGCAGATAACTCATCCTGCCTACACCCAGTCCCCTTTGTCTCACTGTCTAGCAGGAATAGACCACCGCCAACAGCAGTGTGAATCACAGTCATGCGACCTAGGACACTATCAGCAGGCACCAAATGGTAAGGGCAAGAAAATGCCAACTTTCTAAAATTTCCAGTATTGTGACTTAAAATCCAGCTTTACCATTAAATAGGGTTTTAAATTACAATTCATTAGAGTCCAAACATTAAATTTTACTTGCTCTTAATAAAACGTTAGCTCTTAATAAATGTCAAATAAAATTATAATAAAGAAATTAATAAAACTGCTTTATTATCATTTTATTTTACATGTAGGAGGTAACCGCAGCCGAGTCTTGAGGGTGGGGCCATCATCAGCAGGAAGAGTGTTCAGCACAGGGCATCAAGTGCACATGTCGGTTGGGTCGGCCATCTTAGGACTGCCAAACCGAAGTGCACACTTGAATATCTCTATGCTGTAGCTTGGAGATAACAGCAGGGCTAAAGAGCACAAGCAACTAGTCCCTACTGGAGCGCAAAACCAGACCGCTATTCCCAATCTCGGTGCTTTTCTCATGCTGGGTAATATCAGCATGAGAGCAGCATTTGGCTTGGTGCAGGGTAGTCTGGGAGCCTGTGTACGCAGCTCCTGTGCTGAAGAGCACAGCGAGGTGGCAGGCGGCTGGAGATACATTTTATTTTATTGTTATTTTGTCACCTGTTCTGCCGCAGCACTTTTCCATGCTAGCGGCCCCCACTACCTTACATTAGTGAACAGCGAATTTAGGACATGAAAAACTTAAACCCATGTGTTCTAATTTTCAAATACAGTGCACACTGCCACACGAGCTATTAGGGCCAACCTTATGAGGCACTTTCTGCATCAAAAACGAAGGTTTACACCTGGAAAAGTTATTTTTTTTTTTGCCAGGTCAAAATGGCAGTTAAAAACTACACTAAAGGCTAGAGGCAGGTTTCAGACATGTTTTTAAGTGCTCCATCAGTGGGTGACACAATGAGTTTTGCAGGTCCACTGGTAGCATTTAATATACAGGACTAGGGCATAATGCAGAAACATACACTAGGGACTTATAAACAAATTAAATGTGGCAATTAGTAAGCAAATTAAATGGGCCAATAAGGTGTAGGACAATTATTCCATGTTTTAGGGCGAGAGCACAAGTACACAAACATTAGTTAGCAGTGGTAAAAGTCACAGATTCTAAATGCAAACAAAACGAATTCAAAAACAGGAGTGGGGAAAGGCAAAGTTATGGGGGAAGACAAAACCAAGAATGTCAGGTCTAACAAGCATACACCAGAACGTGTACCAGCATGGAGTTGCCTTATACCCAATAAATGCAAATGTTATATCCTGCACAGTTCTTGAATAACTCGTTCCTTTAATTCTTGAAAACAACTCACTAGCTTATTTTTTATATATGTAGTTGTTTTTTAATGCACAATGCTACCCAGGTACAATGTGTCGTGGCGTTTGGAGGTACAACAAACATGATAGTGTGGTGCACAACTAATTCCTAGATAAAAAAAAAGAAAACATAAGCCTTTTTAGTTTGTGTTTAAGCATCGGACATGTGTCTGTTTATAGCAAGCGCAGTTTTGAATTGATGTTTACTTTTAAAACTTCACCACAAATTTGAAGACTCTGTAAGACGCTTTTTTTGGAAATATTTGAATTTGTCCGCAGTGAATTTCGCCGTGCTTGACGTTTGCAACACATTGCGCTATTTCATGTATTATTAGATGCTGTCAGCAGGAGTTTTCTAAAATTTAAGTAGCAAATAACGGCTAGTTGATATGCACAGCCCTCATCAATAACGAATATTGGCACAGAAATAGGAAGCGTAAATGGATATGCTCAGTAATAGCGAGATTTCCATTTAAGAAATACATAGCACATTTCACAAGCCTCTAAACTATTTTCTTTTCAAAATGTACACAGGAAAATCAAGATATGCAAAATAAATATAAAAAACACGGGGCTCTGTAAGTTCTCAACAAAAAAAACGGGACCATGTGGTCAGTCAAGCCACGGTACATCTGAAATGCGGTATACTGAGACAAGTGAAAGGTAAACAAACTATCCCCAACCGGAGGCCAGTGGCTCCGTGTGGTCTCTGTGATGCAGCACTGTAAAAGAAGATATTGTTGTCACAAAATGAAAATTAATAAAAACATTTTCATTTAAATAAGAGTGTTTTAGATCTGTACTTGGGGTGGTTACACCGCATTAAGCATCAGAGGGGCATAGTCTCAAGGAACTATCGCCGAGTTATCGGCACTTTATCGCAGCCAAAGTCATGATAAATGTATCTCCCCATTCACAAGCCAGTGCTAACAGCCCATCTCACCAGATTACCCGCGATAGCAGCCTCAAAAAACATCGCCACCGACGACCCCGGCAACTATCCGTAATGAGATGCAGAGTAGGCGTTCCCGTGCAAAAAGCTGTGACAACACCACTCTGCAACATTCTCAACGACCAGTCAGATCAGCGATAACAGCACAAAACATGCAATATGGCGCGATAGCAGCAGGAAATTAACACCTGCTCTGCCCTGGTGTAAAGTTGGACGACTGCCTGCACCACAAAAGGGAGCCCAGCGCAGAGCCACACCTGAAGATTGACAGACGCCATGGAGCTAACGAACATGCAGCGCAGAGCTCCAAGAGGGCAACAACACCCACCACCACCACCCCCTGGATCCCCCACCCTGGACCAACACTGAGGCAGCGCAGACAAAGACAGCGACCCTCAGAAAACACATCAACCTCACAGACCCAACACCAGAGAATGTCATTGCCCACTAGAGGCTCAAAGGGACAAACATCCTCTGCAACCTGACCACCATTGTCCACAGGCTGACGGTACCAACACAGCGGACAATCAACATCCCATCTCAAACATAGATGCTGGACGTGCTGCACGTGTTGGCCACTGGTACCCTCCAACCAACAACTGCCTGTGTTGGAGGAGTCACAAAGCCAGCCCAATCCAAGTCCCTCACAAGGGTCATGGATGACACCATCAGCTTGGTACTCCACTATCTATACGTCCCCCACACTGTGCAGTAACAGTCGGAGACCAAGCAAGGCGACTACACCACAGCTGGATTCCCGCACATGTCAGGGGGCAATTGACTGCAAACATGTCCTACTTATGCTCCCTGGCAACACTGCACACAATAACCGCAACAAAAAGGGCACGCATTCCATCAATGTGCAGGCGATTGTGGACCACCGGGGGCTCATCACCAATGTTGTCGCCAACTACCCAGGCAGTGTGCATGATTTCTACATCTTCCGACAGTCCATCATCAACCAGCCCTTCTAGGATGGCACCCACGGAATTGCACTGCTCGTTGGCAAATACCAAATGAACATACCACACACATCAACTCCTGAATCATGTAACTCACAGCACTGGGAAATGCACACATTACAAGCTCACATACAACATGACAAACAATGTGCACACCCACCAGACATGACAGCACAACTTACTGCGGGAACCTGGGCCAGCCATGCACATAAGCCATCTACGGCATGGCACCTCAGCCATACAATAGCAGAATGTGGGATTAGGTGGGGACCAGGCATGTGTAAAGGAGGCAAGTGACCCATGAATGAAAATGTTCACAATGCCAAGTGTGGCGTGGATGTGCTGGACAGACTGCAGTATGCAGACCCCACACATATCCATGTCGACATACACCGCTGGTGTTTGGAGTGTAGTGGACAGTGGACACAACCATGTCACCCCAGCCACTGGGGAAGATCACAGAAATGTAGCTTGTTATGTCCCCCCCGCAAGTGTGAGCGGAGTGGGCTGGCATGGCGCATGCCAGCCCAGCGTAGTGGTGTGAATAAAAGGCACGTACCTCTGGGCGTGGTCCTCTTCCGGGATGCCCAACGTGTCTGCCAGGGGGGGGCGCCCCTCACCCCGCCACAAGGCTGACGCTGTCACCGTGAGTGGGGTTGCCTGCAATCCTGTGCACCTACTGCATCCTAGGACGCTGGTCCTCAAGCCAGGTGTGCCCTCCCCAGAGCACCCAGGTCACAATGCCCACCTTCCGACACCAGCGTGTGTCAAAGAGGGCCCAGCACGTGCCAGTGCAAGCTCCAAGCCTGAGGTCCGTGACAATATCAGTCACCTCAGACCATCATGGCCTCCGCAACACAGACCCGCAGTACTCCTTTCTAGTTGATGTACTCCACCGGCAGACAAAGCTGACAAGTAGGTCACACATTTAGAACTGAGTCTTGAATATACCATGGCATAGGACATTAATTATGGCTGAGTTTATGTCACTTAACTCACTTCGATGTGGTGACACCAAGTCTGTGTATAGCATCACAACCACACTTGTCTGTGGGCCCACGCAGACTACTGTCCTCAGCCTACGCTGCGCTCGAGTATGTCACACAATTGGAACTGAGCATCGATTTTTCGAAGGCAGAGTACAGATCATTGCATGCAAGGAGAGGTGTAAGAGGATGGCGCGTTGAAGTCGCGAGGAAAAAAGGATCATCATTACAGAGGTGAACAAACACTACCGACAACTGCCCTGGTGTCACTAACTCTGTGCATCGCAAGCCAACGACACATGTCAGTGGGCCACTGCTGACCGCTGCCTCCGGCCTACACTGCGGTCGTGTAGGTCACAGAGTCTTGATTTAGCAATGGCGGAGTTCATATCATTGTACCGGCATCATCGCAGACTAAATCCCCTCTCAGCCCCGGTGCCACTAAGTCTGTTCCCTGACATTCATGGACACTCTCTGGTCGAACTTTGGTGGCGTCTGAGTCTATGGACTAGGGGGTAGTTTTCACCCTCATGTAGCTGATAAGGGAATTGGTGGTGGAAAAATGACTGTAGAGGTAAAAAAGGGGGTGGGGATGGACGGAGCATCTGAACCAATCAAGCACTCACACCCAGTCAACAGATCTGGGTTTAATCCATCACCGTTCTTTAGCCCACTCTGCCACCCCAGATCAGACATGGCCATATGCAAATCAGTCTGACCCTGTGCCTTATAGGACCAGCCAGCCCGAACTGCCAAGCCATGCCTTCCCTGGACCGGATTCAAGCTTCCTAGGACCGGTTTCTGGCATTACAGCCGTCTTCAGCCAGGCTTGCTTGAATCCAGTGGCAAAGTGAGCAAGGGAATCACGTCTGAGCATACCCTGCCAACTTATGGCGAACAAAGCGGTACAAAAGGGGGTGGTGATGGACGGAGCATCTGAAGCAATCAAACACTCACACCCAGTCAACAGATCTGGGTTTAATCCATCACCGTTCTTTAGGCCACTCTGCCACCCTAGTTCAGACATGGCCATATGCAAATCAGTCTGACCCTGTGCCTCATGGGAACAGTCCAGCCCGAACTGCCAAGCCATGCCTTCCCTGGATCGGATTCAAGCTTCCTAGGACCGGTTTCTGGCATTACAGCCGTCTTCAGCCAGGCTTGCTTGAATCCAGTGGCAAAGTGAGCAAGGGAATCACGTCTGAGCATACCCTGCCAACTTATGGCGAACAAAGCGGTACAAAAGGGGGTGGTGATGGACGGAGCATCTGAACCAATCAAACACTCACACCCGGTCAACAGATCGGGGTTTAATCCATCACCGTTCTTTAGCCCACTCTGCCACCCCAGTTCAGACATGGCCTAATGCAAATCAGTCTGACCCTGTGCCTCATAGGAACAGTCCATCCCGAACTGCCAAGCCATCCCTTCCCTGGACCGGATTCAAGCTTCCTAGGACCGGTTTCTGGCATTACAGCCGTCTTCAGCCAGGCTTGCTTGAATCCAGTGGCAAAGTGAGCAAGGGACTCACATCTGAGCATACCCTGCCACACTTATGGTGGCCAAAACGGTAAAAAAGGGGGTGGTGATGGAGGGAGCATCTGAACCAATCAAACACTCACACCCAGTCAAAAGATCTGGGTTTTATCCATCACTGTTCTTTAGTCCACTTTGCCACCCCAGTTCAGACATGGCTATATGCAAATCAGTCTGACCCTGTGCCTCATGGGAACAGTCCAGCCCAAACTGCCAAGCCATGCCTTCCCTGGACCGGTTTCAAGCTCCCTAGGACCGGTTTCTGGCATTACAGCCGTCTTCAGCCCGGCTTGCTTGAAACCAGTGGCAAAGTGAGCAAGGGACTCACGTCTGAGCATACCCTGCCACACTTATGGCGGCCAAAGCGGTAAAAAAGGGGGTGGTGATGGACGGAGCATCTGAACCAATCAAACACTCACACCCAGTCAAAAGATCTGGGTTTGATCCATCACTGTTCTTTAGCCCACTCTGCCACCCCAGTTCAGACATGGCTATATGCAAATCAGTCTGACCCTGTGCCTCATGGGAACAGTCCAGCCCGAACTGCCAAGCCATGCCTTCCCTGGACCGGAAACAAGCTTCCGAGGACCGGTTTCTGGCATTACAGCCGTCTTCAGCCCGGCTTGCTTGAATCCAGTGGCAAAGTGAGCAAGGGACTCACGTCTGAGCATACCCTGCCACACTTATGGCGGCCAAAGCGGTAAAAAAGGTGGTGGTGATGGATGAAGCATCTGAACCAATCAAACACTCACACCCATTCAAAAGATCTGGGTTTGATCCATCACCGTTCTTTAGCCCACTCTGCCACCCCAGTTCAGTCATGGCTATATGCAAATCAGTCTGACCCTGTGCCTCATGGGACCAGTCCAGCCTGAACTGCCAAGCCATGCCTTCCCTGGACCGGAAACAAGCATCCGAGGACCAGTTTCTGGCATTACAGCCGTCTTCAGCCCGGCTTGCTTGAATCCAGTGGCAAAGTGAGCAATGGACTCTCGTCTGAGCCTACCCTGCCACACTTATGGCGGCCATAGCGGTAAAAAAGGGGGTAGGTATGGGCGGAGCATCTGAACCAATCAAACACTCACACCCAGTCAAAAGATCTGGGTTTGATCCATCACCGTTCTTTAACCCACTCTGCCACCCCAGTTCAGACATGGTTATATGCAAATCAGTCTGACCATGTGCCTCATGGGAACAGTCCAGCCCGAACTGCCAAGCCATGCCTTCCCTGGATCGGATTCAAGCTTCCTAGGACCGGTTTCTGGCATTACAGCCGTCTTCAGCCAGGCTTGCTTGAATCCAGTGGCAAAGTGAGCAAGGGAATCACGTCTGAGCATACCCTGCCAACTTATGGCGAACAAAGCGGTACAAAAGGGGGTGGTGATGGACGGAGCATCTGAACCAATCAAACACTCACACCCGGTCAACAGATCGGGGTTTAATCCATCACCGTTCTTTAGCCCACTCTGCCACCCCAGTTCAGACATGGCCTAATGCAAATCAGTCTGACCCTGTGCCTCATAGGAACAGTCCATCCCGAACTGCCAAGCCATCCCTTCCCTGGACCGGATTCAAGCTTCCTAGGACCGGTTTCTGGCATTACAGCCGTCTTCAGCCAGGCTTGCTTGAATCCAGTGGCAAAGTGAGCAAGGGACTCACATCTGAGCATACCCTGCCACACTTATGGTGGCCAAAACGGTAAAAAAGGGGGTGGTGATGGAGGGAGCATCTGAACCAATCAAACACTCACACCCAGTCAAAAGATCTGGGTTTTATCCATCACTGTTCTTTAGTCCACTTTGCCACCCCAGTTCAGACATGGCTATATGCAAATCAGTCTGACCCTGTGCCTCATGGGAACAGTCCAGCCCAAACTGCCAAGCCATGCCTTCCCTGGACCGGTTTCAAGCTCCCTAGGACCGGTTTCTGGCATTACAGCCGTCTTCAGCCCGGCTTGCTTGAAACCAGTGGCAAAGTGAGCAAGGGACTCACGTCTGAGCATACCCTGCCACACTTATGGCGGCCAAAGCGGTAAAAAAGGGGGTGGTGATGGACGGAGCATCTGAACCAATCAAACACTCACACCCAGTCAAAAGATCTGGGTTTGATCCATCACTGTTCTTTAGCCCACTCTGCCACCCCAGTTCAGACATGGCTATATGCAAATCAGTCTGACCCTGTGCCTCATGGGAACAGTCCAGCCCGAACTGCCAAGCCATGCCTTCCCTGGACCGGAAACAAGCTTCCGAGGACCGGTTTCTGGCATTACAGCCGTCTTCAGCCCGGCTTGCTTGAATCCAGTGGCAAAGTGAGCAAGGGACTCACGTCTGAGCATACCCTGCCACACTTATGGCGGCCAAAGCGGTAAAAAAGGTGGTGGTGATGGATGAAGCATCTGAACCAATCAAACACTCACACCCATTCAAAAGATCTGGGTTTGATCCATCACCGTTCTTTAGCCCACTCTGCCACCCCAGTTCAGTCATGGCTATATGCAAATCAGTCTGACCCTGTGCCTCATGGGACCAGTCCAGCCTGAACTGCCAAGCCATGCCTTCCCTGGACCGGAAACAAGCATCCGAGGACCAGTTTCTGGCATTACAGCCGTCTTCAGCCCGGCTTGCTTGAATCCAGTGGCAAAGTGAGCAATGGACTCTCGTCTGAGCCTACCCTGCCACACTTATGGCGGCCATAGCGGTAAAAAAGGGGGTAGGTATGGGCGGAGCATCTGAACCAATCAAACACTCACACCCAGTCAAAAGATCTGGGTTTGATCCATCACCGTTCTTTAACCCACTCTGCCACCCCAGTTCAGACATGGTTATATGCAAATCAGTCTGACCATGTGCCTCATGGGAACAGTCCAGCCCGAACTGCCAAGCCATGCCTTCCCTGGACCGGAAACAAGCTTCCGAGGACCGGTTTCTGACATTACAGCCGTCTTCAGCCCGGCTTGCTTGAATCCAGTGGCAAAGTGAGCAAGGGACTCTCGTCTGAGCATACCCTGCCACACTTATGGCGGCCATAGCGGTAAAAGAGGGGGTAGTGATGGACGGAGCATCTGAACCAATCAAACACTCACACCCAGTCAAAAGATCTGGGTTTGATCCATCACCGTTCTTTAGCCCACTCTGCCACCCCAGTTCAGACATGGTTATATGCAAATCAGTCTGACCCTGTGCCTCATGGGAACAGTCCAGCCCGAACTGCCAAGCCATGCCTTCCCTGGACCGGAAACAAGCTTCCGAGGACCGGTTTCTGATATTACAGCCGTCTTCAGCCCGGCTTGCTTGAATCCAGTGGCAAAGTGAGCAAGGGACTCAAGTCTGAGCATACCCTGCCACACTTATGGCGGCCAAATCGGTAAAAAAAGGAGTGGTGATGGACGGAGCATCTGAACCAATCAAACACTCACACCCAGTCAAAAGATCTGGGTTTGATCCATCACCATTCTTTTGCCCACTCAGCCACCCCAGTTCAGACATGGCTATATGCAAATGAGTCTGACCCTGTGCCTCATGGGAACAGTCCAGCCCGAACTGCCAAGCCATGCCTTCCCTGGACTGGAAACAAGCTTCCGAGGACCGGTTTCTGGCATTACAGCCGTCTTCAGCCCGGCTTGCTTGAATCCAGTGCCAAAGTGAGCAAGGGACTCACGTCTGAGCATACCCTCCCACACTTATGGCGGCCAAAGCGGTAAAAAAGGGGGTGGTGATGGACGGAGCATCTGAACCAATCAAACACTCACACCCAGTCAAAAGATCTGGGTTTGATCCATCACCGTTCTTTAGCCCACTCTGCCACCCCAGTTCAGACATGGCTATATGCAAATCAGTCTGACCCTGTGCCTCATGGGAACAGTCCAGCCCGAACTGCCAAGCCATGCCTTCCCTGGACCGGAAACAAGCTTCCGAGGACCGGTTTCTGATATTACAGCCGTCTTCAGCCCGGCTTGCTTGAATCCAGTGGCAAAGTGAGCAAGGGACTCAAGTCTGAGCATACCCTGCCACACTTATGGCGGCCAAATCGGTAAAAAAAGGAGTGGTGATGGACGGAGCATCTGAACCAATCAAACACTCACACCCAGTCAAAAGATCTGGGTTTGATCCATCACCGTTCTTTAGCCCACTCTGCCACCCCAGTTCAGACATGGTTATATGCAAATCAGTCTGACCCTGTGCCTCATGGGAACAGTCCAGCCCGAACTGCCAAGCCATGCCTTCCCTGGACCGGAAACAAGCTTCCGAGGACCGGTTTCTGATATTACAGCCGTCTTCAGCCCGGCTTGCTTGAATCCAGTGGCAAAGTGAGCAAGGGACTCAAGTCTGAGCATACCCTGCCACACTTATGGCGGCCAAATCGGTAAAAAAAGGAGTGGTGATGGACGGAGCATCTGAACCAATCAAACACTCACACCCAGTCAAAAGATCTGGGTTTGATCCATCACCATTCTTTTGCCCACTCAGCCACCCCAGTTCAGACATGGCTATATGCAAATGAGTCTGACCCTGTGCCTCATGGGAACAGTCCAGCCCGAACTGCCAAGCCATGCCTTCCCTGGACTGGAAACAAGCTTCCGAGGACCGGTTTCTGGCATTACAGCCGTCTTCAGCCCGGCTTGCTTGAATCCAGTGCCAAAGTGAGCAAGGGACTCACGTCTGAGCATACCCTCCCACACTTATGGCGGCCAAAGCGGTAAAAAAGGGGGTGGTGATGGACGGAGCATCTGAACCAATCAAACACTCACACCCAGTCAAAAGATCTGGGTTTGATCCATCACCGTTCTTTAGCCCACTCTGCCACCCCAGTTCAGACATGGCTATATGCAAATCAGTCTGACCCTGTGCCTCATGGGAACAGTCCAGCCCGATCTGCCAAGTCATGCCTTCCCTGGACCGGAAACAAGCTTCTGAGGACCGGTTTCTGGCATTACAGCCGTCTTCAGCCCGGCTTGCTTGAATCCAGTGGCAAAGTGAGCAAGGGACTCACGTCTGAGCATACCCTGCCACACTTATGGCGGCCAAAGCGGTAAGAAAAGGGGGTGGTGATGGACGGAGCATCTGAACCAATCAAACACTCACACCCAGTCAAAAGATCTGGGTTTGATCCATCACGGTTCTTTAGCCCACTCTGCCAACCCAGTTCAGACATGGCTATATGCAAATCAGTCTGACCCTGAGCCTCATGGGAACAGTCCAGCCCGAACTGCCAAGCCATGCCTTCCCTGGACTGGAAACAAGCTTCCGACGACCGGTTTCTGGCATTACAGCCGTCTTCAGCCCGGCTTGCTTGAATCCAGTGGCAAAGTGAGCAAGGGACTCACGTCTGAGCATACCCTGCCACACCTATGGCGGCCAAAGCGGTAAAAAAGGGGGTGGTGATGGACGGAGCATCTGAACCAATCAAACACTGACACCCAGTCAAAAGATCTGGGTTTGATCCATCACCGTTCTTTAGCCCACTCTGCCACCCCAGTTCAGACATGGCTATATGCAAATCAGTCTGACCCTGTGCCTCATGGGAACAGTCCAGCTCGAACTGCCAAGCCATGCCTTCCCTGGACCAGAAACAAGCTTCCGAGGACCGGTTTCTGGCATTACAGCCGTCTTCAGCCCTGCTTGCTTGAATCCAGTGGCAAAGTGAGCAAGGGACTCATGTCTGAGCATACCCTGCCACACTTATGGCGGCCAAAGCGGTAAAAAAGGGGGTGATGGATCAAACGGTGATGGATCAAACCCAGATCTCTTGACTGGGTGTGAGTGTTTGATTGGTTCAGATGCTCCGTCCATCACCTCCCCCTTTTGTACCGCACAATGCATCTTCAACACAGACCTTTGCATCACAAGCCCCTCATCAACTGCATCCTTGATGATGACATGGGACTCTGCATCATAAGTCACACAGCTTCTTCAGAAACAGCAAGCGCGCAACACACCTTGATGCAGGATTTTGCATCAAAATCCCCTCGTCAATGCCATCCTCAATGACGATGCAGGACCTCACATCACATCTTTGCAGCTTCAACATAGCTTAGATGTCCGATGCATCCTCGACACAGACCTTCTCAATTTTCCGCAGCCATCATTTAACATAAGCTTGTTCAGCGGGCCTAACTGAGGGGCATATTAGGAAGAACCTCGTTAAAATTTTTGCCGTTTTAGCGGCAGGAAACTGCCGCTAAAACAGCGATAATGGGCTTGCTAATATGCATTATAGAGTTCCTATAGAAGCCCAGGTTAGATGTGCAGGATATCTAACCTGGGCTTCCATTGGAATTATATAACACATATCAGCAAGCCCATTATCGCCATTTTAGCGGCAGTTTTGCCGCTAAAACAGCGATAATTTTAACGAGGTTCTTGCTCATATTCCCCCAAGTCCCTGTAGACGGCCCGTGCTCCATCCTGGTTTGCCTGGACTTGTGACTTCATCCCAGTGCGACTCAACCAGATAACCACAATTGGTGCTTTGTGCTTTTTGCCGCCATTTTCTACTGAAAGTTAAAAAATGCATATTTCTGATTCTACAGCTCGGATTTTTGTTGTTTTGGCCTTAAATTATTTATTAAAATGTACCCTAGTGTTCAAAATTGGTGTGATATTTGTCTTGTGCCATATAATTGACGGAGAGAATTGTAGTTGCTGCTTGAGAAGTGTGTCACCCCCCTCAACCAGTAACCCCTTGTCATGCAATGATGTACTACTTGCCTCTTTCTCTCTCTCCGATTGCTCTCTTTCCTCTCCTCTTTCCCTACACACTGTCTTTCTTTATCTATTATCTCCCCCTCAGTGACCCCTTATCCCCCACACCCTGCTCTAAACTGTCTACCACTATGGAATTCCAAACAAGATGATGGACGAAGTGCTGAAACATTTCAACTATTCACCCCAGTCAATAGATCTGGGTTTAATCCAACATTCTTGTACTCACTATGCCACCACAGTTTGGACCCAGCCATATGCAAATCTGTCTTAACCCTGCTCCTCATGGAAACAGACAAGCCAAAACTGCCAGGCCAGGTCTTCCCTGGATAGGAAACAAGCATCTTGGGACCAGTTTCAGAGTATTATTCCTTAACAGCCAGGCTAGCTTGAATCCAGTGGCACAGCGAGCAAGTGACCCACGTCTGGGTATACCCCTGGCCAATTAGGGCTAACATAAAAAAAAAAAACAAGATGATGGACGGAGTCCTGAAACTTTTCAACCACTCCTCCCAGTCAAGAGATCTGGGTTTAATCCATCATACTTTTGCTAACTATGCCACCCCAGTATGGATGCAGCCATATGCAATTCAGTCTTGTGCCTGGTCCTCATGTGAACAGTCGCGCCCTAACGGCAAGGGCAAGTGCTTCCTGGACTGGAAGTGTTACCCCCCATCAGCCAGCCTAGCTTGAATTCCCAGACAGAGCTAGCAAGGGACACATGTATGGGCATACCCCTGGCGTCTTATGGGGAATATAGCAAAAACAACAAGATGATGGACAGAGTGTTGAAACTTTTGAACCACTCGTCCCCAGTCAAGAGATCTGGTTTGAATCCAATGTTCTTTTGCTCACTATGCCACCCCAGTTTTGGAACTAGCCATTTTCAAATCAGTCGTAACCCTGCTCCTCATGGCAACAGTCCAGCCCGAACTG
The DNA here is from genome assembly GCF_964261635.1 of Lissotriton helveticus. Classification (NCBI taxonomy): domain Eukaryota; kingdom Metazoa; phylum Chordata; class Amphibia; order Caudata; family Salamandridae; genus Lissotriton; species Lissotriton helveticus. Next base: position 1,296,947,636 of record NC_136063.1, on the reverse strand, counting down.
CCAGGCCAGGTCCTCCCTGGACTGGAAACAAGGACCCTGGGACCAGTTTTATAGTTTACCCCTCATCAGCCGGGTTAGCTTGATTCCAGTGGCACAGCGAGCTGGAGACCCATGCCTGGACATACCCCTGGCCACTTAGGGCGAACATAGCAAGCACAGCAAGATGATGAGTGGACTGCTGTAACTTTTCAGCCACTCATCACCAGTCAAAAGATCTGGGTTAATTAATTGTTGTTTTGCTCACTATGCCATCCCAGTTTGGATGCAGCCATATGCAAATCAGTCTTGACCTGATCTGCCAGTCTAGGTCCTTCCTGAACGGGAAACAAGCATCCTTTGACAAATTCCAGAGTATTACCCCATTATCTGCTAGGTTAGCTCAAATCCAGTGGCACAAAGAGCAAGGGACCCACATCTTGGCATACTCCTGGCCACTTAGGGTGAACATGGTAAACCCAACAGGATATTGGACGGAGTGCTGAAACTTTTCAACCTCTCACCCCCAGTCAAGAGATCTGGGTTTAATCCATTGCTCTTTTGCTCACTATGCTGCCCCAGATTAGTTTAGCATTCCGTCCATCATATGTTCTTTTTGCATTTGTTGCCCAGAGTGGGAAGGGTATGCCCAGACGTGTGTCCCGTGCTCGCTATACCACCAGGTGATGAGGAGTGATACCCCTAAACAGTCCCAGGATGCCTGTTTCGGGTCAAGGAAGGAGTTGGCTTGGCAGTTCGGGCTGGACTGTTCCCATGGGGAGCAGGGTCAAGACCGATTTGCTGGGTCTGAACTGGAACGGCACAGCGTGTAAAATAACAATGGATTCCACTTAGATCTGTGACTGGGGTGAAGGTTTGATAAGTTCAGCATTCCGTCCATCATCTGCTCTTTTTGCATTTGTCGCGTTAAGTGGGAAGAGTACACCCAAACATGGGTCACATGCTCGCTATGCCACAAGATTCAAGCTAGCCTGGCTGATGAGGGGTGACACCCCAAAACTGGTCCCAGGATACCTGTTTCTGGTCCAGGGAGGACCTGGCCTGGCAGTTCGGGCTGGACTGTTCCCATTGGGAGCAGGGTCAAGAATGATTTGCATATGGCTGGGTCAAAACTGAAATGGCATGCAAAACAATAATACGAAGGATGTAATCCAGATCTGTGATTGGTTTAAATGTTTGATTAGTTCAGCATTCTGTCCACCATCTGTTCTTTTTGCAGTTGTCTCCCTAAGTGGGAAGGGTATGCCTAGACTAGGGCCCCATGCTCACAATACCACCAGATTCAAACAAGCCTGGCTGATGAGGGGTGATACTCCAAAACCGGTATCAGGATGCCTCTTTCTGGTCCTGACCTGGTAGTTCAGGCTGAATTGTTCCCAGGGGGAGCAGGGTAGAGACAAGATTTAAATATGGCTGGGTCAAAACTGAAATGGCATGCAGAACAATAATACGAAGGATGTAATCCAGATCTGTGACTGGTTTGAATGTTTGATTAGTTCAGCATTTTGTCCACCAACTGTTCTTTTTGCAGTAGTCTCCCTAAGTGGGAAGGGTATGCCTAGACTAGGATGCGGTGCTCGCTATGCCACCACATTAAAGCTAGACTCGCTGATGAGGGGTGACACCCCAAATCCGCTCCCAGGATGCCTATTTCTAGTCTAGGGAGGACCTGGCATGGCAGTTCGGGCTGGACTGTTCCCATTGGGAGCAGGGTCAAGAATGATTTGCATATGGCCGGGTCTAAACTGAAACGGCATACCATGCAAAAAAAGTTGGATCTAACCCAGATTTTCAACTGGGGTGAGTGTTTGATTAGTTCAGCATTCCATCCATCATCTGTTCATTTTGCATTTGCCGTCCTAAGTAGGAAGGGTATGCCCAGATGTGGGTGTTGTGCTCACTATGCCATTAGATTCAAGCTTGCCTGGATGATGAGGGGTGATACTCTGAAACCGGTCCAAGGATGACTGTTTCTGGTCCAGGGAGGTCCTGATCTGGTAGTTTGGGCTAGATTGTTCCCATGGAGAGCAGGGTCAAGACAGATTTGCATGTGGCCGGGTCTAAACTGGAATGGCATGGCGTGCAACAAAAGGTTGGGTTTACCCCAGATCTCTGACTGGAGATGAATGTTTGATTAGTTCAACATTCCATCCATCATCTGTTCTTTTTGCATTTGTCGCCTTAAGTGGGAAGGGTACACCCAGACGTGGGTCCTGTGCTCGCAATGCCACAAGATTCAAGCTAGCCTCGCTGACGAGGGGTGGCACCCCAAAACCGGTCTCAGGCTGCCTGTTTCTGGTCCAGGGAGGACCTGCTTGGCAGTTCGGGCTCGACTGTTCCCATTGGGAGCAGGATCAAGAATGATTTGTATATGGCTGGGTCTAAACTGAAATGGCATGCAGAACAATAAAACGACAGACATAGTTCAGATCTGTGACTGGTTTGAATGTTTGATTAGTTCAGCATTCTGTCCTCTATCTGTTCTTTTTGCAGTTGCCTCCCTAAGTGGGAAGGGTATGCCTAGATTAGGGTCCAGTGCTCGCTATGCCACCAGATTCAAGCTAGCCTGGCTGATTAGGGGTGACACCCCGAATCCACTCCCAGGATGCCTATTTCTAGTCCAGGGAGGACCTGGCATGGCAGTTCGGGCTGGACTGTTCCCATTGGGAGCAGGCTCAAGAATAATTTGCATATGGCTGGGTCTAAACTGAAATGGCATGGCATGCAATAAATTGATGGATTTAACCCAGATTTGCAACTGGGGTGAATGTTTGATTAGTTCAGCATTCCATCCATCATCTGTTCATTTTGCATTTGCCACACTAAGTGGGAAAGTTATGCCCAGACAAGGGTCCCGTGCTCGCTATGCCACCAGGTTCAAGATAGACTGACTGATGAGTGGAGATACCCTGAAACTGGTCCCAGGATTCCTGTTTCTGGTCCAGGGAGGACCTGGCCTGGCAGGTCAGGATGGCCAGTTTCCATGGGGAGAAGGGTCATGACTGTTTTGCATACGGCTGGGTCTAAACTGGAACAGCATAGTGTGTAAAAAAGGATAGATTTCACCCAGGTCTGTGACTGGACATGAATGTTTGACTAGTTCAGCATTTTGTCGATTCTCTTTTCTTTTTGCATTTATCACCCTATGTGGGAAGGGTATGCCCAGACGTGATTCACATGCTCCTTATGCCACCAGATTCAAGCTTGCCTGGCTGATGAGGGGTGTTACCCCAAAACACGTCCCAGGATGCCTCTTCAAGGGAAGACCTGGCCTGGCAGTTCGGGTAGATTGTTCCCATGGGGAGCAGGGCCAAGACTGATTTGAATATGGTTGCAAATAAACTGAAATGACATGGCATGCAAAAAAAAAAAATAGATGTAACCCAGATCTGTGACTGGGGGGAATTTTTGATTAGTTCAGCACCCCCACCATCATCTTTTCTTTTTGCATTTGTCGTAACACTATGGTCTCAGCAAGTGGTCATCTTTGAATAATTTTTTTAACCATTACAAAATATCTACCCATGCAAATGCACACACATGCATAAGTGTTCGTGCACGATCGCCTGGAAAATAAAGCAGTTGTAAAGTCAATAGGTCTGCACACCAGCCTTGCGTGCAAGACCTACCAGTCTTTTAATTTTAGTTGTCTTTCTGCACTCTGTCCCTTCTTCACACGTAGCTCAGTCCCTGTGCCTACCTGAAGCCACTATTTGAATATTTTTGTGAAGATAATTATGGCTCTGTAGATATCACCTAAGGTTGGATTCAGCCCTCTTCAATGAGGATATGTTATTAGGCTTTAGGACTTGAATCAGATTTAGCTAGACCGCTTGTGACAATGCATTTTAAGAAACAAACAGCAACTGCTCATGCTTTTTTTTACAGTCTCTTTCACTGGGTATAAGAACATCAACTTTGCCAGTGATCAATTTCAATATGGGCAGGTAATTGCTTTATTGAATACAGTTTGTGTCTACTCTCCTATCCCACACTGCTTCCCACCCCAGAATGTAATTATAACCACTGAAAGGAGTGGGTAAATTTCAGTGGAACAGTGTTGGTACATTTTAACACAAATAAGCAATACTTGCTTTAAAAAGTGGCTGCCTGCACTTCGTAAATGGCAACAATTTGGCAGGCAGCAGCTTAGTAGTGTGTTGCCCTGGCTGCATCTGATTTCATAGAAAAACAATTTCATGGAATACCATTACTGTGAAACGATTTCACCTATACTGTTTTATAGAAAATTGCAGAATGAATGGCATTTACCATTTCATTGAAACTAATTCATAGAATGACCTTTATTCAAAATTGGCTTCAGATACTTTTAATTTGCTGATGCCTCACCATATATAAACACCATCTGTCCCTGACCCACTTATAGTCCTTAAACCTCATCCTTCTGGCCCCCTAAACATTCCCCATAATGGGTAAGCTATACCGTTGCCTGACCCCTAAGCTCCACCCATCACTGAACCCTAAACACCCATCACTAATACTAATCTCTACTCATCCGGACCCCTAAACACTATCCATCCCTGAACCCTAAAAGTCGTTTTACCCCCAATGTCCACCCATTCTTGAATCCTTAAAACCCCTCACTGCCTCTAAACTCCACCCAAGCCTAAATCCTACAACTGTTTCTGTCCATAAACTCCACACACCCTTGACTCCAAAAACCACTCACCACCCCAAACTCAACCCATTCCTGAACCCTAAAAATCCTTTACTACCCTTCCAATTTGTCCATCACTGAACCTTGAAACCCCTCACCAGCCTTATACCCTGCCTGTCTGTGAACACTATAAACTCCTTAACATCTCTACACTCCACCCATCCCTGACCCTGAAAACCCAAACCACCCCTAAACTTCACTCTCTGGTGAAATGTAAAACAACTAATCACAAATCTAAAACGCCACCCATTCCAGATCCCTCAGAACCTCTTCTGCCCCTTAAACATCACCTATCCCAGGACCCAAAACAACTTCAGTATCTCTAAACTCCACATAAGCTTATGGTAATTTGGGATTTTTCTTTAATATTATCGTTCCTTTAAAAGGTTTCCTTTAATTTTCAGTTTTATTGTATTTCCTTAAATTTGTATTTCCACAAAATTGGTTTTCCATGACTTGGTTCCCTCCTAAGTGCTTTCTCAATGGTTTTGTTTTCATTAATTTACATATAAAGTTTGTTCTGCCAAGTTATATACTTTTCTTCCTACCCACCAAAGATGACTGCTGAGACTCTGAATGTCTAGTGAGCCTGGCAGCTCCCTGGTCCACGTTCAGTTAGGTCACTTTCAGAGCAGGATTAAGCGACCCTAATATAACCGGTGCTCTTCTTTATTATTTTGTTCAGTGTTTTATATAGCGCAAACATGAGCCAATCGGGTATCAGAGTGCTTCACAATTCTATAACAATATAATTACGACATATAGTTTGTTCGAGTCCTTTAAGAAAACCACCAAGCACATATGTTCACTTTTAAATGTAAAGTATGTATACTTACAAATAATACATGTCCTAAAGATTACTAGAAATCAACTTGCATTACAATAGTACATGTGACATTTTAGAAATACATGTCCTTGGAATACCTTGTCTCATTTAGTACAGGGACTGTATGTAGCAAACAGATTAGTTACATAATATAGAGCTAAATCTAGGAGTATGATCTGGGATGAGCGATACAAAAGCTTTACTCCTATAAATTGGAGGGCTGTTATGCTGCATTTATGTAATCTTCTGGAGAGAGCACACTGTAGAAAATGGAGAGCTTGTCTGTTAGTCTCTAATTAGACCATAGATGTGTTCGGTCTGCTTTTAGTTATGGGAGGAATTTGCACATTAGAAAGGTCTTAGCATCTTTTTCAAATACAGAAGTGGTTGGGATTCTTCTAAAGTTAGTGGGAAGTGAATTCCATATTTTTGGTGCCGCTTCAGAGAACGCTCTATCATATGTTCTCTTACGGAAGAAAGAGGGTTTTTAGTAAAAGATCTCCGGTGCTCCAAGAGAATCTGCTGCCTCCAGATATTGTAATTTTCTGGGCTAGGTATAGTGGTGTTGCGTAGTGTATCGCTCTGAGTGTGATACATGCCATCTTTAGTTGGATTCTTGCTTCATATTGCAGCCAATTAAGCGCTTTCAGATGTGGAGTGATGTGGTCAAATATTCTAGAGCCTGTTATGAATCTTGCAGATGCAGTGAGACAAGCTTTTAGCTGACCTGTTGAGATCTTGGTTACTCCTGATAAAGCTGTGTATACATACTCAATCCTCGAGATGACTAATGCCTGAACTGCCGTTTTAAGGTCTGATGTTTTGATGAATGGTTTCAGTTTTCTAAGATAGCTCAGATGGAAGCGGGATTTTGTTGTCATTGTGTAGATTCGGGTTTGCATGTTTAGGTTCTAATCCTGCCTAATTCCTAGAGACTTGGTTAGGTCCTGTAGGATCAGAGTGAAATTTAGTGCAGTGCAGTGATCATCTGGGTCCATTCCTTTATCATCGCTGAGCTTTTAGGGTGGGAAATCAAAAAGAATTCTGTTTTCTGCTAGTTTAGCTTAAGATGATTGTTAGCCATTAAAAGGTCCTCTTTAATGCCTGATTCATCCTCTTGATCTCTTCCAGCAATGTCATCTTAATATACATCTGTCTGTCATCTGCATACACGTGGAAGGAGATGTTCACTTGCTGTAATATTTTGGTTAGTGGTTTGCCTTACAGATTAAATAGCAATGGGATAGTGTTGAGCCCTGTGGTTCTCCAATTTGATTCAAGGTTGGTAAAGACAATTTTTGATTCACCAGAAATCTTTGTGATCTCTTCTCTAAGAAAGATTTTAACCATTCTAGGTCTGTACCTGATAATCCCATCCTTTTCTCAAGTCGCTCCAGTATTTTGACATGGTTTACAGTGTTGAATGCAGATGAAAGGTCAAGAAGAACTAGAAGACAAGTTTCATTTCTTTGACAAGTCTGCTTAGCTAAACCCACCCTTCCCCTTATCCTTATTGAAATTATTGTGGTTAATGGTGTTATGCAAATATTCTGATGCTTTGTGTTCACATTTAGGTAAATTACAGGTCTATCCAAAGAACTCTGGTGCACAAGGCACCCATATCAAAGAGCCTAAAAGGGGCTGAATGCCAGTACCTCAATACTACTTATGCCAGGGTCCTAGGATGAAACCGATAGTACACTATGATTCCACATGCAGTTGTAAGCCTGATCAGCTGCAGTCATGCCTTTTGTTACTATGCCCTGTGAGGGAGTAGGTTTCCTGGGCTATGGGTTTCAGATATGGGGTCAACCCTAAAGGTTCTGGAATCAGATGTTGTGCATTCCTGGTGCTTGAAGCCTAATCAAGTCTGTCTCAAATATAGATGTTCACATCATTGCCTGCCCTTGGATCACCCTTTGGTTAATCAAATAAAACTGCTAAGTTTCTCCAAACAAAGCTGGCATAGCTACAGTGAATTTTTTGCCTGTCTTCTCTATTACATGCACATTTTATTTTATTCAGTTGTTTCTGGCTATAGAATGTCAGTGCCATGTTTCTGTCTTGAACAATGAAGCTGGAAAACAAACCTATTGAGAGAGCAACTATCCCCCACAATCTCTTCCACCCACCAGCTCCCTTCTTAGGGCCCGATGTATAAACATTTGAAATACCAATTTCCTCATTGCGATTAACTCAGAATCGCAGTTAGGAAATCGGTATTCCTAATGTGTGAAACTTTTTTGAGTTTCATTAGCGATTCCTAGTGGATCAAAAGTAGACCTACCTCATGCATAATAATGAGGTAGGTCGTAATTTGTGACCCATTAGGAATCACACCCATTACAGGAATGATGGCCTGCAGGAGCCAGCAGACCATCATGGCTGTGATTGCATTTAAATAAAGCAATATATATATTTTTAATGCAGCCTGTTTTCCTTAAAGGAAAACGGGATGCATTTAAAAAGAAAAAAATTTAATGTTTAAGTTTCATTTTTTAAGAGTAGGCAGTGGTACAAAGGGGAAGGGTTCACAAGTGGACCCCTTTCCATTTGCGAATGGGTAGCCACCACTTTTAAAATGGTGGTAAAGTATTACTGTTTTGCGACTTGAATTTATTAGCAAAATAGTTATATATACCACACCGATTTAGTATTTGGAAAGGACCCCCAAACCACACCCCTTACAAATTCTGAATCACAAATGCAAACTGCGATTTGGTAGCAAGTTACTGGATCACATTTTGCATTTTGTACATCGGTAAAGCATTTTTCCAGTAGCAAATGCCATGATTTTACAAATCGGGCCGCTTCTGGCTGAAAAATGCTTTGTACATCTGGCCCCTAATTCGGAAGCTGTATGCAGCTAGTGGTTAAAATGTTTTAAAGGAGTTAATGCCATCATTCACTAGCAGAGTGAAGTCCTCACAGAAAACATAAAACATGCAAAAAGCTTGATAAAACATTCACAAAGAAATTAACATTTTGAGTGTTTTTTTGTTAACCTGAATTTAATCTATGATTCTGGAGCAGCTTAATTGTGGCTCCATCCTGTCGTAACTGATTAAGGAACATATTAGTTTACTTATGCCCTTATGAATTTGGGTGACCTAATATGATTAATGAGGTGTTGCACACTTGAAGCAATATAGAAAGTGCATTTACTGTTTAATTTTGACATTTATATGTGTGTGCATATTAATGTTTTTCTTACAGTAAAAATTAATTGCAGTTCTCATACATATCTGCACGTGTGGTTTGAATAATCTTGTTAGTCCTCATGTATTCACGTACTCATTTAAATAATATTTTTGCATCCATCATATAATGGAAATGTATCTATTAGAATAACATTCTGCATTTATAATGCAACAGTCTATGTATCTGTAATCATGCAGTTACAATACATGGTGAGATGCTTGTTATATTAAAGTTGACCAAGGGCCTTAAGAATTTGAACTTTGCAGTTTTTTCACCTTCAACGTGAATGTTTGCTTTAGGTGGAATGTTTTTCACTCCTCTGCAGGTGTAGTGGTATGAACTAATCAATGGAGAAAGGCACAATGTTTGAACAAGATAGGGAAGCTCGAAGGGAGTACTCTTGGCCAGGATGATAAGAAAAAGGAGCAAAGGGAGGACTACTGTTTGTGTGGAATGAGGAGATGGGTGGATCCAAGTTTGTTCTTAATATGTGGATGAAAGAAGGGAATTCCGAGTGTGACTGCCAAAAAGTATTATTTGTAGATGGGCACTAATGAGACCTTTGCTATGGGAGTTTAGAGTGTTCTTTCCGTGGGTATAATTAGGCAACTTTCTTTTAGCTTTGTTCAGATTTCTTTCAGAATAGGAGAGGTACAGACCTCTTTACTCCTGTTCCTGTGGTGTGGCTTTATGCTATGCAACATTCTTAATTTGGAGACCTTCTACATAAGTTCTGCTATGCTACCACATTTCTACTTCATTGCATCTAATTAAGGCTTCCATTTAGCATTAATTTGTGTAGGGTACTTAAAGAGAATTAGTATTCCCTCATGCATCAAAGGCAGGAGGACCGGAATTTTCAATGTAATCATCAGACTGTGTTTCTTAACCTTTGTACTGTGGCTACTGAGTTCCTCATTTGCTTTCTGACACTGAGGATAAACTCTGTGCACGGATTTAGTTTTCCTTTGGTAATCTTGTATTTTTATACCACGTTTCTGAGGCCGATTAATATTACCTTGGCCCTGAACTTGAAATAAATCTATACATAATCCTATTTATTAACTATGGGCTTTACTGTATGACCAAATGGGGTTACACTGTATTTGTAAATTGAAATTGAACCTAATCCCTTTTGTTTGGGAGGGGATGTGGTCCGTCTGCACGAACGCCCGACGCGGGTGCTGGAAACCAGGGTTCGAGCCTCAAGGTCTCGTCCACATCCTGTGATTCTGGGCAAATCACTTAATCTCCCCGTGCCTGAATTTGTAATGTAAATACGGTGCTCATGTAAAGCGCTCTAATTCCTTCGGGTCGAGTTCGCGCTATATGAAATATGCAACAAAAAAAACACACAAGAAAGTTCCATGGCAGGAGTTAGGAAGGGGTCCGACTTTTGTGCGTTGTCAACTCCTTGTGCTTTAAAAACAATATAACATCTAATAATTGCATTTGTACAAACGGAAAAGTATGCCTAACCAGCCATTTAAAAACGCGTCATTCTTTTGAGTTCAAAGATAACTTTTGTTCTGGGTATTCTGAACCTCTCGGTTGGTTCCTGATTGCTAGGCCGTTCACGCAGTTTCTGTCTCTAAAAAGCCTCTCCACCACTGCGACCCTGCGCTTCCGACCTTGTTCATCTCCACGGTGTTTCATTGTCGGTGAGTGAGGGTTCAGGCCTCTGGCATTCTATTAGCAGCTATAATGCACAATATCGGCAGACATCCAGCTGCAAGCGGCGACAAGCCAGAGGGTGAACACTTTACAGGAACAGATCACAGTGTGCACGACCTAGCCATCACTTTTAAATTCCAACATTTGAGAACTGCAATGCACCAAAGGCAAAGGCGTTAGATCTCTAAATTATTGCAGTGGCTGAAATAGAGAAACACTGACTTGGCAAATACGCTGTTTTTAATACAGCGACACAATTAGGCTCTCAAATGTCTTCTTCCCTTCTTCTATCTACTATTGTCACGCTGCCCGCTCGCACGCACATCTGAATGCCCACACAAGTACCACACAAATCTCCCGTCAGCAGCAAGATGCACGAGGTCGCCCAACCTTTCAGTGCGTTGTGGCATGACAAGCAAACTGTGATTGGCTAGAAGGAAAAGTCTGCTTGAAACATGCAACGTGATGCACGTCACTAAATGCTTAACTCACCTGTTGCCTTTTAGGCTCTAACTCCGACTGCCTTACAACTGCAGCAGTCATAATTTATGTTCATACTTTCATGTATATAAAATACAATTTGTAGTTAGTTATTATAGGAAATTGAGCAAAAGGTGACACTTCTTGAGTGATAAACGATTACAACTCGTCTAAGCATCTACAAATAAAACATATTAGATAAAATAAGCCTTTGCAATGCAATAGGTCTCGCATTTACGCGAGTTTAAGCTTTTATTTATGTTAAAAACCAAAACATAAATAAAAAGCATTGTTATTTACAACGCCAACAGCTCAAACTCGCGTATATACGAGAACTTGTGCATTGCAAGTGCGTGTCTGGCTTGCTGTGGCCAGCTTTACGGTCTGCTGGGCCTGTTTATGCTGTTGATGTCACCGTTATCACAAACATCTCCTGCAGCAAGCTCAAAAGCATGAAGTCTCCCCTACCTCGCAAACCAGCGTCTTTTTACATGTTCAAAACTGCTCAATTAGCAAAAATGGTCCCCTTTTTAACTATCCAATTCACTAATGGGGATCACTTTTATTCTGGTGCCCGGGCCTACAGCCTGTCCCAGCCCGATCCTGTGAATAAATGGGCATATATTGGTGCCATTATTGAAGGCAAAAGAATTTTAAAAATCAAGAAAATGTTCCAGCTTCCCCTACGACAAGGATTTCAACGACACAATGTACACATCAGCGATGTGCAGTAGAATGGATCTCATTAATGCTGCCTAAAGACAGTCAAGCATTTGAAACCCCAACATGTCTAACTTGCATTGCTCTCAATACACACAGAACGTACATTGCTCTAAATACACACAGCACACACTATTACTTCATGCATGTGAAATTGTGTCCATTTTACCAACAACGTAATAAGTCAATAGGACTATGTATCCATCCAAACTATGCCACAGTCTAGCACATCGCTCATTGGTGCTAGCACCGAACAACTAAAGCCATCTGTAATCCGCCATATGTAGAAGGAGAGGGGCCCATCATGGAAAGCTCCATCATTGATGGCTCAATGAGAGAGGACCTCAAGTTAAATTATTCTCTGGAAGGGAATCAGTGCAAACTGGATAAGAGATAAGGAGCAATATTCTCTCCCTAACGACTTTTAAAAGTAAATACATTCTTCACCTGAAGGAATTGTTAACAACTTGCTCCTTGAAGATTAAGACTGCATTCAAAAACACAAAAATTCTAAAAAAGAGGATATAAAAGACATTTATACCCGGGGGCGTGGCTAACGCCCAAAGGAGATGGCGGCGGTTCTTTAGCTCTCCCGGGAGGCGGGTGCAGGGACGGATCCGACGCGACTTTCCTCTCCACCTACGGGGGCCAATCCGAGAGATGAGGCGAGGGAAACCCTGAGGCGTCGATGGAATCTCACTCAGAGGAGCTCTAAGGACTTTTCGACACCTTTCTTCTGTCAGTGAGTTACAGCGCAGCTCTCCTGACTTCATGGCTGCCATTTCATGCTGACCGCTGACGGAGCTCTGCTCTAACGCGGCGCTTCTGGGATACACTTCGTGGCACCTCCAGTGAAAGCTCCTGCATTGCAGCTGCCATGGTCTCTCCTTGCCTTTATTTTACACTCTCTTCACGCATGTACGTTTTTTTTTTCTTTTCATCTGCGAGCAGGGTGTATGCTGGCTCTATTCATCCAGTGACCGCCATTTTGATGTTTGCCGCCGACGGAGCATCGCTCCAATGCAGCTCCCTTCACTCTGAGGCCAGCGCTCCTGCATTGCTCCTGAGCATTTTTTCAGTTTTTTCTGGTCCACGCAGCAAGCATCATTTTATCACAAGCAGTGTGCATTGCGGACTTATTTCCTCAGTGACCGCCACTATGTCACTTGCTGCTGACGAAGCACCGTTCCAATTGCGCTTTCTCGCACTTGGAAACTAGCACCTGTATACCTCCTTGGAGCATTTTAACTTCCCTTCTGGTGTGATTTGTTACCAGTGGCCTTGAGTGCTTCTTTTTTCTCTTATCGTCCTCCAAGGATATCGTCTACTTACCAACTTGGTATGATGCGCCAGATGTATTCTCCTCAGAACATTTGACTATTCAGTTTTCACCGCTCTGTTTAAAAATTGGACTGATATCATTTTTTCACAATTATTTCTCGCCTTGATAGTTATATATGGCCTGTTCAAATTGTAGTTCTGCATGATATACATTATCTATGACACTCCTGAATAATTTCATGGCATACACTTGAGTTGTTTATTTAGGATGTCTCCTCATGATATATATTGACTTCTATATAGCTTTCTTCTCACCTTATTTTACTGATGTGTGTGTATCATTCATTGACAACCATGTGAATACCATGCTACTGTAATCTTCTCATTTTCCATGTACTTTGTACCTTTTTAACTGCCTCCTAACTTTTCTTTGGCTATGGTGATTCTATTTGAAAGATTGTGGGTTGTAACTTCACCGTAACCAATATTTTACTTAACAGATTATCCTCTTACTCTATGGGAAGGCTACCTAAGGACTTATATAGGTTAAACTCATCATCTCGCAGATTTCTAGTCCATACTGGTTCACGTTATCAGTGCTTATCCATGGAGGACTCAACTAATACTTCACCTTAAAGTGCGTCGACATCTTCAGTTACTTCGGGTCCTAGTAACACCAAGGGTGCATCTAAAAGACTGAAAAAAGACCCTCCCTCTCCCCCTAAACTATCTACTTCGGTCATAATGGACCTTTTGTTAGAGGAAATCAGGGCCCTACGCCCGTTCGTTGAGGAACATAGTTCTAAACTTCAGGAACTCGCTGATAAATGGTCAAGTGTAGATGATCGGGTCACTACACTAGAGCAAAATGTTCTCTCACTCAATTCTTCCACATCCAGAGTGGACTCTCTATGCTCTCAGGTCTCAACACTACACAAGCAAATAGAAAATGTGAAAAACAGAAATAGGACAAATAATCTCCGTATTTATGGTTTACCTGAAGGAACAGAAGGCTCCGACCCAATTGCTTTTTTTAAGTCTTTTATCCCAAAGTTTCTAAGGCTACCCGAGAGTAATATTCTAAATATTCAGAGAGCTCAACGGTTGGGTCCAATAGCAAATGCATTGTCCTCATCCTCCACAAGAAAACCAAGAGGAGTGATCCTGTATCTTTTTGAGTACACTGATCTGTTGAAAATTCTATCTGCGGCTAGAGCAATAAATCGCATTACTTGGTCAGGAAACTCTATATATTTTTATCAAGATTATGCCAAGCCAACTGCGGATCGTCGCAAGGAATTTTTAGCACTGAGGCCACAGTTACGCTCTATAGGGGCACGGTATGGATTGTTCCATTCCTGCCTTTTCAAGGTGACTATCAACAACAAAACTACAACTTATGATGACCCAATAAAATTGAAAAGCTTCCTCTACTCTTACAGTGCTGACGTGAAGGATACTGCTCCACCATCAAGCTCCAAATAGTCTCTTTTGGATCTAATGTTTAGATTTGTTTGCATTCCAAATATAGTCTTTTAATATGTACATTTTACAAATTTTTCATTTTCTTTGTTCTTATTATACATTTTTAACTATTTCCTCTCTTTACAGGATGTTTCCCGCATAAAGCTCCTTCCCTCATGTTTCAAAGTCCGTAGGTTCTGTTTTCCTACCCCGCCTTTCCCGCATGGGTTTTTGAAACGGCATTGGTACGTGTGGCTTTCCACCCCTCCACCCCTCGTATGTTTTGGATTTCATGTAAGTCTTTTATTACATTTGATTGTTCGTTCCTCTCTGTCATTTTCTTTCTTCTTTCTTTCTTTTTTCTTCCTTGTACCTTATCTCAACGCCTATTCATATTTTTGAGCTTCATCTTTCTTTTCCCTGTTTATCCTTTTCAATTTCAGCTGTTCCATTTTACATACAGTTGGTTAGTTGTTAACTATGGTTTAACTTGCTCAAGGTTGGTGCCTTATTGGCTTTTTATGCATGTTCACAATTTTCTTTCATGCCTTTAAAAATTGTCTCATGGAATATCAGAGGTTTACATTCTCCTATTAAGCGACAGAGAGTTCTTACACACTTAGCTAAATTAGAAATGGATATTGCATGTTTACATGAATCACACTTATCAGTTGAGGAGTCTGAAAAATTGAAAAGAGGTTGGGTGGGAGAGGTCCTCTTCTCCCCGGGTGATGGCAAACGTAATGGAGTCCTCATTCTTTTTCGTAAGTCCCTTTCAGTCAAAATAATATCACAATCTGCAGATCAATTAGGTAGATGGGTATTTGCTAAATTTACAGTGGATAATGCTCCGATCTCTTTATTGAACATGTATGCACCCACAAATGATGACGCCTCTTTTTGGACTTCTTTGATCCAACACATTACACAATGTTGTGACGATAATTTTATTCTGGCAGGTGACTGCACTGAAGTCTTTGATCCTTCTATAGATCGGAATTCGTCAACTCCTTTTATCCCTCATAAGTCTCAAAAACTTTTCACACAAATAGCTAAACAACATAAGCTCGTAGATGCATGGAGACTCGGCAACCCCACACTGAAAGAGTATTCCTTTTATTCACCGATGCACCACACTCAGTCACAACTAGATTACTTTTTTATTTCTCACAACATTTCTCAATCACCTATGACAGCAGATATTGGCTCTATTTTGATATCTGACAATGCCCCCATCACTATACGACTGGATGTCTTACACAAACCAAAATTGTCTCGCAAATGGCGCTTTAACAACACTCTACTTTTAGACCCAGTTTTCACATCGTCTTTTGTCTCTTTCTTTAATGAATATCTTCTCTTCAACCATTCAGATACCATTCCTTTTCATGTAATATGGGATGCATTTAAAGCTTCAGCCAGAGACTTTGTCATAAGATTTGTATCAGCAAAACGGAAGAAGGCACAGCAATCAGCCAAAGCTCTGTTATCCAAAATTAAAAAACGTGAACATTCATATTACTCCTCTAAGTCGAAAGATTGTCTATCTGAACTTATTAAAACCAAATTCCATTTTAAACTATTTTCTCCATTTCTATAAATTATTATATACTTCTGAGACTCTCTCTTCTGATCATTCCATTTCTCAATTTCTGTCCACAATTCGACGCACGTCTAACGATCGTCCAGATTTCTCACCATTGGAAACGGATCTTACACAGAAAGAACTCCTTTCTGCCTTAAACACACTCAAAAAAGACAAAGCCCCTGGTCCGGATGGCTTCACTGTAGAATTTTCTACTCACTTTGCTCATCTACTCATCCCTAAATTACATACCCTCATACATACCTTCTTACAATCTGGTGTAACTTCTGGCTCTATTTCAGATGTCCTTATTTGTCTTATCCCTAAGGAGGGTAAAGATCCTCAACATTGTAAAAATTATCGCCCGATCTCTTTGGTCAATATAGACTACAAACTCTTTTCAAAGGCCTTGGCTCTTCGCTACGAATCTCAATTGCCTGAGCTGTTGCGAACAGAACAATCTGGCTTTTTTAAGGGCAGGCTCATTACAGATAAGACTTGTTTATTTTTTTAACATTCTTTCCACAGCCTCACTTTCTTCTCAATGCTTGGCAGCCATAGCTTTAGATGCTGAAAATGCATTCAACAGGGTTGAATGGCCCTATCTTTTTCATCACTTGAATGGTTTGGTTTTGGCCCACAAATGTCTGTCCTTATTTCTATTTTATATTCTAATACGAGAGCAGCGATTTCAGCGAATGGTGGCATTTCACCTTATTTTTCCCTTGGTAGAGGTGTCCGACAGGGATGTCCACTTTCTCCTTTTCTTTTTAATCTTGCTTTGGAACCTTTTTTGTTAAGGATTCACCAAAATGATAATATTCATGGCTTTAATTTCAAGGAGACTAGTGTTAAGATGGCAGCTTATCCTGATGACGTCCTAGTATTCTTATCACAACCTCAAGCTTCTCTTCCTGCTTTTTTGGTAGAAGTTGATTCCTTTTCCCACATTTCGGGATATAAATTGAACAAAGATAAATGCAAGATTTTACCCCTCACCAAATACACTTTTAAGGCTGACTATGTTACTTAAGGGTTCTCAAGGAGTTCTCAATACCTTAAATATTTAGGCTTACAATTTACTTCGTCTATCTAAGGAACAATATCTCGGTGTATGGACAATTGCATACAAAGATTGTCCTCTTTAACAACGAGATGGCATCCATTATACTTATCCTAGTGGGGACGGCTAGATACCATCAAAATGATGCTCTCTCCTATAGTCCTCTATACAATTTCTAATATTCCAGTATCTATCCCTGTCAAATATTTCAAAAAGATTAATTCTATTTTATCTTCCTTTTTGTGGAGCAATAAGAAATTGCAAATGTCCATTTCAAAACTGATTCGTTCAAAAGCAGAAGGTGGAACGAATTTCCCTAATTTTCCTGTTTATCATAAATCCTTTTTACTACGTCAAGCATCTCAGTGGCTCTCTGACTCCCCTGTAAATTATCCTTCCTGGGCTACACTGGAACAAACCTTTATCTCTCCATTCTCTTTCCTAGAATATCTCTCCTTCACACGCAAGCTGCAGTCTGTATCTACTTCCATAATTAAGCACACTTCCAAAATCATCCCGTCTGCCTCTTTGACCTCCTTTTTTGATAACCCCATATGGCACAATATTCACATTTTAATTAATAATAAACACGTTTTGGGAAATCCTGGAGATGACGGGGTCTGATTTGGATGTGTCAATTATATAATCAAGATGAGATCATGTCTTTTCCACAAGCTAGTGCTTTTTTTGTCTACCCTCAAATTTCCGTTCTAAGGGGGTCATTAGGACGGCGGGCGGACTTTGCCCGCCCGCCATTCTGACGGGGTTTGGGACCGCCCGCCATAAGGGCGGGGGTCCCGTGGGGGGCATAAGGATGTGCCCGCCACAGTGGCGGGCACATCCTGCATTTCTAGCATTGTGGCCGGCGGTGCTCTCAGCTAGAAATGTATTTCAGCATTTGCATAAACAAAGCGGCAGGCACCGCGCGGTGCCTGCCTCTTTGTTTATGCAAATGTGGGGGGGGGGTACCACAGCTACCCCCCTGTGTGCAGCCTCCACCCCTCCTTCACTCTGGGGGCCCGCAGGGGGCCCCCACAGTGAAGACCGCATGCCTTTCCGTGGCGGCAATGCATTGTAAAATGCCCGTTGTAATATGGCTGGTGCTGTCTGATAGACACCGCCACTATATTACTCCTTTTCCGCCCCGGCTGCAAGGCGACCGGGGCGGAAAAGCGGCGGGCAGTCTTTCCGTCCACCGAGGTCTCCCCCGCCATACTAATATGGCGGGGGAAAACGAGTGAGGATGTCGGGCGGATCGCCCCCGCTACGCTGTCGGTGGCTACCGCCAGCCTGGCGGGGGCAATCTGCCCGACATCCTAATGACCCCCTAAGTATCTCCTCCAGGCCATTCAATCTGCGCATATACAATATACACACTCCCAACATAACTCTTGTCCTGATTCTGTCCATACAGTTAAACTTCGATCCCTCCTCCTTCATGGCACCAGGGCCTCTACTATATATAAACTTCTAAATAGTTCACCTTTTCCGAGAGCCAAAACCAAGACAGAGATACAGTGGGAGAATGACTTAACAACTTCTTGGTCTGTAGAGTTTTGGGATAAAATATGGCTCAAAATACGGAGGTCCTCTAGAGCTGCAAACACCACTCAAACACTTTTCTTCGTATATAACAGGCTCTTAATTTCTCCACGTGTTCTCAGTGCAAGACACTCTGCTCTCCCAGATAATTGTTGGACTTGTTCTTCACCACAGGCAGACTTATTTCATATGCTCTTTAAATGCAACCTTGTTCAGACTTTTTGGAAAAAAGTTAAGGTCTCAAATTAATTAAATTTTTTGTTCCAGGCACCCTTTTTCCATCTTGCATATTTTCCTAGGTAGCCTGGCTAATATTTGGGAGGACTGCGATTCCAATGTAAAGATAATAGACCTGTTATTAGCAGTGGCCTTCCAACAGAAAAACTAAAAATTGGAAGGATTTTACCAAACTATCATATCAAGCGTGGTGGTATGCTATTTGCTATAATCATAGACTAGACACAACATTTGTATATCCGTTACATCTAGTGTCAAAACGTTTGGACTTATGGGCTCCTGTTATACTATTCATTGACTTTAGTGCCAGACGTTCTCTGTCTTGTACTCCTTTACAACAAGAAGTGGCTAAACCTCCATGACTTCCTTCATGTTGTTATAGTACAGTCTCATTATACTGTTTTTTTTATCCTGGCAAATTTTTATTACATATGTTACTTCCTTTATATTACTGCTTTTCATGGTACATTGTTATATTACTTATAACTCATAAGTTTATCTGACCTTATTTCATGCCTTATATGAATGTCAATTTCTTTTTTTTCTTTTTTTTATACTGTATGTAACCCTTTATATTCATTGTTATATCTTATGCATTTTCGTATTGCTTTATCTTAATAAACTCGTTTTGAACTGAAAAAAATAAAAAAAAAGACATTTATACCCAAAGTCGTCATCAGCACTCATCCCTGGAGGTAATCACGGTATTTGTTGCTTCTAGTAGAGCAGAAACCTACCAGAGAGGTGTTCAACGGGTCGCATAGTTTTAGTATTTTTTTTCCCAAGTTTTGGTTAAACAGCACTAGCGCAAACTCTTCCACATCGATTGTATGATTGGGGCCAAGTAAAACAACAAACTTTACTTTGTGCTTAGGCCTTATATGATGCAGGCATGGCCAGGGCATGTTACTGTCAGGATGGTAAACTCATCCAACTCCAGGTACGCTATTGCTGCGCTGAATCTAGTGGTTCTACAGAGTGCAGCTTTGGATATGGTCAGTGCAGTTGTTCCTCAGTGATGCTGGAACAGTTTTCAGGTTAGGGGTGCTGACATCAATATTACATCATTGAACTCATAAGGAGTCTGAAAAATCCAAGCATACTTGTCTGAGCTCCTCTGAGGAGGTATAGTAGGCCTTCCTGTCAGCCTCCTGCAATTGTAGAGGTCAACTTGGCATGAACATAGCATGCACATATGGAGTAGTGGCACGTGGCAGGTTGCAGGCTTTTACAGCTAGGAAGCTACTTGGAAATAGGGTGACCAACCATCCGTAAATTTCACGAACTGTCCGTTACTTGGAAGTCGCGTCCGTTGTCAGTGACAATCCCTCTTACAGACGCCTTTTGTCTGTAATTTGGGGGGTTACAGTGGTCTACACCGCTCACCTTTGGGAAGCCTCCCAGCTGGAGCTACCTCGCACTCTGTACTCAAGAGCAGCCCCTCCCCAGGCTCTCACAGACTGGGATGGATCCATTGTCCTTCTGTCTGCCGGCTGATTGTGGCATACATAATGACAATGGGCCAGTCTGGGCATTCAGGCATGTCATGGGCCTGAAGTCAAAGAACAAAAATGTAACACATTAGGAGGAAGTAACATTGTCCAGTTTCTTTTAAAAAACAAGCATACGCATTTGTACAAGTTAAAGCTTTTGGCATTGAAAATAACAATGTTTACATAATACAAACTTATTTTGACTTGCACTTATGTTGGATGTCTTATTAATTATATATTATTGCGTGATCTCCTCTGATGTGTCCTTAAAACTTACCTTTTGTCCCAAACTTTTGTCCTGAATTTTGATCTTTTGTCCTGAATTTTTACACCCACAGTTCTGAATTTGCATCCATCTCAGTTGGTCCCTCTACTCAGAAAAAGCTGTGACAAGAGACCAAGCAATGATAGCACGCGCCAAAGAGCTGCGCCTAGAATCTGACCCTACAGGATTTTAAGGATGAATTAATATATCCCACCTGGCCCTGATAGCAGCTTCCCACCTGCACAACATAGTGGAAATGCCCATGTGGCCGGCTGACCGGCCCAGCCATGGAGGGTCTGTGACGTGTTTTTAAACAGTCCACCCAGTGCATGGTGTCACAAGAGATCTCAAACCCTAGCAGGTATGAAACAGAGGAATATTCTAGAAGGACTATTGGCAGTTATTAGTGATACCAGACTGGGTAAAGCGAAAGAACATGCTTTTCCTTCCAGAAGGGGTGACATGTTTCAGCAAAATAGAAACACGAGTGGGAGCAGGTTGGACCACAACAGACAGACAGTGAAACATGCAACAATGTGACATGTGCCTGTTATATGGTTTGACGACGTTCTTGAACTGTCTTCTCAAAAGTAACCTGGAACACAATAGCCATCCGTTTATAAAAGAGAACGCAGCACTATAAATGTACAATGTCAAGAAAGGAAGATTAGAAATAAATTTGTCACAACTTTAGGACAATGATTGTGAGGTATTACGCAACCACTTTTTGAGGTTCTACTTGCACACTGCACTCAGGGGGTAAATGCTAGCCACCCAGCTACAGATTGTCAACGTTTACGGACGTGACAAAGCACATTCTTAATGTTATGGAAAGTCTTGCCATGGTTGGAGCAGTCCAGACCTCTGACACCATCTGCCCACACAAGATGCACATCAATATACTCTGGGGAGCACAATGGCATCACAACAAAAGCGACAACAATTTCCAGAATACAAAGCCCTGTAAAAAGGACAGGCCAAGCCTAGTATCTTATGGTTTACGGTCCCTTTAATAGCACAAGAACTGGGAAGACTGAACAGGTACGCTTTCCTGGCTTTCACTTAAAAAATGCATTCTAAAGGGCTAGAGTACACTTGTTTGGGAAGGAAAGCTCAGGATGTGGTCCTAGGTGTCCAGTGACAAGGAAGCATGCAGTGATCCTAAACCCCGAATCTATGCATCATAATAAATATTAATCTGGCCAACTGCGAACTATGACCACAGGTCCCAGAATGCATTTAATGAGCTGAAAAAAGAAAAATCCTGAGGAATAATTATATCTATCAAAAGACGACTTTTCATTTGTGGCACAACAAGTCCCTATTTTGCATTCTGGAACTTGTAGTTTTAATTTTTCCATTACAAGGGCCAGGCTCTAAAACCACGCATGCAAAGTGAGAGCCTCTTCATGTAGCGAAGGCCCCTGGCATTGGACCGGGGCAACCTCGGTTGGGACGCCTTTTTCCTCCAGCTGGGCCTGTCCGACAGGACAGGCCCAGCTGTCCTGTTGGACAGCTGGCCTGAGGCAGTGCGTGCAAAATACCTGCAAGCAACTATCCAAGTTCACGCATCTGTCATAAAAACGTTTACTCTCACGAGGCCGCAGTCTCTCGTTTTCTCCGGTGTGAGACGCATACTTTTTTTCCTTCGACTTTACACTCATGCATTTGAACTTGGAATTATAGTAGGAAAAGTAAAGTTAACATTAGAATAATGCAAAGAAAACCATCATTTTCAATGCAATAGTACTAGCATTACACGAGACCTATTGCATTGAAAACGGGAGTGAGGGCGGGTGGAGGCAGGGGGGCGAGAAGGTGTGAACAACAGGAGTGTGGGCGGGGGTGAGAAGGCATGGACTGCGGGGGGGAGAAGGCACGGGAAGAAAATAGTGCTAACAGTCTATATAACACATACCGTACAACACTTGAAGTAAAGGGGTCAGTAGCCTTGGAAGGTTACAAATAACGACATGGCCGTCATAAGGAAGGACTAACAAGCCTATAAACCAATCAGAAGGCAGCATTTGGAAAGGACAAAGACACAAGCCAATGAAAAATATGGGCGGGGCTTCCCTCACGTAGTCAACTACCACAGATCAACCCCAGAGCAGCGCTTGCGTGCTGGTTCAAGGCTGGCCCTAAAAACTGCATACTTTTTTGGTGCATTAAATATTTATTTATTTATTTTTAAACTTTATTTATTGTTTTTTTTTTTAAAAGAGAAGTGACAGTACAAGAAAAATCTATCATTTTACAGGCATAACATATTGTAGTCATTGCAGGCAGATGCAACTTATAGCACCGGGGACAGTCTGCAAAGTCAGTAAGGCTACCCTAAATCAGTAGGGGCTCAACAATTCAGTGGGGAGAGCAGTACGTGTCAGCACAGGTCAGCATTCATCTTCGTCTGTTGCAAGATATCACATCGCCGACCACCAATTGTAGAGTAACGGAACCCCGGCAGTGCTCATTGCAGTTAGCATGAAAGTGAGGGGGGAGATCTGCTAGCGACCTAGGGAGCATGGTACATTCATCATGCAATCAATTTACAGTAATACATCTCAAGCAGTTACAATTCATCATTGGAGGGAGCAGTAGCTAACGGATGTGTC
The DNA here is from genome assembly GCF_964261635.1 of Lissotriton helveticus. Classification (NCBI taxonomy): domain Eukaryota; kingdom Metazoa; phylum Chordata; class Amphibia; order Caudata; family Salamandridae; genus Lissotriton; species Lissotriton helveticus. The sequence continues at coordinate 1,296,924,515 of NC_136063.1, read as the reverse complement.
AGGAGGTAGCCTTTCAAAGGGTCCCAAATATCTTTAGACCTGGAAGCCGGAAGAAGCAGCTCTGCGTAATTGTTGAGCTTCTCCTGAGAGTATATTAGGTCAGTGAGCCAATCCTTGAATTTCGGCACCCTCCCTCTGCCCCATCTACACGCAATGCAACACTTGGCCATTAAAAAAGGAATGGCCAGGTACCGCCGGCAGGGCTTGTCCATTAATATAGTGTAGCCGAGTAGGGCCTCTAAAGGTGTCATTTGCTCCAGAGCATCAAAAATCTGACCCATGTATTTTTGGGCATCCCCAAGCCAAGTGGAGAAAGTCGGCACCTTCTGCGCCAAACCTATCACATCTGTCGGAGTTCTTCAGCTTGTATTTATGCATTTTGGCTGGGGTATATTATAATCAATGTAAACATTTGAAGTGTGTGATACAGAGTCTTCTACTCACTGAAATGTGTTCTGTTTGGAGACAACAGTATGTTCATTGTTCATCTGAGATCTCATGGCCTTGTTCTATTTCCCAGTGTGTGCAAGCAGGGCAAGGGGTAGTTTCCTGTTGAGTGTGTTCTGTGTGAGAGAGTAGAGAGACTGCATGCCCCGGAGATGTAGCCTGCAACACCAGGTGCAGTGGGGCAAGCGTGGATGGCTCCAAGGGGAATGTTCGGGTGTTGTGGCATAGGCTTTGTCGGAGCCGAACATAAAGAAACACATCTAGTGGAATCGATGGAAGCTCCCGGAAGAATTGCTCCAGACAGCGGAATGTCCCATTACAATATAAATCTCCCCAGGTCGTGATTTTTGTCCGCTTCATGAGCTTACGAAACCCTGTCTCCTGGAGTATTTGTATCTAGGGGTGATACAATAATGGAAGCAGCGGTGAGTTAACATTGGAGCTTTCAAAAGGATCATAATGTGCCTCCAGGTATTAATCATCGACACACGACCGATGTAGGCTCCTTGTACCAAGGCCAAGTAATATCACACAGCACACCCGCTAGGGGAACCGGGTCCACCAGCCACTGCTCCACCGTAAAAACTGCATACTTCACAAAACATTTTGCAGATGTGAGCTTACTGTATGGCTTTTATGACTGCAAAAAATTGTGTTAGTGACTAAAATGCTATAATCAGAAATTAAGTAATATTCAGACCCTAAATGTATTGACACATTAGTTAGAAATGTTCTTATACGATCAATTTCAGCAGAGCTGCAGGGAGACCCTGGGGTGACGGGGCTCCCCTGGGGGTCCCGAGCGGCCCTGGGAGTCCCACACTGAGTGCTGTCAAATGACTGATGCTTGATATGCACGCAAGAATCATGTGACTCCTGCAGAACGAAATAGATGTCTTTTTGGTTTCCAGAGTGATTGAGATTTGGCAGTGTGGCTGCCCCTGCTGCACTATGGATGGAGACCCTTTCAGATGGTGGTTTCAGTTGCCATGTTGAGGAGCATGGCTTGTCTATGGAGGGAGCTGAGATACGGACGGTGAACATTGACAGGTAGCTGCAGATGACCTTTCTTCAAACATAGCATACCTCAGTTGATTATGTCAAGGATTCCGCATGCAACAGGAGGGATCCTGCCACCTCTTGGTGCACTGATTGCGCAGAGGAAAGTGGTGCCTTGTGATGTGGGCCATAGACGTGAAACGGAGGAGGCCACAACCCCAAGTTCCACCTCACATGCCTGTTTTGTTAAGCCACTGCACCAATCAGAGGTCCAACTTCGTAATCATATGATCCAACTTGTGAAAAGCAACCTCTCTCATGTCTCCGAGGGTGGGCCCTTTCATGTGTGTGAAAAAGAGGACGATGTTGTATTGGCCAACCATTACCTCCCATCTTCTGGAGTTCTCATTCCTCAGGTGGAGCATGGACTCTCAGGGGTTTTGCTGCTGCTTGGTGATCCAGCATGACTCTGGGGCCAAATCTACGAAGGGGTTTTTCAAACAGTCTGCCACTGAATCCCCTGTTGGCGAGTTCTACTTCCATCCAGTTTATGCTAATGTGGCCCATAATGGTAGCTGGCTCCACGCCCTGACCTTGCCCAGCACTACCTGATCCTGGTTAAAGAGGACACCATATGCCTTAAGGGTGCCTGTAATTTTACACAGTGACTCTCTGACATATTAGAGGTCTGCTCCCGCAAAAATGCTAGCAGACGATCCTTGAGTAAGAGCACCACTTCTTTCATAGGGGTTTTCCAAAAGTTTTCCTTGAGGTTTCTCAGTGCTTAATGTTCAATCAATTGTTCCTGGAGTTTTGAAACTCTGGCAGTACTGGAAACTCAAGAATAGTGCAAAGAGGGTGTTGCTGAATGATTTGGAGAGTAAGTATGAATAAGATGAACAACATTTGGTATGGTGTACTTATTTGTGATGTATGTGGGACTACAAGTTTGAAGAATTGGTTTCTGCTTCTGTGATGATTTATCTGTATATGTGATGATAATTGTGGGCTCGATTGGCAGGAAAAGTACCCTGTTTGCCACTTTTACACAGTGACTCTCTGATGTACTTGTAGCACTAGCCCCAGCCAGCCAGCTTTCATGTGTCAGTAGGACATCAGAGCCTTGACCTGCCCACTCTCGGCCAATCATTCAAATCAGGAGAACAAAATTGTTCAGAAATGTACTCTCGGTCTAGTTCGTCAAATCAGGCATTATGCAGAAAGTTCCTTTCCCGTGTTGAAACTTCACTTCTCAGTGACTGAAGACTCTTTATTTCCTCATGCTACTTTGATAAAATATTTGAACTCTGTTTTCCTAATTTAAGCACAAATCTTTTCTTGAAATTGAATGAGAAACATAAAAAAATACGACTAATTTCGCTGCTCTTTATTAAAGCCTTCATTCGTGAAGTTAGCGTAGTATTTATAATAGGCAATGTGTCCAACTCCCTCCAATGTATGGGTATTCAAATACTCTTAACATTCAGTGCAAAATATGGGTACAGTAAGGTTGCAAACTGGGTCTGAACATGTGACACATTCCTCCTTTTTCTGAGTCCCAGGGGTATAGCTATCAAATGGCGTTTCCCTGTGCATAAAATACTTAATGAAAGTATAATATGCAAATGCAAATTGCCATCCTACCTACTTAATGAAATCAGCATTTTGTAATTGTAATTATAATTTTATTTTTTATAATGCTTATTACCCCTGATGAGGCGTTAAAGTGCTTTATGCCGAGCTGCACATTGCTCCAGAGAGCAAGGTTAATGACTAATTCAGTCTGATTGTTTTCTGTTAGTTTTTTAGATTAGTCTGGTGTGCTCAAACAAGCCATTCCATGCAGTCTGTTGGGATGGAAACGTTCTCCACATGGTAATGGACGTGCACCCCTGCCTTGAGTGCCCAACTGTACTGAAGTCTGGGTCCCTAATGTTGATTTTTGTTCTCATAGGCAAACAAAGATCATGTATGTTCGACTTTACATAGGCTTGTCTCTTGGATTGCGGTCTTGTTGGACTAAGAAGGCCACCCAAAGCACTATCCTCATAGTGGTGGGAGATGACTGCCTTCACCTGGCGTTAAGCAGCACAAGCAAGGGGAAGGCGGCATACTGTGTAGTGATTAGAAAGAGTGAACAGGTGTTAACCTATGTTACTGGTGTGAGGCATACATGCTCACTCTGTCAAAGTTCAGCTGCTGTGTGCTTAGCTCCCCCTTCGCTTACATCGGTTTGGTGTGTAGTGCTGCACAGCATGAGTAGTGTGTCTGCGCTGAATTATATGTGTTTCTGGAAAGAGTACAGTACAGTGAAAATGCAGTACTGTGCAGTGTGTGCATGCTAATATGAGTGGTACAATGCAGGAAAGATACAGTGCTGAGCAATGTGTGTATGCTGGCATACTTGCACTGGATGGATATGTGCCTGTGAATGGTGCAGTACATTGAGTACCCTAGGTTTCATTCTGGGAGACCCAGGCATGCATGGTAAAATATGAGGAGAGAAGGTAGAGGAATTACCCAGATTAGTGTATTGCTGCATTCCTGTAGGCTGTGTGGGGCACACACTGGAGAGGGGGGAGCCAGCCTTGCTCCATTCACTTCAAAGGGTGCTCTTTGATTTAGTGAGAAGTCACAAGGAAGGGGCCTGAGTGCATCTCAGGAAGGAGATGAGGCTGATATGAGAATCATAAAGAGTAAGCCTGGGGCCCTGGGCTAACCTTTTGATACACATATCACCTTGGCTGTCATCCTAACAAGACCCCTAATCACTACCATGGCCCGTGTTGTGTGTCAATCAGCATTTGAGTCACTACTGCTGTGACAGACTGCTTTCAAGAGAGCCGAAGAGTGTGCACTTCAATAGAAGCAAACCTCCAACATAAACTTTAAAGACTAAGACCATAATCACTTTTGGTGTCTGGCAATGGACCAGAAGAAGGGGAGTTTTAGACCACAAAAATTGTCATCTGCCAATCATCCAGATGATCTATGTGAGGAAGTGAAGGAGGTGAAGCTCTGCAAGACTTCGGCCTGTGACCAAGACTTGGGGTCAAGGCCTGCTAGCCTCACTTCCGGGTGACAGGGCATCACCCAGGGATTCTAAGACCACATGCCCTGTCTGCTTGCCAAGACCAGTGTGTCCTGTGAGGAAGAGGAGTGAGATTTGGGGAATCCTATCAAGTGAACGCCTGTTGTGAGGTGTGCAGAAATGGCTGCTGCACCGATCGGATTGTTACCCGTGTGGAGGACAAAGCTGGTGAACCTGTATGCTAGGGGACGGCAGCTGTGAAGTGAGCCCTGGTGAAAGGTGTGCCAATTGGGCTGGAGCTCATGTGCAGGTAAGGATTGGCAACCCCACATGCCAGGAGGGGCTGCTGCAATGTGACCATTGCTGAGCTGTGCTGATCTGGCTGGAGCACATATGCAGCTAAGGTTCAGCAACCCCATATGCAGGAGGGTCTGACACAGATGAACCTTGGTAAATGCTATTTTGATCGGGCTGGAGCCCGTGTGCAGCTAAGGATCAGCAACCTCTTATGCCAGGAGGGGTTGCAATTCGGAAACTTGATGTGCTGAGTAGGTTGGTGCCTATGTACAGTAGGAACGTGGTGAACCCGTATGCCAGAGGAGGTCTTCAGAACTAAACAGAAGTGTGTACTGTCCCAGAACATTATCAGAGGAGTGAAGCCACTGTAGGAATCCCCCATACATCTCCCCTAAGACGAGGGATCAGCACCAGAAACTTATCATCATCATCCTCCCCATCGTGGAAGAGAACAAAAGGCTCACCTGAAACAAGGAGTAACAAGGAACCTCTGGTCACCGCCAGAGCACAACTGTGTGTGAAGGAGACAGGGATTAATGAGTGTAGGCTGTCTGGCCCCAATGCATTGAACTCAAAGGCAAATTTCTCCCGCTCTGATGCCCACAGAGGGGGCATATTCAGGAACTCCAGATCCTCCATGCCTGCAGTAACATGCAAGACTGAATTCGGGCCAGTCAGCCCCATGGGGATTTGCTGGCTAGATAGTGCATCAGTGCGGGAGCAGAGTGGACTCTCAAGAGCCGGCTACTAGTGGGACATACCCTAGATTTCATCAACAGTGAATGGGGAACACCCACTATCACTAGAGCAATGAGAGGTGGCATGGGCGTAGGAACTGTGGGGGACACGGGGGACATATCCCCCCCAGATTTTGGAGTGGGGGGGACGCAGGGGACAAACACATTCCCTTCTCCCTCCTGAGAGGGAGATTAGCAAGCCTTTAGCGCGCGAAAAAAAAGTGCGAGCGAAAAAAAAGTGCGAGCGGAGCTGCGTGACCTAATGGCCCTGCACTTGACCTGGCGCCTCTCCAGGTCCCTGTCTGTGAGCCGCCAATGATCCGATAGCAGGGGCGGATTGGCACAGCGTGCAATCGGGCATTGGCCGAAGGGCTGGTGTGTTGGTGACCTCTGTGGGCCGTTTTTTCCCCCCTTGTTAATTTCCCAGCCCACAGAGGGCACTGGACAGGTAAAATGAAAAGCTTCCTCGGTGGGGAGCGTGTGATATGGCCTTTGGGCGATGATTAGTTGTGGTCTCTCTTTGACCCCCTGCCTTGCCAACCTTTTGCCCTGATGGTGGGCTGGGAAGCTGAGGACTGTATGCGTGAATCGGCCTCCCTGGGGGCCAGGTATTCCTCAGGCCAGTGAGCCATTCTCACCTCGGCCCCCCTGGGGCCACACAGCCCAGAAAAGGTGTTTTCATCTGACACCTCGCACATGGGCCTTCTCATTCAGTGCACTGGTGGGCGGAGGAGGGTGGGTTTGTGCTGGGGCCTCGCTGTGGGGGACAGGTGATGTTGTGGACTTGAACCATCTTCTCACCGCTACCCCTGCCCCTCTGGATGGCACAGCAGTGGAGTTTTATGCTTTATACCCTCCCCTGTCAGGCCATTGCCCCGAGGCAGTGGAGGACTGGGGGGAGCTTGAGTAATTTAGTAATATAAATGGGCCTGGCAGTTCTGTTGCTCTGGCAAGGGGGGCTGGAGGGGGGATTTAGTAATTTTCTAAGTGAAAGGGCCTCCCTGTTGTCCTATTGCTCAGGGTGTCGGCCATTGTAACCTTGCCCCCAGTGTCCTTCCAAAGAACAATATCCTCCACTTTCATGGCTTGCGTGTGCATAGGCACATGTGACCTGAAGGTCAGAGTTGCAGAGATGGGGGATCCGGTTTGAGTCCAGGCGTCTGCTCTCAACATCCTGTGATTCTGAGCAGATCACTTCATCGCCCAGGCCCTTAAATAAAACATCTGATCTTGTGTACTGTAATTGGTGCTCATGAATAGCGCTTAAATAGCATTTGCCTTGGGTTGGGTTCACAATATATAAAACTGTCAAAAAGAACAACAGCAATAAAAAACAAGCATTGGCAATGCCAATAGGTTGAGCATTCGCAAGAGTTGGAGCTATTGGCGCTGTAAATGACAGTGTGTTTTACCCCTGTGTTTTGGAATGGAGTGGTGGTATGTGTTATGGAGTGCAATTATGTTGGTTGGATTCGAATTGCTAGTTGTGGAATAGTGTGGCGTAGAATTATGTGGCAAGGTGTGCAGTGGAATTATGTGGATAGTAATGATTTGGTTTTGAGTGTACTGGAATTATGTGGAGTGGGATTTACCCTAGTGTGGGCTTCACAATGCTTCGCTCTGTGTATCCTTAGACTGGGGTATGAAGTAGTCTCCAGGAAGGGGGCAGAGGGAGAGAGGTATAGATGGCGTCTGGGTGAGGTAAGGTCCATAGGATGGAAGACCAGGAGAGCGGTCCAGAGAGAGTTATGGTGCGCAACAGATTGTCTGTGTGAGTGATGAGAAATACTTCAGGAAAGACGGGAAGGGACGGGACATGATAGAGTTCAGGAAAGACTACTGGTCGGGTCTGAACAAGGGACAATGGGCAACGAGAGAGCGGGATAAATATGGGTATGGTTTGTGTATGAATGCCTAGTTTATGATTTGACTAAGTAGTGTGGGTTTCAAATGTGCGTGCAGTAGTTGTGGTGCAAGACACAGTTCTTCTGTAACACTGCTGACTGACTTGGTCAGAAGCCGTTGCCTGTCCAGTCCACAAACAGGTCACATTATACCCGTCTGCAGCACATTACACAATGCTGTGAAACCAGCCACACCACATGTGCACCATGCAAAGCTGCATACTCACTGCCTGCCTAGAGTCACTTACTACCTTCATTGATGTGGCTCACCTGACTGTGGCTTTACCCCCATGGACCTTATATGGGCAACTGCTGAGCCTCAAAGAAGGGCAGGGTCAGGAACACCTTGAAGTAATGCAGCACCTAACCTCTGGCCCCTTATAGTGCTTGCCCGACATGCTGCATGCTAAGGGCTGGCATCAGTGTCTGAGAGGGAAATGAGTGTTGAGTCCTGGCGGGGTGGTTATTCAGGCCACGCCTGCTCCGACACACCAGGTGACCGGCCGAGGCCCTTGATCACGGGAAAGGGATGATCATCATAGAGTAGTTCCCGGCTCCTTCATCCAACTGTTGGCACACAGAGGGCAGGATCCTCCGGACACACATCTCGCTCTTCCTTTGGGATAGGGCAAGAAGAGACAGGAGGAGCCGGGGAGGAACTGTCCTCTTACTCTCATTACCTACCTACTTCTTCCTCTATCTATATCTATGTTCCTTTTCTCCCGGCTATCCAATCTTTGTGTCTTTACCTTTGGTCTTTCCCCATCACACCTATCACTACCGGATTTCTAGTTCTACTTCACCTCTCTTTACCTCTTTTTCCCCCAGCCCTCCCGTTGGCACTACCCAGCAGAGTGTGGAAAATTAGTACGGTCTGGTAAACATTATCTGCGCCATCTTGCCTTTTTCCCCTGATGCCACACTTTTTGTCGTGCGCACCCGCCATTTTAGGTGCCTCGATCAGAACCACCCTTTGCATGCCACTGGCCCCCAGCGTAGCCCTTCGCCCTCACAAAGCCCGCACGCTGACAAACCCCCTCGCTCGCACAAGCCTTGGGTCATAAACCCCTCTTCAGCGCAGCTCTGCCTCAGAGCCCCATCCTGTTCCCAGCGCGACACCTCCCTTCATTCCCTTCATGGTCCCAGACCCTTTGATACCAACCCCTTTTCCTGTGTGCCCGTTTGTCTTCCTCGTTCCCAGGCCGCCACCTAGCTCTGCCGATACTGTTTATTGCCCCTCCCCGTACAGTAGAAAACTTCCCTCATCAAAGGACCCCCGAGTTGATCAAAGCCCCCACCCCATGAGATCCGATCAAACCCCCACATTCCATGAATCGGCGGAATGTCCAGCTGCGCGATAATCATCACCTGTTGTGACCGGGGTGGGGACTTCAACTGTAAATGTGTGTGGGAACGGGCCCGAGGGGGAGATTCGGAGGATATCCTTTCATACTTCAAAGCATTACAAGACTGTGTTACCTGCAATAAAATTCATTTAACTGTGTATAAGAGGCCAGGCCTCAGAGATGCGGTTAGAGCACCTCGTGACGATACTGGCTGTCCGAACTGATGTGTTCTCCTCCGGAGAGAATAAACCTTGTTTCCTGCCTTCCAGTCTCCAGCGCCTGCCTCTTCATTGATTAGTACTTTGTGGGTTAAAGAGGCGATACCGCCGGGCAAATATCGATTGTCCTTGACCTAGATTTCACAAGAGCTGGAGATCACTGTCTAGCCACAGTAGTATGTAAAATGGAGAGAGAGACCACTTGTTGTAGTCAAGGGAGTAGGGTACTCTTGACGAGTAAAAAAAAAAGATTCACTGTTGGCATTAGAGGTTCTATTCTCCATGGCAGAGGTTCAGAGTTGCTCTTCCTGTTACTTTTGTTATTACATATTTTATTCCCAAAGATTCCAGTCTAATTCTTTCTCCATGACTTTGTACTACATTTCTGAGATGATCAGAGTCAACAACATAGCTGGTTGGGAAAGAGTATCTAACTACATTGTGCAGGGCATTAAGATTGCAAGTAAGTATTCAGTTATCAGAACTGCAGTGCTCCTAGTCTTTATTAATGTTACTCGCTCTATAAGCTTTAAAATGCTTAATTTACCAGAAATTTCTCTACAAATGACACCTCTGAGAGTAACCAAATGGTATTTCGTGAAAGGGCACGCCCCGCGAATGTGGGCCACTTTTTTAGGCAGTGCCCGGGCAAAATTGTGATCCCAATCCGACCCTGTCCGATAGTCACAGCATAAGGTGACCTCAGAGGCCACTCGCCCCCCTGCCTCTGCCCTTTTCAACTCTTTGTGTGGCACAGCACCCTGAGGCTCCGGGAATTATTTATTTCTCACCTCAGCTGCCTGTAGCCAGTGCACTGATTGATATGCTGACCTTGGACTCCTCGCCCCCGTGTCTGTGGCCGGCTTGAAGAAGGAAGGGCTGCAGCAGCACGCTCCCACTAAGTGTGAGGTCCTTCCTGCGTGAGTACCTATCCCATTGAAGTGACTAGTGAAACAGCAATAAAATCAGCTGACATGAAAAAATAGAATGATCCAGAAAACCAAGATGCTATTGTGTTTGGATATGTTCTGTGCCAGACATTACAAGTTTTTTTTACAATACATGTGAAAAACACATGACTTTAGTTTTGGTTAAAATTCTTAATTTAGAGGAACAATTATTAATTTAAGGAATACGTTACTTCAAGTGAATTTTGACATTTTTACACATACCTACAGTCTCTGCAAAGATTTTGCCTCGTTAGTACCAATATAACATACAAATGCAGCAATGAGAAAGGTGACCAGTCAACCTTTGCAAAGGGCCCTCCACTTTGCAGCAACATACCTCACATTTAATCAGTAATTTTTGATCCCTGTGAGCTACAAACCACTTTTTAGTTAAAATTGTCAGATTATTCAGCAGATGATGAATTATGTGGCAAATATGGTACAACTATAATTATGAACAAAACATTTGCAAACTAGGATATTTTACTATTCATATTTGAACTGCGGAAAAGAGAAAAGTACTGATGACAGAACCTGCTTGGCTCAGAGACAAATGGCCTGTGATTCCACTTTTAAGCGTATTTGGGACATTCAGTGATTGGAAACATATCCCACTTTGTGAATGTATTTTAATGTCAATAACTCATATTAAACCTTAAATAAGCATGTGCGGCTATTGGTTGAATTAGATAGCGTAGTAGTTTGTAACTGGTCAGTGAAATGCTAAACAAATACTAAATATAGGGAAGATTTGCTCTTTCTGGCCACACCTCTGACTCCACCCATAAATCTAATCCTCAGGTTATTCTGGGCTCTGATTCGCTGCCCACAGTTCTCCTACTTCCCCCCCCCACTCTGAAAACATAATAGGCTGAAAGCAGTGGTCAATGTCGAACCCCCAGAAACTGGAGTATTATCAGAGTAGGGGTTAAGCACGACAGTCGCAGATCACAGTTGGCTCAGTTGGGACCTGGGGTTTGAAATTAGGAATCACGGGCTGCATAGGGGCAAGGGCAGTTTCCCTGTGCCTTGCCATTTTACTAATGAAGCCCAATAAATACCAGATGACACTATCAGGAAAAACGCTATTTTGTAGTCCCTGACTTTCCTTAAGCGCACTAATGCATCTTGGGATATGTAGTCTTGCATTACATCAGCTTAACCAAGTGGACTAATATACCTGAGAGCAATTTCAGGAAAAGGGAAGACCCATGGCTTGACCACTGTGTATCTAATGATATTATAGAGTACGGTGATAACATTAATGGTAAGCTACATTTATTCAGGCAGAACCACTCTGAACCCGGAGAGAAATATGAGGGCTCTTTTTGCAGGTGTGGCAAGTGTAAACTGAGTTGCCCCATTATCAAGTCTTTTACCATTAATGGCCTGACAGTGTTCCCAAATTAAAAATTGATTTTCCCACTTAAGCCTCTTGTGCTTGTGTTTGTGATTCACAAAAAGTGCAAGCGATTTACTCACAGCCTTGAACCAGCATTTGAAATGTGAGTAGCCCTCATGACCTTACTGCACTAGTCGGCGCCTAGCCACCTTTAGAAGTGTCAGGCCTGCTAGGGCATCTTCTTGATAAAACGTGTGCCAAGTGCCACATGCCCTCCGAGCTTTCTGTTTGTGTTTGTTTGTGACAGCTGTGGGTCATCTTGAATTAGGGACACTCAAGTGGGATTTCAGGAAAAATTAGGCTTTTGAAGACTGTACAAATTATATTTTCAGCTGAGTGACTTTAAATTTTAAAGCTCCAAGTGGACAACAATTATAGATGAGGTTATCGGCCACTTGTGGCTTTTTAGCCAGCAGCCCTTTGCATTCTGGTACTTGTAGTTTTATGTTTTCTACTATAGGCATGGACTTTGAAACCTAGCCTTACATAGTGCAGCTGAAAGTCAACCAGTGGTGTTAGAGTTAGCTGGTTTCTTGGCTATTAATGCTTTGTGAGGCAATATTCTTTAAAACGGTGTTTCTTCAATGTGTAAAATTTCCACCTGCAGAGGTCACACCTATCATACAAACAATGAACATAGTATTTGTACTATTTTTTATTTGATTTTTAAGTCTGGGAATTGGCAATTTGGTACTCACTCCCTTACATATTTTGGGTGCAAGGGCAGGCTATGGCAGAGTACCGGTGGACTATAGGCTAGAGGTTACCTGCAACATGTTTGAGCCTTCGTGCATCTCACACACACTCTCTCCTAGTTCTGTGTTTCACAATTCTCTATTGCTCTTAAAACTATGTGGAGTTTTTCACCTGATGGTATCTGGGCTCAGGATACTGCTAGTGAAGATATTGTCTCAAGTCCCTCAGTTTCATTTCTTTGTACTTGTCACCATTTGACAACTGAGCAGGATCATCTTAGTACCGCATTTGAGTAGCCAGTACATCTTCCAAGTCCACTACTTGCCTGCCTTTCTTAATATTTCTCTTCATAACTATGCGATTGTATACATTTAACGCGCATACGGTCTCACACAATGGGCGATTTGTATAGGGTCACTGGAAAGTCCACAATGTTGTCCCTGTCCCCCCCAGAAATTTAGTGTCTCCTACGCCCATGAGAGGTGGGGCAGGGAACCAGCACAGAGACACTAGAGTCTGAACTTAAGGGGATTGTGATTGTTATATTTTTCCTTTGTGTTGGTAACAGTAGAAATAAAAAACTTCTCATGTATCGTAACCATTGTAGTGCAAATTGCAGCCCTGCAAAGACAACATAAGCCCAGGCCTATGTTTCCGCACACTTTCATTGTAAAGGATGCGGGGCGCAAAGGGGCTTGGCGAATTGCAAATTTGAAGCATATCATGACCCAGGACGTCTGCAACAGTACAGTACTGATTAACTGTTGCAATTTAGAAACGTGTGATCCATCTCTTATTTTAAGTTACTTTACTGTCTCTCCTCCTGAAGCCGTGCTCTGCCACACAACACAGCCGGAGCCGCCAAACTTCTCACAACGCAGCCGGAGCCGCCAAACATTTCTTCTTGCAGCCGGAGCCGCTAAACATTTCTTTTCGCGGCCGGAGCCGCCGAACTTCTCACAACGCGACCGGAGCCGCCAAACATTTCTTTTTGCGGCCGGAGCCGCTAAACATTTCGCATCACGGCCGGAAGCAGTTCATAACGCGGCCGGTGCCTGCTAAACATTCTCCTCGCGGCCGGAGCCGCTAAGCAGTACTCAACGTGGCCGGATCCACCAAACATTTTTTTCCGAATCCGGAGCCTCCAAACTTTTTACAACGCGACCGGCGCCGCCAAACTTTTTATAACACGGCCGGAGCCGTCAAACATATCTTTTCGCGTCCGGAGCCGCTAAACATTTCACAACGCGGCTGGAGCCGCTAAACATTTCACAACGCGGCCGGAACCGATAAACAGTTCACAACGCGGCTGGTGCCTGTTAAACATTTCTTTTCACAGCCGGGGCCGCTAAACATTTCCCTAGCAGCCGGAGCCGGCAAAAATGTTTTTCTCACGGCCGGGCCGCCAATCATTTCTCAAATGCGGCCAGAACAGCTAAACACCGCTCCTCGCGGCCGAAGCTGCTAAACATCTCTCTTCAGGAGGCTGGAGCCGTGCACTGCCATTCAACGTGGCCGGAGCCTCCAAACATTTCTCTTCACGGCTGAAGCCGCGTGCTGCCTTACAACACGGCCAGACTCGCCAAAACATTTTTCCTCGCAGCTGGAGCCGCGTGCTGCCACGCAATGTGGCCAGAGCAGTTGTGAGTTCCTTTTTTGGTTACTTACCTCACCCTTCTATTGGCAACCCTACACTCTGGTTGGAACTTTATGTCCCAGGGTGCAACATGAATATTCACAGGTGTTACGAGGGGGAGGCATTGATCCAACTCAGCGCATAACACACAGCCTCTTCCCCGATAGCGTGGGCCCGGGCCACACCAAGTCTGTCAGAGCCCGTTAGAGTGGCTGGGCCACTCCCCTGAGAATCAATCCCTCACGAGGTGCAACTGGAACACTCCCATTGAGTGGAAAGGGGTGAAACTGCAGACAGGGTATCAAGTTGGAAACTGGGAATCTTTTTAAGATTCTGTTGAGTTTTTTTTGTCTTTTTTGACTTTTTGAAATTGCAATATGTGATCTGGGCATGTGAGGGGTCAAGCGCAATCGTCCTTTCAAGAACAGCTACAAAAAAGGCGAAGAGCGGCTTGAAAAAAACTAACCCATTCTAAAAAAAGAAATCCCCAAGAGATGATTGATATAGGTGTTGAGAGTGTACCAGAAAGAACTGGGCTGAGCTCAAACTTTAGCCCGAGGGCCCCTGTGAAGGGTTTGGGGTTAAACAGTATCCATCCACTATAGGAGGAGGGCCCAACTAGTCGCAGCTTAGCATTAAGGATTTCTTTTTGCAGAAAGGTGTCACCAAGCATGAGAATAATGGAGATCTCAACTTATCCCTCGCTCCTCTCTCACGAGCTGAGTGGTCGCTCCCAGTGTATCTGGTATCGTAGCGCTGCATTGCCTCGTGCTGTTTCAATATTGCCATTTAATTCTGCCTACTGTGTGCTGGTTTACCGCTTTGATTAAATTGCGCTCTGTGTATGCTATTGTGCTGTTTAAAGTCTGCTAGCGCGTTTACCTCTAGTTTGCTCCCCCCTCCGCCTCCATTTTGTTTGTTGTTGTCCTCGTGTGCCCGCCCCGCCTCCCAGCTGAGACGCCCTCCCACTGAGCAGAAATAGCGCTCCTCTCCCTGTAGGCGCCGTGACTCGCTCCTCTCTCACGAGCTGAGTGGTCGCTCCCAGTGTATCTGGTATCGTAGCGCTGCATTGCCTCGTGCTGTTTCAATATTGCCATTTAATTCTGCCTACTGTGTGCTGGTTTACCGCTTTGATTAAATTGCGCTCTGTGTATGCTATTGTGCTGTTTAAAGTCTGCTAGCGCGTTTACCTCTAGTTTGCTCCCCCCTCCGCCTCCATTTTGTTTGTTGTTGTCCTCGTGTGCCCGCCCCGCCTCCCAGCTGAGACGCCCTCCCACTGAGCAGAAATAGCGCTCCTCTCCCTGTAGGCGCCGTGACTCGCTCCTCTCTCACGAGCTGAGTGGTCACTCCCAGTGTATCTGGTATCGTAGCGCTGCATTGCCTCGTGCTGTTTCAATATTGCCATTTAATTCTGCCTACTGTGTGCTGGTTTACCGCTTTGATTAAATTGCGCTCTGTGTATGCTATTGTGCTGTTTAAAGTCTGCTAGCGCGTTTACCTCTAGTTTGCTCCCCCCTCCGCCTCCATTTTGTTTGTTGTTGTCCTCGTGTGCCCGCCCCGCCTCCCAGCTGAGACGCCCTCCCACTGAGCAGAAATAGCGCTCCTCTCCCTGTAGGCGCCGTGACTCGCTCCTCTCTCACGAGCTGAGTGGTCGCTCCCAGTGTATCTGGTATCGTAGCGCTGCATTGCCTCGTGCTGTTTCAATATTGCCATTTAATTCTGCCTACTGTGTGCTGGTTTACCGCTTTGATTAAATTGCGCTCTGTGTATGCTATTGTGCTGTTTAAAGTCTGCTAGCGCGTTTACCTCTAGTTTGCTCCCCCCTCCGCCTCCATTTTGTTTGTTGTTGTCCTCGTGTGCCCGCCCCGCCTCCCAGCTGAGACGCCCTCGCCCCTCCCCCTCCACTCTCCATATATGACAGTAGTTCCCGCGCGCAGCGGTCGCGCCCCATTCGCGCCGAAGGTGCGCCAAAGGTAAGCCCGTCTACGCCCGTCCGCGCCTGGACCGCGCCCAGCACCAGACCCCCTGCCCCTCGCAATGCCCAGCCCGCCCGCATTTCTTACGACTCCTCCACCCTCCTAGCCCTCAACCCCGGCCGCTCCCCCAACTGCGTCCAAGCCGCTCCTGGACATACCCATGGACCTTTCTCCTGCTACTCCTGCAAATTCATCGGCTCCGTCAACAACTCCGCTACGATCACACCTCAGATTCCCGACCCCAACCACCTACAATGCATCCTGCTCAACACCCGATCGGTCCACAGGCACGCCACTGACCTATGGAATCTACTAGACACCATCTCTCCAGACGTCGCCTTCCTAACAGAAACATGGATGAACGCCTCCTCCGCCCCAGACATCACCATTGCCATCCCTGAAGACTATAAGATCACACGCAAGGACCGCACCGGCCACACAGGAGGAGGAATCGCTATCGTCCATAAGAAATCCATCCACATCTCAACCAGCTCTGACGCCAATCTCGCCAACTCTGAACACCTTCACTTCCAGATCCACATCGACCCCAAGACCACACTCAGAGGCACCCTCCTTTACAGACCACCAGGACCCCGCGCAAAATTCAGTGAAGACATCACGGACTTCATCACTCCACACGCGCTCCCCTCCAAAGATTACATCCTACTGGGAGACCTCAACTTTCATCTTGAAAAGAACAACGACCGCAACACCATCACCCTCTTGGACAACCTCGCCAACCTTGGACTTAAACAACTGGTCACCTCCCCCACCCACATCGCAGGTCACACACTCGACCCTATCTTCGCCTCCAGCAACCATGTCTCCTTCAGCCACACTACGGATCTCCTCTGGACTGACCACAGCTGCGTTCACTTCACTTACAACAAGCCGAAACCCATCAACCACCCCCAACCAACTCTGCAAAGAAACTGGAACAAAATCACCATCGACCAGATCTCCTCATCGCTCCTTCTAAACACCCCAGCCCACTCTTCTAACCCAGACCAAGCCGCCACCAACTTCACCCTATGGTTATCCAACAGCGCCGACATCCTAGCACCACTGAAAAAACGTCAAAGCAAACCTGGCAACAAGAAGGCCTCATGGTTCAACGATGATCTTAAAAAGTCCAAGAAATTCTGCCGCTCCCTTGAAAAAGCCTGGAAAAAAGACCCAACCACTAGCACCAAGGACGCCTTCAAAAACGCCACCCGCATACACCACCAACTAATCCGAAAGGCCAAGAAAACAGCATTCAAGGATCGACTAGATAACAACGCCCACAACAGCAAGGAACTTTTCAACATCGTCAAGGAATTCACCAATCCCTCGGCCAACTCCAACGACATCACCCCATCTCAAGCCCTCTGCGACTCCCTAGCCTCATTCTTCCACAACAAAATTGCAGACATCCACAACAGCTTCGACAACCAACCCGGCGACCAACCCACACAACCATATGCTGACCTTTCACCCCCCTTGAACACCCTTAACGAATGGAACCCAATCTCCACTGAGGACACCATCCGCCTGATGAACTCCATCCACTCAGGATCCCCCACAGACCCATGTCCTCACCACATCTTCAACAAAGCAGACTCCGTCATAGCACCGCACCTCCGAGACGTCATCAACTGCTCCTTCAACTCCGCCACCTTCCCGGAAAGCTGGAAACACGCTGAACTCAGCGCCCTTCTGAAAAAACCCACAGCGGACCCCACCAAACTCAAAAATTACCGCCCCATCTCGCTCCTTCCTTTCCCGGCCAAAGTCATCGAGAAAGCTGTCAACAACCAGCTCGCCGCTTTCCTCGAAGCCAACAAATCCCTCGACTCCTCACAGTCTGGCTTCCGAGCAAAACACAGCACTGAGACCGCTCTCATCGCAGCAACAGACGACATTCGAACTCTACTGGACAATGGAGACACAGTCGCCCTCATCCTCCTCGACCTCTCTGCAGCCTTCGACACAGTCTGCCACAGCACCCTTTTACAACGCCTCAGAAACATCGGAATACAAGGAAAAGCACTTGAATGGATCACCTCGTTCCTCACAGGAAGAACCCAGAGAGTCCGCCTTCCACCTTTCAAGTCCGAGGCCACTGAAGTCATCTGCGGCGTACCACAAGGATCCTCACTCAGTCCCACCCTCTTCAACGTATACATGAGCCCCCTCGCGGCCATCGCACGCCAACACAATCTCAACATCATCTCCTACGCGGATGACACTCAACTGATCCTTTCACTCACCAATGACCCCAGCACCGCCAAAACTAACCTACACGAAGGAATGAAAGAAGTTGCCGAATGGATGAAACACAGCCGTCTGAAACTGAACTCAGACAAAACAGAAGTCCTCATCTTAGGTACCTCCCCCTCTGCATGGGACGACTCCTGGTGGCCGGAAGCCCTTGGAAAAGCACCCACCCCGACAGACCACGCACGGAACCTAGGTGTTATCCTGGATTCTTCACTTTCAATGAACAGACAAGTCAACGCCGTCTCCTCATCCTGCTTCAACATTCTTCGCATGCTCAAAAAAACATTTCGCTGGATCCCCACCGAAACCAGAAAAACAGTCACCCATGCCCTGGTCACGAGCCGATTGGACTACGGAAACACCCTCTACGCAGGTACTACCGCTAAACTCCAGAAAAAACTCCAACGCATCCAGAACGCTTCAGCCAGGCTCATATTAGACATCCCGCGTAACGAACACATCTCTGGTCACCTGAAAAACTTCCACTGGCTACCCGTCAATAAGAGGATCACTTTCCGGCTTCTAACCCACGCACACAAAGCACTCTACGAAATCGGACCAGAATGCCTCAACTCACGACTTTCCTTTTACACCCCCTCCCGCCAACTACGATCTTCAAACCAAGCCCTCGCCACTGTACCTCGTATCAACAAGACCACCATGGGAGGTAGATCCTTCTCTTACCTGGCAGCTAAAACATGGAACTCACTTCCCACCTACCTTCGCCTTACCCAGAACCACCTAACATTCAGAAAGCAACTTAAAACATGGATATTTGACAAGTAATCCTCCTCCCCTCCCTAAGCGCCTTGAGACCCTCTGGGTATGTAGTGCGCTATATAAATTCTTTGACTTGACTTGACTTGACTTGACATCCCTCAATCTACCCCGCATACCGGAAACTGTGAATAAAGCCCAAGCAGAATTAAGGGCCATATACCGTTGGTGGAGCTAAGTGTTAGTGGGCATCAAGAACTTAACCCAATACAATCAACACTACAAGTTCAAGTATGCCAAGATGCATCTGTGGCAAAAAAAATCAACGCATAAAATGGTAGTTAATGCCCAAGTCCATGCTGTTCCAACTAACATGTTCATAAAGGAGGAGTTTCATTTGAAGACGTGGCCTGGTGAAAAGGCTGATAACAGCGGTTACTTCTTTGGACGTATTAAGCTGTACTATGCCCCTGAATGCTAGTGATGCATCTGTTATCTGTATGGGGGATGTGCAGGTTAACAAAGAGTGCCAAGACCTTTTGACAATTGGGATGCCGTGTTTGGGGCTGATAATAAGGGTGAGTCCTTAGGAATGCTGATTTTAGAGATAACAAATGATAAGAATATGTCAAGTTTATTTGGTGTAGAGAAATGTGGCGATGATCCCATACTGGTCCAGTTAGTGGATGACCGGGCAATTTTAACTCCAGTAAAAATGGATAATAAGATCAACCCTCAGGGCTTTTAGATCCAAGATCAAGCTGATTTTCTTTTTTATTGAATATTGTAAATCCTATTCCCAGTCAGCCTGATAACTCACTGAGCCCTGCGGATCTTTCATTTTTGGATAAATATGACGTTTCAACCAATGCTGATGGTCATGTTACAAATAATGAAAAAACTGCTGGCATGGGTGTATGGAAAAGGTTGCTCAATACCATGAATGTTATAACGGGTGCACTTGAATTTTATTCAAATAAACTTGAAATTCAGGTTGATCTATTAAACATTTTAGCAGTCTATGTGGCCGGTATTGACTCGAAAGGACAAAACCTGACAGGTTTTGTGGTAAAAGCCCAGGCTGAGGTTAATGATCAACTGATAGGATGTACATGTTCTCACATGTTGGACAAAATGTCTGAGCTCCCAGACATCTTAGGTAATCTTGTGAAAGAAGTTAAAAAAAACAGCAGGGAAATCAGTTTTGGATAAAAATCTGGTCTGTACAAAGGAAGGGGATGATAGTTTATATTTTAAAAACAAGAAGTCTCAAGATGTTAAGGTGAATGTGGGTTGTGATAATTTGGGTAAGCAGAAGGAGGTTGACGGGGAGGCCCTGGTCAGTAAGTGTCCAGATGTATATGTAGAGCATGGTGAGGTCTCTAATGGACCTAAGAAAGACAAGTCAATATCCATAACTAAATCCCCGAGTATAAGCCCAGAGGATGGTTTAAATAATTGCCATCCGCTATCCAAACGGTCAAGGAAAAGGTTGCGGAAAGAGCGAAATAAGGACAGAAGTGCAGTTGCGTTAGCAGCTATTGCTGTAAAGTCCAGGGATTATTACCCCATATTTAAACTGGCTGTTAAGAAATGCCCACCACAGGTCACAGTAGTAGTAGACGGAGATCCTTCTGTTGCTCTGCCATTTCCTAAAAGAGTCTGTGATCAGGGACCAATGAATGGTAAAAATATTGATGTTTTTAAACCAAATGATATAAAATCAGATTTTGAAGATACAGAATGTGTGACAAAACCGGTTAATGAACCCCAGGGGTAAGGTCTTTTGCTTAAAGACCATGCTGTGGATATTCGGAATCAGTAAGGTAGAAACGCTAGAACCTATCATTGGCCAGTGTCAACCCTCAGTACAATTGTTTCCTGAATCTATTGTATCTAAAGAAATTAACTCAGGTTTACTTAGCCCCCTATGTGGCAGACAGGAGCATAGTTGTAATAATGGGGACACCAAACTAGTACTGCACCCGTTGTATGAATCTCAGGGAACCCATGATAGCCTTAACCGAGGTTTACTATTGAAAATTATTTCAACTATGTTTGGTTTTGCTTTTATTAAATCTTCTGATTTGGTGACAGTCCAATTTAGACAGGTTCAGCCCAATACTCCTCGTGAGTCTACTATTACCACTTAGTCATCAAGTGATATTGTTACTAAGATTTTGGGTTCCAGGTTGAATTTTATGGATTGTGGAATCAAGGTCGACATTTGGAACTGTGTACAATATCCCCGTATCTTAAAGGTATTGGCCCTTAAGATTGATACGGGTTGTAAAATTAATGAAGGTACTAAGTTAAATCCGGTGCTTAGAGGTGCAGTACGCTCAACAAATAATCAATCTTGCAGTTCTGGTTTGTTGATTACCAATCCTCAGTCAGGGGCTCGTCTTTGCGAGTGGTTACCAAAAAACAATATGAGAATGGAGGATTGGTCTTGGTTGCCAGCATCACTGGCAAGGGTGCCCCAAATATACATGAATTGAGCAACCGGTGTTACATTTATTTCGGACAACATGAGATCTCATGTGTCTGAATATAAGGTAATCGGCCGGCCAGAAAGTGATCACAACCCCCAGGTTGTAAAATTTAATTTTTTGGTAAAAAGTCTTATAAAATCAAAGGATCTTCCCAATTCGGCATGTTCGGCATACAACCTGAGGATGCTGGTTTGGAATCTAGCCAAAAAGGAGGAAAATATGCAAACGGCTAAGGCATTGATTAGGGAAAGTGATCAGGGCTCCAGGGTGATATGAATATGATTATTAAATGGAATTTTATCACAGAGTCCATCGTGGGGAAATTTTCTACTGGTAAGATCAGGAAAATTAATACAAATCTGAATATACATATAATATGGTTTTTCCCCAAATTATTAAGGTTAAAGAAAGTTCTCAATAGAGCTGTTCGTGAGGCATACGCCCGTAGATTTTGTCAGACCTACACAGTGTATAAAGAAAACCTGAAGGAATTTAAGAAGACCTATAAACAAGAAATATGGAAAGCAAAACTTAAATATTAAACGGGGATCTGGAATAGCTTATTATCTGCCACTAAGCAAAATAATGCAAAAACATTTTGAGGGGTTATTAATAACCTCGAAAGGGGTGGCTGTTAGGCTTTTTCTGTAAATATACCCAAACCCAGTTGGGTAATTTTTATATCCAATTTGTATGGTGTATAATATACCCTAACCCAGTTGGGTAATGTTTATATCCAATTTGTATGGTGTATCGGTTTGGGTGGAAAAACACTCAGATAGGTTGGCTTCAGGTGAGGTCAATAATATATGATTAATTTATGCGGGTAATGAAGAGCGTCCCGATCTGAACCCTAATGATCATGCTATTGATTCTAGTCCTGATCTAAATCCTGATTTAGAAATTCCAAGCTGTACTCAAGTACTAACCCTGTTACGAGGGCTGCAAGCAATTGGTGCCCCAGGACCTAATAGGTTACCGAATGCCCTGTTTTGTGTTAATAGTAATCTGTGGGCAGGCTTTTTGCATAACCTATTTAGGGATGTTCTGAAATTGGGGGTTGTTACAGAGTCGTGGCAAGATAGCATAGTCCAACCAATTTATAAAAGCGGTACGGTTTCAAACCCTGCTAATTATCGTTTAATTTCATTGACTGATGTCGATGCAAAGGTGTTTGCTTCCTGTCTTCTAATAGACCTGGAAGATTGGGCTACGAAGGAGAGTATTATTCCATTCAATCAGAATGGTTTTCAGAAAGGTCAATCCACTATCACCAATTTGTTGGCTCTAACTTTGCTTGCGGAGAAGGCTGTCTTGAATAAGCAAAATCTATATATTGCTTTTATTGATCTTAAGGCACCCTTCGATTCTGTGCCTCGAAAATTGTTAGGGAAAAAACTGTCAGATTTGGGAATTCCAATGAAAGTGTTGAAAGCTAATATACTTCTGTATGCTAACACTTAGGTTCAAGTTAAGATTGGGGAGGGTAATTGCCTATTAAGGAGGATCAGAACATATAATGGCCTAAAGCATATGTAATTTGAGTAGTAAGGTGGGTAGATTTGGGCTTATTAACAAGGTTTTAAACAGTATTTATGGGATTGTTTTTTTGTATCATGTGAAGAGAAGATCTCTTGTTTTAAAATGTAAATGTGTTTTTCTTGGCGATGTATGATGCTGCGATTGCAATGATTTTAAGTAAACAAGCAATAAAGATTATATCTACATCTATTACCCAGTCACTATTACCCAGCCACGTTTTTATGTCAAATCATGGCTTGACATAGAGTGCAGAACGGCAAATGAATCATTGCATTGAGCAATCCCCAAGAGACAAGTGTGCTACTGCAGCCTGCAGAAAGACATACCAACTGGCATTAAAAAAAGGAAACTGACCTCGAAGGAGGAGAAATGGGAGTCTATAGTCAGAGCTTGTGAGCTTAAATATAACCAAGCTTTTTGGAAGGTAGTGCAGTCAGTTTGATCTCCTTTGACATCCGAAGATAAAGTAAGAGTCCATATTATAGCCGAGGCGTGGTTAACACATTTGTCAGGGATGTATGCCACTAATAATAGGGTTGCTGAAGAAGCACCCACGTAGATCCCTTTTGTTTTAAAATTGACTTTAGAGAGGAAGAGTTGTATAAGGCGATTGCTGATAGTCGGTGCAAGAAGGCGCCAAGCCCCAATGTTGTCCCCCTTGATTTATTCAGGGAGAATCTGGGGTTCTGGACTCCTGTGCTTACTAGTTTATTTAACACTGTTTGCAGTACGGGTGTGCCTATGTCGTGGCACACTTCAACAATCTTCCCTATTTAAAAAAAAGGAAATGTACATGATGTAAAGTGTTACCTCCCAATATCCCTTCTAGACTCTATAGCCAAAATGAGTAGTTTTGGATCTTCTTTTAGTTTGGATAAATAAAAACAATATCCTCTCCCAAACCCAATACAGGTTCAGAAAGGGGCTCGGGACCATCGAACAGTGCCTCAACCTCCAACTATTCGTAGCTAAATATAAATACGCCAAGGGTGGCTCAACACACCTGACATTTATGGATCTGTTGAGTGCCTTTGATTATGTATGCAGAGCCAAGCTATGGTCCATTCTAGAGATTATGGGTGTTGATGGGGGCTTGGTTTCATTCTCAAGAGTCCTACACTATGATCTTACAGCAGTAGTAAGATTTGGTAATGCTGGTAAATGCACATATTCTTTCAGAGTTGAGCGAGGGGGGTGCCAGAGATGTGTTCTTGCCCCGATTCTTTTCCTGTTATACACAAACGGCTGGACAGGTCATTGGCCTCTGTTGGGGTGGATGTTCCTTGTTTCAGGCAAAAAGCCATGCCTGTGCTTTTATACGCAGACAATGCCGTCCTCCTGGCAAGGATGGCCAATGCCCATAAGAGCCTGATTTTTAGCTATGTTAGTTTCATGAGACATTTGGAGATTAACCTTACTTAAACATTCACAATGGTTTGTGCCCCCAGAAACACCAAAATCCGTTCCTTAAATATAGACGGTAAAATATTAGATAGGGTAAGCTCGCTTACATACTTGGGCTTGGAGTCTTATGATAGGTGCACCCGGTAAACTTGCATCAAAAATAGGATAATGTGCTACACACGAGCGCCATGATTATTGCCAAAAAACGTAGTGCACCAATTTTGGAGATATATAATTGAAAATGTCTGCCAATATTAACCCATGGGATGGGTATATGGGGATGCAGGGATGTGGGGTTATGCAGAAGGATGAAAATAGATTCTGCCACCGGTTACTGGGCGTTCCCACCTGGACCCCACATTTGTCCCTGCACCAGGAGGGATGGCATGGATTATGTGCAGGATACTATTAATGGCATCCCTTTGGCCCGCTGGTGTGCAATATGGGCAAAGTCCGAAGCTAATCTCAAATAGGCAATCTTTAGAGATTGCCTGCTTTGTGACCATGGTTTGGCAATTCTTTGGCTCATATATATTAAAGATTGCTTCCTGGCCCTTGGTTGCACCCATCTGTTCGAACACCCTGAGAAGGAAAATAACCTTTACAACGCAGTCGTTACAACGCAACATGCCTTTACATCGCATGCCATTACAACACATGTCACTACAACGCATGTCATTATAGCACATGTCACTACAACGCAGCCGCGGCCCGTGGAAGGTGTTCCATGGGGCAGGCAGGCGGGGCGGGATAGGGGCAGGGTGGGGGATGGTAAACACCGGAATATGGATGATTGCAGGTAAGTAAACAATTAAATTAAAAAAACTAATTTTGTTGCGTGCCCTGCATCGCAAAATGCGAAATTCATTTTATTAATTTAATTGTTTACTTACCTGCAATTATCCATATTCCGGTGTTTACCACCCTCAACCCTACCTCTCCCCCGCCCCTCCTGCATGCCCCACGGAACTCCCTTCGCGGGCCGCGGCTGCTACAACTCATGCCATTACAGCGCACTATAAGGCAAGTAATTGGGAATAGTAATTTTTAACCCTACACTATCCAACACTTACCCTACTGTTGCACTCACTGGAGTGGGAATAGTAATTTTTCCCCCTACACTATCCAACATTTACCCTACTCTTGCACTCCCTGGAGTGGGAATAGTAATTTTTACCTCTACACTATCCAAAACATACCCTACTGTTGTACTCACTGGAGTGTGAATAGTAATTTTGACCCCTGCTCAATCCAACACTAACCCCACTGCTGCCCTAAAAGTAATATGTGTTGTAATGGTATGCGTTGAAATGGAATGTGTTGTAAATGTAGTTTTCTAAAAATGCGTTGTGATGGCATGCCTTGTAAAATCATGCGTTGTAATAGATGTAACGATGTAAAAACTGTGTTGTAAACGCATGCGTTGTAAATGTTTGCGTTGTTATGTCATACATTCCCCAGAGAATATCTTGAGAAAAGATTAATACTGGGTACAGCACAGTTTTGTCAAGCATATTCCGGCAACCAGGGAATTAACGGAAGTGTCCAAAACGCTGGCTAGGGATTATTGCACTATCCAAATGGCGCCAAAGATTGCCCCTTATCTTTTATATGTGACAAATGTGTATGAGAGAACCTTATTAGCCAGATTGAGGTTAGTTTCCATCAGCTGGATTATATGCTTTTCGCTAGGTCAATACTCCTCTTCTTGCATATATAGATATGGGCCTCTTTTCTTGTTGTCTTCGAGGTTCGGATGTAACGGGCTTCCCCGTGCCCGTCTAGAGGCTGCCCTGAAGGGTTGGAGGCTCCCTGTTTGGGGACTTTGTGCTCTGGATTGAATAAGGGAGCATGACCCACTCGCTGCAGCAAAATCTAAACAAGGAGACGCTACTTAGCAAAAATCGCTGGAAGCGCTGGAAAGGATTTGTTGGGGTGTACATCCCCAACCAATCATTCCTGAGGGAAGCTGATTATTCAAGGTAGAAAATAAACACCATATTTGAAATTATGTATCCGTGACTGTTCTCTTTTGGATACTGCATTATTTCTATGCACCGCTTTTACAAGTGAATGAAAGAACTATTCAATAATACAAAGCACTGTCTTTCGAACAAACAGACTTACCTAATTTTAGTGGTGCATTGTGGGAATTGGAGGCACCAAACAGCCACGTGTCTTAAAATATTTAAATGCCAGCACGGAAGCACTTTGCCATCACTTCCTGTCCGTGATCAAGGCCGATGGGACGGCGAAACATGCAGGACAAAGGGACGCATGTATGCGGCATTGCCTTGGAATAAAGAGCTTTCCTCACGAAATGGGCCTCTTTTCTTGTTGTCTTCGAGGTTTGGATGTAACGGGCTTCCCCGTACCCGTCTAGAGGCCGCCCTGAATGGTTGGAAGAACCCCATTCGGGGACTTTTTGCTCTGGATTGAATAAGGGAGCATGACCCACTCGCTGCAGCAAAACCTAAAGAAGGACACGCTACTTAGCAAAAATCGCTGGAAGCGCTGGAAGGGATTTGTTGGGGTGTACATCCCCAAACAATCATTCCTGAGGGAAGTCGATTATTCAAGGGAGATAATGTACACCATGTTTGAAATAATGTATCCGTGACTGTTCTCCTTTGGATACTGCATTATTTCTATGCACCGCTTTTACAAGTGAATGAAAGAACTATTCAATAATACAAAGCACTGACTTTTGAACAAACAGACTTACCTAATTTTAGTGGTGCATTGTGGGAATTGGAGGCACCAAACAGCCACGTGTCTTAAAATATTTAAATGCCAGCACGGAAGCACTTTGCCATCCCTTCGTGTCCGTGATCAAGGCAGATGGGATGCCGAAACATGTAGGACAAAGGGAAGAATGTATGCGGCATTGCCTTGGAATAAAGAGCTTTCCTCACATAATGGGCCTCTTTTCTTGTTGTCTTCGAGGTTCGGATGTAACGGGCTGCCCCGTGCCCATCTAGAGGCCGCCCTGAAGGGTTGGAGGCTCCCTGTTCGGGGGCTTTTTGCTCTGGATATATATATATATATATATATATATATATATATATATATAGGTGGAGATTTATTGACAATCTTTTCTTGGTTTGGCAGGGAAGTGAACTGGAAGCAAAAGATTTTATTACAATTTTGAACCAGAATGAAATAAATCTAAACTTCACTCCAACTATTAGTTCCACATCAATAAAATTTCTTGATGCAGAAATCTACATTGACCAAGAAAGCTTAGAGACAAGATTATATCGTAAGCCCACTGCAGGCAACGCGATTCTCCACGCTAGCAGTGCCCATCCAATACATCTGGTGCAGAGCATCCCGATGGGGAATTATTGCGGATAAAACGAATCTGCAGTAATGATGAGATGACAAAAGTAGCTCAGGGAGAATGCTTGACCAGATTTAAGGAAAGGGGTTATAGCGACACATGCCTGAAAAAAGCCCTCATCAAATGTAATCAGGTTGATAGAGAAACCTTGGTCTCAACTAGAAAGAAGCTTACAATCAAAAATGAGACACCAAATACCTTTAGGTTTATCCTAGATTACAATAAAGAACATCTAGCTGTCAGAAAGATTATCAGAAAAAACTGGCATTTCATCAAACAGGATCCGATAATAGGTATGACTGTCCCCATAAATCCGATGATCACCTACAAAAGAGGGGTATCAATGAAGGACACCCTTATGGTTAATGACCCATGTGGGCTGCAAGCCAAGGGCAATTGGCTTGCTCACAGAAAAGGTTTTTACAAATGTAAGGTTTGTAAAGCCTGCCAACATGGAGTAAATATGACTGAATTCTCTACACCATTTGGAGGTCCTAACAGAGAAATCACCAAGAGTCTGAATTGCAAAACTGATCATGTGGTATATGTGTTGGAGTGCCCCTGTGGATTAAAATATATAGGCAGTACCACATAAGAGGGTACTCCAACACATAAGGGCCATCAAGAACAACGATCAGGCATATCCAGTGGCCAGACACTTTCATGAGTGTCATGATGGTAATTCTAGGGACCTCAAATATTATCTCATTGACTCTGTCCCTAAAAACAAACGAGGAGGAGACAGGGAGAGGAACCTTAGAATTTTGTAAATGAACTACATTCTCAGCCTTGATAGCAAGCAACCAAACAGACTTAATAGTTCGGAAGAACTACATGCTAGCCTTTTGTGATTAAATCATTAGCAGAGTTTAGACTAATCAAGGATGAGGATATAATTAGCCTGAAAAATTAAAACCCTAAAAGTAGCCCAAAACGCATTATCAGAGAATCTTGTGAAATGAATATTTTATTCCAGCAAGTCCCGTACCTTTGTCCCAATTTAAAATGAATTTAATGATTATTATTAATCGTTGTAAATATATAACATTTGAACTGCTCCTTCTCCCCATACCCAAAATTTTCCTTTCCATGTTACCTCTTTTTTAAGTCACTTTGCACTGACAGGCACAGTTCACTTTTTTCCTAACTCAGCATTAGCACTTTAAGGTAATGAGGTCTTGCAAGATATAGTAGACTGAAGAAGGGGTAAGAAATACCTCTGAAGTATGACAAAGGTATTGATAATGTTAGGCTAAATACTTGAGTTCTATAACGTGTTATGATAACAGCTTGAATAAAATAAAATTATTGGATTTAGATGTACATATATGAAATTATTTATATAGAGCAGTATTTTAAATGGATATATTTATATATATTTATGTATTTTAATTTTGGAATGTTCCATTATCTATTTATATTTATTTTTGCTTTATGAAATTTTAGAGATTTTTAATGTGTACATCTACCTCAGTCAAGCATTTATGTATCTATAATAGTTTATCAGTACAAAAAATCAAATGTACACATCATGAATTAGGAACCAAGCTTGGGCAAACAACAGTTTGTTGAAATTTATTTATGAATTGTTTGTTATCAACTGTTGTTATCAAATTGAGTGCATTGATACAATGATGGATTATGTTTTTAACCTAAACAGCGAATAACTAAATTTTAGTCTAGAAACATAAATTGAAAAATGAAATTTTGTTGAGAAATCTGCTTGACCTCACGTTTTGCACATTATGTTTAGCACTTTAAAAAAATACATCACATGGTAAATGTTCAGCCAATAAGAAAACAGATGTTGGTTTAAAAATGAGAAAAAAAATGTAAAAAAAGCAAAAAAAGTGACGACCTATATAAAGAGATGCTATTGGTAGTAGGGCGTCATGTGATCAAGTCCCCGTAGCAGGGATGAAACGCGTCATGGCTGCCAGCATTTACCTGTAACTGAAAGCAAATAAACTGAAGGCATTTTAAAGCTTGGTGGTTCGTGCTCTTTCTGTTCTGCGTCCTGCGAAGGTACGAAGCAGCTGTCAGGAGTTTTCGGCACTATATATATATATATATATATATATATATATATATATATATATATTTATATTTATATATATATATATATATATATATATATATATATATATATATATATATATATATATATTTTTTTTTTTTTTTTCGGAAGCAGAGAAATATATTGCTGACTTGAACAAGAACAGTCTAAATCTGAAATTCACCAGTAATATCAGTAAGAGTGAGGTTTTCTACCTGGACCTTCGGGTCTATGTGGAGAATGAATCTATTCAAACAGCGGTATATAGAAAACCCACTGCGGGTAATTCTATATTACACTCACAGAGCTATCATCCGCGCAGTGTCATTAATAACATTCCCCTTGGGGAGTTCTTGCGTTTGAAACGCAACTGCTCCACTAAACAGGAGTTCGGGGCAGCAAAGGAACAGGCAAGAGAGAGATTTACACAGAGAGGCTATGGGCAAGGGATCCTAGATAGAGCTGAAATGAAAAGCGACCAAATAGAGAGGAGTGACCTACTAAGTGATACGGTCAAATCCACAGATTCAAAGATCCGATTAATTACGGATTTTTCAGATAAATCCCCAGAAATTTTTAATATATTAAGGAAGAACTGGAGGATTCTGAAAGCAGACCCTGTAATCGGCAAATCTGTATCTGATTATCCCCTTGTCACCTATAGGAAGGGAAATTCCTTTAAAGACTTCCTGGTGAGTAGCCACTATGATAAAAAGAGGAAGAGAAAGAGTACTGTTTCTGGCTTCTATCCCTGCATGAAGTGCAAGGCCTGTAAAAATTCTCAGAAAGTCAAGGAATATCACATCCCAGGCAAGAAAACAAAGAGTAAGATCACCAAATTACTCAACTGTAATTCTGACTACACAGTGTATTGCTTGATTTGTCCCTGTGGACTGAAATATATAGGCAGCACTATAAAAGCTACTAAATTGAGGGTTCTCGAACATATGAGGGCGATTACAACAAAAGACCCCAATTACCCTGTAGCACGTCACTTCGAGCAGAAACACAATAGCAACAGCAACCTACTGACATATTTCATACTGGATCAGTTGGTCAGAACAGAGAGA
This sequence comes from Lissotriton helveticus, assembly GCF_964261635.1. NCBI lineage: Eukaryota > Metazoa > Chordata > Amphibia > Caudata > Salamandridae > Lissotriton > Lissotriton helveticus. The sequence continues at coordinate 1,296,893,987 of NC_136063.1, read as the reverse complement.
GGGGGCAATTGGGTGAAAAAATTGAGAACCTTGGAATCAAGATTCATTATCCAGCTTCAGACCAAGGCCCCGGGTGGGATGAATAATGAGGAAGAGATGTGGACACATATCTAATCACCCCACCTTACTCTAGGTGTTGTTTTCTTAGAATTTTGGATCCTGGATGTTGTGTATATATTTATTGAGGAATGCTTACTTCTCCCCATTACACTGTCAATATATCTTGTGAATGAATTTGTTATGATTCTTGCCCATTCAGGGCATGACAACGGTGCAGGTTACGCACGCGAAATTTTGATGTGTGAACCTTTCCTGAGTATACCGATGTATGGTTTAATATGAGTTGAGAAGGCATCTAAGGTGTAGTCAGAACCTACTTATGTGACACACATAGTATACATTATATTATGAGTTGAAATGTATTCAAAGAGAATGAATGAATTTGCAATACTTCTCTAATTGATCTGTAAATAGCTTGAATTTAACGTACAAATAATTTGAATGTTATTTTCATACAGCGTTATCCAAGGTATTATGGATATTGTCTTATAATTTGGTTCCATACATTTTTTTGTTACCATTATAAGATGGCCGCCGTGTAATTTTCGGCGAACTTCATGTGCCTTCTTTTGTGTTGTTGAGTGGTCAACACGTGACAGATGATTACTGTGCTGGTGTTTAAATAATGGTGTAATGCCAACGCGCGCTCACACTGACGAAGGCGGCAACGCCGAAACGCGTTTGTGAGCTCATTGCTTTTGCAGAGAAATTCTAATAAATAAATCTGGCTAAACCACGAGATACTGGCTCTGTGTGCTCTCGTTGGAGGTGTATCCCGAGGACTGGGGGATTCCGGTGTTTACTATATATATATATATATATATATATATATATATATATATATATATATATATATACATCCACGTTCAATTGCCCCGCACCTCCAGCAGTGTGCCTGGCGAACAGAAACCACAGCGAGTCCCAAGAATTCAAGCAAGGTTGTTATTTATTGACAGTTAACAGCGCAAACGGTCTGACGCGTTTCGGGCAAAAGCCCTTGCTCACAGATAGTCCTGCATGTGTATGCCATTTTTTTTATAAATGCTTAGGTGAACACCATGTGACAATGAACACAGAAAAAATACTATTCATGTTTCTCTCTCTCTCTCTCTCTCTCTCTCTCTCTCTCTCTCTCTCTCTCTCTCTCTCTCTATATATATATATATATATATATATATATATATATATATATATATATATATATATATATATATATATATTACCTACTGGCGGTCGCCAGTAGGTATATATAGTTAGGATTTTTTCTCTATGGGATTTTTGAAAATTCTATGTCTAATAACTTTGGCGTTTGTGGACGGAATTGGCTGAAATTTTCAGGAAAATGGCACATTTTGTTTCTGAGCAGCCCCTGAAAATTTTGGGGGGGTTCGTCAAGGGGGGGCCGAGAAAAAAGGGGGGTCCCAAAACGCGTTTTTCCCATGTTAATTTCCATAGGGCGGTTGGCCTCACTTTTAGCCCGAACGGCTGAATGGATTTGCACGAAACTTGGCAAAATTGTAGGGACTGGTAGCCCGATGTGCCTTTTGTAGGTCTCAATATATGTGCTCCAGTGGATTTTGAGAAATTAACATTTAAAAAAAGATATATATCTGTAACAGCGGACTGGGCAGCGCCCCGGTTCGCGGACCTTACGCGTAACGGAGCTTTGTGAAGCGAAGCTGATTGGTTCTCCGGCGTCTGTCAACATTCCAAACAGTCCGTAGCGGCCGCCATCTTGTCTCTCGGTAGGATCGAGAGACAAGAGGAGGTCAAAACAAAGGGGGAAATAACTATAAGGGGGCATAGTAGATCCTCGCTGACCCCCTAGGTTTGATGTGGAGGTTTTAAAAGGGCCCCGCGGGGCAAAAAAAAATAATAATAATAATAATCGAACGGCTGAATGGATTTGCACGAAACTTGGCAAAATATTAGGTACTGGTAGCCCGATGTGCCTTTGCTAGGTCTCAATATATGTGCTCCAGTGGATTTTGAGAAATTAACGTTCAAAAAAAGATATATATCTGTAACAGCGCTCCGCTTCGCGTAACGGAGGTTTGCGAAGCTGATTGGTCATTCTGTCACTGGGCTATAGTTGGGCTACATCTGGCTGATATTTGGGCTACATTTGTTTTTTTGTGTGTCTGGCGGCCATCTTTGGGCTACATTGGGCTACATTGGGCTTCATTGGGCTACATTCGGCTAATTAGCAAATAGCTCATCGCAAACTAGGAATGGTAAAGAATCGCTATTTATTCCTTAAAGTTCGCTATTTAGGAAATGCAAAAAACTTTGATGATACATATGGCGGTTCATCTCTAACAAGATAAGAAGCATAGGGATACATTTATGATGACTGGCGCATCACCAGGGATGTGTTAGTCATTCTGTGCCGCTGTTCCGTCACCTATGGTGTGCTGCATTTACAATGCGGCGCATCATGGGGCAAAAACAGCACAGATGCGTGATGTATCTGTGCCGTAAAGGTGGCGCATTGCTGGAGTTGTATCGCAAGTGTGATGAAGCTCCAGCAAGGGTCGGGGGTGCCCCTGTCGCAGGGTTTCTGTTCTCACACAGAACTGTGGACAGAGGATTGGAACCTCGGCGAATGCATTGCTGGAGTTGTATCGCAAGTGTGATGAAGCTCCAGCAAGGGTCGGGGGTGCCCCTGTCGCAGGGTTTCTGTTCTCACACAGAACTGTGGACAGAGGATTGGAACCTCGGCGAATTAGGGTGTCCCAAAACTCACGTTAGTAATGAAAAACTCCTTAGCAAGCTAGGTACAGTGTCACATTGGATATAACAAACTCTCAATGTTTAGACAATCCAGAATATGAACTTATAGTACCTCAGGATACGTGGAACTCATGAACAGTCGGTCGTTATAGATTTCTTAGAAACCAGAACATGGAGTTAAGAAGAACAGATGTGTATTTGAAATGTTTATTTACTAATGCCGTCTTCTCAGGCGTAGTACCTTAGATAATAAAAGTACACATATTATCAGTAGCAAAATTACCAGCATAGTTACTAGTACATAAAAAGCGAATGGTGACAGTATGTTAACATGCTGTAAATGAATAAGAGTTAGCAACACTTATAAGCAGCCGCGGGCCGTGGAGGGAGTTACGGTGGGGCAGGGAGGCGGGGAGGGGGAGGGGCAAGGTAGAGAGGGCTCCACCCTGCTTCTCCCCCTCCCCGCCTCCCTGCCCCATCGTAACTCCCTCCACGGCCCGCGGCTGCTTATATCTCACCCTCCCTAATACACATATTATATTATTTGCTAAGAAGGTCTCTTTGTGTTGGTTTAGGGCGTGCCCATACTTTAGTGTCTTAGATTTGAAGGAATCACATCAGCATACACCAGCTCTCTCTTCATGTGAACCGCATCAACTGTTGTGTATGTGTGTTCGGCAAAGCAATATAAAACCCGCCTCATGTCCAGAATTGGCAGAAGTTGCACTTATGTTATGAGTATGAAGTCGTGGAGATCAGACCTCATAACAATTCTGTATCGTGTTGTTCTTGAAACTTTAGCACTCGCTGTACAGATATAGTTTAACAAGTAAAGCAGATAGTAGACCAATAACATATTATTCTCATGTAAACCACGATGAACTACTAGGTGGAAAGCTAAAGCAACAACTAAGTGTCGTGTGCAGAAGTTGCAAAAAAGGAAAAATGGCGTTTAAACCGGTAATGAGCCCATGCTAACTTAACACGGTGTAAAGATATCCAGGACCTAGATGACACCTCCCCATGATCCGGAAACGAACTGAATAAGATAATAGAAGTGCCATCTCATGAGAGCAGATTGCAAGTTTATATGTGGACGGTCCGCAAGGTAAAGCATTAAAAACTAGGAAAATTTAATGCTAAAGAAAAATAAAACAGCCAAGTACTTTATCGAGTCTTAAGCCAATAGGCAAGGTAAATAATAAAAACTTGACAAATAAGTCAATGAATTGTCAATGAAATGCTAGTACTCAGCATATCAAACATGAAAAAGGTCTATGACATAACTGTGTATGCAAAATAAGCTGCAACAGCCTCCAATAGGAAGTCACCGTCTTCATCCGAAAACAGTTCAGCCATCCAATTTAAAAGCGGAAAAGAACATACGTGCTCTCCCAGCACCGGATCCTCTATCACCATCAGAGGACAGCTCGGTGGGTTTTCAAGAAAGCTCTGTTCCAAGAAAGACTGTGCTGCCGCCAGTAAATTCCAGGGACCAAGTAGTCCATGCATCAATGCCACAGCCATAATCCTTTCGCCAGGACAAACCAACTCGTGAGTAATGATAGGAGTCATCAGCTGATTAAAGTCGACGTCAGGAGAAACCGGTCCGCAGAGACACAAATCAATGGCCCAATCGAAATCACAGGTCAGGCAGTGAAATACAGGCTGGACACAGGTGAAGTAGGAGAATCGAATAGATAATCCATATGCCGTGCTTAATATCGCCAACGGCATTGTGCCATAATATTCTAGCATGCGATTGCGGAACAGTGTCAGCAGCTGCAGGGTGGGAGGTTGCATAGGAGGGACATCCATATTTAAAAATGTAAAAAAGCACAAGAGCATCCGCTGGTAATGCAAGTAAAAATGCCAATCCACGAACCAGAGTGGAGAAAATAGAATGAAAGGAAGCAGGGATGACTCCAAAGATTTTCTCAAATGAAGTCACGAGACCACTGGTAACAACTTTAAAAAAGTGCGCCAGGGACTTTGTGGAGGATGCGTTAAAGATAGTCGGAAACATGTTGCTGAAATTGAAAGGCAAATCTTAATTGAAAAGGGTGTGCACCTCTGTACGGGTGTTCGCTATGTGAAGTACGAAAGTTTCACGGGCCGAACTCAAGGCCACCTCTCTCTGAGACAAAAGAGCTCTTATTCTTGCCATGCCGTTGAAACGTGTCCCAAGGTTGGTATTTGTGGCCAGATTGAAAACTCCCTATGTTCATGTGTGGGAGGAAATAGAACATTTCTGCAGCAAATAACCCGTTCACTTACTGTTACGATAAAAGGAATACTTTTAATTAACTCAGAACAATCTTCATTATTGAGCATCAAATAACTACCATTTTCCAACAACTTGAACGTGGGGATGATAGCAGGAACTGGCGTGCCTTGCAACACGCAAGCCATATTTGGTCGGTGTTTGTTGCATGAACCGTGTAACTGTATGTGCCTACACATTAGTGAATGATCTGGCGTCTCAGTGCATTCCTCTCCATTCAGATAAACTTCTTGATCATCTTTGAAACATCTGTATGTGTATGGAAGCGACCAGACCTCATGAAGAAAAGCACTACCTAAAGGTTCATAACGACCTATTGGTATATATTTCATACAATTTGAAAACTTATATAAAGCAAAAGGCAGCGTTATTAAACCGTGGATAAGGCATGTTGCCAAAAAACCCGCAATCCTCTGCTGATGATGTCACTGAGCATGTCATGAATGATGTAATATGTGACATCATTAGCAGTGGATTACGGGTAATAGTATCTCTAGTTTACTCCCCTATAGCTGTCTTTCTTTTAACATAAGTGTCTGTTTCCTTCCCTTATACTTACTGTTTTTGGTTCGCTTCCGGTTCGCGTACCGGCGAGCGAACTGGGAAGCGAACTAAGAGAAATAGAGGTTGGCACAGTTCCAAATATTGTACCAATTTTTTAATAACGGGGAGGTAGTTCTGAAAAGAACTGTTTTTTTTTATTTTTCTGAACATTTTTTTACTGTTTTTGAATTTTTCGGAACAGTTTTATATTTTTTGGGGTTTTTCTTGGAGGGGGCAATGAAAACGATTCATTGTAAAGGGCTCAACAGGAGCAACAAAACAAAAAAAAGAAGTATTTATTATTTTGGGCGTTTCGTACAAACTTGCATATGATAGTCAATAGCTCTGTTGATCAGAGTGATGCTTTTTTCTCCGTAGGAAATGAATCCATCGCAAAATACGCAGATGTGTTTTACATCACCAAATCTCATTTGTATATTTGGCACCTTCTCCCTGCCCTCTGGTCCCGTTACTTCCGGTACAACAGATCTTCTGGCCATAATAGGGAGATTATCTAGGTCGTTCCGAAACTGTGCAGCACTGTAGTTGTTAGGATGCCACCTAGTCATATGGCGATGCATTGTGTAGTTTCCGAAACTGTATTTTTTGTCGGTCCCTCTGGACAGTCTATCTTGACATATAAGGCAAGTTACGTATCTTGCATTTACTTTTTTCTGACCTTTGGGAATTTAAAAAAATTGCCAAATGAAGTTTTCTTTCCGGTGAGACGTCCTGGGCTGCTCAGGCAAAAACTGCCTCTCTTCGTGCTCGTCCTCCTGTTCCTCTTCTTCTTCTTCTTGTTGAATTATAACTTGAGCAGGTGGTCCACTCTTCCTTGGATGTGGTGGAGGTGGTGGGGAAGCACCAGCTGAAGCTACTAAAGAAGCCATTGCTCAGTGATCACAAAGGGTCTTTCTCTCACAATGATGAAAGTCAGAGTGAGGAAAGAAGGAGGGATTTTCATCATTTGGGAAAAACAAGAGTTCTCAACCAATCAAAAGTGTTCATTTTAGATTATATGACCTAGTCTTACATCATTAGGAAACCAAAAGTGAAATGAACCAATGAAAAGTGTTATTACCAAGTCACATGACTTGCTGTGTTTACGTTAAGCGCTTTGCAGGGCCTCCCGGTTTGCTTCCAGAAACCTGCGCTTTGCGACTCGCTTCGCGTACCAGTTCGCTAACGTAGTACGTCATATGACGTATCACGCGACAACGTGAAACGTCATGCGGACGGGAGGCGTCACGATGTTGTTTTGTAACGCGGCACTTGCGGTAAAGAAACGTTTACCGGCTCGCGGTCTATTTGGCGGCATCAAGGTCAGCTAACGGGAAGCTTCCCGATTTGCGAAGCGGGAACGAAGAAAAAAAAATATTTATAAAAAAAATTATTCATAAACATATAAAATATATTTTTGGATTTAAAGAAGAATACATTTTACAGCTACAGATATTAGCTGTTAAAAAACCAATGAAATTCACAGAAAAAACCATAGGTTATGGACCATATATAGTTAGGAATTAGCATTTACAAAACCTTGAAAATTCACTGAAAAAACCATAGGTTATAGACCATATATAGTTAGGAATTAGCATTTACAAAACCTTGAAAATTCACTGAAAAAACCATAGGTTAAAGACCATATATAGTTAGGAATTAGCATTTAAAAAACCTTATTTTACTCACACAAAACCATTGAAATTCCATATATAGTTAGTTGCACTAACTATATATCGCGCACCCGCAATCCACTGCTGATCATGTCACATATTACATCATTCATGACATGGTCAGTGACATCACTGATGACATCACTGATGACATCTCAAATGACATCACTGATGACATCACTGATGACATCTCAAATGACATCACTGATGACATCACTGATGACATCTCAAATGACATCACTGATGACATCACTGATGACATCTCATTTGACATTACTGATCACATCACTGATGACATCATTCATGTGATAATACGATAAACCTCTTCAGACTCTAATATAACCTTAGATACACTCAGTGTAAACAGACACTCATAGACTGTCACTCATCCATGGAGTTACTCAGACACTTAGTCAGTCATGCAAAGAATCAATCACACCTCCATTTCCTCAACTATACAGTTATACACACCTTACTTATTCAAACATATACTAAAACATATTTACTCACTTATACAATCCTGGATACAAGTTCACAATGATCCATACAGCCACTCACACATTCACTGGCTCTCATGCACAGTTATTTATATATGGTAACTCTCACATGTACTGTGTTTTACATATGTACTTACTTTGACATGTAGCACTGAGATATCCATTCACTCACCAATACACTCATGCACACAGTCAACCGCCCATACAGCTGTTTCCACATGCACTTTTGAACCCATACATCCAGTCAATCAACTGCTCACACATCTATGCAGAGAGTCATACACCTCCCAGCCACCCACACACACACTCAGTCTCCCATACAAATGCTTGGGCAACCAATCAATAACCCATACAGTTAATCATATAGCTAATGATCAACACATGCAGCAGTTTACAGAACAACAGACATAATGATGCACAAATTAAGACAGTTTAGTCACTAACCCATGCACTCAGTGAGACACATTTAATCAGTCACTCATACAGTCAGCCATGCCCCTACTAAATCCTTCATCAAGACACTTATACATCCATTCATTCTTCAATATGTAAGACATATTTTAACTTTACAGAATTATACAGTCACTGGATGACGTCATCAGTGATGTCATCAGTGATGTCATTTGAGATGTCATCAGTGATGTCATCAGTGATGTCACTGACCATGTCATGAATGATGTAATATGTGACATGATCAGCAGTGGATTGCGGGTGCGCGATATATAGTTAGTGCAACTAACTATATATGGAATTTCAATGGTTTTGTGTGAGTAAAATAAGGTTTTTTAAATGCTAATTCCTAACTATATATGGTCTTTAACCTATGGTTTTTTCAGTGAATTTTCAAGGTTTTGTAAATGCTAATTCCTAACTATATATGGTCTATAACCTATGGTTTTTTCAGTGAATATATATATATATATGATCATGGCTGAACTAAAACACTTCATTTCACTAATTTTGGTGTCTGAGAGGTCTGTACCTGTGGCTAAAGTGCACCATCGAGAGCTGAATCAGCAGGACATTGTTTTCATATATATATATATATATATATACACACACCCTCCTGTATTATGAATTGCTGTTTTATTATGATGTTGAACTTGGCCATATGCACTTTAATGCTGCTACTGGGAGATGCAGGTATTTTTGCACAAAAGTGTTGCCACCTTGATAATTGAGTATTATGAATTAAGTTTTATGTATTTTTTTAATTCTTTGTATGCATGCTACCAAAGGTTTTTATTGAACGAATTTGTAATTTTAATGTTTCTATTGTATGACCTCATTTGTGTATATATTTTATGATCAGCCATTGAGGATCGAATAAAGACAATGAATGAATGAATGAGTATTTGTCTGGACAATGACATATTGCTGCTAGTGCATGCATTTTAGTGACCTTGTGTTTACTCCCTTGTATACACACCTCCCTCCAGGGGGAGCCTTGGACTGCTTGGACCACGCTAACCATGAGAGTCAAGTTCAGAAGGTGTTACCGGTCAAGTTGCTCAGAATCATCGATACTAGATAGGGTGCCAGGGCATCAATAGTAATATACCTCAACCCCATGGTTGGGCCCAGTAACCTTTGCTTGTTCTATGGCCCTCTAAAAGGGGTTCTGACGCAGCCATTCCAGTTTCTTTGTTGTGGACTAAATTAATAGGGGTAAGTTGTGGTCATAAGTGAGGGGTATGTGAGCTCATGCACACTGTTGGTGGGATTCATGTATGAGTCAGATGAGATTAGGTATTGTTAGGTTACATAGGTATGCCTTTCAGAGGAATGAGGAGAGGTTGTGATCTTTTGAAAGAGTGGTGGGCACATTTCAGGAACACAATAATAGAGAATAAGGAAAACATGCCTGTGACCGAGTAGGTGGTGCTCAGAGAGAGGAGGGATGCAGAGGTTGGAAAAGAAGGTTGAAGCAGAAGGACACTCCAGCAGCTCATTCATATACTAAAATACTCCTCCCATGGATATAAATTACCATTCGAATTCCCACAACTCTCTAAATTTTCTAGTGCAGAGCTGGGTGTAAAGTGGTCACAAGAATACACTTATCCAAACTTATTCTCAAAAAACAGATATGGAAACTATCACCTATTAAACAAATTGGAAGTGGAATTGTGAGAAAATTGGATTTTAGTTGAGAGGGGTGAAATCCTACTCAAGCAAGAACCACAATTCTTGTCAGGGTGAAACACAAGTAGACCCCATATTAACATGTGCTTAACCCTCTGGTAGCTTGGCAAATTTGTAGCCAGATTGGACTTTGAGACAATGTTTAAAGTATTTATGCAGCACACAAGTCAATTTTAATAAATCATTTGTAACCAAACAAACATAAAACCAATTAGTAGGACCGGAGATATACAATTTTAGAGATTTAGGTAAAAATCAAGCCCTAAGAGGCAAAAAGTGCCAACAATTTCAGGCAGGGTCCAAGTCATAAGTGGTAGACCAGTCCAAGTTACAAGTTCAGGCTGACCGCGATAGGGCACGGCCTGGATACAGGACTGAGTTCAGTACGCTGTGCCTGGATGTAGAGATGCAAATTCCTTGCTCCGTGTGCGCTGGCGGATGCTGAAGAGCTATTGACAAGAAATTGCGATGTGATGACTGGTGCCAAGATGTATGATGCAGCGGTAGCTATCACTGTTGATGAAGAGCTGCCGTGTGAGGTCCTGAATCATTGTTGGGGAAGCTGGTGAGGGTTACGGAGACTTGTGAGGCAATGCGCCAGAGGAGGGGAGGAGATGCATTGTGCTGGGCTGATGTCAGCGTTGGGGTACATCGACATTGAAGAAGCCGCTGGGGCTTATGAGGATTTTACTGTGATGCATTGGCATTGAGGATGACCTGGGTCATGCTATACCAGAATTGGTAGAGGCTGCATCATGCTGCTTCGAGATACACAGAGATACATCAACATCAAAGAAACCTGTTATGTCCCTGTGGCTTGAACAGGGGACAAGCCAACTGACCCGTGGAGATATCAGCAGAATAGCTCACAGCAAATGAAGAGTCCTGGTGCAAAAACAGCAGGTCTTGGGCAGAAAAGCAGTCCTTGGGAAGCAGGCAAGTTTTTGGGCACTAGGGAAGACTTCACAACTGGGGAGTCCATTTTCCTGGCAGGGTCCACAGGCCGAGAAGTCATCTGAAGGATTGAGTCTGAGGGTCCCTTAGTTATACCTGGTGCTCACATTGAAGTGGGTGAAGCTTCTGGAGTTCTCCCCCTACAGAGGTGTCTGGAATTTCCTTCCTCCCTGCCCTGGGCTCAGCTAGCCTAGTGTGAAACCCTATGTGAGCATGCTGAGGCAGGGACTTTTTGATGTGCAAGTGCGGTAGGTGACAGCTCCACTCTCATATCAAGTATGTGATGGCCCATCCTGTCAACAGCTGGCTCCCCTATGTCTCATTATCTTGAAGTAATACACAAAGACCAACTGCAAGTCCCACCTAGTCATGTGGCCCAGGATACAGGCTGCAGGCACCAAATGGTTGGGGAAAAAAATTGCATCTTACTAAAAGTGCAAAAAAAAAGAAGGTGTGGGCCTATTTTGTCTGTGAGCAAGGCTAGGCCACTATATAAATAAACAATCACGAGAGAATGCCAGTACTGACACAACTTTTCAGAATGTTTTTTTGATTCTGGGATCACAGCTGTTTAGTCAAGGTGATCGAGGTTGTTTATTAACTAGTTAGCCAAATAGTTATTTCAGTCAATCTGTAAAAGGCAGTCGGTCAAAAACATTGAAGCATTAACACAAAGGTTGTTGGTAAACACATAATAAATGAATTTGTTTACATATCACATATTACAAAGAATACCTGAACAACAGTAAATAGTATCAAAAAGGGGTGTGAAGAGGTGGTGCTCAACGGCACCAAGGTGGGCGCATCCTCCTCTCCTGTAAGTACGGGTTATCAAAAAGGTCCACCTCAGACTGAGTTACTGTGTGTCCAGATGTTCTTGGAGTACACAGTATGTGTTAAAATACCCCTCACACACCAAAAGGGCCCTTGGTGTCATGCTTCATCATCGGGGTCTTCCCGCCCCGCTGCGGGACGGGGCGTGCTACGACAAGCGACTACGCTGGAGCACCTTTCTTTTGTGGGTGCTATGTGAGTGTATTGGAGTGAGTGTCAGTAGGGTTAGGGGTGATATAAAGAGTGATGTTAAAATAATACCTGGCCTAGTGAAAAAAAAAGTTAATAGTCACTGGCTGGTATAGTTAAAAAGAGTGGATCGGAGAGACAAAGCTAGTTATTGGGCTTACTCTCCTGTGCGGGTCAACATGTTTCGGGGCACTGTGACCCTTCGTCAGGACCGGGGTCAGATCCCCCTGTCACTCACTAATGTTTTACCACAAAATAGTGTGTGTACAATGGTGTAAGATAAATCTATCAATGTGTGGCGATATACAATTTATATCTACAGTTTCCCTAGCTCTATCAGAATTCCTGATGTAATAAGCCTGAAAAACAAGAGCACGTGATTACTAATGCGCGTATCCCATAGCGCTTGACTTATGTCACCTGTAAGAAATAAAAAGATAACGGGGAACACACATAGAGACATTTGGTACTCTAAGTCCCTAAAAAAAGGAAAATGCTTCTCATAAATCACACATTACAAACAATACCTGAACAACACCATATACAAGCAAGGGATGTCACAACAACATAAGAAAACAAGCATTTGCAATGCAATCGTTCTCGCCTTTGTGAAAGTTAGATCTACTTGTGCTGTGAATGGCACTGTTTTTAACTTATGTTTTTTTGTTTGTAGTGGAGTGGATGCGTGTTGCTTGTAGTGGAATTATGTGGTTTGACTTGGAATTTTTAATTGGGAAATTGTTTGAGGTCGAATTGTGTGGAGTGGAGTGTATTTGTGCAGTGGAATTATGTGGCATGGTGAATAGATAGTGTTAAGAGCATCACTTGTAGAATATTATATTTTATTGCAGTTTACTGAAATGTCTGTGTGTTACAGTACTTTACATGTCATTTGACTATATTTCCAGTGAATGTATTTTCTGTTGTCTAAACTTAGGGAATGTTCCATGATCATTCATTATTGACATGTTTGTATTTTGCAATGTTTTTATTATCCACACAATCGTGGGAGCCCATAGGAAAAAAGAGTGGATTGGAGAGATAAAGCTAGTTATTGGGCTTACTCTCCTGTGCGGGTCAACATGTTTCGGGGCGCTGTGCCCCTTCGTCAGGACCGGGGTCAGATCCCCCTGTCACTCACTAATGTTTTACCACAAAATAGTGTATGTACAATGGTGTAAGATAAATCTATCAATGTGTGGCGATATACAATTTATATCTACAGTTTCCCTAGCTCTATCAGAATTCCTGATGTAATAAGCCCTAAAAACAAGAGCACGTGATTACTAATGCGCGTATCCCATAGCCCTTGACTTATGTCACCTGTAAGAAATAAAAAGATAATGGGGAACACACATAGAGACATTTGGTACTCTAAGTCCCTAAAAAAAGGAAAATGCTCCTCATATATGGGACAGGGTGAGTCCCATACATACTACAGTGAGACACACAAACATATCAACACACACAATTAGTTGGTTACTTTTGATTCCAGATACAGTGGTGTAGGAAAAATACATACTGAGAAATGATGGAGTCAGTGCCCATGAGCCAAAACTGGACAAGGGGTAGTTAGAGGGTCCAACTGCAGAGGGTGAAAAAAGGAGGTAGGGGAGGAGAGAAAGAAAAACAATGCTAGTCCCCCTGTTTGAATTTGTTACGCTGATGTACAGGTACCAGAAGTATCAACACAGCGGTATGTCCCTCGCGGCTATGCCATACTTACTCAACCCACTGCAGGCTTCGCATCCTCCCTCGTCCGTGGCTTCCGTGATATGGAATGCCTTGGTCGGGCGGACCTTATATAGTGGGATAATTGGTTAATTAGGTAGGTTTAATAGGTACGCGGTGTGTTCTAGTGGTCGCCTCTTATTTCAGAAATACCGAAACGGCCATTTTGGAGAGGGGATAGTTCCCCGTGTGTGACCGGACCTGACTGCGTACATCGTTAATGCAGTCCCGAGCCCGCTGGAGTGCGCGGTATTATGAGCAGGCTATTGTTCAAAAGGGAAGTAATAAGAGGTCTGAACACACCGAATGTAAACCCAGGAAGCCGAAGACATCCGTGAGTGTGCGCATGCGTGGTAATGCATGTAGCATCGCATCTACGCGCATGCGCAGTGCACACAATCCCTAGATCTCTTGACCAAACACGCTCGGTATGTGCGTGTTCAATGAGGGCTGTTGGTTGGATATGTATTACAATAAATTACAGGGTACAGATAGAAAAACGTTACAGCTATGTGATGTAATACGAGACTAGTTGGTGGTAGGTACATCAAAAATATGCTATTTATACTAGTGGGGCAGCAAACAGGATGTACTTGGTTATTTAGATACCCAACTGGGACCAAGGTATTTCATCATTGAGCCCTGTTTGGTGAGTGCCCAGTCGGTGCACCCAACGCTGTTCCTTTTCCAACAAGTTTTTATCGCTCTTAAATGACTCAATTACTGTCCATTTTAAGTCATGAATGCTGTGCCCCATTGTCAAATAGTGTGTGGCCATTCTGGTAGTGGTCTTTTTGCACCGCACGTTGCTGTGATGTTCCCCCATGCGTATCTTCACTGGCCTTGTGGTCATCCCCACATACTCTTTCTTGCACGGACATGTTATTAGATAGACCACATTACAGCTGTTGCAGTTGGTGAAGGAACGTTGTTCCCACATTGATTGGTTTGAAAAGGTGATACAGCGGCTTTTTTGCGTATACTGACATGACGCACAGGAACCACAAGGGTGGTGTCCATTCACCTCTGCTAGTTTAGGGGGGTCATTATTAGTGATGTTTTTCGGTCTGGTGTGGACCAATATGTCTTTAAGATTCTTTCCTCTCCTGTGGGAAAACATAGGTTTTGGAAAGTCAAGTTTCCCACAATTGAGCATCTTCCAATTTTTATTCACAATTTTTGTGATTTTGTCAGAGTTAGTATTGTACGTAGTAACACAGATGGGGCGCAGATCGGGTTCTTTTGCCACGGTTGGTTCCAACAAAGCCTCTCTGTTATTGTTTCTGGCTCTTTTCAAGCCTTTCTTCACAATAGGTAGGGGGTAGTTTTTGTTCACTAGTTTGCGCTCTAGATCAGCTGCTTGTGTTTTGAAATCCTCAACGTTGGTACAGTTCCGCCGCAGTCGAAGGAACTGTCCATAAGGTAGGTTGTCGCATAGGTGCCGCGGATGGAAACTGCTGTACAATAACAGGCTGTTCTTTGCGGTTGGCTTGAAATGGGTGCTAGTCTGTAATTTACCATCAATGGAGTAGATATTCAGATCAAGAAACACAAGGTTCTCCTTGGAAGTTGTATGTGTAAATTTTAAGAACCTGTCTTGTTGGTTCAACCAGGCCATGAAGTGGGTAACTGAGTCTTGGTCCCCCCTCCAGATGACCAGCACATCGTCGATGTACCTTTTCCATGTCACCACGTGGTCCCGGTAGGGGTTTTGTTCGCTGAGGATTTTTGTTGTCTCTAGGTGGTGCACGTACAGTCCAGCCAGACTGGGGGCGCAGGTGCTCCCCATGCTCGTACCGTGTTTTTGTAGATAGTACGTGTCTTCGTACATAAAGAGATTCCTTTTTAGAGCTAAAGAGATACATTCAAGGAGCACCTGCCTTGGTGTATGGTATTGCCAGGGTGAGGAGAAAAGGACTCCCTCAATTATCTCCAATGTTTTTTGGTGGGGAAGGCTTGTGTAGAGGCTCTCCACATCCAAGCCGAGAAGGAGGTCCAGTTCTGGATCAAACGGTACCCCTTCTATCAATTGGAGGACAGCCTTGGTGTCTTTTAGGTAAGTGTTGGTAGTTTGCACTATCGGTCTTAAGAACACATCAGCGAACTTAGAAAGGGGTTCCAAGATTGAACCAATCCCTGATACTATAGGGCGTCCCGGTGGATAGGGGGCATCCTTATGTATCTTCGGTATTGTGTAGAAATAAGGTGTCTTGGGGTTGTCCTGAATGAGGAAATCACCCTCTTTCTTTGTAAGCCAGTCATGTGCTCTGGCTTCTTCTATCATCATGAGAATACAGATCCTGACCTCTTCTGTTGGGTCCTCTCTGAGTATTTCATAGTTACGCCTGTCATCTAGCAGTTGACGAAATTCTCTGTCGTAATTGCGATATGTTTGAATTACCGTCGCTCCGCCCTTATCGGCTGGTTTTATTACGATCTCTGAGTTGTTGGCTAGTTCCAGGAGTGCGTCTCTTTCTAATCTAGAGGTGTTCTGGAAGATATCGCTCGCATTTGTGGGTAGGTTTTCAAGATCCCCCATTACTGCCTTCTCAAAAGTTAGAAGTTCTACTGGTATCGTAGAGTCTAAAGGGGTAAAGGTAGATTTCTTCTTTAAACCTGTGTCTGATGGGTCCACGGTCACATTGTCAGAGTTTTGGAAAAAGGCCCTCAACTTCAATTTCCGCATGAACTCTTTCATTTCCTGGCATAACCTGAATTTGTCCATTTTGTTTGTTGGAACAAAGCCAAGTCCCTTTTCTAGAACTTTTTTTTGGGCCTCTGTTAGTCGATGATCGGATAGGTTCACCACTAAGTGCCCCGGCTGGTTGATGCTGTTTGGCTCCGTGTTGATACCCCCGGAGGCGCTTCTGGTTGCTGGTTCCAATGGACCTGTGTGCCTTCTCGATTTCTGCCTCTTCGGCAGCCTTGGCGCTGGCCTAAAAAAGAGGGTGGGCCATAGTAGTTAAATGGTGGGACCAGCTGGTTCCATGGTTGGAACTGATCCCCCATAAATGGTGGCGCTGGTGGGTACTGCATATAGCCAGGTGGTCCCTGATAGGGTGCCCAGCCTCTCCCGCCTTGTGTGTACGGTCTTCTAAAGGACGGTGCCCCTCCTCTGGTTAATATTCCTACTTGAGCCTGAACTGTTCGAGCTTGTGTCAGAATAATCAGTATCTTGGTTGCTGTTATGACTTCTGGACACGTAATCCTTTTTGATATAGGGATATACGCGTTCATGTGTGAACCCCTCTGTGTCTTTTTTATGTTTTTTGTATTTGCTTTTTTTGAGGGTAAGTTCGAACTCCGTCATCTCTTGGTTGAGTTCTTCTAGTCTCTTTTTTATGGCAGCAGGGGATAGGTAACTCTTGATTTTCACTTTTAACTTCGTTATGTCAATTTTAAGTTCTTGTGTAAGTTTGGTCGCAGTTTTTATGATAAGGACTAGCCAGTCCCTAGTGCATCGCCAACTTATCGGGGACCAGTCTCTCTTGAATTCCAAATCGTGAGTAAAGATAAATGGTTCATTTTTAACAATCAAGCCGGGAGGGGCCGTTTTTGCTTTGAGGTACTCCGACATGAGTAACCCATGTAAGGCTGTCTTGATTTGTGTTCTCCTTAGCGCCGCCAATTCGTCCCAGTCACCATCGGTTGGACCAGGGTCAGAATTGCTCAGCCCTTCAAAAGGGCGGAGGGTTGCTAGGATCCTGTCGACTTCCTCGTCGTCGAAACTGAGGCCGCCTACTTCTTCCATAATGTGATGGCTAACAAACTGTGTGTGTTACATATGTGTGTGAAAGTAACTGTGATGTCCGTGAAGAATAGTGTTGAATTTTTTTTTGAAAAAGAACTACCCACTTGGTTGTTCTTTTTCGTTCCAGAAATACTGGTTCTCTTTGTCAAAAGACAGAGAGAAAAAACTCCCACAGCTGCGCGCTGTTTGAAGAGTAAATAGTATCAAAAAGGGGAGTGAAGAGGTGGTGCTCAACGGCACCAAGGTGGGCGCATCCTCCTCTCCTGTAAGTACGGGTTATCAAAAAGGTCCACCTCAGACTGAGTTACTGTGTGTCCAGATGTTCTTGGAGTACACAGTATGTGTTAAAATACCCCTCACACACCAAGAGGGCCCTTGGTGTCATGCTTCATCATCGGGGTCTTCCCGCCCCGCTGCGGGACGGGGCGTGCTACGACAAGCGACTATGCTGGAGCACCTTTCTTTTGTGGGTGCTGTGTGAGTGCATTGGAGTGAGTGTCAGTAGGGTCAGGGGTGATATAAAGAGTGATGTTAAAATAATACCTGGCCTAGTGATAAAAAAAATTTAATAGTCACTGGCTGGTATAGTTAAAAAGAGTGGATCGGAGAGACAAAGCTAGTTATTGGGCTTACTCTCCTGTGCGGGTCAACATGTTTCGGGGCGCTGTGACCCTTCGTCAGGACCGGGGTCAGATCCCCCTTTCACTCACTAATGTTTTACCGCAAAATAGTGTATGTGCAATGGTGTAAATTAAATCTATCAATATGTGGCGATATACAATTTATATCTACAGTTTCCCTAGCTCTATCAGAATTCCTGATGTAATAAGCCTGAAAAACAAGAGCACATGATTACTAATGCGCGTATCCCATAGCGCTTGACTTATGTCACCTGTAAGAAATAAAAAGATAACGGGGAACACACATAGAGACATTGGTACTCTAAGTCCCTAAAAAAAGGAAAATGCTCCTCAAAAATCACACATTACAAACAATACCTGAACAACACCATACACAAGACAAGGGATGTCACAACAACACAAGAAAACAAGCATTTGCAATGCAATCGTTCTCGCCTTTGTGAAAGTTACAGCTACTGGTGCTGTGAATGGCACTGTTTTTAACTTATGTTTTTTTTGTTTGTAGTGGAGTGGATGCGTATTGCTTGTAGTGGAATTATGTGGTTTGACTTGGAATTTTTAATTGGGAAATTGTTTGAGGTCGAATTGTGTGGAGTGGAGTGTATTTATGCAGTGGAATTATGTGGCATGGTGAATAGATAGTGTTAAGAGCATCACTTGTAGAATATTATATTTTATTGCAGTTTACTGAAAGTCTGTGTGTTACAGTACTTTACATGTCATTTGACTATATTTCCAGTGAATGTATTTTCTGTTGTCCAAACTTAGGGAATGTTCCATGATCATTCATTATTGACATGTTTGTCTTTTGCAATGTTTTTATTATCCACACAATCGTGGGAGCCCATAGGAAAACTCTCTCTCTGTATTTACAGAGAGGTGACCCATGGGTGTGATCAGTGGGTGATCACAGATGGAATTTGTGAGCTCAGAGAATGATGCCATTGCCAGGATCGGTGTGGTTCTTGCAAAGATAGTAGGGAGATTGCCAGCCATGCGAGTGGACACTGTGACAACCAGCGCACAAGCATCAACAAAACTGAGTTGTATGGTTGGGAGCTGCATCCTTACAACTCCCAGAGTAGTCTTATATTTTTTTACAGAAACAACTTGCCTAAACTCTATGCCTCCAAACTATGCATGTAATTCAATGCGTTCCGATTCCAATGTTAATATTAAATGCCTATCATTACAACTGTCACAGATTAAGAGGTATTGAAAATGAGGGGCGGCAGAAAATATGTATACTTGCGAACCCAAATGTAAATACAGTATGTACTCAGAGACCCAGAAGGAGAAATGTGGAGCTACACGAAAGTCCCGGGAGTATGTTTGTTTGCACGGCAGCGTGGTCTGGGAACAAAATGAACTGGATCTGTCAAAGCTTAAGCACGAACCTTCCAGGTGGTGAAATAAAGAACAAGTGGACAAGGTGCAATGCTGGCTTAGATTTAATGTGTGTCGTGTTGTAAGTCTCATTTGGGGGAAGAGAATAAAAGCTTGAGAAATGATCCACTCTGTACCTGGCCAACAACTGCATGTGAGTTCCTCATGTCCTGTTGCATTGAGAGGTGGCAATCCATCATTTGGAGCATTTCAGATGGTGAAAGGGGGCATCCAGCATGCATCTGTCAATCACCCCGAATGAACCTACTGCACCCACAATCACCAGGAAATGGAAGGTTAGAAAAAGTCAGGCGGTGCCACTAAATTGGCTGGCGCAGTCATGTGATCCCCAGCGTATTAACACCCACACAAGAGATCAATACACTTAGGGGTCCATTAGGATGGAGGTCCTATGCCTTTAGGCATACGGTCTTTGCTTTGGGGGCCCGTTGCGGGCCCCCAGGGTGAAGGGGATGGGGGTGCACATGGGGGGGACCTATGGTACCCCCCTGCGTTTCAAAGTACAACATGGAAGGCACCGCGCGGTGCCTGTCATGTTGTACTTCGAAACGCACAACATGCATTTTTATCATTGCGAAGAGCGGTGCTTTCAGCACCACCCGCCGCAATGTTAAAAATGAGGGATGCACCCGCCACTGTGGCGTGTGCATCCTAATTCCACGCACGGGACCTCCGCCCCTGTGGCGGACGGTCCCTTCCTACAACAGGATGGCGGACGGACTTTGTCCGTCCGCCATCCTAATCGACCCCATAGTGCCATTATCAGCAGACGGCGTGGCTGGCGAAAAGAGACCACCAGGAGGGGCGGAGGAGGCTTATATGTCTTCCCCCCAACTGGCACACTGGAAGGACGCCACAGTGGCGACCTGGTTAGATGGATCCTACAGGAGCCCACAATGACTAGAGCGGTGGTGGGCGGTGCCAAAATGGCACTAAAGGGCCGCATTGCTAGATTGGCCCCCTGCAGGGGCCGCAGACAGCCGCATTCTCACAAGCGGTGATTTTGCTCAAGATCTGAAATGGTGTTGTTAAACGCCATTACCAAGTGACTTTAATGAGACAAGCAGCTACTTACCAAAGAATAAACAGCATTTGTCGTTATTTTGCACACAAGTTTTTATTAAATAAAGATGATCACTTTCAGCTAATGTGCCCTGGTGAGTAGATTACGCTGTGTGGGCTGTCACAACATTAATTGTGTCTGTTCCTGCGTTGTTCATTTTCCTTCTCCTATGCCTATGACATGCTTCTGTGATGGTGGATACATTTTGCGTAGGAAGAAGTACTTTGTGATTGAAACGTATAAGCAGATCTTACACTGTGCTGCCTACGGCACGTGCAAACCACACTCATATGGCAAGCTTAAAATTATATTTTTTGCTACATGTATTTATTATGCCAGTTTTAAAATGACTAGTAGGTTCATATAATATGCACTGCACAGTTGCCTTTCTGGAAGTCCTTTACTGTAGCCTTGTTTCAAGCAAGCATTTGCAATGCAATAAGCCTCGCATTTGCAAAAGTTAGAGCTATTGGCACTGTAAATGGTAAAGCTTTTATCTATGTGTTAGTTTTGAAAATAGATAAAGAAATAACATTGCAAATATAGTTTTAACCAAAAGGATCATTTTGACTCTGTGAGCAATTATTGGACTATATGTGATGAACTGCAACAAACAAATCACATTTGCTGGAGTTTTGAGCTATTGGCATTGGAAATGATAATGCCTTTTATTTATGTGTTGTTTTTTAAACAGATAAATAAAAAGCATTGTAATTTCAGTGCCAATACCTTAAATTTCGCTAATGCGAGGCCTATTGCATTGTAAATGCTTTTTAGGTTTCGCCTGGGGCACGGAGCTTTAGCTCCGCCCCCAGGAGAAATCTGTAGTCTTCAGTAAGGGACACTTGAATCCGCCCTCTGTTCCATTGGCTAGCTCCATAAATGGAGGCTAGCCATTGGAACAGAGATCTGTCCGTCAAGGCCGGACCAGATTCGGGGGCGTTCCCGCGATTTTTTCGCTCTCCGCCTCTGCGATGTCGTCATCGCGGCGGTGGGCGGAGTTTTTTTTTTTTTTTTTTTTATTCGTTTGTTTTTCCCATTACGCGGCCGACCGCAGCTGGAGGAAGTCGAGGTGAGTGCTGCCGTTCCCTCCCCCCTCCCGCTGTCCGTGAGCCCCCCCGCCCCCCCTCGCGCTGGCTCTTTAAGCCGCTCGACTTCCCGAGTATGCTACGGGACATATTACCTTGCCCATCGGATACCCCCACAGCCTCCCTGGCCGCTGCACTCGGTGAAAAACCCTCCTTTCCCTTGGCGTGTTCTGTGCGGCTGTCCTGGGCACTGAAGACTGCTTTATAGCGCCTCCCTGTGAACCGGAACTCCTCAAGGCGCTGCCCGCGTGACTTGGCATAGTGCTCCGCTCACTGTGTGGATGGGGCCCGTTGTGTCTGTGTTTTAGGAAGTCAGCGCTGTAATTGGGGAAGCACCCCTGGCATGCGTGTGACCCCCTGAGCTCGTGACTAGTCGCCATGGTTGGCTCAGAAGGAAAGGCCTCGCCTGGGTAGTGTACATACTTGTGAAACTCCAAGCAGAGGTGGTCCGTTGTCCTGCTCTCTCCCATTTCCCGAAGAAAGGGCTCGTCCTTTCGTATTAAGGCAGCCTGGACTGATGCATGCGGTGTTTGCCTGACACACTGTCGGCTCACGTGGCACGGCTCGTGTGCTCCCTGAATTCCTGTCCCCCGCCCGGGACCCCCCCCCTCCTCCCTCCAGGACTGATGGATATCCTGTACCTGCTGGGCATACTGGTCTCGTGCGCGGTGGGCGGCACCCGGGTGCTGGTCGGGTACCCCATCTGGTGGTGAGTGGCCTCGCGCTGGGTCTTGGGTGCGGGTTTTGGGTGGCGGGGGAAGAGGTTCTTCTTTGTCCCCTTTCCCGGAGTTGAATGGTTGAGTGTGTAGACATGCATAGACCTGCAAACTGTAGCGCCTCAAGGCGGATTGTCATGAAGGGTGTATACGCACAGAGTTCACAGGAGTTATTTTTGAAGGGCTCTCCCAGTTTGGGTGTTTTTTTATTTACGGCTGGTATTCATAGGCAGCAAAGGTGCCGCCCTGTTCAGCGCACACAAGGGCTTGCAGAGAAAGCAGCGGCAGAACAGACTCAGGGTTTATTTTGTGGCGCTATCTATCATTGCCGAAGTGAGTCGAAAGTGTAAAGTTTGTGAGTAGAAGCCCGCGAGGTAGCTTGTGCCAGTGTCTGTCAGCCCTAGAGTGTGAGTGTACCATCATGTCCGCATTTGAGTGAGTGCCCTGCTGTGAACGAGTGAGTGTCTGGATGCATGAGTGAGTGCGAGTGCGTGACTGTGGATGTGAGTGAGAGCGCATGGGTGCACGAGTGTTTACATCAATGAAAGTATGTTGGCGTGCTTGGGTGGGTAAGTGGAAGAGTGCGTGCGCGTGAGAATGCGTAGATGATGAACACCAGTGTGTGTAAGGCAGAGATTGCCTGGGTTCATGATCACTCTGTTGTGACAGGCAGCTCTCTTCCAAGCGCTTCGATAGATGTATGGAGCGGTAATGCCCCATGGCCTAATCTTGGTTTGTGACTGGATGCAGAAACAAACCGCAATAAACTGTCTAGATAACGAGGTCTGCAGTGAAAGGGCTGTTAATCAATATCCTATGATGCTGCAGCTATTTTATTTAAAAAAAAAAAAAAAAGTCAGTTCCCGTAACTCGAAAGCACACTGCCAGGAGCTACAACACTAAGGAAAATCCGCTCGATGTCAATAATAAATCCTGTTTGCATAGCAGACAGATAACAAGCATTCTAGAAGACTCCACTTATTAAAACAACAGAAGGACTCAATCCAAACAAATATTAAAGGATGATCATGTTTACCCATTTAATATTCACGCAGATTAGTGGCGTTCGAAAGCTGTGCCAACCTGACAGGCAGGAAAAGCATCAGAGAAAGCTTCCACGCACAGACCAACAATTTGCGATCTCGTTATACTGCAAGCCACAATTTATTCACACATCTTTGATAGTCTTGGGCATATCCATTTCTTTAATAACTCCAAGCCCTCCCTTTTCAGTAGTACAATGTGTTTGCATCACTCTGTGTACTGGCGCTGAGGGGTGAGAGGGGGCGGCTCCCAGGCTAATGCTGCCGGACACCCTGCTGCTATAAGCGCAATGCGATTTCAACTTTCACTTTTAGAAATCTAACCTCTCAACTCTCAATACAGGTTGGTAAATGGCAGTACAGAACTCTAGATTCATGGCAGCCTCAGTACTTCTGCCATTGGACGGGTGTGCCTGCACCTGTAGTGTCAGCCGTTGGCAATGTAAATATCAATGCCATTTATTTGTAAGTAAAAAAAAAAATGTCATGAGCAATGCCAATAGCTCGAACTTTTCCAAAGGCGAAACCATTGCATTGTAAATGCTTGTTTTTCTTGGAGGCAATTGAGGGTTAGAAAGTTAAGAGATGAGATGGTGGAAAGGGCCTTAAAGGTGCTGAAGCAGCATCACAGTAATTAGCTCGTGTTAACATTTTTTTAAAATAAAGGCTTAGACTGAAAGACTTTATTGCCCACAGCTATAAGAGCCCTAACTTGGCCAAAAGCTGAAGGTCTCTACATTTGTTAGAATCACCACCTCTTTAGCAGCATCCTGCATATGTTTAAAAACTTTGAAATGTGGAGCAGGATTCTAGAGTTCGTAAAATATACTTTCTGCAAATGCTAAAATTGAACCTGATGACGGAGGGACTCGAACCCCCAATCTTCTTATTGTTAGTCAGACGCCTTAATCATCAAACTACACAGTCATGTGAAAAAGAGCGGCTAATTTTTGGTGTTCTGTTTATGTTGGGGGAGGGGGCAGTATCAGCTTCAATCCATCGCTGATCATGAGGTGCTGAAGTTTCACAGCAGTCCTGCAGCCTGGATCAGAAGCCACAGAGTCCACAGGAAAGCGGCGACTCTCCAGAGCAACAAGGTACATACTACACTGGAGGAGTAGAGGACTTATCACCCCGTTTGTGTCCAGAAGCAAATGCCGCCTATCTCAAAGTAGAGAGGGTTCCTCTACTGCCAAACCCAGGACCGAAACAAACCATTGTTAGGCAAAACAGTAGTCCTAAAATGTCCCCACTCTGATCCATGGATGCATACCTGATCAGGTACCCTTGCTCCAAAGCAAGTTGTCTGTCAGATCCAGTCTGCAACTGGGAAATGGTGCAGCGTGGAACAGAAGCAAAAGTTAAAACATTTTTCAAAGAGGCCCAGAGTAAAAGTCACCTCACTTTGAAGGCGAGATTTCTAATGTGCTGTTGCAACCTGCAGACTTCAATAATGCTATGCTTGCCAATAAATTCTTTTGAAAACTCCTTGGAGATGTTGATCCAATTAGCTGTTTAGACAATTATTCCTTGTACCCATAAGCATCCCTTCCTCTAATGCGGTTCTAGCCTCTGGTGATGCTGCCCTGCATCAATTATTAATGAATATTCCCCTAACACTCTGGTATGTAGAGAGTTTCATAAAAGCTGGGAAAGACATTCACCAGACTATATTTCGAGTTATTAAGCACTTTATACAATTTCCCGCCAACCTTTTTCCAGGATTGAACACACTAATATTGCTGCCCTCGTACTTGTAAGCTTTACTTGACCAAAGTTTATTATGGTCTTCAGGAACACAGATATTGGAAGCTGTCTTTCTATACCTTCTGTCGGGCTAATATGGATGTGGAAACATTCCCTTTGGGTTCCATAGCAAGGAGTGTTCCTTTTAATAGATTGTTGCTCCTGTAGATGCAGGTGATACATTCGTGGCATATTCTGTGTGGTGAATAGTCATGTCCTGTACATGGTTTCTACCATCCTACCTTTTGTTTCCCAAACCACTGCTTCTATTGACGCCGTCTTGTGTGCGTTTGATGCCCCTTCCCTCTAAGCTACCTGTGTTGCTTCTGATGACGCTTTTGTGCCTGGGTTACAAGTGATGTTCTCATGTTAAATATAGAAGCATATTGGCACATTGTCTTTAATATTTGTTGCGTGGGATTTCCGACTGATGCTGTTAACATCCTTTTCCTGGTGTTATTTTGCTCCCTGGATGTATTCCACTTGCTAGTAATGCTCACCCCATTGAAAACATTCCGAGCCCTTTTGCCACAGCTTAAATGCGGGTGGGTGAAAGTCTTTGTGTGGTGGGATACAACAGTGTGTGCAGAATACATAGTACCATTTTCAAGTTATTACAACCTTGGGCGAGCATGACAATTAAGCTGAATGATGAGCATGACAAACGGAATAGGCAAAAGCACTTTAGCCGTGTGTCCTAAATATAAATGTTTCTAAAGTGTCGAAAATGTCCTTGTGATGAGTTGAATATTCCCGTTTTTTTTCTTTCGAAGAATTATTTTTATTAACTATCCCATTTGTCAACATATGGTGGGTATGTTGCTGTTTCAGAGACTGTAACGAGCCCCTGTACAAATAAAACACTATAATTTCTTAGTTTGCGGTGTGCCCTTCAATTTACCTTTCAAAGCTGATATTTTTTTCTTAATGGGGATTGGAGGAGTTGGAGCCACAATGATCATGTGTTTTGTCAGTTCATTTTTCACACCTACATACCTCTCGGTTGCACTCTGTGTGCAATAAGCAGACATGCAATCAATCCCATCTCCCATTTTGGCCACCCTACCTGAATAGTCACCCCTGAATCAAAGTGTATTCCTCCGTTGAATAAAAAAATCATAGGTTTTGAATTATTCGCCAGAGCAGCTTCGTTATTTTAATTGATAACCCGCACAAGCCGTGCCCTTGAAGGAAACAATATTTTTCGGCTGACATAATTTTTTGTTCAGTCAAAGCATGGAGCCTGCTCCATTCATAATGAAGCAGAAGAACATTCCCGCAGCTCATTCATATACTAAAATAATCCTCCCATGGACATAAATTACCATTCTAATCCCCCAAACTCTCTAAATCTTCTAGTCCAGAGCTGGGTGTAAAGTGGTCACGAGAATACACTTATCCAAACTGATTCTCAAAAAACAGATATGGAAACTATCCCCTATTATACAAATTGGCTGTCACCCATTTATTTCTATGTGGAATTGTGAGAAAATTGGATTTTAGTTGAGAGGGGTGAAATCCTACTCAAGCAAGAACCACAATTCTTGTCAGGGTGAAACACAAGTAGACCCCATATTAACATGTGCTTAACCCTCTGGTAGCTTGGCACATTTGCAGTCGGGTTGGACTTTGAGACAATGTTTAAAGTATTTATGCAGCACACAATTCAATTTTAATAAATCATTTGTAACGAAACAAGCAAAAAAACAATTAGTAGGACCGGAGATATACAATTTTAGAGATTTAGGTAAAAAGTCAAGCCCTAAGAGGCAAAAAGTGCCAACATTTTCAGGCAGGGTCCAAGTAATAAGTGGTAGACCAGGTCCAAATAATTCATAAACTTTATTCTACAGTTAAGTCATAAAAGCATACTTAAAACCGACATTTTCAATATAAAAAAACCCCAATAAAAACAGTACAATAAATATTTAAAAATAGATTAAACTACTATAGACTATTTGCCAAGTCACAAGTTCAGGATGACCGCAATAGGGCACGGCCAGGATACTGGACTGAGTTCAGTCTGCTGAAAAGTACGCTGTGCCTGGATGTAGAGATGCAAATTCCTTGCTTCAAGTGCGCTGGCTGATGCTGAAGAGCTATTGACAAGATGTTGCGATGTGATGACTGGCGCCAAAATGTATGGTGCAGCGGTAGCTATCACTGTTGATGAAGAGCTGCTGTGTGAGGTCCTGAATCATTGTTGGTGAAGCTGGTGAGTGTTACGGAGACTTGTGATGCAATGCGCCAGGGCAGGGGAAGACAGCATCGTGCTGGACCAATGTCAGCGTTGGGGTACATTGACATTGAAGAAGCTGCTGGGGCTTATGAGGATTTTCACTGTGATGCATTGGCATTGAGGATGACCTGGGTCATGCTATACCAGAGTCGGTAGAGGCTGCATCACAATGCTTTGAGATGCACAGAGATGCATCGACATCGAAGACGCCTGTTATGTCCCTGTGGCTTGTACAGGGGACAAGCCAACTGACCCGTGGAGATTTCAGCAGACGAGCTCACAGCAAAAGAAGAGTCCTGGTGCAAAAACAGCAGGTCTTGGGCAGAAAAGCAGTCCTTGCGAACCAGGCAAGTGTTTGGGCACTAGGGGAGACTTCACAACTGGGGAGTCCGTTTTCCTGGCAGAGTCCACAGGTCGAGAAGTCATCTGAAGGATTGAGTGTGAGGGTCCACTACTTATACCTGGTGCTCACATTGTAGTGGGTGAAGCTTTCTAGAGTTCTCCCCCTACAGAGGTGTCTGGAATTTCCTTCCTCCCTGCCCTGGGCTCAGCTAGCCTGGTTGCACAAAAGACTAGTGTGAAACCCTATGTGAGCGTGCTGAGGCAGAGTCTTTTGATGTGCAAGTATGGTAGGTGACAGCTCCACTCTCATATCAAGTATTTGATGGCCCATCCTGTCAACAGCTGGCTCCCGTATGTCTCATTATCTTGAAGTAATACACAAAGACCAACTGCAAGCCCCACCTAGTGATGCGACCCAGGATAGGGGCTGCAGGCACCAAATGGTTGGGGAAAAAAATTGCAACTTACTAAAATTGCAAAGAAAAGAAGGTGTGGGCCTATTTTGTCTGTCAGCAAGGCTAGGCCACTATAAAATAAACAATCAAGAGAGAATGCCAGTACTGACACAACTTTTCACAACTTTTCAGAATTTTATTTTGATTCTGGGATCACAGCGGTTTAGTCAAGGTGATCGAGGTTTTTTATTAACTAGTGAGCCAACCAGTTATTTCAGTCAATCTGTAAAAAAATGAATTTTTTTACATATCACACATTACAAACAAGACCTGAACAACACTATATGCAAGACAAGGGATGTCACAACAACACAAGAAAACAAGCATTTGCAATGCAATCGTTCTCGCCTTTGTGAAAGTTAGAGCTACTGGTGCTGTGAATGGCACAGTTTTTTACTTATGTTTTTTTTGTTTGTAGTGGAGTGGATGTGTGTTGCTTGTAGTGGAATTATGTGGTTTGACTTGGAACTTTTGGTTGGGAAATTGAGGTCGAATTGTGTGGAGTGGAGTGTATTTGTGCAGTGGAATTATGTGGCATGGTGAATAGATAGTGTTAAGAGCATCACTTGTAGAATATTATATTTTATTGCAGTTTATTCAAAATGTCTCTATATTACAGTACTTTACATGTCATTTGACTATATTTCCAGTGGATGTATTTTCCTGTTGTCCAAACTTACGGAATGTTCAATGATCATTCATTATTGACATGTCTGCCTTTGCAATGTTTTTATTATCCACACAATCGTGGGAGCCCATAGGAAAACTCTCTCTCTGTATTTACAGAGAGGTGACCCATTGGTGTGATCAGTGGGTGATCACAGATGGGAATTTGTGAGCTCAGAGAATGATGCCATTGCCAGGATCAGTGTGGTACTTGCAAAGATAGTAGGGAGATTGCCAGCCATGCGAGTGGAACTGTGACAACCAGCGCACAAGCATAAACAATGCTGAGGTGTGTGGCTGGCAGCTGCATCGCTACAACTCCCAGATTAACCTTATATTTTTTTCTTGGAGGCAATTGAGGGTTACAAAGTTTAGAGTATTCAAAGATGGGAGCACACTCCTAACCTCTCCGCCGGATCGCCCCTTTGCATTCTGGTACATGCAGCTCGTATGACTTGAAGAGTTAGGAAAAAGTTCGTAAGTGTTTCACCAAGGTTGGTGCAAGTATGTACTTGGTATTTCCAGTATCTCTAGACACGGCTCGTGTTTCGGGATAATATCCCTCATCAGTAGAGATCAGTTCTGGGGTGGCTGAGAAGGCTGCCAAACAACAGTCACAGGCTTAGTTGCCTCTCGGGCGCGAAGGTGCATCTCCAATAGCTCGTCAGCTATGGGGGCTCACGGGAGCCCTTAAAAGTATTCAAAGATGGGAGCACACTCCTAACCTCTCCGCCGGATCGCCCCTTTGCATACTGGTACATGCAGTTCGTATGACTTGAAGAGTTAGGAAAAAGTTCGTAAGTGTTTCACCAAGGTTGGTGCAAGTATGTACTTGGTATTTCCAGTATCTCTAGACACGGCTCGTGTTTCGGGATAATATCCCTCATCAGTAGAGATCAGTTCTGGGGTGGCTGAGAATGCTGCCAAACAACAGTCACAGGCTTCGTTGCCTCTCGGGCACGAAGGTGCATCTCCAATAGCTCGTCAGCTTTGGGGGCTCACGGGAGCCCTTAAAAGTATTCAAAGATGCCTGTGACTGTTGTTTGGCAGTACCCCGACCCTGCTGGCAAGCCCTGGCGAACGAGGTCTAGGACGGGGTCCTGCAGTGCAGTAGTCGTGGCCTGACGCAAGTATACAGGCACTTTCTGAGAGCAGTGCTGTTGGTGAACATTTTTCATGGATGACCTTAAGCAAGGATCAGGGTTACATGTCCGCCATGCCCTGCGTAGATGCCCTTTCAAATACAGCAATCATGCAACCTTTGAAGGAGGCAACAAACTTCACTGCTTACATAACGCTCAAAAGGCAATATATACATGACAGTCATGTTTGTAATCCTGATTTCCAGCTGAAAGTATCTAGTTATTATATAGGAGGTGTTAAGAGACGTGATGTGAGGCACTCCCGACATCGAATGCCGCATTATGTTTAGGAAATGACTTTGCCGACGTCACACTTAATTCAAGCCCTGGGTGGCGTCTTGTGGTGAGGTGACCCCACACCTCCTCCCACACAAAGACGATGGCGGAGAGCCTGCACAACCCCAGTGTTTACGCAAGAAGGAGCCTCACTGTCCACGGCCTGTGCCTATCACGTCACTGTGGAGTGTTTGTGTTTGATGTAGGACGTTTTCACTAAACAGAAGTGAAAGCATTTGTAACCTGACCCAAAACAGATGGCAGGCTGTGCGATGCT
Organism: Lissotriton helveticus; assembly: GCF_964261635.1. Taxonomy (NCBI): domain Eukaryota; kingdom Metazoa; phylum Chordata; class Amphibia; order Caudata; family Salamandridae; genus Lissotriton; species Lissotriton helveticus. The sequence goes on along the minus strand of NC_136063.1, from coordinate 1,296,863,492 downwards.
GCTGAAGCTGCAGAATTTGGAGCTAGAGAACTGGGTTGGAGCCTCGACGTGGGCTGCATCATTTAATTATTAAAAAATAAACTGCGATCTCAGAGGGGGTGGGGGAGAGTAAATTTAAAAAATAATACACGTGGAGGGGGAGACAGATACAAATTTCGAAAAACACAGTTTAGAGAGATAAATGTAGCAACTGAAACAAAATGAAACAGACGGTGCAAGGAGGTGGCTCACCATATACCGCTGCTGTCTTTGGAGCAGGAGAACAGGGTTTAATACTTGGTGTGGGCTGCATCATTTAATTATGAATAAATAAACCAAGATCTCATGCATATTAAACGCAAATAAATAATCAGCGTGGGGTGAGGGCAGGAAGCTGCCAGATGTGGAAATGCGAGCAGCAAAGAAAACAAGTAGTCCCTATAAAAAAAGGTAACAGCCAGCAGCGTAAGTTAACTGTAGTTGGTCGATGCTGCTTCCTTCAGAAAGGGAAGACAACTGAAGTGATGTATCGGACCACCAGCTAAAAATGAGGGATATAAGAAAAGCAATGCCAGATTCCATCAATGGCAAGCAACAAAACAAAGAGAAACAAAATGGGTGGAGCTTCGCTAGTAATACTGAATACTTGATGCCTCGTAGATGCGAGACCTAATAAAAACCAGCAGTCTGAGCCGAGGAGTCAGAACTTTGACAGGAGTGAATTCAGAAGGGGCAGGAAGGCACTAAACAAAAGTCTGGTGAATATGTTTGTTTACACAGCAGTGTGCGGCAGGAAGGAGCTGCTTCGTCTGAGTGACTCTGCTGGGATTGGTGACAGACTGAGTTATTTGCACAGTTTTTAGCAAATAATAAAAACCTGCAGTAAGAGCCAGGCAGTCGGAGCTTTGGAGGATGCAAATTCTTTGGGACCTTTTAAGCATTTAGCCATTACATTCAACAGATAGAGGGGTAAATCTGGCGCAACATACAGAGCTGCCGACTTTGGGACAGGGGATGCGGGTACGAGCCTCAGCATAAACTCTCCCCACCCGATCGTAACAAATTAAATAGTAATTAAAATTAAACAACATCTCAACAAAAAAGAAAATTAAACTATGCCATATTGTTAAATAGTTGAAGTTGCTAAAGCGTACAGAACCAGGTGAACAAAAGCCTGTCATGAAAGTGTAGATGATTGTGTGCCCTGTAATGAGGAAGTGTAGCACTGTGATGGGATAGCCAACAAAAGGATAGTCCAGACGGGAGGAGAGACCATCAGGTGCTGCGAAGGAACATGGCCATGTTGAGTTGGACGCCTGCGGACTACCAAAAGAAACAATTTGTGAAGGGGGGGACAAACATCAATAAAAACAGCAATTCAGAATGCCACAGGTAACAGCCAATGGAAATCGGTGGGTAAGCCAAAAACTAGCAGAAGAGCTAACAAAATGTCTTGCAGATAGGGCACGTGCTGTCTAGACTTGACCTAACGAGGAGGAAACAGATGGCCAGAGATGTCCACCAAAAAGCAGTGCAAGGAAACCCCTTTAAAAACAAGCAGGAGCAGGAATGATGAGAAGAAGGGGGTGCAAGTGAAGAGGCAATAGATGGCCAGAGATGGCCAACTGAAAGAAGCAATCTGTGAGGTCCCGTGGGAGGGAACCAAGCACCTAAAGATGGGACAGATGAACACCATTGACCAACCAGAGTAAAGGAATTTTGAAAGGGAGGCCAAACAACCAACCAGAAGCGCTGGGCATGTTGAGAAGCCTATAGACTGAATACAACATGCTTTTGCAGAGCAGCACATGTGCAGCCCAGGCTCAACATAAAAGGAATTTACAGTGCAAGAACATATCCCAGTTCCAACAATTTTCAGAAAACAACGTTCCAACGATAACTGAACAAATATTATTGGGTCACTTTAGGTTGTATAACACACATGGGGTTATGCTAAACCAGTTCTGTTAATTTTGGGGCCTGTCCAAGAGGCCTTCCAACTCAGTCCAACACAGTACACCTTAATGGTCCCCTTTAAAGCCACATTACTTTTTTTACAAAAACAGGGGAAGGCCTCCCTGGTGGTATGTTTGTCGATTCATTTTGAAGCCGCTAAGAGGCTTATCAGGAGCACTTTTGAAGGCGAAGTAAATTGTCTATCCAACGGAACTGAAATGTTTCATGCTTCTTCCCTAATATGTGTATTATTCCTGAAACATTGTTTAAAGCTTACACGTCCAAAACCCAAGAAAGTCAACCATCAATCAATCAATCAGAGCATTTGTATAGCGCACTACTCACCCGGAGGGTCTCAAGGCGCTGGGGGGAGGGGGGTCCGCTACTGCTCGAATAGCCAGGTCTTGAGCTGCTTCCTGAAGGCGAGGTGGTCCTGGGTCAGGCGGAGGTGGGTCGGAAGGGAGTTCCAAGTCTTGGCGGCCAGGTAGGAGAAGGACCTTCCTCCTGTGGTGGCTCTTCGGATGCGGGGGACGGCGGCGAGGGCGTGGCTGGTCGATCGAAGCTGGCGCGTGGGAGCGTAGAAGTTGAGGCGGCTGTTGAGGTATCCTGGTCCTTGGTTGTGTAGGGCTTTGTGTGCGTGGGTGAGGAGCCGGAAGGTGATTCTCTTGTTGACCGGGAGCCAGTGCAGGTCTCTCAGGTGTCCGGAGATGTGGCTTCGGCGGGGGATGTCCAGGATGAGTCGTGCTGAGGTATTCTGGATCCGCTGGAGTCTCTTCTGGAGTTTGGCGGTGGTTCCGGCGTAGAGGGAGTTGCCGTAGTCCAGACGGCTGGTGACGAGGGCCTGGGTGACCGTCTTCCTGGTCTCGGTGGGGATCCATCGGAAGATCTTGCGTAGCATTCGCAGGATGTGGAAGCACGACGAGGAGACGGCGTTGACTTGTCTGGTCATGGAGAGGGAGGAGTCCAGGATGAAGCCCAGGTTGCGTGCGTGGTCAGTTGGTTTGGGTGCGCTGCCCAGGGCGGGGGGCCACCAGGAGTCGTCCCAGGCGGAGGGTGAGGATCCCAGGATGAGGACTTCCGTCTTGTCTGAGTTCAGTTTCAGGCGGCTGTTCGACATCCATTTGGCTACTTCTGTCATCCCTTCGTGCAGGTTGGCTCTGGCGGTGGCGGGGTCGTTAGTGAGGGAGAGGATCAGCTGGGTGTCGTCGGCGTAGGAGAAGATGTTCAGGTTGTGCTGGCGTGCGATGGCTGCGAGGGGGCTCATGTAGACCATGCACAATGCATCAGAAAAATAATTCCTGAACCTCCTTTACATGCCGGTACGTTTTCCTCCAACAACTATATTCAGCTGGCAGGTTTTTATAAACGAACCTTGTATAATATCTGGCTAGTATATATCCATTTAGTCAAGATTTTGTATATGACCCAGCTGGGCGTATTTTAATTAAGGAAATAAACAACTAGCGATTTGGCTTTGTAATCCCTCTGTACTGTGACATCCCCTAATGATTATGTATGTGTTTTCAGTAACAGAGAATCCATCTATGTATTTCTCAGACTTAACCGCATGTGTAGGAATTTGACCTGCGCCTGACCCAAGACCACCTCTCCTTCAGGAAGAAGCTGAAGACCTGGCTGTTCGAGCAGTAGCGGCAACCCCCCCTCCCCCAAGCGCCTTGAGACCCTACGGGTATGTAGCGCGCTCTATAAGTGTCATTGATTGATTGATTGATTGATTCCAGCTGGCTTGGCTAACATTAGGATTAGCCACTGTTGTTCTACAATGTGGTAAGTTGAAGAAAATATATCGAAAAAATACAGGGGCATATTATCAAGGGGGGCTATAGGGAATTATCGCCGCAATAGTGGCCGTTTTCGGCCGCCAAGCGGCGATAATTCTATCGCCCTATTAGCAAGCTGTCGCTAACAGCAGTTAGCGACAGCTTGTAGGCGAAAGCGAGCGGTTTGGGGCCCGCTTTGCATGTCAGTGATATTTATTGCTAACGACATGCAAAGTGGGCATACCCAACTTGATAGCGACTAAAAGCAGTCGCTAACATCGCTATCGTCTATTGCCAACACAGGCGTACAATGGAAATATTCGTGCTTAGCGCGAATATCTCCAAAAACTAACGCCTGCTCAGACCAGTTCTTAGCCATTATATCCAATGGGATGTGGATATAACGGCTAAGACCCTGTTAGCGATAATGCGTGAATATCGCTGTAGTCTCAGCGATATTCACGCATTTTGCCGCTATCGCGGGGAATTTTTAGCACTTTTGAGATAAACTTTGCTAATAGCACGTTATCTCAGTGATAAAATCCGGTGATGCGTGCCGATAAAAAAATTGCCGCCAAGCCTACTTAGCGATAAATATCGCTATTTGTTGGTAATATGCCTCACAGTCTCTTCTTTCTCTGATGTTAGCTGTTGCTATTTTCGCCTTTGCTCCGGCATTGCAGATGTTCAACTTAAAAAGACCTTGTACTTCAATTTCAGAATTATTATTAATTTCCATGGCCCACAAGAAATAAGCAAGTCGGCAGGCTCAATTATCTTAAAAAATCTTACATAGAAGGGCTGAGCATTCTTTCAGAAACTATAAAAAGTTGGTGTTTTTTTTCCTTCTTCTTTTATTTCAGTATCCCCCAGTTTGATGTTCTGATGAGAACCATAAAATAAATTAAGGGGTTCAAAACGCATTGACAAAGATACCACCAGGGAGGTCCTCTTCCGTTAAAAAAAAATAATGTGGCTTTAAAGGGTACCTTAAGGTGTCCTATGTTGGAATGAGTTGGAACGCCTGTTAGTTAAGCCTCCAAATTTACAGAACTGGTTTAGCACAACCTCTGGTGTATTATACAATCTAAAGTGGGACTAAAATATTTGTTCAGGTATCTGTGGCTCATTGTTTTCAAAAAATTGTTGGAACTGGTATATGTTCGTGCACTGTTAATTCCTTTTCTTTCTTGTGTTGTCGTGACACCCTTGTCTTGTATATTGTGTTGTTTAGATATTTTTCCCAATATCTAAGAAATGCATTTTTGAATTTGTTTTCCAACAACTTTTGTGTTAATGCCTCAATGTTCTTGAAAGTCTCCCTGTTAAAGTTTGGCTGAAATAACTTTCTAAAAGTGGAATTTTCAGAATTGAGGCTTAAAATCTGAATTTACCTTAAAGACTGTATTAAATTACAATTCTTTAGATATCAAACTCGACATGCCTACCTGCTCCCATCTGAAAAGTATCACTTAGGAAATGTACTAAGGTAACAGAAAGCTTTCTTATGGGATAGACAGGCCTTGCAGTAGTGAAAACCTAATTTAAGAGTTTTTCACTACCAGGACATACGTCATGCTCTTTAAATAATAAAAAGGCTTGGCAACCTTTCAAGATTAAAGAAAAACATAAAAGAACTTCGGAAATGTGTATTGCTTCTTATAGTATTTGCATGAGGTATATATGTGTTTTGGATTACTATATACAGAGTACTCACTCAACTACAGAATTTAAACGTGTGCACAGGCTCTTTTTCCCTTCTAGCAGGCGTCTGGTCTGAAATATAGGGGGTTCTGGGGCAACCCCGCCCTGTTGGCACCGCCCAAGATTAGATAGAAGGTGATTGAAAGACATCTGGTGGAGGCGCCATTCATCCTACCTACCCACATAAACCCTGGTTCTAGTTTCACATGCTGAAACCTACCCACTCTAAGGGTCATCTTCTTCATCCTATTTTTAGCAATTGTGCAGACCTCCTAGTGGGAATCTCTTCCCCCCTACCATGGAAGGACCACTTCTTGATCCCTGTCTCTTAGGTCACTCCACCCACCCCTCCTCCACTATAGTTACTCGGAGAGAACATAATTGGTCAAAACTCCCCCAGGCTGAATGGGCAGCGACCCTCGAAATCTCCAGACCACTCTGTAACCCCGACCCCATCTTAGCCAATGGAAACTATATTAGATGGATCACACACTCACTAGATTCGGTACTCCTTATAAAATGCACTGAATCCAAGGGCAGCACCAGGACAGCCCCCTGGTACTCCCAGGATCTACGAGAAAGAAAGCGCCAATGTAAAAAACTGGAGAGGAAATGGCGTCTGGACTACTCACCTACAAGAAAAATCGCATATAGAGCTGCGATAAAAACCTATAAAAATGAAATCAGAATCGCGCAAGCGACCTTTTTCAAAAATAAAATTAATGCAGCTGCCTCCAGGCCCAAGGAATTATATCAAATTGCAAAAACCCTCCTCAAACTACCAGAAAAACCTCAAAACCCCCACAATGCCCAATCCCGCTGTAACGATCTGGCAGAGTTTTTCCACAATAAAATACAAACCATTTACTCCTCCTTCTCCCGCACTCAAATCCCCTCTACACACATTAAACCTACTGAGCTAGAGATCTACCCCCCTGCAACTCTAGAAAATCTTTCCCCTCTTTACTCCACTACACTAGAATCCATCATATTTCAGGTGAAATCCGGTTCCCCCAATGATCCAGCACTCCCATGTACCCTGCTGACAGTTTCCTCGCACATTCTCCCCACCATCCTTGATCTGGTCAATGCCTCTCTAGCCACGGGTATCGTCCCACCCTTTTGGAAACAGCCATGGTCAAAACCCTTCTTACAAAATCCAACTTAGATCCAAAAAACCGAGGGAACTATCGACCTATTTCCCTACTGCCCTGGCTTAGCAAAATCGCTGAGAACAACGTCAATAAGACTCTGACGAGTTCCTCGAGATCAACCATCTGCTCGACCCCTCCCAGACAGGGTTCCGACCCATGCACGGGACTGAGACCGCCCTCGTCGCCGTGACAGAGGAGGCAAGGAAGATCATGGACCAAGGAGGCACCACTGCCATTATCCTCGTTGACCTAAGTGCCGCCTTCGACACTGTAAATCACAACATCTTACTGCGCAGACTTATCAATCTAGGAATCTCAACAAAAGCAATCACATGGTTTGAGTCTTTCATGTCTGATCGCTCCTTTCAAGTCTTTGAGGGTGAAATCACTTCCCCCAGCAAACCTGTTGGCTGCGGTGTCCCACAGGGCTCTTCCCTGAGCCCTACGCTCTTCAATGTTTACATAAGCCCCCGAGCTGAGATTGTCAGCCCCTTCGGGTTAAACATCATCTCCTACGCGGTCGACACTCAGCTAGTGTTGGCTCTGAACCAATCTCATGCCAGGCCCAGCAAACTGAGGGATTGCTTAGAAGCGGTGACCTCATAGATGACATCGTCTTGTCTCAAACTGAACGGAGACAAGACCGAGCTGATGGTCCTTGGTAACTCCCCACATCCCTCTATTGACTCCATGTGCCCATCCTGTCTTGGAACTGCCCCCACACCCAAGGACACAATCAAGAGTCTGGGTGTCTGGCTGGATAAGTCTCTGAACTTCAACTATGAAGCAGCTAAACTTTCAGCCACCTGCTTTGGTATACTCAGGCTCATTCGGAAAATCTTCCCTCTCCTACCCTTTAAGGCGAGGCAGATTATGATCCAGGGTCTCATCCTGTCTCGCCTGGACTTTGGGAATGCCCTTTACCTAGGGGCCCCCCAGCCACCCTAAGTAAGCTCCAGGTCACCCAGAACTGTGCTGCGTGAACCCTTCTCCAGATCCACATCACCTCCCTGTCAAAACAGAACTCAAAAATCTTCATTGGCTCCCAGTCAGGAAAATAATCAAATTCAAGGGCCTGTTTATCGCCCACCGTGCCTACTGGAAAATGGGTGCTACCATTAAACATTCTCTGTCTCTGATCACACCATACCACCCAAACAGGCAGCACAGATCTGCTTCCTCCTTCCTCGTCACAGAACCCAAGATCAGGAGAGCCAGATGAGGCGGCCGTTCGTTCTCCTACAACTCAGCGAGGCTCTGGAACTCCCTCCCCCTCCACCTGCGATCAGAGCCCAATCTACTGTCCTTTCGCAAAAAGCTAAAAACCCTGTTGTTCAATAAATCAGACTAGGTCCCTACCGTTGATTTACACACGCTTGTCCGCAGCGCAAACCGATAAAAACCCTGTTTTTCAATAAATCAGACTAGGTATCTACCGTTCACTTACACACGTTTGTCCGTAGCGCTAGGACGCCTCAGGTTAGCTACCGCGCTATATAAAAGTTCATTCATTTCATTTTTAAATAAACTGCACCCTATGGGTGATTTAAAAGTATTAAAAAAGAAGGTTTGGGCCTGGCAAAAGGTTTATTTTGCCAGGCCGACATTGCAGTTTAAAACTGCACACACAGACTGCAACGGAAGACCTAAGAGATGTTTAGAGGGCTAGTTAAGTGGGTGGCACAAGGAGTGCTGCTCCCCCACGATTAGCATTTAATTTAAAGGCCCTGGGTACATGAGAGTCGACGTTACTTGGGACTTACAGGTAAATTAAGTGTGCCGATTGGGTGTAAGCCAACTTTGCTATGTTGAAAGGAGGAAGCACAAGCACTTCATCACTAGTCAGCAGTGGCAAAGTGCACAGAGTCCTACGGCCAACAAAACTGAAATCAGTAAAATTGGGAGGCGCAAGGCAAAACGTTTGAGAGAAGACCACCTTAAGGCTGCTGGGTCTAACATCTGGTAAAAAATAAAAACTCAGATGGCTTAACACATTTTTGGAGGGTGCATTTTGATGTATGATTTGTACTCTATGTTGGTATCCAGATCACAGTTAAAAATACATAAGTGAGTGTAAACGTTACCAATTTTCTTTCCTTCTCTGGTTTTTGTCAATAGGTTTGGAAAAGTTAATTCTGAAGATGTCCTTCTGATTGAAGATTTAAGTTACTCTCAGGAAGATGAGATGACCTCCTTTGGCAAAAAACCTTCTCAATCCTTCATTTTTGTGTGTAACAAAGGTCACCTCAAACAGCTTCCATAGTTTCTCCAGTGCCGCATTATGAACACTGTTTGGCCTTGTGCAAGCTCTTCCCCACCCATCACCCTTACCCATTTCTCCTTTGGTTTGCCCATTTGGCTTGCTAGTTAATACTTTGAGAAGCCAATTCCTAACTCTGCGCGGACATGGGGGTAGCCATCCTTGGGAGGTTGCCTCTTTGGCACAAAAAACATTCAGCATTTCAGTGATATCACCAGAAGAGTGCAGTTATTCCACTGTGGGCACAGAGTATCCTTTGGTAAAAGAACTTTAATCTGCTTTTGATATTGTAGTCTTCTTCCGGATGAAAGAAAAGGACAACATAACTTCTGTTGGCAATATAGTAGAGAGTTTATGTAAAAAGCAAGCATGCTTGCATAAGGTCAGTCAGCTCCCTGTTACTGGAATCTGAGCCTTTGACTTACAAAACGACAACAGTTTATTTTATATTCTTGTAACTATGAATGTGTTATTCTATGATTATTAAATGGACATCTGCTAAAGCACAACATCATTATCAAAAGGTTATACTCCTGCAAAAAAAATTGTAACATGTTTACTAGACAGATGCAAATGTTATCATTAGTTAAGCTTCCACACCACCACTACTCTAGCGGTGTCCTTGGCTTGTCTTGCACTTGAAGCTTAGCAATACTCTACTACCTATACATCTGCTGCTTGACAAAGCCTAACCTCCCACCTATTCTGCATCTCTGTGCTGCCTGCCTTATCTCCATATTTTCTCAGCTATGTATTCGTGCAATGCGGGTCTGTGACCTTCCATTTCTACTGTGCCTATTTATATTCCTCTCTTCTACTAAAGCTTGTATCTACTTCCCTCCCCCTGGGTCCTGCCTCCACTTGTGCTCTTTTTTTATTCTGCTACCAAAGACAGCATAGGACTGTATTTCTCCTTTAACTTGGATGTCTGTACACGTCTTTCTGCTGGTGCTTTCTTTGACATGAGTAGGCATTCTTCATTTTCTACATCATTCTTCTTTTTCTACATTCATTAAAACAAGTCCACCCAATCAAGCTAAAGAGGTTAAACTGCAAAAAAGAGTCATGGACTGCACCAGGCATTAGGCATGATGTTATCTACCAGGCAGACAATAAATTCAGTAGTAATGTTTCTCTTTAAACCTATTATAAAGAAGGGTAACTGTGGAGTTGTACGTGGCTCATCCCGTAGCCTCCTCTTTATCAATACATATATATGCCGTCCTCCGCAACTATGAGATGTTTTGCATTAAAATTCTACTCTTATGCCAACTATATTTAGGCACTTAACTGGCTGAATGAAGGCGTGATGGCCACAGTGAACAAATCAAAAGACTCCATGTAAGCAATCAATTTGTGGGTGATCTAGAGAATCCTAACTGCTTTTAAAGTTGATGTTTTGGTTTAAATTACATACCTACGGACATAAGAGTTTTGTCCAGACTCCGAGAGACACAGCTTCTCCACTTTATAAAATGAATAACATAATGCTACTGTCCTTGCTCCTTGAATGATGCTTAATTTCAAAACCTATTTAGTAGATGAGATGTTATAACCCTTATTTACCTTAATTTCCACCCATTTAGGACTGTTTTCATACAATTAGGAGAACTTCAAATCATGGTTAATCTTTACTACCTATTCGTCCTTTTGAGCAGGTTGATATTTCGTAGCCTGTTATGCATACCCCTTTCATTGGGGGAGTCTTATATAATGTTGCTCTCCCTGGACACAGATGAACTAATTTTCCGCACTAGCACTTTCTTGAGACTTTTTAACACGCGTACATAAAATGATGGAAAATCCCTGAAAAATAGTCTTCTAAGAGTTGTATTAGATTTTTATGAACTATGAACACTGTAATTTTGATCTGTTATGTAATTTGATTGTTTTAATGTGGTACTTTTATGAATTTTATGAAATTCAAATAAAGGTCTTTTGAACTTGAACTTGCATACACTAATACATAATCGACTAACTCCCTGCAATCGTTGATAAATGTTGAGAAAGTTTCCATACAAGCTCATTTTTCATGAGACTTAAATTTCAATTTAGACATTTGAACAGTGTAGATGGCACATTTATACCACTTTGCAGAGTGCTGACCTCAGCAGATTATACCTATCATAGCAGTTCTACATTTGTTCAATCTTTACTTTAAATGTGTCCACTCCTTCCCTTCTGATTAACAAACCATTCTGCTCCTCTCAAAAGATCAGACTCAGCTTCATACTTCCATTAAAATTTGGCTACTGGTATCATTAAGCCCACTCTCCCTCCAAGAAACATTTTCCTCAATGAGACATCTGAAACTCAGTTTCCCGGAACACAGTTTCTCACTCAATCCTGTGTAGATAAGTAATGAAACTCACATGTTCAAGTATACTACATCTATAATTCTCATAATGTATCTTGCTTTGTGAAACCTAACTCTCAATGGACTCCTACTAGGTCTTGAATGAATTACGTAATTCTAACTAAAAATAAGGTCAACAAAACATGGCTTGCAGGAGACACGTAGACAATCGTCTACCGAGATATAATCTACAGAATATCATCATTTCCTCCGGATCTTTATTTGCATTGCATTCACAACTTCAAGCTCTATAGTAAAAGTTCACTAGACCTTGCTCGCTGGATTTATTGTTAGAGTGCTCTACTGCAATATTGCAAATGTCCAACATTACCAATAGTGTGACCATTCAAACTAACCCCTCCTGCTCTCTCCTCCATTCACACTAACTACTTCTGCTGTCTCCGGACCTGCAACCTCAGTATTATTAACATTTCTCCTTTTAAAGTATTTACCAACATACATTGTTAGAACAGCTACAAATTAAAAAATATATAAATGCGTACAAATGCCCTTTATTTCAAATTTAACCCACCTGGAAGAATCAATATCACCCTGACGTATGTCTCCAGAGTCTTTGATACAGTAGACCACCAAATCCTTCCAGACAATCTTTTCAATACTGCTTGAATTTCAACCTTGACACCTTAAAGTCTAGGGCCTCATTTATAAAAAGTGACGCATCGCTGTGTGAAAAAAGCGATGCGTCACTTTTCACTGCGCTCTCCCTGTGACACTAACGATGCGTCATATTTACAGTATGACGCATCATGTCGCAAGGAGTTACAGATACGTCAGCATTTCTGACATATCTGTAGGCGCAAAAGTGACGCATTGCTGGAGTGTGTCACAAAAGTGACGCAACTCCAGCAATGTGTACTTTCACTTGGGCAAATCCCATGTTGTTAGTGCCTGCGTCAGTCTTACGCCTGCCATGAGGCAGGCGTAAGATTTTGGCGCGTTAGCGTCCAAGAAATGGCGCAGTGAAATCTTATAGATTTCACTGCATCACTTCTATGATGCTTTCTTGCGTCAAAACGCCCGCCTTGCATACATTATACCTGGGGCAGGTATAATGTGGCGCAGGGGTTTACAAAGTGACGCATCTACCTAGATGCATCACTTTGTAAATATGGTGCAACAAGGCACATTTTTTACTCTGCTGGTGCGTCACAAACAGTGACGCACCAGCGGCGTAAAAGTGACGCAAGGGCTCATAAATGAGCCCCTAAGATCCTATCTGTCAGATCATTTTTAAATTACTATGGTAAACCAAGTGCATTTTATCATCTTTTGCTGTAACCCAAAATACTTTAAAGATCAACCTGATAAACTTTGCTGGTGACTGTCTACTCGAGACTAGGAACAGACATTAGCTAACAGCTCCAAGTTAAATTGTCAGTGTCACTTTCGACATCATTCACTCCACGACTTCCTAGCTGCCCAAGGAAGTGCCATCAGCAATTAGTAAACTCAATCTTCTAAGAAAGGTGCCCTCTTTTCATAGTACCACCCAAAACACATCAATTGTCCTATGTATCATCCTCTCTGTTCTGAACAATAGTAATGATCAGAATTCGTTTTTAACAACTACTATCTACATAGTGTATTGTTCAATGCAAGAGGCACACCACATGTTTTAAAATTCACCCTGATCAATTGACCATTCCCATCAGCATCTAAACGGATGATTCCTATAGTTTAATAAGGATGTCTTTGGTAAATCTTTCTTAAAGAAAGTGTCTTGCAATGAGCGAGCCTTGCACACAACATTCCTGCAGTTTCACTACAATAAACCGGATTTTGATTTGTCTTAAAAAAATAAAGTCAACAAACTAGTTTGGTAGAAATACAAAATTGGGCTTAAGTATTTTAGTCAAGGGGCAGAAATAAATGTTATGTACAACTCTGAAATTGTGTCAGTAAAGAAGTAAACCTGACAGGAATTTTAAATATAAAAAAGTGTTGCTGTAATGTTGCAGTTTACATGTACTCCCAACTCCACCTCAAGCATTGTTTTCTCTCAGCATGCTCCAAATCACATTTCCAAAGTTTTTACTAAAAGTAAAAGTGTAAATACATTGAAATACGCCCTGAAAGATGAGTACATGTTTCAGAAGTTGGACGTATTACCACTCTGTACCGAAGTTAGTATTAGAGTGTATTATTTTGTCACTTGCTACCTTCTCCAGTCCAGTGTGTAGGAAGATTACATAGTGAATGGTAAGATGCCAAGGGTCACCACTCGCAAATGTCAAGCAAACGTATTCTTGTGCACGCTTTGCATCTGCCTTAGAACAGAGTTAAGAGAGACATGCTTAATAGGCCCAAGCATTGGTACCGTGTCTGGACCTACATAAGGTCTTAAGCAGAAGGCCTTGAGAAAGAGTTTGTCTCCACAAGAGAGAAAAACATTTGAAAATGCATGGGACTGTATAATGCATCTCGAATGAGAATGAAGTTTGATGTAAATGTACATCAGGGAATGTAGTGTTTCTTTAATCTTAAACAAATATAATTTGGGAGCCTGTCTGACATCCAGGTAATGAGGAGTGCACGGTAGTTTAGAATGTGTCGTCTCAGAACAAAAAGAACTATCTGGTTGACATGAACGTCTAAGGATTTTCAGCGAGAACAAGGGTTAGAATCCAAAGTAAACGATATACATCCGTGACATGGTACCATCATACAGTTTACCACCCTTAATATCCTCTTGAGTGGGATGGTGTGCATCTTTGCTGCCCAGCTCGGTCCTGATGAGAGTCAGGAGGGCTTTGTCAGTTGTCCTTTTTATGTGTTTCAGACTGCTATTTCATGGTGTTTTTGATTGTGGCAAGATGTCCCTACTTTACTGAGTCATCAACCGTAATGTGAAACTTATTGTTCTATTGTGGAATAACAGGTACGAGCATAGGACACCAATCAACACTTGCTTTGCATATGCAAACAGGTGTGGTCAGGTGGACTGCTACTCACAGAAAATAATACAAACGTACCTTTTGTGACTAGGGACAATTCGTACTTTTGCAAGCAGTGACATACTTTAAAGTATGCTTCAATTCCTCCTTTGTGAATCAGGGGCAGTACTATTAACACACTTGCTATGTGTGTTGGATGATGATCTAATGTGTATCCAGTAACTGGAACAACATTTCTATCTCACTGTTGTAATTGCATTTATATAGCGCTTTCCAACCCTGACGAGGAGTGTGCATTTGGTTATCCAGTGGTGTTAATTTGTATTAGTATACAATAAGAACAACACGGTCACATACACTCTGGCGTTTTTAACACTACACCAGTTAGGTTCCTAATGAATAAAAGCATTATTCAAATTACCATACCAGTTTAGCAAGCAGTCACGTGCTCTTAAATAGAAATCTGGGGGGCACATTTTAATTGCTTATAGACCACGTTTTGTGGCAATCGGGTGTAATTGAATAAACTGGAGTTTCAGGAATGTGGCTAGCTTGTTGAGCAACTGCAGAGATGGCACATGCATTGTTCCCAATTCGAAGAAGAAACTGAACAAAATTCCTTTGCATGGAACAAGCAGTACAAGAATCACATTATTTGGGTCTTGTGGCAATAATATAGATCATTTAAATAAGGATGGTGTGCTCAGATTTCTCAATGAACTCGGGAGCTAATAAATAGGAAGGGGTGGTCCAAGTAGAAATACTTTCTTCTTTAGTCCAGAAGTAAGTCATTTCCTAAGAAGCGTCACATGCTCTAGGGAATGGAGCTGTCTTAGTAGAAACACAGGCAGTCAAAAAACTCTGTCAGACTCTTGTGAAAGGGCCTGGCCCACAAGTTCTAGACCTGTTCTAGAGTCTCACTGCTATGGTTCAGCATAAAAGTGTAAAGGGGAGAAAAGTCAGTAACAAGCAATCAATTAGCCATTAATTCTCTTTGGTACATAATAACCCAGGGACAACTACGTAAGGCTAGTTAGTTCATTACAAAGCCGAATACAACTGGACATAGAGACACCTTAACACGAGGGTATAGAAATACAAAGGAATTAGCATGAAGCTGTTAGTCTTGGCATCTTTGGCGTGGTTTCCCCTGACTTTTTGCCTCTACCTCCTGTATTTGTGATGCTGTGCTGGATATCTTTTTTGCTGCCTTAGATGCTTTGGGCACTTTGCCACTGCTGATCAGTGTCAAGGTGCAAGTGCTCCCTGTGTAAATTGTTGTTACAATTGGTTCTACCTGATTGGCCCATTTGATTTACTGGTAAGTCCCTAGTAAAGTGCACTGAAGTGTGCCAGGCCCTCTAAATCAAATGGTACTAGTGGACCTGCAGCACTGATTGTGCCTCCCACATAAGTATCCCTGAAAAGGTGTCTCACACCTGCCACAGCAGTGTCTGTGCACTGTCGTTAACTGCCATGTCAACTTGGCAAGTTCACCCACTTGCCAGGCCATAACCTTCCCTTTACTTACATGTAAGGCACCCCATGGTAGATCCAAGGTACCCCCTGGGCAGGGTGCAGTGTATGTGAAAGGTAGGACATGTACTGATGTGTGTGCCATGTACTGATAATTAAATACTGCCAATTTCATTTTTCACTATTGAAAGGCTATCTTGCTCCATAGGATGGAATGGGAAATGCTTTGTAACATGTGACAAGTATAACTTACCATTGGGACCATATAGAGAAACACAGTTTAGGCTCTCGGACCTCAGTTTAAATTGTGTGTTTGGGAATGCCACTTTTAGAAAATAGGCATTTTCTTGTTTAACCATTGTGTTTGTCTCTGCCTGCTTGTGTATTGACTGTCTGGTTTTGGAGAGACAGGGACTGTGGATCTGCTTTCACTGTAGACAGCCACTGTGGGGTTGAGGTGTGCCTGGCCCTTCCTGGAGGACTTAGAGCTGAGCTGAATGGGGCATGGCTGAATTGAGAGTAGTGGGAGGAGATTTCCTTGCACCTGAATAGGGCCTGTCTCCCTTGCAAAATGCTGTCTCCACCCCCTGTGTCCATAATGCACCAATGAGGACAGAACTGGTTTGGACTGGGCAACAGAGACACTTTCACAATGAGAATAGATACTTTTGGGGTATAAGTATTAGACCTAAAACCCCAGAGAGTTTGATTAATTCTGGACGCAAGAAGAACCTTTGCCAAGGAGAAGAGCTGAAGAGCTGTGAGGAGGAGTACTGCCCCTTTACTGTGTATTGTGTGGGGTTGACCTGCAGTTGCTGTTTCTTCCAATGAAAGGACAAAGACTGGAACTTAGCTTTGAACCTGCTTGAAGAAGATCTCCAAGGGCCCGTGTGTACTGGCCTCCTGTTCTGAAGTCTCAGGGACACACATACTTCACCCCCAGCTCCCCTGAACTCTGCTGCTTAGAGTACTCACCTGCCACGAGGTGCCTGTTCCAGTTCTGGTCCTCTGGAGGTTGTGCTTGCCGCTGGGAGCTGGAAGGAAACTATAGAACTGAAGAGATCAACCCATCGCTCTTCATGCAGCTGTTTTTCTGATGCAGCACTGCTGAATGAAAGAATCTCCATGCATCGCTGCCTTTCTGCCGAAACCTACGCAGCACCTGTCGCCGCTGCAAGAACTGAGGCATTGAGGGGTCGCGGCTGAAGAAATCAACGCAGTGCCACTGGATGACCCTGCATCGATCGCCGATGAATCCTGGATTTCTACGCATCGTACCTATGGGACAAGTTTTCATACACTTCACCCGCGGGCCAGAACCATCTCTGAATCGACGCAATGCTTCCCCTTACAGACGGGATTCGATTAATCACTTCTCCTGCATGCAGCAGAACTGTTGCTTCGCCTTCCCATGGTCTCAGGACCTAATGCATCTCTTTGTTTTTCGACACTTCCCATCCCTGCGGCTGTTTGGCTTTGTGACTTTTTACGCATCTACAGGCACTTTGTGAGAAATCACGCATCCATAGTTTTCTATGGACCCAGCTGTTTGAAACCTTTGAAAAGTCATATTCCTATTACATGTATGTTAAATTTCTGATATTTTGGTCTTGCTGAGTTTAGATAAAGATACTTTCTTTTTCATAGACTGGTGTGGTGTCCATTTGTGGTGTTATCACTGTATTACTATGTGTTTTGAGTACAAATACTTTACACATTGCCTTTGGGATAAGTCTGTCTGCTCGTGCCAAGCTACCCAGGGGGTGAGCAGGGGTTATCCAAAGTGTGTATCCCCCTTACCCTGAGTAGAAGCAAGAACCCTATGTGAACAAAGGTACCTACTTCTGCCAACGAGAGACCCTCATTTCTAACAGAACCCAAATCGGTGCATCCAATTTAGATGGTGCAGCATGAACAAAACTATTGATTCATGAAACAGAATACAGAAAATCAGGAAGCATGAGTCCAAATTTCCCTGCATCAAGGATTGATGAGTGGAAAGCATTACATCTATACCTACTCTAACACTAAGGTGAAATCCCTACAGAAGCATTTCCAAGAAAACTCGATAAAAGGTGTCAGTGTGGGTAGTCTCCTAAGAGGTCTTTCCACCATCAATGGGTCAAGTAGCATAAAGCCACCATCGCAAGTGTTCGCTCTGAGATGCTACCTCTCTAAAATGCAAGAAATAACTAAGCACCTTTCCTAGTTTCTGCAATCAATAATCCACAGATAGCATTCCCATCATGCAATTCGGTCACGCCATCCACTCTGGGTACGGTCCTGAATGTACTTTTTCACAATGCAGTCTGTGTACCTATCTTGCAACAGATTGTGCTAGATTCCCAGACCTTCTCCTGTGTGAATCGTAATGTCCTTTCTTTATAGACCGAAGTTATACAATTGTAACTTCTTCCCTCCTTGCCTAGCTAGTAAAACAAAGACATTATTCTGTCTAAAAGAGTGCTTCTTTACCTGCAATACAAAACTTTAGAAACAACAGATTCCACAGCAGACATGAAATTCAATGATTAATTCTAAAGCAAGAGCTGTCAGGGACTTTCATTTCAGGCCTATAATTTCAGCTAACATAAGAAGGCACCATGTAAGCTTTTACGATTTCACATACACATTAATGCAATGTCAACTAATTCATTTACGATTTTGGAAAAGGGGGGTGGTGATGGACAGAGTTTCTGAATGATGCAGAATACGCTTACCAAGTCAATAGATCATGGTTTTAATCCATCACCGTTTTTTAGCTCACTGCACCATCCCAGCTCAAAACCTGGCTATATGCAAATTAGTCTGTTCCTGTCCCAGTGCATGATGGGAACAGGGCAAACCAAACTACCAAGCCAATTCTTATACTGGGAAGGAAACAAGCTTCCGGGGACCGGTTTCTGGCATCACAGCCTTCTTCGGCCCGGCTTGCTTGAATCCTGATGGTGCAATGAGCAAGGGACTCACGTCTGAGTATACCCTCCCACACATAGAGTGGATAAAACCGATTTTGGAAAAGGGGGGTGGTGATGGACAGAGTTTCTGAATGATGCAGAATACTCTTACCAAGTCAATAGATCATGGTTTTAATCCATCACCATTTTTTGGCTCACTGCACCATCCCAGCTGAGAACCTGGCTATATGCAAATTAGTCTGTTCCTGTCCCAGTGCATGATGGGAACAGGGCAAACCAAACTACCAAGCCAATTCTTATACTTGGAAGGAAACAAGCTTCCGGGGACCGGTTTCTGGCATCACAGCCTTCTTCGGCCCGGCTTGCTTGAATCCTGATGGTGCAATGAGCAAGGGACTCACGTCTTAGTATACCCTCCCACACATAGTGTGGATAAAACCGATTTTGGAAAAGGGGGTGGTGATGGACAGAGTTTCTGAATGATGCAGAATACTCTTACCAAGGCAATAGATCATGGTTTTAATCCATCACCGTTTTTTAGCTCACTGCACCATCCCAGCTCAGAACCTGGCTATATGCAAATTAGTCTGTTCCTGTCCCAGTGCATGATGGGAACAGGGCAAACCAAACTACCAAGCCAATTCTTATACTGGGAAGGAAACAAGCTTCCGGGGACCGGTTTCTGGCATCACAGCCTTCTTCGGCCCGGCTTGCTTGAATCCTGATGGTGCAATGAGCAAGGGACTCATGTCTGAGTATACCCTCCCACACATAGTGTGGATAAAACCGATTTTGGAAAAGGGGGGTGGTGATGGACAGAGTTTCTGAATGATGCAGAATACTCTTACCAAGTCAATAGATCATGGTTTTAATCCATCACCGTTTTTTAGCTCACTGCACCATCCCAGCTCAGAACCTGGCTATATGCAAATTAGTCTGTTCCTGTCCCAGTGCATGATGGGAACAGGGCAAACCAAACTACCAAGCCAATTCTTATACTGGGAAGGAAACAAGCTTCCGGGGACCGGTTTCTGGCATCACAGCCTTCTTCGACCCGGCTTGCTTGAATCCTGATGGTGCAATGAGCAAGGGACTCACGTCTGAGTATACCCTCCCACACATAGTGTGGATAAAACCGATTTTGGAAAAGGGGGGTGGTGATGGACAGAGTTTCTGAATGATGCAGAATACTCTTACCAAGTCAATAGATCATGGTTTTAATCCATCACCATTTTTTGGCTCACTGCACCATCCCAGCTCAGAACCTGGCTATATGCAAATTAGTCTGTTCCTGTCCCAGTGCATGATGGGAACAGGGCAAACCAAACTACCAAGCCAATTCTTATACTTGGAAGGAAACAAGCTTCCGGGGACCGGTTTCTGGTATCACAGCCTTCTTCGGCCCGGCTTGCTTGAATCCTGATGGTGCAATGAGCAAGGGACTCACGTCTTAGTATACCCTCCCACACATAGTGTGGATAAAACCGATTTTGGAAAAGGGGGTGGTGATGGACAGAGTTTCTGAATGATGCAGAATACTCTTACCAAGGCAATAGATCATGGTTTTAATCCATCACCGTTTTTTAGCTCACTGCACCATCCCAGCTCAGAACCTGGCTATATGCAAATTAGTCTGTTCCTGTCCCAGTGCATGATGGGAACAGGGCAAACCAAACTACCAAGCCAATTCTTATACTGGGAAGGAAACAAGCTTCCGGGGACCGGTTTCTGGCATCACAGCCTTCTTCGGCCCGGCTTGCTTGAATCCTGATGGTGCAATGAGCAAGGGACTCATGTCTGAGTATACCCTCCCACACATAGTGTGGATAAAACCGATTTTGGAAAAGGGGGGTGGTGATGGACAGAGTTTCTGAATGATGCAGAATACTCTTACCAAGTCAATAGATCATGGTTTTAATCCATCACCATTTTTTAGCTCACTGCACCATCCTAGCTCAGAACCTGGCTATATGCAAATTAGTCTGTTCCTGTCCCAGTGCATGATGGGAACAGGGCAAACCAAACTACCAAGCCAATTCTTATACTGGGAAGGAAACAAGCTTCCGGGGACCGGTTTCTGGCATCACAGCCTTCTTCGGCCCGGCTTGCTTGAATCCTGATGGTGCAATGAGCAAGGGACTCACGCCTGAGTATACCCTCCCACACATAGTGTGGATAAAACCAATTTTGGAAAAGGGGGGTGGTGATGGACAGAGTTTCTGAATGATGCAGAATACTCTTACCAAGTCAATAGATCATGGTTTTAATCCATCACCGTTTTTTAGCTCACTGCACCATCCCAGCTTAGAACCTGGCTATATGCAAATTAGTCTGTTCCTGTCCCAGTGCATGATGGGAACAGGGCAAACCAAACTACCAAGCAAATTCTTATACTTGGAAGGAAACAAGCTTCTGGGGACCGGTTTCTGGCATCACAGCCTTCTTCGGCACGGCTTGCTTGAATCCTGACGGTGCAATGAGCAAGGGACTCACGTCTAAGTATACCCTCCCACACATAGTGTGGATAAAACCGATTTTGGAAAAGGGGGGTGGTGATGGACAGAGTTTCTGAATGATGCAGAATACTCCTACCAAGTCAATAGATCATGGTTTTAATCCATCACCGTTTTTTAGCTCACTGCACCATCCCAGCTCAGAACCTGGCTATATGCAAATTAGTCTGTTCCTGTCCCAGTGCATGATGGGAACAGGGCAAACCAAACTACCAAGCCAATTCTTATACTGGGAAGGAAACAAGCTTCGGGGACCGGTTTCTGGCATCACAGCCTTCTTCGGCCCGGCTTGCTTGAATCCTGATGGTGCAATGAGCAAGGGACTCACGTCTGAGTATACCCTCCCACACATAGTGTGGATAAAACCGATTTTGGAAAAGGGGGGTGGTGATGGACAGAGTTTCTGAATGATGCAGAATACTCTTACCAAGTCAATAGATCATGGTTTTAATCCATCACCATTTTTTGGCTCACTGCACCATCCCAGCTCAGAACCTGGCTATATGCAAATTAGTCTGTTCCTGTCCCAGTGCATGATGGGAACAGGGCAAACCAAACTACCAAGCCAATTCTTATACTTGGAAGGAAACAAGCTTCCGGGGACCGGTTTCTGGCATCACAGCCTTCTTCGGCCCGGCTTGCTTGAATCCTGATGGTGCAATGAGCAAGGGACTCACGTCTTAGTATACCCTCCCACACATAGTGTGGATAAAACCGATTTTGGAAAAGGGGGTGGTGATGGACAGAGTTTCTGAATGATGCAGAATACTCTTACCAAGGCAATAGATCATGGTTTTAATCCATCACCGTTTTTTAGCTCACTGCACCATCCCAGCTCAGAACCTGGCTATATGCAAATTAGTCTGTTCCTGTCCCAGTGCATGATGGGAACAGGGCAAACCAAACTACCAAGCCAATTCTTATACTGGGAAGGAAACAAGCTTCCGGGGACCGGTTTCTGGCATCACAGTATTCTTCGGCCCGGCTTGCTTGAATCCTGATGGTGCAATGAGCAAGGGACTCATGTCTGAGTATACCCTCCCACACATAGTGTGGATAAAACCGATTTTGGAAAAGGGGGGTGGTGATGGACAGAGTTTCTGAATGATGCAGAATACTCTTACCAAGTCAATAGATCATGGTTTTAATCCATCACCGTTTTTTAGCTCACTGCACCATCCTAGCTCAGAACCTGGCTATATGCAAATTAGTCTGTTCCTGTCCCAGTGCATGATGGGAACAGGGCAAACCAAACTACCAAGCCAATTCTTATACTGGGAAGGAAACAAGCTTCCGGGGACCGGTTTCTGGCATCACAGCCTTCTTCGGCCCGGCTTGCTTGAATCCTGATGGTGCAATGAGCAAGGGACTCACGTCTGAGTATACCCTCCCACACATAGTGTGGATAAAACCAATTTTGGAAAAGGGGGGTGGTGATGGACAGAGTTTCTGAATGATGCAGAATACTCTTACCAAGTCAATAGATCATGGTTTTAATCCATCACCGTTTTTTAGCTCACTGCACCATCCCAGCTTAGAACCTGGCTATATGCAAATTAGTCTGTTCCTGTCCCAGTGCATGATGGGAACAGGGCAAACCAAACTACCAAGCAAATTCTTATACTTGGAAGGAAACAAGCTTCTGGGGACCGGTTTCTGGCATCACAGCCTTCTTCGGCACGGCTTGCTTGAATCCTGACGGTGCAATGAGCAAGGGACTCACGTCTAAGTATACCCTCCCACACATAGTGTGGATAAAACCGATTTTGGAAAAGGGGGGTGGTGATGGACAGAGTTTCTGAATGATGCAGAATACTCCTACCAAG
Organism: Lissotriton helveticus; assembly: GCF_964261635.1. Taxonomy (NCBI): domain Eukaryota; kingdom Metazoa; phylum Chordata; class Amphibia; order Caudata; family Salamandridae; genus Lissotriton; species Lissotriton helveticus. The sequence goes on along the minus strand of NC_136063.1, from coordinate 1,296,840,654 downwards.
TCAATAGATCATGGTTTTAATCCATCACCGTTTTTTAGCTCACTGCACCATCCCAGCTCAGAACCTGGCTATATGCAAATTAGTCTGTTCCTGTCCCAGTGCATGATGGGAACAGGGCAAACCAAACTACCAAGCCAATTCTTATACTGGGAAGGAAACAAGCTTCGGGGACCGGTTTCTGGCATCACAGCCTTCTTCGGCCCGGCTTGCTTGAATCCTGATGGTGCAATGAGCAAGGGACTCACGTCTGAGTATACCCTCCCACACATAGTGTGGATAAAACCGATTTTGGAAAAGGGGGGTGGTGATGGACAGAGTTTCTGAATGATGCAGAATACTCTTACCAAGTCAATAGATCATGGTTTTAATCCATCACCGTTTTTTAGCTCACTGCACCATCCCAGCTGCCAGAAACCGGTCCCCGGAAGCTTGTTTCCTTCCCAGTATAAGAATTGGCTTGGTAGTTTGGTTTGCCCTGATCCCATCATGCACTGGGACAGGAACAGACTAATTTGCATATAGCCAATTTCTGAGCTGGGATGGTGCAGTGAGCTAAAAAACGGTGATGGATTAAAACCATGATCTCTTGACTTGGTAAGAGTATTCTGAATCATTCAGAAACTCTGTCCATCACCACCCCCCCCTTTTCCAAAATCGGTTTTATCCACACTATGCGTGGGAGGGTATACTCAGACGTGAGTCCCTTGCTCATTGCACCATCAGGATTCAAGCAAGCCGGGCCGAAGAAGGCTGTGATGCCAGAAACCGGTCCCCGGAAGCTTGTTTCCTTCCCAGTATAAGAATTGGCTTGGTAGTTTGGTTTGCCCTGTTCCCATCATGCACTGGGACAGGAACAGACTAATTTGCATATAGCCAATTTCTGAGCTGGGATGGTGCAGTGAGCTAAAAAACGGTGATGGATTAAAACCATGATCTCTTGACTTGGTAAGAGTATTCTGAATCATTCAGAAACTCTGTCCGTCACCACCCCCCCCCCTTTTCCAAAATCAACTAATTCATTTACCTACATTGAAATGTCAAAATTAATAGGCACATTTATTACATGAATGATTGTCAGTTTCCCAGCACGAGCTCTTCATGTTAATGGTTTCATTTTAATTCAGTAGAAGATCTAAGGCCAGATGTAGGTCGCCCAATACCGGTCGGTAACGGCTGAAGTTACCGAATTTTGTCCGTTACCGACCGGTATTTGGCTTTTGAGATGTAGGTGGCATGATTCCTGGATTTGGTATTTTACCGAATCGGTAATTTAAGGAATCGGTAAATTACCGAATTCTTAACATACCGATTCGGTAAATTACCGAATCCGTAATGTAGGGAGCACTCAAGTTAGTGCATTCCTGAGTTAAGGATTCGTTATATCGGTAAATATAAAAAACCTTTGAAAAACCAATTATTTTGCTTTTACAACAGTGCGATGTGGCAGACATACATGCCCTTAGGGCATGTATGTGTGCCACATGTGCACCCATGCACTATTCAGGGGTGCAACAGGGTGTCAATGTGACACCCTGCCACCCTTGAAAATGTTCCCCCTATTACCGATTCGGTATTTACCGAATCGGTAATACTGAATGGCTTCCCATTCATTCCTATGGGCCTCCAGGCCCATAGGAATGAATGGGAATTACCGAATCGGTAAATACTGATTCTTAATTACCGAATCCTACCGATTCGGTAAAATGTACAGAATAATTATCCACATCCCATTTACCTATTCTTAAATACCGAATCAGTAAAATTCGGTATTTAAGAATAGGTAAATTGAGATTACCTACATATGGCCCCTAATGCGGGTGAGCTCTACACAAAATTAGGTAGCACACCTAGGATTGAAAATTGATTTCCACTCCATCACTTGGGATGGCCTACCTCTAGACACAAGTTAGTTGGAAGGGTTGGAGAACTGCATATCGAGGGCCCTGTGTTGAACACTGAGTGAAAAGGTTTTACCGAATCACCCACTTGGCCAGAACAGGAAGGAGGGCCACAATCTTTCGTATCCTTCAGTTGTGTTTTTGTCTCTTGATACCACTGCAGGAAGAGGTGCAAATAAAAATCTTACTATATGAACCTTCAAAGGAGAACCACTGGAGTGCAAAATGCCACGGGTCATAGGTCTCAATGTGGCACATTGAGCCTAAAAGTGGAGTAGGGTATAAAGTAGAGCCTACATCCCTTTTGGGTCATGCAATATCCATGAAGACTCTAATGAACTGTAGCTAAGGAATGGTTAGAGGCAAGGACATTTCATATAGAACACTAGCTGTGCAAAAGAAGAGCTCAAAGATGTGGTTTGTAAAAACAGAGTTAAAGAGGATCTCCTGCACAGATGTGGTGTTCTCCTTCCTAAACACCTCACAATATCTGGAATAGGGCATTCAGATGCTGTTATGATTAGCAGCTTTCTCCCAATTGCACTGGTCCTTAAATCGCACACCACTTAACCTTGCATTTACATGTATTAGTTCTTAGAACTAAGTCATGAAGTTGAAGTAAAACAGCTAGCTTGCTAGCAATATACAAAACATCAACAATTGAAGAAATTAAACAGGAAGCATGTTGAGCCAACATGTCTGTTTCACTTATGGGTGCAGATCTGTGCAACCTTCACTCCTCCAAAACCCACCTTTAGAAATGGGCACCAGAAACCCATACATGCCATTAAAACCTAGTTGTGTACATTGTAGTTTGCTGTGATTTTGGACTGGTGCCAAAAAATCATTCCGTGAGCTATTACGTGCAAGGTTGGTCCTTAGTTTCTCAGCGTATGATAACTTCCTTGTGGGTAAACTCTGGATGAAAATACAGTGTAAGAATTCATGCTCATCCCTTTTCTCCCCTTATCTACAAATCAACTATTAGACTCCAAGGCAAACAATTAAAAAGGAATTTTCAGGATGATCAGAACTTCATTTTAGTCTTTGCCATACTAGCAAGATAAGGAGACAGCAAATTACCAGGCTTTTCAGAACTATCACATCCACTGATTAATAAACAAACAGCATTCACATGAATAATGCAAAAAAGGAACCCAAAGCAAGTATGTGACAGCATATCTTGCTTTTGCCAATATTGATTTATAGCAGAGACAGAGCCGGCTTTAGCGGAGTGCGACCCGTGCAACTGCAGCGGGCAATGACTTGCGGAGGGGGGCGTGTTTTCAAGTTTATTATGGTTTTAAAAGCACCTGCTGCCACGTACCTTGACGCCAACAATTTTCAGGCAACAATATACATGTCAAGAAAACTCTGGTGATTAATGGACCTGCTGCAAAGAGATCGAAGTTTTGTCTAGTGGAAGTTGTGACTCATCATAAAGTCGTACAGAGGGTTACAATGCCTGCCCCAAAGCACGTGGACTAAGGAGTTCAAAAAGTGAATATAAAGTAAATAATTCAGTGTGTTACTACTTTTATCAGAGATCCTTTTGTTACTTGCAGTTTATAAGTTTAAATCCTAATATAGAATAGTGCACTATTAACTGTCACCAAAGAGCTGCATGCAAACTGCAAGGTATAGGATTGAGCATTGTGATTTTTCCCTCAGTCTATCATTGTCCTAATGTTGCAAAAAGGGCTCTTTGGGTAGAAATCAACTCTGATTAGTAAAGACACCCCCCAACCATGGTATTACATTTTAAATTCTGAGTTTGTGCTTCTCTAGACTGAGCACTCCTAAACTATACTATCTACCAGTATGGATGGCATATGAATCCTAGACCTCATAGACCTCTGTCTTATACAACACTTCCTTTACTCTGATTTACACACTTATGATTCAATATCGCTTGTGTAATGTGTGTGTGTGTGTGATGTAAAAGTGCTCTAACACCCTAGACTGCTATGCATGGTGCTACAAAACAACTGATATTCATGTGAGAGAGAAGGGTTATGGTGGTTTGAGGAACACTGGTAAAGGGTGGTTGTGAGGGTAAACATCACTTACAACGAAACTTTTACAACGCACTACCATTACAACGCGGTCATTACAACGCAAGCTATTACAACGCATTGCGCTGGGGGGCGCTCTAGGATAGGGAATAAGTTTAATTTACTATCCAACACCTTCCCTAGTGTCCACGGGGACTGGAGTTGGAATAGTAAATTAAACTATTCACTATCCAGCACCCAAAAGCGCTATGCGTTGTAATGGTATGCGATGTAAAAACTGCGTTGTAAAGGCAGGCGTTGTAATAGCCTGCGTTGTAACGTCATACATCCGGTTGTGAGGCAATCTGTGGAGAGGAGGTCTTTGTGGGCATCAAACAAACATTCTGGCTCCTAGAGTCACCAGCACCAAACCCGGCCCTGATCAGAGAGGATGGGAGGATTACACAAAAAGGAAGGTTTTCAGTGAAAAGGAGCTGAGTTGTACATCTTTAATTTCCAGTGGGAGGGCATCCTCTAGACGGGAGATTGAAATAAAAGTATTGTGTTGCATTTGCATTTGGACTTAAAAAAAAATACAGCTACACTGTGAACTGTCTGTCTGTTAACCTCACCTTGCCTAGGATCAAGCTCTGCTGGTGTACATTTTACAAAAAAAATATCATAAGTGCTTGATATAGCACCCACCTGGACTCAGGGAGCAGCTAAGCACTATCTAAACAAACACTGGCAAAGCCAATAGGCCTGGCAAATCATTCCAGCTTACAACTGATTATGGAAGCCAGGATGATGGCCTTGCCAATATTTGGAAAAAGGACCACTAGGATGCAGCTTGAAGGGGCCCACAGGGCATTGTCAATTAGTGAGAGAAAGCCCAGCAGGCGGGATAAAAATAACTATTAACGAAAAAAGTAACTTCACTTTAGCATTGGGTGGGCAAACCCACAAAGGGCCCCAATATTTCTGAGTTGCAATTTCTGTTTACAGCAGCAGAACCACCATGGTGCCAGGCACTGTAGAAATCCCTAGTCCTAACATCAGTAACCCACTTGACTGATGTACAGGAACCAGGAGAGCTGTCTGAGCGAGAAACTAATTAACAACAAGGGGTGGTGATGGACAGAGTCTCTGAATTAAGCAGAAAACTCTCACCCAGTCAAGAGATCAGGGCTAGATCAAACACCGTTTTTTAGCTCACTGCATCATCCCAGTTTCAGAACCTGGCTGTATGCAAATTAGTCTGTTCCTGTCCCAGTGCATGATGGGAACAGGGCAAACCAAACTACAAAGCCAATTCTTACACTGGAAAGGAAACAAGCTACCGGGGACCGGTTTCTGGCATTTCAGCCTCTTCGGCCCGGCTTGCTTGAATCCTGATGGTGCAGTGAGCAAGGGACTCATGTCTGAGCATACCCTTCCACGCTTAGGGTGGACAAAATAATTAACAACAAGGGGTGGTGATGGACAGAGTCTCTGAATTAAGCAGAAAACTCTCACCCAGTCAAGAGATCAGGGCTAGATCCAACACCGTTTTTTAGCTCACTGCATCATCCCAGTTTCAGAACCTGGCTGTATGCAAATTAGTCTGTTCCTGTCCCAGTGCATGATGGGAACAGGGCAAACCAAACTACAAAGCCAATTCTTACACTGGAAAGGAAACAAGCTACCGGGGACCGGTTTCTGGCATTTCAGCCTCTTCGGCCCGGCTTGCTTGAATCCTGATGGTGCAGTGAGCAAGGGACTCATGTCTGAGCATACCCTTCCACGCTTAGGGTGGACAAAATAATTAACAACAAGGGGTGGTGATGGACAGAGTCTCTGAATTAAGCAGAAAACTCTCACCCAGTCAAGAGATCAGGGCTAGATCCAACACCGTTTTTTAGCTCACTGCATCATCCCAGTTTCAGAACCTGGCTGTATGCAAATTAGTCTGTTCCTGTCCCAGTGCATGATGGGAACAGGGCAAACCAAACTACAAAGCCAATTCTTACACTGGAAAGGAAACAAGCTACCGGGGAAACGGTGTTGGATCTAGCCCTGATCTCTTGACTGGGTGAGAGTACTCTGCTTAATTCAGAGACTCTGTCCATCACCACCCCTTGTTGTAAATTATTTTGTCCACCCTAAGCGTGGAAGGGTATACTCAGATGTGAGTCCCTTGCTCATTGCACCATCAGGATTCAAGCAAGCCGGGCCGAAGACACCTGAAATGGCAGAAACCGGTCCCCGGAAGCTTGTTTCCTTCCCAGTGTAAGAATTGGCTTTTGTAGTCTGGTCTGCCCTGTTCCCATGATGCACTGGGCCAGGGACAGACTAATTTGCATACAGCCAGGTTCTGAAACTGGGATGGTGCAATGAGCTAAAAAACGGTGTTGGATCTAGCCCTGATCTCTTGACTGGGTGAGAGTACTCTGCTTAATTCAGAGACTCTGTCCATCACCACCCCTTGTTGTAAATTATTTTGTCCACCCTAAGCGTGGAAGGGTATACTCAGATGTGAGTCCCTTGCTCATTGCACCATCAGGATTCAAGCAAGCCGGGCCGAAGACACCTGAAATGGCAGAAACCGGTCCCCGGAAGCTTGTTTCCTTCCCAGTGTAAGAATTGGCTTTTGTAGTCTGGTCTGCCCTGTTCCCATGATGCACTGGGCCAGGGACAGACTAATTTGCATACAGCCAGGTTCTGAAACTGGGATGGTGCAATGAGCTAAAAAACGGTGTTGGATCTAGCCCTGATCTCTTGACTGGGTGAGAGTACTCTGCTTAATTCAGAGACTCTGTCCATCACCACCCCTTGTTGAGCGAGAAACTAGGCAGGACGACACACTGTGTGGAAGACATTGGCCGTACGCAGCTGAGGCTAAATTAGAAAGATGCTATTTTGGAAATGAGAAAACATGCTGCACACATCTACTGTACAATGAATTCATGTCTTGTGGGTCCCTCTCTTTAAAGTACAAGAGTAGGCACCAGTTGTCCCAATGCTGGCATTCAACACCATAAACAAACAGCACGATCAATAAAATCACAGCCAATACCGTTCACGACGACGCTCACAGCGATGGCATCGGCCTGGTGGCGGGGTGAGAGGCGCCGCCCTGGCAGACATATTGGGCATTCCGGAAGAGGACCACGCCCAGAGTTAAGTGCCCTTTATTCACACCTCTACTCAGGCCTGACATACACCGGGCCAGCCCACTCCGCTCACGCTTATGGGGGGGATGTAATAATCTACATTTTCCGAGAACTTCCCCACTGGCTGCAGTGGCATGGTTGCGTCCACTGTCTACTGTCCACTACACCCCAAAAACCAGCAGTGTGTGTCGAGATGGATATGTGTGTGGTCTGCATATTGCAGTGTAGAAATCACATCCATGCCTTACTTGGCATTGTGTACATTCTCATTCATGGGTCACTTGCCTCCTTCCCACATGCCTGGTTCCCACCTCTCCCCACAGTCTGCTATTGTGTGGCTGAGGTGCCATGCAGTTGATGGCTTATGTACATGGCTGGCCCAGGTTCCCACAGTAAGTTGTGCTGCTGTCTCTAGTGGGTGGATATGTTGTTTGTGAGTTTGTACCCTGTGCATTCCCAGTGATGTGAGTTGCATGATTGTGGAGTTGAGGTGTGTGGTGTGTTCATTTGGTACTTGCCAACGAGCAGTGCTTTCCATAGGTGCAATACTGGTAGCGCTGGTTGATGTTGGACTATCTGACGATGTAGGGATCATGCACACTGCCTGGGTGGTTGGCGTCGATGTTGGTGGAGATTCCCGGGTTGTCCACTATTTCTTGCACATTGATGGTATAAGTGTGCTGTCTGATGCGGTTATTGTGTGCTTTGTTGCAAAGGGGTACAAGTAGGACATGTGTAGTCAATTGCCCCCTGACACGTGCAGGAAGCCAGCTTATGGCGTAGATGCCTTGCTTGGTCTCCAGCTGTTCTTGTGCAATGTGTAAGAAGTATGGACAGTGGGGTACCAGGCTGATGATGTCATCCGTGACCGTTGTGTGGAACTTGTATTGGGCTGGCTGTGATACTCCTCTGACTCTGGCACAGTTGTTGGTTGGAGGAAACCAGTGGCCGACACGTGCAGCATGGGCAGCAGCATTGTCTGAGGTGGTATGTTGGTTGTCCACTGTGTTGGTACCATCAGACTGTAGGCAATGGTGGTCAGGATGCCGAGGATGGTTGTCCCTTTGAGCCTGTAGTGGGTATTGACATTCTCTGGTGTTGGGTCTGCGAGTTTGGTGCATTTTCTGAGGGTTGCTGTCTTTGGCTGCGCTGCCTCAGTATTGGTCTGAGGGGGGAGGTGGGGTTCCGGGGGGGGGGGGCGGTGGGGGTCCGGGGGTGGGGGTGGTCCTGGGGGTAGTGGTGGTGGGTGTTGTGGCCCTTTTGTGTGTCCGGGCTGCATGATAAGTGGCTCCATGGCATCTGTTGCCCTTCAGGTGTGGTTGTGGGCTGTACTCCCTTTTCTGGTGCAGGCTGTCGTCTGACTTTGCACTAGGTCAGAGGAGGTGTTAATTTGCTGCTGCTAGCGCACCTTATCGCCTGTTTTGGGTTCTCATCATCGTTGATCTGGCTGGTCGTTGAGAATGTTGCTGCTTCTATCGCCGGTAAACTGGTGATATGGGCTGTTAGCACCAGCTTGTTAATGGGGAGGTTAAATTAATGCGACTTTGCCTGCGATAAAGTGCGGCAAACTATGAGATAAGTCCTTGGGAATATGCCCTCAGGTGTGTGGTGGTGGCGGGACTGGTTCACATATATGTGTGTGTGCGTATGGGAGAAAGAAAGAGAGGGAGAGAGACAGGCAGTCTGGTGGGACTCTCAGTGAGAGCTGCTTTTTTTATCTGTTAGGAATTACAATTTTAACAAGCAATCACCAAAGGCAAGGGACTGACACCAAAACTTGGCAGGCATCACATGAAGCAGATGTTTAAATGTGGCTCAACCATTCAAGTCAGTAGCTGAATAGGGTTCACCAAAGCAGCTTTCTGTGCATGTTGTGCTTTGTGCTGACCAGAATTCTGCCTAAAGCTTAGGCGCTCTGCTTGCAGCCCTAAAATATTTTTGTTTTGTACATGCAATTCAGAAGGCAAGTTGTAGATAGGAATGATTGCAGAGTCCTTGAGCCCTAAGTACATTTAATAATGCTTTAAATAAATATTAAACCTTGAGGTAGGAACAATTTGAACCATGGCACCCTGCAATGCAACCATACAAATGCAATTAGGATATGAAAACACCAAATATGACAGAAAAGAGTGAAACCACTCTAAGGCATCCCTGCGAAACTGGCAACCAAGGAAGGCTTTAGGGCAGTATAACCAGGGGAGGGGGGATGTTGAGCTCAGGGGGTGTTCTCGATACAGCAATAACCTTTGATTTGAAAACACCTGCTGCAGAGTTCCTTTTACATCCAGCTTTCAAGCAGCAATAAAAAAACAAGATAACTCTTGTGATTAATGTTTTTGCTTGAGAGAGAGGTTGGAGTTTTGTCTAGTGACAGTTTTGACTCGCCATAAAGTAGCAGAGAGTCTTAATTTGCCTGCTGCAAAGAACACATACAGTGCAGATCACAGACCTGTATTAATGAGTGATTTACTGATTTTTTTTACAGAGATCCTTTTGTTACCATAGTTCATAAGATACTACCCTAATATAGAACAGTGACTGTTACAAACTGTTACAAAGAGCTGCATGCAAATTGCATAAAATAAGTTGGGACGTTATTTTTGTTTTTCCCAGTCTTTCATTATCTACTACTACTGTTCCTCAAAAGGGGTTGGTTGTGCAGATATACTTTAATATTAGTAAAACCAGTTTTTACTAGTGCTTTAAAAAAACAAAATGAAACATATGTGAGAGGGAAACCATGGAGAGTTAAGAGGTACTTTTGTCCATTGGTAGTGAGGGAATCCAAGGAGGAGGTCATGGGGGCTTCAATAATGATTGGCCCACCAGGTGCCTCCTGCGCTAAAGCTGGCACTGCTGACAACAGCTACTAACTGAACAGATTTGGTGGGGGCCTGGTATACGTGTGTGGTGTCTGAGGCCACAGAGAGAATTCACACAATGACATGATAACTGTTAGAAAGAGGTATGCACTCTGTCCAAGCAGTAACCACAATTCCAGTCATGATATGTCAGATGCATCCTGTACATCAACTTGTGCTCACCCTCTGCTAGTTTAGCACAGAGCAGTCAAGCTTAACTTGAGAGGTAATGTGTAAAGCATTTGTGAAACACTTTAAACAGTAGCACAGTAAAAACACGACAGAAAGACTCCACACCCGTTTAGGAAAATAGATTATGATTTTATGAATAAAACAAGAGCAAAACAATAATTCAATAAGTAGAAGTCGATATATGAATTTTGAAAGATTAAATGCAAAAATAGCACTTAGAAGATAATAGCGGTTAACAAGTTAATTAACCACACTGGACTGGGGCAAAGTCAAGAATTCAGACTAGACCGCGATGGAGCATGGGCTAGATACAGAACCTGTGGAGGGCCTGCTGAGCAAAGTACCTTAATCCTGGTTGCAACACATGATGCATTGATATTCCTCATGCAAGGATGACGATGCATTGGTTCCAAAGACGAAGTGTAGGTTCCGAGATGCATTGATTTCGGACCTGATGCACTTGGTTTCTCCGTGCAAATGAAGGGATGCCTTGACCGTCCTTCAGCAAAGGTGGTGATTCTGATGGCAAAGTGCTGGTTCCAATAGCTCGAACTTGACCCAAAGATATTGGATTTCAGAGCGCCTTACATAGCACCAGTTGCTTTAATGAGGACACATTAATTTTTGTTAGGCACAGGGAGATTAACGGCCACATGCATCAATGTTGCCATTTGCGAATCCTTAATTGCGAAAATTAAGGAATCACAATTAAGGATTCGCAAACGGCAATGCATGAATAATTCGCTTTTTTTTTAGCGATTCGGTAATTTTCCTTAATTGCGATTCACAATTTGCGAATCGCAATTAAGGAAAACCCTTCCCATTGATTCCTATGGGCCAAGAGGCCCATAGGAATCAATAGGAAGGCATTTACAATTTGCGATTTTTCCATTTGCGAATCGCAAATTGAAAATGCAATTTCAAGGGTGCGGGGGGGTCCAAAGAGCCCCACCCTGCACCCCTGAAATTAAACTTAAGTTCAATTTACACACACACATGTCCCAAGGACATGTGTGTGTGTAACATGCAACTTTCAAAAATGCATTTTTGTGCATGTTTGAAGGTTTTCGGTAAATTAGCACGAGGTTCAACCTCATGCTAATTTACCCCTTCCAAATTACAAATTCGCAATTTAAAAATGATCATGCATTGCATTTCAGAAATCTGAAATTGCGATTTCTGAAATGCAATCGCAATTTTAGAAATCGCAACATGATTGCCATTCCTAAAATTGCGAATTACATGATGCATTCCACTTTTTATAATTGCATTCGCAAACGGCCGAAAATTGAGATTCGCACCGTTTGCGAATGCAATTATGCCCGTAAGTGATTTGCCCAGAATCACAGGATGTTCAGCGTCATTGCCGAGACTCGAACCCAGTTGCCCAGATTCATGGTTGACAGCCCTAGCGGTTAGGCCAACTCCTCTCCCCATGTTGTTATATATATATATATATATATATATATATATATATATATATATATATATATATATATATATATATATATATATATATATATATATATATATATATATATATATATATATATTATATTATATATAAGTGGTAAGAAGTTACATGTTGAACCTTACAGCTGTAGGCAAATGCATTTGCTTTGTTGTGCTCAAAAGTCATGATAAGGGGATTGCAAAATAGGGTGAATATCTGTTTGTTTCGCACCTATGCACCTTACATAATAGTGAACTTATTTACAAGCCCTTTGCACCACTAGAACATCACTTTTTTGACATTCCAGGGGCACATAGTGCTGAGCCATATCTATGAGGCCATGGCAAGCCACCCTGCATGGCTTTTTATGGACTTGTAGATATGGTGTAGGCCAACGAAGTGCGAGTCACTGCATTTCCTCACATTACATCAGGGAGGTATGCAATGGGTGCTGTGTTGTGTGTTCCCACTCAACTCCATGGTATTTGAAACATTACCAGATTTACAACATAACATAAATCTGGTAATGCATCAAAACCATGCGCCTCCACAGGGATGGCATAACAAGGAGAAATGAATGTCTTCTCCTTTTTTCCCATTTCTATGTGTGCTGAAGAGGAAAATGCACCAATTGATTGTTTTGGTACATGGAGGTGTCCCTGCCTGCACAAAAACAATAATTCCTACAATGCGGACACCCTTGCACCATGGTGTAAGGGTGTCTGCGTTAGCACAAGGCAGCCATTTAAGCGCCACAGCAGTTGGAGAGGACAGGAATGCATCTGATCTCAATGATACAGTGCATTCAAGCCCTTTTCTTTTGACACAGGGCAGAGCAGCAAATGGATGTACAGCTCATCCCTGTGTCAAATTATTGTAAATGAGACCCTATGTGCCTAATAACTCACTAGTCATTCAACTATGAGAAGTTTATCATTATGAGGAGATGCATTGTTATACTACTGCCAGCAGGTACAAGCAGATAACCAACCTACTGAGCAAGCTTATTCACACCAGTCAACGGGACTTTTGCACAAAAAGTATTTCCAAGTGCCACAGCCCAAATTGGGGTTTGTATATTTTGCAACCTCAGTATTCACAAATGACATTTGCAACTGTGTATCTGCAGGCACCCTGGAACATGCACATTTAATTTCAAGTATGCATATTTGTCAGCAACAATCCTGTGTTTGCGGGTTGGCCTGCATCAGTTTAATTGAGTTTCATTAGCATGCCTTAAAAGTGGTTCACTGATACAACAGCGATGTCACAAATATTGATGTAAAAAATATCAATGAAAAAATATAGAGTACACAAATCTCAAATCCCATATCTAAACAGGTAAGTACAAAAATGTTGATTCAAAGATTTCGTAAAAAATATAGCTGTAAAAATATCGATTTAAACATATATATAAAATAATAAAGTAATAAAATAATTTATATTAAATATTAATATTAATGTTAACAAAATAACAAAAATGTAATATACATTTTAACAAAATACAACCAATAAATGTAATTAAAAAAGGTAAACACACAAACATAATAATTTTTACATGTCTATATATATATTTATAATTTAATTTTGTTTTACATTATATAAAAATAAAAACATATATATCAATAATTTAAAATATAAAATAAAAACATTCTATAATAAATTAAAATATTAAATATTAAAAAATATTGAAACTTAAATTTCCCAATACAGTCAGTGCAACAGTAGGGAAAGTGTTAGATAGCAGAAAAGTAACAATTATTATTCCCACTCCAATACCTATAGCAGTAGGGAAAGTGTTGGGTAGCGAAAGGGTAAAATGTACTATTCCAACTCCAATGAGTGCAACAGTAGGGTAAGAGATTGACAGCGGAGTGAGTAAATTTACTAGTCCAACTCCAGTCAGTGCAACAGAAGGGAGAGTGTTGGATAGCGGAGGTGTAAAAATTGCTATTCCCACTCCAGTGAGTACAACAGTATAGAAACTGTTGGATAGTGGAGGAATTAAATTTACTATTCCAACTCCAATTAGTGCAACAGTAGGGAAAGTGTTGAATAGCGAGGGGTGAAAATTACTATTCCCACTCCAGTGAGTGCAACAGTAGGGAAAGTGTTGGATAGCATAGGGGTAAAATTACTGTTCACAGTCCAAGTAGTTAAAAAAAAACAAGGTATATAAATAGTTAAAAATAAATAAATAATATTATAAAAATAAGTAAATAAATACATTTATGAATGTGCTAACATTTTTTAAAGCTGTATGTTTAATATAAAAATAATATTATATTAGTTACATATGACAAATACATACAAATATTATATAAAATAATATCTTAAATAAAATAAATGTTAAATAAATATTTTAAACTAGAACATTTTTAAAAAAAAACATTAATTATTACATAAATGTATTAATTTTATTTCCTACCCTATAACACAACGCAAATAACAAAACACTTCTACATTTTTAAAAAACATATACTTTCGGAATGAACATAATTAATAATCAATGTTATTAATAAACAAAAAATGTACTACCCACACTTTAACCCGGTAATACCCCAACACACATCTAAATTAAACTGTAAAATAATACATTACACAATTAAAACTTATTTTAAAATGTAAAACTTTAACTATTACACAACTAATTATGAAGTAAGTAAAATGTATTTAATACCCAACGTTTACCCCTTTAGAAATAAAAACAACACCCAAAAAAATTAACAAATACCCAAAATTAATATCAAATAATTAACAACTATATATTAATTAATTAAGCACAAATCACTTGCCACCCTTTACCCCGAAAAATCCCAAAACACATACCTAAAATAATTATATAGTTACCATAATTGATTACAAATTATGTAATTAATATTAAATAATAAATGTTAATAAATAGTACACAAATTTACACATTTAACACTAGAACATTGCAATTAACGAAATGTTAATAAATAAACAATAATCATTAATTTAATACAACTAAATTACTGTCCACCCTAGTCCCCTATAAACCCACAGTCTGCTACGGAACTTAAAAATGCAAAATTCAAAAAAAAATTTTTTATTACTACAAAAAAATTAACACATATATTTAAAAATATAAACAGATCTTATACAAAAAAATACATCACTGTTTTACCTGCTACTCAGCCAGTGTGACTGTGTTGGCGGAATGTTGGTGTGTGAGGTGGCTGTGGAATGTTGGTGAGTGAGAGAGTCAGTTGGAGGATGGGCCAAGCAGCTGGAATGCTGCTCCTGGTGGGGCTCTTGTTAACATCTTACTCAATAAACCTACTTAATTATTCTACCTGGAACTGGACCTGCTTTCTTCTACAACATATTTTGGCAACAATTTCAAAAGGAACCGAGAAGAATCTACGCGTCTGATCTGAGGTATAGAAGCTATGATCCTAACCTACCAGAAAATTGCCTGAATAAACTACGGAAGGAAGAAGCTTAAAGGGAACTAAAAGTACAAAATGAAACAGATAGTCCTGCAGCCCTGAGCCCCTCCAGTGACTTCAAGATCAGTCAGCCTTAACCAGGGTGTGCATGAACTGAATGTGCTATTGACTTGAATGAAGTCGACATGTGGTGAATTGAGCAGGTTATGATGCCTGCTGTCACCTTAAAGACAGCAAAGTACTTTGGGGTCCATTACATAGGGGAGCCAGGGACCGACCGCTGAAGTCGCAATGGTCCCACCATGTCAATTAGGATGCACCCGCCACAATGGCAGGCGCATCCTGGCCTCTTTACATTGCGGGTGGATCTGCTGGCTGCAGACCCACTCGCAGTGTAAATGGACTGCGCACGGCATTCCCGTGCACTACATGGCAGGCACCACGTGGTGCCTGCAACGTAGTGCATGGCAATGAGGGGGGTACCATAGGTACCCCCATGTGCACCCCCCACCCCCCAACACCATAGGGGCCCAAAGACTGCGAGCCTTTTCATGGAGGCAACACCCCAATGGAAAGGCTCATTACCGCACACATCACAATACGGATGGCGGTTTCTCATATACACCGCCACCATATTGTGGAAAAGTAAATTTTGCCATGTTCTGTGTCCCTACGTGTTCCCCATCTTATGTTATGTGTGCATGATTAATATGCATATGTATTCCCCATGTTCGATTAAAGACGCAATTATAGTTGTGTCCATCTCTAGTATGCCAGTTTCCAGTTCTCGTGAAAGCTACGAGTATTAGGCCTATGTAAAGTTACGTTGCCACGTTTCTCAGTGTGCACGTTATTTCATTGAAAAGTCCCCATTTCTAGGCCTCAAAAGGGCCCGGACACCAGATTCAGCTCCTGTCTCCTGAGCCCTCGCTGAGGAGCGATACAGCCCCCACCTTTATTCCTGACCCTTCACTTACTTCCTGCCTCACAGTGCCCGGCTCGGCCTGGCTCTGCCTGCCAGTCTGCCAAGAGTATGTTATGATTCTAGTTATCAGTCCAGCCCTCCTTCTCTGCATTCCTAAGCTACTGAATCGCATCAATAGTTTCCGTCATGGTCTAGCCTTTACGTCTCCATGTAAGAGAAATACTGTATTAATGGTCATTTAATATTCCTCAACACGCACTACATGTAGAATAATGCATGCACCAGTCTTAGAATCTGTTAGCCTTTACCCCGATAACTTTTGGATTCTATCAACATGTTCTCTAAACATCAGATACTAGATAGTGTTTAGGTACATGTCGCTCTGACTCTCCAGACTTCAGTCTCTCCTTCTAGCGCAGAAGTCATAGCCCCCAGCTTCTCCTAGTAACACGTCATTGTCAGTTTGCGCGCACCATTAGGTTAGAGGTCCCGGCTCCTTAGGTAGCCCCCTCCATGTTTCCGCCCCATTTTATGACATATTCTGTTACGTTTACATCACATGTCTATGTACACGCCCTGTTCACGCCTCTTGTTACACCTACTTTCACCCTTATCTTTCGCGACTGCTACGCACCCCACCCACTGCTCCGCCTACCGTATGTACTGTAATGCAATTGTTTAAGTATATATATACTTGTGCCCTGTTATTAAGTGTTGTGCAGCGCTGCCATCCTATTCCCGTGCAGGTTGTCCTGTTCCTGTCCTTTATGCTGTATTAAACCTGCAAACTCCTACTACCTCGAATCTTGACTCTTATTTATTGAGCTATCTGTTATTGTTATATCTAGTCAAAAAGAGAGGTATTATTTATTTATTTACCACATAATGGCGCCCGAATAGGGACTTGCCCTTTCCCCGCGCGCCGGTGAAGCCACGCAAGCCCCCTGATCCTCTGCAGCCGTGACGGAACCATACCGTGCACGTGCAGATATTTCTGCTTCAAGTATCCCTCAGGCCCACGGAGGAGACGGAGGTTGCGGTCCAGCATCCAGACGAGGCGGTGGAGGAACGCGGCGAGTCCCGACCAGAGCCCAAGCCGAGAGTCCAAGGTCCGAGGTATCCGGAGGCCCACCCGTAACAGAAGTCCGAAGTTCCTCCGTCCGGCGTCGAAGCAGTCCAGTCCAGTCCGAGGCCTTCCGTTCTTGCTGCCCGGTGAGTACCGTTGCTGGGGTAGTATCTAGACAGGGTCAATCTAATTGTCTCTGGTCCGTGGGTTTGGGGTACACAGATCCAACACGAAGTGTCCACTTAGGTGGATGCGGGTCCTGACGTGTCTCTTTATGAGACCGGTAAGTTTCGTACTGTTTCAGCAGTGCATCTAGTTTCTGTTCTAGTCCGTTCTGTTCTCGAGAAATTCTGTATTCTGTTTTCAGTATTCCAGGTAGTATTTTGTCAAAACTGTTATTTTAAATGTTATTCATGTATTTCAATGTCGTGGTATGAAAGTGGTGTAATTATCGTGTTCATTGTGTATTGTATTGTGTCTAGACTACAGTTCAGTCATGCCGTTGTTTTCCAAGTTACGTCATTTGAAAACTAGAAAAGGTTTGTTAGAAGAAGCAGTTCCTGTCCCGCCTAGGGACAGTCCAGGTCATTTTATGTATCAAAAACATGGCATAAGTGCCATATTATATCTAGATTTATGGGTGGAGTACACCAAACAGTTAGAGGAAAAGTATAGGTGGCCCGTATCAGGTACGTGGGATGCCGAGTGCATCATGCGAGTAGAAGAAGCATTATGGAAAAAGAAAGCCAGACAGTCACAGAAAGATGCCATCGAGTTATGGCGCAAAGAATCTCATAAAAGAACCGAAAAAGAAATCAGAAAGTCGGAATTAAGTAGGGAATCCTTAGAAAGAGCCCAAGAAAGGGAACTCATCGAAATAGGTGAACGAGTTAAAACCGAACAGTCAGACAGACAGAGGAATGCCCTCATTAAGGGTATGTATCCTCTTCTTGCCGAGGGGTTGCCAAAAGCGACCCCGGAGGCATCCAGTAATTTTCCGCCACCCTTGGTTCCGACCAAGCTACGTCACAAACCGACCGCAGCTGATATTTTTATCTCGTCCTATTTGGACGACAGAGTCCCAGAATATGCAAATCCTGTTCCACCAGCTCCTGTAAATAATGTAAATCCTGCTCCTCCAGTCACCGGGGCACCTGTTGCAGTACCTGCTACGGTACCCCCGGTCCAGCCCGTAGTACAACTTCCCGCCACATCAGTCACTCTGCCAGCACGAAGAGTATCAGTCGACGATTCCAGTATAGGGGCCGCAGGAGGAGGTCCTCCTGGTACCCCGCCGCCAAGTAGGCGTTTAGGAGCAGTCGAGTTACATGAACGTGCGTTACAGCGTACGCCCAAATTTAAGTCCGTTGCAGAAATCAGGCGAGCTCTTACTGAATGCTGTTATGATCCAGTCCCAGGCGAGGATAGCATGGTTATATATTCCATACGTATAAGACAGGTGTCCGAGTATTTGGTCACCCTACCGGACATGAAAGAAGATCTAGACAGAATGTATCGTTTCATTCGTACAGGACAAGATCCAGAAAGTATTGCAGACGTCATGTCTCACAGGAAATCCGAGACCCAGTTTATGCTATTAAAGTTTCTGATCAATTGTTTAATACGGGAACAAGATTCCCCGACTAAAGATCCGACCGAAATGAAAGTTCTGACAAGGTGGAGTGATAATATAGCCGAGGGTAAGCACAAGACACTCAATAGTATAGAGCATATGTACAAGAAAATTCGTAAAGAAATAATAAAGATACACGAACAACGCACAGAAGCTCCAGGAAGCGAGAAAGAAAATGACTCTTTTACTGAAGAGGTAGAGGACGAGAATACTGCCAGAATAGCGTATGTAGGTAAATCTAGATTTCCAGACCGACATTTACGCCTAGAACACAAGAAAGTCTTTCATAATCCAGCACCAGAACAAGGCTCTCTAGAACAAGTGTTTCAAGCTACCGATCACATTCTGAAATCACGAATCGGTTATAGTGAGTTAAGTACCATGCATGAACAAGAACTAGCCCGATCAGCAGTCCGATGGGTTACTGATTCTACCACTTTTCCAGACGAAATAGTGGCACAAATGTTTCTGAAATTGCCCCCAGCCGAGCAGCGACTGGTGGGTATGTATATGATCCAGCATCTCATTACATTGTATGAGGGTCAACATTCTGATCCAGGTCCGTTACATGATGTCCTGAACGAGTTACTCCAGTATAGATGGAAAGGTTTAGGTACCGATTTAATTAGTGTCATTCTAGAACAGCGCCACAAATATAGTACGTTTTTGAACCCGCATTTTGTTCATGTCTCACCTCCAGAAAGTAAACCGTTTTATATAGACAGACAGAATCCGCTACGAGAAGTACACCCAGTTAGGACAACGGATGGTGAAATGCAACGAGTATTTGTTTACACCCCAGTTACCAAGATGGAACTCTTAGAGATGAAGAAATTAATTCCCTGTCACGACAAAGATCCAGCAGGGTTCCACCGAGAATTAAAAGACATGCTCCGTATGGGAGAATACACGTATCCAGATATTATTAAAATGTTAAAAGTCCTGTTGCCCGCAGGGGTATATGAGAAACTCAAGGAAAAAGATTGGGAGGTGGGAGAGAAAAAGATCGATTGGGCAGTTCTAGAAGCTGAAGATAAGATACGAGTACCAGGTACCGGTCTTGGAAAGAAATGTAAAGAATTACCTGAACTATTAATACAAGTTTTGCCTAGATTATTAGCCACTAAAAAGGAAGACTGGGATGCAATCTCAGCCTGTAAACAGAAACAAGACGAAGACACTAGTGATTTTTATTCCAGATTTGAGAAATGTTTTATCATAAACAGTGGTTTGAAGACGAGTAGTGAGTCATACCCTCATCTTTTTGTTACTAAATTAGTCGAGAATTCAAGTCCACAAGTTAAGAATCGAGTTTTGAAAGTCGAAAGTACATGGCAAGCTAGTACCCCGTCCCAGATGTTACAGATGCTCCAGTATCACCAGAATAGAATCAGAGAAGAGCAAGAACACGAGAGAAGACGTATGAAAGACACGAAAATGAAAGTACTAGTTGCACAATCTGTTCCTCAAGACAGTCAGAAGAGGGGTCCGCAACAAGCCAGTCATCCTGCAGCTCCCGTTAAAGGGACATGTAATTATTGTAAACAGCCAGGTCATTTTATAAACGAGTGTGCAGTTCTGAAACACAATATAGCCACTGGTAAAACTAAAGAAAGACCACGTCCGCCGAGACAAGAACAAGTTTCACAGACTTCTCAGCCACAGAATGCACAACAGACAGTTCCAGCGCCGCAGCCTATAGCTGCAACACAGCATGTTACACAGCAGATGTACCAGTATGCACAGACAGAGTATCCAGAGTATCAACAGTATTCATGAAACAGCCTAGAGAGGGAGGTAGGCTTGCCTCTCATCGAGATTCCTGTAGATCAAGAAGGTCCCTATGTTCATAGTCAAGTACTAGGGAAAGACAGAAAGTTTCTGATTGATACAGGGGCAAGTAGGACTACCATAAGTCACGACGAGGTTCCAGGGGCTCCGCTCTCAGGCTCTAGAAATGTTTCCCTTGGATTTTCAGGAAAGCCTATTGTAAACGAGATACCAAAGCCAGTTACTCTAGAAGTAGGTCCATTGTCCTGAACTACTGATCTATTGCTTACGAAATCATGTCCAGAAAATGTGTTAGGCATTAAAACACTGAAAGAATTAGGTGCAGTTATTTGCTGTTCCCCAGAGGGAATACGTTTGTTTTTACGTGACTTCAAGGGTCACTATGTATTACGAGATTTTGATCCGAGATTGTCTAATGTTCCACAGCATCTATGGGCGCAAGGTCCAACTGATGTTGGCTTCATGCAAATCACACCCTATCGTGTGACTCTCAAGCAAGGTATAGTCTTGCCACGAATCAGACAGTACAGATTGCCACCTGAGGCTGTAGCAGCCTTATCCAAAATTATTGACGAGCTCATGGCTCAAGGAGTAGTTGTAGAAACTGACTCCAATGTATGTAATTCTCCGATCATTCCAGTCATGAAACGTACTGATCCAAATGCACCCCCAGTATATCGATTAGTGATTGACCTTCGAGAACTCAATAAATGTATTATTCCCCAGTATCCAGTTGTTCCAGACATCTCATCCCTATTGACAGCCATTGATTCTGAGGCAATATTCTTTACCGTAATCGACCTCAAGAACGCATTTTTCAGTGTTCCAATTCATCCAGATAGTCAGTACCTTTTCGGTTTTTGTTTAAATGGAAGGAGCTATAAATTCACACGAGCTCCTCAAGGATTCACAGAAAGCCCTAGCATTTACAGTCAAGCACTTAAGAGACAACTAGACAACATTCACATGCCAGCTGACACTGCCCTGCTCCAGTATGTCGATGATCTACTGATCACAGCCCGTTCTGAACGTGCTTGCGAGCGAGCATCACTTACAGTCTTGTATTTCCTAGCCGAGATGGGGCACAAGGTGTCCCCTTCAAAGCTTCAATTCTGTGTCCAGCAAGTGATCTACTTAGGCCACTTACTGTCCAAGTGGGGTAGGCAGTTGACACCCGATCGTATCCAGTTAATAGTGAGTCTTCCTCAGCCCAAGACACAGAAGGAGGTACGTGCTTTTATCGGCCTTACTTCTTATTGCAGACAATGGATTCCTCAGTATGCATTTCTAGCCAAGCCACTGATACAGTTAACGACACAGGAGGCAGCCGTATCGACTGTTCTCCCTTGGACATCTGAACATACACTTAGTTTCAATGAGTTAAAGAAAGCTCTATGCCAAGCTCCTGTTCTAGCTACACCGAACTACAGTAAGCCTTTTACACTTTTTGTCACAGAACGTGATGGTACAGCATTATCTGTTCTCACCCAAGATCAAGCAGGACAGTACAAACCCTGTGCTTATTTTTCGAGCACATTAGATCCTGTAGCCCAGGCTCTGCCTGCGTGCCTCAAGTCAGTTGCAGCCACAGCACTAGCTATCAGACAAAGTGATTCCATAGTATTAGGACACTCCTTGACAGTACAAGTTCCACATTCCGTGGAAGTTCTTTTAAACCGAACACAGACTCAGCACTTGACAATTGCACGTTTGACAGGTTATGAACTGACACTGTTCCAGCCACACATAGAAATCAGACGCTGCAACGTTCTAAATCCTGCTACACTGTTACCGTCAGTTATTTCGAATCCTGCCACACATGACTGTGTGGAAGTAGTTAACACTATGACTAAGCCAAGACAAGATCTGACAGATATTCCATTACCAGATCCCGACCTGACACTTTATGTGGATGGTTCATGTATGAGAACGAGTACAGGAGAACTAGTAGCCGCGTATGCAGTGACTACTGACACTGAAGTTATTGAAACACACCGTATTGACACCCTGTCTGCTCAAGCAGCAGAGCTAGTTGCTCTGACACAAGCCTGCATACACGCTAAGAACCTGAAAGTTAATATTTACACAGATTCACGTTACGCATTCGGAGTTGTACACGACTTCGGAGTGCTCTGGCAGGAGAGAGGTTTCATGACTTCTCATGGAACCAAGATTCAGCATGGTCTCCTTATTCAAGCTCTGTTAGATGCCATACATTTACCGACATCTATTGCCATCATGAAGTGCAAAGCACACACGAAAGTTACAGACATTATTTCCCAAGGTAATGATCTAGCAGATCGAACAGCCAAGCTTACAGCTCAGACACCAGACATACCAGTTAACAAGACACCGACATCCACTCTAGAACAGACTACTTGTATGACAGTTAAGGACCCCACTCAAGATGTCATAGATATCCAGTTACATGCTACTCCCGAAGAAATCAAGAAATGGTCCGAACAAGGAGGGGTCCAGACAGATCAGGGATGGTTGACGAAGGGTAGAGCCACATGGTTTCTCCCCGACTCTATGGTTCAAGTCATTATCAATACCGCACATAGTCCAGCACACTTAGGAGAAAAAGCCATGTTAGACAGTATCCAGAACATTTGGTTCAACAAGCATTTACGAGCTGCAGCTAAGCAGAAAGTCCGTACCTGTATGATATGTTGCCAGTTCAATCCAGGTAAAAGTGTCCCGGTGGAACAAGGTGGATTCCAGCCCCCTGACCACCCTTTTGAAGTCCTCCAGATGGATTATATTCAGATGGAGCGATGTCGAGGTTTCAAGTATGTCCTTGTAGTTGTATGCGCTTTGTCCAGGTGGACAGAAGCATATCCAGTCCCAGATTACACAGCCGCGACCACTGCCAAGCAGTTGGTTCGTGAATATTTCCCCCGCTATGGACTCCCTAGGGTCGTATATTCTGATAACGGCCAGCCATTCTCATCTGAACTGATGAAACACGTTTCCCTTTTGTTAGGGTACCAGTGGAAGTTCCATTGTGTACGACATCCAGAAGCAGCCGGTCTCGTAGAGAGACATAATCAAACCTTGAAAATCCGTATTGCTAAAATCTGCCAAGAAAAAGGTGTGGACTGGTTAGTAGCTCTGCCAGTCGTTTTATTTTATATGCGCATGGTCGCACATTCCAGATCAGGTCTGTCCCCGTATGAGGTCGTCTTCGGCCGCCCCCCAAATATGTGGGGTACACCTAGACCCCGAAGTATTACAGATGTTTCCAGTAATATGCTGACAGATTACCTAGCTTCCTTGATGTCTGCCCTACACTCTTGTCGTTCACAGGTTGCCGCTGCATTTCCCGACAATACTGAAGTCAAGCCACACGAGATCCTTCCAGGCTCTTTTGTTCTCGTCAGGAATTTTGATCGTTCAAGTCCGCTGGAGCCTCGTTGGAAGAAGCCAAAGTTGGTCCTCTTAACCACCCGTACTGCCGTCAAGTTGGAAGGCAGGAAGGGGTGGGTCCACCTGTCGCATGTAAAGACATTTCACGGACTCCGACCACGAACTGTTTCCAAGAACTTTTCCAAGGATTGCCAAGATTTTAAAGACTGCCGAGATACTATTCTTAAGGACTGTCCCGCAAATGACATTGATACCAAGCCTCCCCTGTTAGAGGAAACTCCGCAGCAGGAGTATAAGAAGAAATTACGGTCTAGTAAAATAAGTCAGCCAGTTTAATTGTCTAAGTCCTCCCCTAGGTGAAACGGTTAAATAGGTATCTGACATGTATGAAATAGACCCCCATAGTGAGAGAGTTAGTCAAAACTCAATCCGATGTATCGTTTTTCTAAGTTTCATATTATTTCTCAGCCTGATGGTTAGCTGCACGAGTTATGCATTTCATTTATGTTTTCCAATTTCTCATGTAAATAAGTCTTCTAATGCTACAGTAGAGCACACGTTTAGTGATCTGCCTCCTCATGAACTATCTTATCGTCTTGCTATGCGCAACAATTCCTTTATCCGCATGCTACATTATTCACACCAGACCAGCAATGCCACTAATTGTTGGGTGTGTGGTCGACTCCCCCCTTTCCAGACACCGAAGGGAGTTCTGCCACTGTTTCCTTATCCATTTTCACATAACGGTTCATGTGGAGCATGGTCCACGTTAACGTCATCCTCAACTGATATGTCCTTTCTGAACAGTACATGTTTTCCAGACAAGCAAGGTCTTCCCCACAGAACAGGGTTAGATCTAGAAAATGAAGTTTATAATTTGGGTAATTATTCTTCGAATTTCATGGTCCTGAATGTTCAGTCTGATTCTACTCCAGACTTACCTGCTATGTCAGTATTACCAGTCAAAGGTGAATTATGTGTCAGAAATAATGGTTCCGTACATGTAGGACATAGTGATTGTACTACTATTGTCAAGTATAGTGACAGTGGGAAATCTATTTTCAAAGCTTCACGTCATTCTTATTTTGTTTGTGGTCAGACCGCATATGTTCGTCTGCCCCTCGATTGGGAGGGAACCTGTTACATTGCCTTCCTACTGCCACCAGTTTTCCTAGCCCCACCTGACTATCATAGGAACTCCTACCTAGTACATACTAGACACAAGAGAGACCTCCCGATTGTTGATTATACTGAAACTGCTCTAGAACAATATATAGATCTCAATAAAGGTTTCTTTCCCTACTTAGGTACTGTCGTGAATAGTAAATTGATACGTAGATTGACCAGAACCCTTGAAGTAGTAGTGACTGAATCTACTTCTGCTCTAGGTAACCTAACCGAAGAGCAATCTGCTATGAGATTTGTCGTGCTCCAAAATCGTCTCGTTCTTGACGTCATACTGGCCGATAGAGGAGGAGCATGTAGAGTCATCGGATCTAGTTGCTGCATTTTCATTCCTAATAACGCGCCGTCTGTTTATTCAGCTATAACCAGACTGCATAAAATTGCCCATCTGTTACACCAAAATCCAGGCACCTGGACATGGTCCGGTTGGTTCTGGAGTATAATTTCTGCCTGGGGATGGAAAGTATTGTCCTTTCTAGGTATTGCAGTAGCGATCACATTCAGTTGCTGCCTCTGTATACAATGTGGCCCTGCGATTTGCGGCATTTGTGCTACCTCTTGTATTCCTAGTCCCAAGTCCCGTCCTAAATCCCGTTCCAAGACAATTCGAGACGAGCAAATGATACTGTATGAGATGATAGATGGTATCATGAATATTGATGTTTCCTGATGGAAACGTAGTGACAAGGAGGGAATGTGGAAAAGTAAATTTTGCCATGTTCTGTGTCCCTACGTGTTCCCCATCTTATGTTATGTGTGCATGATTAATATGCATATGTATTCCCCATGTTCGATTAAAGACGCAATTATAGTTGTGTCCATCTCTAGTATGCCAGTTTCCAGTTCTCGTGAAAGCTACGAGTATTAGGCCTATGTAAAGTTACGTTGCCACGTTTCTCAGTGTGCACGTTATTTCATTGAAAAGTCCCCGTTTCTAGGCCTCAAAAGGGCCCGGACACCAGATTCAGCTCCTGTCTCCTGAGCCCTCGCTGAGGAGCGATACAGCCCCCACCTTTATTCCTGACCCTTCACTTACTTCCTGCCTCACAGTGCCCGGCTCGGCCTGGCTCTGCCTGCCAGTCTGCCAAGAGTATGTTATGATTCTAGTTATCAGTCCAGCCCTCCTTCTCTGCATTCCTAAGCTACTGAATCGCATCAATAGTTTCCGTCATGGTCTAGCCTTTACGTCTCCATGTAGGAGAAATACTGTATTAATGGTCATTTAATATTCCTCAACACGCACTACATGTAGAATAATGCATGCACCAGTCTTAGAATCTGTTAGCCTTTACCCCGATAACTTTTGGATTCTATCAACATGTTCTCTAAACATCAGATACTAGATAGTGTTTAGGTACATGTCGCTCTGACTTTCCAGACTTCAGTCTCTCCTTCTAGCGCAGAAGTCATAGCCCCCAGCTTCTCCTAGTAACACGTCATTGTCAGTTTGCGCGCACCATTAGGTTAGAGGTCCCGGCTCCTTAGGTAGCCCCCTCCATGTTTCCGCCCCATTTTATGACATATTCTGTTACGTTTACATCACATGTCTATGTACACGCCCTGTTCACGCCTCTTGTTACACCTACTTTCACCCTTATCTTTCGCGACTGCTACGCACCCCACCCACTGCTCCGCCTACCGTATGTACTGTAATGCAATTGTTTAAGTATATATATACTTGTGCCCTGTTATTAAGTGTTGTGCAGCGCTGCCATCCTATTCCCGTGCAGGTTGTCCTGTTCCTGTCCTTTATGCTGTATTAAACCTGCAAACTCCTACTACCTCGAATCTTGACTCTTATTTATTGAGCTATCTGTTATTGTTATATCTAGTCAAAAAGAGAGGTATTATTTATTTATTTACCACAATATTGTGATCTTGTTCTCTTGTTCCGCCTGGTTGACAAGTCAACCAGCGGAAAACTGGCGGATGGTCTTTACGTCTGCCGGGGTCCGTCTGCCATACTAATATGGCGGGGGGGAATGGGTGGTGGGCGGAGGGAAATGTAGGGTGGATCGCCACCACCATGCGGGCAGTGGCGATCTGCCCTACATCGTAACCAGCCCCTTTGTTGGCATTTCTACAAACATTTATTTTTGTCAGTCTGCCAGCTGAGTGTGATGACACTTGGCTGCTGTCGGAAGAAAACCGTCAGCACTTAGTTTTGGACCCTGATGGACATATCATTTTTTTTCCTGGAATTCAGTGATTTTGACGTGTATTCTACAGTAGGTAAGAGTTCCTTCTGCATTTACTCATTCAAAGATCAGAAGCTCTTTGGATTTATGGTGTTGTGCTGTTTCAGTTTAACGTCTATCACCAAGGACTTTAAGAGACAAGCTTAATCACTTCAGACTTTGCTAGTCTGCTGCCACTGTTATGTTTTTTCCTTCCAGTTTTACTACACGGCCAGAATATTACTTACTGTTATACTTTTACTGCGTTGGTGTACATGTATCTATGAGTGAATGTTCCCTGTGCTTTGTCACGTGGTTGTTTTGTCACTGTAGATAACTGTGTGAGGTGTGTGAACCACCCTTTGTTTTTTTGTTGATTATTTCTTCTTTTCTACATTTTCCTGTCACTTTGGCTGACTGTGTAAGGGGGGTGGTTCACCTCTTGCTTGCTTTATAATAGATTTCATTCTCACTTTGGATGACAGTGTTTGGTGTGATTCATCTACTGTTTACATTATTATGGGTCTCCTGTCACTTTGGATGATTTGTAAGTGTGTGCTGCAGAGTGAAGCCACAGTACATGCATTTGTAATGTTTTTCCAACCCGCCTACGGGTCAGGGAAGAGCAGAGAGTAAGCCAGATTTTTTTGAAGTGTGAGTGTTTTTATCACCAGTGACTACTGTTTCTACTGTACTACGTGATTGGGTGTAGAGCTATGTAGTTCTTACATGATTTGTGCTGAGTGGTTTTCCACACTTACCACCCTTATGTGGGTTCGGGTGAAGGGCACTGTAGATGCCATATGATTGGTGTGCAGTATTATTCCACACTTTCCACCCTTGCTACAGGTTTGGGTAAAGGGCAGTTTTATTGGCATATGGTTTGTGTGGGGTGGTTTTCCACACTCACTCACTCAGTTTATTGTTGCTGATGTTTGGATGGTTCACTACCATGCCCTGTGGTTGGTACCCTGTATACTACTTTCATATTTGCCTGGACAGCCAGCATGTTTTTGGTATTAGGGTTTGGTTTGTGGTTTTGTGGTGTGGTAGTGTGTCTGTTTTGTGTGTGGTTAGAAAGGGAGATGGTATATGTGAGTCTATTCTCCTTATCATTCACTGTGTTTTCTTTGCTTGTTTCATTTTAATATTTGTTGTGCATGAAATGTTTTCATATGTTATGTTCAAGCATTCGCATTAGTCCTTTGCTACATTGTTCATGTGCATACAATTGTTCTAATGCTATTCTTTTGCATGCAATAGTTCAATTGTAATTCTTTCGCATGCTTTACTTTTAATGTCGTTCTTCCTAGAGTCCCAATCTGATTTGTGAAAGAAAGGAGATGTGTTATACCTGCTGCTCAGCCTGTGTGACAGTGGTGGAATGTTGGCGTGTGTGGTGGCTGTGGAATGTTGGTGAGTGAGAGAGTCAGTTTGAGGAAGGGCTGAGCAGCAGGAAAGCTGCTCCTGGTGGGGCTCTTGTTAACATTTTACTCAATAAACCTACTTAACTAATCTACCTGGAACTGGACCTGCTTTCTTCTACAACAATCACATACATTTAAAATATATACTAAAATACAAAGCATTATTTCAAATAATGATATTTTTTAACAACTATAGATTTGCAAACGATATTAGACACTTCAATATTTTTTTAAATAAATATTACTTACCTTAAGTTGATATTTTGACCACAATATTCTTGCTGTCGATATTTATCAATCACAATATTTCTAACTCGATAATTGCGCAATTCGATATGTCTATGCACCCACAGCAATGGTGAGAAGAGAGTGTTAACCCAAACAGTCATCTTGCCAGCTGCAACAAATGTATTCATATCGTTCCCAAGGGGTAAAAACATATTCAGCATGCATGGAGCAGCAGGCATGTCCTGCATGATGGTGGTTTCCCTTTAAGATGTGAGGGCGCGGAGAAATCAGTAGCACACTACAGAACAAACTGAGATGTGGTACTCATCTTGGCACTTCCCAAATGAAGAAAGAAGGCCCAAATTCTCAATTTAACCCCAATGGCACAGAGGTCTACTGATACCAGCATGCCACTTCCCATGTGTTCGCTCAATAATAACGCATCATCATAGAAGCATGTGACTGCTGCTAATTCTATGCTTGGCAGACAGCGCAGCCATGCGCCCTTCACCTGGTCACTTACCAATGCAGGATGGGTGCACTGCGAGTCATTTTAGTTGAAAGCCAACACAAGGAGATGTTGACTGAGCATTGAAACTTTTCAGCCACATACCCCCAGTCACAGAATCTGTGTTGAATCCATGATTGTTCTTTAGATAGCTTCACCACCCCAGTTCAGACCCAGCTATATGCAAATCAATCTTGACCTTGTTCCTCATGGGAACAGTTGAGCCCAAACTGCCAATTCATTTTAGTACACTTGTGAAGCTCATATTTGCTCTGCACATTCAATATCAGTGTATTACCTAAAGTGTGCCCACTGGAACACCTCACGACCACACAGTTTTATCTGCAAAACTTTCTTCTTTTGAGTTAATCTACTCTTCTGTTTTGCTCTTTGACCTTAAATGTTGCTGAGTTAGGTTTTCTCAGACACACCTTGATGCAAAGTAATGGTTACAGACAGTACTCTGAACAGAGGTGCAGAAAGAGGCAAGAGGGGTGCAAAAAGAAGCAATAGGCATTCAGAAAGATGAAGAGAGTTGCAGAAAGAGAAAAAATGCAGAAAGAAGGAACAGAGGTACAGAAAGAGGCAAGAGGGATGCAGAAAGAGGCACGTGGGTGCAGAAAGAAGCAAGAGATGTGTAGAAAGAAACAAAAGAAGTGCAGAAAGAAGGAACAGAGGTACAGAAGGAGGCAAGAGAGGTACAGGAAGAGGGGTGTGAAAGAGACATGAGGGGTACAGAAAGAAGCAAGAGGCATGTAGAAAGAAGCAAGAGAGTTGTAGAAAAAAACAAAAGAAGTATAGAAATAAGGAACGGAGGTGCAGAAGGAGGCAAGGGGGGTGCAAAAAAAGGAAAGAGGGGTGTGAAAGAGACACAAGGGTTAAAGAAAGAAGCAAGAGGCATGCAGAAAGAAGCAGGAGAGTTGCAGAAAGAAACAAAAGAAGCGCAGAAAGAAGGAAAAGAGATGCAGAAAGAGACCAGAGGGGTGCAGAAAGAGGCACATGGGGTACAGAAAGAATAAAGAGATGTGCAGAAAGATACAAAATAGGTGCAAAAAGAAGGAACATGAATTCAGAAAGGGGCAAGAGGGGTGCAGTAAGAGGGAAGAAGGATACAGAAAGAGGTACAAATGTTGCGGAAAGAAGGGGCAGGGGTACAGAAAGAAGCAAGAGAAGTGCAGAAAGAAGCAACAGAGATACAGAAAGAGGGATGAGGGGTGTAGAAAGAGGGAAGAGGGGTGCAGAAAGAAGCACAAGTGGTGCAGAAATAAGGAACGGAGGTGCAGAAGGAGGCAAGAGGGGTGCTAAAAGAGGGAAGAGGGGTGTGAAAGAGACACAAGGCTTACAGAAAGAAGCAAGAGGCATGCAGAAAGAAGCAGGAGAGTTGCAGAAAGAAACAAAAGAGCGCAGAAAGAAGGAACAAAGGTGCATACAGAGACAAGAGGGGTGCAGAAAGAGACACATGGGGTGGAAAAAGAATCAAGAATGTGCACAAAGATTTGAAATAAGTGCAGAAAGAGGGAACAGGAATGCAGAAAGAGTAAAGAGGGGTGCAATAAGAGGGAAGAAGGATGCAGAAATAGGCACAAATGTTGCAGAAAGAAGGGACAGGGGTAAATAAAGAAGCAATAGAAGTGCAGAAAGAAGCAACAGAGGTACAGAAAGAGGGATGAGGGGTGTACAAAGAGGGAAGATGGGTGCAGATAGATGCACAAGTGGTGCAGAAAAAAGCAAGAGAGGTGCAGAAAGAAACAAAAGAAGTGCAGAAAGAAGAAACAGAGGTGCAGAAAGAGGCAAGAGGGGTACAGAAAGAAGCAAAAGGGGTGCAGAAACATGCGAGAGGTATAGAAATAAATAAAAGAAGTACAGAAAGAAGGAACAGAGGTGCAGAAAGAGGCAAGAGGGGCGCAGAAAGAAGCAAGTGGCCTGCAGAAAGAAGGAAAACAGTTTCAGAAAGAAACAAAAAAGTGCAGAAAAAAGGACCAGAGTTACAGAAAGAGGAAAGAGGGATGCAGAAAGAGGCATGTGGGGTGCAGAAGGAAGCAAGAGATGCACAGAAAGAAACAAAAGAGGTGCAGAAAGAAGGAACAGAGGTGCAGAAAGAGGGAATAGGGGTCTGAAAGAGACATGAGGGGTAGAGAAAGAAGCAAGATGCATGCAGAAAGAAGCAAGAGAGTTGCAGAAAAAAACAAAAGAAGTATAGAAATAAGAAACGGAGGTGCAGAAGGAGGCAAGGGGGGTGCAAAAAAAGGAAAGAGGGGTGTGAAAGAGACACAAGGGTTAAAGAAAGACGCAGGAGAGTTGCAGAAAGAAACAAAAGAAGTGCAGAAAGAAGCAAAAGAGGTGCAGAAAGAGAACAAAGGGGTGCAGAAAGAGGCACATGGGGTTCAGAAAGAATCAAGAGATGTGCAGAAAGATACAAAATAAGTGCAGAAAGAAGGAACATGAATTCAGAAAGGGGCAAGAGGGGTGCAGTAAGAGGGAAGAAGAATGCAGAAAGAGGCACAAATGTTGCGGAAAGGCGGGGCAGGGGTACAGAAAGAAGCAAGAGAAGTGCATAAAGAAGCAACAGAGATACAGAAAGAGGGATGAGGGGTGTAGAAAGAGGGAAGACGGGTGCAGAAAGAAGCACAAGTGGTGCAGAAATAAGGAACAGAGATGCAGAAGGAGGCAAGAGGGGTGCAAAAAGAGGGAAGAGGGGTGTGAAAGAGACACAAGGCTTATAGAAAGAAGCAAGAGGCATGCATAAAGAAGCAGGAGAGTTGCTGAAAGAAAGAAAAGAGCGCAGAAAGAAGGAACAGAGGTGCATACAGAGGCAAGAGGGGTGCAGAAAGAGGCACATGGGGTGGAGAAAGAATCAAGAGATGTGCAGAAAGATTCAAAATAAGTGCAGAAAGAAGGAACATGAATGCAGAAAGAGGAAAGAGGGGTGCAATAAGAGGGAAGAAGGATGCAGAAAGAGGCACAAATTTTGCAGAAAGAAGGGACAGGGGTAAAGAAAGAAGCAATAGAAGTGCCGAAAGAAGCAACAGAGGTACAGAAAGAGGGATGAGGGGTGTACAAAGAGGGGAGTGGGGTGCAGATAGATGCACAAGTGGTGCAGAAAAAAGCAAGAGAGGTGCAGAAAGAAACAAAAGAAGTGCAGAAAAAAGCAACAGAGGTGCAGAAAGAGGCAAGAGGGGTACAGAAAGAGTCAAAAGGGATGCAGAAACATGCGAGAGGTATAGAAATAAATAAAAGAAGTACAGAAAGAAGGAACAGAGTTGCAGAAAGAGGCAAGAGGGGCGCAGAAAGAAGCAAGTGGCCTGCAGAAAGAAGGAAAACAGTTTCAGAAAGAAACAAAAAAGTGCAGAAAAAAGGAACAGAGGTACAGAAAGAGGAAAGAGGGATGCAGAAAGAGGCATGTGGGGTGCAGAAGGAAGCAAGAGCTGTGCAGAAAGAAACAAAAGAGGTGCAGAAAGAAGGAACAGAGGTGCAGAAAGAGGGAATAGGGGTCTGAAAGAGACATGAGGGGTAGAGAAAGAAGCAAGATGTATGCAGAAAGAAGCAAGGGAGTTGCAGAAAGAAACAAAAGAAGTGCAGAAAGAAGGAACAGAGGTGCAGAAAGAGGCAAGAGGGGTACAGAAAGAATCAAGAGATGTCCAGAATGAAACAAAATAAGCAAAGAAAGAAGGAACAGTAATGCAGTAAGAGGCAAGAGGGGTGCAGGAATAGGGAAGAAGGGCACAGAAAGAGGCACAAAGGTTGCAGAAAGAAGGGACAGAGGTTCAGAAAGAAGCAAGAGAAGTGCAGAAAGAAGCAGCAGAGGTGCAAAAAGAGGGATGGGGTGCAGAAAGAAGGAAGAGGGATGCAGAAAGAAGCACACATGGTGCAGAAAAAAGCAAGAGAGGTGCAGAAAGAAGGAAGAGTATGGCAGACAGAAGCAACAGAGGTGCAGAAAGAAACACAGAAGTGCAAAAAGAAGGAACAGAGGTGCAGAAAGAGGCAACAGTGGTGAAGAAAGAGGAAAGGGGATGCAGAAAGAAACAAAACAGGTGCAGAAAGAGGGAACAGAGGTGCAGAAAGAGGCAAGAGGGATACAGAAAGAGGCAAAAGGGGTGCAGAAAGATGCAAAAGGTGTAGAAAGAAATAAAAGAAGAACAGAAAGGAGGAACAGAGGTGCGGAAAGAGGCAAGCGGGATGCCTGAAGAGAGAAGAGCGATGCAAAAGAGGCACAAGTAGTGCAAAAAGAAGCAACAGGAGTGCAAAAAGAAGGAAGAGACATGCAGAAAGAGGCAAGAGGGGTGCAAAAAGAGAGATGAAGGGTGCAGTAAGAGGCAAGTGGGGTACAGAAAGAAGCAATAGATGTGCAAAAAGAAACAAAAGAAGTGCAGAAAGAGGCAACAGGGGTGGAGAAAGAGGGTGGATGGGTAGAGAAAGAGGCAATGGGGTACAGAAAAAGCAAGAGAGCTGCAGAAAAAGTACAGAAAGAAGGAACAGAGGTACAGAAAGAGTCAAGATTGGTGCAAAAAGAGGGAAGAGAGGTGCAGAAGGAGTCAAAGGGGGTGCAGAAAGAAGTGAGAGGTACAGAAAGAACCAACAGAAGTACAGAAAGAAGGAACAGACGTGCTGAAAGAGGCAAGAGGGTTGCAGGAAGGGGGTGTGAAAGAGACACAATGGGTGCATAAAGAAGCAATAGAGGTGCACAAAGACGAAACAGAGGTACAGAAAGAGGGAAGCGGGGTAGAGAAAGAGACAGGAGAAGTACAAAAAGAAGCAACAGAGATGCAGGAAGGGAGAAGAATGGTGGAGAAAGACGCAAAAGTGGTGCAGAAAGAAGCAAGAGAAGCGCCGAAAGAAGGAACAATGGTGCAGAAAGAGGCAGGAGGGGTGCAGAAAGAGGGAAGAGGGGTGCACAAAGAGACAAGAGAAGTACAGAAAGAGGGATGAGGTGTGGAGAAACAGGCAAGAGGGTACAGAAAGAAGCAAGAGAGCTGCAGAAAGAAACAAATGAAGTGCAGAAAGAAGGAACAGAGGTGTAGTAAGAGGCAAGAGGGGTTCATGAAGAGGGAAGAGAGGTGTGAAGGAAGCACGAGGAGTGCAGAAAGAAACAAAAGGAGTGCAGAAAGAGGCAACAGAGGTGCAGAAAGACACAAGAGGGGTACAAAAAGAGGGAAGAGGGGTAAAGAAAGAGACACATGGGGTGCAGAAAGAAGTAAGAGATGTACAGAAAGAAACAAAAGAAGTGCAGAAAGAAAGAACAGAGGTGCAGAAAGAGGCAACAGAGATGGAGAAAGAGGGTCTATGGGTGGAAAAAGAGGCAAGGGGTGCAGAAAGAAGCAAGAGCGCTGCAGAAAGAAACAGAAGAATTGCAGAAAGAAGTAACAGAGGTGCAGAAAGAGGCAAGAGGGGTGCAGAAAGAGGCAAACGGGGTATAGAAAGAAGGAACAGAAGTGCAGATTGAGGCAAGAGGGGTGCGGTAAAAGGGAAAAGGGGTACAGAAAGAGGCAAGAGGAGTGCAGAAAAAGGGATGAGGGGTGCAGAAAGAGGCACAAGGAGTACAGCAAGAAGCAAGAAAGATGCAGAAAGAAGTAAGGAAAATGCATAAAGAAGCAACAGAGATGCAGAAAGGGGGAAGTGGGGTGGAGAAGGGGGCAAGATGGATATAGAAAGAAACGAGAGGTGCAGAAAGAAAAAAATGAAATTCAGAAAAAAGGAACAGAGGTGCAGAAAGAGGCAAGAAGGGTGCAGAAAGAGGGCAAAAGGAATGTGAAAGAGGCATGAGGGGTGCAGAAAGAAGCAAGAGGCATGCAGAAAGAAGCAAGACAGTTACAGAAAGAAAGAAAAAAAGTACAGAAAGAAGGAACAGCGGTACAGAAAGAGGAAAGAGGGATGCATAAAGAGGGAAGAGGATTCAGAAAGAGGCACAAGGGTTGCATAAAGAAAAGACAGAGATGCACAAAGAAGCAAGAGAAGGGCAGAAAAAAGCAACAGAGGTGCAGAAAGAGAGATGAGGGGTGGAAAAAGATGCAAAAGGGGGGAAGGGGTGGAGCAAGTGGCAAGAGGGATGAAGAAAGAAGCAAGAAAGGTGCAGAAAGAGGCAAGAGGGGTGCAGAAAGAGGGAATAGGGGTACAGAAAGAAGCATTAGTGGTGCAGAAAGAAGCAAGAGATGTGCCGAAAGAAGCGGGGGTAGTGCAGAAAGAAGAAACAAAGGTGCTGAAAGTGGCAAGACGGGTGCAAAAAGAGGGAAGAGGAGTGTAGAAGGAGGAACAGGGGCACATAAAGAAGCAAGATGTGTGCAGCAAGAAACAAAAGAAGTGCAGAAAGAAGAAACAGAGGTGCGAAAGAGGTAACAGGGGTAAAGAATGAGGGAAGGGGGTGGAGAAAGAGGCAAGGGGTTGCGGAAAGAAGCAAGAGATGTGCAAAAAGAAACAAAAGAAGTGCAGAAAGAAAGAACAGAGGTGCAGAAAGAGGGAACAGGGGTGCAGAAAGAGGGTGGATGCGTGGAAAACAAGGCAAGGGTGTGCAGAAAGAAGCAAGAGAGCTGCAGAAAGAAACAGAAGAAGTGCAGAAAGAAGGAGCAGGAGTGCAGAAAGAGGCAAGAGGGGTACAGAAAGAGGCACACATGTTGCAGAAAGAAGGGACAGAGATGCAGGAAGAAGCAAGAGAAGAGCAGAAACAAGCAACAGAGGTGCAGAAAGAGGAACGAGGGGTGGAAAAAGAGGCAAAAGAGGTACATGAAGAAGCAACAGAGATGCAAAAAATGGGGTAAAAGGGGTGGAGCAAGAGGACTGCAGAAAGAAGCAAGAGAGGTGCAGAAAGAAGCAAGAGATGTGCAGAAAGAAGCAGGACTGGTGCAGAAAGAAGCAACAAATGTGCTGAAAGAGGCAAGAGGGGTGCAAAAAGAAGGAAGAGGTATGCAGAAGGAGGAACAGGGGTGCAGAAAGAAGTAAGATGTCTGAAGGAAGAAACAAAAGAAGTACTGAAAGAAGGAACAGAGGTGCTGAAAGAGGTAACGGGGTAAAGAAAAAGGGGTGGAGAAAGAGGCAAGGGGTTGCGGAAAGAAGCAAGAGATGTGTAGAAAGAAACAAAAGAAGTGCAGAAAGAAAGAACTGAGGTGCAGAAAGAGGCAAGAGGGGTGCAGAAAGAGGCCCAAGGGTTGCAGAAAGAAGGGTCAGAGATGCAGAAAAAAGCAATAGAAGAGCAGAAACAAGCAACAGAGGTGCAGAAAAAGGCAAGAGGGGTGCAGAAAGAGGGAAGATGGGTACAGAAAGAAGCATGAGTAGTGCAGAAAGAAGCAAGAGATGTGCAGAAAGAAGCAGGAGTAGAGCAGAAAAAAGTAACAAAGGTTCGGAAAGAGGCAAGAGGGGTGCAAAAAGAGGGACGAGGAGTGCAGAAGGAGGAAGAGGGGCGCAAACAGAAGCAATATGTATGCAGCAAGAAAGAAAAGAAGTGCATAAAAAAGGAACAGAGGTGCAGAAAGATGTAACAGCGGTAAAGAAAGAGGGAAGAGGGGTGGAGAAAGAGGCAAGAGGTTGCAGAAAGAAGCAAGAGATGTGCAGAAAGAAACAAAAGAAACACAGAAAGAAAGAACAGAGATGCAGAAAGAGGCAACAGGGGTGTAGAAAGAGGGTGCATGGGTGGAGAATGAGGCAAGGGGGTGCAGAAAGAAGCAAGAGAGCTGCAGAAAGAAAAAGAAGAAGTGCAGAAAGAAGGAGCAGAGGTGCAGAAAGAGGCAAGAGGGGTACAGAAAGAGGCACGCAGGTTACAGAAAGAAGGGACAGAGATGCAGGAAGAAGCAAGAGAAGAGGAGAAACAAGCAACAAAGGTACAGAAAGAGGGATGAGGGGTGGAAAAAGAGGCAATAGAAGTACATGAAAAAGCAACAGAGATGCAAAAAAAGGGGGGTAAGGGGTGGAGCAAGTGACAAGAGGGGTGCAAAAAGAAGCAAGAGAGGTGCAGAAAGAGGCAAAAGGGTGCAGAAAGAGGGAGGAGGGAAACAGAAAGAAGCATGAGTGGTACAGAAAGAAACAAGAGATGTGCAGAAAGAAGCCAAAAAGGTGCTGAAAGAGGCAAAAGGGGTGCAAAAAGAGGGTAGAGGTGTACAGAAGGAGAAACAGGGGTGCAGAAAGAAGCAAGATGTGTGCAGCAAGAAACAACAGAAGTACAGAAAGAAGGAACAGAGGTGCAAAAAGAGGTAACAGGGTAAAGAAAGAGGGAAGAGGGGTGGAGAAAGAGGCAAGGGGTTGTGAAAAGAAGCAAGAGATGTGCAGAAAGAAATAAAAGTAGTGCAGAAAGAAAGAACAGAGGTGCAGAAAGAGGCAGCAGGGGTGTAGAAAGAGGGTGGATGGGTGGAGAAAGAGGCAAGGGGTGCAGAAAGAAGCTAGAGAGCTGCAGAAAGAAACAGAAGAAGCGCAGAAAGAAGGAACAGAGGTGCAGAAAGAGGCAAGAGGGGTACAGAAAGAGGTGCAGAAAGAGGCAAGAGGGGTACAGAAAGAGGGAAGATGTATACACAAAGAGGCAAAAGGGTGCTGAAAGTAGATATTATTTGCAAAAAGAGGCAAGTGAAGTGCAGAAACAAACAAGAGTGGCTTGCACACCATTAGTACCAATTTAACACCCACACTTTAGCAATAGGTAACAAGTGACCATTCTAGGTTTGCAAAGGACCTTCCACTATGCTGTAACACGTATCACTGCATTTTTGGTAACGTTTGAGCCATTTGAACTAGAAACAAGGTTGTTTTTGTTCAAATCTGCAGATTAGGCAGCAGATGATGGATTATGTGGCTATTGCGGAAAATGTATAATTGTGCTAAAGTCGGTGCAGCCAAACAGTCGCATAATTCCAGTGGCCCTGCTCATATCTCTGACTAGGTTCAGAAGTGCTCCCCAGTGATTCCTTCTTTTCTTTGTCTCATTGAGTTAAACATTTAGCTTATATGGAAACGAGGAAGACTAAACCTGAGGTTACCACTCCACAACACAGACTACCATACCACCTAATTACTCTCCATAACATATAATCCCACTCTACATAATTCCTATACACTAAATACCACATACTTTCTATCAACATAATTTCACTGCATAACAAACAACATAATTCCACTACACACAAAGTACATCCACCCCACTCCACTCATTAGTAAAAAACCTTTAGATTTACAACACCAATAGCTCTAACTCTCACAAATGCCAGACCTATTACATTATAGATGCTTCTTTAGCTGGTAGTCGCGTTTGCAGAGTGGTGGAGAAAGAGAGCTGGGCCTCCAACCAGCGCTCAGGAATTCCTCTGTATAGGTTTACAGGAGGGACCAGCAGGGCTTCTTGGCACCCAAAGTCCCTCAGGACTAAAGTGGACTTCCTCCCCCAACCAGTAATGTGCCAGGTGGCGCATTTTCAGAGTGGTGGAGAAAGGAGGCAAGGCCTCAGAAGACCACTTCGCAATCCCACTGTGTGGGACTTAGTGGAGGTAACAGGAGAGTTAGTTGGCCCCCAAGGAGAACCTTGGGGACAACTAGCCCTCCTATAACCTCCAGTAAGTCCCATAGAGCAGCATTGCTAATTTATCATAGCAGACCACGCCCCCTTTCCCCACCACACTGCAAACGCGCTCCCTGGCACGCTTTTGCATGGGGATTAAAGTCTACTTCACTGCTGGGGGTCCTTAGGGGCCAACTAGCCTACCTGTTACCTCTAGTAAGCCCCACACACTGAGATTGCTGTGAGGTGGGCACAGGCCACGTCCCCTTTGTCCCCTTGCCTCCTGAGGGTCATTGGGGTCAACTAGCCATCCTGGTACCTCCAGTAAGCCCCTACAGCTGGATTGCTGAGAGTGGTACAAAGCCACGCCCCCTTTTTACACCACTCTGCAAATGCGCTACCTGGTGCACTGCTGCTTAAGGGATAAAGTCCACTTCAGTCCTAAGGTCCTCAGGACACACGTGGACCTCATCACCTCACCAGCAGTGTGCCAAGAGGCACATTTGCAGAGTGGTGTAAAAAGGGGCATGGCCTTGTACCACCTCTCAGCAATCCCACTGTGTGGGGCTTAGTGGAGGATCCTGGTGGCCTATTTGGCCCCCAGGGACCCTCACTAGCAACGGTGACTTAATTCTCCAAAGCTGAGCACACCAGGAGGCACGTTTGCACAGTCAAGCAGGGAGGGGGTGGGTTCTCCAGTGAGTTGCCATTTTTTTAAAATAATTTTTATTTTAAGAATGGGGGCTGTGTGGCTCCCCTTCTCTTGAGCTTTTGGGCAGATGGGACCCCATTCCCCGGGACCTGAGACATTTTTTTTATTATTCATTTATTATTCAAAAGGAGGGGGTGCAAGGCCCCCCTCCTGAGGCTGATTAAGGCCCCCAGGACCCCATGCCCCAGGCCTTTCTTTTTTTTTTTACAGGGTAGGGGGCTGTCGTGCCCCCTCCTTACCCCGTTATGTGCCACAACGCACTCTAAGATCTGCCAACCAGGACCTAGTCTACATGTCCAGAATACGGAGAGCGCGTTGGGGAGGAAAAACCTTTTCCCACCAAGCCTCTAAGCTTTGGAATACGTTGCCCCTCATGCTTCGTTCACAAAAATTTAAAATGAGCTTCAGGAAATCACTGAAGACCTGGCTTTTCTCCCTCCCCTAACTGGCTCTACCCTGTTTTCTGTACTATAGCGCCAAGACGCCGCGGCATTCGAGCGCTTTAAAAATACTTCAGTCAGTCAGTCAGGCCGATTTCAGCCCACGGATTTCATACTCTGGGGCCCTGCAAAAACATATTTTTGGAAGGGGGCCATGCTGCCCCCTTCCCTGGGCCTCTCTTGGCCCAAGGGACCCCATCCTCTATGGTCTGGACAGTCTATCTTTTTTTTTACATTTTAGAGGGGGGCCGCGTGCCCCTTCTCCTGAGGCCAATTTTGGCCACGGGGACACCATCCCCCGGAGCCCGGCCTTATTTATTTATTTATTATTTACAAAGGGAGGGTTGGCATGGCCCCCCCCTCCCTGGGCCACATTTGGCCCCGGGGCCTGGCCTCCTTGATTGGGCCCATGGTGGGGTGGATGCCCCAATTCCCCCGCGGTCCCTGCCGGCTCCCCGCCTCCTGCGGGCGATAGGTTTCCTGCTCTCACTTCCAAGAAGCAAATCAGTGTTTGCTATGGCAGGGTGGGAGACATGCT
Organism: Lissotriton helveticus; assembly: GCF_964261635.1. Classification (NCBI taxonomy): domain Eukaryota; kingdom Metazoa; phylum Chordata; class Amphibia; order Caudata; family Salamandridae; genus Lissotriton; species Lissotriton helveticus. The sequence continues at coordinate 1,296,800,223 of NC_136063.1, read as the reverse complement.
CCCACCCTGTCACAGCAAATGGCAATGTCGCAGGGGTTGGCACCCCGGAACATTGCAGGAGCCGACCCTGGGGGTAGTGGACCCCAGGGCCCAGGAGGGCTCCAGGAGGGGGGCCGTGTTGCTCCCCTCCCACCATTGATATACCCCAGGTTGGTAGGTAGTCCTCGGGGGTCCATAACGGACCCCCATATAAACATAATTTGTACCCCGGGCAGGTGGTGGTCCCCGGGGCACTGTGGGGAGGGGCATAAGCCCCCCCACACTTGTACAATTTAATTGGATCCCCAGGGAGTATTGAACCCTGGGGAGTTAGCAGTCCCCAGTGCTGAGGGTGGGGGCCACGAGCCCCCGCATATAATTTTCTCATTGTCTGCAGGACCTGGCCCATCCGGGGGCTCAAAGAAACAAAGCACACCCAGCACAAATTCAGCAGTTTTTACAAAAATGTTTTTTTTGGTCCTGGGACTCTTTGTGGGACCCCCTGAGCAGGACTAGGGGGTCAGGATGTTTCTACCCTGCCCCCTTTTCTTGTTTTTTTTTCCTTTTTGTTTCCTGTTTTTACGTGACTCAAATCAAAACAAATCAAACTTTATTCAATCATATAACTATAATATTAAAAGCAGACATCAAATTCTAAAAAATAAATGAATCACAGTATAAAGATACAGGTCAGAAAAGGATGATAAAACAGTACATTTTAAAATATTTATACACATAAATTTAAAAGGAGAAAAAAAAACATCAGGGTTCAAAAGACATACTTTTCCTCAGCCACCCAGCTTTCTTCAGGAAACTAGAAACCCTCCAAGCCACACATTCATTCTCTAGGTATTGCAGTCGCACGAGGGCTGGACGGCATTGCATTAGGCCAAAAAATCTTAAAGCGAGAAGTATCCAAAATTTCCTTAGTACATTAAAAAACTTACAAGAGAAAAGTACGCGGATGGTAGACTGTACCGATGTGAAGTCACACAAACACTGAGGGAGTTCTCTTGACCAATCATTCATTAACGGAATAGACAAAATTCTATGGACTATTCCTAGTCAAAATCTTGTTAATAACATTCTATCATGGCCTTTAGGAACAAAATTTAGATACGGTTCCATGTCAAAGGTTGTAAGCCTTAGCTGATGATAATTGACTGTGGGCTTGGGGACTTCAACCGCCAATCTAGCAGATCCCAGTATATTCAAACAGTCTTTCTTCAGAGATTTCCTTGATATTTGGGTCTTTAAATTTGGGTGTAAATAATACTCAGGATGACCAAGGTCTTTAACGAACTGAAATATATACCTGAGCCAAGGAATTTTTAATGCTCCATCTAGCTTCATGCAATGATGCAGGATGTCACGATTTAATTGGGTCTGTTCCCTAACCCAAATTCTGTGCCAGAGAAGTATGGGCTCAAGTTTAATAAGATCCGTAATATACGAAAGGCCCAACTCCTCATGGCAAACAAAAGAAGACGTACCAGGTGGAACATTAAGAATATAACGAAGAAAGGAATTTTCTACTGTTTGCAAAGATGAGGGATTGGAAATGCCCCAGACCCCAGCCCCATATTCTGCAGCAGAAATACACTGTGCCTTGTATATATGTATAAGTTCATTGGGGGGCTTACTCCCTAATCTCTTAGTAAAGGTAGCCAAGGCACTGGTGGATGTATTAAAAGACAATTTTTTCTGGGCGAATACTTGGGTCCAAGTATCGTTATAACTGAAAAGGACACCAAGATATGAGAAGGTCCTTGTGGTAGCTAGCTTACTACCTTCCAAAAATATGTATTGACCAGTGGTGCTCCGGGACCCAGAAACTCAGTTCATTGTGAAGGTCTTGGAGAGATTTATTTTTAATCCCAGGTCTCCCATAAAAGCACTAAAACTGGTCAGGGCTTTTTGTAGACCATTACCTGTTCGCGCCATAAGAACCGCATCGTTGGCATAAAAGAGAGCAGGAATTCCTCTCCCACCAACTTGCAGAAAATCCGAGCAACCCTTAAGAAGTGCAACAGCCATACCATTTATATATAAATTAAAAAGGAAAGGGGCCAACACATAGCCCTGGCGGACCCCTCTTCTGACAGGAAATCCCGAAGTACATTGCCCCTTCGTCCTAAATCTAACGCTAGCTGAAGCTCTCTCATAAAAGCGATGTAGGAAAGCGATTAAGCCATGATCCACTCCAAGATCAACGAGTGTCTCCCATAGCCTCACATTGACAACAGAATCGAAGGCTGCAGTCAAGTCAACAAAAACTAAATAAAGTTTCCCGTTTTTTGCTCGCGCATATTTCCCGACGATCATAGCCAGGTTAAGACTTTGTTCAAGTGTACCCAGGCCCTCCCGGAACCCATACTGCAGGTCAGATAGAAAATTGGATTCTGTTGCCCAATTCTGTAGCCGTTGCAAGATGACATGACCTATCACCTTTACCATAGAATCAAGAAGGGAGATTGGTCTATAGCATACAGGATCTTGACGATCTCCCTTCTTGAAAATTGTCACAATGATTGATTCGGACCACGTTTTAGGAAAGGTGGAACAGTCGACGTTTGACTTAAACAGGTCAACTGGGACCCCATCAGGACCAGGGACCTTGCCCCCCTTACTTCGCTCAAGGGCTAAAATTGTTTCATCCAGGGTAACTTGTAAGTTGCCCTTATATGTACACGGAGACTGCGGAAGTGAATACTCGTTAAGGGGTGGACCATTATATAAGGCAGAGTAATGGCTTATCCAGTCTGTTTCTGAAATAGCCATTTCAATGGTAGGTCTCCCGTCCCTATCAAGGGTGGAGTTCTTAAGATTTTCCAAAAAGCCGCAGAGTCCTTTCTTTGGGCGGCCTCATGTAACTTCCCCCACGCTTCCTCCCTCAATGATCTCTTTCTGTCAGCCATTGCCTTCCTATAAATGGCTCTAGCCCTCCTTACCTCCCTTTGGGATCTGGGTTGTTTATGAAGTTCCAGTTTAAGATTGGAATACGCTTTAGAACAGGCGCTGTTAAACCAACCAAATGTTTCAGGGGCAGAACCACATTAGGTTACCAGTAACTTCTTAACCTCATTAGTTATCTCATTGAAAGAGGAAGATATTTCTTCCGGGAAGGAGGGCTCACTGAGGCAGATATCAAAAGCAGTTTTATGGGAAGAAATAAGCCACTTGGTCAATACCTCGGGATCTACGTTCGACCAGCGGCTGGCATATCCATTGATTCTGTTCAATTCAATGGGCCCACCGTACTTTTAACGTTTTTATTCCTCAAAGACCCAAAAGCTTGCAGATGAAACTTAAATCAAAGCGGGTAGTGATCACTCAAAACAACAGTCCCTATATCAAAAGATAACAAACTTGAGGCAATTGTAAATAAAACCAAAATAAAATCAATAATAGAGGATACACCTCTTTCATTAAAAGTAGCAGACATAGGGACAGGAGAAGGAACTAGGTAATTAGCAAAACCCATATCATAATGAGACATCAAATCATTAAGATGGTCTCCCAGCTTAGAGTGTATAAAATGACAATTAGAGACTCCCTGATCCATCGGGTTACCACACATTTTTGAGCTCACTGGACTACATAATGCACAATGAAAATCCCCCGTCCATGAAATGGTAGTGTTCACAGTAATCAAAGTACGAATAGCATCCAAGGTCTCAGCAATGCAAGAGTACTCAGCCCCTAAATTCTCTACAGGGACGTTATTGTAAAAAATTCACCAAGAGGAATCTTTTTTTAGCTTGATGCAGACAATTTAACAACCTGATGGTAACAATCCCCCCTTTAATTAAAATCCTGTCCAAACATAATAAGTTGGATACATACATACACAAGCCTCCCTTGGGCCTACCTCCTAGTCCCCTATTGCTGGAGTGTTAAGAGTCAAATAACCCTGAATATGGACGGGTTCCAACGCCCAAATTTCCTGAAGACAAATAATGTCTGTTTTTTCTATATGCTCAACCCATACTGGATTTGTGACCTTTTCACCTAACTCAGCAATATTCCAAGAGATGACATTGATATCAGATAAATCTTTTCTACGGATGGGCAACGCTCCAGTGATAGTTGGCTTAATCCTGGCACTGACGAATATCTCTTCTGTAATGGGCAAAATAGTATGTAAACTACCATTAATTGGTCCCAAGGGACGATTAGAATCTAGGTTGGAAGCTTCTGAATGAATCACAAAGCTATCAGTTTGCCCCTCAGAAAGTCCCGCACAGGAGTTATTGCTAGTAACCACCGTAATATCGCACTGGGTAGGGGTAGTAATAGGCAGTCAGTCAACCGCATCTAAATTACAAAGTGGCTCATAAAAGTTGCTAACTGGTATTGAATATCCAGGATATGCCAAAGGACCGTCAGGAACCCTCACACTTGATTGTTGTGCTCTATCAGGCTGGTAGAAAAAGCCCAAAGGTACTCCATTGACCCCCTGGGACTTTATTGGCAGAAAAGCCACCCTACTAAGAATTGTACGAATGAGTTGTGGTGAAGCAAAAGTAAGAACAACGCAGTCCCCTCCAAAGATTTTACAGATCCACCCACCCAGTCTATCCTACGAGCCATCTTAAAATGAGAAAAAAGCACATTTGACAGGCCCGTTTTCCCAGATAAAAAATGAAGAGATCTGTTGCGCAAGGTTGACCAGTGCTCAAACGCCCCTTGACGTAACATGGGAACATTTGCTGAAACTACAGTTAATGGATTAGCTTCTGGCAGCAAATGTAATGTACCTGGAGCACTAAGATCCCCTCTGTCTACCCTCTGGTGCACTTGGGCCGTCCTAGATTGATTATCTAGCTCCTTACTTGATGCAGGATGGTCAGAATTAAATGTGGCATATTCAGGATTCAATAACCCCTGTTGCTGACCCTTATTGCAGTTCCTATGTGGAGGGACCGATCCACCAGCAGGGAGCTGCAAAGGTATATCCTCAGCAGGCTTATCGCTTACAGCCGAGGAAACAGTAGCATTAGGGGGATTTCCTGGACATAGCAGGAGCCCAAGGGCTCTATGCTGATCAATAGTACTTGAGGGGACTATCGAGGCAGTAGATGGTGCTAGAGGGGGAGTTGAACCCAGGTGTGGATTTGGTAATGCAATGGCTGTACACAATTTTTCCAGAGTGACCAATCTTTTTTCCAAGTTAATAAGTGACACCATCAGGGGAGACGTAGCCACCCTCACTATGTCCTCCAATTTTCGCCAAAAGTCCATGCTTCCCGCTTCCGCCAGCACAGCTCCCACCGTCTCCAGGGCAAAAGCTTGATCCGGAGACGGTAAGGGTGAAGACGGCTCGGAGAGATTAAGGTGACCCATACCAGTAGACTGTCTTTTGTTACAAAGCGCAAGACTGTTCACTGATTTTCTTTTCTTGCCCGGAGGCTTTACTTGGGCTGAGCGAGTACTTTTAGCTTTTTGAGCCCTAGTGATAACCTTTGGTCTGGCACCCTCTTTATTAGAATAAACGGAATCTTGGGATGGAAATACCATTATTGAAGGGGCAGGAGTGGGAGTTACAACAGTAGGGGTTATAGGTGGACCGACTTCCTGAACATACGAACAAGATGTTGTCCCTGTGCTCAAGGGATCAAGAGAGAGCCTACGCTCCGTTAAGGTAATCTCGTGCATCAAAACTGGCTCTGCTCTGTTCAGGAAGGCGTCTAAGGTGCCCACCACCCATTTCCCTGTGAGCGACTTTCTTTTAGCCATTGCCATATCTGCTATGCCAAGAGGAAATAGTGGAATAAAACAAGCAGTCCTGTCCACACAAACAATGCCCCAGCAATGTCTCAACAACGTGTTGAACACGAATAATGATATGTATAAGAGCTGTTAGGGCTCACCACTAGGTTTATTTGATGTAAAATGTCAAGGGGGTGGCCCAGCCTTGCCTCCTCCTACCTCTGACGGGCTCAGACGGGCCCGCCCTTGGCCCAGGCTTCACCTGGCATGCACCTGCGTGCGATGCGCTGAGGGGAAGCAGGAACAGGGGAGAGGCTAAGTAGGCGCATGGCGATAAGCAGTCTCAGGTGCAGGCTCTCCATATTGCCCCCTGGGACCTGTAGTGCACCGAAAAAACATTGTCCTCTCTGTGGCTGATGAAGCAGCTCCCCAATTACAAATAGGATGTTGAGTACCTGCAGTCAGTTGTCAGTTGTTGATGGATTGTCTTCAAGGGTGTGACAAGTCTGCAGGTTGCAGTGTCCGGGCAGGTGAGGGAACGGAGGGTACAGAGGGATAAGCAGATGGAGAAAACAGCTCTGGGTAGCACTCCTTCCCGTTCACCTTCAACTACAGAGCGTCCTCAGCTCTGTAGGCTCAGCTCACGGGGTTGTCTCTCGATGGCTCACAGCTGCACTTGATGCCCCCTTCTTCCCTCCTGCTCTGTGTACGCTCTGCTACCTCCAGTCCCGGTTGATGAGCAGCTTTGAGACCCCCTGGAGCAGAGAGGAGAAGACAGAAGGCTGGGAGCCTAGAGAAGGAAGTAGCAGTCGGAACTCGGAGCTCGATTTTCGGCGTTTCTCTCACGGCGTGTCTCCCCACTAGCTGCAGCTCAGACGTGACTCACAAGATGGCTGCCAACACTTTCTGGTTTGGAGTGTTGGCAGCCAATCAGAATGAAGCTCGTGATCTGGAGTGTTCACGAATTCACTGCGATCAGCAGATATCGATACTTTTTATTTTTTAATTTATTTTTTTATTTCTCAGAAACTACTGAACAGTTTTACACCATTTAAAGCAAAGAGTGCACTCTGGATCAAGAGCTACCTGTCTGCCAATTTTGGTGTAATTCCGTTCAGCAGTTCGGGCTGTGGCTGCGAAAAAAGTTAATATGGAAATTAACATGGAGAAAACACATTTTGGGACCCTCCTTTTTTCTCGCTCCTGCTTTACGAATCACAGCGAAACTTTCAAGACAGGAGCTGACCAGAGCGCCCGATTCGTTTTGGAAATTTGGCAAAGATTTGTCAAACGGCGTCAAAGATATTGGCAAATCAAAAAATTATTTGCCTAACTATAATTTCATATATATATTGAATTTGAAAAGAACATTTAAAGCTGAATAATTAACTTTAATCAAAGAAACTACTTAAATTAGATTTTAATAAAATGTTTTAAAGTAATTAAAATTAATTAAACACATATATTTTAATTAAATATACTACATATTCATTACACATTTTAATATTAGTAAGGATGGAACTCTGTCCCGGGGTGGAAATATAAGTCCATAGGCCAGATTTATCAACATTTTGGGCTGTGTTCCATAATAAAAGTGACGCAAACCAGCACACATTTTTTTTTCATTATTCACTTTTTAAGCACAAAACTTGTTTTGCGCAGAAAATTTCCTAAAAGTAATGCAAAGTACCATGAAGCAGTGCTTTGCATTACTTTGCATCGAGGGGGTATACCCTCATGCTTTTGGATGCAAAACTTTATCTAACAAAAATCAGAGCGAGGGTTTTGCATCAAAAAGTAACACCATTTAAAAGCAGGCGTTCAAAGGAGGAATGTTTTCATTTCTCCTTACTTTGATTACTTTACATTTGTGCTGCACTTTACAACACACATTCAAAGTAGGAACAGTTTTAAAAGTTGTCTAGGCTTAGTATTTTGTACTGGAGGGAAACCCTTCCAGTACAAAACCTATGCTAGACTCACGCACACACCCTTGCACTATGGCTCAAAGGTTTGTGCGTAACAGACGGCAGCATAATTCTGCACTGGCGCTAGGGAGATGGGAGGAGAGAGCCATAATATTACAGATATGGTGTTCTCTTGGTCTCGCCCTGTTAGGCACCACATTGCAGCATATGTGGCTTCTGCACTGCGTTGGGTGCAACTTTTATAAATATGGGCCTATGGGTGAATCCTGTTTCCAGTAGTAGCCAGTTGTAACTTCACACTTGTAAATTCAGTCTTAGCTGTCTCTGCCCACTGGTTTCAATAGATGGATGTAAATCTACACTTGGAAATGGTGACTAGCAAAAAGGTGTAGGTGAAAAAGTAAATTTACAAGTAACTAAATCTGCACTGGTAATTTTGCACTTTGTAAAGAGGGCCCAACAAGTATATCTAGTAAAGGAGAGGTAACAGATCTGCAAACTGAATCCCCTTTCTTTTCTAAATACTTTGGGACAGATCTATCAAGGGCTTGCTTTTCTCTGTGTCATTCAAGGTAAGGCAAGGGCAAAGCAAGCCCTTAAGTGAGATTTACCATGCTTCACAAAGCTACCTTGAGTGGCTTTACAAGGCATAGTAAATCTGGTGTAAAGCTAAGCAATGGAAGTTGTTGCCTTGGGTTACACTGCCCTTGAAAGGTGTTCCATGATTTTGCCACATTTCCAGATGTACTAACACTAGTAAACCTGGAAATGCATCAAAATGGTACACCTGGTGCCTGCGATGAAGTTTGGCAGCCACAAGTGTGCAAGTGCAGAGGGAGACCAAAAATGTGCCATGTATAAGTAGATACACACAATGAAGCGCACAAGTTGTATTGCTGCATTGTATGTGCTTGTGAAATCTGTTGTATTAAATATATATTAAAAGAGACTTATATCCGGCCTTCGCTTCTTATTGGTCCTGATGCTTGGCACAATTTTCTTCCGTGTTTTTATTGGTAGTAGGCATTCTATTTCCTGTTATTCCATGCTTCTTTCTCTTCTCAGTTTCCCATCAGCAAAGTACTGTGCTCATCCACTTCGTGAGACTTTTTAAAAAAAACTTTTGCCTGCACAATGATTGGGCTCTCCAGTGAGCACCTTGGCTGCACAGCACTACCTGTTTGGTCCCTGCGGCTGCACTAGAATAAAAGCCTCCATGAAACCAGGAGCTACATGCTCCAATCCCAACAGCACTCACCAGTCCCCTTGGGAAAACGCACACCCATCAGTCCCCTCGGGCCGAAGCAGGCACCCACTCTAGTGCTAAAGCCACATCACTGGCCAATGCTTGCTTTAAAGTGAAAACCGCCTGTGCTACAACATAAATGAAAGTGAGTATATGTTGAGTGTTTTCTTTGAAGCTTCTTCCACTGCGTCCTGCTATTTGGTTTCACTTTAAGCCGTAATTTGATTGGCATTCAATTCTGCATTTCCATAGATTGGTGGGCGTCTTTCCAATGCATGTTCCTTTACACATTACCACATGGTAGCTCGCGTGTTGATTTAACCGTTCCAAAATTAGCTTTTTCCTGTTTGATTGCTGTTTAGTACTGTTGTACTTTGGTTGAGTAGCGGTGAACACTCCAGTATCACAATGAAGTCAGCTAGCTGACTCCATTAATATGTGTTTGTTCTAATCTCTGAGCCTGCCATTGTTCAGTGACCCCTACAAAAGAAATGAAAGCTCCCTCCAGAGTCTCTTGAACTTGTGGCTGCAAGCTGTGGACTCCATGACGTTTGGTTTTCACTGCTGACTTCGGACTGTCATCACAGCTTCCGGAATTCGTCTTGAGAATCCCACATTCTGCCAAGTGACCCTACCTGTTTGCTTCTCCATTCCCTGCAATTCTGAATCTGGTGTGCTACTTTTTCCAAAGTATATTTTGACTTTTTTATTTTAAATTGTGATCAAATATGTGCATTTTTCATCGTATTATACCAACTTTATTTACTCCTTGTGACTGTGAGCCTTTTGTTATTAGCACTTAACACCCGAGTGCTTCTCGGGAGTCTTGTTCAGACTGTGCCTGCTTTAGCTTTCGGATATTTCTATTTTGGTTTCTGGGTGCTGTAGTTTGGTGTGTGCTGGGGCCTTGGCAAGGCCTAATCAAACCCTGATAGCTTGTGCAGGGGCAGGTCGCGCACCAGGAGCGACTCAGACACACACTCTGCGTGATAGTCGGAAGTGACGTGCCCGAGCGCACGTCCTCCTTTTATTCAGCCCCGCAGGCCACGCCTGGCCTGCGGATGTAGGAGTGCGTGTGCGTGCATAAACTAGAGCGTTACAGCACTACAGGTGCGTTGCTAATAAACTTCCTACTCCTTCCTTCAAACATATCAGTAGACTTTGCGAGTATCAGTTTTTAGGTGTAGCTATAGAAAGCATCAGGTGTTTACAGTGATTGTCATGCCGAATAATGTTCTTTTTAATTCCTGTTTGCCGTGCACATTGCATGCCCCTCGGTTCCAGTGTGTACCTCCCCTCTTCATTTTATGACTGGCTCTGACTGCCCATGTATTTCTTATTTGTTTGTCTGTGCCTTCAATAAATGCAGGTGTATAAATAACACCTGCCCACTTGACCTTAAAGACTGCCTCTGGCTAACGGCTGTTTGAACTACTATGGAGTAAATTTATAATAACTGGCACGTCCCTGCATATTAGCAGGGATGCTCCAGTTATTTTGCATGATATAAAAAACACTTGCGCCACCATGGATGCACTGCATTTACAATGAAGCGCACCGTGGCGCTAGGATAGAGAGATGCATGACGCATGTGTCGCAAGAGTGACCCAACTCTAGCACTGCACAGGGGTGGCCTTTACTTGCTGTTCTGCTTGTAGCAGGCATAAGGTTTTGACGCAGAAGGGTCGTAAAAGTGACTCTGTGAAAACTTGTAGATTTCACTGCGTCACTTTTACGAGGCTTCCTTGCGACAGAATGCCCACCCTGCATACATTATACCTGACACAAGTATAATGTAGCGCAGGGCTTTAAAACATGACGCATCTCTCTAGATGTGTCACGTTGTAAATATGTTGCATACTTGTGCATTGTTTACGACACCGTTGCGTCACAGAAGTGACGCAATTGTGTAGTAACGATGTCGCAAGGGGCTTGTTAATCTGCCCCTATGTGTTTTTCTTGAGTCTCGTACAGACTGACATCTTTTTACATCTAGTATGTGGCAGTGGTGAAGTTACCATTCCATAGCATTGTAAGTAAGGAGTTGTTGTGCAGCACCACTGAATATCCCCAATCACCTCCAGACTGCAGGTCACACCAAACATACAAACTCAGCAGTGTGCGCATTGTCCGCAGAGCTGTGTTATTCAAATGTGAGTCCGCATTCACGCCTTTAGCTGAAACTGACATCTTGCTTCCGCAGGTATGTGCCTTCTTGGTGGCATATACATATGACTTTAATGACTAGTTTGCACCAAACTTTAATGTGTAGTTATGGTAAAAATAGGGGCATATTGCAACACACACTGGCGTTATCTCATCTGTTCTATCCAAGTGTATTTACTGACCCACTTGTGTAATATTGTGTTTTGTCATTTACAAGTATGGCTTCTGTACAGTGGTGGCTACTCCTCTAATGCAGAGGAGGGTTGCCCCACTGTTCTTTGAGCAGCGTAAAATAAAAGTAAATTAATAATAACAACAAGGTATCATTTTCTTTTTCTTTGCAGGACTCCAGCCAGGTTGGGCGGGGTGGGGCAGGGCTCGCCCCCGTCAGAGGGAGCAGGGGTGGTTAGTACTCCCTCCCTAAGTGCGCATGATGGCTTGGCCATCCCTCTGGGGCCTGCCAAACAGTCATGTGCACTTGCTATGTTCTCCACTGGGCGGGAACATGCCCAGCCTCCCAGGTCCAGCCTGAGCAGCCAACCAGGCTGCTCAGACCAATCACAACCCTGCTCCCACAGCGTCGTGATTGGCTGGGAGAGACCGGGATCCTAGTGGGTGCTTCCGGTGGTAGAGAGTGAGGACGGAGGAGAGAAGTGCGGCGGCGATGAAGAAGGTAAGTTTATTTTGTTTTCATGCCCCCCAGCATCACCACCCCGGTACAGAGGCAGCCGCCACTGCTTCTGTTCTGAAGAGTGTACTTGATACGTGCTTGGTTGGTGTTATGCTGATGTGAGATGAAGGCACATTCATTAGTCAAATGATGTGTTTTGTTGGTGCACATGAACGTTTTCTTGGTGTGACTGTGCAGTCATTAGAGTAAAAAAAACTGGGTTCAAAAAGCATGACCTGCTAGAATATAATCAGGACGGGTGCACCAGCAAAAGCTTAAATATCATATCATGCATATATGTCTCTTTACAATTCCCGGAAACTTGAAACCACCCGGTTTCTCCTAGGAATCGGTGCCTATTGCCCATCTTCTAAGTAACAAGCTCAGATTGACTTCTGTAATTGTATATATGGTATGCTTTCCTCTTTTTTCCAGTTCACTTCTTGAGGTGAGGTGAGAGCACTTCACAGCTCTTTGCAAGTTAAGTTCATGAGCATACTCGAGTATGGCATGCACATCAAATGTTGTAATCAAATGCTGCACGTTTTTTTTTTCTTTGTCCTCCACCATTTATCTAATATACCTTCATTATATTATCACCAGTTACTGCACAATATATTGCCTTTCTCAATAAACACGTCATAACACTTGTATGGAGTTTCAGTCACTTATATTGCACAACTGCTCACTAAGCATCTTGCAACAACAAAAAATAATATTATTAATCAAATAGGTGAAACCTAATGCATTTACCAATGCTTTGTAGTAAATCTGGCCTCTGTTTATTGTTGTTGGATGAAATAGTAATCATGCTGGCTCTTCATCGCACCGGAATGGCCCAAAGGGGCATTGTCCTCAAAATCATTTCTCTTTTCATTCAATCACCTTTTAATCCAACGTGCCCAACTGCGTGAAGTTTAAAGGAATAGAAAATGATCAACACCAGTGCATTGTTTATGCCATTTTCCGTTTTATAGTTCAAACATCACATACCGGAAATATGACTTATATCACCGCATGTCCCTAATGCAAGCCTGTGCCTGCTTGATCATGAATTGTCTCTTCCCTGCTTCATTTTTCTTCAGATCTCCCGGGGCTTTGGTATTATTTATTGTGGGCCTTCCTGTGAGAGTTACACACACTTTGATCAGGGCTGTCTTTGTGTTCCGAAACAGATGCACCGCACACTAACATTGCACTGATAGAATCTCGATAATGTTCCTGGCTCTGACAAGTTTTGAAAACATTCCTTTTACGCCATTTTGTGTCTATTGGGGCATGTGTGTGTTCGTAAGACTTGAAAGACTTTCCATTAGCATTTGAAGTGCCATTGTAAATGAGTTTGACAGCAGAAACTCAATGTACTCAAAGATGTGTGCACTGGGAAATCACAGCTCTGTCCCTAACTTCGAATTTTTCAATTTAATATCATATTTACTTCATGGAAGAACGACTTCCAGAGTGCGGGTGCTCCACCTGTTTGTTGGCAGATAGGGTGAACATGTGAAATCAAATTACACAGAACTTGATAAAGGTGAAAATATTTATCATTTTAAAATGCTACTGAATGGCAATGCAAACTTCAGCTAGCTTTTCGTATTTATGGAAACATGGAGCCGGAACACCAGGGTCCATATTTATTAAGCTGTTGCGTTGTCCTTGCGTCACGCAAGGCGACTCTCGGACAACACTAAGGCTTCAGTGATATGTACAAAGCTACGCAAGGCCTGATTTGTATCGCCCTGCGTGGCTTTGTAAAGAAATGTAACACATGGAAGCCACTTGCGCTGTGTTGCACTATATTTTAACTTGCAAGGCATACCATGGGTGGAGCATGGGTGTTCCCATGCATCCATCCATGAAATTTGGCGCAGTTTCAGATTTACAAAGACTTGCAAACCTGGGACTGTGTCAAAATGCTTTGCCTTCCCAAGTGAGGTGTAACATGGAGAAATAACTTTGGGGCATATCACCAACAAATAGCGATATTTTTTGCTAAGTAGGCTTAGCGGCAATATTTTTATTGCCGCGCATCACCGTTTTTTATCACTGAGATAACTTGCTATTAGCAAGGTTTATCTCAAAAGCGATAAAAATCCAGGCGATAGCAGCAAAATGCGTGAATATCGCTGAGAATACAGCGATATTCACGCATTAGCGACGAAATGCTCTTAGCCATGTTATCCACCTCCCATTGGATAACATGGCTAAGAACTGGTCTGGGCAGGTGTTAGTATTTGGAGATATTCACGCTAAGCGCGAATATTTCCATCGCTACGCCTGCCTTGCTAATAGGCGATAGCGCCGTTATCGACTGCTTTCAGTCGCTAACGGGTTGGGTACGCCCACTTTGCATGTCATTAGCGATAAATATCGCTGACATGCAAAGCGGGCCCCAAACCGCTTGCTATCGCCTACAAGCTGTCGCTAACTGCTGTTAGCGGCAGCTTGTGAATAGGGCAATAGAATTATCGCCGCTTAGCATCCGAAAACGTCCGCTAACGCGGCGATATTCACATATCGCCCTCCTTGGTAATATGCCCCTATATTTCTCCTAGTTATTTCTTCTTTTCACATGTGCTGGAATTTGCAGCACACATAGAAAGAAGAAAAATATCTCTAAGCATTGTTTTTGTGCAGGAAGGTGACCTTCCTGCACACAAGCAATCCTGTTTGTAATGCAGGCACCCATGCACTGTGATCCAAAATACAACACTTTCACTACTGTTGCTCGAGTTAGAATTGGAATATTATATCTTACCCCTCCAGTGTCCAACACTTTCCCCACTATTGCTTACGTTGAAGTGGGAGTAGTAAATCTGATCACCCAAAAGCCAACACTTTCCCTTCTGATGCTCAGGTTGGAATGGGATTAGTGAATTTATTCTCCTTTTATTTGATATTTTTAGAGACATCTAATTATATATATTTTTTTATTTTAGTAGTTAGTTTAATGTAAATTATTTTTAGTGTTTATTTCTTGTAATTATATTTTTAATTGCTTTATATTGTTACTTTATTCATTTTAAATTTTAATGTGCAGTGTTTGAATTTATTTATAAACTTTATTCGTTTTTTTATATGTAAATAATATTTTTATTAAGTTTATTTTATTTCATTTTTTTAAATATATATGTATACTTTTTGTTTGTAGTGATAGAATTTCCGAAATATTTTTTAATATGTCTTTTCATATGTAATAATATTTTTGAAGTTTATGTATGCTTTAAAGTTAATATAATGTATAATGGTTATAATTTGGTATCCTTGACACTTTTTGATTGTGCATACAATGTATATAAAGTCGATATACATTTCCAGTGTATCGTTTGTCAATATTTTAGGCACCTTTATTCTTGTGGGTGATATTTCATCATGCAACTGACTTGGTAAACTAGACAAAAGCAACAAAGGAGCAAAAAAGGAAATGAGAAACCATTTCATCTATGATGATAGAAGGAACTCACGTGATACAAGCAGGTGCAACATTTAAATACTCAACCCCAAATGCAAGTCATACTGATGGAAGGGGGATCTAGGCAACTATGAGGTCTAAAAACTGTATCACCTTTCTGAACCTTTATGATAGCAATCATTTTACACTTTAAAATATAAATAATGTGTGAAGTATAGACTCCTTTTAACACCAACAGCAAAACCTACAAAACATTTGCCAGATCTTAGGCCCTATCAGAACAGGAATCGGAGATCCCACAATCACACAAAAGACTGAGTAGGACACCCTGGAAGCACATCCTCTAATATGTTAGAAACTATAGGCTTGTTCCAGATGTCTTGGCCAATTTCGGTCTGTTTTCAAATCCTCTCTAAGAAGTAAAATCCAGTAGAGGGAAGCCAGAAGACAACTGAGAACCATGTAGAAAAAGTTAACTTCTGCACAACTGGCGACAAAGATTCTGAACAATGCAAGGGAATTATTTAAAGCCAAGTACAGAGAGGGCTTTCTTAGGCAATTAGGCAGCAATGATTATCCAGGACCAACCCACAGCATGTGACACATTAGCTCACGCTGCTACAGCGGAACTCCAAATATCATTTCTAAACCAGCATCACCTTTCCCTGAAATCTCCAAACACACAATTATTCTCCAGTGGGGCCCATAACACTGTACACGTACTCTGTTCACTTAACTTGATTTCAAGGATTGGTGAAACACAAAGGAGTAATGCTGTAACATTTGGCGGAGTGTCTAACCTATTTAACCAGCTATTATTTACACCTATAGTTTTATACAATTTACTATGGTTTTAACAAACATGAATTTTATTCAGACACACCACCATAGTGGCAATGGATCTGCTAGAAAGAAAATCAGGCTTAGGAAAAATTATAAGACCAGCTTTTAATATTCCATTTTCCTCATTTTATTTAAAAGCAAAACTTTAATATGTCTGACATTTAGGCTGTAATTAATTCTTTATTCAGTAAAATCTTAAACTTTATTTCAAAATGATCATTTTTATTCAGAGCTCAGAAAATAGTTATTTATTTAAAGATCAGTTAAAAGTTTAGCAAAGAATAGATAGTTCCAAATTCATTCTTTCCTAACATCCCTAACTAACGCCCTCATCTTATCCTTTCAGTCCTGCAAAAAAAACAAGAAATAAATCAAAGTATCTTACATCCAAAAATCGATCTGCAATCCGACAGCACTTCCAGAGAAAATCGAAAAAGCGACACCCTCTAAGCAAAATCAGGGGTTTTTATACACTAATTTCCTAACTTAATCTATCTAGAAAGTATCTAACATCACCAATTCGGGTTCTGATTGGACAATTTGGGATGGGTGAGCATCTCCTCACCATTACAACATCATATTCACAGTGAATCAGCGAAATCATAAAGGGGTATTGTTTAGGACATTCTTTGGCCTGGTCACCTCCTTGACTTGCAACATCGTACTTCTTTTCCCACGTTTAGTACACTCGACTGTCCATATTTTGGATGTAGCAAAATGTAATGTAGCCTTGAACTTCCCATCCGAGCACAGGCAGTTCACTCTCGCTTATAGGCTTTAGGCACGCATGCACAATCCAGCACTTGTGCACAGTTCATCAGAGCAACCATATTTTGTAGGCCTCAGAGGCCACTTTTGGAACTATCATAGAAACAAACACAAATTCATGTTAAATATGGAACTAAGGCCCAGATGTAGGTAATAGCAAATTACCGAATGGTAAATACCGAATTTTACCGATTCGGTATTCACTATCCGGTAATTGCTATGTAGGTAAAATATTCGGTAAAAATACCGAATCTGTAAGATTCGGTAATTACCGATTCTGTAATTACCGAATCGGTATTTGCCATTGATTCCTATGGGCCTTGAAGCCCATAGGATTCAATAGCAGATACCGATTCGGTAATTACCGAATCGGTAAAATTACCGAATTTACAAGGGGGACACGGTGTCACTTTGACACCCTGTTGCACCCCTGTTTCAGGCTTGTGTGCCATGTGACACACAGACATGCCCTAAGGGCATGTCTGTGTGCCACATGGCACAGGTGTACATGCACAGATGTGCATGTACACTAGAATTCGTTATTTACCATGGAATAGTATTCCATGGTAAATAACGATTCGGTAAGGGCCTGTGGCACTGAGTACAGTGCCACCTACATCTTGATTTACAGAATCGGTAAATTTACCGATTCGGTATTTTACCGAATCTGTAAATTTACCGAATCAGTAAATATACCGATTCTGTAAATAAAATGCCCCCTACATGCCAAATCCCAAATACCGGTCGGTAATTGGCGACCTACATCTGGCCCCTAAACCCTTCTGTTTACCTCCCACCTTACTACTGTTTCCCTATTAGTTATTACCTAGCAGGTAAGCCACATAAATGTGTCTTATACTTACATATCCGACGAGTTTTCAGCACAATTAACGTGTACAATAAGCACATTCATATTGCGTTTATTTATATTTAAACTGTGCATTAGTTCACATCACAATAACAATACAAATTAGTTAATTATATTGCTCCATGCAAGCAAAAATTAGTATTGCCACGTGTTCATGTATGTGCATCTTATACTATGGTTGATTAATTCACCACAACAGACCATTAGTAAATGTTAACGTTATGGTACATTGACTTTACAAGGGGTACACAAATTTTTTTGCCACCTTGCTCCATCAACGCCATACTCCTACAAAGGCTACAGAAGATCAATAGAATTGCATGCATAGCATTAGTCTCGATCCAATAATTCCTCCCCATTTACTCACCTAATACAAAAAACGAATTTTTCAATCCACTGTAAGTAAAGTCATATTTAGCCAGGGCCCCTGATTTATGCACCAGTGGTGCCTAAATTATGCAGCAAGAACATGCAAATTGTGCAACATAATGTGGCAGTTTATGATAGTGTTACTTCATTATTATGTAATTTGTATACATGGCAATACAATCTGGGCATAGATTTCACCTCATTAATAGCACTTTAAGAACCAAAAAATGGGAATAAGGAACTGACCAATTAACCTTTGCTAAGGGACTTCCACAGCATTATAACACATGCTGCCAAGTTTTCAGTAACTTTTGATTTGTTTGAGCTAGAAACAACATTTGATTATTAAAATCTGCAGACTTTTCAGCAGATGATGGATTACTGGTCACCTTTGAGTTGCCTATTTCTGTTTTTTAGTTGTTAGACTGGTACTAATGATGTGAAACATTTGCTGAGGCAGTATTAGCATGTGTAAAGAAGTAATATTATTATAAAAGGTGCCGCATTATGCCGCATAATTTGTCTTTTGTTGCCACCAAATTTAGTCAACCCTGCCTTGTAATTTTGATGGCCCTGAATAAGGAAGGACAAGAATAAGGGTTAAGGGGATAGGGATAAGGAGGGTTGAACAGCTGTAGTGATTGGTGGGAGAGAGAAAATAAGTGACAGAAGCAGCAAAACAATCAAAGTTTTAAGAAGTGGAAGTAAACTCCACTGTTTGTATTTGTATTTATTTATTTATTTGCTCACACTTGTCCTCCGATGCTAGGGTGAAGCAAACACCCAAATAGCAGTTTAGGAAAGCTGGAACCTGGAGACTTGCTCTAAAGAAGTTTTCTACTTTTGCTCACACTTGGTAAAATCACATTAGTTGCTTTGCCTCCTTTCCCTTTAGAAGGGATTTTTGAAAACACTTGGATATGCATTTACCCCAGCATTAATAGATGAAGTAACTTAAAACAGGGAGGAAGATGGGAGAATTTCAGATTCCACTATTTCGTAACACAGTTATCAGGGACCAGTAAGATGAATTTTTTTTAAAGTAGATTATTTAACCTAATTATTTAAAATGTTTTGTTATGACATACCTTTCACACACCTGCCACCAATTTCATAACTTTCAGATCATTCCAACAACTTCAAACTGTTGGGCTCAAACAGGATAAAACGCCTGTCATTGTTGTAGAACTTTGAGACTTGCATCCTTGGTTAAAATCTAACATGAGACAGATTTTAGTCCGCACTACTGTTATGACCTATTGTATTTCTGATAATACAACTGAAGGCCGTTTTTCAGGGGAAATTGGGGGGCATATTATCAAGGGGGTTTATCTCCGCTTTTTTGGCTTTAACAGCCAGGAAAGCGGAGATAAAATTATCTCCCTATTACCTAGCTGTTGCTAACACCAATTAGCGACAGCTAGTAGGAGATAGTGACCATCTTGGGCCCCACTTTGCATGTCAGTGATATTTATCACTAATGACATGCAAAGTGGGCGTGCCAAGATGTTAGAGACTGGAAACAGTCGCTAACATCGCTATCTCCTATTACCAACTTTTGGAGATATTCGCGCTAAGCGCGAATATCTCCAAAAACGAACACCTGCCCTGAGCAGTTCTTAGCCATGTTATCCAATGGGAGGTGGATAACATGGCTAAGAGCATTAGCTCGGTAATGCATGAATATCGCTGACTTTTCAGCGATATTCATGCATTGCGGTAGTTTTTTATCGCATTTGCGATAAACCTTGATAATAGCAAGGTTTATCTGCGATAATTTCTGACGATGCTTAGCGTTAAAAAATTCGTTGCTAAGCATCGTTAGCGATATATATCGCTTAACGTTGGTAATATGCCCCTGGGTTCTTTCTGCATGCGCCCTGTGTGTGAAACTTGTGTGTCTATCGCTGTCAATGGTGTGTTTGTTCTTTTTCCTATTTGTGTTGATCTGGGCCTAACATGGTCTCTGTGTTCCTGCCTATTTTATGGGTATTTGTATGACTTTGTGAGTCAACTGACCCTGGGCCTAAAACTCCGCTCACGGAATTTGCAGATTTTGGCAACTTCGCGTTCCGCGAAGAACGTAGAGTTGCTGGAAAACCCCGCAGGTTTTTTTGTTTGCGCACCCGAAATGCATTTTTGCACACTTAGTAGCGACTTACCGGGTGCATGCGATTGCTGATGAGATTTCCCAAGCCGTTCATGAGCACCACGAGATTTGCTAGGTTGCCGCATGGTCCCGCTAGAGTTTGCGACCGCGAACACATCATTTGGATGCACCATCTGGCTTCCGGCGGAAGTTTTGTGAAGGACGTGATCCCGAACATACAGAATCTGCAATCTGGAGAAGATTATCTCCCGAGCAGCATCAAAACCTTCTTGAAATGATGATTTGAATTAAAAACACTCCTCAGATGGACATTTGGCTGTACTTTTTTGTGTAAGGAGTCCTTTTTCTTATTTTTTTTTTTTTAAGAGGAAGGAAGTGCCCCAGAGTCTCCGACTCCTATTACTGTCCAGTTGGCTCCTCCCAGTACTTTGTCCATTTCCTGTTTACTTTTCAATTGGATTTGGAGCTGGAAGGATCACTCTTTGTGGCTGCTACATCATAGATAATTGGATTTGAGGACTTTTGAATTTGAGATTTCACAAGTAAGCTGGGAAATTGGTGTTGTTTGTTTGATTGTGGCCAACACCTAGATTTACTTGCACTTTTCTTTTTCTTTTTTAATTTGTTGTGGTGGGTTGACTGTAGTTTCAGTATGGGCCTATTTGTTTCTTTGTAAGTAATTTGTATACTTTTATAAAGGAAACATGTTGCACAGTTCACTAAATGTTTTCAACTTTTGAAATCATCAATTTGCAATGTGTATTTAATTCACTATATCGCCCAAGAGTCTGAAAATCTAGGAGTTTCAGCCAGTAGGCCCAGAGCTACTCATGGGTGCATGAAACAAGTATTTCTGTGGTGTCTGTTGAATTTAAACTTCATTTAGGGCATGAATGGCATTGGATTGAATTGCAAAATGTGTCTTTTTTAGGTATGTCACTTTTTTCATGTGTGTTAAATAAATGCCTTTGTTGGATGTGTGTGGTTGTTGTAACTTGCAAACCTTTTTTTAGCCCTATGGATTTTCGTTTTTGTTATTGTTGCATTAAAGATGTGTTGTTTAGCATGCCTCCTTTGTCTGGGCAGTGTGTGAGTGTTTTTTAATAGTGGGCCAGCATTTGCCTTGGCTGAGTCTCCCCATGTGGCCAGGGGGCATTTTTTAAAGTCTGTGTCCATACAGGTCTGCTTAAGTTCATTGTTTTCCAGGCCTACTGCTTGTTGTTGTTGTGAGTGACCATGTGGCTGGTGGCCATTGTGTGGTGGAAGTTAGTGTGCTATTGCCTTAGTCCTGCGTGTCGTTCCTTTGTTCCTCTTGGCCTTTTACTTCCTTCCATTGTCATCATTTGTCAGCTGCAGCTCCCTCATTGCTGCATCCCACATGATGCACAATGCCAAACTGTTACTTTTGTATTTTTGTTGTTCTTTTTCTTCTTTCCTATCCTTCCTGAGTGTACTGTACATACGGTACACCATGAAAGCCCTTGTTGTTGTCAAAGTCTCACAAACCGCTACACTGTATTGTGAATTGTTTTAATAACTGAGGTAATACATTTAATAGTAATATTATTAACACTAACAAGTGTGACCACACACTAAGTTATATAATATTTGTTTGTTCTAGTAATTGAGCTACAACAAGGAATACCATGTTACAATGATGTTCTTCTTGCTTCTTTGTTTTGAGGCGCACATTAGAGGAGGAGAATACATCAACCATTATACTGCCAGACAGATGTCCTGCTGCGCACCGCATCACGTGATGTGTGCCCACAGACATATCTTCAACGTGTGTCACTGCATGCTGTGACATCTTCAAGATGGCCCCAAAGAAAGGTACCAGGTCCAGTACCAAGAAAGTTGCCAGTGAGAAGATGTCACTGCCACGTACTAAGATCGGTATGTTGCCCAAGACCTTTTTTGGGAAACCAAATATTGCGCCTGCAGCAGCGGTGTCTGGCAAGCTAGGAGCAGCACCCCCGCATCAGTGGACCCACTCCACCACCCTAGGCCCAGGCCCATGTATTTTGCAGAGGCTGTCCGCCTAATCACGACAACGCCGACGAGCAGTGATGTTGAAATTGACTTATCGTTATCGGAATGTAGTACCCAATCAATACAGGAACTCAGATAAGTGGGCAACAACAGTTGCAACCACCTCCAATAGTAGTTGTTCCTCTCGAAGTAGGGGCAGTTCAGAAGATCAAGCTTCCTGCTGAGGAAGAAGAAGAGCAAACCACTCTTTCCATAAATCCATTGTATTCCATATCCACAACAAGAAAAAGAAGGGTTAGTCCATCAACTTCTTCTGTAAGCCCCCCTTCTGATGATCTAGACACCACATGGAAGCCACCTCAGTCTGAGAGTGAGACTCGCCACGAGACAAGGCTAGAGAAAAGGAAGGTTCCAAAAAGCGTTAAAGTTATGGAGGTAGAGGTAGAAGAGGAAGTTGATGACAAGCCAGTTGTCGTGGATATTAGTCCCGCCCCAGTGGAGATCGACATTACCCCATCCCAAATTGCGTTGAGGGACGTGGCACAGATACCACCAACACAGATACCACCAACACCACCTCCAGCATCCATATTTACAAATGTCCGGCAGCGACCTACATCCACCACAACCACCACAGTAGAAGTAGGTACTGCAAAGAGTCAAACGTCATGCCCACCTACCAGTTCATCCGACATTGCAACTGGCACCAGCAGTGCCAGAAAATTAACCTCACCAGTTTCGTACTTCATTTCGGCTAGCGGG
Source organism: Lissotriton helveticus (assembly GCF_964261635.1). NCBI lineage: Eukaryota > Metazoa > Chordata > Amphibia > Caudata > Salamandridae > Lissotriton > Lissotriton helveticus. Next base: position 1,296,777,395 of record NC_136063.1, on the reverse strand, counting down.
AAGAGGTGAACATTGCTATATGCTCCATTTGAGCACAATTTGTTAGTCGGGGTAAGCTTGGTACAAACTATTGTACTGGAGGCCAAACAACCAATTGAGAAAACACCACTTGATCCAGTGGCGAGGCGCAACTTAGCGGCCAAAAATCTGCACTTGTTGTTGGTGGAGGGGATGAAGAAGAAGAAGATCCGATCACAGTGGAAGGTGAACAAGAGGGAGACATTTTCTCTGTTACACAAAGCAGCCCTGTCCCCAGCAGTGCAGTGATACCACCCACATCATCATCAGCAACATCACAATGGCACAAGAGTCAGATTGAGACACCAAGGGCTCTAAGGCAGTACCGCAATGATAAAACGTGCACTGAGCCTAACATCTGGCATCAAGAAGTCACCTACATAAGTGGCACCAGAAAATAAAAAATATAGGCTATCATTCTCAGCATGTTTAGGTCGGAGGGGCAGTATGAATGCACCCACCCAACTGCACGTTTGAACAACGCAAATTTAGCTAAAATGTTAGTGCTGGACCTCCTCCCTTTTTCTTCTGTGGAAGGGGTGGGTTTTCTTGAATTTGTGGCAGTCATCTGCCCAAAATGGAAGGTTCCCAGCTGGTCCTATTTCTCCAGAGTTGCTGTTCCAGCCCTACATCATGACTTGGTGAAATTGGTTGGACAAGCTTTGCAGCAGAGTGGTGTTCACACTATCTACTTGACAACAGACATGTGGACCAGTTGTCAAGCCACTGATTACATGTGCATCACTGCACACTGGATCTCTTTTGTGGGGGCTAGCAAAAAGATATCTGCAGGTTTTGACACTACTAACATTTTTAATGCTGCTCGGAAACATGCAACTGTAGCCATGTTCGCCATGGAAAAATCTCATACTGCTGCAAACATTTTGGAAGACTTTGACAGCAAGGTCTTTGAATGGCTGTGACCAAGCGGGCCTAGCATTGGTTGTGTTGCCACAGACAATGGCAGTAATATAGTTAAGTCCATAGCCAATGGTGACTATTTCAGAGTCCTGTGTTTGGCGCACTGCATTAACATCATTGTTTTAGGCTTTCTGAAAAAAGAAGACTGAGTTAGCAACTTACTGACCACTTGCAGACGAAGCTGCACAAATTTCAGCCATTGCTTTATAGCCTGGAAGCAGCTGAGGATCATTCAACGTAATAATAGAATTCCAGATAAAGCACTCCAATCCAGGAGGTGCCAACATGTTTGAACTCAACTTATTACATACTTCTGTCTAAGCAGTACAGACCTATCAATAAATATGTCATGAAAAGAGGGGGTGCTACTATGTAAGGAATGATAATTGAGATGGGCCAATGGTGCCGAGTTAAATGTCTGACAGAGATGCTACTTCCTTTTGAGGTCATCACATGTGAAGTCAGCAAGGAGGACTGTACTAATGGCCAAGCTATCCCATTGTTGCACATGCTAGAGGGACAGCTGAAGGGGGGGTCTGCAATGTATGCAGGTGTAGAGGAAAAAAAAGAAGCATATGAGTTGATGGAGAGCTTAACCCTTCGCTTCTCTGAAAATACAACGGTGCAAAAGGCATTGTGTCATCCAACCATTACATTTGTGCCACAATTCTTGATCCACAGTACAAACCATTACTGCACACTTTCATTCCTTTTTCAGACGAGGATGTTGCCAGCTACAAAACTTGGATAGCTGTGCAAGCATGTCAGCTAGAAAAAGAAAGTCTGAGCATTGGAGTCCAGCTCCTCCAGGGCCCAATAAGTACTGCAGGTCAGCGTTCAAGTTCAACTTCAGAGTCTGGGGGCAGTGTGGTCAAAGAACAACATCAACAACAACAAGAATAGGAGCATCAGACCCAAATATGGCACTTGAATGGTTTCTACAAGCAAGGCTTATGTCCAGTGCTGAGGCAAAGGCAAAAGAGGCCAAGCAAAGCGGAGCACCCATGAGCATTGAGTGGATGGTCCAGGCCTATCTGCATGACCCAACAGAGGTCTACTTTGATCAAAACCCATTGCTGTGTTGGTATGGGAAAAGACGGCAATGGCCAGTGCTCAACAGGCTGGTGATAAACTACCTGGATTACCCTGTCACAACTGTCTCTTCTGAACATGTTGCAGTGCTGCTAGTGCCATTCTAAAATTGGGAAGGACAAGTCTCTCGCCCCAAAACGTGGAGACGTTGCCCATGATCAAATTGAATCAACACTTTATACCACCGGATTACACCATACCTGAAATAGCACAGCAGGATGATGATGATGGTGATTCAGGTCATGGAATTAGTGTGTTAGGTGACCTACTTCTGGGTGATCCACTAGAGATTAAGGACAAGCTCTACTTCCCTTACAACCAGGCTTTCAAGTTGCATTCTTTCTTCATTTGATGGATTTGAAGGTGTGCATCACTGTCTTTCTGGTTCGAATCACAGCAAATCCATCACCACCTTCCTACTAATTTATTGCTGGATTGGAGTTGCAACAGTGTGCAGTCAGCGAAGAAGTAAGTCCACTCCTCCTGACTCACCCTAAATCCATTTCCCTCAAGCCAGACATTGGATGGAGAATACATACAATAAATGTGAAATGTGTGCCCACCTGGAGTCCAAACCTGACTATATAACTATCCTGTCTGAGCCTAGAAGGACTGCACCGGAAGAGCAGGTAAATGATTGCATGCATTACACACTGAGTGATTGGTGTTTGTTGTATATCATGTCTACTAGTATTCTACACACAAAAAAGTGACTGAAGTCAATCTTCCCTTCTTGTTGTTCAGTAACAACTTTGTACTACTGCAGGCCGATCCATTGCATTTGGAGTCCGGACTCACTCAGGACACTTTTGGCACAGAGTTGGAAACCATGACCTTACCATACTCACAGTCAATCAGTAGGATTAGAGATGATGATAGAATAACTCGGGGAGTTTCATGAAGTGGCCTAAAAGGTAAACAATAACACCAGACCTACATGTCTGTGTAGTGGTGGAGGCGAGCGTGGTGCTGTGACTTACAGCAGTGTTTTGATTTATTTACTTAATTTGAAAAATGCTATGTTGCTGTGCGTGTATGTGTGCTCAGTTCTGTCTGGCTCAAATTCTAAGCTAAGTGGAGGTTGAGTGGGGGGGTCCTGCTCCAATTGTTGGAGGTAACTGCTGGAAACAGACATGATTTAGCCATGCCGCCTCTGAAAGTCTTGTTGTTGCATTCCTCCTTAATTTATGCAGTATACATTTTCTCCTTTCAATATCCTTTTTGTTTTTCCATCTACAAGCTGGCCTCTACCCTACGATATACTGGGTAAAACAGCCTACACTTACCTTACCAAACCACATGTGCCAGGCAGGCAACCAAGATTCAAGTACGGACATTCCAAGGCAGGACCAAGAGGAATGCAGAGATGCAACTTCCAGTTTGACAATAATTATAGTATCATTTAATTTGATTCATTTTTTCTCTTCAATCATTATGACTGTATGTGTTATATTTGACTCCTACAGATATTTTTTCAATTTTCTTTGCTATCTTTCAAAGGAAGCCCAGTACAACAGAGCATAAAATGTCTGTAACTTGCAGACAGTCAAGGCAATTGCATATTAATTAATAATATACTGCCCTGTACTAGTCCAGTACTACTCATGAAGTCATCATCATGCATCCATTTCCTTTTTCTCCATAACAGATTTATGATGGTCAGCTGCCAAGATTATGTGTGTTGTCCATGTGTAGTGCTTGTCTTTGTCAAATCTTTTCTTCAAATCCCCCTTCCCAACCATTCATCGAACCCTAACCCTCTTTTCCCGGGCTTTGTGATTGATATTGAGGTGTGACTAATGTATATTTACACAAATTGTTGATCACGCACTTGTTGGGGCGGATGTGGTGAAAGCAACACTAACTCAAGGCAGGGCGAGGATCTTCTGCTCTAAGTATATATACTATAGCCTACACTTGCAATATATAGAGATTAGATTGCCCACCCATGCACAGTCTTCGATATTCAAATTGTTTCCAGAGGTACATAATCCATCATAATATAATAGCCAGCATCGAGTCAACAATCATCCTAGTTTCATCACTAAAGGTTATAAAGCCGCTTGTCCGCTTTATAGCTTGAGTTGACTTCATTTTGTAACTTGTACTAGGCTAGCCCTCCAGGCATTCTGTTTTATTTTACTTTAGTATTGCTTATCGTCATCATGGTTTCTTGTTTGGGAGTCTTCTTGTGTACTGTACTTCTACTACGCGTTCCCTAGTCTCCCTCAGGGGATTGATTGTTTCATTTACTTTTTTTGCAAACTGTCATTGTCTATTACTACTACCACCACCATGGCACCTTGGGAAACCAAACCATCACCATGCAGCCATCGATTCGCCTAAGTATAAACATCAATCACAGGTAAGAGAAGAAGTTTAGGGAGGCATAATGTATATACTATGGAAATTCATTAATTCACACACCCACACCCTTCTGTTCTGAGTCCATAGGGGTTTTAGTTGCAGACTGCATAGACTAGGAGGGTAGACTGACAGTACTAGTAGGACAAGTGAGGGTACCGCATCTATCTGTTGGTGTGTTACACTATTGGCAGATTTCAATCAAAACTGGCTGCAGCCCTGCAGCAAAGGAAATAGTGTAAAGAAGAAGAGTAACCCCCAAAAAGATTTATATCATATGTAAGCTATAAATAATATATTCCCCTAGCAAATAAACTAACTAGAATGAAAATAACCCACAACACCTGACCTAGCCCCCTCACTAACCCCAACTAATGTCCATTATTAAGTCCAGTTGTCCAAAGTCTATAAATTAAAATGTCCATAAAAAAATGCAGGTTTTCCCCAACACCCTATTCGCACCCACCATAAAAAACATTTTAAAAGGGGCAAGGCGACGGAGGTCTAGCGGCAGGCTCGCCGGATCTTCCTCTCTAGGGTGTTTATCCGCTCCTCTAGGTGCACCATCCGGAGGATCATGTAGAGCTGAAATTTCTTGCATAAATAGGGGTGGGCAGCAGTGTTTGAAGAAGTGCGGTGGGCGCTTGCAAGACCATGGCGCCGTACAACCGGAGGCACTGGGGGGGCTGGCTGGTGCCCGGTTTATTGCAGGCAGCTGCAGCTTCTGCCGCCTCCTCCTGCAGGACCAACAGCCACCGATATTCATCCCGGATGGCCTCTAGCTTCTGTTGCAGGGCCCTGGCTGCTAATTCCCACCTATTGGGTTGTTGTTTCGGTTGGGAAGGAGTAACTATATCAAGGAAGAAAAAAGACAATTGTAACCAATACTCTTAGCAAAACAGTAGCACAAAATTAATTATATACACATACAATTATAGTGGCACAGTAGCACTAACAAGCACTGTACTTAACATTTGTGTTATCCTCCCACTTTCTCAGTCCTTAACATTTGTGGGAGTTTCAGACATTACTAGGCACTGTGGAGTAGACAAGCTGTACTATTCTCTCTCTTGTTTAGATAAATTAACCTTGTAGGCATGCCTGCTCAGTCAGGTTGTGCCCTAGACAGACATACTTGTGTCGCTGTCGTAGACTCATGTTACTTTACTATTGCCTTCATCCAGTAATAGTCTCCACCTATGCTTTGATTGAATACCATCCAGGCATCCATCCATTCAAAGTAAACATGGCGATCATTCTTCTTAATCTCTCAATAAACCTTCAACCAACAACATACATTTGTCAATTGTTTTAAACCACCACCCATGCGTCCTTGCTTGCCTTTGAGTTTGACCCATCAAACCCCCAAGAGGGTTCCTTACACCCATACAGTTTCACCCACCCAGGCAGGCATACTTTCGTTCACTTTTTACCCATCCTTCAACCACCCATGCATCCTGTCAGCCACCTATGTATCCCGGGCCCCCTTCCTTCACCCACGCATCCATCCCTGCCAGTCATATATTTAGGCTGTGTCCGGAAATCGGGTAAAACCGATTGTGCCTGACATTACCCTCCTGGCTGCAAATCAGCAGACCCAGTTTAAATGAGTATCGCTGATTTTTTATATTTGTTGCACTGCTTGGCCACTTGAGGGAGCCAAAGCAGTACAAAACAGCATCCAAGCTGCGCATCAGTAATTCCATTGTACTATCTCTCTGCTGTTCATGGTGTTTTTTTCTCTCTTCCCCCCTCCTCCTGCTATCCGTGGCCATGCTTGCTCATCCCACCCTCCTCCCAGTGTCCGTAGCTTTGCTGCCAACCATCCCGCTCCCGTCCTATGCTGAATAATCACCTTTGGCAAAAGAAAATCTATGCTTTCTCCTAACTCGAATCGAGTTTTCCTTGATGCACACAGATCACTGCAGCAGGCGCCTTTGATCACAATTCAGCTCTGCTGTCTAGTCTTTAACTGGAGTGATTCTAGCTGTGCAGTCGACTCTCCACCTCTCCGGCCCCCAGTTTCATTTATGAGAGGCGCATTTGGCCCTCCAGGGGGTCCATTCTCTGCTGGGAGCAAAGTCCTCAACATTAACATCTGAGTAAAGGCACTTGATTGAACCCCCTGACTGATGGCTCTTTACGAAATTAAAACCACTCTATTTCTTTGTTGATGCAACAATCATATTCACTACTCTTTTTTTGTATTTGTGCAGCATTTAATCTCTTAGGTTAGTTCTCAAATTATTGTTAATTTGGAATTGCTGCTGATTGCTCTGTGTTGGTGTTAGGAAAGGGACCGTACTCAGCACAATGGCTTCAGTTCAGTTAATCCATTTCCGCATTTACTGAAATTGGGGCTCATGTTACACAGAGGAATGCAACCGTATGTGAAGGTGACCAGGTCAATAAATTAATCAGATAATTTAGGGAAGCCCTCGCCTCACTGGCCAGGATACTTCTTTGGGCTGCTGGCTCAAGGAAAAGGCAGCTGAAGCACTAGTGCATCTTGTGGGAGGTGCAACGTGATTCAATGGTTAAAACCGGCTCAACATTTCAGCTGCTTATGCTCGTCCTGCAGTATGGATGGGTCCTTTCAGATATGCATCGTGGGATCAGCATTTCAGCAGTCTATCTACGTCTTCCAGGAAGGCAAAGCATGTTTTAGTTGGTAATGGTTAGCTCAGCATTTCATCAATCTTATGTACATTTTACAGGAAGGAGGGTGTAACATGTTTGTTAATAATGGTTGGCTCAGTATTTAAACTTTCTTTGTATGTATTTATCCCCTGCCTCTCATATAAATACAATTCAATATAAACTTTGCCTGTTTTTGCCGCGTGAATAAGAACTGAGGTTAGGAAATATTAATAACGTATGCATGCAGAGCTTGGGTGCATTTAAGTTGACATCTGTACATTCTACAGTACCTTGAGGCGTCCTCATGGCCACATTAAGCAGGTAGCCACATTTGCCTCAGAGTATACACACAAGCCAAACATACAAACACAGCAGGGAAGTGAATCCCTATTATAAAAAAATAATAAACGCGCAAGTCAGAAAATAGGGGTGTTTTGCAATATATAAGCAAGTCACTAAGGGAGCATTGTAGCTTTGAGGCTCGTCACAAAAGAGAGTACCTCACAAAATCCATGTGAATAACAATTGGGGTGTCAGTTGTGAAAGATGGCCAGGTTATAAGAGGAGTGCTAAACAATATGCTGGCAACCCAAAAAGAAGATCTTTATAACAACTAATCAGAGCACAAAACTAGCTGTTTCAAAGCTCAAGAGAAAACCTCAAAAGCAGCACATTCTATTTAAGGGCACAGAAAAGGTGTATATTCAAATATAGGGAAAGTCACAAAAGGGTTGCTTTACTGATTACAGGAAAGACTTTGTGTGGCAGGTGGCTGTCAAGCCGCAACGGTGGACCCATTTCACAAGCACATTTTTACTTTAGGTACACAGTTTGGTTTCAAAATTCTGTCTCCAATGCTATCCCTTTGAGTGGCGCTGGGGGGCGGGCGGGAAGTACAAACCTTCCCTCTTCCTTTAACAGAGAGGTGGGTCAGTGCCTTTTACAAATTTTAAATTACCAGCCTGGCTGCTCAGCACAAACTTAGGAAGAAAGGCCACAGCTCCCCCCCCACACATTTACATTTCCTTTAACTGCACGTGATAATTACCGAAGGCACATCTCTCCAGAAATCTGCATACATAGGAGAGGGGAAGAAGGAAGGCTCTGTGGGAAGGCTGGTTATGGGCAAAGCGGGCTAGTTTTTTGAAAGAGCACTTGCCACTTTCTGGCCCAAAGTAGCAGTTCAGAATCCACATCAAGTGGTTCTCACAAGGCCGCAGTGATAAAGAGTATGAGTGATGCTGTCCACCCTCCAGCAGTCACCACCAAGACCGCAGGGGGAAGGAGTGTCTCAGAGCTGGCAGTACTTGACTCGTGTCTTGAGAGGACGGGGTGGCTGCTAACAATGTCAAACCACTCCATCGTCTAGCATCAACAAACAAGGTGCCGTAACAAGCCTTTGTATTTGTAGCAATGCACCTTTCATATGCTGCTACACTTTGTATCTGTTGGCACAGTGCTTATATCTGTTAATGGTGTACCTTGCATCTATAGCTGTTGGCACAGTGCTTACATCTCTTTGGAGCCCCCTGCACTGAACAACTCCGAATTTCTTATCTATGTTCAGCTCATACACACTCCTGGCAACTATGGTTGGATCTTTGTCAACCCTCTTCCTTGACCAGCCTCTATGAGGACCCATTCCTGGAAAAAACCAGCCTCTCTGGCAGCAACAGAAAAGCCAGAAGACTAGATGTTTGAACAAGATGGCTGGTGCTTCACTTGTGGGCCTGTGCATAGAGTGGGTGTTTTTATGCTGACTGCCCTCCTGTCTCAGCTCTATGAGGAACAAAGATTTTAAGTCCGGTCGTGCTAGATTGTGATCATACCAATCCAGTCATGGAGAGATCATATAACGTCACTCTACACGGTACTTTGACACTTGGCGTACCCTCTGGCCTTACATTGGCAAAGTGGTCTCCAGCTGGAATGTTTCAGAAAAGCAGACAGTCTAGGGATCCAACTAGGCCTTGTGTGGTGTAGCTACTCTGTCAGCCCCATCAGGCATACAATGCTGATTGGTCTTTTTGTCGGCTGCACTCCCTGAGCTGCCCACAACTGGTATTCAGAGTCAGATAGCACTATGCTGTGATCCTACTGGTCTGGCAGCAGCTCTACACGGTTGATGCAGGCACAAAGGGAGCACAAAATACCAATTTCCACTGAACATTAAGAGGCATATGCTGATATTGCTCTTACAAATTCAGCATGTCACTGCAATCGTGCTGCCATAGCTCTTTTCCACCTTTTGTAGATGCCCCAAGGTGCTTTCCGGTTGGTCGAGTAAGTAACTACTCTGCTGTATTTGACTGCGGGGTTGGTAGAGGTGCATGCTATAGACAGACCCTACTGAGGCCCTAATCTACAGTTGGGCATTAGCTTTGTGGGATAGGGCCCGAGCAGTAATAATGTTACTACAACAAGAGGTGAATTTAGAATTCGGGAGCAAATACATTCGGTAAAACATGCGCAAGAGCTGTTGCTAGAGTAGGGAAGCCGTAGGGTGCTCACTGAGGACCTCTCCTTGCCTCTGCTTTGGATGAACCCTTCCCATATGCCCTGGTCTGAGCCATGATCTGGCCACAGCCTACTGCTGCCCTGGTTCAAGGGTTTGGAGCACAGGCTCCTTTCTGTGAAACAATCGTGCATCCGTCAATGTTGCGAGGGCCATTTCACAGATGAAAGTTTACATGGGAAGGTAAGAGTGAGTGTTCATGACCAACGACTCAATGAAGAAGGTATTTTATGGTGTACTACAATAAGTTTGATTTGTAAAAATGTATTTGGATCACACATGCATTGTGCATACACTTTCTATATGTCATGCATTATCAGTGCAGAAAGCAAGCAATAATAAAAGCAAAACGTTCCATAAGCACCGGAAAAAACACTGTTTCTGTTGTTTTTAATGGCGCCAAAATGGGTAACCACTGATAACCACTGTTTTTTTAAGGCATTGAAATCACTGGAAAACACTGAAAAATCACCACCAGAATTTACCAAAAATAGAAACTGAAAACAGGAAAGCCTTCCATCCTTCTTTCCCTTTTCATTCACCCATCCATCAAGAATGTCTGACTCTAAGTCTTCTTCATAAAACTTTCTCAGCTGAGTTGAAGTCAGATAGAAGAGGCCATTAGTTACTCAACTCCTACAGCTAATGCTATTGCTAATGCTAAGTAAAGGGTGTCTTCTTCAACCATTGTTCACAACAACTTAGGGCCCCATTAGGATGACAGGCGGACATTGTCCGCCCGCCACCCTATCGGAGAACGGGACCGCCCGCCATAAGGGCGGGTGTCCCGTGGGGGGAATTAGGATGTGCCCGCCACAGTGGCGGGCACATCCTGTAGTTTTAGCATTGTGGCGGGCGGTGCACTCTGCACCACCCGCCACAATGCTAAAAATGCTTATTCGCATTTGCATATGCAAAGCGGCAGGCACCGCGCGGTGCCTGCCGATTTGCATATGCAAATGGGGGGGGGGGTACCATACGTACCCCCCAAGTGCCCCCCTGACAGTGGCGCCAACCTGGGGGCCCTGCAGGGGGCCCCCGCAGCAATCGTCGCATGCCTTTAATGCCGCCACGGAAAGGCCCCTATTGTAAGCCATCGTAATATGGCTGGCGGTGTCCATTGGACACCGCCACCATATTAATCTATTACCGCCGCGGTCGCAGGCGACCGCACCGGTAAAGCGGCGGCCGGTCTTTCCGTCCGCCATTGTCCCCTCCGCCATCCTAATCAGGCGGAGGGGAAAACGAGAGTGGTTGTCGGGCGGATTGCCTCCGCCAGGGTGGCGGTGGCCACCGCCACCCTGGCGGATGCAATCCGCCCGACATACTAATGGACCCCTTAGTCTCTCTCAATTTGTAATTTGTAATTTGTAATAGTATTTGTAAAGCGCAAAACTCTCGCTCTGAAAAGGAGCATCCTGGCGCTACAGAAGTTAGAGCGAGAACTGTGGGGAGGCACTAGATTACATTCAGCACATAGGTGCCTGTCAAGTTGTATAGCCAAGTTTTACGTCTTTTTCTGAAAAGGGACTCAGTAGACAGGATTCTCAGATCTTTTGGCATGGCATTCCACGCTTTAGAGGCTAAAACACTAAGGGGTCCATTAGTATGTCGGGCGGATTGCCTCCGCCAGGGTGGCGGTGGCCACCGCCACCCTGGCGGAGGCAATCCGCCCGACAACCACTCTCGTTTTCCCCTCCGCCTGATTAGGATGGCGGAGGGGACAATGGCGGACGGAAAGACCGTCCGCCGCTTTACCGCCGCGGTCGCCCTGCGACCGCGGCGGTAATGGATTAATATGGTGGCGGTGTCCAATGGACACCGCCAGCCATATTACGATGGCTTACAATAGGGGCCTTTCCGCGGCGGCAATGCCGCCACGGAAAGGCATGCAGCGATTGCTGCGGGGGCCCCCTGCAGGGCCCCCAGGTTGGCTCCACTGTCAGGGGGGCACATGGGGGGTACCTATGGTACCCCCCCACATTTGCATATGCAAATCGGCAGGCACCGCGCGGTGCCTGCCGCTTTGCATATGCAAATGCGAACAAGCATTTTTAGGATTGTGGCGGGCGGTGCAGAGTGCACCGCCCGCCACAATGCTAAAACTACAGGATGTGCCCGCCACTGTGGCGGGCACATCCTAATTCACCCCACGGGACCCCCGCCCTTATGGCGGGCGGTCCCGTTCTCCGATAGGGTGGCGGGCGGACAATGTCCGCCGTCATCCTAATGGGGCCCTAAGTGTTTTGCCACCTTTCTTTTTGAGCAGGAATTTCGGGGTGTTAGCAAGATTCTGTCCTGCTGACCTCAGAACTCTGGTGGGGTTATAACGAGTGAATCTATTTATTAGATACTTCGGTCCGATGTCATTGAAGGCTCTAAAAATAGTCAATAGAATCTTAAAAAGAATTATTTTATGGATCGGAAGCCAATGCAGCGTTCTAAGTGCGGCAGATGCTGAGGATTTTCTGGGAAGTTTAAGTACCAATCGCGCCACTGCGTGTTGGATACTCTGTAGCTTCCTTAGAGTTTGTTTCTTTACCCCTGCCATCAGTCCGTTGCAGTAATCAAGTCGGGAAAGTATAAGAGCAACTGCAACAGACTTTCTGGCATTAATAGGCAACAAATCAAAAAATAAATTCAAGGATTTTATAATGTTAAAACAACAACCGGCTAAATTTCTTACATGAGGGTCAAAAGATAATGAGGAATCATAAAGAATCCCCAGATTCATTGCCGATTCGACCGCAATAGGCGGTGGAGTAGCCTCCTCCGGCCACCATTTACTGGGGCAAAACTCAACAGATTTCCCCTTGGGCAGGATCTCTGTTTTGCTTGAATTGCATTTTAAATGGTTGTTTTCCATCCACCGGAATACCTCTGTCAAGCAAGTTTGGAAATTTAATTCGGCTTTAGAAGAATTTTTATCCAAAGAGACATTAGTTGCGTATCGTCTGCGTATGAAGTAACGCATATGCCATGTGATTCGATAAGGAAAATGTGGGGCGTCACATATATAGGAAAAAGGAGGGGACTCAAGATAGAGCCCTGGGGTACTCCAGCATTATTATTTTTTCCTTTGAAAGAAAAGAGCCTAATGATACAACTTGAGTTCTCCCCGAGAGGAACAAACTGATCCAGTCTAGAGTTCTGTCAGTTATGCCGTTGCCTCTCAGCCTGTCAATAAGTATGTTGTGGGAGATGGTATCGAACGCTGCCGATAAATCAAGTAATATCAGGACAGCGTTCTTTCCCTCATCTTGCATAAACTTAATAGAATCCGTTAATTCTATAAGGGCAGTTGCTGTTGAGTGTTTAGGACGGACACCGGATTGTTGGTAATGCAAGATGTTATTCAGTTCCACGAAGTGTACACCCTTGCAGCAAGTGTCTTGTTAATAAAAAAGGAATATAACTTACCACCACCCACCACTGCTGCTGGCTCAACTCCTGCAGCTGCTGAATCTGCTGAATCTGATGCTCCCTTCTTACTGGTGTCACCTTTGCCGCTGGCCCCAGCACTGGTGGTCGGTTAGCCTAGAAAAAACATTACACCTTTTTTAGATGCCATATATGCCTCCCCCTATTTTTTTCACTAGCAAGATTGAAAATACAATAAATACATCTACCACAAACATCACTAGAACAAACCGGGTACTAGAGTAGAGTAGGCAGTATGTCTTTCCTACCCTATCAAAAATAATGAAATACCTGGTTGGGCATTTTGTTTTGAAAAGCCTCTCAAGAAGAGGACAACCCAAAGGACTGGACTCAGTGGCTAGAGCTATTGGGGAATCTGAGTTTTAAAAGGTTTTGAAAAGAAAAAGAGTGGCCAACTGGGTGGTCAATCAAACACGAGGTCTTAATGAGTCCTGTCTCTTGGTTGGAAAATATAATTGTGCCCTCCTCCTCCTCATACTTCCTTCCCGACATGGTGCACGGTAATCAGTTGTTCACAACCAACTGCTGTTAATATTCATAGTACTAGGTCTGGACGAGAAAAAGTAAAAATACACCCCTTTGGGGTGTCCAACGTGACCATCATTTTATATACAGATTGAGCATGAAAAGGTAAGTACAAGAACGCCTTCTAAATTCAACAAACATGCTTAGAATACCTTAGTTGGGTATTCAATCTACACAGCAGAGTAGTAGTACTAGTAGTATTAAATGTGTTCTCTGAGTCTTCCGGTAGTACCACCACTATGCAGTCCCCAAAATATAAGGGAGGAGGGAAAGCTGAATGAAACACCTGAATAAATTATAAAGCAGCTACAGACAGACTAATAGTACAGAGTCAGAAGCAGTTAGATTGATGTAAAAAAACAAAACAGACACTAGATATATAAATAATTAAGTTGGTAGGTAATGCAGGAATAACAAGAATTTTGAAACTGATAGATCAAAGAAGCTTTGGCAAAATATTGTGCTAGGAAACGGAAATAGTAGTTGAAAAAAAATGAGATGCCACAAATGTTGGGGAAATATAATTATTAATAATAATAACAGGAGGACTTACTGGGGCCAGCAGCAGAGCCATCTGTAGAGGAATGATCCTGGGAGGCACCTCCAGCCCCTGCCTCAGCAGACCCGTCTTTTTCTTGCCCCTGGGGTGCTGATCTTGTAAGACATAATAAAGGGACACAAATTGATTGATGTGAAATAATCAATATATAAAAAATTGCTCCAAAAAGATTTTTTGACAGAAAACGGCAATTGCAATTATATTGACCTATCTAAGCAGATCGACTAGTAGTAGTAGACTAGTATCCCAGTTGTGGACCTTCACCCTCTTTATTATTCCACTGTTCCATTCCGATTCCAGACTCCTAAACCTAAGTATCACCAAGTCCGCTTATTCAAAAGGCTTTGAAATGATTTGCCAAAAATTATATTTGCTTCTTCTAAGTTCCGATCTCATTTGCAATCTTCAATCATCCCCCTTTTACGGGCCAATTCATTAAGTCTGCATTTATCTTAGTCCTCAAAAATGCATAGATGGATGCATGCATATTGCTTACACCAAATTGGTGATTGGTTTCTGACGCTGAGTTGCTATATTATTCACGCACTAACAAACTACAGAAGGTTCTATTAAGGACTCAGTAGCATGTGACTAGGGACCGCTAAAAAAAATTAATACTAAGTAACTAACTATAACTACCTACCACTGTCTTAGTGACAGGAGAAAAGGAAAGGCGTCTCTAGTCTGCATTACCTAACGTAAGTTCTCTAACCTCTCTTACATAATCTCAGCCCAAGCAAGCGCAAACTTGCAAACAAGTAAGATTAGTAGCGCCTTTCACCTTTCACATAATATGAGATTTTTAAACGTAACTTTCCAGCATGTAAGCAGCAGCAGCAGCATTCTTGCTATTTGGGAACAAAATAATGTTTCCACTAACACAGAACAGAACACACAATAGTAATGAATTAGCTACTCACCAGCAGGTCCTGCTCCTGGTCCAGGATGTCAGACCACCGTTGAGTCAGTTGGTTCTATGTGCGCCAGGCCTCAGAGTAGCAAAACACAGCCCGCGCACCCTCTCCCACTGGTGTAACGCTCCTGGATTCAACACCCAGAACCAGGCCTGCCACCTGCTGCCAAGGTTAAGAGGAGGTGGCGCTGCACAAAAAAAGAGAGTGCAGCCACCGCCACCTTGGAGAATGAAGCCCAAGGCTGTACCCATTCAGGGCACAGCCTTCCGCAAGGAAGGCAGCTCCTCCTGTTGTTGTTTCCCCAGAAATTGGAGGAAGAACTAGTCTTGGGCATGGTTGTGGGGGCCGGCGGTTGCAAAAAGGAAATGTAGGAATAAAATAAGTTAGGAGAAAAAAAAGGGAAGTAAAAAATAATAAAAAGCAAGTAATAGAAAACAGCACAAAAACGCAGTAAAATACACAAAATGTTGAAAAAAAAACTATATGTACACTTGGGAAGAGAGAGGGATAGATATTAAATCAAAAAGATCTGAACAAAAGTTTTAGGGACAAAGGATTGGAAAGATTAAGGAAGGATTGAAAAACAGGCTCCAGAACCATAACCAGACAATAAAAACAAGATGGCCACACTCATGTGCGAATTCATGGTGAAGTTTGCGTGATATTTTCCTTCTAACAAGAAATCCGCATTGCTGAACATCAGAAACATCTTGCGAGCATGCACGGGCATGCAGAACAAGCAACTCCACATGCTCGGCGAACTCCGCATAGCGTTGCAGAGTTTTTTTCCTGCTTCATGGAGACCCGCGATGCGTGCCTACGTGAAGTTCGCCCGGGCTTAGTGCCAACCTGTGTGTACTTTTGCTTTCATAATTAGAGTTGTGTTTGTGAATCTGCACTTTGTACAGCATTGTGAAAATCTGCCCAATAGTGGGAATTACAGTGTAATTAAGTAAAATGAATATGCGCATTGCACCTTCATTTTGAAACTCGGGCAAGAAAAAGGTGCATTACGTTTTGCCTAAATGTGCAAACTAGGAACTAACATACATTATTATAGGATTGTCAAAACGTGGCAAACATACACTTTAGTTTAGTAGGGTACTGTGTTCAAATGGTAAGATTACCTTTTGAATGGTGCTAGTAGTGTTTCCCTTTCGTCCTAACTGGGCCGTTGTTAATACTGATGAGAGCTATGCACCGACACTGGAATCAAATATTTTTTTTTCTTGAGCAATGCTGCTGTCACCTCCTGCGGCAGACAGGTGCAGAGGTTAAGGAGCGTCGGTGGTGGTTGAGGAATGGGGACACTTGTCTGGAGCAGCAGGGCGCATTTTAATTGTTTGCATGAGGACACATGGCAACAGTGCTACACCGCTGATCCCAGTTGTAAGGTCGTAAATTACATTGATACAGGAGCTGCCCAACATAAAAGAACTGTGGCTAAATTGCCCTGCTGCAAAGTGGTCTATTCAGAAATGCCATAGAGTCTCATCGATTGAATGAAGGTACAACACATGGCCGCTTGCCAACAACTCCTCTGAAATAACCAGGGTCGGATTGTATCTGTCTCCTATTGAAGAGATCAAACAAAATGCAGAAAGTGGCTAGATATTATGCCCCAAAATGTTCAATCAGCAAAAGCACAGAACATCTTCTGATGAAAATTCAAAAGATTAAATATGGTAGGGATTCCTGGAATCCCTTACCCGTAGCTTTGAGAGCAGAACCAATTTATCTGCTTTTTAGAAAACTCATGAAAATAGGATGTTCAGGGAACCACTTCAACAATGGATCCCAGAACTCTGTCTATGGGACTACTGGTCAACTGATCTCTTCATCAACCCTAAATCATGCACCCATACTGCCCTTTCCACTGAATGCCTTATCAAAATCCTTTGGGAACCGCTGAATGGCCCTTTTGGTGATTGAGGTACTTCAAGTCGTTACTAAATTGTAAAATATGCATCAGTCATTAGGGACAACATCAGGACATGCATTTTCGAAAATTCAGTATGATGCACGGTACAAATAGCGGAAATAATAAAAAATACTCAGAGGAGTGTACTGAAACAATACATTTGGTTATCTTATCAACTATATTATATTTCTATTCTTGACAATTGTGGTGGTGGAGAAAATGCCATTCGTAATAACGTTACAATGATTTCCCTTATTCTCTTTCAGTGGAGAAAACTATATACTAAACTCAAGCATGACCTGCTAAAACACTTTGTACCAATTACATGGCATAACACATACTATAAATCGAGCAACGCATTCTGCTGTGGTACCCATCATTTGCTGCATTCACTCCCAGATTTGATGACTGGGGTGAATGCTTGCATTGTTCAGCATTCTGTCAATCATCTGTTCATTTTGCAGTTGTTGCCCTAAGTCGGAAGGGTATGCGGAGAGGTGGGTCCAGTGCTCACTATGCCACTGGATTCAAGCTAGCCTAGCTGATGAGGGGTGATACACTAAAACCAGTCCCATGATGCTTGTTTCTGGTCCAGGGAGGACCTGGCTTGGCAGTTCTGGGCTGGGCTGTTCCCAAGAGGTGCAGTGTCAAGACTGGTTTGCATATGGCCAGGTCCAAACTGGTGTAGCATGGTGGACAAAAAGAACAATGGTTAAACCCAGAACTGTTGAGTGGGGATAAAAGTTTGCATTGTTCAGCATTCCATTCAACATATTTTCTTTTTGCATGCATTCTTACAGGAATTCATAAAGTATGGTAGCATAACACTTATGTCAAATAATTTCTTAATTCTATGTTTTACTCTCGAGTAAGAGACCTGAAGACACCCCACCTTCAGGGGCCTCATGGTTGTGGCTCCCTCCAACATTAGGAGTGTTTTACTGAGGCTCCGTATGCATTCGTTTTGGGGAGGGGCATTCATTGTTTTCCTTCATAAGTGTGGCTATTATTGTGTCATCTTGTGTGTTTTGCTGTTCAAACATGTGATGCCAGTACCACCCCCTATATCTTGATTATTAGAAAAAGCAGCATTTTCTGCCTTTCCCCATTTCATGAGTGACCTTTTCTAGAAGGGGACAATTAAATCGTTGGGAGTCTTCCACATCATAACTGGGTCTGTTTTTGCCAATATGAGTAAAAGATTCACAAATCTTCCTTGCAAAACTTTCATTAGTTTGGTGTGATCATCAGGCAAAATACATATGTTGTGGTTCAAATTTTAGATCTGTTAATGAGCGTAATGACCTTGTCTGAAGCTTGGTACCACTTTATTACTGAGTGAGACCATAGCATATGAAAGCAGCCTTCCCCGTATTCATTGGGTCTGGGGTTCTGTCTGGCACGCCTGAGAATTTTCTATATAATTTGTGTAAGATTAGATTTGCCCCATGCAATAAAAGCAGTCATCATAGTTCTCAATAATTCTAGTTGTATTTTATGCATCTCGCTTTTTTTCCGGATATTGAAAGGACTATCTTTTTCACTTCACATTGTGTAAGTAGCAAGTTAACATATGCATTTCTGGTACTTCAGTATTACTTTTTTTCCACCTTCCTCTAGTCACTCTGGTCAATAAGCCCTAGGGTAGGAACTGGCTAGCTGGAGTAGAATATATTTGCTGACACTTTCACATGTGTAGATTTTTACCATCTAATAATTGGTCCACCTTGCATACACTCGTCTCCACTGACAGCCTTGTGTCCACGTGTCTTGTTATGTCTGCTATCTAGCACAACAATGATATTCTAGGCTCATAAGCCACATGTGACGTTCTGCACTTTAAGCTTTATTTCCAACAGAATCTATCTGTTTTCAGAAGTCCTCTATGAGATATGGTGCCATCGCACCCCGAAAATTGTGGGTCATAATTACAAGCCTTTATCTCCAACACAACATCACTTTTTCTAACGTTGTGCTGGTGATAGGGGTTTTGCCCAATTTAATGGCGGGGTTAATCCGCTTAACATGGCCTAGAGCTGCCTTGTAAATAAGGCACCCTTTTAACGCGATACTTACTGTGAAAGTGGCGTGGAATTTGTGTTGTGGTGGGCGTTCTACCGCAACACCCTTTGATTTTGTTGCTGGCCCATATTTACAAGGGTGGCGTAAATATGGGGCAGCTCCAAAATGAAAGACCAGGGAAGCCTGGGCTTACCCTGGCGCAATGAGGAGAAATGTTTATTTTCACCTAGGTTTTGCTGTTTCCATGTGTTCTACATTGTGCAGCACACATAGAAATAGCAAAAGGCCATTGATAGTTTATGTGCAGGAGAGTGTCATTTCCTGCACATAAACAATCATTAAAAAAAACATGCGTTGCAACTTCTAAACACCATTTTTAGATTGTTCATGTGCATGAAGGGACACCTTCCTGCACATAAACAATCTTCCCCTGCAAAGAAAGCACCCTTGCACTATGGTGCAAGGGTGTCTGCATTGGCTCTAGGCAGCTACATTTTTGCCAGTGCAGGGGGAAATGTAGGGCAGTACCGTATTGTAAATATGGTGCCTCCATGCATTTCAGAAGTGGCTTAGCACAGTGTTAAGCCAATAAGGTTAATGCTGCACTCCCAAACTTCCTCATAAATATACCCATGTCACTAATAATATTCTTCCACCCCTAGAGTTCTGCAAGAAACAAGTCTCTTCTGTGTTTGAGTTACCTTCCCATTTGGCTACCCATTGTAGCTGTGCCAATAAATATTAATATTTATTATTAGGTGCCCATAGATCTCTCTCAGCTGTTGGTAGTTGTAGTTTTCTTTAAAGCCACCCTATATTTAGTACCATCCAAAATTAAACCTAATAATAATAAATCAAGTGTCTTGAATATATTATGGGACAATATCACAAGGATGGTTCCGAAAATCTATAGGAGTTGTGCAACACCATCACATTGCTGATATAAGGAGCTTCGCCCAGAACGCTAATACATTTTGGGTTGTAGGTACTGTTATTGTGAAGTTCCTGTCAATCAACTTTGCTTCACTTTGAATAATGCTGATCCTTGGGTACCTAAAAGTTACTGTTTTTTCTCCAAGAGAATGTGCAGGTGTGGTTTCTCGCCCCAATACAAATTGGGGACAATTTGGTAACAAGCAGGACTTACCGGAGTTCACATACAATGCCACAAAGGCTCCAAAGGCTTGTATGGTAGTCATGGTCAAGATCCATTACAGCATTATGCAGGCAAAACAGCATGTTATTGCCATGCAACCTTGTAGTCTATGAGTATCCATTCTATAAGATACCTTTAGTTTCTCCTCCTCCCTGAATTAACTCAACCAGATGCTCCATGGCCAAGGTGAACACTAGAGTGGAGAGGGGAATATCTGTTGGGGCCTCTTTATCACAGCTATAATTCCGATGAATGTCTGACAAAATATAGAAAGACATAATATCGAGGTACAAAAATTTCGGAGCATTAATATCGATGTCATAAATATCAACATCCTATCTACAACAAGGTAAGTACAAAAATATCGAGAGAAAAAATATCGATGACAAAAATATTGAATTTTTTAAAAATATTGTTTTTTTAAATCATTTTTTAAAAATAAATTAAAGAATACTTAAAAATATGATAAACAGTTAAACATACGTTATAATATTTAAAATGTATAAGTAATAAACATAATTTAATAAAAAACCTAATTAAACATATACATATAATATAAAATATATATACTTACTTTGGGGCCAATTCCGATTTGGTAAATGCCCTCCAAATAGCCGTACAGAGCTTTTTCCCGTACGATTCATATGCAGAACCGTACCCGTACGTCCGATGTAGTACGATGTGTACCCAAAGCAGTTCTCCGTACGAATCGTACTGAAGACCGTACAACTCACTAATCCGTATGAATCGCACTCGGAACGCGTAGTACGGGATGTCTGTACGGATCGAAGCTGCATTTTCTGACCCAGCAAGTACGAATCGTATCGACAACACTCCGTACGACTCTTTTTTTACAGGAGCTTAAAATGTCCGTAAAAGCAGATTTTGCCTAAAAATGCGCACGAAACGAACCCCCCCGGGTACGGTGCGTACACCCCATGATTGCAGGGCTACGGTGCGTACACCCCTGGATTTCAGGGGTTCGGTGCGTATGTCCCCGTGCGTACACCGAATGATCGTAGGTGTACGGACCGTAGGGGTACGGTTCGTACACCCCAAGGTCATAGGTGTATGGTGCGTACACCCCATGCGTACACCCCTTGATTTTAGGGGTACGGTGCGTATGTGATACTGTTGCCCTCCATACCAATTGCTCATACCCGACATTTACCGTACGAATCCGTACTCATTCCCCGGTCCAGATCGTATTTGGCGGGTCGTACGGCATTTTTACGAATCGTACGGTTCACTGTGCGGGTCAATGTCGTACAGATTTACCCTTCATTTTCATACGGTTCGCAATGATTCGGACGTATTTTCTCGCAACGGATCGTACTACGCGATTCGTACGGATTCGTACGAATTGTACGGAAACGGCTACGAATACGAATCGTCATACGGTTTTGTTTCCCGAATCGGAATCTACCCCTTAATAGTCAGTTTCAATAATTATTTTAATAAATTACAAATAATACATGTAAAATATTAAAATAAATAAAAATCAAATAATTATGCAAAACAAATTAAAAAAATATTTTACTTTCAAAATGTTTTAAATTAATGATATACTACATTAGCTAAAACTATACAAACTATATTAAATAACAGAGGGAATAAAATACTATTTTAAATCCCAAAAAAAACAACAGTAAGTAAAGTGTTGGATAGCGTAGAGGTAAAAATTACTATTTCCAATTCAAAGAGTGCCACAGTAGGGAAAGTGTTGGATAGCGTAGGGGTTAAAATTACTATTCCCACTCCAAAGAGTGCAACAGTAGGGAAAGTGTTGGATAGCGTAGGGGTAAACATTACTATTCCCACTCCAGAGAGTGTAACAATAGGGAACGTGTTGGATAGCATAGGGGTAAAAATTACTATTCCCACTCCAGAGAGTGCAACAGTAGGGAAAGTGTTGGATAGCGTAGGGGTAAAAATTACCATTCCCACACCAGAGAGTGCAATAATAGGGAAAGTGTTGGATAGCGTAGGGATAAAAATTACTATTCCAATTCCAGAGAGTGCAACAGTAGGGAAAGTGTTGGATAGCGTAGGGGTAAAAATTACTATTCCCACTCCAGAGAGTGCAACAGTAGGGAAAGTGTTGGATAGCGTAGAAGGTAAAAATAACATACTTATAAATAAATTAATATTTTAAAATATTAAAAAAGTTAATTATTAAATAAATCTATATGTTTACAAATACCAATACATCATTATTAAAAAAATAATTAACAAAACATAATTAAAAATTAATTAATAATGAATTCCAATTAATATAATTAATTACCAATTAATAATTAATCACCAATAATTAACAAAAACAAATAATTAAAATAAATTATTACTTAATTACATTTAAATTACTTCCCACCCTACTGCCCTATAAACTTATAACCCGCTACAGAACATAATTATCAATTAAATAATCAATTTAAATTAATTACCAATTAATAAAAATGAATTGCCAATTATTTAAAATGTATTTATTATTCATAAAAATAAATAATGAATTTAGTATAATTAAATTACTTCCCACCCTATTCCCCTATAAACCCACAACCCACCACAGAACATAATTACCAATTAATCAATTAATTTAAAATAATTAACAATTATTAAAAATTCATTACCAATTAGTTAAAATTAATTTATAATTCCTAAAAATTCATAATTAATTGAGTATAATTATATTACTTCCCACCCTATTCCCCTATAAACCCACAACTCGCTACGGTACTAAAATATAACATTTAATTAAATAACATTAAAAAAAGACATATTAAACACCTAATAATAGACATAAAAATCATATAAAAATCGATATCAGTAACATCGATATTACTAACATCGATATTAGTAACATCGATATTACTAACATAGATATTCACAAAATCGATATTACTTACCTTCGAAATTCTGTCTCATCGATATTAAAAATATTACAATAGTTTAGAATAGTTCAGAATATCAAAGGCCTTCTCAAAATCAACCCATATCAACCAATGCCACATCACTTGTGCAACCATGAACAGGCTATCCATCAAGACAGCTTCTCTCCTTAAGGAAAATGCACTATCTCATAAGGGAGTCATTCTTTCTTCATTCACTCCCTGTCCTCAATTAGACAAGGGGAATACCCTATCTTAGTATCACAAGAGTGCAACTGAAACCTGACACATTGCAGTCAAAGGTCTGCCCTTCTGGTCACATCTTCAAGAAGAGGGGCGTTATCTGGGTGTCTTTTCTCTTTTTACTGAAGGAACAGACACTGAATGTATCTCGAAAGTTAGGAGAGCTCTGTGAGTCTCTGTCCATAGACTTCCCTCCAGTGTAATACTGACTACAGCCCTTCAAGTTAGCTTTTTCTTTTAGG
This sequence comes from Lissotriton helveticus, assembly GCF_964261635.1. Lineage (NCBI taxonomy): Eukaryota > Metazoa > Chordata > Amphibia > Caudata > Salamandridae > Lissotriton > Lissotriton helveticus. The sequence goes on along the minus strand of NC_136063.1, from coordinate 1,296,753,934 downwards.
AGCTTTGTATCTCTCCTCTATCAGCCTACAAATGCCTCAGTCAGATATTCTTAAATCACAGATGAAAAGGAAGTTCAAGCTATTTTATTGGCTTGCCAATTCCCGCAAATGTATCTAAATCTTGCTGTGAGAGTCGAAGCTATTCATATGCCACTTTTGGAGACATTTGCCAAAGCAAGGGTAGTACAATTGATTTCATTCGCACCATTTAGAATATTATTTTTTGTGGGCTTCTCCAAAGTCTTCTCCCATTTCTCCCAATTGAATCCTGCCCTATTTCTTCTTGATTGTGCCATGTTTGTTCTTCTCCTGTAATCCTGTAAGACTGTTACGAGTGTATTGGTGTAGTGTGTTTCAGAGTATAGTGTGCCAGCCAACAACAGCTTACACTATTAAAGAAAACATGAAGAATAGAAATACATCTTTAAAATAATTGTGGATTTTCTTATGGCATATGAAATGTACAACCAAATTCTAGTATCATTCTTTATTCCAAAATGTGTCACTTAAATGATTAAGTAATAGACTTTGATGGGTAACAAATGTTTGTTTTTTATTTTGGCAACAGAATGCTATATTCTTTCTAGCCCACTAATGAGGGCATTCACAGCTGATTTTATAAAGATATGCATGGATGCCCTTGGTTTTATGTATCCATAAATGTAACGAAATATCTAATAAACTCAATTTTAACAAATATGTTAATTTCCATAAGGGAACTCGCTGTGCATGCTAGATATGTTCTTTCATTCCACTTCAATCGGTCTCAATTATATCCATTCTTTTCCCTCGCCATCTCTCTCTCTCTCTCTCTCTCTCTCTCTCTCCATTCCTTTTTCTCTCTCTCTTGTTTATGGAAATAAACACACACGCACTAACATACACATAAATACACAATCAAGTAAAACTCTACCATTAACATCCTTTCTAATTTTGTCTCACTCCTTTTCTACCTTTTCCTCTGTGAGTTCGTCTTTGCCTCTTAGCTCCTCTTTCCTCTCTCTTTTTTAGCTTTCTCTCTGCCTTTAGCATTCTCTTGTTGCTTTATCTAATTTAACACCTGGTTACCCGAGCTAGATTTAAGGAACACTGTTTTAATCCTTTTTTCCTGTATTATTGTCTGATGATTATTACTCCATAATCACATTTTACGTATGCCATTTGCCATCTGATATGTTTATTTTGTGATTGTATTCAGAAATTGTTTATTGTGATCTCGTAGTGTATTGTAAAGCAGCTTCTGATACTTTCCAAATAAAAAATAAAAAAACACTTTTCTCACCCATTTTAGACGGCATCAAAGGCTATGCACACCATTAGTACATTTAAAGGAAACACAGGAGCCTTTCTGAGTGCTCTAAAGTGTCTGGGAGATTCAGCGCTGTGTCAATAAATGTGCTGTCACCCAGTTCCTTAAAAACAGGCTTGGAATTTGAAAAGGTTTCTCCCACTTCTAAGTCACCCTGAAGTACACGTGATGGGACCCATGAATATTTGATGTAACCATCAATCAAGTAATTTTCATTAAACAGCGCCCACTTACTACATCTAAACTTTCAAATTGGAAATACCAAAAACCACAAAGCTTAAATCGGAAAATAATGTATCAATGTATTTATTTTTCCTTATTTAATATAGTCTTGGTTCTTTTCCTCTAAAAAGACGCGCTAAACGCTCACACTACACCCGCATCATTCCCACGTCTATACCTGCCTCATAGTATGCATACAATATGACATTCACCTTCTCCACTTTCCAAATTTTCTACCCCACTAAGCCCAAGAACTCGCAGTGTCAAAGTGTGTTGTCTAGGGTGTAGCCTTTTATTCACATCAAACCAGGTAATTCTTCACAGACCAATAGGAGAAGACCATCCCTTTTGGATATATACAATTATTCACAGCATCATGCTTTAGCCGCATCAACCTGTCAAAGGCATTAACTAAATCAGGCACGACATTACTTGAACTTCCATTTTGGTCGTACACTTTAGCGGCAACAACATATCAAAGGCAGTAGGAAAATTAGGCACAACATTACACCTGCACTTGAGCTTGGCCTTACAATGAACTTGACCGACTCATCCATCCAGCCAAGCTCTCCACTCAGCTGCGCACATTGTGCTGGCAGGCCCCAAAGCGCACAGCAAACAGTTGCATTACTTTCAATCCAGGGCACCGCAAAGCGCACAGGCCAACCTGGGTGCCTGAACACAAGCAGCCTCCCCAAAGTTCTACTCAGTCCATACGTTGCGGGTTAGGGCACTAGAGTCCAGGAATGCCGGCAGGTCAGTCCTCCTTTTCGGCTTAACATCAGCACACGTAGATCATTAACCCCCCTGGGGTCCATCCAGTCTCTGTACTTCTCTTGTTGTGCATCCCCCTTTGTTGCTAACTGTCAGTGCTCCGCCACAAAGCCTTGTTCTTCTGCCGGGTGGGTGGGTGGTCAACGGCGCGCCTCTGCAGCTTGCTGGAGGTCTGAGGGGACAAAGAGGCCGAATACTCCAGGTCGCTGCCTTATATAACTCCTTCTTGCATTCCTGCGTGCCCTGATGACATCACTGTCCCTCCTCAATACACCACCCCTTCTTATCCGACCAGGGGGCTTTGTCACATGGCGCAACTAAGGGTGCCCCTCCTCTAGGCACGGGGGCGCCTGTGCATTATGACTAATCTCAATTGACGTTCGCCTGCACTTCCTAGTGTTCACCTCAGGCTATGTACAGGGCTATATTCCTCATACTTGTCCATTATTACTCAGTCTCAACATGCTCAGTCTTCTTGCTAGTGGTGCCTTCAGTACCTATATGAACTCCACAGTACTTCTCTCTGTGCACGTAGGCTTCCACAGCAAATCACCAGCTCTCCCACTGCCATTCCCTGGTAGATGGCCTGATCTGCCCAGTGCACACTTTCGACAATATCGGCATTGTGCATCTCTCCTGATTGAACTCACCCCCATTAGCAGTCCCCATTACACTCATCTGATGCAGTCTTCTTGCTCTCATAAACATAAACATCTGCGTTCAATGTAACAGTCACATATAACTTTTCCACTCCAGCTGGCTACCATTGTTCAGTATAAATATATTTTCTTATATACATAACAGTATATCTTATCTAGGCAGGCAGACCACAATAGCCTTCCAAACTCAAATGAGTTAAATCCCTCTGAATAATGCCTGGCACTTAACCACTCAAAGCATGTTAAACCTTAGCAGATCCTGCACCATTTCGCACCTTATACACAGACACATTGGCTCACTGTCCAAAACAAGTCCTTATGCATATTGTCTATCTGGGGGCATAAAACAGTCAATGACCTTTCCCACATTCCTCTGTAAATTGCCTCACTTTGGAACACTAATGACCTCATTTATTCTCAGTCACAAGTCCTCTTACTCGTTGAACAGCCCCCAGAACCTCATTGAGGTAGCAATATTCCATCCTTCTCACACCTCGTCACTGAAATAATCCTCAACTTAAGTTCCACTAATCAGTTTCCTTTAAGGATTCATACATTTCTATCTTTCATTTGAGTGAAGCCCAGTCGTGGTCGGTATGACTCACGGGTAGGGTTGTGAGGGGTAAGGGGGGGTCGCACTGGTAGGAGGGGGTAGCACGGGGGTCACACGGGGAGAGGGGATCACTCAAGCGGTTTAATTTAATTTAAAATATATATATATATATATATATATATATATATTACCTACTGGCAGTAGGTATATATAGTTAGGATTTTTTCCCTATGGGATTTTTGAAAATTCTATGTCTAATAACTTTTGCGTTTGTGGACGGAATTGGCTGAAATTTTCTGGAAAATGGAACATTTGTTTCGGAGCAGCCCTTGAAAATTTGGGGGGTTTCGTCAAGGGGGGGCCCAGAAAAAAGGGGGGTCCCAAAACGTGTTTTCCCCATGCAATTTTCCATAGGGCGGTTGGCCTCACTTTTAGCCCGAACGGCTGAATGGATTTGCATGAAACTTGGCAAAATTGTAGGGACTGGTAGCCCGATGTGCCTTTTGTAGGTCTCAATATATGTGCTCCAGTGGATTTTGAGAAATTAACGTTTAAAAAAAGATATATATCTGTAAGCGCGCTCCAGGCAGCGCTCCGGTCCGCGGACCTTAAGCGTACCGGAACTTCGCGTAGCGAAGCTGATTGGCTCTCCGGTGTCTGTCAACATTCTAAACAGTCCGGAGCGGCCGCCATCTTGTCTCTCGGTAGGATTGAGAGACAGGAGGAGGCCAAAACAAAGGGGGAAATAACCATAAGGGGGCATAGTAGATCCTCCCTGACCCCCTAGGTTTAATGTGGAGGCTTTAAGAGGGCCCCGCGGGGCAAAAAAAATAAAAAAAATGTTTGTTTTTTTGCGTGGGTAGCGCCCGGTCCGCGAACCGGGAAGCGTTCTAGGCAGCGTACTACAATGAAAAATGAATGATAGACTTTTCAAAGGCTGTATGTTAATTGATTGTTGGTTTTGTTGATTATTTTTTATTTTCTTTATTTTTTAAGAATTTTTTTTATTGTGATTGTGTTTCATAATTTATTAAACTTTCTAACATTTCATTGTCAGAAATTTCATAATTATCATTGAATATACATTGTAGTCTCTGAGGGTGTAAAATGTCCTCATTTTCAAGGAGGCTATCTACTGCTTGTACACATTGCAGTAGTTCTTTGTCTAAAGTTTCATCGAAAAATTCAATATCATTTTCATCAATGATTTCTTGGCTGCTCTCTTGCAGGACAATTTAAAATTCAACTTTCTGTTCGCCTTCCATTTTGCCTGAAATTTAGATTAAAAAAATATGTATTAGTAGAGATAGGGCAATGTTGGGATTAATTTTGGGCAGTGTATAGTATCAGAGTGGAAGTAGGAATATAAAAAAGTGTATGTGATTTAACGTAAGTAAATTCATAATTATACAAGAGAAGCCTAACTCCATCCATAACTATAACAGAGAAGTCTATCTAAATCTATAACTACTACAGAGGGATAGTATATAACTATCAGAAAAAGTTTACCATATTAACTTATAGTGCACAATATACTTCAGTTTTAAAAATAAAAACTTACCTTTAGAAAGAAGTTGAAGGAATTAGTGAAAATCCTATTGAAATGTACACCAAGAAGTAGTAGTCAAAATGGCTGTGTTTTCTTCTCTTCCTTTATATATATTCAGGTATATAACCAATGAAATGTCAGGTAAAAAAAGTAGAAAATGAAAGTAACATATTAATTGGTTGTCAATTCCAACACTTCAGATGTGTTTTGTGAAGTAATTTACCTCACGGTATTTAGAGAGGTCTACAGGCTAAATGGCTAAATGGAATTCCAATCAAATTTGTGAAAATGGTAGGGATTGGTATGTAGTATGAGCTAATCTATATTTGGTGAAATTGTCTCCAGTGGCTTTTCTGTGAACTACTTTCCCACCTTTTTTGATGGTGCGCTTCCCAGGGAGCGACCCGGTACGCGAACCGTTGAGCGCCCCGGTTCGCGAACCTTAAGCGTTACGGGAGTCCACCATTTTGTGTTTCGGTCGAATTAAGATACAAGATGGAGGGCAAATAATGTTCAGAATGGGTAGAAGGGGGCATGGTAGACTTATCTTGACCCCCTAGGTTTTGTGAGGGTGGCTGAGGAGGCTTATATGTGCGAAAAAAAAACATTTTTTTTAAAAATTTCGCGAGGTTAGCTCCCGGTTCGCGTACCGGGTAGCGCCCCAGGGAGCGTACTTTGTTGAAAATTAGTGAAAAATGTTAGAGTAAAATAATAATTGTGAGTGATCAGATGTAGGGTAGCTCTGAGAAGAGCTTTTGGGTTTATGGTACATTTAGGTACTTATAAGTAGGTACCAATGCACAGTCTTAAATTCAGAGTGAAAATTCTGTTGCCCTCATCTGAGAAGTGAACTCCATCTCCTCTGTAGATATCTTGCATGTAGTAACGCAAGTTATTGTTGTACATGGAGCCCATTCCATGGTCTCTCATGTAAGCTGAAACAGATTTGTTTACATGCTTCCTCAACTTCTCAATTTGTATACAAAATTGGTTTGACCACCTCCATTTCTGTCTTTGGCATATATTTGAATATACCAAGGCAGTCTGAGGAAAAAGTGCCATCAATTGCTCAAAGGTGTCCTTTAAAAGCATTTCCAGACCTACCCCAGTCAAAGTGCCCAAATCATTACCTCCACAGTGCACAATTAACAGGTCAGGTTTGGGCAAATGCATAAAGGTTTTCACCAATGGTATCAATTGGTGACATTTTAATCCTCTGTGGCCAAACCACTTAATTTCCACATCTTGTAAATTGAGGTTAGGTAAATTCCTGTTTTCAGTGTACCTGTGAGCCCAGTGAATATAACTATGTCCAACAATCCAGACAGAAAACATGGTGAGAGAAGGTTCTCCTGCAGTCAGATGAAGTGTGGCAATGAAATGGCAGTTGAAAAAATGAGAGTTTAAAATGAAAAAAACTGTGGAGTTTCTGTGTTCATGAAGCAGTAACAGTGATTGGTGGATTTTGATTGCTGAAAACAGAAAGTTAGGGTGCACGGATGAGTTATTTGAAAGATGTATTTTGAGTGGTCAGGAAAAAATCATTAAATGAAAGAATGCACTGGATATGCAGGTGCACTGAGAGTTCAGAGTTCAATTGCAACATTGTTGTGTGAACTTGCAAACACCAGAGATCTTCCAAGAGGTGGTTGCTATGCAAAATAGGCAGAAAGGGCAGAGGGGGGAAGGGTTTTCATTTGAAAAAAAGTGAGGGAAGAGTTTTGATTGGGTGATATGAGAGATATGTGTGAAGAATTACAGCATTTCTGTGCTTTTGATAGCTGCAGATTCCGGAGTGCATACTTTTTGCTATGCTGAAGACAAATTGGTGTGTTTCTGAGACTGTTTTCAAACTCAAAGTATTTGCTAAGGTGAGAAAAGATTTCTTTAATTTAGATAGAGAATAGTGTGCTTTAAGGAGAAAATTATGAATTATGTGGCGCAAATTGCTTGTAAATATGCTCCCACCTGTGCATGGAAAATTTAGATTTTGAATGTTTGTGTTACATAGCCATGTTAAAAGTGATACAAACATGCTGCAAAGGCAATTAAAAAACGCTTTTATGTGTCTTAAGGACATTTTAAGTAATTTTCCCATGTGCAGTGTTTTGAAATTATGATTTGAAAATCGTTTTTGGGGAAAAGGAATTGTTTTTAAATTTATGACAAGGACATAATGGTGTATGCTTCTTTATAAGGCAATTGACTGTCCCTGATGTTATTTTTCCCATTTTAATGTAAGACCTTTCTCTGTGGCGCAAATTGCTTGCAAATATGCTCCCACCTGTGCATGGCAAATTTAGATTTTAAATGTTTGTGTTACATAGCCATGTTAAAAGTGACCCAACCATGCTGGAAAGGCAATAAAAAAACACTTTCATGTGTCTTAAGGACATTTTAAGTAATTTCCCTGTGGGCAGTGTTTTCAAATTATGAATTGAAAATCGTTTTTGAGGTAAAGGAATGTTGTTAAAATTTATGTGCGCCATATGCCCCCAAATTTCTTTTTCAGGGGTGCAGCAGGGTGTTATTGGGACACCCCTGCACCTTTGGAAAAATTCCTAATTAGCGATGAGCTAATTGCTAATCGCAAATTGCACCTTCATTCATATGGGCATCCTGGCCCATGGAAATGAATGGGTAATTTGCAATTAGCAATTTGCTCATCGCAAATTTGGAATGGTAAAGAATCGCTATTTATTCCTTAAAATTCGCTATTTTGGAAATGCAAAATAGTTATATGATACATATGGCGGTTGATGTCTAACAAGATAAGAAGCTTAGGGATACATTTATGATGACTGGCGCAATGAAGTGGACATTACTTACTTCATTGGTAGAGCTTTACATGTATTATCTCCTCTGTATTCTTCATCAAGCGTAACTTTAATCTGCAATCCTGAGTAGGCCTCACCTTAAACAAACCTTTGGGTAGGCTATACCTTATCGTCATCCTGGATTAATCATTTAAAATGCTAGGGACAGATTTATGATAGGTGTATGCCTCTTTTGCGCCACTGTGCGTCACTTTTATGATGCAGCGGCGGTGCAAAAGATTTGCTATGAGGCGACAAAATTACAAATTGATGCATTTAGGCAGATATGTCATGGTGTAAAAAAAACGTACCACATGAAACCAATGCAGCAGTGATGCAAAAGATGCACCATGTTGCAAGACAGGCCTCACTTGGGGCCATATGTATCAAGCTAATTAGCATTCGCAAAGATCAAAATTCTGCAAATTTCGGCCTTTGCGAATGTTAATTAGACAAATGGTATGTATCAAACAAGTTTGATGCAAAATAAGGAGTAGCAAAATTTGCTATTCCTTATTTTGCGATTGCACTGAAGGATTTGCAAATTTTGCGATTACTTAAATGCAATGTATCAAACAAAAAATATGTAAAAAATGACATTAAGGATTTGGAAACTATTGTGGTAAATTGGTGGTAATTTGTGAATTCTTTTCAAAAAGCATTTTTTTCCAAAAAACAAAAGGTCCCATATCACGCCAATACATGTCCTTAGGGCATGTATGTGTGCCATATGCCCCCAAATTTCTTTTTCAGGGGTGCAGCAGGGTGTTCTTGAGACACCCCTGCACCCTTGGAAAAATTCCTAATTTGTGATGAGCAAATTGCTAATCGCAAATTAAACCTTCATTCCTATGAGCCTCCTAGCCCATGGAAATGAATGGGTAACTTGCAATTAGCAATTTGCTCATTGCAAATTAGGAATGGTAAAGAATTGCTATTTATTCCTTAAAATTCGCTATTTAGGAAATGCAAAATAGTTTGATGGTACATATGGCGGTTCATCTGTAACAAGATAAGAAGCTTAGGGATAGATTTATGATGACTGGCGCATCACCAGGGATGTGCCAGTCATCCTGCGCCGCTGTTCCGCCACCCATGGTGTGCTGCATTTACAATGCGGGGCATCATGGGGCAAAAATTGCACAGATGCGTGATGTATCTGTGCTGTAAAGGTAGTGATTGCTGGAGTTGTATCGCAAGTGCGATGCAGCTCAAGCAAGGCTCAGGGGTGCCCCATCTCCACAATGTTGCGTCAAGACCTATGCCTGCTTAAAGCAGGCGCAGGGTTTTGACGCAGCTTTCTCCTATCTGATTGTAAATACGGCACACCATGGGTGGCAGAGCAGCGGTGCACGTTAACTGGTGCATGCCTGGGGATGTGCCATTTAACATAAATCTGCCCCTTTACATTTAAGTATGTGCAGGACACACAGAGTCGGTGAGGCTTATCCAAGGTTAAGAAGAGATGAGTCCTGTTCACTGAAAAATTAGACATAGTCTTCACCTGCTCAGCATTGCTGGACATGGCTAAATAATAGCTGCAAAATATTACTCTTGTTAAACAATTTTACTATTATAATCTCTGAGATTTGTCTCTTACTCTGCAACATCTCATTGTTGTTATCTTTCTTTAAAGATAAAGACAACATCAACATGAGCGACAATCTGCAATCAGTTGATTTTGACCTCATCATTGAACTTGTAATTGAAACATCAGTGGATGTTGATCCCTTGGATGATTTAAATCCTGAGGATGAAGAAGAGCGTGATGAGGATGCAGATTTGTCCGAATTATATGACATAGGGTGGGAAGCTGACCTGCTTGAGCCTATGGAACTATAAACATTTATTTTTAAAATTTATAATAAATAAAAAGTAAAAGTGTAAACCGTTTAATTTAAAAATAAAGACACCTTCAAAAACAGGTTATGTGTAGTGTCTTCAATAAAATATTAAAATATGCTCATAAAATTAGATCAGATTCACATATAAAATAGCACAGGTAACATAAATATAAATGTCATTTCTTTTCTGCTATTTCTGTATTGTAAATTTGCCAAGGACTAAAAAATCTTCTATTTAAAATGTCAAGTAGTGTGTTAAGTTTTTGATCACTGTTATTGATTTACTGTTTGGTACTAATGGTTAATAACATTTTTTATTATATTTTACCACAGATTCAACTGCAGATCATTTCAAGATTTCACCATGCCAACAATAGAAAGACAGAGAAAGGCTGCAAAACGTCAAAGACAGCAGGTGAAACAAAATAAGCAGCAGTCCTCTAACAAAAAGATTTGTCAAGTCGCGAAGAAAGCACCGGGTAAGAGCACAAAATATTTCATAAGAAATATGTGTAGTAAAAAAAATATTACTACAGAAAATGTTTCAGTCCATAAAAAGAGAACCAATTCAAATGGAAAGGAAAGGCCAATCAAAAATGTTACTGCTAGAGCAAGAGATAACTCTGTGCATGATAGTAGAAGGAAACAACAGTTTAGGGACATTCATAAACGAATGTTCCGCAACAGGATAATTGGCAATTTGTTAAAAAATATTAAGAAAGGTCAACCGAAACTGGTTTTTTATAAGAGAAAAAAAAAAGTTGAGAAAGTTATTGATCAGGCATTTGAAATTAAACGTAAGTTATTTATTTTGATAATCAATAGAATTAGGAAGCTAAACAAGGCAATTTATGATTTCAAAAGAAATAGTAGATGGAAGAGAATAGTTAATCGTAGTAATTTTTGTGAAGTTTTTTCTGGAGAATGGATGCATAGTTCAAGCTGTGAGGCATTTTTTAATGAGGAGAGTTATTTCCAGGATAATGATTTGGTGCATGCAGTTGACACCAGTGGTCGTGCTTATGAAGTGAAAGATGGTTGTCCAGTTGAAAAAGAAAAACTTGTGACAACAGAGACAGAAGAGGTGTTAGGTAATGAGGTTTTAGGAAGACGTGCTAAGGGTCCTGTGTACACCTGGAAGTGTAGTAGTATTTGTAGTGTGCGACAGGATTCCATCAATTTGCTTTGTGATTTTGTACGGTCATTAAATAAGAAAAGTTTGAAGCAGAAAATAAGGTTGTTGCAAGAATTAGATCCTTGCAGAGTGAGAGAAGTGACAGGTTTGCATGGTCATTCACTGGCTTGTCTTTCCAGGAGAGTATGCCAGAGTGTTTTTCATCATTTCAGGATGCTAGCAGTGCATCATAATAAAGTGAGGAAATTAGTTAGAATGTTGTATTATGCTAAGAGTCCAGCAATTATGCTTAAACAATTATGCGCTGCTCTTTTGCATGGTTCTGAAATAGATGTGAAGAACATATGTGAAGAAATTGAGTTTTGTTACTTTGGAAGTAAAGAGGAGAATGTTGAAATTGACCCAGAAGAAGAGGGTAATGTGGAAGATAGTGTACAGGTTTCCAGTACAGATAATTTCCAGAGGGAAATTGCGACGTTTCAGGTGAAATCAAGTGAGAGGCCTAATTTCACTTGTGTGTGTTGTCGACGCACTTATTATAAGAATCAGACTAAGTTAGTGGATTTATATGCAAAAAGTGAAAGGGAAAATAATAGTGAATGGAAGGATTTTGCAACATACTTGATGGTAGAAAATTGTTTTGATTTGGGATTCGATCAACGTGTGTGTACTTATTGTTGTTGCAAATTAAATCAAAACCAGATGCCTGCTAGAGCAGTTCATAATAATCTGGAATTGGTTGAGATTCCTTCTGAATTGAAGGATTTAAATACTTATGAATCTATTTTGATTCAAAGTATCCATCCCTTTCAGGCTACTGTAAGAATGGAGCCAAAGACAGGGAAATTGCCTCCATCAGATTTACAGAGAGGATTAAAGGGAAGAGTTGTTTATTTGCCTCTAGATTTGAAGAAAAACATTAACACAATTGGAGTAGAAAAAGTGGAAGAGGAACCTCTGGTTATCTAAGTTAATGGGGTTCCGACAAAGAATAAGAAAATATGGCAAGATTTAGTAGATGTTAGGAAAGTTAAAAAGGCAACATTGTATTTGAAAAAAAATAATAAATACTATAAGAATGTATATGTTGCAGAAGAGGAAGTAAGTGAGGAGGAGGATAGCGATTTGTGTGCTGGTCAAATTGAGAAAGTAGAACCCTCTACTAGTGAAGAAATATATGAACATTATAGTGTTCATCCTTTGCATTCCAAGGAAGTCATGGGGAATGCTATTGAGTTGTTTCAAATGAAACAAGCCAAAGGGAGTCCCATTAGGGTTTGGGAGGAAAGTTTGGAAGCTCGGTGTTTCCCACAGCTTTTTCCAACAGGTCAGGGAGGAAGATATGATGAGCGACCTCATCAAATTCCTGCTTCTGAATACCGGACTTTGCGATTGTATGCAGGAGATGCTAGGTGTCGACAATGCATTCCTTATTTGTTTCATCTCCTGTTTGAAAGCGATCTGTCTGGACTGTCATATGCAGTGAACCACATCTTGAAAAGTGGTATACACATGCAAAACATCTCGGCAAGTGACTTTATGGATAAAGTCAATGTCCAAGACAGTATTTTGGATTCTCACCTGATTAATCTCATGGCGTGTCAGCGTGGTACTAATGAGTACTGGTACCGTCGTCATGGTGATTTAAAATGTATGCTGAGGAACTTAGGTACTCCCACATGGTTCCTCACTCTGAGCTGTGCCGAGTATGGCTGGGAAGACTTACTTGAATTTCTACGAGAGGCAAATGCTAACGTAGATAACATCGAATTCAAGACACCCGGAGAACTGTGCTCTTTGGATCCAGTCAATGTATGTAGGTACTTCAATCATAGATTTGAAGCTATGATGTCTTTCATCACGAATCAGAAGAATCCACCTCTTGGAGAGGTGTTGGATTTCTTCTGGAGAAAGGAGTACCAAGCAAGAGGTGCTCCTCATATACATATGTTGCTGTGGATCAAGGATGCACCTAAATTTGGAACGGATCCAGAAGACTCAGTGATGAGTTTCATCCAACAGTATTCTACGTGTGCTGTTCCAAACGCAAAGGAGAAGAAAAGCCTAAGAGAAAAAGTTCTGCGTTTCCAAAGCCATCGATGTGGAAAGTACTGCCGTCGTAAATTCCGAAACAAGGACAAGTTCTACACCAAATGTCGTTTCGGCTTTCCACGACCGGTGATTTCTAAAGGAAGAGTAAACAGTTTGATGTCTTCGCTGCGACACAATGTCATGAAGAAATCACCTAAAAACACATACAATTTGAAGAGGAACGAAGAGTCCAAGTACATCAATGACTACAACCCGGTGATTTTGTCCATGTGGAATGCTAACATGGATATACAGTTTGTGGCTGATAACTGTATGGCTGTGGCTCGGTATGTGACGTCTTACATCACCAAAAAAGATAAGACAGAATTGAAGGATATGTGGGAGGACATTTCCCATGAAAAGAGCCTCAGCAAAAAGTTGTACAGTTTCAGTCTGAAGATGTTGTCGCATCGAGAAATCGGAGCGTACGAATGTTCTGACCGGTTGTCTTCAGCAAGTCTCTATGCCAAGTCCAGGAGTATCGTTTGGGCGAGTCTTGGTCTTGCTGCAACGCGTAATCGAGTTCTCAAACCTGTCCGGGAAATTGAGTATTTGGCGGAAAAGGAGCCAAACAGTACCGACATTTTGAAGACCAACATGTTGGATACATATTATCCAAATCGAAGCATTCACCTCGAGAATGTTTGTCTGTATGAGGTTCTTCAAAATTACATATTCAAGAGGAACATCAAAGAAGATACTGAGAAAGGAGTGTATGCTGTAATAGGAAGTGAGGGATGTCTGGTCAAGCAAAGAAAATGCCACTTGATAAACCATCGAAAATTGAGTGGCGAATCTCCTGAAAAAAAGGAGTTTTTCTATTTAGCACTTTTGCAACTTTTCAAGCCTTGGCGTGCAGAAGAGGAACTGCTTGGAGATTTTCTCTGTTACGAAGACTCTTTCAATGCCGCCAAGGAGACCATAGAATGTCCTGCTTTTCCCAAATATGTAGAAATGTTGAATGCGGAAATTGAGCAGGAAGCAACGATTGCAGCCGGGATTGCCAGAGACAGTTCTCAGGACAGTCAGAGTTCTGCTTCATTGAGTCAGGATCCACTAGGAGGACCTGTTATTGAAAATGAAGCTGCCTCTGCTATGAATGAAGTGGAAAGAGCCATGGAACATGCTCAAGGGGATGCGGTTAACTTAGAAGAGTTGGAAAGACAACTCAACGTTGAGCAGAGGAAAATATATGACGAAGTTACCATGCAAATTGATCATGGATTAAGTCATGATAAGAAAGAGTGCTCATGTACGTCGTTGAAGCCTGTCCGACTGTACGTGAGTGGAGAAGCGGGAACTGGAAAAAGTTTCCTCATTAAAGCAATATCATGCTATTTGCAGGAAAGGACAGAGTCATCGCTGTCTTGTGTTGTCACTGCTCCAACTGGACTGGCAGCACATAATATTAAAGGGATTACTTTACATCGTTTACTGATGCTGCCAGTGGAGCATGACAACAAATTACAATATCACAAGCTATCTGGAGATGCTTGTTTTGAAGTTTCAAGAATCTTGAGGAAAATGAAACTTCTTATCATTGACGAAGTAAGCATGGTTTCCAATGTCATGCTTGCCTTTGTGCATTTGAGAATGCAAGAAGTTCTCAAAACAGAGTATGATGTGTTATTTGGTGGCAAACACATCATTGTTTTCGGAGATCTTCTGCAGCTGACACCAGTGAAAGGGCAACCTGTGTTCAAAATGCTCACGCATGAAGATACCAGGAAGTGCCTAGGCAGCATTGGCAACGTCAATATATGGTTAAACTTCAATTATGCTGAACTGCATGAAAATATGCGTCAGGCGAAGGATGAAGTTTACAAGACTATTCTACAAGATGTTAGAATTGGAAAAGTGACCGAGCATGGGAAAGAAGCTTTACATGCACGATTACTGTCAAATTTATATCCAGAACAAGATGTTGTGCCTGAGAATATTTTTCAGAAAATTACTGAGAAGAAATCTGGAATATGTTTGATGCCAACTCTTGCAGAATGTGCCAAATTTAACAACAAAATGTTGCATTTAGAAAAGCAAGAGATTGTGAAACTGGAAGCTATTGACAGAGTAGAGCATATGGGATCAACAATTATTTTGTCTGAGAATCTGAAAACAAAATTGGATTCATTAGAGAAGAGTATATCTAAAACTGCAGGTTTTGAAAAGACTCTGAATGTGTGCTTAAACTGCCGTATAATTTTAAGAAGGAATTTACATGTTGAAAGAGGTCTGGTAAATGGATCAATGGGTAATGTTGTTGATTTTGTGAAATACAGAAATAGAGATGGAATTGAATTTTTAAAAATTAAATTTGATGGCATTGAGGAAGTACAGCTAATTGGTCGTTGCTCTGCTAGATTTTTGCTTGTAAAAGACTTATATGTACGCCGTAAGCAGTTTCCTGTTTGCTTGGCATATGCGGTGACAATCCATAAATCGCAAGGTTTAAGTGTAGACTGTGCATTGGTGAATATTGGCAGTTCTGTGTTCAAGGAGGGTATGGCATATGTGGCATTGTCACGAGTTAGAACTTTATCGGGATTGTACTTGATTGAGTGTGATGTCACAAACATTTGTGCGGATCTAGATTGTGTTAAGGAATACAATAGGTTAAGAAGAGAGTATGCGCCACATTTGCCTCAGTATCCTTTGTTTGAGAAACGTGTGGTAGGCCGGAAACGAAGAAATGTGCCCAATACTGGGGAGGTTGTAGCAAAAAGACGAAAAGTTGATGAACCTAAAATTACAAGCAGAAACAAAAAGGATTCTGTTGAAGATGTTGTTGGTTTTCAATTTGAAAACAGTTCTGGTGTCAACTGCTATGCTAATGTAGTGGTTAATGTTTTGTTTTCTCTAGAAAATGTAAAAGAAGAGATTGTGGTCAATTCTGATCAAAGATTTTGCAGTTTGTTAAATTCTGTGTTAGAGAAATGTAGCACTGATAGAAGAAACATAGAAAGTGTGTCTGAAATTCGAAATCTGTTAGACAGATGTTCAGGCCAAACACAATTCTCTCAAAATACTCAGCAAGATTGTCAGGAGTTTTTAATGTATATGCTTGATGTATTGCATGCTGAAGGTGTAGATGTAGATCAGCTGTTTGGGCTTTCTTATCAATGGCAGCATGACTGCGAGAACTGTATGGTATCAAGTACTACTAGTGTAGACTCAGAAAGATTTATATATTTAACTTTGCCAGACAGTAAATCAGTCTCCTTTAATAAGCTAGTAAAAGCAGCTGATCACAACATGGAGTGTAGCCAATGTAAATCTGAAATGATGTCCACATTATTTATGCGAACATATGGCCAGTATGTCATTTTAATGTTCCAACGATGTAGGCCTGATGGAACAAAATTGACAACTTTAATTAAAAATTTTGTAGCTTCGCAGTTGTCAATATCAGGAAGGACTTTTGTAACTGCAGCAATTATATATCATGACGGCCCTTCAATAACATCAGGACATTACACAGCTTATTTAAAGTCTAGAAATGGCTGGTCATTCTGCAACGATTCTGTTTTAATTTTCAAAAAAAAATTGCCGTATGACCTTAAAAACTCTTACCTGGTGTTTTTAAAACCAAAATTTTAGGGAAATAATCTCGGGTTGTGCTCTGTGGAATTTCAAGAAGTTCTAATGGCTCCTACACAATTTGGCCTTGAGGATAAGTGTAGTTCAGAGACATAACTTCTAACCATAAGACTGGACGTCATGGAGAAATAAGTGCACTTTGAATGAGTTCAGAAAAACTATTTCTTTTTATAAGCTAATTGAAGCAGCCAATCAAAACATAGAGTAGAGGGAATGTAAGTCTGCAACGCTGTCTACTGTTTTACATTGCTTTGTGATTGAAAGTGATGTAGAGAATTAAATAATTGTAGTAGTCATAGAGTTAGTGTAAGTCTGCTTCATAGTAAGCAGTATCAGTGTCATAGGAAATGTAGAACATGACTGAGCAAGAAGGGGAAGATATTACTATTCCAGGATTGTGAAAATGATCTTCAACATTTTAATTCTGAAAGTTGCGGAAATGCCAAATGACGGGAATGGATTACAAGAAATCCAAGAGTTATAAATGGGTCTGACAAGATTTGGCCTTGTGGAAACTTGTGGTAGAGAGCAAGAAGTCATTTATTGCATGTAACATGTTTTTAAAAACGATGGAGATTTTCTTTCAGAAAGTGGCGGGCTGAAAGTAATAACAGCACAAAAGAGTGTAAGCTGTTCATAGGACATCCTTTGACGTCATGGAAAGTAAGTTAACTTTAAGGAGTTCTGAATTCTGATTTCTTATGTTGTATTGGTTTTTTAAACACAATCATTTTGATTGTGGTTTTTTTCCCCGCTGTTATATGATGAATACCTTCAAGTCACTGTTTTTAGTGAATTTTGATACATTCTGAGAACAGCAAAAATAAACCATTTAACATGTATAATTAATTCTGTACTGTTTGCATTTATGATGTATATGTAGAACTGTGTAGGAGGCATGGAGAAGGTGAGGCTTCTGTAAGTGTCAAAGTTGTTGCATGCAGTGCTGCACTTCTGCGTATTCTTTCATATGCTATACTACATCTGCACAATGAGATACCTAAGCAAAGGAAACACACGTGATGTGATTGTGAAATGAGCAAAATAAATTGCACGTATTTCAATTACATCACCTGTGTTTCCTATCATTACGAATCACATTGTGCAGATCAAGTTTAGGTCTGTCCAGGGAAACATAGGAGGTTTGGACTTTGTTCAAGAGTGCAGTGGACATGACTCACTTCATTGGTAGACCTTCACATGTATTATGTCCTCTATTCTCTTCAACAACTCGAAATTTCATCTGCAACCCTGAGTAGGCCTCACCTCAAACAAACCTCTGGATAGGACACATCTTATTGGCATCCTGAAGCAATTATTTAAAATTTTAGTGTCTTGCGACACTTTTCTGAGACAACAGCAATGCAAAAGATGCACCATGTTTTAAGATAGGCCTCACTTCATCTGCATCAAGATACTGTTAGTTTAAAATGTATATCTTTATGACTGTGTAGGGGGCCTGGAGAAGCAGAAGCTTCTGTAAGTGTCAAAGTTGTTGAAAAACTGTTTGTCCTTCAATCTTTTCCCTTGTCTTTTGTAATTTTTAAATACATGTTTTAATATTTTTGAAACGTTTGTTCTCTCTTTCACAGATTGAAAGTATAAAAACAAAAAGTGAGTAATTTAACGACAATTATAAGGTAAATGCTTTGTACTCTTTTCGTTACATTTCTATCACATTCACCTACTATTAGTTCCACTGCTTTATTTCTTTAACCCTCAGTTTCCTGCCTTTGCTACTTCCATCATTCCTTTCTCTATTACCTACTTACTCAACTCCTTCCATTCTTTTTCTCAGTCCCTCTCTTCTCATAGTTCCTCACTCTTGTTCACTCACTCCGTCTCTATTACTCTTAGTGTCTTTGACTGATCACTCTATCACTACTTGTTCATAATGCTTTCTCTGTGTAGTTGAAGCACACTAAGGGGCATATTATGAACACAGCCAATAAAATTATTGCTCTTTTTATTGGCAGAAAACTGGTGCAAAAGTGGTTTACGGCAGTTTTCTGCCGCAAAAGCAGCTTTAGCGACACATTTCTGCCAATAAAAGCTGCAAAACTTTTATTGCCTATGTTGATGATATGGCTCTATGTTACTTACATTTCTTTGCTGTTTCAATTAATCTTTTTCTGTTATTTTTTGTTTTCTGTTTTCTATTTTTTCTCTCTGTTATTCCTCATGTTTTAATCTTATTTTGAACATTCACTCACATTCTCCAAGAAACTCTTCTTTGTTAATGTTATACTCTCTTTTTTTTCTTTCACTTCGTTATCTATTTTGTTTTTCACAATTATACCCTCTTCCGTCTTTTCCTCGGTAAATAGATCTATTAAACAGTATCTCTTCTTTACTCCCTATAGCTGTCTTTCTTTTAACATCACTCTCTGTTTACTTTCCTTATACTTACTCTTTTTTTTTTTTTTTTAATTTTTTGGTTAGCTCCCGGTCCGCGTACCGGGAAGCTAACCCGGGAGCGAACCAAAAGAAATAGAGCTTGCCAGAGTGCTAAACATTCTAGCAATTTTTTTTTAAAGGGAAGGTAGTTCTGAAAAGAACTTTTTTTTAAATATTTTTGTTGTTTTATATTTTTTTGTTATTTTTTGAATTTTTTTTGTTTTTTTTGTATTTTTTGAACGATTTTATATTTTTTTGGGGTTTTTTTTGGGGGGGGGAAACAACAAAAAACAGGCATTGAAAAGGGCTCAACAGGAGCAAAAAAAAAATTACTGGGGGCGGTTAGGGCAATCATGGTGTTCATACGCCAGGTTGAGTGCATTGATGCTCATGTTGCCACACGCTAACAATGCACGACAGTGCATACAAGAGTGTATCATGTGGCCAAAATTTTCTTGTATATTTGGCACAGTTTCCCGTGCCTCTTCTGGTGTTAATGAAATTGGTATTCTTGGTCTGGCCACAGGAGTTGGTCTTGGATTGTCCTGCATATCCCTTATTTCCGCCCGGCTGTAATTGAGCGGATGCTTCCTTGTCATGTGCCTGTGCATTGTGTGATTTCCGTAGCTATATTTCTTGTCCGTCCCTCTGGATAATTGTTCTTTGCATATGAGGCAGGTGACATACCT
Organism: Lissotriton helveticus; assembly: GCF_964261635.1. Classification (NCBI taxonomy): domain Eukaryota; kingdom Metazoa; phylum Chordata; class Amphibia; order Caudata; family Salamandridae; genus Lissotriton; species Lissotriton helveticus. Next base: position 1,296,734,299 of record NC_136063.1, on the reverse strand, counting down.
CGCATTGACTTTTTTTTGGCCACGAGGGATCGAATAAAACTGCCAGATGAAACTGGCTTTCTTTCTGGAAACCCGGGGCACCTCTTCTAAGAACTGTGGTTCTTCTCCCTCCTCATCCATTTCTTCCTCTTCCTCCTCAGTGTTGGTCATGACCTGGGGAGGTGGTCCTCTCTTCCCATGAGGAGGTGGTGGTGGTGGTGGGGGTCCACCAGCTGAAGCTACCAATGAAGCCATTTCTCATATAGTAGTAACGGTCTTCCTCTCACAATGATGAAAGTCAGAGTGAGGAAAGAAGGAGGGGTTTTCATCATTTGGGAAAAACAATACTTCTCAACCAATGAAAAGTGTTATTTTTAGGTCACCTGACCTAGCCTTACATCATTATGAAACCAAAAGTGAAATGAACCAATGAAAAGTTTTATTAACAAGTCACATGACCTCTCACGCTCATGTTACGCGCTGCGGAACGCGCCCCGGTTAGCTTCTGGGTCGCTGAGCTTCGCGCCTCGGTCCGCGCCCCGGGACACTTCCGGGTGCGCTAACGCGGTACGTCACAAGACGCATTACGCGGCAACGCGATACGTCGCGCTTTCGCGATGCGCCGCGGATCGCTTCCAGGGAGCTGCGTTTCGCGCCTCGGTCCGCGCCCCGGGGCACTTCCGGGTGCGCTAACGCAGTACGTCATAAGACGCATTACGCGGCAACACGATACCGTCACTAAGTTGATTTATTACCGGTTCGCGGACCGGGTCGCGGCATTAAAGTGAGCTAACGGGAAGCTTCCCGGTTCGCGGACCGGGAGCGAAACAAAAAAAATATTTAAAAAAAATTATTAATAAACATATAAAATATATTTTTGGATTTAAAGAAGAATACATTTTACAGCTATAGATATTAGCTTTTAAAAAACCAATGAAATTCACTGAAAAAACCATAGGTTATAGACCATATATAGTTAGGAATTAGCATTTACAAAACCTTGAAAATTCACTGAAAAAACCATAGGTTATACACCATATATAGTTAGGAATTAGCATTTAAAAAACCTTATTTTACTCACACAAAACCATTGAAATTCCATATATAGTTAGTTGTACTAACTATATATCGCGCACCCGCAATCCACTGCTGATCATGTCACATATTACATCATTCATGACATGGTCAGTGACATCACTGATGACATCACTGATGACATCTCAAATGACATCACTGATGACATCACTGATGACATCTCAAATGACATCACTGATGACATCACTGATGACATCTCAAATGACATCACTGATGACATCTCAAATGACATCACTGATGACATCACTGATGACATCTCAAATGACATCACTGATCACATCACTGATGACATGTCAAATGACATCACTGATGACATCACTGATGACATCTCAAATGACATCACTGATGACATCACTGATGACATCTCAAATGACATCACTGATGACATCACTGATGACATCTCATTTGACATTACTGATCACATCACTGATGACATCATTCATGTGATAATACGATGAACCTCTTCAGACTCTAATATAACCTTAGATACACTCAGTGTAAACACTGTCTCGCAGATTGTCACTCATCCATGAAGTTACACACAGACCTAGTCAGTCATGCAAACAATCAATCACACCTCCATTTCCTTAACTATACAGTTAAACACACCTTACTTATTCAAACATATACTAAAACATATTTACTCACTTATACAATCCTGGATACAAGTTCACAATGATCCATACAGCCACTCACACATTCACTGGCTCTTATGCACAGTTATTTATATATGTCAACTCTCACATGTACTGTATTTTACATATGTACTTACTTTGACATGTAGCACTGAGATATCTATTCACTCACCAATACAGTCATACACACAGTCAACCACCCATACAGCTGTTTCCACATGCACTTTTGAACCCATACATCTATGCAGAGAGTCATACACCTCCCAGCCACCCATACACACTCTCAGTCTCCCATACAAATACTTGGGCAACCAATCAATAACCCATATAGTTAATCATATAGCTACTGATCAACACATGCAGCAGTTTACAGAACAACAGACATAATGATGCACAAATTAAGACAGTTTAGTCACTAACCCATGCACTCAGTGAGACACATTTAATCACTCACTCATACAGTCAGTCATGCACCTACTAAATCCTTTGTTCAGACACTTCTACATCCACTCATTCTTCAATATGTAAGACATATTTTAACTTTACAGAAACATACAGTCACTGGATGTTGTCATCAGTGATGTCATCAGTGATGTCATTTGAGATGTCATCAGTGATGTCATCAGTGATGTCATTTGAGATGTCATCAGTGATGTCATCAGTGATGTCACTGACCATGTCATGAATGATGTAATATGTGACATGATCAGCAGTGGATTGCGGGTGCGCGATATATAGTTAGTACAACTAACTATATATGGAATTTCAATGGTTTTGTGTGAGTAAAATAAGGTTTTTTAAATGCTAATTCCTAACTATATATGGTGTATAACCTATGGTTTTTTCAGTGAATATATATATAAATAAACTTACCATTCCGACAGCAGGGTGTTGCATCTTCTCTGCTCTTGCTCTCCAGGAACAGGAAGCAAAAGCAGGCATCTAGGTTCCCTCCCTGCCCTAAGGTAATCACAATGCTGCTCAAGCAGCATTGTGATTGGCTTGAACGCCGACTAGCCAGGGGCTTAAGGGGAGGCTATTTTCTCCCTGTATGCTGCATGCAGCCTACAGGGGGAAAAAGCAGACTGCACATGGCTGGTTTGGGCGGCCCAAGGAGTCTGACCAAACAGTCTTTGCTTACTCTGGAGTGGGCAGGCACACCATTCCTCCCCTGCCCTGCTCTCAGAGCAGTCTGTCCACCCGCCAGCCCAGCCGCAACCAAACATAAAATGGTAATAACAGAAAGTTAATGCCATTTTAGATTTCTTCTTCTTGCACTGCGAGAAGCAGTGGGGTGACGCCCCTCCACCGTAGTGGAGAAGCCGCCCCCGGTAAAGCCATTAAGTAATGCGCTCACCATGCCCATTTCATAATGTCCTACCATCACTTACAGACAGGCCAGCCTAATGTATAGTTTGCATTAGATCACTTGCTCCGTACAATGCTTCTATGAGGTACGCCCATTATTTAAGTAAACATTAAAAATACCTAAACATGTCAAATGTATCAATAAATGAGCGTTAGGCCAGACAAATAATGCTATTGGGCAATCACAATGAGCAATGCTTCAACTAGGATGGTCTGTAAGACCATGCTCAACTATGTTCAGAAACATTTGGCTAGATACCGGTAGGGGGAAGGAGCAATCTAAAAGTGAGTGGAGCTCTATTTACTAAATCTTCAATATTTAGACATTAGAAAACGATGTTTAGGTATTGTTTTTGTCAGACGTGGACACTTTATTAATTTCTATGAAACAACCATGATTGTGTGCTACACCTTTGAAGGTGAGCATCATTAGATAATCTGTGGCCTTTTAGGCCAGCATTTCATCTAGGATAGACATAGGGACCGATGGGAGAAACATTAGTCCTTCCTTATCACCTATGGGGTCTAACTGATATTTATGTTTGCTCCTTCACATATTTAATCTTTGTTTGATTGAGTTTCCCCAGTTTTTAGAGTTTATGACTTTGGACATTTACAGTCTCACCATATACCCGCTCCTATACTGCTTTTCACAAATTACGCAGTATTGCTGTATGGTGTCCACCACTGAAAATATTATGCATCGTTTTTTCTCCTTGAGCTTTTGTGGGGTATACAGTCATAATATACTTATATGTATGATGAAGGCCAAGGTGGCAGCAGTTTACCCTAAACATACTCTGCATGCTGGCTTAGTTAAGAGCAAATAATCTCTGAAATGTGTGTACCTTCTTTATTTAAGTGTTAGGTTCACTTTAAGTGCTTCAAGAGCTGAGTAGACAAAAGAAAGCAGGATGACTCATTCCCAGATAGCTGGTGGGATTTTCAGAATTATTTTGACAACAAGGCAGTTACTTCCTCTGTATGTCTATCCAGTAATGGCTAGGTGGAAATTCTGCGTTCTTTCTGAAGGTAGGTTGTACATAAAACACTTGCTAATCCCTGGTGGTTACCCACGTTCGTATGATTTATGAATCCTCTATCTCTCACGGGTAATTATTAACCACACATATAGAGAGTTATGCATACTGAACAGTGCTAGATTTCTCCCTGTGCCTGCAATTACCCAGAGTTGTGTGCTGCACGGTGAAGATTCTACTGTACAGAATGTGATGTCTATGCTGGTTATTGTGATGTACTTTAGAAGCACCTTTCTCTCCTTTCCTTCTTTTTTCCTTTTTGTTGCTTTATCTCAGATTTCTAAATTAAAGGAGTATAGTCCTGCTGAGGGTCTGAGTTTTGCAAACAGAGGACGGTCATGCGCCTTCTCTATCTTTGTCACTTGAAGAATGTGTGTCTATTTGAAAAAAGAGTAGTCCCAATCCTATGTGCAATGATATTACCATCTTTACAAATCCCTCTCTAGATTATTTTTCAAAAAAATGTTTTTTCATTATTAAGGCATTCCACCAAGCCTGACAAAATAAGAAGGAACAATTAAGCATTTGGTTGTCCTTGGTATTGAAGTCTGCGATTAGAAAGATCTCATTTAGACCAAAAAAGTGTCAGATTTGCTCGAACTTGCCTAGCCAGCCAGTACCCTCGAATTTGACTCTCAACATGTTATATCTCCTGTGCCCAAAACTAAGTGAAACGGATGATTTAAAGCTTTTATTGGTGAATTCCCTGGAAATTACTATGAAGATAACAAGTTGGTTGAGTTGTGTATTGGTGAAAGAACCTTTGGAGAAGGGACTTCTGAAAGGAGCTATCTCTGGTTCTGGCTCTATATCTATATCAGTTCTGGAGTATTGGAGCAATTTAGGGCAAAGCCAGAACACATGTAATGTCACAAAATATCCTTGGCTATCGGGCAGTTAGGGTCTTTACTGGTCCTTACTTTGCAAAGGAAGGCGGTTATTACTTAAATAGGCTATCAAAATGTATTCGACAGAAGTTCGCCCGCCAGAGTGAAATTAAGTGTGTTTGATTGGTAATACACTGTGAAATTACAAAAACGGTCTCTTTTTATGATTTCTTAGTAATGTAACTAACTATATGATTATGAGTCATTTGTTGGAAAATTATGCACCAACACACTATCTATTGTTAACTTTTAATCTCAGGCCTTGGTTAGAAAATAATGATTGGGCACATGAAAACCAAAACCACCTGTTATTTATTATCTACCAACCGCCAATGCAGGCATCCTTGCACCATGGTGCAAGGGTTTCTGCATTATGAGCAGGATTGATTTTGTGCTGGAAGGGACACATTCCTGTAAAAAACAATTCTAAAATGACAATGTCCTCATTCTATGTGTGATGCGGAATGCATTACACATGGAAAGAGGGAATAACAAGGAGAAATAAATATATTTCTCCTCATTATACCATGGCTGCATTGGTGTACCAATATGGCGCAATCACCGGTTTACTGTTTTCAGTACATCTCGGATTGCTTCATAATCCATGGGTGGCTGCAGGGGAATGCCCATGCTTGTTGCGCATAGGTTGTGGATTTTACTGACTCAACTTTATAATAATGATCTCTGTTGGACCTGGCCCTTTTTGCAGGGTTATCCACAAACTTTTTACCTTCCTTCTGTATTTTTCCAGACATATTTTCGTTGGCTTTAGAACTCTGGGCACTTTAACACTGTTATTAATTGTATGTGCGCTCTCCTTTAAACATGGTAAGATTGGTCTACACCTGTTTGGCATTTTTAATTCACCTGGAAGTATCTTGTACAGTGACATCTAATATACCAAGGGCCTGTAAATTAAATGCTACTATTGGGCTTAAAACGCTGCTTACGCCATCCACAGTAGTAGCCTTTCAAACCAGTCTCAGGCCTGCCACTGCAGGGCCTGCGTGCACAGTTTACTGCCACATTGACTTGGCATTTAAAGCTACTTGCCAAGCCTGAAACCCCCTATTTACTACATATAGGTCACCCCTAAGGTAGGCCCTAGGTAGCTCTTTGGGCAGGGCGCTCTGTAGGTAAAAGGTGGGACATATGTTTTTTTGTGTGGCATGTCCTGGAAATGCCAAGCACCCGATTAATTTTTCACTACAGTGAGTGCTGCCCCTCACATAGGTTAGCATTGGCAATTATCTTATATGTCTTTAAGTGGTCATTTCTGATCTGAAAGGCAGTGGCGGCTCCTCTATGGGGTCGTTTGGGCGCCGCTTTCTCGCCGTGTGAGAAGGCAGAAACAAATGGTAGTTATTACCGTAATAACTACCATTTGTTTTTGCATTCTCACATGGCGAGAAAGCAGAAGTTCCTGGTTGAGAGTGGGCGGTGTTTCTCGAGGGCCGGGGGAGTGTCTTGCCTGCTGTTGTTAATACTGACTGTTTGGGCAGCCTGAGGCCTTCCAAAGAGTCATTATGAACAACAGTGGACAAGCCACTGCCCCCTGCCCTCGAGCAACACCGCCCACTCTCCCTGTTCTCTCAGTATGATGCAGCATAAAGAGAGGAAATGACGCGGGTGGGACAGCGGCCGCACCAATCAAAAACGCTGGGGTGGAGGGTAGGGAGGCTGCCTGCCGCCTTCCTGATGACGATCCCAGAGGAATTCAAACGCAGCGACGGCGGGAGGCAGGAGTCTCAGGACTTCACTAAAAGCAGGCGGTAAGTTTTACTTTTGTTTTATTTTTATTTTTCCCTTAATCCCCTTCCCCTCCTCCTCCCCCTCCCATCCCCTCCGTGGCGCGACTACCCCATTTTCACCTCCCCACCCGCTCGTAATGCCGGCCACGACTGCCTATACATACTTTATGATTGTTTTGTTAGACCTATTGGTTTGGTAGTATGTATTCTGGCCGATATATTTTGTAGCAGATTCTGTGCATAATGTTTTTTTCTGTCGACCCTTCTGATACCCCCCTGCTCGGGGTGAGTAGTGTGTGGTGATGAGTTCAACGCCAGTGTAATGCAGGCGAGGTGTCGCGAAAGTTGTTCCCACCCCAGCGTCTGTGATTGAAATGTATGCCGAGTTCAGAACCAACAGAATGCAGGCGAGGTGAAATAAGGGTCATTCCCTCCAAGTGGCAGTGACTGGCATTGTCTGCCAGAACCCTGTTCATTTCACTCTAAGACCTATGATCTCATTAGATCATTTCCCGGTACCTCTGCTTTAGGGTCCTTTGTGTGATATTTCCTCACTATGGGGTTAAAGGAGCAGGAGGAACAAGGCGGACGGCAGGTTAGCGGAGCGACAGGTAAATGTTTTGTTTAATTCTTCAACCTCGTCCCCGCTGCCCTACCAGTTTTAATTGCTGGCAGCCGCCACTGCTGAAAGGAGTAGCATTTCCATGTTTGATACGTTTGGAATAGTGCTGATAAATCGTGCTCATTGGTGTAGGTGGATGTTTTATTACTATTGTAGAAATGTCACTTTTAGAAAGTGCATTTCTATGTGCTTGTGACTATTTGTGCTTTGCAACCTTACTCCAATACGCATCTAGGGCAGAATGGCAGCTAGGCTTTGTGCATATTTTCAAGAAAGCCATCACTCAAGGAGGTTGGTGTGTAACAGGGTTACGTCTGCATACTGAATGGTATTCCTGGGCTGGAAGAGAGAGAGGTGGTCCCACTTACACTTGTATAGGCTGTGTCCCACTCCCACACAAAGAGCTTGTTTATCTCCTGCTGATGTCTGGAGCCAGGCCTGGGGTTAAATGGTGGTGTTGTGCACGTCTAAGGGTCTTTTGGAAGTTACCTCTACATCAAAGACATTTTGAGTATAAGTACAGGGGCTCTGCCCCGATAATTCTGGACACTGCCTTGGACTTAGTTGTAACCTGACGCTGCTGGCTTTACATGCTGCACATTGATAGGGACTGCTGTGCTGCCAGGAGGGACCACCATTTGGATTATTTACTTTGTTGTGTTGGCCTGCTGACTGCTAATTGCTGAGCTGCAGGAGGGACTGCCATTTTGCACTTATGTGCTGGCCTGCTGCCTGTTTCCATGCTCGGGTGCCCCCAAGTTCTCTATGAGGTGTTCAGCATGTGGTGAGCTCCTGGCTTTTACCTTGTGCCTGCTCTTTTGTCACAGAGGACAGTGCGTGATGAGTGCTTCTCAGTTACATCAACTTGGTGGGCATTGTGTCAGGAGCCTGGTTTCTCATACTAGCACATTGAGATTTTTCTTTTCCTGACATACCCTGACACATGAGGTCTTGCCGTTAGGTTCAACAGCAAAGCATGTGATGCGCGCTTGCCTTATCTTCTCGGAAGGAGTTATGTGTCAGCAATTGCTGAAATCAGCACACCACTGCAGCAGCTCCCAGCATGGCTCTTACACCCCGGGATGCATTGTCAAGGCTGTGAGGAGGCTTGCAACCTACATTAGCGGGGTCTAGCCCCATCCCTGCTGGAGGAGCGTCAGGTGTGAAGGAAAGTGTAGAATCCCTCGGAGGGTGGCCCGGACCATTTTCACAAGGAAGGCTGCATTTTGGCAGTGGCTGTAACGCATGCTCACACACAGCCGCCTTTCACTACCTGCACATGAAGGGGACCAAGAGAAATCTCCTCACCAGAGTCAGCAATGTGTGGGCCAGCCCCGTTGACATTCATACTGAGGGAGCATCCTGATCGATTGGGCATTACGGTATGAGTTTTATGGAGACACCTATCTTGTTGCTTCAGGAATCATCTAGCATATTTCTTAGAGTAGCTGCGCAGGTGCTCCTGCATCCTATTTTCCATACCTACATAGAAATCATTGCACTGGGGCTCCCAAGGATTATTGTAACCCTGCTAATAGGGGCACCTGGGTTTCTGTACTCACATGGTCTTATGGTTGCAGATGTTTCTAGTAGTGTTTCATGATTAATGCCTAATGGTGTTTATTATTTCAATTAGAGGTCCATGTGCCTATGGTTTTAATGGTAACTGATGTGCAGGGTTGGCATTTTTGAACTCATGTGATGATTCATGTCTTTTTTTCATAACCTGTTGCATTTCATGCCCTGGTGTTCTCATGTATGTCATTTGGATTCTTGCACTGTCAGGATAACAAGTACTATTTCAGGATTGGCATAATATGCACAGTATATATGATCTATGTTGTTTAGGGTCTATGATTCATGTACAATGTAACCTATATTTTTATTTAATTCTGTGTGGAGTCTCTTTTGTGGTGTATTCATTGTGTTACTGGTGTGAGTGCGTTGCACAAACACTTTACACATTGCCTCTGGGATAAGTCTGACTGCTCTGGGCAAGCTACCAAGGGAGTGAGCAGGGGTTATATTGGGTGTGTAGCTCCCTTGCCCTGACTCTAGTGGTAGATTTCGCCTGGCTTAGGTGCATACCCTAGCCAAACAGAATCCCAATTTCTAAAAGTGTCCCTGAGAGTTTTTTTCAATTTCTCATAATTTCAGATCTGGATCAGATTTAGGGACTTATTTAGAGTTTGATGGGTGGAGGGTACTCGATCAGAATGGAGAACAGATCTGCCCCTCCATCATGAGGAGCACCCACCCACCGAATTTAGAGTTGTCTTTCAGCTCTGCTGACAACTTTTAACTTTGACAGGAACCACCCTTACATTGGTTTCTGTCAATGTTTTACTTTTGCACAGTTATTAATTTTTTTTATATAAACACCCAAAGCAGGAATTTTTCTAATGAAAAACGGGAAACCCATGACACCCATTAACCTGAAAGGCTACTCCATCCTACACCTTTTTGAAAATTATGTTATTTCATCTGTTACCACCTTGCAATTTTGCTGCAGAGTTTGCTCGCTTTTGTAATTGAGAAATTATGGTTATTTTGCCATTGATGTTCAGGTTTAATTTCACTTGTTAGAATAAAACAGCATTGTTAGACGTGGCATAATTATGGTGATCTTCCCCAAAGTGTTCTGCTGTTGACTTCCATGTTTTGCTGAATATTTGTCTTGGCCTTAGGACTCTGAGCAATTTACGAGCGCTGACCAGTGCTAAAGTTTTTATTTATTTATTTATTGAAGTTTTGTATAACGCTAGCTGGACCCGAGGGTATCAGAGCGCTTCACAGCAACTAGAGAAATGCAACAGGAAAAATAAACATAGAAAAACCGGAATCAGGAACAACAGGTAGGGAGTAGAGTCTGTAAAACAACAACTTGGGCGCAAATGGGACGGAGTTCAAGAGCGAAACAATCGTCTCTGGATCAAGAGAGATATCGGACTTCAGCAGCAGACGTGGAGTTCTCGTTAAGCAGTGGAGCGTTCAAGGAAGAGGGCTTTGAGTAGCGATTTGAATTGCGGGAAGGAGGCGGTCATTCGGATGTGGGGGGATGGCGTTCCAGATCCTGGGAGCATTTCCTGCAAAGGATTTATTTGAGGTATTGTGTTTCTGTGATTTCAGAGGGATGAGTAGTAATGTGTTGGAGCTTCTGAGGTTCCTGGTTTGACCCGCCCTTTTGAGTTTGGAGGCCAGGTATTCTGGTTTGCCTGTATGCAGGGCTTTATGTGTGAGGCAGGCTGTGCGGAAGTTGGCTCGTTGGTCGATTGGGAGCCATTTCAGTTCTTTGAGTGCCGGAGAGATGTGGTCATATTTATTTGTTCCTGTGACCATTCTTGCTGCTGCGTTGAGGGTGGAGGAGAGAGGACCCAAGTGCGACTTGGCTGTTCCGGTCAGTACAGCGATGCCATAGTCAATTCTGGAGAGCACAAGTGCCTGCGTGACCTGTTTCAGATCATTGGGGGGGAGGAAGGGTTTAATTTTATAGAGAAGTTTCAGGTTCATGAGCGCGCTTTTGGCGGTTTTAGAGATGTGTTTATTCATGACCAGTTTCGGGTCGAGAGTAATTCCTAGGGATTTTGCGGAGTCCGTTGGCGTTATAGAGACATTGAGGGCATTTAAGGCTTTGAGCCATTTCACTATTTGTGGGTTTTCATCTTTGTTCGAGATTAGGAGTACTTCCGTTTTCTCTTCGTTCAGTTTGAGGTGGTTGGCTGAGAGCCAGTGTTGGACCTCCAAGAGTGTAGCATTTAATCTGTGGATGTCTGCGATCGAAGTGGTTTCTAAATAGAGTTGAGTGTCATCCGCGTAAAGGTGGAAGGGGATGTTGGATTTCCTGAGAAGTGAGGTGAGGGGTTCCATGTAAATGTTGAAGAGTTGTAGGGAGAATACTGATCCTTGAGGGACTCCTCTGCTGAGGGGGAGGGGGCCTGATTCGAAGCTGTTGATCTTTATTCTTTGAGTGCGGTTGTTAAGAAAGGAGGAGAACCATTTTAGGACTGTCTTTTCGATGCACGCTCTCTCTCGGAGGACATTAAGTAGGAGGGTATGATCTACTGAGTCAAACGCTGCCGAGAGATCAAGGAGAATGAGAAGGCTACAATGGTTGGAGTCGAGTGACATGTGCAGATCATCAAGAACATTTAGGATTGCGGTTTCAGCACTGCAGCCTTTCCTGAACCCTGATTGGAGAGGATCCAGTAGGTTAGAATTCTCTAGATGTTGGTTTAATTGTGAAAGCACACATCTTACCAGAATTTTGGCTAGGAACGGAAGGTTCGAGACTGGCCTGAAGTTGTTCATGTCCATGAGGTCAAGGCCAGGTTTTTTCAACAGAGGTGTGACTTGTCCTAGTTTAAGGCAGTCAGGGATGTGGCCCTCGCTCAAGGAGCTATTGATGATCCTGCTTCAGATTGGGGCTAGAGTGAGCTTCAAATTCTTGGTCAGTCTCGAGGGAAGTTGATTGAGGGAGTGAGATGAGGGTTTCGCAGTGGCGATAAGATTGCTTATCATTTCTTCCTTCACCGGCTGGAAGGAAGACCAGCGGATAGACGGGGTTATTGTGGGGGTGGCATTGGTTGCAGGACTCGAGCTGAAGGAACAGTCAATTTTGGCAATTTTTTCATTGAAAAAGCTTGCGAAGTTGTCGCACTGTGTCTTGGATGCCCCTAAGTTGGCTGCCTTAGGAATGGAGGTTTGGTTCCTAATGATGTTGAAGAGTTCTTTGGGGTGGTTTTTGGCATTATCTAATGCAGAGCAGAAGAAGGAAGATTTTTTCTTTTGATGTGGGTATAGTAGTTTTTGCGTGCTGCCTTGAGTTGAGCCCGATGGATGGCGGAGGGGTTGTGTCTTCAGGTTCTTTCCAAGGATCTTAGGTGTCTTCTTTCATCATTAATGTCAGTAGAGAACCATGACCTAGAGGGAATGCTTCTGTGTTTTTTTAGTTTCAGAGGTGCCAGCTGATCCAGGGCGAGCTCAAGGTTGGAGTGGTAGAGCGAGGTGAGTTCCGAGGTTGAGAGGGACTCTGTCGTGTTCGGGAGGAGAGTGCTGAGTCCTTCTTCAAGCTTGTCTCGGGGGACTCTGAAGGTGTTCCTGACCCACTTCGGGGGGGCTTGAGTGGGTGGGAGGGATATGGCCGGCTGGATGATATGAAAGAGAATGATGTGGTGGTCTGACCAGTCCATCGGGATGATGTGGTCAATCGAGACTGCATTTTTGTTTGCAATGATGGCATCCAGGGTCGCTCCTCTGTAATGCGTTTCTTCTGAGCAGTGTTGGATCAAATCGTTGTCTTGTAGAAGGGTGTTGAGAGATTGAATCAGCGGGTTATTGGAATCGTTCCATCTTAGGTTGAGGTCGCCCAAAATTAAGCTGTTGTCGCTGTTAAGTGCAGATTGGGTGATCAGATCTGACAACTGTGCTCTAAATTCGTTGGAGTTGCCTGGGGGATGGTAGAGGAGATGGCATTGACGTGAGCTATGACCGTGAGAATTGATGTTGATCGACAGGCATTCGAAGGAGCTGTACAGGCAGGAGGGGGCTTCAGAGATGTGGAGGTCACTTTTCTGGATAATAGCTATGCCGCCACCTTTGTGTATGGGCCTGTCTTTGCGGATAATTGAGAAACCGGGTGGCACCAGCATGTCCAGAATGGGGTGGGATAGGGTGTTTAGCCAAGTTTCCGTGATGAAGGCTACATCAAGGTCATGAGAGAGGATGGATTCGGCTATTTCTGTTGCATGTTTGACTGCAGACCGGCTGTTAATAAGCATACAGTTTAAGGGGAGGATCTTCTTTTGGATTCGAATTGTCAGGCTTGACTCTGGGAATGGCTGAAAGAAACAATGGGGGTCTAGATTGTCTACATGGGGGCAGGTTCCTACCCACTCTGGTGATGACTTGGATCGAGGAGGTGAGAGTCGAGTTCAGGAGAGGGGCCTGGGCTGGTTTGTTCGGGTGGAGATCGTATGAGGCGACGAGTGCACTCACTTCCTGGGGGGAGAGGGAGGTTACATTTCTTCTGGGGTTGACTTCGCGACTTCGTTGAAAAAACCTGGCCTTGACCTCATGGACAGGGTTTCCCCCATAGAAGTTGTGTCTGACAGGTGAACACACACTTCACGTCAAGATAGGAACCATCATAGCCTGGCTGCCCCATAAAACCCACATTGAGGTCAGAGCATTATTGGGCCTCATTGGGTGCTATAGGAGATTTGTCATTGGCTATGGCAACATTGTATCCCCCTTGAATGAGCTGACTTCCAAAAAACTTACCAGGAATGTGATTTGGACAGAGGCATGCCAAACTGCATTTAATTCCTTGAACCAGACCACGTGCGAACTCCCATGCTCAGGGTCTCTGACTTCTCCAAGGAGTGCATTGTGCAAAGAGATATCTCAGAGTGTGGCATAGGGTGAGGACTATCTTGACTTAATGAGAAGGGCCTAGCCCAACCAATAGTCTTCATCTCAAGGAGGTTATTCCCCAGGGAACAACACTGGAGTGCTATAGAAAGAGAAGCTTTTGCTGTGGTCTGGGCACTGAAGAAGCTGAGGCCATACTTGCTTGGCAGTCACTTACTGATTCAAACTGACCACAGGCCCCTCAGGTGGCTCATGCACATGAGGAGTGAGAATCCAAAACTATTGGGGTGGTCCCTTTCTCTACAGGCTATGGACTTCAGGATGGAACACAGACCAGGGGTAGGCCACTCCAGTGCTGATGGTCTATCCAGGTTTTTCCACCTTAGAGCAGAGAACTCCCAAGAGACTTTTGAGCTCTCCCCACTTTCTGCTGGAGGGGGACTCATGTTAGAACTGGCATCCTTAGGGTGGTGGTCTTCCCCCAACCTTTTGCATTTGGCCTCCAAGTTTTGCTGAATCTTTTTTTTTTGCCTTAGGATTCCTAGAACTTTCCTACTGCTGACCAGTTCTAAAATGCATGAGCTTCTTTCTTAAACATGTGTGTTATTGGTGTATGCATATTTAGTGTACCTATAGTTTCTTTGTAAAGTGGTATAGCATAAGTTAAATGTTTTTAGTGGGCAGCACTGATTGTACCACCCAGAGATGTAGCCTTTCAAACCTGTCCCAGGCCTTCCATTGCAGTGACTGTGTGTGCAGTTTCTTGCCACTTCAACTTAGCATTTAAAATCACTTGCCAAACCTTAAACTCCCATTTAACTGCATATAAGTCACCCCACCATAGGTCCTAGATAGGGGTGCTATATAAGTAAAGGGTAGGACTGGTGATTTTATGTTTTTCCTGTTCTGGTTGTAACAAACTGCTAAATTCATTTTTCACTGCTGTGAGTCCTACTCTTCTTATAGGTTAGCATTGGGAATTACCTCCTAGACTTTTAAGTGGTAATTTCCGGATCAGAAAGGGGTGGCTACTTCATGTTTTATATCTCTGGAATATCAATAATAAATCCTTTTTAGTGGTAAAGTTGAATTTAAAATTACTGTTCAGAAATGCCACTTTTAGAAAGAGGACGTTTCTCTGCACTTACTGCTCTGTGTGCCTTGCAGCCTGTCTACAATACACATCACTGGTGGGTGACAGCTACATTTTGTGCATTCCTTCTAGACCTCAAACTTTGACTAAACCCACACATTTTCCTAGCATTTTTGTGATGGAATGTTCTGAAATCTGCAGGGAGCTACAAACTTCCTACCTCCCGGCATTCCCCCAGGTCTGCCCGATAAAATGGTATCTCACTTGTGTGGGTAGACCTAGTGCCCATGATAGAAAACGTCCCAAAAGGCAACATGGACACAGCACATTTTTCCACCAAAAATTGACACTTTTTTCCAAAGAGCTGACTGGCTCGTTTCACTTTCACTTTCAATGTAATGACGTCAGCTTGCCATTGGCGCTGATCGCCAATAGACTAAAAAAATATATATGTCACAAGCAGCAGGGAAAGCTCTTCCCCAGCTCCCAAGGCTGAAAAATAAAAAGGAAATCCCTTGTCTGTAAACAGAAGAGGGATTTCCTGGACACATGCAGAGGACAGAATGGTTCCATCCTCCACACATGCCCACTGTGATGGTGGACGGAACTGTTCCGTCCTCTGTACGAAAGGGGTTAATGCTGTTCTAATCTCTTTGTCAAAATGTACTATTCCTATTTGTTTCAGCTTTGTTCATGATGATATTAGTTTCATATTTCTGATGCAAAGCCTCAGAAACGATATTATAGCAACAACAACTGTATCAAAAATTAATTGCCATTCCCCCGTTTAGATACGTTGTTTCTCCAAGCCCTAAATCACAAATTAACAAGTTTAAGGCCATGACCACAGACTTTTTGTACCTAAAGATTTTAACCTTCACATATATGGCCGGAATGTTGACTTCTGCTGAAGGGAATCTTATCTCGAAAAAAATAAGATACTACATTTTGTCAATTTATAAATGCATGGAAATGAAAACGACTGTTGAGCTAGCAAATTAGCATCAAATCCAATCTGTAATTCCTCTTGCGTGATGTTTGCCCAAAAAGCCTCAATACAATGTTCATTTCATATACAACATATGGCCCATATTTACAAACCTGTCAAGCTATGCAGCAAGTCAACCAAAGTTGCTGTGCTGCACTGTCTTGCATGACAGGAAGAGAGCAGGAAAGTGCTGTAGCCACAGATGTTTGGCACTTTCCTGCTCTCTCCTTAGTGCAAACACAGAATCATGCTGCAGATCACCACCCATACACCTTTGCACCATATTTCAGCATGAGTCTTTGCAAGGTTTTAAACTTGAAGGGTACCCTCCAAGTACAAAATACTATGCTCAGACTAACTTTAAAACATTTCCCACTTTTTGGTGTGCGCTGTACATTTTGCACACATGCAAAGTGGGAAAAGTTAGTAAAATAAAAGCATTTTTCCTTTTTAATGCCTGCTTTCAAGTGATGTTTATTTTTGGCACAAAATACTATCTACTATTGCTAGCAGGCAGGATTTTGAGTCAAAAACCATGGCGAGTTGCATAGCAACACCCATGTTCCACCCATGGAACGCCTCCTTGATGCAGAGTAACACACTGCAGCACATCATGCTTGTTTGCATTACTTGTTCTCATAAACCATGTCAAATGCCAAGTTGCTTTGGTTTGTAAATCACAAAAAGAATTTTGCTCAGGTCCACATTAAAAAAACATGCAAACCTGATGCAAACCTTTGTAACACTGGTCCTAATTTTTAAAAGTGATATGTGTATCAATATTAGGGGCTCAAGGACGAGTCTAAAAAACTGAATAGCAACACATCCCCTGATAAGGATTACAACTTTTAAAATGCTGTGTGACATTTATTATGGATACAAACACAATACAAAATTAATACTTACTTGTGTATAAAAACACATCCATGACAAAGAATAAAGGTTTTTAAAGATTAATATTTATGATATGACAACTTGTTTTGAAACTATTCATTATGGATACAAACACAATACAAAATGAATACTTAATTGTGTATAAAAACACATCCATGACGAAGAATAAAGGTTTTTAAAGATTAATATTTTTGATATGACAACTTGTTTTGAAACTAAAAGAGTGTGAAAACCACAAATGTAAAGGATTATGCATGAAGTGAACCTACCAGTAGTACACTCAGGGGTGTAACTCTGGAGGGGGGGGTTAAGGTGTGACCCCCTCCCCAAATAAAGGCATTCTTGACTTGTTAGTTGGCTCTGGGGCCCCTGAGTCGGGTATGCAACGACATGGTTTTTCACATGGTGCACCAAGAATAAAAGGAAAAGACTGTGACCATTGATGTAAAACAGGAAAGGGGACAATATGGAGATATACTTATGCTGGCTGAATTTCAAAATGAAATGTGAAAAAAGATATTCTGGAATCAATAACAGCTTCCTTGTTCATCAAAACTGTGTGATCCTAGGAAAATATTTGATTTCACAGAACTTTGTGAGCATATTGAAATACTTGAGTTCAGTATGTGTATTGTACAAGCACCTCTTATGTTTGATTTAAACAACTATAATGTGGTTCCATCTATAATCAGACTCCAGACCACATTTAGTGTTTACATGGGTACTGACCTGCCACTTAGCCGTAGGATAATAATTGATTTGTCATTGGGGGCAAGCATTGTTTCTAAGTTCATGTTTAAAAAGAATATGTACATGTCTGTCTGTGCAGTGATATAATCAGATTTAGTAAGATGTGTTACGGTTAACTCCTTCTGCATGTAAAAAAAATACTCTTTTTAAATTTTATGAATATCATACTTGTTAAAAAATGGGTCTCCAGTTGGCAGAGGTATGCACCCTGTCAAGGTAGGGACCACAATCCTAGTCAGGGTAAATCAGTCACCCACCATACATTATCCTGTGCTCACTCTCAGGTAGCTTGGAACTGAGCAGGCAAGCTTAACTTAGGGGGCAATGTGTAAAATATTTTCCAAAACAACACACAGTAAAGCAAAAAGACTCCACACCAGGTTATAAATAATGATATGATTTTTTATAAATAGAACATGTAGTGCACTTTACTAGGGACTTACAGATACATTAAATATCCCAGTCATGAATCCACCAAATGTAACCATGTTTAGGGGAGAAGCACATGCACTTTAGCATTGTACAGCAATGGTAAAGTGCCCAGAATCCTAAGGCAAACAAAACGATTCAACAAAAAGTGTAGGTGAGGAGGCACAACGTTTCGATGGAAGAACACCCTAAGATTGAGAGGTTTGGAAATACTTTACACTATGGGCCTGTTTACAAAGGTAAATTTACACTTTTGTGTAAGTTTACTTTTTTTAAATGTAAGTTTACACTTGCTGTAGTAACTCTACAAATGTTTGGTATTCACAAACCAAGGGTCTGGTTCACAAAGATAAACATGCACTTTTGTGTACGTTTACTATTATTTTGCTATTGTTACTCAAAAACTATTAGCAATCCTCCTCAGTCACGGTGGACAACTACAAACATAAAATGATAGGACATACCTATCCTTTATGTAGAGAATTCTCTGCCCTGCTAACTTACCATTAACTTGTAGTTTTTGAAAAGCAAACAAATAGTGAACTTACAAAAATGTAAATTTACTTTTGTAAAACAAGCCCAAGAAGCGCAGTTTTACTACTAGTAAAATTACTAGTAGTACAATTACACTAGTAGTTTGTGAATCCACAAAAGCAACATAGTTACAGCAGCAAGTGTAAGTTTACATTTGTGAATCAGGCCCTATGTTTATTGCACAATATACATGCCAAACGTTTTCATGAATTTTGCTGTGCACGGACTCTTAGAGCTAAGCCACACCCTTAGCTTGGCTCTGGTGTGACTCCCACTATTAATTTGCTAGCAGTACCACCTCTATTTGCAATGTGGCATTAGTTCCTGGGTGCGTCAGTCACCTGATAAACTGTTTTGTAAAATGTAAGGACTGGAAACATAGAATCCTGCCTACATGTAATGATTTGACAACTCTACCATCAATGCAAACAAAAAGGTGATGGATGGAATGCTTGAATTAATCTCAGCCACTGGAAATCACTTTTGCCCACATTTTAATCTTTCGCTTTTTGCATACATGCCACCCCAGTTTAGACCCAGCCATTTGCAAATCAGTCTTGTTCCGGCTCCTCTTGGCAACAGCCCAGCCCAAACTGCCAGTCCAAGTCCTCCCTGAAGCAGAACACATGCAACCTAGAACACAATTCACCCTAGTTAGGGTTCTTCATCCAGGTATATCTTGGTTCCAGTGGCACGGTGTGCCCGGACCCACGTCTGGGCATACCCAGTGCACTTAGTTGACAAAAGCAAAAACAACAAGGTACTAGACGGGTTGATTGAATTATTCTCAGTGACTGGCTATGATTAGGACTGCAACTCAATCCATCAATTTCTGCCCTCCTTGCCTCCTAAATTTGACCCAGACATATGCAAATCAGTCTTGAGCGTGCTCTTCATGGGAACAGCCCAGCCTGAATTGCCAGGCCAGGTCCTCTCAGAAACAGAACACAAGCAACCTAGGATGGGCTTCTCCAATTCATTCCCAGAACCCCCCAGACAGACAGGCTCTTGTCACAGTAGGGTCGAGAACCAATGTTGACTTGTTAGATGGGAGACTCATCAATATAGGGAAGCAGCTAAAAAGCTGAAGAAAAGCCTGCCTTGTGGCTGCTGGGTTCAGCTGGATCAGCTTAATCTTGTGGTGAAAGAATCCATCCTTGCAGAGATCTTCCTAGCTACAGCTTCCAGCCTAGGGCAGACAGTAAAACCTTTGACTGAGGTGAGGCTGCAAATACGACTGACCCATGAAGCATCTTTGATAGCTGCAAAATACAAGTTTCTTCTGACTTTGTGGACTCTTGTTGTCTACAGCCTTGGATCATGCTCCTTTGGCTTATGTTGACTTTCATTTCAGAGACTAAATCTCAAGTCTTTGTGTATCTAACCTTCTCTCCATCATAGTTGGCCTGAAATCACATCCAGTTCCCAGTCATCTGTGACAGTGACTTTTAATTGGAGCTTTATTATGTCTTGCTTTTTGCCCTAAAACTTTTAAAATAAACACATATACTGTTTCCCTTAAAATAGTTTAATGACTTTGTATCTTTTTCATAAATGTTTCCCTATTTTCCAAAATTGGATTTGTGTATTTTAATCTGTTGTGCTCTTCACATGAACTTAGCACACCCTTCTCTTGTGCCATAGCTATCAGGGATTGAGCAGAGATTCTATCAGAACACTGATATGAAATAACCAGAATGGGTTTATTGACTTCTGTGGGGTTACCTCTTCACAAAAAAAGACCCAATTTCTGACATCCATCTATCTTCTTTTTGCCATTTAGCCATGTGGTATCAGTCCTTCAACTGTGACCTCTCATGCAACCAAAGTCTTTGTGGACACATGGTTGCAAAAAGAAGTCTTGCACTAGAGAAGGCGCTGCAGACATTACCCCAGTAGGTATGAACTAGAGCGATTAAAGCATCATACTGGAGTCAAAGATGCACATGAGGTTGCATCGATGGTCAGAGTAGTGGTTCATACTGATGTACTGTAGTATTAATCTGCTGCTTATCATTAGAGTGCTCTCTAATCACTTAGTTTAACTACTTGCATCAGTCAAAAATTGTATGGATGTAGGAAGATCACACACTTTGTCGTCATGTGCAACACAGTTGTAGCTTGGATATTTTCAGAATACCAAGTCTTAAGAGGGTCTGTGGCTATGTTTTTATGGTTCAGCTGCTGCCATCTGCCAACCTTGTATATGTCCATGCTCCATGGCTGTAGAGCCTCCTGAGATGTTGTTCTCTGTTACCCTTCCTGCTCCTCTGGATTAGTTCCCAACTCCATTCTCTTCTGCCATGAGAAGGGGCAGTCTACCCGCAACAGCAGGGCAGCTTGAATTTATTGTCTGTGGCTTGTTGAAGTAAAAGCAAGATACACATGTATAGGGCAATCCACAGTAGTGATGTTCCCTCTACTATCGAGCTTGAAATATAAAGCAAACTGCCCTATGAGACTTTCCTTCAACCAAAGGGCTTCAGAAATATAAAAGGTGTGAGGACTACTTAATGCTACAGAGGATTGCTGGAAGATTTCTGTCACCATCATCCCAGAAAGATTGACAAATACTGACTGATCAATTAAATAGATATTTGCTCAGATCCACAAAGAAAGTGGGAACATGCCTGATATATATTGCCTTGAAATGGAAGTGATCACAAGGAGAGGAGTTAGTATAAATGTTTAGCTTTACTATGGATAAAGGGCCCCACATCCTTCTTCAATGAAATGGAGGGTCTACTCACGCATCTTATCTGGGGTACTGAGTGCCGCTGTTTTGCCCTGAGTAAATTACACCTCCTGGTGGATAAGGAAGGACTCACAGTGCCTCATATGGGGCTCTCTTACCTTTATGATCAATTGAAATGGTCAAAAGGATGGCAGTGTGGCACAATGTGCTATTGAGTGGAGGCACCCCAGGGCAATGGTTTATCGCCACTCATGCCTCCCTGGTGGCCATTCTCCTCGTGCTGCAACCCCACCTTCAAGCGGCAGAGGAGGGTCTGTGCTGTCTGCCCTCTGATTTGCATGGGCCTGGGTGCTCCAACGCACTAAGACCAAACTCCCCTATGCCAAAGAGCTCCCACTATCGGTACTGCTCCATCACCCACATAGAGGGACTGGCTTGAGCTACACAAATGAGAACAAAGGGCCATGGCAAATATCAGGGACTAGGGCTTGACCTCTCTGAACACAATTGCCTAAAGACTATTTGCACAAGGACAGGCCAGGTTCGGGCAATCACACTCTTATATTGATCCCTGTACTCCCAAGCTAAACACAACCGTTTATCCCATGGACCCGCTGCGCTACTGGCATGGACTGAGAACTGTTGGACAGACCACCTTAAATGTATCCAGTATCATTACATGCATAGGGCATACGTGACCCCTAAACAAGTCAATAGAATATTTCCTGGAGTCCAGGCAGCTTGTCCCAGATGCCAACTGGGTGACAAAGACTTCTGCCACATGGTACAGGACTGCCCGACCCCATGGTACAGGACTGCCTGACCCTTAGTTCATACTGGGAAGCGGTGACAGCCCTCATTGATGCTGCCACAGGTCGCAATTCTTGCTTTTTGCCATTTGGGATTATTTCCCAAGCCCCATACTAGAACTATTTCCTCCATGTTTGCAGACCTGCCTTTCATCTTGGCATGTCGACATTCTCTATATCATGGAAACCTCCTGCTGAACCTTCTCTACTGGGATGGATGTGGAAACCGTCCAGTCGGACAGATTGTGAGAGTCTTATTATGAAACTCGAAGCACAGAGGGGCGACTTACGCAGGCCTGACCACGCAGAAGCATGGGATCAGATACTATGTGACAGACCATCGGTATCCATAGATGGTCGCCTGCTTTCTACTCCAGATGAGGACTCAACAGACGAGGACTAAGGGGCCTATTATGATTGCAGTTTTTCCGCATCCTCCGGGCCGGTGGAAGCCACCGCCGGCCCGGAGGATGCAGAAAAACCGCAGCGGACCGACCAAAGACCCACCGCCACATTAGGATGGCTGGTGGGTCCTGGTTTCCGTCTGCAGCTTTTCCGCCGCGGTTGGCTTACAACCGCGGCTGAAAAGCTCTAATATGGTGGCGGTGTCTCTCAGACACCGCCAGCCATATTAGGTTGGGCTTTAAAAAATGCTTTTCCGCGGCGGATTTTCCACTATGGAAAAGCATGTGGAACTTAACTGCGGGGGCCCGTTGGTACCCTCCTGCATTTGTAACGGTGCCTGCCGCTTTCTGCATACAAATGCAATGTATGCATTTTTACCGTTGTGGCGGGTGCAGCTTAAAGCCGCATCCGCCGCAATGGTAAAAATAGAGGATGTGACCGCCAGGGTGGCGGTCACATCCTAATTGGACAGGAGGGAACTCCGCAGGCCATGCGGAGGTTCCCTCCTCCTCTATGGTCGCGGACGGACTCAAGTCCGTCCGCGATCATAATGGGCCCCTAAGTCATGAATAATAATAAATGGGGCCTCTGACCACATATTCACCAAATTTTGCCTCAAGGTGAGTCCGAAGAGATCCTGTGGATTTCGTCCCCCAACCGCACTGCATTCCCCTAGCCTTATTGTTCCTCTTCTGAAGTCAACAAATATACTCCAGTGATACAGCGGCTCTTTGATCAATATGTTGACATTTCCGTTTAGTTGCAGCTCGTTGCTCCTCCGCCCCTTTCTTTCTGCAATTGTTCCTTTATCTTGGTGGGTCTCAATTACATCATTTTTTTTTGTGATTGGAGTAGATACCATCACCTTTTCTCATGCAAGCTGCCTGTTCGATCACTAAGCTGACATATGCATAATTTTACTGTATGATCTTCGCTACCCTTGCGGGTACATGGACTGAGGTCATGTTCCATTGTTTCTAACTGTGATAGTACCTCATTTACGAAAAATGCTAATACCGTTTTTCAAAAATAAAAAATTATCTATGGCTGAAGCGAATCAGCATTGCTGAAAGTAATCTCTAGAATAAATTTAAAACCACACTGCTCAAAACTTACAATGCCACAGAAATCATGTAAAGCAGAAAAAGGTTTCACTGAGGAATCTTAATTCGGCTAGTGAGAATTCTGAGTGAAATTATTCTACCAGTGACACACTTATTTGCTTACATCATGTCTGCATTTTTAAATTTCTTAAATATTAATCAAATCGTTGAGATTTGCCTTAAAAAGGCATTCTTCTAAAAGTGCCTTTTTTCCTCTGTCTAATAGTATGAATACTTATTCGAACTTTTATTTCCATGGGGTTCATTTAGAGTTTGACAGACCAGATACTCTCTTGCGAAAGGGGAAGTACCCTGTACGTCAATCTCGTGATCTGTACCTCTTTTAGAGATTGGTGGATCATCAGATTTCCGTCCCCAGAGACTCCAATGGCAATTTGTAGGAGTAGGGACTTTGAGAATAAAACAATCACACTGCCAACTTTGGGATATTTTTACAAAGAAGTGACAGAGCATAGCATTAGCCTTCTTGGCTTAACGCAGCACTCTGACACTTCTTAAACGCAGGGCAGCACCGTATTTCACACAATATGGTGCAGCCCTGCGTTTCCCCCTTCGCTTGCGCTAATTTCAGTTGCCTAGTGCCAATACAGGCACCCCTTCACCATAGTGCAAGGGTGCCTGTGTTGGGGGGAATGATTGTTTATGTGCAGGAAGGTGTTCTTTCCTGCACATAAACATTCTTGAATGACAATGTGTAACTTCTATATGTGCTGCTTTGTACAGAACACTTAGACACCTTCCTGCACATAAACAATCATGCATGGCATTTTGCTGTTTTTAAATGAGCACAATGCAGCACACATAGAAACAACAAAAATGTGGAGAAATAAAGCCTTTCTCCTCATTTCACCATGTTAAGATCAGGTTTTTTTTTGTCTTAATTTTGGCACTGCCTGATATTTACGCCACCCTTGTAAATAGGGGGCAGCGTCAAAATCAATGGGTTTTGCATTAAACAACGTCTGCAACATCCATTGCCCACCCCTTTCACACTAAGTATAGGGTGAAAGGTGCCTTATATGAAAGGCAGAATTAAGCCGAATAAGTGGCTTAACACTGCCTTGTAAATAAAGAAAAGTCCCTATCGTCACAGGAACATTTTTAAAAGTGACGTTCCTATGGTATAGGGGCTTGTAAATGTGCCACTTTATTTCATTAGTCTGATGTGTGTTTTTTTGGGTCCTTTACTGTCTGCCAAAACCTATTGTTGAGGGACAGAAAAAAGAATAATGACTCCCACACCCTGCGATGTTTCTATTAGCCATTGCCGTCCTGACAGTAGTAGTCTGTCCTTCAGGGTCTAAATCAGGACCTTTCGCTTAAAAGTGGGTGAAACTGAATAGTAAAATACTAATCTCCATAAGAAGGGGACATTCATAAAAGAATGACCAAACATGATCTTGAGGAGATCCATTACCTCACTAAATCCATACTCCCTCTCTTATCACCCGTGGCACAACTTACTCTGCCTTTTCGGATGAGGTAATGCCATAAATATTTGTGTTTTTGCCATCTCAGATACCTGGTTCCAAATATTTGCATTCTTAAGGCGTCCTATTTTTACTTTAAAATTAATATTCTTTATTCATGTCCTTTTATGTTGCGTAGGCTTTCGCCGAGGCACGTGCCCGCTGATGGTATGAATCAATATTTCTGTGAGTCGGACTCTCTACGAGTCTGTCTGCCTGGCCGATGGCATGCTCGTCTGACGAGGCACAACTCTTCCGAATGAAAAATGTGCTTAAATGAATTTTTAGGATGGCTTTTCTCGCATTGTTATTCTTTCGACGCCATGTATAATTAATGAGTTGCCAGTGCTCATAAACAATGCTTTCATAATATTTATAATGTTGCTGCGAATATGTGCAGATGTTGTTTTAGAGAGCTTCTTTACACATATTGTCGCTTTTGCAAATGTTCATGGCAAATGAAAAAAGTATATTTCAATTTAAGATAAGCATTGGACACATTGAAGTTGTTTCTGAGTTCGTACAATTTTAGAGATAAAGGCTAAACCATGCTGACTATGGGGGCATAAAATAATCAACTCCATGTGAAAGGCAGAATGGAGCCTCATTTACAATTAAATCAACTACTTTTTATGCATTTGACAATATTAATTACTTTAAAAATCAAATTCCATTTTAATTGGTTCTTTTCAAATATATGCTTTTTACGAGTGTTTCTGTAATGCGGGCGTTAGCCACTGCTCCTAGGTAGCAGGGTACATTATGAAATTGAAAATTGCTATGGTGGAAAAAGGTCATAGCCGCGGAGATCAGAGAACAGTGTATATGTATTATTTACATATATTTTTCAAGCTAACAATTACGAGTCACTTTAGAAGATATATGGCTTTTTGGGATCACCGGTTTAATGACTTCAGCGAGAGAAGCATAAATTTTTGTTACGAGGACACTGCCGTGTGTGCTGGGGTCATAGTTTTGGGTGGGCGAGTGTCTTAAACAGTTAAAGAGCTTGAACAGCACTATTTTACTACCTTAGACAGTGGTAAATGATTGCTTTTCGCAAAAACCATCAATGCATGTGCTAATTTTGGCTGGAAATATCGCAGCATATAATAACATATCTAACGATAGCAACATAACATTACACAGTACCATACACAAATCAAAATAACACAATCAAAACATAGTAAACCATATCAGAAGAAAATAGTCAAAACAAAACACAACGTAGCAGCAGTACAACAAAACAAAATCACATTGCAATAATGCAGAACAAAATCACAACGGCACAAAAAACAACAGAACACATAAAAAACGACAAACAATATGTAAAAATGTTGCTGACAAACATTGCCACTTAGAGATCTTGTTTTCATATTATGGTGGTAAGAGGTATTTAGAGCAAGTACTGCCTTGACTTACCACCAAGGACATGAAATAGTATTGTCCATAAAAATGTGTGATCCGGCCCCTTAACTCTAGTATAAAAGAAGTATAACTAGACGCCAGCCCAACCATAACATATCTTTCTGAGGCAAACGAGGCATGATCAGATTTGGAGCTACGTGCAAACAGCTGTTGTAGCCATAATTGTGTTTCGTGCTGTATGAAGAGTCACATCATGTAATCTTTTGGCTTTTAGCATCACCAGAGTAACAGCGGATGCTGAGACAAGCTTGTGACTGCTAAAAAGCAAACTGGTTTATTTAATGCGTGGTTGCGCAGCGCAACCTCACTGTGCAATAAATTCACAGACCTCTCTTGGGTCCAATCAGGTTAGTTTGCAAGACCTTAGCTCAACCCTTGCTAGCTGTGGCTCTGACCAATCAGGCTTTGTCAAAGGAACAGCATTTACAAGTACCAAAACATAAAAAAACCACAACACAAAAATCAGACTAACAATTTACAACAATAGCTCTCATTTTTATGAATTTTAAGACCCAAAAAAGTACAAAATCTACCACAGGGTATACATGAGTAAATAAATAAATAATAAATCACTGCTTTGCATTCAAATCACAACAAGCATTGGCAACTACTGCGTTTAGCAGTCACTTGGAAAACTTTTGAGAACTTTTGATGTGTTCAGTTACTGTAGCCCACTTTGTGCTAGCGACTCTTACAAGAAGCATGTCACAGGTGCAAAAAAGGCAAGGCAGGACAATTACTTTGTGGACAAAACAGTCTCCAGTCCAGTTCCAGGTTCTATGGGTGAGCCACCACAAACATCCACGGAATGGGCCTGATACAAGGGATCCAGAATACTGAAGATGTCAAAGAATGCTGTAGATGCTTATCTGGTTGACTTTGTCTTTCTGGGGCTACCGCTCAGTCAACAAATTTTGGCAACAGAGGTTGATGTCCCACGAAGTCTGATTGTAGTCCATCAAAAAACCAGTTGCCAGTGGGCTACTGATTTCCAGTTAGAAAGAAACCAGAGTTTCCCTTTAACTGAGACTAGTGTCAGAAAATCAGTCAATACTTTATTTGGTTTTTACAAAGAAAACCATAGAAAGTCGAACAAACACAGTTAAAGGAATCTCCATGTGGAGGGTAAGACAATAATACACTTTGGACATCAATAGCCCATTGTGCAGAGATCGTAAACAGGCATTATGACAATGATCAAGGAGTCCAAAGTATATGTGGGCGTCGCACAACACCATTAAAATTAAATATAAGTAGTAACTTTTTTTTCAAATACTTAAAAAAAAACATTCATCACAACCCCCTGAAATATAAAAATATACACAAATCAATAAAACCAAATCCATGTTGTCACAATCACAAATAAGTGTCCATAAAAACTAATCACAGCTAGACCTAAGCCTTATTGCACTCCTTAACCGCATGCGTGCGGTAGGATTTCCGCCCGTACGCTGGGTTTTAGGGATTCGCACTTTACATGACGAGCTGGGCTCGTCATGAGCGTGCGAGGAGGCTACCTCATGACGAGCCCAGCTCGTCATCAGCGTCAAAGGGGTTAAAAAGCTAAGAACATGCAGAACTGAATGTCTTCAGAGCTGTTGCAAAAAGATATAAGCAGGTCTAACCTGCCCAAAGCCTGTTTTTTTAAGAATAGAAGTGATAAAATACTTTCTCGGGACCTCGTAAAAACTACAAAACATTAAAAAGTGCATCATATCCTGGAGAGATTTTTCATTGCAACCACAAGGTGAGAGGCACTTCCCTCTTTGTGCACCACAAGGTTGGGCCAAAAGATAGTGAAAGAGGTCCAGTCGAACACTTGTCATTAAAAAACGGTCATGAATATTTTTAAACCAAAAGAGACAATGTTCAGTAGATGGTACAGTTTTCAATAAAAGGTACCTATGCCCACTACACTTCCATAACTCCACTTCTTCTCTGGCCCACCTATGTTTTTAAAAAAAGAAAGTGCTTCACCCAAATCAAGTCCCTACAGCAAGTTTCCTCTGGGCAAATAAGTCTGCCCTACGCAAAGTAATGAAACATTCTCTGACATACTTGAACCAACGAATGTGTTAAGTATGATCAAAAAAAGGACAGTCACTTAAGATTTCCTTACTAAGGGTGTTTTCTTTCTTGATCCAGAATGTCATTCAGATTGTCATTCAGAATGATATGGGGCAGTAAGCCATCACATCTGAGAGAAAGCCCATCCCTAGTTCTTTGTGCACTAAAAAAGAGGGTATGCTCTGCGGTAGGCAGAGTATACGTCTCAGGAAAGTGTTTTCAGCGAGTTGTAATGCATGCTGCTCGATATAGCTCCAGATCTCGCTCCCATAGGTGACTTTCAAGATGCATTTGGCTCTTTAGATCTGCAGGAGTGCCCCAGTCGGTCTACTTCCTAGTCTAGTGGCAAAATTAAAAATGGCGGCAACCGCCCTTGCCAGATCACCTTTCTTTCAGCTTATCAGATGGAGCCAGTTCAAAGCAGCTTAAAACACGACCCCCAAGTAAGAAAAAACATCAGTCTTGGGGATCGGCATGGCCCCTATTGTGAAAAGTATAAGACTTAACTGGTTTAGGGCCCACCTGCATTACAAATGAGACTAGTGTTCTTAGGCAAAAAAACTGCACTACGATGACTTCCAGGTGCAGCGGACTTGGGTGCAACATTTGAGTGTCCAAATCCAGCTTCCCAGGCTGTACGTTGGTGGTCAGTGGTAATCAGGCAATTTCAGCTACCAGTTCGCCAAGACAGGCTTTTTCAGCTTTTCAGCTTTTGTGGCCCTGTAGCTGTAACTGGAAGCCACACAACTGACTTGGAGTCACTTGTTATGTCTGAGGTTCATGGATTGCTTTTTCTGGAGCAGGGCACACACAGGTACAGTACTCTCTTTGTTAGCCCAAGCATCAGCAGGTACAGACTAGTCTTTGGTACAACCTCTCTTTCCTGTGTCCAGGACCAGCAAGGCAGTTCTTATCCAGGCTTTTCTACAGTGAAGAAGTGACCAGAGGGCTAGCTGCCAGTGATGCAATTTTTATGCCCACAACTTGTTCTCTCGGGATGCAGTGACTACTAGCTAATGAGCTACCAGGTACCTTCCCATCTGATGACGATTCCTGCAAAGTATGTCATCTAGCTATCCCACAATTCAGTTTTCGGCCCACTCACAAGGTCGAAGAACCCCTCTCTTGTAGGTGGAGCGTGGTAGACCACCCTAGATTTGTGGTTAACTGAGGGCTACATACCCAGGGGAAAACTGGTTCCGTAGCTCTTTCTACCTCTCTCTCCCTGACACCAACCTGTCTACCAGAACGCCATTTGCCAGACTTCACGGATTAGGGGGAGTTTCAGGCTCACTTGCCTTGGGGGACTGCAAGTTGCACACTCCTTCCCCCCATGCATTATGACCAGCCCTACATAGCGCCAGCACAGCCCTGCTGTCTCTGGGGCTGCAGTGTCACTTACCAGACTTCAGGCCTTGGGGTAAGTCACAGGCTTACTCGCCGCTGAGGAGTGCAAGTCCTACACTCCTTCTTACTATGCCCCCTGATCAGCGCTACGTAGCCCTAGCATAGCCCTACTGCACAGGCCACGCCTGGGCCTGGGGTGGGGCAGTTCATGCCCATTGGAGCCTAAAGGAGGCTGTGCTGGGCCTACCCTCTTGACTTGAGCTTATGGACATCTAAAGGTACTGCTATTTGTGTTTTTTATTCATCGATTGATCAGCTCTTGTGCTTTTCTCAGTCCCATTCAAACTGTGCAGGTCCTACACTCCTTCTGGCCATACCCCCTGATCAGCGCTATGTAGCACCAACACAGACCTGCTGTCTCGGAAGCTGGAGCACCACTTGACAGACTTCAGGTCTTGGGGGCAGCCACTGGCTCACTTTCCGCTGGGAATTGCAAGTCCTACACTCCTTCTCGCCATGCCTCCTGATCAGCGTTACATAGCACCAGCACAGCCTTGCAGTCTCGAGGGCTGCAATGCCATTTGCCAGAGCTCATGCTTTGGGGGTTTACTCGCCGCTGGGAAGTGCAAGTCCAACACTCCTTCTGGCCATGCCTCAAGACCAGTGCTACATAGCGCCAGCACATATCCACTGTCTATGGAGCTGCAACGCCACTTGCCAGACTTCACGTCTTTGGGGACCACAGGCTCACTCGCCTTTGGGGACTGCAAGTCCCACTCTCCTTCCAGTCCCACCGCCTGACCAACGTTATGTAACCCCAGCACAGCCCTGCTGCACGAGCCACACCTGAGCCAGGGGTGGATCAGTCCATGCCTATCAGAGTCCAAAGGAGTATGGGCTGGGCCTACCCTTTTGACTTGAGCTTATGGACATCTAGAGGTACTTCTATTTGTGCTCTTTATTCATCGATTAA
Source organism: Lissotriton helveticus (assembly GCF_964261635.1). Taxonomy (NCBI): domain Eukaryota; kingdom Metazoa; phylum Chordata; class Amphibia; order Caudata; family Salamandridae; genus Lissotriton; species Lissotriton helveticus. The sequence goes on along the minus strand of NC_136063.1, from coordinate 1,296,703,548 downwards.
TACACTTTTGAGCCTTTCTCAGTCCCCTTCAAACTGTGATCTACAAATGCCCTGGCTTTCCCCATTTTGGCTCACGAGTGCTTACTGACTGTGTGTAACAGGTCACCCTTTATGGGACATTCCCTTTGTGATACCAACCTGTTAAAGTTTTACCTGCCACGGCGTCTTCTTAGATCTGCCGACCAAGCGTTGGTCTGCATTCCTCATGTTATAAAAGCCAGAGCTGGCGGCCGTTCATTTCGCAGTTTGGCTGCGAAACTCTGGAATTCGCTCCCTGCTTCCATCAGAGCAATCCATAACCACCTGGCCTTTCGAAAAGCCATAAAGACCTGGCTTTTCCCAGTTTAACTTTTCTTCCCTGGGTTCACCTCCAGGGTCAGTGGGGCAGCTGTGCGCTATACAAATCTGACAAATAAATAAATAAATAAATATATTCTATTAGTATCACCTGATGTTCTGTTGTTTGGGTCACCATTGTATAGAGGGTTTAGTTGCATTGTTTCTTGCACCATGAGCAAGTGTAAGGCATCAGAACCAGTTCACAGTAGTGCTAAACATCGCAATAGCACTTCCAAGCCAGACAATGCACTCTTAACGGGATTGATTTTCTCATAGAGGGGGTCGAGTCTCTTATGGGTTCTGACCCCCCAAATCAGAATGACCACAGGTACATTGCCAAGTCTAAGACCACTAAAAAACTTCATGCCAATCCTGGCATCACTGTGAAAAAGAAACCTGTTCAAGTATGTCTGTTTGACGCTCGCTCTAACCTCAAACATAAAGCAGAAACTCACTCCATATCGAAATTCTTTAAAGCTCACTCTCTCAAAATGTGCAGCTCCAATATCTCACAACCTGTGGATACTACTGACACTCCAACACATCAACTCTCTATTCCTCGAATCCCCTGTAGCAATATTTCTTTTCTACTTGCAGATCAGCTGCAGCCTTCATTGTCCCCTGTGGCTAGTCAGCAGATCAGCCACAGCCTTCATTGTCCTTTTTTGCTAGTCAATGCTTAGATACTCCGAAATCTTAACCTCCTGTTCACCATGTTAATTTAGCTCTGCTTAAACAAGAAATTACTGACCTTAGAGGAGCGGTGGCGTAACTTAAAGCATTGGTACTAACTCTCACTTCTATTATCAACTGTATAAATGCAAACTCTCTCAACCCCGCAAGCAATGACAAGCTCCCCACTAAATATTCCCATGACAAACTATTTTTAGAAGGAATTTGAGGGCAAGTTGACCTCATGAATGTGACTTTACCTCGTGGATTCACCAAGGTGCCCCCTCCATTATGAATAGCTAATAAGAATAAGGATTTGGATACCAAAAAGTACATAGACCTAGGAGGCCCCAAGGTATTTTTCAGCCATCGGCCCAATTCAACACAATAAAATATGATGAGGTCAGACCTGCATTGTCCTGCAAGCAGTGTTCGACAATCCTCACATCTCAGCAGTGCATCCAAGCTTCAAATTGTACTCCCTTCATAAGAACGAACTATGGAGAGCCTTGACAGAATCCTGCTCCACCTGTAATTACTGCAGGGCATCTGGGATCCAAACCATAATGGCTTTCTTTTTTTGACAAATGTCGCTAAACTATCTCATCCCACTTAAACCAAAGGCAAAGCTTCCCTCATAAAAACATCCACTAACTGGATTTGTAGGTTAAGGGGCTGCCATTCTATAATTCAGGAAGACATCCTAGGAGCCAGACTAGTCCCTCAAATTGGTACCAATTTCAATTGTATTGCATTAATTCTCACAAACAGGAGACGTGTAGACAATCTTGTGGCTTTTGATGTACGAAACGCAGCCCTTGTCAATATCAGTATTTAAGTACAGAAGACGGAGGTGGCAGTAGCTAAGAATGACCTGCACTGCCAAAGACACTGTGAGATGTTGGTTCATGGTGGTTAGGGGGAGGTACGGGCAAATGTTTTCTAGCATAATTGTGTCATCCTGCCGGCCTGGGTAGATCATTTTTCCAAGCTATTCTCTCATGCCATGGATTCCATATTTAGAGGAAGAGCATCCATACCTGATTATATATCAGTAGATGTCTTTTTGCAAGACATTGAGATTTGGCCCAGGTACTTCTTATTTTGGCTAATGCCATTGCATCCTGGGCCCCTATTCTTGCATCTTGGAAGGGAGCAACAAGTATCCCTATCCACAAAAAAGGAGACAGGGGTTTACAGGTGAATTGCAGGCCCATTAGCCTAATTGATTTTTTCCAAAAGGTTTTCATGTGTCTGGTCCTTGCTAAAATCCAGGCTTAGATTTGTAAAAAATAAATTTGAATCCCACTACAAGCTGTGTTCCGCAAAATATAAGCACTATTTATCAGGCATGTAATTTTCTCTTGCTAAATTAGTGGACGGTAGTGCTTGGAGGAGGTAGTATGTTTTTAGACTTTGACGACCTCAGATCGGCTTTTGACCTCATTACCTGCACAGAACTATGACGGGTATTATTTGAAATAGGAATACAAATCGACTTGCTAACATTGGTAATGCAATTGCATGAGGTCAACTTTGTCCAAGTCCACTTGGGTGCCCAGGGGGACATTAAAGAGAACATTTCTATTGATAAGAGCATTCAACAGGGTTGCATCCCGACCCCCACTCTTTTATCCCAATTCCTAAATGACATTGTTAATTTTTTTTCTGGTATTTCCACAAAAATTACTACACAGGCTGGATCAAAGATGCTCATACTGTTGTTTGCGGGTGACATTGTGATGCTTTGAAGTCTTCTGCAGATTGCGAACCTAGAGAGCAGTGCTTCAAAAACTTAATGTATATCATTTGAACAACACAGATACTTTAAGGGTACCATGGTCCTTCGTGGTGTTGCATTCGAAAGGACAGAGGTCATCTTGTTCTCAACTATGTCATGGAAACCCTGTATAGATACAATGTCCCTTAAGTGCAGAAAAAGCTCTGGAGCACTTCATCAAGAGCACAATAGTTCCTTTAGCAAACCAGTAGCATCTGCATTCCAGCTATACAACACAACCTTTTTGGACTTAGCACTATATGCTGGAGAATTATGGGGGTTCTCAAACATCTCCTCCCTAACTGATTCTGAGAACACATTTTTGAGAAGCCTTCCCCCCAGTAATCCAGTTAAATCCCTGATGTATGGCATGGGTAGAAAGACAGTATCTAGTAAAATAAGACTGTGTCCATTACTATTCTGGAAATGACTATGTCCAACATCAGAACTGGCCCGCTATTTAGCTGCCCTTAAGGATGTAATGGATGCAGACTACTTTCATAAAAAAAGAATGACTCCAGCAAATTAGAACAACTTTTATTGGCCATATGAATGAGAGAACTATGGGAAACTCATCTTGCTTACCAACTCCCTCAGCAAAGTTGTTGAAAAAGAACTACTGGTTTTGGATCACCCATGATGAGCTCCAGGAGACACAATGCTCCTCATTGACTAGTAGGTTCTTTGATTTTAAAAGCTGCAGTCTCCTTGAACCACATTGGGATATTATTACTCTGCCACTTGATAGGTAATTCTATTTTCAGTTCAGGGTAGGCACACTCCCACTAGCATCATTAACCAATAAATGGATGTCAAATGGGCGCCCATTATGTCCTGTGAGCCAAAGTCAATAGAAACAAGAACACATGTATTGGTTGCCTGCTAGGGCCATGCTAGCCTGCACCAGAGATAAATAAAACTACTTTGCAAGCTGCAGAGTACATATTTAATCTTTAAAGTGCTAAGAATCAGATCCCCGACCCTTGTACGCCTGCTCCGTAGCCAAGTTCCTTGGCTAATTAGGGCTATTAAGAACTCAGCTTCTCTCCCTATAACATATTGCAGTTTCACTGATTTGACTGAAATTTACATTCTTATGCTTATCTTCGAAGTCTCTTTTTTAGATTTCTTTACGTTGTCTTACTGTTATGGCTCTGTTTGTACAACACCTGAATTGCTTATTTTTCTTTCTATTAATTACAGAGCCACAATGACCTATTTTGATTGAGAGTACATTTAAAGTTTGTATTTCTATGTAGGCCGTGATGTCTTAGCTCTCATACAAGAATACATTTATTGTTTTTATAGTCAAATCTTGTTACAACTTATCTTATTTTAGCTTTTTATGCTGTCTCTTTTATATTCATTGTTTGTACGAAACAGGATTTCAATATAGGATTGCATTTTATAAATCACATGCCAATAGTGATATATTTAGATTTTGGGTCATCATCAAGCCTCGTTGAATGTATGCTGTGATGCATAAGTTTTCATACAATATTCTATGTGTAGCTTCTACAGTCAAATTTGTATTATCTTTTATACAATGTATGCACTTTTGCGGTTTCTACGGCTTTTTTGGCCTAGTGCTGAAATAATGCTATTTTGATGGTAACCATATAGGTCGAAAGGACAAAGACCAGTTATTATTCAGTTCCTGAAGTAAAGACCCTCTAAAATACTGTATCATGCATTCATGACACAGCAGGATGCATGGTAGTTCTGTCACCATTAGGCTTTGAGGTGAAACATGCATTGCGGAGCAAAAAAAAATGATCCAAAATTCCAATATTCAGGAATAATACTTGTGTTTTGCCTCAGAATATACTGGAAACCAAAGAGTGTAAATAGGACAGAATCACACTTGAATATAGTCTGGAGCGTGCTGTCAAAGCCCGATATAATCACTTTAAAAATGTGTACCACTCCCATGGTATTTGAAGAATTAAATAAGCAGTGCAAAACTTCAATTAAATGTAGTGGTAGATTTGTGTACAGTAGCAATTCTATTTCAGAAGAAGACCTTGCAACTTGAAGATCAAGCGTCTCTCTAGCTGGTGTTAGCGGAACATTCTTTTGAAACAATACGGCTTTCAGTCGATGTAACTTATCAAAGGTAATGTTAAAAATAGCAATTGAAGACCATATGATAACTTCCCTGATTGTGTCTGCAGGTGGAAACAACACATTGTTACAACAGGTCACAGCCCTGGAAACCATCACCACATATGTTACTTTCAGTTCAACCCACAACAACCTTCGCAGTTCGGAATCAAATAACTTCCATTTGAAAGTGATCTGAATTCTAGCAATTTAGGGAGCAAGGACACCATGCAGATAATATGGCAAATTGGCAAGGGATGCATTGCATGCGTCATGAGGCGTCACCTTTTTACAGACTAATGATTGTCCAAATGAAATCTCACATTTATTTTCGCTGAGAAAGACTTCAATTTCACTGCTCGGACAGCTGTAATCGATAGGTAAAACCCAGGTTTCGTGAACAAATATCTTCCCTAATCCCTGTCTACTTGAAATTGTTTCAAACAGATGTAAAATTAAACATTAAAACTGGTAATGGAATTAGACCATGAATCAAGCATATGGCTGATGGCATTTAGGCTACTGTGAAGGGCAATTTAGGTATTTCCATGGCATGCAATTCGATTTTAAAGTCTGCAATGTCCAACCCATTTTGCATAATCAATCTCAGCGGACTTTGTCCATTACGGAGGAGAGACATGACTTTCTGCATTATAACAAATGCAGATGATACAGCTATATGTAGGAAATAAATGTGATGTGACAATGTGGTTATGCCATTATCCACAACAGCAAATTCCTTTTCCAAATTAGCCCTGTCAATTTCTCTCAAAATTTCAGCAGGTTTCTGTTTGTAAACTTTCCAAATTTCACTGTCTCTGTTGTATAGAAAATGTTTAGAACATGCTTATCTAGGACCCCGCAAGAAATCTTGTAAATCCATGTCAACAGACAAGAGATATAAATGTCCCTTAACTGCAGATAAAGTTGAATGTTGTAACCATTGCTGGGATAACTTTCCACTGTAGGTAGTAACTACTACTGAGTGTTGTGTCTGTACACACCAGAGATCTGGTCAGCTTGCTTTAAAACCCATTGTGGTGTTTAAAAAATGTGCATGATAACCATTAGTGTCTACTGGCAGCACTAACCGCCCACCTGAACTTGAAAGGGATCGATTATGTGCACCGTTCTGTATCATAGTGTTGAGCTAGTCAATTTTCAATTGTTAAAACATGCAAAAGAAGGAATGTTAGGTGTGTTCATGTCTTTAATTTTAGCAAAACTCAGGCAAGTGGTTTGTTGCACTGTCTTGTTCAGAAAAATCATTTGTCTAGGTTTTAGACAAGCTCTAAACAAAGCTTCCTTGCCCTGGACTTTCCAATTTTGTTTTTCATAAATTGATTTTAACTCAATGTTGTCTTTCTGAAATTCATAGTCTTGAATGGACAGGTGGGAAATACATGAGTCAGAATAGAATAATTTTGCTTGGGTCAGCATATTTTTCTTCGCTAGGGAAGGAGTACATTTATATTAATAAGAAAATGGGTCGGAAGGTTTGATAACAGAAAAATAAGCAGACTTTTGCAGGTATGTTTTTGAACTACCCTCTAGTGGTGTTGGGCAATGTTCTCCTTGTATGTAAATGAAAACTGCATGTGTGTACTACCTCTGTCTAAACAATAGTGTTCATAAAGATGATAACAAAACATGTCACCATAATTAACCAAATTTAAAGACAAAGTATTCAGTTCTGCATTCTAGTTCAGAAAGCATGCTTTCGACAGTGGTGACGTCCAAGTCATCAGAAGTACTACCAGGAGGGATGACATCATCCGTCAATATCTTAAATACATAAGGAATTGTTAATATTTCTGTAGGACCAAAAATATCAAATGGGACCTTATCCCAAACAACTCCATCTAGGACAGGAAATGCAGAAATGTTCACAAGTGACAGGTCTCTTCGCAGTTTAAGTGAGGATGATTGAGGTTTCTGTACCTCAGCTACCAGTTAAACAGCAGAAAGTTCTGGGGAAATATTGTCAGTTTATGAGCAAATATAAAATTGTGACAAACCCAATCCAAATGAATAGTAAAAGAAGTGAAATGGAAATCCATATGTAGGGCCAATGAGGAATCAAATAAGTCTGTTTCAGCCAGGAAAAAAATGTGTGATTGCCATGCAGTGAAGTGTCTGGTGAATCTGAAAAGAAGTCATCAATGTCAGCAAAATCACCAGAACCAGTCTATATTAAAACTGGGAACTCATATGATAGATTGAACTGGTAGGCATCTTCAAAGGTGGTTGATAATAAACAACTTTGTTGTTCGGAACGGCAGTCGAAGACTGCGAATTCACATGTGATGGGTTTTCAATGGTAGAAGTCATACAGGGAGTAGTAGAACTTCAGTATTTGAATTCCTCAGCCAGGCTTTAGGAATTTCTGTATTATTTAATGTTTGTAGAGATATTTCCTGTATTGTACTGAGTGGAGACAAGCAGCTAAGCAGGAACTCTTGTGGCCTACTGTGTAGGACCCGCCACATGGTGTGGTTTTATTTAGTCTATTGAAGCAAACCAATTCTTTCCACAACCAGCAAGAGGTGGCAAAATCACAGTTCTGGTACCTGCAATGCGAAGGACTTGCACTGGTGCTCGGTATGATGGGCCAAACTCCTTCTTTTCAGTAATCTTCTCTTGAGATAGATCCCCAGTTTTAAGCATCCCGACAGGAGTTGCTGGTTGCTCCTTCACTTCTGCAGTGGCAGAATGTTTAGTAGTTTAATTTGAGTACACATCTTGGAAGTCTTGTAGGTACTGTACGACAGAGAATCATTCATTGATGTCAAAAGGCATATCTGCAACCACTGTGTCAGGATTATAAAGATCTGAAATGTACATCTGATTCCTAAACAGAACCTTGTAGTGAGTCCAACTGCCAAAGAATATTCTAGGCAGGTTATTTAAAGCATTCTGGACTCCATACAAGTGATGGACCCAACTCCGACATGAACCTAATTCTCAAGCTGTTGAAGACTGTTTAAGTCACAGTTTTTCTTTTCCAGTATAAAATGTCCCTCAGGATGATAGAGAGTGGAATAATGCACAATCATACCGAGGTTTTCTATGGTATCCCTGGAAACTCTAGAGGCAATTTCTGGATCCTGATCAGATTGCAGTGCAGCTACTGCATACATCCAGATTAAGACTTGCAAATCTTTTATAACAGCTCGTATCAGCAGATTGCTGTGGCCACACCCATAGAAATTTAGCACATGATTCCACTGTCAATAGAATACATTTAAATGAACCATCCCAGTTTACAGGTCCGCAATGGTCAAGATAGAATCAATTTAGTGGTTTATTTGAAACTAACAGAGGTGTCTGCGGTGGACGGACTGCGATGGAACAATAAATTTGCTGACAATTGTCAAAACTAAGGGAAAATTGTTTATTATGTAGAGACCATGCCACTAACAGTGTTTCTGTAGTAAGGAAACTGTAGCCACCACACCTGCATGGGCAGAAGCAAACCCCTCATGAGCAGCTATGATTAATTCTACCTGCAGGCTTGGTTTGGTATCACTCGATTCCCCACTACAGGAATGTGAGCACATAGGAGTATTTTGCTGAAAACTTTTTATTTAACGGTGTAAAATGTCCTATTCCAACTCTAGTCAGTGAAACATTAGAAACAAATAATTTCTCTTCAAAATAATAAAAATAAATTCACAAACATAGTAAAGAATTAAAAATATTAATATGTAAAAAAGGAAATATAAATGTATTTTAATTTAGACAATTGTATAAAATACGAATTACAATTTTAAATATATATCATAAATAACTACAAATATTATTATATTAAAATACAAAAATATATTCTCAACATAATAACAAGGAATAAGTAAACTATTATTTACATTTAAAAAACACCATGCAATTAACACATACAATAATAAATACCACAATTTTTATGAAATATTTACCAATATTTAAATTTGTTATAACTTAAATTACAATCTACCCTATGTTTCAACAAAGTATACAACACATATCTGAAAATGTTATTTAAAATAATATTATTTACACATGTTACATAATAAAATATTAGTTAGAATATTAATAATAAAAATGTATTCCTAAAAATATTGTAGTTAGTTGCCACCCCACCATTTATCATTAAGAGCCTGAGTACGATGGCGTATCCTGTCGGGAATAGGACCGCCAGTCTAGGTTTCGGCAGTCCCACCCTAGGAATTGCGATGCGACCACCTTCAAGGCGATTGCAATGTGTATGTGTTGTATTGTAGTGTGTGCTGCGAGCTGCAGCACACACCACAGTACAAAATAAACACAGTTTGCATATCCCTGCACTATATGGCAGGGCCCATGCGGCACCTGCCACATGGTGCAGGGATAAGTAGGGGTGCACCATAGATCACCTCAGGGCCCATATTGGAGGGCCTGGGGGAAGGAGGGCCCTCTGTGGGCCCCCAAGTCCTTTTCCGCTTGCCTTTTCATGGTGGGTTAATCGCCATGAAACAAATGGTAGAAAGGGACATTGTAATCCCTACAGAGGTGCCTGAGCAGGCACCGCCACTGTTGTAGGGATTGCAGTCCCTCCAACACACCAACTTGCTCCTTGAGCCCATCGGATGTGTGGCGGTCTGTCTCTCCGACAGTCAACTATCTGCCCATTATTCTAATGTGGCGGGCGGAACGCCACAGTCCAATGGCAGTGTGACCGCCACCGACGGCCTGATGGTGGAGGCCCTAAATCTCAATTAAGTAATAATAAATTAATAATATTAAATAATTTCCCACCATTTACTACTACACCTCCATCAACTCACACTTAATATATGATATACAAAATATTGTCTGTTCATATTTAACATCATTATATTCCCTTTTCTATAATTATTATAAATTAACTTTATTTATAATTTAGTATAATTAATTTCCTATACAACCTAACACATATAAAAACTACAATACAAACCCAAAACAAATGTTATATATTACACAATTTACATGTATATTTTTCATTTAAATAAGTAATATTATTTAAACATTATTTAGTCCGAACAATGTTTTATTTTATAATTCTAATTTAGTTACTTTACATCTTTTACCTCTAGAAAACTTACAACCCACACCTAAAACCTAACTTTAAAAAAAATATGACACTATTGACATACATATTTATTAATTAACTAATAATCATTTATTCCAAATTAATTGTTAATTAATTAAATTACCACAATATACTCCAGCAAAATGCATAACATGCTTTCAAAATTTAACTTAACAAAAAATGTATTACACAATTAACATAAATGTTAATTTAATAGGTAATATCATTTAAATATGTAATATTACTTGATTAAAATGAATTAACTTCCCATCCTATACCACACAGAAAACAACACCTAAAATAAAAAATAAAAAAATTGCACAAGTGACATAATTAATTGTCTATTAAATAATTAATATGAACTAAAAACAAAATATGAATGAATCATAATTAATTGACTTTCAACCCTGTACCCCTATAAACCCACAAACTGCTTCAGTACCAAAATGCACAAAATCTTATTGAAATGAAATCTAATAACTAAAAAAATGTTTACAACAATATTAAAAAACAAACAATAATTATACAATAAATTTACATCAAATATATTTAAAATATATACTAAAATACATAACAATGATTAAACAATGATATTATTAACAACAATATAATTAAAAACGATATTAATGACTTTGATATTTTGAAAATCGATGTTAGTTACCTTAAAATTGATATTTTTGACAATGATATTCTTGCAGATGATATATCTATCTCATGATATTTTGTACACAATATTTTGGTAGGGCGATATTTTTGTTTGATAGTTTGTCTAAATACAATGTTTGTAAATGTCTGGATACAATCAGATCTGTTTGCAGTGTTCTCACAATATGTCTATGTTCTGGTGTCCAATGTGTACTTGAAAAGTCTGGATACATTTCTTTACTTGAAAAGTTTTATCAAGCACGAACATGACCCATATGGGTATCAGAGCGCTGTGCAAAGTGGCATAAAAAGTAACAAATAAAGTAATTTAACAAACACAATGTCCAAAGGAGGCACATACAAGGACAAAGGAGGGGCACCGTGAGTCAGCCAATCTAGGGGGACCTGTAAAGTTTCAGCAGAACAATAGATCAATAGGAAATGTGTTAAGAAACTTAATACAATTTGAACAAAGCGGTAATACAAGAATGTCAGCACAGAAGACAGCAGTAGATTGAGATGGTGTTGGGGCTAAAGGGCGAATTAATTAATAAAACGGTTTACCCATTGTATATAGTTTGGTATGTATTTTCTACCAATCATGAGAAAGTCCAAAATTGATTGCATCTTTTCTATGGTGTTTGGCAGGAGTGCACATTTCTCTGGGAAATGTGGTGCAAGACTTTTGCCTTCTTTTGACAATTTGTATCTGAATATTAGGACACTGAGATAAGCAATTTGGGATTTTTGGAAGTTGAATTTGTAGCCATATTCAGCAAATCTTAAAACTATTCGATCTACTATGGCTAGATGTGTGTTTTGTTTAAGGCATCATTCGTGCATACCCTCAGTTCGGATGGCAAAATCATACAATCTGTTGGAAGGATAACCTGCTAATCTGATGTTTCAACTAAATAAATTCATTAGTTACTCTTGAAACCAGAAACTCTTGGAGATTGTGGTAAACTATTGTGACCTCCGCTGCCCTATCTTGCAGTATCAGTGCCCACGTCTTGTTTTAAGATAATGTCCTCAATATGTGTGGCATATTTATAGGAAATACCTGCCTCTTTCTTCTTTTTGAATTGCTTCTTTGGGGGGGGGGGGGGTTTCTCTACCTTTTTATGATGATCTCAGATGAGCATTGTGAGTCCTTTCTTGGTTTCACTTACTCTTCTTGTCAGTGCTCTGATCATCCGCCTCTCTCCGAGAATTTGTTAGGTGATTCCTGAAAGGAGAGAGAAGGCTGTGTATCAGTATATTGATACTTATCAGCCTGTTTAATTGATTCACGGTTATGCAGGTTATAACATTTTTCAGTGGACTCCGGTTGCCGAGATCCACCACATGTTTTCGTTATTTCTTTATTTTCTGTTTACTCTAGTGTCTTTTGGAAGACTCATATGCCTGCTTGGTATTGTTCTTTTCGGAGTTACCCTTAAGCTGTAGCTTATTTGGTGTGGCTCCCAAGTTATCTCAACCTTTAGATGTATAGGTTTCAGCAATAGTTTTTGGTAGTTGGCACTCTTGGTCCACAACAGAAACTTGCCAATGCTGCTGCTACCCCTTCTATTTTATTTTAAAAAGTTGAGGTGACTGTTGCTTAATTGCCAATTATATTCATCCCCAAATCCAGGCAGGGGCAGCCCTGTATTAATGTTTACTTTGTTTTAGCACATCAGGTAAAAGAGTGATAGATGGTGTACCATGTATTACAATACAATACAGTACAATATGCCATTCGTTCAAAGCTCGGCGACCTCCAAAGGAGGTGTCCCGGCGGTAGGAGCGGATTCAGCAGAGGAGAAAGAAATGATGGGGGTAATACAGTAGGCTGAGGAGGCAGGTTTTCAGTGCTTTCCTAAATGCTTATTCTGTCTCTAACTTATGAAGGTGGGCTGGCATAGAGTTCCAGAGTGAATAAGTTCTTACTAAGAAAGCTCGACTGACGATCCTGGCTTTAGAGAAATGAGGAATCCTAAGTAGTTCTTGCCTATTGGATCTCAAAGACCGGGTCTGGCGATATTTCTGGAGTCTCTGTTTCAGGTAACCCGGACCCCTGTCTCCGGTGGCTCTATAGGCAATGGACAGCGCCTTAACTCAATCCACCTTTTGACAGACAGCCAATAGGGGCTCCATAGGTGGGGGGGAAATGTGGTGGTGGAATGGCACATTTCTATTTTTTTTTAAATATTTTTATTCAAGATTTTTACAACCATTACATTACCCCACAGCCCCACCCCCACCCCTCTAGGCAGACATACGAATACAGTTTTAATCCACAGTATAACTAGACAAGGCAAGAGCAGACTCAACAACACAAATCGATGACAGAGGGAAAACAATAACAGTTAGTGGGCTATGGCCAGAGACGTTATAAACACAGATTAGAAGGTGTGGGTACAATACAACAAACCTAGCCAAGGTAGTCCTTCCTTTCCGTAGAAACTTTACTCTATACCACCCATCGCCTGCCGCCAAGCTATCAGGGGATTCCAGATTTTTAGGCCTTTCTTTCGCTGTTGCCTACCTTTACCTTTATATATAGCAATTTCAATATTAGCTACCGCTAAGAATCTAGCAAGCCATTGATGGAACGATGGAGCATTCCGGTCCCGCCAGGCAGATGCAATACAAAGCCTGAAGTCAGCCATTGCGATAAAGATAAGCTCCTTGCCTATGTCCATGTATTCTGGATCTACAATCCCCAATAAGATGCTTCCATTGGTCAATACAACAGTTTTATCAAGCAATGTGGATAGGAATTTCTCTATTTCTTGCTTCACCATTGCTAGACCCTCACAAGATGCAAAGATATGAATACAATCAGTACTATAGAGGTTACACCTCGGGCAACGTGTACTTATACCAGATCCCCATTTGGCAATTCTATCTGGTGTAAAATATAAGAAAAAACATGTTTTAAAAAATTGTGTTTGCAGTTTAGGTGACATCAGGGTTGTTTGTGACATTTCAAAGGCATGGTTAAACTGATTATCTGTTATGTCTACTTTTGTTTGCCATTTCTGAGAATTTTTTTCCATATCATCTGGAAATAATGCCATAATGTGTATTTAAATGTAACCGATCTTGTTCCCAGTGCCTGAAATTATTGTCTCTAATAGGTCACTCTTAGCCATACCTCTCCTCCCGCCTGTCTTTCGGGAAAGAAAATCTCTTACTTGAAGATATTTAAAGAAATCGCGCCAATCCAGCTCATATTTATATTTTAGCTCTTGGAAGGATAAAATCCCCTCAATGGAGAACCGGCAGCCCAGCTGATTAATACCTGCATCATACCATTTCCTCATATCGTTATCTTTAAATATGGCGGGCAAGTCAGCATTATTTGTAGGCGTGTAAAATGACAGTCTACCAACAGCTACTAATTTCCTGACTGCCTTCCATACTTTAAACCCACTAAGTAGAGTTTTAAATCTAATTTTTTTGTAATAACTATCATGTAGATGCCTCCACCAATACCCAATGCTCTCTCTACCTAGTAGTAATTGAAATGTGGATGGTATAGAAACCTCTCTTATTTCATTCACCTAATTATTCTCGAGTAATTCCCTGCTATAGAGTAGGACGGTTGCCCAATAGTATGGCAGGCCCAGCCCACCCCGGTCTTTCTGGAGGGTGTGAAGCTTCTGGGCACGTCAGGGTTGCGAATATGCCCAAATGAAGCTGGAAAACATCTGGTCAATTGATCTAAGCCAGGTAGTAGAAAATTCTAAACAGATTGCTCTAAAAAGGTATAAAATCTTGGGGAAGAAGACCCTTTTGATCGCATTTACTCTGCCTATAAGAGAGAGGTGTAGGTTATCAAGGCGCTTGAGATCTTTCTGAATACCCTTAGTTATTGGTTTTAGGTTGATGTTAACAAGATTTTCCAAGTCAGATGTTGCACATTCCGTCACCCTATTATCGTTCATTGAGCATTCTTTACCTAGCACAATCTGGGTTTTCCCTTGATTAAGTGCATATCCTGACAGATTCCCAAATTGTTTTGCCCTTTCCTCTATTGCCGGCATAGCAGTACATGGATCTGCTGTTACAATAGCGATATCATCAGCATAGGCTAATATCTTGGTTGGAAAGGACTTTAGAATTACTGGCTTGATTACTCCATCTTGCTCTAGGTGTCTGATAAATGAGTCTATGTAGATCGCGAAGAGTAGAGGTGAGCACGGACAGCCTTGCGAGTCCCGCTTGAAATTTTGAATTAATCTGTCAAATTGCCATTAACCATTACTACGGCCTTAGGTTCTATATATAAGTTTTGAACGGCATGGATGTATCCCTCTTGAATCCCTATTTTAGCCATTGCTGCCCAGAGGAAGTGCCAGGAGACCCTATTGAACGCTTTTTCTGCGTCAAGCAAGATCAGCGCCATAGGGTCCCCTGTCACCTCCATCCCATCAAAAAGGTTAAGTACCCTGGTGGATATGGTTAATAGTTGATCTTCCTGGAATAAAGCCATGCTGGCTCGGTGAAACGACTTTGTGCATTAAGGGGGCAATTCTATTTGCTATAATTTTTGCGTACATTTTTGAATCGGAGTTAATCAAGGTAATGGGGCGTATGAGCCAAGCTGATCGGGGGGTTTATTTTTTGGGGGAAAGATAATTATTTTAGCTTGGGACCAAGACTCAGGTGGCAAACCCCCTTTAAGTATATGTATGATTAGATCCACAAAGATGTTTTTAATTTAATTTAGGAATACCATTAAAAATTCCGAGGGGATGCAGTCCAGCCCGGTAGCTTTCCCTCTAGGTAGATTTTTAGTTGCCTCTATAATTTCATCCTCTGAGGGTAGTTCTTCTATGCTATTTGCATCTTCTATATCTAAGCTAATAGGTCGGGAATTGTCAAGGTAGTCCTTAATTTCTGACTGGTTAGCATCTTCCGTTCCCAAGTATAAATTTTGATAAAACTGCCCAAATGTTTCCCTTATAAATTTAGGATCTTCTAGTAGGGATCCAAAGGGATCCTCAATTTCACGAATTACGTTTGCTGTAGCCTGTTGTCTCATCCGAACTGCTAGCTGATGCCCTGTTTGTTTATTGACTTTGTAAATTCTTTCTTTTTGAACTAGAGCTTTTTTGACAGCTTAATCAGTAAAAACATTCCAGACTTCCGCTTTTGCAATCGGAACCAGATTTTGTAATTTAGCCACCTCTTCTCGATTAATTTGAGGGCTACTGGTTGTGCCCTCTATTAGGGCTTCCTCTGCTTTCTTCACATTATCTACCAATCTCTGCATAGTTACCCTGTTCTTTTTGTTAATTTTAAGTGAATACTGAATAGTTTCTCCCTGCACCCTGGCTTTTAACGCATCCCAAATAACTCCAATTGAAGCACTGCCTTCATTATCCCTTATGAAATTAGGAATCCATTCTTTCATATGCTTACAATAGTTTTCGTCTATCAGCAAGGTTTTGGCACATTTCTAATGAGTCTTGCCACAGCATTATTAATAATCTGAAGTCTTTGAATCAGGTAATCTTTAAGACCCATATAAAGCCTATTGGCACAGTCTAGCTGAGATGTGACCAAAGCATGGACCACAGTCCATGGGCATGAGATGGAGAAATCTCTGCATTTTTTATTTATTTATTTATTTATTTTATAAAGTTTTATATAGCGTGAACAAGATACTGAAGGATATCAGAGCCCTTTACAATAGGCAGAAAGCAAGAACAAGGGCCCGTATAAACATAAATTCGGAAACAGCAACCAAAAATGGAGGATAACACAGTAAACAGGTGTACGCATGTGAAAAAAAAAACCCATAGGAGATGATCCATTGTAGCTGGAGGTACCATGGTGATGAGAACAAAGTCTGACGAATTAGGTGTCCCTCCTCCCATTATGGTAAGAATTTGCTCATTAGGAATCTTTTGTCTTCCAATTTGAACGCTGTCGTCGAGGAGAGGCTGCGTACTTTAGGTGGCAGAGAGTTTCATATCTTTGGGGCAGCACCAGAAAAGGCTCGAGAAGAACGAGAGGTTTCAAGAGGAATGTTGAGGCGCTTCTTGATGCCCTCTCCCCACAAGATAGTTCAATTTTTTGCACCAGGTGCGTAGGAGTATTGTGGTGAAGGGCTTTTTGCGCCAGGACTGTAATCTTTAGCTGAATTTGGGCTTCAAAGGGTAGCCAGTTGAGAGATTTAAGGACTGGGTATATGTGCTTGTTTCTTTTGGCGCCTGTAACCAATCTAGCAGCGGTGTTCAGTGACGCCCTTAGTGGGGCCAAGGCGTATTTGGGTAGTTCACAGAGAGTAGCACTGCTGATGAATAGGTCATGGTTAATGGAATGTCAAAATTAATAAAAATGAACCTATGTGAACATCTAATGGGAACTTCTTCAGTTTCCATGCTTTGACATTCAATTCAACTATCCGCCCTTCCTACTAACCTTCCCGAATCAATCTATGACAAAACTGGAATCTTTAGGCAATTCCTCTGCATGGACTTCTGGTTGTCTTCTTTGGGTACTCTTCTGCCCTGGGCTAATGCAGAGAAGAACCTTCACTTCTGTAAATACCCAGATCCAGACGTCCTGGACTTTCCTCTTAACTTTGCTGAAGCCCCTTGGTTCTACTGCCGAGCAGTTGGGTGGAGGTGATTAGCTTAATCATTCTCTCATGGAATCTTTGGCAAGCCACGTTTGATACAGTTAACTAAATAACAGTGCAGTGGAGGCAGGAGACATGTTACTTAATGGCAGAAAATATGCACTACTAAGAGGTCAGGGTCTATGTGGGAGTACAAAATATTTCTGTTTAGAAAGGGGTCTGCCTTAGTATGAAACTGAACATGTGGACATTCTGAGTTCTGCAAGATTGTGTCACAAGAAACCTTAGTAAAGCTCCTTGTCAAGGCAGTCAGGAGTTTGGGGGGGCGATTACAGTGACACAGAGAAACAACCTCTTATAAATCACTGAGTCATGCACCGTTTCTACCTCGAATGACAGATTACACAAAGGGTTTCTGGAAAACCTTCAAAGCAGATCATGATCAGATCATGAACAGAACAGATCAGATCATCAAAGAGCAGGGTGTTTTCAGAGGTGAGGTTGACACTACTGAGCTGAGAGTGTTTTCTTCTGGTGTTGCTGGAAAGGTTTGTGTCAAATTTAAACCAGAGATTCCTAGCTGAATCTACTTGGATCGGTGCGAGGTTTAGCTCTGATGGCCACCAAAGTTCAGATAGATCAGATAGCAAAGGAGAGGATTGATTAAAAAACAATACCTCTGTTTATTTGGTATTTAATTTCAAGCAGCTATCCATCATCCAAGTCGAGATGTTGATCAGATAGTGCTTAAAGTTGTTGAAAGCTGCCTTGGAGTGTTCTTTAAACGAGAACACCAGTTGAGTATCATCAGCATAAGAAACAACTTTCACTCCCCCTTGCTGGACTAGCGTTGCAAGGGGGGCAAGATAGACATTAAATAGAGTTGGGCTCAGAGCAGAGCCTTGGCGAACCCCGCACATGAGTGGTTTTGGTGCGAAGACATAGGGGCGGAGAAATATGTGCAGAGACCGACCCTCAAGAAATAAGCGGAATCAGCCCAGCACTTTCAGTTTGCGCCACTTCCAAAAGGGATGTCTCTGTACTATACCATGAATTAAAACCAGATTGGGAGTCATGGAGACAGTTGTTAGACTCCAGGAAGTTGAATAATTGATTCTGGACTTCCTTCTCCAGAATTTTGGCAGGTGCAGGCAAAAGTGAAATAGGCCTAAAATTCTTGAGCTTTGCTTTTTTCGCGTTCACTTTCTTCAGAATCGGCACAACATAGGGCCTTTTCCAAGTGGTTGGATAAGTGCCCGTTATCTGAGAGGAGTTCCAAATAGGGTTCAGGTGTAGACTGAGCCAAGTGGCTAGCAATTTAAAAAACTTAGCTGAGCATGGATCGCCGGGCGAGCCCCATTTACATTTGCTTAATTCTAATAGGGATGATTCTGGGCCAAACGGGTGAAATTCGGACCAGATGGTATATATTGCAGCAGACACTGTGCCCCTGGTGGCTCATTCATCCACTGGAGGAACAATCCTTAGTGGTTGGCTTATTATGAGAATTCTATGTTTGTCATGGGGTCCTGTATCAGAAAACACTTCAAGCTGGTTTGTTTTTTGTGCAATTGAGAACAGAATTTCCTCCTATCTGGCGGAAACTTTACCCATAATTGCACTGATAGTCACCTGGACTAATTGCAGGCAGGGCTAAATGTGGCTGTACAGCTTGCCCAGCCCTCTCTGGTGTTTCTGCTATTGTTTACATAATAAACTGTGTTAAAAGCCTGTACATTCTAACTACTAAACCTAACATGCAAGTTGTACAACATAGGGGTTTCCAATGGACAAGGATGGCGATGGCGAGCACGAGTAAGGAGAGCGGCCTTGGTGAGGAGGAGGCAGCCACAGCAGGTAGGTGCCTTTTTAAAAATATTATAGTTAATTAGGGTGGGTGGTGGGGCCGGCTAGATTTGCTTAACCACGGAGTCAGATTTTTGCCTAAACTCTGCCTTTGCAATGGAGCACGGAGCAGGCAAAAGTCTGTAAACTCCGGTGGCGGAGCAGAGTTACCCTCCCGGGGTTACTTTAAATGTAATGAGGCTAACTCTGTGCTGGACATTTGTTATGAAAGGCAAAATAAAGTGACATACCGGGTTAAGATGTTTACCGTGGATTCTTGACACATTGACTACTGTGTTCATTTGCATTCTTCATCTTTGATTGTTCTCAGAAAATGTGTCCTTGAATTTATTTATATGTAAGGTCACTATTTTGCTCTATAATCTAATAAACCTTTAGTTTTTTTCTGTTTTAGGACACTTTAAAATGTCATCTTCATTTGGAAATTTCAAAGCTGTGACATTTGCAGCTATATGCTGCTGTTGCAAGGTACAAAGGGAACATGGGTTGATACTGTGGACGATATACACAGACGTTGAGTGTACATATCTTGTACTGAGACAACTTGGGCAGTGATTGAATGGAAGGTTGCAATATTGCATTCAACTTGTTTGCTGTTTAATGTTGTCACAAAGCCAATGTATGCTGCTTGATTGGCTCTAACCTCATTAACCACATGTGGTAGTCAAACCCAAGCAAGCTAACTCTCCCAGCCGCTGCAACAGAGTATTGGAATGATCCTGTGGTCACCAAATTGAATACTGCCAGAATTTATGACTATTGGTGTCATTGTTGTGCAATTCCTATGGTGAGGCAGAATAACTGGCTTCAGCTGATGTCATAATTCAAATACATTTTGCTTATCGAATATGATAGTTTTGATTATATTCCCTTTTTCCATGGTGGCAATGTGTGGAACTGGAAATGTAAAGTGTTTGTGTGATGTATGGTTTTTTTATGTTTAAAAAATATTTAACAGACCAATCTTTTTAAAATGTAATAAATACTATTTGATGAGTTTTTGGTATTTGCATTTTGTTGTCATGTTAGAAATGTGTGAGAAACATTACCTAATTACAATTCATTCATATAAAACAATCATTTGATTGATAAATACAGGCATGGACAGCAGCACCAGTATTTGACTTGTTAGTCTTGCCTTTAGTAAACAAAATCAAATAAACTAAACCAGGATGAAAACTAAAAAGCAAATAAAAAAAAGAAACATCAGTCATGGTGAATGAAACCATTATTGAAGAGCCAAAATTGTTTGAACTCCTATGTCCAAAATACAACTGACATTAGAAAGATAAATGTGTCCAGAAAATAGTTCACAGACTGAATGGTAGTCATTCACTAGAGGAAATTAGGTTTGGTTTCTCTTGGTGGTGGTGGTCTTGTCATGCTCTTGTCATGGTCCGGATGACCGTGTGCTCCTGCTGGGTGCTGGGGAATCCACAGTTGCAGGGACTGAGGTGGCTGCAGATGTTTTCTCTTGTTGTAGGGCCTCCCATTCTGTGGCTGAGGCAGATGTAGTTGGCTCAGATGCTGTTGGACCACAGAAAGGAGAAGAAGGAGCTAGGAAAACCTTGCACATATGGTTAAATATGTAATGCAGCACCCCAGTCAGGGAGATTATATTGGAGTTGTGATTTCCCATCTGAACATTGAGCTCCCTTAACAACTACTTCATCTCCCGGAGCTCCGTAAGGCCCCTCATGTCTTGGGACTGATGGAGTGATCCCAAGACATGATTGATGGTGGTCTGGGTGACATTTAACCCAGTGGACTCACTTTGCTTCCCACAGGTTCCCATCAAACAACCCCTACCTCCACTACTCTATGACCTTGACCCAGAGTATCCTATCCCACTGATTCTTTTCTAAACTGTAGGTGGTGGTTTCTCAACAGCAACCAGGACTGTTTAGCATGGTGTTAGTTTGGACACAGGAAGTGGTTGTATCCTTGATCTCAGGTATTGTAACAACTGGGATGGGAGGTGTTGGTGTGGGCCGAGCGAGACTACTGGAGCCGTCTACCCTGGCAGAACAGATGGACCAGCCAATACTTTTCATTTGGACTTTCAGGAGTAGGGTAATCCCTGGAGGCTTGATTCTAGGCTGGAGGGAGTGTTTCCTCCATGCCAGATGTTTGGCCACGTTCTCTGGCTGTTGGACTTTTCATGAATGTCAAAAAATGAATTCGTTGTAAAAGAGTGCATTGCACATACAATGAGTTTTAAGCAAAACATTTAGTAACCTAAAAGATAAAAAGACTAAGGGCTAGATGTAGGTAATTCTATTTTACCACTTCTTAAATACCGAATTTTACCGATTCGGTATTTAAGAAGTGGTAAAATAGAGGGGGGGAGATGTAGGTAATTCCAGAAGTGGAATTACCGAATCGATAATATTCGGTATTTACCGATTCGGTAAATACCGAATCGGTATTTCCTATTGATTCCTATGGGCTTCACAGCCCATAGGAATCAATGGGAAATACTGATTCGGTAATTACCGAATCGGTAAATACCGAATTCTGCAAGGGTGCAGGGGGTGTCACTTTGACACCCTCTGGCACCCCAAAAATTGACATGTGCACAATGTGGCACACAGACATGCCCTAAGGGCATGTCTGTCTGTCACATGGCATAGGTGTGCATGCACACATGTGCATGCACACCTGAATTCGGTATTTTAACACCCAATTGGATTGGGTGGTAAAATACCGAATTTGTAGGGCCTTTGGGACTCTGAAGAGTCCCACCTACATCTGAGATTTACCGAATCGGTAAAAATACCGATTCGGTATTTTACAGAATCGGTAAATTTACCGAATCTGTAAATTTTACCGATTCTGTAAAATTGTGCCCCTACATACCGAAAACCCATTTACCGGTCGGTAACGGCCGAAATCGGCCGTTACCGGTCGGTAAATGGCTCCTACATCTGGCCCATAATGTCATGATGATTACTTTTCAGTGGTATTGTATTTATTTGCACTTACAGTTTAAATGTCATACCAAACATAAAAAAAAACAGGTAAGATATCCTGAAATGTAAACTAAACATTTACTAACTGTGCATGAAATGTGCCAAACATTCAACACAACACATTAAAGAGAAGAAATGTGAAATTATCCATTCCAAGTCCAAGCAGGCTAAAAAACAGATATTCACAAAACTTGAAGGATGTTAAGCATTAGTCATCATATTAATAGTGCGGAGCACATTGTTCACATAGAACACTTATATTCAGCATGAAAAGTTACCCACCTTAAAAATGTTAGCTCAACAAAGTTGGATTCGTGCAACTAATGACATCAATTCAATAACATGACAAGAAAAGGACAACATACAAACCTTCAACACAAACAATTTTCAAAAGAGAGCATTAAGCAGAGATCGATCAATAAATGACCCTTTGAAAAATGATTGAAAATGGAGAATGAGAAAAATTACAATGCAATATGATTTTCAAAAAACAGAAACAAGGCATTGTGGTAGTTGTATTTATTTCAATGATAGATTCACAACACTGTTACTTGAACATACCTAGTGAAGATCTGTAGTAAAAGGAGAACAGACATTTACTATATGAAACACATTTATGTTATTTGTTATTTGGTGCACAAACACTTACAAGCACCATTCCATCTGTCAAATGTAATGGAGATTGAAACCTGTTATCTTACATACAACATAATATATTCAAACAAACAACCCAAACAATATGTTACTGCTATATTTAGGTTAGTATGTAAAGCAATTTGCTAAACACATGAGCAATAGCTAACTTCAAAGCAAACAGGACATTTAGGGTTAGTGACACATTGCACAGTATTACTTACTGGTCTTCACTCCACCAGGGATTCATATCAAGCTTTCAGGATGTAGGATTTGCAAGACCTTTTCCTCCAAGGGAACGACTTGTAATTGGGGCCGGAAGAACCACCACCAGTCCTCTGGGCCACCAGGTGAAGCTTGGAGGCCAGGGAATGCACTCTGCCCCGCAGGTTGTTCCACCTTTTCTCAATTCCTTCCTGTGTGTGCAGCTTGTTTGCTACAGCATTCACTCTATCAACTATTCTGGCCCACAATTGCCTTTTCTGAGATATGGTTGTATTTTGGACTTGGCTCCAACCAATTGTGGCTCTACTCTAATAATTTCATCTATCATGACTGACAATTTTCCCTCATGAAAATAGGGATTTATCTTCCCTGACATTCGTGATAATAAACTTAAAATAATTAAATAACGCACAATAAATAAATACTTCACTGAAAAAGTGCTCAGGTGCAAAGTTCTGCTGTGCTGGAATGTCAAAGGATCATTGTCTGAAATAGAGTGTTCTTTATAGTGTGGTTTGCAGGTGAAAACAATTACCTAAATCATGCTATGTAATGATAGCATCCACCCAAAAGCCACAGGAGTAGTATGATGTTGACCAAGTCCCACAACGGAATCACTCCGTCAGCAAACCACCTCTAAAACACCACCAGCACAACTGTGAAATCTAAATAGGCTTGGCGCAACCCTTCTTCCCTGATGGCATTGGAGTACTATTCGCCAGCAGAGTCGTCGACTGTGTCAGCAGTGGTGAGCTGAATTCGGGACGGTAAACACTCTGTCAACACGGACAGAGAGTCAGCCTGCATACATATAAATAGATAAGTGGCGATTCTCTGCCATGGACTGACGATGGTACTCCCACCAAGATCTAAATCAGCCCTTCATCTGGCAAGTAATTGATCCAGCATGCATCCCAGAGACTTAAGTCTGTCTTAAGTCTGTCTTAAGTCTGTCTTCAGTCTGTCTTAAGACAAACTTAAGACAAGCTCCTAACTTCTGTGAATACCAAAAGTAGTAAGTTTAAGATTTTGTCTTAAGTTAGTTCTGTGAATCGGCCCCTCCATGCAAAGTCCTACTGTGCTGTGGCACCGCCCGGGTGTAAGATTAGTTCTGGGCAGCCACATTTAATGCTTGCAAAAGCCGGTGTAGCACATGAGATGGGCTATCCGAGGTCGGCCGGACAGTTAGAGGCCTTTTGGATATCTACAATCCGGTGGTGCGAGGGGGACCTGTGAGAAGGAGATTGAATGGTTGTGGCTGGCCCAATCAAAAGCAGGAAGGCAAGGATCCACAGGAATTGTACACAGCATCGTGAGGGCCCTGAGCTTTATGAGGGACAGCTGAGAATCTGGGGAAGGGAATTTTGGGCTTATTGGTCTAGTCGGTTATCACCTAGTTCCCGAAATATAGCTAATTTGGGACAGGGCTGCGAATGGATCATAAAAGACACCAACTGACAAGCCACTGAAGGAGTTTTTGGGCCCCCCCATGCTCGCCCCTTGTTGATTTATACAAAGAGTGGATGCCAGCGATCTCCTAGGGCACCAAAACCTGCCATAATGTCGGAACCAAGGGACCCAGTGCAGCATCGCAAACTAAAATGGAAAAGTACGATCAACCAAGGTCATAATTTCCTATTTCCTAGGAACAGAGACAACAGTCCCTGGAGGTGGCTTGGAATCTGATGACCTTGGAGTCCCCGACCCTACAGGACGTTATTGTGGGGACCAGGGATATAAAAACCACGCTGGAACTCAAAATTGACTCAGTAACAACAGAAGTGACACTGCTGCGTGCAGATGTCCATAATTTTGGAGCCTGTGTTACGGAGATGGAAGAATTGATCACCTCTCTCAAGGTTGAAACAAAACACTACAGGTGCACCGAAAATCTGTCAAACTACTAGAGTCCAGAATGGAAGATGCTGAAGGCCGGTCGCACCACAACAATGTATGAGTAATTGGAGTGCCGGGAAAAGCAAAAGGCCCAGCGGTCAATCTCTTTGTAGAGGATATCATTGTGAAATACCTGAAGCCTGAGGTCTTACTAACTTTTTCTCTATTGAAAGGGTGCACTGAGTCCCGGGGGGCCCACCAAGACAGGGGGCCCACCAAGGTCCATCATCGCTCGCATCTTTTACTATAGAGATCGAGATGTAATACTTCAGATGTTACGTGGGTCACACCCAATGCGCTAGGATAAAACATAATTTCCTTTTTTCCGGACTACACAATGCAAGTTCAGAAGCAGAGGCATTCCTTCCAGGGCATCAAAATGGCCCTCAGGGAAAACAAACTGAAATATGCAATGTTGTTCTCAGCCAAGCTTAAAGTGATTTCGGAAGGGAAATCCTGGTTCTTTAATACGCCTGGGTAAGAGTGGAACTGGTTGAACAGCTGGCGAGTACCTAGATCCAGACAGCTCAAGGGGAAAAAGAATAAGGGAGGAAATGAACAGGAACCCCAGGACACGTGTAGCAGCCACAATCGGACTAATCCCGCAGAAGACCCACAATAACATCTACCAGGAGAGGCATGAACTAGAAGCGATCTCCGGCTACACTCTCATGCGTGTGCTGAGAGTATTTGGTACATGGTCTTGACTGGGGATGAACTCTCACAAATGCTGACTCGCTAAGAAGACCTGTTTATTTATGGCAGACTTTGTGCTAGAACGATCTATCAAAACTGAATAGAAGGTAGCCGCAGACCCAGCAAGAGTTTGATTGGGGTCCCCATACATAGGTTAATGTTTGTAAGTGGGTACAAATGCTCCCTGCATTGTTTGGGGAGTGGGCAGTTCTTAGTCCATCACGCAGTGAGGCAGGTAGGTGGGTACAAGTTGGGTTTCTGTCAAGTTTGTTTAGGGTTGTTATTGTTTAGACAATCAGCATTACGATATGTACTGGGAAAAGATGCATGTGTAATCGGAGGTGGGCATCCTCCGCTGAGCCTGGCTTTAATGAGTGGGAGGAGGAATTGTTGCCCAGCTGGGAAGTTAGAAAAGCAAAATGAGGTCAACCAAAGGATTTAAAGTTTTTTCATGGAACATTAATGGCCTGGGGGATAAGATAAAAAGAGGGGGGATTCTGCAGTACCTGAAAAGATATTTCCCAGAGGTGGTCCTGCTACAGAAGACTTACATACAAGGTACACAATATGGAGCGTTAAATAGATGGGGATACAAATTGATAGCACATGCTGGATACACTAGAAGCTCCAGGGGGGGATCGGTATCCTGCTCTGTTCCTGCGTCCCCTTTCCAATAATTAAGACTATACACGATGAGGGTGGTCGCTATGTGGCCTTCACAGGCAGTTGGGAAGGACAACTATTTAACATAGTCTTACTGTATGCTCCGCCCTGACTCCAGGCACAATTATTTCCGGAACTTGGGATCTTACTCCTTGAATTCCAGGAGGGTAGTTTGATCATGGGAGGACTACAATGTGGCGTTCTCATCTCAAATAGACCATTGGCCTGCACGGCATCAAAATCAGTTGGGTACTAAATTTGGGGATTTTTCGTCGGCTCTAGGCCTTATAGTTGTGTGGAGTACCCTCAACCCTATTTCATGACAAAATACCTACCACTCAGGCGCCCATGGCACCATCTCCCGTATAGACTATATTTTTACTCTTGCTCATATATGCCCGCGTTTTCATGAGGCACAGCACCTGGCATGTGGTATCTCCGACCACTCCCCAATATGTATACTCTATGACCGTGGCTCCATAAAACCCTTCCAATTGCTGGGGGTTAAACCTGTGGTATCTCAAAAGACCTCATATTTGCACTAAACTCCAGGAACTCACTGACCACTACTTAGTGGAAAATGAGGGCACAGTTGACCAACATATTGTGGGAAGTCTACACAACAGTGAGTAGAGGGCAGGGGGTGCCCCTGGTGACAGACCACAAAAAGGAAAAAAGGGCCAAATTAGAGTTTAGAACACAACATTTGAGACTTAGAAGCAAAACTGATACTTGGAGATGATGAATCTACGCAACATCGTCTTAAGCTCAAGCAAAAAGAATCCTGAGAAACAGCCAAGGAGACAGCTAAAGCTAGACATCGGGCAGTGCAACATAACCTCAATAAAATTGGGGATAGGGAGGGGAAGTTGCTGGTGTGGTTAGACAGAAGGGAGGGTGCATCGAGATGGATCATGCTAGATTAGGCAAAAAGACAGGAAGATGGCGAGACAGGGACACAAGACTGTGGAGGAGTTTGCGTCATACTATAGCCAGGTTTATAAGGCTGAAAACACAGTCACAATAGAGGAGGCATGTGAACTACTCGTCACCCTTCTGGTGAAAGGGCTTTCAGATGAGGACAGGGACTCTTTAGAAGAGGAAATGACAGAAAAAGAAATAATATAGGCAATCGGGCGCTGAGGTTAGGGATGGCGGGGGTCCGAAAGGTATTCTGATTGAGCTATATAAAAAAACAACATCTAAGGAGGTCCCAATGTTGCTCCGGATGTTTCAGGAGAGTTGTAGTATTGGTGCATTGGCAAGGGCCCAATGAGTAGCCAACATAGTGTTAATAAATAAGGTGGGCAAGCCCAGAGAGGATTGTTCCTCCTACATACCAATTTCTCTCTTAAATGCAGAAGTAAAAATATTGGCCAAATTGTTGGCAACCCGTCTCATCAAATCTCTACAATCTCTAATTCACATGGACCAATATGGCTTTATGCCAGGAAGGAATACAGCACTTAATCTAAGAAGGTTGCATTGGGTCTTGGGAAGAGTGGCTAAAATAGAAGACAATACAGCGGTGCTCTCGTTAGTTGCACGGATGGCTTTCAACACCATTTTGTGACATTTCATGTATGCAGTGCTAGAAAAGCGGGCTTGGGATCACAATTTCTATCCTGGGCAAGATTGCTCTACTCCTGCCCACTGGCTCAAGTGACTGTCAACAATAACACAATATAACCTTGATCCGAAAGGAGAGATTTAATTTGTAAAAATTCCCAAGATAATTATTCTTTATGTAGCTCAATTCACCAAAAAGTCCATAAGCAGTTTTATATTTATCCAATTAATGCATTTTATTTCAAAATGTTCACTTCATAACTCCAGTTCACACTGTAATATTCAATGTCAGCCATTAGGGACATCATCAGGGCTGTAAGTTAAAGAAACAATACATACATGAGTGATCTCCAGAAAATATAAATTTCTCAATAAAACCATCATGTTAACACATAAAATGATAAACAATAGACCCTGCCTATATCCAATCTTCTTTCACCACAACACATTATTATTAGCCTCGTGAGAGTGCTTCAAAGTGTGAAACCAATACACATCCTGAACCTTGACCCCTATACTCATCTTTAGGTGCACAATCATTGTTGCAGTATCATTCCTGTGTTACTGTACCCTTAAAATCCTTCCTCTTCCTTTATTTATTCTTTATATTTGGTTTCTTTTTTATTTTTACACCACGTCCATGCAATAGTCCCCACTTTACTTAGAAAAAAGATTCTCTATGTGACCTGCCTCAACCAAAACGTATTATGACCATACATTTCAAATAATTACCTTAAAACATTATTATTTGCAGTTAGTTTCTAACTGGATACCCCTCTTGGCAGCATCCATCTGTCCCTTCTATTGTATGTGTGATCTGGGGGAAATGGGAAAATTGTATAACTGTTAGTCCAATGATGAGTGTGCCCCTCAATGCACTTAATCCCAATCACTCTTCATTACTATCTCCACCATTGTTTAGAAAAAGTAAAAGGCATGAAAATATTCCAAAAGCCTTCCATCATATTCTATTAGTAAATCAAGACCTGCCCCTCCAATTTTTGTATAAGAGAAATGAGAGGGACCCCTTATGTCAGACCAGGGGAGTAGGGTGCTACTAAAAAGTGGAAACAAATGTCCCTTGGTGGAAAAGTATACGAACCCTAAATGCAATACTAGGACTCAAGGTACCCAGCCAGAAAGTTTGTAACTCATATGTTAGATCATGAAAGGTTGTACATACAACTATTGCAATTTTAATTATATGTTAAAATATATTTTTTATTATTAAAAAACAACAGATATCACAATGATAAAAAACACTGTAAAAGTAATTACAATAACATTAATGTCAAATTCATATACCGTTTAAAATCATATATCCTATTCACAAAAAACCTTGATTTCACAAGAAGAGTGATTGCAGAAACATTGATATCAAATTCATATAAAATTGAAATCACTTATCCCATGCACAAAACCTCAAGTTCATGTATTTCTAATTCTGTATACCGACAAAAAAACAACAGAGAGACAAATACAGATAGTACATTTTGTCATCTAGAAACAAACACATCCAATCTAAACAGTTATATATCTAATCCTGAATACAATCTATTTTCCTTATGTACAGGATAAGCTAATTCCACAGATTGTGTTGAGTGAAGCGTCAACACGTTTTGACGGTTCATTTGATATCCCATCTTTTTCAAGACTAAAATAAATCTCTCTTTATTGGCACTGTTTGTTTGCCTTTGGTCTGAGTCCTGTGTGAGGCAAATACAATGTATTCATTTAGTATATTTGGAAACAACTTCATAGGTCACTCAACACCCACTAAACTTGCAATAACTCAATGATTCGTTGCTATTAATTTTTTCATATTTAAACCCCACATTTCTATACAATTTTCGTGGTCAGTTATGCCTGTTTCAAACTTTGATAACTCATTAAGGATGACAAACATCTCCTTCCCAGCATTTCAAATAACCCTTACCCCTCTGACTCTATCAAATGGGCTCATTCTGATATATGCCTGCGGTCCCATACTAAAGAACACCCAGAGTTTATTTCCACAGAGGCAACTCTGCGAATCCCAGTTATTGGATATTCATAGGCGTGAAACAAGGAGATTTTACCTTATTTCATTCGACTGATACATCTGTTCACTTGGTCTGCAGGGCATGTTGTTGGACCATGATTCAAAAAGTCTAGTTTTTAAAAGAAATGGCAGCGATAAATATAACCCATCTCATTATTATTTTTAGAGGCTAATTTATATTGTGAGCATTTTTAGAACTATGGCCCTATTCCCACCTGATATGATCAATGATTTGATTCTTGTGTTCTGTTCCTGCACGTGAAATATTCCTTTATAGCACTTGTCATAAAAGTCCTTGGTTTAAAATCTAACAATAATGATCCGTTATAAATCCTTTCTTTTTTTATCTAAATATGCTGTATTCATAAGATTAATGAATTAAGCAGTCCGTCATACCTGTTTATTGTTGCTTCCTTTCTCAACCTTGATGTTAATAATATTTGTAAATTCTTCAAAAAGGTGGCTTTCTCTAATGGTGCCTTTCAATCATCGTAAGCACTAAAAGACTAAGGAACCGACACCCTTTCCAGTTATTGGGAATTATTTTAAAAACTGAATATTTTCTCAAACTAAGGTCCCCCTACATCAGGCCCCCTCCTTACCTTAAAATACCGCTAGCGAGGTTCCAAGCAGTCCTTACGCCACAGGTAAGCCGACTGAATTGGCGTGTGCGGTCCATGTTTAAATATAAGCATCTTTGCGATGCAATTGGCAGAAACGTCTGCCTCTCAATTAATTACAGCCGTGTACTTTTGCCATCCCATTTCGGACCCGCTGACTCTGTCACTTGTGACCCGGAAGTGCTATTCTCGGGTTGTGCTAAATACGATAGAGCCACCCAATAATCCCCTCGGGACTCGGTATAATCAATAACAAAATCACATTGTCCCTAGAGGAAACCTTTGTGAAACATTTGTAATTTGTGTTAATGTCACGTTCATGATCATTTAGTTTATAATCACAAGGAATATATGCACATATACCAGAATGTATCAAAACACGGTATATTTTATTCCACTTAGAATATCATTACTTGATGACTGGCAACAAGCATACTACTGAAGTTCATACATTAGTTAGCAGTAGTATTCAAAACACCTTTTGCTTAAGTTATGGATAATCAAAACAGCATATTGATGGAAATTAAACACAGCATTTCATCATAATTCCAATCTGTGCAATCAACAAATAAGCAAAACAGTGCTGGGTGTCGACGTTTCGGTCCCCCGTTGGTCTACACGATCCTTGGGACAATCTTCAGGACGGAAGAGTTGCACATATACATCTAATGCAATAAGAAACAATACATGTCTTCCCTGTGACTAAAAGAGGTTTCGTCTGCTCAACATATAAAGAAAACAAAAGTGAAGGACACCCCTGGTATCAACCTAAAAGTTCACAGACATGCCACCCAACAAAAGTGTTTAAAAATCTGAGTGACACCAAAGAGAAACTAAGAAACTCTGAAGACTCAAGGTCCACTCACTGTTTGCTTTCAGAAAAGGAGACTTAACCTATGGTGGGTGTTAAATATTTAAACAGCGGGCTAATAGAAAAAAACACGTGTAAAGACTACGTCATTATGCTGAGTATCTAAGAACACTGTGAGATACCAAAGTAGATAGCTACAGTACTCACATTTCTAGTCAATCAATAAGACATGTCATCACCTGTAAATATAATCAACCAAAGATTATATTGGCTTCAAACTGAGTAACAAAGTGAAGCCTCTGTTCCATACAAGCACACACAAGTTTAGAAATGTTCATAATTACTCATGTAAACAACAAGCCAACAGTCGCCTGTAAAAGACCAGAAAACGTACAGTTAATATCACGGTATCTCATAGTTATCACCAGAAACATAAAACTAACGTTCTAAACGGTGCACGTCAGGAGCTAGTCACACTTACTTGTATGAGGAACCAGCCACGCTTTGTCCATAGACGCCCGACTTGTAAGTTCGAGTACGGCGTGGGGCAAGCAGCATTTGAACAATAAAGAACAAAATGCTGTATGCGCGATGACGTAATCGTGCATAGAACTATGGCGGCCATCTTACAACGGTCTCAGTCTCACAAGTGAACCATTAGAGTATTCCTCATTTTACTGAATATAGGTCAATAGAAGGCCTCAGACGTTGTGATTATAAACGGACCCATAATAATCCAACTAGAACTATTTAAAAAGACCAAATATCAAAAAAATTAAACAAACAAAAAAATCTGAGTCATTATACACACATAGGTGCGAAATTTTAGAAATCGAGCCAATATACATAAGGTATTTAAAAATAGTAAGTATGGGTGAAATTTTCAAATTCGCGGTCCGTGAATTCGCGCGAAATGGCAAAAAAATCTGCGAGTTCGCGAATTTTGCCGCGAAATCGCAGATTTTTTTTGCCATTTGCACAAATATGTCACCACGTGTGCCTGTAACTTTGCCAGCGCACCAAAAGGCGCCGAGGTCCCTTGAGTGAGCTGGCCATTATAGTGGGGACGGGCGGGAAGACGTTTCATACCGCTAGTGTGTGGTGGAAAGGGCCAAACAGGCAGGGCTTCGATGCGAGTTCACATGCATCTTGTTTATAAAGGCTCAGAGACCAAGCAGAGCAGCAGATGAGGAGAAAGCAGCCTCCTGGTCACAGGAGCTACACATGGATGGCGCTCGGGAAACTCATGGATGCAAAGACAGCTCATTTTCGCCGGCAGATATGGGAATAAAGGACACTTGCCCAGCCTCGACCTTGCTCACTACTTTTTAGGGCTGATTGATACGTTACTGATTTGAGCTTCAACTCAGGCACCTGCTTTTATCTGTAAGTGCTTCCTGTTGAGGTTTAATTTTTGTGACAGGAGCCTTGTGTCAGAATGAATCCTGCCCTGCATAGCTATCCACGAAGATGCCACCGTTTTGTGCAATACTTCTACTCAAATGGAGTACTTTCTACTGGCTAATCAGTAAGTGCTCCCTCGTTGGGTAAATGTATAGTGCTTTTCCTACACTGCAGCTGCGTAACGGGCCAGATGATTTGTCTCCAGTGACCATGTGCGCCTGTAACTTTGCCAGCACGCCAAAAGGCGCTGAGGTCCCTTGAGTGAGCTGGCCATCATAGAGGGGACGGGCGGGAAGACGTTTCATACCGTAAGCTGCACGCCTGGTACATGCGCATACCGGTGCCAGGGGGGAAACGTGTTTATTGGTGCTGTGTAGCAAGTTATGACTTTACATTTTGACTGCACCAAACGGTGGTACCACCTACACGGATCAGGAGCATCCAGGCACCAGACTTCATGGTGCAAGAGCATAATGGTGCAGTATGGTACGAGTATATATGTACTGGGGGCAGGGGGGCACTTAGCACAATGTGTGCTCACACCCTGAGGACTCGCAGGCAATTGAGCATAAATGATTTTCACACTGAGAGGGCTCTGGGGTAGTTCAGCAGCGCGGGGGTTCACACCCACTGGGCCCCGGGGCAGTTCAGTAGCACGGGGGCTCACAACCCATGGGCAGCTCAGCAGCGTGGGTGCTCACATCCACAGGGCTCCCAGGCAGTTTAGCAGCGCCACCCTCTGGTTCATCACTGCCACCCACTGGTTCAACACTGCCACCCTCTGGTTCACCACTGCCACCCTCTGGTTCATCACTGCCACCCTCTGGTTCATCATTGCCACCCTCTGGTTCACCACTGCCACCCTCTGGTTCACCACTGCCACCCTCTGGTTCATCACTGTCACCCTCTGGTTCATCACTGCCACCCTCTGGTTCATCACATCACCCTCTGGTTCACCACTGCCACCCTCTGGTTCACCACTGCCACCCTCTGGTTCAGCACTGCTACCCTCTGGTTCACCACTGACAACCTCTGGTTCATAACTGCCACCCTCTGGTTCATCACTGCCACCCTCTGGTTCACCACTGCCACCCTTTTGTTCATCACAGCACCCTCGGGTTCACCACTGCCACCCTCTGGTTCATCACCACCACCCTCTGGTTCATCACATCACCCTCTGGTTCACCACTGCCACCCTCTGGTTCTCCACTGTCACCCTCTGGTTCACCACTGACACCCTCTGGTTCATCACTGCCACCCTCTGGTTCACCACTGCAGCTTCTGGTTCATAACAGCACCCTCTGGTTCATCACTGCCACCCTCCGGTTCATCACTGTCACCCTCTGGTTAACCACTGCCACCCTCTGGTTCATCACTGCCACCCTCTGGTTCATCACAGCACCCTCTGGTTCACCACTGCCACCCTATGGTTCATCACTGCCACCCTCTGGTTCATCACAGCACCCTCTGGTTCACCACTGCCACCCTCTGGTTTATCACTGCCACCCTCTGGTTCATCACTGCCACCCTCTGGTTCACCACTGCCACCCTCTGGTTCATCACTGCCACCCTCTGGTTCACCACTGCCACCCTCTGGTTCATCACTGTCACCCTCTGGTTCATCACTGCCACCCTCTGGTTCACCACTGCCACCCTCTGGTTCATCACTGTCACCCTCTGGTTCATCACTGCCACTCTCTGGTTCATCACATCACCCTCTGGTTCATCACTGCCACCATCTGGTTCACCACTGCCACCCTCTGGTTCACCACTGCCACCCTCTGGTTCACCACTGCTACCCTCTGGTTCACCACTGCCAACCTCTGGTTCATAACTGCCACCCTCTGGTTCATCACTGCCACCCTCTGGTTCACCACTGCCACCCTCTTGTTCATCACAGCACCCTCGGGTTCACCACTGCCACCCTCTGGTTCATCACCGCCACCCTCTGGTTCATCACATCACCCTCTGGTTCACCACTGCCACCATCTGGTTCTCCAATGTCACCCTCTGGTTCACCACTGACACCCTCTGGTTCATCACTGCCACCCTCTGGTTCACCACTGCACCTTCTGGTTCATAACAGCACACTCTGGTTCATCACTGTCACCCTCCGGTTCATCACTGTTACCCTCTGGTTAACCACAGCCACCCACTGGTTCATCACTGCCACCCTCTGGTTCATCACAGCACCCTCTGGTTCACCACTGCCACCCTCTGGTTCATCACTGCCACCCTCTGGTTCATCACTGCCACCCTCTTGTTCACCACTGCCACCCTCTGGTTCATCACTGCCACCCTCTGGTTCACCACTGCCACCCTCTGGTTCAGCACAGCACCATCTGGTTCACAACTGCCACCCTCTTGTTCATCACTGCCACCCTCTGGTTCATCACTACCACCCTTTGGTTCACCACTGCCACCCTCTGGTTCATCCCTGCCACCATCTGGTTCATCACAGCACCCTCCGGTTCACCACTGCCACCCTCCTTTTCATCACTGCCACCCTCTGGTTCATCACAGCAACCTCTGGTTCACCACTGCCACCCTCTGGTTCATCACTGCCACCCTCTGGTTCATCACTGCCACCCCCTGGTTCATCCCTGCCACCATCTGGTTCATCACAGCACCCTTCGGTTCACCACTGCCACCCTCCTTTTCATCACTGCCACCCTCTGGTTCATCACAGCAACCTCTGGTTCACCACTGCCACCCTCTGGTTCACCACTGTCACCCCCTGGTTCACCACTGCCACCCCCTGGTTCATCACATCACCCTCTGGTTCATCACTGCCACCCTCTGGTTGATCACTGCCATCCTCTGGTTCATCACAGCACCCTCTGGTTCACCACTGCCACCCTCTGGTTCATCACTGCCACTCTCGGGTTCATTGCAGCACCCTCTGGTTCACCACTGCTACCCTCTGGTTCATCACTGCCACCCTCTGGTTCATCACAGCACTCTCTGGTTCACCATTGCCACCCTCTGGTTCATCACTGCCACCCTCTGGTTCATCACTGCCACCCTCTGGTTCATCACAGCACCCTCTGGTTCACCACTGCACCTTCTTTTTCATCACAGCACCCTCTGGTTCACAACTGCACCTTCTGGTTCATCACAGCACCCTCTGGTTCACCACTGCCACCCTCTGGTTCATCACTGCCACCCTCTGGTTCATGACTGCCACCCTCTGGTTCACCACTGCCACCCTCTGGTTCATCACTGCCACCCTCTGGTTCACCACTGCCACCCTCTGGTTCATCACAGCACCCTCTGGTTCACCACTGCCACCCTCTTGTTCATCACTGCCACCCTCTGGTTCATCACTGCCACCCTTTGGTTCACCACTGCCACCCTCTGGTTCATCCCTGCCACCATCTGGTTCATCACAGCACCCTCCGGTTCACCACTGCCACCCTCCTTTTCATCACTGCCACCCTCTGGTTCATCACAGCAACCTCTGGTTCACCACTGCCACCCTCTGGTTCACCACTGCCACCCTCTTGTTCATTACAGCACCCTCGGGTTCACCACTGCCACCCTCTGGTTCATCACCGCCACCATCTGGTTCATCACATTACCCTCTGGTTCACCACTGCCACCCTCTGGTTCTCCAATGTCACCCTCTGGTTCACCACTGACACCCTCTGGTTCATCACTGCCACCCTCTGGTTCACCACTGCAGCTTCTGGTTCATAACAGCACCCTCTGGTTCATCACTGCCACCCTCCGGTTCATCACTGTGACCCTCTGGTTAACCACTGCCACCCTCTGGTTCATCACTGCCACCCTCTGGTTCATCACAGCACCCTCTGGTTCACCACTGCCACCCTATGGTTCATCACTGCCACCCTCTGGTTCATCACAGCACCCTCTGGTTCACCAATGCCACCCTCTGGTTTATCACTGCCACCCTCTGGTTCATCACTGCCACCCTCTGGTTCACCACTGCCACCCTCTGCTTCATCACTGCCACCCTCTGGTTCACCACTGCCACCCTCTGGTTCATCACTGTCACCCTCTGGTTCATCACTGCCACCCTCTGGTTCACCACTGCCACCCTCTGGTTCATCACTGTCACCCTCTGGTTCATCACTGCCACCCTCTGGTTCATCACATCACCCTCTGGTTCATCACTGCCACCCTCTGGTTCACCACTGCCACCCTCTGGTTCACCACTGCCACCCTCTGGTTCACCACTGCTACCCTCTGGTTCACCACTGCCAACCTCTGGTTCATAACTGCCACCCTCTGGTTCATCACTGCCACCCTCTGGTTCACCACTGCCACCCTCTTGTTCATCACAGCACCCTCGGGTTCACCACTGCCACCCTCTGGTTCATCACCGCCACCCTCTGGTTCATCACATCACCCTCTGGTTCACCACTGCCACCATCTGGTTCTCCACTGTCACCCTCTGGTTCATCACTGCCACCCTCTGGTTCATCACAGCACCCTCTGGTTCACCACTGCCACCCTCTGGTTCATCACTGCCACCCTTTGGTTCACCACTGCCACCCTCTGGTTCATCCCTGCCACCATCTGGTTCATCACAGCACCTTCCGGTTCACCACTGCCACCCTCCTTTTCATCACTGCCACCCTCTGGTTCATCACAGCAACCTCTGGTTCACCACTGCCACCCTCTGGTTCATCACTGCCACCCTCTGGTTCATCACTGCCACCCCCTGGTTCATCCCTGCCACCATCTGGTTCATCACAGCACCCTCCGGTTCACCACTGCCACCCTCCTTTTCATCACTGCCACCCTCTGGTTCATCACAGCAACCTCTGGTTCACCACTGCCACCCTCTGGTTCACCACTGTCACCCCCTGGTTCACCACTGCCACCCCCTGGTTCATCACATCACCCTCTGGTTCATCACTGCCACCCTTTGGTTCATCACTGCCATCCTCTGGTTCATCACAGCACCCTCTGGTTCACCACTGCCACCCTCTGGTTCATCACTGCCACTCTCGGGTTCATCGCGGCACCCTCTGGTTCACCACTGCTACCCTCTGGTTCATCACTGCCACCCTCTGGTTCATCACAGCACCCTCTGGTTCACCATTGCCACCCTCTGGTTCATCACTGCCACCCTCTTGTTCATCACTGCCACCCTCTTGTTCATCACAGCACCCTCTGGTTCACCACTGCACCTTCTTTTTCATCACAGCACCCTCTGGTTCACAACTGCACCTTCTGGTTCATCACAGCACCCTCTGGTTCACCACTGCCACCCTCTGGTTCATCACTGC
Organism: Lissotriton helveticus; assembly: GCF_964261635.1. Classification (NCBI taxonomy): domain Eukaryota; kingdom Metazoa; phylum Chordata; class Amphibia; order Caudata; family Salamandridae; genus Lissotriton; species Lissotriton helveticus. The sequence continues at coordinate 1,296,665,692 of NC_136063.1, read as the reverse complement.
CACCCTCTGGTTCATCACTGCCACCCTCTGGTTCACCACTGCCACCCTCTGGTTCATCACTGCCACCCTCTGGTTCACCACTGCCACCCTCTGGTTCATCACAGCACCCTCTAGTTCACCACTGCCACCCTCTTGTTCATCACTGCCACCCTCTGGTTCATCACTGCCACCCTTTGGTTCACCACTGCCACCCTCTGGTTCATCCCTGCCACCATCTGGTTCATCACAGCACCCTCCGGTTCACCACTGCCACCCTCCTTTTCATCACTGCCACCCTCTGGTTCATCACAGCAACCTCTGGTTCACCACTGCCACCCTCTGGTTCACCACTGCCACCCTCTTGTTCATCACAGCACCCTCGGGTTCACCACTGCCACCCTCTGGTTCATCACCGCCACCCTCTGGTTCATCACATCACCCTCTGGTTCACCACTGCCACCCTCTGGTTCTCCACTGTCACCCTCTGGTTCACCACTGACACCCTCTGGTTAATCACTGCCACCCTCTGGTTCACCACTGCAGCTTCCGGTTCATAACAGCACCCTCTGGTTCATCACTGCCACCCTCTGGTTCATCACTGTCACCCTCTGGTTAACCACTGCCACCCTCTGGTTCATCACTGCCACCCTCTGGTTCATCACAGCACCCTCTGGTTCACCACTGCCACCCTATGGTTCATCACTGCCACCCTATGGTTCACCACTGCCACCCTCTGGTTTATCACTGCCACCCTCTGGTTCATTACTGCCACCCTCTGGTTCACCACTGCCACCCTCTGGTTCATCACTGCCACCCTCTGGTTCACCACTGCCACCCTCTGGTTCATCACTGTCACCCTCTGGTTCATCACTGCCACCCTCTGGTTCACCACTGCCACCCTCTGGTTCATCACTGTCACCCTCTGGTTCATCACTGCCACCCTCTGGTTCATCACATCACCCTCTGGTTCATCACTGCCACCCTCTGGTTCACCACTGCCACCCTCTGGTTCACCACTGCCACCCTCTGGTTCACCACTGCTACCCTCTGGTTCACCACTGCCAACCTCTGGTTCATAACTGCCACCCTATGGTTCATCACTGCCACCCTCTGGTTCACCACTGCCACCCTCTTGTTCATCACAGCACCCTCGGGTTCACCACTGCCACCCTCTGGTTCATCACCGCCACCCTCTGGTTCATCACATCACCCTCTGGTTCACCACTGCCACCATCTGGTTCTCCACTGTCACCCTCTGGTTCATCACTGCCACCCTCTGGTTCATCACTGCCACCCTCTGGTTCATCACTGCCACCCTCTGGTTCATCCCTGTCACCTTCTGGTTCATCACAGCACCCTCCGGTTCACCACTGCCACCCTCCTTTTCATCACTGCCACCCTCTGGTTCATCACAGCAACCTCTGGTTCACCACTGCCACCCTCTGGTTCACCACTGTCACCCCCTGGTTCACCACTGCCACCCCCTGGTTCATCACATCACCCTCTGGTTCATCACTGCCACCCTCTGGTTGATCACTGCCATCCTCTGGTTCATCACAGCACCCTCTGGTTCACCACTGCCACCCTCTGGTTCATCACTGCCACTCTCGGGTTCATCGCAGCACCCTCTGGTTCACCACTGCTACCCTCTGGTTCATCACTGCCACCCTCTGGTTCATCACAGCACCCTCTGGTTCACCATTGCCACCCTCTGGTTCATCACTGCCACCCTCTTGTTCATCACTGCCACCCTCTGGTTCATCACAGCACCCTCTGGTTCACCACTGCACCTTCTTTTTCATCACAGCACCCTCTGGTTCACAACTGCACCTTCTGGTTCATCACAGCACCCTCTGGATCACCACTGCGACCCTCTGGTTCATCACTGCCACCCTCTGGTTCATCACTGCCACCCTCTGGTTCACCACTGCCACCCTCTGGTTCATTACTGCCACCCTCTGGTTCACCACTGCCACCCTCTGGTTCATCACAGCACCCTCTGGTTCACCACTGCCACCCTCTTGTTCATCACTGCCACCCTCTGGTTCATCACTGCCACCCTTTGGTTCACCACTGCCACCCTCTGGTTCATCCCTGCCACCATCTGGTTAATCACAGCACCCTCCGGTTCACCACTGCCACCCTCCTTTTCATCACTGCCACCCTCTGGTTCATCACAGCAACCTCTGGTTCACCACTGCCACTCTCTGGTTCACCACTGTCACCCCCTGGTTCACCACTGCCACCCCCTGGTTCATCACATCACCCTCTGGTTCATCACTGCCACCCTCTGGTTGATCACTGCCATCCTCTGGTTCATCACAGCACCCTCTGGTTTACCACTGCCACCCTCTGGTTCATCACTGCCACTCTCTGGTTCATCGCAGCACCCTCTGGTTCACCACTGCTACCCTCTGGTTCATCACTGCCACCCTCTGGTTCATCACAGCACCCTCTGGTTCACCATTGCCACCCTCTGGTTCATCACTGCCACCCTCTTGTTCATCACTGCCACCCTCTGGTTCATCACAGCACCCTCTGGTTCACCACTGCACCTTCTTTTTCATCACAGCACCCTCTGGTTCACAACTGCACCTTCTGGTTCATCACAGCACCCTCTGGTTCACCACTGTAGATTATGGGGAGAAAGCACACCTGCCCAGCCTCAACCTAGACAACTTAATTTGGGGCTGGTTAATGTGTTACTGAATTTGAGCTTCAAGTCCGGCACCTGCTTTCTTATCTGTAAGTGCTTCCTGTTGTGGTTTAATTTTTGTGACAGCCTGGAGCATTTTGCCATACTTGTAACTATTCTCTGACCCTGCATCGAGGGTCAGAGAATAGTTGCAAGTAGGCAACGAACTCTGGAGACGTCCCTCAGGAAGCACTTTTCAACAGCAGGTTCCCAGGTTGAAGTTAATTTCTTCGTAAATTTTGTAAATGGTTACAAAGAAATTAGCTTCAACTTGGGCACGTGCTGTAACCCTGTAAGTGCTGCATGTACTTCAGTTGTTTGAAAATCCGTCCCGCTTGGGAGTTCGCGGATTTTTCTGCAATTTCGCGAGATTTGCGGATCGCGAAATTGCAGAAAATCCGCAAATCCCAGGAGTGGAATATATTTTCCGCCCATACTTAAAAAATAGGCTGTCCAATGTTCAAGGATACAAAGAATTAAGAATAGACTCAGCAAGACAGTCAGTCTGTTGTCATGATGAGGGGTGCCACTCACTTCTGTGGTGCAATCCTGACCCCTATTAAGCATCCAAGCATATACTCTATGGATAGCTATATATAGCCAAATGACAACAAATGTGGATGACATATATGGCAAAATGACAGAAACCAGCAAGGGCAAAATGTAATCTACCTGAATACTATGTCCTAAGGTAGTGCATGTACTAGAACTCATACATTTCTCTAAGAAGTCATTCCAATGTCGCCCAAGTATGCCATTCAATCAAGGAGTTCAGTCCATTTTCCACTGTGTTACATGACCAAATCCATTTATTTTCTTTCTGTATAAGCAGTCGATCAATATTCTGTCGCCTCTTTGTGTTCTTAACAACTTCAAGAACAAACCACTTCATTTCAGATGGCATGTGTGACATTTGTTGATAATGTTCAACAAGGGGAGCAGTCGTGATGTTACAACGTATACGTGACTGATGTTGTAAGATGCATTTTTTCATTTCTTGTGTCGTTTTACCAATATATGTTAAAGAACAAGGACACTGTATACAATATACCACATTTTTAGTTAGGCAGTTTGAGTGTTGTCGCAATGTTACTTCTCCACCATTTAGAATGCAGCTTTTCACTGTGTTGGCAGTTGCAGTTGCACAAGCAGCACAATTACCACACGGGTAGTGTCCTATTACGGATACTAAGCCCCACAAATTTGGTATTGTACTATGTGCTTGTTCATTATAGGCCCAAAACGTTCTTGCTTCACTACCATTCCAGTTCACGTTTTCCGGATTGCCGACAGAGAGAGAGCAGTGTGGAGGCGAGCTGCAAGGAGAGCCACGGCGCTGCGGAGCTGAGACGCCGTGAACCTTCTCCCCCCCTTCTCCCCCCGCCCTGTGGAGCCCTGTACAGCCCGCGACAGCTTTGGCCCCCAGCCGTGCTGTGCAGCCTGCGCCTGCCTTGTTCCTCAGCTCTTTCAGAGCACGGGGGCCGACAGAGAGAGAGCAGGTAGAGGTGGAGGTGAGCTGCAGGCAGAGCCACGGCGCTGTGGAGCTGAGACGCCGTGAACCTGCTCCCCTCGCCCTGCGGAGCCCGGTACAGCCCGTGATAGCTTTGGCCCCCAGCTGTGCCGTGCAGCCTGCGCCTGCCTTGTTTCCCCCGCTCTTTCAGAGCACGGGGCAGACTGGACTTACGGGGGTCAAAGGAGAGCAGCGGTTTGTGACCAGAGGAGGGAGCCAGAGAGCCACAGAACGGCATAGAACGCCAGAAAAACGCCATTGTTCCACTGTCTGGAGACGGGAGCGGGCCACTTGTCTTGCCACCTTGCCATGTCCATTCCAGCCCATCTCCATCCCGTTGCCACCCCGTTGTGCTTGCTAAAGCAGGGGTGCAAGAATCAGCTGGAAGAAGCAGCACAGCGCAGCAGTAAGAGAGCGAGAGCATCGGCAGACCAGCGGCAGCGGAGGCAGCCCGATCATAGCTGACCACATCCAGTAACCGGTGAGCAGGAGCTGAGGAATCAAGGAGGGTGGGTGATATTGCGGAGCAGGCAAGCTGCAGGCGGGTGTGAGCGGGTGTTAGCGCTGCACTGGGATAGCAATCAACACCGTCTCCACTCTGCCGCCGCCTACATCTCCGCCTCCGCCATCTCCTCCTAATTCATCGTCAGAACTTGAACTATGAGCCACGAGCCCCGACCCCCGAACCACGAGTTCTAAACCCCCTGTAAGGTGCAGGCTTCTACAAAGGCGCCGAGCGCCCAACGCCAGCCCCCGTTGCTGACACGCCACAGGCAGGAGGCAGGCGCGAGAGCCGAGCCCCACGGAGGAAGGTGGAAGGGGGGCCTGTCCAGTCCAGCCGAGCTAGCCCTGCCCAGTTCGCCTGGCCCCTTGAAAAAAACTCCCGATCTGGTACCCTGTAGTCGGATGCTGAGGAAAGGCGCTGGGGGGACAGCTGGGGGACAGAGAGCATCGGGGCCAACGCCAACGCCGAAGTCAGAATCGGAGGACAAGTGGACCCACCCATTCAGCCACCCCAACCTGCGGTATGCTAAAATAGAGGCATCCTGACAGCAAGCACCTGCCGGGGACAGGGCAGGGGGGTACTCGCAGCATACACACGCAGGCAGAGGGAGATCAAGACAAAGAGCGAGAGCAAAGCTTACTCATCTACAAAAGTCGTGCCGAACGGAGTAGTGGGCTAAAAGCCCTAACCGGGGGACAATGAGGTCAGGGAGAACTCGACGACCGGTGGAAAACAAGAAACCCCCGAAAAATTCAAAGAAGTCAAATGTAGCCGACACATCTTTGGCGGCTCAAGCCAACCAAAGGGAGAGGTTGGTTTCAGCGCCCACCCCTGAATCAAGGTCAAAATTCGCAAGAAACTCGGGGCTCCTAAAATTCTTCTATTTAAAAGATCCAATTGCAGCGATCTATACGTCAACAGCTGAAGCCAGCAACTTGCCAAACTCAATTTCCCCAATTAATGTTCTACCCTCTCTGGACAAAAACAAGTCAAGCACGAGCGACGGGACAAATCCCTGTATACAATCCAAGGGTCCCTCACCCAAGGGAAGCACACTGACAATTACCGCACAAGTACACCATAGATACCCCCACGAAGGGGAAAACGACCATATAGAAGCTCAAAAGCACACCATGACGGATGCCACCACAAAGGACAATAGCCGGAAAACAACTGACAGAACAACACTCACCGATGTGGTAGAAGTAAACGATCCTAAAGGACCGACAAGACCAAAGGAGGGCTCAACAATCCAGGACAACTTACACGCTGAATCCCCGTGCGATAGTGACCCATGGCACAAACCATTGTTTTTGTCAAACGATTCCGAATTGGAAGAATTGACGGAAAGGATATCAATGTACCTAGAAACCCAAGGCAGAGCATTACAATCTGAGCCAAGTCCGAAAAATCTATACCCGAGTCTAGGTCTGGCGATGTCTACTCCCCGAGGGCCAGTAGAAAAAAGAAACCAGCAAAACCTCACAATAAATGACAGTAACAATATGACAATAAACGACCCTTACGTAAATCAAACTGCACCAATAACCATCTCGTCGGGCAGCTCGATGGACATTGATACGAAAGTTTCAAACAAGACTGAGGGAGACCAGTCGACCATTTGGATCAAGACCTTACTAAGCTCTTTAGATCAAGCCATAAAAGTTCTGAACCTTCAATCGAATAAAATGGAGGTGCAAATCGACCTCATCACTCTAGTGGCAGGCCACATTGCGGGCTTAAACTAAAAAATGGACGCACTTACCTCACTATTAAAAAATCAGGGGAAATTAGAGGCCCAATCAGAGTTCAATAAACAACAGCTTTGCTGCGGTTGTGGCTCAATAATTGAAAAACTAGCAAGTCTACCTGCAATTCTGATGGACATTTTACGGGAGGTAAGATACCCTCACAATTCAGTTGAAAAAATCACAAATCTTACCCCGGAAAAATTACGCTCCCCCCACAGGTCATTTATAAAGGATCTCTCAACCAGTAATCACTTAAAGGACTCAGAATACATCTTTAGGGAAGTGGGGCTAGAAAGATCAGCACAAGATCAGGAACCAGCATTGCCCCCCCAAATTTTAGTTGAAGAGGAAAAAATTGTCGCTAAGGAGGGAAAAACAGCAACCAAGAGACAAAAGAAAAAGGCCAGGAAAGCCAGATTAAAGTATAAGCAGCAACAAACTTCAGACCCAGGGAAGCTGTTTCCGATCTTTAATGTAAACACCGCTCAGGACTCCAATTCCGTTTCTCCCACCATGCCCCAAGATGGCAAGGTCGGTCTAATTCATATGCCAGCAAATCGAAGGTCCCAAATACCGTCGAGGGAGGACAAACCTAGGCAGAGCGCAATATTAACATCTGTTAACCAACACAGCACAATGAACTCGGTACTAGCCGAAGCTCTTAGCGGCACAATGGAAAAAACACCAGTAACAAAGAACATCCAGATTCACATGGAAGGAAACGCTGATTTTACCCGGATTACCGAAAAGGGAGGCCCTGAGCAAATAAGGCCCAGAGATAATACGGGAGACTACTTAGGGGGACAAGATCAGGCAAAACCGGCTGACAATAATAGTCCGAAGTCCACTGGAACACAGCTCAGCCGCCAGAATCCGGAATCCATCCCAAATAAAAAGTCAGGAGAAACTCAAGGATCACAGCTTAAAATTGCACCTACCCGCATGTGCGTTACCATTTCGGAAAAGCAGCGCACCTGTGCCTTATTACAAACTAGGCAAAAATCTTTTTCAAAGGGGTATCTCAATCCAGGTTCAAGCCACAGTCCAACTAATCTGACATCGTCACCTAATATGGACGGAAGCGAGACCCGCCTTCTACAATTTCCATACTCAAGGAAAATAAGAAATCTCAACAGCCTAAAGATTCCAATGAAACCCTCCACCATTCTGAAACGATACTCCATAATCTAACATTTATCCCGGGATATCCATCAAAGGGGCCTCAGGACTTCTTAAACCGAGGAAACTTACTAAAATTATTCCAGGAAATAGAGGAGTTAAATGAGATAACATCACAGGACCTTCTGACAGTTGAATTCAAAAGAATCCCCCATCACATAGAATCTGAAGTCACCGTCACAACGTGGGCCTCAAAAGCCATCGCTGATAAGATATTCTCCACAAAAGATCACTTCGAAACATGGGGAATCTCGCTTGTAAGAAACACAAGCCCAAGATATCCATTTCCGCTACAAATAAACACTTACAACGAATCAAAGGGTAATGGAAAAAAACGTCCTCCTTTTTCCTGTCTTTTAGGAGCACATGCTGCCTCTCCAGTCGCTGCAAGCATAGCGGAAGGGGTAATCTTGATAGATTCCAACCAACCAACTGGGCAGCACGATCGGGACAAAACAGATTGGTCCTGGGTCCCAAAGTTCCTGTGTAAAAAGGGACCCTAATACGGAGAAATATTTCTTCCCGTCTCCATGCAGGAGGGAGGAAACGCAGAGTGCCAAAATAATCATAACAAAAATTTCAGTATGCACATGGAACGTACATGGATTCCAAGAAATGGAGTTGGACCATGAAACACAATTCTTTTTTTCCAACCAAGACATAATTCTGATGCAGGAGACTTGGAAATTAGCACCAAGTGTAATACCAGGCTTTAAGACCCACCACATCCCGGCAGAAAGACACTCAAATTTTGGGCACCCCCGGGGTGGTCTATCAACTCACATCTCTCAAAAATTCAACTGGTTATCAGAAACACTGGATGTAGGCCTCAACTGGGTACAAGTGACCAGAATCACAGAATCCACATTAGCTGGGCCCAAACAGTGGCAAATCATAATCCTCAATGTCTATATCCACCCGGATCGGAAGTTACAAAAAGAAAAACAAATGTGCCTGATGGCGCTGATTAAAACGTCGCAAAAAACCTACCTAGGATATCCACTACTAATCTCAGGGGACTTCAACTGTGATCTTATCGGTAAACATAGGGCAAAAGGAAGCATGCGACAGCCCAATGGAGGCCTCAGGTTAGCCTTCGATCCAAAAGTCCTGGGTCTGACGATTTTAAACGGCAATACGATGGGGGATAGGCCGGCAGGTATTACGTACCTGAGTGGAAGGGTCCACTCAACAATAGACTATACAATAGTAAGTGACGACTTAATTCCAGACATTGAGACCTTCAAAATCGTCCAACGGCCAGAAAGCGACCACTTCCCCCAAATAACTTCTCTAAACACCGCGCCCAACATGGCACCGAAAATATCAAGTCTGCTCCACCAAGCCACTAAATTCAATTTAAAGAAATTAAAATGGCGAGGAGAAATGCTGGAAAAGATCCAGCTCGCCGCAACTGCTCGAAAATCCGAGTTAGGGCTGCAAAAAAAGGAGGATCTGGTAAAAAATTGGGAGCTATTGGCCCTGGACCTTCTTTGCAAATTTCCAGCAACTTCAGGTGTACCAAGTAAGTCTACCCTTAAAAAGGAGCCCTGGTTTTCCAATGAATTAAGAACAGAAAAAGAGGATAGCAAATGCGGTCCGACTTTTAGCTCGGCAAAAAAAACTGGGGTTACAAACCAACAAAGGGGATTTGACAGAAGCCAGAAGCGCCTATAGGAAGTCTCTAAACATCGCAAAATCTGCCTACAATGAGAAGCTATGGTATAGATTGCTAAGTGCAGGTTAACACCCCAATAGTCGAGAATTTTGGGGCATCATTAACGACCTAAATAAAGGACAAAAACTCTACCAGGAAGCAGCAGTAGGAGCCGACTCTTGGTCTCAACACGTGCAATCCCTTTACAGTACAACAGCAGGCCTCCCAAACAATACATGGGCAACAAATACAGTAGAGAATGGCCAGTTGGGAATTTACAACACTGGTACAGTAGGACCGGTGATAAAGGATTGCTGAAAAGAGGAGATGACAGTCCCAGAATTAACAACTAGAGGGGAACTCTGTAAAATAATCTCAAGGCTAAAGGCTGAAGGAGCACCAGGCCCAAATGGTCTGCCCAGCGCCATCTTTAAACATGACCCGGAATTCTGGGCAGAAATCCTAACGCCACTGTTTAACCAAATCTACCATGACACACAGGTACCTGCATCATGGAAGGGAAACGTGATACATCCAATATTTAAACAGGGCGACCATGGCAACCCAACAAATTACAGACTCATATCGCTGATAGACGTTGAAGCTAAGCTCCACGCCTCTTGTATTCTCCTAAAGCTACAAGACTGGATCGAAGAATCTCACAGAATCCCCTGGTTCCAGACAGGATTTAGGCGGAACATGGGGACAATTACCAACTTAGCTTGCCTGTCATTATTAATGGATAGAACAGCAGCAAAGGGCGCACGATTATATGCCTGTTTTGTTGACATCAAATCTGCCTTCGACAGAGTTAACCGAGAGCGTCTATGGGGTAAATTGCAGCTTTGGGGGACGCCATCAAAATTAATACAGGCAATAAAAGTTTTGCATGAAGATACATGGGCAAAGGTTAAATTGGGAAATCGAGCTTACACAACAAGGAACATACCAACCTACCAGGGCCTAAAACAAGGCTGTGTTTTAGCGCCCACCCTTTTTAACCTTTTCCTTTCTGATCTCGCAACTGTGCTGGATACAGATGAACTGCACCCTCCTTCATTGGCAAACCGGCGAATTCCCTGTCTGCAATACGCAGATGACATAGTCCTGCTGAGCAAAACCCCAGTTGGTCTACAAAGAGCTTTAAACATCTTATCAGTGTACTTAAGACAAGAAGGTCTGGACTTAAACAAAGAAAAAAACAAAGTGGTCCGTTTAGTAGACCCAAAAAAACTTAGTTACACATGGACGTTCAACGGGACGAAGGTGAACGAACAAGGTTCGTATAAATACCTCGGAGTAACAATATCCCAGGGAGCAAAACAAACGGAGCATATAACTTCAATACGCGCAAAAGCCCAAAGTCTAATCTTTGCTTATCGGTTGCTAAAAACAAAAATGAATTGCCCGAACTACAATCACCTCTTGAAGGTCATGTCGGCACAAATCTTACCATCACTGTCTTATGGTCTCGTCACCTGGTGTGGCAAGGAAATAGACCTACTAAATGAGCTCCAAACCAAAATCTATAAAGCAGTTTTTAATCTTCCAAAGAGTGCTTCAGCCCCGCAAGTAAGGCTGGAATTCGGACTGCAAAACCAGAAATATAGGAGCATGAGCGGCTTCATAAAACTGTGTCACAAGTTAAGATCTGCAGATCCGGATTCAATGGATTGGTTAAACTGGGAAGCCATAAAAAATCAAGGAGTGAAGGGAACCCCGTGCTCTTGGGGAAAACATTTGAAAAGCTGCGTAACAGAGCTGGGGCTGGAAGGAGCATGGGAGTCTGTGACGGATAAAGCGACCATAAGTAGATTAGCCAACAAGGCAGCAAGGATGAAATCTTTCCAAGATGACAAAGCGTTACTTCTCAAGCGGCGACATGGTTGGACCATAATTAACTCCTTCAAAGCTGGACGACCGCATGCATACTTAACCTCTCACTTCAATGTGCACTTAAAAGGAGCCTTTACAGCCTATAGGATGGGTATGCATATTTCGAAGGACTTAGTACCATCCTGGAAAGGTAACCACCAGACCGAGAGTTGTAGACTTTGTGGTTACAAAACAGAATCACTAGCTCACTTTTTGTGTGTCTGCCCGGCTCTCCTGGTACAACGTCGTCGATTACTAAAACAGATCTGCAATGATTTAAAAATTCGCACCTGCAGGCAAGCGGTAACTTGTTGGCTGGGAGGGAGCTCAATTATTTTGGCATGCCGGGGAACAAAATTCGTGGAAGAAGTGAAAAAACGCCTGAGTCTTGTGGAACAAGGACAGGGTGAAAGAAGCGGGTTAACTAACGCTGCCTTGATCTCAATGACTGGTAATCCTTGCAGAAACATGTAATAACATTTTGACCTCCTAACGCCGGTGGGAGTTTCCCCGGAAGAAACCCTTTTTATAATTATGTTATATCTTTTTAACAAACGAAGAGTCTAATCTTTTATTAAGCACTTTTGTATTATAATACTAACATGTGGAAATTGTAATGATTTTAATTAATTATGCAATAAACCTTTTTGACTTTTTGACTATAGGCCCTAACTAAATGGTCTCGTAAAAGGGCCTGCCGGTCATAATACCATGCCCGTTTCATGGCATTTTTGACAAGTCTGTATGGATATGATCTCATGACTAATTTAGATTGCAAAATTTTGGCTTCCCTGAAGTAATCTTCCCTTTTGGTGCAGTTACGCCTGATACGTAAAAACTGCCAAAAGGGAGATTATCACGTAAATTACGTGGATGGTGGCTGTTATATTTTAACAACGTGTTCCTTGCCACGGGCTTGGTATATAAACCCATAGATAAAGCACCCTCATCATGCATGATTCTCAAGTCAAGAAAACTAATGGAACTTTGATTGCTTTCCAATGTGAATTGCAAATTCGGATCTTGTTGGTTCAACCACTCATGAAAGTTTTATAATTCATCCTGTGACCCTTCCCACACAATACACACATCATCGATGTATCTTAATTATTTGTTCAAGTGGGAGCTGAAAGGATTGTTATTGTAAATCACCCTTTCCTCAAATGAGGCAACATAGATTTGCTATGTGTGGTGCAAAAATTACTCCCATGGCCACGCCTTTCAGCTGACCATAGAACTCATCAATAAATAAAAAATAGTGCTCTCTAAGGGCAATCATAGCACAGTCTGCAATGAACGTCGTAGGAACCTGGTGAGGACGTATGCGGTCTTCCAAAACATCAACAATGACTTTCAAAGATTCCCCCTGAGGGATGCTTGTACATACGCTTTCTATGTCCATTGTGACGAGAATGTTCTGTGATGGATCATATGGTTCCCCTTCCAATTTTATGTTAACATCTCTACTGTCTTGTACTTGGGTTGTAGCGTGGACTTATTTTTAAAAATACTTTGCATTTTGGCTTTCACGCGATTTCCCAAAAAAGTCTTAAGACAAATTAGACTATGGTGTGGAATAGTTTACTAAGAGAACAAGCAAGATTCCACAAAGTCAAATTGATTATTTAATAAAGCTCTATACTACCGCATTTATACAACTGTCAAAAAAATAATTGCCTTAAGGATAATCAAATATTATCAGTTAGCCAGCGTCTTAAAATTGGTGTGTCTATTTCCAGGTTAGAAGAGGAGGAGACGAGGCCGTCTCTGAAATGAAATTAAATGAAAAGGGTTCTTATAAAGCGCATGGCTACCCGGAGGCATCCCAGCGCTGTAGCTGTAACCAAAGAGGGAGCCCGCCTCTAGGGGAAAAGATAGGTCTTTAAATGTTTTGGAACGTGAGGTGGTTGGGTTCTTTGTGGAGGATCAGACGGAAGGCATTCCAGAGTTTAGCAGCATTGTAGGAAAAGAGCCTCCCCCGCTTCTGGCTTTCTTGTTCTTGGGTGTTACTGCTAAGTGAAGCTCATCTGAGCGTAGTCTTCTGTTGGCTCTGTAGGGGGGATCAGATCTTTTTGATAATAGGTGGTCCGGTTCCTCTCAGAGACTTATGAGCTACACGCAGGGCCTTGAAATGGATACTTTCCTGCACGGGGAGCCAATGGAGGGCAGGCAAGGAAGGTCTTGCTGAGCAGCGATTGGGGTCCTCGTAAGCAGCCTTGCGGCCGGGTTCTGCACGATCTGTAGTTTCATGACTGCTGAGCTGTGGGCACCTAAGTAGAGGGCATTACCGTAGTCTATTTGGGTCAAAATTAGGGCTTGTACTAGCAGTTGTTTGGCCAGGTCATTTATGCAGGGTCTATACCAAGAGGACATTACTTCCAGACCAGACAAAGATAGGGCTTGGCTAGACCTTAGGGATCTACCTCAACTGTCCGAATCTGATAAGGAATATATAGCTACCGGCATCTTGGAGGGGGAAATCAGAGAACAAATGAAGAAAATGAGTCGGGGTAAAGCCACTGGCCCCGACGGGTTACCAATTGAAGTTTATCTAGGCCTCTCAGAGAAGGTAGTGCCAGTATTAAAAGTACTTTTCAATAAAATATTCACACAAGGTGAATGTAATCCCCCATCTTGGTCTGAAGCGACAGTATCATTGATCCCTAAACCAAAAAAAGATCCTCAAAAAATTAAATCGTACAGACCAATTTTGTTTTTAAACTCTGATTTAAAGATTTTTTTCAGGGATATTGGCTACCAGGATGGACAACATTATAAAAACCATCATACATCCTGACCTGAGAGGGTTTATACCAGGGAGGCAGCTCAATGAGCTTACTTTTCAAGTAATTGGAGCAATAGACTTTGCAGGAGAAAACATTTTGCCACTTACCATCGTCGCAATTGACGCCGCTAAGGCGTTTGATCAAGTTAATTGGGAGTATCTTTGGGGAACTATGAATACGTTTGGTTTTCCATTTAATTTTATTCGAGCTGTCAAATCTCTCTATTTGAATCCTAGGGCAAAAGTTTTAGTCAATGGTGCCCTAACGGAGTTTAGTATTCTTAGAGTCACCAGGGAGGGTTGTTCCCTGTCCCCCCCTATTATTTAATTTATATATTGAACCCTTTGTATGTGCACTCAGAACGAATCATATTATTATACCCTTTAAAATTGCAGATTTGGAGCTTAAGACCGCCCTATATGGAGATAATCTTCTTTTATACACCTCAAATCATACTGATGCGATTCCCCGGTTTTTCGAACTGGCCGAGGAATTCGGTAAAATCTCTGGTTATAAGATCAACAGAGAAAAAAATGAGATAGTGGGGTGGAACAGTTCAGGCACTATACAGCGGGCAAGGGAGCAGATGAGATACCTAGGGATTCATCTAACCTAGAAACTGATAGATATACCTAAGATCAGCTGGGAAAAGGAGGTCTGCAATTTATTACTGAGATGGAGGAATCTGCCGCGGAATATTTATGGGAGAGTTAATCTCGTAAAAATGACGATTTTGCCCAAAATAACCTTTTTGTTTATCACAATTCCACTACCTTTTAATTCTAAGGATCTTGACACTCTCCAAGGGAAGATCGGTTCCTTCATATGGACTACAAAAACCCCCAGAATAGCTTGGAAGAAACTAAGGAGAGGGTTAAGGATAGGAGGTTTGGCCCTACCTGATTTACTTTCCTTCTGTCATGCCTTCCATTTTAAGAATTTTAGAATACTAGCCAACAAATTAGATTCTTCCTCGCAGGGTCTCTTATTTCGGGCAATTCAATACGATGTGCAGTAGGGACAGGAATTTTTTCTCTTTAAATTCGGTGACCCCAAATTTTACAAAAAAGTCCGTCTTAAGATCCTGTAAGCTGCTCTTAAGAATTGGGGATATATCAGGAGAGCTCTGGGGATACCGTACTACACTTCACAGGCTCCAATTTGGGATTCCCCTGGCACTCCTGGCTTCCTCCTGGATCAACTGTGTCAGCCGCTTAAACTAGCTGGTATTGCTGTCTGGGGTGATCTCTGTAAAAACTCACGGCTTATGAACTGGGAGTCCTTCAAATCTGACAAATAGGACTTTAACAAGATTCAAGTTTTACCAGCTCTCTGCTAGGTGGGCAACACAATCCTGGGGCAATGAGGAAGCCAGTACGTCCGTCGATTCCTTTTCCAGAGCGGGCCTTTGGAAACGTGAAGTTTCTTTCTGGTATAGGGCCCTCATTGGAGCAGGGGACTGTCTGGACTCTGAGTTGGAGAATCTTTGGGGTAATGTTTTTTCAGATAACAGAGAGGAGCTACGGAAAATCTGGTGCGACTCTTTCACTATGTCCCAGACAGTGGTCAAACCAGCGACTCTTAGGAGGAACCATCTCTATACTGCCTATAGAGTGTACTGGACTCCGGGTAAACTATCTAAGGTGACCACAAGGATATACTACTGCCCCAGATGTAAGCACCCGGCTGCAGACGGCCAATATATGTTCAGGGGTTGCCCAAAGATTGCTCCATACTGGACTGAGGTATGTGGCTTCTTGGAGGAGGTTCTTATAAGGCCAATTGAAGTTAGCACTAGATTAGTTTTTTTTGGTCTACTGTCGAATTACTGTATGAGTACCTCTGTTTCAAAATTTTTATTTTACGTAATAGGCATTGCCAGAAGGGAAATTTGTAGGGTTTGGAAATCTGAGGCTCCACCTATATTCACGGATTGTCTTAAAAACATCATCATGATTAGCCAGTCAGATATGGGCTGCAATGTATGAGGCACCAATAAAATCTGGATAGCTTTAGAGACCTGGAGGAAGAACTAATAATGGTCCTATGATTATGCCAGAGGATTGTTGTCCGGTCCTCCCTAGTAACTTGTGGTTTGTCTAGTCTGATGAACGGGAATGGGGTCAGGAGACAGCCTTACCTTTGGGAAAACTCTGTCTGCCCGGCACAGACATCCAGGGCGGTTATTGAATATGTTTGTGTGGAAGGCGCAGAGGGACCCCATCTAGAGTTTACTTGTTCTGGTGGCATGTATGAGGACACAAAAAATAAAAAATAAAAATAAATTTAAAAAACGAGTGACAGAGTAAGCGGGTCTGAAATGGAATGCCAGAAGTACACAACTGTAATTAATTAAGAGGCAGAAGTTTCAACCAATTGCATCGCAAAGACACAGATATTTAAACAGGGACCACACAGCCAATTCAGTCAGCTTACCTGTGGCATACAGACTGCTTTGAGCCTCGCTAGCGGTATTTTAAGGTAAGGAGGGTGCCTGATGTAGGGGGGGGACCTTAGTTTGAGAAAATATTCATTTTTTTCAATAATTCCCAACAACTGGAATGGGGGTGGGTTTCTTAGTCTTTCAGTGCATACGATTGAAAGGCACCATTAGAGACAGCTGTCTTTTTGAAGAATTTACAAATATCATTAAAACCCAGGTTGTGAAAGGAAGCAACAATAAACAGGTATGACAAGCTGCTTAAGTCACAAATTATGAATATAGCATATTTAGATAAAAACAAATGGACTTATATTAGATTTTCATTCTTAGATTTTAAACCAAGGACTTTTATGGCAAGTGCTATAAAGGAATATTACTCATGTGGGAACGAAACACAAGGATCACAGCATTGATCATCTTAGGTGAGAATAGGGCCTAAAACTGCTCACAATATAAATTAGCCTGTTAAATGATAATGAGATGAGTTATATTTATTGCTGACATTTCTTTTAAAAACTAGAGTTTGTGGATCATGGGCGAACAACATGCCCTGCAGACCAAGTGAACAGATGTATCAGTTATATAAAATAGGGTAAAATCTCTTTGTTTCACGCCTATGAATATCCAATATCTGGGATTCGCAGGGGTTGTCTCTGTGGAATTAAAGTCTGGGTGGTCTTTAGTAAGGGACCGCAGGCATATATCAGAATGGGCCCATCTGATAGATTCAAAGGGGTAGGGGGTATTTGAAATGCTGGGGAAGAGATGTTTTCATCCTTAATGAGTTATCAAAGTCTGAAACAGGCATAACTGACCACGAAAATTGTATAGAAATGTGTGGAATTAAATATGAAAAAATTAATAGTAACAACGCATCATTAAGTTGTTGCAACTTTAGTGGGTATTGAGTGACCTATGAAGTTAAGTTTCCAAATATACTAAATGAGTACATTGTACTTGCCTCACACAGGACTCAGACCAAAGGAAACAAACAGTGCCAATAAAGAGAGATTTATATTTGTTTTGAAAAAGATGGGATATCAATAGAACAATCAAAACGCGTTGACGCTTCACTCAACACAATCTGTGGAATTAGCTTATTCTGTAGATAAGGAAGATAGATTTTATCCCGGATTGGATATATAACTGTTTAGATCGTATGTGTTTCTAGATGACAAAATGTACTGTCTGTATTTGTCTTTCTGTTGATTGTTTTGTCGGTATACACAAATAGAAATATATGAACTTGAGGTTTTGTGCATGGGATTCATGATTTCAATTGTATATGAATTTGATGCCAATGTTTCTGCAATCACTCTTATAGTGAATTCAAGGTATTTTGTGCAGAGGATATATGATTTTAAATGGTATATGAATTTGACATTAATGTAATTGTAATTACTTTTACAGTGTTTTTTATCATTGTGATATCTGTTGTTTTTTAATTAAAAAAAAGAAAAATATATATATATATATTTTTTTTTTATTGGTCCTCATCTCACCTGTCAAGCCTCTGCGGGTCTTATGAAGCCGATTTTATGATCTGTGGCCCCTCCGGCTTACCGCACTCGCTCGGGTCATTCGACCGGTCCCTTTTTGTGAGGGATCCAAATTCAAACGACAAAAGTCTGCCCTATATATTTCAATCTAAGGGCTCATGTAGAGTTCCCAATTTTTCAAAAAGCAACACTTTGAGCTCACTGACAACCACGGTCACCACATTTAGCTTCTCAACACATATTAGAATAAATATCAGTTTTTATTTTAATTTTTCAAAATATAAAGGTGATTAAACAAACATGTAAAAACATCTTTCTTTGCATACATGAACAAAATAGTGATGCAATCAAAAACAGATTATTGAATACAGACCCCCCACGCACTCACTCATCATTCATTCAGGTTCAAAAACTCATTCTGACTCACAACCAATTCACACATTCGTTCAATTCATTCAATTTACACATTACAGAGACCTCAACATCCATCGCACACAATTACGCTGAGGTTATTCTGCGGTATCTTCTCAGCCGCTTGCTGGGAAGACATCAGATGGTATAAGCAGAAAAGATGGTCACCACGCCAACGCGCGTTTCGGTGCCCTGCCCGTTGTACGGCGGCACCTTCGTCAGGGCGTTTATACGAGAGGGAGCAGAGAATCGGGGGTACAACACAATATTTATACAAAGCCTTTAAAGAAGGCTCATATAAGGACTCTATTAATGACCCAACAGGAGTTTCGGTCCATACTGCAGCTAGAGGGGGGACCACGTGAACCTCAGCTTCCAACAAATTGTTATACCATACTGAGATTTCCTTCTTAATTGGGAGGGTAGATTGCCACAGCCCTTTGATCTCTCCATTCCCAGTGACCTCCCCCTTTTCTGCATCGTACCATGAGACCAACAGTAAATATTTAAATCTTGAGAACCCTGGCCCAATCTTTGCTCTTAGGTATTCCCATGGGTGCATCCCTCCAGAGTCTATAAGCTCGGCCCATTTGGTGATGTCTGCCATTCTCATGGGCAATGCCAAACTATCCCTAAGGCAGCCCGGTGTTCCTGGTGTATCCCAAAGGGGGGCACTATCCGAGTAGTATCCTATGCCCCAACTATATCTGAGCCAATACCATAGCTCCAGGGCTGCCCTCAAAACCTTCAGGCGCACTCGCCTAAAGAATTTTGGAGATCCAAACTTATAAAGAAAAGCCTCACCATCTCCTCCTCCCTCAGCTCTTGCCATTTCACCAAGCAGCCTGCCCCACTCTGACTCCTCTGGTTTAACAAGTAGCATCCATATGCTTTTAAACTGAAATGCTGCAGCATATAACCTTACATCAGGAAGGGCTAGCCCGCCTTTCTTTAATCTGCGTCTGAGCTTTTTCCACGCCAAACGGACCCCTTTTCCCCCCACACAATTCTCCCAATCTTACCCTGTGCCTTACTTAAATTTTTTTTTTTTTAAGTTAGTGGTATAGAGGAAAATAAGTAAGACAACTTGAGGAGAATGACCATCTTTACCAAGTTAGTTTTTCCATAGATAGTCAAGGGGAGGTTCCTCCATCTACTAAAGAGGCCATCTATTTCTTTAATGACCCTGTTGAGGTTAAGCTCAGGTATCTTCTCCAAATCCTTGACTATACAAATCCCCAGGTATCTCAGCTCTTCACTGACTCTTCCTGTCCACTCCAGGTTCCAGCACATTACCTCTGTCTTAGTTGTATTAACTAGATGCCCAGATAAAGCCCCAAATTCACACATAAGCTCTTCTACCCTCGGGATCTTTGCCTCGGGGTCGCTCGTATACAATATTAGGTCATCGGCGTAAAGGGCGATTTTAGAACTATATTGTTCAGATCTAAAGGGATAGATTAGATCATCCAATCTCATCGCCTGTGCCAATGGTTCCATGTATATATTAAATAAAAGAGGCGAGATCGGGCACCACTGCCTGGTTCCTCTCTGGATGTTAAAACTTGGTGTAAGTATCCCATTTAGCAGGATTCGTGCAGAGGCACCCTGATAACAGTTCTGCGGGGTTTGAATAAAGATGGGACTAAACTCCATTGCCTTCAGAACCTCCCTGAGGTACACCCAACAGACTCTGTCAAAAGCCTTGGCCGCGTCCTGGGCGACTACGGCCAAGGGTTCAGTCCTCTGGATGGCAAGATCTATGTTGCCTATTAAGAGCTGTGTCTGCTCCTGGATGTGTCTCCCTGCAACGAATCCTTTCTGATCCGGATGAATTAACTTTGGTATCAGTTTTGCCAATCTCCCCGCCAATATGCCCATAAAGATCTTGTAATCGGCATTCAGCAGGGAGATTGGTCGGTAGGAGTCCGCCTTTTTAGGTTCTTTGCCAGTTTTTAAAATCAGGACGATTGTTGCTTCCTTCCAGGTCTCAGGGACCTTCCCGGTTAGACTATAAACTGAGTTAAAGATGACCCCCATTACATTCATCAGCTCCTCTTTGAGGAGTTTATAGATCTTGCTTGGTAGCGAGTCCGGGCCTGCAGCCTTTTTGTTCTTAGACTTTCTAATCTGGTTGACTATCTCCTCTAAAGTAAAGGGAGCATCTAGTTTGTTCTTACTTTCTTCTGACAGGGAGGGGAGATGTTCATTCCTCAGGAATGACTGAATAGTACTCGGTAGAGGTGCAAGGTCCTCTTTATATAGTTCCAAGAAGATGGAGAGGAGACAGAACTGCATATCCTCGATCCTACCTGAGGTTTCCCCGCTAGCATTGATGGTTAGTTCTTTTATATCATTTCTAACTCGATCTGTTCTTGCTTTCCACGCTAAAAGGGCACCTGCCTTCTCCCTATATTCAAAATTCTGCATCCTTCTGGAGTTCCACTGCACTCTACACTTGGCTTCTAACTTCCCTCTATACTCTGATCTTGCCTCGTCCAGATCCTTCAAGACTTGTGTTAGTCGCTCCGAATCTCTGTTGCTGATTTAATTTCTTTCTAGCTCCAGATTGTTTATCTTTCCCTCGATGCCCTTTAGTACCTCTGCTTCAACCTTATTCTTAAAACAAATTATTCCATGTAGTTTCCCCCTTAGCCAGGCCTTATATGTATCCCATACAACATCCGATGTTGTGGAGCCCATATTCAAAGCAAAGAATTCCAGAGAGGGAGCTTGTACTGCCTCGACAACCTCAGAGTCTAAAATCTTAGCCCTATTAAGGGTCCATCTCACCAGCTGCCGCTGTACCTCTTTACTCTGATATATAAATTGCAGAGGTGCGTGGTCGGAAAGGTGACTCGGAAGGACTGATATCTCCCGTAGGTTATCCGTTGACATTCTATCCGAAAAGACATAGTCAATTCTTGAGGATTGACCATGCTGTTTACTACAGAATGTTAAACCTAGTTTATCACCTTTTTGGGCCCTTCATAAGTCGATCAGATCCATATCATGTATCAAATTAAGTAGTGCTCGACGTATCTTGACTGCTCCTACGTAATGACTCAGGTTGGATCTGTCTTTTAACGGGTCCAACAGGACATTGAAATCCCCTCCGATGACATAGGAAGGAGATTCCAATATCAATGCCGACTGTAGTTTATATATGTAAGTCGGATCATCGATGTTGGGGCCATAGAAGGAAGCACATGTTAAGACTACGTTTTCAAATGCCATCCTGTGGAGTCTGATTGTGTTTTTTTATAGTACAAGGAGCTCAATGTTTAATTAGGATTGCTACCCATCTGCTTTGAGATGTCTGATGTGAGGCACAGAAGCTTTTAACCCAGGGGACCTTGGAGAAGATTATGCTGCTTTCAGCATAGCTCAGATGTGTCTCTTGTGGCATACATGCTTGAGCAGTTGAGAGTTATAGATGTTTAAAAATTAGCCTCTGCCTCCGAGGGCACCTTAACCCGTTAACGTTCCAGGAGGTAAAGATGGTCTTTCTATTCCTTAGGCCCGGACCACTCATCATCCCCTTGTTCTATCTGGAAGAATTGGCACCCCTTCGTGGCATTAAACTCCGTACATAAGGTTGAGATGAGGTCGAATTTTTTTTCTTTTTTCCCACTGCTCCCCACCCTCGTGCCCCCTGCCTCCCCCATCCTACCTCCCCGTGTCCCCGTGCCCCCTCTGCCCTTGAGGAACCCTCCCTTCTAATAGGCGAAAGCCTATTTAGCCCCCCCCTATGGAATAACAATAACATTTTCAATTTTTTAGCTAAATTCCTGCTAGATACATGTCATATAAATAAAAGAACCCCACTAGGTCTACTACCCCCCTTGCCTGTCTCTTATCTTTACTATGAGATCATCTGCCTCTTCTCCAGTTTTAATTTGGTACATGTGGTTATTCCACATCACCCGTAGCAATGCCGGAAATTTCAACTGAGCCTTGGCCCCTATACTGTTCAGCTCCTCCAACCTTTTCCCCAACCCCCACTGTCTCGTTGCTGTTATGTGTGAGATGTCTGATCTTATTTGGAAGGTAAAAGGGTTTGAGCTGTTAAAGTGTATGGAGCCTTCTTTCAAAGCGGAAGACAAAATCTGTTCCTTCACAGAGTACGTTAAAAAATTCACCAAGATCTTCCTAGGTTTCTGCTTTGCGAGGTTTCTTCTAAACGGATCACGGTGTACCCTCTAAATATCGTGCAGCAAGTTTACTTCATTTTTTTTTTTTTTTTTTATTGAGCATGATCTGTAATTTTCAATCAATCAAACATTTTCTTTACAAAAGAATGAATTCTTAAGAAAGACCAATAATACATCAGAAGAATTAAGAAATGAATACAAAAGAAAAATAGAAAAGCGAAGCAAAAATAAAGATTTACAAAGTTCGCATCATTATACAATATCAGCCCTTCACTTATCATGGGGGAGATCTTACATTAGAGTACCATTTAGAAATTGGGGCCCAGATCTGAGTGCCCCGGGTTCTAACTTTCCTGCCTCTTGTGCTATATATAGCTATCTCCTGCTTATATGTTGCAAGAAATCGACAAAGCCACATCTGAAAAGTGGGTACATTGGGGTCTTTCCAGCAGGCCGCCAGAATAATACGAAAGACGGCAGTACCCAGAAAGAGAATCCTCTGTTCCTCTAAACTGTAGCCTAAGGATTCGTCATAACCCAGGAGATATAGGGTAGCGGAAGATCTAAGATTCCGCCCGAAAACTTGGGCCCAAAATCCTCCCATCAATGTTTGTAGATTATCTAACTTCGGACATTCGGCAAACATGTGGATTAAGTTAGCTTGTCCCTGTCTACATCTGGGGCAGCAATCATCTACTCGTAGTCCCCAGGTGAAGAGTTTAGCCGGAGTAAAATAAAGGTTATAAATAGTTTTGAAATATTGTGCTTTAAGGTTAGGTGCCAAAAATAATGTTGTGTAAAAAGTTATAGAATAGTTAATGTCTACATCTGGGTTTCCAAGTTTTTGTGCCCAGGATCTCTCAACACTATCTAGATCATCATGAGAGGATTGAGAAAATATGTCATATAAAGTACCTATCCTAGTTGCTCGTTTCTTAATAATAGAAAAAAAATAAAAACTATCTAAATTAATAATAAGTTTAGAGTTACGGATGTTGGTATAAACTTGGAAATATTTTAAATAATCTGTGGATGGTATATCATATCTCTGTTGTAATTCCCCAAAAGACGGAGTATCATTCTGCCCAAAAAAATGGCCAAATGTATATATACCTAAGTTCTCCCATCTCCTGGAGACATTGTCTATCAAAGATGATGATATGATCTTGCTATGCCAAAGAGAAGTATATTTTGTTATTTTCGGTATACCTAGTTGTTTGGAGGCAAGTTTCCAAATTTTCCATGCATCTCCAATCACCTTGAACTTGGTCTTTTTATAATATGATGTTTCCAGTTGTTTCAAAAATAACCCTCGACATTTATCACCTAGTCCAAGTTCAAAAATAGAAGGGATATAAGAATCAGTGTTGGGTAAGTTAGAGGGTTTAACTTTAAAGAGCAGGCCCATTTGTTGGAGTAGTGTAGCCCAGAGATAGAATGTCAAGTTCGGTATACCAAGGCCGCCTCTATGTGGGGGAGAGTTAATGATGGTAGTGCTCTCCGTATTTTGCCATAATTCCATATAAATTTAGATATTGTGGAGTCAAAGATTTTAACAATGCTATCGTCAGCCATCAATGGAATAGCCCGGAATAGATAAAGTATTCTGGGAAATATACTCATTTTAATATAATTCGCTCTCCCTATTATTGAGAGGTGTAAGTTATCTACCCTCTTAAGATCAATTTTTACTGCCTTGATCAAAGGTTCATAATTAAGCCGGTTAATCTCTTTTACCTCAGGGGAAATATTTACACCTAGATAGATTGCGTTTTTGACTTTATAGGGACTGTCGTATATGATATTGTTTGTACATAAGACCATGGTTTTATCTCTATTGAGTGAATAGCCAGAGTGGAGTCCAAAATCCTGGGTTATTTGTTCTATTTCTGCTACTGCATCTGCCGGTTTGGTTGTAAGCACGGCAATATCATCGGCGTATGCCAATATTTTAGTAGAATACCGACCTACCTTAACTGGTTGTATTTGAGGGGAGGTAAGAAGCTTTAAAATTAAAGGATTAATTACTAGGGCAAATAATATCGGGGAACAGGGACAGCCCTGCCTAGTGCCTCTTTGTACCTCTACAAACTCTGACTCAAAGCCTTCAATGGATAGTTTAGCCCTAGGGCTGATGTACAGGGCATTTAGGGCTTTAATAAAGCCTGGGCCGAAGTTGTTAAATTTAATAATTTCCCATAAAAACAGCCAAGATACTCGATCAAATGCCTTTTCGGCATCGAGTAGGACCATCGACATCTCTCCCCCCGTGGCGCCCATGATGTCGAATAATGCAATGACTCTACGGGTATGATCAGTCGTCCCCCTCCCGGGGATAAAGCCATGCTGCCACGGGGATACGAGATGTTCGATGACCCCCCTTAAGCGATTTGCAAGTATCTTGGAATATAGCTTTGAGTCAGAGTTTATGAGTGATATGGGTCTATATGAAGATGGCAACTGGGGGGGCTTCCCCTTTTTTGGGAATATCGCTATATTAGTGTGTTTCCAGGACTCTGGCGTAGCTGAGTAATATTGTACCCCTAGAAACAGATCTAATAAATAGGGTAGTATCTGTTCGCCCAACATTTTATAAAACTCTAGAGGGATCTTGTCAGGACCGGCCGCCTTCCCGTTAGCTAGGTCCGATAGTGCAGTTTCTAATTCTTCCATTGTGATTTCTTTCTCCAGTTCTTCTCTGTCTACTCGATCGAGTATTCTAGATAGCTCTGGTTCCGGTAACCACTCACTGAGAAAGGTTTTCGTATCTCTTATAGGTAGATGTTCGTTTTCATTTTGATATAATTTTTGATAATATTTTCGAAACACTTCTACAATATCTTGAAGGGAGGTATATTGTTGACCCTCGTATTCGATATTCTTTATCTTATTGTATTTTTGTGTTTGTCTAGTTTTAAGGGCTAATTGCTTCCCTACCTTTTCCCCTGCTTCATAAATTCTATCTCTATTAGCTTGATATATCTCTGCTGCTTTTCGAGTTAGCGAGCTATTAATTTCTGTTTTTAAGATCAATAGTTTTTGCAGTGTATCAGGAGTTGTTATTCCTTGCTGGATTTGTTTGGCATGTGCTATTTCCAAATTAATGAGTTCTGCGTTAAGTTGTTTATTAATACTATCTTGCGTTTTCTTATGGTTTGCTACAAACGCTATAGTCTCTCCCCTCATTGCTGCCTTAAAACAATCCCATACACTGAATCTGGGTGCACTATATTGATTATAATCAAAGAAAAATTGAGCATATGATGTAATATGATTTATGTAGTCTGAGTTTGTGAGAAGCTTTCGGTCAAATGACCATTTGGTATTAGGTTTATTAAAACTGTCCAATTCAAAAATTAATGTTAATGCGTTGTGATCAGAGATGGTTTTGGGGGATTTGATTATGTTTATTATGGCTGTCTTATGTAATGATGTCATTATGTAATCTAAGCGGACATACTTGTTATGGGGATAAGAATAATAGGTGAAGCCATTTTCATTCTGCTTCAGCAAATCCCAAACGTCAACTAAGTTGTGACTGTCCATCAGGTGGGATACTGCCATGTAGACTTTGGGTTTACGGCCACTATAATTCTGTGGGAGTCTATTGTTTGTTAGTTTTTCGATATTTATATTAAAATCCCCACACAGAATAAGTGGACCGACCCATGAGGCCAGTTCTAATTCTAGTTCAATAAAGAGTTGTGGGTCATCTAAATTAGAGCCGTAGAGTGAACAGATGGTTATATCTGATTCTAATTGAACCACAACCCATCTGCCATGTTTGTCGACAAGTCGGCGTCTAGGACTCCCCAAACCGGGTCTTGCCAAGATAGCGACCCCCCGTGTTTTAGACGTTTGAGATGTTGCAGCTATCAAGTTAAATCCAGGTATTTTTAATAAATTTTTGTCACAACTAGCAATGTGGGTCTCCTGAATACAGAGGATGTCTACAGGATCCTGACGTAGCATTTGAAAAAGTTGGGCCCTTTTTCTCCCATCGTTAAGACCCGCTACGTTCCAGCATCGCAATGTTACCCTCCCCATTCAAAACTATTTTCCATTGAACCAAAACCATCTCTGTAACATAATTTGCAACACCACCTTCCAACTTTAAATTCAATATTTACATTGACATTCCTCTCCCAGGTTTGGTTAGTCAAAATACATGATATGAAACTCCAATCACTCAAAAAGATTAAAGCAACCAAAAAGCCTTTAAGGTTTCTTGTACTACAGATCAAACTCATTTTTACATTCCCCCCCCCCCATTTTACCCTCCCCCTCCCACTCCCTCCAAGCCCCTGCAGCCCACCCCCCCCTCCCCCACCCGCAATGTGAGGCAATTAGACTCTATAAGAGTCTTTCGTGATGGAGAGACGCTCCCAAACCAGACCTAGATTAAAGATAAATACAGAAAAAGTAGAAAAACAAAAGGAAAATAGAAAGAGAGAAAGAAAAGAATAAGGAAGATATAGAGAAGCATATAAAGACAGATTGATCTGATGTATCCTTATTAAATATCAGTAATGTCTAATACGCTCTCTATACTCCTATCACTATTCTGAAGTCCAGCATCCGAACTCTTTGTCTTCTCTATTTCTTATCTATTTCTCATCTGATGACTACTTAAAGAGTCATCTATACTGGCTTTCTCGCTAGCAAATCATTAAGTAAGACTATCTAAAAATTCTTTAGCTTTAACCTCAGAAGTAAAAAATTTGGTCTGGCCATTGTAAAGCACTTTCAGTTTGGCTGGGTTATTTAAGTAGACTTGTGCTTTCTTTTCCATAAAGGGCTTAATAAGTTGCCGCAGGCGCCACCTCCTTTCCACCGTAGTGTGACAAAAATCCGGTCTTACAAAGTATGAAATGGGATCCCTTGACCGACGAGCTTCTGGCCTAGCTCTATCTGAGATAGCCAATACGTTATGGTGAAGACGATTGTCTAAAAATGAAATCAAATGAATCAGTGAACAGCAGCAGAATCCCATCCCACAGAATGCACACTTCATCACCTAAATGCAGAGGTGAAGCAACACCTGGTATTTTTTTATGATTTGTATACGAGAACGTTTCTTAAATTTGATTATTTTAATGGCTATAAGTTTCCTAAACTGTTTTGAACTTTTGGAATGGAGCACAAAGCAGAAGTTTTAACTGCTGAGATATTTCAGAAAGTTTGCCTGGAAAATTTGCATCCGTTCATGCACTTTTGTGCCCTAAAGTTCCATAAATGAATAATTCATGTACCATACGTTTATAGAAAAGGCATTGTTGACTGGCAAGACTATATATCCACCGAATCGTGCATTACAGTTGCCAGGTTATAGTTTCAAGAGTCTGTCCCAAGGGAGCTCCATATTTTAAAATTCAATACACTCTAAATTGCTGAAGCAGTTATTCATTCCATGGGGATGAGAATCCTAAAATAAATCTAGGCGAGTTATTGTTAATAGCGTTAAAATACATCACCACTGAAAAAAGAATAGTCACAATTTAATGCAAAGGATGACTGGTGCATTGACTGTGAAAGTTGTACTTAATTTAGTCATTATTAGGTTTATTTTGAATATATCATTAGCCCATTAAGAAATCCACAAGTAGAGCATGCCTTTGAATAATAACCCATTTGGAAGCTGACTAGTTTGTATTAGTCTGTTGAGTGGATTTGTTTTAGACCATTTAGTGCCATCACAAAAGCGCACAGACGTAGCACAGTTCCAAAGAAATGTAGAAAACGTAATATATGCATCGATAGGATTACCTCTTTTTATGTGAGCAAATTTCAAACCAGGAATGATAGAAAAATACAAAAATGTCTTAAGATAAGATTGTATTTGCCATTTCCGTAGACTAGATTGCAATGTAAAATAAAGTACATCAAGAAATCCGTTCCACTACAGCACCATCATTTTAAGCATGCACCCTCCCAATTGCCACCCTATAAAATGATTTTCTTCTGCCTTTGACACAAGTAGATTGCTTAACATTGCCAAAATAGAAAACTAAGGGTCCGATTACGATGGCAGGTGGACTTGAGTCCGCCTGCCATCGTAGTGGGGATTGGTACCGCCCGCCAGTCATGCGGTGGTCCCGCACTCCAAATTACGATGCAACCGCCACCATGGCAGTAACATCTTGCACTTTAACATTGCAGCGGGTGCATCTGGCTGCACTATATGGCAGGCACTACACAGTGCCTGCCACTTAGTGCTTTGAAATGTAGTAGGGTACCAAGGGTACCCCCGTGCACCAACACCCCCCCAAATCAAGGGGGACCGCAGCCAATCGATGCCAGCCTTTTCATGGTGGTTTCGCTGCCATGGACAGGCTGGCTACAGGCGGCATTGTAATTTGGGGGACGGTGCTTGCTAGGCACCACCACCATTTTGCGCAGCAGGGCCGCTCCACGCGGCAATCGGATCGATAGCCTGAGGCAGATCCACGGCGGGTGATCTTTACGCCCGCCACAGTCACGGTCCGGATCCCCCCTGCCATCATAATTTGGTGATTTACAACAAGGGGTGGTGATGGACATAATTTGGTGGGCGGTGAATCATTGTTCAATGACAGAGGGTTCGCCACCACACGGCAGGTGGTGGGGGGCCATCCGCCATCGTAATCAGACCCTAAATCCAGTTTGTTGGTTGGTGAATATCAAACTTGCCAGTGGCGTAGCAAGGTCAGGTGGTACCCAGTGGAGAAAATTTCTTGTCACCCCCTGCTTGACAAAATGATACAAATATGTGTTTAAAACAAATATTTTTGCCATTTTGTAACCTCCCTCAGTGATAATACCCCCGGGGAGGCCCGCACCCATCGCACCCCCCTTCCTACATTTCTTGATACTTTAACAGATAGCACCATTCAGTAATATTATAATACTGGCACCGGCGTAAATGGTACTATGCTAGTGGAATTGTCTTGTGCGAAAATCACAGGGTTACAATTCCAAAACCTCCTTGTTTTGTGACTCAGGAATAGGATTTCAAAATCAGGCCCCATCACTCTGATTTTCCCAAATTTCCATAGTAGCAAATTTAAAATAAGAAATTAGACATTTGTTTGATTTGGCATCTCGTGTCGGAAACACTCACCGAGATATCATGTAAGCCAGTGGTTTTAAAATGTTACTAAAATCTTTACTAATTTGGAAGTGAACACCACAACCTCAGAGTTAGCTTTACCGCTGAGAGGAGCTAGCGTCCACAATGCTGTCATCAGGGTTAGTGAAACCGCAGGATTTACAACAAGGACCCACTTGTCTGTGTGAGTTCATAATGTAAGCTGGGATCCACAAATCTCAAATTAGAGACAAAAAAAAAGGTCAGTCTCTGACTGCCTGTTGAAGATAGACACAGCTGGTGCTGACCAGTGGGCTCAGATAATCGCAGGGCCTGACTAAAAGCCCTGCAGCTAGCCCTCTCTCCCTCTGTGCGCAATAATAGTTGCTCACAGAGTATTGGGCACATAGTCTGGCCACAGGCCAAACACTGTGGACAGTCCCACTGTGCACCCCCTAAGGCTTTGTCTGTGCGGAACAGGGGTAAGGTATAGTTTCGTAAAAGATGGATGCACTATAGGTTAAAAAACTAAATTCACTGAAAACCAAGATTTAAGTAAAGTTAAGGAGGTAATGTTTTACACCTTAACATATATATAAAAAAAAAGACCAATATTCAGGGGAAAAATACAGTACAGGCGTGTTAATATGGCTATTAATGAAATAGGAAAAACCACAAACCATATTCGTTCAACAGATTTTCAAACAACAACTCACACTACAAATGCAGCGCCTTTGACCTCACAATGAATACCAGTAAACAAAAACACCTGAAGCACAACCTAACTAAATAACAGCACATAGCAGCTGCTATACAATACCATATTCAGTTTTTTTCACAGTGTTAAGGGTATTGTGACTGAGACACGCGCATGCACACAGACACGCCAGCACCCTCTGTTTCCCTCTCTCTTAAAAAATAAAGCAAGGTAGCTGACTGTGAGGGAGCACCTGCGAATCCACCAGCACTAATACTAAAGACTCACAGGAAGAAGTTGGCACACTCAGGGGCATATTTACAATGTCTGGCCCATCTCTGCAAATCAGCAGGGATGCGCCAGAATACATGTGACACGCAATTCACCACTTGCGCCACCACGGATGCATCGCATTTACAATGCGGCGCACCATGGCGCAAGGATAGGCAGATGCATGTCGCATCTTGTGGCGTAAGGACGGCGCATTGCTGAAGTCGTGTCGCAAGCGAGACGCAACACAGGCAATGCACAGGGGCCGCCCATATTTAACGTGGTGAGTCACTCCTTACACCTTCAAGCAGGTGTAAGGGTTTGATGCGGCGTCGTCATAAAACTGACTCAGTGAAATCCTGTAGATTTCACTGCGTCCGTTTTGCAAGGCTTTCCTGCAATGGAATGCCCACTCAGCAACAGAACGCCCACATGAAACCTGACGCAGTTTTCATGTTGCGCAGTGCTTTACAACGTGATGCATCTGCCTAAATGCTTCACGTTGTAAATAAGTCGCAAAGTGGCGCATAGTTTATGCTACCACTGCATCACATAAGTGACACAACAGCAGAGCAATGTGTCGCAAGGGGCTTATAAATCTGCCCACAATTTCTTACATTTGGAGAAAAATATACAACAACTCCTAGGCCACTGACAACCTCATAGCAGAAGCAGGGATCATGTCCAAAATTCATATATTTCAGGAATGTCTTTGCCGTACATTTTTAAATGTATTTTTACATAATTTTGTATTTAAAAAAAAAAAAAAAATGTAGTATTCATAAAAACAATTGTATTTTGGATATTTTGGATGTTTTTTTATTACTTTTTTTATTGTAATTTAGAATTTAATATTTATATATTTTTATTTTTGTGAGAAGGGGTATCTACAATTGTTAATAATGCTTTTTAAAAATATTGTCTTTTATATTAAGCAAAAAAAATGTACAAAAATCTGGGCACAATTTTAAACATTTGGGGGCTCATTATGATGGCGGGCGGTGGCACCACCGCGGTGCTGGTGGTGGTGGAAAATGCAATTTTCCGTACACGAGCAGCGGTCCTCACGCCCGCCATATTAGTATGGACAAACATAACCCGTTTCCCGTCCACCCCGGTGTAACGCAGAACCGCCATCAAAATGCGCCCGCCACTGCAGTGGTGGGAGCCAATGGAGACCTACTGCCATGCGGAATGATGTCCCGACCACTCTACAAACCAGGATGCCCCAAACAGCCAGTCACACCGCAGCAAAGAAACCGCCTACCAGAGATGGCAGAAGCATGACTGCGGAGTGCCAAACCAGATTCCCGGTCCACACCACCCGGTCCGGTCCAGAGCGCACCGCATTGGATCCAGCTCTACACGTGTACCCGGTGCTGTACCTGATACA
Organism: Lissotriton helveticus; assembly: GCF_964261635.1. Taxonomy (NCBI): domain Eukaryota; kingdom Metazoa; phylum Chordata; class Amphibia; order Caudata; family Salamandridae; genus Lissotriton; species Lissotriton helveticus. Next base: position 1,296,633,822 of record NC_136063.1, on the reverse strand, counting down.
CTACCAGAAAGTTATGCACCGCCGCAGAAGACGCCGCAGGTACACAATCACACAGCTAAGCACACAGTCACAACACACAACTCATGGGCTGACATATGATTCCTGTCCACTCCAGACACCCTGGTGGGGACAGGAACACATCCACAAGTGTACCCACACATGTCCTACCTGTCTCCAAACCACCCCTCCGCATCCAGGTCACCCATCAACAGCAATATCAATACAATGTCCCGGTCACGTCACCGCAGAAGTAAAGACGTGGGAAAACATGCTCACAATGTAGAAGGCAGGGCCATCATCAGGCATGGGCAGTCCACAAAGATCACAGGGACACCACTCCACCCTCCACACACCAGGCCCCCCATTATGGGACATGCTATGTCCCCCTCCTGTGCACCCCCATGCACAACAACCAGCAAGGTGGATGAACACCCTGCAGCACACACCAAACAACCAGGGAGACAGTCACAGCAGGTGTGCTGCACAGGAACACACAACACATAAGATCAGGGCCAGGGCAACCCCACACCACACCCACACTACACTCATGGCAAGCAAACTGAGTCCAATCACAAAATTAACACTCACAAAGAATAGGAACAGTCATTCAACTAGACATACCCCACACAGACACACAGCCTAATACACAGACCAGATGCCAGCAGCAATGGAGGACAAGAAATGGGAAAGCTAAAGAGAGCTGGACACAAACGGAAGGCCAGGGAGCTAGCCAGTAAGCATGTGTAGATCACATGCAAGAGAAGGAACATATAACAACAACCTGAGCCCATCAAATCACACATGGCTGACACAGTGAGTGAAATGAAACCACAGTCACCTCTGTGCAACAATTCAAGGAGACAGCATGACAACCCATGCATAGGCACAGGGATGAAAGGAAGTCTCTGCAGTCAAACCCTGTACAGCCACACATCTGTATCCAACTACTGGACAGGTGTATGTCAGCAGCACAACACACAGGTCCCATTGTAACACTCCATGACGGTCAAACACAAGTTGGATCCTTCACACATACCCCCCCAACAACCTCACACCTGTAGCACCCAACACCAGTGTCAAACACACAGAATGGTGCCAATATTGTGCAGTCAATATACTGACAAACAATCACACTCCCTGTGGGCATCCACAAACATCACACACACACTCAGGGATGCCTGAACCAATGCTGGCACAAAAAACAACAGCCAAACACAAAACTCACAAACAACAGTACTGTGCAGTAAAACGGGAGAAAGGCAATGTGAGCCCAAACAGAACAGGAGTGCACAATATCACACTCAGGAAGGAAAGTAATAGCTCAGCAAACACACATACAGCTCGCCCATCACCCACAGATGCACACGTCTGGGACACCCAGATCAAAACTACATGACCAGAGGACTGTACAGCACAAACAGTTGAACTGCATATAAACAACCATGACTGCAAAACAGTACAAGAAAATCACTTATAACCAGTTGGGAAACTGATCTGAGTGGCACATTGATCCTGTGCACAGATCAGCACCACAACGCAAAGTGTAACAAATAAAGTGGTGAGGAGGCACACACACTGGCAAATCAAGGGGACAGCTGACATGAGAGTGAAGTGTTGTGTACGTCAGTAGCGGACAGGTCTGGAGTGCCCCATACACAAATAGATGGAGTGCACACTCACAATGGCTAGGCATCAGAAGCACAGATAGGGCATGTTATGACTCCACAACCCACATGCCATACTAGAGCCAAAAAGCCTCAAGTATCAGCAATGCATGAGAAAACACACCCAAAATGTCAGTGTGGCTGAGCAGATCTGCACAGTGAGCACAAACAGTATTAAGACACATGGCTGATCAACAAAACACAACACTGACTTGCCAGTCACACACTCTGCATACTCACAATTACCACCAACAACACGTAGGTGTCCCCAAGGCATGCAAGGACACACCACCACACTGCACAGTGTACAACCTACAACTCCCACATGTGCACACAATCACAAGCACAGGGCTGACTAATCAAACTAACAGGCACTCAACTCCTGGGTGACACATGTGTGCAGTTGCCATTGCAGGGACACACACACATCAGCACTATTGACAATGTCACCCCCTTCACACTGGCCACTTCTTGACCACCCAAGTGCACACATTTAAAGTTACCCATGTGACTAGGATGACTGGCCATCACAAGATGACTATACACCAACACTGCTGTTCACACATCAAGAAAGATCACACAGACATGATAGCCATGATCAGCCTGCCTGCAATAAATCAATCAATCAATCATGGCATTTATAAAGTGCATTACATACTTGTGAGGGTCTCAAGGCGCTGGGGGGGGGGGCGCTGCTACTGTTCGAAGAGCCAGGTCTTTAGGAGTCTCCAGAAGGTTATGAGGGCTTCCGTCTGCCGCCAGCGGGTGAGGAGGGTGTTCCATGCCTTGGAGGCAAGGTGGGAGGATGATCTGCTGCCAGTGGTCATTCTTTGGATGTGGGGGAATGGTGGCGAGGGCGTGGCCTGCGGAGCGTTGCTGGCGGATGGGGGTGTAGAGGCTGTCGGATGTTGAGGTATGCTGGTCCGGTGTCGTGGAGTGCCTTGTGTGAGTGGGTGAGGAGCTTGAAAGTTATCCTCTTGTTGATGGGGAGCCAGTGTAGGTCTCTCAGGTTGGGGGTGATGTGACTGCAGCAGGGGATGTCAAGGAACAGGCGTGCGGAGGCATTCTGGATGGTTTGGAGCCATTTCAGGAGTTTGGCCAGGGCTCCTGCGTAGAGTGAGATGCCATAGTCTAGTCTACTGCTGACGAGGGCCTGGGAGACCGTCCTTCTAGTTTCGGTGGGAATCCACTTGAAGGTCCTGCAAAGCATGCGGAGGGTGTTGAAGCAGGAGGAGGAGACAGCGTTGACCTGCTTTGTCATGGAGAGGGTGGAGTCGAGGATGACCCCTAGGTTGCGTGCATGGTCGGTGGGTGTGGGGGATGCTCCTAGTGCAGTCGGCCACCAGGAGTCATCTCAGGCCAAGGGGGTGGATCCGAGGATGAGGACCTCCATCTTGTCTGAATTCAGCTTCAGTCGGCTGTTCCTCATCCAGTCGGTGACGGCCTTCATTCCTTCATGTATGTTGGTCTTGGCAGTGTGGGGGTCTTTGGTGAGGGAACAATGGGCAATGGGCAAACAGCAAGGCCAGTGGCCAGTCCAAGTAGCAGAGTAAGTACATGAGAAGATGCACAGGATAATAGCAATGAATAGCAATGAAGTGAGCACGTTTGCTCTTCTGACTGTTTGCAACTCGACTGTCTGGTGCCAAGGCTAGAGACCCAACAATATATGGATGCATTAGCTGACTAAATTGTCTAACTGCAAAGTGGCAATATGCTAGTCTATTACACTCCGCTGTACAGCACTATAATCTGACCATTTAATGGTGCAAAATCTATTTGCTTTGTGAACCAGTAAAATGTATGTGACCGGGAAAAACTGTTCTGGAGCAAGAGTGAAGCCTACACAACTTATTTATTTTCTCATTGATTACTTTTTACAGGACTAGGCTTACCTCAGTGGGTGTCAGTGCGCTTCACAATTGACAAAGAAGAATTAGAGACTGTGGTCACCGAAATGCTCTAGAACATAGAAAACAGCAAAAGGGAAAAGGAAATTAAAACAAAATATACAATGTCGTGTAAGGGATCAAGCGGTGGTGGCTCCCCCGCAATGGAGGAAGAGTGTCCCTCACTGCCTGGCTCAGAGCCAACAAATGTAAAATAAAACAATGTTCTTGCATCGTTTTATTTTGCATTTGCCAGCTCTTACTAAGTGGTGTTGGGAGGGGCTGTCCTAGGCATGGGAGAAGGGAGGAGGAGTGCTGAGTGCACTCCACTCCTTAAGTGCGCATGTGTGTTTTGACCAGCCTTCTCAGGCCAACCAAAACACACATGCACACTTAGGATTTTTTTGGCACAGCTGCAATGAAACCCCACAGACTCCCTGGTCTGAGCAGGGTGTCTTCCCAGCCTTCTCAGACCAATCCCCGCTCTGCAGCACAAGGATTGGATGGGAGTCTGGGTCCAAGGGGCTGCTGGGACCCAGGAAAAGGAGAGGCAGCAAACGCAATGCTGGAGGCGGCTGGCGGCAAAAGGTAAGTCTTTTTAAAAATAATGTATTTTTAACAACCCCCGCGCAACCCCTCCTACCCCACCTGCCCCACCACCCTTTGTTTATGGCCGACGCTGCTGAGATCAAGTGAGGGTTGGTGGGTGCAGACAGGAAAGTAGAGGTTCTAAAGAAATTGGAAGCAGTATTTCATTGTTGATGAAGAGGGAAAAGGGTAATTAAACATTATAGTGAGTATGAAATAGTGTTTTGAGTAGTTTTGCTTTATTATGAGTGGAATGGAGTGGAATTCCAAGAATTCCTGCACCCAGATTTCTAGGTGTGGTAGCACAGAATGTGATTTTACTTTGCGAAACACGTGGTCAGCAAAATAACATTTGGAAAGAGCTGTATTGTTGCCTTTTCTAATTCTTCACCAAGATCCTCTGCCATGTATCAGTGGGTTTACCCTACCAGGCAACATCATGCCCTTCTCTCACCCACACACCCCTTGCCCCTTGTCCTACAGTGGAGACCTCATACGTAATTAGCACCTGCAGGTGGTAAATGTGTGTGAAGTGTCAATCTAGGTAATACGAAAGGCCAATTGAGTTATGTAAGTAATTTATTATAATTACAAAGACCCGCGAGTGCAGGACCGTTAAGGTAAACAGCTGGGGCTAGAATGACAACTCACAACAGCGGAGCCTGATAAATTATGTGACGTAGGCACCCGATGTCCAATGAGCAGGGGGTAGGGGGAGAACACAAGGAAAAGCTGGAACGCCAACCTTCCAACATATAGTGAACTTTACATGTTACAACATCTCCCTTCCTTCAAAAAGAGCAGAATGAAATTAATACATTATAAAATCTCTAAACTTACTAGGCATCTGTACCACTCTTCCTGAACTTGTACTAGCAGATTCGACAGTATTAGGATAAAATAATAACTCCTGCTCATTCTGCAAACTTACACTTTCATTGTACTTATTTGCAGCAGAACTTTGGGAATTCAAATCTTGGATGTTAGAAGAGGAATCTTCTAAACACAATTCTCTATTTGATCTTAATGCAACGTCAGCAGTGTCTTTTCGCTGGCACATTTCACCATTGGGATTTGAAAAGGGACACATTTCAGACTCCTTATCATTAACCATATTCTCATCACTAGATGTCACCTCATACCAAAAGCTATCTGAAAGTGATACAGTATTCTGATCTTTATAATCAGACATCAACTTCTTTTGAAAGTCTTTGATTTTGATTACATCACTTTTGTTCCTCCAACCCAATTCTGAAACACGAATTGCACCTCCTGATACCTCTACAACTTCGCTAGGATCAAAGAATTTAGAATCTCCTTTCTGTTTTACAAATGGTTTTTTCACTAACACCCAATCCCCTACAACAATGTCTTTGTGAACAGCTTTATGCGTGTCATCATAGTATTTCTTGGATTTTAGTTGTTGCTTGCAGATAGAAGTCTTGACTTTTAGACTATCATCATCCACAACTGTAAAGTCACTTTTCCCTTTTTGATGCACAGAAAGCTTGGGTGATATAGTTGTGACGGCTTGTCTACCTCTCATAAGAAAGAAAGGGGAGAAATTGGTAACGTTATTGACAGTTCTGTTATACATATCCACTCTATCTTGAGTGAATTCAACAACTGATAAATTGTTTGCTAGGGCCATTTGAATCCCATCTTTAATAAACCTGTTGACACGCTCAACTTGCCCATTGGATCTGGGGGAGTACAATGGAGTCTTTTCTTGTGAAATTCGATTTTTCTTCAAAAATGTCGTCATCATTTCCGATGTCAACTGTTTACCATTATCTGACACTAAGATTTGAGGTAAACCTTCAATAGTAAAAAGTTGTTCTAAAAATTGAATAACACTCTTAGAATCTATATTGGGAACAAACTTGAAATAGACCCATTTGCTGTAATAGTCACAAACTACCATTAAAAACTTACATGAACTTTCTAAAGCATAAAAAGGGCCAGAGAAATCTATGGCAATTTTATTCCAAGAAGAAGATGGTATGTCCACTAATTGCAACTCCTGAACTCTGGACTTCCAACGTTTGTCAGAATTCAAACACGTGGCACAAGATTCTACATATGAATTAACTTCTGAGTCCAAACCTGGCCACCAATAATATTGTTTAAGGGCTTTCTTGGTTAATGTAGATCCAAGGTGAGTTCTGTGAGCCTTTTGCAAAAGAATTCGTCTTACCTTAGGCGGGGGTACCAACAGTTCACCTCTCATTATGAACCCGTCCTCGATGCTTAAATCATCTGCCACTTGTGCATACGTTCTCAGATCTGAACTCAAATTTCTTACTGGGGGCCAGCTACTGGAAATAAATAATTTGACTTTACTTAATACAGGGTCATCATTAAGCTGCGAAACCCAATCAGATTCCTCACAAATACTGGTAAATTGATTGCTACTGTTTACAAAAGAAACTACACATTCAGTGTCATCATATTCCTTACAATCATCACATTCAAGTGGAAGGCGTGATAAACAATCAGCTCTCACATTGCATTTTCCAGAAATATGTTTGATAGTGAAGTTATACTCTTGTAATTTTGACAGAATCCTGATTAATCTAGATGAAATTTTTCCATTCCCTCTACCACAACCATCCATAAGAAAAGTGAGTGGCTTATGGTCTGTAACCAAGTCAAAACTTTTGCCCCATAAATACATTCTTAGTTTCTCAACTGCCCAGACACAAGCCAATGCTTCTCTTTCTATGGTGCTGTAGTGTCTTTCAGTTTCCTGTAACCTCCTAGAAATAAATGCGATAGTATGACTTTCATTGCCAACCCATTGTGAGAATACTGCTCCAATACCCACTGAACTCGCATCCACAGTTACAACATTATGCCCTTCAGGATTGTATGGTTTCAAAGTTGGAGCATTAAGTATTGCATTTTTAATCATTTTAAAAGACTTATCTTGTTCTTCAGCCCACAAAAATTTCTCTCCTTTGCGCAACAATACACGTAGAGGTTCAACTTTACCAGAGTAATTTTCAACAAACCGCGAATAATATTCGCTAAGCCCGAGAAATGATCTAAGAGCATCCTTATCGCATGGCCTCGGGGCATCAGTTATGGCTTTAACTAAATCAAGTTTGGGCCTAATACCTTCACAGCTTAACACGTGGCCTAAATATTCAACCTCATCTTTTAAAAATTTGCACTTGTTTTTAGATACAGTCATCCCTCTATTAAACAATTTACTTAAAACAGTATCCAATATTTCATTATGTTCTTCTACTGTTTTCGCATGTATAAGAATGTCATCTTGGAATTTTTGTACTCCGTCAACTCCACTCAAAATAGCTTCCATCAATTTCTGGAATACGCTGGCTGAAGAAGCCAGCCCGAATGGAAGTCTTTTAAATCTGAAAGCCCCTAAAGGAGTGATGAATGTGGTCAACTCCTTTGACACTTCTGATAACTGCACCTGATGATATGCAGACTTGAGGTCAATAATTGAAAAATATTTTGATCCACTAGTGGCTGCCAAAATCTCCTGTATATTTGGCAGAGGGAAACAATCAACAACAATATTTTTATTTAACGACCTCAAATCTGCACATAAACGGATTTGGCCATTTCTCTTTTTGATTAAAACAATAGCCGAAATCCATTCTGAGGAATTTGTTGGCTCAATTACTTCTTCCTCGACAAGCTTGTTTAAGAGAACTTGCAAATCAGATTTTACTGATAAAGGAACTGCCCTTACCTTATGTTTAACTGGTATTGCACCTTTCTTCAACTTAATTTCGTGTTCGAAACCTTTAACACAACCAATTCTATTGTCGAACAAAGACTCATATTTGTTAAGAATATTTTCCAAATCATCACTTACAACTGGACTTACCAAAGAAATAGAAGCTTGTACAAAATTTTCGTCCAGAACAATAGGGTCATCCGCACCTGGTTTAAGAATAATGCCCAGCTTAGCTAAATCCTTCCAACCTACGATGTCTTTTCCCTTTTCAGCCACATATATTTTGGTGGAAATTATCCTGCCTTTTATATTTAACAAGTCATAAAAATACCCATATGCATTAATGTCAGACTCTCCGAATGCTTTGGCATATATATCTGTAGCAAACAAGTCTGTATCAGGCCAATATTTAGCGTATTTCACATCTGAAATGATAGTGATCGGAGATCCTGAATCTGCCATAATCTTTACCTCTACATCTCCAATGTGTGCCATGCCTAATGGACCCTTAATATTTCCAGTTTGGTCATCAATAGACAGAACAATATTGGCACACATATCCTCCTCGAAATCATTAACATAACTTACTTTCACTTTCTGGAATCTTTGAGATCTGGAATTATTACAACACGTAGCGAAATGACCAATTTTCATACATTTTGTGCACTTTCTACCTTGTGCTGGACATCCTTGAAAATCAGCTTTATGGTTCTTTGACCCACATCTATAACATATAATAACATTTGAATCTGTCCCCCTTCCATCTCTATTTCTTTTCTCATAAGCAGGGTACTTTTGTTTTAAATCATTAACAACATACACATCAGCCCTTGAGTTTGAGGAAGCAGATAAAACTTTTGATGTCTGAAGAGATCTCTCAATCCCTTTGGCAATATCAATTGCCTCTTGTAAAGCAGGATTTTTACACGACAACAGCCTCTCTTGTATTTTCTTTTCATGGCAGTGAAAAACAAACTGATCCCTAATATATACATCCACCATGTCATTATATTCGCATTTAGTTGCTAGAACACGCAAAGCACCAATATACTCCTCAACAGTTTCATTCTCCTGTTGTTTACGCATAGTGAAATGATGACGCCCAATCATAATATTAGGCTCCTCTCCAAACTGCCTTTCTAAACGTTTGAGTGCCTCTTGGTATTCATCTAATGGTATAAACTGTCCCGGGGGTGGCTCATACTCAGGCAAACTATCGAAAATTTCTTGACCATTTGCTCCCAATAATCCAAACAAAATTGCACCTTCCTCTCAGGATCATAATTCTTACCATCTATTGCGATTAAATAACTCTCAAAAGCCCTCAACCAGTTTTTCCACTTCATGCTTGGTTTCCCTGGATCATTCAAGAAAGGAGCTGGAGCACATATATTTGAATTTGTAGCCATTTCATCTTGTACCTCTTTCTTAATAAGAAACGCTATTTTCAAAACTTATTATTAAACTTAAAAAAAAAAAATTTTTTTTTTTATACCATTCAATAATTTCACAAAAATAATGCTAAATATTCTAAATATCAAGTTTAGATTCTTGAAAGAAATAGCTCATTGAAAAGAGAAATTCTAAACATGGAAAACAGGTAAAATCCGTTATTCTTTTAACAAGTAACCTAAATTCCTCTCATGAATAACGATGTTCTGAGAGAAAATAACATTTTCAGAAAACAAAATGGAGTCACGCTCCAAATCGTAGGCTACGCGATGACATCAGAAACCACCCGCAATGTCAGTTACAGCTGACAGGAATGCCTGGCCGATACTCTGAACTGAAAATTCCAACGGCCGACGTTGAAATAGATGTGACCGTTGACAGTTCACAGCTGAGGAGAATGCTACTTGCTTCCTCGAAAACGCTGTCGAATATGAGAAATTCAGCGCATCAGCACATGAAAGAAAATAGATGAAAGAATGAATTAGCGCTAGAAAACTCCTTAGGCAAAAATCGAAATATCGTAACTTGCCTTAAAGTAAAGCTTAGAAGGTCGCCGAGTCTTGAGTCAAAGGAACACTCTTTCGCTTCCTAACTCGTACTCATATGGAAAAGTAAAAAAATCAATTAGCATTGAATAACACGCCCCGAACAAAGAAATCTGAATAACTTGCCTTGAAAAAAATATTTTGAAGAGACAAGACGATCCTCTGTCAAACACCGGCGGGTCTTGAACTTTTTTCGTATCCCGTCCTCGTCGCCATCTGAAGTGTCAATGTAGGTAATACGAAAGGCCAATTGAGTTATGTAAGTAATTTATTATAATTACAAAGACCCGCGAGTGCAGGACCGTTAAGGTAAACAGCTGGGGCTAGAATGACAACTCACAACAGCGGAGCCTGATAAATTATGTGACGTAGGCACCCGATGTCCAATGAGCAGGGGGTAGGGGGAGAACACAAGGAAAAGCTGGAACGCCAACCTTCCAACATATAGTGAACTTTACATGTTACAACAGTGTGCATTAAATCAGACATAATCGGGAATTCTAGTCTAATTCTGCATACAAGATCTGGGTCCACCAAGTTATTCCTTTTCCTCGGGGTTTAACTCATAATTGCAAGATCTCCATCTGTAAATCTGGCTATCCTGAATCTTTGCATAGAATACTGCAATACTTATAATGAGGATCAATGCGTTTTACCCAGCTCACTAAACTCCTCCACTTCAAGACTAGGCACCGTTACATCAACTGCACTTCTGCATCCCTTAATTCCAAATATAAATCAAGGCACAAATTGTGGTAAAAACTGGTATTAATTCAGCAGTCACGTCTTTGCATTTCCTGCTGTTTAATGAAGCGTTCTTTAATTGGAAGACAGTCATAGTAATACAATCCCTAGCAAAACATAAATAGTTTAAAGCTATACCCGTTTATTGCATTTTAGGCTCTACATTTGTTAATGCGTGTCCTCATGCAAGTAAAATACCAACAGTGACTCGGATTGGTAGAGTTTTCACCCAACACGTGATTTTATTGGTCAGATATTCCAGATGGTAAAATTGGGTCCGCTATAATTGGTCAGAGCAGTATCTCACCCGAAAATACCACTCCGTCCAAACTTAGAATCGGGGCCCATATGTCCATTGATCTACATGCCTCAATGTTAGCACTGCACAGGCTGCAGACTGTCTCCAATAACAGTCGAGCAAAACCAATACATTATGGTGAAGACGATTGTCTAAAAATGAAATCAAATGAATCAGTGAACAGCAGCAGAATCCCATCCCACAGAATGCACACTTCATCACCTAAATGCAGAGGTGAAGCAACACCTGGTATTTTGATGATTTGTATACGAGAACGTTTCTTAAATTTAATTATTTTAATGGCTATAAGTTTCCTAAACTGTTTTGAACTTTTGGAATGGAACACGAAGCAGAAGTTTTAACTGCTGAGATATTTCAGAAAGTTTGGCTGGAAAATTTGCATCCGTTCATGCACTTTTGTGCCGTAAAGTTCCATAAATGAATAATTCATGTACCATACATTTATAGAAAAGGCATTGTTGACTGGCAAGACTATGGGGCATATTATCAAGGGGGTTTATCTCCGCTTTTTTGGCTTTAAAAGCCAAGAAAGCGGAGATAAAATTATCTCCCTATTACCAAGCTGTCGCTAACACCAGTTAGCGACAGCTAATAGGAGATAGCGACCATCTTGGGCCCCGCTTTGCATGTCAGTGATATTTATCACTAATGACATGCAAAGTGGGCGTGCCAAGATGTTAGCGACTGGAAACAGTCGCTAACATCGCTATCTCCTATTACCAACTTTGGGAGATATTCACGCTAAGCGCGAATATCTCCAAAAGCTAACACCTGCCCTGAGCAGTTCTTAGCCATGTTAACCAATGGGAGGTGGATAACATGGCTAAGAGCATTTGCTCGATAATGCATGAATATCGCTGACTTTTCAGCGATATTCATGCATTGCGGCCGTTTTTTATCGCATTTGCGATAAACCTTGCTAATAGCAAGGTTTATCTGCGATAAAAATCGCCGATTTGCGGCGATAATTTTTGTCTCTAAACAAGTTAGAGACAAAAATTATCTCTATTGGTTGGTAATATGCCCCTATATATCCACAGAATCGTGCATTACAGTTGCCAGGTTATAGTTTCAAGAGTCTGTCCCAAGGGAGCTCCATATTTTAAAATTCAATACACTCTAAATTGCTGAAGCAGTTATTCATTCCATGGGGATGAGAATCCTAAAATAAATCTAGGCGAGTTATTGTTAATAGCGTTAAAATATATCACCACTGAAAAAAGAATAGTTACAATTTAAAGGAAAGGATGACTGGTGCATTGACTGTGAAAGTTGTACTTAATTTAGTCATTATTAGGTTTATTTTGAATGTATCATTAGCCTATTAAGAAATCCACAAGTAGAGCGTGCCTTTGAATAATAACCCATTTGGAAGCTGACTAGTTTGTATTAGTCTGTTGAGTGGATTTGTTTTAGGCCATTTACTAACATCACAAAAGTGCACAGACGTTGCACAGTTCCAAAGAAATGAAGAAAACTTAATGTATGCATCGATAGGATTACCTCTTTTTATGTGTGCAAATTTCAAACCAGGAATGATCGAAAAATACAAAAATGTCTTAAGATAAGATTGTATTTGCCATTTCCGTAGACTAGATTGCGATGTAAAATAAAGTACATCAATAAATCCGTTCCACTACAGCACCATCATTTTAAGCATGCACCCTCCCAATTGCCACCCTATAAAACGATTTTCTTCTGCCTTTGACACAAGTAGATTGCTTAACACTGCCAAAATAGAAAACTAAGGGTCCGATTACGATGGCAGGTGGACTTGAACCCGCCTGCCATCGTAGTGGGGATTGGGACCGCCCGCCAGTCATGCGGTGGTCCCGCACTCCAAATTACGATGCAACCGCCACCATGGCAGTAACATCTTGCACTTTAACATTGCAGTGGGTGCATCTGGCTGCACTATGTGGCAGGCACTACACAGTGCCTGCCACTTAGTGCAGTGAAATGTAGTAGGGTACCAAGGGTACCCCCGTGCACCAACACCCCCCCAAACCAAGGGGGACCGCAGCCAATTGCTGCCAGCCTTTTCATGGTGGTTTCGCTGCCATGGACAGGCTGGCTACAGGCGGCATCGTAATTTGGGGGACGGTGCCTGCTAGGCACCACCACCATTTTGCGCAGCGGGACCGCTCCACGCGGCAATCGGAACGATTGCCTGAGGCAGATCCAAGGTGGGTGATCTTTGCGCCCGCCACAGTCACGGTCCGGATCCCCCCTGCCATCATAATTTGGTGGGCGGAGAATCGTTGTTCAATGACAGAGGGTTCGCCACCACACGGCTGGTGGTGGGGGGCCATCCGCCATCGTAATCAGACCCTAAATCCAGTTTGTTGGTTGGTGAATATCAAACTTGCCAGTGGCGTAGCAAGGTCAGGTGGTACCCAGTGCAGAAAATTTCTTGTCACCCCCTGCTTGACAAAATGATACAAATATGTGTTTAAAACAGATATTTTTGCCATTTTGGAACCTCCCTCAGTGATGAAACCCCCGGGGAGGCCCGCACCCACCGCACTCCCCTTCCTACGTTTCTTGATACTTTAACAGATAGCACCATTCAGTAATATTATAATACTGGCACAGGCGTAAATGTTACTATGCTAGTGGAACTGTCTTGTGCGAAAATCACTGGGTAACAATTCCAAATCCTCTTTGTTTTGTGACTCAGGAATAGGATTTCAAAATCAGGCCCCATCACTCTGATTTTCCCAAATGTCCATAGTAGCAAATTTAAAATAAGAAATTTGTCATTTGTTTGATATGGCATCTCGTGTCGGAAACACTCACCGAGATATCATGTAAGCCAGTGGTTTTAGAATGTTACTAAAATCTTTACTAATTTGGACGTGAACACCACAACCTCAGAGTCAGCTTTACCGCTGAGAGGAGCTAGCATCCAAAATGCTGTCATTAGAGTTAGTGAAACCGCAGGATTTACAACAAGGACCCACTTGTCTGTGTGAGTTCATAATCTAAACTGGGATCCACAAATCTCAAATTAGAGACAAAAAAAACAGGTCAGCCTCTGACTGCCTGTTGAAGATAGACACGGCTGGTGCTGACCAGTGGGCTCAGATAATCGCAGGGCCTGACTAAAAGCCCTGCAGCTAGCCCTCTCTCCCCCTGTTCGCAATAATAGTTGCTCACAGAGTATTGGACACATAGTCTGGCCACAGGCCAAACACTGTGGACAGTCCCACTGTGCACCCCCTAAGGCTTTGTCTGTGCAGAACAGGGGTAAGGTATAGTTTCGTAAAAGATGGATGCACTATAAGTTAAAAAACTAAATTCACTGAAAACCAAGATTTAAGTAAAGTTAAGGAGGTAATGTTTTACACCTTAACATATATATTACAAACAAAGACCAATATTCACGGAAAAAATACAGTACAGGCGTGTTAATATGGATATTAATGAAATAGGAAAAACCACAAACCATACTCGTTCAACAGATTTTCAAACAACAACTCACACTACAAATGCAGTGCTTTTGACCTCACAATGAATACCAGTAAACAAAAACACCTGAAGCACAACCTAACTAAATAACAGCACATACCAGCTGCTATACAATACCATATTCAGTTTTTTTCACAGTGTTAAGGGTATTGTGACTGATACACACGCATGCACACAGACACGCCAGCACACTCTGTTTCCCTCTCTCTTAAAAAATAAAGCAAGGTAGCTGACTGTGAGGGAGCACCTGCGAACCCACCAGCACTAATACTAAAGACTCACGGGAAGAGGTTGGCACACTCAGGGGCATATTTACAATGTCTGGCCCATCTCTGCAAATCAGCAGGGATGCGCCATAATACATGTGACACGCAATTCACCACTTGCGCCACCACGGATGCATTGCATTTACAATGCGGCGCACCATGGCGCAAGGATAGGCAGATGCGTGTCGCATCTTGTGGCGTAAGGGCGGCGCATTGCTGGAGTCGTGTCGCAAGCGAGACGCAACACAAGCAATGCACAGGGGCCGTCCATATTTTTTTTCTTGTTTAAGAAATTTTTATTAGCATTTTAGAATAGATACAATACATATGTCATAAGGAATTGGAAACAAGAGAATATCAATGAGAAGTATTAAAACATATGCAATGAATAATAAAAATAAAGAGTGAAATTATCAGAGAAAGAAGGCAGAAAGGGAAAAAGGGAGAAATAAGAAGAAAAGAAAAGAGGATAGAAGAAAGAACAAAAGGAAAAAAAGGGCAAGAGAAGGGAAGGGAAGAGAGAAAGAGGAGAAGGGAAAGAAAAGTGGGAAAACTGAGAATCAGTCAAGAAAGAGATTTGGAGGAAATATAATTGGTAAAGGGGAGCCAAAGGAGATCAGATTTAATTTTCAAGTGGACAGAATAAGACGAGGGGATAGCAATCCTATGTTCATCACAAACAAAATTCCACCAGGTGTGAGTAGACATTTTAGAATTATCTTTCCAACATGACAAGATAACTTTAAATGCAAGAGAAATAAACAAGTCCAACAATCTCGCAGAAGACAAGATAATATCTATATCAGATGACAATGATCCTAGAAAAATAGTCTGTAAAGATAACTGGGTAGAACAATTAAATACTAGCATACATGTCTTCCAAACTTTCTGCCAAAATGATAAAACATGAAAACATTCAAACAGTAAATGTTTAAGTGACCCAGTTGCTTTAGCACAGGACCAACACATTAAAGAGGATGTTGGGGAGAATTTATGAACAGTTACAGGAGTGATAAGGACTCTATGATAAATGAACAATAACGATTGGGTAATATGAGCAGCAGGAGAAACTTTAAACAATTTGGACCATACACGATCCCACATCAAAATAGGGAGGGACATATTAAGGTCCGTTTCCCACGCAATCTCAACAGCTGATTTAGAACGTCTGAACTAGGTGACAATAATAGAGTATAAACGAGGGCAGCCTTAGGTTGTTGGGAGGAAAATAAGGGATAAAGAGTAGAGGAAGGAACTAAAGATGGGAAGATATCAGGAATTGTAAGAGAGGCTAAGTGTGACAGAATGGCAGACGTAATAACGGTATATTCAGAGAGATACGATGAAGGTAAATCAAACAAACTTTGTAAATTCGGAAAAGGAATGAGAGTATTATTATCAAAAAACTGATGAACAAACACAACATTCTTCTCTTTCCAGTGCTTAAAATAAAATGATTTACCTTTATAACGAAGAAATTTGTTATACCATACAACAGATAATAGAAAACTTTGTAACGGGGAGAGATTAGAGGAGAAGACATTATGTAATACAGTTTGGGAAAATTTTAAGATAGGGTATTTAGTCAAAAAAGAACAGTTCGACATAAATACAACATGTTGAAATGGAAGGTCCTTCAACAGAGAACGTTCTAGAAGAACCCAGGTAGGTACAGGAGTGTCACCAAAATCATAGGCTAAAGAAAAGGATTGTTTGATCAGGAAAGCAGAATGGAACTCCACCTTCAGATTTAGGACGAATCAGTTTCTGCAGCGCTATTCGGGGATGCTTATCATTCCACAAAAATTTAGTACAAATAGAGTTTATGCGGGAAAAATAGGACATGGGAATTTTGAAAGGAAGCATAGAGACCGTATAGAGAACATGAGGAGTAATCATCATTTTAATTGAGTCCAGTCTACCCCACCATGAAAGAAATAATGGGGACCAAAGTTGAAGCAGGGAGGAGATTTTCTTTATAAGCAAATCAAACGTAAATTTAAGGGTATCCTTCAAGGAGGGAGCGAACCAAATGCCAAGGTATTTAAGTTTAGAGGGACACCAAGCAAAGTCTGTATTATTGAACATGTATTGGTAGCAAAGTGAATTAAGTGGGAGGACTTCAGTTTTGGATAGATTCAATTTATATCCCGAAACAGAGGAATATAAATGGACCTCATCCAAGAAAGGCGGAAGGGAGGTTTCAGGATTAGACATATATACCAGCACATCATCTGCATAAGCGGACAATTTAGTTTCAATAGAAGCCAACTTAAAACCAGTAATGTTAGGATTAGAACGAATTCTCTCTAAGAAGGGCTCAAGACACAGAATAAATAACAGGGGAGAAAGGGGACATCCCTGACGAGTACCTCTAGACAAGGAGAATGATTTGGAGAATTGGTTATTGACAAATATACTGGCACGAGGAGAGGAATAAAGGAGTTTAACCATGGAAATAAAAAAAGGACCAAAACCAAACCAATGTAGGGTGCGTATGAGATATTGCCAATTGATGTGGTCAAAAGCCTTCTCAGCATCTAAGGACAGTGCTGCTAAAGGAACCTTAAGATGTTTGCTGTGTGCAATGACATTAGAGAATAAACAGGCATTGTCCGCAGCAAGCCTCCCCTTCACAAAATCCACCTGATCCGTCTTGATAAGGCGGGGGATAAGGGAATCAAGGCGAGAAGCAAGTATTTGAGCAAAAATTTTGCAATCATAATTTATTAGGGAGATAGGGCGATAGTTTTTGCACTGGGTGGGATCTTTATCAGGTTTGGGAATGATGATAATTAGTGCATCCAAAAACGACCCAGAAGCCTTCGCACTACTAATAAAGGAGTTGAAGAGTTGGAGGAGTTTAGGGGCAAAAAAGGCATGAAAGGAAGAATAAAATTCTACAGGAAGGCCATCTGGACCAGGAGCTTTCGAGCGTTTGAGGGAGTGAATGGCTCGAGTAACCTCCTGTATTGAAATTTCCTCTTCCAGGAGCGCAAACTCATCGGGGAGGGATGGGGGAGGAGGAAGGCTTTCAAAAAAGGAAGAGACATTTACATCAGAGGGGTGGGTGTCGTCAGTATATAGGGAATGATAATAGGAATGGAATACATCTGCAATGTCCTCATCAGCTGTAGCCAATTTGTTTAAAGAGTCATTGAAGATGGGGCCAATATTCTTACGTTCAGATTTAATTTTCAAATAGTTTGCTAGCATTTTCCCCGCTTTATTTTGGCCACCATGAAATTTGGATTTAATTTTGAGGAGGGTGTTACAAGCCTCATTGGTAACAATCTTATTGAGGTCTGTTTTAGCTCAAATCAAATCATGAAGGGAGGAGGGGGATTTAGAGGAGAAATATAAATGCTCAAGGTGCTTAATCTTACGAAGTTGGGCATCGTACTTTTCCCTATTCAGTTTCTTCTTTTTTGCAACATATGATATGGTAAAAGCTCGGAACGCAGCTTTAAAAGCATCCCAATTATTAGGAATGGAGGTATCAGATGGATCGTTAAAGGTAAAAAATTCACTGAAAAATTCAGCACTTTCCTTCAAAAAAAATGCATCAGATAAAAGAAAGGCATTACATTTCCAGTGACTAAATTTAGAGGAAATAAGGGACAAATCAAGTGAGGTAAAAACAGGGGCATGGTCAGAGATAAAAATGGAACCTATGGTAGATTTTTTGAATAGAGGGTAGTAAGGATTTACTAACCAAAATGTAATCAATTCTAAAGCGGGTGTGATGAACAGGGGAGAAAAAAGTATATTCCAATACATCTGGATTACATAACTTCCAAGAATCATATAAAGGACGTGCGGCAATGGCAGATTGGAAACTTTTATGGGTTTTGTCAGGTTGAAATTTACTGGAGGATAATCTGTCAGAAAACGGGTCCAACCATTGGTTCAAATCACCTGCAATAATAAAATCAGGACAGTCTATAGAAGAAATCAGGGTTTTAATAGCAGTCCAAAACTTAGGGTTAGGACGTACCAGGCCATAAATATTGAGTAAAACCATTGTCTTATTATGGATAACAACCTTAGCCATTGCCCAACGTCCTTCGTCATCATGTTGAGAAGATATATTCTGTACATTCAAAGCCTTGTGAAATTAAATAGCAACCCCTCCTTTTTTGAGACAAGCTGGAGAGAATACAACCTGACCCACCCACTGTCTCTTCAATTTGATAGATTCGACATCAGAACAATGCGTTTCTTGAAGAAAAACAACTTGAGAACCAATTTTGGATAAATGAGACAAATACCTTTTGACGCTTGACAGGGTGACCAAGACCTCGCACATTCCATGAGACAAAGTTACACACCATTGAGGAGGGAGGTGAAGGGCGACACCTGGAGAGAACACATGGTAAGGGATGCACTACAAAAAAGGAAATAACAGTGAC
Source organism: Lissotriton helveticus (assembly GCF_964261635.1). Lineage (NCBI taxonomy): Eukaryota > Metazoa > Chordata > Amphibia > Caudata > Salamandridae > Lissotriton > Lissotriton helveticus. The sequence goes on along the minus strand of NC_136063.1, from coordinate 1,296,614,760 downwards.
ATAAACATAAAAAACTAATAAGGGAAGCTCTCAGTAAACTAGGAACACAACCACAAAATCTGGTCAGAAGAACAAAATACATCACAAAGTAGAATAATCGGAAAAGAGATTGCAAGGGTAACGAAAGACATGAATCAGTGAAGAAGGGGAAAGGGAAGGAAGAAACTGGAGAAGAGAAAAAAGAAATAAGTGGAAAGGTAGAAAAGAGAACAGAAAAAAGGTAGAAGAAAGTAAACAGATCAAGGCACGTATGCCTGATCAGAGAGAAAGCAAAGAACAAAAGCATCAGGGGTGAGTATACACCGGTAGAGGAGACAACCCCATGAGCAACCGAGAAAAAGGACACAAGAAAATGGTGAAAAGAAAATTGTAAGAGCGAATGATAGGATAATAGAACTGAACATTAGAGATAAAAAAGATACAGATAGAAACAAAGGAGAAAAGTACACATTAATAGAAATAGAGAAACCGGAAGCAACTTGTTAGAGCAACAAGAAAAGAAAACAAGCAAAGATGATTAAGGCACAGTATCCATCGTCGACGAAGAAGCACTTTGGAGATAAGCATGGAGTTTTTGAGGATCATCAAAGGAACGGGTTCGGCCATTGTGTGTGATCTTGCAGAAACAGGGGTGAAGAATGCCGTATTGAATGTTAAGTTGTCGCATCACAGGCCGTAGATTCAAGAATTCTTTACGCCTGGCATTAGTCGCAGTCGAGAGGTCTTGGGAGATGAAAATATTATGGCCGGACCACTGAAGACGACGTTTCAGCCTGGCAGCTTTTAAAACAGTCATCAGCTCCGTGAATTCTAGAAAGAGCATGATAATGCCACGAGGTTTGTTTGAGTCAGAAGTCAGACGGCCAAGGCGATGAGCTCTTTGAATGTTCAGAGGGTGTGACGCAGGTTGGAGATTCAAAAGTTCTTGTAGAAATTTTTGTAAAAAAGACACCATATCAGAGCCTTCCAAATTTTCCGGAACACCATAAACACGTAGGTTGTTTCTTCGATTGCGATTTTCCAAATCCTCCGTGTGCAGCTGAAGTTTGTGAATTTCTTGCACTAGGAGAGGGATTTTAGTAGAGACATCCTGAATATCACTGACCCTTTGCTCCAAATTTAATACTTTGCCCTCCATAAGTACCCAACGGTCTTCAATCTGTTTGACCCTGTCATTAGTAGCACTCATAAAAGGTTGGAGCCCTCGAACCTCCTCAAGGATGGAGTCCAGAACAGGATTAGAGGAAGACTTAATGGGCGAGGGTGGGTCATTTTTAAGCCTTTTTGGTTTGGTACCTGTCTGGGATAGCTTAGAGTCATTGGCCATGGTAAGAATGTGAGCTGGAGACAACAGATGCGGCCAACAATGAACAGCAAGAAAGACACTGCACCGTAGATAATTACCAAGGAGGAGGAGCATATACACTAAGCCAGTGAGAGGAAAATCGTAGAATTCTGAAAAAAATGGTGGCACTGAAGTAGGAGGAGATATGATAGCCAGATACAGCGTTAAAGTTCGAAAAAACAGATATCCATCCTCATAAATAGCAATAAAAATTCGTAAAACATGAGGAGAGTAAGGCAATGTGGTCAAAACGACAGTACTCGTGACATAATGGAAAGGAGAAAGAGATTCAGGTCAAATGCGGCATGAGAAAAATGGCGGCACCTTTTCCTGACAGAGAGCACAGAGTTAGTCAAAGGCATACATAGGAGGCAGCCAAAACGGTCAGGAACAGCAAAAAAGACGTCATGGTAATGCAAAATATGGGCAGAGCTGAAGAATAATGCCCAGTATAAGGAAGAAATATGCAGAAGGTAGCTAAAACGGCGACACGGGCTCAGCGCACAAATCTCAACAGCTGATTTAGAACGTCTGAACTAGGTGACAATAATAGAGTATAAACGAGGGCAGCCTTAGGTTGTTGGGAGGAAAATAAGGGATAAAGAGTAGAGGAAGGAACTAAAGATGGGAAGATATCAGGAATTGTAAGAGAGGCTAAGTGTGACAGAATGGCAGACGTAATAACGGTATATTCAGAGAGATACGATGAAGGTAAATCAAACAAACTTTGTAATTTCGGAAAAGGAATGAGAGTATTATTATCAAAAAACTGATGAACAAACACAACATTCTTCTCTTTCCAGTGCTTAAAATAAAATGATTTACCTTTATAACGAAGAAATTTGTTATACCATACAACAGATAATAGAAAACTTTGTAACGGGGAGAGATTAGAGGAGAAGACATTATGTAATACAGTTTGGGAACATTTTAAGATAGGGTATTTAGTCAAAAAAGAACAGTTCGACATAAATAAAACATGTTGAAATGGAAGGTCCTTCAACAGAGAACGTTCTAGAAGAACCCAGGTAGGTACAGGAGTGTCACCAAAATCATAGGCTAAAGAAAAGGATTGTTTGATCAGGAAAGCAGAATGGAACTCCACCTTCAGATTTAGGACGAATCAGTTTCTGCAGCGCTATTCGGGGATGCTTATCATTCCACAAAAATTTAGTACAAATAGAGTTTATGCGGGAAAAATAGGACATGGGAATTTTGAAAGGAAGCATAGAGACCGTATAGAGAACATGAGGAGTAATCATCATTTTAATTGAGTCCAGTCTACCCCACCATGAAAGAAATAATGGGGACCAAAGTTGAAGAAGGGAGGAGATTTTCTTTATAAGCAAATCAAACGTAAATTTAAGGGTATCCTTCAAGGAGGGAGCGAACCAAATGCCAAGGTATTTAAGTTTAGAGGGACACCAAGCAAAGTCTGTATTATTGAACATGTATTGGTAGCAAAGTGAATTAAGTGGGAGGACTTCAGTTTTGGATAGATTCAATTTATATCCCGAAACAGAGGAATATAAACTGACCTCATCCAAGAAAGGCGGAAGGGAGGTTTCAGAATTAGACATATATACCAGCATATCATCTGCATAAGCGGACAATTTAGTTTCAATAGAAGCCAACTTAAAACCAGTAATGTTAGGATTAGAACGAATTCTCTCCAAGAAAGGGGACATCCCTGACGAGTACCTCTAGACAAGGAGAATGATTTGGATAATTGGTTATTGACAAAAATACTGGCACGAGGAGAGGAATAAAGGAGTTAAACCATGGAAATAAAAAAAGGACCAAAACCAAACCAATGTAGGGTGCGTATGAGATATTGCCAATTGATGTGGTCAAAAGCCTTCTCAGCATCTAAGGACAGTGCTGCTAAAGGAACCTTAAGATGTTTGCTGTGTGCAATGACATTAGAGAATAAACAGGCATTGTCCGCAGCAAGCCTCCCCTTCACAAAACCCACCTGATCCGTCTTGATAAGGCGGGGGATAAGGGAATCAAGGCGAGAAGCCAGTATTTTAGCAAAAATTTTGCAATCATAATTTATTAGGGAGATAGGGCGATAGTTTTTGCACTGGGTGGGATCTTTATCAGGTTTGGGAATGATGATAATTAGTGCATCCAAAAACGACCCAGAAGCCTTCGCACTACTAATAAAGGAGTTGAAGAGTTGGAGGAGTTTAGGGGCAAAAAAGGCATGAAAGGAAGGATAAAATTCTACAGGAAGGCAATCTGGACCAGGAGCATTCGAGCGTTTGAGGGAGTGAATGGCTCGAATAACCTCCTGTATTGAAATTTCCTCTTCCAGGAGCGCAAACTCATCGGGGAGGGATGGGGGAGGAGGAAGGCTTTCAAAAAAGGAAGAGACATTTACATCAGAGGGGTGGGTGTCGTCAGTATATAGGGAATGATAATAGGAATGGAATACATCTGCAATGTCATCATCAGCTGTAACCAATTTGTTTAAAGAGTCATTGAAGATGGGGCCAATATTCTTACGTTCAGATTTAATTTTCAAATAGTTTGCTAGCATTTTCCCCGCTTTATTTTGGCCACCATGAAATTTGGATTTAATTTTGAGGAGGGTGTTACAAGCCTCATTGGTAACAATCTTATTGAGGTCTGTTTTAGCTAAAATCAAATCATGAAGGGAGGAGGGGGATTTAGAGGAGAAATATAAATGCTCAAGGTGCTTAATCTTACGAAGTTGGGCATCGTACTTTTCCCTATTCAGTTTCTTCTTTTTTGCAACATATGATATGGTAAAAGCTCGGAACGCAGCTTTAAAAGCATCCCAATTATTAGGAATGGAGGTATCAGATGGATCGTTAAAGGTAAAAAATTCACTGAAAAATTCAGCACTTTCCTTCAAAAAAACTGCATCAGATAAAAGAAAGGCATTAAATTTCCAGCGACTAAATTTAGAGGAAATAAGGGACAAATCAAGTGAGGTAGAAACAGGGGCATGGTCAGAGATAAAAATGGAACCTATGGTAGATTTTTGAATAGAGGGTAGTAAGGATTTACTAACCAAAATGTAATCAATTCTAGAGCGGGTGTGATGAACAGGGGAGAAAAAAGTATATTCCAATACATCTGGATTACATAACTTCCAAGAATCATATAAAGGACGTGCGGCAATGGCAGATTGGAAACTTTTATGGGTTTTGTCAGGTTGAAATTTACTGGAGGATAATCTGTCAGAAAACGGGTCCAACCATTGGTTCAAATCACCTGCAATAATAAAATCAGGACAGTCTATAGAAGAAATCAGGGTTTTAATAGCAGTCCAAAACTTAGGGTCAGGACGTACCGGGCCATAAATATTGAGTAAAACCATTGTCTTATTATGGATAACAACCTTAGCCATTGCCCAACGTCCTTCGTCATCATGTTGAGAATATATAATCTGTACATTCAAAGCCTTGTGAAATAAAATAGCAACCCCTCCTTTTTTGAGACAAGCTGGAGAGAATACAACCTGACCCACCCACTGTCTCTTCAATTTGATAGATTCGACATCAGAACAATGCGTTTCTTGAAGAAAAACAACTTGAGAACCAATTTTGGATAAATGAGACAAATACCTTTTGACGCTTGACAGGGTGACCAAGACCTCGCACATTCCATGAGACAAAGTTACACACCATTGAGGAGGGAGGTGAAGGGCGACACGTGGAGAGACCACATGGTAAGGGATGCACTACAAAAAAGGAAATAACAGTGACATAAACATAAAAAACTAATAAGGGAAGCTCTCAGTAAACTCAGAACACAAACACAAAATCTGGTCAGAAGAACAAAATACATCACGAAGTAGAATAATCGGAAAAGAGATTGCAAGGGTAACGAAAGACATGAATCAGTGAAGAAGGGGAAAGGGAAGGAAGAAACTGGAGAAGAGAAAAAAGAAATAAGTGGAAAGGTAGAAAAGAGAACAGAAAAAAAGGTAGAAGAAAGTAAACAGATCAAGGCACGTATGCCTGATCGGAGAGAAAGCAAAGAACAAAAGCATCAGGGGTGAGGATACACCGGTAGAGGAGACAACCCCATGAGCAACCGAGAAAAAGGACACAAGAAAATGGTGAAAAGAAAATTGTAAGAGCGAATGATAGGATAATAGAACTGAACATTAGAGATAAAAAATAAAAAAGATACAGATAGAAACAAAGGAGAAAAGTACACATTAATAGAAATAGAGAAACCGGAAGCAACTTGTTAGAGCAACAAGAAAAGAAAACAAGCAAAGATGATTAAGGCACAGTATCCATCGTCGACGAAGAAGCACTTTGGAGATAAGCATGGAGATTTTGAGGATCATCAAAGGAACGGGTTCGGCCATTGTGTGTGATCTTGCAGAAACAGGGGTGAAGAATGCCGTATTGAATGTTACGTTGTCGCATCGGAGGCCGTAGATTCAAGAATTCTTTACGCCTGGCATTAGTCGCAGTCGAGAGGTCTTGTGAGATGAAAATATTATGGCCGGACCACTGAAGACGACGTTTCAGCCTGGCAGCTTTTAAAACAGTCATCAGCTCCGTGAATTCTAGAAAGAGCAGGATAATGCCACGAGGTTTGTTTGAGTCAGAAGTCAGACGGCCAAGGCGATGAGCTCTTTGAATGTTCAGAGGGTGTGACGCAGGTTGGAGATTCAAAAGTTCTTGTAGAAATTTTTGTAAAAATGACACCATATCAGAGCCTTCCAAATTTTCCGGAACACCATAAACACGTAGGTTGTTTCTTCGATTGCGATTTTCCAAATCCTCCGTGTGCAGCTGAAGTTTGTGAATTTCTTGCTCTAGGAGAGGGATTTTAGTAGAGACATCCTGAATATCACTGACCCTTTGCTCCAAATTTAATACTTTGCCCTCCATAAGTACCCAACGGTCTTCAATCTGTTTGAGCCTGTCATTAGTAGCACTCATAAAAGGTTGGAGCCCTCGAACCTCCTCAAGGATGGAGTCCAGAACAGGATTAGAGGAAGACTTAATGGGCGAGGGTGGGTCATTTTTAAGCCTTTTTGGTTTGGTACCTGTCTGAGATAGCTTAGAGTCATTGGCCATGGTAAGAATTTGAGCTGGAGACAACAGATGTGGCCAACAATGAACAGCAAGAAAGACACTGCACCGTAGATAATTACCAAGGAGGAGGAGCATATACACTAAGCCAGTGAGAGAAAAATCGTAGAATGCTGAAAAAAATGGTGGCACTGAAGTAGGAGGAGATATGATAGCCAGATACAGCGTTAAAGTTCGAAAAAACAGATATCCATCCTCATAAATAGCAATAAAAATTCGTAAAACATGAGGAGAGTAAGGCAATGTGGTCAAAACGACAGTACTCGTGACATAATGGAAAGGAGAAAGAGATTCAGGTCAAATGCGGCATGAGAAAAATGGCGGCACCTTTTCCTGACAGAGAGCACAGAGTTAGTCAAAGGCATACCTAGGAGGCAGCCAAAACGGTCAGGAACAGCAAAAAAGACGTCATGGTAATGCAAAATATGGGCAGAGCTGAAGAATAATGCCCAGTATAAGGAAGAAAGATGCAGAAGGTAGCTAAAACGGCGACACAGGCTCAGCGCACAAAATGGCGGCCGCCCACGTCGCGCCTGAAGGAAATTTTACCGCATCTCATTTAAAGTCCTCCCTGCACGAAAATCACTTCCGACGGCCACATCAGGGTCGCGGTGCCTTCCGCCGTCAATGGAACTGCTTCTGAAGTCCGAAGAGCAGTAGACAGCGCTCTCACGACATCTGTGAGGGAAGTCCGTCGCGGAGCTCACGGGAAGAGCGTCTTCTCCAACCGGCGCGCAAGCCACGCCCCCCCAGGGCCGCCCATATTTAACTTGGTGAGTCACTCCTTACACCTGCTTCAAGCAGGTGAAAGGGTTTGACTCAGCGGCGTCGTAAAACTGACTCAGTGAAATCCTGTAGATTTCACTGCGTCAGTTTTGCAAGGCTTTCCTGCAACGGAACGCCCACTCAGCAACAGAACGCCCACATGAAACCTGACGCAGTTTTCATGTTGTGCAGTGCTTTACAACATGATGCATCTGCCTAAATGCTTCACGTTGTAAATAAGTTACAGAGTTGCGCATAGTTTACGCTGCCACTGCAGCACATAAGTGACACAACAGCAGAGCAAATGTGTCGCAAGGGGCTTGTAAATCTGCCCCACAATTTCTTACATTTGGAGAAAAATATACAACAACTCCTAGGCCACTGACAACCTTATAGCAGCAGCAGGGATCATGTCCAAAATCCATATATTTCAGGAATGTCTTTGCCGTGCATTTTTAAATGTATTTTTACATAATTTTGTATTTTTAAAAAAAAAATTTAGTATTCATAAAAACAATTGTATTTTGGATATTTTGGATGTTTTTTAATTACATTTTTTTATTGTAATTTAGAATTTAATATTTATATATTTTTTATTTTTGTGAGAAGGGGTATCTACAATTGTTAATAATGCTTTTTAAAAATATTGTCTTTTATATTAAGCAAAAAAAATGTAAAAAAAATGTGGGCACAATTTTAAACATTTGGGGGCTCATTATGATGGTGGGCGGTGGCACCACCGCGGTGCTGGTGGTGGTGGAAAATGCAATTTTCTGTACGCGAGCAGCGGTCCTCACGCCCGCCATATTAGTATGGACAAGCATAACCCGATTCCCGTCCACCACGGTGCAACGCCGAACCGCCATCAAAATGCGCCCGCCACTGCAGCGGTGGGAGCCAATGGAGACCTACTGCCATGCGGAATGATGTCCCGACCGCTCTACAAATCAGGATGCCCCAAACAGCCAGTCACACCGCAGCAAAGAAACCGCCTACCAGAGATGGCAGAAGCATGACTGGGGAGTGCCAAACCAGATTCCCGGTCCACACCACCTGGTCCGGTCCAGACCGCATCGCATTGGATCCAGCTCTACACGTGTACCCGGTGCTGTACCTGATACACTACCAGAAAGTTATGCACCGTCGCAGAAGACGCCGCAGGTACACAATCACACAGCTACGCACACAGTCACAACACACAACTCATGGGCTGACATACGATTCCTGTCCACTCCAGACACCCTGGTGGGGACAGGAACACATCCACAAGTGTACCCACACATGTCCTAACTGTCTCCAAACCACCCCTCCGCATCCAGGTCACCCATCAACAGCAATATCAATACAATGTCCCGGTCACGTCACCGCAGAAGTAAAGACGTGGGAAAACATGCGCACAATGTAGAAAGCAGGGCCAGCGCCAGGCATGAGCAGTCCACAATGATCACAGGGACACCACTCCACCCTCCACACACCAGGTCCCCCCATTATGGGACATGCTATGTCCCCCTCCTGTGCACCCCAATGCACAACAACCAACCAGGTGGACCCACACCCTGCACCAAACACCAAACAACCAGGGAGACAGTCACAGCAGGTGTGCTGCACAGGAACACACAACACATAAGATCAGGGCCAGGGCAGCCCCACACCACACCCACACTACACTGATGGCAAGCAAACTGAGTCCAATCACAAAATTAACACTCACAAAGAATAGGACCAATCATGCAACTAGACACACCCCACACCCCACACCCCACACGGACACACAGCCTAATAAACAGACCAGATGCCAGTAGCAGTAGCAATGGAGGACAAGATATGGGAAAGCTAAAGAGAGGTGGACACAAATGGAAGGCCAGGGAGTTAGCCAGTAAGCATGTGGAGATCACATGCAAGAGAAGGAACATATAACAACACCCTTAGACCATCAAATCACACATGGCTGACACAGTGAGTGAAATCAAACTACAGTCACCTCTGTGCAACAATTCAGGGAGACAGCATGATAACCCATGCATAGGCACAGGGATGAAAGGAAGTCTCTGCAGTCAAACCCTGTACAGCCACACATCTGTATCCGACTACTGGACAGGTGTATGTCAGCAGCACAACACACAGGTCCCATTGTAACACTCCATGACGGTCAAACACAAGTTGGATCCATCACACATACCCCCTCAACAACCTCACACCTGTAGCACCCAACACCAGTGTCAAACACACAGAATGGTGCCAATAATGTGCAGTCAATATACTGACAAACAATCACACTCCTGGGGGCATCCACAAATATCACACACACACTCAGGGATGCCAGAACCAATGCTGGCACAAAAAACAACATCCAAACACAAAACTCACAAACAACAGAACTGTGCAGTAAAACGGGGGAAAGGCAATGTGAGCCCAAACAGAACAGGAGTGCACAACATCACACTCAGGAAGGAAAGTAGTAGCTCAGCAAACACACATACAGCTCGCCCATCACCCACAGATGCACAAGTCTGGGACGCCCAGATCAAAACAACATGACCAGAGGACTGTACAGCACAAACAGTTGAACTGCCTATTAACAACCATGACTGCAAAACAGTACAAGAAAATCACTTATAACCAATTGGGAAACTGTTCTGAGTGGCACATTGATCCTGTGCACAGATCAGCACCACAAAGCAAAGTGTAACAAATAAAGTGGTGAGGAGGCACACTCACTGGCAAACCAAGGGTACAGCTGACATGAGAGTGAAGTGTTGCGTACGTCAGTAGCGGACAGGTCTGGAGTGCCCCATACACAAATAGATGGAGTGCACACTCACAATGGGTAGGCATCAGAAGCACAGATAGGGCATGTTATGACTCCACAACCCACATGCCATACTAGAGCCAAAAAGCCTCAAGTGTCAGCAATGTATAGGAAAACACACCCAAAATGTCAGTGTGGCTGAGCAGATCTGCACAGTGAGCACAAACAGTATCAAGACACATGGCTGATCAACAAAACACAACACTGACTTGCCAGTCACACACTCTGCATACTCACAATTACCACCAACAACACGTAGGTGTCCCCAAGGCATGCAAGGACACACCACCACACTGCACAGTGTACAACCTACAACTCCCACATGTGCACACAATCACAAGCACAGGGCTGACTAATCAAACTAACAGGCACTCAACTCCTGGGTGACACATGTGTGCAGTTGCCATTGCAGGGACACACACACATCAGCACTATTGACAATGTCGCCCCCTTCACACTGGTCACTTCTTGACCACCCAAGTGCACACATTTAAAGTTACCCATGTGACTAGGATGACTGGCCATCACAAGATGACTATACACCAACACTGCTGTTCACACATCAAGAAAGATCACACAGACATGATAGCCATGGTCAGCCTGCCTGCAATCAATCAATCAATCAATCATGGCATTTATAAAGCGCATTACATACTTGTGAGGGTCTCAAGGCGCTGGGGGGGGACGCTGCTACTGTTCGAAGTGCCAGGTCTTGAGGAGTCTCCAGAAGGTTAGGAGGGCTTCGGTCTGCCGCAGGCGGGTGAGGAGGATGTTCCATGCCTTGCTGGCAAGGTGGGAGAATGATCTGCTGTTGGTGGTCATTCTTTGGATGTGGGGGACGGTGGCGAGGGCGCGGCCTGCGGAGCGTTGCTGGCGGATGGGGGTGTAGAGGCTGAGTCGGATGTTGAGGTATGCTGGTCCGGTGTCGTGGAGTGCCTTGTGTGCGTGGGTGAGGAGCTTGAAGGTTATCCTCTTGTTGATGGGGAGCCAGTGTAGGTCTCTCAGGTTGGGGGTGATGTGACTGCAGCGGGGGATGTCTAGGATCAGGCGTGCGGAGGCATTCTGGATAGTTTGGAGCCATTTCAGGAGTTTGGCCAGGGCTCCTGCATAGAGTGAGATGCCATAGTCTAGTCTACTGCTGACGAGGGCCTGGGAGACCGTCCTTCTGGTTTCGGTGGGGATCCACTTGAAGATCCTGCAAAGCATGCGGAGGGTGTTGAAGCAGGAGGAGGAGACAGCATTGACCTGCTTTGTCATGGAGAGGGTGGAGTCGAGAATGACCCCTAGGTTGCGTGCATGGTTGGTGGGTGTGGGGGGTGCTCCTAGTGCAGTCGGCCACCAGGAGTCATCCCAGGCCGAGGGGGTGGATCCGAGGATGAGGACCTCCATCTTGTCCGATTTCAGCTTCAGTCGGCTGTTCCTCATCCAGTCGGTGACGGCCTTCATTCCTTCTTGTATGTTGGTCTTGGCAGTGTGGGGGTCTTTGGTGAGGGAGCAATGGGCAATGGGCAAACAGCAAGGCCAGTGGCCAGTCCAAGTAGCTAAGTAAGTACATGAGAAGATGCACAGGATAATAGCAATGAATAGCAATGAAGTGAGCTCGTTTGCTCTTCTGACTGTTTGCAACCCGACTGTCTGGTGCCAGGGCTAGAGACCCAACAATATTTGGATGCATTAGCTGACTAAATTGTCTAACTGCAAAGTGGCAATATGCTAGTCTATTACACTCCGCTGTACAGCACTATAATCTGACCATTTAATGGTGCAAAATCTATTTGCTTTGTGAATCAGTAAAATGTATGTGACCGGGAAAAACTGTTCTGGAGCAAGAGTGAAGCCTACACAACTTATTTATTTTCTCATTGATTACTTTTTACAGGACTAGGCTTACCTCAGTGGGTGTTAGTGCGCTTCACAATTGACAAAGAAGAATTAGAGACTGTGGTCACCGAAAGGCTCTAGAACATAGAAAACAGCAAAAGGGAAAAGGAAAGTAAAACAAAATATACAATGTCGTGTAAGGGATCAAGCAGTGGTGGCTCCCCCGCAATGGAGGAAGAGTGTCCCTCACTGCCTGGCTCAGAGCCAACAAATGTAAAATAAAACAATGTTCTTGCATTGTTTTATTTTGCATTTGCCAGCTCTTACCAAGTGGTGTTGGGAGGGGCTGTCCTAGGCATGGGAGAAGGGAGGAGGAGTGCTGAGTGCACTCCACTCCTTAAGTGCGCATGTGTGTTTTGACCAGCCTTCTCAGGCCAACCAAAACACACATGCACACTTAGGATTTTTTCGACACAGCTGCAAGGAAACCCCACAAACTCCCTGGTCTGAGCAGGGTGTCTTTCCAGCCTTCTCAGACCAATCCCTGCTCTGCAGAACGAGGATTGGATGGGAGTCTGGGTCCCAGGGGCTGCTGGGACCCAGGAAAAGGAGAGGCAGCGAACGCAATGCTGGAGGCGGCTGGCGGCAAAAGGTACGTTTTTTTAAAAATAATGTATTTTTAACAACCCCCGCGCAACCCCTCCTACTCCACCTGCCCCACCACCCTTTGTTTATGGCCGACGCTGCTGAGAACAAGGGAGGGTTGGTGGGTGCAGACAGGAAAGTAGAGGTTCTAAAGAAATTGGAAGCAGTATTTCATTGTTGGTGAAGAGGGAAAAGGGTAATTAAACATTATAGTGAGTATGAAATAGTGTTTTGAGTAATTTTGCTTTATTATGAGTGGAATGGAGTGGAATTCCAAGAATTCCTGCACCCAGATTTCTAGGTGTGGTAGCACAGAATGTGATTTTACTTTGCGAAACACGTGGTCAGCAAAATAACATTTGGAAAGAGCTGTATTGTTGCCTTTTCTAATTCTTCACCAAGATCCTCTGCTATGGATCAGTGGGTTTCCCATACCAGGCAACATCATGCCCTTTTCTCACCCACACACCCCTTGCCCCTTGTCCTACACTGGAGACCTCATACGTAATTAGCACCTGCAGGTGGTAAATGTGTGCATTAAATCAGACATAATCGGGAATTCTAGTCTAATTTTGCATACAAGATCTGGGTCCACCAAGTTATTCCTTTTCCTCGGGGTTTAACTCATAATTGCAAGATCTCCATCTGGCCATCCTGAATCTTTGCATAGAATTCTGCAATACTTATAATGAGGATCAATGTGTTATACCCAGCTCACTAAACTCCTCCACTTCAAGACTAGGCACCGTTACATCAACTGCACTTCTGCATCCCTTAATTGCAAATATAAATCAAGGCACACATTGTGGTAAAAACTGGTATTAATTCAGCAGTCACGTCTTTGCATTTCCTGCTGTTTAATGAAGCGTTCTTTAATTGGAAGACAGTCATAGTAATACAATCCCTAGCAAAACATAAATAGTTAAAGCTATACCCGTTTATTGCATTTTATGCTCTACATTTGTTAATGCGTATCCTCATGCAAGTAAAATACCAACAGTGACTCGGATTGGTAGCGTTTTCACCCACACGTGATTTTATTGGTCAGATATTCCAGATGGTAAAATTGGGTCCGCTATAATTGGTCAGAGCAGTATCTCACCCGAAAATACCACTCCGTCCAAACTTAGAATCGGGGCCCATATGTCCATTGATCTACATGCCTCAATGTTAGCACTGCACAGGCTGCAGACTGTCTCCAATAACAGTCGAGCAAAACCAATACATTATGGTGAAGACGATTGTCTAAAAATGAAATCAAATGAATCAGTGAACAGCAGCAGAATCCCATCCCACAGAATGCACACTTCATCACCTAAATGCAGAGGTGAAGCAACACCTGGGGCCTCATTTATGAGGCCTTGCGTCACTTTTACGCCGCCGGTGCGTCACTTTTTGTGACGCACCAGTGGCGTCAAAAATGCACCTTTTTGCTCCATATTTACAAAGTGACGCATCTAGGTAGATGCGTCACTTTTTAAACCCCTGCGCTACATTATACCTGCGCCAGGTATAATGTATGCAAGGGGGGCGTATTAACGCAAGGAAGGGTTGTAAAAGTGACGCAGTGAAATCTATGAGATTTCACTGCGTCACTTTTAGGACGCCGTTGCGTCAAAATCTTGCGCCTGCCTCACAGGAGGCGTAAGACTGACTCAGGCCCTTTCACATGGGGCTTGCCCCATGTGAAAGGACGCATTGCTGGAATTGCGTCACTTTTGTGACACACTCCAGCAATGCGTCACTTTTGCGCTTACAGATACGTCAGAAATACTGCCGTATCTGTAACTCCTTGCGACATGATGCGTCATACATTAAATATGACGCATCAGGAATGTCGCAAGGAGTGCGCACTGAGAAGTGACGCATCGCTGCTTTCACGCAGCGATGCGTCATTTCTCCTAAATGAGGCTCCTGGTATTTTGATGATTTGTATACGAGAACGTTTCGTAAATTTAATTATTTTAATGGCTATAAGTTTCCTAAACTGTTTTGAACTTTTGGAATGGAACACGAAGCAGAAGTTTTAACTGCTGAGATATTTCAGAAAGTTTGCCTGGAAAATTTGCATCTGTTCATGCACTTTTGTGCCCTAAAGTTCCATAAATGAATAATTCCTGTACCATACGTTTATAGAAAAGGCATTGTTGACTGGCAAGACTATATATCCACAGAATCGGGCATTACAGTTGCCAGGTTATAGTTTCAAAAGTCTGTCTCAAGGGAGCTCCATATTTTAAAATTCAATACACACTAAATTGCTGAAGCAGTTATTCATTCCATGGGGATGAGAATCCTAAAGTAAATCTAGGCGAGTCATTGTTAATAGCGTTAAAAATACATCACCACTGAAAAAAGAATAGTTACAATTTAAAACAAAAGATGACTGGTGCATTGCCTCTGAAAGTTGTACTTGGTTTAGTCATTATTAGATTTATTTTGAATGTATCATTAGCCCATTAAGAAATCCACAAGTAGAGTGTGCCTTTGAATAATAACCCATTTGGAAGCTGACTAATTTGTATTAGTCTGTTGAGTGGATTTGTTTTAGGCCATTTACTGCCATCACAAAAGCGCACAGACAAAGCACAGTGCCGAAGAAATGAAGAAAACTTGAAGTACGCATCGATAGGATTACCTCTTTTTATGTGAGCACATTTCAAACTTTTTGGAAAGTAATTAAGAATCGTTAAAGTCGCAAAGTTTCAGGAATGATAGAAAAACACAAAAATGTCTTAAGGTAAGATTGTATTTGCCATTTCTGTAGACTAGATTGTGATGTAAAATAAAGTACATCAAGAAATCCGTTCCACTACAGCACAATCATTTTAAGCATGCACCCTCCCAATTGCCACCCTATAAAAAAAATTTCTTTTGCCTTTGACACGAGTAGATTGCTTAACATTGCCAAAATAGAAAACTAAGGGTCGGATTACGATGGCAGGTGGACTTGAGTCCGCCTGCCATCGTAGTGGGGATTGGGACTGCCTACCAGTCATGCGGTGGTCCCGCACTCCAAATTACGATGCGACCGCCACCATGGTGGTCACATCTTGCACCTTAACATAGCGGCGGGTGCATCTGGCTGCAGCACCCGGCGCAATGCCAAAAATGCATGTCGTGCATTTTACATTGCACTACGTGCCTGCCACTTAGTGCAGTGAAATGTAATAGGGTACCATGGATACCCCCGTGCACCAACACCCCCTCAACTCAAGGGGGCCGCAACCAATCCCTGCCAGCCTTATCATGGCGGTTTTGCTGCCATGGACAGGCTGGCTACAGGCGGCATCGTAATTTGGGGGACGGTGTCTGCTAGGCACCACCACCATTTTGCACAGCGTGACCGCTCCACCCGGCAATCGGAACGATTGCCTGTGGCAGATCCGTGGTGGGTGATCTTTGCGCCCGCCACAGTCGCGGTCCGGAGCCCCCCTGCCATCATAATTTGGTGGGCGGAGAATCGTTTTTCAATGATAGAGGCTTCGCCACCACACGGCTGGTGGGGTGGGCCTTCCGCCATCGTAATCAGACCCTAAATCCAGTTTGTTGGTGAATATCCACAAACTTGCCAGTGGCGTAGCAAGGTCAGGTGGTACCCAGTGAAGAAAATTACTTGTCACCCCCTGCTTGACAAAATGATAGAAATATGTGTTTAAAACACATATTTTTGACATTTTGTAACCTCCCTCAGTGATGACACCCGGGGAGGCCCGCACCCACCACACCCCACTTTCTACGTTTCTTGATACTTTTACAGATAGCCCCACTCAACAATATTATAATACTGGCACAGGCGAAAATGTTACTATGCTAGTGGAATGTTCTTGTGTGAAAATCACAGGGTTACAATTCCATAACCTCCTTGTTTTGTGACTCAGGAATAGGATTTCAAAATCAGGCCCCCGTCACTCTGATTTTACCAAATTTCCATAGTCACAAATTAAAAATAAGAAATGAGGGGCATATTACCAAGCCCCAGCTATAATTATCGAAAAGCGCACTTAGCGCTAGGATAATTATCGCTGGGTAGCGTGGATTTTTATCACTGAGATAGCGTGCTGTCAGCAAAGCTTATCTTAGAAGTGATAAAAATCCTCGCGCTAACTGCCAAATGAGAGATTATCGCTGGAAAACCAACGATAATCTCTCGAAGTTTGGCGTTAGCTTGATGATAGGGGCTCAAAAACTTAGCCATGATATCCACCTTCCATACGATATCATGGCTAAGTCAGGAAAATATCAGGTGTAAAAAAAGCAGTGCTCACCGCGGTTAGCGCTGGTTTTTTAATCACTAACAGGGTTAGCGACATCCTTGATAATAGGAGAAATGTCGCTTAACAACATTTCTCCTATTATTTTTCTCTGGAACGTCCCCTTTGCCTCTCATTAGAGATGCAAGGGGAAGCGTAGGGAAAAAAGGTGCTAACGTGCAAATTTGCGTCTTAGCAGCCTGTTGCTGATAGGGAGATCATTTTATCTCTGCTTTCTTGGCTTTTAAAGGCAAAAAAGCGGAGATAAATCCCTTGATAATATGCCCCTGAGTCATTTGTTTGATATGGCATCTCGTGTCGGAAACACTCACCGAGATATCATGTAAGCTAGTGGTTTTAGAATGTTACTGATATCTTTACTAATTTGGAAGTGAACTCCACAACATCAGAGTCAGCTTTACCGCTGAGAGGAGCTAGCGTCCACAATGCTGTCATCAGGGTTAGTGAAACCGCAGGATATACAACAAGGACCCACTTGTCTGTGTGGGTTCATGATCTAAACTGGGATCCACAAATCTCAAATTAAAGACAAAAAAACAGGTCAGTCTCTGACTGCCTGTTGAAGATAGACACAGCTGGTGCTGACCAGTGGGCTCAGATAATCGCAGTGCCTGATTAAAAGCCCTGCATCTAGCTCTCCTTCCCCTGGTGCGCAATAATAGTTGCTCACAGAGTATTGGGCACAGAGTCTGGCCAAAGGCCAAACACTGTGGACAGTCCCACTGTGCACCCCCTAAGTCTTTGCCTGTGCAGAACAGGGGTAAGGTATAGTTTCATAAACGATGGATGCACTATATGTTAAAAAACAAAATTCACTGAAAACCAAGATATAAGTAAAGTTAAGGAGGTAATGTTTTACACCTTAACATACATTACAAAAAAAGTCTAATATTCACGGAAAAAATACAATACAGGCATGTTAATATGGCTATTAATGAAATAGGAAAAACCACAAACCATACTCGTTCAACAGCTTTTCAAACAATAACTCACACTGCAAATGCAGTGCCTTTGACCTCACAATGAATACCATTAAACAAATACACCTGAAGCACAACCTAACTAAATAACAGCACATACCAGCTGCTATATAATACCATATTCAATGTTTTTCACAGTGTTAAGGGTATTGTGACTGCGACACATGCATGCACACAGACACGCCAGCACACTCTGTCTCTCTCTCTCTTAAAAAATAAAGCAAGGTGGCTGACTGTGAGGGAGCACCTGCGAACCCACCAGCACTAATACTAAAGACTCACGGGAAGAGGTTGGCACACTCAGGGGCATATTTACAATGTCTGGTCCATCTCTGCAAATCAGCAGGGATGCGCCAGGTGACATGTGACACGCAATTCACCCCTTGCGCCACCACGGAAGCATCGCATTTACAATGTGGTGCACCATGACGCAAGGATAGGCAGATGCGTGTCGCATCTTGTGGCGGATGGGCGGCGCATTGCTGGAGTCGTGTCGCAAGCGAGACACAACACAAGCAATGCACAGGGGCCGCCCATACTTAACGTGGGTCGTCACTCCTTACACCTGCTTCAAGCAGGTGTAAGGGTTTCACGCAGCGGCGTCGTAAAACTGACTCAGTGAAATCTTGTAGATTTCACTGTGTCAGTTTTACAAGTTTTACAGTTTTACAAGGCTTTCCTGCAACGGAACGCCCACTCTGCAATGGAACGCCCACATGAAACCTGACACAGATTTCATGTGGCGCAGTGCTTTACAACATGATGCATCTGCCTAGATGCTTCACGTTGTAAATAAGTCGCAAAGTGGCGCATAGTTTACGCTGCAGCTGCATTACATAAGTGACTCAACAGCAGAGCAAATGTGTTTCTAAATCTGCCCCACAAATTCTTAAATTTGGAGAAAAATATACGACATCTCCTAGGCCACTAACAACCTCATAGCAGCAGCAGGGATCGTGTAAAAAATCCATATATTTCAGGAATGTCTTTGCCATGCATTTCTAAATATATTTTTACATAAGTTTGTATTTTTAAATTTTTTTTTAGTATTCATAAAAATAATTGAATTTTGGATGTTTTTTAATGTACATTTTTTAAAGTAATTTATAATTTAATAGTTATATTGTTTTTTGTTTTTGTGAGAAGGGGTATCTACAATTGTTAATAATGCTTTTTATGAATATTTTCTTTTATAATAAGCAAATAAAATGTAAAAAAAATGTGGGCACAACTTTAAACATTTGGGGGCTCATAATGATGGCGGGCGGTGGCAGAAAATGCAATTTCCACACACGAGCAGCGGTCCTCACGCCCGCCATATTAGTATGGGCAAACATAACCCGTTTCCCATCCACCACGGTGCAACGCCGAATCGCCATCAAAATGCGCCCGCCACTGCAGTGGTGGGAGCCAATGGAGACCTACTGCCATGCGGAATGATGTCCCGACCACTCTACAAACCAGGATGCCCCAAACAGCCAGTCACACCGCAGCAAAGAAACCGCCTACCAGAGATGGCAGAAGCATGACTGCGGAGTGCCAAACCAGATTCCCGGTCCACACCACCCGGTCCGGTCCAGAGCGCACCGCATTGGATCCAGCTCTACACGTGTACCCGGTGCTGTACCTGATACACTACCAGAAAGTTATGCACCGCCGCAGAAGACGCCGCAGGTACACAATCACACAGCTAAGCACACAGTCACAACACACAACTCATGGGCTGACATATGATTCCTGTCCACTCCAGACACCCTGGTGGGGACAGGAACACATCCACAAGTGTACCCACACATGTCCTACCTGTCTCCAAACCACCCCTCCGCATCCAGGTCACCCATCAACAGCAATATCAATACAATGTCCCGGTCACGTCACCGCAGAAGTAAAGACGTGGGAAAACATGCTCACAATGTAGAAGGCAGGGCCATCATCAGGCATGGGCAGTCCACAAAGATCACAGGGACACCACTCCACCCTCCACACACCAGCCCCCCCCATTATGGGACATGCTATGTCCCCCTCCTGTGCACCCCCATGCACAACAACCAAGCAGGTGGACCCACACCCTGCACCAAACACCAAACAACAATGGAGACAGTCACAGCAGGTGTGCTGCACAGGAATAGACAACACATAAGATCAGGGCCAGGGCAACCACACACCACACCCACACTACACTCATGGCAAGCAAACTGAGTCCAATCACAAAATTAACACTCGCAATGAATAGGAACAATCACTCAACCAGACACCCCCACACTGACACATACACAGACCAGATGCCAGCAGCAATGGAGGACAAGAAATGGGAAAGCTAAAGAGAGGTGGACACAAATGGAAGGCCAGGGAGCTAGCCAGTAAGCATGTGTACATCACATGGAAAAGAAGGAACATATAACAGCACCCTTAGCCCATCAAATAACACATGGCTGACACAGTGAGTGAAATGAAACCACAGTCACCTCTGTGCAACAATTCAGGGAGACAGCAAGACAACCCATGCATAGGCACAGAGATGAAAGGAAATCTCGGCAGTCAAACTGTGTACAGCCACACATCTGTATCCGACTACTGGACAGGTGTATGTCAGCAGCACAACACACAGGTCCCATTGTAACACTCCATGACGGTCAAACACATGTTGGATTCTTCACACATACCCCCCCAACAACCTCACACCTCAGCACCCAACCCCAGTGTCAAACACACTGAATTGTGCCAATAATGCCCAGTCAATATACTGACAAACAATCACACTTCCTGGGGGCATCCACAAACACCACACACACACTCAGGGATGCCTGAACCAATGCTGGCACAAAAGCAACAGCCTAACACAAAACTCACAAACAACAGACCTGCGCAATAAAATTGGGGAGACTGGGTATATGAGAAGCTGCACAGGCAATGGGCAAACAGCAAGGCCAGTGACCAGTCCAAGTACCAGAGTAGGTACACGAGAAGCTGCACAGGCAATGGGCAAACAGAAAGGAAAGTGGCCAGTCCAAGGTGCACAGAAGGTACATGAGAGCCTGCACAGGGAATGGGCAAACAGCAGTGAACATCAAGGCCTGTGGCCACTACAAGGTGCAGAGTAGGTCCATGAGATCCTACACAGGGCATGGGCAAACAGCAAGGCAAGTGGCCAATTAAAGGTGCAGAGTAGGAACATGAGGTCCTGCACAGGGAATGGCTAAGACTTTACCCTGCAATGGTCAGCAACACAGTTAGGGGGATAACAATGGGCAATCCAGACACCGCTGTGGGAGAGACAGGTGTGTGCGGGCAACTTTGACTCAGACTTGGCTGTCAGTCGGATTGGGAGGTGGCTGAATGTCGGGGCCAGATGGAGGACTGGACCGGGGCAAGGGAGGCCCAGCTGAGGTAGAGGTATCAGTGGCTTTGGAAGCCGGAGGGCTGCTTGGACCGGGTGGTGTGGTGGCATGTGGAGGTGGAGTCATGCTGCCATGAGATACAGTGTGGGTGGTAGAATGTAGAGGGGTGCCCTTCCACTTCTTGGGGAGTTGAAATGGCATTTCTGTCTTGGTAGGAGGGGGAGCTAGTGCAGACACAACAGGCACACTCACCACCAAAGCTGCATCTGGTGCAGCCGGTAGCCCTCCCTCTAGGGACATGCTGGATCCAGCGGTACGCTTGGCCTGGTCTTGACTTTGCCCCTCCATCCCTGTTTACCAGGTGTACCCCTACAGTGCCCTACTTTCCCTGCTTCACAGGGGTGTGGATAAGAGTTGAGGTTTTGGGAGAATCTGCCTTGGAGTTTGTTTTATGTTGACTCTTAGCAGGCACCAGCTTCTCAACGGGCACAGCAACTGTCGGCTTTTCTTTGCGAGACACTTTTGGGACAGGAGAGTTCTTGGCTGGGGATGCCTCTGAGGCATGTGAGCCTGAGGCCTGCTTTTTGGCTTTATGTCACTGAGTGTCGCCTGAAGGGCTTTTGCCCTTGCACTCTGGGTTGGCTTTGGTTTTTTGGGGGGATGGTGTCTGCGCTCTGGGAAGCTTGTGCTGCTGCTGTTGTGTGCTGCTTTTGCTGTACCTTGAGCCTGAGGTCTGTGGTGTGTGGTCACTGTCGTCAGATGTGGCTACTGGCAGGATGTGGCCAAAGGGACTGGAGCTGGACTCTGAGATTGTGCCAGTTGAATGGCTGCCGTCATTGCAGAGGACAAAGACTAGACAGTCCTGTGTAGCTGACCCACGTCTGAATGAATTCCTCCATGAAAGCAACAACCTGTGCCAACTTTTTGTTGTGGTCTACGAAGGCGTTGATGAGAGTTGTCTGGCCCACACACAGCTGGTTCAAAAGGTCCACAGACTCAATTCTGATGGCAGCATGGGAGACAGGCGCAGGGGCAGCAGTGCCTGGGGTGAAGGACACTCTTCCATTCTTACTGGTGCCAACACGGGCAGCACTAGTGGAAGGAGGTGGGAGGGTGGGCAGTGGATGCTGTGTGGTGGAAGAAGAGGCAGATACCCGCTCCTTGTGCCCGCCAACATAGATGCATCACCGCTGGCATCAGATGGCGTTGAGGTTGGTGTCTCTGGCTGTGATTCCTCAAGCAGATTCCTGTCGCTCTCCGAGGCTCTGGTCACATCAGTGTCGCTGTGCTAGTGTGTAGCAGTCATTCTTGGTGCCTCACCACTGGTACCGTCCCCTGTCCTTCTGTGCCCTTGGAAGATGCTGCATGAGATAGAGATGTAGGGTTAGTTCAGTGGCATTAACACAAACATCATATGCAAGAAAAGCACAAAACAGAATGATGATATCCCCATATTGCACACCACCCAATGCAGTAACATTGTGCAACCTCAATTCAAAAGTCGAATGTTGCACGTTATCATGCGAACGTGGCATAAGTGACCCATGTGATGACCACACTGCCAAATAGCCTGCTGGTGGCTCCATGTTACCAGACACACACATCACTCTGAGCACACCTAGGGCCCTGAGGGGGGGAAAGATGTACCTCCAAACATGTTGCCACTGTCACATCTGGAGGCAGCAGAAGTGGACAACAGAGATACAGACTCCAACATAACAGTCCACAATGGCCATGAGCCCATGACATCCACCATGTCATTCTTTGGGCCACAACTACTATTGCACATTGGTGCCAGATGTGTAGTCCTCTCAATTCTGACGTCAGGCAATGCACACATTGATGAAAGCACACTCAGATGATGCACACTGCCGATCCCTTACATGGGATGTCGATGACTAGCCCTCTGCAGACGATGCCAGAAGGCCACGACTCAGAATGCAATGTCAAGGACTATTACTCCAATGACATGAGAAAGTACAGGTAGGGAAAATGGAATGGCAGCTGCACCCAACTCAGAGGCCACTTACTAGCCATTGCATCACACTAGCAACATCACAGAGCTCAGCACTGGCCCAGACTTGGAACACATGCAGTCACTCACAACCAAAGTCACGTGTCTCAGAATACTCACCCCCAGCTTGCTGCTGATGCTCCTTCAAACGTGCATCCAGCTCAGACTGAGTCACAGCTAAGATGCAAGCCATTAGTGGTATCATGCTCCTGTGCGCCAACCTGCCAGTCCAAGGGAGCAGCCCCAGTGTCATCTCTGCCACGTTTTTGCTCAGCCAGCAGATATCATCCCACCTCTTGTGACAGCGTGTGCGCCATTGGTTGGAGACACCCAGAGCCCGCACCTTGCATGAAATTGCCCACCACATGGCCTTACTCTGGTGAACTTTGAGCTGCAAGTATGGGAGACAAGAGGGGGACAAATCAGTGACACTGGGTTATGTACCACTATCTCTCAGTACAGGAACATGATACTAACTCAACACTACTTCACAGATATGTCTAGCAGAGACAATACAGCATCTCACATAGTACATTAGCATTGGAGAAACGTGAGAAAACTCATGCAGGTATGAGGGTGGACACAGTACCTGTCCATCTCATACACACGCAGGATGCCAGCACAGAAAGCAATGCGTAGGCTGCCCACATTTACTATCCAGTTTGTGGGGGAGCAAGACATACATTACATTGGTATTTATGTTTATGGACAGACTCACTGTGCCCAACACTGCGCAGCCATCGATGTCCTTGCCCTGTGAATGGCTCACTGTGTCATGGAGGTCACATTGAGGGACATGATCTTTCAATCTCACACTGTCTGACAAGGCCTGTTGTGTGCAATCTACAGGACCAAGATGGCTCTTTGATGGATAGTCTAGCAAACAACTCACATGTTTCACTTTGTACATTCAGTGATGTGTCCTTGTCAGATTGGGCAGTGACTGTGCAGGCCAGGTGGGCTCACACTAAGGTCCAACGTGGGGCATCAGAAAGGTCACATGAAGGGACAAAGTGAGAGCATAAACAGTGCCTACACATGATAGTCAGTACACATGCTGGAGGAAATGGAAGGGGCTATGCACAAAAGTACTACAATCTGCTGTGTCATAGGTGATTTACCACCAAGAGTGTCACCCTCTCGTATTAAATTTCTAGCATAGTGCTCACCTATACATGATGCAAATTGTGAGTCAGACACAATTCCTTCAGTACCCTCTGGACGTGAACCATTGCTAAGGCCATAGATGAGCATGTGAAGTACATCAGGGACCCACACATCCATTCACACAGGCAATTTCTGTCCTGACTCCTGTATTAATAACTTGCTGCATCACTGTATGGCTGAAGAAACAATACATGTCCCTCCCATTCTGATGTATAGGCAGGGAAACATGTGAAATAGGCTACACACACCTTTCCCCTGGAGACAGCATGCTAGGCAGTGCATGACAGGCCCATAATGCAGAAGAGCAACATCATGTGTGCACTCCCTGCACTCCCACTCCCACTTCCACTCTGAAACACTTACCACAACATTTGGAGCACCGTATAGCCTCCCATACTGTACAAACACCTCGTCCTCCAGGACCTCCAGCTCCTTGGTGGTGAAGGGACGGCCACGGATCTTCTCAGTCCTTGACATCACTGGATCCAGGAGACAGGAGCAGCAGCAGTTGGTGGTGAGGGGTGTCAGGAAGCAGGCTCTGGAAACAGGAGCAGCAGCAGTTGGTAGTGAGGGGTGTCAGGCAGCAGGCTCTGGAGACAGGAGCAGCAGCCGTTGGTGGTGAGAGGTGTTAGGCAGCAGGCTCTGGAGACAGGAGGAGCAGCAGTTGGTGGTGAGGGGTGTCAGGCAGCATACTCTGGAGACAGGAGCAGCAGCAGTTGGTGGTGTGGGGTGTCAGGCAGCAGGCTCTGGAGACAGGAGCAGCAGCAGCAGGTAGTGGTGAGGGGTGTAAGGCAGCAGACTCTGGAAGCTGTGGAAATGTGAGGCTCTCTCCCACACATATATAGCTCCCTTGGGCAGTTACAGTGGTTCTAAGCTGCTGCAATTGGTGTTCCAGGTCAGCCTTTTTCGAATGCATCCAACGACTGACTCCGCGGTGGCGGAGCACAACTACCCTGATTTTCAAAATTGCATTAGTCTACCATGACTGCGGTTCCCATTGGCTAAAGGGGCATGGGCCAAGGGGTGACACACCGCAGGGGCCAGGCACTCACTACCCCAATCATGCATTTTTCAATTGCATCCAATGACTGGCTCCGCAGTGGCTGTGCACACCTATCGTCATTTTTCAAAATTGCATTAGTCTACCGCGAGTGTGGTTCCCATTGGCACTATGGGCATGGGCCATGGCAGTCGCTACCGCGGTATGGCTGCTATACATCGGAGCCAGTGACCGTGATTTGGGTGGCGGAGCATGCCAACCGCCATAAGGCTATACACATATCAGTATCACTAACACGAGTGTGGCTTTGGCATTGGCAGTGACACACCGCTGGGGCCAGGCGGTAGCTACAGTGATATAGGTGCCATACATTAGAGCCAGTGACCATGATTTGGGCGGTGGAGCAATTTGACAGCACCTTTGGACACATCATGCTGTGCGAATGGCCAATAGGCAGTTCTCAACAGTGCACAGTGGCCATATGATTGAGGGCATATGATTGTGCACACAATACCAATGTAACATTTACTCCACTGCTGACTACACATGCCATGTTTGTGTATATGACTTTCAACATTGGCATGCACTCCCTCACATGTCACTTGTGATATTGCTGGGCATGTACATAGAACAGTGCTGTGATTGACTCTCCAATGGGTACACTTGTCAATGTGTGAAAGGGCAGAGCAATTCACAGTGATGAATGTCTGACTACCCAATGTGAATATTTGACTGTCTACTTTTCGTGGCTCATGCATAGACATGTTGTTTACGCATAGACTGGGTCCTTGTGTTGATGTGTGCCCGGTTTGACTTACGCAAGAAGGTGTGGCAGGTACAGCAGCTAGGCATGAGACAGTAGTGTTGCTGTTTCACACATATGCTGTCTGAACTACTCTCAGGGCAGCACGTGCAAGATGTGGACATATCCCTTTGGGCATTCACATAGTCTGACATTATTTGGGAGGTGCTAGCTGTGTGAAAAGTGGACAGGTATACGGATGGTGTAGCTGAAGGTGTTCATACATGTAAGTTTGGCTGTGAGCTTAATTGTGGTAACAGTCATTGTTGGCGTTGTGTCAGTCAAACGTAAGATGTTGGACACATCTCCTGGTGGATTGCATTGACATGTGTCCCCTCTTACCTCACCTAGGAGGAGGCCAAATGTGCATCGTCTCCACACAGTGCTGGCAGACATGGAGGATGAGGAGGTCATACGGAAATTATGCCTGGATCGGCCCACCCTACAAGACCTATATGTCATGTTGGAGCCCCACCTGCAGCCTCGAAGGACATATTCTTGTGCTTTCACACCAATGTCTAAGGGGATGGCGGCCCTTCATTTTTTTGCTTCTGGATCATTCCAGTACACGGTGTCCTTCACAGGTGGGATGTGCAACCTATGTTCAGCGCTGGTGCTACGTGATGTCCTATCCGCTATGATGATCTACAAGGACAGCTATATCCATTTTCCCAGGAGGCATGTATTGGCGGCTGTTAAGGGAAATTTCTATGCACTTGTGCACATCCCCAATGTTGTGGGTGCCATTCACTGCAAACATGTTGGCCTGATTCCACCACAGGCACATGAGCACATCTACAGGTAGCATTACCATTCCATCAATGTGCAAGTGGTGTGCTAGGCGGATATGATCATCTCACACGTCTCTGCCAAATTCCCGGGCTCTGCCATTACTCGTACATCATGCGTAACAGCATTGTGCCACAGCTGATGGATAATCTGCTGCCAGAGCATGCATGGATTGTGGGTGAGTACGAAGAGTCAGGTATCGTGCTGTGTGTGTGACACGCTGACCTCCGCCACAGTCATATTACAAAGTTGGTCTGTGTATCTCACGCCTAGGTGATTTTGCATATCCCAACTGTCCTTGGTTGCTGAGCCCACTGCAGAATCCCAGGACCCCAAGTGAAGTCCGCTACAATGATGCCCATGGGAGGACACGTCATGTGGTGGAGTGTACCTTCGGTCTCCTGAAGTCACGTTTCCGCTGCCTGGACAAGACCGGAGGTGCACTGATGTACTCACCCAAAAAGGTGTGTCAGATTGTAGTTGCATGTTGCATGCTCCAAAACCTGGCCTTGCGCAAGGAGATCCCCCTGCTCCTGGATGCTGATGAGCAGCCAAGGCCCCCGCCAGCCAACCAACCCATGTCCACTGATGAGGATAGTGGAGAGAAGGAAGGTGTCGACCTGCATCAAAAGTTCATCAATTGCTACTTCACTTGAAGGTGAGTGACAATGTACAACGGAGGCATTGTCCGCTGATGTTGTTTTTGGTTGAAAGGTATATGTGAGCTTTGTGACTGCGGCCTGTTGTTGACTCAGTGCTTGGTGGAAATTCGAGGATTTTTTTGCGATTTTCAGAAATATTCCTGGAGTACTTTCTACTGGCTAATCCAGTAAGTGCTACCTCGTTGGGTAAATGTATAGTGCTTTTCCTACACTACAGCTGCGTAAAGTGCCAGAAGAGTTGTCTTTAGTGACCATGTGTGTGTTACTATGCCATTGCGCCGAAGGGCTCAGAGGTCCCTTGAGTGAGCTGTCCATCATAGTGGGTAAGTGGCGGGAAAGACGGTGCACACTGCTAGTGTGTGGGGCGGGGCCAAATGGGCGGGATTCTATGCGAGTTCACGTGCCTCTTGTGTGTATAAAAGGTCAGAGACCGATCAGAGCAGCAGACGAGGAGAAACAAGCTCCTGGTCACAGGAACTGCACAGGGAATGCGCTCTTGAAAGTGAAGGATGCACTTTGCATCCTTCACTTTCACAAGCGCAATCCCTGTGCAGTTCCTGTGACCAGGAGCTTCTGTCTCCTCATCGGCTGCTCTGATCGGTCTCTGACCTTTTATACACACAAGAGGCATGTGAACTCGCATAGAAGTCCCCCCCCCGTTTGGCCCCACACAGAAACGGTAGATATGGGGAGAAAGCACACCTGCCTACCCTCGACAAAGCTCAAGATTGTTTTTTGGCTGATGAATGCGTTATTGAATTTGAGCATCAACTCGGGCACCTGCTTTATTTATATCTGTAAGTGCTTCCTGTTGAGCTTTAATTTTTGTGACAGGAGCATTGTGCCAGAATGAACCCTGCCCTTCATATTTATCCAAGAAGACGCCATTGTTTTGTGCGATACCTCTACTCAACTGGAGTACTTTCTACTGGCTAATCAGTAAGTGCTACCTCGTTGGGTAAATGTATAGTGCTTTTCCTACACTACAGCTGCGTAAAGTGCCAGAAGAGTTGTCTCCAGTGACCATGTGTGTGTTACTGCCATCGCGCCGAAGGGCGCAGGGGTCCCTTGAGTGAGCTGGGCATAAAAAAAAAAAAAGTCTGCCAGCAAATTTGCGAATTTTCGGCAATTTTTACGAGATTCGCGGATGGCGAAATTGCCGAAAATCCGCAAATTTCGCGAGTGGAACGAATTTTTGGCCCATGCTTAGTGCCAATGTTCCTGGGACAGGGTAGTTTGGCACAGATACAGGTGTTCAGGTCAGTACTTTTGCTCATTGTAATGTGTGTAGATTGGAGTACCCTGATGACAAGTGTTGTGTGATGGCTGGGATGCCACCACCTGACTAGTGAATATTGTTCTGTTGTGTTTTCCTAGGTCCTTTCAGCCTCTTCTTGCCTACGTACATTCCGTACTCCAGGTACATTGTAATCATGGTGAAGACTGCACCTCCTGTAATAAACACTGAGCAGACACAATGACATGTGTGTGTAAGGAGTGTTTATTTAAAATGGGTACATGTGACAGGGGAGGGAATGTTTATGAAAAGGTGAATAGTGAAGCAATGAGTTGTCAGTGATGTAAGATGAGACAATCGAGTAGTCACCACATGGATGTGGTGACCCAGTCCAACAGATGGATGCAATGAACAAGGCAGTGTGGGGAAGGACAGTCAACAAAGTCAATGCAATGGTGAATAGGGTTACCATCATGGCTGGCTCCTTGACTGGCGTTTGGCAGGTGCTTTGCCGTGGGTTGCTCCCTCAGATTTCTTTGGACGGCCCCTTCATTGTTTGGAAGGGGGGACTCTGCTGTGGGGCCACTGAGGTCTGATGAGTCCCCCCTCTCCGTGCCCGCAGGGGAAGATGTAGAACTGTCATCCTGCGGGACAACGGAGGGAGGTGAAGGTGTTGGTTGTGCGGCAGGCCTGTCCCTCACAACCACCACTAGCTGGCCCAAGAGGACCACAATTTGGCCCATGCGTCCGTCGATGGACCTCAGCAGCAGGCGGAGCTCACGTGAATGGATGTATGATGTTACAACGCGATCAAAATGATCACGGTACATCACAACGCATCTTTTACAACGCAAGCCTTTACCACGACTTGCGCTGTAGGGTGCTGGACGTAGGAATAGTAAGATTTACTATGCCAACTCCAGCCTACGTACAGTAGGGAAGGTGTTGGAATAGTAAGTCTTCTATTCCTTAGTCTAGAGCGTCGTCCAGCGCAAGTCGTGGTAACGACTTGCGTTGTAAAAGATGTGTCGTAATGGCACTGCGGTGTTTTTGACCGCGTTGTAAAGGTTGTTTACCCACGTGAATCTTTCTCAGCCCGGCCCATTTGTCCCTGTGCCCGTTCATAGGCCCCAAGACTCTGTTGATGTTGTCCAAGGCTTCGGTCCCAGTGTCCTGTTGGCTAAGACTCCCCCTTGCCCTCCAACCTGCCCTGCTGTCACGGACCTGTTGCCTTACCACTGTAGGTACCTGCCTCCTCTCACTGCCCTCCTCAGTTGGGGGGGGTGGGATGGTCATTCTCTGGGGCAGGCAGAGTGTTGCAGGCATCACTGGTGGTTGTGTAGGCCACACAAGTTGTTCCAGCAGTGGTAAGCTTAGTTGTTGTTGGTGCTGCTAAGATGGTGGGGGGACAGTGGGGTCCTGGGACCTATTGCCCCCAGGCACACCAGATGGGCCGGCTTTGACCGCTGAATCCTCAAAATCCAGGGAGTCATCATCAGATAGTCCATGTTCCAGGATTGGAGACTGGCCCTGCAGGTTGATGTTATCGTCCTCTGCAGTCAGTTGTTGGTCACCTGTGGGACAGAGGGGAAATGGTCATTGATGTACACTCCTAAAGCTTTGTGGTCGAGGTATCTTATTTACAGGTTATGCAACACACAGTTAACTATTTCAAACATTGTATGTCTGCACATAATGTTCATCATGACATGAATTGGAGGTACATACATTCGATTTCCATGGTGGGACATGTCTATGGATACCATGCCCCACATGTACATTCTTTGATTACGAGGACATGTTATCATCTGACAACTGGTGGCAAAACAACTTGATGTGAGGCATCCTTGCTGTTTACTCTGCCTGGCAGGCATTACATTTGTGCGAGTACTCATTTGTTCATGGACTAGGCATTGTCATCTCATGCATACGTTTGTCATGTCCTGGGCTCATATTTATTTGTTCGACAGACCATGCTTGGTTTATTTTCCTATAGTCTTTCAAGCTCAGCCCCCATGTAACTTACAGATAGCATCCAATGCTGTGCATGTTTTCGCCCTGATTTGCTTATAGATGGGATTTGTAGAGTCACACTTCTGTTTCTGTGACATTTACATATGCTTAGCTGTCTGCACACTGTAAGTAGCAATTGTTTCTGGGTATATTTTGGTGGGATGTGAGGGCTGGCATTGTAATTTGGCTCCACGCTTTTTGAAAGGAATGACGGGGTGTATGCACTGTCTACGTGCCTGTTCTGTTGTCACATTGGGTGGAATTTGTGACACATCTCTCTGGGTGTGTGGTTGAGTGCTCCATCCTGCTCAGGGGTGAGACAAGGGGGACTGTAGGGATTTGTACTGCAGGCCTCACACACACACACACCCCTCCCTGGGAAGATGAATATCTACTTGTTAGTTTGCAGTGAACAATGTAATGACTGCCACATGCTTCTGGGTAGGCGGGGAGTGCTCCATCTTGCTCAGCTGGAGAACATGGGGACATGGTCATGTGCTATAAAAAGGAGATAAACAGGGTTAAGGCAGAATATTTCTCTAATGTGATTCTTAATGCCCCCAACACTTCTAAAAGTATTTTTAATATTCTGAACAGTCTCACTAACCCTGGATGCACAAAAGAAGCAGATACCCCCTCCCAGGAATTGTGTAACAATGTAGCTAACTTCTTTCATCTTAAGATCAAAACTATTATTGATGAGTTAGGAGAGGAGAATGAGCATGCGGTGCTTGGAACCACTGGCTCCGTGGACATGGGCGATAAGGAGAAGGAGGTTAAGGATGTTCCTATCTTCTACCCAGATATTAAAAATGATAACTATCTAACCGGGTTTGCGCCTTTGACCTTTGAAATATATGTAAAGTAGCACAGGGCATTTCATCTGGCTCCCCTTTAGACCCCGTACCTCATAAAATTTGGAAGACTTTTGAGACAGAATTGTTTCCTACGCTGCGGCTAATTTGTAATCAATCCCTCAACAGCGGTGTAGTGCCGTTGCAGTGGAAACAAGCTTTGGTAATCCCTCTGCTCAAAAAGACCTCTTTGGATCCAGAATGTTCCAAGAACTATAGGCCGATCTCCCTCCTGCCCTTTCCGGCCAAAATTATGGAGAAAGTGGTCAGTAGGATGCTCTCCAATTACCTGGAGCAGCACAAATTGCTGGAGGAGGCTCAGTTCGGCTTTCGGCCTGCTCATGGTACGGAATCGGCCCTGGTGACGGTGATGGATGAACTTCGGTCGCGGGCAGACAGGGATCAGGCAGTGGTTCTTATTCTGCTTGACCTGTCTGCCGCGTTCGACACGGTCAACCATGGGACTCTGTTGAGCAGGCTGGAGAAGGTGGGGGTGAAGGGCTGTGCTCTTCAATGGTTCCAATCTTTCCTCACGGGTCGAACGCAGGCAGTGTCTCTTCCTCCCCGTCGGTTTGATCTGATTAACATCACACATGGGGTGCCACAGGGCTCGGCAATCAGCCCGATTCTTTTTAACATATATATGAAACCTCTGATTGCAGTTGTCAAAGAGCACAGGATTAACATCACAAACTAGGCCTACGACAGGCAGCTCATTTTCTCATTGGAGGGAGAGCAGTCTACCTCTATTGAGGAGTTCCACTGCTGCTTGCGTGACACAGCTCAGTGGTGGAAGGGCAACTCACTACAATTTAATGCCGGCAAGACGGAGGTACTCTTCTGCTCTGCGGATAGGGTCCCTCAGTGTTGCCAAGTAACATCTGGCCTAGTGATATGTCAACAGCAGTGAGACTAGTGGATAAGGTTCGCAACCTGGGCATCATGTTTAATAACAAGCTGACCATGGAAGCTCAGGTCACCAGAATGGTGGGTAGCTGCCTTGCGATTATTAGATCTTAACGTAGAATTCTTCCTTTACTACCTCCTCAAGCACGGGCATTGGTTGTACAGAGTACAGTATTGAGCAGACTGGACTATTGTAAATCCCTTCTGCTTGAATCTCCTAAGTCTCTTTTGGACAGACTTCTCAGAATTCAGTCGACCACAGCTAAACTCGCTTTGGGCTGGCCTAGAAGGTCTTCGTCCTCCCGGGCCCTGGCAGAATTGCACTGGCTCCCTTGTGGGACAGAGAATTCAGTTTAAGTCCTTCTATCTAGTGTTTAAAGCCCTGCACGGGTTGGGTCCTATCTCATTGCAGAGGAAATTTGAGTGGTATGTTCCAGCCAGAAACCTTCGTTCAGCCTCGGCTAGATTAGATAAGATCCCGAGGTTTAGGAAAGTTAAAACTGGTGGCAGAACCTTTACGGTTGCTGTGGCCAGGCTGTGGAACGGGCTTCCTCTGGAATTGAGACAGGTCAGTTATCTCCTTCTTTTTAGAAGAAGATTAAAAATACTGCTGTTTCCGAAAATGTAGTTGCTTCACTGCCCTGAGGTAGCTTGCCCTTATTGCTCTGTTGTTCGCCTTCTTGCCATGTACTCTGAGTTCGCCAGCGCCAGGATGCCGTCAGATGATAGAGCGCTTTATAAATGAAATAAATAAATACATAAAAATAAATGGTGGGAGTAGTATTGTCGGCCTCCCACCCCCAAACAGCACAACCTGGGAAGATGGCTACCGACCTGTTAGGTAAAGGTGAACAATGTAATGGCTGCCACATGCCTCTGGGTAGGTGGGGTGGGCTCCATTTTGCTCAGCTGGGGAACAAGGGGATATGGTGGGAGTAGTATTGCAGGTCTCCCACCCCCGAACAGCACAACCTTGGAAGATTGCTACCTACCTGTTAGGTGAAGGTGATCAATGCAATGGCTTCCACATGCCTCTGGGTGGGTGTTGAGTGCTCCATCTTGCTCAGCTGGGGAACAAGGGGGCATGGTGGGAGTAGTATTGCAGGCCTCCCACCCCTAAACAGCACAACCTGGAAAGATGACTACCTACATGTTAGGTGAAGGTGAATAATTTAATGTCTGACACATGCTTCTGAGTGGGTGGGGAGTGCTCCATCTTGCTCAGTGGTGGACAAGGGGGACTGTTGGTAGTAATAGTGCAGGCCTCAGACACACACACACACACATACCTCCCTGTGAAGATGGCTTCCTACCTGTTAGCTTGAAGTGAACAATGTAATGGCTGCCACATGCTTCTGGGTGGGTGGGGAGTGCTCCATCTTGCTCAGCTGGGGAACAAGGGGGCATGGTGGGAGTAGTATTGCAGGTCTTCTACCCCCAAACAACACAACCTGGGAAGGTAGCTACCTACCTGTTAGCTTGAAGTGAACAATGCAATGGCTGCCACATACTTCTGGGGGTGTGACGAGCGCTCCATCTTGCTCAGCTGGGAAACAAGGGGGCACGGTGGGAGTAGTATTGCAGGCCTCCCACCCCCAAACAGCACAACCTGGGAAGATGGCTACCTACCTGTTAGGTAAAGGTGAACAATGTAATGACTGCCACATGCTTCTGGGTGGGTGGGGAGTGCTCCATCTTGCTCAGCTGGGGAACAAGGGGGCATGGTGGGAGTAGTATTGCAGGTCTTCTACCCCCAAACAACACAAACTGGGAAGGTGGCTACCTACCTGTTAGCTTGAAGTGAACAATGCAATGGCTGCCACATGCTTCTGGGGGGTTGGCGAGCGCTCCATCTTGCTGAGCTGGGAAACAAGGGGGCACGGTGGGAGTAGTATTGCAGGCCTCCCACCCCTAAACACCCCTCCCTGGGAAGATGGCTACCTATCTGTTAGGTGAAGGTGAACAATGCAATGGCTGCCCCATGCTACTGGGTGGGTGTGGAGTGCTCCATCCAGCTCAGGGGTTGGACAGGGGGCCTGGTGGAAGTTGTAGTGCTGGCTGCCTGCACACATACAACCCTGGAAATGTAGATGGCTACCTTTAGGGTGGGTAGGAAAAAATCAAAAGGGGGAGTGAAGCGGTGGTGCTGGGTGGCACCAAGGTGGGCACGTCCTCCTCTTTTCTGAAGTACAATTAATCAATAAGGTCCACCTCACGTAGAGTTAGTGTGTATCCTGGTGTTAGTGGAATACACAATGCATGTTAAAATACCCCTCACACACCAAAAGGGCCCTTGGTGTCATGCTTCATCATCGGGGTCTTCCCGCCCCGCTGCGGGATGGGGCAGTGCTGCGACAAGCGACTACGCTGGAGCACCTTTAGATGAGGGTGCTATGTGAGTGAAATGGAGTGAGTGTCAGTGGGGTCAGGAGTGATACACAAAGGTGATGTTAAAAAATACCTGGCCTAGTGATAGAAAAAACTTTTTAATAGGCACTGGATGGTATTGTTAAAACATGTGATTCAGAGAGATAAAGCTGGTTAATGGGCTTACTCTCCTGTGTGGGTCAACATGTTTCGGGGCGCAGTGCCCCTTCGTCAGGACCGGGGGCAGAGCCCCCTGTCACTCACTAGTGTCACACCACAGTAAAAGGTATACTAAGGTGTATGTACATATAAGTGTGAAGTTATTGTCTTATCAATGTGTGTGGATATATATTTTATATTTACACAGTTCCTACCACTGTCAGAATTTCTGATGTAGTATGCTTTTTAGAGGGAGAAGTCAGTGCCCCATGCACCAGCTCTAGACAGAAGGGTATTTGATGGTCCAATCAACCCCCAGCACGTCGGTGCTTCCTCCTTCGTCCGCGGCTTCCGTGTTTTGAGACAATAACTTCACACTTATATGTACATACACCTTAGTATACCTTTTACTGTGGTGTGACACTAGTGAGTGACAGGGGGATCTGCCCCCGGTCCTGACGAAGGGGCACTGCGCCCCGAAACATGTAGACCCACACAGGAGAGTAAGCCCATTAACCAGCTTTATCTCTCTGAATCACATTTTTTTAACAATACCAGCCAGTGCCTATTAAAAAGTTTTTTCTATCACTAGGCCAGGTATTTTTTAACATCACCTTTGTGTATCACTCCTGACCCCATTGACACTCACATAGCACCCTCATCTAAAGGTGCTCCAGCGTAGTCGCTTGTCGCAGCACTGCCCCGTCCCGCAGCGGGGGGGGGAAGACCCCGATGATGAAGCATGACACCAAGGGCCCTTTTGGTGTGTGAGGGGTATTTTAACATGCATTGTGTATTCCACTAACACCAGGATACACACTAACTCTACGTGAGGTGGGCCTTATTGATTATTTGCACCTTTAGGGTGGATCAGATGGGGCTAATGCTACATCTGTGAGACCTGTGTTGGATAAGCATGGCTGTAAAATTCGTTCTGCTTGCGGATTTTGCGGATTTTCCAAATTTTCGCGATCCGCGAATCGCGTGAAATCGTGGCAAAATCCGCGAATCCGCGAGCGGGACAAATTTTGCTCAGGAAGCATTTACAGGTTTAAAGCAGGTGCCCAAGTTGAAGCTAATTTCTTTGTAACCATTTACAAAATGTTTACAAAGAAATTAACTTCAACTTGGGCACCTACTGTAACCCTGTAAGTGCTTCCTGAGCGGCGCCTCGTTGCCTACTTGCAACTATTCTCTGACCCTCGAAGCAGGGTCAGAGAATAGTTACAATTAGGCAATGAGGCTCCTGTCACAAAAGTTAAACCTCAGCAGGAAGCACTTACAGATAACAAGTGCCCGAGTTGAAGCTCAAATTCAGTAACGCATTATAATCAGCCCAAGAATCTAGTGACCACGGTCGATGCTAGGCAGGTGTGCTTTCTCCCCAGATCTACCGTCTACAAATAGCTTTAATCCGTGATGGGGGTCTAGGCATCCACGAGTTTCTCGAGTGCAATCCCCCTGTACTTCCAGTGACCAGGAGGCTGCTTTCTCCTCATCTGCTGCGCTGATCGGCCTCTGACCTTTATAAACAAGAGGCATGTGAACTCGCACAGAAGCCCGGCCCCAGCCCACACACACTAGGCTATGCAACCTCGTTCCGCCCTTTCCCCCACTGTGATGGACAGCTCACTCGAGGGACCTCGGCGCCTATGGGCGCGGTGGCAAAGTTACAGACACATGGGGTCACTGGAGACAACTCTTTTGGGCCTTTACACAGCTGTAGTGCAGGAAAAGCACAATACATTTACCCAACGAGGTAGCACTTACTGCTTTCTCCACATTTGCTGCTCTGATCGGCCTCTGACCCTTTAGAAACGAGAGGCATGTGAACTCGCACAGAAGCCCGGCCCCAGCCCACACACACTAGGCTATGCAACCTCTTCCCGCCCTTTCCCCCACTGTGATGGACAGCTCAGTCGAGGGACCTCGGCACCTATGGGCACGGTGGCAAAGTTACAGACACATGGGGTCACTGGAGACAACTCTTCTGGGCCTTTACACAGCTATAGTGCAGGAAAAGCACAATACATTTACCCAACGAGGTAGCACTTACTGCTTTCTCTTCATTTGCTGCTCTGATCGGTCTCTGACCCTTTATAAACGAGAGGCATGTAAACTCGCACAGAAGCCCGGCCCCAGCCCACACACACTAGGCTATGCAACCTCTTCCCGCCCTTTCCCCCACTGTGATGGACAGCTCACTCGAGGGACCTCGGCGCCAATGGGCGCGGTGGCAAAGTTACAGACACACGGGGTCACTGGAGACATCTCTTCTGGGCCTTTACACAGCTATAGTGCAGGAAAAGCACAATACATTTACCCAATGAGGTAGCACTTACTGCTTTCTCTTCATTTGCTGCTCTGATCGGTCTCTGACCCTTTATAAACGAGAGGCATGTAAACTCGCACAGAAGCCCGGCCCCAGCCCACACACACTAGGCTATGCAACCTCTTCCCGCCCTTTCCCCCACTGTGATGAACAGCTCACTCGAGGGACCTCGGCGCCAATGGGCGCGGTGGCAAAGTTACAGACACACGGGGTCACTGGCACATCTCTTCTGGGCCTTTACACAGCTATAGTGCAGGAAAAGCACAATACATTTACCCAACGAGGTAGCACTTACTGCTTTCTCTTCATTTGCTGCTCTGATCGGTCTCTGACCCTTTATAAACGAGAGGCATGTGAACTCGCAAAGAAGCCCGACCACACACACACTAGGCTATGCAACCTCTTCCCGCCCTTTCCCCCACTGTGATGGACAGCTCACTCGAGGGACCTCAGCGCCTATGGGCGCGGTGGCAAAGTTATAGACACACGGGTTCACTGGAGACAACTCTTCTGGGCCTTTACGCAGCTGTAGTGTAGGAAAAGCACGATACACTTACCCAACGAGGTAGCACTTACTGATTTGCCAGTAGAAAGTACTCCAGTGAAGTATGGTGCAAATCGCAAAAAAATCTGCAATTTTGCTGGAAAATCCACAAATTGGTGGATTTTTTTTGCGATTTTGCTGATTTGCAAAATTCGCCCATACTTAGTGTTGGGTATGGTGGTGCAGATGAATGGGATTGCGCCTAGGAGGTGTAGCTTTGGAGTTGTATGAGACAGTAAATGGCAGTGTAATGGTATACATTTGCTTGCCCTTACCAGCATGCACTCCCCTAGCTATTCCCATGAGACTCTCTGGATGCAGTATGGCAAGCACCTTCTCCTCCAATGCAGTGAATGTTTTAGGTGGGATGGGAGGGCCACCGCCAGTCCTCTGTGCCAGCTCATGGTTCTTGTTGCTCTTTTCTTTCACAACCTTCTACAGGTCATGCCACCACTTCATGATTTTATTTCTGGAGCACGGGGTGTTCCCTACTGCATTGACCTTGTCGACTACCCATGCCCACATTTGTGCTCTCCTGGCTAATGGTGTCTTTTGGACCAGGGTACCAAACACTTGTGGTTCTACTCTGATTATCTCATCTACCATGACTGACAACTCACTCTCTGTGAATTTGGGCAATTTCTGCAGTGCCATGGTGTGTGGTGTGCTAATGGGTGGAGGTGAAGTTGTGAGGGTGGTGGGGGTGGTGTAGGTGGGGTGTGTGTGTGTGTTGTTGTGCAG
Source organism: Lissotriton helveticus (assembly GCF_964261635.1). Classification (NCBI taxonomy): domain Eukaryota; kingdom Metazoa; phylum Chordata; class Amphibia; order Caudata; family Salamandridae; genus Lissotriton; species Lissotriton helveticus. The sequence continues at coordinate 1,296,576,106 of NC_136063.1, read as the reverse complement.
GTGAGATGTATGGTGTTTTGCCTATCCAATGTGCAGCAGGGTTTGATTCCTTCTGTGCTGGAGTAGTGCAATGGATTCTGGTCAGGGATGGGGCTGGTTTTGTAATCAGCTATGTGGGTGTGCCAAAATGGAGTATTGCTGTCAGGTGTGTTGTGTGGGTTGTCCTGGGATTTTCATTTTTGTAGTTGGCATGGGGTTGTGTCATTGGGATGGGTTAGGTGCTTTTGGGGGCAGGGCTAGTTTGCTGTGTGCACTTGCTGGCCTTTTTGTATGTTTATTTGGCTGACTGCCATATTTGTCACGGAGCGTCCGTGGCGGTGGCTTTCGTACAGCCCTTCCGCCGGCTCTCCCATTCATCACTGTATGCGACCGCGGCGGTCGGAAACAACGGAATGTCACACTGTGGGAATGCTAATTTTTTGTGCAGGTTCTCGCTGGCCTGGCGGCGGTTTGGTGTGTTTCCGCTGCAAATCTGACTGCCGCAGACACATTTCCACTGCCTCCGCCCACTACGGGTGGACTTTGGTTGCCTCGTTCCGCCACTGTCAGATTTTTTGGCCGGTTGCTCCTAATTGACCGCCGGTTTTGCCACAGTACCGATAGCTGATAGCCAGAAACCGGTCCTAGGATGCTTGATTCCGGTCCAGGGAAGACATGGCTTGGCAGTTCAGACTGGACTGTTCCCATGAGGCACAGGGTCAAGGCTGATTTGCATATGGCCATGTCTGAACTGGGGTGGTGTGGTGAGCAAAAAAAACGATGGATTTAGGACCAGATCTCTGTACTGGGGTGAATGTATGACATTGTTCTGCATTCTGTCCATCAACTGTTATTTTTACAGTACCATCGGGTGGTTGATTGCCGCTACCATGGTGGTTGGGTGGATTTTATGACCGCCATCCTAAAAGACCCCTTGGTGCTACATTTTTAATTTTGATTAAAAAATATATATTTTTGGAATTTTTTGTTTTTATATTGTTTTGAAAAGTGTTACATTTTTATATATTTAAATTGTTTAAACTATTTAGCATTTTCCTTTAGTTTTTTTGTTTTGGAGTTAGGAATAATAATCTTTGGGGGGTTTATTATCCAGCACTTTCCCTGAGTTTAGTTGGTTTGGGATTTAGAATAGTATTTTTCTTTGGTCTATTATCCAGCACTTTCCCTGAGTTTAGTTGGTTTTAGAGTTGCAATAGTAATATTTAATCGTTTATTATCCAGCTCTTTCCCTGTGTTTAGTTGGTTTTGGAGTTGGAGTAGTAATTTTTTCAGGTTTATTGTCCAGCACTTTCCCTGAGTCTAGTTGGTTTTGGAGTTGGAATAGTAATTTTTAATGGTTTATTATCCAGCACGTTCACTGAATTCAGTTGGTTTTGGAGTCAATCAATCAATCAATCATCGCATTTATATAGCGCACTACTTACCCAGTGGGTCTCAAGGCGCTGGGGGAGGGGGATCTGCTACTGCTCGAACAACCAGGTCTTGAGTTGCTTCCTGAAGGCGAGGTGGTCCTGGGTCAGGCGGAGGTGGGTGGGGAGGGAGTTCCATGTCTTGGCGGCGAGGTAGGAGAAGGACCGTCCCCCTGTGGTGGCTCTACGGATGCGGGGGACGGCGGCGAGGGCGTGGCTGGTCGATCGAAGCTGGCGTTTGGGAGCGTAGAAGTTGAGGCGGCTGTTGAGGTATCCTGGGCCTTGGCTGTGTAGGGCTTTGTGTGCGTGGGTGAGGAGACGGAAGGTGATTCTCTTGTTGACCGGGAGCCAGTGCAGGTCTCTCAGGTGTCCGGAGTTGTGGCTGCGGCGGGGGATGTCCAGGATGAGTCGTGCTGAGGCGTTCTGGATCCGCTGGAGTCTCTTCTGGAGTTTGGCGGTGGTTCCGGCGTAGAGGGTGTTGCCGTAGTCCAGACGGCTGGTGACGAGGGCCTGGGTGACCGTCTTCCTGGTCCCGGTGGGGATCCACCGGAAGATCTTACGTAGCATGCGCAGGATGTTGAAGCACGACGAGGAGACGGCGTTGACTTGTCTGGTCATGGAGAGGGAGGAGTCCAGGATGAAGCCCAGGTTGCGTGCGTGGTCTGTTGGTTTGGGTGCGCTGCCTAGGGCGGGGGGCCACCAGGAGTCGTCCCAAGCGGCGGGTGAGGATCCCAAGATGAGGACTTCCGTCTTATCTGAGTTCAGTTTCAGGCGGCTGTTCTTCATCCATTCGGCTACCTCTTCCATCCCTTCGTGAAGGTTGGCTCTGGCGGTGGCGGGGTCGTTGGTAAGGGAGAGGATCAGCAGGGTGTCGTCGGCGTAGGAGATGATGTTGAGGTTGTGCTGGCGTGCGATGTCTGCGAGGGGGCTCATGTAGATGTTGAAGAGGGTTGGACTGAGCGAGGAGCCTTGAGGGACGCCGCAGATGACTTCGGTGGCTTCAGATCTGAACGGAGGGAGGCGGACTCTCTGTGTCCTTCCGGCGAGGAAGGAGATGATCCACTCCATCCACTCCGGAGTTGGAATAGTAATTTGTTTTGATGTATTATCCAGCACTTTCCCAGAGTTTAGTTGGTTTTAGAGTTGGAATAGTAATTTTTAATGGTTTATTATCCAGCACTTTCCCTGAGTTTAGTTAGTTTTGGAGTTGGAATAGTATTTTTTTTTTTTTTTTTTTATCCAGCTCTTTCCCTGAGTGTAGTTGGTTGTGGAGGTGGAAGAGTAATTTGTTTTGGTTTATTGTCCAGCATTTTCCTTGAGTTTAGTTGGTTTTGGATTTGGAATATTACTTTTTTATGGGTTAATATGTAGTTTTTTTAGAGTTTGTATATACATTCAAATAAAAAAGGAGACGTATGTTAGTTTCTTACTGGTAACGTTTTTCTTTGCAAATTCATGTATTTTGTTTTGTTGTTAAATTGTTTTTATTTGGTTTTGTTATACAATTTTTAAAGATATTGAAAAACATGATTCAGAAATGTTGATGTTATTCAGAATTTATTATAAAGTATAATATATTTTTAACATACATTAGTATGTAATTTTGCACAATTAAAAATATATTTTAAATACATATTTTTTTAACAGTTTTGAAAAATGGTAATTGTTTTTGAAGTATAGTCATGTAATAGTAAATACATTTTCAGTTCTTTCATTATAACCGTTTTGATTTTGAATATTTATAATTTTGTATGATAATAAGATAACATTTTAGTACATCTATATATTTTTTAAATATATTTCATATATTTTGATTTTTGTTGCAAAATTATATATGTATTTTACAAAATTGTATTTTGTACATTTTGTATGTATTATTTAGTATATTAAATATCATTATTAAAAACAGTAATATTTAATACATTACATAATTTCCATATTTTACAAATATATTTTGATATATTTTTTTATTGAACATTGTTATATTTGTTGCATGTTTACAATAGTCTTATTAGTGATTTTATATTTGGAAGGTGAGTACATATAACAAACATACATTTTATTATATATTATATATGATATTTTTGTTTTTTGATAATATATTTTTTCATACATAATGTAAAAATTTTCTATTTATTTGTTAAACATTTGTGTTGCCCTATTATTACATCGGCAAGGTGGTAACAAACCAATAGAATATATATTACCTGGGTATCCCAGCATCAGAGGAATAAAATTAAGACAAAATCTAGACAAAATAAAGCAATGCTGATTAGACTCAACAAACCCCAAATGAGCATGAGAGTTATTTGACAGCTGCATTATACTTTCATAAGATTTTACAGACTGTTTATCTCTTTGGCTTTCCCATCTCTCACGTGTGACCTTCTATAGGTAAAATTCCTTCAACCTGGATTTAGGGAAGTCTACACAAAGAGTAGGGGTGTCATATCGGAAAGTAAGACCCAGAGAGGTTAATTTTTGCTTCACATAAGAAAGCCATGTTATTTGGTGAGCATGAGCCATATTCAATATATCTTTGAGAATTTCCTGATTCAGTATCACGGTATCCCTTTTCCATAACGATAACCAAAGAGAAAGTGGGGCTACTTTTATAACATCCGCAATAAAAGGCAAACCAACTTCAATATGAGCCAAAAATATACTGCACGTAAGTGGGACTGCCAGCAATCCTTTGATGAATTTATTCTCCAGAACTTGGCGTGAGGTCACATTTATTGTCCCCTATATTGCCACCCCATATGTCGCCATTGGTAGGGTGTTAGCCAGATATATTTAAACCATCTCAGGAATTGACTTACAGCCCAATTTTTTGGCAAATCTAAAGATTGCGTTTATGCTTTAAAGCATTCGATTTTCACAGGTTTTCAGCATCTCTTTCCAATTTTGTCTAAGTAACTAAAATATTGAACATGCTCAATTTTGCTCTCCTCTAAATAATAACCCATCTTTTTATTTTTGAAACCTCCAATTTCCATAACATATGATTTAGTTTTATTTGCAGGTAAATCCAAATTTTGCAAAAACTGCTGCATAGTGTGTAATAAGCTTTTGCAGAGCCAAAGGGGTCCTTGCAAGCAAAACCGCGTCATCCGCATATAAAAGGATAGGGAGGGGGGACCGCAACGCTATTGGTGTATATTTCGCAATGTTGGGATTGTTAATATATAGGGCAAACAATAAGGGAGCCAACACACATCCTTGTCTAATGCCCCTTTTGATTTTAAAAAGGGTGGTGCATTCACCTAGGCTCTCGTATCGGGCCATAGCGGTAGCATCCCTATAGAGCTCTCTGATAAAATTAATAATAGCATCATCAACTCCAGTGTCCTTTAAAATTAATCATAGTTTCTTATGTGCCACGCAATCAAATGCCTTTGATAAATCCATAAAGGCCATGTATAATTGAGTATTTTTAGCCGTGGTATGTTTTCCAATGATCATTGTTAAATTAAGACATTGGTCTGCTTTACCACGCCCCTGTCTAAACCCATACTGCGCTTCCAAAAGAATGTTCTTTTCTTCTTCCCAAAATTCCAATTTATTTAGCAAAAGCCAGCCCATGAGTTTAGCTGTAATGTCTATCAAAGAGATAGGCCGATAATTGGCGGGCAAGGAAGCATTACCTTTTTGTAAAATGGAATTATATTAACATTTTTCCAGGAGGGAGGAGGACCATTTTTTAGCCATAGAATTAAAAAACAAGATTAGAAGAGGGGACCATGAAGCAATATCAGCAAGGAAAATATCCATGGGGACCCCGTTTGGCCCCGGTGCTTTCTTGGATGGGGATTTCAGCAGAGCTAATTCGACTTCCTTAAGGTTAAAAGAGAGATGGGAGGAGGCCTTAATGTCATCACTCACGGATGCAGGAGAGGCAATCCCTGTCTTTTTGAAGATTTCCTGGAAATAATTTACCCAAATATCCTCATCAATATGAGTCTCTAAAGAGGGACCGCAACTATCTTTCAGGAACCGCACAATTATTACCTTCCAGAAGGCAGTACTATCTTGTAGGGCTGATGCTTGTTTTAAATTATTCCATGCTTCTGATTTAAGCTGTCTCACTCTGAGTTCTCATGCTCGTCTGTTAGAGGTTTCTCAGTTCACAGACCTGCTCCTTATCTCTAGGTAGAAGTTTAAGGGCCTTGTGCAAATTAGTCGAGGCTACAGAACAGTTGTGATCAAACCATCTATTTGGGTTACTATCTCTAGTATGAGATGGTGGTAATAGCCGTCGTTTCAAGAAATGTAGTAGCTTCCCAAATGCGCTTATAACCTCAACTTGATTAGCAAAAGGATCCAGGCAGGGTGATATATCCTCCTGGTATGTCCTAACAAGGCTGGTAAAGAGCTAGACCACCTCTACCTTTTCCCATTTTAGAGTAAAACCCCCTGAACTTGCAAGAATTGGTTTTAGTACGAGAGTGGCATTATGTTTGTTTTTGGCGTCGCGCCATGTTAGCACACACGAAAGTATGGTATGATCGCTATGTTCATTTAAAAGTGTCTGGAAGGTGGCTAATCTTAAATTGGGATATAATATAATCTATCGGAGATTAGTAACCAGCTCTCAGAAAAGTGAGGAGAAATTCCCCCATCTGTGGATCTGGCTCATTTAGTATATTTAGTTGCCACTTCATTAGAATACTATTTAACGCCTTCCCTGTGGCGTCATGATAGAAATGAGAGATGTGGTTTCCATTATAGTTTACCACCGCACATTGATCCTCCATAGCTCTTCGGGCACGGCTTTGTATTAAAGTCACCTGCCCAGATTATGGAGAAAGGTTTGGAGTGGGACTCTGCAAGGTTCTGTAGAGCATCATCTAAGAGCAAGGGTACGGTCTCTGGATTTTGAAAATTGTTGTTATAATAATTCACAAGTAATAGGTCCCACGTCTCATTCCCTCTGATAACCACAATGTGAAAATAAGGTGAGGTATTTATTAAACTTAAGATCTTAAAAGTCGCCACATTAGAGATCAGAGTGAGTAGACCTCCTTTTGATCTACCTCGTGAAGAAGGCATGGCTGGGGCTCCGAAGGAGTTGAAATCTTCCTACAGATAAATGCATGTTTACACCTTCACCAACGAGAGGCGAGTTGGTGTTTGAATGTTGTCTTGATCCTCTCAGTGGTCATGTCCTCCCTTGACAACTGTAAATGTCTCCACACTGAACTCTCCGTTACGTCTTTCACCATATTCCAAGAGGTACAAAACTATACTGATCAGCTTGTATATAGTCTCAAATGCGATGATCATGTCACCACTGCTCTCAGATCTCTCCACTGGCTTCTTCTGAAGAAAAGCAAAACATTTAAAACCTTCTTTCTTGTCCATAAGACAATAAATAACCCAACTCCAATTTTGTTTATTTCTTACCATCCATTGTGGAGTGTCAGTGCTGCTAAAAAGATTGTTGTCACCCCATCAATTTAGCTATGAAAGATATGTCATCCTCATCTTCTTCATGGGAATCTCTCTCTGGAACTAATCGTCTAGCCACCTCAGATTTCAATATCTCAATCTTTATTTGTATTCAATTAATTAAAATGTAACAAAGAAGCATCAATCATAAAATATCATAAAACAAGCTGACAGTAATATGAGGGACCAGTAGAGTAGGTCTATTAATTAAGAGATGTTACCCGGGTGATACCATTGCCGATTTAAACCACTGATTCAGGCCGACTGGGGGAATGGTAAATTAAGATACAAGCATACCGCTACTATTCATCTTTGTGGGAGGGTTCCGTGATGACCAGGCTTGTGAGTTCACTAGAGGCCCCCTGTGGACTAGGTAAAGTGCAAATGGCAGAACGATATGAAAGAAATGCTCGCTCAAAGTAACTATAGGAGCAGCAATAAATCAATGTGCACGTGTGCAGCAGCTATTAATAGTCATGTGGGCAGTCCAATGAATGCCAAGAGTATTAGTTCACTCACGGCCCCTTTGGAGGTAGCTATGGGAGCAGCAATAAATTAAAGTGCATGTGATGCAGCAGCTATTAGAGTTCTGTAGTCCAGTAATTGCAAAGATATTAGTTCACTAGCAGCTTCTCGAGACTAGAACGGCAAGAGGACCACTTACTCACGGTAACTATGGGGTCACCACTATAGTGTAAGTATTCAGTAGCCGTTAGTGGTCAGGGGTCAGTCCAGTGCTGAACAAACATATTAGTTCACTAGCGACCCCTCTGAAGTCCACTTAAAGTGCAAGTGACAAGAATATAAGAGTAAACATGTACGACTAAAGATAATACAGTATGGGGCATTTTATCAAGGACCGATGTTAAAATTATCACTGTTTTATCGGCAGGAAACTGCCGATAAAACAGCGATAAGGGGGCTTGATAATACTCCCTTGTTAATTCCCATAGAAGCACATGTTAGCAAGGGCGTATTATCAAGCCCATTCTCGCGGTCCTTGATAATATGCCCCTAAATTCAATAGGTTAACGTCATGCAACATTGATAGAGTTCAACAGGCCACTATGTCACTGGTGCCTGAAGTCTGTGGCCAGGATAACCTGGTTAGAGAGAGGCTGAGACTCTTGCTAGCAGTCCGGCCGGCCTGGTGAAGTTTATACTTTATTAGTGGCTTTCCTGGATACCTAGGGGGCACCAAACGGCATGACAGTTTAGAGAGTGAAATCGTGTACTCCAGAGCAAGATGCAGGGCTTCTGGAAGGTCAATGGTTTAGGTGCGAATGAGGATGTGACCAGCGCCCGGTTGATCAATAAGATCACTGGGGCATGACGCAGTGATTTACTTGCTTGAACAGGTTTAATTAAAATTCAATTAAGAATTTCAAGAAGTGACAGGATGACTTGCGGTCACACTGAATCAGGGCAAAATCAACATTACAAGCTGACCGAGAGGAGCGCAAGCTGGGGACAGGAGCCACGCAAGCCCGGTGAACATACTACAGTGATCCTGGGTACAACACTGAGATGCTAGGTACAGATGAGCGATGCATCGGTGTCGAGTCCAGCAGTCGAGGTGATGCATCAATTTTCTTCGCACAGTGACCTCGATGCTTTGGGTCCATGCAATGGTTCCGAAGACGATGCACTGGATTAATCCATGGTGGTGTTAAAACACGGGGAGTGAAGGCAAGACTTACCTTGGTGAATGCTGCCACGTCTACAGCTCCCGGTGTTGACAAAGAGGAGGGATGGAAGAAGTACGTGGAGTTGTACTCTGCATTAACAGGCTACTTGTATGAGGGAACGGAAAACGGGTCAAACTACATCTCCCATTAGGCTTATTGTTTAGGTAGGCATCACATCAAGAGACTGCGCTGACGCTTCCTTTGTGCCTGAAGGAATAAAGTGGAGGCAATCCGTGGGTCCAGTGCAGATTATTCCTTTGTCCTTGCTGCCCCGAAGAAATGCTACCCATATAGTGGATTAGTGCGGCAAGAGTGTCTATGACACCACACACATCTCTGTTCGTTTTTTGGGGTTTTCCTTGTTGGTATTTTATAGTTTCTTTTGAACCTTGAACTTTACATCAAATTTGGTATATGGAGGTATACACCTAGATAAAGTTAAATGGCTGTTGATTTCCCACAGAGGGAATCATGTATTGTTCTTCAGTAGTTTGGAAATCTCATATACCACAAAAACCTACGCAGAGCCCTTTCTAAAGACTTGCTTATGGTCTATCAAGCACTTGTTGATAATTCAATTATTTGATATGTGCAGTTCTACCTCACGAAGCTCATGGGATACAGCATGGTACTCACAAACCTTTTTCGGGGGCCAAAAGTACAGTCTGGTTTGTGGCCAAGGGCCACACCGATGGGCCCCTGGCCACAAACCAATGGTCCTGTAGTTGGGAATGGGGTCAGGTGGGGCAGGGTCAGTGGGGGCCGGGTGACTAGAGTTACTAAAAAATCACTACCTTTTCAAAATATTCAGTGCTGTATTTCAAAAGCAAATGTAACGACAAGGCTACAAGGAGGAGACAAGAAGGTTGGCTAAGTCTGTACTGTAGCGTAATATGGCATGTATTCACAAGCATTTGTTCCTTTCCTCTCCGTGGCTACTTTAACTTTAATGCATTCAGAATTATTTATTGCACCCTGTTGGGCAATGGGCACAACGCTCATGCACACTCATGTACACATACACACAAACAAGCATGCACACTCACACACACACTTTCATAGACATGCACTTGTGTATACGCACACACTCACTCACATACAAACACATAGAGTATTTGAGGCCTTTCAGGTTTTTTTTTACACTTAACTTCCACTGTGCAGGGTAGCATCTCCCCTCCTGTGCATGGCTGGAATACTGCAGGCAAAGTTACTATTGGCATTCACAGGAGGAGAGAGATGAACATAAGAATTGCCCAAGTAGATGGGTGAAGGAGCCATTGTGTGTGATATGGGTGAGCAGGGTAAGGAGGCAGAGAGGACCTCAGGCTGAGCTTGGAGCAGCCAACAGAGAATGCAGAGAGGGTTATTGGATGTGCTTCAAGCAACTGTGGGGAAAGTAAAGGAGGGCATTACATGTTCTTTCTGGATGTAGGATAGAATTTGATGGGAGCGACTGAGTGTGCTTTTGAAGCCAAGCGAGGAAATGGAGATGGTCATTGGATATGTTTCAGTTTATACCGAGGACTAAGGGGGGCATTGTGCGTGCTTTGGCAGGTGGGATTTGGAAGGGCAGAGGGGTCTTACACTGGGCTTGGCAGCCAGGGGACGATATAGAAGGGATCCATTGGGCGTGTTTGCGTTAACTCTGATAAGGGAGCAAAGGGGCCACTACATGTACTTCAAGTGGCTGAGAGGATGGTGAAAAAGGGGGGACAGACAGGAGTGCTTCTAGGGGCTGGGAAAGGTTTGCTGGATTAGACATCTTTGGGGGTCAGAAGAGGTGGAGGGATGGGCAGGCTGCCATAGATTCCATCTGCCAGACGCTTCCCTTAAGGTGAAGGTATTCCAATTTTTGTCTTTTGCTCCTCCAGTGCTAGAATCATTGGCAGGTGGAATATCTTTGAACTTTGAATCAAAGTTGTACTTTTTTTCTCCCACAGCTGCATAGCAAGAATGTTTTTTTCCAGGCAACATGTCTTTGGATGTTTCATCTTGAAATGGCAACATAATGCCTCTCCTTAAGGCACTACCACATGGTGCCTTTGAGGAAAATCTAAAAAGGAGCAATCTGGTTAGGAATGGGCAAGCATAAAATTAGGGTGGTAGTATGGTTAGGGATTTTCTAAGAGCTGGCTTCAGATTAAGGGTTACTGTGAGGGTTAAGTAAAATGTTGGAGTTTGGGGAAGGGGCAGGTTTAAGGCTAGAGGTACAAAAGAGAATTTAAAGTGGGTAGAGTAAGAGTTAGGGTATGATTAGGCGTGTTAGGAGGGGCTTGCAAATTATAATCACAGCTGCAAAATCAGGGAAATTCACACTTCACACACAAGTATGTGTCGGTATGTAACTTCCCCTAGATGGCATTCTCTGCACATGAATGCCCCTCCCCAAATATGGATAGGACTTTAAACTGCAGGAATTGTAGGAGATGGTTTGTCCTGTCACCTCCTCTCCCAGATAACTGAAATCCCGTTTTGTGGCAAAAGGAAACAGAGTGAGTGATACGAAGAGAAAGATATGTGGCAACTGAGCAGCAGGCCCTGCACTTCAGTGAGGAAATTCCTGTGGCAATGTAGTGCCAATTTGGTTTTACAGAATGTGTGACTGTCGCTGTTATGTCAATATGGCCAGGCATAAATAATGCCAGAGGTTCACATATTTTGAGGATTGTTGCAGCGTATTGGGTACCATTGACTGTTGGGTGGTAGAAATACAGCCCGTCTAAAATATACATTTCAATAGTAGACAGCCAATAAAATCTGGTACAATTTCCTAAGTGCTTAGTGACCATACATATAAAAGATCGGCATTTCAACACTAGTTATTCGTTTTACCTAGTTTAAGATCCATACATTTTATAATCGAATGGCAGTGTATCTTATACCTGGTCCAGCACACTGTAAAGCAGGCCCTCAAACAGCCCAAAAATCAGTCCATTGCTGACTTGGAGGAAGGCAAGGCAGGCAGGCTGGCGGTAAGAAGGCTGGCTAAGAAGCTAGTCTGTCAGCGGTAAGGAGGGGTGCGGACTGGCCCGCAATAGGTCTCGTATTCACGCGATTTGAGCTATTGGCATTGTAAATGACAATGACTTTTATTTAGATGTTGGGTTTTAAAACATAAATAAAAGGCATTGTCATTTACAATACTAATAGTTTAATCTCTTGCAAATGCAAGACCAATTGCATTAAAGGGCCTTCTCACCCGCTTGTTAGATTGTAAATATCAGAGGAAGAGACCGGCCTGCGACATCTTCAAAGTTTGGATGAATAGTGCTGTGAAGAAGATGTGTAATAGTTGTAAATTGCACAGACACACACTTTGAAGTGAGAGTTAAATAGGATCTGAGCTATAAACATTAACAAAATGCTCCAACACCTTTCGCTCTGTGATTACACACTCGAAGCTCAGGAGGAAGAGCGTGGGAGCTATTTCCTGCCCTCTCCGTGATTTGTGTGTGCATTGTGGCATTGCATAATGGCATTGCTATCTTTGGCCTAATAAAAAACACTCCAGCTGTAGTAGGGCCCAGGCTTCACCTCCTGGTGCAGGGCAGCTGTACTTTGTGGCAGGCATGGAGGGATGGAGGGATGGTCTCGGCAGTCGCTACGGCCTTGTACAGTGCCCCTGCTATTACTAGTGAGCGAGAGGCACTGAGGTGGTGGGATTGGTGGTGGTGGTGGTGGTTTTGGTATTGGTGGTGGTGGTATTGGTAATGGTATTGATGGTGGTGGTATTGGTGATGGTGGTTTTGATGGTGGTGGTATTGGTTGTATTGGATGTGGTGGTGGTACTGGTTGTGGCATTGGTGGTATTGGTGGAGATATTGGTGGTAGCATTGGCGGTGGTGGTGTTACTGGTGGTGGTGGTATTGGTGGCGGTATTGGTATTGGTGGTGGTGGTATTGATATTGATGGCATTGGTGGTGGTGGTATTGGTATTGGTGGTGGTGGTATTGGTATTGGTGGTAGTGGTGTTATTTGTGGTGGTATTGGTGGTGGTATTGGTAGTAGGAAGCACATGGGTGGGAGAGCAACAAGGAGCATGGGGAGGGAGGTGTTGAAGGGAAGTGCACAAGAGTGACAGCTTGAAAACACATGCACTCTCCTGGGGTGCTTAACTAAATATGAAAGAAAAAAAGTAGTGCCTCAAACAGTGGTAGGACACAAGGAATGCTTATCACCTGCAACCATCGGTGCAGATTAAGCACTTTCAACCTGCATCCGACAATTAGCCTGAACCACTGACAGACGTGAGTTAGTAATGTGATTCCTACTCTCACATGGACCTTTTTTTCCTACTGTACACCAAAGTGATTTCATCTTTCACAGTATTATTACACATGTACCAATGAAACTGCCTCAATACAAGATAGCCCATTCTAATCACCCATTCTTTAAAAGCAAGTTATCTCTTGCATGTCATGTTACACAAATAATTCAATGACCAACCCAATCAAGTCTGGCCTGTAATACAAACCCACTCTTTAGAAGTGTTATAAAGCAATTCATTTCTGGACAATGAAAGTACTGCAAGGCGAACACTCCTGAAAGTTGAGAGATGCGAGTGGGGAGGGTGAGCGTGATATTCTCATAAGACCAATTTGCAAATCAAGCCAGGTTCCGAGTCCACTCTTGGGCTTTACTCGGCACTTAGGCACAAGGCCTGTGAAAGTAAGTTACTTTCAGACAAACAATTTGCACTGTAGCTGCCTTGACTGCGCATGAACACGCTTTGAGCACATGCATTCTCAGAGGTGTTGCGTTTTACAGATGTCACCAGGCTCGCAGTTCTTTTTTAAAACCCAGCCCAAAGCATTCTGGGAGCTCTGGCCACTTACAATATATGTGAACGACAACTGGGCAAACGCTTGCAGACTTGGCTTTCTTTTAGTTACATAAGGCGTTCTGTGTGCTCCGTTTCACGCAGATGCAATCATTCCAGTCCCTGGATTTCATATAAAAACCGAATGCACAGTGGGGATTAAAGCGATGGGTTATTTAGCCTGAAACATTTAAAGTGAAAGACTACAGCAGACAGGCCCGGGACTGGGATGTGATGCTGAAGATACAGGCGTTGTTTGGGCACCTTGCTCGAAGACCCAGAGCTCAGGTTGTTTTATACCAAACTGAAGTAGCTTGTCATGGGTTGGTATTGGTCATTTTGCTGTGGTATGAATGGGCTCCCTTTTGCAAGTGGTCCCTTTAGAAAATATAGCTGCATACTACAAATTGCAAATAAATTGAGTAAAGACACAAGTGTATACACTACTCCCTTCTAACAAAGAACAACTTCAAATGGTTGGTCTCCTCTCCATACTAAAGAACACAGTGCCTGGTGCTCTGGGCTAGTGAGCTTGGATTGAAAAAATACCTACATTCTTGGGTTGTAGCTTTGGATCACTACAAGCGATACAATGAGATATCGCTGAACAATAAGTTGCATAATCAAAGTTTGGTACCATCGGTAGGGGGTAATCAGCCCTCTGTGTGGGAAAGGGAGACACTACCAATTCAGCTGTGTGAGATGCCCCATCCATTCCTGCTTAGGAAGAACCATCAGAATGCATATGAGTATGCAGAAATGTGCTGGCCTAGGATCACAGGAGTTATTCTTCATGCCTCCTCATTGCTAAGGTTCCTGCCCCCCCTCCAGTACAGCTACCACCAACCTTGTCCCCAGTCCTGGGCTTTCACCCCACTGCCTAGTGCATGCTGGGGTTTGAAGTCTTGGTTGACTCATATTGGACCAACTGGAGTAAACACAACCAGGGGCCCACCTCACTGCATGTTAAGACCGAAATGTTTTCTTTCCTAGGCTGGGTTTTCACCTACAAATCACTCCTGCTGGTCTGGTTCAGTGGAACCAAATCAAGTGTCCAATGACCATAATGCATTAGGTCATAACATGAAAGCCAAGGACTGGAAAGTATGCACCTACTGACACGGCCTCCCCATGTGATAACACTAATTGTTGCAGAATTCATTAAGACTGCGGGTCTCTTGATGTGTAAGGGGCACATGAAATAGTAGCAGGTGTACTGAAGATGCACAATCAGATGGCATCTCCTGCAAGCAGTTCTCACTCCCAATGCTAGCCTAGAGCCCAGACGCACCCAAAATGAAAGGCCCACGCACTTACCCAGGTTAACGAAGCTCATGACCATGTTGGTGTCGGTAAGGACGTTTTCATCCTGAAAGCTGGCTGCGGGTGGGCCCTGGGTAGTGAAGATGGGCTTGTAGGGGTAGGAAAATCCACCTCCTCCTCCTCCTCCTCCTCCTCCTCCATGACCATGGCGTTGTAGAGGTCGAGCATGAACATTGGTGCTGAGTTATGCTTGGCTTGTAGGTGGAAAAACAACAAGTGATGGACTGAATGTGGATCAATGTCACACACTCCCCCAGTCAAAAGATCTGGGCCCAAATCCATCGTTTTTTTGCACTCCACACCACCCTGGGTTAGACAATGGCGATATGCAAATCAGCTCTGACCCTGTTGCCCCATGGGAACAGTCCAGTCCAGTGGCTTGTAGGTGGGGCAGAAGCCGGTGTGGCAGGCCCTGGATGGACAGAATCTCTAGCTGCATCTCCCGCCACTCCTGGCTGCGAAGCCGCCAATGGATGAACGACAAGGGCACCTCATTGTCCAGGGAGAAGTTAGCCAGGGCCCAACCTAGCAGAAGGGGGCCCAACATGGAGAGCAGGGTCGCCAGCACCCCTACCAGAGCACACCCACTGGCAAAGGAGAGGGCACCCCTCAAAAGCTGGGCATCAGAAACACTAGCTAATAAAACTAAAGCAAGCAATAAATCCACAAAAAAATACAAGGGGTTAACTTTTGCTCATTTGGCCCAGGGTCATGCTGAGTGTTACATGTCCTCTGGGTCAGCAGGATTCCGCCTGCCCCCGGCTCTCCGTGCGCAGGTTCCTTCGTCTCCTTGCCTCCCCTGGGTGTATTGTTCAGCGTGTCCTGTGGTCGCTGATCTCTGCCTGTCCCTGGGGTAACGACCTCTCCTCTTCAGAGGACAGGACTCGACCTATTCCAGTGAGTGGACACCTCCCCTCCCAGACAGCAGGGACCTGCCTGCCTGTCTGTCTGTCCTGCGGGGTGATAAGCTCTCCCTTTCTCTGAAGGAAGCAGGGTTCCACACTAGTCCCAGGCTTACCGATCTCTGCGCTGCTCTCCACACAATACAGGCTGAGTGATGTGAGCATGCAGAGGCAGCATGCTTGTATCTAGTGTGAGGAGCAGGGTGCAGGCACAGCGTACTCCTCATGGAAGGGACAGGAAAAAAGCATTGGTCTCACTCGTTTGTAAAGTTGAGACCGGGTGACAGAGGAAACAAGACACACGGCCGCTATTATTTAATATGTTAATAAAAAAAACAACGGGCAAGCCGTGCACAACGAGACGCACGTACACATTATTTAGTATGTTAAAAAATAGAAAAAAATGCACCTGCCATTGTTGCTAATTAGGAGCAGTATGCCACTGTGCTTCATAAAAGGGGGCGCCTGCTGTGAAGAAAAGAAAAGCCCCAGCCGCCATTGTTTGTATGCGCCCATGTTGTCATTCATTTTAAAGATGCCGCCATGCTGAACCACTGGTGGAAGTGGGGGAAAAAAGTAAAAAAAAACACGTACTGTGTAACAACAAGTAAAGGGGCCAATGTCATTGGAAGGATACAAATGGCGACAAGGCAGTACTAAGGAGAGACTAACAAGTCTATTAAGGAATCAAGCGCTAGCATTTATTAAGGACAAAGACTCAAGCCAATGGAAAAAAAAGGGCGGGGCTTCTCCTCCATTTTTTACGTACAACAGATCGCCGGAGCAGCGCTTGCGCTCAGGTCAGGCTTGACCTAAAAAAGAATATGCATTATGGAATCCCTGCCCATGGAATGTTTTCATTGGCTGTATTTTAACAGGGGTACTTGGAGATCCGTTTGTTTGGTTCCCCCCCTCCCCCCCTCCCCGCATGAAGTTGGGCTTACAGGATTTATTGGTAGGCAATTGTCATGTTAGAAAACTATCAAGGTGTAAGGGATTTAAATGCTTGAGTGGTAATCATTTTGTTCTTTATTCAGCACATATTTTGGAATATACATACTGAGTCAGTAGAAAGTTTTAAGAAGGGCATGATTAATTTTAATCATTCTCATTAAACCAATCAAGTCCAGGTAGTGATGAGTAGCCACATATTTAATTTCACTCAAAAGAAGGGTTTACCTTAAAAGGTTGATATATGTCTGCTTCTCTTTCCTTTCATATCTCCTTCCCCGCAGTTCCCTTCCTTCCTTTCCCTCACTTGAACACCTCAATATTCCATGCTATCATAGCATTTGGAATTGAGGGTGTTAAGAAGTGGACCCACTCTGAGAAATGAACTGATTCTGATAGGTTACCAAATCAAGAGTTTGCCAGCTGGAGAATGATGTGTCAATCTTCTCTGCACAGTGGTGGAGATACGTTGGTTCTCAAGCTGTAGTTCCGGATGTGATGTGGCAGTTCTGAGTGTGATGCTCTGATTCTACTCCTGCAACAGGGAGAGGAGATGGCCTAATGGCTAGTGCGCTCGACCTCGGACCTGGGGATCTGGGTTCGAGTCTCGGTAACGACGCCAAAACCTCCTGTGATTCTGGGCAAATCACTTAATCTCCCCGTGCCTAAAAAAAAAAATGAATGTGTGTCCGTCCTCATGTAACGTAACTGGTGCTATGTAAAGCGCTCTGATACCTGATTCGGTTCGGGTCTAGTTCGCGCTATATAAAACTCTGCAAAAAAACCCAAAAAAAACCAGGGCCTATGTGCCAATTCTACTACAGGAAGATGGGAGAAGTGAGTGTCAATTTCTCAGGTGCAAGTATCTGGGTTCGCCCAGAGCAGTGTAGAGACTTTGTTATCCCTGAGTCTCAAGAAACAGGAGGCAAGCCAACATGTCCTTGGAGATTACTTCAGTTACAAGACAGAGTCCAGCTCTCCCTCATTAGGGTTAGAGAGCAGCAGGCAGAAAGGCAGCACAGCAGAAAAGCAAGCCTTCCAGGTCAGCAGTCAAGCAGAGTGCCAGTCCTTGATGCAGCACAGAGGTTCTTCTGAAAGTTTATAGTTGTAGATCCATGAGGGCCTCATTTGGTGTGGTCAGAGCCCCAATACTTATACCTATTTTTGCTACTGAAGTGTGCGTCACCTCAAAAAAAGGTCGGTGAAGTGCACGGAAACCCTTTCTTCCCCGCCCTGGCTCCAGACCATCAGTAGGGGGTAATCAGCCCTCTGTGTGGGAAAGGGAGACACTACCAATTCAGCTGTGTCAGCTCCCCCATCCATTCCTGCTTAGGAAGAGCCATCAGAAGGCATATGAGTATGCAGACACAACTAACCTTCCTGTGTTTATGGCTGTTAAGAGGGAATGTACAAATTATAGCTGTCACCCACCCCAGACGTGTTTTGGATACAGACTGCAGGCACACAGAGCACTAAGAGCAGACAAATGCTCACTTTATTTTATTGGAAATTCTAAAATGGTAATTTTAAATTCAACATTACCAGTGAAGGAGATTTGTCAATACCATTCCAAAGATATAAAACATGATGCAGATATTCCATTCTAATGGGGTTTTAAAGCTTAAACGTATATTAAAGTTAACCTATGAGAGGAGAAGGCATCCCAGTAGTGAAAAATGTATTTGAGTGTTTATCTCTGCCAGGACATGGTAACCATAACAGTACGTGTACTACATTTCACTCACACAGCACCCTGCCCTATGGGTTGCCTAGGGCCTACATTAGGGGTGACATATATGTAATAAAAATGGGAAAATAAGGCATGGCAAGTAATTTAAAATGACAAATTTGAAGTGGTAGTAAACTATACATAGGCCTTGCGATGGCAATCCTGAGACAAGTTTAAAAGGCTACTCGTGTGGGAGACACAATCAGTGCTGTTGGCCACTAGAAGCATTAAGTTTACAAGCTTGGCTATATGGTATATGTTTAAAGGTTGAATTGTAGCCACGAAGTAAACCAAAGTAAAGGTTTATTAGTAAGATACAGGATGGTAGTTACAAGTAGATAAGTTCAGAAGATGGTAAGTCCCAGGCTAGTTCATGGCCCCACCAGGAGCAGCATCTTTGCTGCTGAGCCCACTCTCTCTAACTGTCATTCCTCAAGTCCACCAACCACACCTACATTCCACCCAGTCATCAGGCACTCCAACATTTCACACACACACTCATGCATACTGTCTGAGCAGCAGGAAATCTAAGTACAAAAGTATACCACTTTACAAGGGACTTACAAGTAAGCTGAATATGCCAAGTCTTGATTCATCAATGTTACCATGTTTAGGGAAGAAGCACATTTGCTCTAACACTGGTTAGCAGAGGTAAAGTGCTCAGAGCCTTAAGACCACCAAAATGAAGGTCAGAAAAATAGGAGGAGGATGGCAAAAGTTTGGAGTGACTCTTCAGAGAGGGAAATTTTCCAGCACCTCTAACTATCAGAAATATACAGATGTTAACCAAGCCTGCTCTATATGACATAGTTGCACATTGGCTATAAGCACAATGATGCAGAACTGGGTAGAAATCCCTGATCGAAATGGACAGGGGACAGTGGTTGCATAAACGCCATTCAGGTACAAAGGTGTGGCCTCTGAATCTGCCAGAAGCTTTGGGCTAAATTAACAAGAAGAGCTGTGAGGTCTGGAAAAGGGAGAGGTAAGCCTTGATGAGGGGTAATAGGATATTCCCCCCAAAAATGTCGATGGATTATCGTGCACTCTGTTATTTTCTTGTTTTTTCTAGTGAATTTATGACATGTGCATGCAGCAACAGGTGTGTATGTTGTCTAACCTTCACATGCATTACTTGTAATGCTGCAGAAGGTAGGACTCAACCCAAAGTATATAAAATAAGTAAGATTATTATACCAGCAGCCAATGTCTAGAGTTACAGTTAATGGTGCATGGTAGGATACCATCCAATTCCAGAAAGGATCCAGGCAGGGATGTCTACTCTCCATATGATATTCCTCTTGGTGCTGGAGCACCTTACATTCTCAATCTGGGAGGACCAACTGGTGTGGGGCTTGCAGTAGAAGGCAGGCGTGGATGATCATATTTCCCTGTACTCTTTTGATCCCCTTCCCTAAACCGCAAAAAAGTATACAATTGTCCATAGACGTTTGCACAATTTGCAGCTATTTGGCAACTATTTGGACTGTAGAAATGACTGAGGGAAATCTATTTTATATCCACTAATAAACTGGACAAGTTGATTAATCTAGACTGATACCTATGTATAAATAGCACAAACAGCCCTGAATCATTTCTGTCTACAAACCTATACACTATTTTGGAACAATTTCAAATGATGTACAACATTGGAGAACCCTTCCTCTATTACTGCTTGGTTGGGTGGCACTGTACGGAATGATCACCCACCTTAAACAGCTACACATGCTAGAATACATGCCCTAGAGAATACATCCAGAATTGTTCAGGTAGGAAGAACAAGAGATTAGACTTCCATTATGGAATGGGGAGACAGCACGGATAGCCCTGACCAATTTCTTGAGAGGGAGTATTATTGGTCCTCACAACTCATTGTCATTCATGAATTGAATGCACTCCACTCTCCAGGAAGAGTCATCACTAATGGCAAATGGTATATGCTATGGGAGTATGTAGAATACCTGGAAGTCCTCCACAGAAGGTATACCACCAGAAAACAAACGCCTGACCCAAATGAAAGTAATGGTACACCCATGGAAGACAGTCATGAAATGTCTCAAGAGGCCAAAAAACCTACAAATCAGATCCCATTGGGGGATAATAATGTCTTGGCAGAAGTGGTGGGACTCACCGCAACCGGCTGGCATGAAACTATAGACACCTGACAGTCGCACATTTGGTCTGAGGGCTATTTTAATATGGGGCAAGTCTTACTTCGTAGTTATACCTACCCACTGTGCACGATGTCCTTTAGACTCATTTTGTCTCTTTAGATCACAGATCTCCACATGTAAGGTGAGCTTATATAAAGGGGTTGGTTTGCCTTTTTTTAGGTCTGCGGTCTAGGTTGCTACCATTTGTATTGTCTTTGCTCATTGGTCACCATGATCGGCTGCCTTTAGATACCCGACAGTCGTACCTCGGGTCTGCGGGCTTCTTAAATATGGTGCAACTTATTCTTTACAGGTATTTCCTACAGTCATATTTACTCACTTAACATAATGTCCTAAAAGGCATGGATTTGGCTCGTTCATAATACTACAGGTGGTATTAACTGACCTATGAGAACCATGGCCTCATGAGAGATACATTTAGAACACAGTTGGAGCTTTACTTGGGAATAATGGGCGCTTAGCCAGAGTAACACGTTGAGCGTTCCCTTGACTCTGTTCTTTACTTTTATTTCATTTACTGACTTATTGGAGACGAGGTGTATATACTCATTCAGCATAGTATTGTGCTTTTAGCTTAAAGAAATGTGTGTGTTTTCTGTTGTGTTTTCTTTGACCTTCACTTATGTCGTTGCACATCAATAGAGAGTTCTACGTGTGAAGAGACTCTGTAGATGGTAGAGTTGAACCTTTTACATTGCTCTTAGGTAAGGTCCCTATATATATACATTTTTGGGAAGAAGTATACACGTTTGATTGAGGTGATGGTGCACACTGGTGTTTTTAAATTTATATTGATGCATATGTTTGATATGTGCCTCTTTACTATTCCTTTGTAGAGCCATCTGACCCACTCATTAAACCATTGCCATTATGCACTATTGGTCAAGATATATGCCTGAGTATATTTTTGATATTATAATTTGCACACGTTTATATAGCAGAGTGACAATACACTATGGTCCTGAAGAATGCCTGGAACATCTAAGTCACACAGGGCAGAAACATATTGACCATATACAGGGTGAATATCCATAACCCTGTCTCATTATGCTTTTAACCTCTATCCATTAGGACATAGGAATAAAGTTGTTTTGTCCTCATTGAGATAGTTTTAAGACACTTTTTTAGTTGCACTCTGCCCCTCACCCTTACCCTAGTGGTACTAACAGACAGACGTGCCAGCCAAAAACACTCCAGCTCCTTTCCTGCGGGAAAGTTGAAGCCCATATTGGGTACCTCGCGGTCCCGGCTTGCGTAGGGACCCAATGATGAAGCCTTTGACCCTCGGTTGAGTGAGGGTTCTCGCCCAAACACCTATAGTGCACCTTCCTTTTGTTCCTATTCCTTTTGCTCGTTCTTCTTGCGCCTCACTACCCTATACTCTGTGTGAGCATAATAATTCTTGGAAGCAGTATACGACTAACTTACTATTTAGTAGCATACACTTCCCCTTGACCCCTTGTGTCGGATACACTCAAGAGCTTTACATCTTGGGAGAAAATAGGTATATAAACACTGGAAGATGACTTAAGGGGCAATGCGTCCATCCCTAGTGAGTCACTACAAGCAGAGTATGACATGGCACCCATAGAGGCCTTCAAATACCTGCAGATCTCAATGCATTTTTAGTCCAGATAGATAGGGGGACAATACAAGAAGAAGCCTCACCACCAGAAGATAGATTGCTCTTGGAACCAATACTTCAAAAGGCCATATTAATGACCTGTTGGAAAATCATAATTAACACACAGGACCCGCTAACCCACTTCAAAATAGACTGAGTATCAGACCGGCGTGAAATGGAAGAGGGAGAGTGGTAAAAGGGTTCGAGTTCCCCTTGGGATATTGCAATCCTTGCGAGATTCAAAATACAACAATGTCATATACTGCATATATACTGCACAGATCATACTACACTGGAGTGACAATGTTTCAAAAGGGGTGAGGTACCTCTGACACTTGTATAAGAGAATGTGGTCAAAGGAGTAGCTGTTTGCTGAAAATGTTAGATTGTACTAGGCTCCGACCCTACGGGGGGGGCGGGGGTGTTATATTCTACTGATTTGTTAAAGGGACTTTTTGTTAGAATTGACAAAACTCAATTAAAAGTTTTTTCCTAACAATATATGGCCATGATTACTAGTTGGGCCTATATATCCAAAGTAGGCAACTGCTCTGCTCAATTATTAGCGCCCTGGGGTTCTTGCACATTTTCTGGATGTGGGAACGCCAGACCCAATTTTACTGACTGCACAATCCAACCTACAAAATCTCTTTGGGATTGGGATGCAGGTTCATTCTAGCCATGGTCCACAGCCCCTGCCTGACCCCCTTCTAAAGCATGGGGTGAGCATGTCATGCTCCTGTCTGTCAGGTCACATCCTCCCCTTCTCTCTGCCACCGTATCCACCTAGTTACCTTTCTCTCTGCCCACAGTGGCCCATCTGCTCACATTTCCCACCTGCTCAGATAACATTTGAGAGCTACTATCACCTCATGAGATACCTATCCATGGATATATGATTAGAACATATTGTATATTTATACCACACTTATATACGGTAACCTTTTTTGAAATCTCGGCAAATAGTTGAGCTTTTCGTGTGTTTAGAGTGTACTGCATTATCTTTGATTTTACAACAAATTTCCAACACATGTTCAAAGTAGTATAATGCAAGCTGTAATATCATTATAATTCACAGTGTTGATTTAACTATTTCCTTTATCGCATTATTCTTGTTGTTTAGGCATTGCAGAGAAGTGTGGCTCAATGGTTAGAGCGGCAGACCCTGATGCGGAGGTCTAGCCCGTCTAGCCGGGACCAGGGTTCAATTCCCGCCTCGGCGGGTCTTGCGCTCAAAAATTCCACGGACCTGATAATTCTCGCCTCGGTGCCTATTCCAATCGTTGAGTCCCACTCTGCAACTCTGAGCAATAGCTTGCTTAATCTCCACAACGGCCCCCGCAACGCTAAGGATGCCTGACCTCCACCTTGGGGGTGCCCAGGAGTGGACACCTCACAGGGAAAGCCAGGATGGGTTCCACAGCGGTATTCGTACAAGCGCCTTGAGACCCTTGCGGCTGAGTAGTGCGCTATACAAGTATCAATTTACATTACATTTACATTGCATCTTGTCTTGTACCAGAAAAGTTAGCTTCCTCTTCTTGTTGTCCAGTGAGTGCTTGAAGTATATTTCATTAAGGTGCTCTTCATTATTTTATGACTTTTGGCTTATAGTTTGATTATTTATATTTTGAATCTAGTTATGGCCCAGAACTTGCATTTTACATTTTTGAAATATGCACCAATTAACTCAAATCAAAGAACAGTCATTTTGCTTAGATCACCTTATTTACAATTCCTTACTCCAAAAATTGTGTGCACTGGGGAGTAGGACAATGATAAAGTATTCTACGTACTTTGTTAATTCGTTGCACGAGGTGTCTTGAAGAAGAAGAAGGGAACTTTCAGCTGTGCTTTTTATTTGCATAATTTGATTTATTTATACAAAGCCCCACAAAAAGAAATACATTTGGTTGTAAATTTAACATAAATCCTAATACATCCGAGACTGTGTTAAATCAGATCTAGGTGGACAAATTTGAATGCAAATGCGCGAAAAAAAGTACATTTGAATTAATGTGTGTAAATGAATCCATTTGAAAATGCATGTTTTGCTTTGTTGAGAAAAACTAAACTTGCAATATCTAAAATTGAAAATCAAAGTTGGTATGTTTAATTGATTTGTAATGAATGTTCGTGTTTTCTAAAGCAAAGCTCTAATGAGCAATATTTTGAAATGTGAAGTATTTCCCCTTTTAAATACACCTCCAAAGTTGGACCTTAACTGTAGAAACTCTACCAGCAACAGATGTAATGCTCCACCTGTATAACGGCTATAAGTATTTTAGTATTGTATAGTTTTCAAACAGAACGTAATTCAAAAAGGGAGTATGGTACAGGGTCGGACTGGGGCATAAAATAGGCTTGGGCACCAAAATAAAACTGTCCCCCATTAGTAAACCAAATAGCTAAAAAGGTGGCTAACATTTGCAAACCTGAATACATTTGTATTTTCTGCAGGCAATGTTTGAGACAATGTCATGGAAATCAACAGTACACACAGGCACACCAGACCATAGAACTGGCCCACAAACAGCCAAAAAATTGCCCACACACTGGCATGTCTCACCAGCCCATCACGCACTACTTGACTGGCTTACTTGCCAGTCGGACATGGGTAGGGTGCACCCCTCACATCTCTACCTCACCCGAAGCTCCAAACAACTTGAATCTTTCACCCATTACCATTTCGCTTCAAACATTTTTAGCTTTTGCATTTATCTAGTTGCATGGGTAATCGACACATACACATTTGGATCAAAACCACACATGACTGCCCCCACCACTAAGAAGGTAGGGGCATATTAGCAAGCACCTTGTTAAAATTATCGTCGTTTTAGCGGCAAGGAAACTGCAGCTAAAACGGCGATAATGGGCTTGCTAATATGCGGTATAGAATTCCAATAGAAACCCAGGTTAGATGTCCTGCACATCTAACCTGGGCTTCTATAGGAATTCTATAACGCATATTAGCAAGCCCATTATTGCCGTTTAAGCTGCAGTTTACTGCCGCTAAAACGGCGATAATTTCAACGAGGTTCTTGCTAACATCCCCCCAAGTGCCATATTATCAAGCAAGGGCGATGCATTATCGCCGCTTTTATCGGCAGGAAACTGCCGCTAAAGCGGCGATAATGGGCTTCATAATATGCCCTTGTGAATTCCCATAGAAGCCCAGGTTAACACCAGAACCTGGGCTTCTGTGGGAATTCACAAGGGCATATTATCAAGCCCATTATCGCCGATTTAGCGCCATTTTCCTGCCGATAAATGCGGCGATAATGTATCGCCCTTGCTTGATAATATGGCCCCAAATCTTTTTTAGAAATAACATTGATTGTCAATGATTTAGCTTAATTAACCTTTCATTTATTTTAGAAACTCAAAAAAACTTTGAAAACTCGTATCTTATAAATACACTTCCGTCTTACTCACTAATTTATTTCATTGCCTTTTTCATATGCATTGCTTTTTAACTTTTTCTTTGAATCCTACCACGTAATCCCAAAAATGTGAAATCTGCAGGAAGTACCATTAGTACATTTTCTACCAAGCCTTAGAAATGTCATTTTCTTTTGATGTAAACTCATTAACATCGACGTGAGGACTAGCGAATTAATGGCATGTGAAGATAATAACTCAACTATACATAGGCGGAATACATGCTGTCAAGTTAAAACAAGAATTCATACCCCCAAGAAGCTGTGTGGCATTATACGGATGTTGCAGCGGAGTCATAATTTGAATGTATCTAGGACTATGCAGAACAGTTTTCTGAGAGCAATAAACGAGCAAGTATTTGCTCTTTAAGTGTGACATTAGATTCACATTGTAACATAACAGAGATGATGGTATTTCGTAGTGAAACAGAGGTATTGTATTATTCAATGTAACATCGTTCTTAAAATGTACCAACTTGAACAGGTAAAAACCATCACTTAAGGTCAAAATGAACTGCGATTAAAACAGAGTAGTGTTGTCGATATAAGTGGGATAAAGTACCCCATGCTGTACATTATAAGGATGTTGCAAATTACCAAGGTGCTCCATGAACATATAGGGCTGGATGCACAAAGAATAGGAAAAGCGCTTTCTGAATAGTGATTTTATCCGAATCGATATTTGGAAATCGCTATTCTTTATCTAGGAAGAGTTTTGTTTCATACTTGTGAAGGTCAGCAGGCCAGCATGTCTGGGACTGCCTTTAAGCGGTTTTTTGTTGAAATGCAAGGAAAACGGGACGAGGTTCAACAATAAAACACAAAACGTTTTGTTTTCATTTGTTACCAGAAGGCACTTTAAAAATGCTTTTCCAAAATTCACAAAGGAGGCGGGGTCCGATAGGGATCCTTTCCAATTTGCAAATGCGTTGCCACCAACTGTGAGCTGATGGTAAATAGAAAGGTGTTGAGACCACATGTCGGTCGCTATTTTAAAGGAACGCCATAAACACGCCCCTTCCATAGCAATTTCTACACCCAAACTGCAATTCCGGAGAATCGCAGGTTGGATGTTTGGACATTTAGGGCCCGATTCACAGAACTAACTTAAGACAAAATCCTAAACTTACTACCATTTTCGTATTCACAGAAGGCACTTACTCATTGTGGTATTCACAGAAGACACTTACTCATTTTGATATTCACAGAAGTTAGGACTCCTAACTTTAGGACTCCTAAATGCCTTCTGTGAATACCGAAAGTCTTAAAATTAGGATTTTTCTCAGTTTAGTAGTAGTAAAGTTAGGACTCCTAACTTTAGGACTCCTAAATGCCTTCTGTGAATACTGAAAGTCTTAAAATTAGGATTTTTCTCAATTTAGTAGTAGTAAAGTTAGTCCTAACTTTACTACTACTAAATTGAGAAAAATTCAAATTTTAAGACTTTCGGTATTCACAGAAGGCATTTAGGAGTCCGAAAGTTAGCAGTCCTAACTTTACTACTACTAAATTGAGAAAAATCCTAACTTTAAGACTTTCGGTATTCACAGAAGGCATTTAGGAGTCCTAAAGTTAGGACTCCTAACTTCTGTGAATACCGAAATGAGCAAGTGCCTTCTGTGAATACCAAAATGAGTGAGTGCCTTCAGTGAATACCAAAATGGTAGTAAGTTTAGGATTTGTCTTAAGTTAGTTCTGTCAATCGGGCCCATGGAAAAGCCTTTTTGCCATCGCAAATGCCCCGATTTTGCAAATCGGCCCGTTTGCGACAGCAAAAATGTTTCGGACATATAGCCCATAGAGCCTAAATAAAGTCCTGGGTCAGTGATTTACTTAGTAAGTGAGAACATATGTACCTTTCTAGAAAATATGTGTATATGTGGATGGGTGGTATGCGTGAATTGGTAGGCAGTTGAGTATGCATAACTTAATTAGTGGGTACATGAGTAGATGTATGAGTGAGAGGGAAGATGGGTAGGAGGTTAAGTGGGACGGTGGATGTCTGAGTGGGTGAGTGAGTATGTGTATAAGAAAGATAAGAAAGATTAAATAAAGCATGTTGATGCATACGTACTCATACTATAACAGTACATACATGAATCTCTGCAAGCCAGTGATCAGCATGGATATTTAAATAAACCTCTCTCTCCTACACACACACATGCAAACAAATGCCCATTCAAACAAATACACTTTTATTGAGTGCATGAGAGAGTAAATGCATGAGCGATGATTTGGGTTAGCATGATTGCTCAGCTACTAAGTGTTCCCTACTGGCCTTTGGTGTCTCCAAAAGGGTACCAGTGGGAGTTCTGATAGAGTCAGTTAAGTGCAGAGATTGATCAATTTACCACCTCTACATGTGCTTAAAGTAACACCAACTAATACATATGTGAAAAACGGTAATAAGTGTAGTATTAAGTTATGAATCATAAGGTCATATTATTATACGAAATAGACATATTGGACCCCTGCACCCGTCGAAGGATGTGTTTGTTTTTTTTAAATTAGTGGGTTGATAAATTAGAGTCTTGGGGGCAGAAATATTAACAAGTCACGAAGCACAACACAGCAAGTCAACGTAGGAGCATATTTACAAACCCCTATCGCCATCACAACGTCACTTTCAGTGACATTGTGATGGCGATAAGGGCTTCACCTCATTTACAACACAGCCTTAAGCCACACAGTGTGGCTTAAAGCTGCCTTGTAAATAAATCACCCTTTCACACTGTAGTCATTGATTTGGATGTGGTCCCCTATTTACAAGGGTGGCACAAATAGGCGGCAGAGCAAAAATTAAGACCAGGGAAAACTTGGTCTTAAACAGGGGAAACGAGGAGAAATGCTTTATTTCTCCTCGATTTTGCTGTTTCCATGGGTGCTGCCTTGTGCAGCACACATAGAAACAGCACATTTCCTATAATTGTTTATGTGCAGAAAGGTCCCCTGCATTGGCGCAAAGCAGCTGAACTTAGCCCCAGTGCTAGGGTAAACACAGAGGTGCACCGCATTCTTGTGAATACAACTCATCCCTGAGTTTTCAGAATGGAGAAGCGTAGAGTTAGCAAGATTTGCTGAATGCCACGCTTCTCCATTCTGTTGTAAATATGCCCCTTATTGTACTGTGTTGCGTGACAGGGAGAGGGCAAGTAGGCCCACATCCACTATGATATCGCACATTCATGCTTTCTCCTTTCCTTGGACACACACAGTTGCAGCACAGCACAAAATGCAGGACCCCTTGCACCATGGTGCAAAGGTGTGGGAATCTGGGTGTACTATATATGTCTTTGAGGCCTTATTGTGGGGTACACTCACAGATACCATCTTGGGTCCAGTCAGTATCATTTACTTTAATTTAATGTGAAGCGCTTAACAGCATCAAACAACAGAATAAGGAAAATAAACACACCAATAAATAGAGACAACAGCAATTTATAAAGTTAGAGCATACTTTTATGAATATTTAGAGACCTGGATCATTGATGGAGGGAGTGTCCGGAGATTTTAGAAGCTTTTATCACTTTAAATGCAACTTCAAACAAGCACCGATCAACAAATTGTTCATAAACATTTCAAAGGTTTTAAAGAGTTAGTGTGGGTGCTCTGCTCCAGTTTGAGTGACCGAATCCAAAAAGGAAAAGGTCTAGTGCGCCAGAAACGTTACTTTGGACAGCTACTTGGCTACCAGACCATTTTTGATGCAAGGTCCAAACTTTATAGGACAACCACCATAGACTTCAGTGGAGTGATCCTGATACTGAGGATGCAGGCTGAGGTAGCTTAAAGGATGCTCTGGTTGTGGTGCCATCAACAGGAGTTTCTCTGTGGTAGTTTCTTGCGCCACAGGTAAGGTGGGTGGACTTTTGCCATAGAGATTGGGGTCCCTCGAAATCCTCTACATTGCAGTAGTCGAACAGCCGATGCTGCACTACTGTTCTTGCTGCACTGTGGTTGGATGCAAACTCTTTGGTGGGGGCTGGTTTCTCTTAGGTGTGACACACCCAGACTCTGATAGCACTCCAGGGTCTGGCAGACACGGGTGAAAGTTTTGACTATCTCAGATTTGTCTCTTATCGTACCCAACGACTGGTAGCAGCAAAAAGTGTTCAGTGGCTACCAGCTTGTCAGTTGGGCTCTTTCAGCTCTTGTATCCATGGAGCTGGTTTCAGTAGCTGACTTATCCTTGGAGTCACTGCTGTGGGTGAAGGTGGGGAATCAACTTTTGCCCATGTCAGGAGCTGCAGGCACTGTACCAGTCTCACTAGCCCAAAAGTGCACCGGGTGGAGTTCTCTCAACGGTGCAGCCTTTCTAAGTGTGGGTGAAGGGCAAAAGGACAGAAGGCAGTCCTTCTTCCGTCCTCTCTTCTCCAGAGTGAATTGAGGCGCAGTGTGCCAGGGGAGCCAAAGGACCACAAGGTCACTAGTCACTAGGCTAATGGGTCCCCTCCTACCTAGTGTCAAGTTTCCTGTGATGTGTAACATCAAGCTATTCCAGAGTGCCCCATTCCTGCCCATTTCAAAAAGGCACAATCATTTTTGCTTGTCAGGAGCAGGGTAGCCCACCCTAGAGGTGGGGCTACCAGTGGCTGCACACCCATGGGAAAACCGGTTTGGGCAAAGGTTTTCCTTCCTTGGCTCTGTCTCCTACTTGACTGCAGGAACAAAAGGCATCCTGCTCAGGGATGTTGTCACAAACAGCCCTTCAAAGGCAGCTTCACTGTTGAAACTGACCTTTTGGGCTAAAACCCAGAGTGCCCTTCCTGGGAGAGGACATAACACTTTGCTCTGTTGCAACTGCCTTTGTTCCCAGGCCTGGGAGTCATTTACATGTCTCCCCAGGCAGTATTAAATCTGCTCTTGTCAGGGCCTTTAAGGGGTCACTGGACTAGTTGGACTGCAGAGGGGCAACTTTTCAAAAGTTGCTTAACTTTATTAGTGACTTTACAACTGCCCTGGGCATCAGGTCAAATTTAACGCCACGATTCATTTGATACCTTACTCGACCTTGTTAGGTAGTGCCATTCAAAAGTTAACCACACTGGGATGCCAACTGGTAACCCTGTGTCAGCCAATAAGGCTACTAACCTTTTCACAGGAAAATGACAATTTGGCAGAGTTGTTGTTAAGACATATTGAAAATCATAAGTCCTACTTAGTAGGATCTATCTCCCAGGCATAGACTTTCCTTACAGGAGACTTTCATATATCCTTAAGGGAAGTACTGGCTTTGCCTTTTGGTGTAATAGTAAAGTCAAACTAGAAGTGCAACTGCTGTCCACTCAGTCTGCAGTGGCAGGCTGTAGTCCATTTTGTTTCTGTCACATGCATGGTGGTTCAAACAGTGCTGCACCCCTGGGTGAAGACTCTACCTTACATGTCCTGTGTACCTATGGTACCGTATATGAGGGACGTATCAGGAAGACAGATTTTGACAATTGGGTGCATCCAATTTAACATACTTTGTTAAAGGGTTATAATACTAGCACGGAGGTCTGGATTGCAGCCCTCAGTGCACTCTCAGAGTCAAAAACCAGCAGAATTGGACCCAAAAAACAGGGGGGAGAAGGGGAGCATGTAAAAAGAGGCATTTCCTTACATAGGGTGCCTGCGTTGAAGGCAGGATTGTGTTTGTGCAGGACAATCCTTACAGGCTTATACTTCTTTCTAAGTTTTCTTTCTAAGTGTGCACACATAGAAAGAGGAAACTATTGAGGAGCAATAAAGCTATTTCTCTTTGTTGCATCTCTCCTAAGAGAGACAACCTTTTTTGATGCATTCCCAGGTGCACTACCTTGGTAGTAAATCTGGGAATGCATCAAAATCCATGGCTGGATGCGTGGGAATACCCATGGAAGGGCTCCCCAGGGCAGAGTATACAAAGCTGCTACTTGGGCTGCATTTCTCCAAATTTACTATGCCATGCAGGTCCATGCTAGGTGGCTCTGTGTGACATAGTAAATCTCACTTCAAGCTTGCGTTGCCCTTGCGTGAAGGAAGGGAAACACAATCCTTTAATAAATCCGGCCCTTGTTTTGTAGCTAAGCTTGTGTGAGACTGAATAAGTGAGGAGTGACTGACTGAGTGGGCAAGAAAGGGAAGGCATAGGAGACTAGAACACCAAACTAAGAAACCCCTTCTCTTTTTCCCACAGGGTGATTCCACAAAGTTTATTTGGAAAAAACCTGCTCCAACCTTATTTCTCAAGAACTGGAAGAGAAGGTATTTACTTTAGTGACTATCTTGGCAGTGCACGCTCTAGCTTTTCTAATCCCTAATTAAGCCAATGCACTTAATTCGGGAAGCTGAGCGGACGTGCCTTAGGAGCACTAAAGGCAAGCCCTTCTGCACCCGTCAGCGTCGCGGAAGCGACCAGCGCCAGCCAGTATGCTCCAAATTTTAATTTGAGTATGCCCCACCAGGCCTTCACCTCTCAAAAACTTTGCGCTTTAAATGTTATCCCAAGTTGTACTCCCGTGAGAATGGACACCCAGGGCCTTACTGTACACAAATGCAATGCACCTCATGTAACTTTCTGCTTGATCAAATTAAATAGAACCCCAGTGACTGTTCAGGAGAGGGTCTGCTTCTCAAAGCAGCACTTAAAAATGCACGCTCTCTACCCAAGCATGCTATTGATATCTATGACATTCTCAGGGAGGAAGACGTGGACGCTCTGTTCGTTACCGAGATATGGTTAACAGAGTTATCAGGCCCAGATATCTGGACAGTCATCCCAGTGGGTATAAAATTCTACGGGAAGATAGAAATGAGGGAAAGCGGGGTGGGGTAGCTATTATATTCAATGAGTGTTACACCATAACCCAGCTGCCCCAGGTGAACCTGGAGATGGCAGAGATTTGGGGTGTTCCCTTAACATTCTCTTCAAAACAATCATTATCAGGGGGACTCATATACAAACCCCTGGGCTCAGTGGCTGCATTTGTGTCGGCTCTTTGTGAAATAATATCTCCTTTGGTCCTGAGGTATGGACACTGTGTTTTGTTGGGGGACTTTAATCTGCACATGGACTGCAATCAGCTAACCAATAGTCAGATGCTGATGGATAGCTGAGCATCCATGGGCCTCCTAACTTATATTCATGCCCAACTCATTTGGCCAGACATATGCTGGACCAAATATACTCCTCTAAACTCCTTATTGTTGACCCTCCTGTGCCCTTAGTTCGGTCTGATCATTTCCTCCTTAGATTCCGGTGGCCAAAAACTAGTAATATTCCTGTTAAAGAGAGTAATTCCATCATTAGAGCTAGGGCTCCTGGTAAACTTAAATTAGACTCTTTGAACATTAAACTTGAGGCCACTAGCCCATCACTGACTGGTGATATCAATAGTGACGTAGGTCTGGTTGATGATTGGATTGAGTCAGCCTGTCACTTTGACTGTGGAAAGCAGCATTAAGCAATCTAGGTCCAAAGTGCCCAGTCCATGGTTTACTCCATTCTTAAAAAAATCAAAACTAGCATGTAAGCGCAAGGAAAGGCTATGGAGGACTAATTACTGCCATTCAGCCAAAGTGGGTTATGAAGCAGAGCTAGGAAATTATAATAAAGATATTAGAATACCAAAAAAAGCTTTTTTTGAAACCAGAACCTTGAAGGCAGGCCATCACTCCCGAGAGATTTTTAAAATTGTGAGGTCTTTGTCCACGCCGGAGGCTGGCTCTAACAATGACCCTCCCTCTAAGGAATGATGTGAGCCTCTGAAATGTCAGGGCTGACCTTAGAAGGGGCCATTACTCAACAAATAACTAAAGTCATTGGACCCACTATTAGGGAAGTATCTCCCCTGAATACTTTTGACCCCATCTCTTTGGAAGATTCTCTAAGGCTGTTAAAAGGTCTTAAATCTGACTCTCCATGGGATCCAGCCCACGCCTATTTTGGTATTGGGAGCAGAGGCAATAAACTATCACATAAATCAGTTATTAAATGCCTCCCTCTGAGATGTGATGGTCCCAAGTAAATAGAAGCTGGCTAAAGTTATTCTCTTCCTTAAAAAGGCCAACGCTAACCCCTAAGAGCTGGCCAATGATAGGCCAAACTCCCTACTCCCAGCTTTTTCTGAACTGCTGGAAAAACATGTGAGCCAGAAGATATTGTCCTTTCTGGAAAAAATGCCCTACTCCACACCTGCCAGTCCGGCTTTTGCCCCAATCACAGCATGGAAGCAGCTATGTTAGAAATGGTGGATTACATTTGGCTGAGTCAGGAGGCAAGTGAGAAGACATTGCTGGTTCTGTTAAATCTTTTAACCGCCGTCGATACAGTGTCACATCAGATGCTCCTGACCAGGTTTTACCTGATTGGCATCCGGGGCCTGGCCTGGAAATGGCTGAAGGTGGAGGTCCCACAGGGTTCAGCCTTGAGCCCGACCCTGTTCAATATCTATCTCACTCCTCTAGCCTAGGTGGCTCAAGCACATGGGGCCAGAATTGTGTCCTATGCGACAATACTCCTCTGTTGTTTACATGGAAGGTTAACGAGCCTTGCCCGGGGACATTGATCAATTCCTGCCATGCAGCTGTGTTCAGTTGGCTGGCCGGTAACTAGCTGAAATGTAATGCTGGTAATACAGAATAGCTCTTCTTTGGTAAAGCGGCCGAAATTCCATGACATTTTTTTGGCCAGCGGACACTGCTGCCTCCGCAGCAAATACCCTGGTGGTGAAGAACCTGGGGTTTAAATTGGATCACCAGCTGCTCTTTCGCTCTCAGGTCAATACAGTAGTTGGCGCCTGTTTTGCTTTACTGCACCTTCTGTGAAATTTTTTTTTCCTTTTGTCCAAAACTTCCAGACAACAGGTGATCTAGGCTCTGATTATCTCAAGGCTGGATTATAAGAACAGACTCAACCTCAGCATGACCGGTTTTCTGTTGGACAGGCTCCAACTGGTTCAGAATGCTGCTGCCCGCACCATTTTTGAGTTCCCTCAAAACCTGTGTGTGTCACACCTTCTGAGCAGCCTGCACTGGCTCCCTGTTAGGAAAAGAATAATTTTTTTAACTCTGCATGTCACATAGAAATCACTTTACGTGGAAGAACCTAGTTTCCTCAAGCGTTGAAATTCCTTTTTCTCTCCTTGCAGAAATCTTTGATCTGCTGATCTGTTGTTGGCCATTGTTCCACGTTTTAAGAGGTCCAGGGTATGAGGTAAGTCTCTCTCCTTCCTGGGGCCCCTCCTTTGGACCAAAATGCCCCTGCAGTTAAGAAGTATTGAATCTACACCCTTGATTAAAAAAAAAAAACTTGGCTGTTTTCCTGATCTTAATTTATTTTCCCATACTGAGATCATAGACAGAGACCTAGAGACTATTCTCATTGTGGATATTTTCTATAATATTAAGTAATGACAGCCAAATTTTGAAACAAAACAAATAGGTAGCATAGAAAGACACATACCTCTCTTAAGCCTACATTGAAGATCTCCCAGTTGTGTCAGAAGTGGGATCTTTTAGACATCCCACCACGAAAAACCTTATCTAGATGTAAGTGGACAGACAGCAGCAGCTTGAGAAAGTTTCATGGTACCATTACAAGAAGCACAAATGGATCATCCAGATCTTCAAGAAGCCTTTCAGATGCAGGGTCAAGACAAGTCTTTTGCTATGTAAAACATCAGAAGGCCCTAATTGAACTCACTGATATCATCACTGACTCAAGAGTGCACCCAAATATAATATCCTCTACTGTTCAAAAAGGTATGCCAAGCCTTGACCGAAACTATAGCATAAGAGTATTACCCAGTGTGGCATAGCCTTGAGAGAACTGGGGTCATTACATAGCTCCATTCTTGGTGGAAAATATGCAGCTCATATATCAAGCAGCAGATTACAGCTTGGAACCTCTGAATCTCTGAGAGAAGTAGGCAATTGTACTACAGTTGCTGACAACAAATACCTCAGCCACGGGACAAGTTGGTATTGGAATATTATACAGAAGCTCTTCGCCCTCTGGTGCATGCTACAACATACCATCAAGCTTCGGGTGGGTAGAGAACCATGGTCATTCCAGGGCTCAGAAATTTCACAGTTTTCCTAGGAATCCAAAGCAGAACTTCAGAAGATCCAAGATGCAGAGTGAAACTAAGATGGCTGATTCCTCTCCTATGCGCTCAGTGGCAAGAGGCATTTGTTTGATCAGTTTCGTATGCTATAAATGTGGTGAATGGGGACAATTTGCCGTCATGTGCCCTAACTAATAGAAAAACAGTGTCCGTGAAGATGAGCCTGGCTGATGTAAAGTATGGAGACAAACCAGTACGAGTCCAGAATTATATTCCTAGAATCCTGTAGGCACAACAGCATCAACACTTGTATTCATGGGGATACCAATCACACCCTACTACTAAGGTTATGTTGCAAATGAAAGGACAGAAAATCCTTTAAGAATTAGGGTGGTACCCATTTTCCAGAGTCTGTGTTCCCAGGGTCTGATATCCCTAATTATATGCAAGTATTAGAAGAAATAGAAATACCCGTCCTCATGGAAACAGCCAACATTTAGTAACAGTGATATCTGCCTCCCTAGAGAGAGGAACAAGTAAATATATCAACAAGTACACAGAGTCAAGAAGGGAGACCATCATCAGACAACTATCTTTGGCCTGTAGATTTGAGAACCAAGCAATATGCACAAAAAATAAGATTTTACAGCACATTTTGTTATGAGCCAGAAAAGAGATCGAAGTCACTTCCATTCTTGCAGGTCCATATTTTCAACAAGAGATTGATTGACATAATTGTTTCTATTTTAGATACAAGTAGTCACAAAATTAGGACCATGGAAAAATCAAAGCATTTTTTTAGAACTTGTCCTCAGACATTTTCTGGATGGTCATCGTGTGTCAGAGAAAAGCCAACAGGTTATCACCAAATGCTTTTTCTGGTTGACGATCTATAAGGAAGCCAATGTCTGCAGGAAATGTTGCATATGCCAATTCAAACAAAACACACTGCCATGTCAAGAGTTCCTCTACAACCTATGCCCATAATAAAAATATTTTTCCTGAAGATAGGCATGGAACTGAGAGGTCCTAGAGAACCATCCATAAGGGACCCTCTAGCCATCTTGGACGACATGCATTATGCCATTCAATATCCTAAGGTCTTTCCCATACAAGGTACAACAACCATACATCTCTGTCACCAAACAACAGAAGGAAAAACATCTGAGCCAATATAAAAGACTTTATACCCATTAACCCAGAGATAAAGTATTAGTCTTATTACCAGCGTATGAACATAAATCCTGAGTACAATGGCATTGTCCTACAATGTAGCAGAAGCAGTTTGTCCAGTAACCTAGTATGTACTACAATCAGATAGAAAGCTGAACGTTCAGATTTATCACACAAATCTTAAGAAATAGGAAGAATATCAGGAAGCGGTTTGTGTGTTGAGATATCACACATTCCAGCTAATTGCAAAGATGATGTGTTCCAGTAAGTCCACAGGGCTCGTGGCAATACATTTGCATCAATCGGCAAGGGAAAGAGAGGACAAAAAACACATAGATAGATCATTACAATGATGAAAAATATTTTCTTTGTGTCTCGGAACTACGACCATAATTGAACATCACATCGAAACCAAGGAGGACGTATGTGGTGAGATGATACCATACACATACCACAGACTCACAGGAATCAATTGAACAAGAAATCACAAGCATGCTTGAAATTAGTATCTTTCAGCCGTTCTTTAGAAATTGGTCCTCCTATGTCATTCTGAGGTTCATAAACAAAATCATTCAGTAGGATTTTTCTTCTACACAGGGTTAACAACGTTTCCGATTTAATGCCTAGCTAATGCCTTAAAATGATGAACTGGGGAATGATTAGGTAAAGCAATCTAGCACCCTGGATCTCACCAAGGGTTGTTAGCAAGTGCCACAGATACCACTAGACTAGCAAAAACAGCCTTTTCCACTTATGCCGGTCTATTCCAAAGTCAAGTTCTGCTTTTTGGATTACAAAACACTCCAACTACTTTTCACACACTCAAGTCTAGACTCTTAGGTGAACACCAAGATTACTCCTCGCATACCTAGATGACATCATGATTTACAATAGCTCTTGGAAGAATTACTTTTAACCCTTCTAAGAGCCTTAAATATATTAATTAGTGCCAGAATAACAGCCAGTGCCATAGTGTACACTGGAGACTCATCATTTAAAATACATGGTGGTATATTCTCAAGGACCTATCGCTGATTTATTGGCACTTTAGCCAAGCAAAAGTGGCAATAGATTTATTCACCCTATTCCCAAGCTGGTGCAAACTGACGACATCGCCAGTTTTCCAGCGATAGCTGCTGCACGGATGAGAGAAGCAACTGATGCTAATGATATGCAGAGTAGGTGTTCCCATGCAAAAGCACATGAAAACACCACTTCACGACATTCTCAATGACCAGCCAGATGTGATCCAAAAACAGGCGATAAGGCGCGTTAGCAGAAGGGATTTAACACCTTCCTTTTACTGGTGTTAAGCAGGAAAACAACCTGCAGTATGAAAGGGAGTCTAGCCCAGAGCCACATCCGAAGACCAACACATGTCATGGAGCTACTGATCATGCAGCTCGGAGAACCATGAGGGCCACAACACCCACCACCACCAACCCCAGGCACTCCCCGGATCCCCCCAGACTACCACAGAGGCAGTGCAGAACAAGACAGCTGACCTATTCCAAAAACAGTATGGCCCCAGCCACATAATTGCAGAATGTGGGGAGAGATGGGAACCAAGTATGTGTGAAGGAGGCAAGTCAGCCATGAATAAAAATGTACACAATGCCAAGTGTGGCAGTGATGTGCTGGAAAGACTTCAGTATGCAGAGCACAGACATATCAATGTGGACATATACTACTGGTGGTTGTAGTGTTGTGGCCAGTGGACACAACTATGTTACCTCAGGCAGTGGGAAAGACCTTGGTCATGTAGCTTTGTCCCCCCCCGTAAGCGTAAGCGAAGTGGGCTGGTCTGGTGTATGCCAGTCCAGCGTAGAAGTGTGAATAAATAGGCTGGGACTCTGGGTGTGGTTCACTTCCGGAATGGCCAATGCATCTGCCAGGGCATCGCCCCTCTCCCCTCCAGGAGTCCCCCGCTGTGACCGCCAGCCTCCTCCTCCGATCATTGGCTTCAGTGACACAGGCCCCATCGCACCCAAAGGCACCGCACCGCGGAGTCATGTGTGTGCTGACTACTGCCTTCGGCCAACACTGTGGTCAGCAGGTCCCCCAAATCAATTTGAGTCTTGTTATATTAAAGGCACAGTCCAGTAGGCAACAGACATTGCATCCAGTGTGGCCCGCCCGGACGATGCATCATTGCCGACTGCGCACCCGCACCCGCTGAGCACTTCAGGTGCCACTAAAGTGAATTCCACGTGGCTGTGGGCCCTTGCTGACCGCTGCCTCTGGCCTACACTGCGGTCAGCAAGCTCACACAAATCAAATCCAATCCTGACCAGCAAGGACACGCCATAATCGCTGGCTGT
The DNA here is from genome assembly GCF_964261635.1 of Lissotriton helveticus. Taxonomy (NCBI): domain Eukaryota; kingdom Metazoa; phylum Chordata; class Amphibia; order Caudata; family Salamandridae; genus Lissotriton; species Lissotriton helveticus. The sequence goes on along the minus strand of NC_136063.1, from coordinate 1,296,537,074 downwards.
GAACACACTGAGCTCATCAGGTGCCACTAACTCTGTGCAGCTCTAGTCAACACCACGTAGCTGTGGGCCCTTGCTGACCACTGCCTCTGGCCTACACTGCGCTCAGCAGGCCTCATACATATCAAATCCAATCCTGACCTGCAAGGACACGACTTCATTGCTGGCTGCGCACAAGCTGAGCTCTTCAGGTGCCACTAACTCAGTGCACCACAACTCATGGACCCTTTATGGTTGAATCTTTTGTGTGTGATTTCCGATCTGGTGCCCCTACCTCAGTGCAGCTCAAGTCATGGACCCTTTGTGATTGAATCATTTGTGTGTGATTTCAGATCTGGTGCCCCTACCTCAGTGCACCACAAGTCATGGACCCTTTATGATTGAATCTATTGTGTGTGATTTCAGATCTGGTGCCTCTACCTCAGTGCACCACAAGTAATGGATTCTTTATGGTTGAATCTGTGTGTGTGATTGATGATCACTGTTCTAGTTGTTGCCAGCACCAACCACTCCCTGAGGGCTGGCTTACACTCACCCCACACCCATCCAGCACAGGCATCACTGGACTTGTGACCCTGGTAATAAAAAGGCGTTGGGCGCATGAGCCTGTAGCCAGTTCCACTTTCTATCTAAGTGTATCCATGTGGTCAATATGTATGCATGATGTACCCAGGCTCTACCACATTACATTGTGCTGTGGACAGCGGATGCAACCATGTCACCTCAGGCAGTGGCTAAGACCTTGGACATGTAGCATTGTCATCCCTCCCTGTAAGCCTAAGCGGAGTGGGCTAGGCTGGCGTATGCCAGTCCCGCATAGGGGTGTGAAGATTTTGCCTGGGGCTCTGGGCATGGGTCAGTTCTGGCCTGGACAAGGAAATAACTATTGCATGTGTCTCTTTTGTAGTGTCGCAATCGACAATGTTGCAGTATAACATGAACCCGGAGTGCGGGCTCGCACAAATGGAGAAATGAAGAAGCACAAGACCCCATGGTGTCTTGGCTCATACATGCCAAGTGTTGTGTGTATCTGTATTGCCGGAGCATGAGCCAAATGCCTAGCCCTACTCGCAGCGCAAGTTCAGCCAGGCATGAACTCTACATCTATGTCCGCCCTATCCTTATCATAGGCCTACACTTACGTGGCCACCCACCTTCAACGGCCAACATCACTGCATCATTGTATGGCTTGTGGACATGCACAGACAGGCATAACAATGCTGTGCCGTAGGAGTGCAAGTGATGCAACCACGCAGCGTACACAAGTAAATAGGCTCGGGGGAGGGGCGAGCAGCTGTGAGGCAATGTAACACACAGTGATGCCGCACATTTGCCACATGCAAGACATGTCAAATATGAATCCCAAAGTCACACACATCCAACCCCACCTCCAGCAAGCCACCTCACATTATCTGAATGCAAGCAGATGACACACAATTATTAGAGATGAAAGCTCCTTGTCTAAACTATCAGGCGAGAGCACATCTAGACCTTCATCCTCAGAATTGCATGTGCCCGGCACCCCCTGACAGGTACTATAGCAGCTGAGGATGACTCCCACACTACGCATGGCCTGATGAAAGACCAACGTATACACACCCCACAGACAGAAGTCCTTGCTTGAAGTTAACTTGCATGGAATTGCCTTCACACTTACTCCAACACCATCCCAGGCGTACAACCATTGCACACTAAAACAACTCATTTATTCGAGCTGTGGCATTTCATCCACAGAACTGGCGCAGCTCAGAACAGTGGTGTTTCAACCAGAGCCACTGACGCAATGGCAGAACATCACGGACACATGCACAACCCCTGTGACGTGGAACTGTAAAGTGCTTGTATGCTGCATTTACTGGGGGCTCTGCCATTGGCAGTGCTGCAGATCAGTTACCAGCTAAGCTTCCGCCTTGCCAACATCACCTGCATTCAACCTGTGTTGCATTGTCGATTGTGCATATTCAAGTGGTCCATGGATGTCTGCCTATCCAACAGGACAGTAGCTGAACTGGATTTTGTCACAACGGCCCCAGCAACGCCGGGGATGTCTGGCTTCACCTTGGGGTTCCCTCTCACAGGGAAAGCCAGGACGGGTTCCCCAGCGGTATACAGCGCCAGGACGCCACGTAACGAGGTAACAGTGCGCTTTACAAGTATACATACATTACATTACATTACATGTGTCTGTGCCCCCTGTTGGCACACTACTAGGAGTGTCACCGTGATACTCGTTTATGGGATGCCTTGTTACTTGGCATACATGTTGGCAGCTGGACCTGGGAGATTGCACAAATCCTTGGGTGCAGTGACCACATTGAACCGCTCCCGAATTGGGGTGTAGTACTAATTGGCGAAAAGGGTGGACGCAGCACATCTGTCCGGACCTGCTAATGGATCTTCTCGCCGTCCTGTTTGAGGAAGTCGACAATGACCTCATGTTGGAAATGATAGCCTACAAAGCTGCAATCGCTTTCATGGACGAGTAACTACGTACCTGCAGCCACAACTGATTGGAACACATTGCACATGTCCCACACCTTGTTGCATCTTGGAGATCTGGTCACATATCCCACAACAACAGTGGACATGGCTGCATTTGCCTGGACTCCGAATACATGAGCGGAGAACAACGAGAGTTAACACACACCTGTGAAAGGTGAGACACTCCTCCGGAGTGGACAGAGGCACTTGACAACATTCCTCATTCTGACATACTGCTGCATTGGTCTGCATGTTGTGGCACTTATCTTGCCCGTACTGACACGCATATGCTAATTAAGTCTACGCACCTTCACTTGTATTCAACTGTGATGAGTGTTGATTTGAATGACAATGTGTGTGTGTGTCTCACTGCCTATCTGGGTCATGGCCATACATGTGCATTGATAGCATTACCCAGGGAGTAACTTTTTGTTGAATTACTGTCCCTACATTCAACCATACTTACGTACTTGATTGATCATAGCCATGACACATCTGTGTGAATTAGAATGTTTTATTCACATTCAATAGAGTGTTGAAGCTGGACCAGTACAGGGCCAGACAAACCCCGCTTTACATTGTTGCCCCGTGGAGGGCCAACCAGAGTACTTTAGAGATTGACAAGTTCATCAGAAGTGGAATACTTCAGTCCGCAGTGTGATTGCTGTGTCATTGGTAACCAGACAAAATAGGGCTGTCCATGTAGTGGTCCAAGGTGAGTGTCGCTGGGTGTATCGGGGGACAGTGGAAGGTGTTATTCCAGGGCATGATGCAGAAGGCAGAACCAAGCTGAAACCGGCCATATGGTGGAAATGAATGCTACCACTTCATTATTACCACAAGCAGGATTCATCATCATCTTTGTCCTCTGATGTATCAGGTGCCTCACATGTGGGTGGTGTTGTTTTTCTGCATCACTGTGTGGCAGTGACACATCAGGGGCCGGAGGTGGAATGTCTACTGCACAGTGTGGCACTGACACTTCGGGGGGGTGTAGATGTGGATGGAGTGAAAGAAGCAGCATTCATCCGCGCCAAGCCTTGTGGTGGCAATGCCATGAAGAGAGGATCTGCAGGGCATGAAGATCACAGCTACATCTCGCTGGTGTGCAGCCGTGGCAAACATTCTTTCTGCCTGCATCCACTCCAAGCTCTCCGTCATTCTCCTTATGTGTCCCAAATCCCGGGTGATATTGCTGGAGCCACTCTGAATAGACAGTTGTTCTCGGCTCAGAGTCATGACTTCAGCGATGTTAGCCATGGATTGTTGGAGAGCTTAGAGCGGACAGTGGGTGTCTCTTAGGGGCTGTAAGTGGTCCCGGATGGGACTAAGACACCCACGTATGGCATCTAGTTTGGCTGTCCTGAAGTTGAACCCCACCCACAGCTGATCAGCCATCTTCTCCTGGCACCCTAACATGGTGTTGGAATGCCATGTATTGGTCGTGGGGGTCTTGGAAGACAGCTGGGGTGGTGAGTGCTTCCTGCTGTGTGGTCTGTGCTAGGCCTGTGCGGTAAATCCCGTTCCGTTCGTGGAATTTGCGGAATTTAGATAATTTCAAGTTCCGCGGAGAACGCAAAATTGCCCAAAATTCTGCGTTCTGCGACTTTGCAAAATGTTTTGCTTGTTCGCGTTCTCAAACGCGTGTTCGTGAGATATTTCCCCCTGGGCACGCAAACGCGATTGTGAACAGTAAAAAAGCATCGCGAACAAGCAATTCCGCGTGTTCGCGGAATTTCTGCATGTTCGTGGAGATTTTTTACCGTTTCGCGGAGAGTTGCGTAACGCGATTTCGCAAATTCCACCCACCCCTAGTCTGTGCAGTAGGTGGGGTCTCTTCAATGCAGCTAGGGTGGCCTACTCCTGGAGATGGGGTGCCGGAGCGGTTGGAGGGTGTCAGTGTCGATGTTGGGGAGGTCCTCTTCATCATCAGTGCTGTGTTGTTGGGTCTGCTCTGCAGGAGGTGTTGATTCTCCCTCTGTAATGTGAAGGGGAGATGCAGATTGACATTGTATTCACATGTATGTTAATGCATTGTACAAGTTTACTAACAGACTGCATGACAATGTACATTGTGACTCTTTGTGAGGAGATGCCTAATTGATATGGGACAGTTAACATTCATACACCATCATGGATGTGAGGTTGTACTTGTACATTGTCATCCAGTTTCCTGCTATGCCAAATGCGAAAGGCCATTTTCTACACACAAGCGGCAGCAGTAGTGTCCTCTGTTCTGGTGTTAAAGTATTGCAGTTTGTACCACAATGTTGTCAATGTTGAGGTGCTCTGATTCCTATGTGTGTGTGCTGCATTGTGGGGGAGTGGCCCCTTCAGCTCTGATTTGGCTGACCCTTATCCCTTTCAGGCGGTGTGCCTTTCACTTCTGTGCTTATACAGTGCTGAGATGTTGCAGACTTGGGTAAATTGGGCTCTTGGTCGGAGTTGTGACTCCGTTGCATGATTTGTCCGCAGATGTGTTATACTTAATTGTGCATGTGTGCCATTGTGTTCCTCTCCCCCGTCCCCCCAGTCCCTGGTCGTTACTCACCCTGTTGCTGTTGGCTCAGGTCATGTTGTGCAGTGTCCTGTCCCCCAACTCCTGCCACCGTCTCCCCAGTGATGGTCCCAGGCTGGTCCTCAGTGGGGCTTGTGGGGTTCTGCTTGTCATCTGTACTCGCTCTGGCTACCTCCATGGTACTTCGCAGTTGTTTGTGTTTTTTGTTGCCGCTTTTACAGTGATTGTTCCCGCCTGACTTGTGGGACTTTCAGGCCTGGTGCTGCTTATCACAGAATTTGTTATCCCAGTTGGGCCCATCGCAACTTTTTTCAAGTTCTTGTTTCGATTTTTTCGCTGTTCCGGTAATTTTATCGCAGACATTTGACGTGTTATCGGGAAACTATTGCATGTTACCGCCGTGTTGTGAATACGACATTAACACAGAGTTATTTTTCCGCGATAGACGACGATATGGAAATATGCGTTAACCTATTTTGGCGATGATTATCGCACATCTTGAGAATATCCTCCTTGGAGTATACGTTAGGTAGTGGTCTTCATAAACCACAGATGGAGAACATATTGGCCCTGCCCCAGAGTACAAAGAAGGGTGTGCAGAATGTTTGAGGAGTCATGAAAAATTACTGTTGCTTTATTTAAAGTTTTTATCCATAGGCTCCCCCTAGGCTGCCATTTTAAAGAACAACATATGTAACAAGATTTCTTGGGTTTCCATTTAGAAACAAGTATGTAAGTATGTAAGTATCTTTAGGAACTATAATGATCAACTATAATGATCATTCACAAGTGATCTAGCTAGCCATACAGAAGGACAGACATCCCTAGTTGATTTTTAGCTTTGCTCCCCCCTACACTATTTTGCTGATATCATTCACTCCTACACTGCCCTCAGAAACCTATTTTCCTCACCTAAAAATGTAAGGCCTCATTTACAAACAAATGATGCAGCGCAGCAAGCCATTTTGCATCACCGTGCTGCGTTAGTTTAAAAGCACAGGGATGCATCGTATTAACAACAACACGACGGACACATGTGCTTTGCTCTGCACTGGTGCACAATTAGCTGCCATGCACCAGCGCAGGCACTCTTGCGTCCTGTTGGAAGGGTGCCTGTGTTGCGGGGACGATTGTTTTTGTGCAAGGAGAACTTCTTGCACAAGAACAATTGTTTGTGGCATTGTCCTCTTTCTATGTATTCTGCAGAATCCAGCACGCATAGACAGAGGAAGATATGAGGAGAAATAAAAGCATTTCTCATCATGGATTCTGAAACATTAAGGGGCAGATTTACAAGACCCTTGCGCCACATTGACGTCATTTTTAACATGGGAAAAATGACGCAAAAGTGGCGCAAGGGGCTTGTAAATCTGCCCCTAAGAGCTTTACAGAACTTTGTAAATCTGCAAGTGTTTTAGGTTCCATGGGGATTGCGTGGGACCACCCACAGCACCACCCAAGGAACACATCTTTCATGCCGAGTAATGCGTGAAAGGGGCCTATATGTAAAAGGCCATGAAAAGTCACAAAGGGATACTTTACGTGTCCTTGTACATATAGGCAGGCACACTGCGCCACTGGTGCGACAAAAAAGTGACTCCCCATGATATGTCTCTTGATTCTGGACTTGTTACATTCTTCTACTGCATTCCCATTGTTAGAAATTCCTGCCTCTTGATATTCATGCCAGGCAAAAATGTAAGAAATTTAAAATCAGACTAAAGTTCCTTCTCAGTAAATTGTTGAGGAAAAATACATAAATAACCACATCGTATACAAAATGTTAGAATTCAGTCCTTGGGTTATTCATTGTAACATGTCTATTTGTTGCTTCTTTTTGTTGATCATTTCTCACAATATGTATGTAAAAATGTTTGAGTCAAAATCACTTCCATAATATGGTTCTTTTCCATAACTACAGTTCATGTTCGGTATTGCTTCTGGCGTTATGTACCACATATTTGTTCGAAATATCAAGGCACTGATGCCAAATGAATAAATACATAAATATGTAAATAAATAACTAAAGAAATAGAAACATGACTAGCATTAATAATACTAGTATGATAATCCGAAAACCAAATTTAGAAGCCCTTCTTCTCCTACAGGGTTAATCTCACAACTCTTTGACACCAGCTTGAGAAAATTCCTGGTACCTTATTCTCCAAAGACATGAAGAGGCCTTATGACCTCTAAGGATATTGCTGGTACGCTGTTGTTCGTTTGCCTGCCTATGCTCTATTTCTTTCCATTCCCTGGAGTTCTCGTTTTCACTGAGTTGGTTCCATAAGCAATGTTCATTTTCTTTCATTTTGGACTGTCTTTGGAAATGCGCTGTCCTATATTGATTGTCCAACGTTTACCATCCGCTTGTTACAATGTATTTTCTTCATTTGACGTGGGTGTGTGTGGGTGGGGGAGGGGGTTCCGGATCGTTATGAAAACTCGTTGTGCCTCTGAATCTGTGTGGCCGGTGGTTGCTCCGGGTTGTGAAACAATGCTCTTCTACTTCACATCTAGTCCTCCTATCCACAGTCAGGGTCCACAGTAATGTTACCGGAGCTGTGGTGTGCTTCATGAATCGTCTTTGGCTCCTGCACATTACTTGCACGTCTCAATTCACTATTTGAGTTGCTTACCGTTTTGACCACTTTTTGATTGGTGTTTGACGTTTACTTCTTTTTGTTGTTGTTTATTTTAAGTTTACAGTAATTACCTCATTGGTCACCTTAACATGTTCGGGTTCTTTGTCAGCTTGGATGTAGGACGCTAGCACCAAGATGCCTCGACATTCGTGAGCTTTAGATGAACTTTACATATTCACTTACATATTAATGCCAGTATTCCTCTAATACCGTTTGGTCACAGTTGCAATGGTGGTGGCACTTATGTCCCCAAAGGCAGTGTTACTGCAATCAACAATAGTTCGAACTTTCCTCTGACAACAGTTTCAGGGATCGCGGTTCCACACATCTTCTGTTATAAAGAGCTTATACTTTTGAAGTTTCATTATTGTAAATACGCTAAGCAACGAGAAACATATTTTTAGCACGTATTACACAGAGGTTTTTGTGCAGACAAAATAATGCTTTGGCATAGCAAGTAAGCATTTAATACAGCCCTGCACATTTTGGGACATATCAGCAATGGCCGGCGATAATTATTGCTAAGTGCGCTTACCGCAAGGATAATTATCGCCAGCTATCGCTAGATTATATCGCAAAGATAGTGTGCTATCAGCAACGCTTATCTCAAATGCAAAAAAGAATTCAGCGATAGATGCAAAAATTGCGATTATCGCTGGATATTCCAGCGTTAATCGCACATCGATAGGCGATATGTTGATGATAGGGCAGGGTGGATTCATCCACACAATCCACCCCACACAGGCTATCATGGCAAAGTCAGAAGGAAAACAGGCGTAAGGACAGTAGCAATATCGCTGTACAGGTTAGCGTGCAGATTGTTGAGAGGAGAAATGTCTGTTGGCGACATTTCCCAAGTTATTTTGCTGAGGAACGCTCACTTTGCATATCATTAGAGATGCAAGGCTGGGTGTTAAGGGAAAGGGGGCTGAGGCATGGGAACACACCCTAACGTGTCCTTGCTGATGATGCGATAAAATTATCGCTGCTTTTCACCCAGAAACGGACGCTTAAGCGGCGATAATTTTATCGCGGGCCTTGATGATATACCATCTTGACCGGGTAGACAAAAGCAAATGAGATGTATAAGTACATGACAAATATAACATCTGTCAGGCAATCTTCAAACAACGCTGGGGCATATTATCAAGAACGGCGTTAAAATTATCGCTGGTTTAGCGGCAGAAAACTGCTGCTAAAGCGGCGATAATGGGCTTGACAATATGCCTTGGAGTATTCCAATAGAAGCCCATGTTCACATCAGAACATGGACTTCTATTGGAATTCTCAAGGGCATATTATCAAGCCTATTATCACCGCTTCGCTTAAGCTGCAGTTTTCTGCCGCTAAACCGGCGATAAGTTTTTAACGCGAGTCTTGACAATATGCCCCGCTATTCTTTGCCAGCAGAAACGCACACGCCATGCATTTGCTCTGAGCACCTGGAATCAATCGGACATGCACCAGCAGAGTCATCAGGAGTAGAGATTGTGCTAATAGCAAAAATGTACTGAAATTAGATGTGGATGGAACTGCTGGCCGATGGGTCTTTGTTACCTGCTCGTAAATGTGTTGGGGAGAGAAAATCATTAGCCAATTATACATTACCATTACCCATGGCTCTAAAGGCACAAAGACTCCTGATCCACATTCTAATCAATTTATTATAAAGCCAAGAATAGTTGGACATACAGACACCTCAAAACAAGAGTGTAAAAATACATGGGCACAATTACAAAACCAAACCTACGAATGAAATTTAGCCGGTGCAACATGCACAAAATAACCAATTGGAGAATCAGAAAAAAAATAATTATGGAAACTACATCAAGAGCCTTCTTCATTCGCGATTCATAAATAAAAGCATTAGTCTGTCCCAACAATACTGCTAGCAGGACATCCTTACTTAACATTTTCCTCAGGCAAGTCCCCTGAAAGGTGTCAACATCTTAAGTCTTCCTAAGAAGCGCACTCATGTTAAATGGGGTGAGTAGCTTAGCTATGGAGTTCGTTCTAAGATGCTCCCTTCTCTCCAGGTAAGACAGGAGACCCTGGACTCTGTCCCTAACCCCAATACAAAAGTTGAAAATCACACTCCCAAACGCATCATCAGACCACCTCATCCAGTTGGACACCTCTTTTTGGGTAACTTTCCATGAAGTAATGGTGCCCTCCTGGCTCCTGTTCGATGTCCTTGGTTCCTAAGTATACAAATAAATAAATAAAACAAAGTTCATTGCGCACGCTGCATCGCATTTGGTGATGCAGCGCGCAACAATCTGAACAATTATCTCATGCCCCTTCATGGTAATGTGACTGGCGACCCGCTGGGAATGGCAGAATGAGGTATACATCCCGGGGATTTGCTGGAGTGCTGTGATGGTCTCCCGCCCGGATACAGTCTGCTGTGTGTGTTGGTGGTCGAGCGGGCCTGGAGATAGTGAGTGGCAGCCAGATACAGTGCACATTCCTGGGGTTAGGCCGGCAGGTCTGGACCCAAGGGCGGGGAACTGTTGTACGCCAGGCCCAGACTTTAGACCTGGAAGAACGCGCCTGACACCTGAGCCTGGAGAGTCCCGATATTGCTTGCCCCGGGGTCGCACACTGGGTGAAGAGGTGAGGTGTCTCCCTGCCCTCGGAGTGGGCTGAGGACTAAAGGCTACACTGGAGTCGAAGAAATACTCAGAGGCCAGTGAGTATATCTGTGGGCTGGCTGACTGGGCTGGATGTTCTTCCTCTCTTCCCCTGGTGGATGTTACCTGAATCCCCCCCGGATGGTCAGTGGAGGTGCTAACACCACAGCAGACCCTAAGGGCCTGGGTTCTGTGAGAGATGTTCAGAGATGCACAGCCCCTATCCGGCTCTGTCTTGTTTGGTGGGCATTCACCCCTCCGGGCTGTAGACACCTGTGCACACTCGGAAGCCTGACTGGGAGTATAATTGTACAGCATTGGGAAGAGGTGCCTGGATTCTCACCACCGGCACCGCTCCTCCGTCTGATTGAGTGCCTACTCTGCTGAAAGACCGTATTACCGGCATCCGGATAAAAGTCGCTGTGGAGGTGGGTGGAGCCACGGGTCTGCCAGGGGTGAGTGGCCTTTTGAAGCACCGGACTTTATTAAGAGCAAGCTGATTGCAGTGAACTGAGACCAGTGTGCAGGAGCACGTGAGGCCCTGGATTCTGCCCTGGTGGGCTGCACCCTAATCAATAGTTTAGCGGGGCCTGACACTGATTGCTGAAAGAGGTATGCGGACCCCCCCTCCACTCTCTGAAGTATTGGCTGGACTGTGAAGGGTGCCGGAGTCAGTGACGCACTCCTAAATTAGTAGTGGACTGTGTTGGGAGATTGATGAGGCTGGCAGCTCTTCCCCCCCCCCCAGCAAAAGCTGATTGTTCACCTCCCTGGATTGGCTGGGGGGAGCTTCTGATGGAGTGGTCCCCAGGGGCTTAGATCTTGTGAGGGGCTATTGAGGATGCACCGCCCGTTCCAGTGTCTCTGTGATTGACTGGAACTCACCCCGCCGGATGTTGAAACCAGTGTACCTACTGGGTGTCGACTTGACGCAAAATTGGTAGTCTTAAAGACCAGTTCTCTGCTCCCCATTGCCAATGCTCCTCCTCCAGTAGGTAAGGGGCCCAGACTATTTCAAACCTCGGTGTAAGTGTTCCTTGTCGTGACACTGGACAGGTAACTGGTGAGCCTCCCGAGGGTGTCTGATTGCCTTGATCAAGAAAGGGTTGGTGTACCAGAAACATAGTGTTGTACATTGGAAACAGTACTGCTTGAGTGGCCAACTGGAGGCATGTGAACGCTATTCAAAAGGCAGAGACAGTCTTAGGGGTATCCACCCCTCCCAAATAATTGGATCCTTGATTCGGACTCCTTATCTGAGTCAACCCCTTACTGCATAGTATTTGGTGTCCCTGATCTGAGTAAACATGGGCAGAGGGAAGACATGGACCACCTCGAGGACCGACAGGAGAGGTTCTCGTTCACCACCCTCAGGGTCGTCATCCGGTGGATCTCATCAGACAGAGACGGGGACTGCATCCGCCCCTCCAGGGGGCAAACTGGACATAATCCTGAACTTACTTAAAGATGACCACAGGAAGTTATCCGATAATGTCAAGAACACTGATCAACTATTAGATACAATGGGGCCTCAAGTAACAGAGCGCTATGCATCAACAGATTGAATCCCTTTAAGCCCATGCTGATGATGCGGAAGGGCGGGCGAGACGTAACAACCTTAGGCTTGTGGGTCTCCCTGAGGGAACGGAGGGCCCCAACCTGATTATTTACATTGAGGTCTGGCTGAAGTTTGCAGTGGCCCCCACAGGCCTGTCCCCGCACTTCAGTGTGGAGCGTGCCCACCGGGTGCCCACGCGTCGGCCCATACCCGGATCGAACCCACATCCAATATTGGCAAAAATATTGAATTATAGGGATCCTGATAATGTGCTGGAGGCTGTGAGGGATCATGGCCCGTTGCAAGTAGACAATGCAAGGATTTCTATATTTACCGACTACACATTGGCAGTTCAGTGGAAGCGCTTCTCATTTATGGACGCCAAAGCAAGAGTCTGACTGGCAGGCTTGACATTTGCAATGCTTTTCCTGGCTATGCTCAAGATTAATTACAACCAATGTTCATTGTTCTTCGGTACCCCTGACAGTGCTTGGGATAGGTTGGAAAGGCACTTCCCTGATGTAGTATTGGAAAGGCAATTAGACTCAACACAACCGAAATTTCAGCAGGGTCCCCGGCAGCACAGGAGGGGCCTGGTCACAAGAGTGCGGGATCTACACCCCCGCCTCATCAGCAAGTAACGCAGGGCAGGCAGGAGGCCCTCTGGACTGCAGAAGCGCTCTGAGTTCCAAGGCCGTCGATCAGTACTACCCCTTTTGATGAATCAAACATTGATTCTGATTGTGGGGGTAGTGTGGCATTATTCCCGTCTGAATCTACTCAACACAGCCATGACCCGTTGGGCTGAGCCTGGAAGGTATCGGAAAGAACACTGCTGCTAACTACCTGAAACATACACAACCACTTCAGTAGTTTAACCATGTAGAACCATAGTGCATTCCCTGGTATATGAAACTGATGGCTTGCCGGCCACGCAGCGCACACGTGCAGCAGGTGTACTTCCGGCGCACCAAAGGCAAGCCCATCTGCCCCCGTCCGCGACCAGATCGCGGCCGGCTACGGCCATGCAGCTGGTAGTGGGAGTGGTGAGCCCATATGTTAGACGCGAGACGATTTGTTGCACCTCCAAGGCTCAATCTGCCTGGGAACTACTAAACACAAGAAAGGTCCTAGGGGTAAGTTTATCGACCTCAACTGTTAAACCCCCTACACAGAATTGACACCAACCAAAATTAACAGTGAGTCCAAGAACAGACAATGTACCCAAAAATATAACAACAGCAGGGAGTAGTTTAAATATAAACAAGTTCCCATCAGTCCACCATCGAGACCGCCCTTCATCATCTGGGATCTTTTATGTTTATAAATAACACATTAAGGGGTAAAAAAACCTGTGCTGGCAGATGAGTAAGCCATGCGCAGGAAAAACCACAGTGTTATTATAGATGTGAGAAAAAAAAAGGCGTGTATACTCGGGGAACTGAATAGCAGTGCAGAGAAAAGGTGTGTGTGTAAAGAAAGAGAAAAGCTCTAAAATTAGGTCGTGATCGGGAAAACAATTTTAATAGACACCCTCACACTCCTAAATCAATAAAAACAGTGCAAAATTAGTGGTATAACAAATGACCACTAAAAAAGATGTAAGGTCGACATGTTTCTGCAGACAGATGGAGTCTAGTGATCTCCTGCTGCTTCTTCAGGACCATTAGTGCTACTGCTATAATAAAATAACGAAAACCATATCACCTGAAAGTGTATGTATATTCATCTTCTCATCCTAGGAGAGAAATATGTATATAAGAGGGTACAGTGTCATGGATACTTATAACAAAAACAACATGCACAGTGTGCCATCATTATAATGTGCTAGTCATAAACAGTTATTGACCAACATCTCGGACCGTCAAAATCAGTCACAAACACCACTACAATCAATGTGTAGATGTAAATTCACTCACCCACGTGATGGGAAGGAACAGCCCCACCTCACCTGGCACGAGCTCAGGTAGTGGATGCACCGCACTTAGAAAAAGACAACAATTAAATAGATGTATCTACATCTGTAGTCCTTGCCCAATTGGTCTCAACAAACGCCACACACGGCGTCCCACCCTGTCAATGCCAGGAAACTACACCTGGTTGCGTTTGTAGCTTATTTAGAGTTATAACTCATGATTAGTAGTCATTGGGTTCACATGCCAAAAATAATGCCAAAACCCGCGTTTGTAGCTTTTTTTAAAAAAATTATTTACACATAGTTAACTCATCGTTAAGTTCAGGTTTCAAAGCTAGTAGCCAACCTCTCATCATCCAGACGCATGCTGACTCACCTCTCCGTCGGTGCACCGGTCGTCCCTCTAAGCTCTCTCGTAGGGAGGAACCGACGCGGTGCACCGACGAGGTTTAAATGCCCTCTTCGGCTTCTGCGTGCGATGCCGGGCGTTTCCCGACGCGTGTAATGCGTCATAGCATCCGACGCGCAATCTCTGTATTGCGCTAGTAGAAATGGGAATTGTAGTTCCCAAAGAATGTAAGACTACCGCGTTTGCCGGTTCGAGTCCTCGTTAAAGGACATGTGTGACTCGAAAATGCCATCATTGTTTTAATCAGTTAGGGGACCAGTCAGGGGTCATTATTACTGTTATTAAAAACAACTAATACATAGTGGCCACGGGCGCGCTAGTGATCATGGGAAATATAGTTCCCGAAGGACGTTATCTCCCGCGATATAGGTTCCGAACCTCATGAGAAGACATGAGTGAAGGGGAACTCTTGTAAGATTAAATGATCGTCTTTATGCGATATTTTATAAAAACTCTTGAGTGATCCTAATGTATATGAATCTAGAGGACCCAACAAGGCTCAGTATTATGTAAAGACAATTGGACATAAGGACCATAGCAATTCAGATACCATATATGACAAAAGGTCACTACGCCCATCAAAGCCTGATGTATACTGGAATTGGATACATCCTATTTCGAGTGGAGTAATATCAACTACACGGTGACCACGGATCACATTATTACATAACGTGTAGTATGACTAAAATCCAAATCAGATAACTGACTTAAACCAGGTTTGCAATTAAAGGGACATCCAGGGGATTTCGTCATTCAACCCATATTTATCGCTTCGAAGACGGTAGACCCACTTCTGTTCACATTTGAACAAAAATTTGGTAGTGTCTGTTACAGACGAAGGAATCCATGGTTGGTCTAATACCGTCCACAGGATGTCAGTCGGTTGATGGCCCACCTGCACAAAATGATTCGTCAATTTAGTAGCCTGTTTGCAGCAACGAATCGAACTTTTATGTTCAGAAATTCTGAGCTTGATTTTACGGGTGGTCATCCCCACATAATTCAATTTGCAAGGACAGGTTATCAAGTAAATCAGGTTCGAACTATTACAATTAGTGAACCGTCTCAGTTGCCATGGTCTGTCAGTTCCAATGTCTATGGTGAGTGTTTTGGTCGTCTGGGGACAAGCCGCACAGCTACCACAGGGATGGTGTCCGGTAACTGCGGGCAAGTCCCAAAGAGTTCCAACGGCCCTTGGAATCAAGGTTTTTGGTCTGGTATGAACCAGCTGATCTCGCAAGTTTTGGCCTCTCCTAAAGGCAAACAGTGGAGGAGGTATGGAGTCTGAACCTGTCCCGAGAATTTTCCAATGTTTCCTAACAATTTTTTGTACTTTGTTGGAAAGTGTGTTGTATGTGTGTACACAGGTAATTCTCTTTTGTTGGTTCTTTGGGGGTGCAGGTTCTAATAAACACTCTCTGTTATTGTTGGCAGCCCGTTTCTTAGAGTGTTTAATGAGACATTGAGGATATTTTTTGTCTCGCAAGTTTCTTTCAAGTGCTGCAGAATGTGTACCAAAAGCCGTTTTAGTGGAACAATTCCTCTGAATACGGAGGAATTGTCCAAAGGGTAGGTTATCCCTTAACGCCTTGGGATGAAAGCTGTCATAGCTTAACAAGGAATTCCTTGCCATTGGCTTGCGGTACAGCTCAGATTGTAAGCCCCCTCCTGACGCTGAAATCAACAAGTCCAAGAAGGCAAGTTGGTGTCTATCAAACTCCATGGTAAATTTCAGGAAGTGGTTTCTTTCATTCAACCAAGTGTGGAATTGGTGAAGTTCCTCTACCGTGCCTCGCCACACGACCAAGATATCGTCTATATACCTTTTCCATACTCGCAGACACTGAAGATGGGGGTTAGTGTCTGCGAGTACGTGTGTCTGTTCAAAGGTATGAACATATAGATTAGCGAGGCTGGGAGCAAAGACACTTCCCATGCTCGTCCCGCTAACCTGAAGATAGATCGATTCCTCATACTGAAAGAAATTCTCAGTCATGGCGATGGTCGCCAGAGTCATGATAAAACTGACCGGAGTGATCGAATTCAGATCTCTGGTGGTTAAAAGGGCTTCAATGGCCTCTAGTGTCTCAGTTTGTGGGATAGATGTATATAAGCTCTCCACATCAAAGGATACTAGGAAATCAAGGTCTTCATTAAATTCTATGTCAGGCAAAATCCTTAGGACATCCTTTGTGTCCTTAAGGAAGGTTGGCATCTCCCGCACTATCGGCTGCAAGAAAAAGTCTACAAATGTAGACAAAGGTTCCAACAGAGAACCGATACCCGATATGATGGGTCTACCGGGAGGGGGGCGTTGTGGCTTGTGCACCTTTGGAAGTGTGTAAAAATATGGCATTTTGGGATGGACAGTACGCAGATACTGGGACTCTTTCTCTGTAATCCATCCCTCTGCAAGGCCTTCCTCAACAATGTGGCCGATGACCACGGTCAACCTGTCAGTCGGATCAGTGTCGAGAGGACAATATGCCTTGGTGTCATTTAGTTGACGCATACACTCTTCACGGTACATGTCCGTGTCCATTAGTACAGTAGCCCCACCCTTATCGGCTGGTTTAATTACCACCGATGTCAAGTTTGCCAATGTCGTAACTGCCTCCTGTTCAGCTTTAGATAAGTTGACAAAATGATTTTGAGGTTGGAGGTATAGTTGTGACAAATCATGATCCACAGCCTCTTCAAATGCCTGTACTTTCGCCGGTAGCCCCACTAGGCCGGGATTAAAAGTAGAGGGTCTCTTAAGGCCTGTGTTTTCTGTGTCTTCACTTTGTGTGACAGTTGTCTTGTTAGCAAACAAGTAATGGAGCCTGATCTTGCGGAAGAATTTGCCCATTTCTGTTTGGATAAGAAACGGGTCACCCTTGTTGGTTTTGACAAAGCCTAGTCCTTTATTAAGGACCAATTCCTCAGTGTCAGTCAAGACATGTTTACTGAGATTAATTACAAGGCTGATGTCCCTGCTTGTTCCCTCGGTATCTTCTTGCCGTCTCTCAGGTCCATGGTTGCTGGGGGAAGGTTCCAACGCACTTGGCCTTGTTGTTGACCTCTCCGCTTGCCTCTCGGACGTCCAAAGCCCTGTCCTAAAAAAGGCTGCTGGTTGTAGTCTGGGTATTGTTGTTGAGGTCCAAAGGGACCTGGAGGGGGGAACGATGGCGGACCCCACGGTGATGCTTCTTGCCACCATGGTGGAATAGGAGGTTGGGCATAATAGGAGTTATAGCCCCTTCGGTTTCTCCTATTATTACCTCGCCCTCTTGTGCCTGCCTTAGCACCACCCTGATTGGAGGAGTCTGAGTCTGTGGAGGCATCATCTGAGTTTGACGTGCCATATGATGATCCTGAACGGCCAGTGTTGTTAGAAGCCGCCGGAACATAATTGTCCCCCGTATACGGATATACGGTCTCGGCAGAAAATTTGGCCAAATCTTTTTCAAATTTCGCAAGTTTCTGCACTAGGATAGAGTCCCTTAGTTCTTTGCTGACTTTATTCCCTTCTGTTGTATCTTAGCAATGATGTCATTGTCTCATGGTCACTGTGCTCACTGGATTCCAGAGTGTGGAATCCAGGGAGCGGATCAGAGATGCACAGCTACTGAGGAAGTTGGTCCTTGGATGCTTCTGGGGTTGTTGGTTAAATAAACTACTTTTCTACTCTTTACCACTGTACTCCAAGTCATTACAGTGGCGACGAGGATGGGATACATTTAAAGAAGATAAGAAGACTTGGATTGAAGACTTTTCTACAAACTGAAGATTTCTTCACACAACCCCAGGAAGCCTGAACATTTTATAAAAGTTTCAAGGTATTTTTAATGTTGTCGTTTTGAAACGGATGGACTCTTGTTTGCGCTTAGTTTGGATTTTTTGTTTTGAAATTGTCTAAATCCGATTTTGAACTGTTTTTGGCAAGTGAACTGTTTTTTTAGCATATCAAATTTGCGCGCAGCATCGTACATTTAATGCCATCTTAAATACGAAGGAATGCCTTCTCATCTATCACTTTAAGGATTACAACAGTATTGTTTATTTTGGAAGATACCGCCTTGTTAACAACCTCATCTAACTTACAACGTAAATTCATTCAAAAAATGCCGCCGTGTTGATTGCTGCCTTCGCGTGCACATCGCGCTACCACATCAGCGCGCCCAACGATCTGATATCAATCACCAGCATTCTTTTGGGTTACCGTGTCATCGCGTTGCTACATCAGCGCGTTCAACGCTCTGACCTCAATCACTGCATCATCACGTCTGATGCTCCGTTAAGCAGCCATCTTGAATAACCATAGCAACTAATGCTATTTCACTCGTTCAGACGTCGGAAGTAAACAAACAAGGCCATTTCACTCATCGGACACAAAATTCCTTCGGCAAGTCTACAACTTATTACATATACTTGGCATTATTAAACGTCCTTCAGTAAACAAGAATGTTCATTTTTGTACACATTTTTCTATGAGGTGAACTTAAAACAAGAAATGAACTTTAAACAACAAGTGTATACTTAATGAAACAAACGCCTGACAACAGTTTTTCAAGCAAATACCAGCTATTGACAACGGTGACTACATTAATTGTTTTAGTTATTTATTTACAAACTACTTTGACAACGGTGACTACATTAATTATTTTAATTTATTATTTTATTGCATTTACAAAGTGTTATTCTAATATTTAAATTTTATTTAGTCATTATGGATGTTTCATCTTCTGTAGTTGCTCCTCCCAAGTTCTTGCAATCTCCTGGTCCGCCTTCTATGAATTGGGAAGATTGGTCAGAATCTTTTGAGACCTATTTAGAGGCCATAGGCGGCGATGTATTTTTACCTTCTAGAAAATTAGCATTACTTAAACACAATTTAGGTGTTGAAGGCAGAAAAGTTTTAAAAACTTTACCTGTAACAAATCGTGTTGTTTCAACGGTTTTCAACAATGATGAAACAAGTGAAACTAGTGAAACCAGTTCTAATGATACAGCTTTTGATGTATATTCTGATGCTTTAAAAGCATTAGAAGAGAATTATGGTAAGAAAACGAGTATTGTTGTTGAAAGACACAAATTTTTCTCTAGAGCACAACTAACTGGTGAAAATGTGCAACAATATGTGGCATGTTTAAGAACCTTAGCCATCACGTGTAAGTTCAAAGACTTACACGAAGAAATAATAAGAGATCAGTTTATAAATAGAATTAAAAACATCAAAATTCAAGAGCGTTTACTTGAGCTAAAAAATCCATCTCTACAGAAAACTCTTGACACTGCCAGGAAAATGGAGAATACGTCCCATTATGTCAAAGAGTTAAGTTCTAAAGATGAATCTAGTAATGTTAATGCTGTATCTACAGGTTACAGAAAATCTGATTATAAAAATGATAACAAGGAAGTTAAACCTAGTTTTTCTAAAAATAAATCTAGTTTTACCAAAAGAGTTTGTTACAGATGTGGTAGTCAGAAACACACTGCTGATTTCATTAAATGTCCTGCTAGTAAAGTTACATGCATTAAATGCAAAAAAATTGGTCATTTTGCCAAGTGGTGTAGAACTGGCGATTACAGTAATTGGAAGCGTTCTGTAAATCTTGTAGAATCTCACCTTGACAGTGATGAGGAAGTAATTGATGGCAATGAGAATGATATTGAAGTGATGATGTTGCAGGATGATTTTGTTAATGATATCTCTGAAGATTATTGTCCGCCTAAATGTGAAGTACTGATAAATGATGTCTACATGATGCTCTGGGCGGATTCATGTTCGCCGTACACCATCATTGATAAAAACATGTGGGAAAATGGAAACAAATACACTTTAATAATATCAGATGCACGACCCAAAGGTTATTGTGGTGTTAGATTACCTGTTGTGGGCTATTTTAATGCCAAGGTAACCTTCAAAGGTAGATCATGTTCAACTAAAGTTTATGTTGTCGAACAAGGACGTGCTTTATTAAGTTGGAAAGATCTTAAAAAAATGGGGTTGGTACTAAATCCTAATCATCCTGACCAAGTAGTTTTGGCTAATGACTATCTCGAACATGTATTAGTAACTAATGAAGATTCATCTTCTAAATGGGAATCTGTTTTTCCCAAATTATTTAGCAAGGAGCTAGGATGTTTAACCAAATTTGAACACAAGATCATTTTAAAAGCAGACAATACTCCATCTGTTCATAAAGTAAGAAATGTACCATATGCCCTACGGAATCCCTTGAAGGATGAATTAAATAGATTATGTAATGCCAAAGTAATAGAACCTATTGAAGCTTCAAATTGGCTTAGTCCCATCGTTTTGGCTCGTAAACCCAATGGAAAAATTAGGATGTGTGTGGACCTGAGGGACTTGAATAAAAATATCTGGGTTGATAGATATCCTCTACCACACATCAATGAAATGATTTCGAGCATTAAAGATGCCATGTATTTCTCATCAATAGATTTGTCAAATGCATATCACCAAATCAAATTACATTCTGATTCTAGGCATTTAACATCTTTCATTACACCTGAAGGTGCCTTCCAATATCTTAGAATGCCATTCGGATTGGCATCTGCATCCTCAGTTTTTCAGAGAGTCATGTGCAGTATTCTGAAGAGTGAATTGAATGTGAGAATTTTTCAAGACGATGTTCTTATTTGGGGGAAAGATATACTTTCTCATGATCAAGCAGTACACGGTGTGCTGCAGAAATTACAGGATGCTGGTCTAACTGTAAGTGGTGAAAAGTGCAAGTTTGGAGTGAAAGAAATTGATTATCTAGGTCATACCATTTCCAACGAAGGAATTAAACCTAAAATGAAATTATTAGATGCTATTGAAAAAGCACCCCACCCTATTAATAAAGATCAATTACGATCATTTTTGGGACTTGCGGAATACTATTCTAAATTTGTCCCAAACTTTGCTGACAAAGTGCATAATTTAAGATTGTTAATGAAAAAAGGCGTTTCTTTTGCATGGTCAACCTTATGCCAACAGGCTTTTGAGAACATCAAAAAAGACATCACAAAAGCTGTAGCTCTTAAACCTTATGATCCTGATCACATCTCTATAATTGTGGTGGACTCAAGTGCTTATGGTCTAGGTGCTGTCCTTATGCAAAAGCACAATGGGGCTGAACGTATCATAGCGTTTGCATCTCGCACACTTAAGGGTGCTGAACCTTCATACTCCGTAATTGAAAAGGAGGCTTTAGCATGTTGGTGGGGTGTAGACCATTTTAAAACTTTTATTTGGGGCACTTATTTTGAATTAAGAACGGATCACCGACCTCTTATTGACATCTTCACAACTAAAGGTGCTTCAAGAGCCACTCCCAGAATAGCGAAATGGTTATATAGATTACAGGGGTATAACTTTCAAATAAATTATGTTCCTGGTCATAAAAACACTAATGCAGACTGTTTATCTTGTCTTCCTTTGCCATGTGACAAAGATGATACTTCTGAGGATAAAGATGAATGGTTAGTTGCCAGCATCGAAGAATCGTGTAATAATGCAATCAGTGAAAAAGAATGGGTTCAAGCTGTAACTGATGACACATTACTACAACAGATCATTAATAACTTACATGTTGGTGTAGATCTGTCATCCTTGGATAAGTCTATTTTAGCTGATTTTAAGATGGTTTGGCCAGAATTATCTTTTTATGATGGCATCCTTAGGAGGGGCGACAGATTAGTTGTACCTGCACTTCTGCGTGACAAACTATTGAGTTTATTACATGAAGGACACAGTGGAATGACTAGCATGAAGAAAAGAGCAAGGAATGATTTTTGGTGGGCTGGAATGGACAAGGACATAGACAGGTGCGTTAGAAATTGTATAGCATGTATGTCTAGTGACAAATCTCACAGATCACATGAAACCACTATTTCAGCAACTCCATTTCCTAAAAAGCCTTGGGATAAAGTTGCCATTGATATTTGTGGTCCATTTCATGTCAAAGGCATAGAAAATAAGTTTGCAATTGTCTTAATGGATTTTCACTCCAAATGGCCTGAAGTGGCTTTTGTAAGGGATATCAAAGCTTCCAATATTATCGAATTTTGCGAAGGTATTTTCCGAAGAGAAGGGTACCCTAGCACTATTTTATCAGATAATGGCCCACAATTTATAGCCGAGGAATTTTCCGCTTATCTTAAAAAAGTTGGAGTAAAACACAATACCACCTCTGTATATAATCCAAGAGAAAATGGTTTAATAGAAAGATTCAACCGGGTGTTGAAGGAATGCATCCAACTTGCTAGCAACAATAATGAAAACTGTAAGGATGCTGTCAAGGAAATGTTATGGTGTTACAGAAATACTCCCCACACAGCTACGGGAATATCTCCGTTTTCTTTATTAAAAGGGCGTGAGGCTGGATCTAAGGTTAAACCTGTATGGATGTCTAAAAATATATCAAAAGTGACTGATGGTAAGAACCTTGCATCGAAAGTTCGACAATATCAAAATAAATATGTTCAAAATCACAATTCTAAAATCAATTGTAATGCTAATGCATTTAAGGTTGGTGACTGGGTACGCTCTCAATTAATGGGCAATCGGAAACCTGGTTCCTCTAAATGGTCTAAACCAAAACAAATTATTTGTGTAACAGGTAATATAGTGAAATTAGATGATGGTAAACAGTGGAATGTGAGGAGCATTACAAGATGTAATGATCTAGAGTGCAAACAAATGGATGGTCTAGTAGACAATTCTTCAAAAACATCTATGAAGAAAAGAGATGATGTACCCATTTCTATGTCTGTATCTACTAGGCCTAAATGTAGACCTGCTTGGATGAAGGATTACATCTGTCCTTGATAGTGTTTTTCATATATATATCAATATGAAATGCAATCTTTGTTTCCGTAGTTTGTTTTGTTATTTTATAGAAAGGGAGATATGTTGTATCTTAGCAATGATGTCATTGTCTCATGGTCACTGTGCTCACTGGATTCCAGAGTGTGGAATCCAGGGAGCGGATCAGAGATGCACAGCTACTGAGGAAGTTGGTCCTTGGATGCTTCTGGGGTTGTTGGTTAAATAAACTACTTTTCTACTCTTTACCACTGTACTCCAAGTCATTACACCTTCTTCCTGTCCTTTGCCAAAAACTTTACTCGTGAGAGTCGCCCTAATTTGGCCCTCTAGAGTTTGAATTTCCACCATTATTTCGTCGGCTTTCTTTTTTGCAGTTTTAATGATCAGCACTAGCCAGTCGCGCGTGCATTTCCACGCGATGAGGTACCAGTCCCTACAAAAATCCTTGTTGTCCAGAAACAGGCGAGGGGCATTGTTGACAATTAACCCACTAGGGGCACAATTACCCCTGAGGTATTCAGCCATGATGATACCATGGACGCAGACCCTTGCCTGGTTCTTTTTGAGTACAAGGACTTTGGCCCATCCATCATCACTAGTTACTGGAGCCGATGTTATAGTACCCAGTATACTCGGATTTTCCGCCAAGATGGAATCAATCTCGGCGTCATCGAAAGCTAAACCAGGGTTGGTAGCCATGGTCACAACAGGGGAACACCCTGTGTAGGCGCAAGCCCAACCAAAAAGACCTGGAGATGTTGAGTAAATTGATTGCTTGAATAGTTACGGTGCAAGAACAACATACAGGACCTGCAACCA
This sequence comes from Lissotriton helveticus, assembly GCF_964261635.1. Classification (NCBI taxonomy): domain Eukaryota; kingdom Metazoa; phylum Chordata; class Amphibia; order Caudata; family Salamandridae; genus Lissotriton; species Lissotriton helveticus. Next base: position 1,296,513,275 of record NC_136063.1, on the reverse strand, counting down.
CAGCTGCACGAGAACTACTAAACACAAGAAAGGTCCTAGGGGTAAGTTTATCGACCTCAACTGTTAAACCCCCTACACAGAATTGACACCAACCAAAATTAACAGTGAGTCCAAGAACAGACAATGTACCCAAAAATATAACAACAGCAGGGAGTAGTTTAAATATAAACAAGTTCCCATCAGTCCACCATCGAGACCGCCCTTCATCATCTGGGATCTTTTATGTTTATAAATAACACATTAAGGGGTAAAAAAACCTGTGCTGGCAGATGAGTAAGCCATGCGCAGGAAAAACCACAGTGTTATTATAGATGTGAGAAAAAAAAAGGCGTGTATACTCGGGGAACTGAATAGCAGTGCAGAGAAAAGGTGTGTGTGTAAAGAAAGAGAAAAGCTCTAAAATTAGGTCGTGATCGGGAAAACAATTTTAATAGACACCCTCACACTCCTAAATCAATAAAAACAGTGCAAAATTAGTGGTATAACAAATGACCACTAAAAAAGATGTAAGGTCGACATGTTTCTGCAGACAGATGGAGTCTAGTGATCTCCTGCTGCTTCTTCAGGACCATTAGTGCTACTGCTATAATAAAATAACGAAATCCATATCACCTGAAAGTGTATGTATATTCATCTTCTCATCCTAGGAGAGAAATATGTATATAAGAGGGTACAGTGTCATGGATACTTATAACAAAAAACAACATGCACAGTGTGCCATCATTATAATGTGCTAGTCATAAACAGTTATTGACCAACATCTCGGACCGTCAAAATCAGTCACAAACACCACTACAATCAATGTGTAGATGTAAATTCACTCACCCACGTGATGGGAAGGAACAGCCCCACCTCACCTGGCACGAGCTCAGGTAGTGGATGTGATAAAGCGCGCGAGGCCACCCGACCAATAGTTTTCGCCGTTTCCGGCTTCAGGGCCCATATACTTTTCAAATCACCATATACATCGATCAGGTGACTTCACGAGCTCTATCAAGTTGGTGTGTGTGTGTTCCCTGCTACCAATTTTTCGGTGCACCCGACTTACCATCCACCGATGCGGGTGCCTAATGACCACAATGAATCAGGGAGCTAGCTGTAAAGGAAAGGCAGCAAAATACAAACCCAACCAATAACATTCAAATACTGTTTAAATGACCACGGACAACTGGAAGTTTTAAAATGTTTATCTAAAGTTCATTATTTTCTTGCATGAGGTACAATAAAACAAGGCAATCAATAACCAAGATAACGTAAATCACATAAGCATAAAGAAATAATGACAGAGTAATCATCAAAGTACTAATAAAATGTAATGAGAAAAGATACTATGCAAGTCAGTATTATCTAAACAGGGATAGCCTAAGTGTGAGTGACTATAGGAGAGCTTATAATGAATAACACGCTTCACTTAAGGTGAAGGGGCCTTTGAACAATCTAGGCAACGAAGTTCTAGACCATATCAGGAAATGACACACTGCTATGCAAAATATAATTTCTAACAAATGAGAAGACATAGGAATAAACTTATGGAAAAATATAAATGACTTTCAATAGTTGCAGAAAGGCATGGAAAATATCACATATGCAATGTTGAACTTTATTAAAGCAAAAGTTAGAAATTCAGAAGGTGCAAGAATTTCAAGAGGTTCAGAGCAATATTTACCTAGAAAGGTGTGGAAACCAAACCCTGGCCACGGGTCAGTTAAGGACAGGAAACCCTCAAGGAAGGATACCCCTCAAAGGACAGCAGGTGCAGAATGGACACCCAGGACAGGACAGGATACCCTCGGAATAGGAATCAGGACAGGACCCTCAGGACAGGACAGCAAACCCTCAGGACAGGACCCTCTTCAGGACAGGACCGGAACCCACAGTTCGGAAGCAACGCCTGCGCTCCACCCGCTCTGCAGCTATCGATCAAGACCCCGATTGGGTCAGCGAACTCCCAGCTAAGTGCCTTGCCAGCACTTTAAGGTTCAGTAGAACCTCAGTCTATGGTCAAATTCGGACAGAGTGCTTCGCAGCGCTCTGTATCTTCAGTCACCTATTGAGTGCGTTGGGTCAGTGACAGGTCAGCTAAAACCAGACAAGTCGGACGGTTCACTAGGTGAACCCAGGGTAGATATACAGTTTGGGGACAGTGTACCACCCCCCAATGTTGCAAAGTGTCAGAATCCCTCAATTTCGATTGGTCCTAGGGTAGGATTTGGGTAACACACCAATCACAATACACGATTTGAAGCCTTCATTAACATATTTGGGTACCGCCTAGCAGGTTTGGGGTTCCCAGGAGAAACTGTGCAGAAACACAATGACAATTTAACATTGTATCATATGAGGAGCAACATTCGCTGTTCTCGCAGGGCAGAGGTGACTTTCTCAGGAGCATCTCGCCCATCACTGCCAACTGGCTATGTTCCATCAGCCAAGGTCCCTCGTGCTGCCGAATGTCGCACAGGCGCAGAAGGGACCTCCAATATGGCTCTCCTCTCACTCAGACCCCCATTTCCCGCGGTACATGAAAAGTAAGCGAAAACAAATTAATACATAATAATGTCATTATGAAAACACATCACAGGGTTTGTACTTTTAACTCATCATCAAGAAATAAACTTATTGCATCTAAATGTTAGCTACATGGATACAGATACAAGAGCAGTGGCACGAGCAGTACCACATGATAAGCACAGCTATGAATTACGCATGCGCATAACTTTCCCTCCACTTCTGCAGACGCGTCAGGACACGTGAGTGTGGCTGACGCATGCGCAGTAACTAAAATACAAGCGGCAGCCATTTTTAGGGACACGGATTAATTCATTAGAAATACACATAGGCAAGCTTCGGGAACTTTGCCTAAACAAAATAAATGTTAGTAAAACATACACTTTTGTTACCTTATTACACATAAACGAGGTTCTTGATTTCGGCAAGCCGCAAAATATGCGAAGCTTTGCTTCATCAATCCCCTCTTTGATGATATCTACTATCATCACAAATTATAATGGAACCAGATGCCAACTTTCTTTCACACTTTATAAAGTTCTATTTCTTCCAGCAACCGTTCTAACTTTTCTCTTTCAGTTTTAGCAGGGTGAGAAGTCTTCACCTTTTTGTATATCTGATCATTCACTTCCTCTAATTCAATCTCATCCACACTTCGTTTCACTCCTCTTGCATTTACCTCGTGCTTTTTGGTGCGCTTGCGGTATTTACAGCATAAGAAAATGGAAAGTATAATAAGACCTATAATACCAATTGGCATCAGAATTTTGAATAATAAGCTTTTACCTATGCTAGCAAGCCAATGACCTACATTTGAGAGACCATCTACCAGTCTCTTCCAGGCACTATCAACCTCGAGTGGTTTGAGTTCCTTTGCCAAATTAGTAAGGTTTTTCACATATCTTTTGATCTGCACACTTTTATCCGGAATATAAGTGCAACAATGTTGCGCCTTCAACATCCGGCAGACTCCGCCCTCTTTCGCTAATAAGGTGTCAAGAGCAAGTCGATTTTGTAAAACCATTGATCTGATCGCAACCATTTCGGTATTGACCAGCAGAAATCCATGAGCTGTTTCAGTAGATAGCACATCTACTATAGTAGACAATTTGCAAATTCTGTGAGTATTCAGAACCACTCCCACTCCAGGTATCAGTGCACTGAAAATACTACCCATAATTTCACCTATACTCTCTCTTTTACTACGCACTAAGCCATTAGTAACTTCATTGCTTCCAGCTTTTCCATTCACATGGTATATTTTCGGGAAAACAATGCCAAAGTAGCAGCTTCCATACCAGTGATCCGGCAATTTGAAATAAGCCTTGTCCCCACAAATGTAATAAATTCCAGGAAACACAGGCTCTGACCCATTTTTGAAACCCCAACCTCCAATTACCTTGTAATTATGTTCGCATTCACTGGAACCAATGAAAACATTATTATAATAGCTAGTCTTCTCGCGGTGAAGACATAGCTTGCCTTTCTTTTCAAAATCCAGCAACAGAGCAGGACCCGCTCCACCAGATGAGGTGCCTTCCATGTTTTCTGCCCACTTTGGCTTTTTCTGACTTTCGTCATTAGCCTTCTTCTGAATTTTAATTCTCCTTTTCTCTGCCATGTTCAGGAACATCTTTTCCTGCTCACGCAAAGAACAAGTCAAGTTATCTCTGTGTGCGTCTGCTATGTCAATGTTACCTATAGTCAGAAAGTAGTCTCCCATATATCTTATGGTGTCAGTTTTGGTATGTACAGGATTCAAGTTCCCACGTATAGGAAGTTCAGAAAAAATCACGTCATTGTTAGAGTAATAATACTGTAACGGTCCCCTTTTGTAAAATAAACTAGCTAAAATGCTACAGGAAATTCCATATGTCAATGGCAGATGATGGTATGTCACGCCTTCAGCCACCGAAGTAGGTAGCTTCATGCAGACATAGCAATCTTCAATTTCCATAGTCTCTACATAGTGTATTAACAAATTTGCGAAAACATTTAAATGTGTCCTGTTCTTCATTCCATGATAATGTAGTCCTCCCTCATCTGATGCTTCTAAGTCTCGTTTAGTTTGTCTCAATGCTCTCTCATGTCTCTCTACACTCTGTGTTGTTAGCTCCTCATTGTCAGTATTTACAACTTCAGTAGGGACAATGTTAGTATCTTTACTTACAGCAAAGGGAATGAAAATTGTTAATCCTATCCAGATAACTATCAGTACTACTACACTACATATACACACCTTGCAACACGTTTTGAAACGGCTGCAACTAGGTCTACCATTCACTGTTGAATCAGACATTTTGGGCTCTGAAGGAGTCTCTCGAACCCCTCTTTTTGGCTTTACACACTTAGCTTACTTTGTGCAAATTCACGGTGGTTCGTCTTCCTCTTCAGCTGAGTACTCTGGGACAGGCTCCCCGTCGCTCACGTCAGTTATATCAAGATCTTCAAGTTCCTCCAAAACCAGTGTCCATTCAGGAGATTTGTACTTTTTGTTTTGTCTTTTTATTCGCTCACTCCTTCTTTTGGAAGAGTCTTCTTCTTGCTCTGCTATCCGAGCACTTCTTCTTGCCTCTGCACGTTTTTCTTCCACTGTCTTTATCCTAAGTCTCAATCTTTTTACAAACCTAGGCTCAAGGTTGTTTCTTTTCTTTAGTCTCTTAGTCGGTACTTGGACTTCACTTTCTTTTCTTATTTTCTTGTTCTCTCTATCTTGTGGTAATTCTTCTCCACTTTCTTCTCCTACTTCCCTTATCTGGCTAGTTCCAGGGCTAGCATCAAATTCTTCTGCCTGGTTGCTAATCTGGCCTTGTTCAGGAATATTTTGTTTTTGGCTTTCGATTGTCTTTATTTCTGTTTCTGTTTCCTGAACCCGTTCTCCTAACCCTCTCTGATCCTGTTCAAGCACTTCGATCTCTTGATTTTCTTCTGCTCGAACTATCACTCTATTTCTAATCTCTCCCTTATCTGCATCAGGTGTTCGCGGTGGTGTATCGAATATCTGCTCGGTCCCTGTCTGACCTTCTCCTTCCTCAGTTTTGATTTGAATCTCAAGCGGCTGAGGTTCTTCGCCTGTGCCTTGCTTTTCCTGACTAGTCCACTCTCTACCTTCACTAAGTCGTTCTCTTGTTCTGATAGGATCTTCGGTCAGATCAATCATCGGTATCCATTCTTCTGGCCATATGCTTGGCAGCTCGTCTTCAGCTACTCCTGGCTCAGTTTCCTGGACCTCTTCAGCAGGCTGGATTCTTGGCAGTTCGTAGTCAACTACTCCTGGGCCAACGTCTGCTGTTCCTGCAACCTGACTGGTGCTGGGCTGCTCGTTGTCAGTTGCTTCTGGTCTGGCTCCTTCAGGGTCCTCTGCTGGTTGCCCTTCTTCTTCAAATCCTCTGTCTGGCAATACCTTCTGGGTGTGTCCAGCGTGGATCCACTGAGGAACACCTGCGACCTTCACTGCAGTGGTTGTCACCAGGATTACTTGGCGTTTCTTTCCCCACCTTGGTGCCAGACAGCTTGATCGAGTGTGCTTCTTTATTTTGACCCAATCTCCTGGAACCAAGCTGTGGAGAGGAGTCGTTGGATTGAGGATGCCGTCGTCTCCAATCTGGCGAGAGATAGAACGCACTTGGTCACCCAATCTTCTGCAGTATTCAAGCACCAAATCATCAGTAATACTCAACAGTTTGCTTCCTGGCACCCATGCTTGTCTCATCACTCTTCCCATAATGATTTCATGGGGACTTAGGCCTGTCTTGCGGTCTGGAACACTTCTCAGTCCCATCAGGACCAGGGGTAGGGCCTTCACCCAGGTCATGCCAGTAGCATCTGTCAGCTTTGCTAGTCTGTTTTTGATAGTTCCATTTACTTGTTCCACTATTCCAGAAGCCTATGGGTGGTATGCACAATGGAGTTTCTGCCTTATTCCAAAGGCCTTACAGAGTTCAGCCAGTATGTCATTCTGGAAATGTCCACCCTTATCTGATTCAATAATGCATGGTATTCCGAACCTAGGTATCAGTTCTTTTAGTAAACACTTCGCTACTGTCAGTGCGTCACTTTGAGGAGTAGGGTAAGCTTCTACCCATTTTGAAAATACGCAAACAATGACAAGGACATATCGTTTCCCTTCACAACGGGGCATGGTGATGAAATCAACCTGTATCCTTATAAAGGGACCCCCTGATCTCCCAATCTTGCTCAGTTCAACCATTGTCCTCTTGCCTGGGTTCATCTGTTGACATGACAGGCACCTCTGGCAAAGGGACTCTGCTACCTTCCTGAACTTTTTACTGTACCAAGTCTGTTGAAATACCAGAATCATGGCATCCCTACCAATGTGTGATCCTTCATGTATTAATCTAGCCATTGTGCCAAGCAAGTGTCGGGGTAACACAGGCATACCAGTTGGGCCCAAGATGACACCATCCACACGTCTCGGTCTACACCCATCCTCCTTCCATTTCTCTCTTTCTTGCCAAGGAGCCGACTCCTGCCACTCTCTCACCTCATCCCATGTAGGCACTTCCTCAAACACCTGAAGCTGGCAGCTGGTTCCTGGCCCCCCTCGTTTTGGATTTACAATATACCGATCTTTGGCACACCATTGAGCCACTCGATCAGCATAATCGTTTCCCAGTGATACTCTGTCCATGCTCCTTTGATGAGCAGTACATTTTACCACTGCCAGTTCTTTGGGCAACTGGATGGCCTCTAAAAGGTCATGAACAACTTTTGCATTCCGAATGGGAGTACCTGAGGAAGTCATGAATTCCCTCTGTAGCCATAATTGGCCAAAGTCATGCACAACGCCATAACAGTACTGACTGTCAGTATACACTGTTATGCGTAAGTCCTTCCCAATTTTGCAAGCCTTTATCATGGCTATCAATTCGGCTACTTGTGCAGACTTGATGTTATATAGGTAACCTGCTTGTTCAATTTTTGTGAAAGACACTACTGCATAAGCAGCACTCAAGCCTCCTAATTCATGTCTTAGACAGGAACCATCCACGAATAGTTCTTTATCATGCTCAGGCAATGGTACTTCTTTTATGTCTGGGCGTGGCTTAGTACTGAACTCTGTCAGGTCAATACAATCATGTTCATCATCATCCCCACCTTCTATTTCCAATGGGTCGGGGAGTAAGGTGGCAGGGTTCAGAATACCGCACCTAACAATGCTCACATTTGCTGCACCCACAAGAATCCTCTCGTATTTAGTCAGCCGACTAGGGGTGAGATACTGTGTTTTAGTTCTGGTCAATAGAATTACCACTCCATGTGAAACATACACGGTCACAGGATGTCCCATGACAATGGACTCACTCTGTTCCAGACTTGCACAGGTAGCAGCTACCGCTTTCAGACAGCCTGGTAACCCAGCAGCTACTGGGTCCAATGTGGCAGAGAAATAAGCCACCGGCCTTCTGGTCGTGCCATGTTCTTGAGTCAGGACAGACAATGCGCAATTATCGCGAGTGTCACAGAAAAGGGCAAACTCTTTGGAATAATCTGGCATTCCCAACGCAGGGGCTGTACACAGACAGTTCTTCAATCTTGTGAAAGCCATTAGACTTTCATCGTCCCACTGTACAACATCTGGCATTCCTCTCGTGGTCATTTTTATCAAGGGCCTGGCTAAGGCTGCAAATCCCAGAATCCACTGCCTGCAGTACCCTAATACACCCAGGAACATTCTGACATCTTTTTGAGTGCGGGGCAACTGCATTTTTTGAATTATTCTCACTCTTTCTGATGTGACTTTTCTGACACCCTTTTCTATTTGATGTCCCAGATATTTTACAGATTTCGCACAGAACTGTAGTTTGTCAGGGGCTACTTTATGCCCTTTCTCACACAGATGATTTAAGAGGGCAATGGTGTCAACTACACAGTCCCTGTGACTTTTAGACGCCAGTAGAAGGTCGTCTATGTACTGTACTAACACAGAGTTCCCAGGTAAGATCAAAGTCTCTAGACATTTTTTCAAGATCTGATTAAAGATAGAGGGGCTCTCTGTATACCCTTGAGGGACCCGATTCCAACAATACACGTGACCCTCGAAGGCAAATGAGAAAAGAAATTTGCTGTCGGGGTGCAGGGGTATCGAAAAGAATGCATGACATAAATCAATCACAGTGAACCACTCAGCATCCCAAGGAATCTGGTACAATATCACTGCAGGGTTCGGGACAATAGGGCAGCAAGGGACTACAATTTTGTTAACCTTTCTCAGGTCCTGCACTACCCTATACTTGCCACTAGGCTTTTTGATGCCCATAATCGGTGAGTTGCATGGGCTGCTCATCACTTCCTGTATGATGTCTCCTTCTAATAATTTTTGTATTTCCAAAGTGACACCTGCTTTCACTTCAGCATTCATTCGGTAGGGCCTAGTGTTAGGATATACTGCATTGTCCTTGATGGCTATCTGTATGGGGTCCACATCTTTCATCAACCCCACATCCTTTCCAGTGAAATCCCACACCTCTGGCTTTACGGTTTCCTGTAGTTCTTGGGGCAAGTCCTGCAGGGTCAATCTTTTAATTTCTGAGTCAGGTCTAAGCAACAATAATTTATAAATGCCATCTTCATCTGGGGTCTGTATTTCAACACCTTTTGGTGTGCAAAAGATGGTACAGTTCATTTTGCACAGCAAATCACGACCCAGTAGATTCACTGGACTGGTGTCACAGACGACAAATCTATGCATCTGTTTAAAATTTCCAATTGAAATCTCCATTGGTTCGGTAACAGGAGTACTAATCAATTGATTAGATACACCCACTACTTGGATATTTTCTCCCGAGAGGGGTAGGTTTGGAACGTCCACTGTTCTTACAGTAGAACGGGTAGCGCCAGTGTCCAACAGAAAGGTGACATCATTTCCGTCAACCTTTCCTTCAATATATGGTCCAGACTGGTCTACCGGCAAGGAAGCGCCAAGTACGCACTCCTCGTCCTCCCCTCTCAGGCCCCGTCAGTCCTGATCATTACAAAGGAAGGTATCATTCAGCAGATACTGCGAAGTTGCTGTATTTCTGTTCTCCCCGCTTTCCCAAACCTCTATCTCTTCATTTTCTGCCTGTCTTCCCCTGTATACCTGCTTGGGTGCTCGAGGCACCTGAACTGTTTTTACCTGGGGTTGAGTCTTTCTTGGTCTTTCTTTCTGCGTCTGTGGAGTTAAATCAGGAGTTTTTTCATTAATATCTACTAATTGGGGACACTCGTTTCGCCAGTGTCCAATTTCGCCGCACTGATGGCAGGGAAATTTCTTCATAGCCTCTTCCCTGCTAAATTTGGGCCGGGGCTTTCCTCCACCCCCTCCCCCAGGACCTTTGTTCTCAGCATTTTTAACCATGTTACTCAATTGTTTTTCCTGCTGTTCTGCGAGCTTCACCTGAGCCCACATCACCTTTTCCTTGAGGGCCTTTTTCTTTTCTGCCATCTCGTCCTCGCAGTACTTAGCGTACCGCAGGACCTCATCCATTTTCTTAGTATGCCAACAGATTTTATTATCTTTTATCCACTGACAAATTTCAGGTCTTAAACCATTTACAAACCTGTAAATAAAGTGCGTCATATCCTTCAGGTCGATGTTATCAATACCACTGTATGTTTTAAATACCTGCAATAACCTCTCATAGAAGGAGTGCACTGTCTCGTCCCTTTCTTGTGTTGTTCTATCTATTTTTGTCCAATCAGTTTCTTTTGCGGGCACCTTTTCTTTCAAGTGCTGAATTACCTGCTCATATTTTCGCATGACATCCTTCGATGGCTCCCCAGTTTCCTTGTTTCTGGGATACTCCTCACTGGGCCAGTCTATGGCTATTTTACACTGGGTCCATAAATCTACTGGAACCACAATGTCGAAAAACCCATCCAGGTCTTTCCACAGACATTTCTGTACCTTCACGAACCTCTCCACTTGCCTGTACCAGTCAACTGGTTTCTCTCGTAATTTTGGAAAATCGTTCGTGAAGGACACAATATCCTGCCTAGACCAGGGGACATGCACATATTTCCCTCCTGGAACTTCGCGCATGGGGCATAACTGCTCAGGTTTTTCTACCTCTCTTAAAGCAAACTCGGGAGTCACTTGTCGGGAGCGAACCTCTTCCCTCTTTTTCGCCCACCTGCTTCTCCATTTTTCCACATCTCCCCATTTCTGCAGTACCCCCATTAATTCTTTAATCTGCAACTTCTTCCCTGCCACATTCAGGTGTTCTATATCTTTGTCTGAGAAGTCTGCTCTGTACGGTTTCTGTAAGGGCTTGGATTTTGAGATATCTACCCCCATACTAACTGCTGTTTCGGTCAGTTTTTCGTGGAGCACTCTGGTGTTCCTTGTAAAGCTTTTACATATGAACGACAATTCTTCTTCAGAGTAGGTATTCAATCGATCCAACCCCACATTTCCTGCCATTAATTCTTCTATTTCGACCCTCAGCTTGTAGAGGTCTAAAGGTTTTGTTTGCGGAGTCTGCTTCTCTAATTCACGACTCCAACTCTCAATTTCATCCGGAGTTACCAGAGAGACATTCCTAGTACCTGTTGCTGTCTCTAATTTAATTTCTTTTGTATTAAAAGGGTTATGCCTCTGCTGTATTCCCTTTCCAGTCTGTTTGTTTGGTAATTCCAAGAACGCAACTTCAGACTCGCACTCACTGGACTGATCATCTATGATGATCGGTTCCTGTCTCGGGGTTGCCATGACTGGGGTTATAACTGGAGTAATCGGATTTCCCTGACCATTTCCGTATAACGGGACCACCGGTCCAATAGTTACTGGAATAGTCAATGCCTCAGGACTGGTATTTAACTGGGAAATTTTCTGAATTATTTCTGTCCTTTGTCTAGCTAGAGCCTCTTGCTCCTTTTCCACTAGTACCCTTCTTAAAGTTGTGTCATGTAATATCTGTGGGGTCAACGGAGGAGTAAAACTCGGGGCAGTAGGATGCGTTTCACTTGGTCCTCCCCCATAATTTGGTTTCGGGAATAAAGTTCCAGTATTAAAGGACCTGCGCTCTTCCCCATATGGAGGTTGAACAAAAGGCAGTCCTGAATTCGATGGTTTCTCTTCGCTTTCATACAAGGGTCTGGGAAAAAAGATTTTCGTACGTGAATATTTTTCTTCCTGGCTTGCGGGCACTTTGGGATATATATCCCTTGTTTCCGTCGGTTCGGGTTTTTCAGGATAGGGCAATACTTGACCACCCCCTCCCAGTCCCAGGGACCTGTCTTCTTCCTTTAGGAAGTGGCGTCGGGGAACATCTCCTACACTGGAAGGTCGGGTTCCCTCATTGTAAGGTGGCGGACTCCGGGTACAGATGTCATCTAGCAATTCATCATCTGATTCCCCCAGGGCCCCCCAATGCTTACATTTTTCAGTACTTTTCTCACCCGCTCCAATGTTATGACATGCCGGCATCATGGGAAACAGACCCTCAACAATCATGCTCTGTCTCCACTGTTTCATCCTTTTATCCCTGGACTCCTGTTTCTGCCTGGGGTACCACTTGGTCAAACCCTTGTCCATTCGGGGTCTTTCTCTTTCAAAAGCCTCAATCTCCCATTCCTCTAATGCCTCATACTGCGTTAGTCTCGGTCTGGGATGCAGTTCATTCATTCGGGTTCTTAAATTAAATAAGATCCTACCATTGAAAGTACCATCTAACGGAAAAGCCAATACTCCGTCATCTTTTGTGTATTTCACCCAATTCTCCAACCACACACAGGTATTGTACCCTCGGTCAAACATCATGAATGAGGCGGGAGTATTGGGTGCTGGGACAAGAACACCTTCTCTAGATTTAATCGGTTTGTCCGTTTTAAAATAATTTTTTACCTTACTTACAAGGGACATTTTTCTCTTGGTTCCGTACATAATATCGTATCTGTTAGCCTTCCACTGATCCCTTTCAAACCCTAAATGCCTTGGATCAGGTCGAGTCTCTGTAGTCCGCGAGTGCCACATACGACTTCTGCGCTAACTTTGTTTACAAACTACCTCCAATCAGAACGCGCTTCAGAAAATTCGTGCAACCAATGGGTGCGCGACACAAAATAAGCTCCGCCAATGGGTGCGCGGCCCCTTCGTGAGACAGTTCCCACGCTCCGGCGCTCACCCCTCCTTTACAATTTCAGCTCCGCTACCCGCCCGCTGCTTCTACCAATCCCAGCGCGGCACAGAGTGACGTCAGAGACGCTTCGCGACTGACTCCCTCCCTTCACAAGGTAACGGAAACTTTCTTTCTTTTAAAGTGCTCAGTGCTTGGTTATTTTACAACAAATACACATTCGCCACAGTGCTCAAGTGTCTAGACAGAGAAAGAATTCTTTTACTGCAAGTAAACTACTTCCATTTACTTTTCACGCGCTGCGGGCAGATCTCTTCCGCCTACCCTTCACTCTAGCATCGGTGAACCTGTTATTCCCCTAAACTCATCCACTTCTTTCTGGGATATATTCCGAGTTTAAGGTTTCTCAGCGGACCCCTCTGCTTTCACGCTAGCTCCGAGGAACCTGCTACTCTTCCGATGTGACCCTTACTAGGTTACGCCACTATGGGAATTTTGCCAATGAACCCCGTTACTGTCATTTATTCACACATGTATTCAGAAAACCCTAGTTAGTGCTTCCCGGTTATCCTAACCTGCACCTAACTTTCCTCGAACCTGTGACCTCAGGACAATGGATTCTATTCACCACTTGCCCTTTCAATTCCCCGGGGAGTTCGGACAACACTTAACGATTCGATTTACAAATGCATGGATTAGTACATATAACAATATAAGAACAAGAATAATGACAATACAAAAATTCATGAATTTCAGCAGCGTATTCACAAGAGAGTGATCAGTTCCCTCAGAACAGCCACTCTTATAGCAGCATTAATATAATAGCAGCTTCCGACTTAACTAGTCCAACTAATCCCTGCCTTACTCTCAACTAGTCCCTAACCATCCTCTAGCTACCAGAAAACTGATAAAGCGCGCGAGGCCACCCGACCAATAGTTTTCGCCGTTTCCGGCTTCAGGGCCCATATACTTTTCAAATCACCATATACATCGATCAGGTGACTTCACGAGCTCTATCAAGTTGGTGTGTGTGTGTTCCCTGCTACCAATTTTTCGGTGCACCCGACTTACCATCCACCGATGCGGGTGCCTAATGACCACAATGAATCAGGGAGCTAGCTGTAAAGGAAAGGCAGCAAAATACAAACCCAACCAATAACATTCAAATACTGTTTAAATGACCACGGACAACTGGAAGTTTTAAAATGTTTATCTAAAGTTCATTATTTTCTTGCCTGAGGTACAATAAAACAAGGCAATCAATAACCAAGATAACGTAAATCACATAAGCATAAAGAAATAATGACAGAGTAATCATCAAAGTACTAATAAAATGTAATGAGAAAAGATACTATGCAAGTCAGTATTATCTAAACAGGGATAGCCTAAGTGTGAGTGACTATAGGAGAGCTTATAATGAATAACACGCTTCACTTAAGGTGAAGGGGCCTTTGAACAATCTAGGCAACGAAGTTCTAGACCATATCAGGAAATGACACACTGCTATGCAAAATATAATTTCTAACAAATGAGAAGACATAGGAATAAACTTATGGAAAAATATAAATGACTTTCAATAGTTGCAGAAAGGCATGGAAAATATCACATATGCAATGTTGAACTTTATTAAAGCAAAAGTTAGAAATTCAGAAGGTGCAAGAATTTCAAGAGGTTCAGAGCAATATTTACCTAGAAAGGTGTGGAAACCAAACCCTGGCCACGGGTCAGTTAAGGACAGGAAACCCTCAAGGAAGGATACCCCTCAAAGGACAGCAGGTGCAGAATGGACACCCAGGACAGGACAGGATACCCTCGGAATAGGAATCAGGACAGGACCCTCAGGACAGGACAGCAAACCCTCAGGACAGGACCCTCTTCAGGACAGGACCGGAACCCACAGTTCGGAAGCAACGCCTGCGCTCCACCCGCTCTGCAGCTATCGATCAAGACCCCGATTGGGTCAGCGAACTCCCAGCTAAGTGCCTTGCCAGCACTTTAAGGTTCAGTAGAACCTCAGTCTATGGTCAAATTCGGACAGAGTGCTTCGCAGCGCTCTGTATCTTCAGTCACCTATTGAGTGCGTTGGGTCAGTGACAGGTCAGCTAAAACCAGACAAGTCGGACGGTTCACTAGGTGAACCCAGGGTAGATATACAGTTTGGGGACAGTGTACCACCCCCCAATGTTGCAAAGTGTCAGAATCCCTCAATTTCGATTGGTCCTAGGGTAGGATTTGGGTAACACACCAATCACAATACACGATTTGAAGCCTTCATTAACATATTTGGGTACCGCCTAGCAGGTTTGGGGTTCCCAGGAGAAACTGTGCAGAAACACAATGACAATTTAACATTGTATCATATGAGGAGCAACATTCGCTGTTCTCGCAGGGCAGAGGTGACTTTCTCAGGAGCATCTCGCCCATCACTGCCAACTGGCTATGTTCCATCAGCCAAGGTCCCTCGTGCTGCCGAATGTCGCACAGGCGCAGAAGGGACCTCCAATATGGCTCTCCTCTCACTCAGACCCCCATTTCCCGCGGTACATGAAAAGTAAGCGAAAACAAATTAATACATAATAATGTCATTATGAAAACACATCACAGGGTTTGTACTTTTAACTCATCATCAAGAAATAAACTTATTGCATCTAAATGTTAGCTACATGGATACAGATACAAGAGCAGTGGCACGAGCAGTACCACATGATAAGCACAGCTATGAATTACGCATGCGCATAACTTTCCCTCCACTTCTGCAGACGCGTCAGGACACGTGAGTGTGGCTGACGCATGCGCAGTAACTAAAATACAAGCGGCAGCCATTTTTAGGGACACGGATTAATTCATTAGAAATACACATAGGCAAGCTTCGGGAACTTTGCCTAAACAAAATAAATGTTAGTAAAACATACACTTTTGTTACCTTATTACACATAAACGAGGTTCTTGATTTCGGCAAGCCGCAAAATATGCGAAGCTTTGCTTCATCAGATGCACCGCACTTAGAAAAAGACAACAATTAAATAGATGTATCTACATCTGTAGTCCTTGCCCAATTGGTCTCAACAAACGCCACACACGGCGTCCCACCCTGTCAATGCCAGGAAACTACACCTGGTTGCGTTTGTAGCTTATTTAGAGTTATAACTCATGATTAGTAGTCATTGGGTTCACATGCCAAAAATAATGCCAAAACCCGCGTTTGTAGCTTTTTAAAAAAAAATTATTTACACATAGTTAACTCATCGTTAAGTTCAGGTTTCAAAGCTAGTAGCCAACCTCTCATCATCCAGACGCATGCTGACTCACCTCTCCGTCGGTGCACCGGTCGTCCCTCT
Source organism: Lissotriton helveticus (assembly GCF_964261635.1). NCBI lineage: Eukaryota > Metazoa > Chordata > Amphibia > Caudata > Salamandridae > Lissotriton > Lissotriton helveticus. The sequence goes on along the minus strand of NC_136063.1, from coordinate 1,296,497,350 downwards.
AAGCTCTCTTGTAGGGAGGAACCGACGCGGTGCACCGACGAGGTTTAAATGCCCTCTTCGGCTTCTGCGTGCGATGCCGGGCGTTTCCCGACGCGTGTAATGCGTCATAGCATCCGACGCGCAATCTCTGTATTGCGCTAGTAGAAATGGGAATTGTAGTTCCCAAAGAATGTAAGACTACCGCGTTTGCCGGTTCGAGTCCTCGTTAAAGGACATGTGTGACTCGAAAATGCCATCATTGTTTTAATCAGTTAGGGGACCAGTCAGGGGTCATTATTACTGTTATTAAAAACAACTAATACATAGTGGCCACGGGCGCGCTAGTGATCATGGGAAATATAGTTCCCGAAGGACGTTATCTCCCGCGATATAGGTTCCGAACCTCATGAGAGGACATGAGTGAAGGGGAACTCTTGTAAAATTAAATGATCGTCTTTATGCGATATTTTATAAAAACTCTTGAGTGATCCTAATGTATATGAATCTAGAGGACCCAACAAGGCTCAGTATTATGTAAAGACAATTGGACATAAGGACCATAGCAATTCAGATACCATATATGACAAAAGGTCACTACGCCCATCAAAGCCTGATGTATACTGGAATTGGATACATCCTATTTCGAGTGGAGTAATATCAACTACACGGTGACCACGGATCACATTATTACATAACGTGTAGTATGACTAAAATCCAAATCAGATAACTGACTTAAACCAGGTTTGCAATTAAAGGGACATCCAGGGGATTTCGTCATTCAACCCATATTTATCGCTTCGAAGACGGTAGACCCACTTCTGTTCACATTTGAACAAAAATTTGGTAGTGTCTGTTACAGACGAAGGAATCCATGGTTGGTCTAATACCGTCCACAGGATGTCAGTCGGTTGATGGCCCACCTGCACAAAATGATTCGTCAATTTAGTAGCCTGTTTGCAGCAACGAATCGAACTTTTATGTTCAGAAATTCTGAGCTTGATTTTACGGGTGGTCATCCCCACATAATTCAATTTGCAAGGACAGGTTATCAAGTAAATCAGGTTCGAACTATTACAATTAGTGAACCGTCTCAGTTGCCATGGTCTGTCAGTTCCAATGTCTATGGTGAGTGTTTTGGTCGTCTGGGGAAAAGCCGCACAGCTACCACAGGGATGGTGTCCGGTAACTGCGGGCAAGTCCCAAAGAGTTCCAACGGCCCTTGGAATCAAGGTTTTTGGTCTGGTATGAACCAGCTGATCTCGCAAGTTTTGGCCTCTCCTAAAGGCAAACAGTGGAGGAGGTATGGAGTCTGAACCTGTCCCGAGAATTTTCCAATGTTTCCTAACAATTTTTTGTACTTTGTTGGAAAGTGTGTTGTATGTGTGTACACAGGTAATTCTCTTTTGTTGGTTCTTTGGGGGTGCAGGTTCTAATAAACACTCTCTGTTATTGTTGGCAGCCCGTTTCTTAGAGTGTTTAATGAGACATTGAGGATATTTTTTGTCTCGCAAGTTTCTTTCAAGTGCTGCAGAATGTGTACCAAAAGCCGTTTTAGTGGAACAATTCCTCTGAATACGGAGGAATTGTCCAAAGGGTAGGTTATCCCTTAACGCCTTGGGATGAAAGCTGTCATAGCTTAACAAGGAATTCCTTGCCATTGGCTTGCGGTACAGCTCAGATTGTAAGCCCCCTCCTGACGCTGAAATCAACAAGTCCAAGAAGGCAAGTTGGTGTCTATCAAACTCCATGGTAAATTTCAGGAAGTGGTTTCTTTCATTCAACCAAGTGTGGAATTGGTGAAGTTCCTCTACCGTGCCTCGCCACACGACCAAGATATCGTCTATATACCTTTTCCATACTCGCAGACACTGAAGATGGGGGTTAGTGTCTGCGAGTACGTGTGTCTGTTCAAAGGTATGAACATATAGATTAGCGAGGCTGGGAGCAAAGACACTTCCCATGCTCGTCCCGCTAACCTGAAGATAGATCGATTCCTCATACTGAAAGAAATTCTCAGTCATGGCGATGGTCGCCAGAGTCATGATAAAACTGACCGGAGTGATCGAATTCAGATCTCTGGTGGTTAAAAGGGCTTCAATGGCCTCTAGTGTCTCAGTTTGTGGGATAGATGTATATAAGCTCTCCACATCAAAGGATACTAGGAAATCAAGGTCTTCATTAAATTCTATGTCAGGCAAAATCCTTAGGACATCCTTTGTGTCCTTAAGGAAGGTTGGCATCTCCCGCACTATCGGCTGCACGAAAAAGTCTACAAATGTAGAAAAAGGTTCCAACAGAGAACCGATACCCGATATGATGGGTCTACCGGGAGGGGGGCGTTGTGGCTTGTGCACCTTTGGAAGTGTGTAAAAATATGGTATTTTGGGATGGACAGTACGCAGATACTGGGACTCTTTCTCTGTAATCCATCCCTCTGCAAGGCCTTCCTCAACAATGTGGCCGATGACCACGGTCAACCTGTCAGTCGGATCAGTGTCGAGAGGACAATATGCCTTGGTGTCATTTAGTTGACGCATACACTCTTCACGGTACATGTCCGTGTCCATTAGTACAGTAGCCCCACCCTTATCGGCTGGTTTAATTACCACCGATGTCAAGTTTGCCAATGTCGTAACTGCCTCCTGTTCAGCTTTAGATAAGTTGACAAAATGATTTTGAGGTTGGAGGTATAGTTGTGACAAATCATGATCCACAGCCTCTTCAAATGCCTGTACTTTCGCCGGTAGCCCCACTAGGCCGGGATTAAAAGTAGAGGGTCTCTTAAGGCCTGTGTTTTCTGTGTCTTCACTTTGTGTGACAGTTGTCTTGTTAGCAAACAAGTAATGGAGCCTGATCTTGCGGAAGAATTTGCCCATTTCTGTTTGGATAAGAAACGGGTCACCCTTGTTGGTTTTGACAAAGCCTAGTCCTTTATTAAGGACCAATTCCTCAGTGTCAGTCAAGACATGTTTACTGAGATTAATTACAAGGCTGATGTCCCTGCTTGTTCCCTCGGTATCTTCTTGCCGTCTCTCAGGTCCATGGTTGCTGGGGGTAGGTTCCAACGCACTTGGCCTTGTTGTTGACCTCTCCGCTTGCCTCTCGGACGTCCAAAGCCCTGTCCTAAAAAAGGCTGCTGGTTGTAGTCTGGGTATTGTTGTTGAGGTCCAAAGGGCCCTGGAGGGGGGAACGATGGCGGACCCCACGGTGATGCTTGCCACCATGGTGGAATAGGAGGTTGGGCATAATAGGAGTTATAGCCCCTTCGGTTTCTCCTATTATTACCTCGCCCTCTTGTGCCTGCCTTAGCACCACCCTGATTGGAGGAGTCTGAGTCTGTGGAGGCATCATCTGAGTTTGACGTGCCATATGATGATCCTGAACGGCCAGTGTTGTTAGAAGCCGCCGGAACATAATTGTCCCCCGTATACGGATATACGGTCTCGGCAGAAAATTTGGCCAAATCTTTTTCAAATTTCGCAAGTTCACAACTATACCTCCAACCTCAAAATCATTTTGTCAACTAATCTAAAGCTGAACAGGAGGCAGTTACGACATTGGCAAACTTGACATCGGTGGTAATTAAACCAGCCGATAAGGGTGGGGCTACTGTACTAATGGACACGGACATGTACCGTGAAGAGTGTATGCGTCAACTAAATGACACCAAGGCATATTGTCCTCTCGACACTGATCCGACTGACAGGTTGACCGTGGTCATCGGCCACATTGTTGAGGAAGGCCTTGCAGAGGGATGGATTACAGAGAAAGAGTCCCAGTATCTGCGTACTGTCCATCCCAAAATGCCATATTTTTACACACTTCCAAAGATGCACAAGCCACAACGCCCCCCTCCCGGTAGACCCATCATATCGGGTATCGGTTCTCTGTTGGAACCTTTGTCTACATTTGTAGACTTTTTCTTGCAGCCGATAGTGCGGGAGATGCCAACCTTCCTTAAGGACACAAAGGATGTCCTAAGGATTTTGCCTGACATAGAATTTAATGAAGACCTTGATTTCCTAGTATCCTTTGATGTGGAGAGCTTATATACATCTATCCCACAAACTGAGACACTAGAGGCCATTGAAGCCCTTTTAACCACCAGAGATCTGAATTCGATCACTCCGGTCAGTTTTATCATGACTCTGGCGACCATCGCCATGACTGAGAATTTCTTTCAGTATGAGGAATCGATCTATCTTCAGGTTAGCGGGACGAGCATGGGAAGTGTCTTTGCTCCCAGCCTCGCTAATCTATATGTTCATACCTTTGAACAGACACACGTACTCGCAGACACTAACCCCCATCTTCAGTGTCTGCGAGTATGGAAAAGGTATATAGACGATATCTTGGTCGTGTGGCGAGGCACGGTAGAGGAACTTCACCAATTCCACACTTGGTTGAATGAAAGAAACCACTTCCTGAAATTTACCATGGAGTTTGATAGACACCAACTTGCCTTCTTGGACTTGTTGATTTCAGCGTCAGGAGGGGGCTTACAATCTGAGCTGTACCGCAAGCCAATGGCAAGGAATTCCTTGTTAAGCTATGACAGCTTTCATCCCAAGGCGTTAAGGGATAACCTACCCTTTGGACAATTCCTCCGTATTCAGAGGAATTGTTCCACTAAAACGGCTTTTGGTACACATTCTGCAGCACTTGAAAGAAACTTGCGAGACAAAAAATATCCTCAATGTCTCATTAAACACTCTAAGAAACGGGCTGCCAACAATAACAGAGAGTGTTTATTAGAACCTGCACCCCCAAAGAACCAACAAAAGAGAATTACCTGTGTACACACATACAACACACTTTCCAACAAAGTACAAAAAATTGTTAGGAAACATTGGAAAATTCTCGGGACAGGTTCAGACTCCATACCTCCTCCACTGTTTGCCTTTAGGAGAGGCCAAAACTTGCGAGATCAGCTGGTTCATACCAGACCAAAAACCTTGATTCCAAGGGCCGTTGGAACTCTTTGGGACTTGCCCGCAGTTACCGGACACCATCCCTGTGGTAGCTGTGCGGCTTGTCCCCAGACGACCAAAACACTCACCATAGACATTGGAACTGACAGACCATGGCAACTGAGATGGTTCACTAATTTTAATAGTTCGAACCTGATTTACTTGATAACCTGTCCTTGCAAATTGAATTATGTGGGGATGACCACCCGTAAAATCAAGCTCAGAATTTCTGAACATAAAAGTTCGATTCGTTGCTGCAAACAGGCTACTAAATTGACGAATCATTTTGTGCAGGTGGGCCATCAACCGACTGACATCCTGTGGACGGTATTAGACCAACCATGGATTCCTTCGTCTGTAACAGACACTACCAAATTTTTGTTCAAATGTGAACAGAAGTGGGTCTACCGTCTTCGAAGCGATAAATATGGGTTGAATGACGAAATCCCCTGGATGTCCCTTTAATTGCAAACCTGGTTTAAGTCAGTTATCTGATTTGGATTTTAGTCATACTACACGTTATGTAATAATGTGATCCGTGGTCACCGTGTAGTTGATATTACTCCACTCGAAATAGGATGTATCCAATTCCAGTATACATCAGGCTTTGATGGGCGTAGTGACCTTTTGTCATATATGGTATCTGAATTGCTATGGTCCTTATGTCCAATTGTCTTTACATAATACTGAGCCTTGTTGGGTCCTCTAGATTCATATACATTAGGATCACTCAAGAGTTTTTATAAAATATCGCATAAAGACGATCATTTAATTTTACAAGAGTTCCCCTTCACTCATGTCCTCTCATGAGGTTCGGAACCTATATCGCGGGAGATAACGTCCTTCGGGAACTATATTTCCCATGATCACTAGCGCGCCCGTGGCCACTATGTATTAGTTGTTTTTAATAACAGTAATAATGACCCCTGACTGGTCCCCTAACTGATTAAAACAATGATGGCATTTTCGAGTCACACATGTCCTTTAACGAGGACTCGAACCGGCAAACGCGGTAGTCTTACATTCTTTGGGAACTACAATTCCCATTTCTACTAGCGCAATACAGAGATTGCGCGTCGGATGCTATGACGCATTACACGCGTCGGGAAACGCCCGGCATCGCACGCAGAAGCCGAAGAGGGCATTTAAACCTCGTCGGTGCACCGCGTCGGTTCCTCCCTACGAGAGAGCTTAGAGGGACGACCGGTGCACCGACGGAGAGGTGAGTCAGCATGCGTCTGGATGATGAGAGGTTGGCTACTAGCTTTGAAACTTGAACTTAACGATGAGTTAACTATGTGTAAATAATTTTTTTTTAAAAAGCTACAAACGCGGGTTTTGGCATTATTTTTGGCATGTGAACCCAATGACTACTAATCATGAGTTATAACTCTAAATAAGCTACAAACGCAACCAGGTGTAGTTTCCTGGCATTGACAGGGTGGGACGCCGTGTGTGGCGTTTGTTGAGACCAATTGGGCAAGGACTACAGATGTAGATACATCTATTTAATTGTTGTCTTTTTCTTAGTGCGGTGCATCCACTACCTGAGCTCGTGCCAGGTGAGGTGGGGCTGTTCCTTCCCATCACGTGGGTGAGTGAATTTACATCTACACATTGATTGTAGTGGTGTTTGTGACTGATTTTGACGGTCCGAGATGTTGGTCAATAACTGTTTATGACTAGCACATTATAATGATGGCACACTGTGCATGTTGTTTTTTGTTATAAGTATCCATGACACTGTACCCTCTTATATACATATTTCTCTCCTAGGATGAGAAGATGAATATACATACACTTTCAGGTGATATGGTTTTCGTTATTTTATTGTAGCAGTAGCACTAATGGTCCTGAAGAAGCAGCAGGAGATCACTAGACTCCATCTGTCTGCAGAAACATGTCGACCTTACATCTTTTTTAGTGGTCATTTGTTATACCACTAATTTTGCACTGTTTTTATTGATTTAGGAGTGTGAGGGTGTCTATTAAAATTGTTTTCCCGATCACGACCTAATTTTAGAGCTTTTCTCTTTCTTTACACACACACCTTTTCTCTGCACTGCTATTCAGTTCCCCGAGTATACACGCCTTTTTTTTTTCTCACATCTATAATAACACTGTGGTTTTTCCTGCGCATGGCTTACTCATCTGCCAGCACAGGTTTTTTTACCCCTTAATGTGTTATTTATAAACATAAAAGATCCCAGATGATGAAGGGCGGTCTCGATGGTGGACTGATGGGAACTTGTTTATATTTAAACTACTCCCTGCTGTTGTTATATTTTTGGGTACATTGTCTGTTCTTGGACTCACTGTTAATTTTGGTTGGTGTCAATCTGCCTGGGGTCACACCAGATCGATTTAGCTAAAACCCCACTACTCTGATTCTGAACCAGGTCAAGGTTGCCAGTGTGAGAACGGTACCTCACCGGGGCTAAACAAATGAGTGCAAGGATAAAATAAAGGTGTGCCTCGTTAATTGTAGATCATTGCCCAAGCATGCAGAGGATGTATGGTCAAATTTAATTGAGGCTATCTGGGATGTTATGTTTTTAACTGAAACCGGGCTAAACACGGATGCGTTGACAACAATCACACTAGATATCCCACCTGCTTTCAAAATGTGCTACGCCAATCAAGAAGGTGGGAAAAGGGGGGGTTGGGTGGCTATTATTTTTTTGAGATTCGTGGGAGCTGGTGTCCCTCTTTTTGTACAGGGCAATGAAGGACTTAATTTTTGTATAAAAGTTAACCCCTCATCCGCCCTCGTGGGCATTCTTATCTACAGTCCACCCGACTGTGCAATGACTGCTTTGCAATTTTATTGCTCAAAAATCGGTAGTGTATACCAATTTTATGGCCCAGGGAGATTTTAATCTGCATGTGAGCGACCCGAACTGTTTACAAGCAGCACAACCAGTCTCGTCCTTAGCAGGTGCCAACCTCATACAACTGGTGTCCTCCCCGACGCATATAGTGGGGCACACCTTGGACATAGTTTTCTTCAATTTCGCTGCCATCGATATGGAGATTGCAAAAAACACAGTTGATGGACAGAATGTAGATCAATGTCTTACATTCACCCCAGTACACAGATCTGGGCCTAAATCCATCGTTTATTTGCACTCCACACCACCCTAGGTCAGACAATGGCTATATGCAAATCAGCCTTGACCCTGTGCCTCATGGGAACAGTCCAGGCCGAACTACCAAGCCATGTCTTTCCTAGACCGGAATCAAGCATCCAAGGACCGGTTTCTGGCTATCAGCCTTCTTCAGCCTGGATAGCTTGACTCCAGTGGTGTGGAGAGCCTGGGACTCACGTCTGAGCATACCCAGCCCACTCGGGGTGAAAATTGCAAAAAACACAGTTGATGGACAGAATGTAGAACAATGTCATACATTCACCCCAGTACACAGATCTGGGCCTCAATCCATCGTTTTTTTGCACTCCACACCACCCTAGGTCAGACAATGGCTATATGCAAATCAGCCTTGACCCTGTGCCTCATGGGAACAGTCCAGGCCGAACTACCAAGCCATGTCTTTCCTAGACCGGAATCAAGCATCCAAGGACCGGTTTCTGGCTATCAGCCTTCTTCAGCCTGGATAGCTTGACTCCAGTGGTGTGGAGAGCCTGGGACTCACGTCGATATGGAGATGCCATCCCCTCTGGTCTGGTCAGATCATTACCTGATCCCTTTTTTGATTACTCTGCCCAAACTGGGGCAAGTTAAGGGCACTCGATTTATTCAAAAGAGAAATTGGAATTACTTGACCAAAGTAGCATTAAGCCCTATTCTGCAGGACAATTACCCTCACCTATCCCCTGACCCCAATGCAGATGCAGCTTCTATACATCAATGGATTGCCACTGCTATGGAGTCAGTCGCGCCGGTCAGAGTAGTGAAATCCACTAGACTGTCCCCCTCTGCTCCCTGGTTTTCTAACGCCCTCAAAGAAAGAAAAAGCAGGAGCAGAAAACTGGAACGCCAGTGTAGGCTGTGCTACTATGATATAGCTAAGGTAACTTACAAAAAAGCATTAAAAGATTTTCATAAGGCTATAAAAGCAGCCAGGCAGGACTATATTGTTTCACTCATCCATAACGCAGACCATTCCAGTAGAGACGTTTTTAAAGTAGTCCAAATCTTTTTCAAACCCAAGGCGATAGGGACTGAAGTAACATCATCCCTAGCCTTGTGGGAAAAAAATGCTAGTCATTTTGATAATAGCATTTTAAAGGTCTACGACTCCTTTTTGACCTCTGAGGCAACTGAGAAAGCGGATATATCCACTCGTGCGGTGGAGGCACTTTCGCTTACCAACTTCACACCGATCTCGCCTCAGGATGCTCTAGCTGAAATCCAAAAATTCCATTCAGGCGCCCCAGATGATCCATGCCCTCCCAAACTGTGGAAAATGTTATCTCTTTTTCTGTCGGGTGGGCTACTTCACATATGGAAAACCTCTCTGGACACGGGCATCTTTCCTGATAAATGGAAACATGCAACACTTCTCCCTTTGAAAAAGAAACCAAATGGAGACCCAGGAGACCTTAGCAACCTCAGACCCATCTCCTATTGGCCCCAAAGCTGTTACAAGTGTATGTCACCTTCCTCGCAGAGGGCAGACTGCCCCCCACTGCCAGGGAGGCAATAGTCACATCCCTATTGAACATGTTAAGGCCAACACTGATTTGGCGTCTTATCTACCCTGGTCGATACTCAACACAGAATATAAAATCCTAAGTAAAATTATAGCGTCTAGATTACTCACCCTGTTGCCTAAATTAATACACACGGACCAATGTGGTTTTATTCCTAAGCATAGTATTTGTATTAATATCCGTCGGTTGCGTGCCCTGATGCATTCAGTGAAAGGGGCAATACCGTTGATGGGGTGCTTGTCACTATCACCCCTATTGTTTGTGGTGGCATTGGAGCCTCTAATGCAACAAATATGTTGTACCATGACACCTCATTGCATCCCAGTGCAAACGGTAACCCACTCAGTCTCACTTTAAGTCAACAATATGCTTTTGTTTTTTAAAGATCTTGGCATAAATATGAAGCCCATAGCTACAGTTTTCTCGCACTTCGGTGACATCTCTGGCCTACATCTTAATGCCATGAAATCAGTGGCATACTCCTTTTCTAACACTTACGAGGGCACCCACTTGCAATTTGGTCAATTATGGTATAGGGTAGAACCCACAACTTTTAAGTACCTTGGGATACAAATTTATAGGCCCTCGACTGACACCATAGACAAGAATGTAGAAAGGACTATGAACTCTCTCCGTTTGCAGGTGACATTTTGGAACACCCTGCCATTAACAATGGCAGGCCACTTAGTGGTGTCCAAAATGGTCATGTTACCCAGACTGGATTTTTTGGACATTGGCCACCTTTCTAACATCCTTGTAGTGGGGAAACGGGAGACACAGACTAGCTCTGTTTAAGATGCAACTATTAAGCACTGCGGGCGGAATGGGGCACCTGATTTTAACCAACAACTTCATCTACCTTTTTCAGAATGGTGAATCTGATCTGGGGAATAGTGTGTGAGCACAAAAGTTCTATTCACAACAAACATCTCACATCTAGTTTGGCTTCACACTGGGTAAAAACTGCACACACTATTCCCCAGATCAGATTCACCATTCTAGAAAAGTTGGATGAAGTTGTTGGTAAAGACCATCACATGATATTATCTCGGAGGGAGACCATTTGGATAAAAAAATTGTGTACAATGAATCTGGGTGGTTTAAACAACCAGAACGAAATGTTATGCTTTCTATAAATCTTGGTATTAGAATCATTATTTGAACTGCAATTGGGGTGATCCATCTTATACTCATACAATTACACTATGTACAGGTCTTTTCACATGAGGACATTCCCTGAAAGGGGGCAGGGCATATTAATCCTTTAACAGCACATGACACTCTTGCAGGGTTGGCCAGTGGTCGTCGCGTTAGGATAAACTTTACATACATCTATACTCCATCGATGCACATTAAGCTCACTCGATCTAAGTTTCCATAGGATACGTCTTGAACGATCAGTCCATAATAACGATTGGGCACTATTGGATTTCGTGTTAACATACAGACATGCAAGATAGCAGGCAATATTGAGGCAGATATTTAACATTGGAATATACACACAGTAAACATTTTTGGGTACTGTAGGATAAGTCTTGAAAGATCAATCCATTATAACGATTGGGCGTTATTAAGGCTCGTGTTAATAGACAGACATGTAAGACAGCAGACAATATCGATGCCGATGCTCAATATTGGAATACACATACAGTGAAAATGTTTTTGGGTACTGTTGTGCTAGCCTTTAACACACTTGCTGCTTGCACGCATATTTTGGTCTCAATTGAGTTGTCGAGTGCTGACGACACTCAAGAGAGGGACTATAAGTATCACATGACCTATAAACAGGTGTGTCTAATTCCTTTTGATGAACGCGGGACTTCTGAGTTTGTGGACGGAGGACGGCTGCTTGGTTGAGTATGGAACACGTCGGGAGAAACGTAGGTACACAATGTCGCATTATACAGATTTTGCTACAGATATTTGTTTATCCAGAAGGATGTTAATGACTAGCATTGTCGTTTGCCGATATTCACAGGCGTGGGCAAGGATTCCTGCTCAGCTACTGCTACAGGATTGATAAACTTTCATAATGACTTTCGCTTGACAAGAGACTTTGGTAAATTGGATTTAAGATCGTTAAGTAGTTAAAGGAATACATGATTTGTTTACATTCAGGCGATTGGAGATGAGTTGTAACACACGCCTATATTTATATTGTAGTGAATGTAATGGCGGATTCTTCTAACGTGTAAGTAGGTTATGCTAGTTTTTTCACTCTGGGCTCCTAGGTTTTCACTACCACATTGGGTGTCACTTAATTAGCCACATTAGTATACAGGGAACCCCCCATGTTCAAAGAATATACCCTATAAAACAACCCCAATTGATTCTTTGAAATGTAACCAGACACTCAAAAGTAAGAAAATGTGTGTATATATTTTTTGCAGTGCCAACTAGACGAATATCTCAACCAATTTTGAACGTTTCAAGTGGAAACAAATCATATCTCACAAATATCGTATTGGAATTTTCAGTTTTTTCCCTGAAGAAGGGTCATCACAGACCCGAAATGCATTGTGTTTTTTGTTGTTTAAAGTACAATTTTCATTGAAATAACAAAGATTTTTTGTTAAAGCATTCACGGAAATGTGGACATGTGTATTTATGTATAATTCGTTTTCTTGTTCTTCTTGAAAAGTGACACATAAAGCAAAGTTGTTTGAACATAAAAATAGTGATTGTTGTTATACTTGATAAATGTAAATGAGATACATTATTGATAACAGTTTGATACATAAGATTATAGGTTTGAAGCCTTAGGGACACAGTAGAGCGTCTCACAGACCAGGTAACCCTTGGCCTCGACAGAGCACCTGATTTTAAAGCATACTGTATTGTTGGGCAGCTGCAGTGGTTGGCATACTGGTTGGCAGGTCAGAACTTGTTTGAAATATGCTACATCCTGCGTGATTGAAGAGTGGGGTGCTACATGCATTGCTGTGCCCCGGGGCCCGACAAGATACGGGACCCTCCTTCTCTATTGTATATTGCATTATACTATTGGATGCAAGCTCTAAAATAGGCAAAAGTACTTAATCCATATGCTCCCAACATTCCCCTTTGTGGTTTGCCAACACCAAGTGGCGTTTTGTATTACTGTTCGGGTGCGGACTGGACACTGGCAGGGCGACTACTGTAGGGGACCTCTTTATAGATGGTAAATTAATGCCCCATGGCGAATTTGTGCGCACCAATGCCGTGCCGGACACTCTGTTCCTTACACATGCATCGGTCACACAATATATTCGGAAGTACTGGTTAGTAGTTCAGAAAGAACCACCCCATTTCAATTGTTGCGGTCTATTTACATAATGGGATATGGGCGCCATCTTGTTAAATGGCTATACCGAGGACTGCAAGAGCACTTACATATATCGCTATTACCTCTCCGAAAGAAATGGCAGGTGGTCCTGACGAGAGAATTAGTGGATAGGGAATGGACTTCTGCCCTAGAACATCAACGTGTGCCCCGTAACTTATGACTGAAGAAGATACACCTATTAATATTACATAGGGCCTATCTTACACTGCAAGCAAATCAGAAGATGTATCCCACGGCCTCTGCACTATGCCCAAGATGTTCCCACCAACCCACTGATTTCACTCACATGTTATGGTCGTGCTCTACACTGGGGAGGTTTTGGTCGGAGAGTACTCAAGGTTTATCCCAACTAATGGAATGCTCCCCTTGGGACACTATGGAGGTGTGATTGTTAGGTCTTCTCCCACTCCATAAGAACGCGAAATGACTATGTCAATTCACGGATTTGGCTTTGACGCTCGCCGAACGATTAATAACTCAGCGCTGCAGATCTTGCATGGTGCCGTGGGAGGGCAAATAGAAGGATGAGGTCATTAGATGGGCAGTAGCAGAAGGGGAAGCGCTTCAACATGAAGAATATAGAGGACTGAGAAAGCGACCGATTTCTCTTGAGTGGTTTATATCTGAAACAGATGTTGATGCAGCGGTGCTCCTAGATCCACTGATAGATTAGATGAATAACACCTGTTTTTTGAGTGGGTTGTGGCTTGGATATGGATGGATTTCCCCCTCTCCCCCCGTAGTTCTTTTGCTCACCATCACTACAATCGATTACCCCGGGGATCCTGCCCCGGACGAGATGATTGGGAACAAGTGGCTAAGTTTATAGTTAACTGTTAGTAGGGAGGGTAGAATTATGGGTGGGATAACCAGGCTGGGTTTTTGCGGTATAAAATGACAATGTACCAATACATCGGGTGTACCACCTCAAGCATATTGATATGATTATGTGTGGTTATCCTAACTACCAATCGATGTAACATGCGACTTCAATTAGTGATCCATAAGAACGAAGATACCAAAATAATTGTATAATATGTCTGAATGGCAAACCTTACAAAAATTGTAGAGATACACACTGTTATTTTTACATGTTTGGAAAAACTCAATAAAAAGTTTGTTGATAAAAAGGGAAACCCTCCAAAGTTGCTGGAAAAAATAGAATGTATAAAGGCTGGTATTACTCCAAATATTGTCTGAATAGAAGTCACTAGGCTGGATCCCACATGTTTAAAAAAATGAGACAGGCCTTCAGTATCAGACGCATTAAATATTCTGTGTATCAGTTCTCCAAAATGAAGACATTTGTGTTCAGCAGTGTCTGAATGTACTAGCCCCCTGCAATTCAAGGGTCTCTTGAGCCTAAGTGAGTGCCACTTCTTGTTGAATCAATAGTGCTTTGAGTCTGCCTAATTTATTGAAATCTGTTTTCAAAGTTGGAATGGAAGGCCAAATGGAACTATCTACAGACCCCTGCGGGTCGGAAAAAGCACATTGGTAGAACAAGTAACACTCTAAGAAACTGTTACTATATACGGGATGCCTGCCCATCAGCCACAGCAGTCGTTGTTATTCGAAATAAGATAACTGCCTTTAGGAAGCAATGTGAGAGCGGGGAATTATTGCTGGGACAGGCGTTCCTTTAAAAAAACAAGACAGATTAGGTGCGGACACATTGCAAGCACTGTGCAACTTAACTTGTATGCAAACTAGGGAATGTCCTACAGTGGAATCGCTGTCCTTCCCTGTTAGGAAAACCTTCTTACCCTACCGTTCACATCCGTCGGTGAACGGTAGGGACCATAATTCATGGAGAAAGGCACTACCCAAGGGTTTGAAGCGGCCAATTGGGAAATATTTCATGCAAGATTTCAATTGAAACAGCGAAAATGGCAGAGAGATAACGCCATGAATTAACTATACAGCCAAATCTGTCTCCGTTACAGAAAATGGCAAGTGTTCTAATTGTTCAATGCGTAACAGCGTGTACGTAGCATGTTTCATGGACATGAATCTCTGTTTATCAGTTAGATTAAATGGTAAAAATAAAGCAGAAACGTTCAAATAGTCCCATGGTACCCTTCCCATTTTGAGAGTCTGTAACGTCCATGCAAATTGCATCAAAGATCGTAATTAATTTTGACCATGATATTACACAGATACATCATTTTGAACAATATCAATAACAGATGAAACAATATTATCTAATGTATAAATGCGGGAAAACAGTTTATTTATGCTATTGTCGACTACTGCATGTACCTTCTCTAAATTTGCTTTGTCAATTTGGCGCAGATGGAATGCTGCCTCCATCTGTGATAATTTCCTTATTTCATTATAAGCTCCATAGATGAATCTTTTCGATCGAGGAGCTTTAAGACCCAGAATAAAATCAGCCAAATTGATGTTGCTTTACAAGAGTGAAAGGTGTTCTTTTACTGACGACAGAGTGAAGTGTTTCAACCATTCTTGACACAATTTTCCCACTGAATATGTGGTGACCGAGTCTGATTGTGGGTATCAGGGATCAGGTCTAGTTTGTGTGAAACCGGCCGTCGCATTATAAACGCAGTTGACAAGCATTCAAATTGGTTTGACACAACTATCATCCTGAAAGATCAACATCAGAGATATTGAAACTGTAATTTTGAAACAGAGCTTGTAGGACATCGATTGTATAACTGGTGTGTTTATGCCAATTATCATACTCAGTCAATGAGGGACTGGACAGAATATTAACATTTGTGGCAGTAGCCAGGCCAAAGCAAGTAGTTTGGTGCACTGTGTCATTTAAAAATAACATATGATTCAGAATGAGGTATGCACAATGCAATGCTTCGGTCCCTTGGACCTGACAAACCTTAGTGCCTCAAATTTATGTCAAATCAATGGTATCTTTCCCGTGATTATAATCCTGTAAGGTCAATTCAGTCCTAAACGAATTGGAATAAATCAATTTCATGTGTGTGAGAATAAATTTAGATTGAGACTGCAATTTCAATTTAAAGAAATAGGAGTCTGAATTGGACGTGTTTTAATCAGTGAAATATGTGAACTTATTCTTAAGTGTTTTTGAACTTCCCTGTAAGGGAGTTGGACAATGTTTCCACTGTGTGTTATTAAAAGTAGGTCTGAACGTGTTTGATTTGTGCAAGAAATGGTGGCTATAATGTTGATAACAGAATAAATCAGCATAGTTGGCAGTATTTAAATACAAATCTTCAGCATCAAAAGCAGCATAATACTTAAAATCAGAAAACAATGAATGTGTTGCTTGTACATCCCAATCATCAGAATGTATGTCCTGTGTTACCACATCTCTTAAGTAAACGCGAAACACGTATGGTATGTTGAGGACCTCCGTCAAACCATAGATTTTGAATTCCACTTTATCCCAAACAATACCATTTGCAACTGGGAAAGCCAAAATGTTCACAAGGGCTTGATCACGTTTCAGGTATGGGGAGCCAGAATACCATCGACCAACTTTACCTGCAGAGTGTTCAGCCAAATATTGACCTTTGATAAGCAAGAAGAATACTGTCTCAAATCCAATGAACATGAATAGGAATATCAGGATAAGCACCAAACAAATGTAGGTCCAGGGTGGGAACAAGTATGTCTTTTTCAACCAAGAGAGGAATATGCTTGTTTTTTTCTGTGGTGGTGGCACAGAGGAGGATGAAGAGGAGGCATAAGAGAAGCTTGTACGTTCCTCAAAATAATCGCTTGCACTTCCGTTCATTAACGGCGGCAGCGCAGCATCAGCATCATTATGTAAAGAACTATCCGGAACTTCAATATGGAACTCATCTGCTAGATCAGTATACTCAACTTCCACGTTTGACGGCACAGTGGATGAAGGCACAACTGGTAAAAGGCTAGCTGTATTCTCCATTTCACCATCAACAACACAGGGATTAGTTGAAGATGCAGGAGTCATTGGATGCAAAGAAACAGCGTCACTTGTTACACTGCGAATCACACTATCAGAATCAGCCAGATGGTGTAGTTTGACGTTGCCAATTGAAATGTATCCGTTGTCTTTGCGACCAGGCAACGGTCGAAGTATCACTGTGCGAGTACCCTTCATTTCAAGGCCTGGGACCGGTGCAGGATAAGAGCGACCAAATTATATTTCTGTTCACCAGCTTTTCTCGTACTAGATCTCCAATCTTAGGAAGCCAGCTGGCGACTGGAATCAGCATTGCCTTGTAATTCAAAGAGGGTATATGTTCAGTTGCATAGCTGTCACAGGTCTGTTGTAGGTCGTGTAACATAGTAGAATGGGTATCTGCATCAAACGTTGCAGCTGCTGCCACAACGTCTAGACCATCAAGGTCAGGCACAAACATTTTGATGCCTAAGAGCCTTTTGTATGGAGTCCGCCCACACAGAGCTCTTCTTGGAAGATTATTAAGTGCATGTTGAACCACATACAAATGGGCCAACCAGTTCCTGCCAGTACCTAAGACTCTAGCTGTCAAAGACTGCTTTAAGTCACGGTTCATTCGCTCCACTATAGAATCGCCCTTAGGCCAGTATGGAGAAGAAAACTGCACCAGTACCCCCAAAGACTTCATAGTTTCCCTGTGCGCCTTAGAGGCGAACTCTGGACCGTGGTCAGAATGGAAGGTGCCACAGGTAAAAGTCCTGACAAAGAACAGACATCCCTAATGACATTTCGAGCGACAGCACTGCGTTGTGGCCAAACCTATAGGAACATAGTGCACAAATCAACTGCAACAAAAATATATTTATATGCAGTATCAGAGGTCAATGGCCCGCAGTGATCAAGCTATATACAGCCGAGTGGCTGATTTGATATACACAGCTGTCGGTGGAAGACCTGAAACCATAAAAGGTTTGATTTGTTGACAAATGTCACAAGAAAGCACATAGCTATGGGTTTGTTTATATAAACCACAGCACCAATAACATTGCTGTAGAATAGACACAGTCGCAGACACTCCTGCATGGGCAGAAGCCATGCCCTTGTGTGCTGCTATGATCAAAGGAAGTCTGAGGTCCATGTTGGGAATCAGCCGATCCCCAGCTGACAAAATTGGCATAAGGAACTTTTTTGGGAGATAAATGATAAGAATATTTGTATAGATCGTAGGCATGGACCTTGTAACTGCTGCAACGGAACACGTGGCTACTGCAGATTTGGCTGCCTTGTCAGCCACAGAATTACCAACAGCATGTGCTCCTACACGCTCATGGCCAAGAGTAGGAATAATGTGAGTGAGTGGCAAAAAATTTTTAAGCTCCGCCACTCGAACCGAAAGCATTTTATGCTTTAGTCAGCGGCCCTTAGAGTCTCGATAATCCTTTTGAGACCAAGAAAATAAATTGTCATCGAAAGACTGGACACAGTAGCAATATTTGCACACAATAAAAGTATTCGCATTAGGGTCTGCAGACTTGAGAACAAGAACAAGAGCACGCAGCTTAGCCAATTGTGCTGTACAGTCTCCAAGCGCTTTCGTATGCATAATGGAAGACTTAAAATCACCACTTATGATTGAACCAGCCACAATTGCGCAAGCCGCTGAATAAGCATGTTTGGACCCGATGACTGGTTGAGCCGAGAGGTCGATATAAATGATACACTTGTACTCATCCAAAGAAATCAAAGACAACGGAGGAGGATGAACATGTTCATACTGTAAAAACTCCTGTGTCTGAAGAGCTGGGTCAAAGATAAACGTAACATCAGCCGATGTCAAAGAAGTAGCCCATTGTATCTAACAGGGATGTGAAGCTTTAGGGTTCGGTACACCTGCCTTAGTTACTGCTTCCAAAGCAGGGATAGGCGAAACCATAAGAATGCGTGTCCCCTGCGCCAGTGAGCGTTCCTTCAGAATCGTCATTTGGACCTCTGTCAAAATCTTCTCAACATTTGAAAAGCACATTGCCGCCACTGTGTACATATGTGATTTGCATGCAATAGGTACTGTGTCATCTTCGTTGAACGTTGAGTAAGTGAAACCCACCGTCCCCGGCACAATACATATGACCAGGTTCGTAGAATTATCACGAGTCAACGAGAAGTTAGTCGCTAGCAGATCAGACTGCAAAGATCATCGAATAGAGGAATGTACCGGAAGCCAGCAGGCAGAAGTAAATGCAGGTTGTATCAACGTATAGAGCAGTTTTATATGCTTGGCATAATCAGGAATGTATGTCCTCCAGAATAACAAAAATCCCAGCAAAGACTTAAGCTTCTTCTGTGTAGACGGAGGTTGCAATTGTGCACATTTCCCCGGAAAGTGAGGGGCTATCCCCCTTCCTTCGTTATTGAGCTTGTAGCCCAAAAAGAGCCCGAACAAGCGATGTGTGATTTTTCAAAATTAAATTTGCATCCATAGTCAGCAAACGAAAGAATAATTCTGCAAACTCGGATAAGTTGCAGTATCAGCTCATCCTACATCCGATAAATATCGTCTACGTACGAGAATGCATCTGGGTCTATGCTGTTTAACAAAGACACAACAGGAGCAGCAAAAGCCCCGGGGCTGCTTCTATGCCCAATAGGCAAACGCTTAAATTTTCCTGGGTTCCGAGGGCGGTGAAAGCTGTCAAGTCACGGCTCTCAGGAGACAAACTGTGACTGTGGAAACCATTGGCTATGTCCATTGTTGTTTTGCATTTTTTATGGATTATACTGTTCACTAATGCAGAGCTGTGAGTGTTCTGCACTGTAAATGTACGACAATGACTATTCAAATTTCGATAATCCAACACAATGCAATATGAACTGTCGGTTTCAACACTGGAAAAAGAGGATTATTCATCGGTATTACACAGGATTTAATCACACCTTGATATTCCAATTGAGTCATAATATCACAAGCAGGAGTTTTAGCCTCCCGCCTGATTTGATATTGCTGTTGTGGCTGGGGCATAGACTGTAATGGTATCTTATGTGCCGGCGAATCCCTATCCCAGCCCACTTGATTACGGTACACTGCCGGGGCAAGGGCCAAAGCCCACTCTGATGCGTATGCCTGCTTAGCATCTTCAGGGAAGTATGGTGAAAAACAAGGAAGTATCACGTTTACCCTTCTAGAAGCGGCTAAAACAAGTGGTGGAGGCCAATCTGTCCCCTCCAACAAAATGTCGTATGAAGAAGTGAGATTTTCCCAGAAAAGTGCCGTAATTGTAGGCTGTATATCACCCTCAATTTAGAGGACTATTTCATAGAGTCATTCTGGGGGAGCAACTCAATTATCTGCCTTTTCTACTGTAATAAATGTATCAGTTGCTCTCGCCTCCAGACAGGGATGCAGTACCTCCCGCACTATGGTAACCTCAGCTGCACTGTCGAGCAGAGTCACTGCCCATCTCCAGTCTAGGAGTAGCGTCCTCACCATCGGAGGCAAATTTTGCAGTTAAAGAAGAAACTTTCTTCTTTTCATACGGGGGTCCAAAATGAGGCAGTCCCTCTTATTTGGCTTTCACATCAAACTGGATTGGTTGATCCCTTCCCTGTCGAGTGGTCGCACCTTTGCCACGATCCTAACTCTCCCCTCCACCGACTCGAGAGTCCAATGAGTCTTGTAAAGAACAAGGAGAGCGCTGAACAGGGACTTGCAGTCTATCAGGAGACTTAATTTTCAAGTGATCCCGCAAGTCATAAGTTCACTCGGAAGAATCAGGCGTCTGTGACCCAGCACGCAAACCCTGCGCCTGATGTTGCTGCCCCTGTTTTGGGTTTTTCCAGTTCTTTTTAGGAAAGAACGGCGGCCATCCTTTTCAGTTTGAGCTTTTTGTTGAATTTGGGAAAAAGGCCTAATTCCCAGACTATTGTGCCCTAGTTTTTATAAGCTTTAGCGATAATCTTTGGCAATTCGGGCTGTTTGTCTGCATCAACAACAGCCTCCAAGCGTTATGCCACCTGCAAGCTACCTTTACATTAGCAAGGATCATATTGCAAATAATATCAAACACTCCCACCTGTCTCATTCCCAACTCCAGGGCCGCGTTGGCCCCATGTTCATCCTGAACATGTTTAATCACGAAAGGGAGAATGGTCATTGAGGCGGTACCAAAACACATTGATTAAACCTCTGCAAACACTCTACCCCAAGTCTAAAATCAGCTTCCTCAGGAACAAGTCCTTAAGGAAAACTCACAGTTAGGATCATGTGTTTCTCCACAGGTGTGGTATTTGGA
The DNA here is from genome assembly GCF_964261635.1 of Lissotriton helveticus. Lineage (NCBI taxonomy): Eukaryota > Metazoa > Chordata > Amphibia > Caudata > Salamandridae > Lissotriton > Lissotriton helveticus. Next base: position 1,296,476,223 of record NC_136063.1, on the reverse strand, counting down.
AAAACAGCTTTGAGTTGTTACATTTTTCATGAAAGCCAATAAGGAAGTTTGTCCTTATTTTGCGGACGCTTGCCCGTCACTGAATTAATCATGACAGGACTGATAATTACACCACTGGGTCCCAGTGGTTATGCAGCAACGCCAGGTGATCCCACCTGCATGTTGCGCAACATGAACTGTTTAGCAGCATTATGTATATGTATTAATGAAGTATGTAATCTGCGTAGCTCTGCGACAGGAACATTTAGATAATTTGGATGTGGCCCTGTTAATTGATCAGGGGCCTAAACGGACCACTGTCACAGGGTGTGGAAGGGCGCCATGAAACCATATGATGTGTTGCCAAGCTGTTAACAGAACTTCAAGAGCTCAATAAGGTCGATATTCCTGTGGAACTGCAGTGGCAATATATTCGTGACACAAATCATCAGCTCCATCCACTGCTGGAAGGTGACACAAGAATAAAATACCTCAAAGCGATATGCAGCGTTTGCTTCACCAACAAAGAATAGATCAGTACCGGCATTAAGGACTCCATGTTGAGTCGAAAAAGCGGTAACTGGAGTGTGGTTAGGACCCAAGATGGCCACCACCATAATCAATAGCAAAGAATAACAGCCTATGTTGGTCAGTGCAATAACGGGTAAAAATAGAAAAACAAAGACCTTTTAAAATTCAAGCTTGAAAAACCTAAAATACCTCAATATAGGAGGCTACACCGCCACAACTGTCTCTGGAAACAGAAGTGAGGGGATTGTGGACAAGCACAAGCACTACTCAAGAGTCACGCAGATAAGTACCCGACAAAACGTTGGTGGCGCCATGTTCCCGGAGATTCTGCACATACACAGAACCATGCATAGGAAAACAGGACCTCAGTGTGTAGGGGATAAGCCTTCCTACTGCCTCAGTATCCAAAATCCCTGAACCGATTAGCAAAGGTGTTTCATCCGTTCTCCTACATAATCACGAAGCCATACATGTTTAGACAGTCCAGAACACAACACTCCTGACTCTCACAGGAATCGCGGTAGCAAGACGTACCCTTTCACTCACTCACTCATACTTGTCCACAATAAGAATAGACCGAGTCACTGTTATAGTTTAAAATGTTTATTTTAACTTTAGTGCTCTAAAATGCAGTGTGCGAGCCACTACCAGCAGCAAAACGCATAACCCTAAAAAAGTTAACATTGTAGCAAGTCTATAGACTATGAAGGGTAATGTCATCGTATGCAGACAGTGGATAAAGGACTATAAGGCCTAACCACCCTCCCCTTGGAAAGAATACGTTTTATTATATACAGGAAGATCTCTGGGCTTTCTCAGCAGACCCCAAACCTTAGTGCCTTGATATTAGTTTTAAATCAAATTAACAGCATAGCTCTTCTTCCTGGAAAGGTCCTTCTCCAAGTGTGTGTTAAATGCAGCTGGGCTAAAGAAACCTAAATGGGCATGTGTGTTTTGCCGGCTTGAGATGGGTGGCTGAACACACATGCACACATAAAAGTGTGCATGTGTGTTCCATGCACAGTTCCACCCCTCCCTGCACAAGCTGGCTCAAAGCAGGCAAATGAAAAATAGAACAATACTGTACAATGCAATACTGAAACCGGGTCCAAGGGACTGTGCACACACCTGCTGCCATGGAACTCAATTGACATGACCACATACTTACTGGCAGGCAGGCCTTGTCCATAACCTCCTGGGCCAGAGACTGCAACACCTGAATCCTGGGAGCAGGTAGGAACACCCTGTTGAGGTCAGTATATAACTGAGCCCCAATCAACACCAGATCCCAAGAAGGCACCAACTGATACTTCTCCTTGTTCAGGAGAAACCCATGAGCCTGAAGGGATGCACATACCAACTCCAGAAGGAAAATAAGCTGTTTCTCCCATGGAGCATGGAGCAGCCAGGTAAATACCCTGGAGATGAAGGGATGTCATCAGCGGAGCCACCACCTACGTAAACAACCTTGTGGCCAAACAAAGGCCAAAATAGAAGCATGACCCAGAAAAAACCCTAGCCGCCAAGAGACGTCCATTGTTATCACACCTCCCAGTAAGCCCAGCAGACCAGGAGGCATGAGAAAAGACCACCGCCCCATTGCCCTGCAAGCAGGACAGTGTTCCACAAACATTGCCACTCCAGCCCAGCATGAGCAGCGCTATATTCCTTGTCCCATTCTGTCAACAGACATAAAAAAGAACAGAAGAATGCTGGGTAAGTACATGTTAAGTACTCACAGGTGGGACAGGTGTTGTAGAGGATGAACATTCCTTTTGTTCTTTTTTCTGTCTGGGAGATTAGTTATCTCCTTTAGTAATGAATGGGATGAGGACTAGAGAGACCAGGGGGTAATATCGTTTCAAAGTGCAGTAGCTCATTGCCATTCCTTTTTCTCAAGTACAAAAGTAGCTCTATTACATAGCTGTATGCTTGAAAGGTTAAGTGGGACTGTTCTCAGGGTTATCTGTGATTTGCGCAGATTGCAAGAAACAATACTTGATTTTTTTTTCTTGAACCCACAGAAATTGCAAATTTTTCCAAAATTGTGCTTATGCTATCCGAAGCCATAGTCCTCTCTGGGAGACCTCCTCCCAGAAATGATAGGATCTGGCAGGCCTCTTTCTTGCCAGATCACAGTAGAAAGCCAACCACCGACTACAGGACACAGTCAAAATAGTGTATTCACTTAAATGTAATTCAAAAGAACATTTGGATGATTTTGGTAAGGAGAAGGGTTCATTTCTGTCATGAATCCATATTTAATCTACATCAAAGGGCGTCCAGAAGGACGGGTATCTTTTTTTACCCTGATGTAGTCCAGAGATTACAAAGGGATTCTGATATAGAGCTCAGCTGCAGAAACTAGTGACGTGGCTCTTCCCGATTGTAACTAGGTTTGTGGCATGGGGGCTAAAAAGGTGTTAAAAACATAATTCAACTAATTTCTGATGAAAACAAATCAAGGGGTATGTAATATACATGAAGTTGAAGAACTCCACAACTTGTTAAGGAAATATAATTTTCAAATGCCTTTGATCCGTCAAGAGGTATGTTCATCTTGGTTTCATCCACCCACCTTAAACTTTGCATGTAAAGGTAAAATTGAAATGGGAGGCGTTTTCGTGTGAATGGCATTGTAATTGAGGAAACACAAAATAACACCAAGAAATTCACGGATCTCCTTTTTTTCTCAACTTTTCATCACTTTGTCTTGGGGAAAAGAAAGTAGCAATACCACATTATATGCAGTGAAGTTTCAAAGTACCTCAGACATATTGTTCTGTCTAAGGAACGTTTTATCTTTCCGACACTAATGCATTTCCACTTATATGTGTTCTCTGCATTGCTATCTGCAGAAATATAGTACTATCACATCAAAAGCAACCATGGACTTGCAATAGCTGACACAGTGTATCTCACTTCTGACCATTCTTCTCTCAATGAAATTCACTTTTATTTTAAGGTCTTCCCAGAAAAATATAATACAAAACACAAACTCTAAAGCTATCCGCTCCTTATATGCCTGAACAAATATAAGTCACTTATTTGCCTATAAATGATTTTAAGGACAGGTTCACCTGTAAGGACAAGAAAATAACATGGCGCAGTCACTGGCATCTATGGGCCTTATTTATGAGGCCTTGCGTCACTTTTAGGCCACCGGTGTGTCACTTTTTGTGACGCACCAGAGGTGTAAAAAATGTGCCCTGTTTCGTCATATTTACAAAGTGACGCATCTAAGTAGATGCGTCAGTTTGTAAACCCCTGCACCACATTATACCTGCTCCAGGTATAATGTATGCAGAAGGGTCGTAGAAATGACGCAGTGAAATCTATGAGATTTCACTGCACCACTTCTAGGACACAAATGCATCAATATCTTACGCCTGCCTCATGACAGGTGTAAGACTGACGCAGGCATATTTAACACAGGACTTGCCCATATGTAATGACCCATTGCTGGAGTTGCGTCACTTTTGTGACACACTCCAGCAACGCATCATTTTTGTGCCCACAGATACGTCAGAAATACTGACGTATCTGTAACTCTTTGCAACATGATGCTGATGGAGCAAGGTCTGGTAGAAAAGACTTGCACGTAAGCAATCAGCTCATTTAACTCACTAACAAGTTATTAATAAAGTTTTGTGGAAACTAATACGCAGTTAAACAAACATTGTTGGGTTAGTTAAGCTTGCGTATGGATGTAATAACGCAGATTACATTGAAGAAGGACTAATACCGATTTAAACGGGAAACCTGTTTTGCGCATGCATCAACTACATCTATGTAGTATGACTAGATAATGCTTGGAGGGAAATTCTGTCGCATGAGCAGAAGCTATTAACATGGCGTCTTGAAGACTCGCATGCATGGCACCTGCTTCTCTGAAATTAAAGCAAGCTATTTTATTATTGCTAATGCATGGATAAGTCTAATAAATAAAATGGGATAGAGTAGAAGTGGGTGGTATACAGTGCAAACACGTATTTTGAGAAATTAACATCTGTCTTTTAACTTTTATCATTAGTGCGTATTTGGGCCTTTCTAGCATAATTAAATGAGCTAAATGATGCGAAGTTTACACATGCTCACTGAGTGAAGCCATGAAGGCCATGACACAGCAGTTGAAAGAGAGCCAAGATCAAGTGCTACTTCATGGGAACAAGATGATGCAGAATTCAACTGCGTACATTTCTATTCATCATAATGTGTTGATTTTTCAATATTGATACAAGTAGTATACGGGAATAAAATGCATGAATAAAAAGTAAGGGGTTAGGTTTATGAACAATGGTTTAACTGAAAATTTGGGACATGTAAGCATGGTGTTAGGAAGACCGCCCTTTGCCGGGCCAATCAAATTTCATATTTTACCGATATTGAAACATTAATGGGTGAAACATGCAGAACGAAAGGTATAATTAGGATTGCTTTAGTTAGTTAGTCAGAGCGGAGATCTGAGATTGCTGAAGAGAGAAGCTGATGCTGTGAGATGCTGGAGTTGCTGATGAAGAGCTGATTGCAGAACCTGAAGCAGAAATTTCTATCCTAACTTAATTGGGTTAGATTTGAAGATTTCATAAAAATCTCGAGGAGGAAGAGATTGTCAGAGAGGGGTGCGGCGCAACTGTCAGTATCTTAGAGAGAGTATCTATCCTGTCCTGATTCCTGTCCTAAAGTCTTTATCTCCTGAATCTATCTCAGGGGACCCGCACCAGCCCTTTGGCCAGGGGGCTGGTCTTCCACGCCATCCTTGGTAAATATAATTTTTGTTATTTGCTAATGTTTTTATCTCTCTGTCCTCTCTCTTTCTGGCATCAATTATTGCGTGAGTCAGATATAAATGCATTGTGTTATTAATTGAATTTTCTCTCCTATGAATGATGGTGACTGCACTGTATTGAGATTGTTTACATGCATCTAAAAATTGAAATAAAGATTAAAAAATGTATTGAGTTGTGGTGATTTACTTTAAGTATAGAAAAGATAGTTAATTATCGCCATCAACTAGATTAACCTAATGGTCCATTAACCAGAGGAAATAACTTGTTGATCTACAAAGGGTTTTTTGAAAATTTAACAGAGGTAATAAATAAACTAATCCTAAACAGTTTATGAAATTATATAAAACTTAAACCCCCCCCCCCCCAGCGGTTTAACCATTGTGACTTTTATGGGCCCAGGTGAGTATTTGGTAGTGGAGTATCTGTTGTTGGTGAACTGCTGGATCAATATCTCATACTGTAAACATGTAGCATTCTTGGTGTCACAAGGAGGGCGTAACGAAAGGTGACGCATCACTGTTATCTCACAGCCATGCATCACTTTTCACAAATGAAGCCCTAAGTGTCTATGGCGTAGTGTTTTGCTCAAAAATCCGATAAATGCGTTGGGCACACTATTATGCATGTGAGGGCTCATTCCTCCTACTTGTTGCTCATTCAAGCTCTCTTAAAATTGTTTTTGAATATCTATTGCTCAGGCGAATATATAAAGTGCAGAAGCAAAGAAACTGAGCTATGCTTTCGATGTCATTGAACTTTCAGAACGGCATAATACAGTGTAAGTGTTTCCCTTTGAGACTGACAAGCATAGGAGGGTTAATCATTCAAGCTGAGCTGAGGTTGAAAGTTGTTCTTGCTCATACTATTTCTATTCAATTTATCATTTTGTTTCACTCAGTGCTTAAAATTGTTAACCATTTCTCCTAAATTAGCTCCAAAATTCTTGGTCTCATTACCTAGAATAAATGTGTCACAATCTGACCACTTGTGTATGGTTGTGGAGATAGGTACAGCTGGTTTGTCAGGACTGCGTTTGACCTGTGTAGTAGCATCTGTAGATTTTTGTTGTGCATAAATTCCTTTGCAGTTCTAGAATAACCGAATGTGAATGACATTTCAATCTTATTAAATATGCCTTACTAGAACAGCTGTAGTCTCCTACTTCAATGTGTAGAAGCACTCCAAGTTAGCCTAAGCATAGTCCTTAAAAGTAAACTTTTCAATATTTCCAAATGGCTGCATTGAACATGATCTCAGACTTCACTGATATAAATAGCATCTGGCATCATATATTCCTGAAATAGTGCATGAACAGAACTGGGGTTTGTTGGTCAAATGTAAAGAAAAATATTCTCAGGCTATTTCATTTTGTTCTTGTTTGTACCAGAGTTCTATTAAACTTCTTAGTTCATCAGTTTGTTCTCGGTTATGTCAAAATATCAACCCCAATTAAGAGTATTTCTTCACCTTATAGTTTATTGCTCACTAAATGACTATAAACAATTGCTTGATCAGACCTGAATCAGACCGCTTGACTCTTAAGAAGTGTATGCTCTAAATGTTTTTCTCAAAAATATCTTTATTGTTTTGAAATAATTTTTATTGGGTATGAAAAGAGAATACAGAGATTACAGGTAGTATAAGGAAGAAAGATATCAATATATTATCATATTGAATACCAACAATATCATAGTAAAAAACATGTCAGAGATATAATATATTAAAAATATAATATTGCTACGAGATAAAAGCTATAGAATACAATTGCATGCCATTAGGTAAATGAAGACGGAAATGTAGAACCAATCTTAATAATAATTATATATTCATACTTTGTATTTTTTATAGAGAAAAATAAGAAAGAAAGATGGGAAAGGAAAGAAACAGAAGCGAAGAAAAGAAAGGGAGGGAAAAAGCAAGTAGGAATTAGGGTAAAGATGATGCGAAGATAGAAAAGTTTTACATGTAGTAAAAGGTAACCAGAGTAGATCAGACTTGATTTTCTGGGATAACGATGAAGAGGAAACAGTAGATATTCAATGGTCATCACAAATAAAACTTCACCATGTTAACATATGTATTTTAGAGTTATCTTTCCAACAAGTAAGATTAACCTTAAAAGCAAGAGCAATAAAAAGATCAAATAACCTCAACTTTGATGAAGTAACATGGAAATCAACAGATAGGGATGCAAGAAAAATATTTTGAATGGATAGAGGGATATTGCAGTTAAATATCTGCAAGCACTTAGGGGCACATGCATCAACCTATTTAGGAAGTGCAAACGGTGCGAATCGGTAAATTCGGCCGTTTGCACTTCCTAAAGACGTTTTTGGGATGCATCAAACACTTTTCCAATATTCGCATTTTTTTGCATTTCTTAAAAATGCGAATGCATTTAAGGAATCGCATTTGTGCGATTCCTTAAATGCAATGCATCAATTTAAAAAAAATGTGAATTTTGAAATTGGAAGTGCAAATTAACACGAGGTTGACCCTCGTGTTAATTTGCGAAAATCTTTCAAAATGCAAAAAAATGCATTTTTTACACTGTCATGTTACAGACACACATGTCCTTAGGACATGTGTGTTTGAAACATGCACTTTCAAATACATTTCAGGGGTGCGGGGGGGGTCCTTTGGACCCCCCCCTGCACCCTTGGAATGCATCAACAAATTGCGAATTCGTAAATGCCTTCCCATTGACTCCTATGGGCCTTTCGGCCCATAGGAATCAATGGGATTTGCTAAAAAGCAGTTAGGAATTCGGTATTTATTTGCAATTCGGTAAAAATTGCGATTTTTACCGAATTACAAGTAAATACCGAAAAAAATGATGCGTAGCATTTTGCAATTCTTAATTTGCGATTCGGTATTTTTCGCAAATTAAGAAATGCAAAATGTATGAATGATGCATGTGCCCCTAAGACCATACAGAATTCCAAAAATTAGAAACATTGGGGCAGTAGTATAATAATTGGAGTAATGTGCCATTAGAGGAAAGACATAACCAACAAAAAGGAGAAGTGGAGGGACAGATGTTATGGACAACAACGGGTGTACAAAGAGAAAATAGGGATTGAGTAATATTGGCAGCTTTGAAGGTAGTAAAAATGTTATGCCATGATTTATCCCATCGTTGAGTTGAGAGGGACATCAAGAAGACTTGTTCCCATGCTGTTTCAGTTAAGGATTTTAGTCTATCAGAGATAGGGGCAGACAAGAGTTTATATATGAAGCAGCTTTCAGTTTAGAATTTGAAGAAATGTTATAAACGGGGAATAAGGAGAAAATGGAGTGGATCAAGCTGGGAAAGTTTTGGCCAATAAAAATGTTTGTAGCGCCTGTGACAATTGGAATATTGGGAAAGACAGTAGGAGGGTAGATCATATCAATCCTGCAATGTTTTGAAGGGTATAACAGAACTTTGAGATATAAGTTGATGGACCTATAGGATGTCCTTTTCTTTCCAGTTTTGAAGTAGAATGATCTGTGTCAAAACCTAATGAATTTATTGTACCAGATAGAGGAGGCAAGGAAAGCTAGATACAAGTTAGAGCCAGAAGTGAACAGTAAATGTAATAAGTGTTGATTATATTTTAAGATAGGGTGTTTAGAAACAAAAGTACAATTGGACATATTACTAATATAATAAAAGGAAAATCTATTTGAAGGTTGGGGAACATGGCTTCCCGCGTGTTGAAGCGGTAGCGCCCGTCCTCGTAGGCAGCCTCGTCTCTCACCCCCGTGTATGGCGTGAATGAGTTATCGATGGTGCTAAAGAGTTAAGGAGACAGCGGAGATTAAGGAATACGTCTCTCTTTTTACTTACTTTTATCTTCAGGGAAGGATCGCGGTGGATGTGTGTCAGCGGCGCTGCATGGTCTCCACACCCCTCCCTCCTGCCGCGCTGGTCGGAAGCCGCCGTGGAGTTGAGACGCGGCCACAGAGCGGTGGCCAGCAGTCTCCTCCGGGGTAGCGCGGGCGGCGTCAGAACTGGTTCCAGTGCTAGTGCTAGCAAAGTTAGAATCAGCACTTTCTTTCCGCCAGCGGAGGGGCGGCCCGACGATTCTGCAGGAGCCTCTATACAGGTACAGGACGGCCCTGGGGGATGCAGTGAGGACGGTAAGAGCGCGGTCTTTTTTGAAGCTAAGACTGGGGATACAGCGCTGTTGGAGGAGGGTGTTGAGATTGGCCTCGCCGCTTTAAAAAATCCCCCGATTAAGAAAGTGGGCAGAAAGAAATCCAGATGAGCCAAGGGCACACGAATTTCACAGGCAACACAGGAGGCAACACAGGAGGCTGATACTGGAGGTGTTGTAGGGTTTGTGTGTGCCGATAGTGCTCTAGGGGTTGCTTTGGCTAGTGGTATAGGTCCGCAGAAAGGGGCTAGCTTGAGCCAGGAGTCCCAAGTAAAGGGGGCAGCTACGAAGGCGGCCAGAAATAAAGATCTCTTAAAAGCACAGAGAGAACAGAGAGTAGCGGGAAAAAAAACAGCGCGGTACGCATTATACCCTCCTTACGCTCGATTTTTAAGGCTCTGCCTCAGGTTTTGAATATTCACTCCACTGACTCTACACGTCATTTGGACTTCTCTCCCCCTAACACATCCCCCTTAGCATCCAAGGGCGTTCCAGCTATGCCCACTGACACTCTAGTAAACTTTGTCGAACCCACAGGACAGATGAAAGTTCCTGCTGCACCAGCTGCATTAACTAGGTTACCCAACCATCCATTCATCCTAGATGGCACTAGCCATTCTGAGGAGGCATTGCCACATGCTGTGGGGGTCCCTCCTTCCTCTTCCTCATCGATGCCTTCCCGGGTAGAGGAAGAGGATTGTGGCTCAGGTGGGGCGGAGGGCTCGCCTAGGGTCTTGATAGAGGGCCTTCTTACATCTATGAAGGCAGACATAAAATATGGTTTCTTGGTCTCAGCAGAGAATCAATCAGAGAAAAGGGCAGCCTGCGAGGTCCTTGAGAAAAAAGTTGACTTACTTAATAAAAGAGCTGAAGCTTTGGAGGGTTCAGTGGAGGAGATCAAAGCAAACTTGGGGTCAGCGGAAGTAAAAATCCAACCCCTACGAAGAGATGGCGATGTCATGCAGGAGAGAGTGGAAAGCTTAGAGAACTACTCCCGGAGGAACAATCTCCGACTTCTGAAGGTTCTGGAGGGAAAGGAAGGGAGTGATATCAAGTCCTTCGTGGTAACATTATTAAAAGATTTGTTAAATCTTGAGGAACCGCTCGATCTCTTGGAGAAAGACATCCAAAGGGTGCACAGAGACCCTTTCCGTTTAAATCCCGGTAGGGTGCAACCCAGGAAAATGTTAGTTAATTTCCTTACCTACACGCTAAAAGAAAAGATTTTGAATTTGGAGTTAAAAGCGAAATCATTAAAGGGTCCAGATTTTCCATTCGAGGTTCACTCAGATTTATCTAAAACTACACTGGATCGACAATGGGAATTAGGCCAAAGGATGGAGAAATTCAGATCGCTCGGCGCTACCGTGCAAATGAGATTTCCTGCCTTTCTGCGGATCATGTAAAACAATAAAATGTATAATACTAGATCCCCCCTTAAGGCAGACAAGCTGCTGGAATCCTTAAGGGATGTTTCACGAGGGAGAGGAGGTAGTTCGACCTGAAGACAGTCTGGGTGAGGGAGTATATTTCACCAGCTCAGATACTCTGATGTTAAATAAAAGCGCAGATACTAAATGGGAAAAGTAGTGAGTAAAAAGGGAAAGGGAAACTAAATGGAAAGAAAGATAAGAGTAAGGATGGGAAAATACTAAAAAAAAAATATATATCTATATATATATATATATATATATATATATATATATATATATATATATATATATATATTCACTGAAAAACCCATAGGTTTCAGGTCATATATAGTTAGGTATTAGCATTTAAAAAACCATTGAAATTGCTCCTATATAGTTAGTTGGACTAACTATATTTCGCGCACCCGCAATCCACTGCTGATGATGTCACATATTACATCATTCATGACAGGGTCAGTGACATCACTGATGACATCACTGATGACATCTCAAATTACATCACTGATGACATCACTGATGACATCTCATTTGACATCACTGATCATATCACTGATGATATCATTCATGTGATAATACGATGCACCTCCCCACACTCTAATATAACCTTAATATAACCTAGGTCTACACACACATCCACTTATTCACCCATACAATCACTCATACATATAGTCACTCATCAATACAATACTATCATATGTTTTTCTGCTTTCCTGTGCCTCAGTCTACCGAGGCACAAGATGGCTGCCAACAGTTTCTGTTTTGGAGTGTTGACAGACATTGGCAGCCAATCAGAATGCAGCTCGCGCTCTAGAGGTACGCGTACGGTACGCGTACGTGCGCGTACCGTAAGCGCACAGGTAAGCTTCCATAGATATATAAAAAATTTTTAACCTAAATTACTCAAAATCCTCTGGAGCGCATATCTTGAGACATAGCAAAGGCACATCGGGCTACCAGTCCCTACAATTTTGCCACGTTTGGTGAAAATCCATTCAGCCGTTCGAGCTAAAAGTGAGTCCGACAGCCCTATGGAAATTAACATGGGGAAAACACGTTTTGGGACCCCCCTTTTATCTCGGCCCCCGCTTGACGGATCCCCCCTAAACTTTCAGGGAAGGACCGGAGCGCCGCAAGGCAAAGTTGAGGAAAAGTTCAGGCAGATTCCTCAACCGGCGCCAAAGTTATTCCCAATAGAATGTTGCGATTTCCCTATGGAAAACAATCCTAACTATATATACCTACTGGCTAGCGCCAGTAGGTAATATATATATATATATATTCACTGAAAAAACCATAGGTTATAGACCATATATAGTTAGGAATTAGCATTTACAAAACCTTGAAAATTCACTGAAAAAACCATAGGTTATAGACCATATATCGTTAGGAATTAGCATTTAAAAAACCTTATTTTACTCACACAAAACCATTGAAATTCCATATATAGTTAGTTGCACTAACTATATATCGCGCACCCGCAATCCACTGCTGATGATGTCACATATTACATCATTCATGACATGGTCAGTGACATCACTGATGACATCACTGATGACATCTCAAATGACATCACTGATGACATCACTGATGACAACATCCAGTGACTGTATGTTTCTGTAAAGTTAAAATGTGTCTTACATATTGAAGAATGAGTGGAAGTATAAGTGTCTGGACAAAGGATTTAGTAGGTGCATGACTGAATGTATGAGTGAGTGATTAAATGTGTCTCACTGAGTGCATGGGTTAGTGACTAAACTGTCTTAATTTGTGCATCATTATGTCTGTTGTTCTGTAAACTGATGCATGTGTTGATCAGTAGCTATATGATTAACTATATGGGTTACTGATTGATTGTCCAAGTATTTGTATGGGAGACTGAGTGTGTGTGTGGCTGGCTGGGAGGTGTGTGACTCTGTGCAGATCAATGTGTACTTGTATCAATGATTGTATAAGAAGGTAAGTATGTGTTAGTATATGTTTGAAAATGTAAGGTGCTCTATGTTTAACTGTATAGACAAGAAAATGGAAGTGTCATTGATTCTTTACAGGACTGACTAGGTGTGTGAGTAACTCCATGGATGAGTGGCAGACTGTGAGTGTCTGTATAGGTGTATGAGTGCATATGATAGTGTTGTAAAGATGAGTGATTGTATGTATGAATGATTGTATGGGTGAATGAGTGAAGGTGTGTGTAGACGTAGGAATCAGTGAGTGCGTATGTAGTAACTAGTATTGGTGTGTCAATGGTTTCAAAAATTATACTCTGTATTTAACACTGGGTGAAACAGAGGTTATATTAAAATGTGAGGAGATGCATTGTATTGTCACATGAATGATATCATCAGTGATGAGGTCATTGATGTCAAATGAGATGTCATCAGTGATGTCATCAGTGATGTCATTTGAGATGTCATCAGTGATGTCATCAGTGATGTCACTGACCATGTCATGAATGATGTAATATGTGACATCATCAGCAGTGGATTGCGGGTGCGCGATATATAGTTAGTGCAACTAACTATATATGGAATTTCAATGGTTTTGTGTGAGTAAAATAAGGTTTTTTAAATGCTAATTCCTAACGATATATGGTCTATAACCTATGGTTTTTTCAGTGAATTTTCAAGGTTTTGTAAATGCTAATTCCTAACTATATATGGTCTATAACCTATGGTTTTTTCAGTGAATTTTCAAGGTTTTGTAAATGCTAATTCCTAACTATATATGGTCTATAACCTATGGTTTTTTCAGTGAATTTCAATGGTTTTTTAATAGCAAATATCATAAGCTGTCGAATGTCAAGTACGTGGTAAGTAAAAATTTTTTCGTGTTTATGCACACTGATCTGCTTTGAATGCTGCCCCCCCCCTCATTTCTATTAGGAGTACTCTCTCTTTGCAGATAGTGAAAGGCAGTTAACGCAGGCCTTTGCCCCCGTTGTAATACGTCGTGCCTGCTTCTCTCTCCATTTGATTGATTGTTATCCAAGCATTTACTGTTTTAGAATTGGTTCTCTTTGGTTCATTCTCTATTTACAAACAAACACAGAGTCGCAATACTCTGTTTAGTCTTTGCAGATAACGAAAAATCGTGTAAAAAAACAAAAGGAATCGAGCAAAATCAGTAGGCCACTAATGGGATCTCTTTTTGACCTCGCTAAAATAGAAACATTAGGAACAACCCCTCATGACAAATACGAAACTAGTGACATGAACTGAACTCCACACCATGATGGCTGCAATACAGCTCGGCTCCGCCACCCACCCCGCCCAAAATAACGATAAAGAGCGGCTGCCATGATTACTCGCGGAATGGCCACGACGGAGCTACGAAATGGTGGTGCTCTCATGCTAACCCCAGCTTCAGTCTGAAACATCCAGAAACACTGTAGACTACCAATTCGATCAGTTCCGGTAGCGCCCCAACGTAACCCGGTAGAGAAGAACTAGCCCTCCCCTCTTTGACTGATGGTTCTTGTTGCCTGTCCCTTCTGTTGTCATTTAACAGAACTATTTAGCCTGCTGAAAGGGGTTGTGTTCCGACCGCTGGTTGGTGGAGACATTTTGACTATATTCTGGACCTGCGTTGTCGCGTAATGCGTCATATGACGCGCCGCGTTAGCGTATCCGGAAGTCATCCGGGGCGCGACGCGCAGAGCGTAACGTAAGCATAACAGGTCATGTGACTTGTTAATAAAACTTTTCATTGGTTCATTTTACTTTTCTTATTCTAATGATGAAAGGCTTGGTCATATGACCTAAAAATTACGCTTTTTATTACTTCCGAACATTATTTTTTCTTAAATATATGTTATAATGTTCCAGGCTAATGTACTTTCCCGGAAAATTTACAACTGTCCTGCAAGTAAAATATATTATTTTTTCGAGAAAAAGGGCGTTTCTTCGTCCCATGACGGAGCCGTTGAGCAAAAGAGGGTCGACCTGCTGTCTTAGTCGCCGATACGCCTGAATATGAGATTCTTATCGATCACTTTATGTTGCAGGAGTAGAAAACACAACAGCCCTTGACCATTTATCTTTACTGCGTTCCTGCGTATTATACCTTTTACCCTTCATGTAATTGGTCTGCTTTATTTCACTTGCCTTTTACTGATTCTAAAACAGTGACTATTATTAAAAACTTTACCAATGTATATACTACTACCATGTTTTCTTTTAAAAACCTTTATTGTGAAAATTTCATTATACAAATACGAGCCTATAACCACGTGGGACGGCCACGGAGCAAACTGTAATCGTATATGATGAGTAGACATTTACACTGTAGAGGAACGTAACGGGCAGGCCATTAGGTTGCAAGAACTAAGGTGTCTAACAGTTGCGGAATCGGTGGACGTACATTTTATAATTTAAATACGACAGGGCCAGTTACAATAAAATTATCTAGATATACATTTGCGGGCAAGTACCATGGGTGACGTTAATTCGAACTTTCAATAGTACAGTAATCAATAACACATCAGAACTTAATATCAATAGAGATGTCGAAATATTCAATCTATTCTCGTCCCCGCCCGCCATGTGCTTCAAAACTGCATACGTATCTCGTGATAACAAGGTTGTGCAACCAGTACACAACAAGGAGTTACGAGTCCCATTTATTCCGGCGCCATTTTGGGCGAGGACGGGCAGGTCCAGGATATAGTCAAAATGTCTCTACCAACCATCGACTATGATGATGTTCATATGCTGTATTTATTAGAGTAACACTCATCTGTCCACATGAAATTAATTTGCCACAATCTAAACATGTCATTTTAATCTTTCCAAAGTTCTTCTAAATATTTGGGACCGTTTCCCTTGCCTCTGATGCTGTCAGTGCCACTTCTTTGATGAATGTACTGGCAGGTCCGGGGTTCTCCTCCAAATCTCTCTTTTATGCAGCACTATAATTAATTGGTGCCACCTCTCCATATGACGATGCATGGTATAGTTACCATAACTATATTTTTTTTCGGTTCCTCTGGAGAGTACATCGTGGCAGATGAAGCGTGTAACGTACCGGGCATTTACCTTTTTTTGCATGTAGAGGAAAGGAAAAAAAATTCGAGCGTCCGAGTTCTAAGGTGTCCCAGGGCCATTTTAGTGGACCAGGCCCAAATCCAAAGAACAGGCCGCCATTTTGAGAGTCCTGTTGCAGCCGCCTGTCGCATCAAGAGCGGCCGAAACTCAGCTAAATGGCAACTGAAACGGTGGTAACCGAATCTCAGCGCCTTGTGGTGTCTTCTATTCAGAAAATATTGTTGCGCTGCCTTTGGCCCCATTCGCACATCTGTCCGCTACTGACGCCACCTCACAGGCCAACGGGGCGCTCCACGCCTACTTTCAGCATTGTAGGATGGCCACACCAGTACGGCAACTTGCTAGACACCACCTCGGTGCCATCCGGATCTTGGCATCTCAGCGCCTTGTGGTGTCTTCTATTCAGAAAATATTGTTGCGCGGCCTTTGGCCCCATTCGCACATCGGTCCGCTACTGACACCATCTCACAGGCCAACGGGGCGCCCCACGCCGACTTTTACCATTGTAGGATGGCCACACCAGTGCGGCAACTTGCTAGACACCACCTCGGTGCCATCCGGATCTTGGCATCTCAGCGCCTTGTGGTGTCTTCTATTCAGAAAATATTGTTGTGCTGCCTTTGGCCCCATTCGCACATCGGTCCGCTACTGACGCCATCTCACAGGCCAACGGGGCGCCCCACGCCGACTTTCAACATTGTAGGATGGCAACACCAGTGCGGCAACTTACTAGACACCACCTCGGTGCCATCCGGATCTTGGCGCGTTGTGCTGCCTTCGGCCTATTCGCACATCGGTCCGCTACTGACGCGAACTCACAGGCCAACGGGGCGCCCCACGCCGACTTTCAGCATTGTAGGATGGCCACACCAGTGCTGCAACTTGCTGGACACCACCTCGGTGCCATCCGGATCTTGGCGCGTTGTGTTGCCTTCGGCCTATTCGCACATCGGTCCGCTACTGACGCCGCCTCACGTGCCAACGTATTTTCTCCGCATTTTATACCCTATGCCGCATAACAGGTCATGTGACTTGTTTATAAAACTTTTCATTGGTTCATTTTACTTTTGGTTTCCTAATGATGGAAGGCTTGATCATATGACCTAAAAATAACACTTTTCATTGGATGAAAACTTTTTTTTTTCCCAAACGATGAAAGCCCCACCTTGTTTCTGGATGTTTCAGACTGAAGCTGGCGTCAGCATGAAAGCACCACCATCTTGTGGCTCCGTCGTGGTCATTCCGCGAGCAATCATGGCAGCCGCTCCCCACCAGAAGCCTGCAGGAGTCGGGGGCCCCCAAAACTTTTGTTGAATCCTCAAGGCGGAGGGGACGCTTTCGAGAATGGGGTCCAAGACCTAGCAGACAAGCGTCCGATTTCCAAGGTGTCCCAGGGCCATTTCAGTGGACCAGGCCCAAAAAGGAAAGAGCCTGCCGCCATTTTGAGAGTCCTGTGACAGCCGCCTATCGCTGCACCGCAAGAATGGGCGCAACTCAGCTGAATTGCGGCTTTTGACACAGTGGACCAAAAGCGGACGGAATGGCAACTGAAACGGTAAAGGGGCGCCCCAATACAGCAGACGAGACTACACCTGGAGAGGCCCGTTCACGCCGCCTCCCCCCCCCCCGGGCGCCCCACGCCGTTATTCGGAGGGCGGCAACTTACTGGACATCACCTTGGTGCCATCGTTCTGCTGCCTTGGAACTATTCGCACAACAGACGCTACTGATGACTCACCCCCCGCGACGCCCCACGCCGGATACCGAAATCAGTGCGGCACCCAGGCAACATCACCTGGGTGCCGTCCAGAAATCTGGACGTTGTGCTGCGTTGGGACTATTCGCACAACCGACCGCTACTTCCTTCTTTTTCCCTAAAAATGTTTAAATGTTTTTACTGTTTTTGTTTTGTTGTATATATTTATAAGTTATTAAAGTTTTATAATCCTACTACTTTGTTGGAGGGCTATATATTTTTAATGTGACACATAATTGTAAAAACTTTGATGTACAAACAGTCATCCCTGGAATCTTCCGCTTCAGGCTCGGTCCCCTCCCCAATCACAATACAGGATGGTTTTCAGATAGTAGGAACGCGTGTGCTGTGACGGATCTCATCGAGTGTGGGCCTTGATCTACTATAACTCCTTTGAAGAGGGGTGATTCTTTACAGCTGGGGCCATAAACTACATCTGCAGGGCTAGCTGATAGCCTAGGACCGGCCTGGACAATCGGACACAGAGGAAAAGGAGTGTCAGAGGGTGCGGTAGTGAATAGGGCAAAAGGGAGGTGTCGGGCGGGCACAGGGTGTGATTCTCAGGGAAGAGCAGCGCAGATGGGGGGAGGTTTATTACCCATGCAGAAGACAGAGAGCGGGGGTGACCAGTGCCTGGGGGAGATGCTTGCGAGGGTGGGGAGCCATGCTAAGGATCGACAGCGTGCAGAGAGTGGGTCTGGTCAAGGCATCTAAAATGACTGCCGTGCACGACAAAAGTGGGGCATTTGAAAAAAGGCAAGATGGCGCAGACAATGTTTTTCAACACTTCCTGATTTCCTTCTAATCGAACGTTAACAGACGTTGGGGCATATTACCAAAGTTAAGCGATATTTATCCCTAACGATGCTTAGCAACGAATTTTTTACCGCTAAGCATCGTCAGAAATTATCGCAGATAAACCTTGCTATTATCAAGGTTTATCGCAAATGCGATAAAAAACGACCGCAATGCATTAATATCGCTGAAAAGTCAGCGATATTCATGCATTACCGAGCTAATGCTCTTAGCCATGTTATCCACCTCCCATTGGATAACATGGCTAAGAACTGCTCAGGGCAGGTGTTACTTTTTGGAGATATTTGCGCTTAGCGCGAATATCTCCAAAAGTTGGTAATAGGAGATAGCGATGTTAGCGACTGTTTCCAGTCGCTAACATCTTGGCATGCCCACTTTGCATGTCATTAGTGATAAATATCACTGACATGCAAAGTGGAGCCCAAGATGGTTGCTATCTCCTACTAGCGGTCGCTAACTGGTGTTAGCAACAGCTAGGTAATACAGAGATAATTTTATCTCCGCGAAGCGGAGCGCTGTTACAGATATATATCTTTTTTTGAACGTTAATTTCTCAAAATCCACTGAAGCACATATATTTAGACCTAGCAAAGGCACATCGGGCTACCAGTCCCTACAATTTTGCCAAGTTTCGTGCAAATCCATTCAGCCGTTCGATTATTATTATTATTATTTTTTTTGCCCCGCGGGGCCCTTTTAAAACCTCCACATCAAACCTAAGAGGTCAAGGAGGATCTACTATGCCCCCTTATGGTCATTTGCCCCTTCGCTTTGGCCTCCTCTTGTCTCTCAATCCTACCGAGAGACAAGATGGCGGCCGCTACGGACTGTTTGCAATGTTTACAGACGCCGGAGAACCAATCAGCTTCGCAAAGCTCCGTAATGCGAAAAGTACGCGAAGCTGAGCGCTGTTACAGATATATATCTTTTTTTGAACGGTAATTTCTCAAAATCCACTGGAGCACATATATTGAGATCTAGCAAAGGCACATCGGGCTACCAGTCCCTAATATTTTGCCAAGTTTCGTGCAAATCCATTCAGCCGTTCGATTATTATTATTTTTATTTTTTTTTGCCCCGCGGGGCCCTTTTAAAACCTCCACATCAAACCTAGGGGGTCAGGGAGGATCTACTATGCCCCCTTATGGTCATTTGCCCCTTCGCTTTGGCCTCCTCTTGTCTCTCGATCCTACTGAGAGACAAGATGGCGGCCGCTACGGACTGTTTGGAATGTTTACAGACGCCGGAGAACCAATCAGCTTCGCTTCACAAAGCTCCGTAACGCGAAAAGTACGCGAACTGGAGCGCTGCCCGGTCCGCTGTTACAGATATATATCTTTTTTTGAACGTTAATTTCTCAAAATCCACTGGAGCACATATATTGAGACCTAGCAAAGGCACATCGGGCTACCAGTCCCTACAATTTTGCCAAGTTTCGTGCAAATCCATTCAGCCGTTCGGGCTAAAAGTGAGGCCAACCGCCCTATGGAAAACTCAATGTTAAAAACACGTTTTGGGACCCCCCTTTTTTCTCGGCCCCCCCTTGACGAACCCCCCCAAATTTTCAGGGGCTGCTCAGAAACAAAATGTTCCATTTTCCTGAAAATTTCAGCCAATTCCGTCCACAAACGCCAAAGTTATTAGACATAGAATTTTCAAAAATCCCATAGAGAAAAAATCCTAACTATATATACCTACTGGCGACCGCCAGTAGGTAATATATATATATATATATATATATATATATATATATATATATATATATATATATATATATATATACCTGTCTGTTCCAATCAGCAGCACGCCCTCAATCAGGGACCGCGGAAGAAAAAGAAACGGAAGACCCATAATGCAGGTGAGTTTTTTATTTTAGGCACACCTCGTCAGCATATATATATACAATCACACACAAAAAGAAAATGGGGGAAAGAGGAGTTGGGGGAAGAAAAAAACGTATTAAAAAAGGAGAAAGGGAAGAAAGGAAAAATAAAGAGAGAAAAATATTGAATAAGGAAAGGGTGAAGGCATGATTGTTTTTCCTTTTTTCCCTTAGCACCACCACATAGTATCAGGGGGTAGAGTAGAGAGGGACAGCCAGAGGGGGCAAATACTGGTTATACATCTGGCCAGTGTAAGTAGAGATGGGTTTCCCAGGGGGTGGGGGGGGCACGGGCACAGGGGGTGGTGGGGGTGAAATTTTAAAAATTCCTCATTTGCTGGTACCCTTTTGGTATCATTCAATCTTCAATTGCATCCAAATCTTTTGTTTTGAAGTTCAGAAGTCTCCCTTGGTCAGGCCAGAGATGTATCGAGGGTTTTTCAATAAGTGGCCTAAGGGGAGGATGGAGGTGGTGGCTGAGGAGGAGGTTGGGATCCCATGATGTCGCTCCAGTTCTTATCCTGGAATGTCAATGGCCTGCGCACGAAGGGTAGAAGGGACAGAATACTTCAATATCTGAGAGATTCCCTGGCGCAGGTCATTGTCATACAGGAAACTAATCTTCTCAAATGCGGGACTACAGCTCTATTAAAAAATCAGAGATGGATTGATACGTTTGTATGTACGGACCAAACTGCTAATATTAGAGGGATTTTGGTGATATTTAAAAAACAAGCCAAGGCTCAAATAGTCGAATGTACGGAAGACCACAGTGGAAGATGGCTTTTACTAAGAGCCTCTTTAGGGGGGGGTGCTGTTTTCCCTGATGGATATTATGTTCCAAATCAGGACGACCCCTCTTACCTAGACACCATCTGCTGCCACCTATCGGACTTTCAAGACCCGGTAATCTGGGTAGGGGATTTTAATATTGTATTAACCCCAAGCTTGATAAATCACCCAACTCTAGAGCCTGTGTCCCTGTTAAATCCAGGCAATCTCTTCTGCTAATTATGGCTCAGCTAGGGTTGGCATATATATGGAGGGAAAGGGTGGGTGATCAACTGGGGGTTTCCTTTAAGAACCTAAAATACAAGCACAAGTCTAGAATAGAATATGCATTGTTTAGCTACAGTCTTAGAGAATCGGTTGAAGATATAGAATATTTGCCATCTCCCCTTTCTGATCATTCAGCAATCTCTTTTAGCCTAACTCCTGTCCAACAACACCGGAATAGTTCATGCTCCTTTGATTGCACCATTTTATTACTGGAGGATGAAATTAATTTCCTTCATTCTGAGACCAAATACTTTCTGGAGGTTAATCTAAATTCAGCAAACATCTCCATGGTTTGGGATGCGCTGAATGCTTTCTGGAGAGGATGTATTACCAGCAGAGCCTCCCATAGAAGAAGGTTATTTAGCTACACCATCAAGGGTCTAGAGGTAGAAATGAATACTATAGAGCTTAAACTAGGGGCCCATATAGGCTTAAGGGAGGATCAAGAAAAACTAGCCTTGCTTAAAAACCAACTTGAAACTATTCTCCAAGATAGGGTGGCTAGAAGGTGGGAGGCGAGTAAAATCTCTCATTTCGAATTTGGGGAGGCAGCAAGTAAGATACTTGTTTGGAAAATAAAAACAGACCAAGCTCAAAATCATATTAGAGAGATTAGGGTGGAGGGAGAGTCAGCTCCTCGCCTTTCGAACTCCGATATTGGGAGTGCATTTCAGGAATTTTTTCAGACCATATATAAGGAAGATATTAGGGAAGACTGTGCAGAGAAAAATATCTGGCTTGAAGGGGTCTCTTTGCCCAGACTTTCAAACGATCAAAGACTGGGTTTGGAGTTAGAAATCTCTGAGGAAGAAGTGAGAAAGGCCATTGCCCTGTCTAAACGAGGGAAGGTGGCTGGCCCAGATGGGTTACCAGGAGAGCTGTACCGCTCTCTTAGTGAGGCCATCATTCCAACTTTGGCGAAAGTCTTTAATAGTATTCTCCTGAAGGGAGAGAATCCCCCAGCTTCATGGACTCAGGCGACGGTAGTTTTGATCCTTAAACAAGGGAAAGACCTGACTGAGTGTGGATCCTACCGCACGATCTCACTCCTTAATAATGATTATAAAATCTTTGCCGCCATCTTGTCTAATAGGTTGGGGGGTGTACTAGATACTATTATACACCAAGATAAAAAGGGCTTTGTAAAAGGACGCCAATTAGCGGACCTCACGTACGATCTAGTGGGGGCCATTGATATTGCATCTGCCTTTTCTCTCCCTTTGGCCGCTCATACCCTGGATGCGACCAAAGCCTTTGATAGGGTGAACTGGGCTTATTTGTACGCGGTTATGAAAAAATTTAACTTAGGTAACAGATTTTGCCGAGTGATAGAACTCTTATATAAGGCACCAACAGCTAGACTGCTTGTTAACAGCACACTGACCGAGGCTTTTATGATTACAAGTGGTACAAGGCAGGGCTGCCCGCTTTCCCCCCTCCTCTTTAATCTCTATATTGAGCCTTTTGCTCAGGTTCTTAGAGAGGATCCCAATATCCCTTCTTTTAAATTTGCGGGGTGGGAAAGGGTGGCCTTATATGCAGACGACATCCTCATATTGACTGCTGATCCCGACCTTGCTTTTCCAACAGTTATCAAGAGGGCGGAGGAGTTTGGCAAGGTTTCAGGGTATGAAATAAACGCGAATAAAACCGAAAGAATGGCCTGGAACATTAGTAATACACAACTTAATGTTGCCTCCACCTTGCGTTATCTGGGGATTAGCATTACAAAGGAGGTAGGGAAATCCCCGAATACAATCTGGATCGGGTGTTTAAAGCATGTAAGAAGCAGCTAAAGTCTTGGGCTTACCTCCCCTTATCCATCTTGGGGAGGAAAAATTTAGTGAAGATGTCCATCCTGCCCAAATTCACATTCCTCTTGAATTCCATCCCTTTGGCATATGACACCAACCAATTAGATAAATGTCAACGTGAGATTAATTCTTTTATCTGGAAATATAAAGACACCAGGTTGGCGTGGAAAAAGCTCAGGCGGAGAAGGGAAAAAGGAGGGTTGGCACTACCGACCTTCAATACTATGCATGGGCTTTTCAGCTCTTGCATTCAAGAATGCTTTTTAAAAAAAACTCTATTACATCAGGAGGTGAAATGTTTCGGGCCATGTTAGAAGGGGCCGATCTACCAGCTGAGGGCTTCTTGTACAAATTTGGGGACCAAACATTTTTCAAAAAAGTCAAATTACAAATTCTTCCGTCTTTGGATAGAATCTGGGTAACAATTAGAAAGAAAATAGGACTTAGCTATTTTTCTAATCTTGCACCACTGTGGGAATCGCCAGGTACTCCATCTTGCCTACAGGATAGTTTGGCTACTCCTCTGAAGGATTCTGGTATTATGATGTGGGGAGAATTGTTGGTAGGGGGTGCACTGCAGCCTTGGGAAGAGCTACGGGGGAGAGTTGGTTCCGGCTTTTCCCGATTTAAATATATACAGTTGAATAGTTGGGCGCTGGCACAGCGTAGACAGGGCCCCCCCCTAGGGAAAGACAGCAATTTGGAAGAACTATTGGTGGTCAGGCCAGGGGGTAGTAAAGAAGTTTCACTTTAATATTGGGCAATTTTGGAGGAGGTTGATGGCGATTTTAAACTTGCCGATGAGTTATGGAGAACTGAGCTAGATATCCAGTGTGAGCAGGTGTGGATAGATACATTCTCTCTCCTGCATAAATTAGTGAAACCTGCATGGTTGAAGCGTAACCACCTTTTCACAGCTTATCGAGCGTATCTCTCTCCTTTAAGACTATCAAAATTCCAGCTAGGGAAAACATGTAACAAATGCGGTTTGTTAGAAGCATCTGATGTGCACATGTTTAAAGAATGCTCCCCAATCCGTTTTTTTGGGGAGGAAGTGAAGGTGTCGCTGGATTCTATCCCTAAGGTCTCTCTGAGCATAAGTCTCCCACTAATCTTTTTCGGTATCGATGACAACATCTCCGGCCATGCAAGATCTTTTCTCTTCTATGCTATCCTTTTGGCAAGAAGACAAATCTGTAAGTTCTGGGTAGACGCTGCTGCACCAACACACTCTGGCTGGCTGACGTCCCTGTATGAAACATCTAGAGTCGATCTGGCTAGGTCTTGTAGCTGGAAAAAGCTTGCATTCTGGGACTTATTGGTACAGTGGAGATAGGACTTCCGAGGTATTTTTTTTTTTTTTCCGGGGTCCTATGATTATGCCTTCCCTGCTCCATGGATCATTGTTATGGGTCCCCAAGGTAGATAATATGGTCCAACAGGTTGAAAGATACCTTGGTGGAGTTAACCAATTAGCCCTCTAACCCTGGATGCTTCTTCCGCCAATAACTATTTTGTGTCTTGGTGTGAGATTTAAAAAGATCTTCTGAACTCGCCCAGGTAAGACACGCAAGTTGGTCGGTGTTTCCTAAATGGAGGTCAAAGCAAATGAAAAAAAAAAAAAAAGGAAAATCTATTTAGTAGTGAACGTTCAAAATGAATCCAGCTGGGTATAGGGGATTCTTGATATTGTCTATCTAGAGCATATATATTTGTCTGATTAAAAAAGCTGAATGATACAGTTTAAAATTAGGAAAACGCACGCCTCCCTCTTTTTTTTTGTTTCATTAATTTGGTTAAAGCAATATAAGCGGGTTTATCATTCCAAAGAAATTTAGTACAGAGAGAGTTAGTTTGATTAAAATAGTAATTGGGAATTTTTAAGGGTAAAATAGAGAGCAAAAACAGAAGAAGAGGTGTAGTCATCATTTAGACGGTATCCAATTTGCCCCACCAGGATAAGTAGAGAGAAGACCAAGTTTTGAATCTTACGTTTTAGTGCACTAAATTTGTGGGTAAGAGTATGAGAGATAGTGGATGAAAACCAGACACCTAGATATTTATTCTTAGATGGACACCACATAAAACTTGTATTGGAGAACATAACATTGATAAGATATGGGATTTAAAGGTACAATTTCAGTTTTGGAGAAAATCAGTTTATAATCAGATATTTTGGAATATAAATCCATCTCCTGTAAAAAGGGAGTTAGGGAAGTTAAAGGATTCAAGAGGTAGAACAGAATAGCATCTGCATCAGGAGATGATTTGGTAACGCAGGTTGTATTTTGAAAACCAGTTATCAAGAAATTACGGCGAATAAGTTCAAGGAAGGGCTCGAGACAAACATGGAATAAAAGAGGAGAAAGGGGACAACCTGGTCTCGTTACTCTATGTAAGTTAAAATAGGGGGATGAGAATCCATTTACAGAGACACAAGTCATGGTTTTGAATACAATAATTTAATAAATTAAATGAATTTAGGGCCAAAACTGAACCAATGTACAGTGTTTTTTTTTTTAATTAAGTCCTTAATAGCAAAACAAAATTATAAATGATATACAGCCAATCAACACTTTTAAAACTCTCTTAGCATAGAAAACATTTACATAAGCCTGATAAATAAGACATGAACCATACACCAAGCAATCCAAAAGCAGGGAATTAATTAAAATCAATATAAGCATATAATGTGCTGTAGAGCTTTAAAACTACAACATCAAGTAATAACAATGATTCCTCTTGATTTTATTAAAAAATGCACCCCAGATCTTATTACACTCGTAAAAAGAAGGTCCGCACACTGCTTTCATCCCTTTTCATCTCATATATCCACTCATAGATAGATGGAATCTGCTCCATACACCATTGTTGTAACAAAAGCAATCTAGCCACTGCCATAGCAATATATAACAATTTAGCCATCTGGTCAGGAAAAGAAAGATCAGGATCAAAACCGAACAAAATTAATTTCTCGTTCACTTCTATCTTGATACCACATTGGATCTCAAGATAGCGGAAAATGTCTTCCCAAAATTTGGAGATCTTGGCACAATAAAACATGACATGTGACCAGTTAGCTGGAGAGTGATGAATACATCGAAAACAATGTGGAGAATGATTAGGATAAATTTTGGAGATAGAAAAAGGTGTTCGGTAAAGAAGCCACTTACTAAAAGGTAAATAAATAATTAATTACCGGTACTATTTTTGAATACAGTGAATAAAACAGATAGCTCAATAAATAAGAGACAGGATTCGAGGTATCGGAGTCTTACAGGCTTTAATCAGGCATAAGGAAAGGGACAGGATAGCCTGCACGGAAATAGAATGAAGGCAGCTGCAATGCTTCATCGACATTGCAGCATATATATAGTAAAATACATTTCATTACATTGCATACAATAGGCGTAGCAGTAGGCGTAACTCGTAGCAGTCGCGAAAGATAAGAGTAAAATGGGTGTAGCAAGAAGGCGTGTACAGGGCGTATACATAGACATGTGATGTAGACGTCACAGAAGTGTCATAAATGGGGCGGAAACATGGAGGGGGCTACCTGAGCAGCTGGGACCTTTAACCTAGTGGTGCACGCAAACGGCCAATGACGTGTTACCAGGAGGAACTGGGGGCTATGACTTCTGCGCTAGAAGAGGAGACTAAAGTCTGTGGGGTCAGTACGACATGTACCTATAGCATATCTGGTATCTTGTGTTTGGAGTACATGTTGATAGAATCCAAAAGTTATCAGGGCAAAGGCTACTTGACACTAAGACTAGTGCATGCATAATTCTACATGTATTGCGTGTGCTAGGAATATTAATTAATACAGTATTTCTCTTACATAGAGACAGAAAGGCTAGACCATGGCTGAAACTATTGATGCGATTCAGTAGCTTAGGAATGCAGAGAAGGAGGGCTGGACTGATAACTAGAAGCATAACATACTCTTGGCAGACTGGGAGGCAGAGCCAGGCCGGGCCGGGCACTGCGAGGCAGGAAGTAAGTGAAGGGTCAGGGATGCAGGTGGGGGCTGTATCGCTCCTCGGAGTGGGTTCAGGAGACTGGAGCTGAATCTGATGTCCGGACCCTTTTGAGACCTAGAAACGGGGACAATTCGATGGATTAACGTGCACACTGTAAAATGTGGCAACATAGGCCTAATACTCGTTGCTTTCACGAGAACTGGAAACTGGCGTACTAGAGATGGACACAACTATAATTGCGTCTTTCATCGATCATAGGTGAATACGTGCATATCGATCATGCACATATAGCATAAGATGGGGAACACGTAGGCACATATAACATGGCAAAATTTACTTTTCCACATTCCCTCCTTGTGCCCTACGTTTCCATCAGGAAACATCAATATTCATGATACCATCTATCTGTTCATATAGCATCATTTGCTCGTCTCGAATTGTCTTGGAACGGGATTTAGGACTAGGAATACAAGAGGTAGCACACATGCCGCAAATCGCAGGGCCACATTGTAAACAGAGGCAGCAACTGAATACGATCATTACTGCTATACCTAGGAATGACAATACTTTCCATCCCCAGGCAGATATGATACTCCAGAGCCAACCGGACCATGTCCAGGTGCCTGGATTCTGGTGTAACTGATGGGCAATTTTATGAAGTCTGGTTATAGCTGAATAAACAGACGGTGCGTTATTAGGAATGAAAATGCAGCAACTAGATCCGATGACTCTACAAGCTCCTCCTCTATCGGCCAGTATGACGTCAAGAACGAGACAATTTTGGAGCACAACAAGTCTCGTAGCAGATTGCTCTTCAGTTAAGTTACCTAGAGCGGAAGTAGTCTCATTCACTACTGCTTCAAGGGTTCTGGTTAACCTACGTATTAACTTACTATTCTGGACAGGGCCTATAAAGAAGAAGAAACCTTTATTGAAGTCTTGATATTGTTCTAGAGTAGTTTCAGTTTGATCGACAATTGGGTACTCAATCTCCCTTCTAGGTCTAACGTGTACTAGATGTGTGTTTCTGTGATAATCAGATGGGGCTAGAAAAACTGGTGGCAGTAGGAAGGCAATGTAACATGTTCCATCCCAGTCGAGGGGCAGACGAACATATGCGGTCTGACCACAAACAAAATAAGAATGACGTGAGGCTTTGAAAATGGATTTCCCACTGTCACTATACTCGACAATAGTAGTACAATCACTATGTCCTACGTGTACGGAACCATTCTTTCTGACACATAATTCGCCTTTGACTGGTAGTACTAAAATAGCAGGCAAATCTGGAGTAGTATCGGACTGAACATTCAGGACCATGAAATTCGAAGAATAATTACCTAAATCATATACTTCATTTTCTAGATCTAACCCTGTTCTATGGGGAAGACCTTGCTTGTCTGGAAAACATGTTCGATTCAGAAGGGACATATCAGTTGAGGATGATCTTAACGTGGACCATGCTCCACACGAACCATTATGTGAAAACGGATAAGGAAAAAGTGGCAGAACTCCCTTCGGTGTCTGGAAAGGGGGGAGTCGACCACACACCCAACAATTAGTGGCATTGCTGGTCTGGTGTGAATAGTGCAACATTCGGATGAATGTGTTGTTACGCATAGCAAGACGATAGGATAGCTCATGAGGAGGCAGATCACTAAATGTATGCTCTACTGTGACATTAGAAAACATATGTACATGTGAAATTGGAAAACACAAATGTAAGGCATAACTTATGCATGTAACCATAAGACTCAAAAATAATAAAAAGAATAGAACGATAATACATCTTTTAGAGTTTTGACTAACTCTCTCACTGTGTGGGTCTATCTCATACATGTCAGGAACCTGTCTAACCGTTTCACCCGAGAGGGACTTAGACAATTAAACTGGCTGACTTATTTTACTAGACCGGAGCTTTGTTTTATACTCCTGCTGCGGAGTTTTCTCTAACAGGGGTAGTTTGAATTCAGAGTCTGTCTTTGGGCAGTCCTTAAGAATAGGGCAGTCTTTAATAAATGTCTTTTGTCGCAATCCATGGAATTTCTTAACATGACTGGTATGCACCCATCCCTTGCGGCCTTCAAGCTTGACTGCAGTCCTTGTTGTTAATAACACCAGCTGGGGCTCCTTCCAACGGGGTTCCAGCGGACTTGAACGATCAAAATTTCGCACCAGGACAAATTCTCCCGGAACGACTTCATGCGGTTTCACCTCAGTGTTGTCTGGAAATGCAGCGGCAACCTGTGAACGACAAGAGTGTAGGGCAGACATCAAGGAAGCTAGGTAATCTGTCAGCATATTACTGGAAACGTCTGTAATGCTACGGGGTCTAGGTGTACCCCACATGTTTGGAGGGCGGCCGAATACGACCTCATACGGGGACAAACCTGATCTGGAATGTGCAACCATTCTCATATAAAAAAGAGCGACTGGCAGAGCTACTAACCAATCTACACCTTTCTCTGTACACACTTTAGCAATGCGGATTTTCAAAGTCTGGTTATGTCTCTCTACGAGACCGGCTGCTTCAGGATGGCGTACACAATGGAACTTCCACTGGTACCCTAACAGAAGGGAAACCTGTTTCCTGACCTCGGATGAGAATGGCTGGCCGTTATCTGAATACACGACCCTAGGTAATCCAAAGCGGGGAAAATACTCACGAACCAACTGCCTGGCAGTGGTCGCAGCTGTGTAATCTGGAACTGGATATGCTTCTGTCCACCTGGACAAAGCGCATACAACTACGAGGACATACTTGAAACCTCGACATCGCTCCATTTGAATATAATCCATCTGGAGGACTTCAAAAGGGTGGTCAGGAGGTTGGAATCCACCTTGTTCCACCGGGACACTTTTACCTGGATTGAACTGACAACATATCATACAGGTACGCACTTTCTGCTTCGCTGCTGCTCGTAAATGCTTGTTGAACCAAAGGTTCTGAATACTGTCTAACATAGCTTTTTCTCCTAGATGTGCTGGACTATGTGCGGTATTAATAATGACTTGAACCATAGAGTCGGGGAGAAACCATGTGGCTTTTCCCTTCGTCAACCATCCTTGATCTGTCTGGATCCCTCCTTGTTCGGACCATTTCTTGATTTCTTCGGGAGTAGCATGTAACTGTATGTCTATGACATCTTGTGTAGGGTCCTTAACTGTCATACAAGTAGTCTGATCTGGAGTGAGTGTCTGTGTCGTGTTAACTGGAATGTCTGGAGTCTGAGCTGTGAGCTTGGCTGTTCGATCTGCTAGATCGTTACCTTGGGAAATAATGTCAGTGACTTTCGTATGTGCCTTGCACTTCATGATAGCAATAGCTGTCGGTAAATGTATTGCATCTAACAGAGCTTGAATGAGGAGACCATGCTGAATCTTGGTTCCATGAGAAGTCATGAAACCTCGTTCTTGCCAGAGCACTCCAAAGTCGTGTACGACTCCGAATGCGTAACCTGAATCGGTGTATATGTTAACTTTCAGGTTCTTGGCACGTATGCAGGCTTGGGTCAGAGCGACTAGCTCTGCTGCTTGAGCAGACAGGGTGTCAATACGATGTGTTTCTATAACTTCGGTGTCAGTAGTCACTGCATACGCGGCTACTAGTTCTCCTGTGCTTGTTCTCATACATGAACCATCCACATAAAGTGTCAGGTCGGGGTCAGGTAATGCAATATCTGTCAGGTCTTGTCTTGGCTTTGTCATAGTGTTAACAACTTCCACACAGTCATGTGTGGCAGGATTTGAGGTAACTGACGGTAACAGTGTAGCTGGATTTAAAATGTTGCAGCGTCTGATTTCTATGTGTGGCTGGAACAGTGTCAGTTCATAACCTGTTAAACGTGCAATTGTCAAGTGCTGAGTCTGTGTTCGGTTTAAAAGAACTTCCACGGAGTGTGGAACTTGTACTGTCAGGGAGTGTCCTAACACTATGGAATCACTTTGTCTGATAGCTAGAGCTGTGGCTGCAACTGACTTGAGGCACGCAGGCAGAGCCTGGGCTACTGGATCTAATGTGCTAGAGAAATAAGCACAGGGCTTGTATTGTCCTGCTTGATCTTGTGTGAGAACAGATAATGCAGTACCATCACGTTCAGTGACAAAAAGTGTAAAAGGCTTACTGTAGTTCGGTATTGCTAGAACGGGTGCTTGACATAAGGCTTTCTTTAACTCATTAAAAACAAGTGTATGTTCCTGGGTCCAAGGGAGGACAGTCGATACGGCTGCCTCCTGTGTCAACTGTATCAGTGGCTTGGCTAGAAATGCGTACTGAGGAATCCATTGTCTGCAGTAAGAAGTGAGGCCGATAAAAGCTCGTACCTCCTTCTGTGTCTTGGGCTGTGGAAGACGTGCTATTAACTGGATACGGTCAGGTGTCAACTGCCTACCCCACTTGGACAGTAAGTGTCCCAAGTATACCACTTGCTGGACACAGAATTGTAATTTGGAAGGGGACACCTTGTGCCCCATCTCGGCCAGAAAATACAGAACTGTAAGGGACGCTCGCTCGCAGTCATGTTCAGAACGGGCTGTGATCAGTAGATCATCGACATACTGGAGAAGGGCAGTGTCAGTTGGCATGTGAATATTGTCTAGTTGTCTCTTAAGTGCTTGACTGTAAATACTAGGGCTTTCTGTGAAACCTTGAGGAGCTCGTGTGAATTTATAGCTTCTTCCATTTAAACAGAAACCGAAAAGGAACTGGCTGTCTGGATGTATGGGGACACTGAAAAATGCGTTCTTGAGATCGATAACTGTGAAGAACGTAGCTTCAGAATCAATGGCTGTCAAGAGGGATGAAATATCTGGGACTACTGGATACTGGGGTATGATACATTTATTAAGTTCTCGAAGGTCAATCACTAATCGATAAACTGGAGGTGCATTTGGATCAGTACGTTTCAGGACTGGAATAATAGGAGAATTACATACATTGGAGTCAGTTTCTACAACCACTCCTTGAGCAATAAGCTCGTCAATAATTTTGGATAAGGCTGCTACAGCCTCAGGTGGCAATTTGTACTGTCTGATTCGTGGTAAAAACCACACCTTGCTTTAGAGTCACACGATGGGGTGTAATATGCATACAACCTACATCAGTTGGACCTTGCGCCCATAAATGCTGTGGTACATTCAATAATCTTGGATCAAAATCACGTAATACATAATGACCTTTGAAGTCTCTCAAGAACAGGCGGACCCCCTCTGGGGAACAACAAATTACTGCTCCTAATTCTTTCAATGTCTTAATGCCTAACAAATTTTCTGGACAAGATTTCGTGAGTAACAGATCAGTAGTTCGGGGCAATGGACCGACTTCTAGAGTAACTGGTTTCGATATCTCATTAACAATAGGCTTTCCTGAGAATCCAAGGGAAACATTTCTAGAGCCTGAGAGCGGAGCCCCTGGAACCTCGTCATGACTGATGGTAGTCCTACTTGCCCCTGTATCAATCAGAAACTTTCTGTCTTTCCCTAATACTTGACTGTGTACATAGGGACCCTCTTGATCTACAGGTATCTCGATGAGAGGCAAGCCTACCTCCCTCTCTAGGCTGTTTCATGAATACGGCTGATAATCTGGATACTCTGACTGGGCATACTGGTACATCTGCTGTGTAACATGCTGTGTTGCAGCGATAGGCTGCGGTGCTGTAACTGTCTGTTGTGCATTCTGCGGTGGCTGGGAAGTCTGTGAAACTTGTTCTTGTCTAGGCGGACGTGGTCTTTCTTTAGTTTTACCAGTAGCTATGTTGTGTTTCAGAACTGCACACTCGTTTATAAAATGACCTGGCTGTTTACAGTAATTGCAGGTCCCTCTAACGGGAGCTGCAGGATGACTGGCTTGATTCGGACCCCTCTTCTGACTATCTTGTGGAACAGATTGTGCAACTAATACTTTCATTTTCGTGTCTTTCATACGTCTCCTTTCGTGTTCCTGCTCTTCCCTGATTCTGTTCTGGTGATACTGGAGCATTTGTAACATCTGTG
Source organism: Lissotriton helveticus (assembly GCF_964261635.1). NCBI lineage: Eukaryota > Metazoa > Chordata > Amphibia > Caudata > Salamandridae > Lissotriton > Lissotriton helveticus. Next base: position 1,296,443,002 of record NC_136063.1, on the reverse strand, counting down.
ACGGAGTATTAGCTTGCCAGGTACTTTCGACTTTCAATACTCGATTTTTAACTTGTGGACTTGAATTCTCGACTAGTTTGGTAACAAAAAGATGAGGGTATGATTCACTACTTGTTTTCAGACCACTATTAATAATAAAACATTTTTCAAATCTTGAATAAAAATCACTGGTGTCTTCATCTTGTTTCTGTTTACAAGCTGAAATGGCATCCCAATCTTCCTTTTTCGTGGCTAGTAATCTTGGCAAAACTTGTATCAATAACTCGGGCAAATCTTTAGCTTTCTCCCCAAGACCGGTACCTGGTACTCGTGTATTATCTTCAGCTTCTAGAGCTGTCCAATCTATCTTTTTCTCTCCCACCTCCCATTCTTTTTCCTTGAGTTTTTCATATACGCCCGCAGGCAACAGGACCTTTAACATTTTAATGATATCGGGATACGTGTATTCTCCCATACGGAGCATGTCCTTTAATTCACGGTGGAACCCTGCTGGATCTTTATCGTGACAGGGAATTAACTTCTTCATTTCTAAGAGTTCCATCTTTGTGATAGGGGTGTAAACAAATACTCGTTCTAGATCACCACCCGTTGTCCTAACTGGGTGTACTTCTCGTAACGGATTCTGTCTATCTATGTAAAATGTTTTACTTTCTGGAGGTGAGACATGAACAAAATGCGGATTCAGAAACGTTCGATATTTGTGGCGCTGTTCTAAAATGACACTAATTAAATCGGTACCTAGACCTCTCCATCTGTACTGGAGTAACTCGTTCAGGACATCATATAGCGGACCTGGATCAGTATGCTGTTCCTCATACAATGTAATGAGGTGCTGGATCATATACATACCCACCAGTCGCTGCTCGGCTGGGGGCAGTTTCAGAAACATTTGTGCCACTATTTCATCTGGAAAAGTGGTAGAATCAGTAGTCCACCGGACTGCTGATCGGGCTAGTTCTTGTTTCTGCATTGTACTGAGCTAACTATACCCTATTCGTGATTTCAGAATGTGATCGGTAGCTTGGAATACTTGCTCAAGAGAACCCTGTTCTGGTGCTGGAGGAGGGAAAACTTTCTTGTGATCTAGGCGTGAATGTCGGTCGGAAAGTCTAGTTTTTCCTACATACGTATTCTGGAGGGATTCTCGTCGTCTACCTCTTCATTAGAAGAGTTGTCTTCTTTCTCGGTTGCTTGTGTTGCTTCTCGTTTCTCGTGTAACTTTATTATTTCCCTACGAATTTTCTTGTACATACTCTCTATACAGTTCTGTGTCTTGTGTCTTCCCTCGGCTATATTGTCACTCCACCTGGTCAGGACTTTCATTTCCTCTTAATCTTTTTCCGGATAATCTTGCTCTCTTATTAAACAGTTAATTAAAAACTTTAAAAGCATGAGCTGAGTCTCGACTTTTCTTTGAGCCATGGCGTCGCGAACACTTTCAGGATTCACTCCTGTACGGATAAAACGATATATTCTGTCTAGATGTTCTCTCATATCGGGCAGGGTGTCCAAGTAGTCGGTCACCTGTCTTAAACGTAATGAATATATGACCATGGTACCATCACCTGGAACTGGATCATAACGACATTCGGTAAGTGCTCGTTTGATATCTGTGAATGTATGAACTTTTGGCGTACGCTGTAACGCTAGTTCATGTAGCGTCATACGTCTGTGTTGAGGCGGGGTACTAGGAGAATCTCCCCCCGCGGCTCCTAAACTAGAATCGTCGGTGGGTACTGTACGAGCTGGGAGAGTGACTGATGTGGCGGGTATATGTACTGTGGACTGGGCCGGGGGCGCTGTAACAGATGCTGTAACAGGTGCTGTAACGGGTGCTGTAACGTGAACTGTACCCACGGCCCCGGTGGCTGGAGGAACAGGAATTACATTATTTACGGGAGCAGGCGGAACAGGATTTGCATATTCTGGGACTGTATCGTCCAAATAGGACGAGAGAAAAATATCAGCTGCGGTCTGTTTGTGACGTAGCTTAATCGGGACCAATGGCGGTGGAAAATTACATGGTGCTTCCGGGGTTGCTTTTGGCAAGCCCTCGGCAAGAAGAGGATACATACCCTTAATAAGGGCATTTCTCTGTCTGTCTGACTGTTCTGCTTTAACTCGTTCACCTACTTCGATTAATTCTCTTTCTTGGGCTCTTGCTGAGGATTCCCTACTTAATTCTGTTTTTCTGATTTCTTTTTCGGTTCTTTTATGAGATTCTTTGCGCCATAACTCGATGGCATCTTTCTGGGACTGTCTGGCTTTCTTTTTCCATAATGCTTCTTCTACTCGCATGATGCACTCGGCATCCCATGTACCTGATACAGGCCATCTATATTTCTCTTCTAGATCCTTGGTATAGCCGACCCATAAATCTAAATACAATATGGCACTTAAGCCATGCTTATGATACATAAAATGTCCTGGACGGTCCCTAGGCGGGACAGGAACTGATTCTTCGAGTAACCCTTTCCGGGTTTTTAACTGACATAACTTGGAAAACAGAGGCATTCTATACTTGAATCCGAACACAATACAATACACGATAAACACAGTAATGAATAGAAAAACAAATCACTCATACCACGACATTGAAAACACATTAAATAACATTTAGAATAACAGTTCGGACAGAATATTACCTGGTATACTGAAAACAGAACACATGAATTTCTCGAGAACGAAACTTACCAGAATTACTAGATGCACTGCTAAAACAGTACGAAACATACCGGTCCCATAAAGGGACACGTCAGGACCCGTGTTCACCTAAGTGAACACTTCGGACTGGATCTGCGTACCCAAACCCACGGACCAGAGACAAATTAATTGACCCTGTCTAGATACTACCCCAGCAACGGTACTCACCGGGCAGCAAGAACGGAAGGCCTCGGACTGGACTGGACTGCTACGACGTCGGACTACGAACTTCGGACTTCAGTTACAGGTGGGCCTCCGGATACCTCGGACCTTGTACTCTCGGCTTGGGCTCTGGTCGGGACTCGCCGCGTTCCTCACCGCCTCGTCTGGATGCTGGACCGCAACCTCCGTCTCCTCCGTGGGCCTGAGGGATACTTGAAGCAGAAATATCTGCACGTGCACGGTATGGTTCCGTCACGGCTGCAGAGGGTCAGGGGGCCTGCGTGGCTTCGCCGGCGCGTGGGGAAAGGGCAAGTCCCTATTCGGGCGCCATTATGTGGTAAATAAATAATTAATTACCGGTACTATTTTTGAATACAGTGAATAAAACAGATAGCTCAATAAATAAGAGACAGGATTCGAGGTATCGGAGTCTTACAGGCTTTAATCAGGCATAAGGAAAGGGACAGGATAGCCTGCACGGAAATAGAATGAAGGCAGCTGCAATGCTTCATCGACATTGCAGCATATATATAGTAAAATACATTTCATTACATTGCATACAATAGGCGTAGCAGTAGGCGTAACTCGTAGCAGTCGCGAAAGATAAGAGTAAAATGGGTGTAGCAAGAAGGCGTGTACAGGGCGTATACATAGACATGTGATGTAGACGTCACAGAAGTGTCATAAATGGGGCGGAAACATGGAGGGGGCTACCTGAGCAGCTGGGACCTTTAACCTAGTGGTGCGCGCAAATGGCCAATGACGTGTTACCAGGAGGAACTGGGGGCTATGACTTCTGCGCTAGAAGAGGAGACTAAAGTCTGCGGGGTCAGTACGACATGTACCTATAGCATATCTGGTATCTTGTGTTTGGAGTACATGTTGATAGAATCCAAAAGTTATCAGGGCAAAGGCTACTTGACACTAAGACTAGTGCGTGCATAATTCTACATGTATTGCGTGTGCTAGGAATATTAATTAATACAGTATTTCTCTTACATAGAGACAGAAAGGCTAGACCATGGCTGAAACTATTGATGCGATTCAGTAGCTTAGGAATGCAGAGAAGGAGGGCTGGACTGATAACTAGAAGCATAACATACTCTTGGCAGACTGGGAGGCAGAGCCAGGCCGGGCCGGGCACTGCGAGGCAGGAAGTAAGTGAAGGGTCAGGGATGCAGGTGGGGGCTGTATCGCTCCTCGGAGTGGGTTCAGGAGACTGGAGCTGAATCTGATGTCCGGACCCTTTTGAGACCTAGAAACGGGGACAATTCGATGGATTAACGTGCACACTGTAAAATGTGGCAACATAGGCCTAATACTCGTTGCTTTCACGAGAACTGGAAACTGGCGTACTAGAGATGGACACAACTATAATTGCGTCTTTAATCGATCATAGGGGAATACGTGCATATCGATCATGCACATATAGCATAAGATGGGGAACACGTAGGCACATATAACATGGCAAAATTTACTTTTCCACAGCCAATTTGTCCCTTGTAGTGTGCTAAAATTAAATTTATTGACCACTGACCAAACATTCAAAGGCATGGCCTGATTTTCCTGATCCAGCCATTTTTTAGTCGCCTTCTGACTGAGATCAACCTTCCTGCTTTGAGCAAGATGACGCTTCCATACCCCCGGTTTTCTATTGGGTACTTCAACTAATAACTCATTGACTAATTTACTTTGTTGGTCCAACTGAGTAATATCAAGTTGAGCAAGGAATTTGTACAACATTTTATATGACCCTAGTAGAATGAAGTTCCTAGTAACCAATTAAGACATTTCCACCAGGGTGATCCATCTCCCATTTCTCATAAAATCTGAGACTTTCAAAAATCCTGCCGCAACCCAATTAACAGAAGATCTAAACATTGTGTAACACAAGCCAGTGGCAGAATGCTGGATAATAAGGATGTTGAATTAATCACGGGGATAAAATATCTTTTAAAAAGAGCCTGACATTTTTAAAAAAAACACTGTAGGGACTTATAGCGAACTAATTTGGGAGATTTAAACATCTGCAGAGGAGCATGTATCTGATTTTTTTTTGCACATTAGATCAATAAAAGTATTTATAAATAGTTTTTTTGCTTGTAGTTGAAATTTAAATCTGGATAAATACTGTGCAAAATATGTGCTGTAATAATCCCTGAGATCTGGAAGGGCAAGCCCTCCCTGATCCAGATCTTCATATAAGGTGCTAAATGCAATACGAGGCAATTTCTTTGCCCAAATAAAGGCTGTAAACATGGATGCAACTCGAGTAAAAAAAGAGTCTGGCAAAGAACATGAAATGGTTGAAAACAAAAAATTAAACAGGGGAAGAACAGACATTTTGATTAAAGCCACATGGCCTAAAATATATAATGGCAGAGAATTCCAGTGTGAAAACAATGCCTGAACCTTTCGAGGAAGGGGATAAAAATTCAGATGATAAAAATCACTGACGGATGCTGAAAAAAAACCTCCCAGATATCTCTTGGGTCTAGTATTGGTACAAGAAAGAATATCAGAAAGTAATTCCAGAGCTGCAGAGTTCAGTTTTGCCATCGATGTAATTAGAGGAGGTATTTCAGCACAGTTCCTTAGTGCTATAGCCAAAGGCTCAATGAAAAAAGAAACAAGGACTGGCAATAAAGGACATCCTTGTCTTGTGCCTCGTTTAACTAAGACTGACCCAGCCACTGAGGTGTTGATGATTACATTAGCCTTGGCATTGATATACAAATTACGAATCAAGGATATAATTTTAACAGAAACCCCAATGTGACCTAAAATAATAAACAATGTCTCCCACACCACAAGGTCGAAAGCCTTTTCAGCATCTAATAAAACAAGCAATTGCAATTCAATAGGTCTCGCATTAACAAGAGTTTGAGCTATTCGCATTGTAAATGACAATGCCTTTTATTTATGTTTTGCTTTTTTAAACATAAATTAAAGGCGTTGTCATTTACAATGCTAATAGCATAACTCACATAAATGCGAGACCTATTGCATTGCAAATGCTTGTTATTCTTTATACACAGACACAGATACATAAACGCGTCCCTCAAAGCCGCACACTGTGTGTACCATTCTGGTGCAACGTGCAAAGTCAGCTTGGCTGTGGCACAAAGACTGTTTGAAAAACGCAAAAACGGGGGACTAAAGCAGCTTCCGGCTGCATTACAGCATTAGTCAGAACTGAAAAAAGGTTTTGAAAACGCATCATAAGTATATCTTCTCTGAAACATAAGTCACTTGCGGGACGTAACTTAGCGCAGAAACAATTACTTGCACAAGGGCATTTGTCAGCTGCAACCTAAAGTTTTTTTTCTTGCACTTTTATATAGCACAAATTTGACCGAAGATATTGCAGCATTTTACATGAGCACCAGTTAAATTGCGTAAACAAACTCATTCACTTTTTTGGAAGACAGAGAGATTAGTGATTTACCACAAGAATCACAGGATGCTGAACCAATGCCGAGACTCGAACCCCTTCTCCAGGTCCAAAGTCAGCAGCTCTGGTTCTTATGCCACATCTGCTGGGGTTTATGTACATAATTGAGCTTTAGGAATCGACTTGCAAGGAGAGAAAGAGTCACTCTGCTACCTGTGGGCTGTGTGGGGATGAGAGAAGGGCAGTGGGGGATCTGGCTCGCTGTCGACTGTAGCGAGAGACAGGGCGATGGGAGATTCATTCAGACCTAGGATTGTGGTGGGGAATAGGGGTGCCACTGACCTCAGAGTTGGGTGTAGGGAGGGAAAGGGGAATCCTGCTCGGTGTGGAGGTGGCTAGGCGGATGGGAGAACCGTCTTAGTAGGAGAAGTGATGCTGGTAGCTTTGAGATGTTTGAGGATACTATGGTAATGCGGGTCCACCCGTGCTCTCGGGGTGAGTGCGCCCTTCCACAGGCTGGGAGATTGGCCCAGGTGGAGGGTCAGGCAGGGCGTTATCCATCTGACCTGCTCCTTTTGCCATGCATTCTTTGAGTGGTACAAAAGGGGGTGGTGATGGACGGAGCATCCGAATCAACCAAACACTCACACCCATTCAAAAGATCTGGGTTTAATCCATCACTGTTCTTTAGCCCACTCCGCCACCCCAGTTCAGACATGGCTATAGGCAAGTCAGTCTGACCCTGTGCCTCATGGGAACAGTCCAGCCCGAACTGCTAAGCCATGTCTTCCCTGGACCGGACACAAGCTTCCGAGGACCCGTTTCCGGCATTCCAGCCATCTTCAGCCCGGCTTGCTTGAATCCAGTGGCAAAGTGAGCAAGGGATTCACGTCTGAGCATACCCTGCCAAACTTATGGCGGCCAAAAGCGGTACAAAAGGGGGTGGTGATGGACGGAGCATCCGAATCAATCAAACACTCACACCCAGTCAAAAGATCTGGGTTTAATCCATCACCGTTCTTTAGCCCACTCCGCCACCCCAGATCAGACATGGCTATATGCAAATCAGTCTGACCCTGTGCCTCATGGGAACAGTCCAGCCCGAACTGCCAAGCCATGTCTTCCCTGGACCGGAAACAAGCTTCCGAGGACCGGTTTCCGGCATTCCAGCCGTCTTCAGCCCGGCTTGCTTGAATCCAGTGGCAAAGTGAGCAAGGGACCACTGTGCCTTTGTCAAGGCCTGGTCACCCCTCCTGCCAGCCGCCACTCCTGCTGCCTGCCAGCTCCTGCTTCAGCGACCCAGCCGCCGCTGGGCCGCCCGGATCACCCCTCCCGCCTCCCGCGACCTCCTTCAGCTTCAGAGCGACCCAGCCGCCGCTGGGCCGCCCGGATCACCCCACCTGACGCCTCGCCTGCCCCCGGGCCGAGGCTGCCGCCCAGAAGCTCCTGCCGCTGACTCCCTGCGGCCCCGCCCACCTCCATCCCATTCGCCGGCCCCGCCACCCAGCTGACCCGCCCTCCCAGGCTCCTCACTTAAGGGGCCAGCAGGAGTAGAGCCAGGAGTGACCACTGTGCCTTTGTCAAGGCCTGGTCACCCCTCCTGCCTACCGCCACTCCTGCTGCCTGCCAGCTCCTGCTTCAGCGACCCAGCCACCGCTGGGCCGCCCGGATCACCCCTCCCGCCTCCCGCGACCTCCTTCAGCTTCAGAGCGACCCAGCCGCCGCTGGGCCGCCCGGATCACCCCGCCTGACGCCTCGCCTGCCCCCGGGCCAAGGCTGCCGCCCAGAAGCTCCCGCCGCTGACTCCCTGCGGCCCCGCCCACCTCCATCCCATTCGCCGGCCCCGCCACCCAGCTGACCCGCCCTCCCAGGCTCCTCACTTAAGGGGCCTGCAGGAGTAGAGCCAGGAGTGACCACTGTGCCTTTGTCAAGGCCTGGTCACCCCTCCTGCCAGCCGCCACTCCTGCTGCCTGCCAGCTCCTGCTTCAGCGACCCAGCCGCCGCTGGGCCGCCCGGATCACCCCTCCCGCCTCCCGTGACCTCCTTCAGCTTCAGAGCGACCCAGCCGCCGCTGGGCCGCCCGGATCACCCCGCCTGACGCCTCGCCTGCCCCCGGGCCGAGGCTGCCGCCCAGAAGCTCACGCCGCTGACTCCCTGTGGCCCCGCCCACCTCCATCCCATTCGCCGGCCCCGCCACCCAGCTGACCCGCCCTCCCAGGCTCCTCACTTAAGGGGCCAGCAGGAGTAGAGCCAGGAGTGACCACTGTGCCTTTGTCAAGGCCTGGTCACCCCTCCTGCCAGCCGCCACTCCTGCTGCCTGCCAGCTCCTGCTTCAGCGACCCAGCCGCCGCTGGGCCGCCCGGATCACCCCTCCCGCCTCCCGCGACCTCCTTCAGCTTCAGAGCGACCCAGCCGCCGCTGGGCCGCCCGGATCACCCCGCCTGACGCCTCGCCTGCCCCCGGGCCGAGGCTGCCGCCCAGAAGCTCCCGCCGCTGACTCCCTGCGGCCCCGCCCACCTCCATCCCATTCGCCGGCCCCGCCACCCAGCTGACCCGCCCTCCCAGGCTCCTCACTTATGACGCCCCCAGAGCGACCGCGCAGCGGACGCGCGCAGCGGGAGCACCGATTGAGCGCCGAAGGTGCGCCAAAGGTAAGCCCGTCTGCGCCCGTCCGCGCCTGGCCCGCGCCCAGGGCCAAGACCCCTGGTCCCCGCAGACCCCAGCCCGCCCGCCGGACGTACAACGCCGCCACCCTCAACGCACTCAACACCGGCCGAATCCCGGGATGGTACCGAGCCACCCTGAGACGCACCCACGGACCCTTCAGCTGCCACGCCTGCAAGTTCTCTTGCATCCGGACCTGCCTCGCACCAGCACCCGCCAAGCCGAACACCAGCAGCAACCACCTCAAGTGCATCCTGCTCAACACCCGCTCCGTCCACAGACACGCCATCGAGCTCTGGAACCTCCTCGACACCACAGCTCCTGACGTTGCCTTCCTCACAGAAACCTGGACGAACGACTCCTCAGCGCCCGACATCGCCATCGCCATCCCAGAGGGCTACAAGATCACCCGGAGGGACCGCACCGCCAACCAGATGGGAGGAGGCATCGCCATCATCCACAGGGACACCATCCACATCACGACCAACACCGACGACACCGTGACTACCGCCGAACACCTACACTTCCAGATCCGCACCGACCCGAAGACCACCCTCAGAGGCACCCTGATCTACCGACCCCCGGGACCATGCACACAATTCAGCGAGGACATCGCCGACTTCGTCAGCCCGCATGCCCTCACCTCCGCTGACTACATCCTCCTGGGGGATATCAACTTCCACCTGGAGAACAACAACGACCGCAACACCATCACCCTGCTCGACAACCTCGCCAACCTCGGACTCAAGCAGCTGGTGTCCACCCCCACCCACCTCGCCGGACACACACTCGACGCCGTCTTCTCATCCAGCAAAGACATCGACTTCAGCCACGCCATTGGATTACACTGGACGGACCACAGCTGCGTCCACTTCACCTTCAGAAAAACGACTATCCACCACCACCAGCAACAGGTTGCTCGAAGAAGCTGGAACAAGATCACAGCCGACCAGCTCGCCGCTTCCCTGAGCCAGCACCCTCCCGCCAGCTCAGCGAACCCCAGCCAGGCCGCCGACAACCTCACGAAGTGGATCAGCAACTGCGGGGACGAACTCGCCCCACTGAGGACCCCGCCCAGCAGACCCGGCAGCAAGAAGGCCCCATGGTTCACCGACGAACTCAAGAGCTCCAAGAAGAACTGCCGAGCCCTCGAGAAAGCCTGGAGAAGGGAGCCAACACCGGACAACATGACCACCCTCAAGCTTGCCACCCGAAAGCACCACCAACTGATCCGCGCCACCAAGAAAACTGCATTCAAAGACCGGCTGGACAACAACGCACACAACTGCAAGGAACTCTTCAACATCGTGAAAGAGCTCTCCAACCCTAACGCCGAAAACAACGACATCACCCCATCGCAAGACCTCTGCAACTCCCTCGCCTCCTACTTCCACAACAAGATCGCGGACATACACAACAGCTTCAGCCCTCAACCGACGCACGCCTCGACCGAACCACCGCCCCCCACCACCACCCTCCGCGCCTGGACTCTGATCAGCACCGAAGACACCGTCCGCATGATGAACTCCATCCACTCCGGATCTCCGACCGACCCCTGCCCTCACCACGTCTTCAACAAGGCCGACGCTGTCATCGCACCCCACCTGCGGGACATCATCAACACCTCCTTCGACACCGCCACCTTCCCGGAGAGCTGGAAGCACGCCAAACTCAGCGCCCTACTAAAGAAACCAACAGCGGACCCCACCGAACTCAAGAATTACCGCCCCATCTCGCTCCTCCCGTTTCCAGCCAAAGTCATCGAGAAGACCGTCAACAAACAGCTGGCCGCCTTCCTTGAGACGAATGGATCCCTCGACCCTTCACAGTCTGGCTTCCGAGCCAACCACAGCACCGAGACCGCCCTCCTCGCTGCCACCGATGACATCCGAGCCCTGATGGACAACGGAGAAACAGCGGCCCTCATCCTTCTAGACCTCTCCGCGGCATTCGACACTGTCTGCCACCGCACCCTAGTGCAGCGCCTCAGAAACGTCGGAATCCAGGAGAAGGCACTGGAATGGATCATCTCCTTCCTCGACGGAAGAACACAGAGAGTCCGTCTACCACCGTACAAGTCAGAGGCCACCGAAGTCATCTGTGGCGTCCCTCAAGGATCCTCGCTGAGCCCCACCCTCTTCAACGTCTACATGAGCCCCCTCGCGGCCATCGCACGCCAACACAACCTCAACATCATCTCCTACGCTGACGACACCCAGCTGATCCTTTCCCTGACCAACGACCCCGCCGCCGCCAGAGCCAACCTTCACGAAGGGATGAAAGACGTAGCCGAGTGGATGACGACCAGCCGCCTGAAACTGAACTCAGACAAGACGGAAGTCCTCATCCTGGGCGCCTCACCCTCCGCCTGGGACGACTCCTGGTGGCCCCCCGCCCTGGGCACCGCACCCAAACCGACAGACCACGCACGCAACCTGGGCTTCATCCTGGACTCCTCCCTCTCCATGACCAGACAAGTCAACGCCGTCTCCTCGTCATGCTTCAACATCCTGCGCATGCTACGGAAGATCTTTCGGTGGATCCCCACCGAGACCAGGAAGACGGTCACCCAGGCCCTCGTCACCAGCCGACTGGACTACGGCAACGCCCTCTACGCCGGAACCACCGCCAAGCTCCAGAAGAGACTCCAGCGGATCCAGAACACCTCAGCCAGACTCATCCTCGACATCCCACGACACAGCCACATCTAAGGACATCTGAGAGACCTGCATTGGCTCCCCGTCAACAAAAGAATCACCTTCCGCCTCCTCACCCATGCACACAAAGCCCTACACGATCAAGGCCCGAGCTACCTCAACAACCGCATCAACTTCTACGCTCCCAAACGCCATCTACGATCAGCCAGTCACGCCCTCGCCGCCGTCCCCCGCATCCGAAGAATGACAACAGGAGGAAGGTCCTTCTCCTACCTGGCCGCCAAGACCTGGAACTCCCTCCCGTCCGACCTGCGCCTGACCCAAGACCACCTCTCCTTCAGGAAGAAGCTCAAGACCTGGCTGTTCGAGCAGTAGCAGCACCCCCCCCCCCCAAGCGCCTTGAGACCCTCCGGGTAAGTAGTGCGCTCTATAAATTTCTTTGATTGATTGATTGATTGAAGGGACTCACGTCTGAGCATACCCTGCCACACTTATGGCAGCCAAAAGCTGTACAAAAGGGGGTGGTGATGGACGGAGCATCCAAATCAATCAAACACTCACACCCAGTCAAAAGAGCTGGGTTTAATCCATCACCGTTCTTTAGCCCACTCTGCCACCCCAGTTCAGACATGGCTATATGCAAATCAGTCTGACCCTGTTCCTTATGGGAACAGTCCAGCCCGAACTGCCAAGCCATGTCTTCCCTGGATCGGAAACAAGCTTCCGAGGACCAGTTTCCGGCATTACAGCCGTCTTCAGCCCGTCTTGCTTGAATCCAGTGGCAAAGTGAGCAAGGGACTCACGTCTGAGCATACCCTGCCACACTTATGGCGGCCAAAAGCGGATTGATTCGGATGCTCCGTCCATCACCACCCCCTTTTGTACCGCTTTTGGCCGCCATAAGTGTGGCAGGGTATGCTCAGACGTGAGGGTACAATAGGGTATCTGCTCTCTGGTGCTGGCCAGAGATAGATTCATAGTGCTTAAGCATTATATCTCCTACTTTAATCGGGTCATCTGTCACCGAATCAGTGAGAGGACATTTTAACGCTTTAATTTGGCTCGCGGCAGCATGTTCCCTAGCCTGCCAGGCCAAAAAACTACCCGTGAAATTGCTTTCTTCATATATCTTTTGCTGTTGTTGCCGAAAGAAAGCTTCACTATGAGCTTAATAATTAGCACTAAGATCACGTTTGGCCTGATCAAGTTGATGCTGATTGGCTATAGATGGATTATATAACAATATAGAGCAAAGTACTTGCCCCTTTTGCTCTAAAATTCTCTTCTCAGCTCTAGTCTCCTTTAGATTGGATGCATCCTTTCCGATAATTATTCCATGGATGAAGGCCTAAAGTGAGTCCCAAACTATGTTTAACGGAGCAGACTCACTATTAATAATAAGGAATTCTTTAATCTCAACTTTCATAGATTTAACCCAGACTTCATCACTTAAATATTGTCTGTTAAACACCCATTATTTGGGTATTTTTACAGAGCTTTCTAACTGAATCTCTAGACCTAACATAGCATGATCCGAAAATCCATTATAGAGAAATCTCTGCTGACTAAAACAAAGATTTCTAGAGACTAGAAAAAATCTATACGTGTTGAGGACTTAAATCTGCCTGACCAGCACGTAAATTCTGCTTTAGCTGGAAAATTCATACGCCAAGGATCTTGCAAATCAAGGGAAACTCCGTAATTTTGTAGAATTTGCAAGTACTTAGGCTTTAGCTGTCTGCTTGTCTGAGTGGAGGAATATATTTTGGGGTTAATAAGAATATTATAATCACCCCCAGTTATCACATCACCTGAAACAGTCAATAGAGATTGAAAGAGCTCTTCATATATCTTAAAATTATCTTCGACCGGCGCATAGAAACTAATAAAAGTTATTGGTCTCTGTCTATATTTAACTGTACATGTTACCCAACACCAACGCTCAGACTTATCGCTTTCAAAATTTTATAACCTCTGCTTGAATGTTTTTGTTTAAAAAAATAGCTGTCCCTCTAGGGGACGCAAAGGATGAGGAAAAACCGCGGTTTGATGCTCAGGCCCTAAAGATAGAGTAATCAGATCGTTTTATAGTTGAAATATGAGTCTCTTGTAAGAGAATTACCGCAGGATTTTCTGTTTTGATCCACATTTCTATGGCTCGCATTTCTTTTGATTATTGAGGCCATTAACATTAAATGATACCACTTTCAGTTGTTTCTTGCTAGTCATCACAGTCCTAACAAAGTTTTCAGCCGTTCCGCCCTCATAAAGTGATATAGAAAACCTAGATTGATAAATAACCAAACAAACAAAATAAAGGACTTCATTTTTTCCTTACTTTTACTCCCAACCCACCTACTGTGACCCTCACCACCCTCTATAGTGCTCCTTAACCTGCCACATCCCCCTTCCCCCAGAATGTTTTCCTTCCTCCTTCCACCACGCCAACCACATTTACCTTCCCCCTAACAACCTGGGTGTCATGTTATTACACCCATGTGATCCCGCCTCTACCACTCCAGCAATGAGAAGAAATTTACATATCCTCCATTGGTTAATTGATTATCTGGTGGAAAAATAGTGAATCCAGAATGTGAACCTGCTGACTTATGACACACAGATCAAATATCTATAACAAGGGTCAAGAAATAAAGCTGCGTCCTGATACTGAACACACCCTCTCAGTAAAACTGAGGTCTTAGCTTTCCTTCCCTTCATTCAACCCTTAAGGCCCCGTGATATCTCCTTCAATAATTCCTGGGCTTCATCTAAATCAGAAAACATGTAGAATTTGCCTTTAACCAGGACTGTCAGTTTAGACTGTTGGGCGATGGTAGCCTGTGCTCCATTGGCTTTAAACAGATGGAGAATTTTCACAAATTCCTTCCTCCTACGTGCCGCCACTGCAGTCATATCCGAGTAGATTCAACACTTTGTTGTTTCATTAACTGCAAACTGTCTTTGTTGTATATCATTGGACAGTATTGTTTCTTTTATTCGATAGTCTGTAAAATTTAATAATATTGTGCTTGGCAACGTAGAGTTAGGAAATGGGCGAGCAGGTACCCGCTGCGCCCGGGTGATAGTAAGGTCACCTTCAAACTCTGGAATGACTTTTTGTTTTATGAATGAGGTGACCCATTGCACAGTATTAGAGCCTTCTAACCCTTCCGGGACTCCAACTATTCGAAGGTTGGATCTCCGAGTATAATTTTCCAACTCATCCAGTTTATTTTCGAGTGCCTGCTTGCTTTTGCTTAACACCTTAACTTCTCCCTTTACCACCGTCATCTGATCCTCTACAGTTGATATCCGAGCCTCAGCTTCCTGGAGTTTAAGTGGGAAACTTGAAATTACATCCTCCATTTTCTCCAATCGCAGATGTATAGAGGAAAGTTCAGCTCTCTGAGTTCTTTTCAACTCCCGAACCTCCTCTAGAATTAGATTTAGCATGTCTTTAACAGTCATCTGAAGTTTGCTCGCTGATTCAGTGTCCAGACTGGGGAAGAGGGGAAGAGGGGATCCACAATACAGGGCAGATGATTGTCCATATGATTGTCCATATGCTCACCCAGAGACAGCGTGTCCTCTGACGGAGCTAACTTCTGTAAAGCAGATTGAAATTGTATCTGGGATTTAGCCAGCGGTATCAATGGAGAACCGGGGGTGCTAGAAATACCCCAGTCTGGTTGTAAACTTGTACTGGCTCAGTGATTGCTGAATATACCTCCTTTTGAACCGTCAGAAGCGATGTTTCCTCATCTTGATGGGATATCATCCCCAGCAGAGGTGCAGTGTTTGAACACACATCTGTTTGTGTATTGGCTTGAGGAATTTCATGGCTGGCTATGTCAAGCTTTGCTTGTGGTGAAGCAGCTAAGGTTTGCTAATCCCAGAGACTTCAACAACAGGTTCTAGATCTAAAGCAGGACTAGAGAAAGGCTGTAGAATTGTCTTTTTAAAAAAAAGGGAAAATTGCTTTGACTCCTTAATTGTTTTTACTTTTATAGGATCATCAGATCTAACATTATCCTGCAGGGATGTCGCTGGACTGGCTGTAATTGAATTCATATCGACCGTCGTTACATTTACTAAAACGCTAGTCTGATTTGATGGTCCAACAGGGGGTGAGTCCTGTACATCTGAACTCTCAAATGTGGAGTTAAAATCAGGCAGATTCAATGAAGTTTCCTTGCCGGCCATCCAAGCCGCTTCCTTTGCCTCTTTGACCTGGAGTCGGGTGGTTTTCGCTTTAATGCGAGCATTCAACAGTTTGCCCATTTTCCTTTTCCCTTTCTTTTTCCTAGACAGAACCTTTCCAACTCCCCTATCAATTTTACCCCCCATTTCTGTATTAAACTTAATGTCCAATAATTCCACAAGAGGTTTTCAAATTATTTAGAAAAGAGTCCAGAAAGGACTCAATTTCCCAGAATGCAACAGTCTGTATCTCCATCAATCCGGAGCAGTTCAATGAAAGAGCCTAAATAAAGTGCGGAGTAAAGATTTTGAAACCAAAACATAATCAATACGAGACATGATATAGTGTACATTTGAATAAAAAGTAAATTCATATTTATCAGGGTTACTAGTCTTCCATACATCATAGAGTGAACGAGAGGTAATAGCGGCTTGAAATGCTTTATGCAATTTATCAAGTTTTAATTTACATTTTGATTTCCTATCAGAAAAAGGGTCAAGCCAATCATTAAAATCGCCAGCAACAATAATGTTAGGAATATTAATGGAAGATAATTTTAGTTTGATTTTGTGGCAAAAAGCTGGGTCAGATTTAACCGGACCGTAAATATTAAAAAAAGCTATCTGTTTATTATGAATAGTGGTATTAAGTAATACCCATCGTCCGCTCGAATCACATTCAGTTAAAATAAAGTGAATTTTTAAGGATTTGTGACATAAAATGGCAAAACCACCCCTTCGATCAACAGCAGAAGAAAAAATAAACTGACCCACCCACTGATGGTTAAGCTAAATTGATTCAGCATCATTACAATGAGTTGCCTGTAAAAAAGCAATCTGACAATTAAGTTTTAACAGATGTGAAATTACCTTTTGACGTTTAGCAGGGTGACCCAGAGCCCTGAAGTTCCAAGAGACACCATTAAACATGATGATGAACATAGACAAGGGTGCAGGAACAGAGATGACGAACTGCAGATACAACAATGGGAAGAAAAGAACACCATTTGTCAACTATTATATAACATGAAGGAGCTACCAGCAATTTAAGTAGCAAGGGCAAATAAGCACTCATTCACTTGCAAGAACAAGACAAGAAAGGTAAACGGAAGGAGGAGACTGAGGAGAAGGATCAAGGGAGAAGGAATAATGCAATATAAGAGGAAATAAAGAAACAAAGGGACAGATCAAGGGTAAAATACCAGATCTGAGGTAAAAGGGAAGAGAAATGGTAACCAGGCATGTCAGCACCCAGAAACAAGAACAACAATGGACAAAAAATTATAAGAATAGATTAGATAAAAACAGGCCATATACCCCATAGTGAGGAACAAAAAATAAAGAATGCAACAAGAAAAGGTAAGCCATGCTATAGAATCAACTTGCCATTGTTATGAACATTGCGTATTTGTGTCCATTGGTGTCTTGTTAATATTTAGCAAAAACAGTTTAAGTTTAGTCAGATCTTCAAACGAGCGAGAGGCACCATCATGAGTAATTTTGCAAAGACAAGGATGAAGTATGCCATAGCGGATATTCAGAGATCTTAATTGAGGGCTGAGAGAGCAAGGAACTCTTTGCATCTAGCATTAGTTGTGTTGGATATATCTTAAGAAATGTATATGTTATGACCAGACCAAACAAGATGGTGTTTTTCTCTGGCAATTTTCAAGACACGCATCATATCAGTGAAATCTAAAAGAGAGCATTACAATAGCTCAGAGTCTGGTAGACTGAGGTTGAGGATGACCTAAGCTATGTGCCTGCTGAATGATAAGAGAAGCAGAACACTGTAGGTTGAGTAGATCAGGCAGGAATTTCTTCAGGAAGGATGGATGATCAAGGCCTTAAATATTCTCCGCTACGCCATATAGGCGAAGATTATTTCTTCTATTGCAATTTTCAAGGTCATCAGTATGAGGCTTGAGTTTTTGAATTTCTTGTTCCAGCGTGGGTATTTTAATAGCCATTTCCTGAAGGCGACCCCGGCGTTGTTCCACTTTGAGCATTTTACTTTCCATGGTGATCCAACGGTCTTCAATCTGTTGTAATTTCTCATTGGTAGTGTTCATAAATAGTTTCCGGTCCAGGAAAGACATGGCTCGGCAGTTCGGGCTGGACTGTTCCCATGAGGTACAGGGTCAAGGCTGATTTGCATATGGCCATGTCTGAACTGGGGTGGTGTGGAGTGCAAAAAACGATGGATTTAGGCCCAGATCTCTGTACTGGGGTGAATGTATGACATTGTTCTGCATTCTGTCCATCAACTGTTGCTTTGCATTTGTCACCCCGAGTGGGATGGGTATGCTCAGACGTGAGTCCCATGCTCTCCACACCACTGGAGTCAAGCTATCCTGGCCGAAGACGGCTGATAGCCAGAAACCGGCCCTAGGATGCTTGATTCCGGTCCAGGAAAGACATGGCTTGGCAGTTTGGGCTGAACTGTTCCCATGAGGCACAGGGTCAAGGCTGATTTGCATATGGCCATGTCTGAACTGGGGTGGTGTGGAGTGCAAAAAACGATGGATTTAGGCCCAGATCTCTGTACTGGGGTGAATGTATGACATTGTTCTGCATTCTGTCCATCAACCGTTGTTTTGCATAAATAGTTTGAGGGCACGTAGTTCCTCTAAGATCATATCCAGGACTGGGTTAGCAGATGACTGGATTGGAGATGGAGGATCACTTTTGGCTCCCTTAGGTTTGGTACCAGAGGAGGATGCTTTGGCAAGATTGAGAGACTCACTGGCCATCCTGAAGGCATGTACCGGTCAATGGCTAGGCTTTTTAGTAGAGGACAGCCTTCCCATGTATTAAGCCACTGATCTGAGAGAGTTCGGTATCGTGCCATACAGATTATACGTTCAGTTAAGGAGAAAAGCGATTAGTTATGCATAGCAGACATTAATGGCATTTCCAGAGGAATGGAGTACTGACATGAACGTCATGCCAATAAAGTGGAGGGCCCACATGTGTAAAGAGAAGAGTCAATCCAGCTGATGCACAAGAAGAATGAGATTTCAGGGGCAACTGTTAGCACACAGATACATTTTGAGAGACCATTTCAGGGAGCGCTGGTCATGATCACAAGTCGGCCATAAAATAAGTCGAAAGCTTAATAAGAAGATCAAATCCAACGATCCGCCGCCATTTTTTTGAGCTGTAAAGTCGCATTTCCCACCACAACCTATATGTAGGTTTCAGGGCTTCATTCTAAAACCTCTTCACTGGTCTCAGCATGCCTCAGCTCACCTGATGATGCAAGAAATTCTCTAACAAGACTCTGCCCACTCTCCAAACAGTGCAAAAGATTCCACCAGAGTAGAACAACACTAATCCACCCACACATTACAAAGATGCCCGTTAACCAGCTTTCAGTGCACAATGTTTGGCATTCGGTTAGGAAGTCCACATTACAGTTAGATCCATACGCACACAATGACAATAGTTTGAAAAGGATGATTTCCGAAAGAGGTCAAAGTCCCAAAGAAAGTGGCGTGGAAGAAGAAAGCAGGCTCACCCAAGCATCAATGACATTTTCCTGAGTAGTTGCAGATCCGAAGCGAGCGACAAACCAACAAAATGGTGGCCTCTCGCAGTTGTAGAAAAATGCCAGTGCAACTGCAGCATTTAAGGATTGTGATTCAAAAACCTTTGCTAGCCCACATGAATGCTGCAGAACTTATCCTCGTGAGACCAGCTTAGGGAGCACTGGGCACCGTATCAATATGGCCGTAAAAGAAGTCAGAAGCTTAGTGAGAGAATAGAGCGCCAAGGACCCGCCACCATCTTGTCTCGGCGTTTAAGACACGCCCACCTCTAAAATATCTTTAAGCATCCCCCAGCCGAGCCAGTAGAGTAGAGTAATATCATGTAAAGCGGTATCCATGTATAGCATTAATTTGGTTGGGACAGTGTTCAATTTGGTTAGCAACAAAGGCTGCAAAGGTTTTGTTTGATGGTCGAAAGAAAGTAAGATAGGGTCAGTGTATAACTCACTCTACTATATGTTTGCTCAGTGTCCGCAAAACTATTTCTACTAGGCTGGAAAAAGAGAACCTATGTTTTTCCACTTTGATATAGTATTCTTTGTAAATCAAAACGTTCCGATCTTGCAAATATTTTTAATGAAACTTAAACTTAGTCATATGCATGCATAACAGCCTGTCTTTAATTAGCTACAAATCAAGAAATAATGTATCTAAAGATAGCCTATGTAAGGGTAGGACCATGTCATTGATTTACATTTTTGTTTGGGAAATGTCTCACTGCTGATCTGGTGTAGGTCCACACTGATATGGAAAATCTTCTGTATTTTGAATTTGAAGCCAAAGCGATTGAGTGCTCTCCAATAAAGTGGTTGTAATCCT
This sequence comes from Lissotriton helveticus, assembly GCF_964261635.1. NCBI lineage: Eukaryota > Metazoa > Chordata > Amphibia > Caudata > Salamandridae > Lissotriton > Lissotriton helveticus. The sequence continues at coordinate 1,296,422,852 of NC_136063.1, read as the reverse complement.
ATGTTTGTGTACATTTGTGACTTTTCTGACACCTTATGTGTGCCCTGAAAATGCACCCATATAATTTTTCACAATAACCACATATAGTGTCTTTTAACATGGTAAACACTATCTTACCTTTTCGTGAAAATCCGCCATATTTTTCCAAGGTGTACTTTCCTAGAGCAACCATTGTGGTGGGTTTACCACTGTAGCTGAAACAGCTGAACTTCAACCAACTTTAGCAGAGTTAGCAGTGCACTATGGTTGACTAAATGGTGTTGTAAGAGGAGTCTTTGTTAGTTGGCTAGTCGTTATGTATGGGCAACTCGGACTGACAGCTTGGCTACATAAGATATTGACACTGAATCCACCATCTTTTGCCAGAATCACTTGCTGCTTTCCTCCAAATTACGACCATAATCTGTCAGGCTAGATGTCCAGTACTTCTGTAGCTACATGATTCATCTGTAGGATGTCTACAAAAACAAACAACGTAGTAAGCAGTTTAACTCTGTGGGTCTGATGCAGAAATATAAACATGCAGGTGTATATTTCCTCATGCATTTTTATGCAGACTCCTAGGTGTAACTCCCCACTGTTTTGCTAGTCACCATTTCTGAGTGAGTTTAACCAAGGTGAGACTTAAATGTCTCAACCCCTTCAAATGAGAGCTGGAGTCTCCTACTACAGAATTAAATAGTATAAAGTTGCAACTAGCAACTGTCCAACATTGGTGGAGATTGCCACTACTCTGGTGGACGTTGTAAAATGAAAATGTATACTTTTTTTGTTTTTACATATTTGTCATTTTATTTAGTGTTTAATAAACATGTAAATCAATGGAAAATATTTATTATTAACCTGGCAATAATAAAATAAAGTTTTACGGTACATTAACTCATCAATTTTAATTATATTATTTTATTCATAAATACACATTTTTTAAAAATGTATTTAAAAATATTCACCCTCACTAGTATAGTTAGGGTGACCAGAGTTAGGTATTTTTTCCATTAATAACTTTTGCACCTGTTTGATAAATGTGCATGAAAATTTGCAGACTTGCTGCCCCTATTTAATTTTGAAAGGACTGACAGTTTTGTGGTGTTTGGTCAAGGGCGTGAATGTAAAAAGGGAGTGAGGGTCCCAAAATAGGATTGCAATCTAATACATTTTCCATGTGCTTTTGTATTTGCTTAGTGCGAAACCTGTCAGCTTGATTTTTATGAAATTTGGCAGTATTACGTATTAGGGTGTGCAGATGATTCAGTGGGGTTGTTCTGGTAAATAGTGTAAGTATATTTTCAGTTATAAGGTTTTTCAACTTCGTGATATCTTGTAGCACAACTCTACTAAAAGTAGCAAGAAAGCCCACAAAATAAAGTAGACTGCATATGTAAAATTTCAGCTTAACTACATGAACAACTAAAAGGCCCTTTTATCGGCATATGCTAATGAAAACATATAAACAAATACCCAGAGAATAGATTTCATCTTAATCTACATATTTTTTCGTTGTTTGCTCTCTGACTCTCAAAATAAAACTGTGCCCAACAAGCCAAACAAAAGCCCTTCTTTACTCCTGTGCAACAAATTGGAAAAGTAACCTAGCAGTAAGCCACACAAACTACTATTTGGAGGACATGATAATTAACCACTAGGTAAAAAATTATAATCTACATTTTTATAACAAAACAAATGATTGCCTATCATTCACCTTGGCCTTCATATGTAGCAAAATCAGTATTGCCATATTTTGAGGGCCGTCCCAAGCAGAACGCCTTCCAGCTACTAGCCCCAATTCAGCCCAATTCAGACCAGTGCCACCCCAAAAAGCAGCCAAAAGCGCCAACTCTTAAATGACACAGAAATAGCCTTCAGCAAACATTTTCCATTTTGAGAGGATACACAAAGCTGATATGAATATATAATACTAGGGGCCAAGATGACATTAATAAGGCATTGAATTACTTGTGCACTCTATTCACAGTGCATTTTACCTCTTTATGCACAGTGTCTTTTCGATGCATGTAAAGTTACTGAAATAACATGACCTTAGCTGAGGGGCAAAGAACACTGCACACATTTCTGCAAGAATAGGTCTTGGTGATATCCCCCCTGTTATGCAAACATTTAGCTCTGGGCATGCGCACTTTGAAAACAATTAAGATAATTTCTCATTTTATGGTGAATAGACAATTGTACATTTCTACCTACTACAGCTGCGTAAGCACACATGCCCATTCCCTCTAATTGCTATGTTTGGGACAGCAGAGATCAGAGATGTTTAAAGTAACAAGCATCATTGCAATACAAGTAGTATTCAACTAAGAAAGTTGACATCCCAGCCAATAGATAGTGTCATTAATGACACATAGATTAGACAGATTTCAAGTTTGTATTCCAACCATCTAGGAACTGAAACCCCTCACTCTGCACCCAACACCACAACCTTAGTAATAATAGCAAAAACGTAAACTAAAAACTCCATTAAGTAAAATCAACAGCTCCCATCTATTAGCTACCATACCCTCAAAGCCTGGTGGAACAAGTGGGCAAATAACTTCCCTAATCTCTCCACTGGCTGCCAGATTGCCAACAAGTCATCCATCATTCAAAATGTGTAAATAAATACTATACTTGCACTGTTTGCAAACAGTGAATAGTTTTCCAAACAGCTGTGTACAAACAGGCCAGTTCAGAAAATTCGGATTCGAAGTGGGTCACAGTCTGACCTACCACTTTAATACTCTTAAGGCAGGTCACAAATTGTGACTCACTCCCATTGGAGGCCTTCACAGGGGCTGTGGCCTACTGGCACCAGCTGACCACAATGTCTGTGATTGTCTTTCAAAAAGGTAAACGTTAGTTTCCTTCACCAAAATGGACCGTGTTTTAAAAGAGCGTTTTGCAAATGAGCTACCTCTTCAACTTTGGTAGCTGTAAATACTTCAATGTTCTGAGAATAGATTTTGTTTGCAAAACATTGATGCATAATAGACCTTCTTTATTTGGAAGAGGCTCCTACATTAGGGCCCTTCCAGCTATCCATTAACATTCCCATTTTAGAAGCTGGAAAAAACAATTCTGACCCTTACAATGGGAATAGTACATCGGAAAAAGCATTTTAATTACCACAAAAGCTAAATCAGTGTGTTTGCAACGGTAAAAATGCTTAGGGGCAGATTTATGAAGCCCTTGCGCCACGTTTACGCCGCTGTTGCGTCACGCAAGGCGGCGTAAACGTGGCGCATCCCTAGGAACGATTTACAACGTAACGCATCTAGGCAGATGCGTCACGTTGTAAAGCCCTGCGCCGCTTGTGGGCGTTCCGGCGCAGGGTGGGCGTTCCGGGGCAGTTGCGCCTCGCAAAAGTGGCTGAGTGAAATCTATGAGATTTCACTCAGTCACTTTCTATGTCAATTCCTTACGCCTGCTTGAAGCAGGCGTAAGGGTGACGCAGCAGGCATTGGATAGGTGGCTCCTGTGCATTGCAGGAGTCATGTCGCACTTGCGACATGACTCCTGCAATGCGCCGCCCGTACGCCGAGAGATGCGTCACGCATCCTCACTGCCTTGCACCATGGTGCGCCGCATCATAAATGCGGCGCATCATGGGTGGCGGAGCAGTGGCGCACTGTGGCGCATGTTAACTGGCGCATCCCTGGGGATGCGCCAGTTAACATAAATCTGCCCCTTAGTATATATGTTCCTTAATTCCTGCTCCATATTAACAAGAGAAGCACTGAAACATTGGTTGACTTATAAGGTGTGTAGTACAAACTGTACATGAAACTGCTGCCGAAACACAATTAAAAATGTGCACAGATCAAAACATACAGCAAACAGAATTGCTTTCCAATTTCAATGCAGTGCAACAGTGTGAGCTCTCTCTAAAAAATGCCTTGTGAGTGATGAGAAGTCAGTCGTGTGCGCTTTCTCACTGTCATGTATATTTGTTGAAAATGCAGCAGAAGAGCTGCTTTATGATCTGAAATGTCCAAACAACACCCTCACGCACAGATTTTTAGACTCCTTCAACAGTTGCCATTAGCCTGTTAAGGCTCTGAAAAACCTTTCATCAGAATCAGTGTGGGAGACACAAATCTTGCATCCCACCAGCACACTTTCACCAATTTCAGTTTGTAATAGTCATCTACTAATCTATGATGTGTACAACAACACGCATTCTCATGTTTATACATTTTACAAGGATGCCCATGACAGACGCTGCGCACAACCGTTAGTGCGATGAAACACCTATTGGCTAAGGCTGTTGTGAATAAACTGAAGCGCATGTTCCAGCAATGACTCACGCTTTTGTCACACTGTTATTAATATAATTGATATACGTTTATTGTGTGCAAGGGGCTGTTGTTTTGTACAACCCAATTGTGTCCCGCTATAAAAACCTGGAAGCAACTCAATTCAAATTATGCACTAGACAAGAGTAATATGCTGCCTGAAAAACAACCTCCTTGAAAAAGAGAACACTCACAGGAAATGAAAGATTAAGTAAAGACTCTGAAATGTAAGCAGAAACACCATGGTTACCTTAATGCTTGTGCACTCACTATTCAGAATTCAATTAGTGTTTTTGCCTGAAAAGGTAAGGACATGATACAGGGCCCAGAAGGGACCCCCGTTTCAATGTCCTTTGCTAATATCCTTACAAAAAATACGCAGTATGGTTTAAAAAGAATATGTCCTTATACACAGAGCCGCAATACACATTTTATAAACTAAATGAAAACAGTTGATAAGGACCATATTACACATTTTCACTCCAGCATCAACCAGGTACTGTGTAGCACCTCCAGGAATGGTGCACTTGTCCACAAGGGGAAAACAATGATGTCAAAGAAAAGCGAGAAAATAAAAGTAGTGCTTCACTTTCAAACTCATTACAGTGGCGCTAATGTGTTTGGGTGTGAATAAAACCAATCTGGTCTCTTTGCGACCACTCTGTCTTGCTTTATTTCGTTATTCATTTATCTTTCGTATATTAAACCTTTTGTTCTCTCTGTCCCGAGGCTGCATTTTGGAATTTAATAATGTCAGAAAAAAGCAACATTTCCAGCAAAGGTGTCACTCCTATATTGGATAAATTTCACAAGGGAACGAATGAAGGAAAGCAGAGGCAAGAGCTGTTCTTGAAGTCACTGTTTTCAGCAAGTGAGGAGTGAGACAGAGACAGAAAAAGAGGGAATAAGAAGAATAGGAAGAAAGAGAGGGGAGCAATTGACAGTAGCAGAGCAGGAGACGTGGGCACTGTCCTTGTATTCCATTTGACAAAATTGGAAATAAGAACACTTAGCTTGCGTGAACATCGTATGGCAACTGGAGTCCCATTGCTCAGCGATCTGGTATGAATGAACTGACAGACTAGCAGAGGTTATCACCTACTTCAAGCTGGGGGAGGAGGCAGGCCTGACCCCTTCTCTCTTAGCACAATGTCAAAGACACAATCGGAGCTTCAGCCAATCAGCAACAATTTTTTCGCTGTTTAAAAATAGCCGTCATTGCCAGCGCTTTCTCGTGCTCTAATATATTGCAGGCCTGCAGACAAACCACTGTGGGGCGCTGTCAATATTTACACAAGTAGTTAGATTAAGGCAAATTCCATTGCACCTTAAAGTAACTATATGTGTAATTTGTGAGCGTTAGACTGTTGCCTCATAGGTGAGGGTGGGAGCTGATTTGGGGGAGGGTAGGAGGGCAGGTTAAGGAGGGCCTGAGACTTGCTTGAGGAAAAGCAACCAGGCAGCTGAATCATGCCTGCACCTTGCCTGCAGTCAGAGGCATTAAAGGGAGCGCCTCCGCCCTTTAAAAAATTCTGCACACAGGGCCAAGTCCAGCCCAAAAATAAATTACCTGCCATATGTGTTTTTTCCCTGCACAAATGGGAAAAATATCACCCATTTGCCCTGGAACTAGCCAAATCTGGCAACACTGCACATAATCCTACTAAAAGTAGCAAGAAAGCCCAACAAATAAACTAGGCTGATTTACTACATGAACAACTGAAATACCCATTTATGATCACATGTTAATGGAAACCTATAAACACATACACAGTGAACAGAATTCGTCTTAATCTATGTATTTTTTTATCCGCGTTCTCAATCACTCACAAAATAAAACTGTGCCCAACAATCCATGCAATAGCCATATTCCATATGTACTCATGTGCAACAAAGTGGAAAAGTAGCCTAGCTGTGAGCTACACAAATTAATATAATGGAGGACATGATAAATGGCCTTTAGGAAAAAAAGCAAGGAAGGCCAAAAAATAAACTAGACTGCATATGCAAGTATCATAATTACTACATGAACAACTAAAAAGCACATTTATGACCACATGAGATTGTAAACTGATAAACAAATGCATAACAAATACAATAGATACAAAAAGAAATCACATTGGTTAGACCTGGCATTCATGGTGTGGTTTCCCCCTATCTTTTTGCCTCTACTTCCTGTATTTTTGATGCTGTGCTGGATTTCGTTTTTGCTGGTTTAGATGCTTTGGACACTCTGCCACTGCTGATCAGTGTCAGAGTGTAAGTGCTCCCTGTGTAAATTGTTATTGTGATTGGATATACATGATTGGCATATTAGTATCACCAAGAAGTCCCTAGTAAAGGGCACTGGGTGTGCCAGGGCTGGTGATAACAAATGCTACTAGTGGGCCTTTTTTCAGACTGATTTGCTTATAGCCATGTCTGAACTGGAGTGGCAGAGTGGGCTAAAGAACGGTGATGGATTAAACCCAGATCTTTTGACTGGGTGTGAGTGTTTGATTGATTCGGATGCTCCGTCCATCACCACCCCCTTTTGTACCACTTTTGGCTGCCATAAGTCTGGCAGGGTATGCTCAGACGTGAGTCCCTTGCTCACTTTGCCACTGGATTCAAGCAAGCCGGGCTGAAGACGGCTGGAATGCCAGAAACCGGTCCTCGGAAGTTTGTTTTCGGTCCAGGGAAGACATGGCTTGGCAGTTCCGGCTGGACCGTTCCCATGAGGCACAGGGTCAGACTGATTTGCATATAGCCATGTCTGAACTGGAGTGGCAGAGTGGGCTAAAGAACGGTAATGGATTAAACCCAGATCTTTTGACTGGGTGTGAGTGTTTGATTGATTTGGATGCTCCGTCCATCACCACCCCCTTTTGTACCGCTTTTGGCCACCATAAGTGTGGCAGGGTATGCTCAGACGTGAGTCCCTTGCTCACTTTGCCACTGGATTCAAGCAAGCCGGGCTGAAGACGGCTGGAATGCCAGAAACCGGTCCTTGGAAGCTTGTTTCCGGTCCAGGGAAGACATGGCTTGGCAGTTCGGGCTGGTCTGTTCCCATGAGGCACATGGTCAGACTGATTTGCATATAGCCATGTCTGAACTGGAGTGGCAGAGTGGGCTAAAGAACGGTGATGGATTAAACACAGATCTTTTGACTGGGTGTGAGTGTTTGATTGATTTGGATGCTCCGTCCATCACCACCCCCTTTTGTACCGCTTTTGGCCACCATAAGTGTGGCAGGGTATGCTCAGACGTGAGTCCCATGCTCACTTTGCCACTGGATTCAAGCAAGCCGGGCTGAAGACGGCTGGAACGCCAGAAACCAGTCCTTGGAAGCTTGTTTCCGGTCCAGGAAAGACATGGCTTGGCAGTTCGGGCTGGAATGTTCCCATGAGGCACAGGGTCAGACTGATTTGCATATAGCCATGTCTGAACTGGAGTGGCAGAGTGGGCTAAAGAACGGTGATGGATTAAACCCAGATCTTTTGACTGGGTGTGAGTGTTTGATTGATTCGGATGCTCCGTCCATCACCACCCCCTTTTGTACCGTTCAAATCAGAGGCCACCGAAGTCATCTGCGGAGTACCACAAGGATCATCACTCAGTCCCACCCTCTTCAACGTGTACATGAGCCCACTCGCATCCATTGCGCGACAACACAACCTTAACATCATCTCCTACGCTGACGACACCCAGCTGATCATTTCCCTCACCAAAGACCCTAACACCGCCAAAACCAATCTTCACGAAGGCATGAAAGAAGTAGCCGAATGGATGAAAAACAGCCGCCTAAAACTTAACTCAGACAAAACGGAAGTCCTCATCCTAGGATCATCCCCCCTCTGCCTGGGACGACTCATGGTGGCCATCAGCCCTGGGCACAGCACCCATTTCCACAGACCACGCACGTAACCTAGGCTTCATCCTAGACTCCTCCCTCTCGATGACCAGACAAGTCAATGCCGTCTCTTCCTCCTGCTTCAACGTACTTCGTATGCTTAAAAAAATCTTCTGTTGGATCCCCTCCGAGACAAGAAAGACTGTCACCCATGCACTAGTCACTAGCCGACTGGACTATGGAAACACCCTCTAAGCCGGAATCACAGTCAAATTACAGAAAAAACTCCAACGCATCCAAAACGCATCAGCCAGACTCATATTGGACGTCCCTCGCCAAGATCACATTACCGGTCACCTGAAAGACCTCCACTGGCTTCCCGTCAACAAGAGAATAACATTCCGTCTCCTTACCCACGCACACAAGGCCCTCTACAAACTAGGACCCGAATGCCTCAACACACGACTGTCCTTCTACACACCCACCCGCCAACTAAGATCCTCCAATCAAGCCCTCGCCGCAGTCCCGCGCATCCATAGATCCACCATGGGAGGAAGATCCTTCTCCTACTTGGCAGCCAAGACCTGGAATTCTCTCCCCACTCACCTCCGCCTTACACAGAACCACATATCCTTCAGAAAGGAACTTAAAACCTGGCTATTCGATAAATAATGCACTCCCTCCCCAAAGCGCCTTGAGACCCTCTGGGTGAGTAGTGCGCTATACAAATTCCTGAACTTGAACTTGAACTTGAACTACCGCTTATGGCCGCCATAAGTGTGGCAGGGTATGCTCAGACGTGAGTCCCTTGCTCACTTTGCCACTGGATTCAAGCAAGCCGGGCTGAAGACGGCTGGAATGCCAGAAACCGGTCCTCGTAAGCTTGTTTCCGGTCCAGGGAAGACATGGCTTGGCAGTTCGGGCTGGACTGTTCCCATGAGGCACAGGGTCAGACTGATTTGCATATAGCCATGTCAGAACATGCCTGTTGACATTGACGAGCGAACGATATGCTGATATGCTGATGCACTACATGACAAGATCGACTTGCTGTGTGATTGACTGCAAATTACACCGCTTCATTTTGTAAATGCTAAAATACCTGATCGCAGCCGAGCAGCGCTGTGAAACGAATCCATGTTTTGAGCGCAAAAACGTTTAACTTTTAATTTGCACCGCGTCGATTGATTTTAAAAATTGCACTGTGTGTAGAAATTTTAATTTACCTCGGTAAGATCCTCACATTCAAAACACTTGTCACCCCTGTAGCCCCGGTCCACCGCAAGCGCTAGTCTTGTTTGTGTGGAGGGTGCAGGGCGGTACCTTCTTCCGGCTTCCAGGCCGGGGCAGGCACTGATTGGGCAAGCGAGGGTGTAGAGGCGGAGCTGAAGACTAGCCCGTCCTCTACATAAGCCCATTACTACTTTGTGCTCTCCCTGTTGACATTGACGAGCGAACGATATGCTGATATGCTGATGCACTACATGACAAGAACGACTTGCTGTGTGATTGACTGCAAATTACACCGCTTCACTTTGTAAATGCTAAAATACCTGATCTCAGCCGAGCAGCGCTGTGAAACGAATCCATGTTTTGAGCGCGAAAACGTTTAACTTTTAATTTGCACCGCGTCCATTGATTTTAAAAATTGCACTGTGTGTAGAAATTTTAATTTACCTCGGTAAGATCCTCACATTCAAAACACGTGTCACCCCTGTAGCCCCGGTCCACCGCAAGCGCTAGGCTTGTTTGTGTGGAGGGTGCAGGGTGGTACCTTCTTCCGGCTTCCAGGCCGGGGCAGGCACTGATTGGGCAAGCGAGGGTGTAGAGGCGGAGCTGAAGACTAGCCCGTCCTCTACATAAGCCCATTACTACTTTGTGCTCTCCCTGTTGACATTGACGAGCGAACGATATGCTGATATGCTGATGCACTACATGACAAGAACGACTTGCTGTGTGATTGACTGCAAATTACACCACTTCACTTTGTAAATGCTAAAATACCTGATCTCAGCCGAGCAGCGCTGTGAAACAAATCCATGTTTTGAGCGCGAAACGTTTAACTTTTAATTTGCCCCGTGTCGATTGATTTTAAAAATTGCACTGTGTGTAGAAATTTTAATTTACCTCGGTAAGATCCTCACATTCAAAACACTTGTTACCCCTGTAGCCCCGGTCCACCGCAAGCGCTAGGCTTGTTTGTGTGGAGGGTGCAGGGCGGTACATTCTTCTGGCTTCCAGGCCGGGGCAGGCACTGATTGGGCAAGCGAGGGTGTAGAGGCGGAGCTGAAGACTAGCCCGTCCTCTACATAAACCTGACATTCCCTATGACGCGCAGCGACCGCGCCACTGCCGCGCCAAAGACAAGCCTAAGACCAGGCCGTCTGTGCCCGTCCGGGCCAGGCCGGGACAAGGGGCATGGAACCATACCCCACTTGTCCGAACTATCACAGGTATGACCTCCGACCAACTAAGAGCCCTATGGCCCGCTAAACATAGCAATTGCACCGCACTAACCCCATCAGATAGTACAGTTTGTACGAATTGTAACTTCGCCCTTACAAATATCCAACCCCACCCTGATCCAAGATCCTGCACTTCAATACCATCCCTACGGCCAAAGCATGCCTCTTGCGAATTTTCTTTTTATAGTGTGAATTTCAGATCTTTACCGCAGCATAAACTTGACATCTTCACCTTTTTACTAGACAAGGTACCAAGTGTCCTGTTCCTAACGGAAACATGGTTACACAGATATAGCAACCACTCTCCCTTCAAACTACGCCATCGTAAGGAGAGATAGACAGGGCCAAGTAGGTGGTGGCATTGCGATCATTTTTCGCAGAGAACTTTTTTGCAACCTGGAGCCTGTTAATATTCCAGACTGTGAGGCTGCATTTTTTTAAATCACTCTAAACCCCAATTTCACGCTCTCCGGGCTCCTAATATACAGGCCCCTTGGAAATGCAAACACATGGGCCGCAAACCTGCCAAATTATATCACCCCCTTTTATCTCGATTCCAAAAACTTTACAATTCTTGGTGACCTAAATTTGCACCTTGAGGACTCTACAAACATGACATGCTGCAACTTAATGGATGACCTAGCAGCACTTAATATGACACTACTTAATTCAGGACCTACACATAAAGCAGGTCACTTACTGGACCCGGTTTTCTCCAATATTCCCGGACTAAAATGGGTTCAAACTAGTCCTATATGTTGGTCAGACCATCATCTCCTCCATTTCTGCCTTACTTTATCTAATGTCTCCCAAACAAATATGGCCTGACCAGCTACTACCATGAGAAATTGGAAGCTTCTTGATGTCAAAAAATTAAATCAAACCCTCGCCAATAAACCTCCTATCCATGCCCTGAATATGGATAGTATAGCCGAAGCAACCCACTTATGGCTGGAGAACGCAGCCGACAAATGTCTTCCTCTAACTCAGGCCAAAAGGAATGTCCATCTCCCCCCAGCCCCCTGGTTTAACGAACTCCTAAAAAATGAAAAATCAAAATGAAAAGCCCTTGAAAGGCAGTGGCGGAAGGACTACACTCAAGAAAAAAAGATGATATACAATAAAGCCAGAAATGTTTATCACTCTTCCTGTATTAAAGCCTGTGCCTTATACGTAGCAAATACTATAAACACTGCCGCAAATAAAGCAAAGACACTCTTCAACACGGTAAAGTACCTTGCAGGTGCTCAAACAATCGCAACGACCCATCCTTTAAATAAAATACAATGCCAGGACCTTGCCTCCTTTTTCAATGAAAAAATGGAAAAAATTATTGCTAACATAAATTCATTTTCCGCCGGAAATGGCCCACAGGAAGACGTCCCCGAAAAATTGGACAAATTGAACATTTTAGAGCGATGGCCTCCTATAACTGAGGAATCTCTAAAATCCTCCCTCAAGACCATCACATCAGGGTCCCCTCGTGATCCAGTACCCATTAGTGTCCTGAAACAGATTGACACCCCCTCCCTGACCATTATAGCAGACGCTTTAAATTCTTCCCTTCAACCCTCTACAGTCCCATCATACTGGAAACACGCCATGGTTAACCCACTTTTAAAAAAACCCTCAGCCGACCCTGCAATCTTGGCAAATTACCGGCCAATATCTCTGCTCCCGGCCTTTTCCAAACTCTTGGAAAGGCACATACATTCTGCCCTTACTCTCTTTACAGAGGAAAACGACCTCCTTCACCCAACACAATCGGGCTTCAGAGCAGGATTCTCCACGGAGACCGCCCTGCTGGGTGTGACCGAAAACATCAGGAGACTCTTGGATGATGGCCAAACGGTCGCACTCATTCTATTAGACCTGAGTGCGGCCTTTGACACCATCCCACATAGTAAACTCCTGGCCACACTCGAGAGAAATGGTATCCGTGGCGACGCACTAAAATGGATGAAGTCCTTCCTAACAGATAGGACTTTCCAGATTAAATCTACCCTTGCCTGCTCTGATACCTTCAATGCTCCACATGGAGTTCCCCAGGGCTCCATCCTGAGCCCGCTGTTTTTCAACCTTTACCTCAGACCCTTAGCTGACCTAGCTGACAGCATGGGACTCACCCTCATGACCTACGCTTATGACTCCCAAATTATTTTCTCTTTGTCCGACCCAAAACCCTCAGCTTCTTCCCTTCTCAAACACGGACTTCAAAAAATCTGCAGCTGGATGTCCACCAACCAGCTAAAATTAAACGGTGATAAAACCGAGATCCTCTTGCTAGGAAAAACCAAAGAGCTATAGAACTCCTCCCATTGGCCCCCCGAATTGGGAAATTTCCCCACCCCAGTAACCCAGGTAAGAAATCTAGGGGTTATCATTGATAATGCCCTATCGTTGAAACAACAGGCAAATAAAGTGGCAGGTCTTTGTTTCACCAATATGAAGTGGCTGAAAAAAATCCTATGGATACTGCCCCTTGCCACACAAAACGTAGTCAACGCACTGATTACATCGCGTCTTGACTACGGCAATATTCTTTATCTGGGCTCAAATCAGGCAGTCATCAAACGGCTACAGCTGGTTAAAAACTCAGCCGCGAGACTCCTGTGCAGAATACTAAAAAGCGCCAGGGTGTCAAAACATCTGAACGATCTACACTAGCTCAGGGTAGAAAACCGTATCAGTTTTAAAGCCCTGAGTTACATGTTCAGGATAAAATCAAAAACGGCACCGGAATATTTGCACTAGCCACACCCTACCTACCAGCGAGAAATCTGCGCTCCCAAACATCAGCAAACTTCGCGGTCCCCAGGTTCAGATTGGCAAGAATGGGAGGACGATCTTTCTCTGTCAGAGGGCCTAATTTGTGGAACACACTTCCCCCACACATACGCAAAGAAGAAAACTACACCAGGTCTAGAAAGAATATAAAGACTTGGCTCTTCCAGAAACAACTATGCTAAATCATGCTCATCATATAATTTTGCTCAACCTCATGTCACAGGCGCCGGGAAACTCTTTTTGGGTAGCTGTGCGCCATACAAGTGTAAAAAATAAAATAATAAAAATAAACTGGAGTGGCAGAGTGGGCTAAAGAACGGTGATGGATTAAACCCAGATCTTTTGACTGGGTGTGAGTGTTTGATTGATTCGGATGCTCCGTCCATCACCACCCCCTTTTGTACCGCTTTTGGCCGCCATAAGTGTGGCAGGGTATGCTCAGACGTGAGTCCCTTTCTCACTTTGCCACTGGATTCAAGCAAGCCGGGCTGAAGACGGCTGGAATGCCAGAAACCGGTCCTCGGAAGCTAGTTTCCGGTCCGGGGAAGACATGGCTTGGCAGTTCAGGCTGGACTGTTCCCATGAGACACAGGGTCAGACTGATTTGCATATAGCCATGTCTGAACTGGAGTGGCAGAGTGGGCTAAAGAATGGTGATGGATTAAACCCAGATCTCTTGACTGGGTGTGAGTGTTTGATTGATTCGCATGCTCCGTCCATCATCACCCCCTTTTGTACCGCTAGTGGGCCTGCAGCACTGATTGTGCCACCCGCATGAGTAGCCCTAACATGGTGTCTCAGGCCTGCCACCGCAGTGACTGTGTGCAGTCTGTAAACTGCCATGTCCTCCTGGTCAGTGTACCCACTGACCAGGCCTAACCCTTCCGTTTCTGTGCACATTGGTCACCCCAATGGAAGGCCCAGGGTACCCCCCCCCCCCCTGGGCAGGGTGCAGTGTATGTGAAAGGTAGAGCATGTACTAGTGCAGGTAACATGCTCTGGTAGTGAATGGCAGCCATTTTCGCTTTTTCACTAATGTAAGGCTACCTTGCCCATAGGCTATCATGGGGACGGCTGGCTACAGTGGCTACCAGCATATCTTCCCATAGGAACAAGGTAAGACATAAAAGTCTGGTATCCCTGAACTCAGAATTTAATAACACATCTTTTAGGAAAGGTGGTTTTTAACTCATGTGTTTGAGAACAGCACTTTTAGAAAGTTGCTGTTCTCTTGTCTGACCTTTCTGTGTGCCTTGGCCTGTTTGTGAATTGACTGTCTGGTTTGAGAGTGATAGAGGCTGGGGAGGCCCCAGGAGGCTGGCTGGGTCAGCCCTGGGCTGAATGACTGCATTTGCAACTTGAGTGGTGGGAGGAGATAGCACCTGGGCCTGAATAGGGCTGTGCCTGCCTTCCACAATGCTGGCTCCACCTCCTGCTGGGTGGCTGCCAACCCTGCCCCTCACTCTGAAAGGAAAGGAGAAGCCAGGAAAACAAAGTGCTCAAGGAACACACAGAACTGGTTCAGACCGGGATCAGGGCCCACTTGCACAAAGAGAACAAAGACTTTTGGGGGTATAAGTACAGGACCCCTGACAACAGAAAATGAGATCATCCTGGAATCAAGAAGGAACCTCTGCCAAGGAGAAAGCTGAAACTGAAGAAGGAAGAGTGTCCTGCTGTTGCTCTGCTGGACTGACCTGCTGTTGCTTTGCTGCCAAGGAGAGGGGAAGGACTTTGCTTTGTGCTGCATCCCCTTGCTTGTAGGAACCTCCAAGGGCCTGAGAAGAGCTGGCTCCCTGTTTTCGAAGTCCCAGGAACAAAAAGACTTCACCACCAGCTTCCCTGAACTCAGCTGAGAGAGTTCTGTCCTTCCTAGAGTGCTTGGGCCAGTTGTGGTGCCTCTGGAAGTTGTACCTGTGTTGGAAAGCTGGAAACCAAGCTTTTAAAGACTTTCTGAAAGTTTTGTCGCATCGCTCGCTTGCGGAGCGCACCCCCGACCGTGCGAGGAAATTCCCGCCACTACGATGGTCGAGATCATCGCAGCGCCTGTTGCCGCTGCCAGAGCCATCGCATCCTTCATTTATGGAATGCACCAGACCGGTGCGGGAAGATTACCATCGCCGCGAGTGTCGTCGCAGAGCCTGTCGTTGCTGGGTGAGATCGCCGCACTGTTTGCTTGCGGACCACATCACGTCGCTGCGAGTGTCATCGCAGAAGCCATCGCATCGAGGAGCTGCAAGAGGGAGATCACCGCTGGTCCGCGCATCGTCGCCCCGGAGATTGTCACAACTCCAAAGATCATCGCATCGTGCCTTTGCGAGAGTAAACTTCCCACGGAACCTACGCACCAGAATCAATACAAGTCATCCCCTTCCTCCCCATACAGACCGGATTCATCGCAACACGCCTGCTGCTGCAGCGGGGTTTTCGCATCGCCTCCTCAGGGTCTCAGGAGCAACGCATCGCTTGTCTTCCACCGCCCCCATCTTCTGCTTTGGAACTTTGTCGCTTTTAAAAGGTACTGTTGGCAAAACATGACGCAACTGTGAACTTTTTACGCAACTGTGGATTATTTTATAGCAACCTTAAGAACTCTTTTGCAACCATATTCTTGAACTGTGTATGTTGGATTTTTGTTGTTTTGCTCTTGTGTAGTTTAGATTAAATACCTTTATTTTTCTAAACTGTTGTAGAGTCAGTTTGTGGTGTTTTCACTGTGTTACTGTGGTTTTGGAACAACTCTCGCATTGAAGACACGTCAACATACAAATATCTAGGCGTAAAGATTGATAACGGTGGTCAATTCAGTGCGCAAAGATCGAGTATCAGAGGAAAAGGACTCGCGTTGACAATCTCATTAAAAACATTGAACAACAAACTTTCTGGTCCTTCTCTCACACCTCTGGTACAAGTAATCCGTGCCAAATTGCTGCCAACAATTACCTACGGGAGTGAGGTGCAGCGCGCCAGATATGCAAGAATTCTTGACTCTACGATCACAGCTGCATATAGAAATATCTTTAGTCTTCCCAAGCGAACCTCTCCATCACAGATTAGGCTAGAGTTTGGTATTCAACAACAGCTCCTGGCAAGACAGGGGGCCTATATTTGTGCCTGGGATAAAGTGAGGAAATCCGCACAAGGAACACTGAACGACTATCTAAGGAGGGAGCTAGAGCAACACCCAACCTCACCAGCAGCCAAGTACCTGGCAAATAGTCTTGAAAACACCGGTTTAGAACAGCTCTGGGACTTCTCCACAGGTCATTCAACGTTCAAAAATTTGGTCAAGAAGTCGATCAAACAACTATCGTGGGTTCAAGACAAAGCAGCCCTCTCAAAAAGAACACACGGCTGGATGACCCTGAATTCGTATTCGGGAAAAGCTCCTCAGAGCTATTTTGGCCTGGGCTATGCCAAAACCACCAAAATGCGTTTTCTAAGGTACAGGTTAGGACTGCTACCGTGCATTCAGCACCTTCCACATTGGTTAAAAGAGAAAGCAGGCCCGCTCTGTCGGCTTTGCGGCGTTATGCAAGAGGATATGCTGCACTTGCTATGCTCCTGCGAGAAATTGCTGGACGAGTGGAAACACCTGCTGAAGCGCCACTTTATCCGCTGCGGGATACGCACACAACGGAATGCAGTTCTCCCCTGTCTTTCATCTCAGGACCCCCAACTGTGCTGCAGCTTTGTGAAATTCATGAAGGCAGTGGAAAAAAAGATGCCTAAAACTGATTTTTAAACTGTCTCTAAAAACAAAACTGTATCCACTGCCAATGCACTTTTAGAGCGAAAAATGAAAGGACATCACACTGTATTATATTACTGTAGCAACTTTAATCCTAAATTTAACATGAAGCAATTTTGAGCTTAGGACGAACTGAAAAGCGATGTCTATGGTATGCTGGTTTTAACATATACGTCTTTTTAAATATTTCTTTTATTCTGTTCTTTCATTGCAATGGTTTTAATTAACTATGCTAATAAAATACTTACTTATTATTTATTATATATATTTACTGTGAGTGTTGGTACACATACTTTAGACATTGCTTTTGGATAAGCCTGACTGCTTGTGGCAAGCTACCAAGGGGGTGAGCAGAGGTTATCTAAAGAGTGTTTCCTCCTTACCCTGACTAGAAGCAAGGGTCCCTATTTGGACAGTGGTACCTACCTCTGCCTACTAGAGACCCCCAGTTCTAACAACATTAAAATTAAATCTGATTGTGAATCTGTAGTTATAGTTGTATTCCCAAAGAGAGGAATTTCTTAGATATTCCATCCTTAATCATTTTCTACCTGAATCACCACAAAACTTTCCAGCATTTTTTACATTTTAAGATGATGTACATTTGTGTGTTGGATCATTAAGTGGGTACAAAGGTCAAAGGAGGTTCCTAAATGCATTTTTCCACCAGCGCATTTTCTGTAGACTACTGTATTTGAAGCAGGGCTAAAACAGTTGACTGGATTTACAGGAAATGTTATACATTATGGTGCAGAGATTAATCTTTTTGGGTATTGTATTTAAGTGGGATAAATATTTCTTTAGTTATAAGGCATTTAAGCTCAGTGATATTCAAAAATTCAAACACATTTTAAGGAAGAAGGGCTTCTACATATTGGTAAACAGGATGCTAAAGGTATTCAGTGTCTGATTGACCATTCATGCTTCCCTCTGATATTAACACATTGCTCTGGACACGCTGGCAAGTGGCACTACATGGTATTAAAATGGTTTGCAAATTCCGGTGCAAGGCCATGACTTTTTAGCAGAAACAAACATTTACTCGACACCTTGTATGAAACAGGATTTGGCCTATAGTTGCTGTCTTATTCAGTAGGTTTCTTCTCCAAAGTCCTTATCTACTCAAAAAGCATTCATTAGAGCCCTGTCAGTCTGCACAGTTATGCTTAGTAAGAGTCCTCAAATGTAAACTCCTCGAATATTCAAACTCCTCTATAAGTGTAAGAGATAATTTCCATATTATCGTTCATAGTCTTGACGCTCACCACTCAAAGGGAGGAAAATGGCATAGCTTTTACTTTTTAATAGTCTCAAATACCTGGCTATTTCAATTATTGTTGCTTGTACTTAGAGGTGGTTCTACAACGCTAAAAAGGGTAATAGGACATCAGTTACTGGGGGGTAATTTCCATATTGGTTGTTTGAGGTGTTATACCCTTTTACTAATTTAGCTCTGTGACATTAAATCAGTCATGTGAATATGATTGGTTGTGGTAGTGCAAGCAGCATCGACACATATTCTGCTGATCTTTAAGGGCCCAAATCCAATCTGGGTCACAAAGCTCTCTGACCGAGCTGGATCAGGAGTGTTTTCTGACCGAGCCAGACTCCAGCAGTTCGACTGAGTGAGTACGATGCAGCCGCAGGCTGCCCGACTCGTTTCGGCCGGACTCCCATGGAAGTCAATGGCAGGCGGTCGTACGACGCGTACTTGGGTTCCCATTGAGTGAATGGGTACGGCTCGCACAAAGGCGCCCCCTACAGTCTGTACACATCGGTGACATCCGCACCATACACGCCTGTGTTGGGGAGATCCTTTGGTCTCCCCCTGTGTTTGAGTTGGAAGGCTGCGGGTGACATGGGGTCCGACGCAGACCCCCAAAGGCAACGTCCCGGACGTTTTGCGAGCCAGAAACATCAGCTCGTACTGGTTGTCTGATGCGTGCATCGTACTGGCTCGGTCGTAAATTGCATCCATTACATGGCAAGGTTTGCTTACAGACAAGACGTACAGAGCGGTTCGGACCCGGCAACGATTCGGTCAGTGATTTTTGTGTTGCTCACATCGTACTTGCTCGCTCGTACAGCTGTACGAGTCGGGCGGAAAACACGCTTACTGCTCGTTTTTTTTCCGGCCGGATCGTGTTCGGTGCACTTATGAGCGAGATCGGAATCGGGCCCTAAGTGTTTGATTAGACCATCCTCCCCTGCACAAAACCAGGGCTGGAAAATTAAATGTGAAATTTCCATATATTTTCGTAAGATAATTTCATCAATGCTATTCAAAGCGCCTTCAATTACACCCTTCTGGGTGGACCTAATAACATCTCCTTGTCACAGGGATCAATCTCATTCTGCCTAAGATCAAACTAGTATTGCTTTAAATGACAACAAAATGTAGCAGTTAATATTTCTATGTTACTGAAAGCTCTGGAAAGCTGCACTGATGTTCAGCTAAAAATGTTCATATTGAAAACGACCTCCTTGATGAACATTGATTACGCTTTGGATTAGGAGACAGACATTCTGAAATGAGCTTCCTATGCTATCTATATTCTGGGCAAAGAAGACTCCAGCTGCTTCCTCCTTTTAGACCTGTCAGCAGCAGGCAACACAGTTAACAACTCAATTCTACTTTGCATGATTAAAGATAGAATTAGGATGCATGGGCGTACAACTTTTAGTTCTCATTAAACCTTGAGTATTGGTATCAATATGTAAAACTTGTGAAACTTGGGCCTGAGTCACAAAGATGAACTTACCCATTTGTGTAAGTTTACTATTTTTTGTGTATTCACAAACTACAAGTTGAATTTTATGACAGCGGGGACTCCATAATTTTGACAGAGATCCCACACATAAAAAGATAGGCCTATTAAAATGGAGTTCACATTCTTTGTCTTAAAATCAGTTATAAAATATAATATTAATCTAAGTGATGTGTTATTGTTTTATCAGTTATAGTAGGGTTTTGGGTTGGTAGTTTTAAATTTTAATTTAATCACAGTTCACTGATAGACCATCGAAAAAAAATAAAGAATGCAAAATTATCAACTCCCTATACTTAAACAGGTAAGTACAAAAATATTGAATCAAAAATATTGAAGTTAAAAATATAGATGTAAATTTTTTTTATTTCAAAATATAAATAAAACAATATATATTAAATATATCAAATATTATTATTATCTTTAACACAATTAATATATGTTTTAACTAAATATAAAAATCAATCAATCAATCAATCAGAGTACTTGTAGAGTGTGCTACTTACTCGTGAGGGTCTCAAGGCGCTGAGGGGAGGGGGTGCTGCTACTGCTCGAAGAGCCAGGTCTTGAGGACTCTTCTGAAGGCGAATAGGTCTTCGGTCTGCTGTATGTAGGTAGGGAGGGTGTTCCAGGTCTTGGCAGCAAGGTAGGAGAAGGATCTGCCGCCGGAAGTCGTTCATCGGATGCGGGGGACAGCAGCGAGGGCAAGGCTGGCGGAGCGGAGCTGGCAGATGGGGGTGTAGAAGCTGAGTCTGCTGTTAAGGTAGGCTGGTCTGGCGTTGTGGAGTGCTTTGCGTGCACGGGTGAGGAACTTGAAGGTGATCCTCTTGTCGATGAGGAGCCAGTGTAGGTCTCTCAGGTGGGGGGTGATGTGGCTGTGGCGGGTGACATTGACAATCAGTCGGGCGGAGGCGTTTTGGATGCATTGTAGTCATCATAGGTGTTTGGCTGGGATTCCTGCGTAGAGTGCATTGCCGTAGTCCAGTCTGCTGCTGACAAGGGCCTGTGTCACCGTTCTTCTTATTTGGTCGGGATCCACTTGTAGATCCTGGAGATCATGCGGAGGGTGTTGTAGCAGGAGGAGGAGACGGCGTTGACCTGCTTAGCCATGGAGAGGGAGGAGTCGAGGATGAATCCTAGGTTGCGTGCATGGTCGGTGGGTGTTGGTGCTGTTCCCAGTGTCGTCGGCCACCAGGAGTCATCCCAGGCTGAGGGGGTGGGTCCGAGGATGTGTACCTCTGACTTGTCCGAGTTCAGCTTCAGACGGTTGCTCCTCATCCAGTCAGCGACTGCCTTCATTCCCTCATGGAGGTTGGTTTTGGCGGTGTTTGGGTCCTTGGTGAGGGAGAGAATGAGCTGGGTGTCGTCGGCGTAGGAGATGATGTTGAGGTCATGCTGGCGGGCCACTTGTGCAAGGGGGGCCATGTAGATGTTGAACAGCGTCGGGCTGAGGGATGAGCCCTGGTGGATGCCGCAGATGATGCCGGTGGCTTCGGATCGGAAGGGTGGGAGGCGGACGCTCTGGGTTCTGCCGGTGAGGAAGGACGTGGTCCAGTCAAGGGCTTTCTCTTGGATTCCAGCTTCTAGGAGGCGTGTCTTTAGAGTGCGATGGCAGACCGTGTCAAAGGCGGCCGACAGGTCCAGGAGTATGAGGGCTGATGTTTCGCCATTGTCTAGTTGGTGCCTGATGTCGTCCATGGCGGCGATGTGGGCTGGCTCGGTGCTGTGGTTTCGTCTGAATCCGGACTGGGATGGGTCCAAGATGTTGTTGTCTTCCAGGCGGCGGGCCAATTGCCTGTTGACGATTTTCTTGATGAACTTTGCCGGGAACAGGAGCAGGGGCATGGGCCTGAAGTCCTTGGGCTTCTTTAGGAGGGCGTTGAGTTCGACCTGCTTCCAGCTTTCCAGGAATGTCGCGGTTTCGAAGGAGATGTTGATGACCTTCCGTAGTTGGGGTGCGATGGCTGCGTCTGCTTCATTGACTACGTGGTGTGGGCACAGGTCTGACGGAGATCCTGAGTTGATGGAGTTCATGACCTTGCATTTCTCGTCGTCGTTGACGTTGGACCAGAAGGTCAGGCGGATGGCGCTGGTGGTGTTCGCAGGGGAGTTGGAGTCTGGTGTAGTCTGGGCGGTTGTGGTAAAAAGTAAACTTAATTAAAAAAATGTAAACATTATAATTTATACATATACATATATTCACTTTAAAATAATGTATTAACTTTTAAATTATATCAAAATAAAATATATACATATATCAATAATTTAAAATAAAAATAATCAATAATTAATTAAAACATTAAACTATTTAAAAAATAGTTAAAATTTACCTTTTGCAGTAGAATAAATACAACAGTAGGAAAATTTTTGCATAGTGAAATAATTACTATTCCAACTCCAGTGAGTGCAACAGTAGGAAAAGTGTTGGATAGCGGATTTGTAAAGTTTATTATTCCCACTCCAGTAAGTGCAAAAGTTGGATAAATATTGGATAGCAGAAGAATTAAATTTACTGTTCCATCTCCATTGAGTGCAATAGTAGGGAATTTGTTGGATAGCAGAGGGGTAAACATTACTTTTACCCCTCCAGTGAGTGCAACAGTAGGGAAAGTGTTGGATAGCAGAGGGGCAAAAATTACTATTCCCACTCCAAAGAGTGCAACACTAGGGAAAATGCTGGATAGCAAAGGGGTACAAATTACTAATCCCACTCCGGTGAATGCAACCGTAGGGAAAGTGCTGGGTAGCGGAGAGGTGAAAATGTTTATTCCCACTCCAGTGAGTGTAACAGTAGGGAAAGTGCTGGATAGCGGAGAGGTAAAAATTAATATTCCTACTCCAATGACTGCAACATTAGGGAAAGTTCTGCATAGCGGAGGGGTAAAAATGACTAGTCCCACTCCAATGAGTGCAACAGTAGGGAAAATGCTGAATAGCGGAGGGGTAAAAATGACTATTCCTGACCCAGTGAGTGCAACATTAGGGAAAGTTTTGGAGAGCAGAGAAACAATCATTACTAATAACATTTAAACAATTGAAAAAATTAAATAATCTTAAAAATAAATAAACAATATTTTTAAAATATACAATAAAATATATTACACATGTAAAAAGAACACATATTATAATGTTAAATGCATATAACAAAACTGTACAAATATTATATAAAAGAAATCAATAAATACATCTAAAAACAATATTTATTTAAAAGAAACAAATATTAAAAAACAAACACATTATTTAAAACATAAATGTCTTTATTTTATTTCCTACCCTATAACACCACACCAATAAAAGAAGACTTCAAAATTTCATTTACATTGATTTCCATAATTAACGTAATTAATAATGAATTAAAAAAATATAATGAATAAGAGATAATAAACATTAATTAAGTAAACCGTCTTTACACTATAATATCCACAACACATACCTAGAATTAATTTCACAATTGCCATAATTAATTACTAATGAATGAATTTAAATTAATTAACAACTATTTAATAATTCATCAATAAAAAATAAATGACTTCCCACCCTTCCCACCTTTTACACCTATAAACACCACAACACATACTTAAAATTAATTACACAATTACCATAATTAATTACTAATTAATTAATTTTAATTAATTATCAACTAATAAATAATTAATCAATAAACAATATATGACTTCCCACCATTTACATCTATAAACACCACAATACACACCTAAAATTAATTGCACAATTACTATAATAATTACTAATGAATTAATTTGAATTAATTAACAACTAAGTAATAATTCATCAGTAGAACATATATTACCTCCCACACTTCCCACGATTTACCCCTATAAAGACCATAACAATCACCTAACATGAATTACACAATTACCATAATTAATTACTAATTAATTAATTTAAATGTATTAACAACTAATTAATAATTCATCAATAACTTACCTCGCACCCTTCCCACCACTTACACATATATACACCACAGCACACAACTAATATTATTTACACAATTACAATCATTAATTACTAATTAATTATTTTAAATTAATTAACAACTACTTATTACATAATTAATAATTAATTAATTTACACATTTAACACTGTAACATCTCAATTAAACAAATATTAATAAATAAAAATTATTCAATAATTTTTATATAATTAAATTACTTCCCACCCTATTCCCTATAAACCCACAACCTGCAACGGAACTAAAACACAAATTTCAAATTACATTTTTTTAATAACTACCAAAACTAATCAGTACATTTAATGTAAATAAATTACTTCCAACCCTATTCTCTTATAAAGCCACAACCTGCTACGGAATTAAAAACTTAAAATTCAAATAATTTTTTTTATAGCTACTAAAATTGTAACCCTATAATAAAAATAAAAACATTTCTTATACAAAAAAACAAACATCACACACATATCAAATATAAACTAAAATACATTACTTTAATAAAAAATAGATATTTTTCCAACTATATTTTTGCAAACAATATGAAATACTTAGATATTTTTCAAATCGATATTACTTACCTAAAATCGATATTCTTGACCACGAGAATTTGTCTGTCGATATTCCTGACCCACGATATTTTTGTCCACGATATTTGTGCAATTCGATATTTTTTATTCAATATTCTGTCTCTGCACTCTGATTTGTTTGTCACCCTGGATTTATATAACTAAATCTGATCAACATATTTTGATCACTTTCAATTTTGTTTATGGAAATGAAGTTAGCATAGTAGATCTGCCCCTGGAACGTATGCACTTTAGCAGTAGTTTGATGAGCTGAAGCTAGAATAGTAAGTCTGACCCATTAATGTATCCACTTTCTCCAAAGTTAGAGGCACTGGAGTTAAAAAATATAAACCTTGCCATGTCATTATGTACTTTACAACAACTTTTGTGGAACTAGAGTTAGTGCAGTATGTTAAAATCCTATTATTTGATGTACTTTTTCCAGTGTTTGTGGTACTTGATTTCGAATAGGTAATCTAATAAGCACTTTCACCAATGTGTTCTGGGCTGGAGGTAGAATAGTCAATTAAAACCCCATTAATTCAGGTACATTCCCTTATATTTGTGAAACTGGAGTAAGAACAGTAAATATGTCTTTACAAAATGCACAGACTTCTCCTAATACTGTAGGACTGAGTTAGAATAGTAAAGTCCCCCCAAATTATGGACTTTCCTCACTATTTGTGTGACTGAAATTTGAATAGTAGATTTAGTGGAACTCCCCAAAAGATTGTTGGGTGGTAGTTAGAATACCAAGTACATTTACTCCTCCTCCCCAGACGGATGTACGATTCACAAAGTTTTTGACCCTTGAGTCTGAATAATAAATTAAACTCAGGATTTATGTGGTTTTTCCAGTGTTGGTTGATATGAAGTATAATTTGATTGTACATTTCAATTTCCGTTTATTACATAGATTTTGGGTTTTTATTTTTAAGTCAAGACTTACTTTAGTTCATCTTTTGACCAACAGGTTTGAAGTCTTTTACTGCTATATTAAATTAATTACAATCATTTGACATCATTAGTTAGAAGTAAATAGGTGAAAAACAGAAACATTTTTTAATGTTTTGATTTTCCATTAGATCATATATTCAAATATTACACATAAAATACGAACTTTTCAATATTTAGGAGAATATATTTTTTTATATGGAACAAAGTTGCACAATATCAGACTTTTTATGAACTAAAAATAAACATTTAATTTTAACTTTACTGTGTGGTTTGCATTTTAATAAAAAAATATTAGAAAATATGTTTATCTCTAAAAAATATATATACATATATTTATATATAAATATAGATACATATATATATATAAATTATATATATATATATATATATATATATATATATATATATATATATATATATATTCACTGAAAAAACCATAGGTTATAGACCATATATAGTTAGGAATTAGCATTTACAAAACCTTGAAAATTCACTGAAAAAACCATAGGTTATAGACCATATATAGTTAGGAATTAGCATTTAAAAAACCTTATTTTACTCACACAAAACCATTGAAATTCCATATATAGTTAGTTGCACTAACTATATATCGCGCACCCGCAATCCACTGCTGATCATGTCACATATTACATCATTCATGACATGGTCAGTGACATCACTGATGACATCACTGATGACATCTCAAATGACATCACTGATGACATCACTGATGACAACATCCAGTGACTGTATTTTTCTGTAAAGTTAAAATATGTCTTGAGTGGATGTATAAGTGTCTGGATGAAGGATTTAGTAGGTGCATGACTGACTGTATGAGTGAGTGATTAAATGTGTCTCACTGAATGCATGGGTTAGTGACTAAACTGTCTTAATTTGTGCATCATTATGTCTGTTGTTCTGTAAACTGCTGCATGTGTTGATCATTAGCTATACGAGAGGCTATATGTGTTATTAATTGGTTGCCCAAGTATTTCTATGGGAGATTGAGTTTGTGTGGGGGTGGCTGGAAGGTGTGAGACTCTATGCATAGATGTGTGAGCAGTTTATTCACTAGGGGTATGAGTTCAAGAGTGCATGTGGAAACAGCTACATGGGCAGTTGACTGTGTGCATGAGTGTATTGATGAGTGAATGGATATCTCAATGCTACATGTCATAGTAAGTACATATGTAAAACACAGTACATGTGAGAGTTGGCATATATAAATAACTGTGCATGAGAGCCACTGAATGAGTGAGTGGTTGTATCGATCATTGTGAACTTGTATCAGGGATTGTATAAGAGAGTAAATATGTGTTAGTATATGTTTCAATAAGTAAGGTGTGTTTAACTGTATAGTTGAAGAAATGGAGGTGAGATTGTTTCTTTGCATGACTGACTGGGTGTGTGAGTAACTCCATGGATGAGTGGCAGTGTGTGAGTGTCTGTATACACTGAGTGTATCTAAGGTTATATTAGAGTCTGAAGAGGTTTATCGTATTAGCACAAGAATGATGTCAAATGAGATGTCATCAGTGATGTCATTTGAGATGTCATCAGTGATGTCATCAGTGATGTCACTGACCATGTCATGAATGATGTAATATGTGACATGATCAGCAGTGGATTGCGGGTGCGCGATATATAGTTAGTGCAACTAACTATATATGGAATTTCAATGGTTTTGTGTGAGTAAAATAAGGTTTTTTAAATGCTAATTCCTAACTATATATGGTCTATAACCTATGGTTTTTTCAGTGAATTTTCAAGGTTTTGTAAATGCTAATTCCTAACTATATATGGTCTATAACCTATGGTTTTTTCAGTGAATTTCAATGGTTTTTTAATAGCAAATATCATAAGCTGTCGAATGTCAAGTACGTGGTAAGTAAAAACATTTTCGTGTTTATACACACTGATCTGCTTTGAATGCTGCCCCCCACCCCTCATTTCTATTAGGAGTACTCTCTCTTTGCAGATAGTGAAGGGTAGTTAACGCAGCCCTTTGCCCCCTTTGTAATCCGTCGTGCCTGCTTCTCTCTCCATTTGATTGATTGTTCTCTTTGGTTCATTCTCTATTTACAAACAAGCACAGAGTCGCAATACTCTGTTTAGTCTTTGCAGATAGCGAAAAATCGTGTAAAAAAACAAAAGGAATCGAGCAAAATCAGTAGGCCACTAATGGGATCTCTTTTTGACCTCGCTAAAATAGAAACATTAGGAACAACCTGTTGAAAATAGCAATGCGTATGTACATAAGCGGCGTTCATTTGTGTTCACAGTACCCCTTGTTGATTGTTTCAATCGAGCATTGAATTGTTCGAAGTTAATTCTCTTAAGGATCTTCTCTACCTGCAAACGAGGAAGAATAGGAATATTCTCTCTCCCTTTGCAGATAGTGAAGGGTAGGTAACGCAAGCCTTTAACACGTCGTACCTATTTCATTCCTCATTGATTGATTGATTGTCCGAACATTGACTGTTTGGGAATTAGTTCTTTTTGGAGGTATTCCCTGTTTGCAAATAAACGTAGGAAAATCTTTGCAAGTAGTGAAAGGGTACGTAATGCGGACCTTTCTCCCCCGTTGTAATCTGTCATGCCTATCTACTCCCCACTGATTGATGCACCTTTTTCACCCGGACCATTTACTAGAGATACGTCATCTGGCCCGACCAGAGAGCACCCCTAGTGAAAAGGACATATGCAATAATAACGAAGTGATCACTGTATCCTGTTAACAGAAACTTTACCATGAAACAACCTGGAAAGAAAAAAATAGGAAAACGAAAATCAGTAGGCCACTGATGAACATGAACTTTTATTAAACAACGAACAAAGAAACGATAACATAACGTAATGATAAAACCTATTAATGTCCTAGAAACAAGAAAACGTTAAAATATGCCAGTGGTGAGAGACCAGAAAAACAGTAAGAGAAACCAAATCACCCCTCGCTGTCCCACCGCCTGCCACGCCAAAAAAATCGATAGACTAGGGAAAATGCAAGTCAGTAGAACATCCGCCCCCACTCTGGAAACTTCCAAGGTGGGGCAGGGTTCCGGCTATGCCCAGCCGGGAGCAGCCCATATAAGGCAGGTCCTGCTGCCACGCCTCGGCCAGGAGATCCTAACGTAGGGTGTAGCCGGAGGAGAGGCCGAGGCCAGCGGGACCCGGCCAGGGGATTGCCTTTACAACGCTGAACAGTTGCAGGGGGGGGGAATGTCTCCTCGACCCTCCCCTCTCTCTCCCAGTCCGGCCGCGGTGGCCCTTGAGAGTTGCAGGTAGTCCCGCCACATGCTCTTCCGGTCCGGCCACCAACGGTCGGGGGGCCGAGGCCGACGGGATCCGGCTGCAGCCGATAAACCAAGAAACCCGTTCATGGGGCCAGAGCCAGGGGCGTCCGGCCGACATCCACCGGAAGCCCGGCCCGAAGACGGACGGGACACTTCTTTCTTTTATAATGGCTGCGACAACACTGGGGGGGGATGTCTTGCACATGCCTCCGACC
Source organism: Lissotriton helveticus (assembly GCF_964261635.1). Classification (NCBI taxonomy): domain Eukaryota; kingdom Metazoa; phylum Chordata; class Amphibia; order Caudata; family Salamandridae; genus Lissotriton; species Lissotriton helveticus. The sequence goes on along the minus strand of NC_136063.1, from coordinate 1,296,393,965 downwards.
CCCCCCCCCCTCGTCCTCATCGCCTGGTCCGGCCATAACAAATCTCAAGCGAGACGCCGTGGGGTGCACTGGGAGGGAGAGACGGTGCGAACAGGCCTCTCCTGCCTCCCCAGGTGGAGGCTTCCCAGCTGCACCCTCAGCGCTCCAGGCGCCCGGAAAAGGGTTCTTCCACTGTGGCCATGCTGCAACGTCTCGCCCGGCAGGGTGGAGCCCGTCCGCTCATGTGACCCCGCGATCGCCGGTAGCTGCCGAACTCTCAAAATGGCGGTCGACCTGGCAAGAGCGGGCCCAGCATAAAGAAATGGCCCGGTCACTGGTTGACTCCACCACCGTAGTCCTCCACGACCTTGAAAATTCTAGAGGAGCCGCGGGAGTCTCCGACCCCCGATGGGGAATGACTGCCATGATCGCCCGTGGAGTGACGAAACTGTATCCGCGGGACGTCGGCGCTCCCATGCTGGCGCCAGCCTCACTTTGAATTACTAGAATCCTGCAGACCTCACTTCCGGTGAAAGCACAGTGTGACCCGGTAGGAAAAATTATTGCACCCCCTCCCCTTTTTGACTGATAGTTCAAACCACCGATCCTTTCCTTTGCCCTTTTAACGGAACTTTGGACTGCCTCCCCCTCTTTTACATTTTCTAGAGAAAACAAAACATTAACCACTACATTAGCATAGCAGTTGACACCAGAACTGTTTTCAAATTGAAAACCAACAACATCTTCAACAGAATCCTTTTTGTTTCTGCTGTGACCCTGCTACAGCACAGGCATTGTCCCCAGCAGTAATTCTGCAATGCCGGTAAGAATAGCTGTGGTGCCTACTGGACTCACTCACCCCCGCGGCGCCCCACGCCGTTTTTTGCTGGGCGGCAACTTACTAGACATCACTTTCGTGCCATCTAGATTTCAGCGCGTTCTGCTGCCTTGGAACTATTCGCACAACAGACCGCTACTGACAAGAATATTTCATTATTGGTGCTGTCAATTTCAATAAATCTATTGGATAATTCAAAAGAAATTGCCACGGTCTCTTCGTTGTTTAAATGTTTTTACTGTTTTTGTTTTCTTGTATATATTTATATGTTATTAAAGTTTTATATTCCTACTACTTTGTTGGAGTGCTATATATTTTTAATGTGACACATAATTGTAAAAACTTTGATGTACAAAGAGTCATTCCTGGAATCTTCCGCTTCAGGCTCGGTCCCCTCCCCAATCACAATACAGGATGGTTTTCAGATAGTAGGAACACGTGTGGTGTGACGGATCTCATCGGGTGTGGGCCTTGATCTACTATAACTCCTTTGAAGAGGGGTGATTCTTTACAGCTGGGGCCATAAACTACATCTGCAGGGCTAGCTGATAGCCTGGACAATCGGACACAGAGAAAGAGGAGTGTCAGAGGGTGCGGTAGTGAATAGGGCGAAAGGGAGGTGTCGGGCGGGCACAGAGTGTGATTCTCAGGGAAGAGCAGCGCAGATGGGGGGAGGTTTATTGCCCATGCATAAGACAGAGAGCGGTGGTGACCAGTGCCTAGGGAAGATGCTTGCGTGGGTGAGGAGCCATGCTACGAATCGACAGCGTGCAGAGAGTGGGTCTGGTCAAGACATCTAAAATGGCTGCCGTGCACGACAAAAGTGTGGCATTTCAAAAAAGGCAAGATGGCGCAGACAATGTTTTTCAACACTTCCTCATTTCCTTCGAATCGAACGTTAACAGACGTTGGGGCATATTACCAAAGTTAAGCGATATTTATCGCTAACGATGCTTACCAACCAATTTTTTACCACTAAGCATCGTCAGAAATTATCGAAGATAAACCTTGCTATTATCAAGGTTTATCGCAAATGCGATAATAAACGGCCGCAATGCATGAATATCGCTAAAAACTCAGCGATATTCATGCATTACCGAGCTAATGCTCTTAGCCATGTTATCCACCTCCCATTGGATAACATGGCTAAGAACTGCTCAGGGCAGGTGTTACTTTTTGGAGATATTCGCGCTTAGCGCGAATATCTCCAAAAGTTGGTAATAGGAGATAGATATCTTGCATGTTGTAATGCAAGTTATTGTGGTATATGGAACTCATACCATAATCTCTCAGGAAAGCAGAAACTGATCCTTTTGGGACCGCCTAAAAAGGCCTAGGGGGTGAGGAGTACTCTACTTTGCCCCCTTTTCACGTTCCGAACTATTTTATTTTACTCTCTTCTGTAATTACACAAAATAACAGCGATAAGATGCATCGGAGACACACAGTGAGAGAAAGGAGGCCGGAGATGAAGAAGAGATGTCAAATACACATTGGAGATAATATAGTGGCAGAAGGCAAGTAAATATGAGTAAACTTACCATGTAACATAAAAATGTTGCACTCTATACTATAAGTCTCATTTTATACTACAATCACTTCGCTACAACCTCATAAATTAAAAATAAAAATGAATAATGTCTCAAACAATTTTTGATTTCTAAATATAAATTTATTCTTCAGAATTTTCTAAATTTGAAAGAACTAGTAACATGTCCTCATCAGCAATGTCCTCATTAAAAGTCTCCAATGATGATTCTTGTAACTCTATGGTCTCCAAACACTCGATAAATTCGCCATCAAGAGATTGATCAAAAAAATCATTCAAGTCATCTCCTCCTTGTGACAATATTTCATTATTGGTGCTGTCAATTTCAATCAATGTAGTGGAATCATTCAAGTCATCTTCTCGTGACAATATTTCATTATTGGTGCTCTCAATTTCAATCAATGTAGTGGAATCATTCAAGTCATCTCCTCCTTGTGACAATATTTCATTATTGGTGCTGTCCATTTCAATCAATCTAATGGAATCATACAAGTCATCTCCTCCTTGTGACAATATTTCATTATTGGTGCTCTCAATTTCAATCAATGTAGTGGAATCATTCAAGTCATCTCCTTGTGACAATATTTCATTCTTGGTGCTGTCCATTTCAATCAATCTAATGGAATCATACAAGTCATGTCCTCCTTGTGACAATATTTCATTATTGGTGCTCTCAATTTCAATCAATGTAGTGGACAATTCAAAAGAAATTGCCACGGTCTCTTCATTGTGAGCCATTTTATTTTGAAATTGCTTGCTGTAAATTGCAGAAAAAAATAATCACTTTCATTTATCGTTTTTAGTAATACATAATATAAAACTAACTTCATCAAGTATTTAGTATAACAGAAGGACTGCAAATAAATAACAGAAAACATTTTTCAAATTATCTTCAAGTGTACAACATAGTTCCCCTTACAAATTAACAACTCACCTTTTTAAAAGTAGCAGAAGTGTTAGTACTGTGTAAATCAAACACCAGAAATTCACCACCAAAAATTCCTCACAAATGTACCTCAGACAGTAGTATCACAAAATGGCTGTGGTTTCCTCTCATTTGACATATATACATAACCAATTAACTTTCATCACACACAAATACAAAACCAAAGTAACATTTTAATTGGTTCTAAATTTCAACACTTTCAAATGTGTTTTCCCCATGCAATTTTCCATAGGACATTTACATACGTCTACAGCCTGAATGGCTGAACGGAATTACACCAAACTTGACAAAATGGTACATCAAACCTAAGAGGTCAGGAAGGATCTACTATGCCCCCTTATGGTCATTTCCCCCTTCGCTTTGGCCTCCTCTTGTCTCTCAATCCTACCGAGAGACAAGATGGCGGCCGCTACGGACTGTTTGGAATGTTGACAGACGCCGGAGAACCAATCAGCTTCGCAAAGCTCCGTAACGCGAAAAGTACGCGAAGCGGAGCGCTGTTACAGATATATATCTTTTTTTGAACGTTAATTTCTCAAAATCCACTGGAGCACATATATTGAGACCTAGCAAAGGCACATCGGGCTACCAGTCCCTAATATTTTGCCAAGTTTCGTGCAAATCCATTCAGCCGTTCGATTATTATTATTTTTTTTTTAACATTTTAATTGGTTCTAAATTTCAACACTTTCAAATGTGTTTTCCCCATGCAATTTTCCATAGGACATTTACATACGTCTACAGCCTGAATGGCTGAACGGAATTACACCAAACTTGACAAAATGGTACATCAAACCTAAGAGGTCAGGAAGGATCTACTATGCCCCCTTATGGTCATTTCCCCCTTCGCTTTGGCCTCCTCTTGTCTCTCAATCCTACCGAGAGACAAGATGGCGGCCGCTACGGACTGTTTGGAATGTTGACAGACGCCGGAGAACCAATCAGCTTCGCAAAGCTCCGTAACGCGAAAAGTACGCGAAGCGGAGCGCTGTTACAGATATATATCTTTTTTTGAACGTTAATTTCTCAAAATCCACTGGAGCACATATATTGAGACCTAGCAAAGGCACATCGGGCTACCAGTCCCTAATATTTTGCCAAGTTTCGTGCAAATCCATTCAGCCGTTCGATTATTATTATTTTTTTTTTTTTTTGCCCCGCGGAGCCCTTTTAAAACCTCCACATCAAACGTAGGGGGTCAGCGAGGATCTACTATTCCCCCTTATGGTCATTTGCCCCTTCGCTTTGGCCTCCTCTTGTCTCTCGATCCTACCGAGAGACAAGATGGCGGCCGCTACGGACTGTTTGGAATGTTGACAGACGCCGGAGAACCAATCAGCTTCGCTTCACAAAGCTCCGTTGCGCGAAAAGTCCGCGAACCAGAGCGCTGCCCGGTCCGCTGTTACAGATATATATCTTTTTTTAAACGTTAATTTCTCAAAATCCACTGTAGCACATATATTGAGACCTACAAAAGGCACATCGGGCTACCAGTCCCTACAATTTTGCCAAGTTTCATGCAAATCCATTCAGCCGTTCGGGCTAAAAGTGAGGCCAACCGCCCTATGGAAAACTCAATGTTAAAAACACGTTTTGGGACCCCCCTTTTTTCTCAGCCCCCCCTTGAAGAACACCCCCCAAATTTTCAAGGGCTGCTCAGAAACAAAATGTTCCATTTTCCTGAAAATTTCAGCCAATTCCGTCCACAAACGCCAAAGTTATTAGACATAGAATTTTCAAAAATCCCATAGAGAAAAAATCCTAACTATATATACCTACTGGCGACCGCCAGTAGGTAATATATATATATATATATATATACTTTTTTTTATATGCTGAAGTAAATATATTGTATAAGACATATTTTTTTAGCTAGTATGTATAATGTTCTGCTTGTGCTATTAATTGCTGCTTCCCTCCTTCTGGAAATCATTGCCTTCAAAAAGTCAGGCTCTAAAACAAACCTCCGAGAGTGTCATGAAAGTCTCAAATACAGTGCTTGGGATATGAGGACATTATCGTCTATAGACCCTTTTATAAAATAATTTACAAATATGCTCCTTTTGTGTCATCTCACAACTGGGGGTACATTGCATTTGATTTGAAAGCGGGTTTTCTCTATTTTTTTATGGGCTTACTGACCTACTATCATTACCTGTTGTTGAATTTGTTAGGTAAGCACCCTATTCCTTGCATATATATCTATATTATGAGGTAGTACCAAATTGTCTGCTTGTCCATCTATATTATTTGTGGCACCTTATAGTAGGGCATGCAATTTAAATTTTTATGTGAAACTATAATCGGTGGGTCCTTGCGCTGGCCTTTCTGGCGCTGTGACCTGGCTATTATTGCTGCGTGATTGGTTCTAGCATTCATTTGTTTTTAAACTGCTACTTTTAATCTTGCATTCACTTCGTAGCCACTTTTAATTTTGTAATCACTTGTCGCACAGCTGTTGGGACAGTGGGGGGAAGATAAGGGGGCTGCTTAACATTACTGGCATCCTGATCACCGAGGGTACTCTTGCCCCGTTCCGCCACAGCCTTTTCCGATTGAGTGGAGGGCGCTGCGATGTACCCTCTGCACCATTTTCAATAACCTCACTTCCGGCACCGAGTGTTGCGCTGCAGAAGCGCTCTAGTGCTCCTAGCGCATACATGATTTAAGCGCATGCTCAGGCGGGCGCGCAGCAGACATCAGTGATTCCTTGCGCTGCCCTTGCTAGGGCTGTGACCTGGCTATTATTGCTGTGTGACTGGTTTTAGCATTCATTTGTTTTTAAACAGCTACTTTTAATCTTGCATTCACTTCGTAGCCACTTTAAATTTTTTAGTCACTTGTTGCACAGTTGTTGGGACAGTGGGGGAAGATAAAGGGGTTGCTTACCGTTACTGGCATCCTGATCACGGAGGGTACTCTCGCCCCGTTCTGCCGCGGCTTGTGCCGATTGAGCAGAGGGCACTGCGACATACCCTTGGCACCATTTTCAACACCCTCACTTCCGGCGCCGAGTGTTGCACTGCAGGAGCGGTCTAGTGCTCCCAGCGCATACACCTTTTCAGCGCATGCTCAGGCGGGCGCAGAGCGGACACGCCGCTGGCACGCTGAAGGTGCACCTTTATTGCTGATCACTTAGCAAACACAGTTCAGAAATCTATTATATTCTTAGTGACCAAAAACCGGCTGGGCTATTTCTAGTTGAAACCTAGCTTAATGATACAACCGTCCCGTATATCTTGGATGCACTACCTGAAGGCTACGCGATCTTTAGAGTGGATAGGACTGACTGACCAGAGTGGGGGGGCTTGCTTTGATTTTCAGAAAAGAACTTCAGCTTAAAATGTATAAACTTCCGATGTCTAGCTGTGAAGTAGCCTTTTTTAACCTGACTATCACTAGCACTAATTCAATTGTAGGGCTACTTATATATAGACCCCCTGGCCCGGGTTGATTCTTTTATGATGAACTTTTTGAAATGATATCCTCTTATGCTATTAGCTACCCTAATTGTTTTGTTTTATTCATTTAGAAGATAAGGAAAGTAAAGAATCCATGGAGCTGACCCTAGAGCTCCAGGCAATGGATTTCAATCAATCAATACATACTCCCACACATAATAGGTGCCATACGTTAGACAATATCTTTACAAATTGTACGCAGGTAGTTGCTGCATTACTTGTTGCTGTAGCATGGTCTGACCACTATATACTTCCTTTCAGGATTTTGACCCGTGGTTAGGCCTTCTGCAAGCAGGGACGGTGCTTGGAGCCCATGATGGTTCGGAAATAGGCCGCGTTAACTCAGGATTCCTTTGAGGAGGCTCTGGCCTGCAATATTCCTGATTTTGGTGCAGATACCCAGACAGCTGATAGTCTAATTTCCTACTGGATCGCGGAGGCTGTGGACTCCCTGATACCACTGCAACCATGTAAAAACTTTGACTGCTTCTGCTAAACTAGCACAACTGAAATCCGTCTGTAAGTGCCTGCAACGCCAGTAGAGAAAGAGCTATCTGGATGAAAATAGGCAGAAGTATCTTAGGGCTTTGAAGTTTTACCACCATGAGATTAGAAAAGTGTGAAGGGAATTTTATACAGAACAAATTAAGATGGCTAAAAATTCCACCAAAAACATCTTTCAGATTGTGAAACAATTGTCCTCCTTGCAACGGGTGACTGCTGTAATCCCCACTTCTATGGATCATTGCAATATGGTTGCTGATTATTTTATGGGCAAGATAGATATAATATATGCAACCTTCCCGGAAAGTAGAGGGAATTTTGTCCCCGCTCCCGTTGTAGAAATTACCGGGACCAGGGAAAAGTTTGTTTTTCAACATCCTATGAAAAGTGAGATTCTAAGACTGATGGAGGTTGTGAAATCAGGATCACCGCTGGACCCTGTTCCCCCTGAATGGTTGCGGCTAGGGAAGGGTGTTATTGCCCTGGTTCTTACTTCTTTATTGAATATGTCCTTTAGGACGGGGCAGATCCCCAATAATTGGAAACACGCTATGATGGTCCCTTTGCTGAAGAAACCATCCTTGGATCCCGCACTCCATGAAAATTTGAGACTGATCTCTTTACTCCCCTATGTAGCAAAAATTACAGAAAAACACATTAACAGACAAGTGTCTATGTTTCTGGAAGAGAGACGGGTTCTCCATGATACCCAGTCTGGCTTTAGGCCACTTCATGGCACTGAGTAGGCCCTTCTCCTGGCAGCAGAAGTGCTGAGAATTGCTTTTGATGAGGGAAGGACTACTGATATGATTCTTCTGGACCTGAGTGCTGCGTTTGACACGGTGTCCCACAGCCTCCTGCTTGAGAGGCTGCGGGAGGCCGGTGGCGGTGGCGGCACGTGGGAATGGATTAAAAACTTTTTGCAGAACAGATCCTTTCAGGTTCTGCAACATCAATTTAAATCCAGAGTCTGTCCTCCGTCGCAGGGGGATACACAGGGTTCGGCTCTCCGCCCCACCCTGTTTATAATCTATATGCGCCCTCTGGCGGATATTGTTGAGGCATGGGATAAAGCTGGTGTCATATGCTGATGACACGCAGCTGGTTGTAACTCTGGAACAAAATCAATCTGGAACGGCATCTGATTTTAAGTTTTGCATGGGGGAGCTTGGGGACTGGATGAGATACAGCTGTCTTCAGCTAATTGCAGGGAAGACAGAGGTGATGGTTGTTGGTAAACAGCCCTCTCTCTGGTCACAGCATTGGTGTCCTGTGGAACTTGGACCCACCCCTGTGGTAGTTTAGCAAACCATTAAGTTAAGCATTAGCAGAAGACATCCAGTTTTTCGACCTATAGTGACTGTTTTACGGAATCCATTTTGTCTTTCTGTCGGCCATTTTGTATGCCATGTGTTCTGTCCTACCTTCCTGTCAACTGCTCTTGAAATCTGCCTAGAGACAAGATATGTTTAGCCTCCTCTACTTTGCACATGCTCAGAAGAGCATACAGCTGTCCCTAGCATGTAACTGTCAGCATGTGTTTACTCCAACTAGCTAACTGTTAGCTCCTCCCACTTGTCATCTGTGCATTATCTGTATGACCATGCATGTGCCTAAGAACAGCAGCTTGTACTTGTACCACCTTCTTTTGAGCCCCTGTGTGGGTATAAAAGGACCCAGCTCCTTCCAGTCAGTGTGCTACCTCATACTATACCGAAGGGTGTTGTGTGAATGTAGTTCCACCTCATGAGGTTTAATAAACTCTGTCTTTTCTATTCCAGTTTCTGTGCCAACTTCTTAGTATTGGTCTAAGGACTCTGAGCAGAGAAGGCCGAATCCCTTGCACTTGTAGGCCTGGCTGGGGCTTGCTACTACACCCCAACACTGACAGCTAAGGTGAAGAATCTGGGAGCATGGTTTGATAAAAATCTATCCTTCTCTGAGAAAATTACAGCTGTAGCCAGAACCTGTTTTGGCATCCTTAAAGCTAAAAGAACTATTGTACAGGCTCTTGTTACATCTCGCCTTGATTATTGCAATATTCTGTATTTAGGGGTGACGGCTAGAAATGCGAACCTCTTGCAGAAGGTCCAAAATGCTGCAGCCCCGCTAATCTTGAACATCGCTCAGCGGGTCTCGGTGGGGAAAGCTTTAAAGAAACTTTATTGGCTTGCAATTCAGTCCAGAGTCACTTTCAAGGCCTTATGCTTTGGTCATAGGATCCTTAGTCAGAAGGGGCCGTGCTTCTTGCTCCCCCTTCTTACAGCTAATCGGCCCGCACGGGATTTGAGCTCACTTGCCTCTGCAAGGTGATTGTGCCCAGGCTGCGGAAGGTTCGAGCCGGAGGGAGATCTTTTGGCTCTCTGACTGCTAAGGCATGGAATGACCTCCCTCTGGATCTGAGGATCTGCGAGTCGGAGTCTCTGTTCCCGGAAAAACCTAAAAACGTGGCTTTTTTCGACTCCCATCTGGTAGACGGAAGTCACTATTCGGCTTCTATTTTTGGTAAGTCCGATGCGCAAGTAGGGGTTATTTCAGGATTGTTGCGGGGTTTTCACTTATGTTCCAGCGCGGGGACACTCCGTTGGAGTAACCAGGCACTTTACAAGCTAGCTAATAATAATAATAATCTCCATAAGACTGCCCTGCTTAGTACCTACCAGATTATATCTGTCCTCTAGCTTGTAATCCATAATTGGTAAAGTGTTTTTTTGTAAAGTGATTTGTCACCCATTAGGAGTAACCCTAATATTTGAAACTGCTAATGAATTAGTAAACATATTGAGACCCAATGGTTCTGTAACCAGTCAATGCTCAGACACCTTTTAGATATACCAACATCCTTCTCAGATTTCCTGTATGGCAAGAAATTATTTTCAACTGTTATTTTATTCAAGTACTTGAAGAGAGGATAAAGAAAGTACTATTTGTGTAATATGCACCATACAGTTATGTTTTGCGCGGACAGGATGCAGGAAGATAGTCAAAATGATGAGCATGTGTTTGAACCTCAAATACATTATGCACCAGATAAAGACAGATATTAAGGACCTTATTATGAGTTTGGCAGTGTGGGAGGGGACCGCCATGCCGACACCCCGCTCCCACACCGCCATCCTCAACTGCCAGCCCCTGCCAGATTAAAGGTTTTCTCCTGGGCTGCTGGGCGGACCTACAGCGGTGCCTATTAGAAAAGCACAACAATGGGAGCACCAAAGCCCGTTCCTGCATGCGGTCAGACCGCGGTTGCGGCAGTACCCTTACCACCACCATGGCTATGGCGGTCCATCGCATCGCTGTAGTCATAATCAGGCCCTACGTTTAGCCTCGAAGATGATGGAGTAAAAATTAATTATATGGTTTAGACAATTGAAATTTTCATGCATGTCTTTTTTGGGCAGCTATTCACTTCAGAGGTAAAGTAATCATGGAATATGAAATCAACTGAAAGTTAGGAAAGTATGCAAATATTGTGAGCAGGATGCAGTATAGAAAGTGTACAGTATCTAATGTGTCTCTAACTGATGCTAATATTGTGTTCATATTGTTCATATCTGTCGAAGGTAATTGTGAATGTTATGACTACACTAATCATGCAGTTTAAAGACCTAGGGTGGAAGAAATCCAATACAACGTTTGCCATCAATGTAGAACATATTGATTGTAAGGCATGGCAATAACAAGCTTTGTACCATTATGGTTCTACTAGTCATTATTGTTAAAAAATAAAAACTCAACTTGTGCCTTCAAAAAAGTATTTCTCAAGGATGTATTAATGACAATGTGGAGTTTTTGCATGATAAAGTGTAATGCTATTGATAATGTCAGTGGTAATGTCACTTGTGCTCCCATCAATGATGCCATTAATGATATATTTTAAGATGTCACTGAGGATGCCATTAATGATACGTCTGTGAAGTATTGAGCAGGGCATGGAGGGGTGTGAATTATACTTTGCACAGCTAACCATAACTGGCTAATGTTGTGGGTTTGTAGATTTTGTTTCATAAACATAGCTTCACTTTAACTGTGTTTTTTCAGGAAACACCTACAGATTATAAGTGAAGGAAATCATAATTTACCCTTCACAAGTGTATTTCAGTTATTTTTTTAATGACATAGTACATGTGACTCTCATATTTTTATATTTTCTAATACCAACTTTAGTTTAGACCTGAAGTTTAATTTTCAACCCAAAGTCTAAGTTTAGATCTAACATCTAGACCTTAAGTCTAAGTTTAGACCAAAAGTCTCAGTTTAGACCAGGCTTCCAGTTGCGAAGAATTGCCAGTTCAAGCTGCTCAGTCATGCTTACAAGGTACTACACAATGAAGAACTAGCATACCTTAAGACTTGGGGAGAGGAGTTGGCCTAACGGCTAGGGCGCTCGACCTCGGACCTGGGGATCTGGGTTCGAGTCTCGGTAACGATGCCAAAAACCTCCTGTCATTCTGGGCAAATCACGTAATCTCCCTGTGCCTAAAATGAATGCGTGTCCTCATGTAACGTAACTGGTGCTATGTAAAACGCTCTGATACCTGATTCAGTTCGGGTCTAGTTCGCGCTATATAAAACTCTGCAAAAAAACAAACAAAAAAAACACTCAAATGAACTTCCACCTACCTACAAGGTAACTCTGCTCCAAATCCCTCTTCCTAGCAGCCACAAGTCAGGACCAACAGCGGAGGCCACCCCTTTTCCAATCTGGTAGCTAAAACCTAAAACAACCTCCCCCTGCACCTCAAAACATCTTCATTGCTCCAGGAACTCAGGAAAGACCTCAAGACCTGGATGTTCAACCAATAGGAAACCTGGGAGATCACTCCCCCAGCACCTCGAGACCCTCACAGGTGATGCAGTTGTGCTCTACAAATCCTATTGATTGATTGAACCAACAAGACAAGGAACTACTCGCCAACTAATCCACTCAAGGGCCTCAGATGGTGGGCCTGACTTCGCAGCAGCTTCCGCTATGTAACACTCTTTAGCAGCAATTGCTGTTCAACAGTACCTCCGAGCAATGGTATTGGCCTCATGGAGCCCTTTGGGATGGCTTGCAGCTTCGCCCCGCTGGAAGTTTTTGATTTTCGAAAGGTTGTCTGAGTCCGAAGGTAAAATTCTTTACTGGGCTTGACGGTGACAGGGTCCCCATTAACAACAACGACCTCCTAGGCCCAGAAATCCAGCTTCTTCCACTTAGACCTTTTTCCTCTATTGTTAACGACTTTAATGAGATTTCAGCCAGCCCTCACCATTGAGGATGACTCCTCCTCAAACACAGCCTGCTGCCTTCCTGCTGAACTCTACCTTCACTTGGACTTTTCTTCAAAAAAAAATTTGACCTGTGTTTCATCATTGTCAACCGTAACCTTTGACTTTGCCTTGAAAAACCTCATAATGACAAATTTTCCGCTGTCAAGATTATTATGGCACTTTCCGACAGCAGTTCCATGTCCGCCTTTCTGCACCTCATCCTCAGCTATGTCTGTCAGAGGCAACTCCGACCAACATCATAATCAGGCCCTAAATGTCTTCAGCTTCAATCCCAGTTTTCATTCATCATATCAAAATGCGAGTAGGGTGGGGCCATCCTTAATGACATACTTGTGTTAAGGGGAATCTACTGAGGGAGCAAGGCAGGAGCTAAAGGGTGTTTTCACTTTTTCACATGGTTCCTTGCGGTGGTGGGTATACCTTATGATGTAGGTTCAGGAAGAAGAAACAATGTCAGAGTAATCAGTAATTAATGAATAATTCCCACATTTCTTTATTGTTATACTATACGTTCTATTCTTTTATATTTTACATTGATAGCTCTCCTTTATTATTCTTTACTTTCTTTCTTCCCACATTTCCTATCTTTCTCTCACTTATTCGTTTGCAATTTAATGTTTCATCTTATAATCAAGTTCTTGATCTTTTTTGCTTTAAATTACTTTTTATCTCACCATAAGTCATCAGAGTTTTTCAATCAAATAGCTTATTGTTTTATTCACAACTGAATTATTTTATCCTCGTTTCATCTTATTATTGTATTACTTGTATTTAAATAAGATACAGTCTTCATCCTTATGAATTCATATATATTTAAGTTTATGCATTGCTTCCAATGCAATTTATGTTATCATATCGCACATTTCTGTATTTTATTGCTTTTAGTGTCTTATATTTAATAAATGCTAATAAACAATTTCAACACAAAAAAAGAAGTGATTCCAATCACATTTTGATGTTTGCTCTTTACAACTATCACTTTAATTTTGGTGATAAAGGTAATGAACAGTCATAAAACACAATATTAACATCCTGCATTCCTTTCTCAGTGTCATGCTCTTTAACTAATTCAAGTCATCACACAAACACTTCTGAGTCTACAAACATGGATGGTAATCTTAAGGAAAAGAACTGTTCTAGTCATCCGCCAAGAGACCATACCAAGCAAGCCACATGAATTATAGATAGCATTTTATAGTTTGAATTCACTGGTTATACATGAGTCAAAAATATTATTCTTTGCATACACAGAAAGGATGGCAGTAACAGCAATTATTCATTTCAGCGTTCCTCTATATCTATAATATATTTAAATAAACCAAAGGAAGGAGCATTGGAAATCATTCGTAAAAAAAGATTACAAAACGACCAAATTGTGTACACATGCCCCTTTCTGGATGCCAGTTTTTTAACTATGTTTTCTTTTGAATTATTCAAAATGTGAACAATTTGGTTAAAAAAATGTGCGTCCACAGTGACCATTCCATTTGTTATGTTATAGTCTCGGTCAAACTCTTTTCACAAGAGCTATCAAAAGGATTTTCTCAGCTAAACTATTTGCTTGCATCAAACATTTTCTAAAGAAGTTTTGCAATAGCAAACATTTCGCTTGCTAAATCGATAGGCTGAGTAATAAATGCCCATATATATCCAATCGGTAGGAAACAAAGTTGAAGCATTAGGCAATGTAATCTTCAAAGGCCTACCGCTAAATTATGGATTGATCCAATTACCAATTCTGTGGGAAAGTGTTGGAGCTTCGCACACTGGGGCACTTCTGGCCAGGCCCCAGTGTATGTGTTGTGATGCCCAAACCATAGTAAACTGTGGTAATTCCCAATGAACATTTTTTATTTTACAGTAAAGCCATAGAATAGTGCAGTAAACTATACTAATGGCATGGAAATTTTTTATCTGTGAGCCTCAGCACTGGAGTGAAAATGTAAACTCGGCTTCAGGCATATCTGTGTAGCCTGACTCCTGCAGCTTTTGAAACTACAGGCAAACCTGTCTAAATAACCCTTGTTTGACAGAAAGAACATTACTTTAATAAATAAGCCATACCCTAAGTAGACCCTGTAGTCCACAAGGTGCAGTGCCTAATATTTAAAAGTGGTATATGCAAGAACTTAGCGCCAGATTAAAAAAGGGCCTCAGCACTTGTCGCAGAGGTCCCGCAGTCTTGTGGGTGTCTCCGCACTCTAAATCTCAGCAAACACTCCTAATCCTAACTCCTGAAACATAACTCTGCTGCATTACAAACCCAATTCAATGGTGAAGACAGATTTCTAATAAATATTTTGAGAACTTTAAAAAGTTATACAACTTACTAACCCTGGGCAAAGCACTACGCTACGCTCGCGTAGTTCGCGAAGTTTGCGCTACTTAGCACTATGCGAACTGCATGTAGCACAGTGCAAACACACGTAGCGTAGTGCAGTGGTAATTTTTTGCTTGCTTGCGGTCCTCAACGTCAAGTTGGCGAACGTGAGTAAAATGACATCCCGGTGAGACTTTTTCCTAGTTCATGATCAGCAACATCAAGTTGCGGAACGCGAGCGTGGAAAATAAACCTCCCGGCAAGAGTCTCAACGCGGGGAGGTCAGGTTTCTCATTGCGAGTGATCTCGTATGCGCGCGACCGCTCGCGATGAGAAACTACCAGTCCGCATTGAGAAAGTTGTGGCTGGAGTAAAAATCCACTCCAGCGGCAGAAAACTACAGCTCGCACTGTGCAAGATGCCGTTTTCAATGATCGCACAGTGCCGGATGCTTGTCCGCACTGTGCAATCATTGAAAACGGCATCTGCACAGTACGAACAGGGTACCACGCAGTTCGTGTAGTGCTACGCGTAGCTCGTGTAGTGGGAAGTGCACTTTGCGTAGCTTCGCGTAGCACTACTTCGCAAACTATGCTCAGCCCTACCTGAGCCTCCAATAGGATGATTACCATTAGCTTGCTAGCAGTTAGCTCCTAGAGGATGAACAGTGGTTTAGGACCTTCCTCATGAAAAGCTGGGTGTGAATTATGTGACAGATCTCAAATCAGGAAGAGTAGCTGGGGAGGGTCCAGTAACTTCATTAAATGGAAAGGAACCAGGATGAGGCCTGTCCATTTATGGTTAAGTGAAAAGGAAGACCTGGGGAAGACAGCCCTTTTGATACATAGGTCCTCTGTAGACAGCTTGCCATGACCCCAGTGGGGGTAGGGGGGCTTTACTCAAAACAAGGTTGATGCAGCTGAAGAGGAGAAGAATGCTAATTTCCTAACCACACCCCTGGCTGGTCTACTAGCTCTCGTAAGGAGCAAACAATTCTGCCATGTTGGATTTGCCTCAGGGTAGTGCACTTGGCCAGTTTGCTTAAGGAAACCAGGATGTGCTAAAAGAAGAAAAGGTTGCCCAGAGAACTTTTTTTCATTGGTTAGGGAAAGTCCAGGAGTCACCCACACCCACTTGCTAATGAAACCTACTAAGCTGGTACCTCCCCCACAGTTCATCACACAAGAGCAGTCTCTGGATTTTCTGTAGAACAAAAGAGGACTAGACCTGATATTTGAGATTTGAGTTTAGACCTGAAGAGCAGGACCAACTCGCAGTTGCACCAAGGACTAGGACATTGAACCAAAGGCTAGTTAGCTGGATTCTGTGTGCCTACAGCTGCAGAGACCTTTACCTTAAATGTTCAACTGACTAGAAACAAGTGGAAATGGGTGCATCTGCTGGAGTGAGTCCTGGTCCCTATGTGCTGTCCCTGAGGACTGAGTCAGACACAGCTTGAGGCTTGCTCTGCTGTAGGATTTTGAGCTCCTTAAAAAGGACTAATCCCAAAGACAGAAGTATTGATCAGATAAAGAACCAGAATGTATCCCCCCAATGCAAGGACTTCATCAGTCCTAAAGATATAATTACCCTCGTTTGAAGCTTTTCCTGCCAAAACAAATGGATTCAGGAGGAGCTTGACAGCAGCTATACTGTTTCAAGAAGATGTTGTGCTATTTAGTCTGAAACCTTGTCTCGATGAATATTTCTGACTTCCATTGCAGAGACTAAGGGGCCGACTATGATGTCGGACATAAAGCCTCTAGCCTTAAGTTGGAGGCTTTGCATTCGACATCGTCGGTTTCACTTCTGACCAGCTGATTACGATACAGCCAGTTGGAATTTAAACCAGCCTGTAATTCTGGCTTGCTTCTGATGGGCTCATAAAACCATCCTGTAATCCATATGGATGGCTGTTTACGCTGTCGGGATTACGATGCGCGGTTTCCAGCAGGGTTATGTGCTGGCCTTTCTAACATTGAAACCCTGTCGGAAAGCATATTTGGGGCCTTAGCAGGGCACCTTTTCCCTTGTGGCCTTTGGCTGGTAGCAAGGGGCGGGTGCCCCCTTGTTAATCCCTTCACCTTGTGGCAGGCACGTTGAGGTGCCTGCCACGGGGTGCCGTGATTAACACAACCTCATATTTACCTATGGGAGCATGTACTACTGCTGGTTTATGGGAAATGTGGGAATGCGACTGCCCCATATGTGGTGGCATGAATATTAGTCTGTTGGCACTGCCCATCAGAGGTCGGTCGGTCCCGTTTCAGCCACGTTGTTGGTAGGCGGAAACTCCAACCAACATCATAAGGGGTCCCTAAATTAGAAGGAAAATCTTTGACTTGAATAAATCAACATGATGTAAGTTGCTCATGCAAATTGCTTTCAGCTTGAAAAAACACCTATGTCCTGGCCAACCACGAACAGTGACTGTCGATTGACACTTTACTTTTTTCTTGGCACTTTTTGCGTTAAATCTTTAAACATTCTTATCTCTGGTTGCCCTTATTGGATTTTTATTGTTTTGATGTCATTGTACTCCTTACATTTTTCTCTATTTTTCTACGCTAGCACACTACTGTGTTGTATATTGACTTTTAAACAGCTTTTTTGCTGCTAAATACTGATAAGCGTGTGTGCTCCGTCCCTTAGTACTGAGGGCTTGAGCCTACATTTCAATTATTGATACTGGGCTTTGCCCAGGAACGTTGGTGGTCTTATTCCCTCTGCTGGACTCACATTCACGCCAACTAATAACCCATTTTCGTACATATTCTGTTCGGATACTGACTTTCAACACTTTGTGCTTGATTAAAAAATTATTAAGGAAGAAAAGTCAGGGAAATAAGGAATAAGCTACTATAGTGTCCCTACCACATTTGCATTATATTTCTGAATGCTATAGCAGACACAAATAGTCCCTAAAGTACTTAGAGGAAACAACATCATAGTTTCTCATGAGTATTTATAGGCACAAATATGGCATTTCAACCAGGTGGAAAAGCCTGCATATGGACATTTGAGCTAAATATTTCTATGCCCTTTTAAGTTTTTCGACCTTGAAAGTATCTTTGGCCATTAGAGGAACTCCTGTCCTACATCATAATTACATTTGAAATTCTTCCCTGCTTATTCCTCTTTCACAAGCCCTTGACAGATGTCAATTGCTGAGTATTTTCAGGTTGGGAGACGACTGGCAAGAGGTATGTGAATACCGCCGGTACTTTTCTTGAGATTGTTGGTTTTCACCAATTTATACATGTTCTCCCTTCTATGAATGTCCATACACTTCTTCCTAATCTGAATGTGTAAATGCCCAAATGGCAACATATTGGTAGAATGTTCTGTATTTACATACCCATTTGTAAAGTTAAAAATCAGCCTGGATTCTGCCTGCACACATTAAATTATTTGCTTGTCAAACCTTAACCTAGTTGTGATAATTAATAGCTAGTCTTGATGCATCAGGTCGGATGTCTGTAGTTTTTGATGATGCTGAAAGTATGAGGTACAGACTTGGCACTTCACTGTTCATTTGGCCTGAAAAAAAAAGAGAAGCACTTGCCTTCTCTCCTTTTCCTTGCCTTTTTTCAATATGAATGAATGTATGGGTTCTGTGTATTTTACCCTCCTAACTAGAGTTTTTTTTAGGTCTATAAGTTAAAGGAAGGTGTGCACGAATGTCTGAGAATCGGGCCTCAAATCAGTAAAGGCAGAATGTTACTTTCGCAAATGGGGGGTTTGCTCCTAGAAATTTCAACAGTTAATTAGAATTTCTCTGTGGGCAAATCAGCTCTTTGCTGTGGATTGTGGACATCCGTAGGTAGGTCCACTGGGAAAAGCAGGTGAACACTCACGAAATTTCAAACTTTTAGGTTTTCACTAAACATTTGCATCTCATTTTTTATACTTGAAAACACTTGGAGGCGTAATCTTGTCGAGTGCCCGAGTTTAATGTTTTTTCAGGGTGGGAAGAGGAAGGAAACACCCCAAATATTGAAACTCCTGTACAGGTTGCTATGTGGGGATGATTTTCCTGTGGAGGCATTGACATATGTATGTTTTCATGTGCTCAAAAGGTTGTGCATATACATGTGAATCTATGACTGGCTTAATTTACTTGGGGTACTCCAAGAATTCTTTAGAAATTCCTAATGTCTGAAATTTTCTTTAAACATAGGCGTATCTCAACAGGAGTAGGTTTCTGAAGTTGTTTTCTACGGCTTTGTGAACCAAGCAATAGGACATATGTAGCCTATGTTCAGTACAGTAGTCGAATTAATATTATTGACGTAAATTGAAGCTTGTGGCATCCTAGCCTAATTGTATGTTATATAAAAGAATTAGATGCAGTACTTAATTTGAGCAAGTGATTGCAGATGGGGTCCACCCTTACTCATTTTTTGGGACCAGCACTTATTGTTCCTCATTAGACTTCGAACCAGAACAAGAGCAAGAATAACTCAAAAGGAGAAATGAAGGAGGAAGAAAAAGGCAGCAAAAAAGTTTTAAAAAAGAGAGAAAGCAAGGAAG
Organism: Lissotriton helveticus; assembly: GCF_964261635.1. Classification (NCBI taxonomy): domain Eukaryota; kingdom Metazoa; phylum Chordata; class Amphibia; order Caudata; family Salamandridae; genus Lissotriton; species Lissotriton helveticus. Next base: position 1,296,374,561 of record NC_136063.1, on the reverse strand, counting down.
TAAAACAATCTAAAATATTAAAATAAAGTAACATTAGTGTCTGCTAGTGGATGAAAGAGGCATGAGGTGGAATCAAGATTACTCAACCTTGGCATTGTTCACCACGAACTTAGATAGCGCTGGTCGCAGGCTTCTGACCAGAACTTTGCGCCCCACACTTTTTCTTTTACAAATTAGTCACTAAAGATAAGTTCACAGGGCCTCATTTATGAGGCCTTGCGTCGGTTTTGCGCTTCTGATGCTTTACTTTTTGTGACGCGTCGGCGGCGTAAAACATGCCTCCCATTGCGCACTATTTACAAAGTGACGCATCTAAGCAGATGGGTCTCATTGTTAATCCTTGCGCTACATTATACCTGCGTCACATATAATGTATGCAGGGAGGGCGTTGCCCCGCAAAAAGCCTCGTAGAAGTGACGCAGTGAAATCTATGAGATTTCACTGCGTCACTTCTAGGACGCTGTTGCGTCAAAATCTTGTGCCTGTCTCACAGCAGGCGAAAGACTGACACAGGCCCTTTCACTTGGGGCTTGCCCCATGTGAAAAGACGCATTGCTGGAGTTGCGTCACTTTTGTGACACACTCCAGCAATGCGTCACTTTTGCGCTTACAGATACATCAGAAACACTGACGTATCTGTAACTCCTTTCGACATGATGTGTCATACTTTAAATATGAGGCATCAGGTATGTCGCAAGGTGTGTGCTCTGAGAAGTGACGCATCGCTGCTTTCACGCAGCGATGGGTTATTTCTCATAAATGAGGCCCACAATGTAAATGTCAAGTCAACAAAAGGAGCACTTCACGCAATCCTGATATCTGACCTCAAAAACGACACTGCTAGATGCTCCAATGGCACAAATAGTTAATTGTAAGCTGCAAGTTTGAAAAATAAAGTAGTCGCAAATTTTGTGTAGAGAAATTGCAGCATTAACGTCTATGTTAGTAATGCAATTTTACAATAACTGACCTTGCTAACTAGGTTCATGCGAAACCCCTTCCGGCGTAAATGTCCAAAGATCTGACACTCCTAAGTTACAATCAAATGAGATTCAAATGTATTCATGACGCGTGAGCCTAGTTTTAAATATTTCACAAAGGCCAATGAACTTTCTGACTGCTGACTTAATTGGGTTCAGAAATGTTTATGGACGAACTTATTTGAAGAAGTCTTTCCCTCAAGTTTGAGAGAAACGGTTACTGGCGAGAATTTAAAGTGGGAGAGCGTGCTGCTTAAAGGGGCAGTGTGATATAGCGAGGTGAGAAAAGAACTGACAAAAGGTGCGTGAATGTTATCAGTGTTGATATAAGTCTTTGAATAACTAGGTGATGAAATAGCAATTTCCAGATTACTGATTTATAGTTTTATGCATGTGTCTGCATTAGAATAGATGGCGGACTGTTTACTCCTGTCTGCACCTGGAAATCAATTGAAACAACTAGTAATCAGAAGAGTTCCTGGTCAACACCGTCCGCGAAAACCGCAAGAAACATACCACACAATCCTTACTGAGGTGTTCAAAATTCACTTTATTGAAGATAGTTGTTAGGATTTCGTAGAAGAAGTAGACATTTCCGAGAATGACAAATACACTTAGATGGACTGTGTGCAAAGTAAAAAATAGCATTTTTGTCATCACACCAAGGAAACTGGAATATTTTGGGCGGACTGTGTAAGAGACACAGAGTCAAAATTTCGGGACTGTTTCTTAAGTGCTTCTTTACCCATACTCTGAGACTGAGATTGAGGCCGAGGCCGAGATTGCACTGAATCATCATGGACAGCCCACCCACCATATGTTATGTCATCTTCTTGGTTATTCCGAATGACAGTATCCTCATGAGAGCTCTCACAAAGCCATCAGTAGAGGATTAGCATGTTGGTTAGTGGTCACTTAAGGATACATGACCGTCACTTCCCTAGAGAGTAACAGTAGATGGGTTTGCTTTGTGTAACATTTTAGAATGGAATTATGACCCAGTTTACAGCACTTTCCCCCCATTACGGGTAACATCATAATCCCGATGGGGCCAGTAAGAAGAGTTACCACCCGATTTAGGATTACAATTCAGGGTGTCTAACGTATAGATTTTGGATGCTAAAGCCAATATTCCTGAAATCTCTGTATCAAACATATGTAAAAAAATATACAGGAATCTGTATGGAAAGACCGATTCCCACATGTTACTCCCCCCCCAAAACCTGTATTCCTAATAAGTTCCCACCCTGGAAGTACCAGGACTCCAGATAACAGTAATATTTGGAGAACAGAGATAACTGATTGTCCCAGTGCGTTGCATTGTTCCAGATGGTTTCAAAGTTTCAAAGTTTATTTATTATGATAAGGAACTCTTTATGAGGTCCACATAAAACAACATATACATACAAAGCACAAATACTTAAAAAGAAAAGAAAAAGAAGATATTTTCATCACAATCATATGAGATATCTTAATACAGGTCCAAAAAACATTTAAAAAAGTTGTACAGTTTAAAAACAAACATTTCATTAGGAGGGTTAATCAAGGCTGCCTTAAACGAAGATGCTGATAATATGTTAAGTTGTAGGCAGATTGATCTTAACCATCTACGCCTGCAAGGCATCAGTGTAGGGCAGATGAACATCACGTGATCTAGATCCTGATCATGTAATTGACAAAGATCACAGCGTGCCGAACAACCAAACCAGCTGGCTTGTAAAACTTTTAGCGGAAGCAAATTATGTCTTAATAAGTACACCAGGCGTCTCACGCCATGGGCGATGTTCCAGTACATATATGGTTGTGCTTTCCGCAGGGTATAAGATTCAATAACAGGCGTACAACCTTTTTTCGCTAGACAGAAGTCTCTATCCAGGCAAAACCCCAATTCCCACGAGGCTGACTTCAAAACTGTTTTTAATTGATGAGAGGACAGTAAAAATAAAGTCTCCTCATCCAATTTCAATTGTAACACAGCAAGTCTAAAGTTTTTTACAATTGATGAGAAGTCATTAAACGATCCTAGTAATTCATTTTTTATAAGGTCTCTTAAGGTATTGGGTTCACCTTTAGATAAAGCTACTACCCAGCGTATAATACTAGCAAGACCTTGAACCCTGCTGCTACGTAAACCCAATTCTTGTCGCAAGGAAGCAGTTGAGTTTGCAGTGCCTACAGACATTAAACTCCGAAGAATTTTTCCTTCTGCAGAGTTTAGAAAACTCCATTTTTTTAGATCAACTAATTCAATTCCATATAACAGGGAGGCTGGAACTTTCGCTCTAAAAACATCTAAGAGAATAGAAAAATGCCTTCTACCTGTTGCTTTATATAGGGAAACTAAGCTCTTTCCCTGAGAAATAGCCTTCCGGGAATTATTATCTGTGTGTGATTTGTCACTTAGATTGTGAGTGACAATTTTACCTAAAAAGGTATAAGATTTCACACATTCTAGTTTTCCCCCCCCCACAACCCATGAAAAGTTAGAACATTTAGGCTTCTTTCTACCAGAAAAACAAATCACCTTGCTTTTTGCCGTATTTATTGATAAAAAATGACTTTCCGCGTATTCAAAAAGTGCATGCAACCGATTGTTTAAGCCCTTTGGGGTGAGGTCCAAAATTAGGATGTCGTCTGCATACATAAGGCATGCAATTGGAACACCCCCCAAGGATGGGGCAATACCGGCGCAGGCAGAAAGAGTGATGGGTAAATCAACAATATATAATGAAAATAGCAACGGAGCCAAAAGGCAACCTTGCTTCAACCCATTAGATGTTGGGATTAATTTGGATACGCCGCGATCACCTCCAAGTAAAACTCTGCACCAAGTGTCAGAATATAGGGCACGAATTAACTTAATAAGGGAAGCAGGCATACCAAGGTTAACTAACTTTCTCCACAACAAATTTCTATCTACTTTGTCAAAAGCGGTGGAGAAGTCAATAAAGGCGCCATATACCTGACCACCCCGAACTTTCACATATTTTTCATTGATGACTTGCAATGCGGTCAGGTTATCTAAGGTTCCATGATTTTGTCTGAAACCTGTTTGCTCCAGAGGAAGGATATTATGTTCAGATACCCAATCGTTAATTAAAGAAAGCACACACTTTGCAAACACTTTACCAATGGCGTCAAGCAAGGCAATTTGGCGATAATTTTGTGGTAGATCTCTTGCCCCTTTTTTATACAAAGGGACAATGATGCTTCCTTTCCAGGAGGGGGGGACTATTCCACTTAAAAAACAGAATTTAAACACTGGAAAGAGTATTTTACTCCAAAGTTCACTCTGGTTTTTTAATACTAAAATTGGGATTTTATCAGGACCCATCGCACCAGAGGAACGCATGTTCTTAATGGCACATTCAATTTCCTTTTCTGTTGGACAGTCAAGTGTAACAGCAGCATTATCGAATCCAACATTAATACCATGAGAATTATTATTACTGTACAACTTCTCAATATAGTGAACCCACACCTGTTCCTCAATGGCAATGGGCGTAGGACTGGCTCTAGTACCGCAGCCTTTGCCAATTAAGGACCAAAAGGTCTTAGTTTGGTGGTTAAAAGAGGCTTCCCTCAATTGAATCCAGAGGGCGTCTTCCTTAGAGCGTTTTAAACGAGCCTTAAGCCTAACTCTCCTTCTTTTCAGGATGGACAACTTAGACTTAGCTTCTTGGGTAAAACATAAAAATTGCCCCCTTACAACTTTATTTATTTCTCTATTTATAGCCCGCAAAGGGTAAGGGGCAGCAAAAGACTGTTTCACACCTGATTTCTCCTTTGCACAAGCGGTTACAGAATCTAAAAAATTAATAAAACAAGACAGCTCTCTCCCCTCCCAGAGAGGAAGATTCTCGACAGTAACACACAAAAGAGGCGCCAGGTTTTCCACAGTACTGAGGTTCCAAAAACATTTCCCTGAGCTGGAATCAAAATTCACAGAATCTATATCCAGCCTCCATGGAACCACTTTCTGAAGACTAATGGAAACAGAAAGCGTCAATACATTATGGTCACTCAGATTCGATTCAATGACCTTCATATCCTTTAATAGGTGGAAACCGGCATAATCTATCATGATAAAATCAATAATAGATTTTCCCTTATTAGATTTACGAGTAAAAGCTGCCGGGATATCAGACGGAAGCCTCCCGTTTACAATTAAGCAGTCCGCTTTAAGTAAACCATCTAAAATAAGTTTACCTCTTTTGTTAGTTTTTATGTTGGGGGGAAACTGGGCTGAAGGTATATTCAGAGACTCTTCCAATGGAATATTTCTAAATAACTCCAACCCGCAGTTAGATACATTACAATTTAAATCCCCAAACATTAACACATGCGGAGTTGGAGAGATCTCCAAGACTTTAGTTAAAAAAGTGAATAAAGTTTTTAAACCATTATTAAAACTACAGTTGGGGGGAATATAAATGTTTACCACAATCAGCAATCTATTCGGGCAATCTTCAAATACATCTTTCAGAGTTATTGCATGAAACAGTTTTCCTGGATCCAAATAGTGAGAATAGTTCCATTGCAATCTATTAGATAATAAACATGCTAAGCCTCCCCTAGCATGACCTCTTCTAGTGCTGGTTGCGTTAAAATCCAAAACAAAATAATCTTTATCCAAAACGAAACTTCCATCGACCCAGGTTTCTTGCAAGCAGATTATATCTGCCTTTTGAGCATGAAGGAAACCTAATTTCTCCTTATAATCTTTGAATCCGGCAGTGTTCCATGAGATAAATTTCAGTTCCCTGTTAAAAATTGGAATCCTGAGTGGAACGGGGAGCAGATTTACTCGCAAGAACTCCAGGAAGCCAACTCCATTTGGATTGGTCATCCTTCACCGTTTGCTTAAGGGGAGGGTTTTTGTAAGAAACCAGCCTTTCATTTCTAGCCACACAAACTTTTAGGTTCTCAGAACCAAGATTAGACCAATCTGACAGTCGCACATCTGAATTAGAGGAAAATGTTAATGAGGGATTAGCAGCATTATTTGAAATACATTTTTCCCCAAAGTGGGGCATCACATCTATCCCTCTAATTTGTAATTCCTCAGCCCATTGTAAAACCAGGTTTAACACCACTTTTGAATAAAATTTCACCCTTGTTGATCTTAAAGGTTTCCCCGCATAAGATTTAAGGAGAAGTACAAGATCTAAATCGGATGTTTGAACTAATTTCAAGCCTTCGATCTCTTTAAAACAGATCAATAGGGCAGATCTATTCAAAATTAAATCTGGTTCAAAAAGGGGAGAAAAATCAAGATATAACGTATCCACAATTGTTTTTTCTTTTGGGAGGACAACTGTCGTTAAAGGTGGAGCCTGAAAGGGTGTTGCTATAGGATTTAAATTAGACAGAGGCGGAATAGTAAATGGAGAGGTAACCTTAGATAAAACTTGGCAAGAACCTGGATTAACCTTACAATAGGAAAAAGGATTAGTGGATGGGAGAAAAACCTTAGGAAGAAAAGGATTAGTTAAATTTACTGGACCTAGATCAGAGGAGGGGGCGTCATCCTTGGGCGATGCCACCCTAAATTCAACCTTAGGGGTGAGAGACTGCTCCACCTGTGGAGAATCATCTATATTTACTTCCACATTTTTTTCAAAAAGAAGTTTCCTCTGTCTTTTTTTAGCAAACCTACGGATAGGTTTCCTCTTCTTCATTCTAATCTTTTTATTTTTCAGGGGACTCGTATTTCCCATCAATCCCGTTTTTCCTTTAGAAATTTCCTCTTCCTTATTTAATGGCAAGGAAAATATCGGAAAGAGGGAAGGCAAATCGGATTTAGAATTAAGAGGGGGAGTTGCTATTACCTCTATCTTATCACTATGTGGGGCTATACAATTAGCGCCAGCCGAAACCACTTTGGGGGGTTTAGAGATAGCTGTAAGTACTATAGGCTGCCTTTCCTTTTGACTTTCTATCAGGGGAGAAGAAGGCGCTAAATCCAAATCTGCTGAAGAGGCAGGAGCGCTTATTTTCTGAGGCATCAACAGGGAAGCCACTGGAATAGGAGGATCTGATACTAACTCGATTTTATTTAACAGGAGAACTTGCAAAATCTGTGTTACGGTATCAAAAATACATTCCGAACCTCCCACAAACTTTTCCAGCAATCTTAAGATCGAAGACAAGATAGATTCCAAAGAGGACAAAGAGTTAGAAATTAGCCTCCCGTTAATATTTGGGGAACCCTCGGCTAAATTGTTCAACACTGGCCCTGAGCAGGTTGTAAAATTTAATTGTGGGAGGGAGAAATCTAATTTATTAGAAGGAGTGCTACTTAGGGGACCAGTACTTGAAATCGTTATAACTTCCTCCAAAGGCACACCTTTAGAATTCCCCTGAACCAATTCCACCCGCGCCCTATGAGCTGTTAAATCAATATCAGGCAGAGTGAATTCATTTCCTACTACAGGGGAAGTAACTGACGAAGCTAGTAAAAAATCAGTATTCCTTGAAACTTTAGGTGCATCCATTAATGTAGCTTTGGAAGGAGCATTATCTTCAGATTTTGCGGGCATATTGCCCGAAGAATTAAGGTGACTATTCTGTTCCAGATGGTGTTTATGGGACATGTTCTTTAAATTTGGACTTCTCCGGCTGTTACTGAAGGATTGGGGATGTTAGAGCAAGCAGTGTGTTTGCTTTTTTTTCAAAAGTATTAATGACATTTACAGTTGGCTTTAGCGCCAAACCTTCTGAAGTTTATAATGCATCCTTGGTGACATTATCCTTACCCTGTTATGTGGCAGGCATAGTAAATAATTTTATTTGGGCCATTCAAAAGAGTGAAGCCTGATAAAATAAGTGTCTTTACAGGTAAATAAGAATCTAAATCTTTCAGTTTTAAAAAGGGTGCATGTGGTAAGTAAAACAATTTATCATTGCCTCTTTTGCTCTCCCTACCTTTTTCACCTCTCATATTTTGGCTTAAGGTATCCTAAACAGAAGCATTGGTGTCAGCCTTCCAGGTCAGAAGAATCAAGGGAAAAGAACTCCAGGTTAATATCTGCAGTAGGGTGAGCAAATAGATTTCAAATCAGGTCTAATTCCAAAAGTTTGGGAATGAGTGTTCTCATAGGAGCAGGCACAAGCCTGATTTGCATAACAGTAGTCTGTCTGAAGTGACTTTGGGCCTTGTTACGAGTTTGTATTGAAGCAAGGTGCTATTTATTGCACTCTGTAGATAACAATACCCCAGCACATGTTATTTATCAGGTTTAATAAATGGTAAAGAATTTTGGGGGAATAGAATACAGATTCTTGTGTTTAACATACAAAATTCTGCATGGTACGGTACATACCATTCACATTTCCACAGGTTTGACCTACTGAAATTTAATGAAGGGTTAGGTTTACTCATCCGATAATGATTGGATGTGATAAGTAACTTCCAATTAAGAATTCTGACCCGTGCATAAACAAGGGTTTACACATGGATCAAAATACACGGATTTACTCATAATCAGGTCTATAATGGGAAAACAATAATGGGCTGTAATGCAGCCCCAGGCTGGGCTGGAATGCTTGCAAGTGGTAGACACTTTGCAAGCATTCCAGACATCACCTTGTGTTTCTGTTATGCCCTATTATGTTCCTATTGAGGAGGACTAATGCAGAATGCGGCCTAAGGGATTGTCAGAGGCAGAGACCATCATCTTTGAGTTTTCCTGATTTCCAAAAATGGCAAGATCCAAGGGGATTTAACACTATATCCAACGCATCCAGCGTTCACCCCAAACATTTAATTAACAGCATCCCATATGGAGAAATGCTGAGATTACATAAAATCTGTAGCTCAGAAGGGAATTCAGTGAGAGAGGTTATACAGTAAATGTGATCAATCGGGCAATGTTAAAGGCCAATAAAAATTCCAGGCACTCTTGTTTCTAACAGCCAATGCTTTAGACTCAACAATACATTCTTGCCCTACTAGCCAGGATGAGATTATTAACATCAGATCAATACATATAGTCGGCAAGAAAGGTTGATCAGATCTATCATCAATAGCCAGTGGCCAATACTACTTTCTGATTCAACTTTGGTTCAATCTCTTCCAAACAAACCGAACTTAACATTTTGGCTGGCTCCATCAATGAGAAAGGCACTAGTCAAAAGTAGTCCAGAAATAATCAAGAAAAACAATTGGCTATCCTCTAAAAAAGATTTTTTAAAGCAGTTCCTATAGGGCATACCACTTTGGTGTTAATACTTCGAACTATATGTTGGCATTCCATTAAAAACCTATTGATTTGAAAGGTTTTTACAATTGTAGGACATATTTTGCAGTGCAAGTTGTAGTATGCACCTGCAGGCTTCAATATGTGGGTAGCACTAAGCTACAGGTACATGTGAGAATTTTGCAGCATTAAAGGGCAATCGTGAACTCGGATCCCACATATCAGGTGGCACGCCACTTTAAACAAGTGCACAAGAACAATTTAGACTACTTAAAGTATTTTCTTATAGGTGCAGTCCCAATATTGAGGTGAGGAGGTAATAGAGAGAAGATGTTACGGCAGTTGAAGACTCGCTTCATTTTGGAGTTGGACTCAAAAGTACCAAATGGGCTTAATACTAGTGAGGATTTCACAGTTCTCTATGAATTCTTCAATTAGGGAAAGAGTATTACTAACAACAATTCTTTTATTATTGTTTTTCTTAATAGTTTATGAAAACAGTATTGATCTTATGAATTGTTCATGTAGTCAATATCATCTTCACTTTTCATAAGGAAGACATCCTCACTTGAAATATTTGTGATCAGACAGAAAACTATAATTTACATGATAATATTTAGGCTGCATTAGGACTTCGCTCTACTAGCACTTTTTTGCACTATGCACTTTATTTAGCTAGCACTTTCAATTTTATGTACTTTAGTGAGCACTTGAGATTAGTGGCAACAATAGAGATGAATTTAAGAATGAGGTATTTATCACTATTGCATTATTGAGTTCTTTCTACCCCGGACAATGGTACCATCAGTAATAGTGAGGAGGGGTTCAGGGACATACCATAAAAGAGGGATTAATATGAAGATGAATTGAAATTTTGCAATATTATATTGGTCCCTAACGCATTATGCGGGTAATTATTTCAGTTCTGAATTTGTTCCCTCCATGATAATAATGTTTTGTTGTGGTCATCTATATGTATAAAAGATGAATAAAAAATTGCATTTTATGATTTCATATGAATTTTGAATTTAATGGAAGTGACATTGTGAGAAAAATTGCACGTGCAAATGTAGAACTCAATTTGGTTATTTTGTGTCTGTTGAGGACTAATTACCTTTCAATTTTAACTACAGCAGTCTTTTTTTCAGTTGCTCCTATTAATGTATTTGTATGTGGGAATCACGTGAACAGAAGTATAAATAGGCTAAAAATAGTGGGCGCAGCACAAATGTGATCAAGGCCAATTGTAGTGGCTGAAATGCGTCATGGACATACATGAATAAATAATAAAAAATGCACCTCAGGATCTTGGAGTCTGTGCCCGCTTCCGGGTGGTGTTTGATTGATATATATATATATATATTCACTGAAAAAACCATAGGTTTTACACACGTTATAGTTAGGAAGTAGCATTTACAAAACCTATGAAATTCACTGAAAAAACCATAGGTTTGACACCAGTTATAGTTAGCTGGAAATTTTACTGATATAAAACCAATGAAATTCTACGTTATAGTTAGTTGGACTCACTATAACTTGCGCGTGTAATGCACTGCTGATGACGTCACATATTACATCACTCATGACATCACTGATGACACCATCCAGTGAATGTGTGTCTTTCTGAAAAATAAATATGTGTTATATATGTATATATTATTGAATATCTTAGTGAATACATATATTACTGAGTAATGCTTAACTATTTAAATATATGTATTAGTGTTTCACTTTGTGTATAAGTGGCTGCATGGGTTGATGAGTAGGTACATGTGTATGTATATAGGTTATTAGATGTTTTTCTTAGTATCAGTATGAGTGTTTGCATGGTTTGGTGGGGGTATTACTTACTACATAGATGCAAGAATGACTGAGTCTCTGTTTGTATGTGTTTTGAAGACAGCATATGTGCAGGACTGTATGGGTAGATTAGTGTGCATATGTCTGTGTTAGTGAGTGAATGACTGTCTTATTAGTGTCTTTATCAGTAACTACATATGTTTTAATGTAGTATATGTGAATATTGATGTATATAAGTGACTATATGTGAGAGTGAGGGATTGTAAGAGTTCCTGTTTAAATTAGTATGTGTTTCTATAAGTGATTTTTTAAGAGAGTAAGTATGTGTAAGTTTCCTTAGAAGTAAAGTGGTAGTGTGTGTATAGCTGTTTATGCAAATAAATGGATGTTCAATAGTTTATTTGCATGTGTGAGTATGTGTGTGAATAACTTTTGGATGACTGTCGGTGTGTAACAGGATGTGTAGGTGTATCACTACATATGATTAGTGAATATATGTATGAGTGACTATATAGAACTGTTGGTGAATTAGTGCATGTGTATATAGATGGTGGAATTATTGAATTGGTTGTTGTAACTGGTATGGGTATCTCCATTTTTTTGAAAATTTTAGTTTCTATTTTTGAATATGCGTTTCAAGGGTTAGATTACAGTGAAAGGAGGTCTGTCACTGTGTCACAAGGATGGTGTCATCAGTGATGTCATGAGTGATGTAATATGTGACGTCATCAGCAGTGCATTACACGCGCAAGTTATAGTGAGTCCAACTAACTATAACGTGGAATTTCATTGGTTTTATATCAGTAAAATTTCCAGCTAACTATAACTGGTGTCAAACCTATGGTTTTTTCAGTGAATTCCATAGGTTTTGTAAATGCTACTTCCTAACTATAACGTGTGTAAAACCTATGGTTTTTTCAGTGAATTTCATTGGTTTTTAAAATGCTAATTCAGAAATATCTCGTGTATACAACCTATACTTTTGTCAATAAAGTTCTGGCAATATTTTTTTCGGAAACAAGCCGTTTTCTTCACTGTTCAAGTTGCATAGAGACTCCTTGTAAAGCGATACAGAATTAGAAAGTCTGTACCTTGCCTTTTTTTCAACGCATTAAAATTTGTCTGTAAATAAAAATAGCCTTTCTAAACTTTCGTGCACGACCCGGTGTGCGCACTCTCGGCAACAGTTCTCAATAAAATGGATAGCACATTTCCAGGCTTTCGTGCGCGACCGACTGCGCGCACCCGCCTATATATTTCGTGAAAACTTTGCAATCTGAACTTATTGAATTTCTTCATAGACCCATCAATGAACTTATAATACGTCAAAGAGACTAAACCTAGGCTTCTTTTTTAATATTATGAAAATTTTCATTAAATGGAGCCGAATGTCTTTTTAAACTTTCGTGTGTGACCGAATGTACACACCTTGGTATTTTAAAAAAAAATATAAAAGGTTTTATACTTTAACAATTGTATGCTTGAATCGAGCTCAGAAGATATATTAAATCCGGATATGTTTGGATTTACTCCTTTTCACGTTTTGAAACTTCGCTGAATTAGACCGCTACTTCCAAATGGCGTACGTGACCAGATACTATCACCGCGTACACGTCCTGAGACGCGCATGTGAAGTCATGTGACTTGAAAACAACACTTCCAATTGGTTCTTAGTAGTTTCTATTCTGCAATTTACACGGAGCACTCCACCCACTTCTCTCACTATCTTTTCTACTCTCAAAAGAGAACAACGTTCAACACCCTTCGGAAGACTTTGCTGAAATGGCTGCCGCCCCGCATTCATCTTCCGAATCTGAAGGAAATGAGCGACTACCTTTAAAAAGAAAAAAGGAATCTTTTATTTGGCAATTTTTCACTTATCCTGAAGAACAAAAGAAAGTAAATGCGCCAAAAGTTACCTGCACGATATGCAATTCGGTTCTCTCAAGAGGAAATCCAAGAAAAAAATATTCCTTTTCCATACATACCATGGTGCGGCATGTCAAACAAGTGCACCCTGTGGAATTTGCACAGGCATCGACAAGAGCCCTGGCCACGCTATTACCATCAGAGGTGGCCAGCACATCTTCTGGTGGACGACCTGTATCTCCATCGAGTGCTGTGATGGACTTGAGACCATATCTTGCAAAGGTGCACATGAAATGCAACGAGTGTGGAGAAATTCTTCTGTACGGAGAGCAGAGCCTCATTCTTACTAAACTAAAAATTGAGAGTCATAAATGCCCCGAGAAAAGATAAATTTCTTCATTTCATTTTGATCCTGTGTCACACATGAAAATGTTGTTGCAAGTTTAAAATATCAAAAACAACATAACATTTGTTTTAAAAAAAAAAAAAAAAAATTATTTTCAGAACTAACTCATTCTACCAAAAAGAGCTCCAGGAGCATATTATAAAGGGGGTTTATCTCCGCTTTTTTGGTTTTCGTTCGTGCGCGACTGTGTGCGCGCACCCGCCTATATATTTCGTGAAAACTTTGCAATTGCAACTTATTAAATTTCTTCATAGACCCATCAAAGAACTGGTTTTTTCAGTGAATTTCATAGGTTTTGTAAATGCTACTTCCTAACTATACGTGTGTAAAACCTATGGTTTTTTCAGTGAATTTCATTGGTTTTTAAAATGCTAATTCAGAAATATCTCGTGTATACAACCTATACTTTTGTCAATAAAGTTCTGGCAATATTTATTTCGGAAACAAGCCGTTTTCTTCACTGTTCAACTTGCATAGAGACTCCTTGTAAAGCGATACAGAATTAGAAAGTCTGTACCTTGCCTTTTTTTCAACGCATTAAAATTTGTCTGTAAATAAAAATAGCCCTTCTAAACTTTCGTGCACGACCCGGTGTGCGCACTCTCGGCAACAGTTCTCAATAAAATGGATAGCGCATTTCCAGGCTTTCGTGCGCGACCGACTGCGCGCACCCACCTATATATTTCGTGAAAACTTTGCAATCTGAACTTATTGAATTTCTTCATAGACCCATCAAAGAACTTATAATACGTCAAAGAGACTAAACCTAGGCTTCTTTTTTAATATTATGAAAATTTTCATTAAATGGAGCCGAATGTCTTTTTAAACTTTCGTGTGTGACCGAATGTACACACCTTGGTATTTTAAAAAAAATATAAAAGGTTTTATACTTTAACAATTGTATGCTTGAATCGAGCTCAGAAGATATATTAAATCCGGATATGTTTGGATTTACTCCTTTTCACGTTTTGAAACTTCGCTGAATTAGACCGCTACTTCCAAATGGCGTACGTGACCAGATACTATCACCGCGTACACGTCCTGAGACGCGCATGTGAAGTCATGTGACTTGAAAACAACACTTCCAATTGGTTCTTAGTAGTTTCTATTCTGCAATTTACACGGAGCACTCCACCCACTTCTCTCACTATCTTTTCTACTCTCAAAAGAGAACAACGTTCAACACCCTTCGGAAGACTTTGCTGAAATGGCTGCCGCCCCGCATTCATCTTCCGAATCTGAAGGAAATGAGCGACTACCTTTAAAAAGAAAAAAGGAATCTTTTATTTGGCAATTTTTCACTTATCCTGAAGAACAAAAGAAAGTAAATGCGCCAAAAGTTACCTGCACGATATGCAATTCGGTTCTCTCAAGAGGAAATCCAAGAAAAAAATATTCCTTTTCCATACATACCATGGTGCGGCATGTCAAACAAGTGCACCCTGTGGAATTTGCACAGGCATCGACAAGAGCCCTGGCCACGCTATTACCATCAGAGGTGGCCAGCACATCTTCTGGTGGACGACCTGTATCTCCATCGAGTGCTGTGATGGACTTGAGACCATATCTTGCAAAGGTGCACATGAAATGCAACGAGTGTGGAGAAATTCTTCTGTACGGAGAGCAGAGCCTCATTCTTACTAAACTAAAAATTGAGAGTCATAAATGCCCCGAGAAAAGATACATTTCTTCATTTCATTTTGATCCTGTGTCACACATGAAAATGTTGTTGCAAGTTTAAAAAATCAAAAACAACATAACACTTGTTTTAAAAAAAACAAAAAAGTTCTTTTCAGAACTAACTCATTCTACCAAAAAGAGCTCCAGGAGCATATTATAAAGGGGGTTTATCTCCGCTTTTTTGGCTTTCGTTCGTGCGTGACCGTGTGCGCGCACCCGCCTATATATTTTGTGAAAACTTTGCAATTGCAACTTATTAAATTTCTTCATAGACCCATCAAAGAACTTATACTACGTCAAAGACACTAAACCTAGGCTTCTTTTTTATTATTATGAAAATTTTCATTAAATGGAGCCAAATGTCTTTTTAAACTTTCGTGCGTGACCGAATGTACACACCTTGGTATTTTAAAAAAAATATATAAAAGGTTTTATACTTTAACAATTGTATGCTTGAATCGAGCTCAGAAGATATATTAAATCCGGATGTGTTTGGATTTACTCCTTTTCACGTTTTGAAACTTCGCTGAATTAGACCGCTACTTCCAAATGGCGTACGTGACCAGATACTATCACCGCGTACACGTCCTGAGACGCGCATGTGAAGTCATGTGACTTGAAAACAACACTTCCAATTGGTTCTTAGTAGTTTCTATTCTGCAATTTACACGGAGCACTCCACCCACTTCTCTCACTATCTTTTCTACTCTCAAAAGAGAACAACGTTCAACATCTTTCGAAAGACTTTCTTTTCACGCGATAATGTGAAATACTGAGATTGTTACAGGATTTTCTATCAGATATGTGTTCCCATTTCTGTTGAAGCACTAACACCGTGGAAAATTCCACCGATAGCAGTGATATTTTTAACGCCGAGCACCGGCGATTTTTATCACTTAGAAGCCTTCCTATTATGAAGGTTTATCTCCTAAGTCTCTGATTCTCAAACTGTGCAACGCGGCTCCCCTGTGTGCCGTAATAAGGTGCTAGGGGCGCCGCGCACACTCTAGTGTGACTAACCATCCATAAATTCCACGGACATCTCTACCCTGTTATCTGCAATTGTGAACATCAAAAGGAGCTGCGCTATGCCCCTGTAAGAGGCCTCACTCCCACTGCTGCAACGGCTTGGCAGTCCTCCAGATGCACAGGAACAGCCCCTCCGATCCATTGAAGTTCTGTGTCGGTCTCAATACCACTTACGAAATGAAAATAAGCACTGAAGAATATTTATGCTGTAGCAGGAGGAGTACTACATGCTTGCAGAATGCATTCTATTACCTATAAAAAAGTGAAACACCCACGCTACAATCATATAGAATACTTCCTCTAAAGAAGCCTGTGAATAACTTTAAAACATCAGGTTAACCTTTTTTTACTCTCTCATCATTGTTGAAGATAAGTATTTACAATACTATATTAAACAATGCCATGGTTGTTGCTTTTTAATTTTAAAAATCTTGCAATCTTTCACAAACCCAATACTCATGGCTTCTTTTTCGTGACAAAAATATTGCAATATTACATACCTACATAGAATAACAGAAAAAACATAAAACTACAAAGGCCAAACAGTCTACTAAACGCGGATTTGTAACCTATGGGGCAGATTTATGTTAACTACTTCATACCCAGATATGCACCAGTTAATGTGCACCACAGTATGCTAGTGCTCCGTTACCCATGGTGTGCCACATTTGAAATGTGGCGCACCATGGTACAAAAACACCACACATGCGTAACACATCTGTGCTGAAAAAGTAATACATTGCTAGAGTTGCATCGCAACTGTGATGCAGCTCCAGCAAGGCTCACCAATGCACTATATTCACAATGCTGCGTCAATACCTACGCCTGCTTCAAGCACATGCACAGTTTTGAAACAGCATGGGCCTGAAAGTCACTGAGTGAAATATCATACATTACAGTCAGCCACTTTCAAGACGCATTCCTTCAGAGGAACACTTACCGTTTACTAGAGGTAGATCGTCCGACTCCACCGGAGGACACCCCTAATAAAAAAGACATATATATAAAATGCGGACTAGCCGCTGTATCGTGCTAGCAAACTTTAACTTAAAAATCGTTGGAGATAGGATCTCTTTTTGACCTCGCTAAAATAGAAACATTAGGAACAACCCCTCATGAGAAATATGAAACTAGTGAGAGAAACCGAGCTCGACGCCATGATGGCTGCAAGATAGCTCGGCTCCGCCGCCCACCCCGCCCAAAATAACGACAAACCCTATGCAAATATTATAAATAAATACAACACACCAGCAAAGTAACAGGGAAAAACGTTTCATTAAATAATAGCCTGCTGCAACATGAAAACAACACTTCCAATTGGTTCTTACTAGTTTCTATTCTGGAATTTACACGCAGCACTCCACTCACTTCTCTCACTATCTTTTCTACTCTCAAGAGAGAACAACGTCCTACATTTTTCGAAAGACTTTGGTGAAATGGCTACCGTATCTCATTCATCTTCCGAATCTGAACAAAATTATCGACTACCTTTAAGAAGAAAAAAAGAATCTTTCATCTGGCAATTTTTCACTTATCCTGAAGATCAAAAGAAAGTAAATGCACCAAAAGTAACCTGCACGATATGTGACTCGTTTCTCTCAAGAGGAAATCCAACAAAAAAATATTCCTTTTCCATACATACCATGGTGCGGCATGTCAAACAAGTGCACCCTGTGCAATTTGCAGAGGCATCGACAAAATCCCTGGCCACGCTATTACCATTAGAGGTGGCCAGCACATTTTCTGATCGACGACCTGTATCTCCATCGAGTGCAGAGATGGACTTGAGATATTTAACTATATATGGTCTATAACCTATGGTTTTTTTCAGTGAATTTTCAAGGTTTTGTAAATGCTAATTCCTAACTATATATGGTCTATAACCTATGGTTTTTTCAGTGAATTTGCTCCGCCGCCCACCCCGCCCAAAATAACGACAAACCCTATGCAAATATTATAAATATATACAACACACCAACAAAGTAACAGGGTAAAACGTTTCATTAAATAACTATTTACATGGCAGCCTACTGCAACATCGATCCAAATGCATGACACTGTTCCTATCAAGGTAGCATAGCTGGCGGCCTAGGGGTGGAGGACTGTTGTGCAAATACCCCGGGGAGGACTCTGGATATGCTTGGTCCCTGAGATTCTTCGATGTCACTGCCTTCCACAAATGGCATAAGTCATGGATGTTGGGTGCCATAGTTGAGGGTTTGACCTAAAGACACGTCCTGCGGTGCCCTGGTCCAACCATCACATATACCTGCGCCAGGAGACGGCGTGGGGTGCACTGGAAGGGAGAGGCGGCGCGAACGAGCCTCCCCCACCTCCCCAGGTGGAGGTTTCTCAGCTACACCCCTAAAGACACGTCCTGCGGTGCCCTGGTCCAACCAACACATATACCTGCGCCAGGAGACGGCGTGGGGTGCACTGGAAGGGAGAGGCGGCGCGAACGAGCCTCCCCCACCTCCCCAGGTGGAGGTTTCTCAGCTGCACCCCAGCACTTCACTCGACATAGGCGGCCGGCTCCCGGGGTCCGGCGGAACTTTTAGCCTTTTGGTGACTCTTCCATTCTGGACCTTGTCCCACAATCCGTTTGACCTGAAGACACGTCCTGCGGTGCCCTGGTCCAACCATCACATATACCTGCGCCAGGAGATGGCGTGGGGTGCACTGGAAAGGAGAGGCGGCGCGAACGAGCCTCCCCCACCTCCCCAGGTGGAGGTTTCTCAGCTGCACCCCAGCGCTTCACTCGACAAGATGAGTTGCGCCCGCTCCTGCGGCACATTGCCTCGCTCGGCCAGCTGAATTACGCCTGCTCTTGCTATTACAGCGTCTCACCCGCCATCCGGCTGAATTGCACCCACTCTTGCGGTACAGCGACAAGCAGCTGCCACGGAGCTCAGGAAATGGCGGTCGGCTCCACAGACTTGGGCCTGGCCTGCAAGGATGGCTCTGGACAACCCTGGAACTCGGACGCTTGACTGCTATGGCATGGGCCCCATTCCCAAAAGCGTCCCATCAGCCTTGAAGATTCTACAAGAGTCACCGGGGCCCCCGACTCCCGCAGAGTTCCGGTGGGGAGCTTCTGCCATGATTGCTCGCAGAATGGCCACGACGTAGCCATGGGGTGCTCTCATGCTGACGCCAGCTTCAGTCTGAAACTTCCAGAAACACTGTAGACTACCAATTCAATCAGTTCCGGTGGAGCCCCAACGACGTATCGCGTTGTTGCATAATGCGTCATATGACACGCCGCGTTAGCGCACCCGGAAGTGCTCCGGTGCGCCAGGCGCGAAGCGCAGCTTCCCGGAAGCAATCCGGGGTGCGGCGCGGAGCGCGTAACGTAAGCATAACAGGTCATGTGACTTGTTAATAAAACTTTTCATTGGTTTAGAAATATTTTTTGTCCCAAATGATGAAAACCCCTCCTTGTTTCCTCTTGGCTCCTGCCCCCTCCCCAAGTCTTGCTCGGCCAGCTGAGTTTCGCCCACTCTTGCGGCCTACGAAATGGATACGCCGGGGCGTTATGGATCAGTATGAGCAAATATACACTTGGGGATTCACAAGCAACAACAAGCCTTTGTATTTGGGGCTCTAAATCAACAACAGTGACAGAGAACAGAACCGAACTAAGCACTCAGGGGCTACGTTTAAACGTAACATCATCTCCCCAGAGGTACATCACCTTACACACACATGCACTCTGATCTCCTTGGCCTCAGTCAAGCATCAATAGTATGATTTTCATAGGTGAGTCTAGGTTCATGGATTTCCATCCACAGACTAAAAGCCTGGAGTGGGAGTGAAAAAACCATAACTAAGTAAGAAGGAAGGCAGAAACAGAATCTTCCTCTGCAACATCCGGCTCTGCATCGCTACTTACTTATAAATGCAGAAAAAACTCAATTAACACAAGGGCTCTTTTCAGAGCCACCTTATATCAAAGCACTCAAACTTCTGATTTATCTCCATTTTCACACTCTTGTAAATAGGTGTGCGCGCCCGAGTGCGCGCACCCCGCAACTTTAAAAAAAATATATATATATATTTTCGCCTTTAAGGACCTTACTGCACACCCTGAGAAAACCTACGCAGCAAAACAATCTCTACCTTCTCCCCTTTCCATGTTCCAACGCTTTGAAATGAACAATATATTTACTCGCAGTGACAAAATGGCGGTCAACACTTCCTGATTTCCTTCGAATCGAACGTTAACAGACGTCACGCAGCAAAAAAAAAATTCCGCTCGCGCGCAGCCGCTTGAGTGCGCGCACCCGTGCGCGCGTATAGATATATAATTGACTTTAACTTTAATTTTCTCAGCAACTACTGAACGGATTTATACCATTCCAAAAAAAGCGTAATCTGCGAGCCGGACTCTACAGTTTTGCCAAATTTCTTATAAATCCATTCAGCCGTTCGACCTGTAGCCGTGTCTAAACGTCCTATGGAAAATAACATGGAGAAAACATGTTTTTGGACCCCCCTTTTATCTCAGCCCCCACTTCACCAATCCCCCCCAAACTTTCAGGGAAGGAGCGCAGCGGACCGAGCCATCTTCTTTGAGAAATTCGCAAAGATTCATCCACCAGGGCCAAAGTTAATCCAAATAGAATGTTGAGGATTTCCTATGGAAACTAGGTCCTAACTATAACTACCTACCGGCGACCGCCAGTAGGTAATATATATATATATATATATATATATATATATATATATATATATATATTCACTGAAAAAAACCATAGGTTATAGACCATATATAGTTAGGAATTAGCATTTAAAAACCTTATTTTACTCACACAAAACCATTGAAATTCCATATATAGTTAGTTGTACTAACTATATATCGCGCACCCGCAATCCACTGCTGATGATGTCACATATTACATCATTCATGACATGGTCAGTGACATCACTGATGACATTACTGATGACATCTCAAATGACATCACTGATGACATCACTGATGACATCTCAAATGACATCACTGATGACATCACTGATGACTACATCCAGTGACTCCATAATTCTGTAAAGTTAAAATATGTCTTACATATTGAAGAATGAGTGGATGTATAAGTGTTTTGATGAAGGATTTAGTAGGGGCATGACTGACTGTATGAGTGACTGATTAAATGTGTCTCACTGAGTGCATGGGTTAGTGACTAAACTGTCTTAATTTGTGCATCATTATGTCTGTTGTTCTGTAAACTGCTGCATGTGTTGATCAGTAGCTATATAATTAACTATATGGGTTATTGATTGGTTGCCCAAGCATTTGTATGGGAGACTGAGTGTGTGTGTGGGTGGCTGGGAGGTGTATGACTCTCTGCATAGATGTGTGAGCAGTTGATTGACTAGATGTATGGGTTCAAAAGTGCATGTGGAAACAGCTGTATGGGCAGTTGACTGTGTGCATGAGTGTATTGGTGAGTGAATGGATATCTCAGTGCTACATGTTAAAGTAAGTACATATGTAAAATACAGTACATGTGAGAGTTGACATATATAAATAACTGTGCATAAGAGCCAGTGAATGTGTGAGTGGCTGTATGGATCATTGTGAACTTGTATCCAGGATTGTATAAGTGAGTAAATATGTTTTAGTATATGTTTGAATAAGTAAGGTGTGTATAACTGTATAGTTGAGGAAATGGAGGTGTGATTGATTCTTTGCATGACTGACTAAGTGTCTGAGTAACTCCATGGATGAGTGACAGTCTATGAGTGTCTGTTTACACTGAGTGTATCTAAGGTTATATTAGAGTCTGGAGAGGTTAATCGTATTATCACATGAATGATGTCATCAGTGATGTGATCAGTAATGTCAAATGAGATGTCATCAGTGATGTCATTTGAGATGTCATCAGTGATGTCATTTGAGATGTCATCAGTGATGTCATCAGTGATGTCATTTGAGATGTCATCAGTGATGTCATCAGTGATGTCATTTGAGATGTCATCAGTGATGTCATCAGTGATGTCACTGACCATGTCATGAATGATGTAATATGTGACATCATCAGCAGTGGATTGCGGGTGCGCGATATATAGTTAGTACAACTAACTATATATGGAATTTCAATAGTTTTGTGTGAGTAAAATAAGGTTTTTTAAATGCTAATTCCTAACTATATATGGTCTATAACCTATGGTTTTTTCAGTGAATTTTCAAGGTTTTGTAAATGCTAATTCCTAACTATATATGGTCTATAACCTATGGTTTTTTCAGTGAATTTCATTGGTTTTTTAAAAGCTAATATCTGTAGCTGTAAAATGTATTCTTCTTTAAATCCAAAAATATATTTTATATGTTTATTAATAATTTTTTTTTTAATACTTTTTTTTTGTTCGCTCCCGGTTCGCGAACCGGGAAGCTTCCCGTTAGCTCATCTTGATGCCGCGACCCAGTCCGCGAACCGGTAAACGTTCCGTTAGCGCAACTGCCGCGTTAGAAATCAACATCGTGACGCGTCGCGGAAGCGCGACGTATCATGTTGTCGCGTAATGCGTCTTATGACGCGCCGCGTTAGCGCACCCGGAAGTGCTCCGGTACGCGAACTGAGACGCGAAGCGCAGCTCCCCGGAAGCGATCCGCGGCGCGTCGCGAAAGCGCGACGTATCGCGTTGCCACGTAATGCGTCTTATGACGCGCCGCGTTAGCGCAACCGGAAGTGCTCCGGAGCGCGAACCGGAAGCGATCCGGGGCGCGTTCCGCATCGCGTAACTTAAGCGTAAGAGGTCATGTGACTTGTTAATAAAACATTTCATTGGTTCATTTCACTTTTGGTTTCATAATGATGTAAGGCTAGGTCAGGTGACCTAAAAATAACACTTTTCATTGGTTTAGAACTATTGTTTTTCCCAAATGATGAAAACCCCTCCTTCTTTCCTCACTCTGACTTTCATCTTTGTGAGAGGAAGACCTTTTTGGATAGTTGAGCAATGGCTTCATTAGTTGCTTCAGCTGGTGCACCCCCACCACCACCTCCACCTCCTCATGGGAAGAGAGGACCACCTCCCCAGTTCATCAGCAACACAGAGGAGGAAGAGGATGAACTAGAGGAAGAGGAGACAGAAGGACCACAGTTCTTACAAGAGGTGCCCCGGGTTTCCCATCGGAAAGCCAGTTTCATTTGGCAGTTTTTTAAAATCCCTCGAGGGCAGAAGAAAGTAAATGCTAGGTATGTCACCTGCCTCATTTGTAAAGAACGGTTATCTAGAGGCACTGATAAAAAGTATAGCTTCGGTAACTATACAATGCATCGTCACATGAACAGGTGGCATCCATTGAACTACAGCCAGGCAGAGATACGTGACATGCAAGATAACCCAACAACAACTCCTGTGGCCAGGTCAACATCACTGATAACGTTGACAGGAGCAGAGGCACGGGATACCGTGCCAAACATTCAGGAGAACTTTGCTCATATGAAATTTACCTGTATGTATTGCGGTGCATTGCTGTCATGTGGTAACATGAGCATTACGTTAATCAACCTAGCTTATGTAAATCACAATTGCCCTAACCGCCCCAGACAGTAAAATTTTTTTTTGCTCCTGTTGAGCCCTTTTCAATGCCTGTTTTTTGTTGTTTCCCCTCCATCAAAAACAAAAAAAAAACATAAAACTGTTCAAAAAATACAAAAAAACCAAAAAATGTTCAAAAATAAATAAATATATAAAACAACAAAAACATTAAAAAAAAGTTCTTTTCAGAACTACCTCCCCTTTCAAAAAAAAATTGCTAGAATGTTTAGCACTCTGGCAAGCTCTATTTCTTTTAGTTCGCTTCCCCGTTCGCTTCCCGGTTAGCGAACCGGGAGCGAACCAAAAAAAATTTCAAAAAAGAAGAGTAAGTATAAGGGAAGTAAACAGAGAGTAATGTTAAAAGAAAGACAGCTATAGGGAGTAAACCAGAGATACTGTTTAATAGATCTATTTACCGAAGAAAAGATGGAAGAGGGTATAATTGTGAAAAACAAAATAGATAAGGAAGTGAAAGAAAAAAAAGAGAGTAGAACAATAACAAAGAAGAGTTTCTTGGAGAATGTGAGTGAATGTTCAAAATCAGATTAAAACATGTGGAATAACAGAGAGAAAAAACAGAAAACAGAAAAGAAAAAATAACAGAAAAAGATTAATTGAAACAGCAAAGAAATGTAAATAACATAGAGCCATATCATCAACATAGGCAATAAAAGTTTTGCAGCTTTTATCGGCAGAAATGTGTCGCTAAAGCCGCTTTTACGGCGGAAAACTGCCGCTAAAACCACTTTTGCAACAGTTTTCTGCCAATAAAAACAGCAATAATTTTATTGGCTGTGTTCATAATATGCCCCTTAGTGTGCTTCAACTACACAGAAGAAGCATAATGAACAAGTAGTGAAAGAGTGATCAGTCAAAGACACTAAGAGTAATAGAGACGGAGTGAGTGAACAAGAGTGAGGAACTATGAGAAGAGAGGGACTGAGAAAAGGAGTGGAAGGAGTAGAGTAAGTAGGTAATAGAGAAAGGAATGAGGGAAGTAGCAAAGGCAGGAAACCGAGGGTTAAAGAAATGAAGCTGTCGAACTACTAGTAGGTGAATGTGATAGAAATGTAACGAAAAGAGTACAAAACATTTACCTTATAATTGTCGTTAACTTACTCACTTTTTGTTTTTATACTTTCAATCTGTGAAAGAGAGAACAAACATTTGAAAAATATTAAAACATGTATTTAAAAATTAGAAAAGACAAGGGAAAAGATTGAAGGACAAACAGTTTTTCAACAACTTTGACACTTACAGAAGCTTCTGCTTCTCCAGGCCCCCTACACAGTCCTAAAGATATACATTTTAAACTAACAGTATCTTGATGCAGATGAAGTGAGGCCTATCTTAAAACATGGTGCATCTTTTGCACTGCTGTTGTCTCACAAAAGTGTCGCAAGACACTAACATTTTAAATGATTGTTTCAGAATGCCAATAAGATGTGTCCTATCCAGAGGTTTGTTTGAGGTGAGGCCTACTCAGGGTTCCAAATGAAATTTCGAGTTGTTGAAGAGAACAGAGGACATAATACATGTGAAGGCCTACCAATGAAGTAAGTCATGTCCACTTCACTCTTGAACAAAGGCCAGACCTCTTCTGTGTCCGTGGACAGACCTAAACTTCATCTGCACAATGTCATTCGTAAACTTAGGAAACACAGGTGATGTAATTGAAAAATGTGGAGTTTCTTTTCCTCATTTCACAATCACATCACCTGTGTTGCCTTTGGTTAGGTATCTCATAGTGCAGATGGAGTCTAGCATATCAAAGAGTACATAGAAGTTGAGCAGTATATACAACAATTTTGACATTTACAGAAGACTTAGCTTCTTATCTTGTTGGAGATAAAGTCAGGCCTGTCTTGCAACATGGTGCATTTTTTGCATCACTGCTGCATCGGTTTCATGTGGCACGGGTTTTTTACAGCATGACACATCTGCCTAGATGCATCAATTTGTAATTTTGTCGCCTCATAGCAAATCTTTTGCACCGCCGCTGCATCACAAAAGTGACGCACAGTGGCGCAAAAGAGGCATACACCTATCATAAATCTGTCCCTAACATTTGAAATGATTGATTCAGGATGACGATAAGGTGTGGCCTCTCCAGAGGTTTGTTTAAGGTGAGGCCTACTCAGGATTGCATATCAAATTTATGCTTGTTGAAGAATACAGAGGAGATAATACATGTGAAGGCCTACCAATGAAGTAAGTCATGTCCACTTCACTCTTGAACAAAGGCCAGACCTCTTCTGTGTCCGTGGACAGACCTAAACTTCATCTGCACAATGTCATTCGTAAACTTAGGAAACACAGGTGATGTAATTGAAAAATGTGGAGTTTCTTTTCCTCATTTCACAATCACATCATCTGTGTTGCCTAGGCTTAGGTATCTCATAGTGCAGATGTAGTCCAGCATATGAAACAGTACCCAGAAGTGCAGCACTGCATGCAACAACTTTGACACTTACAAAAGCTTCAGCTTCTGCATGCCCCCTACACAGTGCTAATTATATACATTTTAAACTGATGGTATCTTGCTGGAGATGAACTGAAACCTATCTTGCAACATGGTGCATCTTTTACACAAAAGTGACCCACAATGGAGCAAAAGAGGCGCACGGCCACCATAAATCTGACCCTAACATTTTAAATGATTGTTTCAAAATGCCAATAAGGTGTAACCTATGCACAGATTTGTTTCAGGTAAGTCCTACTCAGGGTTGCAGATGGAATTTAGGTTTGTTGAAGAATACAGAGGAGATAATACATGTGGAGGCCTACCAACGAAGTGAGTCATGTCCACTGCACTCTTGAACAAATGTCAGACCTCCTCTGTCTCCAGGAACAGGCCTAAACCTCATCTACACAATGTGATGTGTAATGTTAGGAAACACAGGTAATATAATTGAAAAACGTGCAATTTGTTTTGCTCATTCCACAATCATATCACCTGTGTTTCCTTTGCTTAGGTATCTCATTGTGGAAATGTAGTCTATCATATGAAAGACTACGTAATATATGAGCACTGTATGCAACAACTTTGACACTTACAGAAGCCTCTCCTTCTCCATGCCTCCTACACAGTTCTAAATGTACATCATAAATGCAAACAGTACAGAATTAATTATACATGTTAAATGGTTTATTTTTGCTGTTCTCAGAATGTATCAAATTTCACTAAAAACAGTGACTTGAAGGTATTCATCATATAACAGCGGGGAAAAAAAACCACAATCAAAATGATTGTGTTTAAAAAACCCATACAACATAATAAATCAGAATTCCGAACTCCTTAAAGTTAACTTACTTTCCATGACGTCGAAGGATGTCCTATGAACAGCTTACACTCTGTTGTGCTGTTATTACTTTCAGACCGCCACTTTCTGAAAGAAAACCTCCATCGTTTTGAAAAACATGTCACATACAATAAATGACTTCTTGCTCTCTACCACACGTTTCCACAAGGCCAAATCATGTCAGAGCCATTTATAACTCTTAGAATTCTTGTAAGCCAATCCCGTCGTGTTGTATTTCCGCAACTTTCACAATTAAAATGTTGAAGATCATTTTCACAATCCTGGACTAGTAAGATCTTCCCCTTCTTGCTCAGTCATGTTCTACATTTCCTATGACACTGATACTGCTTACTATGAAGCAGACTTACACTATCTCTATGACTACTACAATTATTTAATTCTCTACATCACTTTTAATCACAAAGCAATATAAAACAGTAGACAGCATTGCAGACTTACATTCCCTCTACTCCATGTTTTGATTGGCTGCTTCAATTTGCTTATAAAAAGAAACAGTTTTTCTGAATTCATTCAAAGTGCAGTTATTTCTCCATGACGTCCAGTGTTATGGTAAGAAGTTATGTCTCTGTACTACACTTATCCTCAAGGCCAAATCGTGTAGGAGCCATTAGAACATCTTGAAATTCCTCAGAGCACATCCCGAGATTCTTTCCCTAAAATTTTGGTTTTAAAAACACCAGGTAAGAGTTTTTAAGGTCATACGGCAATTTTATTTTGAAAATTAAAACAGAATCATTGCAGAATGACCAGCCATTTCTAGACTTTAAATAAGCTGTGTAATGTCCTGATGTTATTGAAGGACCGTCATGATATATAATTGCTGCAGTTACAAAAGTCCTTCCTGATATTGACAACTGTGAAGCCACAAAATTTTTAATTAAAGTTGTCAATTTTGTTCCATCAGGCCTACATCGTTGGAACATTAAAATAACATACTGGCCATATGTTCGTATAAATAATGTGGACATCATTTCAGATTTACATTGGCTACACTCCATGTTGTGATCAGCTGCTTTTACTAGTTTATTAAAAGAGACTGATTTACTGTCTGGCAAAGTTAAATATATAAATCTTTCTGAGTCTACACTAGTAGTACTTGATACCCTACAGTTCTCGCAGTCATGCTGCCATTGATAAGAAAGCCCAAACAGGTGATCTACATCTACACCTTCAGCATGCAATACATCAAGCATATACATTAAAAACTCCTGACAATCTTGCTGAATATTTTGAGAGAATTGTGTTTGGCCTGAACATCTGTCTAACAGATTTCGAATTTCAGACACACTTTCTATTTTTGTTCTATCAGTGCTACATTTCTCTAACACAGAATTTAACAAACTGCAAAATCTTTGATCAGAATTGACCACAATCTCTTCTTTTACATTTTCTAGAGAAAACAAAACATTAACCACTACATTAGCATAGCAGTTGACACCAGAACTGTTTTCAAATTGAAAACCAACAACATCTTCAACAGAATCCTTTTTGTTTCTGCTTATAATTTCAGGTTCATCGACTTTTCGTCTTTTTGCTACAACCTCCCCAGTATTGGTCACATTTCTTCGTTTCCGGCCTACCACACGTTTCTCAAACAAAGGATATTGAGGCAAATGTGGCGCATACTCTCTTCTTAACCTATTGTATTCCTTAACACAATCTAGATCCGCACAAATGTTTGTGACATCACACTCAATCAAGTACAATCCCGATAAAGTTCTAACTCGTGACAATGCCACATATGCCATACCCTCCTTGAACACAGAACTGCCAATATTCACCAATGCACTGTCTACACTTAAACCTTGCGATTTATGGATTGTCACCGCATATGCCAAGCAAACAGGAAACTGCTTACGGCGAACATATAAGTCTTTTACAAGCAAAAATCTAGCAGAACAACGACCAATTAGCTGTACTTCCTCAATGCCATCAAATTTAATTTTTAAAAATTCAATTCCATCTCTATTTCTGTATTTTACAAAATCAACAACATTACCCATTGATCCATTTACCAGACCTCTTTCAACATGTAAATTCCTTCTTAAAATTATACGGCAGTTCAAGCACACATTCAGAGTCTTTTCAAAACCTGCAGTTTTAGATATAGTCTTCTCTAATGAATCCAATTTTGTTTTCAAATTCTCAGACAAAATAATTGTTGATCCCATATGCTCTACTCTGTCAATAGCTTCCAGTTTCACAATCTCTTGCTTTTCTAAATGCAACATTTTGTTGTTGAATTTGGCACATTCTGCAAGAGTTGGCATCAAACATATTCCAGATTTCTTCTCACTAATTTTCTGAAAAATATTCTCAGGCACAACATCTTGTTCTGGATATAAATTTGACAGTAATCGTGCATGTAAAGCTTCTTTCCCATGCTCGGTCACTTTTCCAATTCTAACATCTTGTAGAATAGTCTTGTAAACTTCATCCTTCGCCTGACGCATATTTTCATGCAGTTCAGCATAATTGAAGTTTAACCATATATTGACGTTGCCAATGCTCCCTAGGCACTTCCTGGTATCTTCATGCGTGAGCATTTTGAACACAGGTTGCCCTTTCACTGGTGTCAGCTGCAGAAGATCTCCGAAAACAATGATGTGTTTGCCACCAAATAACACATCATACTCTGTTTTGAGAACTTCTTGCATTCTCAAATGCACAAAGGCAAGCATGACATTGGAAACCATGCTTACTTCGTCAATGATAAGAAGTTTCATTTTCCTCAAGATTCTTGAAACTTCACAACAAGCATCTCCAGATAGCTTGTGATATTGTAATTTGTTGTCATGCTCCACTGGCAGCATCAGTAAACGATGTAAAGTAATCCCTTTAATGTTATGTGCTGCCAGTCCAGTTGGAGCGGTGACAACACAAGACAGCGATGACTCTGTCCTTTCCTGCAAATAACATGAAATTGCTTTAATAAGGAAACTTTTTCCAGTTCCCGCTTCTCCACTCACGTACAGTCGGACAGGCTTCAACGACATACATGAGCACTCTTTCTTGTCATGACTTAATCCATGATCAATTTGCATGGTAACTTCGTCATATATTTTCCTCTGCTCAACGTTGAGTTGTCTTTCCAACTCTTCTAAGTTAACCGCATCCTCCTGAGCATGTGCCATGGCTCTTTCCACTTCATTCATAGCAGTGGCAGCTTCATTTTCGATAACAGGTCCTCCTAGTGGATCCTGACTCAATGAAGCAGAACTCTGACTGTCCTGAGAATTGTCTCTGGCAATCTCGGCTGCAATCGTTGCTTCCTGCTCAATTTCCGCATTCAACATTTCTACATATTTGGGAAAAGCAGGACATTCTATGGTCTCCTTGGCAGCATTGAAAGAGTCTTCGTAACAGAGGAAATCTCCAAGCAGTTCCTCTTCTGCACGCCAAGGCTTGAAAAGTTGCAAAAGTGCTAAATAGAAAAACTCCTTTTTTTCAGGAGATTCGCCACTCAATTTTCGATGGTTTACCAAGTGGCATTTTCTTTGCTTGACCAGACATCCCTCACTTCCTATTACAGCATACACTCCTTTCTCAGTATCTTCTTTGATGTTCCTCTTGAATATGTAATTTTGAAGAACCTCATACAGACGAACATTCTCGAGGTGACTGCTTCGATTTGGATAATATGTATCCAACATGTTGATCTTCAAAATGTCGGTACTGTTTGGCTCCTTTTCCGCCAAATACTCAATTTCCCGAACAGGTTTCAGAACTCGATTACGCGTTGCAGCAAGACCAGGACTCGCCCAAACGATACTCCTGGACTTGGCATAGAGACTTGCTGAAGACAACTGGTCAGAACATTCGTAAGCTCCGATTTCTCGATGCGACAGCATCTTCAGACTGAAACTGTACAACTTCTTACTGAGGCTCTTTTCATGGGAAATGTCCTCCCACATATCCTTCAATTCTGTCTTCTCTTTTTTGGTGATGTAAGATGTCACATACCGAGCCACAGCCATACAGTTATCAGCCACAAACTGTATATCCATGTTAGCATTCCACATGGACAAAATCACCGGGTTGTAGTCGTTGATGTACTTAGACTCTTCGTTCCTCTTCAAATTGTATGTGTTTTTAGGTGATTTCTTCATCACATTATGTCGCAGCGAAGACATCAAACTGTTTACTCTTCCTTTAGAAATCACCGGTCGTGGAAAGCCGAAACGACATTTGGTGTAGAACTTGTCCTTGTTTCGGAATTTACGACGACAGTACTTTCCACATCGATGGCTTTGGAAACGTAGAACTTTTTCTCTTAGGCTTTTCTTCTCCTTTGCGTTTGGAACAGCACACGTAGAATACTGTTGTATGAAACTCATCACTGAGTCTTCTGGATCCGTTCCAAATTTAGGTGCATCCTTGATCCACAGCAGCATATGTATATGAGGAGCACCTCTTGCTTGGTACTCCTTTCTCCAGAAGAAATCCAACACCTCTCCAAGAGGTGGATTCTTCTTATTCATGATGAAAGACATCATAGCTTCAAATCTATGATTGAAGTACCTGCATACATTGACTGGATCCAAAGAGCACAGTTCTCCGGGTGTCTTGAATTCGATGTTTTCGATGTTTCCATTTGCCTCTCGTAGAAATTCAAGTAAGTCTTCCCAGCCATACTCGGCACAGCTCAGAGTGAGGAACCATGTGGGAGTTCCTAAGTTCCTCAGCATACATTTTAAATCACCATGACAACGGTACCAGTACTCATTAGTACCACGCTGACACGCCATGAGATTAATCAGGTGAGAATTGGACATTGACTTTATCCATAAAGTCACTTGCCGAGATGTTTTGCATGTGTATACCACTTTTCAAGATGTGGTTCACTGCATATGACAGTCCAGACAGATCGCTTTCAAACAGGAGATGAAACAAATAGGGAATGCATTGTCGAAACCTAGCATCTCCTGCATACAATCGCAAAGTCCGGTATTCAGAAGCAGGAATTTGATGAGGTCGCTCATCATATCTTCCTCCCTGACCTGTTGGAAAAAGCTTTGGGAAACACCGAGCTTCCAAACTTTCCTCCCAAACACTAATGGGACTCCCTTTGGCTTGTTTCATTTGAAACAACTCAATAGCATTCCCCATGACTTCCTTGGAATGCAAAGGATGAACACTATAATGTTCATATATTTCTTCACTAGTACAGGGTTCTACTTTCTCAATTTGACCAGCACACAAATCGCTATCCTCTTCCTCACTTACTTCCTCTTCTGCAACATATACATTCTTATAGTATTTATTATTTTTTTTCAAATACAATGTTGCCTTTTTAACTTTCCTAACATCCACTAAATCTTGCCATATTTTCTTATTCTTTGTCGGAACCCCATTAACTAAGATAACCAGAGGTTCCTCTTCCACTTTTTCTACTGAATTGTGTTAATGTTTTTCTTCAAATCTAGAGGCAAATAAACAACTCTTCCCTTTAATCCTCTCTGTAAATCTGATGGAGGCAATTTCCCTGTCTTTGGCTCCATTCTTACAATAGCCTGAAAGGGATGGATACTTTGAATCAAAATAGATTCATAAGTATTTAAATCCTTCAATTCAGAAGGAATCTCAACCAATTCCAGATTATTATGAACTGCTCTAGCAGGCATCTGGTTTTGATTCAATTTGTTACAACAATAAGTACACACACGTTGATCCAATCCCAAATCAAAACAATTTTCTACCATCAAGTATGTTGTGAAATCCTTCCATTCACTATTATTTTCCCTTTCACTTTTTGCATATAAATCCACTAACTTAGTCTGATTCTTATAATAAGTGCGTCGACAACACACACAAGTGAAATTTGGCCTCTCACTTGATTTCACCTCAAACGTCGCAATTTCCCTCTGGAAATTATCTGTACTGGAAACCTGTACACTATCTTCCACATTACCCTCTTCTTCTTGGTCAATTTCAACATTCTCCTCTTTACTTCCAAAGTAACAAAACTCAATTTCTTCACATATATTCTTCACATCTATTTCAGAACCATGCAAAAGAGCAGCGCATAATTGTTTAAGCATAATTGCTGGACTCTTAGCATAATACAACATTCTAACTAATTTCCTCACTTTATTATGATGCACTGCTAGCATCCTGAAATGATGAAAAACACTCTGGCATACTCTCCTGGAAAGACAAGCCAGTGAATGACCATGCAAACCTGTCACTTCTCTCACTCTGCAAGGATCTAATTCTTGCAACAACTTCATTTTCTGCTTCAAACTTTTCTTATTAAATGACCGTACAAAATCACAAAGCAAATTGATGGAATCCTATCGCACACTGCAAATACTACTACACTTCCAGGTGCACACAGGACCCTTAGGACGTCTTCCTAAAACCTCATTACCTAACACCTCTTCTATCTCTGTTGTCACAAGTTTTTCTTTTTCAACTGGACAACCATCTTTCACTTCATAAGCTCGACCACTGGTGTCAACTGCATGCACCAAATCATTATCCTGGAAATAACTCTCCTCATTAAAAAATGCCTCACAGCTTGAACTATGCATCCATTCTCCAGAAAAAACTTCACAAAAATTACTACGATTAACTATTCTCTTCCATCTACTATTTCTTTTGAAATCATAAATTGCCTTGTTTAGCTTCCTAATTATATTGATTATCAAAATAAATAACTTACGTTTAATTTCAAATGCCTGATCAATAACTTTCTCAACTATTTTTTTTCTCTTATAAAAAAACACTTTCTGTTGACCTTTCTTAATATTTTTTAACAAATTGCCAATTATCCTGTTGCGGAACATTCGTTTACGAATGTCCCTAAACTGTTGTTTCCTTCTACTATCATGCACAGAGTTATCTCTTGCTCTAGCAGTAACATTTTTCATTGGCCTTTCCTTTCCGTTTGAATTGCTTCTCTTTTTCTGGACTGAAACATTTTCTGTAGTAATATTTTTTTTACTACAGATATTTCTTATGAATGTTTTTGTACTCTTACCCGGTGCTTTCTTGGTGACTTGACAAATCTTTTTGTTAGAGGACTGCTGCTTTTTTTCATTGACCTGCTGTCTTTGACGTTTTGCAGCCTTTCTCAGTCTTTCTTTGGTTGGCATGCTGAAATCTTGAAATGATCTGCAGTTGAATCTGTGGTAAAATATAATAAAAAATGTTATTAACCACTATTACCCAACAGTAAATCAATAACAGTCATCAAAAACTTAACACACTACTTGACATTTTTACATAGAAGATTTTTTAGTGCTTGGCAAATTTAGAATACAGAAATAGCAGAAAAGAAATGGAATTTATATTCATTTTACCTCTGCTGTTTTATATGTGAATCTGATCTAATTTTATGAGCATATTTTAATATTTTATTGAAGACACTACACATAACCTGTTTTTGAAGGTGTCTTTATTTTTAAATTAAACGGTTTACATTTTTACTTTTTATTTATTATAAATTTTTAAAATAAATGTTTATAGTTCCATAGGCTCAAGCACGTCAGCTTCCCATCCTTTGTCATACAATTCTGACAAATCTGCATCCTCATCACGTTCTTCTTCATCCTCAGGATTTAAATCATCCAAAGGATCAACATCCACTGATGTTTCAATTACGAGTTCAATGATGAGGTCGAAATCAACTGATTGCTGATTGTCGCTCATGTTGATGTTGTCTTTATCTTTAAAGAAAGATAACAACAATGAGATGTTGCAGAGTAAGAGACAAATCTCAGAGATTATAATAGTAAAATTGTTTAACAAGAGTAACATTTTGCAGCTATTATTTAGCCATGTCCAGCGATGCTGAGGAGGTGAAGCCTATGTCCAATTTTTCAGTGAACAGGACTCATCTCTTCTTAACCTTGGATAAGCCTCACCGACTCTGTGTCCCCTGCACATACTTAAATGTAAAGGGGCAGATTTATGTTAACTGGCACATCCCCAGGGATGCACCAGTTAACGTGCACCGCTGCTCTGCCACCCATGGTGTGCCGCATTTACAATCAGATAGGACAAAGCTGCGTCAAAACCCTGCGCCTGCTTGAAGCAGGCATAGGTCTTGACGCAGCATTGTGGAGATGGGGCACCCCTGAGCCTTGCTGGAGCTGCATCGCACTTGCGATACAACTCCAGCAATGCGCCACCTTTACGGCACAGATGCGTCACGCATCTGTGCCGTTTTTGCCCCATGGTGCGCCGCATTGTAAATGCAGCACACCATGGGTGGCGGAACAGCGGCGCAGGATGACTGGCACATCCCTGGTGATGCGCCAGTCATCATAAATCTATCCCTAAGCTTCTTATCTTGTTAGAGATGAACCGGCATATGTATCATCAAACTATTTTGCATTTCCTAAATAGCAAATTTTAAGGAATAAATAGCGATTCTTTACCATTCCTAATTTGCGATGAGCAAATTGCTAATTGCAAATTACCCATTCATTTCCATGGGCCAGGAGGCCCATAGGAATGAAGGTGCAATTTGCGATTAGCAATTAGCTAATCGCAAATTAGGAATTTTTCCAAGGGTGCAGGGGTGTCTCAAGAACACCCTGCTGCACCCCTGAAAAAGAAATTTGGGGGCATATGGCACACATACATGCCCTAAGGGCATGTATGGGCGTCATATGGCACCTTTTGTTTTTTGGAAAAAAAGCTTTTTGAAAAGAATTTGCAAATTACCACCAACTAGAAGTTGGTGGTAATTTGCAAATCCTTAATGGCATTTTTTGCATATTTTTTGTTTGATACATTGCATTTAAGGAATCGCAAAATTTGCAAATCCTTAAGTGCAATCGCAAAATAATGAATAGCAAATTTTGCTATTCCTTATTTTGCATCAAACTTGTTTGATACATACCATTTGTCTAATTAGCATTCGCAAAGGCCGAAATTCGCAGATGGCATTTTTTGCATATTTCTTGTTTGATACATTGCATTTAAGGAATCGCAAAATTAGCAAATCCTTAAGTGCAATCGCAAAATAAGGAATAGCAAATTTTGCTATTCCTTATTTTGCATCAAACTTGTTTGATACATACCATTTGTCTAATTAGCATTCGCAAAGGCCGAAATTCGCAGAATTTCGGCCTTTGCGAATGCTAATTAGCTTGATACATATGGCCCCAAGTGAGGCCTGTCTTGCAACATGGTGCATCTTTTGCATCACTGCTGCATCGGTTTCATGTGGCACGGTTTTTTTACAGCATGACACATCTGCCTAAATGCATCAATTTGTAATTTTGTCGCCTCATAGCAAATCTTTTGCACCGCCGCTGCATCACAAAAGTGACGCACAGTGGCGCAAAAGAGGCATACACCTATCATAAATCTGTCCCTAGCATTTTAAATGATTAATTCAGGATGACGATAAGGTGTGGCCTATCCAGAGGTTTGTTTAAGGTGAGGCCTACTCAGGGTTGCAGATCAAAGTTACGCTTGTTGAAGAATACAGAGGAGATAATACATGTAAAGGCCTACCAATGAAGTAAGTGATGTCCACTTCATTGCGCCAGTCATCATAAATCTATCCCTAAGCTTCTTATCTTGTTAGAGATGAACCGCCATATGTATCATCAAACTATTTTGCATTTCCAAAATAGCGAATTTTAAGGAATAAATAGCGATTCTTTACCTTTCCTAATTTGCGATGAGCAAATTGCTAATTGCAAATTACCCATTCATTTCCATGGGCCAGGAGGCCCATAGGAATCAAGGTGCAATTTGCGATTAGCAATTAGCTAATCGCAAATTAGGAATTTTTCCAAGGGTGCAGGGGTATCTCAAGAACAGCCTGCTGCACCCCTGAAAAAGAAATTTGGGGGCATATGGCGCACATACATGCCCTAAGGGCATGTATGGGCGTCATATGGCACCTTTTGGTTTTTTGGAAAAAAAGCTTTTTGAAAAGAATTTGCAAATTACCACCAACTAGAAGTTGGTGGTAATTTGCAAATCCTTAATGGCATTTTTTGCATATTTCTTGTTTGATACATTGCATTTAAGGAATCGCAAAATTTGCAAATCCTTAAGTGCAATCGCAAAATAAGGAATAGCAAATTTTGCTATTCCTTATTTTGCATCAAACTTGTTTGATACATACCATTTGTCTAATTAGCATTCGCAAAGGCCGAAATTCGCAGAATTTCGGCCTTTGCGAATGCTAATTAGCTTGATACATATGGCCCCAAGTGAGGCCTGTCTTGGAACATGGTGCATCTTTTGCATCACTGCTGCATCAGTTTCATGTGGCACGGTTTTTTTACAGCATGACACATCTGCCTAAATGCATCAATTTGTAATTTTGTCGCCTCATAGCAAATCTTTTGCACCGCCGCTGCATCACAAAAGTGACGCACAGTGGCGCAAAAGAGGCATACACCTATCATAAATCTGTCCCTAGCATTTTAAATGATTAATTCAGGATGACGATAAGGTGTGGCCTATCCAGAGGTTTGTTTAAGGTGAGGCCTACTCAGGGTTGCAGATCAAAGTTACGCTTGTTGAAGAATACAGAGGAGATAATACATGTAAAGGCCTACCAATGAAGTAAGTGATGAATGAATAAATTTGGGTTTTCTATAGCGCATGGCTGCCCGGGAGCGTCCCAGCGCTGAGATTGCAAGAAACAGCTGAGGGTGGAAGTAGAGGGATGAGGAGAAAGGTTATTGAGGGAAAAGGTGAGTCTTGAGAAGTTTCCGGAATTTCATGTGATTCGGCTCGGAGCGAAGTTGGATTGGCAAAGTATTCCAGATGGTTGCGGCCATGACCGAGAACCGACGTCCTCCAGTCCGGGCTTTTTTAATTCGATGTACCGTGGCTAGGTTGCCTTGGGCTGATCGTAGGGACCTATTGGGTTTGTATAGGGAGAGCATGGTTCTCAGCATTGGGGGTCCTTGATTTTGCAAGGCTCTGTGAGTGGAGCATAGAGCTTTAAATTTGACCCTTTCACGGATCGGCAGCCAATGTAGTGCTTTAAGGGCAGGTTTGG
Organism: Lissotriton helveticus; assembly: GCF_964261635.1. Lineage (NCBI taxonomy): Eukaryota > Metazoa > Chordata > Amphibia > Caudata > Salamandridae > Lissotriton > Lissotriton helveticus. The sequence continues at coordinate 1,296,336,750 of NC_136063.1, read as the reverse complement.
CTGATGCTCTGCGAGAGGTCCCCGTGAGGATCCTTGCGGCGGCATTTTGTGTTCTCTGTAGAACATTAATCGTAGCTTCCGGGGCAGCCAGGAAGAGAGCGTTGCAGTAGTCTAATCTTGACAGAATTAGACCTTGAATGAGCGTTTTTTGGGATGATGCCGGGAGAAGTGGAAGAATTTTTCTGGTTGACCGTAGTAGACCCACACATGTACCGGCTGTTTTTTTTGCCTGTGTAATCATGGAGAGGTTCTGTTCCAGCCAAAAGCCCAGACTCTTAATCTCAGTTTTGAGTTCTGGGCGGGGTCCTAGGCATGGAGGCCACATGGTAGAGGGTAGGGGTGGTAGTTGATGTCCCAGAAGCATGAGCTCAGTCTTTGAGCCGTTGAGCTTCAGCCTTGAGTTGGACATCCAGCCATGAATCCATGTCCACTTCATTGCGCCAGTCATCATAAATCTATCCCTAAGCTTCTTATCTTGTTAGAGATGAACCGCCATATGTATCATCAAACTATTTTGCATTTCCTAAATAGCGAATTTTAAGGAATATATAGCAATTCTTTACCATTCCTAATTTGCGATGAGCAAATTGCTAATTGCAAATTACCCATTCATTTCCATGGGCCAGGAGGCCCATAGGAATGAAGGTGCAATTTGCGATTAGCAATTAGCTAATCGCAAATTAGGAATTTTTCCAAGAGTGCAGGGGTGTCTCAAGAACACCCTGCTGCACCCCTGAAAAAGAAATTTGGGGGCATATGGCGCACATACATGGGCGTCATATGGCACCTTTTGTTTTTTGGAAAAAAAGCTTTTTGAAAAGAATTTGCAAATTACCACCAACTAGAAGTAGGTGGTAATTTGCAAATCCTTAATGGCATTTTTTGCATATTTTTTTTTGATACATTGCATTTAAGGAATCGCAAAATTTGCAAATCCTTAAGTGCAATCGCAAAATAAGGAATAGCAAATTTTGCTATTCCTTATTTTGCATCAAACTTGTTTGATACATACCATTTGTCTAATTAGCATTCGCAAAGGCCGAAATTCGCAGAATTTCGGCCTTTGCGAATGCTAATTAGCTTGATACATATGGCCCCAAGTGAGGCCTGTCTTGGAACATGGTGCATCTTTTGCATCACTGCTGCATCAGTTTCATGTGGCACAGTTTTTTTACAGCATGACACATCTGCCTAAATGCATCAATTTGTAATTTTGTCGCCTCATAGCAAATCTTTTGCACCGCCGCTGCATCACAAAAGTGACGCACAGTGGCGCAAAAGAGGCATACACCTATCATAAATCTGTCCCTAGCATTTTAAATGATTAATTCAGGATGACGATAAGGTGTGGCCTATCCAGAGGTTTGTTTAAGGTGAGGCCTACTCAGGGTTGCAGATCAAAGTTACGCTTGTTGAAGAATACAGAGGAGATAATACATGTAAAGGCCTACCAATGAAGTAAGTGATGTCCACTTCATTGCGCCAGTCATCATAAATCTATCCCTAAGCTTCTTATCTTGTTAGAGATGAACCGCCATATGTATCATCAAACTATTTTGCATTTCCTAAATAGCGAATTTTAAGGAATAAATAGCAATTCTTTACCATTCCTAATTTGCGATGAGCAAATTGCTAGTTGCAAATTACCCATTCATTTCCATGGACCAAGAGGCCCATAGGAATGAAGGTGCAATTTGCGATTAGCAATTAGCTCATCGCAAATTAGGAATTTTTCCAAGGGTGCAGGGGTATCTCAAGAACACCCTGCTGCACCCCTGAAAAAGAAATTTGGGGGCATATGGCGCACATAAATTTTAAAAACATTCCTTTACCTCAAAAACGATTTCAAGTCATAATTTGAAAACACTGCCCACGGGGAAATGACTTAAAATGTCCTTAAGACACATGAAAGTGTTTTTTTAAAGCCTTTGCAACTTTTTTAGGTCACTTTTAACATGGCTATGTAACTCAATCAATCAAAATCTAAATTTACCATGCACAGGTGGGAGCATATTTACAAGGAATTTGCTCCACGGGGAAAGGTCTTTTAATTTAATATGGGAAAAATAACATCAGAGACACTGAAATGCCTTATAAAGAAGCATACACCATTATGTCCTTGTCATAAATTTTAAAACCATTCCTTTTCCTCAAAAACGATTTTCAAGTCATAATTTGAAAACACTCCACATGGGGAAATGACTTAAAATGTCCTTAAGACACATGAAAGCGTTTTTTGATTGCCTTTGCAGCATGTTTGGGTCACTTTTTACATGGCTATGTAATGCAAACAATCAAAATCTAAATTTGCCATGCACAGGTGGGAGCATATTTACAAGCAATTTGCTCCACAGGGAAAGGTCTTACATTAAAATGGGAAAAATAACATCAGAGACACTGAAATGCCTTATAAAGAAGCATACACCATTATGTCCTTGTCATAAATTTTAAAACCATTCCTTTTCCTCAAAAACGATTTTCTAGTCATAATTTGAAAACACTCCACAGCTCCTATGCACAAAAACACCCTGTCAGTACTAATACTTCACATTTTCTCCAATTACAATTTCTCAAAGAAACAAAACCTATTTGTAAAACACTTGAGGCAAAGCAACATTTTAAAAACACAACTTTCTTCATAATTTTCTCCTTAAAGCACACTATTCTCTATCTAAATTAAATAAATCTTTTCTCACCTTAGCAAATACTTTATGAGTTTCAAAACAGTCTCAGAAACACACCACTTTGTCTTTAGCAGAGCAAAAGGTATGCACTCCAGAGTCTGCAGCTATCAAAAGCACAGAAATGCTGTAATTCTTCACACATATCTCTCATGTCACCCAATCAAAACTCTTCCCTCACTTTTTTCAAATCAAAACCCTTCCCCCCTCTGCCCTCTCTGCCTTTTTTGCATAGCAACCACCTCTTGGAAGACCTCTGGTGTTTGCAAGTTCACACAACAATGTTTCAATTGAACTCTGAACTCTCAGTGCACCTGCATATCCAGTGCAATCTTTCATTTAATGATTTTTTCGTGACCACTCAAAATACATCTTTCAAAGAACTCATCCATGCACCCTAACTTTCTGTTTTCAGCAATCAAAATCCACCAATCACTGTTACTGCTTCATTAATCCACTGGATCACATATATTGAGACCTAGCAAAGGCACATCGGGCTACCAGTCCCTACAATTTTGCCAAGTTTCGTGCAAATCCATTCAGCCGTTCGGGCTAAAAGTGAGGCCAACCGCCCTATGGAAATTAACATGGGAAAAACACGTTTTGGGACCCCCCTTTTTTCTCAGCCCCCCCTTGACGAACCCCCCCCAAATTTTCAGTATCTGCTCAGAAACACAATGTTCCATTTTCCTGAAAATTTCAGCCAATTCCGTCCACAAACGCCAAAGTTATTAGACATAGCATTTTCAAAAATCCCATAGGGAAAAAATCCTAACTATATATACCTACTGGCGACCGCCAGTAGGTAATATATATATATATATATATATATATATATATATTACCTACTGGCGGTATTGTCATTTGGATCAATGATTTCTTGGTTGGTCTCTGCAAGGACAATTTCAAATGAAACTTTCTGATCGCCTTCCATTTTGTCTGAAATTTGCATTAAAAAAATATATATTAGTAGAGATAGGGCACTGTTGGGATTAATTTTAGATAGGCAGTTTTTAACAGTGAATTTATCTTTGGGCAGTGTATAGTATCAGATTGGAAGTAGGAATATAAAAAAGTGTATGTGATTTAACGTAAGTAAATTCATAATTATACAAGAGAAGCCTAAGTCCATCCATAACTATAACAGAGAAGTCTATCTAAATCTATAACTACTACAGAGGGATAGTATATAACTATCAGAAAAAGTTTACCATATTAACTTAAAGTGCACAATATACTTCAGTTTTTAAAATAACAACTTACCTTTAAAAAGAAGTTGAAGTTATTAGTGAAAATCCTATTGAAATGTACACCAGGAAGTAGTAGTCAAAATGGCTGTGTTTCCTTCTCTTCCTTTATATATATTCAGGTACATAACCAATCAAATGTCAGGTAAAAAAAAATAGAAAATGAAAGTAACATTTTAATTGGTTGTCAATTCCAACACTTCAGATGTGTTTTGTGAAGTAATTTACCTCAGGGTATTTAGAGAGGTCTACAGGCTAAATGGCTAAATGGAATTCCAACCAAATTTGTGAAAATGGTAGGGATTGGTATGTAGTATGAGCTAATATATATTTGGTGAAAGTGTCTCCAGGGTTTCTTCTGTAAATTACTTTCCCACCTTTTTTGATGGAGCGCTTCCCGGTGAGCGCCCCGGTACGCGAACCGGCAGCGTTACGGGAGTCCACCATTTTGTGTTTCGGTCGAATTAAGATACAAGATGGAGGGCAAATAATGTTCAGAATGGGTAGAAGGGGGCACGGTAGACGTATCTTGACCCCCTAGGTTTTCTGAGGGTGGCTGAGAAGGCCCATATGTGCGGAAAAAAACATTTTTTTTTAAAATTTCGCGTGGTTAGCTTCCGGTTCGCGTACCGGGTAGCGCTCCGGGGAGCGTACTTTGTTGAAAATTTGTGAAAAAAGTTAGAGTAAAAAAATAATTGTGAGTGATCAGATGTAGGGTAGCTCTGAGAAGAGCTTTTGGGTTTATGGTACATTTAGGTACTTATAAGTAGGTACCAATGCACAGTCTTAAATTCAAAATGAAAACTCTGTTGCCCTCATCTGAGAAGTGAACTCCATCTCCTCTGTAGATATCTTGCATGTAGTAACGCAAGTTATTGTTGTACATGGAGCCCATTCCATGGTCTCTCATGTAAGCTGAAACAGATTTGTTTACATGCTTCCTCGACTTCTCAATTTGTGGACAAAATTGGTTCGACCACCTCCATTTCTGTCTTTGGCATATATTTGAATATACCAAGGCAGTTTGAGGAAAAAGTGCCATCAATTGCTCAAAGGTGTCCTTTAAAAGCATTTCCAGACCTACACCAGTCAAAGTGTCCAAGTCATTTCCTCCACAGTGCACAATTAACAGGTCAGGTTTAGGCAAATGCATAAAGGTTTTCACCAATGGTATCAATTGATGACATTTTAATCCTCTGTGGCCAAACCACTTAATTTCCACATCTTGTAAATTGAGGTTAGGTAAATTTCTGTTCTCAGCATACCTTTGAGCCCAGTAGATGTAACTATGTCAAACAATCCAGACAGAAAACATGGTGAGAGGAGGTTCTGCTGCAGTCAGATGAAGTGTGGCAATGAAATGGGAGTTGAAAAAATAAGAGTTTAAAATGAAAAAAACTGTGGAGTTTCTGTGTTAAGGAAGCAGTAGCAGTGATTGGTGGATTTTGATTGCTGAAAACAGAAAGTTAGGGTGCATGGATGTGTTGTTTGAAAGGTGTAATTTGAATGGTCAAGAAAAAATCATTTAATGAAAGATTGCACTGGATAGGCAGGTGCACTGAGAGTTCAGAGTTCAATTGAAACATTGTTGTGTGAACTTGCAAACATGAGAGGTCTTTCAGGAGGTGGTTGCTATGCAAAAAAGGCAGAAAGGCCAGAGGGGGGAAGGGTGTTGATTTGAAAAAAGTGAGGGAAGAGTTTTGATTGGGTGACATGAGAGATATGTGTGATGAGTTACAGCATTTCTGTGCTTTTCATAGCTGCAGACTCGGGAGTGCATACCTTTTGCTCTGCTAAAGACAATTTGGTGTGTTTCTGAGACTGTTTTGAAACTCATAAAGTATTTGCTAAGGTGAGAAAAGATTCATTTAATTTAGGTAGAGAATAGTATGGTTTAGGGAGAAAATTATGAATAAATTTGTGTATTTAAAATGTTGCTTTGTGTCAAGTGTTTTACAAATAGATTTTGTTTCTTTGTGTTACATAGCCATGTTAAAAGTGATGCAAAAAAAGTGCAAGGGTCTTACAAAAATGCTTTCATGTGTCTTAGGGTATTTTAACTCACTTCCCCATGAATGTATGAATATAATTGTTTTACAAGATGTGTTTAAAAACGTTTTTAAAAATCAATTAGGTTTCTTGATATGTACTGCTAGAGTTTCATAGGTTGCTTGGGGCATATTTTCAAGGCTTTTGACTTCCTTTGATGTAATTTTTCCCATTTTAATTTAAGACCTTTCCCTGTGGTGCAAGGTCCTTGTAAATACGCCCCCATGTGTGCTTGGCAAATTTAGATCTTGATTATTTGACTTACATAGCCATGTTAAAAGTGATCTAAAAATGGAGCAAGGGCTTAAAAAAACGCTTTCATGTGTCTTAGGGTATTTTAAGTAACTTCCCCATGAATGTATGAATATAATTGCTTTACAAGTTGTGTTTAAAAACGTTTTTTGAAATCAATTAGGTTTCTTGATATGTAATGCTAGAGGTTAATAGGTTGCTTGGGGCATATTTATAAGGCCTTTGAGTCTCTCTGATGTTATTTTTCCCATTTTAATTTAAGACCTTTCCCTGTGGTGCAAGGTCCTTGTAAATACGCCCCCATCTGTGCTTGGCAAATTTAGATCTTGATTATTTGACTTACATAGCCATGTTAAAAGTGATCTAAAAATGGAGCAAGGGCTTAAAAAAAAACGCTTTCATGTGTCTTAGGGCATTTTAAGTCACTTCCTGATGAATGTAGGTATATAATTTATTTAGATGATGTGTTTAAAAACGATTTTTGAAATCAATTAGGTTTCTTGATATGTAATGCTAGAGCTTCATAGGTTGCTTGGGGCATATTTATAAGGCCTTTGAGTCTCTCTGATGTTATTTTTCCCATTTTAATTTAAGACCTTTCCCTGTGGTGCAAGGTCCTTGTAAATACGCCCCCATGTGTGCTTGGCAAATTTAGATTTTGATTTTTTGACTTACATAGCCATGTTCCATACAGTTGTAACCTTCTGCGTAGTCTTTGATATGCTAGACTCCATCTGCACTATGAGATACCTAAGCAAAGGAAACACAGGTGATGTGATTGTGAAATGAGGAAAAGAAACTCCACATTTTTCTATTACATCACCTGTGTTTCCTAAGTTTATGAATGACATTGTGCAGATGAGGTTTAGGTCTGTCCACAGACACAGAAGAGGTCTGGCCTTTGTTCAAGAGTGAAGTCGACATGACTTACTTCATTGGTAGGTCTTCACATGTATTATATCCTCTATACTCTTCAACAAGCGTAAATTTAATCTGCAACCCTGAGTAGGCCTTACCTTAAACAAACCTCTGGATAGGCCACACCTTAATGTCATCCTGAATCAATCATTTAACATGTTAGGGACAGATTTATGATAGGTGTATGACTCTTTTGCGTCACTGTGCGTCACTTTTGTGATGCAGCGGCGGTGCAAAAGATTTGCTATGTGGCGACATATTTAAAAATTGATGCATCTAGGCAGATGTGTCATGTTGTAAAGTCCCGTGCCACATGAAACCGATGCAGCATTGATGGAAAAGATGCACCATGTTGCAAGACAGGCCTCATTTCATCTCCAACAAGATAAGAAGCTGAATCTTATGTAAATGTCAAAATTGTTGTATACACTGCTCAGCTTATGTGTACTCTTTGATATGCTAGAGTCCATCTGCAGTATGAGATACTTAAGCAAAGGAAACACAGGTGATGTGATTGTGAAATGAGGAAAAGAAACTCCACATTTTTCAATTACATCACCTGTGTTTCCTAAGTTTACGAATGACATTGTGCAGATGAGGTTTAGGTCTGTCCACGGACACAGAAGAGGTCTGGCCTTTGTTCAAGAGTGAAGTGGACATGACTTACTTCATTGGTAGGCCTTTACATATATTATCTCCTCTGTACTCTTCAACAAGTGTAAATCTCATCTGCAACCCTGAGTAGGCCTCACCTCAAACAAACCTCTGGATAGGCCTCACCTTATCGTCATACTGAATCAATCATTTAAAATGTTAGGGACAGATTTATGATAGGTGTGTGTCTCTTTTGCGCCGCTGTGCGTCACTTTTGTGACGCAGCGGCGTGCAAAAGATTTGCTATGTGGCGACATATTTACAACTTGATGCATCTAGGCAGATGTGTCATGCTGTAAAGTCCCGTGCCACATGAAACCAATGCAGCAGTGATGTAAAACATGCACCATGTTGCAAGACAGGCCTCATTTCATCTCCAACAAGATAAGAAGCTGAATCTTCTGTAAATGTCAAAATTGTTGTATACACTGCTCAACTTATGTGTACTCTTTCATGTGCTAGAGTCCATCTGCACTATGAGATACCTAAGCAAAGGAAACACAGGTGATGTGATTGTGAAATGAGGAAAAGAAACTCCACATTTTTCAATTACATCACCTGTGTTTCCTAAGTTTACGAATGACATTGTGCAGATGAGGTTTAGGTCTGTCCACGGACACAGAAGAGGTCTGGCCTTTGTTCAAGAGTGAAGTGGACATGACTTACTTCATTGGTAGGTCTTCACATGTATTATCTCCTCTATACTCTTCAACAAGCGTAAATTTAATCTGCAACCCTGAGTAGGCCTTACCTTAAACAAACCTCTGGATAGGCCACACCTTAATGTCATCCTGAATCAATCATTTAACATGTTAGGGACAGATTTATGATAGGTGTATGACTCTTTTGCGTCACTGTGTGTCACTTTTGTGACGCAGCGGCGGTGCAAAAGATTTGCTATGTGGCGACATATTTAAAAATTGATGCATCTAGGCAGATGTGTCATGCTGTAAAGTCCCGTGCCACATGAAACCGATGCAGCAGTGATGGAAAAGATGCATCATGTTGCAAGACAGGCCTCATTTCATCTCCAACAAGATAAGAAGCTGAATCTTATGTAAATGTCAAAATTGTTGTATACACTGCTCAGCTTATGTGTACTCTTTGATATGCTAGAGTCCATCTGCACTATGAGATACCTAAGCAAAGGAAACACAGGTGATGTGATTGTGAAATGAGGAAAAGAAACTCCACATTTTTCAATTACATCGCCTGTGTTTCCTAAGTTTACGAATGACATTGTGCAGATGAGGTTTAGGTCTGTCCACGGACACAGAAGAGGTCTGGCCTTTGTTCAAGAGTGAAGTGGACATGACTTACTTTATTGGTAGGCCTTTACATATATTATCTCCTCTGTACTATTCAACAAGTGTAAATCTCATCTGCAACCCTGAGTAGGCCTCACCTCAAAGAAACCTCTGGATAGGCTACACCTTATCGTCATCCTGAATCAATCATTTAAAATGTTAGGGACAGATTTATGATAGGTGTATGTCTCTTTTGCGCCGCTGTGCGTCACTTTTGTGACGCAGCGGCGGTGCAAAAGATTTGCTATGTGGTGACATATTTACAACTTGATGCATCTAGGCAGATGTGTCATGCTGTAAAGTCCCGTGCCACATGAAACCGATGCAGCAGTGATGGAAAAGATGCACCATGTTGCAAGACAGGCCTCATTTCATCTCCAACAAGATAAGAAGCTGAATCTTCTGTAAATGTCAAAATTGTTGTATAGACTGCTCAGCTTATGTGTACTCTTTCATATGCTAGAGTCCATCTGCACTATGAGATACCTAAGCAAAGGAAACACAGGTGATGTGATTGTGAAATGAGGAAAAGAAACTCCACATTTTTCAATGACATCACCTGTGTTTCCTAAGTTTACGAATGACATTGTGCAGATGAGGTTTAGGCCTGTCCACGGACACAGAAGAGGTCTGGCCTTTGTTCAAGAGTGAAGTGCACATGACTTACTTCATTGGTAGGCTTTCACATGTATTATCTCCTCTGTACTCTTCAACAAGCGTAAATTTCATCTGCAACCCTGAGTAGGCCTCACCTTAAACAAACCTCTGGATAGGTCACACCTTATCGTCATCCTGAATCAATCATTTAAAATGTTAGGGACAGATTTATGATAGGTGTATGCCTCTTTTGCGTCACTGTGCGTCCCTTTTGTGACGCAGCGGCGGTGCAAAAGATTTGCTATGTGGTGACATATTTACAACTTGATGCATCTAGGCAGATGTGTCATGCTGTAAAGTCCCGTGCCACATGGAACCGATGCAGGAGTGATGCAAAAGATGCACCATTTTGCAAGACAGGCCTCATTTCATTTCCAACAAGATAAGAAGCTGAATCTTCTGTAAATGTCAAATTTGTTGTATACACTGCTCAACTTATGTGTACTCTTTGATATGCTAGAGTCCATCTGCACTATGAGATACCTAAGCAAAGGAAACACAGGTGATGTGATTGTGAAATGAGGAAAAGAAACTCCACATTTTTCAATTACATCACCTGTGTTTCCTAAGTTTACGAATGACATTGTGCAGATGAAGTTTAGGTCTGTCCATGGACACAGAAAAGGTCTGGCCTTTGTTCAAGAGTGAAGTGGATATGACTTACTTCATTGGTAGGCCTTCACATGTATTATCTCCTCTGTACTCTTCAACAAGCGTACATTTCATCTGCAACTCTGATTAGGCCTCACCTCAAACAAACCTCTGGATAGGCCACACTTTATCGTAATCTTGAATCAATCATTTAAAATGTTAGGGACAGATTTATGATAGGTGTATGTCTCTTTTAGGTTACTGTGCGTCACTCTTGTGACGCAGCGGCGGTGCAAAACATTTGCTATGTGGCGACATATTTACAACTTGATGCATCTAGGCAGATGTGTCATGCTGTAAAGTCCTGTGCCACATGAAACCTGCGTCAGTTTTCATATAAGTGTTTTGTTGCAAGGTATGCATTAATTTGCATGAAAGCCCTGTAAAACTAACACAGTGAAATTTAGAAGATTTCACTGAGTCAGCTTTATAGCATTGTTGAATCAAATCCTTACGCCTGTTTGAAACAGGCATAAGAAGTGATGCACCATGCAATGTGAGGCTTCCTTCTGTCCATTGCAGTAGACATGTCGCGCTTATGACGTGATTCCTGCAATGTGCTGCTTTTGCGGCACAGATGCGTGACGCATCTGTGCTGTTTTTGCTCAATGGTGCTCCACATTGTAAATGCGGCACACTATGGGTGGCAGAGCAGCGGTGCACATTAACTGGTGCATCCGTGGGGATGCGCCACTTAGCATAAATCTGCCCCTGTACATTTAAGTATGAGCAGGGGACACAGAGTCGGTGAGGCTTATCCAAGGTTAAGAAGAGATGAGTCCTGTTCACTGAAAACTTGGACATAGGCCTCACCTCCTCAGCATCGCTGGACATGGCTAAATAATAGCTGCAAAATGTTACTCTTGTTAAACAAATTTACTATTATAATCTCTGAGATTTGTCTCTTACTCTGCAACATCTCATTGTTGTTCTCTTTCTTTAAAGATAACGACAACATCAACATGAGTGACAATCAGCAATCAGTTGATCTCGACCTCATCATTGAACTTGTAATTGAAACGTCAGTGGAAGTAGATCCCTTGGATGATTTAAATCCTGAGGATGATGAAGAATATGATGAGGATGCCGATTTGTCAGAATTGTATGACATAGGGTGGGAAGCTGACCTGCTTGAGCCTATGGAACTATAAACATTTATTTTTAAAATTTACAATAAATGAAAAGTAAAAATGTAAACTGTTTAATTTTAAATTAAACACACCTTCAAAAACAGGTTATGTGTAGTGTCTTCAATAAAATATTAAAATATGCTCATAAAATTAGATCAGATTCACATATAAAACAGGACAGGTAAAATGAAGAAGAATTCCATTTCTTTTCTGCTATTTCTGTATTCTAAATTTGCCAAAGCACTAAAAAATATTATATGTAAAAATGTTAAGTAGTGTGTTAAGTTTTTGATGACTGTTATTGATTTACTGTTTGGTAATAGTGGTTAATAACATTTTTTATTATATTTTACCACAGATTCAACTGCAGATCATTTCAAATTTTGAGAATGCCAACGAAGGAGAGAATGAGAAAGGCTACAAAACGTCAAACACTGCAGGTCCATCATTTACAGCAGCAGTCCTCTACAATAAAAAATCGTCAAGTCACCAAGAAAGCACCGGGTAAGATCACGAAAACATTCATAAGAAACATTTCTAGAAAAAAAAGTAGTACTACAGAAAATGTTTTTGTCCAGAAAAAGAGAAGCAATTTAAACGGAAAGGAAAGGCCAATCAAAAATGTTACTGCTAGAGCAAGCGATAACTCTGTGCATGATAGTAGAAGGAAACAACAGTTTAGGGACATTCGTAAACGAATGTTCCGCAACAGGATAATTGGCAATTTGTTAAAAAATATTAAGAAAGGTCAACAGAAAGTGGTTTTTTATAAGAGAAAAAAAAAAGTTGAGAAAGTTATTGATCAGGCATTTGAAATTAAACGAAAGTTATTTATTTTGATAATCAATAGAATTAGGAAGCTAAACAAGGCAATTTATGATTTCAAAAGAAATAGTAGATGGAAGAGAATAGTTAATCGTAGTAATTTTTGTGAAGTTTTTTCCGGAGAATGGATGCATAGTTCAAGTTGTGAGGCATTTTTCAATGAGGAGAGTTATTTCCAGGATAATGATTTGGTGCATGCAGTTGACACCAGTGGTCGAGCTTATGAGGTGAAAGATGGTTGTCCAGTTGAAAAAGAAAAACTTGTGACAACAGAGGCAGAAGAGATGTTAGGTAATGAGGTTTTAGGAAGACGTCCTAAGGGACCTGTGTACACCTGGAAGTGTAGTAGTATTTGCAGTGTGCGACAGGATTCCATCAATTTGCTTTGTGATTTTGTACGGACATTTAATAAGAAAAGTTTGAAGCAGAAAATGAAGTTGTTGCAAGAATTAGATCCTTGCAGAGTGAGAGAAGTGACAGGTTTGCATGGTCATTCACTGGCTTGTCTTTCCAGGAGAGTATGCCAGAGTGTTTTTCATCATTTTAGGATGCTAGCAGTGCATCATAATAAAGTGAGGAAATTAGTTAGAATGTTGTATTATGCTAAGAGTCCAGCAGTTATGCTTAAACAATTATGCGCTGCTCTTTTGCATGGTTCTGAAATAGATGTGAAGAATATGTGTGAAGAAATTGAGTTTTGTTACTTTGGAAGTAAAGAGGAGAATGTTGAAATTGACCCAGAAGAAGAGGGTAATGTGGAAGATAGTGTACAGGTTTCCAGTACAGATAATTTTCAGAAGGAAATTGCCACGTTTCAGGTGAAATCAAGTGAGAGGCCTAATTTCACTTGTGTGTGTTGTCGACGCACTTATTATAAGAATCAGACTAAGTTAGTGGATTTATATGCAAGAAGTGAAAGGGAAAATAATAGTGAATGGAAGGATTTCGCTACATACTTGATGGTAGAAAATTGTTTTGATTTGGGATCGGATCAACGTGTGTGTACTTATTGTTGTAACAAATTAAATCAAAACCAGATGCCTGCTAGAGCGGTTCATAATAATCTGGAATTGGTTGAGATTCCTTCTGAATTGAAGGATTTAAATACTTATGAATCTATTTTGATTCAAAGTATCCATCCCTTTCAGGCTATTGTAAGAATGGAGCCAAAGACAGGGAAATTGCCTCCATCAGATTTACAGAGAGGATTAAAGGGAAGAGTTGTTTATTTGCCTCTAGATTTGAAGAAAAACATGAACACAATTGGAGTAGAAAAAGTGGAAGAGGAACCTCTGGTTATCTTAGTTAATGGGGTTCCGACAAAGAATAAAAAAATATGGCAAGATTTAGTGGATGTTAGGAAAGTAAAAAAGGCAACATTGTATTTGAAAAAAAATAATAAGTACTATAAGAATGTATATGTTGCAGAAGAGGAAGTAAGTGAGGAAGAGGATAGCGATTTGTGTGCTGGTCAAATTGAGAAAGTAGAACCCTCTAAAAGTGAAGAAATATATGAACATTATAGTGTTCATCCTTTGCATTCCAATGAAGTCATGGGGAATGCTATTGAGTTGTTTCAAATGAAACAAGCCAAAGGGAGTCCCATTAGTGTCTGGGAGGAAAGTTTGGAAGCTCGGTGTTTTCCACAGCTATTTCCAACAGGTCAAGGAGGAAGATATGATGAGCGACCTCATCAAATTCCTGCTTCTGAATACCAGACTTTACGATTGTATGCAGAAGATGCTAGGTTTCGACAACGCATTCCCTATTTGTTTCATCTCCTGTTTGAAAGCGATCTGTCTGGACTGTCATATGCAGTGAACCACATCTTGAAAAGTGGTATACAGATGCAAAACATCTCGGCAAGTGACTTTATGGATAAAGTCAATGTGCAAGACAGTATTTTGGATTCTCACCTGATTAATCTCATGGCGTGTCAGCGTGGTACTAAAGAGTACTGGTACCATCGTAATGGTGATTTAAAATGTATGCTGAGGAACTTAGGAACTCCCACATGGTTCCTCACTCTGAGCTGTGCCGAGTATGGCTGGGAAGACTTACTTGAATTTCTACGAGAGGCAAATGGAAACATCGAAAACATCGAATTCAAGACACCCGGAGAACTGTGCTCTTTGGATCCAGTGAATGTATGCAGGTACTTCAATCATAGATTTGAAGCTATGATGTCTTTCATCATGAATAAGAAGAATCCACCTCTTGGAGAGGTGTTGGATTTCTTCTGGAGAAAGGAGTACCAAGCAAGAGGTGCTCCTCATATACATATGCTGCTGTGGATCAAGGATGCACCTAAATTTGGAACAGATCCAGAAGACTTAGTGATGAGTTTCATAGAACAGTATTCTACATGTGCTGTTCCAAACGCAAAGGAGGACAAAAGCCTAAGAGAACAAGTTCTACGCTTCCAAAGCCATCGTTGCGGAAAGTACTGTTGTCGTAAATTCAGAAACAAGGACAAGTTCTACACCAAATGTCGTTTCGCCTTTCCACGACCGGTGATTTCTAAAGGAAGAGTGAACAGTTTGATGTCTTCGCTGCAACATAATGTGACAAGGAAATCACCTAAAAACACATACAATTTGAAGAGGAACGAAGAGTCCAAGTACATCAACGACTACAACCCAGTGATTTTGTCCATGTGGAATGCTAACATGGATATACAGTTTGTGGCTGATAACTGTATGGCTGTGGCTCGGTATGTGACATCTTACATCACCAAAAAAGAAAAGACAGAATTGAAGGATATGTGGGAGGTCATTTCCCATGAAAAGAGACTCAGTAAGAAGTTGTACAGTTTCAGTCTGAAGATGTTGTCGCATCGAGAAATCGGAGCTTACGAATGTTCTGACCGGTTGTCTTCAGCAAGTCTCTATGCCAAATCTAGGAGTATCGTTTGGGCGAGTCTTGGTCTTGCTGCAACGCGTAATCGAGTTCTGAAACCTGTGCGGGAAATTGAGTATTTGGCGCAAAAGGAGCCAAACAGTACTGACATTTTGAAGACCAACATGTTGGATACATATTATCCAAATCGAAGCAGTCACCTCGAGAATGTTTGTCTGTATGAGGTTCTACAAAATTACATATTCAAGAGGAACATCAAAGAAGATATTGATAAAGGAGTGTATGCTGTAATTGGAAGTGAGGGATGTCTGGTCAAGCAAAGAAAATGCCACTTGGTAAACCATCGAAAATTGAGTGGCGAATCTCCTGAAAAAAAGGAGTTTTTCTATTTAGCACTTTTGCAACTTTTCAAGCCTTGGCGTGCAGAAGAGGAACTGCTTGGAGATTTCCTCTGTTATGAAGACTCTTTCACTGCTGCCAAGGAGACCATAGAATGTCCTGCTTTTCCCAAATATGTACAAATGTTGAATGCGGAAATCGAGCAGGAAGCAACGATTGCAGCCGAGATTGCCAGAGACAGTTCTCAGGACAGTCAGAGATCTGTTTCATTGAGTCAGGATCCACTAGGAGGACCTGTTATCGAAAATGAAGCTGCCACTGCCATGAATGAAGTGGAAAGAGCCATGGCACATGCTCAGGAGGATGCGGTTCACTTAGAAGACTTGGAAAGACAACTCAACGTTGAGCAGAGGAAAATATATGACGAAGTTACCAAGCAAATTGATCATGGATTAAGTCATGAGAAGAAAGAGTGCTCATGTACATCGTTGAAGCCTGTCCGACTGAACGTGAGTGGAGAAGCGGGAACTGGAAAGAGTTTCCTCATTAAAGCAATTTCATGTTATTTGAAGGAAAGGACTGAGTCATCGCTGTCTTGTGTTGTCACCGCTCCAACTGGACTGGCAGCACATAACATTAAAGGTATTACTTTGCATCGTCTACTGATGCTGCCAGTGGAGCATGATAACAAATTACAATACCACAAGTTATCTGGAGATGCTTGTTGTGAAGTTTCAAGAGTCTTGAGGAAAATGAAACTTCTTATCATTGACGAAGTAAGCATGGTTTCCAATGTCATGCTTGCCTTTGTGCATTTGAGAATGTAAGAAGTTCTTAAAACAGAGTATGATGTGTTATTTGGTGGCAAACACATCATTGTTTTCGGAGATCTTCTGCAGCTGACACCAGTGAAAGGACAACCTGTGTTCAAAATGCTCACGCATGAAGATACCAGGAAGTGCCTAGGGAGCATTGGCAACGTCAATATATGGTTAAACTTCAATTATGCTGAACTGCATGAAAATATGCGTCAGGCGAAGGATGAAGTTTACAAGAATATTCTACAAGATGTTAGAATTGGAAAAGTGACCGAGCATGGGAAACAAGCTTTACATGCACGATTACTGTCAAATTTATATCCAGAACAAGACGTTGTGCCTGAGAATATTTTTCAGAAAATTACTGAGAAGAAATCTGGAATATGCTTGATGCCAACTCTTGCAGAATGTGCCATCTTCAACAACAAAATGTTGTATTTAGAAAACCAAGAGATTGTGAAACTGGAAGCTATTGACAGAGTAGAGCATATGAGATCAACAATTATTTTGTCTGAGAATTTGAAAACAAAATTGGATTCATTAGAGAAGACTATATCTAAAACTGCAGGTTTTGAAAAGACTCTGAATGTGTGCTTAAATTGCCGTATAATTTTAAGAAGGAATTTACATGTTGAAAGAGGTCTGGTAAATGGATCAATGGGTAATGTTGTTGATTTTGTGAAATACAGAAATAGAGATGGAATTGAATTTTTAAAAATTAAATTTGATGGCATTGAGGAAGTACAGCTAATTGGTCGTTGTTCTGCTAGATTTTTGCTTGTAAAAGACTTATATGTTCGCCGTAAGCAGTTTCCTGTTTGCTTGGCATATGCGGTGACAATCCATAAATCACAAGGTTTAAGAGTAGACAGTGCATTGGTGAATATTGGCTGTTCTGTGTTCAAGGAGGGTATGGCATATGTGGCATTGTCACGAGTTAGAACTTTATCGGGATTGTACTTGATTGAGTGTGATGTCACAAACATTTGTGCGGATCTAGATTGTGTTAAGGAATACAATAGGTTAAGAAGAGAGTATGCGCCACATTTGCCTCAATATCCTTTGTTTGAGAAACGTGTGGTAGGCCGGAAACGAAGAAATGTGACCAATACTAGGGAGGTTGTACCAAAAAGACGAAAAGTTGATGAACCTGAAATTATAAGCAGAAAGAAAAAGGATTCTGTTGAAGATGTTGTTGGTTTTCAATTTGAAAACAGTTCTGGTGTCAACTGCTATGCTAATGTAGTGGTTAATGTTTTGTTTTCTCTACAAAATGTAAAAGAAGAGATTGTGGTCAATTCGGATCACAGATTTTGCAGTTTGTTAAATTCTGTGTTAGAGAAATGTAGCACTGATAGAACAAAAATAGAAAGTGTGTCTGAAATTCGAAATCTGTTAGACAGATGTTCAGGTCAAACACAATTCTCTCAAAATATTCAGCAAGATTGTCAGGAGTTTTTAATGTATATGCTTGATGTATTGCATGCTGAAGGTGTAGATGTAGATCACCTGTTTGGGCTTTCTTATCAATGGCAGCATGACTGCGAGAACTGTAGGGTATCAAGTACTACTAGTGTAGACTCAGAAAGATTTATATATTTAACTTTGCCAGACAGTAAATCAGTGTCCTTTAATAAGCTAGTAAAAGCAGATGATCACAACATGGAGTGTAGCCAATGTAAATCTGAAATGATGTCAACATTATTTATACGAACATATGGCCAGTATGTCATTTTAATGTTCCAACGATGTAGGGCTGATGGAACAAAATTGACAACTTTAATTAAAAATTTTGTAGCTTCGCAGTTGTCAATATCAGGAAGGACTTTTGTAACTGCAGCAATTATATATCATGACGGTCCTTCAATAACATCAGGACATTACACAGCGTATTTAAAGTCTAGAAACGGCTGGTCATTCTGCAACGATTCTGTTTTAACTTTCAAAAAAAAATTGCCGTATGACCTTAAAAATTCTTACCTGGTGTTTTTAAAACCAAAATTTTAGGGAAAGAATCTCGGGATGTGCTCTGAGGAATTTCAAGAGGTTCTAATGGCTCCTACACGATTTGGCCTTGAGGATAAGTGTAGTACAGAGACAATAGTTCCTGGAAAAAAAGAAGATTTTCTTACAGAAAGTGGTGGGCACAGATTAGTTGAAGGACAACAGAGTATTTCCCAAAGCAAACGGTCTTCTTACCATAACACTTGACGTCATGGAAAAATAACTGCACTTTGAATGAGTTCAGAAAAACTGTTTCTTTTTATAAGCTAATTCAAGCAGCCAATCAAAACATGGAGTAGAGGGAATGTAAGTCTGCAATGCTGTCTAGATTATTGGTCCAAACTTTTGATTATAATGTCATTTTAAAAATCCAATTATATAAACCTGATGAAAGTAAGTCTTCAACTTTAATTACAAATGTTGTGGCTACACAGTCGTTGATTTTAGGAAGAAGATTTGTAACTGCAGCTATTATATTGCATGATGGTTATTTGACAAGATCCGCTTATTACACAGGTTATTGAAAATGTAAAAAAATGTGCTGTTTCGGAAATTATTGCCATTTGACTACGATACAATGTTGCCTTTTTACTAAAAAATATTCTTACTTTCTGTTTTCAGAAAAGAGAATTTAGGGTAGGTAACTGGCGTATAATGATTCTAGGGGTTGATATAATTTTATCTACTGTTTTATATTGCTTTGTGATTAAAAGTGATGTAGAGAATTAAATAATTGTAGTAGTCATAGAGGTAGTGTAAGTCTGCTTCATAGTAAGCAGTAACAGTGTCATAGGAAATGTAGAACATGAGTGAGCAAAAAGGGTAAGATATTACTAGTCTAGGATTGTGAAAGTGATCTTGAACGTTTTCTTTCTGAAAGTTGCGGAAATACAAAATGACGGGATTTGCTTACAAGAATTCCAAGAGTTATAAATGGCTCTTACACGATTTGGCCTTGAGGAAACGTGTGGTAGAGAGCGAGAAGTCATTTATTGTATGTAACATATTTTTCAAAACGATGGAGCTTTTCTTTCAGAAAGTGGCGGGCTGAAAAAACAGCACAACCGAGTGTAAGCTGTTCATAGGACATCCTTCGACGTCATGGAAAGTAAGTTACTTTTGCGGAGTTTTGATTTCTGATTGGTTATGTTATATGGGTTTTTTAAACACAATCATTTTGATTGTGGTTTTTTTCCCCCGCTGTTATATGATGAATACCTTCAAGTCACTGTTTTTAGTGAAATTTGATACATTCTGAGAACAGCAAAAATAAACCATTTAACATGTATAGTTAATTCTGTACTGTTTGTATTTATGATGTACATTTAGAACTGTGTAGGAGGCATGGAGAAGGTGAGGCTTCTGTAAGTGTCAAAGTTGTTGCATTCAGTGCGTACTCTTTCATATGCTGGACTACATCTGCATAATGAGATACCTAACCAAAGGAAACACAAGTGATGTGATTGTGAAATGAGCAAAAGAAATTGCATATTTTTCAAATACATTACCTGTGTTTCGTAACATTACGAATCAAATTGTGCAGATGAAGTTTAGGCCTCTCCAGGGAAACAGAGGAAGTCTGAACTTTATTGGTTGCCCTGCACATGTATTATCTCCTCTGCACTCTTCAACAAGGCTAAATTTGATCTGCAACCCTGAGTAGGCCTCACCTGAAACAAACGTCTGGATAGGACACACCTTATTGCCATCCTGAAACAATCATTTCAAATGTTAGGAACAGTTTTATGATGATTGTGTACCTCTTTTGCGCTGTGATTGCGTCACTTTTGTGAGACAACAGCAGTGCAAAAGATGCACCATGTTCCAAGATAGGCCTCAGTTCATCTGCATCAAGATACTGTTAGTTTAAAATGTATATCTTTAGGACTGTGTAGGGGGCCTGGAGAAGCAGAAGCTTCTGTAAGTGTCAAAGTTGTTGAAAAACTGTTTGTCCTTCAATCTTTTCCCTTGTCTTTTCTAATTTTTAAATACATGTTTTAATATTTTTCAAATGTTTGTTCTCTCTTTCACAGATTGAAAGTATAAAAATAACAAGTGACTAAGTTAACGACAATTATAAGGTAAATGTTTTGTACTCTTTTCGTTACATTTCTATCACATTTAACTACTATTAGTTCCACTGCTTCATTTCTTTAACCCTAACTTTCCTGCCTTTGCTACTTCCCTCATTCCTTTCTCTATTACTTACTTACTTACTCTACTCCTTCCACTCCTTTTCTCAGTCCCTCTCCTCATAGTTCCTCACTCTTGTTCACTCACTCCGTCTCTATTACTCTTAGTGTCTCTGACTGATCACTCTTTCACTACTTGTTCATTATGCTTTCTCTGTGTAGTTGAAGCACACTAAGGGGCATATTATGAACACAGCCAATAAAATTATTGCTGCTTTTATCGGCAGAAAACTGCTGCAAAAGCGGCTGTAGCGGCAGTTTTCTGCTGCAAAAGCGGCTTTAGCGACACATTTCTGCCAATAAAAGCTGCGAAACTTTTATTGCCTATGTTGATAATATGCCCCTATGTTATTTACATTTCTTTGCTGTTTCAATTATTCCTTTTCTGTTACTTCTTCTTTTCTGCTTTCTGTTTTTTCTCTCTGTTATTCCACATGTTTTAATCTTATTTTGAACATTCACTCACATTCTCTAAGAAACTCTTCTTTGTTATTCTTCTACTCTCCTTTTTTTCTTTCACTTCCTTATCTATTTTCTTTTTCACAATTATACCCTCTTCCATCTTTTCTTCGGTAAATAAATCTATTAAACAGTATCTCTGGTTTAGTCCCTATAGCTGTCTTTGTTTTAACATTACTCTCTGTTTACTTCCCTTATACTTACTCTTCTTTTTTTTTTAAAAAATGTTTTGGGTTCGCGTACCGGCGAGCGAACCGGGAAGCGAACCAAAAGAAATAGAGCTTGCCAGAGTGCTAAACATTCTAGCAATTTTTTTATAAAGGGGAGGTAGTTCTGAAAATAACTTTTTTTTAATGTTTTTGTTGTTTTATATATATATGTTTTTTTTCTGAACATTTTTTTTTTTTGTATTTTTTGAACAGTTTTATGTTTTTTTTTGTTTTTTTGGGGGGGAAACAACAAAAAACAGGCATTGGAAAGGGCTCAACAGGAGCAAAAAAAAAATTTACTTTTTGGGGCGTTTAGAGCACTTGTGTTTTTTAATGCTCTGTTTATTAAGTTAATGCTCATATTGGCACATGAGAGCAATGTACCACAATATAAACAGGTAATCTTCATATGGACAAAGTTGTCCTGAATGTTTGGCACGGTTTCCCGTGCCTCTGGCCCCGACAGAGATACCTGTGACGATGTCCTGGCCACAGGAGTTGGTGGATTGTCCTGAAGGTCACGCATCTCTGCCCGGCTGTAGTTTAGTGGATGCCACCTCAGCATGTGACGGTGCATAGTATAGTTGCCGTAACTATACTTCTTTTCTGTGCCTCTAGATAAGTCCTCTTTACATATCAGGCACGTCACATATCGAGCATTAACTTTTTTCTGTCCTTCAGGAAATGAAAAAAACTGCCAAATGAAACTAGTTTTATGATGAGATACCCGGGGCTCCTCTTGTAAAAACGGTGTTTCCTGTATCTCCTGTTCCTCTTCTTCATCCTCTTCCTCCTCTGTGTTGGTAATGAACTGTGGAGGTGTTCCTCTCTTCCTATGAGGAGGTGGTGGTGGTGGTGGGGGTGCACCAGCTGAAGCTACTAATGAAGCCATTGCTCAGTGATCACAAAGGGTCTTCCTCTCACAAAGATGAAAGTCAGAGTGAAGAAAGAAGGAGGGGTTTTCATCATTTTGGAAAAAAAATAGGTCTAAACCAATGAAAAGTGTTATTTTTAGGTCACATGACCTAGCCTTACATCATTAGGAAACCAAAAGTGAAATGAACCAATGAAAAGTTTTATTAACAAGTCACATGACCTGTTACGCTTAAGTTACGCGCTGCGGAACGCGCCCCGGATCGCTTCCGGGGAGCTGCGCTTCGCGCCTCGGTTCGCGCTCCGGAGCACTTCCGGGTGCGCTAACGCGGCGCGTCATAAGACGCATTACGCGGCAACGCGATACATTGCGCTTTCGCGACGCGCCCCGGATCGCTTCCGGGGAGCTGCGCTTCGCGCCGCGGTTCGCGTACCGGAGCACTTCCGGGTGCGCTAACGCGGCGCGTCATAAGACGCATTACGCGACAACGCAATACGTCGCGCTTTCGCGACGCGTCACGATGTTGAACATTTACTGGTTCGCGGACCGGGTCGCGGCACCACATTGAGCTAACGGGAAGCTTCCCGGTTCGAGAACCGGGAGCGAACCAAAACATAATAATAAAAAAAAAAATAATAAACATATAAAATAAATTTTTTGATTTAAAGAAGAATACATTTTACAGCTATAGATATTAGCTTTTAAAAAACCAATGAAATTCACTGAAAAAACCATAGGTTATAGACCATATATAGTTAGGAATTAGCATTTACAAAACCTTGAAAATTCACTGAAAAAACCATAGGTTATAGACCATGTATAGTTAGGAATTAGCATTTAAAAAACCTTTTTTTACTGACACAAAACCATTGAAATTCCATATATAGTTAGTTGTACTAACTATATATCGCGCACCCGCAATCCACTGCTGATCATGTCACATATTACATCATTCATGACATGGTCAGTGACATCACTGATGACATCACTGATGACATCTCAAATGACATCACTGATGACATCACTGGTAACAACATCCAGTGATTTTATGTTTCTGTAAAGTTTAAATATGTCTTACATATTGAAGAATGAGTGGATGTATAAGTGTCTGGATGAAGGATTTAGTAGGTGCATGACTGACTGTATGAGTGAGTGATTAAATATGTCTCACTGAGTGCATGGGTTAGTGACTAAACTGTCTTAATTTGTGCATCATTATGTCTGTTGTTCTGTAAACTGCCGCATGTGTTGATCAGTAGCTATATGAGTAACTATATGGGTTATTGATTGGTTGCCCAAGTATTTGTATGGGAGACTGAGTGTGTGTGTTGATGGTTGAGAGGTGTATGACTGTGCTTAGATGTGTGAGCAGTTGCTTCACTAGATGTATGGGTTCAAAAGTGCATGTGGAAACAGCTCTATGGGTGGTTGACTGTGTGCATGAGTGTATTGGTGAGTGAATGTATATCTCAGTGCTACATGTCAAAGTAAAAACATATGTAAAACACAGTATATGTGAGAGTTGACATATATAAATAACTGTGCATAAGAGGCAGTGAATGTGTGAGTGGCTATATGGATCATTATGAAATTGTATCAGGGATTGTATAAGAGAGTAAATATGTGTTAGTATCTGTTTGAATACGTAAGGTGTGTATAACTGCATAGTTGAGGAAATGGAGGTGTGATTGATTCTTTGCATGACTGACTAGGTGTGTGAGTAACTCCATGGATGAGTGACAGTCTGTGAGTGTCTATTTACACTGAGTGTATATAAGGTTATATTAGAGTCTGAAGAAGTTCATCGTATTAACACATGAATGATGTCATCAGTGATGTGATCAGTCATGTCAAATGAGATGTCATCAGTGATGTCATCAGTGATGTCAATTGAGATGTCATCAGTGATGTCATCAGTGATGTCATTTGAGATGTCATCAGTGATGTCATCAGTGATGTCACTGACCATGTCATGAATGATGTAATATGTGACATGATCAGCAGTGGATTGCGGGTGCGCGATATATAGTTAGTACAACTAACTATATATGGAATTTCAATGGTTTTGTGTCAGTAAAAAAAGGTTTTTTAAATGCTAATTCCTAACTATATATGGTCTATAACCTATGGTTTTTTCAGTGAATTTTCAAGGTTTTTTAAATGCTAATTCCTAACTATATATGGTCTATAACCTATGTTTTTTTCAGTGAATATATATATATACATATATATATATATACATATATATATATATTCACTGAAAAAAACATAGGTTATAGACCATATATAGTTAGGAATTAGCATTTAAAAAACCTTATTTTACTCACACAAAACCATTGAAATTCCATATATAGTTAGTTGCACTAACTATATATCGCGCACCCGCAATCCACTGCTGATCATGTCACATATTACATCATTCATGACATGGTCAGTGACATCACTGATGACATCACTGATGACATCTCAAATGACATCACTGATGACATCACTGATGACAACATCCAGTGACTGTATGTTTCTGTAAAGTTAAAATATGTCTTACATATTGAAGAATGAGTGGATGTATAAGTGTCTGGATGAAGGATTTAGTAGGTGCGTGACTGACTGTATGAGTGAGTGATTAAATGTGTCTCACTGAAAGCATGGGTTAGTGACTAAACTGTCTTAATTTGTGCATCATTATGTCTGTTGTGATGTAAACTGCTGCATGTGTTGATCATTAGCTATACGAGAGGCTATATGTGTTATTAATTGGTTGCCCAAGTATTTCTATGGGAGATTGAGTTTGTGTGGGGGTGGCTGGAAGGTGTGTGACTCTATGCATAGATGTGTGAGCAGTTTATTCACTAGGTGTATGAGTTCAAGACTGCATGTGGAAACAGCTACATGGGCAGTTGACTGTGTGCATGAGTGTATTGAGGAGTGAATGGATATCTCAATGCTACATGTCATAGTAAGTACGTATGTTAAACACAGTACATGTGAGAGTTGGCATATATAAATAACTGTGCATGAGAGCCACTGAATGAGTGAGTGGTTGTATCGATCATTGTGAACTTGTATCAGGGATTGTATAAGAGAGTAAATATGTGTTAGTATATGTTTCAATAAGTAAGGTGTGTTTAACTGTATAGTTGAAGAAATGGAGGTGAGATTGTTTCTTTGCATGACTGACTGGGTGTGTGAGTAACTCCATGGATGAGTGGCAGTGTGTGAGTGTCTGTATACACTGAGTGTATCTAAGGTTATATTAGAGTCTGAAGAGGTCTATCGTATTAGCACAAGAATGATGTCAAATGAGATGTCATCAGTGATGTCATCAGTGATGTCATTTGAGATGTCATCAGTGATGTCATCAGTGATGTCACTGACCATGTCATGAATGATGTAATATGTGACATGATCAGCAGTGGATTGCGGGTGCGCGATATATAGTTAGTGCAACTAACTATATATGGAATTTCAATGGTTTTGTGTGAGTAAAATAAGGTTTTTTAAATGCTAATTCCTAACTATATATGGTCTATAACCTATGGTTTTTTCAGTGAATTTCAATGGTTTTTTAATAGCAAATATCATAAGCTGTCGAATGTCAAGTACGTGGTAAGTAAAAACATTTTCGTGTTTATGCACACTGATCTGCTTTGAATGCTGCCCCCCACCCCTCATTTCTATTAGGAGTACTCTCTCTTTGCAGATAGTGAAGGGTAGTTAACGCAGGCCTTTGCCCCCGTTGCCCCCGTTGTAATCCGTCGTGCCTGCTTCTCTCTCCATTTGATTGATTGTTCTCTTTGGTTCATTCTCTATTTACTAACAAGCACAGAGTCGCAATACTCTGTTTAGTCTTTGCAGATAGCGAAAAATCGTGTAAAAAAACAAAAGGAATCGAGCAAAATCAGTAGGCCACTAATGGGATCTCTTTTTGACCTCCCTAAAATAGAAACATTAGGAACAACCTGTTGATAATACCAATGTGTATGTACATAAGCGGCGTTCATTTGTGTTCACAGTACCCCTTGTTGATTGTTTGAATCGAGCATTGAATTGTTCGAAGTTGATTCTCTTAAGAATCTTCTCTGCCTGCAAACGAGGAAGAATAGGAATATTCTCTCTCCCTTTGCAGATAGTGAAGGGTAGGTAATGCAAACCTTTAACACGTCGTGCCTATTTCGTTCCTCATTGATTGATTGTTTCCCCAAACATTGACTGTTTGGGAATTGGTTCTTTTTGGAGGTATTCCCTGTTTGCAAATATACGTAGGAAAATCTTTGCAAATAGTGAAAGGGTACGTAATGCGGACCTTTCTCCCCCGTTGTAATCTGTCATGCCTATCTACTCAACACTGATTGATGCACCTGTTTCACCCGGACCATTTACTAGAGATACGTCATCTGGCCCGACCAGAGAGCACCCCTAGTGAAAAGGACATATGCAATAATAACGAAGTGATCACTGTATCCTGTTAACAGAAACTTTAGCATGAAACAACCTGGAAAGAAAAGAATAGGAAAACGAAAATCAGTAGGCCACTGATGAACATGAACTTTTATTAAACAACGAACAAAGAAACGATAACATAACGTAATGATAAAACCTATTAATGTCCTAGAAACAAGAAAACGTTAAAATATGCCAATGGTGAGAGACCAGAAAAACAGTAAGAGAAACCAAATCACCCCTCGCTGTCCCACCGCCTGCCACGCCAAAAAAATCGATAGACTAGGGAAAATGCAAGTCAGTAGAACATCCGCCCCCACTCTGGAAACTTCCAAGGTGGGGCAGGGTTGCGGCTACGCCCAGCCGGGAGCAGCCCATATAAGGCGGGTCCTGCTGCCACGCCTCGGCCAGGAGATCCTAACGTAGGGTGTAGCCGGAGGAGAGGCCGAGGCCAGCGGGACCCGGCCAGGGGATTGCCTTTACAACGCTGAATAGTTGCAGGGGGGGGGAATGTCTCCTCGACCCTCCCCTCTCTCTCCCAGTCCGGCCGCGGTGGCCCTTGACAGTTTCAGGTAGTCCCGCCACATGCTCTTCCGGTCCGGCCACCAACGGTCGGGGGACCGAGGCCGACGGGATCCGGCTGCAGCCGATAAACCAAGAAACCCGTTCATGGGGCCAGAGCCAGGGGCGTCCGGCCGACATCTACCGGAAGCCCGGCCCGAAGACGGACGGGACACTTCTTCTTTCTTGAATAATGGCTGCGACAACACTGGGGGGGGGATGTCTTGCACATGCCTCCGACCCCCCCCCTCGTCCTCATCGCCTGGTCCGGCCATAACAAATCTCAAGCGAGACGCCGTGGGGTGCACTGGGAGGGAGAGACGGTGCGAACAGGCCTCTCCCGCCTCCCCAGGTGGAGGCTTCCCAGCTGGACCCTCAGCGCTCCAGGCCCCCGGAAAAGGGTTCTTCCACTGTGGCCATGCTGCAACGTCTCGCCCGGCAGGGTGGAGCCCGTCCGCTCATTTGACCCCGCGATCGCCAGTAGCTACCGAACTCTCAAAATGGCGGTCGACCTGGCAAGAGCGGGCCCAGCATAAAGAAATGGCCCGGTCACTGGTTGACTCCACCACCGTAGTCCTCCACGACCTTGAAGATTCTAGAGGAGCCGTGGGAGTCTCCGACCCCCGATGGGGAATGACTGCCATGATCGCCCGTGGAGTGACGAAACTGTATCCGCGGTACGTCGGCGCTCCCATGCTGGCGCCAGCCTCACTTTGAATTACTAGAATCCTGCAGACCTCAGTTCCGGTGAAAGCACAGTGTGACCCGGTAGGAAAAATTGTTGCACCCCCTCCCCTTTTTGACTGATAGTTCAAACCACCGATCCTTTCCTTTGCCCTTTTAACGGAACTTTGGACTGCCTCCCCCTCTTTTACATTTTCTAGAGAAAACAAAACATTAACCACTACATTAGCATAGCAGTTGACACCAGAACTGTATTCAAATTGAAAACCAACAACATCTTCAACAGAATCCTTTTTGTTTCTGCTGTGACCCTGCTACAGCACAGGCATTGTCCCCAGCAGTAATTCTGCAATGCCGGTAAGAATAGCTGTGGTGCCTACTGGACTCACTCACCCCCGCGGCGCCCCACGCCGTTATTTGCTGGGCGGCAACTTACTAGACATCACTTTCGTGCCATCTAGATTTCAGCGCGTTCTGCTGCCTTGGAACTATTCGCACAACAGACTGCTACTGACGACCCACCCCCAGGCAACATCTTCTGAATTTTCATAATTTGAAAGAACTAGTAACATGTCCTCATCAGGAATTCAAAAGAAATTGCCACGGTCTCTTCGTTGTTTAAATGTTTTTACTGTTTTTGTTTTGTTGTATATATTTATATGTTATTAAAGTTTTATATTCCTACTACTTTGTTGGAGTGCTATATATTTTTAATGTGACACATAATTGTAAAAACTTTGATGTACAAAGAGTCATTCCTGGAATCTTCCGCTTCAGGCTCGGTCCCCTCCCCAATCACAATACAGGATGGTTTTCAGATAGTAGGAACACGTGTGGTGTGACCGATCTCATCGGGTGTGGGCCTTGATCTACTATAACTCCTTTGAAGAGGGGTGATTATTTACAGCTGGGGCCATAAACTACATCTGCAGGGCTAGGTGATAGCCTGGACAATCGGACACAGAGGAAGAGGAGTGTCAGAGGGTGCGGTAGTGAATAGGGCGAAAGAGAGGTGTCGGGCGGGCACAGAGTGTGATTTTCAGGGAAGAGCAGCGCAGATGGGGGGAGGTTTATTGCCGATGCATAAGACAGAGAGCGGGGGTGACCAGTGCCTGGGGAAGATGCTTGCGAGGGTGGGGAGCCATGCTACGAATCGACAGCGTGCAGAGAGTGGGTCTGGTCAAGGCATCTAAAATGGCTGCCGTGCACGACAAAAGTGTGGCATTTCAAAAAAGGCAAGATGGCGCAGACAATGTTTTTTAACACTTCCTCATTTCCTTCGAATCGAACGTTAACAGACGTTGGGGCATATTACCAAAGTTAAGCGATATTTATCGCTAA
The DNA here is from genome assembly GCF_964261635.1 of Lissotriton helveticus. Taxonomy (NCBI): domain Eukaryota; kingdom Metazoa; phylum Chordata; class Amphibia; order Caudata; family Salamandridae; genus Lissotriton; species Lissotriton helveticus. Next base: position 1,296,307,599 of record NC_136063.1, on the reverse strand, counting down.
CGATGCTTACCAACGAATGTTTTACCGCTAAGCATCGTCAGAAATTATCGAAGATAAACCTTGCTATTATCAAGGTTTATCGCAAATGCGATAATAAACGGCCGCAATGCATGAATATCGCTAAAAAGTCCGCGATATTCATGCATTACCGAGCTAATGCTCTTAGCCATGTTATCCACCTCCCATTGGATAACATGGCTAAGAACTGCTCAGGGCAGGTGTTACTTTTTGGAGATATTCGCGCTTAGCGCGAATATCTCAAAGTTGGTAATTGGAGATAGATATCTTGCATGTTGTAATGCAAATTATTGTGGTATATGGAACTCATACCATAATCTCTCAGGAAAGCAGAAACTGATCCTTTTGGGACCGCCTAAAAAGGCCTAGGGGGTGAGGGGTACTCTACTTTGCCCCCTTTTCACGTTCCGAACTATTTTATTTTACTCTCTTCTGTAATTACACAAAATAGCAGCGATAAGATGCATCGGAGACACACAGTGAGAGAAAGGAGGCCGGAGATGAAGAAGAGATGTCAAATACACATTGGAGATAATATAGTGGCAGAAGGGAAGTAAATATGAGTAAACTTACCATGTAACATAAAAATGTTGCACTCTATACTATAAGTCTCATTTTATACTACAATCACTTTGCTACAACCTCATAAATTAAAAATAAAAATGAATAATGTCTCAAACAATTTTTGATTTCTAAATATAAATTTATTCTTCAGAATTTTCTAAATTTGAAAGAACTAGTAACATGTCCTCATCAGCAATTTCCTCATGAAAAGTCTGCAATGATGATTCTTGTAACTCTATGGTCTCCAAACATTCGATAAATTCGCCATCAACAGATTGATCAAAAAAATCATTCAAGTCATCTCCTCCTTGTGACAATATTTCATTATTGGTGCTGTCAATTTCAATCAATGTAGTGGAATCATTCAAGTCATCTCCTCGTGACAATATTTCATTATTGGTGCTCTCAATTTCAATCAATGTAGTGGAATCATTCAAGTCATCTCCTTCTTGTGACAATATTTCATTATTGGTGCTGTCCATTTCAATCAATCTAATGGAATCATACAAGCCATCTCCTCCTTGTGACAATATTTCATTATTGGTGCTCTCAATTTCAATCAATGTAGTGGAATCATTCAAGTCATCTCCTTGTGACAATATTTCATTATTGGTGCTGTCCATTTCAATCAATCTAATGGAATCATACAAGTCATCTCCTCCTTGTGACAATATTTCATTATTGGTGCTCTCAATTTCAATCAATGTAGTGGACAATTCAAAAGAAATTGCCACGGTCTCTTCATTGTGAGCCATTTTATTTTGAAATTGCTTGCTGTAAATTGCAGAAAAAAATAATCACTTTCATTTATCGTTTTTAGTAATACATAATATAAAACTAACTTTATCAAGTATTTAGTATAACAGAAGGACTGCAAATAAATAACAGAAAACATTTTTCAAATTATCTTCAAGTGTACAACATAGTTCCCCTTACAAATTAACAACTCACCTTTTTAAAAGTAGGAGAAGTGTTAGTACTGTGTAAATCAAACACCAGAAATTCACCACCAAAAATTCCTCACAAATGTACCTCAGACAGTAGTATCACAAAATGGCTGTGGTTTCCTCTCATTTGACATATATACATAACCAATTAACTTTCATCACACACAAATACAAAACCAAAGTAACATTTTAATTGGTTCTAAATTTCAACACTTTCAAATGTGTTTTCCCCATGCAATTTTCCATAGGACATTTACATACGTCTACAGCCTGAATGGCTGAACGGAATTACACCAAACTTGGCAAAATGGTACATCAAACCTAAGAGGTCAGGAAGGATCTACTATGCCCCCTTATGGTCATTTCCCCCTTCGCTTTGGCCTCCTCTTGTCTCTCAATCCTACCGAGAGACAAGATGGCGGCCGCTACGGACTGTTTGGAATGTTGACAGACGCCGGAGAACCAATCAGCTTCGCAAAGCTCCGTAACGCGAAAAGTACGCGAAGCGGAGCGCTGTTACAGATATATATCTTTTTTTGAACGTTAATTTCTCAAAATCCACTGGAGCACACATATTGAGACCTAGCAAAGGCACATCGGGCTACCAGTCCCTAATATTTTACCAAGTTTCGTGCAAATCCATTCAGCCGTTCGATTATTATTATTATTTTTTTTTTTTGCCCCGCGGGGCCCTTTCAAAACCTCCACATCAAACCTAGGGGGTCAGCGAGGATCTACTATGCCCCCTTATGGTCATTTGCCCCTTCGCTTTGGCCTCCTCTTGTCTCTCGATCCTACCGAGAGACAAGATGGCGGCCGCTACGGACTGTTTGGAATGTTTACAGACGCCGGAGAACCAATCAGCTTCGCTTCACAAAGCTCCGTTGCGCGAAAAGTACGCGTACTGGAGCGCTGCCCGGTCCGCTGTTACAGATATATATCTTTTTTTAAACGTTAATTTCTCAAAATCCACTGTAGCACATATATTGAGACCTACAAAAGGCACATCGTGCTACCAGTCCCTACAATTTTGCCAAGTTTCGTGCAAATCCATTCAGCCGTTCGGGCTAAAAGTGAGGCCAACCGCCCTATGGAAAACTCAATGTTAAAAACACGTTTTGGGACCCCCCTTTTTTCTCGACCCCCCCTGGACGAACCCCCCCCAATTTTCAGGGGCTGCTCAGAAACAAAATGTGCCATTTTCCTGAAAATTTCAGCCAATTCCGTCCACAAACGCCAAAGTTATTTGACATAGAATTTTCAAAAATCCCATAGAGAAAAAATCCTAACTATATATACCTACTGGCGACCGCCAGTAGGTAATATATATATATATATATATATATATATATATATATATTAATTAAATTCACAGTGTGCAGAAAATCAACTCGCGCACTCGGTAGTAAGGATAATTCAGGTGTTTATTTACTCAGTCAACGTTACGCGTTTCGACACCAAAGTGTGTCTTGGTCACACGTTACCTAACTCGACATTTTACTGTATTAAATACAACCACTTAGGGAGAGTGTCATAAACAGAAAAAACTTACCAGTCTTTCACAAAGATCACTTTCTCAGTGTGAATGGATCGGCCATCTTGGGCTAGTATATACAAACTTCTATTTACAGTCTAGTAACTATACATGGTTATTGTGTACCACTCATGAGGACCTTGTAGGGCAGCACGTTATATAACATTGTATGGGCGTCAAATAACAAAACATATTATTTACAAAACGCATGATTTGTTTTATCACATTTTGATAGATAAACAATATCTAAAGACAAGAGGTCTAGTGCCTTCTATGAGTAAATTTGCTTGTGTAGCTTGCTATTGTTGCATTCGGTCTAGTGCCAATATTGCCCATAGTATAACTTCATAACCTATAGTCCTGTTACATATCACATGCGAAGTGTATTCTTAGACTGGTTGATTCTCTGTCGTACCATATCTGTTACTGGTTGTATATAAACAGAAACAATTCCTCAAAACATATAATCAATTGAAGTCTTGAAAATGTCCAAAAATTAACAGTGAATAGTTGTGATAATCTTATCTTAACAAAGTGTGGTGATATCATCATTTGCCGGAGAAAAGGGTAGGGAAGGCGTGCAGTGCATTTGAAAAAGTGATGTCTCCCTTCCTATTCCCCTAGAAAAAAACACAATTAAAATATGCATTAAAATTCTTGTCAAAAATTATTTCATCATGATTGCAATACAGTTTATCCGCCAATAACCAATATGTGATTACTCATTATACAGATGATTTACAAGTTCCTCATCCTGATTATGACCTCCAGGGAATTTACTTTCCAGGTCCATGATCCATCTAGATTCTCTCTTTCTGAGTGCTAGAGTTCTGTTACCTCCTCTTTTTCCCACATTTACTTGTTCTACAGCAAAATATCTCAACAATGCAGACTTAGATTGGTGAAATTCCTCAAAATGTCTAGCCACAGGGTAGCGCACGTCACCATTTGTTATTGCTCTAAGGTGTTCCTGTATGCGTTTTTTCGCCATACAGGTTGTGCTGCCTACATATTGCATATGGCAAGGACATTCTAAAACATACACGACAAAGCTTGTGTTACACGTGAGAAACTGTTTGATTTTGCGCTTGGTGTTCTGTCCCGGGATACTGACTTCCTTAACCATATAGCTAGATTTACAAGCTACACAGTATCCACATGGATAGAATCCTTTAAGGCCCTGTATATGTTGTTTTTTGTTATCGGAGATATCCCCTTTCATCAGGATGTCCCTAAGATTACGCCCCCTTCTGTATGTAATTAAGGGTCTCTCAGTTAGCTCAGATCCTATGACATTGTCTGACTGAAGAATGTTCCAATTATCCGCAATGATTTTGCGTACCTTATCTGTTCTATGGTGGTAGGTAGTGATAATTCTATTTGTGGTGGTACAACTTTCGTTATCTGATTTAGGGGTAAAAAGTTCTACCCTATCTGCCTCTGCAGCTTTTCTTTCAGCTTTCCTCAGTACCCACTCTGGATAGCCTCTCTCCCGAAATCTAGACAGCATCATTTCTTGTTCTTTTGCAAAACCCTCTTCATTGGTGCAGTTTCTCTTAGCTCTCAGTAATTCCCCATACGGGATGCTCCATTTCAGTGGGTCTGGGTGTGCACTTAGAGCATGCAGTAGGGTATTACCCGCCGTCTCCTTCCTATGTAGTGTGGAGATCAAATTACCTTCTACGACCGTTATTTCTGTATCAAGGAATTCCACATGATGTTTGCTCATAGTGTGGGTAAGGTGTATATTGTATACATTCTTATTGAGTTTTTCAATAAATTTGATCGCTTCTTCTTCATTACCAACCCACACTACGAACAAATCATCAATGTATCTGATCCATGTTTGTACTTTGGCAAGATCTTCTTTCAATGAGACATCATTTCTTAATTCCTCCTCCCATTTGCCCACAAACAAATTCGCGAAGCTGGGCGCGAAGGCCGAACCCATAGCCGCGCCACGGGTCTGTCTATACATTGCCCCATCAAACATAAAAATGTTATTTTTCAAACATAGTTTCATCATTTGGATCAGCATTGCAGTGTGTTCCCGGAAACCTATATCTCTTTTTTTAAGAAAATGATAACTAGCTTCCATCCCTTGAATATGGTCTATAATGGTGTAGAGGGCGCTCACATCCATGGTGATAAGCAGAGAGCCCTCTACCCACTTAATCTCTTTTAGTGTTTTCAAAAAATCAGTGGTGTCCTAAACATGGGAAGGTAATTGGCTCACATGTTCCCTCAAAAAGTGGTCAACATATTTCGAGAGATTCTCATTTATGCTGCCTATGGAGGAGATAATAGGCCTCCCTGGTGGTTCTCTTAGATTCTTATGGACCTTCGGTAGAAGGTAAAATATAGGGAGTTTAGGGTAATCTTTCTTGAGGAATCGAAATTCGTGCCAAGACAGGAGTCCCTCACTGTGCCAGGTTGTCAGTTGTTCCCATGTTTCTAGGATACTAGTATTGTATTCACACATACTACTGCTACTATAAAAGTTACCCCCCTCCAATTGAGAAAGGGCTTCCTTTATGTACAGGTCTCTCCCCCATAACACGATGTTACCTCCCTTATCTGAGGGTCGTAGGATCACATTTTTGTCATCTGCCAAGGAGAAGATGAAATTCATCTCTTCCTTTGTCAGATTACTTTCTCCTTTTCTCGGTTTTGGGCAACTGTGTTTCAGTTTGGTAAGTTCCTTGGTAACTACCTCGTGGAACGTATCAATAGCATCGTGGGGAAGGGTAGGGTAAAATACCGATTTAGGTTTAAAAGGTGTATTGGCAGCCCTATCTGTTCTAGTTTCTCTCACTCCAACAATATTTGCACCAGATTCATCATCTGAAATTCTGTCACTCAATGAATACACAGTTTCAAGGATATCAGTGTCCCCCACCGTTAGTTCAGGAATGTTTATACTTGCATCTCCATTGGTTCCTGGTTTCTTTTTCACCAGTGCATGCCATTTAGTTAATTTCAACTTCCTAATAAATTTGAAGATGTCCACCCTTGTATCTGCATAGTCAAATAATTCCGTTGGACAGAATGTGAGTCCCAAACATAATGTTTCTTTTTCTTTTAAGGTCAAGGTTCTTGAAGATAAGTTAATGATTGTTTTATTTACCATGTTTTTATCCATCTTTATTTTATTTTCTTGTAAACCCCACGTTTGGTTCCCACTGGTTTTTTGTTTTTCTTTTCTTCTCCTCTGCTGGAGCTTGAGTCGTCTCTGTTTTGATCTCCCCTGCCTCTTGCTCTTCCCCTTGGTCGTCCTCTTGTTGGGTTGCGTTTGAATCCTATTTGTTGGTCCATGTCTGCTTCTTTTTTTCTCCGCGTTCTTAATACTCGGAACTCCTGTAAAAAATTCGCCGGCTTTTTGGAGATATCTACCACAGAAATTGTGCTTGAAGATTGTTGGGAGGTATCAGTTTCTGAGCCACTGGTTTGAATTGCTACAATCTGTTCGCCTTCTGTTTCATTTTGGTTCTCATTATTTGCAGTAGACTCCTGCTGATTATATAGATAATCGTATTTTGGACTGTACGTTAAGATTCTCCCACTCTCATAATCCCCACAATCACGATGTAATTTCCTTTGTTTTCTGTATTTGATATCATCTTCGTGTTTTTTGAGTCTGTTTTTTAATTCTTCCTTGAATTTTTTGATGGTATCTGGTTCATTACTTTTGAGAAATTCCTCATCCAGTTCTTTTATTTGTTCTAAAATTACATCTCGATCTTCCCATGCGTACTTGATCAGTATGTTTAGCATATTCCTAGAACTTGTTGCAGAATTCTGAGACCAATCATCCAACATTTTTGGGTTTAATGACTCGTGGGAGGGTGTTATGTAAATTCTTAAGCCTCTTGGCACCATTCCTTTGTCCACGTAGTCTTGGAACGAAGTTGCCTCCCACCATTTGGCGCTTTCCTGTTTCCTCAGTTTCTCGTATTTCCGTAGTAGTTCATTTAAGGGATTGCTCACATCTTTCCCTTGTATTTTAGTTATTGGGGTTCCTTTGCCGGGGGCTCTGGCAAATAGGGACGCTGCCTCGCGTCTTCTTTCCCCTTCCTCGTCCATGACGGTGGATAGAATCCCACCCCTTGACGGTATTGGTAGTAAAACTGTTTATAGATACTATACTGTTTACTCTGCGTTAGGTTTTCCTGAGTGTGCGCAATACGCTGTATTGCGCCGATTTATTCAATACGATTAAATTCAAGTTAGTAATATCCATACAACCCCACTTCAATTAAGTGGTTCCCGATGCCGTCATGTAACACAATCAGGAAGGCGTGTAAGAGTTACGGGAAAGTTTTAAGTTGTGCACATTTGCAATCTGAGCTTGTGCTCTTTAACTCTGCTCCCGTCTTAAACTAGCCCGCTCCGCGGCAGCACACTCCCCCGTCAACCCTCGTCGCTCAACCGGGTTTACCCACTGCAGTCCTGCGTAGGCTTACACCGGGAGACACAGAGGGAGACTAGGGAGGCTTACCTTCCGGAGTCGTAGCGTCGCCTTGCTCCCGATTTTCGTGTGTGTGGAGTACACTTGGAGATCGGCCGGCACTGGATCCCTCGTTTCCAATTATTAGTAGCGCAAAGGGCTCTTCCGGGATCCTACTCCCATGGTCGGGTGGCGCGTTTCCTCGGCGAACCCATCAGCCGAAAATTCAATTAAATTCACAGTGTGCAGAAAAGCAACTCGCGCACTCGGTAGTAAGGATAATTCAGGTGTTTATTTACTCAGTCAACGTTACGCGTTTCGACACCAAAGTGTGTCTTGGTCACACGTTACCTAACTCGACATTTTACTGTATTAAATACAACCACTTAGGGAGAGTGTCATAAACAGAAAAAACCCGGCAAAGGAACCCCAATAACTAAAATACAAGGGAAAGATGTGAGCAATCCCTTAAATGAACTACTACGGAAATACGAGAAACTGAGGAAACAGGAAAGCGCCAAATGGTGGGAGGCAACTTCGTTGCAAGACTACGTGGACAAAGGAATGGTGCCAAGAGGCTTAAGAATTTACATAACACCCTCCCACGAGTCATTAAACCCAAAAATGTTGGATGATTGGTCTCAGAATTCTGCAACAAGTTCTAGGAATATGCTAAACATACTGATCAAGTACGCATGGGAAGATCGAGATGTAATTTTAGAACAAATAAAAGAACTGGATGAGGAATTTCTCAAAAGTAATGAACCAGATACCATCAAAAAATTCAAGGAAGAATTAAAAAACAGACTCAAAAAACACGAAGATGATATCAAATACAGAAAACAAAGGAAATTACATCGTGATTGTGGGGATTATGAGAGTGGGAGAATCTTAACGTACAGTCCAAAATACGATTATCTATATAATCAGCAGGAGTCTACTGCAAATAATGAGAACCAAAATGAAACAGAAGGCGAACAGATTGTAGCAATTCAAACCAGTGGCTCAGAAACTGATACCTCCCAACAATCTTCAAGCACAATTTCTGTGGTAGATATCTCCAAAAAGCCGGCAAATTTTTTACAGGAGTTCCGAGTATTAAGAACGCGGAGAAAAAAAGAAGCAGACATGGACCAACAAATAGGATTCAAACGCAACCCAACAAGAGGACGACCAAGGGGAAGAGCAAGAGGCAGGGGAGATCAAAACAGAGACGACTCAAGCTCCAGCAGAGGAGAAGAAAAGAAAAACAAAAAACCAGTGGGAACCAAACGTGGGGTTTACAAGAAAAGAAAATAAAGATGGATAAAAACATGGTAAATAAAACAATCATTAACTTATCTTCAAGAACCTTGACCTTTAAAGAAAAAGAAACATTATGTTTGGGACTCACATTCTGTCCAACGGAATTATTTGACTATGCAGATACAAGGGTGGACATCTTCAAATTTATTAGGAAGTTGAAATTAACTAAATGGCATGCACTGGTGAAAAAGAAACCAGGAACCAATGGAGATGCAAGTATAAACATTCCTGAACTAACGGTGGGGGACACTGATATCCTTGAAACTGTGTATTCATTGAGTGACAGAATTTCAGATGATGAATCTGGTGCAAATATTGTTGGAGTGAGAGAAACTAGAACAGATAGGGCTGCCAATAAACCTTTTAAACCTAAATCGGTATTTTACCCTACCCTTCCCCACGATGCTATTGATACGTTCCACGAGGTAGTTACCAAGGAACTTACCAAACTGAAACACAGTTGCCCAAAACCGAGAAAAGGAGAAAGTAATCTGACAAAGGAAGAGATGAATTTCATCTTCTCCTTGGCAGATGACAAAAATGTGATCCTACGACCCTCAGATAAGGGAGGTAACATCGTGTTATGGGGAGAGACCTGTACATAAAGGAAGCCCTTTCTCAATTGGAGGGGGGTAACTTTTATAGTAGCAGTAGTATGTGTGAATACAATACTAGTATCCTAGAAACATGGGAACAACTGACAACCTGGCACAATGAGGGACTCCTGTCTTGGCACGAATCTCGATTCCTCAAGAAAGATTACCCTAAACTCCCTATATTTTACCTTCTACCGAAGGTCCATAAGAATCTAAGAGAACCACCAGGGAGGCCTATTATCTCCTCCATAGGCAGCATAAATGAGAATCTCTCGAAATATGTTGACCACTTTTTGAGGGAACATGTGAGCCAATTACCTTCCCATGTTCAGGACACCACTGATTTTTTGAAAACACTAAAAGAGATTAAGTGGGTAGAGGGCTCTCTGCTTATCACCATGGATGTGAGCGCCCTCTACACCATTATAGACCATATTCAAGGGATGGAAGCTAGTTATCATTTTCTTAAAAAAAGAGATATAGGTTTCCGGGAACACACTGCAATGCTGATCCAAATGATGAAACTATGTTTGAAAAATAACATTTTTATGTTTGATGGGGCAATGTATAGACAGACCCGTGGCGCGGCTATGGGTTCGGCCTTCGCGCCCAGCTTCGCGAATTTGTTTGTGGGCAAATGGGAGGAGGAATTAAGAAATGATGTCTCATTGAAAGAAGATCTTGCCAAAGTACAAACATGGATCAGATACATTGATGATTTGTTCGTAGTGTGGGTTGGTAATGAAGAAGAAGCGATCAAATTTATTGAAAAACTCAATAAGAATGTATACAATATACACCTTACCCACACTATGAGCAAACATCATGTGGAATTCCTTGATACAGAAATAACGGTCGTAGAAGGTAATTTGATCTCCACACTACATAGGAAGGAGACGGCGGGTAATACCCTACTGCATGCTCTAAGTGCACACCCAGACCCACTGAAATGGAGCATCCTGTATGGGGAATTACTGAGAGCTAAGAGAAACTGCACCAATGAAGAGGGTTTTGCAAAAGAACAAGAAATTATGCTGTCTAGATTTCGGGAGAGAGGCTATCCAGAGTGGGTACTGAGGAAAGCTGAAAGAAAAGCTGCAGAGGCAGATAGGGTAGAACTTTTTACCCCTAAATCAGATAACGAAAGTTGTACCACCACAAATAGAATTATCACTACCTACCACCATAGAACAGATAAGGTACGCAAAATCATTGCGGATAATTGGAACATTCTTCAGTCAGACAATGTCATAGGATCTGAGCTAACTGAGAGACCCTTAATTACATACAGAAGGGGGCGTAATCTTAGGGACATCCTGATGAAAGGGGATATCTCCGATAACAAAAAACAACATATACAGGGCCTTAAAGGATTCTATCCATGTGGATACTGTGTAGCTTGTAAATCTAGCTATATGGTTAAGGAAGTCAGTATCCCGGGACAGAACACCAAGCGCAAAATCAAACAGTTTCTCACGTGTAACACAAGCTTTGTCGTGTATGTTTTAGAATGTCCTTGCCATATGCAATATGCAGGCAGCACAACCTGTATGGCGAAAAAACGCATACAGGAACACCTTAGAGCAATAACAAATGGTGACGTGCGCTACCCTGTGGCTAGACATTTTGAGGAATTTCACCAATCTAAGTCTGCATTGTTGAGATATTTTGCTGTAGAACAAGTAAATGTGGGAAAAAGAGGAGGTAACAGAACTCTAGCACTCAGAAAGAGAGAATCTAGATGGATCATGGACCTGGAAAGTAAATTCCCTGGAGGTCATAATCAGGATGAGGAACTTGTAAATCATCTGTATAATGAGTAATCACATATTGGTTATTGGCGGATAAAACTGTATTGCAATCATGATGAAATAATTTTTGACAAGAATTTTAATGCATATTTTAATTGTGTTTTTTTCTAGGGGAATAGGAAGGGAGACATCACTTTTTCAAATGCACTGCACGCCTTCCCTACCCTTTTCTCCGGCAAATGATGATATCACCACACTTTGTTAAGATAAGATTATCACAACTATTCACTGTTAATTTTTGGACATTTTCAAGACTTCAATTGATTATATGTTTTGAGGAATTGTTTCTGTTTATATACAACCAGTAACAGATATGGTACGACAGAGAATCAACCAGTCTAAGAATACACTTTGCATGTGATATGTAACAGGACTATAGGTTATGAAGTTATACTATGGGCAATATTGGCACTAGACCGAATGCAACAATAGCAAGCTACACAAGCAAATTTACTCATAGAAGGCACTAGACCTCTTGTCTTTAGATATTGTTTATCTATCAAAATGTGATAAAACAAATCATGCGTTTTGTAAATAATATGTTTTGTTATTTGACGCCCATACAATGTTATATAACGCGCTGCCCTACAAGGTCCTCATGAGTGGTACACAATAACCATGTATAGTTACTAGACTGTAAATAGAAGTTTGTATATACTAGCCCAAGATGGCCGATCCATTCACACTGAGAAAGTGATCTTTGTGAAAGACTGGTACGTTTTTTCTGTTTATGACACTCTCCCTAAGTGGTTGTATTTAATACAGTAAAATGTCGAGTTAGGTAACGTGTGACCAAGACACACTTTGGTGTCGAAACGCGTAACGTTGACTGAGTAAATAAACACCTGAATTATCCTTACTACCGAGTGCGCGAGTTGCTTTTCTGCACACTGTGAATTTAATTGAATTTTCGGCTGATGGGTTCGCCGAGGAAACGCGCCACCCGACCATGGGAGTAGGATCCCGGAAGAGCCCTTTGCGCTACTAATAATATATATATATATATATATATATTCAAAAGAGGTGTCCCCCAGCAAGAGCGCACTTGACAGACAGGCGAATCCTGTGATTTAGATAGCATTCTTTATTCTTTTTTAACCGGACATTGTTCTGCCTGTTGAAATCATCAACCCAACGTGTTTCAGTGCTCCTGTGCCTTGGTCACTGACTTGTAGCAGTGTCAGTTGGCGGGAGAAAAAGCAGGTAAACAGTCACTCAGTTTTTAAACCTTCAATCAGGGCGCCCTCTGGTGGGAATTTCATGTTGCAGAATTCTAGGACTCGTAGTATTCCCACTTTGATGTCATCGGTGATGCCATTTGAGATTTCATCAGTGATGTCACTGACCATGTCATGAATGATGTAATATGTGACATCATCTTCTTTTGAAAAAAGGGGACCCCTATATATCTGATAAACTAGCTATACATAGTGAAAGAAACACTTTAAGTAAAGATCTATAGCTAGGTAAGTCAAAAAATTGACATAAGCAGTTCTAGGTCTAATTATAGCATGTACCCACAAGACAATCTCACTTAAAACATCACAAATAAACCAAAATTGTCACACATAAATATAAGAAAATCTTTTTGCATTTTATTATTCATTAATATTTTTAAATTATTGTTTTTGTTTCGTCTTTTTCTATTTCACCCAAACAGATTTCATTTTAAATCTTTTTTATAATTGATATCAAATATAGTATCCATTTGTGCATTCATATATACATAAAAATTTCCAACATCAAAAGAACCATAGACAAGAATTGATGGGGGCAATGCGGTAGATGTAGACTACATCTACTGCATTGCCCCCATCAATTTCCAATAGCAGGAACATTTTTATAATCGGTCAAATGTCCGGTATATAAACTGTACAAATTGTTGTTTTTAAATGCGAGGGGGAAGTTGTGTGAAAGGCCGATGTGATTCTACTCCACATTAAGATAGTAACAAATACCAATCATAACATCTTTCTTTTACTATCTTTTAGATGTAGAGCTTCAGGGTGCATTATGTCCCGGCACGTGGTTAAAAACACACCGGTGACAGAAAGGTGAGCTGCGAATATTCTTTGCAGTCACTCTCTCACGTCCTCTCTCCTTTGATAAACAAATGACACACATTGTTAACTTCCTTTTTAACTTACAGGCTGTGTTTCACAAATTGGCTTTACCCCCCAAACACCTCCAAAGCTCTACGTTCGAGCATTCTGCGATGATGCGTAGCCTTCGTAACAACGTCTGAAAAGGCTACTTAGACACGTGGTACACCCTCTTTGACTTTGTCAATAGCACAAGGTGAGAAAAGAAGCTTGTTTCCGAAACAACAACAAGTCATCTGTGGACGGAGAGAGTGGGTAGTGTTGCAGCAGCTTCACTGGGTAGGAATGTACAATTACCTCCGAGCTGTGAGAATAGATAGGTTACAACTGTCTAAGAGGCAGATTTACAAGCCCGTTGCTCCACTTTTCTGTCACTTTTAAGATGGGAAATGTGGCGGAAGGAGCTTGTGAATCTGCCTCTGACTTCCCCAGAAAAACACTCACTCTGCGAGTCAATGGGGTGCAACAGTCTAGGTAGGCAATATTGAGAACTCACTGTTATGCAGTGGGAGTACATGGGATTTACAACTTAGGAAAAAAACAGCGCACATACACCTCCTTACAGTGGAACTTCATAAATTACATTATCCTGAGTGTACAAATAAATAAATCAAAAATGTACGTGTGCAGTTCTATGTACTATGCTAGTACTAACTCTATATACTATCTTTCAGATCGCTAAACTGGAGGGTGCACTCTGAACCAGCACGTGCTTGGACACACAACGGAGGCAAAAGGTGAGCTACAAGTATTTTCTTCCGTATTAACTGCTCCATCTATACCTTTCTCTCTCTCACAGTTTTAATGTCATTTTTTCTCTCTTTCTCTCTCTCACTCTCTCTCACATCGTTTCTCTTTCTCTTTTAACCCTTTGAACGCTCATGACGAGCTCAGCTCGTCATGAGCCACGGTGCTCGTGTGCTCATGACGAGCTGAGCTCGTCATGACTGTTAGAACGCTCGCATGCAGGGGAAATTCCCCTGCTGTGCGAACGTTCTACACAAATGGGTGTGGTCATGACAAGCTCAGCTCGTCATGAGCACACGAGCACCGTGGCTCATGATGAGGCTGTGCGCACCCCCCGCACCCCAGCACAGCGGGGGAATCCGCCCTGCAAACAAGGGGTTAAAGTTATGTACACTGCTGTCCACTCTGCCGTGTACAACCAAAGGTGAGTTCAAGTTGTGAACTCTGTTGGTTACAGTGTTTACCAAGGTAAGCAGAGCGGCCTAGATATACAATGCCTCCAATTAAATGCATTATAAATGAAAGAGCTTATTTACAAGCCCCTGGCACCACTTTTGCGTCACTTTCAACATGGGAAAAGTAACACAAAAGTGGCGCAAAAGTCTTGTAAATAAGCCCTAAAGAATATTGTCCTGCATAATGACTTGATCTCTCACCTAATTCTGTCTCATCTCTGAATCATTTTAAAGATCTGTTGGTCCATAGTGTAAATCTGATGCAGTAGGCACTTCCATACAGACACCTCTTGAATGCAAAACTATAAGACAGCTGAAATTTATCAGGCACACTGCAGATGTGCAAATAACCACATTTCGCCAAGTGTTACCTTAACTTGTAATGTTTGACCTCATTTAGTCACATCGATCTAATTTTGAAGACTTATTTTCATTTTGTTTTGCAGATTACCTACCCTACTTCTATTGGAGTCCATATTACATTTTGTTGAATTGTTTTTTTAAAGATATGTTTCTAGTTATTTATTACATTGTGATCTTTAAGTTACGTTTCCAGTTATTTATTATTATTTTAATAAAAGTTAATAAAAAAGTATATATGTATTCTTTTTCTGACAACATTTCACTATTATTCAGTGTAATAATGATATAGTTAGAAAACACTTAAAAATAGAAATGATATTTATAACTTGAAGTATAATACTGAGGTTAACTCTTTACCAGATCTTTACCAGAGGCTATTGCTACGACTAACGGTTCGTATGGAAAAGTTTTAAAACTCCAGCACAGTAACTGGTTCGATTAGCAACTTTGGGGCCGATTATGATCGCGGACGGACTTGAGTCCGTCCGCGACCCCGGAGGAGGAGGGAATGTCCGCAGGGGCTGCGGCATTCCCTCCTAGCAGATTAGGATGTGACCGCCAGGGTGGCGGTCCCATCCTCTATCTTTAACATTGCGGCGGGTGCAGCTTCAAGCTGCACCCGCCGCAAGGTTAAAAATGCAGGCATCGCATTTGCATGCACAAACAGCAGGCACCGCGCAGTGCCTGCTGCTTTGTGCATGCAAATGCAGAGGGGTACCATAGGTACCCACCATGTGCACACCCCCCCCTTCACCCAGGGGGCCCGCAACGAGCCCCCAAAGTGAAGGTCCGTATGCTTTTCCACGGCGGAAAAGCAGCCGCGGAAAAGCATATAAGTGCAGACATCCTAATATGCCTCGCGGTGTCTGATAGACACCGCCAGACATGTTAGAGCTTTTCCGCTGCGGTCGAAAGGCGACCGCGGCGGAAAAGCGGCGGACGGTCTTCCTAACCCCCAGCCATCCTAATCTGGCGGGGGGTCTTTGAAGGCTCTGCTGCGGTTTTTCCGCATCCTCTGGGCCGGCGGACACTTCCGCCGGCCCGGAGGATGCGGAAAAACTGCAATCCTAATCGGCCCCATAGTGTGGTGAACTTCTGACCTCTGTGCTCATTTAAGTGTTCCATGAACTGTTACTATGGTAACAGCTAGAAAGCCATTTGGGGGTAGGGGTGAAAGGTACTGGCTGTACAGAAACCATTACATTTACCCAGGAGCCTCTATATTACAGAAAGGAAAGCAAAGTAAAACAGAACAATGTGTACCAGATTTACAAACCCCTTGCGCCACTTTCGCGTCACTTTTCCCATCTTAAAAGTGATGCAATAGTAATGCAATGAACCTGTAAATCTGCCCCTATGCACAGTACCAACAAAACAAGTACACAACTCATGCAATTCTTTATCAATCACAATTAGACAGTGTTGCTTCCCGATTCATAATGAACTTCAATAAATACTTTGTGCCTATTTAAATGGAAGACGAGATTGTCAACATTACAAAACTTAGTGGCATATTTACAAAGACGGAGTTAAAATATCGTCGCTTTAATGCCTGCAAACTACAACAAAAATGCCAAAAATGGATTTCAAAATCCTTTGTTGTCTTACCAGAAGATTTTCTCAACATTGCTGTTTCCTATACAAGACTGAGAGCCAACCCCGGGGCAAAAAAATAAATGGTTGTGGGGAGCTCCAAGGCCCCCCTGCAAAATTAGAAGTGTGAGGACCTCAACGACCCCCATCAAGCCCCGGGAACCACCACCCCTGGGGATTTGTGTTTTGTGGGAGGAAGACTGCTTGGCCCTCCGCCTGGACCCCTCAAGTGCCCTGGGGACCGCCATGCCCCAGGGCCGGCTCCTGCAGTGTCCCGGGGTGCCTACCCCAAGACACTGCTGTTTGCTATGAGAAGGCGGGAGTCTTGCAGCTCCCGCCCTCCCATAGCAAACTAAGTTTGCATTTTGAAAGACACAGCAGTGAAATCTTTTCTCACTTTCAAAATCCAAACCAGATTGATTTTCCCCATGCAAGTTAGCATCTCCCCATGTGGAAAAGCAATGCCGGCTCCTGAAGGACGCGGGGAGCCGGCAGGACCATGGGGGCATTGTGGCTCCAGCCACGGTCCCCAACATTTTTTGTTAGACCCGAAGGATAGGGTCCCCGGGGATATTAGAAATTGTTGATAGGGGCTATATTTTTATGGTAAAATTTAAAGTCGTGCACCCAGCGTAGCGCTCAGTGCGGCCCCCTGGCGTGCACGCGCTGGATGCACGACTCATAATGTGTAGGGTGTGCGACTCCAGCACCTTTGATGCACAACTTCTACGTGTTTGGTAGCCGGCATTGCTTTTCCACATGGGGAGCTACTAACATGCAGCTCCCCATGTGGAAAAGCAATCTGATTTAAATTTTAAAAGAGAGAACAGATTTCCTTGCTACGGGAGGGTGGGATGGACACCCCAGGACACTACAGGAGCCGGCCCTCCCACAATACACAAAGCCCTGGGGAGTGATGGTCCCCAGGGCTTTGGAGACCTTGCAGCCCCCAACCATTTTTTTTATAGCCCCGGGGATAACGGGCCCTTGAGTGCTCCAGAAGGGGGGCCACACAGTCCCCCTCCCACAATACATAAAGCTCCGGGGGTGGAGGTCCTCGTGGCCTTTGGGACCTTGGGCCCCTCCCCCAACATTTTTTTAGCCTCAGGGTGATGATCCCCGGGGCTGGGGGGTCCCTCTGGGCCCCCCAAAACATTTAATAATTTTGCCCCCGGTGTTTAGCTCCCCGGGGGTTAATTATAAAAAAAGCTCTATTTTATTTTATGTATTTTATGGCTGAGTCCGTGCACCCTACACGCACCTGCTGGGTCTTTTTAAAAAATTGTGGGCCCTGGGGTTCCTTCTGGGAACCCCTAAGCAGGTCTAGAGGGTAACATTATTTCTACCCTGCCACCTTTCTACGTTGTGCGCACATATTTCACTGACTTTCTCAGCCTCGCTTCTACCGAGGCACAAAATGGCTGCAAACAGTTCCTGGTTTTGAATGTTGACAACCACTTGACAGCCAATTAGCAATAAGCGCGTGATCGGAAGGGTGCGCTTATGGTGCTTATGGTACTCACAGACTCCGCGGATCCACCGCACCCATAGATATATAAATGATTTTAACTGTAATTTTCTCAGTAACTACTGAACAGATTGACACCATTTAAGCAAAAGTCACAAGTCTGAACTGAGGACTACCTCTTTGCCAAATTTGGCGTAATTTCGTTCAGCAGTTCAGGCTGTAGCTGTGGATAAAGGTCCTATGGGAAATAGCATGGGAAAACACGTTTTGGGACCCCCTTTTTTCTCTGCTCCCACTTGACGAATTACCGTGAAACTTTCAGGATAGGAGCGGACCAGAGCTGGCCAAAAGTTCGGAACATTTTGCAAAGATTCATCAATCGGCGCCAAAGTTATTGGCAATAGAATGTTGCGGATTTTCTATGGATAATAGGTCCTAACCATAACTACCTACTGGTGACCGCCAGTAGGTAGTTATAGTTAGGATTGGCTACCATAGGAAATCCGCAAAATTCTATTGGGAATAACTCTGGCGCCGCTTGAGGAATTTGTGTGTAATTTTCCAAAATTTTGGCCAGCTCCGCTGCGCTTTTTCCCTGAAAGTTTCGGGGGGATTCGTGAAGTGGGGGCTGAGAAAAACGTGTTTTCCCCATGTTAATTTCCATAGGACGGTCTGACAAGTCTGCAGCCCGAACCGCTGAACGGAATTACCCCAAACTTGGCAAAATTGTAGGGACTGGTACGCAGATGTGCTGTTGCTATATTTGCTGAAAATTGCTCCAGTGTTTTTTTGAAAATTAACTTCAAAAACACATATATATCTATAGGCGTGCTCCGAGCGCTCTCTGGTACGCGTACCGGGGAGCGCACCCGGCGCGCTACGGGAGTGCGCGAGCGGAAAGCTGATTGGCTTTCAGGTGTCTGTCAACATTCTAAACAGTCCGGAGAGTCCGCCATCTTATGTCTCGGTAGAATCGAGACACAAGAGGTGAAAAAGAAAGGGGGAAAGGTAGACACCCCCTGACCCTCTAGGTCTTCTGAGGGGGGCCTAGAAGGATTCTTAAGGGCAAAAAAACGTTTTTTTTTAATTTTTGCGGGGTAAGCGCTGGGTGCGCTCCCAGGTGCGCTCTCCGGTACGCGCACCCTGAGCGCACCACGGGGAAAAACAATGTAAAAAATTATAGTAAAAAAATAATTTCCAGCAATGCATCCTTTCACATGGGGCAAGCCCGATGTAAAAGGGCCTGCGTCAGTCTTGCGCCTGCTGTGAGGCAGGCGCAAGATTTTGACGCAACGGTGTCCTAAAAGTGACGCAGTGAAACCTCATAGATTTCACTGCGTCACTTGTACGACCCTTCTTTGCGAATGTCTTGCATTATTATTTAGTTTTCATACATATTTTTTTTACGGACGCAGAAATAGCGCTCTCGCTGCGCTCTCGGGTGAGCTTAGCGGTGCGCGCACCCTGAGCGCTCCAAGACAAAATGATACGGGTAAGCTTACCGGTGCGCGCACCCTGAGCGCACCAGGAAAAAATGATTAAAAAAATATATATATATATTGAACAAATATATATATTTTTTTTAATATAATTATTATTTGTAAAAAACAGCTAATAAAAAAAAAAGAAACGTAGGTTACAAAGTCGATATACAAAGGAATTAGCTTTTATAAAAACTATGAAAATCACTGAAAAAACAATAGGTTTCACAAACGTTATAGTTAGGAATTAGCATTTTAAAAACCTTTGAAATTTACTGAAAAAATCATAGGTTTCACACCAGTTATAGTTAGCTGAACATTTTACTCATACAAAACCATTGAAATTCCCACGTTATAGTTAGTTGGACTCACTATAACTCACGCGCCCGCAATCCACTGCTGATGATGTCACATATTACATCATTCATGACATGGTCAGTGACATCACTGATGACATCTCAAATGACATCACTGATGACATCACTGATGACATCTCAAATGACATCACTGATGACATCACTGATGACATCATCCATGTGATAATACGATACACCTCCTCACACTTTAATCTAACCTTTGATACACCCAGTGTTAAATACAAACTACCATTCCTGAAATTATTGACACACCAATACCAGTAACTACATACGCACTCACTGATTTCTAGGATTACACACACATCCACTCATTCACCCATACAATCACTCATACATACAGTCACTCATCAATAGAACACTATCATATCCACTCATACACTTATACAGACACTCACACGCTGACACTCATCTACAGAGTTAATCACACACCTAGTCAGTTATGCAAAGAATCAATCACACTCCCATTTCCTCAACTACACAGTTTTACTCACTAAACCTTACTTAATCAAACATATACTAACACATACTTGCTTTTACAATCACTGATACAAGTACACATTGATCCATACAGTCACTTATGCCATCACAGGCTCTCATGTATAGTCATTTATATATGCCAACTCTCACATGCACTGTGTTTTACATATGTACTTACTTAGACGTGGAGCACTGAGATAGCCATTCACTCACCAACACACCCATGCACACAGTCAACCACCCATACAGCTCTTTCCACATGCACTCTTGAACCCATATACCAAGTGAATCAACTGCTCACACATATATGCACAGAGTCACACACCTCCCAGCCACCCACACACACACTCACACTCACCCTCACATACAAATATTTGTGCAACCAATCAATAACCCATATAACCACTCATATAGCTACTGATCAACACATGCAGCAGCTTACACAACACAGACATACTGATGCACACATTCAGACAGTTTAGTTACTAACCAATGCATTCAGTAAGACACATTTAATTACTCACTCATACAGTCAGTCACGCACCTACTAAATCCTTCATCCTGAAACTCATACATACACTCATTCTTCAATATATAAAACATATTTTAACTTTTCAGAAACACACATTCACTGGATGATGTCATCAGTGATGTCATCAGTGATGTCATTTGAGATGTCATCAGTGATGTCATTTGAGATGTCATCAGTGATGTCATCAGTGATGTCACTGACCATGTCATGAATGATGTAATATGTGACATCATCAGCAGTGGATTGCGGGCGCGCGAGTTATAGTGAGTCCAACTAACTATAACGTGGGAATTTCAATGGTTTTGTATGAGTAAAATGTTCAGCTAACTATAACTGGTGTGAAACCTATGGTTTTTTCAGTGAATTTCAAAGGTTTTTTAAATGCTAATTCCTAACTATAACGAGTGTTAAACCTATGGTTTTTTCAGTGAATATACATATATATATATACTGGCGATAGCCAGTAGGTATATATAGTTAGGATTGTTTTCCATAGGGAAATCGCAACATTCTATTGGGAATAACTTTGGCGCCGGTTGAGGAATCTTCCTGAAATTTTTCTTACATTTGACTCGCGGTGCTCCGGTCCTTCCCTGAAAGTTTGGGGGGGATTCCTCAAGCGGGGGCCGAGATAAAAGGGGGGTCCTAAAACGTGTTTTCCCCATGTTAATTTCCATAGGGCGGTTGGACTCAGTTTCAGTTTCATAATCTTTTATTCGGTTACCACTTTTTTGCAACCATAAAAAGTACAGTTTAAATAACAGTAGAAAAATAAAAATTATTATATACACAAACAAAAAAATTTAAAATAATTTTACAGAAACAAAATAACATATTATCCATCAAGAGTTTGTCGTAACTTGATAACAGATTTTAAAAATGTAACTATACATTTTGCCGAATGAACTGAGTCCAGGAGTTTCAAAGAAAGAAATGCTTGCCGGCATGACCTAAGGCCTAGTGAACGTAAAAGTGGTAAGATCCAAATTTTCCGCGGTAATTTATAGTATGTACAGAAAAAGGTAATATGCAATGTTGATTGAGTTGATAGTTCATCACATGGACAGTTCATAATGTCGCTCGACCAATTCTGTTTCCATGGAAAAGAAACCAGGCGGAAAAAAGTGTGAAAGCGAAATCTTGCTAACAGGTATTTTTCAAAGTTAGACAAATAATACAGTAAGTAAGGTTGGATGTTTCTAACGGGCTGAATTGATTGAATTTGGGCATTGAGAGGTTTTACAATCTCGATTGAACTACGGAGTTCTCTTAGATGGGCCATGCTTATTTCCTTTAGTTCTTTTCTCGAGATATCCTCCACACTTGGTGGATCGTTGAAGTATGAGCTACGGCCAATGTCTCTGAAGAAGTTCTCCACGTATGCTAGCCAAGGTATCTTTCTCCAGTTCGTTAAAGCCATACAGTCCGTAATCAATGAGCGGGTCAGATGACACTCTGGTTTGGACCATATGCGTTGCCATAGAAGAATTGGTTGGGAGCGTATATAGTCAATGATGTAATCCATACCCAGCTCGTTATGGGAGGCGTAGATGGGAGCGCTTTGTGGAAGGGCCAGTAAATATTTGACAAACCTGTTCTCTACTGTTTGAATTGGCCCTACTGGGCCATAACCCCAGACACCCGCACCATATATGGCCACACTATGGCATTTTGCGTAATACATTTTTAGGAGTTCTGGGGGTGCCGGTTTGCCAAGTTTTCTGGAAAAGGAGATCAAAGCCGTTGTTGCTCGCTGAAAAAGTAATTTTCTGCTTGCCACAGCCTGCCGCCAGCTCAAGGAATCGTCCACCAAGATACCTAGGTATGGGTATGCAGAGGTTTTTTCCAATCTTGATTTTTCAACATAAATTGCTTTAGGGTTCTTAACCTTTGGGCCAATGTGCATGGTGAACGTTTTTTTAATGTTAATTTTTAGGCCTAACGAGCCCATAAAGGAGCAGTACTTGTTAAGTTGTTTTTGTAGTTGCACAAGTGTTCTAGCTATGATGACTGAGTCATCTGCATAAAGCAGCGTTGGTATGGGGCGGTGATTGATCTGGGGTAAGTTCTGGCTCCCTTCTAGCATGGCCAGCTCAAGTCCATTGGTGTAAAGATTGAACAGGAAGGGAGCCAGTACACATCCCTACCTTACCCCTTTTTGGATGGAAAAAGATGGGGATAACTCACCATTTACTCCAAATCTAACACACGCTGTTGCGTCCGAGTAAAGTTCTCGCAAGAAAGTTATGAGTGGTGGGTCTACCTTAAGGTCACTAAGGATAGTCCAGAGTTTGGAGTGCAGGACACAGTCAAAGGCTGCGCTTAGGTCAACATACACAAGAAAGATGTTACCTCCTTTTGCTGGAACGTACTTCCCGATCATAAGGGCAAGATTCAAGGCCTGCTCCACGGTTCCAAGTCCCTTCTGGAAGCCATATTGCAGGTCGGTCATGATGTTATTTGTCTGGGCCCAAGTTTGTAGTCGGTCCAATACCACCCGTCCCGCAACTTTACCCATGGAGTCCAGAAGGGAAATAGGCCTATAACAGGCAGGATCATTTCGGTTACCCTTTTTAAAGATCGGGAGCAAGATAGATTTCGACCATGATTCTATCAGCCCAGTTGATGTTGCAGCAGAAAGGACCTGAGTGAGGAGAGGTGACCAGAGTTCAAAGTTGTCTAGGAATAATCTAAAGGGACACCATCTGGCCCAGGAGCCTTTCCAGGTTTAGACGCCTTAAGTGCCTTTACGACCTCCGCATGCGTAAATGTTATATTAATCGGGTAGATGATTTTCTCCGACATATTGTCACTTCTCGGCAGTTCTTGAGGAAAATCTGGTTGAAGAAATCCGAAGATTTTAGAAAAAAAGGAAACCCATTCGTCTGCCGTGATAGCTACATCTAGGTGCTGGTCCTTCGATGTATCAGCCAGAAACGGAGATCTTATTACTTGCCAGAAAAGAAGACTGTCCTTATTCTGGCAGCTGAAATGTAGCTGGGCCCAGAGTTTGTTCTTAATTTCTCTCTTACGTTCCGCTCTGGCTGCGTTATAAAGTTTTCTTAAACT
This sequence comes from Lissotriton helveticus, assembly GCF_964261635.1. NCBI lineage: Eukaryota > Metazoa > Chordata > Amphibia > Caudata > Salamandridae > Lissotriton > Lissotriton helveticus. The sequence continues at coordinate 1,296,283,713 of NC_136063.1, read as the reverse complement.
AGAGATTTCCAGAGTGTCCCTCAGGGGTCTACAGAGAGCGGCCTTTAGATCCGAGAGAGCCTTGCGACATTTTACATTAAACCATCTCTCGGAATTGGATTTTTTATTTCTGGATTTACCAATAAACTCCTCTTTGATAACCTCTAAAACTATCTGAAACTGGCCATGATTTTGTGCGGAGAGGAATCAGTGGATAGACAGTCAAGAACCCATGATCTGGCTTTCTCGAGAACCCGTTCCGTAATTTCGTGTGGATCAACTTTAGCCCATTTAACCGTATACCCATTTATCTTATTCATGGATAGAAAGTTTTGCGTTAGCTGGCTAGTGATTGTGGAATGAAGGGTGACATTTTTAGGGGAAACTGTTACACTGATGGGGAAGTGGTCGCTACTTACATCTGACCCTGTGTAAAAATTAATCACTTGGCCCTTTAAGCTCTGCGAAGTCAAAATATAGTCGATAGTAGTTGAGCAACCCCTGCCATGAAATGTTGGAGAAAATTCTGTTGGAATTTCTAATAAGTCGTTTGCAAACTCAAGTTCTAGTGAAAATAGGGACTCGTTTAATTTGTTGCTGCAGGAAGAGTGTACAAAATGTGACAGCGGATTACCTTGTTCATCCAGCAATCCACAATTCCCATTTCTATGATTGGGACATAGTGAAAGATTAAAATCACTGCCCCAAATCACATATACTGTGGTTGGGTGGAGATCATTTTTCAAAGATTCTAAAAAAGTGGTAATTTCGCTAAGCAATTTTATACAATCCGTTATTACGGAATTATTATAATAATTGACAAGAATAAAAGTGCTATTTTTATTAAAATGTAATCGCAGTATTTGGTAACTTGGATCTTCTTTAAGATTTTGTATTGTTACTGGAGGCAGAGTATTGGCGATATAAACAGCCAAGCCCCCCTTTGGTCTGCCCATGGCTCCCTGGGTGGCTGGGATATAACATGTTTTATAACCAGCTAGGTGGTGAGAGGTGGTTGACCAGGTTTCCTGAAAGCAGAGTACCTGATGTTTAATAATTGTATCCAGCCATGGTTGCAGCGATATTTTGGTTCGCAGACCTGCTACATTCCAGTATAGTATAGAGATGGTCAGGTCTGTGCTTGGTGATGGGTCATGTGACTGAGCTGTTAGAATATTGGGGGCTAAGGAAACTACATGTCGATTAGACGGATAAGCGGTTGGACTCACTTTTAGCCCGAATGGCTGAATGTTTTTCCACCAAACTTGGCAAAATTGTAGGGACTGGTTGCCCGATGTGCCTTTGCTATGTCTCAAGATATGTGCTCCAGTGGTTTTACGAAAATTAACTTTGAAAAAATATATATTGGGCTACATTGGGCTATATATATGTTAGAGCCCAAATGTAGCCCAATGTAGCCCAATGTAGCCCAAAGATGGCCACCAGAGACAAAAAAAACAAATGTAGCCCAAATATCAGCCAGATGTAGCCCAACTATAGCCCAATGACAGAATGTCCCAGAGTGTTCTAAACTACTAGAGCGCTAACAGTCTTACTTATGACAAAAGTATGGCACACCTGAAGTCATCTTGATTGGAATAAAGTGTTAACACTTAAAACATTAATTTGCAAAGGAACAAAATGAGGGGGTTCATTTTGCCATAGAAATGATGATTAGTGCTGAAGAAAGAAAAATTAGGGCACATTTTGAGTGACTTCTCAAATCCTCTTCTATTTCATTAAAGAAATTCTGACATGCAGACTGAAACATGCACTTTGAATACCAGAAGCAGACTTCCCTGGTGAGCAGTAGCTTTACTACAGTGATCTAATGAGCAACTAGAGTGCTAACATTCAGAATTTATGGCAAATGTGTGACACATCTGAATGCCTTCTTGATGGAACCAAACAAGCATTGAAAATGCAATAGATCTCGCCCTCATTTAAGTTAAAGCCATTCTGTTTGTAATGAGGTGGCTTTTTAGCTTTGATTTTATTAGTGTTTTCAAAACTTTCATGTAAATAACATGCATATGTATGCATATATGTATATGTATGCATGCATTTATATTTGTATTTATATGGATATGCAGATTATATATGTTTATATATGTATGTATATATATATATATATATACACATACATATATAATTGCATATGCATATATATGCATATATATATATATGTGTATATGTGTGCGTGTAGAGAGAGGTAGAGAGGTAGAGGTGTAGAGGTAGAGAGGTAGATGGCCACCAGAGACAAAAGAGCCTGTGCTTAAAAACTCTGTTAGCAAAGCAGGCATTTGAGATTTAAAAAATGTTTTAATATATAAAAACATTATCCGCTAATAGAATTAGCATTTAAAAAACCTTTGAAATTCACTGAAAAAAACATAGGTTTCAGGCCTTTTATAGTTAGGAATTAGCATTTAAAAAAACCTTGCAAATTCACTGAAAAAAACATAGGTTTCAGGCCTTATATAGTTAGGAATTAGCATTTAAAAAACCTTTGAAATTCACTGAAAAAACCATAGGTTTCAGGCCTTACATAGTTAGGAATTAGCATTTAAAAAACTTTGCAAATTCACTGAGAAAACCATAGGTTTCAGGCCTCATATAGTTAGGAATTAGCATTTAAAAAACCTTTGAAATTCACTGAAAAAACCATAGGTTTCAGGAGTTATATAGTTAGGAATTATCTTTTAAAAAACCTTTGAAATTCACTCAAAAACTATAAGTTTTAGTGGTGTTATAGTTAGCTGGACATTTTACTCATACAAAACCATTGAAATTGCTCCTATATAGTTAGTTGTACTAACTATATTTCGCGCACCCGCAATCCACTGCTGATGATGTCACATATTAGATCATTCATGACATGGTCAGTGACATCACTGATGACATCTCAAATGACATCACTGATGGCATCACTGATGACATCATCCACGTGACAATCACATACACCTTTTCATACACTATTACAATTTTTCATCACTCTTTGTAAAATACAGAGTATCATATTTAAATCCTTTGTCACAACAATACAAGTATCTAAAAATCCACTCAGTGATTCAAAGATGTATACACACATCTAATCACTTACCTATGGATTCACTCATACATGCTGTCAATGAACAATAGAACACTATCAAAAATACTTATACATCTATATCGACATTAAACAACAGCACGCATCCTATTCACATATGAAGTCATCCTACTCACTTATGCAAACAATGGATCATACTTACATATTTACTTAGCAAAACACTTATACAAACACCACTTCTTCTATTCATTTAGATAGTAAGTCATACTTAGTGAATTATAAAATCATTATTACAAGTATACAGTTATCCATACAGTCACTCACACAATCATTGTGTCTTATGTATACTTATTTATATACAACAACTGACACATACACTGCCTTTTATTTTTCTAGTTTGTTGGACCGGTACCATTGAGAAATATATTTGCTCATCACCACACCCATAAAGATATTCACTCACCCAAACAACTGTTTGAACATGTAGTTTTAACTTCATATATCTACTGAATCAACTATTCACACATCTTTGGACAGTCACACACCCCCCACCGAACCACACACACTTTCACACTCCCATACAAATACTCAGTTAACTAATCAATAACTAATATAGATGTTTACATAGCTAGTAACCAACTGTAGAATCAGTTTACACAACAACTGACAAAGTGATACAGATATTCACACAGTTTAGTCACTATCCACTAAATTTAGTGAGACATTATAAATTGGTCAAGTAAACAGTCAATTACACTGCTACTAAATCCTCCATCCAAATATTTATTTATATATATCCACTTATTCCTCAATGCAAATTGCTATATATATAATGCATATTTAAATAACGAAGCAAACCACATTCACTGGATGATTTCTTCAGTGATGTCATCAGTGATGTCATCAGTGATGTCATTTGAGATGTCATCAGTGATGTCACTGACCATGTCATGAATGATCTAATATGTGACATCATCAGCAGTGGATTGCGGGTGCGCGAAATATAGTTAGCACAACTAACTATATAGGAGCAATTTCAATGGTTTTGTATGAGTAAAATGTCCAGCTAACTATAACACCACTAAAACTTATAGTTTTTTGAGTGAATTTCAAAGGTTTTTTAAAAGCTAATTCCTAACTATATAACTCCTGAAACCTATGGTTTTTTCAATGAATATATATATATATATATATATATATATATATATATATATATATATATATATTACCTACTGGCGGTCGCCAGTAGGTATATATAGTTAGGATTTTTTCCCTATGGGATTTTTGAAAATTCTATGTCTAATAACTTTGGCGTTTGTGGACGGAATTGGCTGAAATTTTCTGGAAAATGGAACATTTTGTTTCTGAGCAGCTCTTGGAAATTTGGGGGGGTTTCGTCAAGGGGGGGCCGAGAAAAAAGGGGGGTCCCAAAACGTGTTTTTAACATTGAGTTTTCCATAGGGCGGTTGGCCTCACTTTTAGCCCGAACGGCTGAATGGATTTCCATGAAACTTGGCAAAATTGTAGGGACTGGTCGCCCGATGTGCCTTTTCTAGGTCTCAATATATGTGCTCCAGTGGATTTTGAGAAATTAACGTTTAAAAAAAGATATATATCTGTAAGCGCGCTCCGGGCAGCGCTCCGGTCCGCGGACCTTAAGCGTACCGGAACTTCGCGTAGCTAAGCTGATTGGCTGTCCGGTGTCTGTCAACATTCTAAACAGTCCGGAGCGGCCGCCATCTTGTCTCTCGGTAGGATTGAGAGACAAGAGGAGGCCAAAACAAAGGCGAAAATGACCATAAGGGGGCATACTAGATCCTCCCTGACCCCCTAGGTTTAATGTGGAGGTTTTAAAAGGGCCCCGCGGGGCAAAAAAAACAAAAAAATGTTTTTGGTTTTTTTGCGTGGGGAGCGCCCGGTGCGCGAACCGGGAAGCGTTCTGGGCAGCGTACTGCAATGAAAAATTAATGATAGACTTTTCAAATGCTGTATGTTAATTGATTGTTGTTTTTGTTGATTATTTTTTATTTTCTTTATTTTTTAATCATTTTTTTTATTGTGATTGTGTTTCATAATTTATTAAACTTTCTAACATTTCATTGTCAGAAATTTCATAATTATCATGGAATATACATTGTAGTCTCTGAGGGTGTAAAATGTCCTCATTTGCAAGGAGGTTATCTACTGCTTGTACACATTGCAGTAGTTCATTGTCCCAAGTTTCATCGAAAAATTCAATGTCAATTTGATCAATTGTATCAATCAATTCTTGGCTGCTCTCTTGCAGGTCCATTTCAAAAGAAACTTGGTTTTCGCCTTCCATTTTGCCTGAAATTTGGATTAAAAAAATATATATTAGTAGAGATAGGGCAATGTTGGGAATAATTTTAGATAGGCATTTTTTATCAGTGAATTTATCTTTGGGCAGTGTATAGTATCAGAGTGGAAGTAGGAATATAAAAAAGTGTATGTGATTTAACGTAAGTAAATTCATAATTATACAAGAGAAGCCTAACTCCATCCATAACTATAACAGAGAAGTCTCTCTAAATCTATAACTACTACAGAGGGATAGTATATATCTATCAGAAAAAGTTTACCATATTAACTTATAGTGCACAATATACTTCAGTTTTAAAAATAAAAACTTACCTTTAGAAAGAAGTTGAAGGAATTAGTGAAAATACTATTGAAATGTACAGCAAGAAGTAGTAGTCAAAATGGCTGTGTTTTCTTCTCTTCCTTTATATATATTCAGGTATATAACCAATGAAATGTCAGGTAAAAAAAATAGAAAATGAAAGTAACATTTTCATTGGTTGTCAATTCCAACACTTCAGATGTGTTTTGTGAAGTAATTTACCTCAGGGTATTTAGAGAGGTCTACAGGCTAAATGACTAAATGGAATTCCAATCAAATTTGTGAAAATGGTAGGGATTGGTATGTAGTATGAGCTAATCTATATTTGGTGAAATTGTCTCCAGTGGCTTTTCTGTGAACTACTTTCCCACCTTTTTTGATGGTGCGCTTCCCAGAGAGCGACCCGGTACGCGAACCGTTGAGTTCCCCGGTTCGCGAACCTTAAGCGTTCCGGGAGTCCACCATTTTGTGTTTCGGTCGAATTAAGATACAAGATGGAGGGCAAATAATGTTCAGAATGGGTAGAAGGGGGCACGGTAGAGTTATCTTGACCCCCTAGGTTTTCTGAGGGTGGCTGAGGAGGCTTATATGTGCGAAAAAAAAACATTTAAAAAAAAAATTCCGCGAGGTTAGCTCCCGGTTCGCGTACCGGGTAGCGCCCCAGGGAGCGTACTTTGTTGGAAATTAGTGAAAAATGTTAGAGTAAAATATTAATTGTGAGTGATCAGATGTAGGGTAGCTCTGAGAAGAGCTTTTGGGTTTATGGTACATTTAGGTACTTATAAGTAGGTACCAATGCACATTCTTAAATTCAGAGTGAAAACTCTGTTGCCCTCATCTGAGAAGTGAACTCCATCTCCTCTGTAGATATCTTGCATGTAGTAACGCAAGTTATTGTTGTACAGGGAGCCCATTCCATGGTCTCTCATGTAAGCTGAAACAGATTTGTTTACATGCTTCCTCGACTTCTCAATTTGTGGACAAAATTGGTTTGACCACCTCCATTTCTGTCTTTGGCATATATTTGAATATACCAAGGCAGTCTGAGGAAAAAGTGCCATTAATTGCTCAAAGGTGTCCTTTAAAAGCATTTCCAGACCTACACCAGTCAAAGTGCCCAAGTCATTACCTCCACAGTGCACAATTAACAGGTCAGGTTTGGGCAAATGCATAAAGGTTTTCACCAATGGTATCAATTGGTGACATTTTAATCCTCTGTGGCCAAACCACTTAATTTCCACATCTTGTAAATTGAGGTTAGGTAATTTCCTGTTTTCAACGTACCTTTGAGCCCAGTGAATATAACTATGTCCAACAATCCAGACAGAAAACATGGTGAGAGAAGGTTCTCCTGCAGTCAGATGAAGTGTGGCAATGAAATGGCAGTTGAAAAAATGAGAGTTTAAAATGAAAAAAACTGTGGAGTTTCTGTGTTCATGAAGCAGTAACAGTGATTGGTGGATTTTGATTGCTGAAAACAGAAAGTTAGGGTGCACGGATGTGTTCTTTGAAAGATGTATTTTGAATGGTCAATAAAAAATCATTAAATGAAAGAATGCACTGGATATGCAGGTGCACTGAGAGTTCAGAGTTCAATTGCAACAAAGTTGTGTGAACTTGCAAACACCAGAAGTCTTCCAAGAGGTGGTTGCCATGCAGAAAAGACAGAAAGGGCAGAGGGGGGCAGGGTTTTCATTTGAAAAAAAGTGAGGGAAGAGTTTTGATTGGGTGACATGAGAGATATGTGTGAAGAATTACAGCATTTCTGTGCTTTTGATAGCTGCAGACTCTGGAGTGCATACCTTTTGCTCTGCTGAAGACAAATTGGTGTGTTTCTGAGACTGTTTTCAAACTCAAAGTATTTGCTAAGGTGAGAAAATATTTCTTTAATTTAGATAGAGAATAGTGTGCTTTAAGGAGAAAATTATGAATTATGTGGGGCAAATTGCTTGTAAATATGCTCCCACCTGTGCATGGAAAATTTAGATTTTGAATGTTTGTGTTACATAGCCATGTTAAAAGTGACCCAACCATGCAGGAAAGGCAATCAAAAAACGCTTTTATGTGTCTTAAGGACATTTTAAGTAATTTTCCCATGTGCAGTGTTTTGAAATTATGATTTGAAAATCGTTTTTGAGGTAAAGGAATTGTTTTTAAATTTATGACAAGGACATAATGGTGTATGCTTCTTTATAAGGCAATTGACTGTCCCTGATGTTATTTTTCCCATTTTAATGTAAGACTTTTCTCTGTGGCGCAAATTGCTTGTAAATATGCTCCCACCTGTGCATGGTAAATTTAGATTTTAAATGTTTGTGTTACATAGCCATGTTAAAAGTGACCCAACCATGCTGGAAAGGCAATCAAAAAACGCTTTCATGCGTCTTAAGGACATTTTAAGTCATTTTCCCATGTGCAGTGTTTTGAAATTATGATTTGAAAATCGTTTTTGGGGAAAAGGAATTGTTTTTAAATTTATGACAAGGACATAATGGTGTATGCTTCTTTATAAGGCAATTGACTGTCCCTGATGTTATTTTTCCCATTTTAGTGTAAGACCTTTCTCTGTGGCGCAAATTGCTTGTAAATATGCTCCCACCTGTGCATGGCAAATTTAGATTTTGAATGTTTGTGTTACATAGCCATGTTAAAAGTGATACAAACATGCTGCAAAGGCAATCAAAAAACGCTTTTATGTGTCTTAAGGACATTTTAAGTAATTTTCCCATGTGCAGTGTTTTGAAATTATGATTTGAAAATCGTTTTTGAGGTAAAGGAATGTTGTTAAAATGTATGTGCGCCATATGCCCCCAAATTTCTTTTTCAGGGGTGCAGCAGGGTGTTATTGAGACACCCCTGCAGCTTTGGAAAAATTCCTAATTTGCGATGAGCAAATTGTTAATCGCAAATTGCACCTTCATTTATATGAGCCTCCTAGCCCATGGAAATGAATGGGTAATTTGCAATTAGCAATTTGCTCATCGCAAATTTGGAATGGTAAAGAATCGCTATTTATTCCTTAAAATTCGCTATTTTGGAAATGCAAAATAGTTATATGATACATATGGCGGTTGATGTCTAAGAAGATAAGAAGCTTAGGGATACATTTATGATGACTGGCGCAATGAAGTTGACATCACTTACTTCATTGGTAGAGCTTTACATGTATTATGTCCTCTGTATTCTTCATCAAGCGTAACTTTAATCTGCAATCCTGAGTAGGCCTCACCTTAAACAAACCTCTGGATAGGCCACATCTTATTGTCATCCTGAATTAATCATTTAAAATGCTAGGGACAGATTTATGATAGGTGTATGCCTCTTTTGCGCCACTTAGAAAACACTGTCCATGGGGAAATGACTTAAAATGTCCTTAAGACACATGAATGTGTTTTTTTTAAACGTTTGCAATTTTTTTGGGTCACTTTTAACATGGTTATGTGACTCAAACAGTCAAAATCTAAATTCGCCATGCTCAGGTGGGAGCATATTTACAAGGAATGTGCTCCATGGGGAAAGGTCTTATAATGTAATATGGGAAAAATGACATCAGAGACACTGAAATGCCTTATAGAGAAGCATACACCATTATGTCCTTGTCATAAATTTGCAAACCATTACTTTTCCCCAAAAACGATTTTCAAATCATAATTTCAAAACACTGCACATATGGAAATGACTTAAAATGTCCTTAATTCAAAATTTGCTATTCCTTATTTTGCGATTGCACTGAAGGATTTGCAAATTTTACGATTCCTTAAATGCAATGTATCAAACAAAAAATATGTAAAAAATGATATTAAGGATTTGGAAACTACCACCAACTTCTAGTTTGTGGTAATTTGCGAATTCTTTTCAAAAAGCATTTTTTTCTAAAAAACAAAAGGTCCCATATGACGCCCATACATGTCCTTAGGGCATGTATGTGTGCCATATGCCCCCAAATTTCTTTTTCAGGGGTGCAGCAGGGTGTTCTTGAGATACCCCTGCACGCTTGAAAAAATTCCTATTTTGTGATGAGCTAATTGCTAATCGCAAATTGCAACCTTCATTCCTATGAGCCTCCTAGCCCATGGAAATGAATGGGTAATTTGCAATTAGCAATTTGCTCATTGCAAATTAGGAATGGTAAAGAATTGCTATTTATTCCTTAAAATTTGCTATTTAGGAAATGCAAAATAGTTTGATGGTACATATGGTGGTTCATCTGTAACAAGATAAGAAGCTTAGGGATACATTTATGATGACTGGCGCAATAAAGTGGACATTACTTACTTCATTGGTAGGCCTTTACATGTATTATCTCCTCTGTATTCTTCATCAAGCGTAACTTTAATCTGCAATCCTGAGTAGGCCTCAACTTAAACAAACCTTTGGATAGGCCACACCTTATTGTCATCCTGGATTAATCATTTAAAATGCTAGGGACAGATTTATGATAGGTGTATGCCTCTTTTCTGCCACTGTGCGTCACTTTTATGATGCAGCGGCGGTGCAAAAGATTTGCTATGAGGCGACAACATTACAAATTGATGCATTTAGGCAGATATGTCATGGTGTAAAAAAAACGTACCACATGAAACCGATGCAGCAGTGATGCAAAAGATGCACCATGTCGCAAGACAGGCCTCACTTGGGGCCATATGTATCAAGCTAATTAGCATTCGCAAAGATCAAAATTCTACGAATTTCGGCCTTTGCGAATGTTAATTAGACAAATGGTATGTATCAAACAAGTTTGATGCAAAATAAGGAGTAGCAAAATTTGCTATTCCTTATTTTGCAATTGCACTGAAGGATTTGCACATTTTTTTGAGACTACTTAAATGCAATGTATCAAACAAAAAATATGTAAAAAATGACATTAAGGATTTGTAAACTATTGTGGTAAATTGGTGGTAATTTGTGAATTCTTTTCAAAAAGCTTTTTTTAAAAAAAACAAAAGGTCACATATGACGCCAACACATGCCCTTAGGGCATGTATGTGTGCCATATGCCCCCAAATTTCTTTTTCAGGGGTGCAGCAGGGTGTTCTTGAGACACCCCTGCACCCTTGGAAAAATTCCTAATTTGTGATGAGCAAATTGCTAATCGCAAATTAAACCTTCATTCCTATGAGCCTCCTAGCCCATGGAAATGAATGGGTAACTTGCAATTAGCAATTTGCTCATCGCAAATTAGGAATGGTAAAGAATCGCTATTTATTCCTTAAAATTCGCTATTTAGGAAATGCAAAATATTTTGATGATACATATGGCAGTTCATCTCTAACAAGATAAGAAGCTTAGGGATAGATTTATGATGACTGGCGCATCACCAGGGATGTGCCAGTCATCCTGCGCCGCTGTTCCGCCACCCATGGTGTGCTGCATTTACAATGCGGCGCAGCATGGGGCAAAAACGGCACAGATGCGTGACGCATCTGTGCCGTTAAGGTGGCGCATTGCTGGAGTTGTATCGCAAGTGCGATGCAGCTCCAGCAACGCTCAAGGGTGCACCATCTCCACAATGTTGCGTCAAGACCTATGCCTGCTTAAAGCAGGCGCAGGGTTTTGACGCAGGTTTCTCCTATCTGATTGTAAATGCGGCACACCATGGGTGGCAGAGCAGTGGTGCACGTTAACTGGTGCATGCCTGGGGATGTGCCATTTAACATAAATCTGCCCCTTTACATTTAAGTATGTGCAGGGGACACAGAGTCGGTGAGGCTTATCCAAGGTTAAGAAGAGATGAGTCCTGTTCAGTGAAAAATTAGACATAGGCTTCACCTGCTCAGCATCGCTGGACATGGCTAAATAATAGCTGCAAAATTTTACTCTTGTTAAACAATTTTACTATTATAATCTCTGAGATTTGTCTCTTACTCTGCAACATCTCATTGTTGTTATCTTTCTTTAAAGATAAAGACAACCTCAACATGAGCGACAATCTGCAATCAGTTGATTTTGACCTCATCATTGAACTTGTAATTGAAACATCAGTGGATGTTGATCCCTTGGATGATTTAAATCCTGAGGATGAAGAAGAGCGTGATGAGGATGCAGATTTGTCGGAATTATATGAAATAGGATGGGAAGCTGACCTGCTTGAGCCTATGGAAATATAAACATTTATTTTTAAAATGTATAATTAATAAAAAGTAAAAAGGTAAACCGTTTAATTTAAAAATAAAGACACCTTCAAAAGCAGGTTATGTGTAGTGTCTTCAATAAAATATTAAAATATGCTCATAAAATTAGATCAGATTCACATATAAAATAGCATAGGTAACATAAATATAAATGTCATTTCTTTTCTGGTATTTCTGTATTGTAAATTTGCAAGGACTAAAAAATCTTCTATTTAAAATGTCAAGTAGTGTGTTAAGTTTTTGATCACTGTTATTGTTTTACTGTTTGGTAATAATGGTTAATAACATTTTTTATTATATTTTACCACAGATTCAACTGCAGATCATTTCAAGATTTCACCATGCCTACAATAGAAAGACAGAGAAAGGCTGCAAAACGTCAAAGACAGCAGGTGAAAAAAAATAAGCAGCAGTCCTCTAACAAAAAGATTTGTCAAGTCACGAAGAAAGCACCGGGTAAGAGCACAAAACAATTCATAAGAAATATGTGTAGTAAAAAAAATATTACTACAGAAAATGTTTCAGTCCATAAAACGAGAAGGAAATCAAATGGAAAGGAAAGGCCAATGAAAAATGTTACTGCTAGAGCAAGAGATAACTCTGTGCATGATAGTAGAAGGAAACAACAGTTTAGGGAGATTCGTAAACGAATGTTCCGCAACAGGATAATTGGCAATTTGTTAAAAAATATTAAGAAACGTCAACAGAAACTGGTTTTTTATAAGAGAAAAAAAAAAGTTGAGAAAGTTATTGATCAGGCATTTGAAATTAAACGTAATTTATTTATTTTGATAATCAATAGAATTAGGAAGCTAAACAAGGCAATTTATGATTTCAAAAGAAATAGTAGATGGAAGAGAATAGTTAATCGTAGTAATTTTTGTGAAGTTTTTTCTGGAGAATGGATGCATAGTTCAAGCTGTGGGGCATTTTTTAATGAGGAGAGTTATTTCCAGGATAATGATTTGGTGCATGCAGTTGACACCAGTGGTCGTGCTTATGAAGTGAAAGATGGTTGTCCAGTTGAAAAAGAAAAACTTGTGACAACAGAGGCAGAAGAGGTGTTAGGTAATGAGGTTTTAGGAAGACGTGCTAAGGGTCCTGTGTACACCTGGAAGTGTAGTAGTATTTGCAGTGTGCGACAGGATTCCATCAATTTGCTTTGTGATTTTGTACGGTCATTTAATAAGAAAAGTTTGAAGCAGAAAATAAGGTTGTTGCAAGAATTAGATCCTTGCAGAGTAAGAGAAGTGACAGGTTTGCATGGTCATTCACTGGCTTGTCTTTCCAGGAGAGTATGCCAGAGTGTTTTTCATCATTTCAGGATGCTAGCAGTGCATCATAACAAAGTGAGGAAATTAGTTAGAATGTTGTATTATGCTAAGAGTCCAGCAATTATGCTTAAACAATTATGCGCTGCTCTTTTGCATGGTTCTGAAATAGATGTGAAGAATATATGTGAAGAAAATGAGTTTTGTTACTTTGGAAGTAAAGAGGAGAATGTTGAAATTGAGCAAGAAGAAGAGGGTCATGTGGAAGATAGTGTACAGGTTTCCAGTACAGATAATTTTCAGAGGGAAATTGCGACATTTGAGGTGAAATCAAGTGAGAGGCCTAATTTCACTTGTGTGTGTTGTTGACGCACTTATTATAAGAATCAGACTAAGTTAGTGGATTTATATGCAAAAAGTGAAAGGGAAAATAATAGTGAATGGAAGGATTTTGCAACATACTTGATGGTAGAAAATTGTTTTGATTTGGGATTGGATCAACGTGTGTGTACTTATTGTTGTTGCAAATTAAATCAAAACCAGATGCCTGCTAGAGCAGTTCATAATAATCTGGAATTGGTTGAGATTCCTTCTGAATTGAAGGATTTAAATACTTATGAATCTATTTTGATTCAAAGTATCCATCCCTTTCAGGCTATTGTAAGAATGGAGCCAAAGACAGGGAAATTGCCTCCATCAGATTTACAGAGAGGATTAAAGGGAAGAGTTGTTTATTTGCCTCTAGATTTGAAGAAAAACATTAACACAATTGGAGTAGAAAAAGTGGAAGAGGAACCTCTGGTTATCTTAGTTAATGGGGTTCCGACAAAGAATAAGAAAATATGGCAAGATTTAGTAGATGTTAGGAAAGTTAAAAAGGCAACATTGTATTTGAAAAAAAATAATAAATACTATAAGAATGTATATGTTGCAGAAGAGGAAGTAAGTGAGGAAGAGGATAGCGATTTGTGTGCTGGTCAAATTGAGAAAGTAGAACCCTCTACTAGTGAAGAAATATATGAACATTATAGTGTTCATCCTTTGCATTCCAAGGAAGTCATGGGGAATGCTATTGAGTTGTTTCAAATGAAACAAGCCAAAGGGAGTCCCATTAGTGTTTGGGAGGAAAGTTTGGAAGCTCGGTGTTTCCCACAGCTTTTTCCAACAGGTCAGGGAGGAAGATATGATGAGCGACCTCATCAAATTCCTGCTTCTGAATACCGGACTTTGCGATTGTATGCAGGAGATGCTAGGTTTCGACAATGCATTCCTTATTTGTTTCATCTCTTGTTTGAAAGCGATCTGTCTGGACTGTCATATGCAGTGAACCACATCTTGAAAAGTGGTATACACATGCAAAACATCTCGGCAAGTGACTTTATGGATAAAGTCAATGTCCAAGACAGTATTTTGGATTCTCACCTGATTAATCTCATGGCGTGTCAGCGTGGTACTAATGAGTACTGGTACCGTCGTCATGGTGATTTAAAATGTATGCTGAGGAACTTAGGTACTCCCACATGGTTCCTCACTCTGAGCTGTGCCGAGTATGGCTGGGAAGACTTACTTGAATTTCTACGAGAGGCAAATGCTAACGTAGATAACATTGAATTCAAGACACCTGGAGAACTGTGCTCTTTGGATCCAGTCAATGTATGTAGGTACTTCAATCATAGATTTGAAGCTATGATGTCTTTCATCATGAATAAGAAGAATCCACCTCTTGGAGAGGTGTTGGATTTCTTCTGGAGAAAGGAGTACCAAGCAAGAGGTGCTCCTCATATACATATGTTGCTGTGGATCAAGGATGCACCTAAACTTGGAACGGATCCAGAAGACTCAGTGATGAGTTTCATCCAACAGTATTCTACGTGTGCTGTTCCAAACGCAAAGGAGAAGAAAAGCCTAAGAGAAAAAGTTCTGCGTTTCCAAAGCCATCGATGTGGAAAGTACTGCCGTCGTAAATTCCGAAACAAGGACAAGTTCTACACTAAATGTCGTTTCGGCTTTCCACGACCGGTGATTTCTAAAGGAAGAGTAAACAGTTTGATGTCTTCGCTGCGACACAATGTCATGAAGAAATCACCTAAAAACACTTACAATTTGAAGAGGAACCAAGAGTCCAAGTACATCAACGACTACAACCCGGTGATTTTGTCCATGTGGAATGCTAACATGGATATACAGTTTGTGGCTGATAACTGTATGGCTGTGGCTCGGTATGTGACGTCTTACATCACCAAAAAAGAGAAGACAGAATTGAAGGATATGTGGGAGGACATTTCCCATGAAAAGAGCCTCAGCAAGAAGTTGTACAGTTTCAGTCTGAAGATGTTGTCGCATCGAGAAATCGGAGCGTACAAATGTTCTGACCGGTTGTCTTCAGCAAGTCTCTATGCCAAGTCCAGGAGTATCGTTTGGGCGAGTCTTGGTCTTGCAGCAACGCGTAATCGAGTTCTCAAACCTGTGCGGGAAATTGAGTATTTGGCGGAAAAGGAGCCAAACAGTACCGACATTTTGAAGACAAACATGTTGGATACATATTATCCAAATCGAAGCAGTCACCTCGAGAATGTTTGTCTGTATGAGGTTCTGCAAAATTACATATTCAAGAGGAACATCAAAGAAGATACTGAGAAAGGAGTGTATGCTGTAATAGGAAGTGAGGGATGTCTGGTCAAGCAAAGAAAATGCCACTTGGTAAACCATCGAAAATTGAGTGGTGAATCTCCTGAAAAAAAGGAGTTTTTCTATTTAGCACTTTTGCAACTTTTCAAGCCTTGGCGTGCAGAAGAGGAACTGCTTGGAGATTTCCTCTGTTACGAAGACTCTTTCAATGCCGCCAAGGAGACCATAGAATGTCCTGCTTTTCCCAAATATGTAGAAATGTTGAATGCGGAAATTGAGCAGGAAGCAACGATTGCAGCCGAGATTGCCATAGACAGTTCTCAGGACAGTCAGAGTTCTGCTTCATTGAGTCAGGATCCACTAGGAGGACCTGTTATCGAAAATGAAGCTGCCACTGCTATGAATGAAGTGGAAAGAGCCATGGCACATGCTCAAGAGGATGCGGTTAACTTAGAAGAGTTGGAAAGACAACTCAACGTTGAGCAGAGGAAAATATATGATGAAGTTACCATGCAAATTGATCATGGATTAAGTCATGATAAGAAAGAGTGCTCATGTACGTCGTTGAAGCCTGTCCGACTGTACGTGAGTGGAGAAGCGGGAACTGGAAAAAGTTTCCTCATTAAAGCAATTTCATGCTATTTGCAGGAAAGGACAGAGTCATCGCTGTCTTGTGTTGTCACTGCTCCAACTGGACTGGCAGCACATAATATTAAAGGGATTACTTTACATCGTTTACTGATGCTGCCAGTGGAGCATGACAACAAATTACAATATCACAAGCTATCTGGAGATGCTTGTTTTGAAGTTTCAAGAATCTTGAGGAAAATGAAACTTCTTATCATTGACGAAGTAAGCATGGTTTCCAATGTCATGCTTGCCTTTGTGCATTTGAGGATGCAAGAAGTTCTCAAAACAGAGTATGATGTGTTATTTGGTGGCAAACACATCATTGTTTTCGGAGATCTTCTGCAGCTGACACCAGTGAAAGGGCAACCTGTGTTCAAAATGCTCACGCATGAAGATACCAGGAAGTGCCTAGGCAGCATTGGCAACGTCAATATATGGTTAAACTTCAATTATGCTGAACTGCATGAAAATATGCGTCAGGCGAAGGATGAAGTTTACAAGACTATTCTACAAGATGTTAGAATTGGAAAAGTGACCGAGCATGGGAAAGAAGCTTTACATGCACGATTACTGTCAAATTTATATCCAGAACAAGATGTTGTGCCTGAGAATATTTTTCAGAAAATTACTGAGAAGAAATCTGGAATATGTTTGATGCCAACTCTTGCAGAATGTGCCAAATTTAACAACAAAATGTTGCATTTAGAAAAGCAAGAGATTGTGAAACTGGAAGCTATTGATAGAGTAGAGCATATGGGATCAACAATAATTTTGTCTGAGAATCTGAAAACAAAATTGGATTCATTAGAGAAGAGTATATCTAAAACTGCAGGTTTTGAAAAGACTCTGAATGTGTGCTTGAACTGCCGTATAATTTTAAGAAGGAATTTACATGTTGAAAGAGGTCTGGTAAATGGATCAATGGGTAATGTTGTTGATTTTGTGAAATACAGAAATAGAGATGGAATTGAATTTTTAAAAATTAAATTTGATGGCATTGAGGAAGTACAGCTAATTGCTCGTTGTTCTGCTAGATTTTTGCTTGTAAAAGACTTATATGTTCGCCGTAAGCAGTTTCCTGTTTGCTTGGCATATGCGGTGACAATTCATAAATCGCAAGGTTTAAGTGTAGACAGTGCATTGGTGAATATTGGCAGTTCTGTGTTCAAGGAGGGTATGGCATATGTGGCATTGTCACGAGTTAGAACTTTATCGGGATTGTACTTGATTGAGTGTGATGTCACAAACATTTGTGCGGATCTAGATTGTGTTAAGGAATACAATAGGTTAAGAAGAGAGTATGCGCCACATTTGCCTCAGTATCCTTTGTTTGAGAAACGTGTGGTAGGCCGGAAACGAAGAAATGAGAACAATACTGGGGAGGTTGTAGCAAAAAGACAAAAAGTCAATGAACCTAAAATTACAAGCAGAAACAAAAAGGATTCTGTTGAAGATGTTGTTGGTTTTCAGTTTGAAAACAGTTCTGGTGTCAACTGCTATGCTAATGTAGTGGTTAATGTTTTGTTTTCTCTAAAAAATGTAAAAGAAGAGATTGTGGTCAATTCTGATCAAAGATTTTGCAGTTTGTTAAATTCTGTGTTAGAGAAATGTACCACTGATAGAAGAAACATAGAAAGTGTGTCTGAAATTCGAAATCTGTTAGACAGATGTTCAGGCCAAACACAATTCTCTCAAAATATTCAGCAAGATTGTCAGGAGTTTTTAATGTATATGCTTGATGTATTACATGCTGAAGGTGTAGATGTAGATCAGCTGTTTGGGCTTTCTTATCAATGGCAGCATGACTGCGAGAACTGTATGGTATCAAGTACTACTAGTGTAGACTCAGAAAGATTTATATATTCAACTTTGCCAGACAGTAAATCAGTCTCCTTTAATAAGCTAGTAAAAGCAGCTGATCACAACATGGAGTGTAGCCAATGTAAATCTGAAATGATGTCCACATTATTTATACGAACATATGGCCAGTATGTCATTTTAATGTTCCAACGATGTAGGCCTGATGGAACAAAATTGACAACTTTAATTAAAAATTTTGTAGCTTCGCAGTTGTCAATATCAGGAAGGACTTTTGTAACTGCAGCAATTATATATCATGACGGCCCTTCAATAACATCAGGACATTACACAGCTTATTTAAAGTCTAGAAATGGCTGGTCATTCTGCAATGATTCTGTTTTAATTTTCAAAAAAAAATTGCCGTATGACCTTAAAAACTCTTACCTGGTGTTTTTAAAACCAAAATTTTAGGGAAATAATCTCGGGATGTGCTCTGTGGAATTTCAAGAAGTTCTAATGGCTCCTACACAATTTGGCCTTGAGGATAAGTGTAGTTCAGAGACATAACTTCTAACCATAGGACTGGACATTATGGAGAAATACGTGCACTTTGAATGAGTTCAGAAAAACTGTTTCTTTTTATAAGCTAATTGAAGCAGCCAATCAAAACATGGAGTAGAGGGAATGTAAGTCTGCAATGCTGTCTACTGTTTTACATTGCTTTGTGATTAAAAGTGATGTAGAGAATTAAATAATTGTAGTAGTCATAGAGGTAGTGTAAGTCTGCTTGTATCAGTGTCATAGGAAAAGACTGAGCAAGAAGGGGAAGATATTACTATTCCAGGATTGTGAAAATGATCTTCAACATTTTAATTCTGAAAGTTGCGGAAATGCCAAATGACGGGATTGGCTTACAAGAAATCCAAGAGTTATAAATGGCTCTGACCAGATTTGGCCTTGTGGAAAATTGTGGTAGAGAGCAAGAAGTCATTTATTGCATGTAACGTGTTTTTAAAAACGATGGAGATTTTCTTTCAGAAAGTGGCGGGCTGAAAGTAATAACAGCACAAAAGAGTGTAAGCTGTTCATAGGACATCCTTGGACATCATGGAAAGTAAGTTAACTTTAAGGAGTTCTGAATTTTGATTTCTGATGTTGTATGGGTTTTTTAAACACAATCATTTTGATTGTGTTTTTTTTCCCCGCTGTTACATGATGAATACCTTCAAGTCACTGTTTTTAGTGAATTTTGATACATTCTGAGAACAGCAAAAATAAACCATTTAACATGTATAATTAATTCTGTACTGTTTGCATTTATGATGTATATGTAGAACTGTGTAGGAGGCATGGAGAAGGTGAGGCTTCTGTAAGTGTCAAAGTTGTTGCATGCAGTGCTGCACTTCTGCGTATTCTTTCATATGCTAGACTACATCTGCACAATGAGATACCTAAGCAAAGGAAACACAAGTGATGTGATTGTGAAATGAGCAAAATAAATTGCATGTATTTCAATTACATCACCTGTGTTTCCTATCATTACGAATCACATTGTGCAGATCAAGTTTAGGTCTGTCCAGGGAAACATAGGAGGTTTGGACTTTGTTGAAGAGTGCAGTGGACATGACTCACTTCATTGGTAGACCTTCACATGTATTATGTCCTCTATTCTCTTCAACAACTCGAAATTTCATCTGCAACCCTTAGTAGGCCTCACCTGAAACAAACCTCTGGATAGTAGACATCTTATTGGCATCCTGAAGCAATTATTTAAAATGTTAGTGTGTTGCGACACTTTTCTGAAACAACAGCAATGCAAAAGATGCACCATGTTTTAAGATAGGCCTCACTTCATCTGCATCAAGATACTGTTAGTTTAAAATGTATATCTTTAGGACTGTGTAGGGGGCCTGGAGAAGCAGAAGCTTCTGTAAGTGTCAAAGTTTTTGAAAAACTGTTTGTCCTTCAATCTTTTCCCTTGTCTTTTCAAATTTTTAAATACATGTTTTAATATTTTTCAAATGTTTGTTCTCTCTTTCACAGATTGAAAGTATAAAAACAAAAAGTGAGTAATTTAACGACAATTATAAGGTAAATATTTTGTACTGTTTTCGTTACATTTATATCACATTTAACTACTATTAGTTCCACTGCTTCATTTCTTTAACCCTCAGTTTCCTGCCTTTGCTACTTCCCTCATTCCTTTCTCTATTACCTACTTACTCAACTCCTTCCACTCTTTTTCTCAGTCCCTCTCTTCTCATAGTTCCTCACTCTTGTTCACTCACTGCGTCTCTATTACTCTTAGTGTCTTTGACTGATCAGTCTATCACTACTTGTTCATAATGCTTTCTCTGTGTAGTTGAAGCACACTAAGGGGAATATTATGAACACAGCCAATACAATTATTGCTCTTTTTATTGGCAGAAAACTGGTGCAAAAGTGGTTTTAGTGGCAGTTTTCTGCCACAAAAGCAGCTTTAGCGACACATTTCTGCCAATAAAAGCTGCAAAACTTTTATTGCCTATGTTGATGATATGGCTCTATGTTAATTACATTTCTTTGCTGTTTCAATTAATCTTTTTCTGTTATTTTTTGTTTTCTGTTTTCTATTTTTTCTCTCTGTTATTCCTCGTGTTTTAATCTTATTTTGAACATTCACTCACATTCTCCAAGAAACTCTTCTTTGTTAATGTTATACTCTCTTTTTTTTTCTTTCACTTCCTTATCTATTTTGTTTTTCACAATTATACCCTCTTCTGTCTTTTCTTCGGTAAATAGATCTATTAAACAGTATCTCTTCTTTACTCCCTATAGCTGTCTTTCTTTTAACATCACTCTCTGTTTCCTTTCCTTATACTTACACTTTTTTTTTTTTTTTTTTTTTTTGGTTAGCTCCCGGTCCGCGTACCGGGAAGCTAACCCGGAAGCGAACCAAAAGAAATAGAGCTTGCCAGAGTGCTAAACATTCTAGCAATTTTTTTGGAAAGGGAAGGTAGTTCTGAAAAGAACTTTTTTTTTATATTTTTGTTGTTTTATATATTTTTTTTTTTTTGAACATTTTTTGTTTTTTTTTGTATTTTTTGAACGATTTTATATTTTTTGGGGGTTTTTTGGGGGGGGGAAACAACAAAAAACAGGCGTTGAAAATGGCTCAACAGGAGCAAAAAAAAATTACTGGGGGCGGTTAGGGCAATCATGGTGTTCACATGCCAGGTTGAGTGCATTGATGCTCATGTTGCCACAAGCTAATAATGCACGACAGTGCATACATAAGTGAATCATGTGCCCAAAATTTTCTTGAATATTTGGCACAGTTTCCCGTGCCTCTTCTGGTGTTAGAGAAACCGGTATTGTTGGTCTGGCCACAGGAGTTGGTCTTGGATTGTCGTGCATATCCCTTAATTCTGCCCGGCTGTAATTTAGGGGATGTTTCCTCGTCATGTGCCTGTGCATTGTGTGATTTCCAAAGCTATATTTTTTGTCCGTCCCTCTGGACAATTGTTCCTTGCATATCAGGCAGGTGACATACCTTGCGTTGACCTTTTTTTGGCCACGAGGCATTGAAAAAAACTGCCAGATGAAACTGGCTTTCTTTCTGGAAACCTGGGGCAACTCTTCTAAAAATTGTGGTTCTTCTCCCTCCTCATCCATTTCTTCCTCTTCCTCCTCAGTGTTGGTAAGGACCTGGGGAGGTGGTCCTCTCTTCCCATGAGGAGGTGGTGGTGGTGGTGGGGGTGCACCAGCTGAAGCAACCAATGAAGCCATTTTCACACAAGCAAAATAGGTCTTCCAACAAGCAAAATAGGTCTTCCTCTCACAATGATGAAAGTCAGAGTGAGGAAAGAAGGAGGGGTTTTCATCATTTGGGAAAAACAATACTTCTCAACCAATGAAAAGTGTTATTTTTAAGTCACCTGACCTAGCCTTCCATCATTATGAAACCAAAAGTGAAATGAACCAATGAAAAGTTTTATTAACAAGTCACATGACCTCTCACGCTCATGTTACGCGCTGCGGAACGCTCCCCGGTTAGCTTCCGGGTCGCTAAGCTTCGCGCCCCGGTCCGCGCCCCGGGACACTTCCGGGTGCGCTAACGCGATACGTCACAAGACGCATTTCGCGGCAACGCGATACGTCGCGCTTTCGCGCCGCGGATCGCTTCCGGGGAGCTGCGTTTCGCGCCTCGGTCCGCGCCCCGGGGCACTTCCGGGTGCGCTAACGCAGTACGTCATAAGACGCATTACGCGGCAACGCGATACCGTCACTATGTTGATTTCTTACCGGTTCGCGGACCGGGTCGCGGAATTAAATTGAGCTAACGGGAAGCTTCCCGGTTCGCGGACCGGGAGCGAAACAAAAAAAATATTAAAAAAAAATTATTAATAAACATATAAAATATATTTTTGGATTTAAAGAAGAATACACTTTACAGCTATAGATATTAGCTTTTAAAAAACCAATGAAATTCACTGAAAAAACCATAGGTTATAGACCATATATAGTTAGGAATTAGCATTTACAAAACCTTGAAAATTCACTGAAAAAACCATAGGTTATAGACCATATATAGTTAGGAATTAGCATTTAAAAAACCTTATTTTACTCACACAAAACCATTGAAATTCCATATATAGTTAGTTGTACTAACTATATATCGCGCACCCGCAATCCACTGCTGATCATGTCACATATTACATCATTCATGACATGGTCAGTGACATCACTGATGACATCACTGATGAAATCTCAAATGACATCACTGATGACATCACTGATGACATCTCAAATGACATCACTGATGACATCACTGATGACATCTCAAATGACATCACTGATGACATCACTGATGACATCTCATTTGACATTACTGATCACATCACTGATGACATCATTCATGTGATAATACGATGAACCTCTTCAGACTCTAATATAACCTTAGATACACTCAGTGTAAACATACACTCACAGACTGTCACTCATCCATGGAGTTACTCAGACACCTAGTCAGTCATGCAAAGAATCAATCACACCTCCATTTTCTCAACTATACAGTTATACACACCTTACTTATTCAAACATATACTAAAACATATTTACTCTCTTATACAATCCTGGATACAAGTTCACAATGATGCATACAGCCACTCACACATTCACTGGCTCCTATGCACAGTTATTTATATATGTCAACTCTCACATGTACTGTATTTTACATATGTACTTACTTTGACATGTTGTTAGGGGTGTTACAGGTCGTCTTGCATAAATCAGGTTATTTCTGGGCAGTCCAAGCATTGTGAACAAACTGATAAAAAGTATTAATGTTTAATTTCAATTTTAAGTTAATACCTTCATGTTATTTCAGTAAGAGGGTAGGAATTGGTTTTGACAATGCTTGATGATTATTTAGGTGGTTCATAGGCTTCTGTGTTTTGAGGTTAGATTGTAAGCCCCTCGAGGGCAGGGCTCGCGCAACTCCGCGTGGCTGTCTCTCGTGACGGGAGCTCATCTATAAATAGAAGCATTGTCCAACCGTCAATGCTTCGTCTCGAGTTGTTTTTCCCTGACGAGCGCTTCTGACTGCGCTCTGCTGTCATTGATTCCTTTGAAGTCCAGTCTGAATCCAGATCAGCCCCTGAACTTTAGACCCATTCAGCCAGTATTTCCCGCTCCTAATAATTTATGCTGCCTTTAATCTCTTAATGAGGAAGTCCCGTCCTTCCCTCAGCAGACCCGACTGGCTGTGCCTCTCATTTCTTTCATGTGCGTCTGCGGACGCTTCAAGCCCCTGTCAACGCCGAACGACGCGGAGACTTCCCTGGAAACGAAGCTCCGATCTCTGTTCCGGCCATTCCGCTGGGGTTGCGCATTTCCCTTTCCCGGCACCGGCAGGCAGTACGAGGCGGCCCCTGTCAATGCGGAACAGCGCGGAGGTTTCTAGGAAACGAAGCTCCGCTCCTTCACCGCCTCATTAGCGGAGAAAACCCGTTTCTCTTCTTGGGTGCCTGCTGGCAGTTCGAGACTACAGCTGGCAGTTCGAGACTACAGACCTCGCTGAAATTAAAAAAAAGGACAGTAAGATTTTACTCGTTTTAGTTAATTTAGGTACTTAGGTCTGGAACTTTTTAAGATAACTTCTCTGCAATTAATAGACTTTTATAAGGGCAGAAGTCTAAAGTTAGAGGTTAAAAGACACACAGTCTTGTCAGGACAACAAGCCTTGGCAAGGCAAGACTTTTGTAAATAAAAGTTGAGCACTAGGAATTTAAAGGAAGATTAAGAGACTTTGAGACTTGCTTCTTATTAAGAAGTAAACCTTGGTAAGACCAAGGAAACAATTGTTTAATTGGATATAAGTAGTAGAAATGCAAACAGAGAGTGTTTTAAGTATGTACAAAAGCAAACTGTAAAATTTATTGCTTGACGATAATGTTGGGCAATCAGTAAGGTAGCAGTGGGGGAGAGTTGTTTTTTCTCCTTCTTATCGTCCACTGCAGATATCCATGTGTAGAGGAGATTGCAGAAGACTACAGGTATGAGTGTTTGCATGTGGAATTTCGTTAAGTTCACTAACCGGTTTAAAACTAACGCATTATTTAAGTGAGACTATCTTTTGACTTTAATCTTACTTTTAAAGGGTCTAGAGAATGACGCTGAGTAATTCTGAGCTTTCTGAGTTAAAGAGTGTGTGAACCAAGGCCGCAAGAGTTTATGGTCAGTAATTGTGTTCTTTACTCATCACTGTATAACGGAGTGAATTTGGAGAGTTGTTGATGGTGCATTTTTTAAACCTCAGAAAAAGCTACGTGGAATCAGTAGCACGTGTCAAGTTAACTGCTGACGGCCTGGAGCACAATCAAGAGAAAACAATTACTGAAGACAACATTTCTTTATTTGTTGTATGTTTGTTTTCTCGGTCCACTTCCCCTTTCCCTTCGGGGAAAGTTGATTCAGTCAGTGTTAATTTCCTGACTGTGTTGACTTGATCCTGAGGGAGTTGGGAGTTTGCAGCTTTGAAGGAAACAACAGGAGTGCTCTCAGGACTTCGCAACAGAAGACGAAGCCTATTAAATAAAAAAAAACCTTTCCTTCTGAGCCTGCAAACTCACCCTCATGGAAGTTTCACAGTTGTCGCAATTAGTGCAAAAAATGACTGGGGAGATGGAGAATTTGCGATTGGAGAGTCAATCGCTTCGTCAGGAATTGGAAAATACTAAAGCAGAATTTTCAGTCTGGAGGGATCCTTCTAAGGAGAAAAGACCAGTACTAGCGCCGACCAGATTTGGGGCTGACGTTCGTCAGCCGCATTCTTCTGGAGATCAGTTAGAAGGGCAACCAGTTCAGGTCACTGTAGTTACTCCTACACCTGTTCCATTGGCAAATCCAGAAAGGTTCACTGGAGATAACAGTAGGTTTGCAACCTTCTTTAGTCAGTGTCAGTTGCATTTCATGTGTAAACCCCAAATTTTTTCTTCAGATACTTCCAAGGTAGCATTTATAATTTCTTATCTTGGAGGGGTAGCTGCAAATTGGGCAATGCCTTTGGTAGATAATGATGATCCGTTACTTCATAATTTGCAAAATTTTAAGGTAGCCATGTCCAATTTATTTGCAAAACATACCTTGGTACAGGCATCTGATAATGAATTGTTGAGTCTTCGTCAAGGAACAAAGGATCTCATTTCCTATATAACTACTTTCAATAGACTTCTGACTGAAACTCATTGGCCAGAAGAAAAAAGAATTTCTTTATTTTATAGAGGTTTAAGAGACGAATTGAAGGATTCTTTGGCACATATAGTTAATTTACCTGAGGATTTTAAAGAATTTCAGGATCTGGTGGTTAAGCTCGATCACAGGTTGGGTGAGCGTAAAAACGAAAAGTCTAGAAGTGAGTTTAGAAGTTCTTTTAGAGTGGAGAAAAAAGAATTAGAAGTTAAAAGTACTTTAGCTGAACCTGTTCTATCGGGCGGGTTTAAGGGACCACTAACTCCTGAAGAAAAAGAACGTAGGCGAAAGGGTAATTTGTGTTTGTATTGTGGCAAATCTGGACATTTTGCTAAAGACTGTACTGTTAAACCCACTAAGAAAAAAGTCTTAGCAATTGATACTTCTGTGGTAAAACCGTCGGAAAACTAAAATTCTCGAGGAAAGCCGAGGTCGTTTCCTTGAGAAATTCTTCGTCTAAGATCTCTCAGTTTGTTACTAACATTACTACACATATTCCTAAACATTTCACTATTCGAATGGTTTTTATTCTAACTACACTTCAGAGACATAGTATTCCTGTTTTATTGGATTCTGGGGCCACTGGAAATTTCTTTGATATTGGTTTTGCTGAGAAATTGAATTTAAAATTCATTGCCAAGAAAGAACCAGAGCCCGTGAGGGCTGTTGATGGTTCGGTTTTATCTTCTGGAATGATTAGATTTAACACCGAACCATTGACTTTAGTGGCAGACAATGGTCATACTGAAAAGGTAGTCTTTGATCTAATTGATGCGCCGACCTTTGGAGTCATTTTGGGTATTCCTTGGTTGGAATTACATAATCCCAGGATAGATTGGATTAAAAGAACTGTTACTCTTGAGTCTTCATTTTGCAAATTACACTGTTATCAGGAAACTAGAGATCCGGTGATGCCGCTTTTTTGTGCTACTCTTAATGCGGAGTTGAGTAGTCTCCCTATTGAGTATAAGAATTTTGCTAAGGTTTTTGATCCAGTTGAAGCAACTAAACTCCCACCTCATAGAGTCTATGATTGTAGAATTGATCTGGTTCCAGGAGCTGTTCTACCTTGCAGCAGGATATATGCTTTAACAGAGCCTGAAAATGATTATTTGAGAAAATATTTAGACGAGCTCTTAGAGTTAGGTTTTATTCGGCACTCCACTTCTCCTGTCTCGTCTCCACTCTTCTTTGTAGCCAAGAAGTCGGGAGATTTGAGAGCTTGTATCGATTACAGAGCTGTTAACAAAGCAACAATTAAAAATAGATATCCGTTACCATTAATTCCTGTACTTCTTAATCAAATCAAGGGTTCCAGCATTTACACCAAACTCGATCTTAGAGGTGCTTATCACCTGATTAGAGTTAAGGAGGGTGATGAGTGGAAGACCGCTTTTCGTACGAAATTTGGTCTTTTCGAATATACTGTCATGCCATTTGGTCTCTGCAACGCCCCTGCAGCCTTTCAATATTTTATTAATGAGGTTTTACATGATTTATTGGATGTCTGTTGTATAGTTTATATTGATGACATCTTAATTTATTCAAAAAATTCTGAGGAACATGTGCAACACGTTCAAGCTGTTTTACAGAGGTTGAGAGATCATTCCTTGTTTGCTAAATTCGAAAAATGTGTATTTAATGCTTCCAAGGTGGAATTTCTGGGCTATTGTTTATCTCCTGAAGGTATACATATGGACCCTAAAAAAGTTGAAGCAATTATAACCTGGCCAATTCCAGTTTCTATTAAGGATACACAGAGAATTTTGGGTTTTGCTAATTTTTATAGACGATTTATTTCTAAATTTTCGGAAATAGTTACTCCTATTACTCAGTTATTGAAAAAAGGGAGGAAATTTTCTTGGACTGAAGAAGCAGATCAAGCCTTCTCCTTATTGAAAAAGGCTTTTACTTCAGCTCCAATACTGGTTCATCCTGATCCAGATAGGCCTTTTTTCGTTGAGGCAGATGCTTCCCAGACTGCTATTGGTGGAGTGTTGCTTCAAAAGGATTCGAATTCTGGTCATTTACACCCAATAGCTTTCTTTTCTAGGAAGCTGCTATTAGCTGAGCAGAATTATACTATCGCTGAACGGGAACTTTTAGCTATTAAAGATGTATTTCAGGAATGGCGACATCATCTTTTAGGTGCTAAACATACTATCACAGTATTTTCTGATCACAAAAACTTACAGTTTTACTCCACTGTGAAGGCTTTCACTCCTAGACAGATGAGGTGGTTACAGTTTTTTAGTGAATTTGATTTTTTGATAACCTATCGGCCAGGAAATAAACAGTTGCTGTCTGATACTCTGTCACGATTAGTTTGTGAAAAAGATTCAAATTTTGTAAATGAACCACCAAGCATTTTACCTAAAGAAAAAATAGCTGCGGAAATTCATTCTGAAGGTTTTTTAGAATCTGTTAAAGTAGAATTACAGAAATTTAATATTCAAGAATGGTTATCTCACAAAGGTAATTCAGTCAGAGAAGGATTGTTTTTTCATGATAGTAAAATATTTGTTCCCACTAAAAAATTACAAGATGAAGTTATGCATTGGAACCATGATTTGGCAATTTCTGCTCATCCTGGCTTTAATAAGACGTTAGATCTATGTCAGCGTCATTTTTGGTGGGAAAAAATGATTCTTGCAATTCAACTATTTGTTAAAACCTGTCCAGTTTGTTCAAGACAAAAATCTTCACATGCAGTCCCTATGGGTTTACTTCGTCCAATGACTATTCCTCCTCAGCCTTGGCATACTATCAGTTTAGATTTTATTACTGATCTACCTAAATCTAATGGTTTTACTACTGTGTTGGTGGTAGTTGATTTGTTGTCAAAAATGGGACATTTTATTCCATTACATAAAATTCCCACAGCTGTTGAATTTAGTACTGTGTTTTTATCAAACATTGTTAAGCTTCATGGTCTTCCATCTAAGATAATTTCTGACAGAGGCCCTCAGTTTATATCAAAATTCTGGTCGCAGTTGTGCAAACAGCTGGGAATTGAGTTGGCCTTGTCTTCTTCCTTTCACCCACAAACTGATGGTCAAACTGAAAGGGTTAATCAGCATGTTGAACAGGGTTTACGATGTTTATTAGCTAACTCCTCTGGTCTTTGGGATGAAGTTTTGCCCTGGGCTGAATTTTCCTATAATAATACCACTCATTCTGCTTTGGGTTGTTCTCCTTTTTATTTTCTCACTGGTCAGCATCCCAGGTCTCTTCCTATTCTTTTACCTGAGGACCAGCAATTCATGCCTGCTGTGTCTGATAGATTGACAGCATTATTGGGTATTCAGGAAAAGGCTAGGAAACAGTGGATTAAAAGTAAAATAACTATGAAAAGAACTGCTGATTCTCATCGCAGGTCTTCACCTATTTACAAAGAAGGTCAATGGGTTTGGCTGTCTACGAGGAATATTCAGTTGGAGGGTCCCAGAAAGTTGAAACCTAGATTTATTGGGCCTTTTCAAATTGAAAAAATTCTGAATCCCGTGTCCTTAAGGTTGATTTTGCATGATGAATATACTATTCATCCTGTATTTCATGTATCGCTTTTAAAACCTTTTGAACCATCTACTCGACCTGATAATCCACCCCCACCTGTGGTTATAGGGGATCACGTTGAGTATGAGGTTAAAGCAATTTTAGATTCAAAGAGAATTCGGGGTACCTTGTTTTACTTGGTCGATTGGAAGGGGTATGATCCTTCCGAACGATCATGGGAGCCTGAAAGGAATGTTCATGCTCCTAGAATTGTCAGGTCTTTTCATGCTTTACATCCTGATAAACCTCGTCCTGTAAGACGACCTTTGGGGGGAGGAACTGTTAGGGGTGTTACAGGTCGTCTTGCATAAATCAGGTTATTTCTGGGCAGTCCAAGCATTGTGAACAAACTGATAAAAAGTATTAATGTTTAATTTCAATTTTAAGTTAATACCTTCATGTTATTTCAGTAAGAGGGTAGGAATTGGTTTTGACAATGCTTGATGATTATTTAGGTGGTTCATAGGCTTCTGTGTTTTGAGGTTAGATTGTAAGCCCCTCGAGGGCAGGGCTCGCGCAACTCCGCGTGGCTGTCTCTCGTGACGGGAGCTCATCTATAAATAGAAGCATTGTCCAACCGTCAATGCTTCGTCTCGAGTTGTTTTTCCCTGACGAGCGCTTCTGACTGCGCTCTGCTGTCATTGATTCCTTTGAAGTCCAGTCTGAATCCAGATCAGCCCCTGAACTTTAGACCCATTCAGCCAGTATTTCCCGCTCCTAATAATTTATGCTGCCTTTAATCTCTTAATGAGGAAGTCCCGTCCTTCCCTCAGCAGACCCGACTGGCTGTGCCTCTCATTCCTTTCATGTGCGTCTGCGGACGCTTCAAGCCCCTGTCAACGCCGAACGACGCGGAGACTTCCCTGGAAACGAAGCTCCGATCTCTGTTCCGGCCATTCCGCTGGGGTTGCGCATTTCCCTTTCCCGGCACCGGCAGGCAGTACGAGGCGGCCCCTGTCAATGCGGAACAGCGCGGAGGTTTCTAGGAAACGAAGCTCCGCTCCTTCACCGCCTCATTAGCGGAGAAAACCCGTTTCTCTTCTTGGGTGCCTGCTGGCAGTTCGAGACTACAGCTGGCAGTTCGAGACTACAGACCTCGCTGAAATTAAAAAAAAGGACAGTAAGATTTTACTCGTTTTAGTTAATTTAGGTACTTAGGTCTGGAACTTTTTAAGATAACTTCTCTGCAATTAATAGACTTTTATAAGGGCAGAAGTCTAAAGTTAGAGGTTAAAAGACACACAGTCTTGTCAGGACAACAAGCCTTGGCAAGGCAAGACTTTTGTAAATAAAAGTTGAGCACTAGGAATTTAAAGGAAGATTAAGAGACTTTGAGACTTGCTTCTTATTAAGAAGTAAACCTTGGTAAGACCAAGGAAACAATTGTTTAATTGGATATAAGTAGTAGAAATGCAAACAGAGAGTGTTTTAAGTATGTACAAAAGCAAACTGTAAAATTTATTGCTTGACGATAATGTTGGGCAATCAGTAAGGTAGCAGTGGGGGAGAGTTGTTTTTTCTCCTTCTTATCGTCCACTGCAGATATCCATGTGTAGAGGAGATTGCAGAAGACTACAGGTATGAGTGTTTGCATGTGGAATTTCGTTAAGTTCACTAACCGGTTTAAAACTAACGCATTATTTAAGTGAGACTATCTTTTGACTTTAATCTTACTTTTAAAGGGTCTAGAGAATGACGCTGAGTAATTCTGAGCTTTCTGAGTTAAAGAGTGTGTGAACCAAGGCCGCAAGAGTTTATGGTCAGTAATTGTGTTCTTTACTCATCACTGTATAACGGAGTGAATTTGGAGAGTTGTTGATGGTGCATTTTTTAAACCTCAGAAAAAGCTACGTGGAATCAGTAGCACGTGTCAAGTTAACTGCTGACGGCCTGGAGCACAATCAAGAGAAAACAATTACTGAAGACAACATTTCTTTATTTGTTGTATGTTTGTTTTCTCGGTCCACTTCCCCTTTCCCTTCGGGGAAAGTTGATTCAGTCAGTGTTAATTTCCTGACTGTGTTGACTTGATCCTGAGGGAGTTGGGAGTTTGCAGCTTTGAAGGAAACAACAGGAGTGCTCTCAGGACTTCGCAACACATGTAGCACTGAGATATCCATTCACTCACCAATACACTCATGCACACAGTCAACTGCCCATACAGCTGTTTCCACATGCACTTTTGAACCCATACATCTAGTGAATCAACTGCTCACACATATATGCACAGAGTCATACACCTCCCAGCCACCCACACACACACTCAGTCTCCCATACAAATGCTTGGGCAACCAATCAATAACCCATATAGTTACTCATATAGCTACTGATCAACACATGCAGCAGTTTACAGAACAACAGACATAATGATGCACAAATTAAGACAGTTTAGTCACTAACCCATGCATTCAGTGAGACACATTTAATCACTCACTCATACAGTCAGTCACGCACCTACTAAATCCTTCATCCAGACACTTCTACATCTACTCATTCTTCAATATGTAAAACATATTTAAACTTTACAGAAACACACAGTCACTGGATGATGTCATCAGTGATGTCATCAGTGATGTCATTTGAGATGTCATCAGTGATGTCATCAGTGATGTCATTTGAGATGTCATCAGTGATGTCATCAGTGATGTCACTGACCATGTCATGAATGATGTAATATGTGACATGATCAGCAGTGGATTGCGGGTGCGCGATATATAGTTAGTACAACTAACTATATATGGAATTTCAATGGTTTTGTGTGAGTAAAATAAGGTTTTTTAAATGCTAATTCCTAACTATATATGGTCTATAACCTATGGTTTTTTCAGTGAATTTTCAAGGTTTTGTAAATGCTAATTCCTAACTATATATGGTCTATAACCTATGGTTTTTTCAGTGAATATATATATATACATATATATATATATATATTTATATATATATATATATATATATATATATATATATATATATATATATATATATATATATATATATATATATATATATATATATATTACCTACTGGCGGTCGCCAGTAGGTATATATAGTTAGGATTTTTTCTCTATGGGATTTTTGAAAATTCTATGTCTAATAACTTTGGCGTTTGTGGACAGAATTGGCTGAAATTTTCAGGAAAATGGAACATTTTGTTTCTGAGCAGCCCCTGAAAATTTGGAGGGGGTCGTCAAGGGGGGGCAGAGAAAAAAGGGGGGGTCCCAAAACGTGTTTTTGCCATGCAATTTTCCATAGGGCGGTTGGCCTCACTTTTAGCACGAACGGCTGAATGGGTTTGCACGAAACTTGGCAAAATTGTAGGGACTGGTAGCCCGATGTGCCTTTGCTAGGTCTCAATATATGTGCTCCAGTGGATTTTGAGAAATTAACGTTCAAAAAAAGATATATATCTAGAGCCGCGCCCGGTACGCGTACCGGGGAGCGCTTCGGGCGCGCCACGCGACTTGCGCACGGCAAGCTGATTGGTTCTCGGGTGTCTGTAAACATTCAAAACAGTCCGCAACGGCCGCCATCTTGTGTCTCGGTAGGATTGAGACACAAGAGGTGGCAAGAATCAAAGGGGGGAAATGAGCAATAGGGGGCAGGGTACACCCCCCTGACCCCCTACTTTTGATGTGGGGGACATAAAAGGCTCCCGCGGGTGAAATTTTTTTTTTAAAAATTCCGATTTTCGCGGGGGGGGGGAGCGCCCGGTACGCGCACCGGGGAGCTTACGGGGGAGCGTACCAGGAGATAAAAAATGACAGACTTTAAAAAAAAAAAAAAAAGCTTCTTTTTATAAATTGGAGGTAGTTCTGAAAAGAACTTTTTTTTGATTTTGTTGTTTTATATATATTTTTTTGTTTTTGTTGTTTTATATTTTTTTAGACTTTTTAAAACAATTTTATATTTTTTTTGGATTTTTGTCAAGGGAAAAACAAAAACAAGGATTCCAAAACTGCTCAACAGGAGCAAAAAAATTTGAAAATTTAGGGACTGGCAGAGCAGCGGTGTTGCTGTTTCTTTAGGGCAATGAGTTCAACACTCTGCTCCCCATAGCA
Organism: Lissotriton helveticus; assembly: GCF_964261635.1. Classification (NCBI taxonomy): domain Eukaryota; kingdom Metazoa; phylum Chordata; class Amphibia; order Caudata; family Salamandridae; genus Lissotriton; species Lissotriton helveticus. The sequence continues at coordinate 1,296,250,240 of NC_136063.1, read as the reverse complement.
GAGCAGTTCGTCACACTCCGTGCACAGAAATTTGATGCCTGCAAACACCGGCTGAATGTTAGGGACCATTCTTCCACGGGGTGGTCCCGAAGGTGTTGCTCCACCAGTGGAGGTGCTGCCGCCATCTGTGGGTACATTCCGTGCCAGCTCTCAGACACTCTCCCTGGCAAAGTTGTTAGGGTGTCTTCTTTTCACATGCCTGATTAAATTAGCATTTCCAAAACTATATTTTTTCAGAGGATTGCCTCTGGATAAACTACTCCCACATATTTTGCAGGTTACTTTGGGAGCGTTGACTTTGTTTTGTCCTTCAGGGATGTCATAAAATTTCCAGATGAAATGGGTTTTTTTCTTCTGCTGAGGAGGGTCCTCATCTAAAAATCCGTCTGAATCACTGCTGGATGACTCTCTTGCAGCCATTGCTGGAGATCAGAAAAGTAGGAGATAAACAGAGTATACAGAACAGCTCTTGCTCTCTCCAAGTACAAAGCAATAGTGAGAGAAATGGGTGGGTTTCACACAATTTGGAAAAAAAAAAGTTCTGAACCAATGAAAAGTGTTATTTTAAAGTCACATGGTTTGACGCGCTTACGCTACGCGCCCCGGGGCGCGTCCCGGGCGTGTATCGTAAGCGCATCGGGGCGCTTACGTTGCGCGATCGTATGCGCTTCCGGGTGCGCTTACGCGGTGCGTCATAAGACGCATCTCGCGGCTACGCGATACGTGTCTTATGACGCAAGGCGTGGCGGCTACGCGATACGTCACGATGTTGTTTTCGTTCGCGGCAATAGCGCTATCGGGACGCGCATCAGTACGCGCCCCGGGGCGCGCCGCAAGATTGCGCTTACCCGTGCGTTCACCTGTCCGCGCCCCGGGAGCGCACCAAAAAGAATATTAAAAAAAATGACAGAATTATAAAATATAAAATTCGATTTAAAATGTATTATTTTTATAAAGATTTGCTATTAAAAAACCTATGAAATTCACTGAAAAAACCATAGGTTATAGACCATATATAGTTAGGAATTAGCATTTACAAAACCTTGAAAATTCACTGAAAAAACCATAGGTTATAGACCATATATAGTTAGGAATTAGCATTTACAAAACCTTATTTTACTCACACAAAACCATTGAAATTCCATATATAGTTAGTTGCACTAACTATATATCGCGCACCCGCAATACACTGCTGATCATGTCACATATTACATCATTCATGACATGGTCAGTGACATCACTGATGACATCACTGATGACATCTCAAATGACATCACTGATGACATCACTGATGACATCTCATTTGACATTACTGATCACATCACTGATGACATCATTCATGTGATGATACGATGAACCTCTTCAGACTCTAATATAACCTTAGATACACTCAGTGTAAACAGACACTCACAGACTGTCACTCATCCATGGAGTTACTCACAAACCTAGTCAGTCTTGCAAAGAATCAATCACACCTCCATTTCCTCAACTATATAGTTAAACACACCTTACTTATTGAAACATATAATAACACATATTTACTCTGTTATACAATCCCAGTTATTTATATATGTCAACTATCACATGTACTGTGTTTTACATATGTACTTACTATGACATGTAGCACTGAGATATCCATTCACTCACCAATACACTCATGCACACAGTCAACCGCCCATGTAGCTGTTTCCACATGCACTCTTGAACTCATACACGTAGTGAATCAACTGCTCACACATCTATGCACAGAGTCACACACCTCCCAGCCACCCCCGCACAAACTCAATCTCCCATACAAATACTTGGGCAACCAATCAATAACACATATAACCTCTCGTATAGCTAATGATCAACACATGCAGCAGTTTACATCACAACAGACATACTGATGCACATATTCAGACAGTTTAGTCACTAACCCATGCATTTAGTACGACACATTTATTCACTCACTTATACAGTCAGTCATGCACCTACTAAATCCTTCATCCAGACACTTATACATCCACTCATTCTTCAATATGTAAGACATATTTTAACTTTACAGAAACATACAGTCACTGGATGTTGTCATCAGTGATGTCATCAGTGATGTCATTTGAGATGTCATCAGTGATGTCATCAGTGATGTCACTGACCATGTCATGAATGATGTAATATGTGACATGATCAGCAGTGGATTGCGGGTGCGCGATATATAGTTAGTGCAACTAACTATATATGGAATTTCAATGGTTTTGTGTGAGTAAAATAAGGTTTTGTAAATGCTAATTCCTAACTATATATGGTCTATAACCTATGGTTTTTTCAGTGAATATATATATATATATGTATATATATATGTATATATATATATATATATATATATATATATATATATATATATATATATATATATATATATATATGTATATATGTATATATTACCTACTGGCGGTCGCCAGTAGGTAGTTATAGTTAGGATTGATTTCCATAGGGGAATCGCAACATTCTATTGGGAATAACTTTGGCGCCGGTGGACAAATCTGCCTGAAATTTTCCTCAACTTTGCCTCGCGGCGCTCCGCTCCTTCCCTGAGATAAAAGGGGGTCCCAAAACGTGTTTTCCCCATGTTAATTTCCATAGGGCGGTCGAACTCACTTTCAGCTCAAACGGCTGAATGGATTTTCACAAAACTTGGCAAAATTGTAGGGACTGGTAGCCCGATGTTCCTTTGTTATGTGTCAAGATATGCGCTCCACTGGATTTTGAGTAATATAGGTTCAAAAAAATATATATATCTATAAGCGCACCCCGGTACGCGTACAGGGGAGCGCACCGGGTGCGCTGCGCGAGTTCGCGCGCAGAAAGCTGATTGGCTCTCGGGTGTCTGTCAACATTCCAAACAGTCCTGAGCGGCCGCCATCTTGTGTCTCGGTAGGATCGAGACACAAGAGGTGGCAAAAACAAAGGGGGAAATATCCAAAATGGGGCAGGGTAGACCACCCCTGACCCCCTAGGTCTGATGTGGGGGTCATAAAAGGGCCCCGCCGCATAAAAATAAAATTTAAAAAAATCGATTTTCACGAGGGGAACGCCCGGTACGCGCCCCGGTGCGCGTACCGGGGAGCGTAACCTGGAGAAAAAACAATGACAGACTTCTTTACAAATATAGCATTTTTTAATACATTGGAGGGAGTTCTTTTTCATTTTTTTAAGAACACAGCTCTTTGATGAGAATTGGAGGTAGCTCTGAAAAGAACTTTTGTTTTTCTTCTTTTTTTTAACAAAAACAAAAACAGGGAACTGGAAACAGCTCAACAGGAGCCAAAAAATAATAAATTAGGCCTGGGGATGGCAGCGGTGGTTCTCGAGAGCTCGAACCATGAGTGTGACACTTTGCTCCCCATAGCAAAGAAGATGGTCACATTTTCGGCATTTTAATATAGCCTGATTAAAAGCAGGCTGAATATTTGGTATCATCTCCTGCTCACGCCGACACACAGAAGGTGTTGCTCCACCGGTAGAAGTAGAGCCACCATCCCTGGGAGCCTCTCGTGCCAGAGCCCTGACACTCTCCCGTGCATAGTTCTGGGGATGTTTCCTTGACACGTGGCGTATCATCGTCCAGTTCCCGAAGCTGTATTTTTTTCTGGGATTTCCTCTCGATAAGATGGTGTGGCATATTTTACACTCCACCTTTGGAGCATTTACCTTCTTCTCCCCCTCTGGAATTTTGAAAAATTTCCAAATGAAATGTTCCTTCACAGTTCGTTCAGGAACCTCCTCATCAATGAAATCCTCAGTCTCATCACTGCTGCTGGATGCTCTTGCAGCCATGATAATAGAAGTAAATATGACACAGGTGCCAAAAGCAGGTCTTGCACTCACAAAAGTGAAACAAGAAGTGAAGGAAATGGGTGGGGATTTCAGTCTTTGTAAAAATAAAAGTTAGGAACCAATGAAAAGTGTTATTTTCAAGTCACATGATCCGGGCTTTCATCATTTGGAAACCAAAACTGATCTGCACCAATGAAAAGTGTTATTTCAGATCACATGACCCGACGCGCTTACGCTACGCGCCCCGGGGCGCGCCCGTAGTCGCGCCCTGGGGCGCGCTCGGGGGCACGTAACGTAAGCGCGTCATGACGTTGCGCGATCGTATGCGCTCGCGTGCTTCCGGGTGCGCTTACGCAGTGCGTCATATGACGCATCACGCGGCTATGCGAAACGCCACGATGTTGTTTTCGTTCGCGAGAATAGCGCTAACGGGACGCACACCGGTCGCCGTAACATTGCGCTTACCCGTGCGTTCACTGGTACGCGCCCCGGGAGCGAATTTTTATTTTTTATTTTAAAACAAATTACATAATTATACAATATAAAATTCGTTATAAAAATATTACTTTTCATACCTATAGAGATTTGCTATTAAAAAACATTGAAATTCACTGAAAAAAACATAGGTTTCACCCCAGTTATAGTTAGGAATTAGCATTTAAAAAACCTATTAAATTCACTGAAAAAACCATAGGTTTCACGCCAGTTATAGTTAGCTGGAAATTTTACTGGCATAAAACCAATGAAATTCCCACGTTATAGTTAGTTGGACTCACTATAACTTGCGCGTGCAATGCACTGCTGATGACATCACATATTACATCACTCATGACATGGTCAGTGACATCACTCATGACATCACTGATGACACCATCCTTGTGACAGAGTGACAGACCTCCTTTCACTGTAATGTAACCCTTGAAACACATATTTAAAAATAAAATTTCCAGCTAACTATAACTGGTGTGAAACCTATGGTTTTTTCAGGGAATTTAATAGGTTTTTAAAATGCTAATTCCTAAGTATAACTGGTGTGAAACCTATGGTTTTTTCAGTGAATATATATATATATATATGTTTTTATGTATGTATGTATGTATATATTGCGGAACCCACTGTGGGTTGAACACTACAGGTCCCAGAGCTCATTGCAAGCAATTATGCTACAAAGCGGAAGCAGTTACTTTTCCAAAGATAGCTGATACATGGGACCGCAGAACTTTCAAAACACCGCATTGCATAATTCCCCAGAAGAAGATGCAGACAGCATTGAAACGCGTTGGCAGACAAAATGAAATGATGGATGTACAATCACCTCTGACCCCCAAATAGATGGTATAGAACCAACCTGTCGTCGAGTGCTTTCCTGCTGCAAGAGCAATTGGTATATATATATATATATATATTCACTGAAAAAACCATAGGTTATAGACCATATATAGTTAGGAATTAGCATTTACAAAACCTTGAAAATTCACTGAAAAAACCATAGGTTATAGACCATATATAGTTAGGAATTAGCATTTAGAAAACCTTATTTTACTCACACAAAACCATTGAAATTCCATATATAGTTAGTTGCACTAACTATATATCGCGCACCCGCAATCCACTGCTGATGATGTCACATATTACATCATTCATGACATGGTCAGTGACATCACTGATGACATCACTGATGACATCTCAAATGACATCACTGATGACATCATCTAGTGTCTGTGTGTTTTTGTAAAGTTTAAATATATATATATATAGTTAGGACCTAGTTACCATAGGAAATGGCGAACATTCTATTGGGAATAACTTTGGCGCTGATTGAGGGATGTGCCTGTAATTTTCCTTAAATTTGCCTCGCTGCGCTCCGCTCCTTCCCTAAAAGTTTCGGGGGGATTCGCCAAGTGGGGGCCGAGAAAAAAGGGGGTCCCAAAACGTGTTTTCTCCATGTTAATTTCCATAGGGACTACAGGTCGAACGGCTGAACGGAATTACACCAAACATGGCAAAATCGTAGAGCCTGGTATGGAGCAGTGCCTTTTGTATGTTTGGTGTAAATCTGTCCAGTAGTTTGTGAGAAAATTGAATGTGAAAATGAGTCCAATGCCATTTTGCATTGGACATTTAGACACAGCTACAGCCCGAACGGCTGCATGGAATTACTGCAAACTTAGCAAAATTGTAAAGACTGATATGCAATAATTTATTTTGTATATTTGGTAAAAATCCCTCCAGTAATTGTTGAGAAAATCGACTTTTTTCAAATTATATATCTATATGCGGGACACGGTGCGTGCACGGGCATGCTCCGTCCGTGCACGTGCGCGGACCTTAGCGTGCGCGCGCGGAATTCTGATTGGCTGTTGGACGTCTGTCAACATTCCATTCAGTCGAAATGAGGAAGTGTTGTCCGCCATCTTGTTTTTGTGGAAGATGATAGTGGTTGTAAACAGAAGTGTAATAGTTGACAAGGAGGCAGGGTAGAGATTCCTGAGCCCCCTAGGTTTTGTCATGGTGTCTGTAAAGGACCCCGGAGGTTGAAAATTTTTTTTTTTTTAAATGCGGGGTCCGCGCACCGTGCGCGGACCGCGGCTCAAAAAGACAAAAAAGAAATACATTAAAATAACATGTTTCAGTGTTTAGATGTTGGTTGAGTGCAACATTGAGTGATGACTCTTTCACCTTTGGGTTTAGGTAGGCGTTTTCTGGAGAGTTAGTATGGTAATTGGTAGAGAGCATTGGGGGTAGGTTGAAGATTATGTGAGTTTGAATGTGTTGATAACTTGAACCAATTAAAATGTTTCTTTGATTTTGATTTTGTGTGTGATGAAATGTGATTGGCTGGGTATTTGACTATGTATGAAAAATGAGAGGGAAACACAGCCATTTTGAGATTTTAGTGTTTGAGGTATACTTCTGAGGTGTGAGATTGAGACAGAATTTACTGTACAACAGTTTTCTAGAAGGTGAGTTGTTAATTTGTAAGGAGAACTCTGTTGTTCACTTTTAGTTAATAGGACAAATGTTTTCTGTTAGTTATTTAATGTTTTTCTGTTATACTTATGGATTGAGTAGGGCAACATCAGATGCAGTGCTTTATATTTCTAATTCTTGCTTGATACTATACATTATCCAGGGAAACACGTCCATTTTGTGACTATAGTGTCTGAGGTACTTTTGTGTGGACATTTTGGTGTTCAATTTCTGGTGTGAGATTTACACAGTAGTAACTCTTCTTATAGAATTTAATAGTTTTTCTCTGCCCTATCTCACTCTTACCCTGCAACATCTCACTGTCTTTTTCTTTCTTTTAATAGTACACTTACATCAATAATGGTTGAAAGTGAAGAGTCATTTGACATCGTTATAGAAATTTTTGTGACTGTTATTGAGGATGTTCCTGTTGATGAGAGTAATCCTGAAGGAGAGCTTTATGATGGAGGAGATGGCATGGACGATTTCTATGATGAATCCTTGGATTCAGATGTAATGGAAGCTTTGGAGTTCATTGAGTTTGAGGATTCTTTTTGGGAGATTTTCAATATTGACATTGCTGATGATGCAATCTTAGACGATCATTCCCAACAATAAATTTAAATTTAGTAAATAAATATTGTATGAGAATTTATACTTAACTAAATGTAATTTATGAGGTAGTAGCAAACTGATATTTTTTTGTGTTACATAGTAAGTTTACTCATAAATACTTCCGTTCTTCCCCAACATTTTCTTAAATGTGTATTTGACATCTCTTCTTCATGTCCTGCATCCTTTCTCTCACTGTCTGTCTCTGATGCAGAAGATTGCAACATAAGTAAGTTTAAAGAACAACAAGTGTGTCTCACCAGAGCAGGAAATCATGCAGTAAGCGCTGTTTCTCTTTCTTTTAATAGTGCACTAACATAAAATGATGAATGAAAATGAGGAGCCTACCAACATCTTCTTTGAAATAACAGCAACGTTTACTGAGGCAACTTATTCTGAGGTGGATATTGATCCTATAGATGAAACAAATCAAGAAGAACATGAAGCAGATACCATGGCAGATTGTTTTGATGAAACACTAGATATGGAATTAATGGAATGTGTAGACGTTGTCGAGTTTGACGAATCATTTTCAGACACTTTGATGGATGAAATTTCTGATGAAGAAATCCTACAAGTTCTTTTAGATTTTGAAAATTCTGATAAATAAATTTTGATTTAGTAAATAAAAAATTGTTTTGAAAATTATACTTATTTCAATGTAATTTATGAGGTAGTAGCAAAGTGATACAATTTTGTGTACTTCATGTCCTGTATCCTTTCTGTCACTGACTTTCTCTGATGCACTAGTTTACAACATAAGTAAGTATATAGCACAGCAAGTGTGTTTCACCAGAGTAGGAACTCATGATCCCCTACGCCAATTCTGACCAAACATTGAGAAAGGAAAGAATCATGTGAACAAATCTATTTCTGCTTTCCTGAAAGACTATAGTATGGATTCAATACACCACAATAACTTGCATTACAACATACAAGGTATCTACAGAGGAGACGATGTCCATTTCCATTTGTAAAATTTGTAAAATTTGTAAATTGCACTAGGTCCGAGCACCGTGAGTGCTCGGTAAATGCACGGTGCGTGAACCCTATCGCCGCCATTTTGTGGTTTTAGAAGAAAGTGAAAAATATAACTTAAAAAAGTGGGAAGGGGGTAGGGTAGAGTACCCCTGACCCCTTATACCTTCTCAGGGGATCGTTCAAGGACTCCTAAGGTTAGAAATAATGTTTTTTTTAAATAACAGAGAACATGGTAGGTCCGCGCATGGGGAGTGCTCGGTGAGTGTTCGGTGCGCGGACCTCGGTTAAAATTTATACAAAAAATAAAGTTAAAAATGATATTTGAGTGTTTGCATGATAGTTAGCTCTAAAAAGAGCCGTTGTGTTCATTGTTTTTTTTTGGGTACCTACAAGTAAGTACCAATGCAGAGTCTGATGTTACAGAGATAGACTCTGTTCCCTTCATCAGTGAAATGTACACCATCTGTCATATAGATGCCTTGCATGTTGTAACACAAGTTGTTGTGGTATATACAACCGATTCCATAGTCTCTCATGTATGCAGAAACAGATTTATTTACATGTTTCCTTGCTTTCTCAATCTGTGGACAAAATTGATTGGACCAATTCCATTTATGTCTTTTGCATATATTGGAATAGACAAAGGCAGTTTGAGGAAAAAGTGACATCAATTGTCCAAAGATGTCCTTCAATAGCATTTCCAGACCAACCCCAGTCAAAGTGCATAAGTCATTTCCACCACAGTGCACAATTATAAGGTCAGGATGTGGGAGATGCATGAAGGATTTCACCAATGGTATCAATTGGTGACATCTCAATCCTCTCTGGCCAATCCATAAAATATCCACATTTGGTAAATCAAGGTTTAAAATTCCTCTGTTTGTTGCATACCTTTTAGACCAGAATACAAAACTGTGTCCTACAAACCATACTGAAGGCATCTTCAAGGCCGGTCTGGTTGTACTCAGATGAGGGCTGTAAATGAAATGGCAGTTGAAAAGCTTGCATTGTAGAAAAAAAAGAGGAGGACATTCACTGCACTTGAAGCTTAAGAAATTATTGGTGCTTTCTGAAAATGGAAAAGAGCGTATTAGGGTGCATAGTTTTGTTTTTTAAAAGAAGCAATTCTATTGGTTCGGAAAAGGTCATTGAAAGGAACATTGCAGATGATTAGCTGTTATTTTGAAAGCTCTAACTACCTTGGTGGATTCATTTGCAACAAAGTATAATGAACTTTTAAACTCTGTTCTTCCTTAGGTGGGAGTTACCATAGTGACAGGTTGAATGAGCACTAGGGGGATGGGTGAATATTATGTGAGTTTGAAATTGTGGGAATGTAGAACCAATTGAAATGTTAGTTTAGTTTTGAAATAGTGTGGGAAGAGATTTAATTGGTTAAGACTTGAAATATGTGTGAAGAATGAGTGGGAAAGTGTGCCATTTCTGGTTTCAGTGTCTGAGGTGCATTTCAGAGATTCTGCTTAAGAAAATCTGCTGTGTGTTTGACACTGTTCTATATTTTCAAAAGCGATTTTTAAGGTGAGTAATATAGAGAGAGTGCTGTTTGCAGTATTGGGAAGCATAACAAGCATATTGGGCTTCATTCCTGTTGTATTTTGAAAATGAGTCAGGTTTCTGCATTGTAGTGTGGTGTTCATTTAAATGGGTTGTGCTCTGTGTGTAAAATGATTTACCATGCTAAATGTTTTTTGATAACATGTGTGGCTTAAAGATTTTTGACAAGGATCACAGTGAGTGTCTGTTTGAATTAAGGAATATTTTTTTTACCTTTTTCCACAATGTTAGCTGTGTGTGCTTACAGTTTGTATTTTTTAGTTTATAAGGTAGACTTTTTTAATTGTTTTTTATGCTTGGATTCAATGTTGGAATATAAGATAAAGAGGGGCATATTTACAAGCCGCTTGTGCAATGTTTGACATTAATGCTGATATAGAGATAGTGTAATGGTTTCATTGGCATATTTACAAGCCCCTTGTGCAATATTTGACATTAATGCTGGTATAGAGATAGTGTAATGTTTTCATTGGCATATTTACAAGCCGCTTGCGCAATGTTTGACATTAATGCTGGTATAGAGATAGTGTAATGGTTTCATGGGCATATTTACAAGCCGCTTGCGCAATGTTTGACATAATGCTGATATAGAGATAGTGTAATAGTTTCATTGGCATATTTACAAGCGGCTTGGGCAATGTTTGACATTAATGCTGGTATAGAGACAGTGTATTGGTTTCTTTGGCATATTTACAAGCCCCTTGCGCAATGTTTGACATTAATGCTGGTATAGAGATAGTGTAATGTTTTCCCACTGTGCCCTCGGCCTGGTCACCCCAACACCTCCCGCCTGCTCCTCCTTACCTGCCTGAGCCTCGCAACCAGCGACGCCCCAGCCGCCACAGGACCACCCAGCGACGCCCCAGCCGCCACAGGGCCTCCGCCGAGCCCCCAGGCTTCCCGCCGGGTCCCACGAGACCCCGCCCCCCCGGCCGCCGATTGGTTCCCGCGCTCCCCGCCTCCCCGCAGACCCTCCCTACCGGATCCCCTCTTATGACGCCCCCAGAGCGACCGCGCAGCGGACGCGCGCAGCGGGAGCACCGATTGAGCGCCGAAGGTGCGCCAAAGGTAAGCCCGTCTACGCCCGTCCGCGCCTGGACCGCGCCCAGCGCCAGGACCCCTGGCCCTCGCAGACCCCAGCCCACCCGCCGGACGTACGACGCCGCCACCCTCAACGCACTCAACGCCGTCCGAACCCCTGGATGCTACCGAGCCACCCCGAGACGCACCCACGGACCCTTCACCTGCCAGTCCTGCAAGTTCTCCTGCATCCGGACCTGCACTGCACCAGCATCCACCAAGCCGAACACCAGCAGCAACCACCTGAAGTGCATCCTGCTCAACACCCGCTCCGTCCACAGACACGCCGTCCAACTTTGGAACCTCCTCGACACCACAGCTCCTGACGTTGCCTGCCTCACGGAAACCTGGATGAACAACTCCTCAGCACCCGACATCGCCATCGCCATCCCAGAGGGATACAAGATCATCAGGAGAGACCGCGACAAGCAGACTGGAGGAGGCATCGCCATCATCCACAGAAACAGTATCCGCATCTCGACCAACACCGACGACACCCTGACAACCGCCGAACACCTGCACTTCCAGATCCACACCGACCCCAAGACCACCCTCAGGGGCACCCTGATCTACCGACCCCCGGGACCACGCACTCAATTCAGCGAAGACATCGCCGACTTCATCAGCCCGCACGCCCTCCCCTCCGCTGAATACATCCTCCTCGGGGACATCAACTTCCACCTGGAGAACAACAACGACCGCAACACCACCACCCTGCTTGACAACCTCGCCACCCTCGGACTCAAGCAGCTGGTGACCACCCCCACCCACCTCGCCGGACACACACTCGACGCCGTCTTCTCGTCCAGCAAAGACATCGCCTTCAGTCACGCCACTGGACTCCACTGGACGGACCACAGCTGCATCCACTTCACCTTCAGAAGGACCACGGTCCACCACCACCAGCAACAGGCTGCACGAAGAAGCTGGAACAAGATCACAGCCGACCAACTCGCCGCATCCCTAAACCAGCACCCTCCCGCCAGCTCAGCGAACCCCAGCCAAGCCGCCGACAACCTCACGAAATGGATCTGCACCTGCGCGGACGAACTCGCACCTCTGAGGACCCCGCCCAGCAGACCCGGAAGCAAGAAGGCCCCGTGGTTCACCGACGAACTCAAGAGCTCCAAGAAGAACTGCCGTGCCCTTGAGAAAGCCTGGAGAAAAGACCCCACACCGGACAACATGACGACCCTCAAGCTCGCCACCCGAAAGCACCACCAACTGATCCACGCCACCAAGAAAACAGCATTCAAGGACCGGCTGGACAACAACGCACACAACAGCAAGGAACTCTTCAACATCGTGAGAGAGCTCTCCAACCCCAACGCCGGAACCAACGACATCACCCCATCGCAAGACCTCTGCAACTCCCTCGCCTCCTACTTCCACAACAAGATCGCTGACATACACAACAGCTTCAACACACAAACAACGCTCCCCACGACCACACCAACGCCCCCCACCACCACCCTCAACGCCTGGACACCGATCAACCTCGAAGACACCATCAGCACGATGAACTCCATCCACTCCGGATCTCCAACCGACCCCTGCCCCCACCACGTCTTCAACAAGGCCGACGCTGTCATCGCACCCCACCTGCGGGACATCATCAACACCTTCTTCGACACCGCCACCTTCCCTGAGGGCTGGAAGCACGCCGAACTCAGCGCTCTACTAAAGAAACCAACGGCGGACCCCACCGAACTCAAGAACTACCGCCCCATCTCGCTCCTCCCGTTTCCAGCCAAAGTCATCGAGAAGACCGTCAACAAGCAACTGGCAGCCTTCCTCGAGACGACTGGATCCCTCGACCCATCCCAGTCAGGCTTCTGGGCCAACCACAGCACCGAGACCGCCCTCATCGCTGCCACTGACGACATCCGAACCCTGCTGGACAACGGAGAAACAGCGGCCCTCATCCTCCTGGACCTCTCCGCGGCATTCGACACTGTCTGCCACTGCACCCTAGTACAGCGCCTCGGCAACGTCGGAATCGAGGAGAAGGCACTGGAATGGATCATCTCCTTCCTCGCCGGAAGGACACAGAGAGTCCGCCTCCCCCCGTTCAGATCAGAAGCCACGGAAGTCATCTGCGGCGTCCCTCAGGGCTCCTCGCTCAGCCCCACCCTCTTCAATGTCTACATGAGCCCCCTTGCGGCCATCGCATGCCAACACAACCTGAACATCATCTCCTACGCCGATGACACCCAGCTGATCCTCTCCCTGACCAACGACCCCGCCGCCGCCAGAGCCAACCTACACGAAGGGATGAAAGACGTGGCCGAGTGGATGACGACCAGCCGCCTGAAACTGAACACAGACAAGACGGAAGTCCTCATCCTGGGCTCCTCACCCTCCGCCTGGGATGACTCCTGGTGGCCCCCCGCCCTGGGCAACGCACCCAAACCGACAGACCACGCACGCAACCTGGGCTTCATCCTGGACTCCTCCCTCTCCATGACCAGACAAGTCAACGCCGTCTCCTCGTCCTGTTTCAACATCCTGCGCATGCTACGTAAGATCTTCCGGTGGATCCCCACCGAGACCAGGAAGACGGTCACCCAGGCCCTCCTCACCAGCCGTCTGGACTACGGCAACGCCCTCTACGCCGGAACCACCGCCAAGCTCCAGAAGAGACTCCAGCGTATCCAGAACGCCTCGGCGAGACTCATCCTCGACGTCCCCAGACAAAGCCACATCTCCAGACACCTGAGAGACCTGCACTGGCTCCCGATCAACAAGAGAATCACCTTCCAGCTCCTCACCCACGCACACAAAGCCCTGCACAACCAAGGCCCGACTTACCTCAACAGCCGCCTCAACTTCTACGCTCCCAAACGCCATCTCCGCTTGACCAGTCACGCCCTCGCCGCCGTCCCCCGCATCCGAAGAGCGACAACAGGAGGAAGGTCCTTCTCCCACCTGGCCGCCAAGACCTGGAACTCCCTCCCGACCGACCTACGCTTGACCTAAGACCACCTCTCCTTCAGGAAGAAGCTCAAGACCTGGCTATTCGAGCAGTAGCGGACCCCCCCCCCTAGTGCCTTGAGACCCTCCGGGTGAGTAGTGCGCGGTATAAATGCCTATGATTGATTGATTGATTGGCATATTTACAAGCCGCTTGTGCAATGTTTGACATTAATGCCCTCACAGCTCTCACAGCCCACACAGCTCTCACAGCTCACACAGCCCTCACAGCCCACATAGCTCTCACAGCCCACACAGCCCTAACAGCCCACACAGCTCTCACAGCCCACACAGCTCTCACAGCCCACATAGCTCTCACAGCCGACACAGCCCTCACAGCCCACACAGCTCTCACAGCCCACACAGCTCTCACAGCCCACACAGCTCTCATAGCCCACACAGCTCTCACAGCTCTCACAGCCCACTCAGCCCACACTCTCACAGCCGACACAGCTCTCACAGCCTACACAGCTCTCACATCCCATACAGCTCTCACAGCCCACACAGCTCTCACAGCTCACACAGCCCTCACAGCCCACACAGCTCACATCCCACACAGCTCTCACAGCCCACACAGCCCTCACAGCTCATACAACTCTCACAGCCCACACAGCTCTCACAGCCCACACAGCCCACACAGCTCTCACAGTCCACACAGCTCTCACAGCCCACACAGCTCTCACAGCTCTCACAGCCCACACAGCCCACACTCTCAGAGCCCACACAGCTCTCACAGCCCGCACAGCTCTCACAGCCCACACAGCTCTCACAGCCCACACAGCTCTCACAGCCCACACAGTTCTCACAGCCCACACAGCCTGCATGTGCCATCTATCTTTCTTGACTCTTAATCTCCTTCCTTCTCTCTTGTATTGTGAAATATACATTGTATGCATTATAATTTAATTGTTTCTTGTGTTTTACAGATATTATATTTTTTTTAAATCATTTCTTTAAGTTTTTTTTATATCTTAGAATGTAAGTATAAGAAATAAAAATCTTTTTTCGCATCAGTGTCTAAGTTTTCATTATTTATAAGGTAAGTATGAGAATCAAAAATAAGTTTGTTATCTCTCTCTTATTATCCACCCACTCCCATACTGTTGGGAGTGATATCAACCAACCCCTCTTTTGTCTGGGCACTGCTGGGAGTCCTCTGCACCCACCCCTCATATGTCTGGGCACTGCTGGGAGTCATATCTACACCCCCCCATACTGTTGGGCACTGCGGGGAGTCATATCCACCCACCCCTCTCATTTCTGGGCACTGCTGGGAGTCCTCTGCACCCACCCCTCATATGTCTGGGCACTGCTGAGAGTCATATCCACCTACCCCCATACTGTTGGGTACTGCTGGGAGTCATATTCACCCACCCCTCTTATCTCTGGGCACTGCTGGGAGTCATATCCACCCACTCCCATACTGTTGGGCACTGCTGGTAGTCATATCCACACACATTCTTATGTCTGGGCACTGCTGGAAGTCATATATACCCACCCCTTTTATATCTGGGCACTGCTGGGAGTCATATACACCCACAACCATACTGTTGGGCACTGCTGGGAGTTATATCAAACCACCCATCTTATGTCTGGGCACTGCTGGGGGTCATATACACCTACCCTTCTTATGTCTGGGCACTGCTGGGAGTCATATCCATCCACCCCCATACTGTTGGGCACTGCTGGGAGTCATATCCACCCACGCCCATACTGTTGGGCACTGCTGGGAGTCATACCCACCCACCCCTCCTAAGTCTGGGCTCAGCTGGGAGTCATATACACCCACCCCTCTTATGTCTGGGCACTGCTGGGAGTCATATCCACCCACCCCCATACTGTTGGGCACTGCTGGGAGTCATATCCACCCACCCCTCCTATGTCTGGGCACTGCTGGGAGTCTTCTGCACCCTCCCCTCAAATGTCTGGGCACTGCTGGGAGTCATATCCTCCCACCCCCATACTGTTGGGCACTGCTGGGAGTCATATCTACCCACCCCTCTCATTTCTGGGCACTGCTGGGAATCCTCTGCACCCACCCCGCATATGTCTGGGCACTGCTGAGAGTCATATCCACCCCCCCATACTGTTGGGCACTGCTGGGAGTCATATCCACCTACCCCCATACTGTTGGGCACTGCTGGAAGTCATATCCACCCACCCCTATACTATTGGGCACTGCTGGGAGTCATATTCATCTACCCCTCTTTTGTCTGGGCTCTGCTGGGTGTTATATACACCCACCCCTCTTATGTCTGGGCACTGCTGGGAGTCATATCTACCCACCCCTCTTATGTCTGGGCACTGCTGGGAGTCATTTCCAACCACCCCATATTGTTGGGCACTGCTGGGATTCATATCCACCCACCTCCATACTGTTGGGCACTGCATGGAGTCATATCCACCCACCCCCATACTGTTGGGCACTGCTGGGAGTCATATCCGCCCACCCCTCCTATCTCTGGGCACTGCTGGGAGTCCTCTGCACCCACCCCTCATATGTCTGGGCACTGCTGGGAGTCATATCCACCCACCCCTCTTATGTCTGGGCACTGCTAGGAGTCATATACACCCACTCCATACTGTTGGGCACTGCTGGCAGTCATATCCACCCACCCCTATTCTGTCTGGGCTCTGCTGGGAGTCATATCCACCCACCTCTCTTATGTCTGGGCACTGCTGGGAGTCATATACACGCACCCCCATACTGTTGTCCACTGCTGGGAGTCATATCCACCCACCCCCATACTGTTGGGCACTGCTGGGAGTCATATCCACCCACCCCTCTTATGTCTGGGCTCTGCTGGGAGTCATATACACGCACCCCTCTTATGTCTGGGCACTACTGGGAGTAATATCCACCCACCCCCATACTGTTGTCCACTGCTGGGAGTCATATCCACCCACCCCCATACTGTTGGGCACTGCTGGGAGTCATATCCACCCACCCCTCTTATGTCCAGGCTCTGCTGGGAGTCATATACACCCACCCCTCGTATGTCTGGGCACTGCTGGGAGTCATATCCACCCATCACATACTCTTGGGCATTGCTGGGAGTCATATCCACCCACCCCTCCTATGTCCGGGCTCTGCTGGGAGTCAAATACACCCACCCCTCTTATGTCTGGGCACTGCTGGGAGTCATATCCACCCACCCCATACTGTTGGGCACTGCTGGGAGTCATATCCACCCACCCCTCCTATGTCTGGGCACTGCTGGGAGTCATATAGACCCACCCCTCTAATGTCTAGGATCTGCTGGTCGTTATATACACCCACTCATCTTATGTCTGGGCACTGCTGGGAGTCATATCCACCCACCCCCATACTGTAGGGCACTGCTGGGATTCATATCCACCCACCCCTATACTGTTGGGCACTGCTGGGAGTCATATCCACCCACCCCCATACTGTTGGGCACTGCTTGGAGTCATATCCACCCACCCCTCTTATGTGTGGACTCTGCTAGGAGTCATATCCACCCACCCCTCTTATGTCTGGGCACCATTGGGAGTCATATCCACCCACACCCATACTGTTTGGCACTGCTGGGAGGCATATCCACTGACCCCTCTTATGTCTGGGCTCTGCTGATAGTCATATACACGCACCCCTTTTATGTCTGGGTACTATTGGGAATGATATCCACCCTCCCCCATACTGTTGGGCACTGCTGGGAGTCATATCCACCCACCCCCATACTGTTGGGCACTGCTGAGAGTCATATCCACCCACCCCTCTTATGTCTAGGCACTGCTGGGAGTCCTCTGCACCCACCTCTCATATGTCTGGGCACTGCTGGGAATCATATCCACCCACCACTTTTATGTCTGAGCATAGCTGGTAGTCATATCCACCCACCCCCATACTGTTGGGCACTGATGGGAGTCATATCCACCTACCCCTCTTATGTCAGGGCACTGCTGGGAGTCATATACACCCACTCATCTTATGTCTGGGCACTGCTGGGAGTCATATCCACCCACCCCATACTGCTCGACACTGCTGGGAGTCATATCCACCCACCCCTCTTATGCCTGGGCACTGCTGGAGTCATATCCACCCACCCCCATACAGTTGGGCACTGCAGGGAGTCATATCTACCCACCCCTGTTATATCTGGGCACTGCTGAGAGTCATATCCTTCCCCATACAGTTGGGCACTGCTGGGAGTCATATCCACCTGCCCCCATTCAGTTGGGCACTGCTGGGAGTCATATCCACCCACCCCCATACTGTTGGGCACTGCTGGGAGTTATATCCACCCACCCCTCTCATGTCTGGGCACTGCTGGGAGTCCTCTGCACCCACCCCTCATATGTCTGGGCACTGCTGGGAGTCATATCCACCCACCCCATACTGTTGGGCACTGCTGGGAGTCATATTCACCCATCCCTCTTATGTCTGGGCACTGCTGAGAGTCATATCCACCCACCCCGATACTGTTGGGCACTGCTAGTAGTCATATCCACACACATTCCTATGTCTGGGCACTGCTGGGAGTCATATACACCCACCCCTCTTATGTCTGGGCACTGCTGGGAGTCATATCCACCCACCCCCATACTGTTAAGCACTGCTGGGAGTTATATCAAACTACCCATCCTATGTCTGGGCACTGTTGGGAGTCATATACACCTACCCTTCTTATATCTATGCACTGCTAGGAGTCATATCCATCTACCCCCATACTGTTGGGCACTGCTGGGAGTCATATCCACCCACCCCCATACTGTTGGGCACTGCTGGGAGTCATACCCACCCTCCCCTCTTAAGTCTGGGCTCTGCTGGGAGTCATATACACCCACCCCTCTTCTGTCTGGGCACTGCTGGGAGTCATATCCACCAACCCCCATACTGTTGGGCACTGCTGGGAGTCATATCCACCCACCCCTCTTATGTCTGGGCTCTGCTGGGAGTCATATCCACCCACCCCTCTTATGCCTGGGTACTGCTGGGAGTCATATCCACCCACCCCCATACTGTTGGGCACTGCAGGGAGTCATATCCACCCACCCCTCTTATGTCTGGGCACTGCTGAGAGTCATATCCACCCCCCATACTGTTGGGCACTGCTGGGAGTCATATACACCTACCCCCATTCTGTTGGGCGCTGCTGGGAGTCATATCCACCCACCCCATACTGTTGGGCACTGCTGGGAGTCATATCCACCCACCTCTCTGTGGAAAAGTAAATTTTGCCATGTTCTGTGTCCCTACGTGTTCCCCATCTTATGTTATGTGTGCATGATTAATATGCATATGTATTCCCCATGATCGATTAAAGACGCAATTACAGTTGTGTCCATCTCTAGTATGCCTCGTGAAAGCTACGAGTATTAGGCCTATGTAAAGTTATGTTGCCACGTTTCCCAGTGTGCACGTTATTACATTGTAAAGTCTCCGTTTCTAGGCCTCAAAAGGGCCCGGACTCAGATTCAGCTCCTGTCTCCTGAACCCTCGCTGAGGAGCGATACAGCCCCCACCTGTATCCCTGACCCTTCACTTACTTCCTGCCTCACAGTGCCCGGCTCGGCCTGGCTCTGCCTGCCAGTCTGCCAAGAGTATGTTATGATTCTAGTTATCAGTCCAGCTCTCCTTCTCTGCATTCCTAAGCTACTGAATCGCATCAATAGTTTCAGTCATCGTCTAGCCTTTACGTCTCCATGTAAGAGAAATACTGTATTTATGGTCATTTAATATTCCTCAACACATACTACATGTAGAATAATGCATGCACCAGTCTTAGTGTCTGTTAGCCTTTGCCCTGATAACTTTTGGATTCTATCAACATGTTCTCTAAACATCAGATACTAGATAGTGTTTAGGTACATGTCGCTCTGACTCTCCAGACTTTCGTCTCTCCTTCTAGCTCAGAAGTCATAGCCCCCAGCTTCTCCCTAGTTACACGTCATTGCCAGCTTGCGCGCACCACTAGGTTAGAGGTCCCGGCTCCTTAGGTAGCCCCCTCCATGTTTCCGCCCCATTTGTGACATATTCCGTTACGTTTACATCACATGTCTATGTATACGCCCTGTTCACGCCTCTTGTTACACCTCCTTTCTGCCTTATCTCTCGCGACTGTTACAGGCCCCACCCACTGTTACGCCTACTGTATGTACTGTAATGTATTTTGTTTAACTATATATGCTTGTGCACTGTTATTAAAAGTTGCTAGCCATCCCAGATCTTGCCCGTGCAGGTTGTCCTGTTCCTGTCCTTTATGCTGTATTAAAACCTGCAAACTCCTACTACCTCGAATCTTGACTCTTATTTATTGAGCTATCTGTTATTGTTATGTCCAGTCAAAAATAGAGGTATTATTTATTTATTTACCACATAATGGCGCCCGAATAGGGACTTGCCCTTTCCCCACGCGCCGGAGAAGCCACGCAAGCCCCCTGATCCTCTGCAGCCGTGACGTAACCATACCGTGCACGTGCAGATATTTCTGCTTCAAGTATCCCTCAGGCCCACGGAGGAGACGGAGGTTGCGGTCCAGCATCCAGACTAGGCGGTGGAGGAACGCGGCGAGTCCCGACCAGAGCCCAAGCCGAGAGTCCAAGGTCCGAGGTATCCGGAGGCCCACCCGTAACAGAAGTCCGAAGTTCGTCCGTCCGTCATCGTAGCAGTCCAGTCCAGTCCGAGGCCTTCCGTTCTTGCTGCCCGGTGAGTACCGTTGCTGGGGTAGTATCTAGACAGGGTCAATTGCATTGTCTCTGGTCCGTGGGTTTGGGTACGCAGATCCAACACGAAGTGTCCACTTAGGTGGATGCGGGTCCTGACGTGTCTCTTTATGAGACCGGTAAGTTTCGTACTGTTTTAGCAGTGCATCTAGTTTCTGTTCTAGTCCGTTCTGTTCTCGAGAAATTCATGTATTCTGTTTTCAGTATTCCAGGTAGTATTTTGTCAAAACTGTTAATTTAAATGTCATTCATGTATTTCAATGTCGTGGTATGAAAGTGGTGTAATTATCGTGTTCATTGTGTATTGTATTGTGTCTAGACTACAGTTCAGTCATGCCGCTGCTCTCAAAACTACGTCAATTAAAAACTAGAAAAGGTCTGTTAGAAGAAGCAGTTCCTGTCCCGCCTAGGGACAGTCCAGGTCATTTTATGTATCAGAAGCATGGCATAAGTGCCATATTATATCTAGATTTATGGGTGGAGTACACCAAACAGTTAGAAGAAAAGTACAGATGGCCCGTATCGGGTACATGGGATGCCGAGTGCATCATGCGAGTAGAAGAAGTATTATGGAAAAAGAAAGCCAGACAGTCACAGAAAGATGCCATCGAGTTATGGCGCAAAGAATCTCATAAAAGAACCGAAAAAGAAATCAGAAAGTCAGAATTAAGTAGAGAATCCTTAGAAAGAGCCCAAGAAAGGGAACTAATCGAAAAAGGTGAACGAGTTAAAACCGAACAGTCAGACAGACAGAGGAATGCCCTCATTAAGGGTATGTATCCTCTTCTTGCCGAGGGCTTGCCAAAAGCAACCCCGGAAGCACCATGTAATTTTCCGCCACCCTTAGTTCCGACCAAGCTACGTCACAAACCGACCGCAGCTGATATTTTTCTCTCGTCCTATTTGGACGACACAGTCCCAGAATATGCAAATCCTGTTCTGCCAGCTCCTGTAAATAATGTAATTCATGATCCTCCAGCCACCGGGGCACCTGTGGCAGTACCTGTTACGGTACCCCCGGTCCAGCCCATAGTACAAATTCCCGCCACATCAGTCACTCTGCCAGCACGAAGAGTATCAGTCGACGATTCCAGTTTAGGGGCCGCGGGAGGAGGTCCTCCTGGTACCCCGCCGCCAAGTAGACGTTTAGGGGCAGTCGAGTTACATGAACGTGCGTTACAGCGTACGCCCAAATATAAGTCCATTGCAGAAATCAGGCGACTTCTTACTGAATGCTGTTATGATCCAGTCCCAGGCGAGGATAGTATGGTTATATATTCCGTACGTATAAGACAGGTGTCCGAGTATTTGGTCACCCTACCGAATAGGTACAGGACAAGATCCAGAAAGTATTGCTGAAGTCATGTCTCTCAGGAAAGCTGAGATCCAGTTCATGTTATTAAAGTTTCTGATCAATTGTTTAATACGGGAACAAGATTCCCCGACTAAAGATCCGACCGAAATGAAAGTTCTGACAAGGTGGAGTGATAATATAGCCGAGGGTAAGCACAAGACACTCAATAGTATAGAGAGTATGTACAAGAAAATACGTAAAGAAATAATAAGGTTACACGAACAACGCAAAGAAGCACAAGTAAGCGAGAAAGAAAATGACTCTTCTACTGAAGAGGTAGACGACGAGAATACCGCCAGAATAGCGTATGTAGGTAAATCTAGAATTCTAGACCGACATTTACGCCTAGAACACAAGAAAACTGTTCATCTTCCAGCACCAGAACAAGGTTCTCTAGAACAAGTATTTCAAGCTACCGATCAAATTCTGAAATCACGAATCGGTTATAGTGAATTAAGTACTATGCATGAACAAGAACTAGCCCGATCAGCAGTCCGATGGATTACTGATTCTACCACTTTTCCAGACGAAATAGTGGCACAAATGTTTTTGAAACTGCCCCCAGCCGAGCAGCGACTGGTGGGTATGTATATGATCCAGCACCTCATTACGCTGTATGAGGGTCAGCATTCTGACCCAGGTCCGTTACATGATGTCCTGAACGAGTTACTCCAGTATAGATGGAAAGGTTTAGGTACTGATTTAATTAGTGTCATTCTAGAACAGCGCCACAAATATAGAACGTTTTTAAATCCGCATTTTGTTCATGTCTCACCTCCAGAAAGTAAACCGTTTTACATAGACAGACAGCATCCGCTACGAGAAGTACACCCAGTTAGGACAGCAGATGGTGAAATGCAACGAGTATTTGTTTACACCCCAGTTACCAAGATGGAACTCTTAGAGATGAAGAAATTAATTCCCTGTCACGACAAAGATCCAGCAGGGTTCCACCGAGAATTAAAAGACATGCTCCGTATGGGAGAATACACGTATCCAGATATTATTAAAATGTTAAAAGTCCTGTTGCCTGCAGGCATATATGAAAAACTCAAGGAAAAGGATTGGGAGGTGGGAGAGAAAAAGATCGATTGGACAGCTCTAGAAGCTGAAGATAAGATACGAGTACCAGGTACCGGTCTTGGAGACAAATGTAAAGAATTACCTGAATTATTAATACAAGTTTTACCTAGATTATTAGCCACTAAAAAGGAAGACTGGGATGCAATCTCAGCCTGTAAACAGAAACAAGACGAAGACACTAGTGATTTTTATTCCAGATTTGAGAAATGTTTTATAATAAACAGTGGTTTGAAGACGAGTAGCGAGTCATACCCTCATCTTTTTGTTACTAAATTAGTCGAGAATTCAAGTCCACAAGTTAAGAATCGAGTTTTGAAAGTCGAAAGTACCTGGCAAGCTAGTACCCCGTCCCAGATGTTACAGATGCTCCAGTATCACCAGAATAGAATCAGAGAAGAGCAAGAACACGAGAGAAGACGTATGAAAGACACGAAAATGAAAGTACTAGTTGCACAATCTGTTCCTCAAGACAGTCAGAAGAGGGGTCCGAATCAAGCCAGTCATCCTGCAGCTCCCGTTAAAGGGACATGCAATTACTGTAAACAGCCAGGTCATTTTATAAACGAGTGTGCAGTTCTGAAACACAATATAGCCACTGGTAAAACTAAAGAAAGACCACGTCCGCCTAGACAAGAACAAGTTTCACAGACTTCTCAGCCACAGAATGCACAACAGACAGTTCCAGCACCGCAGCCTATCGCTGCAACACAGCATGTTACACAGCAGATGTACCAGTATGCACAGACAGAGTATCCAGAGTATCAAGCGTATTCATGAAACAGCCTAGAGAGGGAGGTAGGCTTGCCTCTCATCGAGATTCCTGTAGATCAAGAAGGTCCCTATGTTCACAGTCAAGTATTAGGGAAAGACAGAAAGTTTCTGATTGATACAGGGGCAAGTAGGACTACCATTAGTCACGACGAGGTTCCAGGGGCTCCGCTCTCAGGCTCTAGAAATGTTTCCCTTGGATTTTCAGGAAAGCCTATTGTAAACGAGATATCAAAGCCAGTTACTCTTGAAGTAGGTCCATTGTCCCGAACTACTGATCTACTGCTTACGAAGTCATGTCCAGAAAATTTGTTAGGCATTAAGACACTGAAAGAATTAGGTGCAGTTATTTGCTGTTCCCCAGAGGGAATACGTTTGTTTTTACGTGACTTCAAGGGTCACTATGTTTTACGAGATTTTGATCCGAGATTGTCTAATGTTCCGCAGCATCTATGGGCGCAAGGTCCAACTGATGTTGGCTTCATGCAAATCACACCCCATCGTGTGACTCTCAAGCAAGGTATAGTCTTGCCACGAATCAGACAGTACAGATTGCCACCTGAGGCTGTAGCAGCCTTATCCAAAATTATTGACGAGCTCATTGCTCAAGGAGTAGTTGTAGAAACTGACTCCAATGTATGTAATTCTCCTATCATTCCAGTCATGAAACGTACTGATCCAAATGCACCCCCAGTATATCGATTAGTGATTGACCTTCGAGAACTCAATAAATGTATTATTCCTCAGTATCCAGTTGTTCCAGATATCTCATCTCTATTGACAGCCATTGATTCTGAGGCAATATTCTTTACCGTAATCGACCTCAAGAACGCATTTTTCAGTGTCCCCATTCATCCAGACAGCCAGTACCTTTTCGGTTTTTGTTTAAATGGAAGGAGCTATAAATTCACACGAGCTCCTCAAGGTTTCACAGAAAGTCCTAGTATTTACAGTCAAGCACTTAAGAGACAACTAGACAACATTCACATGCCAACTGACACTGCCCTGCTCCAGTATGTCGATGATCTACTGATCACAGCCCGTTCTGAACGTGCTTGCGAGCGAGCATCGCTTACAGTCCTGTATTTCCTAGCCGAGATGGGGCACAAGGTGTCTCCTTCGAAGCTTCAATTCTGTGTCCAGCAAGTGATCTACTTAGGCCACTTGCTGTCCAAGTGGGGTAGGCAGTTGACACCTGACCGTATCCAGTTAATAGCGAGTCTTCCACAGCCCAAGACACAGAAGGAGGTACGTGCTTTTATCGGCCTTACTTCTTATTGCAGACAATGGATTCCTCAGTATGCATTTCTAGCCAAGCCACTGATACAGTTAACGACACAGGAGGCAGCCGTATCGACTGTCCTCCCTTGGACATCTGAACATACACTTAGTTTTAATGAATTAAAGAAAGCCTTATGCCAAGCTCCTGTCCTAGCTACACCGAACTACGATAAGCCTTTTACACTTTTTGTCACAGAACGTGATGGTACAGCATTATCTGTTCTTACACAAGATCAAGCAGGACAATACAAGCCCTGTGCTTATTTTTCGAGCACACTAGATCCAGTAGCCCAGGCTCTGCCTGCGTGCCTCAAGTCAGTTGCAGCCACAGCACTAGCTATCAGACAAAGTGATTCCATAGTATTAGGACACTCCCTGACAGTACAAGTTCCACACTCCGTGGAAGTTCTTTTAAACCGAACACAGACCCAGCACTTGACAATTGCACGTTTAACAGGTTATGAACTGACACTGTTCCAGCCACACATAGAAATCAGACGCTGCAACGTTCTAAATCCTGCTACACTGTTACCGTCAGTTACTTCAAATCCTGTCACACATGATTGTGTGGAAGTTGTTAACACTATGACTAAACCAAGACAAGACCTGACAGATATTCCATTACCAGACCCCGACCTGACACTTTATGTGGATGGTTCATGTATGAGAACAAGTACAGGAGAACTAGTAGCCGCGTATGCAGTGACTACTGACACTGAAGGTATTGAAACACATCGTATTGACACCCTGTCTGCTCAAGCAGCAGAGCTAGTTGCTCTGACTCAAGCCTGCATACACGCCAAGAACCTGACAGTTAATATTTACACAGATTCACGCTACGCATTCGGAGTTGTACACGACTTCGGAGTGCTCTGGCAGGAGAGAGGTTTCATGACTTCTCATGGAACCAAGATTCAGCATGGTTTCCTTATTCAAGCTCTGTTAGATGCAATACATTTACCGACATCTATCGCTATCATGAAGTGCAAAGCACATACGAAAGTTACTGACATTATTTCCCAAGGTAATGATCTAGCAGATCGAACAGCCAAGCTTACAGCACAGACTCCAGACATACCAGTTAACAAGACACCGACATCCACTCTAGAACAGACTACTTGTATGACAGTTAAGGACCCTACTCAAGATGTCATAGATATCCAGTTACATGCTACTCCCGAGGAAATCAAGAAATGGTCCGAACAAGGAGGGGTCCAGACAGATCAGGGATGGTTGGCGAAGGGTAGAGCCACATGGTTTCTCCCCGACTCAATGGTTCAAGTCATTATTAATACCGCACATAGTCCTGCACATTTAGGAGAAAAAGCCATGATAGACAGTATCCAGAACATCTGGTTTAACAAGCATTTACGAGCTGCAGCCAAGCAGAAAGTCCGTACTTGTATGATATGTTGTCAATTCAATCCAGGTAAAAGTGTCCCGGTGGAACAAGGTGGGTTCCAACCCCCTGACCACCCTTTTGAAGTCCTCCAGATGGATTATATTCAGATGGAGCGATGTCGAGGTTTCA
Organism: Lissotriton helveticus; assembly: GCF_964261635.1. Classification (NCBI taxonomy): domain Eukaryota; kingdom Metazoa; phylum Chordata; class Amphibia; order Caudata; family Salamandridae; genus Lissotriton; species Lissotriton helveticus. The sequence continues at coordinate 1,296,223,526 of NC_136063.1, read as the reverse complement.
AGTATGTCCTTGTAGTTGTATGCGCTTTGTCCAGGTGGACAGAAGCATATCCAGTCCCAGATTACACAGCCACGACCACTGCCAAGCAGTTGGTTCGTGAATTCTTCCCCCGTTATGGACTCCCTAGGGTCGTGTATTCTGATAACGGCCAGCCATTCTCATCTGAACTAATGAAGCACGTTTCCCTTTTGTTAGGGTACCAGTGGAAGTTCCATTGTGTGCGCCATCCTGAAGCAGCCGGTCTCGTAGAGAGACATAATCAAACCTTGAAAATCCGTATTGCCAAAGTCTGTCAAGAAAAAGGTGTAGACTGGTTAGTAGCTCTGCCAGTCACTCTGTTCTATATGCGCATGGTCGCACATTCCAGATCAGGTCTGTCCCCTTATGAGGTCGTATTCGGCCGCCCCCCGAACGTGTGGGGTACACCTAGACCCCGAAGTATTACAGATGTTTCCAGTAATATGCTGACAGATTACCTAGCTTCCTTGATGTCTGCCCTACACTCTTGTCGTTCACAGGTTGCCGCTGCATTTCCCGACAATACTGAAGTCAAGCCACACGAGATCCTTCCCGGCACCCTGGTCCTCGTCCGCAATTTTGATCGTTCAAGTCCGCTGGAGCCTCGCTGGAAGGAGCCGAAGTTAGTCCTTCTAACCACCCGTACTGCCGTCAAGTTGGAAGGCAGGAAGGGGTGGGTGCATCTGTCACACGTCAAGAAATTTCACGGACTAAAAGCTGTTTCCAAGAACATTTCCAAGGATTGTCAAGATTTTAAAGACTGCCAAGATACTATTCTTAAGGACTGTCCCGCAAATGACATTGATATCAAGCCCTCCCTGTTAGAGAAAACTCCGCAGCAGGAGTATAAAAAGAAGCTCCGGTCTAGTAAAATAAGTCAGCCAGTTTAATTGTCTAAGTCCTCCCCTAGGTGAAACGGTTAGACAGGTATCTGACATGTATGAAATAGACCCCCATAGTGAGAGAGTTAGTCAAAACTCAATCCGATGTATCGTTTTTCTAAGTTTTATATTGTTTCTCAGCCTGATGGTTACCTGCACGGGTTATGCATTTCATTTATGTTTTCCAATTTCTCATGTGAATATGTTTTCTAATGCTACAGTAGAGCACACGTTTAGTGATCTACCTCCTCACGAACTATCCTATCGTCTTGCTATGCGCAACAATTCATTTATCCGTATGTTACATTATTCACACCAGACCAGCAATGCCACAAATTGTTGGGTGTGTGGTCGACTCCCCCCTTTCCAGACACCGAAGGGAGTTCTGCCACTGTTTCCTTATCCGTTCTCACATAATGGCTCATGTGGAGCCTGGTCCATGTTAACGTCATCCTCAACTGATATGTCCCTTCTGAACAGTACATGTTTTCCAGACAAGCAAGGTCTTCCCCACAGAACAGGGTTAGATCTAGAAAATGAAGTTTATAATTTGGGTAATTATTCTTCGAATTTTATGGTCCTGAATGTTCAGTCTGATCCTACTCCAGACTTACCTGCTATTTCAGTATTACCAGTCAAAGGCGAATTATGTGTCCGAAATAACGGTTCCGTACATGTAGGACATAGTGATTGTACTACTATTGTCAAGTATAGTGACAGCGGGAAATCTATTTTCAAAGCTTCACGTCATTCTTATTTTGTTTGTGGTCAGACCGCATATGTTCGTCTGCCCCTCGATTGGGAGGGAACCTGTTACATTGCCTTCCTACTGCCACCAGTTTTCCTAGCCCCATCTGATTATCACAGAAACACACATCTAGTACACATTAGACATAGAAGGGAGATTGAGTCCCCGATTGTCGATCAAACTGAAACTGCTCTAGAACAGTATACAGATTTCAATAGAGGATTCTTTTTCTTTATAGGACCTATCCAGAATAGTAAGTTAATCCGTAGATTAACCAGAACCCTTGAGGCAGTAGTGAATGAGACTGCTTCTGCCCTAGGTAACTTAACCGAAGAGCAATCTGCTATGAGATTTGTCGTGCTCCAAAATCGTCTCGTTCTTGACGTCATACTGGCCGATAGAGGAGGAGCATGTAGAGTCATCGGATCTAGTTGCTGCATTTTTATTCCTAATAACGCGCCGTCTGTTTATTCAGCTATAACCAGACTTCATAAAATTGCCCATCAGTTACACCAGAATCCAGGCACCTGGACATGGTCCGGTTGGTTCTGGAGTATAATTTCTGCCTGGGGATGGAAAGTGTTGTCATTCCTAGGTATTGCAGTAGCAATCATATTCAGTTGCTGCCTCTGTATACAATGTGGCCCTGCGATTTGCGGCATTTGTGCTACCTCTTGTATTCCTAGTCCCAAGTCCCGTCCCAGATCCCGTTCCAAGAAAATTCGAGACGAGCAAATGATACTGTATGAAATGATAGATGGTATCATGAATATTGATGTTTCCTGATGGAAACGTAGTGACAAGGAGGGAATGTGGAAAAGTAAATTTTGCCATGTTCTGTGTCCCTACGTGTTCCCCATCTTATGTTATGTGTGCATGATTAATATGCATATGTATTCCCCATGATCGATTAAAGACGCAATTACAGTTGTGTCCATCTCTAGTATGCCTCGTGAAAGCTACGAGTATTAGGCCTATGTAAAGTTATGTTGCCACGTTTCCCAGTGTGCACGTTATTACATTGTAAAGTCTCCGTTTCTAGGCCTCAAAAGGGCCCGGACTCAGATTCAGCTCCTGTCTCCTGAACCCTCGCTGAGGAGCGATACAGCCCCCACCTGTATCCCTGACCAGCAGCGGTGCGTCCATTGGGGCGTAGGGGCGTAGCCCCACCAGCCACAATGGACCCGCATCGCGGCCGCCGGATCTAACAATAATTGTGTAAAGTAAAACCAGCAATCAGCCGTGTGAATTGCGAAGGGGGCGTGGCCTGCTGCAGCCTGAGTGACAGTCCACACACTCAGGCTGCAGCAGACCGCCGCTGGGTAACTTACAGTGCGCATGCTTGGGAAAGTTTGCAACTTTCACAAGCATGCGCACTGTAAGTTCCCAGCAGGACCCAGGCGTGCTTGCTCACCTGCCACAGCCCGGGTTTCCAAAGGGCGACAGGGCGAGCAGCAAAAGTGACCCCCTAGCCAATCCTGGCGCTCCATGCAGGGCCAGGATTGGCTGGTCAGCCTCGCGGCATCCATCATTGGATGCCGCGCACTCTCACTCTCTCAGAACAGGAAGCCGCGGCCCTCGAGGTGAAAGAGAGTGAATCTCAGGGAGGACGAGAGGTGTCGGGACTCGGCGGGGATAGACCGGTCCCATACGTCGTGACCACACTTTCGCTTTCCAGTTATCACAGCACCTGACACCATCAGGTAAGGTTCGCGTTATATGGGGTCACAATAACCGATTGGTTGAATCAATACAGACCCAGTATCATATGGTAACGCCACGTGAAAGTTCCCCGCCTGGCACCGTTTGCCAGGTTCTTCCAAGATGTGCTGCTTTTTTGTTTGTCTCCCTTGCATTTGAGGGTTCACATTTCATTACCCGCTCGACTGTTTCTTTTCAGCGTTTCATTTTAATTAGCGGACTTGAAGTGATTAGCCATGTTGGACGGGACCTGAGGGACACTCCGACCGAACGCCAAACATACCAACAGTCAGAAACTTAACTCAATGCAGCCTGGCCTGATTAGAGCCACCCATGTGCTTAAGGCGAAGTCATGCCACATACCGCCGTCGAATGTGCAGTTTTCTGTCTGTTTTTTACTTACTCCATTTTCTCCCTCCCTGATTTGTTCATAGAAACAGTCACCGTGGCAAACTAGAGAGCAGTTTTGTATTTATGTGCACCTGTTAGGACAGCTTTGGCTTTCTATGATCCCGTTTGTGGAAAGACCTAACGTGTCCTCTGGGAGGTTTATTAGACACAGCTGGAGGGCAGCGCAGATCTCTGAGCTGCAGCCGCCTAACTAGTTTGGGTTGTCTACGCTGTCTTTGCGTTTATTATGGGAAACAGCCTCACAACACTTCTAATTAGATTGTTAAAAGCACAGTAATAGCTGAGTGGCACCGCAGTTACGATGGCGTCGCTTTGGTGAATGCTGCCCGGGGCACCCAGAGGCAGGGACACCTTCTCTCACCCATTGAAGTTAACGGTGCTGGGATTAAGTGCTGTGTTTCTTAATAAGTTGCCTGAGGGAATGACACAAACTTCTGTCCGAATCTCAAAAACACAGCAGCGTGTCCCTGCCATTCCTATTATTAAATACCGTCACAGCTTTTGTTTTAAATATATGTTATGAGTTTTCCTCTCTGGTGCAGGGACATGCCCCAGATTGGAAAGCGTCCTATACCAGCATTATTATATGCTGACGAGGCTGTCATCTTGGGCCGCACTAGTGTCACACTGCCACGCCTCTTGAATGCCTTTAACTCATATGGAGGAGCTTGACAGGAAGATCAAAATTGCTAAGTCCTTTGTAATGTCTTGTGGTTATAGAAAGGGCCTGAAACCAACCTTTAAGCTTCATGATAGCCCTGTAAAACACACAGAAAGTTTTCGCTACCTAGGGATAACCTTTAACTGCAGAGTTTCCTGGCTCCCACGGTTAGAAGTTAGGAATAATCATTTAGCAATGGGTATTAATGCCCTCTTTTCCTTTGGTGCCAAATTGGGTAATATGTGGTTTTATCACATGCTGGCCATTTACTTGCAAAATGTGTCAGTGCAGGAATTTATGGGGCAGGGGCCTGGGGTAAGCAGGAGGCATCATCTTTGTAGGTCACAGAAAATAAATGTATTCGCTGCTTATTGGCCCTCTCATCGTCTACTGCCACTTTTGTCTGTCACATGGAGCGGGGGCTTTTACTGCGAAGATATTTTAAGGACCATGCTGTTTTCAGAGTCCTCCTCCGCTACCTTACATATGCAGCTCGAGCCACTCAGGGACATTCAACCATTCTTGTTACTCGTTTCATAGTACTATCAGCACTTTATTTTCTTAAATTTTTGCTTAGCTTATTTCATAGATTAGTCACCTTCCCCCAGTGTAATGATTGGTCGCACGATCTTACACCTTGCCCATGTGATCAGAATTCAGTACAGAGCTCTTTACATGTAGCGTTCTTGTGCACTTTTATTCCAGCAGCAGGTCCTGTGTCTTATAACCTTTATTGATTCAATATTCCTTGCGTCAGTGCATAGAAGCACTGCACTTTATGCAATTCCTGGCCTCAGAGGAAATTGTGTTTACTGTATATACCTTTCTGAGGCTGATGATTAATGCAATGAATCTGATCGGGTAGCTTTTATGATGACCACTAGCTCTTTCTGTATGATGTTGTTTTTACCTCTCATAGACAGATATTTTTTACACTATTGCTGAAATGTATTGTACCATTTGTCATTTTACCTTCAAATGTAATATGTTTTCTTTGTATTAACCGCAATTTTAGCTTGAATATGAAATTTGTTGTTTTCAGTTTATTTTTCCTGCGGTTTGTTGTAGTGTCGTAGTAATTTATAGGTAGGTTTATAATTGATGTAATTGTAGTTGATGTTTTTCGTGATTTGTTTCTCGTAATTTTTATCCTTTAATCTCTATCTCTTTCCTCAAGGATCTAAGTATGATATAGCGGTGTTTTATTATCATTGGTGTCTTGCTGCATATGATTTTATTTACTTTTGTGGTTCACCTTTATATGACTGAATAAAGTTACTGAACTGAACTCTGTTAGTGTGTAGAGGACATGGGTTTCCCCAAAACAGTTTTTTTAAGTGCCTACTGATTGATTTTACAGCACATTAGTCATAAGATAGTGTTAATAAAGCAACACATTTTTTGGCAGTTCTGATGAGATACTCAAGAAATAAGCCATTAGAGAATTTGGCACAGACTGATGACTAGGGGGGCGAGCTCTGGCAAGAAGGCCTGAGGCGTTTTTGACCACTTCTAGGGGGTCTCTGAAAACCAAGAGCACATTGCAAACGAGCTTGTAAAGAAAAAACTCAACAGCATTTTAATGTTTGATGTACTAGAGAGAAATTAGGCATATTTTGTTTCTTTCACATTGTCTTGGATGATGCACATTGCACTTAACTGTAGAAAATATAGGAAGCATCACTGAATTTTGTCTTTATCTCGTGCAAGAATTTCCCCGAACCTCAAGCAGAATGTTTTTACCTTGTAAATTATATTTGATATTTTACAAACTGATTGGTGAAACATATTAGTAGCTGTGCCACTGTAGAGCTAGCTCTCAACCAAATAAATGTACTCGGAACCCGGTGTCAGGGGCAGAGGGTAAATAATTCCATTTGTGTCACACCTTCCCTCTCACGAACACCACGACTCTACTGGCGGTTGTTTTCAGTCAGGGAAGGATTTCGCTTTGAAAATACTCTCACAACCAGCAGAGTCTTTATTTATGAGACATACAAACGCGGACAGCCAGGCTGACTGCCTCGTGACGGGCGTCTACCACGTCCATTATGAGCTGAGTGGTTTGTGGTTTCCAGAAGAAGTGTGCATATACCAAGGATGAGAAGCCGGGGGTTTTCCACAGTGGTTCTTCGTGCCCCTATATTCGTTCTTTCATAGGGGTTTCTACATTTTTAACCATAAAGTTCAGCAGTTTAAGGCCCCTGTGAATTATCTTTTGACCGTTTTGATGCACTGATAATGGGTTCTTACAGTGATATTTTTCAGTGGGTTCTTACAGTGATTTCTTTCCTCTAATTTTTGACTTCACCCAACACTGGGTGGAAATAGATCCACTAAGAAGTGTAATAGTAGGAAGTGTTATGGTTCTTGGTTTTGGTTGACTTGTTGATTGGGGGGTGAAACTAGCCTCATTTTTCCCTATTGTGTTTTTTCGGCTGTCACGTATGGCTCCAAAATATTTCTCACTTAGACTTTCCTGCCATATAACACCTTTCTACAAGTCACTCCCTCACTATGTAGGTTGCCAACCGTCCGATAATGTGCTTCGGCAACTTGTCAGGGGTATGAAGCGATAAACAAATAGAATAACAATTACAATTAAATTATAGATTAAATTAGCAGAAACTAAAAGTTCGTCACTATTCAAGCAACACCATTTTGGATGTCCTTGGGCTGGCCTTGCACAAGAGGTGAGGCCTGCCATTTTTATTTTCCTTGACTTGTTGTCTCATTAAAACATGGAGATTGATTCACATTATGCGTGAAGTAATATTGCAGTGGTCGCTTGATTTGGAGTGCTGAGAAATATTTTATAATTTCTTTGACCAAGATGTTTGACTGACAGAGGGTCTATGGTGGCTGGTCCTTCGTTCATGTGCACCCATTTTGTAAAAAATATTTTGTAACAAAACAAAGACATTGAACTGATAAATGCTGGTTTGACTACCTCCCGTCGTTTGTAGGTAATTCGCTTGTTTAGCGCATATGACTATGCACATCAATACCAGTTTGCATCAGGCTGCATATCCATGTGCCCATTTTTGCCGGCGTGAGCAAGTTACAGTGCACAGGGCACCGTGGGACATACCTAGACTGTAATTGTAGCTACGAAGAAAGGACAAGGAAAGACTGATAATGGGAATGCAGAGGGAACAATTTAGCTAGATAAAGAGTGTGTGCACAGAACCAGACCTGGGGAAAAAAGAAAGAGAGGAAGGAAAAGGAAGGAAGGAAAGAAAGGAAGGAACACAGGCATGCGTGCATGCATTTATGCATTTAGGTCGACAGAGAGAAGAATGGAACTGCAAACACTGATAAAATGAAAAAAAGGTGGTACAATAATGAGATGTTTAAGCTGGCTAGAGTACAAGAGTCAATAGGATAAAGCTGAAGAGGATGCGAGAAGGGGAGAGATAAAGAACGGGGTTGAGATGGTGAAGGAGGTAGGAGGGAAGTGCAGAGCGAGAGGGGAGAGAGAAGGAGGAGGCCGGAAAGAATGAGAAGTGCAGCAACAGATAGAGGAGTGGGAGAAAGAAGGAAGGCACAGGAGAGAAGAGACGTGCAGAGACAGAGGGGGGTGAGAAGAACGAGCCATAGTGAAGAGGGAAGTGCAAAGAGAGAAAGAGAGAGAGAGAGGCAAAAAGAGTAAGAAAAAAGTGAGAGGGGACTGGTGAGAATGAGAAGTGGAGAGAGAGAGAGAAGGGGTAAGAGTGTGGGGAGAGAAGGAAGAGGTATGAGAGAAGAGGGACTTGCTGAGAGAGAGGGGGAAGAGAAGGGCAAGCAGGAGAGAAGTAGAACGTGCTGAGAGAGAGGGAAATAGACCTTAGGGAAGAGTGAAGGAGGAGACGGGATAGAAAAGGGACGTAGATAGAGAGGGGAGAGAGTGAGAGCCTAAGTAGTCCAACTAGGAGAGTTTACTACGAGAACATAGAGAATAATGTAATAACTGCACTTTCACAATTGCTTTATTAACCTTCCTGCTTTCTCAAATTTGCTTGAAAATGCACGATTTGTCTTCTTTTTTTAAAAAAATTTCGTGGGGGGGTAACCCCCCCAAACCCCCCTTTTGGGGTTCGGGCTCGCGCGCTTCGCGCGCTCGCTACGGTGCGGTATGCAAATCACATTGCGCCCCCCCATTTTGTACTACTATTGTCAAGTATAGTGACAGCGGGAAACCTATTTTCAAAGCTTCACGTCATTCTTATTTTGTTTGTGGTCAGACCGCATATGTTCGTCTGCCCCTCGATTGGGAGGGAACCTGTTACATTGCCTTCCTACTGCCACCAGTTTTCCTAGCCCCATCTGATTATCACAGAAACACACATCTAGTACACATTAGACATAGAAGGGAGATTGAGTCCCCGATTGTCGATCAAACTGAAACTGCTCTAGAACAGTATACAGATTTCAATAGAGGATTCTTTTTCTTTATAGGACCTATCCAGAATAGTAAGTTAATCCGTAGATTAACCAGAACCCTTGAGGCAGTAGTGAATGAGACTGCTTCTGCCCTAGGTAACTTAACCGAAGAGCAATCTGCTATGAGATTTGTCGTGCTCCAAAATCGTCTCGTTCTTGACGTCATACTGGCCGATAGAGGAGGAGCATGTAGAGTCATCGGATCTAGTTGCTGCATTTTTATTCCTAATAACGCGCCGTCTGTTTATTCAGCTATAACCAGACTTCATAAAATTGCCCATCAGTTACACCAGAATCCAGGCACCTGGACATGGTCCGGTTGGTTCTGGAGTATAATTTCTGCCTGGGGATGGAAAGTGTTGTCATTCCTAGGTATTGCAGTAGCAATCATATTCAGTTGCTGCCTCTGTATACAATGTGGCCCTGCGATTTGCGGCATTTGTGCTACCTCTTGTATTCCTAGTCCCAAGTCCCGTCCCAGATCCCGTTCCAAGAAAATTCGAGACGAGCAAATGATACTGTATGAAATGATAGATGGTATCATGAATATTGATGTTTCCTGATGGAAACGTAGTGACAAGGAGGGAATGTGGAAAAGTAAATTTTGCCATGTTCTGTGTCCCTACGTGTTCCCCATCTTATGTTATGTGTGCATGATTAATATGCATATGTATTCCCCATGATCGATTAAAGACGCAATTACAGTTGTGTCCATCTCTAGTATGCCTCGTGAAAGCTACGAGTATTAGGCCTATGTAAAGTTATGTTGCCACGTTTCCCAGTGTGCACGTTATTACATTGTAAAGTCTCCGTTTCTAGGCCTCAAAAGGGCCCGGACTCAGATTTAGCTCCTGTCTCCTGAACCCTCGCTGAGGAGCGATACAGCCCCCACCTGTATCCCTGACCCTTCACTTACTTCCTGCCTCACAGTGCCCGGCTCGGCCTGGCTCTGCCTGCCAGTCTGCCAAGAGTATGTTATGATTCTAGTTATCAGTCCAGCTCTCCTTCTCTGCATTCCTAAGCTACTGAATCGCATCAATAGTTTCAGTCATCGTCTAGCCTTTACGTCTCCATGTAAGAGAAATACTGTATTTATGGTCATTTAATATTCCTCAACACATACTACATGTAGAATAATGCATGCACCAGTCTTAGTGTCTGTTAGCCTTTGCCCTGATAACTTTTGGATTCTATCAACATGTTCTCTAAACATCAGATACTAGATAGTGTTTAGGTACATGTCGCTCTGACTCTCCAGACTTTCGTCTCTCCTTCTAGCTCAGAAGTCATAGCCCCCAGCTTCTCCCTAGTTACACGTCATTGCCAGCTTGCGCGCACCACTAGGTTAGAGGTCCCGGCTCCTTAGGTAGCCCCCTCCATGTTTCCGCCCCATTTGTGACATATTCCGTTACGTTTACATCACATGTCTATGTATACGCCCTGTTCACGCCTCTTGTTACACCTCCTTTCTGCCTTATCTCTCGCGACTGTTACAGGCCCCACCCACTGTTACGCCTACTGTATGTACTGTAATGTATTTTGTTTAACTATATATGCTTGTGCACTGTTATTAAAAGTTGCTAGCCATCCCAGATCTTGCCCGTGCAGGTTGTCCTGTTCCTGTCCTTTATGCTGTATTAAAACCTGCAAACTCCTACTACCTCGAATCTTGACTCTTATTTATTGAGCTATCTGTTATTGTTATGTCCAGTCAAAAATAGAGGTATTATTTATTTATTTACCACATCTCTCATTTCTGGGCACTGCTGGGAGTCCTCTGCACCCACCCCTCATATGTCTGGGGACTGCTGAGAGTCATATCCACCCCCATACTGTTGGGCACTGCTGGGAGTCATATTCACCCACCCCTCTTATGTCTGGGCACTGCTGTGAGTCATATGCACCCACTCCCATACTGATGGGCACTGCTGGTAGTCATATCCACACACATTCTAATGTCTGGGCACTTCTGGGTGTCATATACACCCACCCCTCTTATGTCTGGGCACTGCTGGGAGTCATATCCACCCACCCCCATACTGCTGGGCACTGCTGGGAGTTATATCAAACCACCCATCTTATGTCTGGGCACTGCTGGGAGTCATATACACCTACCCTTCTTATGTCTGGGCACTGCTGGGAGTCATATCCATCCACCCCATACTGTTGGGTACTGCTGGGAGTCATATCCACCCACCCCCATACTGTTGGGCACTGCTGGGAGTCATACCCACCCACCCCTCCTAGGTCTGGGCTCAGCTAGGAGTCATATACACCCACCCCTCTTATGTCTAGGCACTGCTGGGAGTCATATCCACCCACCCCTCCTATGTCTGGGCACTGCTGGGAGTCCTCTGCAACCTCCCCTCATCTGTCTGGGCACTGCTGGGAGTCATATCCACCCACCCCTCTTATGTCTGGGTACTGCTGGGAGTCATATCCACCCACTCCCATACTGTTGGGTACTGCTGGGAGTGATATTAACCCACCCCTCTTTTGTCTGGGCACTGCTGGGAGTCCTCTGCGCCCACCCCTCATATATCTGGGCACTGCTGGGAGTCATATCCACACACCCCCATACTGTTGGGCACTGCTGGGAGTCATATCCACCCACCCCTCTCATTTCTGGGGACTGCTGGGAGTCCTCTGCACCCACCCCTCATATGTCTGGGCACTGCTGAGAGTCATATCCACCTACCCCCATACTGTTGGGCACTGCTGGGAGTCATATTCACCCACCCTCTTATGTCTGGGCACTGCTGGGAGTCATATCCACCCACCCCCATACTGTTGGGCACTGCTTGTAGTCATATCCACACACATTCTTATGTCTGGGCACTGCTGGGAGTCATATACACCCACCCCTCTTATGTCTGGGCACTGCTGGGAGTCATATACACCGACCCCCATACTGTTGGGCACTGCTGGGAGTTGTATCAAACACCCATCTTATGTTTGGGCACTGCAGGGAGTCATATCCACCCACCCCTCTTATGTCTGGGCACTGCTGAGAGTCATATCCACCCCCCATACTGTTGGGCACTGCTGGGAGTCATATCCACCTACCCCCATTCTGTTGGGCGCTGCTGGGAGTCATATCCACCCACCCCATACTGTTGGGCACTGCTGGGAGTCATATCCACCCACCTCTCACATTTCTGGGCACTGCTGGGAGTCCTCTGCACCCACCCCTCATATGTCTGGGGACTGCTGAGAGTCATATCCACCCCCCATACTGTTGGGCACTGCTGGGAGTCATATTCACCCACCCCTCTTATGTCTGGGCACTGCTGTGAGTCATATGCACCCACTCCCATACTGCTGGGTACTGCTGGTAGTCATATCCACACACATTCTAATGTCTGGGCTCTGCCGGGTGTCATATACACCCACCCCTCGTATGTCTGGGCACTGCTGGGAGTCATATCCACCCACCCCCATACTGTTGGGCACTGCTGGGAGTTATATCAAACCACCCATCTTATGTCTGGGCACTGCTGGGAGTCATATACGCCTACCCTTCTTATGTCTGGGCACTGCTGGGAGTCATATCCATCCACCCCCATACTGTTGGGTACTGCTGGGAGTCATACCCACCCAACCCTCCTAGGTCTGGGCTCAGCTAGGAGTCATATACACCCACCCCTCTTATGTCTAGGCACTGCTGGGAGTCATATCCACCCACCCCTCCTATGTCTGGGGACTGCTGGGAGTCCCCTGCAACCTCCCCTCATCTGTCTGGGCACTGCTGGGAGTCATATCCACCCACCCCTCTTATGTCTGGGTACTGCTGGGAGTCATATCCACCCACTCCCATACTGTTGGGTACTGCTGGGAGTGATATCAACCCACCCCTCTTTTGTCTGGGCACTGCTGGGAGTCCTCTGCGCCCACCCCTCATATATCTGGGCACTGCTGGGAGTCATATCCACACACCCCCATACTGTTGGGCACTGCTGGGAGTCATATCCACCCACCCCTCTCATTTCTGGGCACTGCTGGGAGTCCTCTGCACCCACCCCTCATATGTCGGGGCACTGCTGAGAGTCATATCCACCTACCCCCATACTGTTGGGCACTGCTGGGAGTCATATTCACCCACCCTCTTATGTCTGGGCACTGCTGGGAGTCATATTCACCCACTCCCATACTGTTGGGCACTGCTGGTAGTCATATCCACACACATTCTTATGTCTGGGCACTGCTGGGAGTCATATACACCCACCCCTCTTATGTCTGGGCACTGCTGGGAGTCATATACACCGACCCCCATACTGTTGGGCACTGCTGGGAGTTATATCAAACACCCATCTTATGTCTGGGCACTGCTGGGGGTCATATACACCTACCCTTCCTATGTCTGGGCACTGCTGGGAGTCATATCCATCCACCCCCATAATGTTGGGCACTGCTGGGAGTCATATCCACCCACACCCATACTGTTGGGCACTGCTGGGAGTCATACCCACCCACCCCTCCTAAGTCTGGGCTCAGATGGGAGTCATATATACCCACCCCTCTTATGTCTGGGCACTGCTGGGAGTCATATCCACCCACCCCCATACTGTTGGGCACTTCTGGGAGTCATATCCACCCACCCCTCCTATGTCTGGGCACTGCTGGAAGTCTTATGCACCCTCCCCTCATCTGTCTGGGCACTGCTTGAGTCATATCCACCCACCCCTCTCATTTCTGGGCACTGATTGGAGTCCTCTGAACCCACCCTTATATGTCTGGGCACTGCTGAGAGTCATATCCACCCCCTCATACTATTGGGCACTGCTGGGAGTCATAGCCACCTACCCCCATACTGTTGGGTACTGCTGGGAGTCTTATTCACCCAGCCCTCTTATGTCTGGGCACTGCTGGGAGTCATATCCACCCACTCCCATACTGTTGGGCACTGCTGGTAGTCATATACACACACATTCTTATGTCTTGGCACTGCTGGGAGTCATATACACTCACCCCTCTTATGTCTCGGCACTGCTGGGAGTCATATCCACCCACCCCCATACTGTTGGGCACTGCTGGGAGTTATATCAAACCACCCATCTTATGTCTGGGCACTGCCGGGAGTCATATACACCTACCCTTCTTCTGTCTGGGCACTGCTAGGAGTCTTATCCATCCACCCCATACTGTTGGGCACTGCTGGGAGTCATATCCACCCACCCCCATACTGTTGGGCACTGCTGGGAGTTATATCCACCAACCCCTCCTATGTCTGAGCACTGCTGGGAGTCCTCTGCAACCTCCCCTAATCTGTCTGGGCACTGCCGGGAGTCATATCCACCCACCCCCATACTGTTGGGTACTGCTGGGAGTCATATCCACCCACTCCCATACTGTTGGGTACTGCTGGGAGTGATATCAACCCACCCCTCTTTTGTCTGGGCACTGCTGGGAGTCCTCTGCACCCACCCCTCATATGTCTGGGAACTGCTGGGAGTCATATCCACACACCCCTCTTATGTCTGGGCACTGCTGGGAGCCATATCCACCCACCCCCATACTGTTGGGCCCTGCTGGGAGTCATATCCACCCACCCCTCTTATGTCTGGGCACTGCTGGGAGTCATATACGCCCACCCCTATTATGTCTGGGCACTGCTGGGAGTCATGTCCACCCACCCCCATACCATTGGGCACTGCTGGGAGTCATATCCACCCACCCCCATACTGTTGGGCACTGCTGGGAGTCATATCCACCCACCCCACTTATGTCTGGGCACTGCTGGGTGTCATATACACCCACACCTCTTATGTCTGGGCACTGCTGGGAGTCATCCCCACCCACCCCCATACTGTTGGGCACTGCTGGGAGATATATCCACCCCCCATACTGTTGGGCACTGCTGGGAGTCATATCCACCCACCCCCATACTGTTGGGCACTGCTGGGAGTAATATCCACCCACCCCTCTTATGTCTGGGCTCTGCTGGGATTCATATAAAACCACCCCTCTTATGTATGGGCACTGCTGGGAGTCATATACACCCACCCCATACTGTTGGGCATTGGTGGGAGTCATATCCACCCATCCCTCTTATGTCTTGGCACTGCTGGGAGTAATACCCGCCCACTCCTCTTATGTCTAGGCACTGCTGGGAGTCATATCCACCCACCCCCGTACCGTTGTGCATTGTTGGGAGTCATATCCACCCACCACTCCTATGTCTGGGCACTGCTGGGAGTCATATACACCCACCCCTCTTTTGTTTTGACACTGCTGGGAGTCATATCCACCCACCCCCATACTGTTGGGCACTGCTGGGAGTCATATCCACCCACCGCTCTTATGTTTGGGCACTGCTGGGAGTCATATCCATCCACCCCCTTACTGTTGGGCATTGCTGGGAGTCATATCCACCCACACCCATACTGTTGGGCACAGCTGGGAGTCCTATCCACCGCCCCTCTTATGTCTGGGCACTGCTGGGAGTCCTCTGTACCCACCCCTCATGTGTCTGAGCACTGCTGGGAGTCATATCCACCCACCCCTCTTATGTCTGGGTACTGCTGGGAGTCATATCCACCCACCCCCATACTGTTGGGCACTGCTGTGAGTCATATCCACCCACCCCCATACTGTCGGGCACTACTGTGAGTCATATCCACGCACCCCTCTTATGTCTGGGCACTGCTGAGAGTCATATCCACCCACCCCCATACGGTTGGGAATTGCTTGGAGTCATACCCACCCACACCCATACTGTTGGGCACAGTTGGGAGTCCTATCCACCCCCTCTTATGTCTGGGCACTGCTGGGAGTCCTCTGTATCTACCCCTCATATGTCTGAGCACTGCTGGGAGTCATATCCACCCACTCCTCTTATGTCTGGGCACTGCTGGGAGTCATATCCACCCACCCCATACTGTTGGGCACTGCTGGAGTCATATCCACACACCCCCATACTGTTGGGCACTGCTGGGAGTCATATTCACCCACCCCTCTTATGTCTGGGCACTGCTGTGAGTCATATGCACCCACTCCCATACTGCTGGGCACTGCTGGTAGTCATATCCACACACAATCTAATGTCTGGGCACTGCTGAGTGTCATATACACCCACCCCTCTTATGTCTGGGCACTCCTGGGAGTCATATCCACCCACCCCCATACTGTTGGGCACTGCTGGGAGTTATATCAAACCACCCATCTTATGTCTGGGCACTGCTGGGAGTCATATACACCCACCCCATACTGTTGGGCATTGGTGGGAGTCATATCCACCCATCCCTCTTATGTCTTGGCACTGCTGGGAGTAATACCCGCCCACTCCTCTTATGTCTAGGCACTGCTGGGAGTCATATCCACCCACCCCCATACTGTTGGGCACTGCTGGGAGTCATATCCACCCACCGCTCTTATGTTTGGGCACTGCTGGGAGTCATATCCATCCACCCCCTTACTGTTGGGCATTGCTGGGAGTCATATCCACCCACACCCATACTGTTGGGCACAGCTGGGAGTCCTATCCACCGCCCCTCTTATGTCTGGGCACTGCTGGGAGTCCTCTGTACCCACCCCTCATGTGTCTGAGCACTGCTGGGAGTCATATCCACCCACCCCTCTTATGTCTGGGTACTGCTGGGAGTCATATCCACCCACCCCCATACTGTTGGGCACTGCTGTGAGTCATATCCTCCCACCCCCATACTGTCGGGCACTGCTGTGAGTCATATCCACGCACCCCTCTTATGTCTGGGCACTGCTGAGAGTCATATCCACCCACCCCCATATGGTTGGGAATTGCTTGGAGTCATACCCACCCACACCCATACTGTTGGGCACAGTTGGGAGTCCTATCCACCCCCTCTTATGTCTGGGCACTGCTGAGAGTCATATCCACCCACCCCCATATGGTTGGGAATTGCTTGGAGTCATACCCACCCACACCCATACTGTTGGGCTCAGTTGGGAGTCCTATCCACCCCCTCTTATGTCTGGGCACTGCTGGGAGTCCTCTGTATCCACCCCTCATATGTCTGAGCACTGCTGGGAGTCATATCCACCCACTCTTATGTCTGGGCACTGCTGGGAGTCATATCCACCCACCCCATACTGTTGGGCACTGCTGGAGTCATATCCACACACCCCCATACTGTTGGGCACTGCTGGGAGTCATATTCACCCACCCCTCTTATGTCTGGGCACTGCTGTGAGTCATATGCACCCACTCCCATACTGCTGGGCACTGCTGGTAGTCATATCCACACACATTCTAATGTCTGGGCACTGCTGGGAGTCATATCCATCCACCTCCATACTGTTGGGTACTGCTGGGAGTCATATCCACCCACCCCCATACTGTTGGGCACTGCTGGGAGTCATACCCACCCACCCCTCCTAGGTCTGGGCTCAGCTAGGAGTCATATACACCCACCCCTCTTATGTCTAGGCACTGCTGGGAGTCATATCCACCCACCCCTCCTATGTCTGGGCACTGCTGGGAGTCCTCTGCAACCTCCCCTCATCTGTCTGGGCACTGCTGGGAGTCATATCCACCCACCCCTCTTATGTCTGGTTACTGCTGGGAGTCATATCCACCCACTCCCATACTGTTGGGTACTGCTGGGAGTGATATCAACCCACCCCTCTTTTGTCTGGGCACTGCTGGGAGTCCTCTGCACCCACCCCTCATATATCTGGGCACTGCTGGGAGTCATATCCACACACCCCCATACTGTTGGGCACTGCTGGGAGTCATATCCACCCACCCCTCTCATTTCTGGGCACTGCTGGGTGTCCTCTGCACCCACCCCTCATATGTCTGGGCACTGCTGAGAGTCATATCCACCTACCCCCATACTGTTGGGCACTTCTGGGAGTCATATTCACCAACCCTCTTATGTCTGGGCACTGCTGGGAGTCATATCCACCCACTCCCATACTGTTGGGCACTGCTGGTAGTCATATCCATACACATTCTTATGTCTGGGCACTGCTGGGAGTCCTATCCACCGCCCCTCTTATGTCTGGGCACTGCTGGGAGTCCTCTGTACCCACCCCTCATGTGTCTGAGCACTGCTGGGAGTCATATCCACCCATCCCTCTTATGTCTGGGTACTGCTGGGAGTCATATCCACCCACCCCCATACTGTTGGGCACTGCTGTGAGTCATATCCACCCACCCCCATACTGTCGGGCACTGCTGTGAGTCATATCCACGCACCCCTCTTATGTCTGGGCACTGCTGAGAGTCATATCCACCCACCCCCATACGGTTGGGAATTGCTTGGAGTCATACCCACCCACACCCATACTGTTGGGCACAGTTGGGAGTCCTATCCACCCCCTCTTATGTCTGGGCACTGCTGGGAGTCCTCTGTATCCACCCCTCATATGTCTGAGCACTGCTGGGAGTCATATCCACCCACTCTTATGTCTGGGCACTGCTGGGAGTCATATCCACCCGCCCCATACTGTTGGGCACTGCTGGAGTCATATCCACCCACCCCCATACTGTTGGGCACTGCTGGGAGTAATATCCACCCACCCCTCTTATGTCTGGGCTCTGCTGGGATTCATATAAAACCACCCCTCTTATGTATGGGCACTGCTGGGAGTCATATACACCCACCCCATACTGTTGGGCATTGGTGGGAGTCATATCCACCCATCCCTCTTATGTCTTGGCACTGCTGGGAGTAATACCCGCCCACTCCTCTTATGTCTAGGCACTGCTGGGAGTCATATCCACCCACCCCCGTACCGTTGTGCATTGTTGGGAGTCATATCCACCCACCACTCCTATGTCTGGGCACTGCTGGGAGTCATATACACCCACCCCTCTTTTGTTTTGACACTGCTGGGAGTCATATCCACCCACCCCCATACTGTTGGGCACTGCTGGGAGTCATATCCACCCACCGCTCTTATGTTTGGGCACTGCTGGGAGTCATATCCATCCACCCCCTTACTGTTGGGCATTGCTGGGAGTCATATCCACCCACACCCATACTGTTGGGCACAGCTGGGAGTCCTATCCACCGCCCCTCTTATGTCTGGGCACTGCTGGGAGTCCTCTGTACCCACCCCTCATGTGTCTGAGCACTGCTGGGAGTCATATCCACCCACCCCTCTTATGTCTGGGTACTGCTGGGAGTCATATCCACCCACCCCCATACTGTTGGGCACTGCTGTGAGTCATATCCACCCACCCCCATACTGTCGGGCACTGCTGTGAGTCATATCCACGCACCCCTCTTATGTCTGGGCACTGCTGAGAGTCATATCCACCCACCCCCATACGGTTGGGAATTGCTTGGAGTCATACCCACCCACACCCATACTGTTGGGCACAGTTGGGAGTCCTATCCACCCCCTCTTATGTCTGGGCACTGCTGGGAGTCCTCTGTATCTACCCCTCATATGTCTGAGCACTGCTGGGAGTCATATCCACCCACTCCTCTTATGTCTGGGCACTGCTGGGAGTCATATCCACCCACCCCATACTGTTGGGCACTGCTGGAGTCATATCCACACACCCCCATACTGTTGGGCACTGCTGGGAGTCATATTCACCCACCCCTCTTATGTCTGGGCACTGCTGTGAGTCATATGCACCCACTCCCATACTGCTGGGCACTGCTGGTAGTCATATCCACACACAATCTAATGTCTGGGCACTGCTGAGTGTCATATACACCCACCCCTCTTATGTCTGGGCACTCCTGGGAGTCATATCCACCCACCCCCATACTGTTGGGCACTGCTGGGAGTTATATCAAACCACCCATCTTATGTCTGGGCACTGCTGGGAGTCATATACACCCACCCCATACTGTTGGGCATTGGTGGGAGTCATATCCACCCATCCCTCTTATGTCTTGGCACTGCTGGGAGTAATACCCGCCCACTCCTCTTATGTCTAGGCACTGCTGGGAGTCATATCCACCCACCCCCATACTGTTGGGCACTGCTGGGAGTCATATCCACCCACCGCTCTTATGTTTGGGCACTGCTGGGAGTCATATCCATCCACCCCCTTACTGTTGGGCATTGCTGGGAGTCATATCCACCCACACCCATACTGTTGGGCACAGCTGGGAGTCCTATCCACCGCCCCTCTTATGTCTGGGCACTGCTGGGAGTCCTCTGTACCCACCCCTCATGTGTCTGAGCACTGCTGGGAGTCATATCCACCCACCCCTCTTATGTCTGGGTACTGCTGGGAGTCATATCCACCCACCCCCATACTGTTGGGCACTGCTGTGAGTCATATCCTCCCACCCCCATACTGTCGGGCACTGCTGTGAGTCATATCCACGCACCCCTCTTATGTCTGGGCACTGCTGAGAGTCATATCCACCCACCCCCATATGGTTGGGAATTGCTTGGAGTCATACCCACCCACACCCATACTGTTGGGCACAGTTGGGAGTCCTAACCACCCCCTCTTATGTCTGGGCACTGCTGAGAGTCATATCCACCCACCCCCATATGGTTGGGAATTGCTTGGAGTCATACCCACCCACACCCATACTGTTGGGCTCAGTTGGGAGTCCTATCCACCCCCTCTTATGTCTGGGCACTGCTAGGAGTCTTATCCATCCACCCCATACTGTTGGGCACTGCTGGGAGTCATATCCACCCACCCCCATACTGTTGGGCACTGCTGGGAGTTATATCCACCAACCCCTCCTATGTCTGAGCACTGCTGGGAGTCCTCTGCAACCTCCCCTAATCTGTCTGGGCACTGCCGGGAGTCATATCCACCCACCCCCATACTGTTGGGTACTGCTGGGAGTCATATCCACCCACTCCCATACTGCTGGGTACTGCTGGGAGTGATATCAACCCACCCCTCTTTTGTCTGGGCACTGCTGGGAGTCCTCTGCACCCACCCCTCATATGTCTGGGAACTGCTGGGAGTCATATCCACACACCCCTCTTATGTCTGGGCACTGCTGGGAGCCATATCCACCCACCCCCATACTGTTGGGCCCTGCTGGGAGTCATATCCACCCACCCCTCTTATGTCTGGGCACTGCTGGGAGTCATATACGCCCACCCCTATTATGTCTGGGCACTGCTGGGAGTCATGTCCACCCACCCCCATACCATTGGGCACTGCTGGGAGTCATATCCACCCACCCCCATACTGTTGGGCACTGCTGGGAGTCATATCCACCCACCCCACTTATGTCTGGGCACTGCTGGGTGTCATATACACCCACACCTCTTATGTCTGGGCACTGCTGGGAGTCATCCCCACCCACCCCCATACTGTTGGGCACTGCTGGGAGATATATCCACCCCCCATACTGTTGGGCACTGCTGGGAGTCATATCCACCCACCCCCATACTGTTGGGCACTGCTGGGAGTAATATCCACCCACCCCTCTTATGTCTGGGCTCTGCTGGGATTCATATAAAACCACCCCTCTTATGTATGGGCACTGCTGGGAGTCATATACACCCACCCCATACTGTTGGGCATTGGTGGGAGTCATATCCACCCATCCCTCTTATGTCTTGGCACTGCTGGGAGTAATACCCGCCCACTCCTCTTATGTCTAGGCACTGCTGGGAGTCATATCCACCCACCCCCGTACCGTTGTGCATTGTTGGGAGTCATATCCACCCACCACTCCTATGTCTGGGCACTGGTGGGAGTCATATACACCCACCCCTCTTTTGTTTTGACACTGCTGGGAGTCATATCCACCCACCCCCATACTGTTGGGCACTGCTGGGAGTCATATCCACCCACCGCTCTTATGTTTGGGCACTGCTGGGAGTCATATCCATCCACCCCCATACTGTTGGGCATTGCTGGGAGTCATATCCACCCACACCCATACTGTTGGGCACAGCTGGGAGTCCTATCCACCGCCCCTCTTATGTCTGGGCACTGCTGGGAGTCCTCTGTACCCACCCCTCATGTGTCTGAGCACTGCTGGGAGTCATATCCACCCACCCCTCTTATGTCTGGGTACTGCTGGGAGTCATATCCACCCACCCCCATACTGTTGGGCACTGCTGTGAGTCATATCCACCCACCCCCATACTGTCGGGCACTACTGTGAGTCATATCCACGCACCCCTCTTATGTCTGGGCACTGCTGAGAGTCATATCCACCCACCCCCATACGGTTGGGAATTGCTTGGAGTCATACCCACCCACACCCATACTGTTGGGCACAGTTGGGAGTCCTATCCACCCCCTCTTATGTCTGGGCACTGCTGGGAGTCCTCTGTATCTACCCCTCATATGTCTGAGCACTGCTGGGAGTCATATCCACCCACTCCTCTTATGTCTGGGCACTGCTGGGAGTCATATCCACCCACCCCATACTGTTGGGCACTGATGGAGTCATATCCACACACCCCCATACTGTTGGGCACTGCTGGGAGTCATATTCACCCACCCCTCTTATGTCTGGGCACTGCTGTGAGTCATATGCACCCACTCCCATACTGCTGGGCACTGCTGGTAGTCATATCCACACACAATCTAATGTCTGGGCACTGCTGAGTGTCATATACACCCACCCCTCTTATGTCTGGGCACTCCTGGGAGTCATATCCACCCACCCCCATACTGTTGGGCACTGCTGGGAGTTATATCAAACCACCCATCTTATGTCTGGGCACTGCTGGGAGTCATATACACCCACCCCATACTGTTGGGCATTGGTGGGAGTCATATCCACCCATCCCTCTTATGTCTTGGCACTGCTGGGAGTAATACCCGCCCACTCCTCTTATGTCTAGGCACTGCTGGGAGTCATATCCACCCACCCCCATACTGTTGGGCACTGCTGGGAGTCATATCCACCCACCGCTCTTATGTTTGGGCACTGCTGGGAGTCATATCCATCCACCCCCTTACTGTTGGGCATTGCTGGGAGTCATATCCACCCACACCCATACTGTTGGGCACAGCTGGGAGTCCTATCCACCGCCCCTCTTATGTCTGGGCACTGCTGGGAGTCCTCTGTACCCACCCCTCATGTGTCTGAGCACTGCTGGGAGTCATATCCACCCACCCCTCTTATGTCTGGGTACTGCTGGGAGTCATATCCACCCACCCCCATACTGTTGGGCACTGCTGTGAGTCATATCCTCCCACCCCCATACTGTCGGGCACTGCTGTGAGTCATATCCACGCACCCCTCTTATGTCTGGGCACTGCTGAGAGTCATATCCACCCACCCCCATATGGTTGGGAATTGCTTGGAGTCATACCCACCCACACCCATACTGTTGGGCACAGTTGGGAGTCATATCCACCCCCTCTTATGTCTGGGCACTGCTGAGAGTCATATCCACCCACCCCCATATGGTTGGGAATTGCTTGGAGTCATACCCACCCACACCCATACTGTTGGGCTCAGTTGGGAGTCCTATCCACCCCCTCTTATGTCTGGGCACTGCTGGGAGTCCTCTGTATCCACCCCTCATATGTCTGAGCACTGCTGGGAGTCATATCCACCCACTCTTATGTCTGGGCACTGCTGGGAGTCATATCCACCCACCCCATACTGTTGGGCACTGCTGGAGTCATATCCACACACCCCCATACTGTTGGGCACTGCTGGGAGTCATATTCACCCACCCCTCTTATGTCTGGGCACTGCTGTGAGTCATATGCACCCACTCCCATACTGCTGGGCACTGCTGGTAGTCATATCCACACACATTCTAATGTCTGGGCACTGCTGGGAGTCATATCCATCCACCTCCATACTGTTGGGTACTGCTGGGAGTCATATCCACCCACCCCCATACTGTTGGGCACTGCTGGGAGTCATACCCACCCACCCCTCCTAGGTCTGGGCTCAGCTAGGAGTCATATACACCCACCCCTCTTATGTCTAGGCACTGCTGGGAGTCATATCCACCCACCCCTCCTATGTCTGGGCACTGCTGGGAGTCCTCTGCAACCTCCCCTCATCTGTCTGGGCACTGCTGGGAGTCATATCCACCCACCCCTCTTATGTCTGGTTACTGCTGGGAGTCATATCCACCCACTCCCATACTGTTGGGTACTGCTGGGAGTGATATCAACCCACCCCTCTTTTGTCTGGGCACTGCTGGGAGTCCTCTGCACCCACCCCTCATATATCTGGGCACTGCTGGGAGTCATATCCACACACCCCCATACTGTTGGGCACTGCTGGGAGTCATATCCACCCACCCCTCTCATTTCTGGGCACTGCTGGGTGTCCTCTGCACCCACCCCTCATATGTCTGGGCACTGCTGAGAGTCATATCCACCTACCCCCATACTGTTGGGCACTTCTGGGAGTCATATTCACCAACCCTCTTATGTCTGGGCACTGCTGGGAGTCATATCCACCCACTCCCATACTGTTGGGCACTGCTGGTAGTCATATCCATACACATTCTTATGTCTGGGCACTGCTGGGAGTCCTATCCACCGCCCCTCTTATGTCTGGGCACTGCTGGGAGTCCTCTGTACCCACCCCTCATGTGTCTGAGCACTGCTGGGAGTCATATCCACCCATCCCTCTTATGTCTGGGTACTGCTGGGAGTCATATCCACCCACCCCCATACTGTTGGGCACTGCTGTGAGTCATATCCACCCACCCCCATACTGTCGGGCACTGCTGTGAGTCATATCCACGCACCCCTCTTATGTCTGGGCACTGCTGAGAGTCATATCCACCCACCCCCATACGGTTGGGAATTGCTTGGAGTCATACCCACCCACACCCATACTGTTGGGCACAGTTGGGAGTCCTATCCACCCCCTCTTATGTCTGGGCACTGCTGGGAGTCCTCTGTATCCACCCCTCATATGTCTGAGCACTGCTGGGAGTCATATCCACCCACTCTTATGTCTGGGCACTGCTGGGAGTCATATCCACCCGCCCCATACTGTTGGGCACTGCTGGAGTCATATCCACCCACCCCCATACTGTTGGGCACTGCTGGGAGTAATATCCACCCACCCCTCTTATGTCTGGGCTCTGCTGGGATTCATATAAAACCACCCCTCTTATGTATGGGCACTGCTGGGAGTCATATACACCCACCCCATACTGTTGGGCATTGGTGGGAGTCATATCCACCCATCCCTCTTATGTCTTGGCACTGCTGGGAGTAATACCCGCCCACTCCTCTTATGTCTAGGCACTGCTGGGAGTCATATCCACCCACCCCCGTACCGTTGTGCATTGTTGGGAGTCATATCCACCCACCACTCCTATGTCTGGGCACTGCTGGGAGTCATATACACCCACCCCTCTTTTGTTTTGACACTGCTGGGAGTCATATCCACCCACCCCCATACTGTTGGGCACTGCTGGGAGTCATATCCACCCACCGCTCTTATGTTTGGGCACTGCTGGGAGTCATATCCATCCACCCCCTTACTGTTGGGCAATGCTGGGAGTCATATCCACCCACACCCATACTGTTGGGCACAGCTGGGAGTCCTATCCACCGCCCCTCTTATGTCTGGGCACTGCTGGGAGTCCTCTGTACCCACCCCTCATGTGTCTGAGCACTGCTGGGAGTCATATCCACCCACCCCTCTTATGTCTGGGTACTGCTGGGAGTCATATCCACCCACCCCCATACTGTTGGGCACTGCTGTGAGTCATATCCACCCACCCCCATACTGTCGGGCACTGCTGTGAGTCATATCCACGCACCCCTCTTATGTCTGGGCACTGCTGAGAGTCATATCCACCCACCCCCATACGGTTGGGAATTGCTTGGAGTCATACCCACCCACACCCATACTGTTGGGCACAGTTGGGAGTCCTATCCACCCCCTCTTATGTCTGGGCACTGCTGGGAGTCCTCTGTATCTACCCCTCATATGTCTGAGCACTGCTGGGAGTCATATCCACCCACTCCTCTTATGTCTGGGCACTGCTGGGAGTCATATCCACCCACCCCATACTGTTGGGCACTGCTGGAGTCATATCCACACACCCCCATACTGTTGGGCACTGCTGGGAGTCATATTCACCCACCCCTCTTATGTCTGGGCACTGCTGTGAGTCATATGCACCCACTCCCATACTGCTGGGCACTGCTGGTAGTCATATCCACACACAATCTAATGTCTGGGCACTGCTGAGTGTCATATACACCCACCCCTCTTATGTCTGGGCACTCCTGGGAGTCATATCCACCCACCCCCATACTGTTGGGCACTGCTGGGAGTTATATCAAACCACCCATCTTATGTCTGGGCACTGCTGGGAGTCATATACACCCACCCCATACTGTTGGGCATTGGTGGGAGTCATATCCACCCATCCCTCTTATGTCTTGGCACTGCTGGGAGTAATACCCGCCCACTCCTCTTATGTCTAGGCACTGCTGGGAGTCATATCCACCCACCCCCATACTGTTGGGCACTGCTGGGAGTCATATCCACCCACCGCTCTTATGTTTGGGCACTGCTGGGAGTCATATCCATCCACCCCCTTACTGTTGGGCATTGCTGGGAGTCATATCCACCCACACCCATACTGTTGGGCACAGCTGGGAGTCCTATCCACCGCCCCTCTTATGTCTGGGCACTGCTGGGAGTCCTCTGTACCCACCCCTCATGTGTCTGAGCACTGCTGGGAGTCATATCCACCCACCCCTCTTATGTCTGGGTACTGCTGGGAGTCATATCCACCCACCCCCATACTGTTGGGCACTGCTGTGAGTCATATCCACCCACCCCCATACTGTCGGGCACTGCTGTGAGTCATATCCACGCACCCCTCTTATGTCTGGGCACTGCTGAGAGTCATATCCACCCACCCCCATATGGTTGGGAATTGCTTGGAGTCATACCCACCCACACCCATACTGTTGGGCACAGTTGGGAGTCCTATCCACCCCCTCTTATGTCTGGGCACTGCTGAGAGTCATATCCACCCACCCCCATATGGTTGGGAATTGCTTGGAGTCATACCCACCCACACCCATACTGTTGGGCTCAGTTGGGAGTCCTATCCACCCCCTCTTATGTCTGGGCACTGCTGGGAGTCCTCTGTATCCACCCCTCATATGTCTGAGCACTGCTGGGAGTCATATCCACCCACTCTTATGTCTGGGCACTGCTGGGAGTCATATCCACCCACCCCATACTGTTGGGCACTGCTGGAGTCATATCCACACACCCCCATACTGTTGGGCACTGCTGGGAGTCATATTCACCCACCCCTCTTATGTCTGGGCACTGCTGTGAGTCATATGCACCCACTCCCATACTGCTGGGCACTGCTGGTAGTCATATCCACACACATTCTAATGTCTGGGCACTGCTGGGAGTCATATCCATCCACCTCCATACTGTTGGGTACTGCTGGGAGTCATATCCACCCACCCCCATACTGTTGGGCACTGCTGGGAGTCATACCCACCCACCCCTCCTAGGTCTGGGCTCAGCTAGGAGTCATATACACCCACCCCTCTTATGTCTAGGCACTGCTGGGAGTCATATCCACCCACCCCTCCTATGTCTGGGCACTGCTGGGAGTCCTCTGCAACCTCCCCTCATCTGTCTGGGCACTGCTGGGAGTCATATCCACCCACCCCTCTTATGTCTGGTTACTGCTGGGAGTCATATCCACCCACTCCCATACTGTTGGGTACTGCTGGGAGTGATATCAACCCACCCCTCTTTTGTCTGGGCACTGCTGGGAGTCCTCTGCACCCACCCCTCATATATCTGGGCACTGCTGGGAGTCATATCCACACACCCCCATACTGTTGGGCACTGCTGGGAGTCATATCCACCCACCCCTCTCATTTCTGGGCACTGCTGGGTGTCCTCTGCACCCACCCCTCATATGTCTGGGCACTGCTGAGAGTCATATCCACCTACCCCCATACTGTTGGGCACTTCTGGGAGTCATATTCACCAACCCTCTTATGTCTGGGCACTGCTGGGAGTCATATCCACCCACTCCCATACTGTTGGGCACTGCTGGTAGTCATATCCATACACATTCTTATGTCTGGGCACTGCTGGGAGTCCTATCCACCGCCCCTCTTATGTCTGGGCACTGCTGGGAGTCCTCTGTACCCACCCCTCATGTGTCTGAGCACTGCTGGGAGTCATATCCACCCATCCCTCTTATGTCTGGGTACTGCTGGGAGTCATATCCACCCACCCCCATACTGTTGGGCACTGCTGTGAGTCATATCCACCCACCCCCATACTGTCGGGCACTGCTGTGAGTCATATCCACGCACCCCTCTTATGTCTGGGCACTGCTGAGAGTCATATCCACCCACCCCCATACGGTTGGGAATTGCTTGGAGTCATACCCACCCACACCCATACTGTTGGGCACAGTTGGGAGTCCTATCCACCCCCTCTTATGTCTGGGCACTGCTGGGAGTCCTCTGTATCCACCCCTCATATGTCTGAGCACTGCTGGGAGTCATATCCACCCACTCTTATGTCTGGGCACTGCTGGGAGTCATATCCACCCGCCCCATACTGTTGGGCACTGCTGGAGTCATATCCACACACCCCCATACTGTTGGGCACTGCTGGGAGTCATATTCACCCACCCCTCTTATGTCTGGGCACTGCTGTGAGTCATATGCACCCACTCCCATACTGCTGGGCACTGCTGGTAGTCATATCCACACACATTCTAATGTCTGGGCACTGCTGGGTGTCATATACACCCACCCCTCTTATGTCTGGGCACTCCTGGGAGTCATATCCACCCACCCCCATACTGTTGGGCACTGCTGGGAGTTATATCAAACCACCCATCTTATGTCTGGGCACTGCTGGGAGTCATATACACCTACCCTTCTTATGTCTGGGCACTGCTGGAAGTCATATCCATCCACCTCCATACTGTTGGGTACTGCTGGGAGTCATATCCACCCACCCCCATACTGTTGGGCACTGCTGGGAGTCATACCCACCCACCCCTCCTAGGTCTGGGCTCAGCTGGGAGTCATATACACCCACCCCTCTTATGTCTAGGCACTGCTGGGAGTCATATCCACCCACCCCTCCTATGTCTGGGCACTGCTGGGAGTCCTCTGCAACCTCCCCTCATCTGTCTGGGCACTGCTGGGAGTCATATCCACCCACCCCTCTTATGTCTGGTTACTGCTGGGAGTCATATCCACCCACTCCCATACTGTTGGGTACTGCTGGGAGTGATATCAACCCACCCCTCTTTTGTCTGGGCACTGCTGGGAGTCCTCTGCACCCACCCCTCATATATCTGGGCACTGCTGGGATTCATATCCACACACCCCCATACTGTTGGGCACTGCTGGGAGTCATATCCACCCACCCCTCTCATTTCTGGGCACTGCTGGGTGTACTCTGCACCCACCCCTCATATGTCTGGGCACTGCTGAGAGTCATATCCACCTACCCCCATACTGTTGGGCACTTCTGGGAGTCATATTCACCAACCCTCTTATGTCTGGGCACTGCTGGGAGTCATATCCACCCACTCCCATACTGTTGGGCACTGCTGGTAGTCATATCCATACACATTCTTATGTCTGGGCACTGCTGGGAGTCCTATCCACCGCCCCTCTTATGTCTGGGCACTGCTGGGAGTCCTCTGTACCCACCCCTCATGTGTCTGAGCACTGCTGGGAGTCATATCCACCCATCCCTCTTATGTCTGGGTACTGCTGGGAGTCATATCTACCCACCCCCATACTGTTGGGCACTGCTGTGAGTCATATCCACCCACCCCCATACTGTCGGGCACTGCTGTGAGTCATATCCACGCACCCCTCTTATGTCTGGGCACTGCTGAGAGTCATATCCACCCACCCCCATACGGTTGGGAATTGCTTGGAGTCATACCCACCCACACCCATACTGTTGGGCACAGTTGGGAGTCCTATCCACCCCCTCTTATGTCTGGGCACTGCTGGGAGTCCTCTGTATCCACCCCTCATATGTCTGAGCACTGCTGGGAGTCATATCCACCCACTCTTATGTCTGGGCACTGCTGGGAGTCATATCCACCCGCCCCATACTGTTGGGCACTGCTGGAGTCATATCCACACACCCCCATACTGTTGGGCACTGCTGGGAGTCATATTCACCCACCCCTCTTATGTCTGGGCACTGCTGTGAGTCATATGCACCCACTCCCATACTGCTGGGCACTGCTGGTAGTCATATCCACACACATTCTAATGTCTGGGCACTGCTGGGTGTCATATACACCCACCCCTCTTATGTCTGGGCACTCCTGGGAGTCATATCCACCCACCCCCATACTGTTGGGCACTGCTGGGAGTTATATCAAACCACCCATCTTATGTCTGGGCACTGCTGGGAGTCATATACACCTACCCTTCTTATGTCTGGGCACTGCTGGAAGTCAGATCCATCCACCTCCATACTGTTGGGTACTGCTGGGAGTCATATCCACCCACCCCCATACTGTTGGGCACTGCTGGGAGTCATACCCACCCACCCCTCCTAGGTCTGGGCTCAGCTGGGAGTCATATACACCCACCCCTCTTATGTCTAGGCACTGCTGGGAGTCATATCCACCCACCCCTCCTATGTCTGGGCACTGCTGGGAGTCCTCTGCAACCTCCCCTCATCTGTCTGGGCACTGCTGGGAGTCATATCCACCCACCCCTCTTATGTCTGGTTACTGCTGGGAGTCATATCCACCCACTCCCATACTGTTGGGTACTGCTGGGAGTGATATCAACCCACCCCTCTTTTGTCTGGGCACTGCTGGGAGTCCTCTGCACCCACCCCTCATATATCTGGGCACTGCTGGGAGTCATATCCACACACCCCCATACCGTTGGGCACTGCTGGGAGTCATATCCACCCACCCCTCTCATTTCTGGGCACTGCTGGGTGTCCTCTGCACCCACCCCTCATATGTCTGGACACTGCTGAGAGTCATATCCACCTACCCCCATACTGTTGGGCACTTCTGGGAGTCATATTCACCAACCCTCTTATGTCTGGGCACTGCTGGGAGTCATATCCACCCACTCCCATACTGTTGGGCACTGCTGGTAGTCATATCCATACACATTCTTATGTCTGGGCACTGCTGGGAGTCATATACACCCACCCCTCTTATGTCTGGGCACTGCTGGGAGTCATATCCATCCACCCCCATACTGTTGGGCACTGCTGGGAGTTATATCAAACACCCATCTTATGTCCGGGCACTGCTGGGGGTCATATACACCTACCCTTCTTATGTCTGGGCACTGCTGGGAGTCATATCCATCCACCCCCATACTGTTGGGCACTGCTGGGAGTCATACCCACCCACCCCTCCTAAGTCTGGGTTCAGATGGGAGTCATATACACCCACCCCTCTTATGTCTGGGCACTGCTGGGAGTCATATCCACCCACCCCCATACTGTTGGGAACTTCTGGGAGTCATATCCACCCACCCCTCCTATGTCTGGGCACTGCTGGGAGTCTTCTGCACCCTCCCCTCATCTGTCTGGGCACTGCTGGGAGTCATATCCACCCACCCCTCTCATTTCTGGGCACTGATTGGAGTCCTCTGCACCCACCCCTCATATGTCTGGGCACTGCTGAGAGTGATATCCACCCCCCTCATACTATTGGGCACTACTGGGAGTCATAGCCACCTACCCCCATACTGTTGGGTACTGCTGGGAGTCATATTCACCCACCCCTCTTATGTCTGGGCACTGCTGGGAGTCATATCCACCCACTCCCATACTGTTGGGCACTGCTGGTAGTCATATACACACACATTCTTATGTCTGGGCACTGCTGGGAGTCATATACACTCACCCCTCTTATGTCTGGGCACTGCTGGGAGTCATATCCACCCACCCCCATACTGTTGGGCACTGCTGGGAGTTATATCAAACCACCCATCTTATGTCTGGGCACTGCCGGGAGTCATATACACCTACCCTTCTTATGTCTGGGCACTGCTGGGAGTCTTATCCATCCACCCCATACTGTTGGGCACTGCTGGGAGTCATATACACCCACCCCCATACTGTTGGGCACTGCTGGGAGTTATATCCACCCACCCTTCTATGTCTGGGCACTGCTGGGAGTCCTCTGCAACCTCTCCTAATCTGTCTGGGCACTGCTGGGAGTCATATCCACCCACCCCCATACTGTTGGGTACTGCTGGGAGTCATATCAACCCACCCCTCTTTTGTCTGGGCACTGCTGGAAGTCCTCTGCACCCACCCCTCTTATGTCTGGGCACTGCTGGGAGTCATGTCCACCCACCCCCATACCATTGGGCACTGCTGGGAGTCATATCCACCCACCCCCATACTGTTGGGCACTGCTGGGAGTCATATCCACCCACCCCACTTATATCTGGGCACTGCTGGGAGTCATATACACCCAAACCTCTTATGTCTGGGCACTGCTGGGAGTCATCCCCACCCACCCCCATACTGTTGGGCACTGCAGGGAGTCATATCCACCCACCCCCATACTGTTGGGCACTGCTGGGAGTAATATCCACCCACCCCTCTTATGGCTGGGCTCTGCTGGGATTCATATAAACCCACCCCTCTTATGTATGGGCACTGCTGGGAGTCATATACACCCACCCCATACTGTTGGGCATTGGTGGGAGTCATATCCACCCATCCCTCTTATGTCTTGGCACTGCTGGGAGTAATACCCACCCACTCCTCTTATGTCTAGGCACTGCTGGGAGTCATATACACCCACCCCCGTACCGTTGTGCATTGCTGGGAGTCATATCCACCCACCCCTCCTATGTCTGGGCACTGCTGGGAGTCATATCCACCCACCCCTCCTATGTCTGGGCACTGCTGGGAGTCATATACACCCACCCCTCTTTTGTTTTGACACTGCTGGGAGTCATATCCACCCACCCCCATACTGTTGGGCACTGCTGGGAGTCATATCCACCCACCCCTCTTATGTCTGGGCACTGCTGGGAGTCATATCCACCCACCCCCTTAATGTTGGGCTTTGCTGGGAGTCATATCCACCCACACCCATACTGTTGGACACAGCTGGGAGTCCTATCCACCGCCCCTCTTATGTCTGGGCACTGCTGGGAGTCATATCCACCCACCCCCATACTGTTGGGCACTGCTGTGAGTCATATCCACCCACCCCCATACTGTCAGGCACTGCTGTGAGTCATATCCACGCACCCCTCTTATGTCTGGGCACTGCTGAGAGTCATATCCACCCACCCCCATACTGTTGGGAATTGCTTGGGGTCATATCCACCCACACCCATACTGCTGGGCACTGCTGGGAGTCCTATCCACCCCCTCTTATGTCTGGGCACTGCTGGGAGTCCTCTGTATCCACCCCTCATATGTCTGAGCACTGCTGGGAGACATATCCACCTACTCCTCTTATGTCTGGGCACTGCTGGGAGTCATATCCACCCACCCCATACTGTTGGGCACTGCTGGGAGTCATATCCACACACCCCCATACTGTTGGGCACTGCTGGGAGTCATATCCACCCACCCCTCCTATGTCTGGGCACTGCTGGGTGTCATATCCCCGCACCCCCATACTGTTGGGCACTGCTGGGAGTCATATACACCCACCCCTCAAATTTCACGCACCGTACCCCAACATTCATGGTGTGTGTGCGGCTCGTAGCACCATTGCAATGGTGGTATACCTGAGCGTGTGACGCACCCTACCCCAACATTCATGGCGTGTGTGCAGCTCGTAGCACTATTGCACTGGTGGGATATGCGAGTGTGTAATGCACCGTAAAAGTACACTTCCGTTGTTGCGGTACTTTGTTCTCATCGTATGCGCCATCATCGGTTTCTGTGCACCTGGTCGTAGGCGTACAGGACTGGGATCACACGGCTGATGGAGTACGTGGCATGTCTTTCGCATACCGTGGTGCGGTTCGGGCCGGACTCTGCTTTACCAGACGTTTTCAGCTCCCGTAGCAATAGGGTCGTACGGAGTGTCGTTGACACGGATCGTAGTTGCTGGGCAGGTAACTGCTGCCTGTTTACATACGGACGGCGCGTACTGCATGACCGGGATTTGAATCTTATGTATTTCCAGGTCAAAAGGGGTTAGCTACGATTCGTACATGGATATGCTTTGGGTCAGGATCGTACTTGATCGTATGTATGGGGACATTGTTGGTGCACGAATTGTACGGGAAAAACGCTCCGTACAGTGAATCATAGGGGATTTTACCAAATCGGAATCGGCCCCCTAGTGTTTGGCAGACAGAGTAAATTACGTTTACAATATAGTATCCTGTTTGCCAAACCCTAAATCGAACCTTAAGTCTGAATGGAGGATTAAGGAGAGAACAGGTTGTCAGGGTCACTCCAGATTTAAAGCAAACACAGCTCTTAAGGAAGCCTCTGGTGTAACCTTTGTGCCAAAACGAAGGCTTCTGGGGCAACCTGCCTTCATCACATTTGTTTTGAGGGTATTTCACTGGCTACATCATTTTGCCTTCCTTTGCTGGAGGAGTGAGGCTTCAATAAAAAAGAGTAACAGGGGCATTACCAGGCAACTTTGGCAACATGGGCGAGTGGATGTGAACCACCTGGGCTGTGTTACAAAGTACTGTACTAGTGCATTGTAAGTACTTTTTGGGAATGTTTCATAAAAAAAAAATGTTGTGTGGTA
Organism: Lissotriton helveticus; assembly: GCF_964261635.1. NCBI lineage: Eukaryota > Metazoa > Chordata > Amphibia > Caudata > Salamandridae > Lissotriton > Lissotriton helveticus. The sequence continues at coordinate 1,296,189,100 of NC_136063.1, read as the reverse complement.
TTTGTTCAGTATTGTTTTAGGAATTTCTAATGTACTCTACATGTTTTTACAGAATGAAATAGATAAAAAATTGTAAATACACTACTACACTATATTTGTGAAATATAGTGAGTGTAATACATTGTTTTTCAATCTTTTTTTAAGCAATTTCGTACTTCCTAGGTGGTACCGTAGTACTTCCTGGCTAGTACCTTGGTGCTTTGTAACATTTTTTAAATATATATATATATATATAAACTTATAAGTATTTTTCCTTCCGAAGTACCACTTCAGTAAAATGAACACTGGAAAAGTGGCTTTAAAGATACATCGCTGCCTTAAACTTTACTAAAGGCAGTCAGTCACCATCATATACTGCGTTAATTTAGCAACATTTTGCTTAATTCCATGAAAGTACAGGGGTCACAGACATCACTAAGTTCAAAAGCCTTATAACATAAAAAATACTTTCCCTACTTACCTGCAGTACCCGGAAATGATAATTCATACACTATAAAGTATATTCCTGCAGAATTTCATGTAAATCCATTCAGCCATTGTCGTGCAGTTTATGGAAAATTGCATTGGAGGATAAACGTGTTTTGGGACCCCTTTTCATCTTTGCACCCCTTTAAAGATTCACCACAAACATTTCCACATAATGCTGAAAATGCTATAGGTCTGGAAAGGTATGCGGTGATTTATCAAATTAGGATAAAAGTTATTAAGGGGCAAATATTTGAGCAATTCCTGTCTCTGGGAATCCTAACTACACTATAGAGTTGTCTTCAGATTTAATTTTACTTCTTTTTATCTATTGTATTTCATATATATTTGTTTATTGGTTTACATAATCACGTGACCATACATGTATTTTTCAGTTGCTCATGTGGTAATACTAAACCTTTACATATGCAGCCTAGTGTACTATTTTATACTTGCTACTTTTAAGTAATGTTATTCTACACATTAAGCCCAAAAGTGAATGAAAGCCAATCATTGTTGTTCCTAGTGGCCAATTATCATTTCCTCCATATAGTAGTTTGTGTAGTTCCGTGGTAGGTCACTTTTCCATTTCATTGCAAAGTAGTGCATAAAGAAGAAGGTTTTTGTTTGACTTGTTGGACACTGTTTTATTTTGTGAGGCAGAGAGCATTCCGAAAAATGTATGTGGATTAATATGTAGTATATTTGTTATGTATTTGGTTATTGGTTTCCATTAGCATGTGACTATAAATTTGTCTTTCAGTTGTTCATGTAGTAAATCTGAAACTTTACAAATGGAGCCTTGTTTATTTTCTGTGCTCCCTTGCTACTTTTAGAAGTATTTTGCTACAGATATCACTACGATTTTGGGTCTTTGGAGGGGTTAGGTATACTATTTCCACTCCTTTTTAAATATCAATAGGTAAAGTGTTGGACTTTGAAGGGATTATATACACAAATACAAGTCCTAATCAATCACTAAAACATATTTAAACACCTAATAAAATAATCATTAATTATAGTAATAGAAAAAATAAATATTTTGGGCCGTTTCCGATTTCAGATGTATTGCCACCGACAACTTGTCAGTGGTGGTCCGTCTGACATCTGGTGCTGCAGAGCCTGTAGGGACGTGGGCTTCTAGCAGGGTCCTTGTCCCTTCTGGCCTCGGCTACAGGACCCGAGAGTCACCCGTGGTGCCACCTGAAACTTCCATACACTGTGCAGGAATGTTTCTAAATACCCCTTTCTGCATTGTGGCTTGCGCTGTGGTCCTTTTGTTTGCAGCAGCACCAGTCTCAATGCACTAAGGCATGTTTCTGACTGCCTACACAGCGGTTGGATCGTAATTTGGAGGTTGGGACAGCCACCTACTTGTCCGGTCATCCAGATCCCAAAACGATGTCATCCGACTGGCATCATAATGAGGGCTTATGTTATTTAAGAAGAATACAAACACATTTTAAAATATTTAATACAAATGTAAAATATTAATTTATTTATAATAACATCCACACGCCTAACTACAAAAAATACAATTTGAAAAGAAATAATTTAATTTAAATACATACTTATAAAGCAAATAAAAAGTATGAAGAAAAATTCTTTCTCAGACAAAATTTTAATAACTGTTATAGTTAAAGTAATTAGTAATTCAAATGCAAACTTAATTAACATAATGTGTACAACAGTAAATTCATTCAAAATTAATTGTCAATCAATCAATTATATATAAATAATATGAAAAGATTTATAACTTTAATATGTTACCAACCTATTCCACTAAACAAAAAACACAGTATTAAAAAATGCAAATGTAATACATATATAAAAATAAAAGTACACATTAGGAAAAATAATATGATACAAAAAATACTAAAAAAATTAAAAAATGAAGTAATTTACATAACCAATAATAAATTACATATTTAATTAATATAAAATATCATGTAATATTCAATTTAAATACATTTTATTTCAAATAACTTCCCACTCTATTCCCCTACAAACCAAATAACGCTCTACTAAATCATACCTTACTTTTGCTCACAGAAATATAGAAATATATATTAAGATTAACAAATTAAACTGAAAAATATAATATAACAATAAAGGGTCTCATTACGATGTTGGTTGGAAAGCAGTCCAACCAACACCTTGTCGGAATGGGTTCCGACCGACTCAGGTTCGGCCACTCCAACTGACCGATTTCGATGGTTCTGAACACAGTTCAGAAAGTCTCCCATTGACTTCAATGGGAGCCTGTGTTCCGGCCGACAGCACATGCTGCCATTGAAAAAGCGGGCGGTTGCGGAAAAACCTGCACCCTGTGTGGAACCTCATGGTGCCTGCCACACTGTGCATTGTTTCAAAGAGGGGTCCCATGGGCACCCCCATGGCCCCAAACCAGAGACCTCAGGGTGAAGGGGGGCCCCCCAAGTTAGTTTCCAATAGCCTTTTCATGTCAGGCAAACCAATTTGGAAAGGCTGTCCGAATCTTACATCGTACTGCATCGGTCCATAGAGCTGTACAATTCAGCTCCAACCGACTCAGAATCTCTGAATGCCGGTCAGCACCAATTCGGAATGTCCGGCTGGTTACCTTTCCATCGTAATCGGTCTGTCGGAAATGTTTCAGAGTTGGTCGGAATCATAGGTTCCGATGAAGTTAGCTGCCATTCAGAGCCTTTCTGATCTACATCGTAATGAGCCCCTAAATAATGAAGTTCATTAATAATCAATAAAATATTTAATTTATAAATAAATGCTACTTATCATTAAATGTAAATGTTTTAGAATTTAATTAATTTCCCGCTCTAATTCCCTATGAACCCAACAACCATCTACAACACTATACTTTACTAAATACATTTAAAAATAAATTACTAAAACACTTCAAATTGCAAATTATATTGTTAAAAAAGTAATGAAAATTATGCTAAAAATTCTTACACCTAAAATTGATATTTTAACTCAAACACATTAAGTTATTCAAAAAACTGTATTTGTACAACAATATTAATGAAAACACATGAAAATATTATACACCAAAAATAATAATATTCTTGTCTACGATATTCCGACCCTACATTTTCTTAGTAACAATATTTATGTCCCACGATATTGATATTTAAAACTCCTTATGTTGTCCAAACACTGTGACAAGTGGCCTTTCTGTGAAGATCCTTTACTGAACTCAAAAATGCGATTTGAAAGTCCACTCCATCCACTTTGAAAACCATATATGTTAGTGTCCAGTCAAATAGAAGGGATTCATCAATATAAGAAGACAAAGGTAATATTACTCATTTTATTCAATTTGAAGCACAGAAACTAATCCGTTAGCACTAGTGAAGAGACAGAAATTACTTACATTGGCTTTATTTTCGCCGCTGACATGATTTTTGTGTTCATTTGCAAAACTTTACTTTTGATTTGATATTACCTATTGAGTTCTGCATATCTTTCAAAACAAAAGAACTGTTCATCAGGGCCATTTTTGAAATAGTCATCCACATTAAATTCAAGTCGAAATAGACGAAGTAATAATGATATGTATTTTGGTATCACATACGACAATTCCAAAAATGTTGAATTTTGATAGCTGTTTTTATTTCATGCATTCTTTTATTTATCTAACTGTACCCTAAAAACCTCTTATTAAGCCTCAATACTTCCTGTCCCTAAACCATGAAAACCTAAGCTAACTCTTAATGCTACTCTTCCCTGAACCCTAAAAGAATTCTTACTACTGCCTTATACACCCGTCCCTGAACCTCGAAAACCACCTACAACCCCTTAAGGCTCCCATCCCTGAACTTCAAAAATCCCTTACTACCCTTAATGCTATCCTTGCCAGAACTCTAAACACCCTTGCAAATCCTTAACACTGCTCTTTTCTAAACTCTGAAAACCCCTTACTACCCTTAATCCTACCCTTACCTGAACCATTGACACACCTTACTAACACTTACCACTAACTTTTTCTGAACCTAAAACTCCTTATTTCCCCATATTATTTCCCTACCCTAAACATAAAAAAATATTACTGCCCCAAATGCTATAAATCCGTGAATTCTACCAACCCTTACTACCCCTTACCTCTACACTTCCCTCAAGCCTAATACTCCTTATAAGTCCCCAGCCCCTCTTCCCACTTCACTAAAAATGTCCATCTCCACTTTAGGAGGTGAATGCCCTCTTGCCCCTGCTCGCAGTACCTCTACCTTTGCTCTACAAGGCACAAAATCTTCAGATATTATTGTAGCAACTGCATTTTTTTTAATTCTATATTTTCAGTAGACATTATTGACATAGAAGGCCTTATTTACAAAGGTAAAGTTAGACCAAAAGATTATGTTTAGACCAAAGTTGTACCTTTACTACTTTTTGGTATTCACAAAAAGACTTATGGGTAGTATCCTTACAATTGCTAAGTTTCCACACTCAGGGCAGAATCTCCTCATTCAGTGTGGAATCTTTTCACGCTGAAGTTGTGTACAATATAACAGTAGCCTGTTGTGTCTTGCACAATGTTGCAGTAAATCATGGCTTACAAATACCTCTAAATCCTCACCTAGGTATGAATCCTTGGAGAACAGGCCATTATACAAAACAGAGGGCAGGGTAAGCAGGTGCAAGGCCAGCAGGTTAGCACTTTTTCTCTTAACCCCTTCGACGCTGATGACGGGCTGGGCTCGTCATGAGGTAGCCTCCTCGCACGCTCATGACGAGCCCAGCTCGTCACGTAAAGTGCGCTTTTAAAAAAGTCAGCGTACGAGCGGAATTCCGCCCGCACGCATGCGGTTAAGCAACCAATTGCTTTACAGCCTTTATGTGGTTTCACAGTTTGTTGTCAATGACGATTGGTGGATATTTAACACTCCGTCCATAAATTCCATACTAGGACTACTCTGTAAGCAATACCTAATTAATGTGAAGAACAACTGTTGTCAAGAGTCAAATGGTTGGCCATGCAACACATTTTGTGCACATCTTAGTGATTAGTGTTGACAACGTCTCAACACACTCTATTGCCTCAGATGATTAAATGTAACTGCATGTGTGAGACCTCCCTGGACAGTATTTCGGAATTTAATGTTGCTGTCTGAGACACAATAGCTGTGGTGCTGACATAGTGAGGATATGAATGTTGAACACATTGTTGGCCATGATCTACTGTTTCCCCATGTTTTATCATGATGACTAGCAAGATACCATAGCAGCAATACTACACACTCCGTCTATCTCTATGTTGCATATGTGATGTACTCAGCCATTACTGAGTGCACAATGGTAAGCATCTGTGTGGAGTTGCAACTAGGATTTGTAACATGAAACATTTGAATGTACAGGTTTTGAAAATATCTTGGACCTGATTCACAAAGGCCCCACAGTGCTGTGGAAGTCTCCACACTTGGGGCAGAATTTCCGCAACGAGAAGACTCATTGCGGAGTTCTGCCCTGAGTCCAGAGACTTCCTCACAACTGTGCAGAGGCCCTTTGTGGTTCAAGCCTCTTATATTTGCATGTGTGGCAAATCATGTGGCAATGTGGCCATATGTCTGTCATACATGTAGCATTTTTCAAGTGTACCTGTGTAATGACCTGGATAGCCTATGCTCATAGTTGCCATGTTTCTACAGGTCTTAGCCCGATGTGCTACTCCAGCCCAAGGTTTTTCATTGAGTTCTGGGACTTGAAGTCTTGTTTATGCAATAATAAAACAGGACTACAAGCTCAGAGTTGAAAAAAAGCTGGATCGGAGTAGCCAATCATGCATGGACCAGGGAAACTTTGCACAATTGTATGCTCTGAAACAGACTCCAGCTCATGATACTCATGCTGACTGAATATCTGAAAGCTAACATTATCCCCACAGGCTTACAAATTAGCAACATCCCTGGGGTATCCACCGATATCACCAAAAATATTACCAATTTCAGTTATATCAGCACCAAATGCTCCAGACATTGGATGGTGCTCTGTATTGTTACGGCCACTGAAGAACTTAAAAAATTAAGTGATGGACTCAATGACCTTGAGAAACAGATCAAAGACAGTAAACCTGCAAGTCATTGCAAAAAAACTATTAGAGCAGGTACAAAAAGTGTAGATGAGTTTCATTGCTTAGCACAAAACAAAAAATCAACAAAAGTCATGATAGATATAAAATCTTACACACAAGAAAGGGCATACCCCTACTTGAACAAGGATTTCTATACTAAGAGATCCTATAACAATCCCCAAAACGCCAGACCTAGGGGCCGCTTCAATAGAAAAATATCCTTGTAGGCTTCTCCGATACATCTGCTGACTCATCAGACAACTCTGACAATGGAGAAGGTCCGAGTACGTCTAACAGATTCCCTAACACTCCTTTTTTAGGACGAGGCCAACCCAAACCCTCAAGGAGGGGCTGGGTCAAACAGCAGCAGCGCTGGTAAATCCACCAGGGGACTGTCAGACACGTTACAAATACTACCAGTGGTAACCAACACCAAAGGAAACAGCAACTATGAGTGATAGTTCATTGATACCCATTATTAACCTTTCTAACCACCAATTGTCAGACCCTGAACAATCACTATTAAGTAAAGGTCGTTCATTTGTTCTCACAACCCATCCCAACATTTTGGATTTGCAAACCAAATTATTGAGATTCTTTCACAAAATAAGACTGCATAGCTATTTTTTGCTCAACCTCAAGCCTAGCCATACTCCTAACGCTCCATTACTACCCTTTCCACTTTCTCACATTTCTCAAGCATGGATCCTGCTGAGATACTTACATTTGAACAAATGGTCCTCGAAGACATCACACAACTCGAAAATGTACGCCGCTTTGTTCTATATAATATCTCATTGGAGGAGAAAGCAGCGTTGACCACACAGAAATCTAATGAAACTCTGGTCATCTAACCAGCTGACAAAGGGGGAGAAATAGTTCTTCAAGAAATAGACGCATACAAAACTGAAATACATAGAAAATTGACTAACACTGACCACTACTGTAAACTGCCTACTAACCCAAAAAGAGAACTCCAAAACCTGACCCTTCAAGTGACCAATGGAGGCTTAGAACAAGGATTTTTGAGTCAACTTGAGCATCAGTTTCTCAACACCATGTCACCCAGTACGCCTGTAATCTATACTTTACCCAAAATACACAAAACTAAGAAATCCCACCCGGCCGCCCCATAGTTTCGGGCTGTGGTTCTATTCTAGAACCACCCGGACAATATGTAGATTTCTTCATTAGGGAATTTGTTCCTGCAACTGATTGCTACATCCGTGATACCATGGCCATGATCAATCTTGTTGAAAATGACCCATGTGACCCTGCCTCTGACACTTCATGCACTCTGGATGTAGAGTCGCTTTATACAAACATCCCCCAAATTGATTCTTTACGGGTCATTGAACAAATCCCCCACACACTTCCATGCCCTCTAGCGGTAGCCGCAATTTTTACAACTATTGGAAATTTGCCTCATGAGGAACTTCTTCCAATTCGATGGCCAATAGTACTAGCAAACTAAAGGAACATCAATGGGGGCCGTTTTTGCCCCTAACTTGGACATACTCTTTATGGACTCCCTTGAGACCAAATGCATTCTATCTCCAATTAATCCTTTCTGCACTGCTATTTCAGTGTGGAAAAGGTACATTGACGATATTTATATGATCTGGCAAGACTCGGAGACTACTATGAAACAATTCCTTCATCAGCTAAACAATAACTGTGAGGGGCTCAATTTCATGCTGTCACACAGCAAGACCACAATCTCATTTCTTGACCTCAACATCCAACATAAGGAAGGTATGCTAATCACAAGCCTGTTCAGGAAACCCATTTAGCCTAATACGCTCCTGAGATACGACAGCAACCACCCACATGCCCTCAGAGACTCTTTACCCTACTCACAGTTCCAACGTATTAGAAGGAATTGTACTCTGAAAGAGGATTACTTTCATGAACCAAATATCCTAAGTAACAAACTAACAGGTAGAGGTTACCCTGGTAGATTAGTTTGCAACTCCCTGAAAAGAGTCTGGTACTGCCCAAGGGACTGTCTCCGAGAGCCCAAAACAAAACACTCACAGAACCACATAGTAGGTGTTACCACCTTTTTCCCTGTTTCACATACTGTATGCAAAGTGATTCTGCTAATTTCCTTTAACAATGATTTTGTTATTGCAAACTATTTGGGAATTAATAGTTTACAACACTGTAAGGCACACTTACCTGACGGATGGATAATACTGAATCTGATTGCTGTGCCCAGAATGTCTCCCAAATCCCTAGATGAAGCACTTTGGATAACTGAGGAACTCCCGACAGCAGCTCTAATGTCCCACATATTTCCATATATGAATACAAAGGATGATGTGGATCATATTACATGTTTATATAATAGGTTTTCACTTTCAACACAATTAGGGCTTCTTCTCTTTAGGTGAGGCAATATAAGCAATTTGGTACATAACTGTATTATTTCAATTTAAATGTATAGTCATTCTTTCATTAGCCAACATGTTATATAGTTGTATACTCTTATGAGCCATATCTTAGCATACGGAGATAAGTGACAACAGGGATATTAGACACACAGCACATACTGCTAACATATCATCCTATATTAAAGACCATGCACCTTCAATAGCATAATTTGTAAGTGTACCTACCAGTGTCTACCATTCACACAGTCGTCAGTGTCTGACCATATGTCACACCTGTGTGTGGAGCAGATATCATTGTAGTAGGTGTTTTCCTGACTAGCGTCACAGGGCCTAAAATTATATGAGTGGATACTGATGGATTCTATGTAACACATCTATGAGTTGGTTGATCACATTGTAGTAAATGGGACCCTCTTCTGGCCATATTTACATACCAATGTATACTGGTGATATAGGTTGATCTGCCCCACGACTTTGCCTCCCTGCAAGTGCAAGGACCTCTACTCCAGTGGATGAATCTACTCTGGCTGTATGTGGAATTTAAAAGAAGTAGTCAACAGACAATACCAACAAATGATGAATATTGTCAACTTCTCACATATTTACTCAATTCCATTTACAAGGCAACTGTGATGTTCACTAATTCATGCACATTTTCACGTGCCAAATGCCAGTGTAAAATCAAATCACCTGCAGTGATAGGCCACTGTTTGTGAATATGAAATTGGAATTTAACATTTCCATCACATAGGATTCTGGGGCTTGTAGTGTGACAGACAAAAAGAGCTAAATGCGAGTCTAAATCACCATAAATATTTCACAAATTCAAAGTGACTCCCATAGTCAAATTTGCAGTTTATTGAAGAAAGTTATAAAATTAGGTAATTGTTTGAATCATCACATATACCGAGTCCCACATTAAGGTCATCATTCACAGGCAACACCTGAAGCAGGAGAGGGTGCATGGTAGAGTGGAGGTCCTTCTCAAATCAGGTGAAAAGGAGACAGGGTCCAGTTTGTCCACCAGGGAGAGTTAAAGCAATCTCTATCCTGGTGAACTTCTCCTTTACCCACCTCCTCTCATCTGGCCACTTCTTTTTGGTGTCTGTGATGACCTAGACACCTTCCCCAAATACCCTGACAGAAGTAGCCAACTGATGCCATAGGCCTGCTTTCTGTGGTGCACTGTTGATGTATTGAGGAAGGCCATGTCGTTTTTTGACGTTCCTGACTACAAACGTCAAAAGCAACTGGGTCTTCTCCTCAGTAAAGTTCTTCTTCCTCCTCATATGTAGTATAGTGATGGCAAGTAAGGCGCAGAACAGGCAGGTGAAGTGTTGCTTTCATGTGGTTTGTATTTCAGGGGTTGCAGATGGTAATTGTCTGCAGGTGGATGAAATTTCTCTTGCGTCACCCCGAGTGCAGAGATTTTGCCCAGAGTGCTTATCATTTCACTACAAGTGAGGAAACTTCGTTTGAGTGCGGAAACTCCTCCCCGAGTTAGGAAACTCTGAAGGTTGTAAAGTTATTACTCTCCCTAGTCGCGTTGGGAGTACCGAAACCAGTAAAGTTAGACTTTTGCTATAAACTTAGACTCTTACTCTAACTTTAACTTTTAGAATTAGGCGCAAAGTTTCTTCAGTCTATGTTTAAACCACAACATTGTTACTGCAAACAGTTAATCTCAGAAGTTTTCCTACACATGCAGCAGTCAAAGGTGCACCATTTCCATTCTCTCCTACCTTCCAAAGTGTCACTTATCGAAAGTAAATTGTTTTTTCACTAAAACATCCAAACTAATATTCCTGTGCCTTAAAGTTTTAAATTGTGTTTTAATTGTACCTGGATCAGAAGAAATGGAACAATGGACTCCGTTTGCAAGTCAAGCGTGTCTAGATGAGGAATTTTCTGAACGTACAATAACTGTATTTGCAAAACTATTTAATATTTTAATCGTGATTTAAGACCCATGGGAACAAATGTTCTGTACAATTAACAGTGATCAGGCATCTACTCGGAAGTGTATGAGCATGATCAAATCATGAATATTTAATAGTAATAATATTCTGAAACAAAGTTTCCATACGTAAATGTTTCCCAGGGTCGGAGACCATATTAATGTATTGGTTACAATTATTTTTCTTTGATTTATGCAAAAGTGTATCAGCTTATAGAACTTCCAAAATTTCAAAAGGACAGTAGTTCAATTAAAATGATTTCATAGGAAGCATAACTAAGACAAACTTTGATAGCAACATCTCAGATTTACTCCAGTGAATTGATTAACCTTGTAAGGTGCCCATTTGTTTCCATGTTTTAATTAGTAGGGAAGTTGTGCAGAAGCCCTTGAAACTAAAACCACCGCATCAATATACTGGAGTTGTTTACATCCTTGCACCTTGAAAAGGACACATGAGTTACTGCCATCTCATAAAGTAATGTCTTAAAATACTAATGAACCTGAAAAAAAGCTAATTCAATGTGTGTTCTCTTTCTAATCTTAATTCTTTTGGATGTTCCCATACCAAGCGAAAGAGGCGTTGTAAGAAATCCTCTTGTGTCGGTTAATTTTCTGCTCGCTTGAATTTTGCCAATTATTTTTTCTTAATTTAACTACCTGTGCAGGCATCCAACCTTTTTAAAGAAAGATGCATGACCACTAATATTTATTTAATCGCTTTGCACGGGGCACACATTTGCTTGCGTGTTGTTAGAGCACAATCTTTAAACTATAATTAGTTTTATATTTTTTCATTAGCTTTGAAAAGCTGTGTCCTTTTTGAGTCATTGTTGGGCTCCTGTAGGCAGAAGCTTTCTCTACTTCTTCCCATCTCTTCCTTTTCCATTATTTTCCGTTTTTATCCCGAGGATGAGTGTGTATTTGAGGGAATTTAGTTTCATTGTCACTTCTTTCTCCACTGTAACTAGGGATCACCCCTAATTATTTCCCATCTTATTTGTTTCAGCCAGCGAGGGTGTTTGATTTGGGTTGGGTGAGTGAATTTAAGACCGTCCTCATCTATTGGGAAATGTCCCCTTTCTTTCACCATCTTAAATTGGCTGGTTCTGAAGTGAATTTGAGTTATGAGCTTGGTGTCCTTTTTAGGCGAAACAACAATCTAAACTTGACACTTTCCTATATAATACTTGGTGTGAATAGCATATTTTATGTCTTCTGGAATGCGAAAGAGTGGGACACGGAAAATATCAAGCATTCCTTTCCAGGACTAATATTCACTACAAACCCTTGGCTATACTGCTGCAGTTTGATGTCCAAGACATATTACCCCCTCATGGGTCCTCCCCGTCCCAGTCCTTACTACGTGAGGCAGTCCTGCCTCCACCCAGCCAATCAAAATGCCAGAAAACCAAAGGTCGAAGGTTACATAAGCCCTCCCACCCACCGCCATGCCTGTTTTTTTCCTGCTCCGACGGCTGTCGGAACGCTGGTGCTCCCGGTTCCTGCCTCTGTTCCTCGTTGCTTCTGGGTGGTTTGGCGTGCCGTGAGTGTTTCTTTTGCATTTTTAAATGCTTCTGGTTAAGGTCTTTTCACATTTCTTCCGGCGCGGCCGCTCCGGTCCTCCGTTCGGCCACGCTCCTGTTCTGGGGTCAGGATGCTCCCCGTTCATGTGCTGGGCTGGGGCCGGGAGCCCACCTGGTGTTCTGGCCCCAGGTTGTGCTGGTGCTTTAGTGCAGCGTCCGGCCCCTGTAGCCATGTTCTTCATATGTGGCTGTGGGTGGAGACTGCAGGGCTGCCCTTTTTTGTTTATTTTCTCGTCTCGCATACGAGATTGGTGTTTGAGGGCAGTGTTTCAGGAGGTTGCTGGGCACTTCCTTTATTGGTTTGTTGGGAGTTACCTGTGGGGTTTACTCCTTTGCTCGACTTGTGTGAGGGGGTTTCCTCTCCGGTGCATCCAAGGTACTATGGCTCGATGGTATGTAAATGTAAATGTAAATGTATGTGTCTTGTAAAGCGCACTGCTGCCCTGAGGCGTCGTGGCACTGTAGACCGCTGGGGAACCCATCCTGGCTATCCCTGTGAGATGGTCTTATGCCTCTGGTGTCCCAGGCTCTCACAAGACAAGAGTTCAGGTCCTACCTATGCTGTTGAGGTGACTTGAGATGTTTTCATGCTGTGCTTTAAGAAAAAGTGCATTCTCTTTGTCCACTCAGCATGATGTCCTGAAACTGCAGGGGGGGTGTTCTTTTGCAGTTATTCTTGGACTGTTTTGCGCTGTCTGCACTGCTGGTGCATGCAGCTCGACCTTCTTCTACTGTTCGTGGGGTCGTGGACATTTTCCCCTGTTGGGGTATGCGTTCAGGGTCTTCTCCCTGATTCATTATCTACTGCGGGGTTTATTCCCAATTTTTTTGGGCCTGCCATTTCATGCTGTCCTGTTGGCTGTACTGGCTGCGATGTGGCCAGCCGTTGCCATGTGAGGTATTCCTCCCTTGTTAGGGTCACAGTTTAGCCTGGCGGTCTTTGTCACCCGGTATCCTCCATTTCTTCTTTTTGCTCCTTCTCCCTCTGTATTCGGAGGCAGCTTTCCTGGAGGTCCAGGTTGGGCGGTGGTGGATTCTGCTCTCGAGAGTGCTTATGTTGCTTCTCCTTTTGGGGTGCGTGCTTGCTCTTTTTCGGCCTATGCTTCGCAGGTTCTTTTCTTGGGGATCCCTCCTTCCAGTCTTGGCCCGGTTGGTTGGGCCTTGTCCTGGGCTACCGGGGCGGTGGGGCTGGTGAGATTCTCTCTGGCCTGCGCTTTGGTGCTTTGTCACTACCCTGGCGCCTTGGTCCTCTGCCTGCCTTTTTTGGATTCAGTTTGGTTCCTGGCCTCTGCGGCGCTTGTTGCCCCTGGGTATCAGTTGCATGTGTTGTGCCCCGGAGGTATCTCCGTGGCCTAGTGGTTGCGTCTCTTCCTCTTCGGGTTGTGTGTTCGCTCCTGGTGTTGGCCTGCTTGTAGGTCCCCTGTCTCCTTTGTTGACATTGTTGCGATTTGGGGGCTTGACTCTGTTGTTCCTGGCTCATTGATCCGGTCTGATTTCTGATTGGTGGGTCTTGTTGGTCATCGCTTTTGGTTGCCGGTTTCAATTCCGGGGCTGTTCCCCTTTTCGGCTGTTTTCACGGTTGCTTCGTTATCCGTTGACACTGTGATGCGTTCTGCCATCTTCTTTGGCGTCGGCTTGTTTTTTGTCACTACGCTCTGTTGTGCTGGTTTCGGTGACAGAGTGGGGCCAGGGGTCCTCTTCCTCTCAGTTCCTGGTCCTAGCTCCCGTTGGTCTTTCAGTACAGTTCTGCTCCCGGGGCTTTTTGGTTGGGTTGGTGCAGCTGTGTCCCTTTCAGTTGTGCCCCTTGCAGTCCGGCATTTCCCTCTTCCTGGTGGGTGATTTTGGCTTCCCTGGGTTTGGGAGTCGCCTGTTTTTCACGTTCCCATCCATCCGGCTTATCAGAGGTTTGCGGTAGTTGTGTTCCTTTGCCTGTTTTCAGGTATTTCCTTTCGGCCTCTCTCCTGCTCCACAGGTTTTTTCCACGGCGCTGGCTCCTGCTGTGGGGGTTTGCTGTCCTGGTTCCGGTTTCTGGGCTCATATTGGGTCTGGCCCTTTCCTCATCTGGTTCCTGTTCGGGGGCTTCTGTTCCTCGGGACCGGTTTGACGCTTTGCAGAGAGCTGTTTTCTCAGTGCTCGCTTCGGGGGCTCATATGCAATTATGTTGAACGTTACTGGGGGGGTTGGCATGGCCCCTACACAGGGATGGCACGCATTTCGTGAGGCGTTACATATATCCGGATCTGTTATCTGCCATGTTGGTTCTTCCGCGGGTCCTCCTGGGTTACCCTCCTGCCCCGGCTCTGGGTTGGTTGTGGGTCTAGTGGGTGGTGGTTGCCTCCACGGCTGTGGTTCCTTGGGCTCTCCTGCACCTCGTGTCCTTGGTGTTTCTTCTGATGACTGGTTGGGTCCTTTTTCATGCTGGTTACGGGGCTCTGGTTCCTCTTTCCCCTGGTCTGGTGGCTTTGCTCCCCCGACCTGGTGTGGGGGGGTTCATTTCTGCTTCCCTCTCTACTCTTGTTGTACTCGGATGCCTGTCTTTGGGTTGGGGGCCCCGTTGGGGTCCTTGGTGGCCGGCTTGTCCGTTGTTCGGGCTGGCGCTCTGGTGGCTCGTTGTTGTTTGGGCCTTCCTGGGGGGTCCCGATACGTGTCTCTGTTCCTGCTGGCTTCCCTGTTTTGTGTCTGGGCGGCGAATTCTCTGTTGGCTTTCAGAGGGTCTTGAGAAAAATCCCTGTTACGGCGGTTGGTTTCTTTTTCTAATTGTGCCTTCTTTTGGTGGCTTGGGCCGCTTCCTTCCGTCCTCTGTTTGGTGCTGTCTAGTGCTCGTTTCGGCGGGACATATCCTTTATTGGGACGGTAAACAGTCATTATATCGATTCCAAAATATAGAATGGACATATTATCGAAGTAAAAATATAGAATGAACAAAATATCGAATGGACACAATATAGTGGTTAAAAATATCGAATTTAAGGTAAGTAATATCGATTTTCAAAATATAGAAGTCAAAATATCGAAGTATACAATATAGGCATTAAATATATCGATTTTTTAATAATATAATTTTTTTTAAAGTGTTTTGTATGTTAGTATATGTGTGAAAAGTGTATAATAATTTTTGTAATGTATGTTTAATGTATTTTAAGTAATGAATTTTATGTTATTTAATTTTTGCGTAATTTAATTCTGTAGCGGGTTGTGGGTTTATAGGGGAATAGGGTGGAAAGTAATTTAATTATATTAAATTAAATATTAATTTTTAGCAATTATTATTAATTTTTAATTACATTTTGCTTTCTAGTTCTGTAGCGGGTTGTGGGTTTATAGGGGAATAGGGTGGGAAGTAATTTAATTGTAATGAATTAAATATTTTTATTTATTTATTGGTATTCATTTTGAATTTATTGTTATTTTTTAATTGGTAATTAATTTGTATTAATTGCCAATGAATTTGTATTAATTGATTAATTGTTAATTATGTTAATTTTCTAAATTTATTTTCTGTAGCGGGTTGTGGGTTTATAGGGGAATAGGGTGGGAAGTAATTTAATTGTAATTAAGTAAATAATTGTTTTCATTTATTGGTATTGATTTTAAATGTATTGTTAATTAATTTTTAATTGGTAATTAATTTCTATTAATTGGCAATTAATTTTTATTAATTGGTAATTATTTTGTATTAATTAAATATTTGATAATTATGATAATTGTATTAATGTATTTTCTGTAGTGTTATGTGGGTTTATAGGGGAATAGGGTGGGAAGTAATGTAATTGTAATTAATTACATATTAAAAATACTTTTTGTGTATTGATAATTAATTTACTGTTAATTTTTAATTGGTATTAATTTTTATTATTAATTAGTTTTTGGTATTGAAAATTAATTAGTTGTTAAATAATTATGAATAGGTTATTAATTTTTAATAACTAATATGTAGTTGTATTTCTAATTAATTATTACATAATATTAAATTGGTTATTAATTTCAATTAATAATTTATTGGTATTGATATTTAATTTATTTCTAATAATATATTAAATCATTACTTTCCTTACTGTTGCACTTTCTGGAGTGGGAATAGTATTTTTTACCCATACGCTATCCAACGCTTTCTCTAGTGCTGCACTCTCTGGAGTGGGAATAGTAATTTGTACCCATACGCTATCCAAAACTTTCCCTACTGTTGCACTATCTGGAGTGGGAATAGTCATTTTCACACTCCCGCTATCCAACGCTTTTCCTACTGTTGCACTCTCTGGAGTGGGAATAGTATTTTTTACCCCTACGCTATCCAACGCTTTCCCTACTGTTGCACTCTCTGGAGTGGGAATAGTAATTTTTACCCCTACGCTATCCAATGCTTTCCCTACTGTTGTACTCTCTGGAGTGGAAATAGTAATTTTTACCCTTCCAATATCCAACGCTTTCCCTACTGTTGCACTCTCTGGAGTGGGAATAGTATTTTTTACCCCTACGCTATCCAACGCTTTCTCTACTGTTGCACTCTCTGGAGTGGGAATAGTAATTTTTACCCTCCCGCTATCCAAAGCTTTCCCTACTGTTGCACTATCTGGAGTGGGAATAGTCATTTTCACACTCCCGCTATCCAACGCTTTCCCTACTGTTGCACTCTCTGGAGTGGGAATAGTATTTTTTACCCCTACGCTATCCAACGCTTTCCCTACTGTTGCACTCTCTGGAGTGGGAATAGTAATTTTTACCCCTAAGTTATCCAATGCTTTCCCTACTGTTGTACCCCCTGGAGTGGAAATAGTAATTTTTACCCTTCCAATATCCAATGCTTTCCCTACTGTTGCACTCTCTGGAGTGGGAATAGTAATTTTTACCCCTACGCTATCCAACGCTTTCCCTACTATTGCATGCTATGGAGTTGGAATAGTAATTTTTACCCTCCGGCTATCCAACGCTTTCCCTACTGTTGCACTCTCTGGAGTGGGAATAGTAATTTTTACCCTTATGCTATCCAACGCTTTCCCTACTGTTGCACTCACTGGAGTGGGAATAGTATTTTTTACCCCTACGCTATCCAACACTTTCCCTACTGTTGCACTCTCTGGAGTGGGAATAGTAATTTGTTCCCCTACGCTATCCAACGCTTTCCCTACTGTTGCACTCTCTGAAGTGGGAATAGTATTTTTTACCCCTACACTATCCAGCACTTTCCCTACTGTTGCACTCACTGGAGTGGGAATAGTATTTTTTACCCTCCCGCTATCCAACGCTTTCCCTACTGTTGCACTCTCTGGAGTGGGAATAGTAATTTTTACCCTTATGCTATCCAACGCTTTCCCTACTGTTGCACTCACTGGAGTGGGAATAGTATTTTTTACCCCTACGCTATCCAAAGCTTTCCCGACTGTTGCACTCTCTGGAGTGGGATTAGTATTTTTTACCCCTACTCTATCCAAAGCTTTCCCTACTGTTGCACTATCTGGAGTGGGCATAGTCATTTTCACACTCCCGCTATCCAACGGTTTCCCTACTGTTGCACTCTCTGGAGTGGGAATAGTATTTTTTACCCCTACGCTATCCAACACTTTCTCTACTGTTGCACTCTCTGGAGTGGGAATAGTAATTTTTACCCCTACACTATCCAATGCTTTCCCTACTGTTGTACTCTCTGGAGTGGAAATAGTAATTTTTACCCTTCCAATATCCAACGCTTTCCCTACTGTTGCTCTCTCTGGAGTGGGAATAGTAATTTTTACCCCTACGCTATCCAACGCTTTCCCTACTGTTGCACGCTCTGGAGTTGGAATAGTAATTATTACCCTCCCGCTATCCAACGCTTTCCCTACTGTTGCACTCACTGGAGTGGGAATAGTATTTTTTACCCCTACGCTATCCAACACTTTCCCTACTGTTGCACTCTCTGGAGTGGGAATAGTAATTTTTACCCCTACGCTATCCAACGCTTTCCCTACTGTTGCACTCTCTGAAGTGGGAATAGTATTTTTTACCCCTACGCTATCCAGCGCTTTCCCTAATGTTGCACTCACTGGAGTGGGAATAGTATTTTTTACCCTCCCGCTATCCAACGCTTTCCCTACTGTTGCACTCTCTGGAGTGGGAATAGTAATCTTTACCCTTACGCTATCCAACGCTTTCCCTACTGTTGCACTCACTGGAGTGGGAATAGTATTTTTTACCCCTACGCTATCCAACGCTTACCCTACTGTTGCACTCTCTCGAGTGGGAATAGTAATTTTTACCCCTACGCTATCCAAAGCTTTCCCTACTGTTGCACTCGCTGGAGTGGGAGTAGTATTTTTTACCCCTACGCTATCCAACGCTTTCCCTACTGTTGCACTCACTGGAGTGCGAATAGTATTTTTTACCCCTACGCTATCCAACGCTTTCCCTACTGTTGCACTCACTGGAGTGGTAATATTAAATGTTACCCTCCTGCTATCCTACGGTAAAATATTGTACATTTTTTATTAATAACTTAAATTAATTATATCTTAATTTTAAGGTTATTTGAGTATTTTTAAGTATGTTTTAGTTAATTATATTTATTATTTAATTAATTTTAAATTACTTTTAAGACATTTAAAAAAATTCGATATTTTGATTGACTATATTTTTTACAGACTATATTTTGGATTCGATATTTTTTTACTTACCTGTTTGTAGATAGGAATTCGATATTTTGGCAGTCTATATTTTGGTGACTATATTTTGGTAAGTCTATATTTTGTCATTCTATATTATGTCAGTGATCCTATTGGGACAATGTGCGGGTGCTTGGCACTATTCGCTGGTGCTTGGAATGGCCCTGCACTGGGATGTCTTGCTGATTCGTGTAGCATTCCCTCTGTCTGTTCCTCTGTTCCACGTCCTTTTGTCTTTGATTTGGGACTCTTGGTTCGGTCATGTTTGCTTCCCCTCCTGTTGCTCTTCTCCCCCGGTTTTTGTTCCGTGGTGGTCTGTCCTCGGGGGTTGCTCTCTCGTTTCCTTGGCCTTCAGGTTTTCTGTATGCCTTCCCTCCCGTTTTTTCCCCCGGGGGTTCTGCGGAGGTTTGGCGGGTGTCTGTGTTGTTGGGTTGGCCTCGCTGTTTTTGGTTTCCGCTCCTGCTGTTGCTGGTGGGATTCGGATTTTGCCAGCCTCCCTTGCCTCCGGCTCTGCTTCTGGGTCCGCAGCTGTCTTTGCCCTATCTTTGGCGCTTGCTTCTGACTGCCTGACTCTTCAGTGGCTGTCTTTAGCGTCTTTGGGTTTTTCTTCTGTGGTGGCCTGTAGCATGTGTTGGTCACATTGGCCTTCCGCTCTTTGGAGCTGTGATGCACTTTGGGGCTCTTTTGTTTCCTGGTGCTCTTCTCTTGGTCGGAATCCGTGCTGGGGTTCCTGTTTCTGTACTGGATTCTCCAGATTGGGTTTGTTGTTGGGCTTTTTCCCCTTCCACTTTGCCTGCTCGTTGATGGCGGTTTGTGCTTGTCGGGGCCTTGGGGCTTCCTCGGTGGTTGTTGCCCTTTGGTGAGTCGGCTTCTTCAGAGCTCTGTGCTTTGTTGTGCGGGCTCTCCTGAGCTCGATTCTTCTTTGGGCCTTGCCTGCTGTTTTGGTCTGCGGTTGCCCCTTTCGTGCCCTTGTTAGTGGCCGACTTGTTGTAGTTGTCCACTGCGGTGTCTTATTTGCTGACCTTCACTTCCGCATGTTGGTTGGGTGAGTTGGGTGCCTTGCTTTTTTTGTTTCCTTCTTTGCAGTTTCTGCTGGTTTGAGTTGTTTTGTGGCTTAATACAGCTTTTCTGCCTGTTTCTTCGAGTTTCCTTTTGCGGCTGGAGGTGTTGCTTCCTGTTTTGCCTGCTGAGGGGTGTTCTCCTGTTCCCCTTCTTTGGGTGTTAGCAGGGCTTTTCTGTTTAGCCTCCAGTGTTAACTGCAGTCTCGGGTTTCTCCTGCCCTGTTTGTCTCCTGTGGGTTCTGTGTCTGCTTCCTGTGCTGAGACGGCGGGGTCTCTATCCAGGAGATTTGTGGGGCAGCCATTTGGCCGTCCCGTCACACTTTTGAGCGACATTCTTGGCTTGATGTTTTTCTTGCCTCTCAAGACGATTTCTGTTGGCGTCTTGTACGCTGCTGTTCGTTGATGCTTTATTGTTAAACGTTTTGTACTTTTGCATGGATCCCTGGTGTCCTGCATTTTTTTCTTCTTGGTTCTCTGTTTGTGAGTTCCTCGCGTAGTAAGGACTGGGACGGGGAGGACCCATGAGGGGGTAATGTCTTATTACTTACCGGTAATCTTCATTACCCTAATTAGGGTCCTCCCCGTCCCAGTCCTCTTCCCTCCCTCCCTCCCGCTGTGTTTTTGTCTGAGTCTTGTTGATAACAGGCATGGCAGTGGGTGGGAGGGGCTTATGTAACCTTTCACCTTTGGTTTTCTGGCATTTTGATTGGCTGGGTGGAGGCAGGACTGCCTCACGTAGTAAGGACTGGGACGGGGAGGACCCTAATCGGGGTAATGAAGATTACCGGTAAGTAATACAACATTTCTAAGATAGTAGTGGGGTTTCAGTGAGGATCACGAGCTTCATGCATGTGCTGCTGAAATAAAAAAAATTATTGACATTGACACAGTAGCGTCTGTAAAATTGTGGGTTGGGTAATTGATGTGAGTGGGGTAGGTATCCTCATGTTTTTTTCATATGGGTAGGCACTGAGCACCTAAATGACTGGTACTGTATTGACTTTCCAGTCAATAGAACACACTATCTGGATACTTCCGAGGGTTGCATGATGCTGCTCGTTAATGGGGCTAAGAAAGATTGTCTTCTATTCTTACAAGTGTAGCAATAATTTAATAGTTTTACCTTAAATCCTACATTTTAAAACTAATATATTGACAATCAAGAGCGATTTTAACAATTGTTGTAAACTTCAGGTCTCACAGTTTGTATTTGTGTTGATATTTTTGACAGAGGAATAACCTTCGTATATATGTATGTATATATGAAATGAAATGAATGAAATGAAATGAAAAAGAAACTTAATAAAGCGCACTGCGGCCAAGCGGCTTCCTGGCGCGTAAGCATGAGCGCAAAATCCGCTCCGATCGCGGATTTTGCGGATTTTCGGCAAATCCGCGATCCGCGAACTCTCGCGGATTTGCCGAAAATCCGCAATCCGCGATCGGAGCGGATTTTGCGGTCAAAAGTTCAAGCGCGCCTAATTAACGATGGCGCCGGCAAGCTGCCAGCGCCCATCCTGCAATAGTTACTTAATTAGCTTCAACAGGAAGCTCTAACAGATAAGATACAGCAGGGGCTCGAGCGCCTGCTTTATTTTAGCAGTTGGAGCTTCCTGTTGAAGCTAATTAAGTAACTTTTGCAGGATGGCGCTGGCAGCTTGCCGGCGCCATCGTAAATTACTTCAACAGTGGTGTGTGTCTTCTTGAATAAATATGAAGGGCAGGGTTCATTCGGGCACGACGGTCCTGGCACAAAAAAATAAACACACACACAAGAGGCATGCTCGCATGGACGCCCCGTCCGTTTGGCCCCGCCCACACACTCGAGGTGTGCACCGTCTTCCCGCCATTTACCCACTATGATGGACATTTCACTCAAGGGACCCCTGCGCACTTCGGCGCGATTGCATAGTGACACACACTTGGTCGCTGGAACTAGTTGAAGCGCAAATGCAGTGACTCATTCAGCAGCCCAAAAAAAAACGTGAGCGTTGGGAGGCTGGGCATCTTTGACTTTTACGAGCGCAACCCCCGTGCTGTTCCTGTGACCAGGGGCTTCTGTCTCTTAATCTGCTGCTCTGATCGGTCTCTGACCTTTTAGACACACAAGAGGCATGTGCGCTCGCGTGGAAGCCCCGTCCGTTTGGCCCCGCCCACACGCTCGAGGAAGCCCCGCCCCCAAATCCGCAAATCCGCTGAATCCGCGGATTTTGCGGATCCACGATCCGTGAATCCGCTGAATCCGCGAATCGTGGATCCGCAAAATCCGCCCATGCTTACTGAGGACTCATCAGTATCTACAGAGGAACCCAGAAGGATTAACCGGGGAATGCCTGAGAGAAAAGAAAAGTTTTGAGGGCTTTACGAAAATGGGAAAAAATAGGTATAGCGCGAATAGAGGGAGGAAGGCTGTTCCAGAACTTGGGGGCCAGAACTGAGAATCGGGTGCCGCCAGTGCGTGATTTATGGAAACGAGGGACGTGAAGGAGGAAAAGTGATGAAGAACGGAGGGTACGACTTGGGACATGGGAAATGATGAGGGAATTGATGAAGTGCGGGGCGGAGCGAGCGCGGGCCCGAAAGGCCAGACAGGCTAATTTAAAATAAGATCTGAGATGAACCGGAAGCCAGTGGAGGGACTTAAGGGCCGGAGTGATGTGAGAGGATTTGGGAAGGCGAAGGATAAGGCGGGCCGCCTGGTTTTGAATAGCCTGAAGACGACGGATTTCGTAGGTTGGAATGCCTACGTACAGGCCATTCCCATAATCCAGGCGGGAAGTGATGAGGGCCGTAATGATGGTTTTGAGAGCGTCAACAGAAAAAAAACGGGAGATCTTACGAATTAAACGAAGGGAAGAAAAACAAGAGGTCACAACGGAACTGATTTGGGCATGCATGGACAGATCATTGCTGACCTTGATGCCCAAAGTCCGGACAGAAGAAACAGGGGAGGGGGGAGGACCAAAAGAGAGGGGCCAGTGGGCTGGGGTCCAAGGGTTGGAGGAACCTCCAGTGAGGACAAGCTCTGTCTTGTCCGGATTGAGCTTCAAATGATTGAAGCTCCTCCACTGGGAAATAAAAACAAGAGTGGAACAAAACTTGGGGAGGGAGTCAGCAGGGGATGAGAGATCGAAGACGAGCTATAGGTCATCTGCGTAATTGTACACAGAGACCCCCAGCTCAAGAAGGGAAAGAATAAGAGGGCAGATATAGAGGTTAAAAAGAAGTGGTGAGTGGGAAGAGCCTTGGGGGACCTCACAGGTGACCGGGCGGGGGGGAGCAGAAAAACCAGAGAGGTGAACTGCCTGCGCTCTTCCTTGAAGGAAGGACGCGATCCAAGAAAAGGCAGTGCCTTGGATGCCGCTGCGCTGACACGATTGAGAAGAATGGCATGATCGAAGAACCAAGGCCTGGGGAAGATTGCTATCAGCTTTCCTCTTAAGTTCATCCAGGACCGCGAGGACCACGCCCTCAGTGGAGTGGCCGGGGCGAAAACCCGCCTGGTGGGAGGCCAAAAGATGGTTCTCCTCGATATAAGAGGGGAGGCAGGAAGTTACGTGGCTTTCAAGGATCTTCCCCAGATATGGAAGTAAAGAGATTGGCCTGAAATTTGATGGAAGAGAAGAGTCGAGACCAGGTTTTATTCAAAATGGGGAAAACTATGGCGGATTTAAAAAGAGAAGGGACAGAGCCCGAGGCCAGAGAAGCATTGAGGAAGGTGAGGGGAGGGACAGGACAACTGGTGTAAAGAGTTCTGAGGATCCGTGCAGGAGCACAGTCCGCAGGTGAACCAGACTTGACCTTGACAAGCAGGTCAAGAAAGAGCTCAAATGAAATAGGTTGGAAGTGATCCAAAGCGGGAGGGGACGGGGAAGATAATCCGGGAGTGCAGGTTGAGACACAGTAGGAATGTTGGCCTTAATGTTAATGATCTTATCGATGAAATAATCATTCAGTGAGAGACAGAGGGACTGGGATGGAGCAGGAGGGGGGCAAGTGCGATCGGAGGTGGCAAGACTGTGAACTAGTGAAAAGATCTCACGGGATTTATTAGCGGAGAGGGCCACTCTCTCAGTAAAATATTTGGTTTTTGCCGCTAAAATGTCTTTTTTGTAGTCCTTAAGAAGGACTTTGTATTGGAGACGGAGGGTAGGGCAGTAGTTACGTCTCCAAGACCGTTCCGAGCGCCTGAGATCTAATTTGAGGGATTTGAGGTCGCTGGTGAACCACTTATGCGCGTCATAGGGACGGACAGATTTAACCTTTTTTAGTGGCGCGACCTGGTCACAGGCAGAAGAAAGCCAAGTACTGATGACGTCCGCCTGGCTTTCCAAGGGTAGATCAGTCAAGTCAGGGGCGGATGAGATCAAGGAAGAGGAAAGAGCGTTGAGGTCGGTCTGGTTCCAACTACGTGCCATGATGTTTTTAGGCAGGAGGGCTTTTTCAGCTTGACCCAGATGGATGGAAAAGGAGATCATGGAATGGTCCGACCAGACGCAGGGGAAGATGGAAGTGAGTGAGAGATTGCAGCGTAAAGACCAAATTTGGTCTAAGATATGACCCTGAATGTGGGTGGGGACCGAGACGTTAGATGAGAAATTGAGGCACTGGAGTGTGGCAGAGAAGTCTTTGGATGAGGAGTCCTCCCTCGGGTCGCCCGGCCAATAATTGAAGTCGCCAAGCAGTAGCAGCGAAGAATTATTGACAGCCAAAGTGGCCAGGAGATCCTGCAGGGTGGACACAAACAATGGCATAGTTGGAGGAGGGCGGTACATAAGAACCACAGTAAGAGGTGAGGGGAGATTTAGAGAGCGGGCCACCAGGAAGTCAACATTGGGTATACGGGGGTGGGGGAGAAGTTGGAATTTCATAGAAGAATGAATTATCATCGCCACACCCCCACCAATCCTACCTTCAGGGGGGTCAGCTCGAAGGGCATAGTGGGTGTTAGGAAGAATTGCCAGGAGATCAGGAAGAGAATCCGAGGAAAACCAAGTTTCGGTGAGAAATAGAAAATCAGGAGAATCAGTGTTGAGGAGATTAAAAAGAGCAGTTTGATTTTTGACAGCAGAGCGAGTATTAAGGAGAATAGCAGAGGCTGCTGAGGTGCCAGAAGGGAGACAACTAAAAGAGGACGTGCAGGACGTAGCAGGGGAAGGGATGGGTAGGGCAGGAAGGGGACAGGGGGAGTGGGGGGCGTGGATACCATGCGTGATTAAGAGCTGGGCTAGAGAAGGGGGAGGTGGGGCAGGAGCAGAGAAGGATAGTAATTGGGCAGGGGTATACACCAAAGGAAGGCCAGGGTCTATGGCCCCTGGTCCCGGCCCGTCGCGGACGGGCGCAGACGGGCTTAACTTAGGCGCAACTTCGGCGCGCCTTCGTCGCGCCCGCTGCGCTCGTCCGCTGCGCTGCCGGGACTGGCCAGCTAATATATAGGGGCACATCAGAGGGAGTGACGGGGGGGAGGGGCCCAAACACTGCAGCGCTGACCCAGAGCCGCCCAAGATGGAGGACTCGCCCGTCTCAGGAGGAGACGATCAGCAGGAGGCGCTCTGGGTGGCGTGCGGGAGGGAGAGGCTGCTAAAAGCGAAAGTCCAGAGCGCTACTGAAGGGCACAGCGTGCGTCGACCAGAAAGGTCAGTGGAAACTAAAATGAAGCGTTGCTCCCGGTGAAGCCTCGGGAGATCTGTAGGCTGAGAATGATAGGCGCGAGGTCCGCAGGGCGCCTGAAGTACTTGTGGGGGGGGGAGGGGCCCAAACACTGCAGCGCTGACCCAGAGCCGCCCAAGATGGAGGACTCGCCCGTCTCAGGAGGAGACGATCAGTGGGAGGCGCTCTGGGTGGCGTGCAGGAGGGAGAGGCTGCTAAAAGCGAAAGTCCAGAGCGCTACTGAAGGGCACAGCGTGCGTCGACCAGAAAGGTCAGTGGAAACTAAAATGAAGCGTTGCTCCCGGCGAAGCCTCGGGAGATCTGTAGGCTGAGAATGATAGGCGCGAGGTCCGCAGGGCGCCTGAAGTACTTGTGTGGGGGGGAGGGGCCCAAACACTGCAGCGCTGACCCAGAGCCACCCAAGATGGAGGACTCGCCCGTCTCAGGAGGAGACGATCAGCGGGAGGCGCACTGGGTGGCGTGCAGGAGGGAGAGGCTGCTAAAAGCGAAAGTCCAGAGCGCTACTGAAGAGCACAGCGTGCGTCGACCAGAAAGGTCAGTGGAAACTAAAATGAAGCGTTGCTCCCGGCGAAGCCTGAGGAGATCTGTAGGCTGAGAATGATAGGCGCGACGTCCGCAGGGCGCCTGAAGTACTTGTGGGGGGGGAGGGGCCCAAACACTGCAGCGCTGACCCAGAGCCGCCCAAGATGGAGGACTCGCCCGTCTCAGGAGGAGGCGATCAGCGGGAGGCGCTCTGGGTGGCGTGCGGGAGGGAGAGGCTGCTAAAAGCGAAAGTCCAGAGCGCTACTGAAGGGCACAGCGTGCGTCGACCAGAAAGGTCAGTGGAAACTAAAATGAAGCGTTGCTCCCGGCGAAGCCTCGGGAGATCTGTAGGCTGAGAATGATATACCTACTGGCGGTCACCAGTAGGTAGTTATAGTTAAGACCTATTTTCCATAGGAAATCCGCAACATTATATTTGGAATAAATTTGGCGCCAGTTGACGAATCTTCGCAAAGTTTTTAAAACTGGTGGGGCGCTCAGGTCCGCTCCTATCCTGAAACTCTTGGGGTGATTCGTGAAGTGGCGGCTGAGAAAAAAGGGGGTCTCAAAACGTGTTTTCCCCATGCAATTTACCATAGGTGCCGTTCATCGCGGCTACAGCCCGAACGGCTGAACGAAATTACACCAAATTTGGCAAATTGGTAGTCCTTGGTTAAGACTCATGCCTTTTGCTTATATGGTGTGAATCTGTTCAGTAGTTCCTGAGAAAATTACAATTAAAAGTACATATATATCTATGGCTTCAGTGGATCCTCGCATCTTTCGCGGATTATAAGCGCACCGTCCCGATCATGCGCAGAATGCTCATTGGCTGTCAAGTGGTTGTCAACATTCTATACCAGGAATTGTTGGCAGCCATTTTGTGCCTCTGTAGAAGCGAAGATCTAGAAATTAGTGGAACAAGTGTTCAAAACATATAAAGGGGGCAGCTTAGAAATATTTTGACCCTCTAGACCTGCTTTGGGGGTCCCCAAAAAATTTTTGTTGTTGAAAAAACTGAGAAATGTGTGCTGGGTGCATGGATCCGCCGTAAAAAAAAACAACAAAGCATGTGCTCTTGTGCTTGTTTAAAAATTAGCTACATGGGAAGAAGAAATCCCGGGGAATAAAATATTGCATTTGAAGCGGGGGCAGAGAAAAAAGGAGGGGGCCCAAAAATGTTTTTTCCCCATGCAATTTTCTGTAGGAACATTTATTGCGGCTACAGCCCGAACGGCTGACCAGAATTACACCAAATTTGGCTAATTGGTAGTCTTTGGTTCAGACTCATGCCTTTTGCTTAAATGGTGTTAATCGGTTCAGTAATTCCTGAGAAAATTACAATGAAAAGTTCATATATATCTATGGCCTCGGTGGGAAAAAACTGAGAAATGTGCGTTGGGTGCATGGATCCGCCGTAATAAAAATAAAATAACGAAGCGGGGGCTCCTCTGCTTGTTTAAAAATTAGCTACCTGGGAGGGCCAAATCCCGTGGTCTAAAATATTACATTTGATGGGGGTCCAGAGTGGCCCTGTAGCCCGGGGACCGCCATTTCACAGTGCTAGAAAATAAATGGGTGAGGGAGCTCAAAGGTCCGTCTAAGCCCTGAGGATTACCACACTCTGGGCTTTTCATATTTTGAGAGATGGCCCGCGTGGGCTCCATTCTGTAACAGTTGAAAGCCTTGGTGAGCACCACCCCCCAGCAGCGGCTCTTGCTGTGTCTTGGGGTGTCTACCCCCGGGACACTGCTGTTTGCTATGGCAGAGCGGGAGTTGAGGTTCCCGCTGTGGCTTAGCAAACTTTACTCTGTCCATCACCACTCCCTTTTTGTAGTTATTTTGGCCACCATGAGTGTGGAAGGGTATGCTCAGACATGAGTCCCTTGCTCATTGCACCATCAGGATTCAAGCAAGCCGGGCCGAAGACGGCTGTAATGCCAGAAACCGTCCCCGGAAGCTTGTTTCCTTTCCAGTGAAGAATTGGCTTGGTAGTTTGGTCTGCCCTGTTCCCATGATGCACTGGGCCAGGGACAGACTAATTTGCATATAGCCAGGTTCTGAACTGGGATGGTGCAGTGAGCTAAAAAACGGTGATGGATCAAACCCTGATCTGTTGACTGGGTAGGAGTGTTCTGATTAACTCAGATACTCTGTCCATCACCACCCCCTTTTTGTAGTTAGCAAACTTGAGGGCATATTAACAAGTGCCATTTCGCTGCATTTTAAAAAAAAGGCAAAAATGCAGTGAAAATGATATCGCCCTATTTACTAGGTGACGCTAAGATGCATTAATGCATGTTAGCAGCCGGTTTGCTAAGGGCTCGCCTTGTATCTCCAATGAGTTGCAATGTAGGTATTCTCAGTGGCAAGGTAGGTGTTTCTATGAGAATATAAAAAGGAAGATGGAGGTATGACAATAAAGTTGTATTTACAAGGCGGCCCTGGATTTGAGGACCGATAGGAAAACTCTTGCTAATTGCGGTTTATGTCGGATCCTAACATCTGTTCTGAAGTAGACTTAAGCATGTTTAATATGCAAACAGCAATGATTAAAAAATCTTCCGGTAAGTTAACGAAGGATTTTGAAGTGCATCATCTCCGTTTTAGTTGTAGTTTGCTGCCGTTAAAGCGGTGACAATTGTCACGCCATCCTTGTAAATATGCCCCTAAGTTTTGTACTGTCGACAATCCCGTGTCCCATTTAAATAGGCACAAAGTATTTAGTTCAGTGCATTGTGAATCGTGAAGCAACACTGTCTAATTGTTTTCGATAAAGAATTCGAAGAGTTGTTCACTTCTTTTGCTCGTAATGTATATAGGGGCACTTTTACAAGTCCCTTGCGCCACTATTGCATCACTTTTAACATGGTAAAAGTGATGTGAAAGTAGCGCAAGGGCTTGTAAATCTGTACACAGTGTTCTGTCTTACATTGCTTTCCTCTCTGTCATGTAGAAGATCCTGGGTAAATATAACGGTTTCTGTACAGCCAGTACCTTTCAACTCTACCCCCAAACTGCTTACTGCCTGTTACTATAGTAACAGTTCAGGGAACACGTAAGTGAGCACACAGGTTATAAGTTTACCACCCAATGTTGCTAATCCGAACAGTTACTGTGCTGGAGTTTTTAAACGTTTCCATAGGAACTGTTAATCGCAGCCACAGACTCTGGTAAAGAGCTGGTAAAGAGTTAGCCTCAGTATTATACTTCTAGTTATAAATATCATTTCTATTTTTTATTGTTTAATGTTTTTCTAAGCATCTATTTATCACACTAAATAATAGTGAAATGTTGTCAGAAAAAGAAGACGCACATACTTTTTTAAATTAACTTTTATTAAAACAACAATAAATAACTAGAAACGTAACTTTAAGATAACAATATAATAAATAACTAGAAACATAACTTTAACATAACAATATAATAAACAAAATCTGAGATGGACTCCATTCGAAGGAGGGTAGGTAACCTGCAAAACAAAATTGAAAATACGTGTTTAAAATTAGATTGATGTGACTGAATGAGGTCAAAGATCACAAATTAGGGTAACACTTGGCAATATTTGGTCATTTGCAGTGTGCCTGATACATTCCACCTCTCTTATAGGCCTGCGTTGAAGGGGTGTCTGTAGGGAAGTGCCTACTGCGTCAGATTTACAGTATGGACCAACAGGTCTTTAAAATGATTCAGAGATGAGACAGAATTAGGTGAGAGATCACATCATTATGCAGGACAATATTGTTCATTTCGAACGCATTCAATTGGAGGCATTGTGTATCTAGGCCGCTCTGCTTACCTTGTGTAAACACTGTGGCGAACAGAGTTCCCAACTTGCATTTTGCTTTGGTTCTACACTGCAAACTGTATTAAAGTCAGCCTTGATTTTTTTATCGGCAGAATGGACAGCAGCGTCCATAACTTTAAAAGAGAAAGAGAAAAAATTTGAGAGACAGTGAGAGAGAGAAAGAGAGAAAAAACGACATTAAAAGTGTGAGAGAGAGAAAGTGATAGATGGAGAGGTGGTGTTAATAGTGGAGACAATCTTCGTAGCTCACCTTTTTGCCTCCTTTGTGTGTCCAAGCACGTGTCGGGTCATAGTGCACCCTCAAGTTTAGTGATCTGAAAAATAGTATAGAGTTATTAATAGCAGAGTACATACAACTGCACAAGTATATTTCTGATTTATGCCTTTGGACACTCAGGATACTGTCTTACATCAACTTCAACTGCAAGGTGGTATCTGTGCGCTCTTTTTCTCCCAGAGTCCTATACCCATGCACTCCCACTGCATAGCGATGAATTCTCATTACTGCATACCCACACTGTTGCACCCTATTGACTCCAAGAGTCCGGAGGTGAGTGCCTTTTTTTGTGCACCCAGACTGTTGCAACTTATCCACTCCCACTGTCCAGAGGTAATTGTACATTCGCACGCAGTCAAGTTGCTGCATACTATGCACTCTCTCCGCCCACAGGTGACTTCTCGTTGCTTCGGAAACAAGCTTCTTTCCTCACCTTGTGCCGTTGGCGTGATTCAAAGAGGGTCCACCTTGTGTCGAAGCAGCCTTCTTATGCATTGTTACGATGGCCACGCATCATCGCAGAATCCTTGAACCTTGAGCTTTGGAGGTGTTGGGGGGGCGCAATTTGTGAAACACAACCTGTTAGATAAAAAGGAGGATAACATTTTGCTTCATTTCTTTATCAAAGGAGAGAGGCAGTGAGAGAGTGACTGAAAATAATATTCGCAGCTCACCTGTCTTTCACCACGTGCTGGGACATAATTGAATTGAATTGAATTGAAATGGTATTTATATAGCGCATGGCTACCCGAAGGCATCCCAGCGCTTGTAGAAACCAGGGCAGATGATCAGCGGGATTTAAGGGAATAGCCACGTCTTGAGAGATCTGCGGAAGGAAAGATGATTGGGTTCGGCCCGAAGAGAGAGTGGAAGAGAGTTCCACAGTTTTGCGGCATTAAGAGAGAATAGTCAGCCTCCACTTCTGGCTTTGTTTGATTTTAGGAACAGATGCCAGGATTAATGATTTAGAAAGGAGGCTTCTATTAGGCTCATACCGCTGTACAATGTTCTTAAGGATGGGCGGGCCTAGGTCATGAAAGGATTTATGGGCGATGCATAGTGATTTAAAATAAATGCGCTCCTGGATAGGAAGCCAATGTAGAGCCTTAAGAGCTGGTTTGTCCGATTGTATTTTGGGAACATTCAACTGTAATCGGGCAGCCCGATTCTGGGTAGTTTGAAGTCTGGCAATGGTGGCCAGCGGGGACCCCAGATATAGCACGTTGGCATAGTCCAGCCTGGACAAGACAGGGGCCTGTACCATGATTTTCCTAGCTTCAAACGGTAGGATAGGGAGAATTTTACGGGCAGTTTGAAGGATGCCAAAACAAGTGGCGGCTGTCTTCCTGGCTTGAGATTTGAAAGACAGGTCCTGGTCCAACCAGACACCCACGCTCTTAAGCTGGGGTTTAGGCGATGGGGCAGGACCTAAGATGGTAGGCCAAATATCTTTCACATTGAGTGGCGAGCGGTTTCCCAAGACCATGATTTCACTCTTGTCCCCATTCAGTTTCAGATAGGAGTCTCTCATCCAGGAGGCTATCTCTTGGAGGCACCTATAGGGATCAGGAGAGTTACTGTTAGGTGTGTTGAGTCCAATCACTAGTTGCGTATCTTCAGCGTACGTGATGATATGAATTCCGAAAGGGAGAACTGCCTCAGCTAGAGTGCAAGTGTAGGCGTTTAAAAGAGTAGGGCTCAATGAAGAGCCCTGAGGAACTCTACAGCCGAGAGTGGTTCTCTTGGAGATAACTTCGTTATGGAAGACTTGGAAAGACCTATTCTCAAGGAACGCCTGGAACCATGCCAACGCGGATCCAGAGATGCCTAAGTCGTGAAGTCTTTGAATTAGGATCTGATGGTTTACAGTGTCAAAAGCTGCACTGAGGTTGAGCAGCAGGATTACCGCGGTGCCGCCCGCGTCCACTACTTTCCTAGCTTCCTCCACAACCGAGATCAGGGCAGTTTCTGTTCCCTGAAGAGGGCGAAAACCTGTCTGGGATTGGTGGAGGAGATTATGGGTCTCTAAAAAGGAGGAGAGTATTGCATTAACGTGTTTTTTCGTGACTTTGCTGATCCCAGGCAGGAGTGAGATTGGACGATAATTTCCCAAGACCAATGGGTCAAGGGACGGTTTATTCAGCAAGGCCTTCACCATTGCTTCCTTCCATGCCGGAGGGACCACTCCTGATGAAAGTGAGAGAGTTGACTAGATCTAAAATCACCGGAAGAACTACCCCTGCTACTTGCGCTCATAAGGGAACAGGATCTTTGGGTGATCCGCTCTTAACTTTAGCAAACAAGATTTCTAACTCTGGCAGTTCTAAGAGTAGAAAAGAATCAAGAAGCGGCTGGGTTCTGCCTGGAGAAGAAGATACCAAAACCGTATTTGTTGGGGGAAAAGAGGAGAAGATGGTATAAATTTTGGTGAGAAAAAAATCTGCAAGAGTGTCGCACTGCGCTCCTGAAGTGTCCGGAGCGATGGGAGTGGGGGGAGCTTTGAGAGGATTTTTACAATATTAAAAATCTCACGTGGGGAGTTGGATGAGGCTAAAATCTTTTCTTCGTAGAAAGTGGCCTTAAGCGGATCTAATTTCAGCTTTATAGATAATAATACACTTCCTGTATTGTTCCTTTGTTGCTGGGGAAAAGTCTTTCCTCCACACTCTCTCTAATTTTTTACAGTTCCGTTCATGCTCTTGAAGGGCAGCTGTGTACCAAGGTTTTTTAGGATTTTTATTCTTGACTATTATTTCCTTTTCGGGGATAAGGGTATCTACAGAATCTGCAAGCTATTGATTAAAATTTCTGTTGGCTGTAGCTACGTCGGCCGAAGGTGCCGGTTTAGTGGATTCCAAGAGCTTGGCCCATTGGTCCACAGGCAGTTTGGACCAGGACCTGGAATTCAGAAGGAGGGTAAACTCTGTGTGGCATTTTGCCAGATGGTGACCAAGTAAATGGTATCAAGAAATGGTCTGACCACGGTGTAGGGTTGGGGTTTTCAACTACCAGGGTGTCTGGATTGGAGAAAATTGCATCCAATAGATATCCATTCCTGTGAGTAGGTTTGTTAACCTTTTGTGTCAGCTGATAGATCATAAGGTCTTTAGTGAGTTCAGCGGCTGAGGTCTGAGTGGGGTCATCAAAATGAAGATTGTGATCTCCCAAATTGAATCCTGAAGCTCTACATCTAAAAGATAGTATAAGAAAGGTGTTATGATTGGTAATTGTTACTATCTTAACGTGGAGTAGAATTACATCGCCCTTTCACACACCTTCCCTCCCGCATTTAAAAAACAACTATTGGTACAGTTCCAACTTGTTTAATAGGCTTTGATTTTTGTACAATTAGTACAGTAGTAATGTTTTTTATCCGGTTGTGAAAGCAAGTGATGCGCAGTGACACACATGGTTTTGATCATCACGAGCGACAAACATTTGATCGATTATAAAAACTTTCCTGCTATTGGAAAAAAATACAAATGCAATAAGATACGGTATATGACTGTGTACCCCTAAATCGCTGCATCACCTTTTTGTATGCAGTCTGCTGCACCCCATCTACTCCCCCCGCTGCACACCCAGGCCTCGCTGCTCACCTTTTTGTGGACAGGGCACCTTCTACACCATGCAGTCCCGCTCTGCCGCCAAGAAGTCTCACATATGGTGCTGAATCTTGATATCGCTATGGCTAAGGAGGACATACTTGTGCTCCCATCATCATCGCAGGTTGCTCACCCGCTCAGTCCTTGCAGTACCACTAACTCAGTGACCAAAGAGGCCAGGCACATAGTGGTGGGCCCTCTTGCTCGGTGGTTTGGGCCTACATGAGGCGTCTGAACCACTAGACCGGGCCATCACAGCACGTGCGCCCTTTTTTTTATTGGTAGGGTCATGTGTGTAGTGACGTATGTGCTGGATGGGTGTAGTGTGGGTGTATACCAGCCATTTGGGAGTGTGTGTGTGCCATTCTGACAACTAGACCTGGAAGTAAGAAGTCACTACAATGGAAATCTGGACCATGTAACGTTCTTGTGTTTTCCTGGTAGCGTAAGCGGAGTGGGCTGGACTGACGTATGCCAGTGCTGCGCGAGGCTGTAAACGATGACTCCGGAGCTATGGGCATGGTTCAGTGTTCGAGGCTCGTAGTCGCGTACACATACTGTTATTGTAGAGTAATGGCGTAATCTACACGTGCCTGAAAATGTACTGTAAATACGGTGCTCATGTAAATTGTTGATATCGTTTTGGAGGGACTTCGCGCTATATAAATATGTAAAAAAAAGACATAGTACACCTATAGATTGACTATAGATTTTCTTTGCAGTATTGTAATGATTCACTTTGTACGTTCGTATTTGTAGAATGAGCGAGAGTTATATAATCAAAGTTTTTGTTATTGGAAGAGGGAAGATGGTTTACATCGTGCTAATCCGGCTGCGCTAGCTTGGGAGGGGCTCATAGAGTGTCTCTTTGGGTCTTAGCACGAGGTCGGCACCGGCCGCTACCTTAATTACCAATTTCGCCATATATATAGTTACCGTGTTAAGACTCAGGGGCGGGGTTACACATTGTGGGAATAGCATAAGAGATTGTTGTCTCTAGGTGAAGAAACCACACCAGGTGTAGCTCTATCGGGTCCAACAGTGTGGCCCATTGATGGTGTCTAAGCTGGTTCATCATAAAATAATCACACTGAGTATGATAAACATCACAATTTAAGTAACATCGGATTCATCAACAGCCCCGATTCAGCCACTGCACGAATTGTCAGGAATTCTGTATACAATAAAGTTTTATTTGTAACAAAGATTGCAACTAGTTTGTGACACCCATGAAGAAACATTTCAAATTTTTTTATTTGTTTCCCTTGGTTTGTTCATAAACAGAGCGGGGCCTCATTCACCGAGCTGTTGCCGGGTGAGGTGAGGCTTTCCTCCCACACAAAGCTGGGTGAGTATACTACTAAAAAAGATTTTAAAGATTATGTTTGGACAACCGAGTGAACAAGTAAGGTTCAGGTCCAAGGGGCAACTTTGATGTGCTCCACTTTGTTCAGAAAGTAATTAATATTAATGTTATTTTGCCGCTTCACAATCTGTAACAAGTGTGAAGCTGTCCTATATTTTTTTCTGAAAATTATTTGTTTTCACAGTGATGGCGGACTCATCAAGTTTATTTCTCCCATCACTCTAGGAGAGGACACTATATATGGATCCAACAAACATTGGGTTCTGGTAGGGTGGTCAGGTGACCACAGATATATATAGTCTTTCTACTATTTAATTGATTTATACACACTTTTCTATCATTGCAGTAGCATTTACAACTTATTTTGGTCCTGACGAATGCCGGTGAACATCACTATTTTGGCAGAAACATGTTGACCTTCAATATCTATTGCATATTAACAGTGATTTTTTCACACTGTTAGTTTGTTTTTAATCTTGGCGTCCAGACGGATTTCAATAAACCTATTTTTCCGTCTGTTCAGTCATTTTAAATACATCAAATTTTTCTTATTTTTGCACTGCACTCTATCAGCAGCACTGGTTTGAGAACACCTTGGCCATCAATTGGACATAAGTCTAGTGTTACACAGCCGGTTCTACCTTGGCTAGGGTACACAGACTTTGTCCCACTCTGCCCTACATGACGATGCTCCGCCAATGGGGTGGACTGATAGGATTTTTTTGAGCCTAGTGTTACTCTTATTACCTGTGGTAGTTGTTTTTTGTTTTTTTTTGTTTTTTTGAATAAGTGGGACAGATTCAGCAAAATAGACCTATAAGCTCCTTATATGTATTTGATGTACTTGAGGTGGGGTGTGGAGCATGTATGGTCGTTAAATATAACCCCCAGACCCCCTTTTATAAATAGTTTTGATTCTATTTTTTATCTGTGCCTTAAATAAATCAAGGCTACATTCCCTACTGTCTGTAGTGCAGATACAAAGCTGAATTCAAGTTGTGAACCCTACTGTCCACAGTGTACATCGAAGCCACACAGTTATAGAAGAATGCTTTTTTTCACTTATTTTAACAAAATCTGAATACATAAAGTATAATTGTCTCTACATTAAGTAAATTGAGGCTGAATTCCCTACTGTCTATAGTATAGATGCAAAGCTGAAATCAAGTTGTAAACCCTGCTGTCCGCAGTGTAGATCTTAGGGTGAACTCCATCATCTGTAATCATGATTGAAATGAAAGATAGAACATGTATGGAATGCATTGTCAAAACATGTATGTTTCAGGAACATTACAGTTAAAATTGTGACCTGTGCTGTCCACAGTGTAGACTGATATTAAGTGTGTCTTTGCACTTGGAGCGTGAATTTTATTATTCAACTAAATTTATAAGTGATATAAAAGACGTTTTTGAAGGAAGCATATTAAAGGGATGTTGTATAGGTTTGATAGGTAATATACTTAGTTTGGTTTGCACTGAGTGAGTGGTACCTGAAACAACAAGGTTCTGTGGAGCCTGCGATGATGCGTGTTCCGGGTAGGCTGTACTGATAGTAATGTTTTTTGTCTTGTGAATTCAGTCTTAGTAACGCCACGTGACAATGATTTTTCGTGCACTGAGTTACTAGTACCTTTGACGCTTAGCGTGTATGTATCCTGCAATGATGCGTGGTCGGGTGGGGGGCACAGTAATTGGAGTAATGTGTTTTGTCGATTGGATTCTGCATGGATTCCATTTAAAAGGGACAGTTTGTCTCACTGTGACATAAAACTGTTCACTCTTCTTTGCGATGATGTATGGTACACTGAGTTAGTAGTATCTTTGGCGCTGAGCTTGTACGTATCCTGCGATAATGCGTAGTGCAGGGGGGCTGCACTGGGAGCAATGTTTTTTGCCTAGTGAATTCTGCCTTAATAATGCTACGGGGAGATGACTTGTGGTGCAGTGAGTTAGTGGTACCGAAAGAACTCAGCGTGTGCGCACTCTGCGATGATTCATGGTATGGGGGGTCGCAGTGGTATAAGTTCTCCTGTCTACTGGAATGCTTCATGTACAATCGCCATTCTACCTGAATCGTGAGCCCTCACAATGTAGATCGAAGACAGTAGTCATCACTGACATCAAGAAATTCTTTTTGTCATATCTTTTAACAAAATCTGAGGACATAAAGTACAATTATCTCTACCTTAAAAAAATCGTAGTATAGATTTAAAGCTGAATTCAAGTTGTGAACCCTGATGTCCGCACTGTAGATGGAAGGCAGTAGTCAGCAGATATCGACAAATGATTTTTGTCACATATTTCAACAAAATCAGAACACATACAGTACAATTGTCTCTGCATTAAATAAATCAAGGTTGAATTCCGTACTGCTCGTAGTGTACATGCAAAGCTGAATTCAAGTTTTGAACCCTGCTGTCCGCACTGTAGATGGAAAGCAGTAGTCAGCACAGATATCGATGAATGATTATTGTCACTTATTTTAACAAAATTTAAATACATACAGTACAATTGTGTCTTCCTTAAATAAATCAAGGCTGAATTTCCTGTTGTCTGTAGTGTACATGCAAAGCTGAATTCAAGTTGTGTACCCTGCTGTCCACAGTGTGGATCGAAGGCAGTAGTTGACTCAGATATCGAGGAATGCTTTTTTTGTCACATACTTTAACAAAATCTGAGGACACAAAACAATTGTCTCTGCCTTAAATAAATCGAGACTGAATTCAAAGTTGTCTGTAGTCCACTGGTATCAAGTGGTAAGCTCTGTTGATCGCAGTGTACATTTGAAGGCAGTAGTCATTATAGCTATTGAGGAATGTTTTTTTGTGGCATCCTTTAATACAATTGTCTCTGCCTTACAAAAATCAAGGCCAACTTGAATGCTGTCTGTAGTGTAGATGGAAAGCTGAATTGAAGTTGTGAACCCTGCTGTCCGCACTGTAGATCGAAGGCAGTAGTTGACAGAGACATCAAGGAATACTTTTTGTCACATTCTTTAACAAAACCTGAAGACATAGAGTACAATTGTCTCTACCTTAAATAAAGCAAGGCTTGATTCAATGCTGTCTGTAGTATAGATCCAAAGCTGAATTCAAGTTGTGAACCCTGCTGTCCGCAGTGTAGATCGAAGACAGTAGTTGACACAGACATCAAGGAATGCTTTTTTGAGACATACTTTAACAAAATCTGAGGACATAGTACAATTGTCTCTGCCTTAAATAAAGTGAGACTGAATTCAATGTTGTCTGTAGTGCTGATGCACCACTGGTATCAAGTTGTAAACTCTATTGACCGCACTGTAGATCGAAGGCAGTAGTCAGCACAGATATCGACAAAGAATGTGTATCACTTATTTTAACAAAGTCTGAGGACATAGAGTAGAATTGTCTTTGCCTTACATAAATCAGGGCTAACTTCAATGCTGTCCATAGTGTAGATCCAAATCTGAATTCAAGTTTTGAACCCTGCTGTCCGCAGTGTTGATCGAAGGAGGTAGTAGTCGATACAGACATAAGTCTGCAGTGCTGTGCTGCTGAGTACGCAATGGGCCTGTATCGAGGAGGCACGTGGTCATGGCGGCAGCCATGTGACAGGGTGAGGACCTTCGCTGTGGCAGAGTCTCTTTTCTTTGCAGAAGTGAACCAAGCCCAAGGCGTAGGCTAATTATTTATAGTCTTACGCTGACGTTGAGTACGTTGGACCAGCCTACTCCGCTTCTGCTTCAAGGGGAGGAGACAACACAGCTACATGGCCCAAATATTCCCCAGTGTCTGAGATAATATGGTTGTGTCCACTATGCAGTACACTACACGTATCAATAGTATATCTACACACGGAAAAGTTTTTGGTTTATGTAGTGAGTTGTGTATAGCATATCACCAGTAGTGTTAGCATTGTGTACATTATTGTTGATGTGCGAGTTCCTTCCCTTATACATAGTTGGTTGCCACATCCCTGAACATTGAGCTAGTGTGCTGTTGAGGGTATATATTATTTTGGGAAGGTCCGTTGTCCTGTTTTGCGCTGCCTCTGACATAGTAGAGAGGGAGGGTTCAGGAGGGGTGGTTGTACTGGTGGTGGCGCTTGGTATTGTGATTTTGTTGGGTGTCGGAAGTGTATAATTAGTACCTCTATCACATATTCCGCTTTAAATATGGGTGTGAGTTGGATGTAATTCACGCAGTACATAGTCAACTTCCTTACACTAGTTAAATGTTGATGTTAATGTGTTAGTGGTAAGTGGAACTATTGCCTGTTTTTTTGGTAGCATTGGAGATTTTGTCTCAAATGACATCACTGATGACATCATTGATGACATCATCCATGTGACAATCAGATACACCTCATCATATAGTACTATAACCTTTTATCACTCACTGTAAAATACAGAGTACCATATTTGAATCCATTGACAGAGCAATACAAGTATCTAAAAACCCACTGAGTGATTCCTAGATCTACACACATATCTAATCAATTAACTATAGATTTGCCCATACATGTTGTCAATGATCAATATAACACTATCAAATAAACATATACACCTATATTGTCGTTACACACCAGCACACATCCTATTCACTTATGCATTCATTCAACTCACTTTTGCAAACAATGTATTATATTTACATTTACTCAGCTACACTCTTATACAAATAGCACTTTATTTATTCATATAGATAGTAACTCATACTTAATGTGTTATGAAATCACTATTACAAGTATACAGTTATCTATATAGTCACTCATGCAATCAATGAGTTTTATGCATACTTATTTATATACAACTGTCACATACACTGCTTTTTATTTTTTCTACTTTGTTGGACATGTACCATTGAGAAATATATTTGCTCATCACCTCACCCTTAAAGATATTCATTCACCCTAACAACTATTATAACATGTAGTCTTAACGTCATATAACTACTGAATTAACTATTCACACATATTTGGGCAGTCACAGATCCCCCACCCAACCACACCACACCGAACCACACACACATTCACTCTCCCATACAAATAGTCTGTTAACTAATCAATAACTAGTATAGACTTTCACATAGCTAGTAAGCAACTGGTGCAGCAGTTTACACAACAACTGACCAAGTAATACAGATATTCACACAGTTTAGTCACTATCCAATATATTTAGTGAGACACTATAAATTACTCAAGTAAACAATCAATCATACTGCTACTAAATCCTCTATCCAGATATTTATATATCCACTGATTATTCCATGCAGATTGGTGTATAAATAATACATATTTAAATAACAAACCACATTCTCTGGATGATATCATCAGTGATGTCATTTGAGATGTCATCTGTGATGTCATCAGAGATGTCACTGACCATGTCATGAATGATGTAATATGTGACATCATCATCAGTGGATTGCGGGTGCGAGAGTTACAGTTAGTACAACTAACTAGAACGGAGGAATTTCAATGGTTTTGTATGAGTGAAATGTCCAGCTAACTATAACACCCCTGAAGCCTATGGTTTTGTCAATGAATATATATATATATATATATATATATATATATATATGCATATCAACATAGGCGTCCAGCTGTCTTCAGACTGCTGGATACCTATGTTGAGTCATCTGGCGCTCTGCACCCTGCCCAATCCGGATTTAGGGTGACTTACAGCACAGAGACAGCACTGGTGAAGATGGCAGAGTCCCCCTGGACGCGGGCGGCAGGGCAGCCCTTATTTTGTTAGATCTCTCCGCCTCCTTCGATACGGTGCCCCATCAACAACTACTTGCCCGACTTTCTGACATTGGCGTTACCGGTCTCACTTGGGATTGGCTGAAATCCTTTTTAGAGGATTGTATTC
Organism: Lissotriton helveticus; assembly: GCF_964261635.1. Lineage (NCBI taxonomy): Eukaryota > Metazoa > Chordata > Amphibia > Caudata > Salamandridae > Lissotriton > Lissotriton helveticus. The sequence goes on along the minus strand of NC_136063.1, from coordinate 1,296,147,834 downwards.
AGCAAGTTTGGTGCCACTTCTTTCGTCGGCCCCTAGGAAAATGTCAACAGGAGTACCACAGGGCTCTACTTTGAGCCCTTTGATCTTTAATATCTATATAACACCCCTTATTTTTCTTGTGGAGGAGCTGGGAGCTAAGATCATAGCGTATGCCAATGATATCCAGCTCGTCTTTACTTGGAAGGACAATGACCTGTCATCGGAAACGGCCCAGAAATGTCTTTCATCTGTTTTCAAGTGGCTAGCACGTACCCAACTGAAGTGCAATGAGGACAAGTTGGAGGTCCTCCTGTACAGTTCTTTCCCTCCTTCATTTAGAAAACCATGTGGCCTACAGACTTCCCACAGCCCAATTCAGCAAAGAACCTGGGGGTCTGGTTTGGTGAGGACCTCAGGTTCGTTGCGCAGATTAAAAAACTCATTGGGATCTGCTTTGGTACTCTTAAATCACTTAGAAAGTTCTTCTCCATGCTTCCTAGGTCAGCCAGGGAAACGGTGGCACGCACATGCCCCTATTTTATCCAGCATTGACTATGCCAATGCTTTGTAGAGTGGCATTCCTGGCTACCTGCTAAAAAAACTACAAACTATCCAGAATGCTGTGGCCAGACTCCTGTTTAATATCTCCAGAAGATCTAGTGTCAGACAACATCTGCAGGATCTGCTTTGGCTCCCGGTGGTCCATGGAGTGCAATTTAAAGCTCTCACTCTGGCACATAGAGCCCTGCATGGTTTAGGGCTGACGTACCTCGGGAAGCGTTTTTCCTTCTATGCCCCCAGCAGATCCCTGTGCTCAGCCACTCAACGATGGGTGGTGGTCTCCCGTTTTTGCAGGATGCGTCTGGGGGGCCATTCCCTTTCTGTTAAAGCAGCAGCAGCATGGAATTCCCTTCCCATGGAACTGCGAAATACTCAGGCCCCCAGGCTTTTCAAAAAACAACAAAACATTTTTTTTCTTTAATCTGCCCATTTAATTTCCTGCCCCACACTCCTACGGTCACTGCCGTGCCGGGACACTCTTGAATATCTGTGCATGTTATAAGTACATTATAACATAACATAACATATATATGTGTTTAAACACAACTTTAATTCTCCGCACTTCCATTCAGCGAACAGACACACAAACTCAGGAATATGAGGCAGGTCTTAATTTATTACAATCCTGAAGACTGATGCATTTCGGACACCTTGTGTCATTGCTCACAGGTATATATATACATTCTACCAATCCCGCTTACACGAAAAACAGCCTGATACATGCTCAGGTATGATTAAGAAAAGCTTTATTTTCACCATCTGGGAACATCATGCTTAGTTGAAAGTTTGCCACTGCTGTAACACCTGACAGACGCGTTTCAGCTTTCTTGCCTTCCTCAATGCCAGTTTTGTGTGACAGAGGAACATGGGCAGGGATTTAAAAGTTCACACATCAACTCCCATTGGGGGATACTCGTGGTAATAAAGAGAGGACTGTGGGTTCAAGGCAGTACTCACTCCGCCTGTTGTGCTTTGCCCCCTTTGACTCGTGATATGCTAAAATCTCTGTATGCAGCAGGATGTTTGCCAAATCATGCAGCTAATGAGAAAAACACTGTCCAAATCCAGGGACATAGTTCAGTTACTGTGTACCCTGCATATGATAATGCCCTGACTCTGTCAGCTGTCAGGCTGCATTCTCCCCACTGTGGTAAGAAGACGGTGAGTTGGCTTTCCTCCAATCATCCTTTCAGCTGACAATCTGCCGCTCTTTCCTCAGTCTACCAAAACAAGTGTCGCTGCTGGGGGGGCGCCACGATGCGTACCCTCATACGCTCTCTCCAAAGTTTGTCGGCAAGTTGCGGAGCACCAGACCAATATATATATCCCAGTTTAATATGTCCATGCAACAGGCTCAGAATCACTGGGTTCAAAAATAAACCCTTACTAATGCTAATTGCATTTTATATGTAAAATTATCTTAAGGTGTCATTCGCTATTCATAAGTATAAAAGTCACTTGGTGACTATTTTTGTGCTGTCTCACATTGAAGTCAATAAAATTGGATTGCTTTATTTTATAGTTTACTTCAACAATGGTGTTTGGCACGACTCTCTGGACAACATACATTACCCTTAAGCTGGCTAACGTTGTCTATGACATGCCATTTTGGAGCCCAGTAGCCATTTAGCCCAGTAGGTCCCCACTGTGTCAGAAGGAGTTATTTTGCTGCCCACAGTTACATTTTAATTAACTGATTTTGCAGAGGGTCTGTTTACTTTATCTTTACCTATAAACTTTAAGGACACCATATAACTTGCATTTTCTATACTTGTTTTCTACATTTTTAGCTTAAAGGGGGTTGTAAGCAAATATCCCTACTTTTTCTTTCAAACAGGTATGGGTTCAAGGCCTGTGGGCCACTTGGTATCGGCGGAGTGAAGGTAGATCTTTCGCTGTACGAAGGACGCGCACATGACACTGCACTTTTCAGTGTTCAACTCCCGTCCATACACGTTGACACATATTGATGACTCTTAAGGGATGATGTTCTAGATCTACAGGTATCACTCCTTAGGATGCTGTAATGGTGGTGACTTATTTTGCACTACTTTGAACCACCCCCAAAAGTGTGGATAGATATCACATCAGTCCTGATGAATTGCAATCTACTTGACTAAGGGCAAGAAACATGTTGGCCAGATCTTAATAGCACAATACCCTGTAACATTAGAACAGGGACGCGCACCTTGTTTTATTTTAATTAGGATAGATGGCACATTCATTGAAGTTGTTCTGAGTGGACACCCAATTCCTGTTTTAGCCTCACTATCTCACATCTACACTCACTAGGGCCCTCACACGTACTGCACCCATATGTCCAAGAAAAAAGATCTCCACTAAAAGGCCCCATAATGAGTGCCGATCAAGTATTGCAGCGCTGACCCGATGAGGGGCAGACCCATTGATGAAGCAAGACACCTAGCTTATTGGGTGTCTGAGGGTCTTTTTCCTAAAGGAGAATACTTTTCTCCTGCCCTTGATGAACACATCAGTGTTCCTCACATACACTCACCTGTAACGTTTAGGAGGAACTGAATACCTTTTTGCTTTGCATTCATCTTGGTGGAGTCTCATGTTAAGGTATTCTCTCTGAAGACTACTAGCTTGATCTTCTCTGAGTTCTTGAGACAATTGGATTTCATCCAGGTGACCACTTCTGTAGTTCATGTGGTGAACTTGTTCCTTGTGTTGGGTGTTTTGTCCAAAAGGGACAGTATCAGTTGAGTTTTGGTTAGGATGTTTATATTGGAAGCTCACAACATAACGTGTATTTGTAAAGTGGACGTTCACCCAAGTGTATCTTTGTGCTGAATACCAGATGATTATTGTTACCCAACTGATACTGGTGCTCAATTAATGACCTCAAAAGTATACAAGGCTGAGTAGACCCGCTGGGATTTGCACCTATGACCATGTGGTCAAACACGGGCCCTTCAGTGTACACATTAGTCCACTAAGCCACCAAACCCGACTTGAATAATGTTGCGTTGGGTTGAGCAAGGAGCCCTGCAGGACTCCGCAACTAAGATATTTTGCTTCATGGGAAATGGAGGGCATGTTTTTTTTTTTTTTTTTTTTTTTTAAAAGACCTTTATTGACAGAAATTCGCAAATACAAATCAGTAAAGAGCCCAAAGGGCTCACAGATACAGTACAGTGCAACACAATAAGCGCAAAGGATCTGATACAGGAGTAATGAGGTCTAATTTTTAAAGGTTGTTTCTGAAGGATAGACGGAAGCAGGATATCACAGCACAATAGATTGGATCCGGCCTAGTACGATCAGGATAGACAAATGCACATTGCAACAAGATGCCAGATTCGCTGCGCACCACCTAGAAGATAAACGTCTAAACCCAGAAAAGAAGAAAAGGAGAAAGAATAGAAGGCCCATAGAACCAAAAATAAAAACAAACCCCCCCCATCCACCCCCCACCCTGCACCCCTGCAGCTGGCTACGGCCTACCCCCCCCATGCAGTGTGCCTGTCGCCCAATAAAAGGAGTCCCGAAATATAGAGAGTAAGAGAAGAAACCTAAACTAAAACTCCTATAAAATAAGGAAGGCGGGGAGGAGTCCACCATCCGTCCCTCGGCTCCACCCTCCCATAAGGCCAATAACAGCACAAAATATAGTGTCCGGCGGTGGCAGGCATTACGGCCAAAAGATATTAAAAGCACAAAGGCAGCCCGCAGCTTAACCAAGTGTAGCCATCCACAACCCACCTGTCCAGGGCAGCAACAAGGAAACCACCGAAACATGAGCATAAGCGCACATCCCCGACCCACTCTCTTTTCCCCACCACTGCGAACTATGGAAATCCAGCAGCAAGCCGTCCCCCGGCTACACCCTCCCGCAAATACAATAGTGACACAAAGTGAATAGTCCGGTGGTAAAAACAGTTCGCAGCAAAACGGTGTAAAGCACAAAGTCAACACATCGCACCATCGGAGAAAACATCACATCACCCAGTTGCCACGGTCAATAACGAGGAATCTGCCAGTCCGTGAGAAGAAGCGTTTATCCCTGTCCCGTTTTCTCCTTACCGCCAATGCACATCAATGCAAACGAGGAAGACGTGTGCGGAAGTCCAGAAGTGTCACTGTGGTATGAACACCCAGACGTGTCGTATAGAAGAAAAGCCAGTGATCCCAGGGAGGACATAAAGGGTACCATCTTTGCATTGTGGAGCACGGGCGAGATCCACAGTCCAAAAACACCAACATTAAGCAACCGGGCATCCGCCATGGCCGCCTCAAGGCGCTCCGGGGACTCCAACCAGGATCGAGAGCAGATAGGCAGGCCGGCTTGTAACAGAATCGGGTCAGAGAAGGAAAACACAAAGTCCACCAATGGCAGCAGCGGCGACTTCAAGTACGGAGGGGGCAAGGACCGGAGCGGGCGCTTCAATCGCAAGTCCGGCTCAGAGTCCACCCCGTGGTCTGGACGTAGAAGTTCCTCAGCAAGGGACACAACAGGACAAAGAGCCTCAACAATGGCACTCGGGGCCGCCATCTTGCAATGGAGAGGCAGGAGATGCGGTGGGAAGCTGTGCTCTGCCTGTCCAGCCAGCCTCGGACTCCCCATTAAAGAACCAAGCGCATCAAATCTGTTAGCAAGATCTCGAGCAGAATATTCCATTACACTGCGGAGGTCAGCAACAGCCGACATCAGGTCACCATATCGCCCTCCTCTGTTGTGCCCCACCCCACCAACATCGGTCCGCTCCAGTCGTCCCGAATGCACTCGGGATGTGGTCTCCTCTCGGCCGGCGATATCCATGTCCGTTTCCGTAATCCGCACGATCCCACCGTCACAGGCCGGGAGAAATGCGTAGGGCTACAGTAGTGGCAGAGGAAGGTAGAACCTCGAGAGCTGTTCGTAGGGCGAAGTGTCTCGTCGGGTGTAGAAGCAGACAACAGGGTGGGAGTCGCCCGCCGATCGCCAGGCAAATACAAGCCGCCACTGTGACCGGGTAAGCCGTGTGGACAGCTGAGAGATGCGCCCAAAATTAGCCGGAACATCCCATGCTTCGCCGCTAGTCCAGCTGAGGCACAGCTCGAAAATCGGCCACTTCCCAGTTGAGGTGGTCCGGCCGGCACCAACTTGCCGCGGTCATCCGCTGTTGATCACTCAGCGGCCGGCCCGGATTCCAACGAGAGGTCCCGGTCTCAAGTCCACAACAGGCCTCAGGACGTATTCGATCGGCGCTATCGCTAGCTTTCAGGTAGGGGCTGCAGAGTTCCACCGCCGGGCATCGGAGAGGATCGGGCACACATTCGTGCCGTTTTCATACAGGAGCGCTGGCAGGATAGATGCGTCGGAGGCGATGGTATCAGGAGCCGAGGGATTAGTCGACCGTCCCGGTCGCCATCTTGGCTCCTCCCCGAAATGAAATGGAGGGCATGTTGACTGTTTGAATTCTTATGAGGAGGAAGGATCCGTTCAAGGGTGAGTCCATGGTTGCCTGCTTCTTGGAGTTATTGCATTAGGATTGGCTGGACGACTGTGTCAAAGGCTGCTGATAGGTTGGGAAGGATGAAGGATGCGGCTGTCCTCTGTTGAGGATATTACAGATGTCATCCATTGCTGCTATAAGGGCGGTTTCCATGCTGTGGTTGTCTCTGAATCATGAATTTGAGATGTCAATAAGCTGGTGTTTGGCACGGTGGTCATAAATGCACTTGTTGGTGGTGTGCATTTCTCAAGTTTACTTGTTATGATTTTATCTTAATACATAGGTTTTTACTGACTCTTTGTCATTATTTATTCACTGTTATTTTTCTTTTTACATGTTTTCATCCGTGGTGTTTTAAATGGTTTGCCGCAATTTCATTTATGATATAATAGTAACTAAATTGTCGATAACTCAAATATCCCTAGAGAAGGAACATTTTGAAAAAATGTTTAGAGTCACGAAACACATGTTGGCCAGTGAAGTTTCAAATATCACTTTTTGAACAAAGCGGAGAATCCTTTACTCCTTAGATCTATGTGATTACTTCAAGCAGGACAGTTGGACATATCTCTTTTTGCAGGGTTATCCACAAATCTTTCACTTTTTTCCTGCATTTTTCTGACACTCTTTTTATTGGCTTTAGGAGACTGGGTACTTTACCACTGCTAATCAGTACTAAAGTGCATGTGCTCTCTCCTTTAAACGTGTTATGATTGGTTGACACCTGTTTGGCATATTTAATTTACTTATACGTCCATTGTACAGTGGTATCCCATATACCCAGGGCCTGTGATTGAAATGCCACTGGTGGGCCTGCAGTACTGCTTGTGCCACCCACAAAGTAGCCTTTAAAACCTGTCTCAAACCTACCACTGTATGTGCACTCCACTTCCACATTGACTTGGCAACTAAAGTTACCTATCAAGACTGAAATTCCACTTTTTCTACATATAGGTCACTCCTAATGCAGGCCCTAGGTAGCCCTATGGGCAGGGTGATGTGCAGGTAAAAGGAAGGACAAATGTCTTAATTGTGTGGCATGGCTTGGCTTTGGTAGTGACCAACAGCCTATGTGGTTTCTCAATACTGTGAGGTCTAAATCTCTCATAGGCTAGCATTGGAAATTCTGTTATAGGTACTTTAGGGATAATTCCTGATCTGAAAGGAATAGCGTTTTCATGTTTGGAAGAGTGGTGATAAATCATGTTTATTGGTGTAGGTGGAAATGCATTATTATAGTGGAAATGCCACTTTTTAGAAAGTGGGTATTTCTCTCTGCTTATGACTCTATGTGCAGTGTAGCTTGACTTCAATCCATGACTGGGCCTAGTTGACAGCTACACTTTGTGCATACTTTACAGAAAGCCATCACACTGAGAGGGTTGGGTGTGACAGGGTTGCATCTGTATTAATCTGAATACTGATTGGTCTTCCTGGGCTAGTAGAGAGGGGGGCGGGAGCACTTACATTTGTAGAGTCTGAGTGCTGACCTCACACAAAGGGCTGATTTACCCCTGATGTACGTCTGGAGCCAAGGCTAAGGGGAAAGGGGGTGTTGGGCACTTCTAAAGGTACTTTTGAAGATCCCCCAGATCAAAGACGTTTTGAGTATAAGTGCAGGGGCATTGACCCCATGATTTTAGACACTGCATGGGGCTTGTAACAAGAAGCTGCTGTTTTTACATACTGCACCTTTCAAGAGGTCTGCCAGGAGGAACAACAATTGGGCTTAATTGCTTTGTAGTGCTAACTTGCTGCCTGCTGGGATTAGAGAAGGACCACCAACAGCCTGCTTTGGTGACTCCACTTCTCTCCAGGGGCTGGTAGGCTTGCCTCCCCTCCCCACTGTTCTTGTGAGGGGCTTCTGGGGGTTCAAGAGGGTTCCTTTGACCCTTTCAGATAGTGTTTCAACTTCCTGCACTCAGTGCATGCTGAGTGCTGTGGATCTCCGAGGCCTCAAAAGTGGTTAGTGCTGTTATCTGTCCCAGCATGTGTGCCAGTGCTCCTCTTTGCAAAACAGAGCAGTGAAGCACTGTTTACTGATCTTTGAAAGTTCAAATCCAGCACCTGTGAAGTGCTTCATTCTGCAACCCTAAAAGACAAGCACTTGAGACCCAACTCGCGCCACACAGGTAGCCATTTTTACTGGCATTGGTGAAGCAATGTGAAGGCCTCGGGTCAGCTCTGCTCTCCTACAGGTAGTGGCGCTCCAAGGCACGCAGCTGCTGCAAAACCAGAAGGAGGAGAGACAATCCTTTCAGCTCCATGTGGTTGCTAGCTCAGTAAATTGCCATGAATCAGTCGCTTGACTTCCCCTTTGCTCTGTGGTACAGAGGAGACCCACAGGGTCCCCTGGGATCGCTGGGAACCATGTGGCGACTTCTAACTGTGGGAGGCACCTACCCAGGAGACTGGCATTACTGCCCTGGCCCCAAGAGGTCTCGGTGGTGCTGAGCCAGTAGGGTACTGCATTGCTGCGGCTTCACCGTGTGTTAGAGGGTAGCCAGCTTTATGCGAGAGAAGTTTCTTGTGTGCCGGTAAGCAACACTCCTCCCCACGGGAACCTGCAGTATGTGTGTACTCGGCTTGCACACCTACCTTGAAGCCACTTGTTTCTAGGATTGTTGGCAAATGTGATGCAGTGCACGCAACGAAATTTCTTTTATTTATTTATATGTTTACTTACCTGTTAAACTCCGTAATCCATACTTTACTACCCCCCACCCTGCCCCTCCCCCTCCCCACGTCACGGCCCTGCAGGAACTCCTACTGCCGACCGCGGCTGATCGTGAACAAGCAATTCCGCGTGATCGTGGAATTTCTGCTTGTTTGCAGAGATTTTTTACTGTTTCGCAGAGATTTGCGTAACGTGATTATACAAATTCCGCCCACCCCTATTTATGATTCTGGAACATTGCAGGCTTGAACTCTAAGTGACCCAGCATGGGGAAACATTATAGACATATTTGAATTTTCCAAGAAACCTGAGCAGACTCGTCCGTCTTTAGAACCGACTATCTAAATTATAGTATTAAAGCTAGCCGGAAACTCGTTTGGAGGACTGTGCATGTTGGTTAAGAACTCTTTGAATTGTAAAATTAAATATTTAGATGTTAGGTATTCTGATAACTTAGTTTCGCATCAGTTACTCTCTGTAACTGATGCGAGAAAGTGAAATCTGCCAGCTGTTTTGCTGCTGTTGATTACTTTTTTTAAAAAGGGCAAATTGAGCAAAGAAATTCCCCATTCCTCATCTTTGTGGCTCGAAAGGGTGCTCATGGAGCTTAGCGACTCAAATGCTGTAATAGTCATCAGTAATCAGACAGGGTCATAGCTCATACATTTCAGAGAGGTAGTGCATCAACAAGATTGACTACATCCTTTTGTATCTACGTATATGGCCAAAAATGTGAGATATGACATTAGTCAGGAGATTTGATAGCGACCAAAATGCACTAGTTCTCTCTCTGAGTGTAACTTCTTTCTGAGACATGGTAGCTTCTCAAAATTACAATGACCTTCCTATATTTCAGACGAATAACAGTAGATCTGTTAAATTGTTGTCAACCATTGCGAAGAGTCCGACTTCCTTAGCAAATATATATCAGATGGTTGTCACAACACTTGAGTCATATGAACTGACCTATAGAACCTGATTTCTTTGTGAAATGTGCTTTTTCCTCAAAAAAATATTTGTCTTTATATCATATGATTTCATGCTATTTAGACTGTTTCCTCTGCTACATTTTCATAATGGACAAGTGTATTAATGAAAGAAGATGCTTGTAACTTACATTTCATGATGTAACCAGGACATACCAGATTTAAATGTTTAATTTCATAGAACGGCTCATTGTTACACAATTGGACATTAAGCATCTAATAGAAAAGGCTTGCAAAAATCTTCTCATGTGAACCTTTGCAGATGTATCTTTTTGTAATAAGTTGTAGCTGTGACTTCATGAAAACACGGATGTTAACTGTGGGAATTGAGGATGAGGACGAGGATGTCAGACCATCAGAAGATCTTCCTTCATTTGGAGATTGATGACATATTCTCCTGTTTTTGCAACATGTTGTGTGCCTTTTCTGTATAGTACATGTTCCCTCCTAGAGAATCAATGTCTTCTATGCACTCCTACCCTGCCATGCCCATTAGGACTTTTTGGAGCTATCTTGACTTACCATAAGCTATTGCTAATGGTGATTTTCTTTATTATTGTTGCTCTACATCCAGAGACTTTCTATCCCTATATCAATCATAGCTACTACTGTGATACTTTCCTTCTACCTGCCCTAATGATTGATGCTGCAGCTCTTAGCAAAACTCGGCTGAGTCTCTGGAACTACCCTTTATGGGGAGTTCTATCTTTCTTAGTTATCTGACTTTGCTCCAGAATTTACTCTCTTCCAGAGGGAACACTATGGGATAGGATAGATCCTTTAGTTTAGAATAAGAACTGAATTCTGAATGTAACACATTGTTTTTTCTACACAAACATATTTTTATCAATTTCTGTAATGGATCTATTTGACTAATCTGATTTAAATGGACGGAAATATCAACTAATCTCTCGGGAGAAAATAAACATTTGAAATTTGCAAACTAATGATGACTATTTTGTGTGATTCTCCAATCTAATATGGTGGCAAAGATTAATTGACTTAGGAAGGTGTGGAAATTCAAGGTTCTCTAAGTAAGTTTTAAGGTGACGCTACTTGTGGAATTATTTAAATGATTTCTGCACTCACAATAGTCTTGATTTATTTGTGGTTTGAAGAGAGCACTGAACCGTGTAACTGCTGCTTTGTAGTCGTCATTACCACCAGCATACGTGAGATTCTCAAACACATTGAATACTGCTTCCCCAGTGAAATGCAGCAGCAATTAACTCTTAACTTTGCAATCTGCTTCATGACTGGCCTGAAAGTAATTGCCAGTCTGCTGAGCCACATATTCCTTCAGGGGGACAACATGCTTTGTTTGTAAGCCCACTGAATGGGCTCAGGACCTCTCTGAAGAGCTGCGCCAACATATCTGCTTGCCCTTTTACCTCTGCTGGCAGTCTACCTGCTGCAACTCCCTGAATATTAGGTGCAGGGATATTGGCCTTTAATTGACCGCCTTCCATCCTGCATGTGCGGAGCTTGAGTTATAGCTAGTTGTGAAACCACTGTCCAGCTACAGCAATGGTTTTAATAAGTGTGTGTTTTCTGCTGCTTCCACTTCATTTCACTTTCTTTGACCAATGGAGGGGTCAGTCCCTCAAGCTGTATTCTGTCTGTTGGAAAGTATGGGACTGGGTCACTATTCCATATAGCCTGTAGAAAGCAGCCCACTTTGATCCAAAAAGCCTTGTTAATAATAACTTTGTTAGTACAGTTATCGTTGAGGAAAGTGCTGATGCCCTCACTCTTCACTAGGTTGTGCTACAGTGATGGAAGTAAATGCTCTGGCAGACGCACTGCACATCAAAGGGGAAGTAGGAGCGTCCTCGGGAGGCCTAGTTAAAGGCAGAAAAAGGTAGACTGGTGTTCCTCTTCCTAACATAGAGGTGGGAGTGCACTAAAAAGAGAGAGAGCCATCATCAGTTCAGTGAGGCTGAAGCAGGTAGAACCATGAGAGTCAGGACATCCCTACTCACTTCAGGAAATTCTTCCAAAGGAGCATCAGGTGCTGCTGACACACATGCAAGCCCTAGATCCTTGTCCCCATTGCTGTATCCTAGACCTGCCACGGCACATAGTGGCTGGGGATGTAACAAACTTGATAAGGACACACAGAGGTTCTTGTCTGGAATAGGCTAGAGCCTATAGGAAACAAGCAGTCCCACGTCCTTTTATTCATACCTTTGGCCATGCCCAGCCTCAGGTTGCGTGTCATATGATGCTGTCTATAAAATGCCCAGCCTCAGGTTGGGTGTCACATGATGCTGTCTATAAAATGGAGCCAGGTGGCCCGGTAAATATTTCCAGTATTCTTTGAGTGGGGAATAGCTTGTATGGACCCATGACTCTGAAACACTGCACAAACATGAGAATGCATGATGAATTTACCAGTCATAAGGTGAACCTTTATTGGAAGAGTAGGGATGTCCTTTAGATGTGCCAACCAAACACCAACGAATCACCTCAAGCAGAGGCGAGGAAAAGGAACACATACAACTGTGCTGGCTATTGAGTTAAAGGTTTTTAATTATTAGGGTTCCTCCAAACACATTACACATGAAAAAAATTAGATATCACCTAAAGCGTGACAAACAAAGTTTCCTATAATCACTAAACAACCTTTTGTTACAAGAGTTTTGATTGAACCTAAGATTTTCTTTTTTTTTTTTTTTCTTTTTTTTTTTTTACCAGGAAAAGCAAGAGACATTTTACAGAAAATGAATAACAAAAAGAACCACGGATAACATAACATAATGCAATATACAGGGGGTACTTTTTTAAACAGTAAATACAACAAATGTCTATAACTAGATTTTAAATCAGCCAATGCCTCTAGAAATAACTCCCATTTTCCAATTAGCAATCGGAGACCAAAGAGCCTCCCCGCGGCCCCTGGACCTGATTCCTCTTGTTTCGAATATAGCAGTTTCATATCTATGGACCGCTAGGAAGCGTGCTAGCCACATCTGAAAACTAGGTGGATCTGCTTCTTTCCAACGGGCGGACAGGATTATCCTTAATATTGCTGTACCAATAAAAATTAATCTTTCTTCAGATTTAATTAAATTTAAAGAATAATCATGACCAAATAAAAAGTAAAGTTTCTGATTCTGGTATTTTATGGCTGAATATTTCCTCCCAAAAGGATAAAAACATATTTTTAATCAGCTTTAATTCAGCCATAACAACTTCCATGTCCCAGTTCCAATTTTTAATCTCAGGCATTGACTCACTGAAAAGTTTAATAATGAATGCTCGAATATCTTCCCCCTCAATTTTCTCCGGCACTCCTAATATGCGCAAATTATTGCGCCGCTGTCTATTTTCATGATCTTCAAGCTTCCATTTGATGTCCATCAGTTCTGCCTCTTGAAGCTTAATTTTCTCCGAGTTCTCAGAGGAGTCTTTCTCTGCAGACATCACCCTTACTTCCATATCTGTAACTCTTTCACTTATATGGCTACAAGTCTTTGAAAGTTTCTTAACAACCCCTTGCATTTTGCGCAGAGCGGCACGTGATCTCCTACTGTCTACTGCGGCCTCTTCTCGATGGGCCGCTATTGCTTGCAGAATAGTCTCAACCGCCGTAGAAGGTAACTCCGAGTTACCGGGGATACTGGGGTTGACTTCTTGAGATGTAGTCAAGTGCCTGGGGTTGCCTTGCATAGCTCTAGATCCCACTTTAGGCTTAGCTTTAACAGTATTTATAGTTTGTCTGTCCCCCCCATAATTATCATCTGATGAGTAGGGGTGGAGGTCATCCTCGTCTTCCTCCTCTTCTGTAGAGTCATAACTCTCTGACCATTCCCCAGCAGTATCAGCTCCAGCCTCCCCGTCTCATCGGAGAAGGAGTAAAACACGCTAAGATCCTTTTCCACCTCCGAAGTCTGAGCGTTTGGTAGTAAGGACAGATTAGGAATTGACCCAGTGATACCTTCACTCACTACAGTAAATTCAGGGTTAGTGTGGGGGGGCATATACAGCAGTTCTTCCGTAGGGGCTAAGACCACATTCGGTGTTGTGCATATAGGCTGGGTTGTGACCCCTGCGGTCTCGATGGTCACATCTGCGAGCTCAGCTTGTACCCCTAGTATGTTGCCGCCTGGGCCAGAGAATGACATAGTATGACCTTCATTTGTTTGACTTGCGTCGATTTCATGCTCCTTAGTCTCCCCCGGCTCACTATTCAGCAAGGGTACAGTCAGAGAAACCTCATTACCAAGCAGGGTGATAGGTATGGCCACAGTTACAGGCTGAGAGATTACGGGGGCATTTAGAGGTTCAAGTACTCCATTGTTTATAATTGAGGCATTACTTATCTGAGGCGTAGAAGATACTTCAGAGTTCCTGTCCTGATCACTATTTAAAGATGTAGATAGTAAAGCCACATTTTCGGTTTCAGTCTGTGGCTCAGCAAGTGCCGGTCGTTTCTTTAGCATTAAATCAAGCACTGTCTGCCCCCCGGTGGTACTTAGCTTTCTCCTGGAGGCGATGACTTCCTGCCTCGGAGTGTTTGTCACCGGCTGAGCTAGATGTTGTTTCTTTGCTTTAGCTTTCCCTACCTTAGCCGGTGCACCGTCGGACTCGACACCCTCCAATGAGCCCTCGCGTTGTAGCCTTTCCGCTTCCTTGCGAAGGACTTTGGTTGCCTTTGCAACCCGCGCTCTGGCTGCAGCAGCTGAAGCGTTTTTCGGCGGCGGCATGGCTCTTCTCGGTGTTTTCGGCGTCCTCCTCTGTAAGCGCGGCTGTGTCCTGCCGTCGAAGCCCCAGACCACAGCCAAGAAGCTCCGCTGCCGGCACACCGACCAAAGCACGGTCAGTACAGCCGGTAATACACTGTATGACAGAGCTGCCGAGCTCCTGCTGGAACCCAGCAAGTTTACGTTCGTATCTCTGAATCTGCTACAATGTAGAAATCCTGGTAGCATAGCGTTCGATGACAGCAGCGGAAAAAGGGTCCGGGAGTCCAATTAGGGTGTAGCTTAATTTTTATCAATCTTGCTCGAACTCACGCCATTCCCTTTACAAGTGATATCAGCGATTGATCCTTTAGCGATATCGTCTCATCGCTTGCCTTAATCACTCGAACATCATAGTTACACGGAGCTCAGCAAGGTGCTGCAAAGCCGGTCTAACGCTAGACGGCCATCTTGCCTCTTCCTGAACCTAAGATTTTCTACTTGGTTTATATATGACAGAACGAGCCAATGGACACTTCAAAATCCTTAGATAAGTATACATTTTAGATTCAAGAAATGTCTAACAATAAGTCACATATATTATGCCTTAGACAAGATTAAAAGTAACACCACAGAGAAGAACCTGAGGGTGAACGGTGTTACCAAACAGGGAGATAGCACTGCCAAAGCTTTGCCCGACATTTGGAATCTTCACAACCGCATTGGAGCCCTTCCATCCAACTCAGTCGGTTTACAGTCTGACCGCCCTATTACGATGTTCGCGGTCGGAACGTAAACCTGCCAATCATTCCGTCTTGGTTACCAGCAACTCCTGTATTCCTGTCTGTTGGAACCACACTGTAACCCCCTATAGTCGTTGTTTCCGGTGATGGGATTGCAATGTCGCTTTCCAATAGCCTTTCCGCTTCGGCCTGTTTGACACCGAAAGGCCATCTGAAAGTTACTTTGGGGCCCCCTGGCAGGGCCCCCTAGCTCCAGCGCCCTAAGGTTGCTGGCCGAGGGGGTACTTAAGGTACCCCCTTTTAAAACCTTGCACAGTGTGGCAGGCACCATGGGGTGCCTACTACAGGTTGCAGGGTTCATGACACACACACACCATTTCCCCCTAGGAGCATGTGTTACAGCTGCTTCTTGGGTGTAACAAAAGATCCCATTGAAAACAATGGGAATCTGACCTAACAGTGTTCTTTCACATTGTAATCTGGCGGTCAGAACCGCCGACTGCAAGTCAGTCAGTCCCGAAACCAAGATGGTGTTGGGCGGAGGCTTTCCGCCCGACATCCTAATGAGCCCCTTAGTGAATTTACTAATACATTTTTTTAAAAACATGTACCTCATAATCTAAACAGATGAAAAATCAGCAGTCATGTAAATTAGCTAAGAAAGGGGCTGACATTATGAAGATGTCCAATCACACAATATTCCAGGGGACAACAGGTTTTTACCAATGCCGTTCTCTCCATGCCAACTTTTCATAAGCAGCCCTGTCTCTTTAAGGGATCAAAGCTGCTAATATAAATTCTCTATGTACAAAGAATGCAAATGCATTGATGGAGTTCAGCTGTCCCTAGCATGAGTCCATCCTTGCATTTACTTCCATGCCCAGGGTTTTGCATAAAGGCTCCTGTTGAATATATATTAATGAGGCAGCATTTTAGGGGCACTGGTGAATTGGTATGCTGGGCAGCAACTGAACAAATGTAGTGCAAAACATAAATCAGCTCACATCAATCTGTTCAAAAAACACCACCTGGGTTGCGACGTCCCCTTATTACATCAGGGACTAAGGGCCACATGCATCAAGCAAAAATCTTGTCTGCGAATCTGCCCCTTTGCTGCCGGTATTTTTGCATTTGGGATGCATCATACCAAATGCAAAAATCGCAATTAAGGAATCGCAAAATTTAGGATGACTTAAATTGCGATTGCATTTAAGGAATCGCAAATCGGGATTCCTTAAATGCAATGCATCAACATAAAAAAATTGTGATTTCACAAATAGCAATCGCAAATCACCGTCAATTTGATGTTGATGGTAATTTGCGAAAAACTTTGAAAAATGCACTAAAGTGCATTGTTCAAAGTGTCTTGTTACACACACACATGCCATTGGGGCTTGTGTGTGCGCAACATGTGGTAAAACAGAAATTTTTGGGGTGCAACAGGGTGTCATTTTGGCACCCTTAAAATTGCATGCGCAATTTGCGAGTACCTCTGTGCACATAGGAATGAATGGGAAGCTATTCCTTTATTGTGACTCACAATTTGCGACTCGCAATTAAGGAATGTGAAGGAATTGCAATTTTTTGGGTGAGCCCTACATGCGCAAGCCATTGCAATTCCTTAATTGCGATTCCTTAATAATCGCAATTAAGGAATCGCAATTGCCTATATTGATGCATTTGCACCTAAGCTCCTAAATTCATCATTTTAAAGACAGTACTTAGAAAATGCTAAACTTAATAAGAAAAAGAGAGCAACCTAACACCGAGGTATTGCTGCTTGTTTGGAACAGGGGTGGGGGCATCATAGGGGTCACAATACTGAAAATCGCTGTCTTAAAAATTTCTGAACAGAAGTCAGATCCATTAGGCACATGGGCAAAGATAGCAATTGAAAGGGCATATACATGGATCTCTGGACATGGATGTGCGACTGTCTTGGAATTACTGTTTGAGTTATATTCTGCTTTGTTCTATTTCTTGTCTAATCAAATGCTCTGCCCATTTAAAACATGACTACTTTAATGAGGTGTTAACTTAGAGTTCAATTAAATCCTCTTAACATTGGGGCATGTCCCATCTGCCATATTATGAGTGCTTTGATATCAATGTCATATTTAATATGGCAGAAGGGTAGGCATCAACTTTTTAGCGTATGCCCTATTATGTCAAAATCTAACCAAGTCCCTGAGTCATCTTTTAAGTATTGTGAAGGACACCTGTCTTTCTTCTTCTCTCCAGTAACTTTTTCACTCTATTATAGAACCCAATTTTAGACTTGCACTTTCCAATAGGAGTGGCTCACATGCAAGGCATAGTTGAAAACCACTCACACTTATGAAATAATTCCTGGCTACATCATGACTCAAGCCCTGGCCATGCACTGAATATTATACCTTGTCTGCTCACTAAATTATGATGTCCACAATGGCACCCAGTTAGTACACCCAATACCAGCTCCCGTTAAGAATTTGTTTTACCAAAAAAGGGATGCCCACACTCTGGAGAATGTGGCAAATATCAACTATGTGGCTCATCTTCAACTGATATTTTTTAATGACTAAAAACAGCAGTTACAATATTGGAAGTTACAACAGTGAATTTGTGTAAAGTTAATTCTGCACAGTCACAACGATCCATTCTAAAATGCAGTTTTCAATGTCAAAAGTAAGAAAAAGAAGGGGCATGTGCATAGAAAGAATGTGAGTTGAACGCCTTTCCAGCCAAACACCTTATTCTTACATACGTTAGAACGTGTTACGCTATTAACTACCAATGCACTGTATGAGATTCAGTGCAATAGTATTTAGTCAAATATTCTTTTTTTATGGATTTTGGGTCTGAGTTAGAGTTTTGTGGATGAGTTACTCTGACACACAAGTGATGGACAGAAGTGCTTCCTATTTTAAATGCATTGTATCCTATAACACTTGCAATAGGGTGGGTGGGATATCCGTCAGGGCTGCGATTAAGTAACCCGTCCACCAAACTCTAAATCAAGCCCTGGTTTGGACCTTTCTAGTTATCAGATTCATGCAATTGAAACTGAAATTGTGTACCTCTAACTGAATGTTCAGAAAAGCACATTTTCGTAGCAACAAGAAAGATAATTTTATGCTAGCTATGAACAGTTCATTGTAATTTACATACCATTGTATTTAATGTTATTTGCAGGGAAGCACTACCGGCAAACGTTAGGTTAAAGTTTGGTAGGCAACGCATTGTCTGCAGATCCATTTCAACCGTCACTATCTGCTAATGCAGACATATAAAACAGAAGCCCTTGAAAAAGGAAGTGTTTCTTCTGTCTACATGGATAAAGACAACATCACATGAAGACAATCTCTTTTGCTTGCTTTTCAATCCTTAGAAACCCTAGTACCAATGTATTTTTCAATGCCTCCATTTCAGGTTACTTTTAAATCAATATGTGGAACAAACTTTTCTAAAAATATGTGAAGTTTTGCAAATATACTTTACAAGAGTGTTTTTTAAATACACCTCTAAATTTTACTATGAACATCTCCTTAAATTTACCTTAATACTGTCATGAAATTTGGGGACAATATGATGTGCAAGTTTTTGAAATCATTCATATACTGTTTGGTATTTCCGATCAATTCCTGATTGCAAATTCAACAGGTTTTTGTCAAGACTTGAACATTTATGAGAAGTGCAAAGCGTTTCTTTTTTACAAGGCTGCAAATCACTTGAACTCCCCAACCTTCCTAACAGGTTTCACCATGCCAGAAAAAACGGTAATACTATTACGCTTGTTACATCACGGTAACATATGTATAGCTTAAGTCTGCAACAGAGATTCGCAAACTGATCAAAATGACAGCATTCAGAGACTAAAAAAATTGTGGCAGGAATTCAGGATTCTATAAACTGTTCTGTCTTTTCCTGATTCTCGACTGGGGTTCACTAGATTCCATTCATGTAGGGAAGACAAGCGGAGGTAAAGGGAGACCGTTTTTGTTTTTAATAACGTCTTTGATGTATTTTAATTCGTGTAAGCTTACTTTAGTTCTTTTGACTGAGCTGCAGTAAGCAACCCACGAAACACACCAAACGGTGGCAAATGATTGCCAGCAGAGGTTGCTAAAATTGTATTGAGTAATGTGATGGCAATATAGGGACAAGAGTCTCATTGAGGTTCTAGAACATTTAAGATGCTTCCCCACAACATGTTAGCCAATGGGAATGCAGGCTGCAAAACCCACTATGATAAATAGTCAAGACGAGCATTACATGGAGAACGAAGCCTGATAGTACTTCTAGGGACCTTTAGTTGATTGGAAGCCTATAGAGGAGCATTAAGAAGAATTTGAAATGAATCACTGGATTTGGAAGAAGGGCAGGAACAGAGGGCTTGATGTAAATATGTTTTATGGTCGCAAACAGTGAGGTGCTTCTGAGTGTTTGTGATTATAAACACATTTTTAACATAGACAAAGCACATTTTAGGATTCAGGAAATCATTAGCCTCTCTAAAAATGGGGTTGTGACGGCATAAGTAATCACTACTTGGAAGGGGCTTGCTTTAGGCACCTTTCCAAATACAGATCTTCAGGAGATGTATCAATGTTTGCAAATCTGGTCGCAAAACATTGAACATTTGCTGACATCCAAGTTGGAGAAGCAAGCAAATTGCATAACTGAAGTGGCCACTTTTTTTGGGTAGTAGGCCGTAGTCAGGGAGACTACTGCCAACTTTCAAATAAACTTTTCTAAAAAAATTTTAAGTTCCTCTTAAAACAAAGCCACGTTTCCTTTAACATAAACAGGCAGCAATGAAAAAAAGATTAACTTTATTTTAATGCGATGACTGACATGGTGGTCTGCTGACCCCCAAAGGTCATAAATGATACCTGTCTTTGCATCCAATTGGTGTAAATCGTAGTTTGCAACTTCCCTTGTTAAAATTCATGTTCTAGTTCGGATTGTGTCCCACTCAAAATCGGAATTTCGCTTACTGATCTATAAGTACATAAGTCGGTTGGCAGAATTGACACTGGTCGCAAAAATACTGGCCTGATATTTAAAAAATATTCTGCTACCAGTGTTTTTTATCTACATCAGTCCTAAAGTAATTTTCCGGATTCAAGGTAACCTTCTGTTGAGGCATTTGTGGTGAGAGTTGTACCTTATTTTATATCCGAAGAAAGAAAGAAGACCTTTGAGAATGTGCTACAGATGTGGATAAAGGGGTGTGTCTTTGATCAATTGAATCCGAGTATCCTGAGAAATAGGGGTGGCTACGAAATGCTTTGAGTTGATGACCACATGGATCATGTTCTTTCCCTATATTGAAACATTTACTAAAAGCACCAGCATTTCTTGAGGGTTTTACTCAGGGACTTCACATAGGCCATCTCTCAATGCTGAACGATCAAGTCCATAGGCAAGCCCTGCTTAAGGGACAGGGGATATCTGTAATTATTTATGGAGGCCAGGGATTAAAATCACCCAGATGTGAGCGTGAGAGATACTGCGAGATATGGAGACATATGCGGATATTGTTTGTCTGACTATGGAAATGACAGCTCTATTTGTAATACATTTGTGAGATGCCACCTTGGAACCTATTAATGAGCTTCCAGCATGTGAACTGAGAAAGGGAAAGTATTGTTTGTTACTCTGACTTGTATATCGGTAGCATCTAGATCCTAGGCAGTATTTTTTGGGGTGGAGTGAGAGTCATCATGCATGCCACAGTCTTAGTTTACTTTGCCTACTGGTATCATAGCTCCAGGTAGGCTGTGAGCTGCCAGGCATTCGCTGGTCTTATCTGTGGACCCTTTTGAATGCCAGAAGTATTTCCAGTCTTCACAGGTACACATATGAATAGGCAATATCAAGCTTCATCAACCACTACTGCCTCAAAATCAAAAAAGGTAAATGTGAAACAAATAGTGATTATATTTGTTGTAATTAGAAAGAGAGGGGTTGTTCTGTGTTGACTCAGTTTAAAAGAATATAACATTAAACTAAAATAGCTAAAACAAAAAATGCATTAAAGCTTAAAAATGCTGAAAGATGTAGAAGCAGAAAAGCTGCAAATAGTACTAAAGCCAATGTTCTCTTTAGATGTTGCACACTGCATTATAGAGAATTGTGTTCAACGTAACCATATATATATATGCAAATGAATGATAATGGATGTTTGTGGTTCTCATTGTTTACAGCTTCTTTCCTGAGGAAAAGAAAAATGATATCAACATTATAAAAAAATAAAACACGAAAATGCAGAACAAATCAATTAGAAATAATGATACACAAATACGCAGGATAAAAAAAACTTCCAGAATATGGGTTAGTGAGTTAACACTTGCTACTGACATCTTGTGTGCTCTCTAGATAACACGTATACATCTTTGCAATGTCAACTCATCCATCCCTCATCCATCCATCTTTCTAAGGTTGGAGCAATGGTGGCCTTTAAATTAGGTAACACCATCATTTGTTTGGCTTTGTGTTTAGTTGTTGTTTTAGTTATTTAATTTGGCAGTATTATTTATTTCAGCTCTCATTCCTGAGACCCAGTCAGCAAAGTGAGCAAAAAAAAGTAGGGGAACTCTGGGGACAGGAATAACTTGAGGATTGGGTCAGTGGGCGGAGTCAGAGGAGTAGCCAGAAAGAGCAAAACATCCCGATTTTTAGTATTTGTTTGCTATTTCACCGACCAGTTACAGTTTATTACGTTATTTAATTTATTTACTAGATTGACATGTTTATTTATGGTTTAATATGAGTTATTGACATTAAAATACATTCACAAATTGGGATATATTTCCAATCATAGAATGTCCCAAATATGCCAAAAAGTGAAATCACAAGCCATTTGTCTCTGAGCCATGCAGTTTCTGTCATCAGAACTTCTCCTCCTCTTTTGACAAGAGTAGTTCAAACACAAATGGGAAAATATCCTAGTTTGCAAATGTTTTTCACATAATTTTGTCTCTGCCATGTTGGCCACATAATACATCGTCTGCTGCATAGTCTGATGATTTTACCTAAAAAATAGTTTGAAGCTCAAACGGGTCAAAATTTACTAAAACATTTGCCTTGTATTGCTGCAAAGTGGAGGTCCCTTTGTAAACGCTGACTGGTCTTCTTTCTCACTGCTGCATGTGCATAATATACTGGTACTAGTGAGGCAAAATAGTTGCAGAGACTGTTAGTATGTGTAAAAATGTCAAAATAATAAAGTATCTGAAAATGTGCCCCATTACGCTGCTGCCTTTTTTTTGCAGCATAATTTTGTCAACACTGCAACATCATTTTGTCCTCCATTGCTGCATAATTTCAGTGGCCGCAAAGCAGGCAACACATGTTGAAAGTGTTTGTACATGAAGCAGCGAGACTGTGAAGATTATGAACTTGGTTTGGTGTGAGTGCAACTCCTGCATCGCCAATCCCAGATGAGTTGCACTACTACTGCTGAAAGAAGGCCAATGAAATTACCAATGAGTGCGGGCCTCAAGGGTCCTGTGACCTCAGAAACAGAGTCACTGTAACTCTAGGGTGTGCTGCTTCATAGGCCTGCATGCAAGACTGCAGGAGAAGTTTAATTTTGATTGTGGTGGAGAGGCTTTCAAGGTTAACCCACACCGCTAGGGTCCACCTGCTGGTACTACTACACCAGGGCTTCTAAGGTCTAGTTGGCTTTTCTAAGTTCTAGCACGGGAATGTGCTCCCTCAGGAGAGTTTTCTGGTGGGCTGGTCATGAAGGCTGAACCTGGTTCCCAGTTCCAAATTCAGCATCTCTGACCATAGAGTCACATCCTCTCCCCCACTGAACATCATATTGCCCCACTGAGAGAAACCCGCAATGCCTTCAGTTACAACTCATTGTGCCTCACTATAAACACCTGGATGCAACTCAATTCAAATTATGCACTAGACAAGAGTAATATGCTGCCTGAAAAAAAGTTATTAAGTCCTGGAAAAAGCAAACACTCATAGGGAATGCAAGATTAATTAAAGCATGTGAAATTTAAGCAGGAACAACATGGTTACCTTAATGCTTTCACACTCATTATTCAGAAATCAATGAGTGTTTTTGCATGATAAGTTAAGGACATGACTACAGGGTCTGGAAGGGACCTGTTTCAAGGTCAATTGCTTATATCCTTACAAAAGGTAAGCAGTATGGTTTAAAAAGACCATGTCCCCGAACACAGAGCTGTGGCACACATTTTAGAAACAAAAATAAGGAAAACAGCTGATTAGTAGCACATTAAAGGTTTTCCACTCTACGCATACACCAGATATTGTAGCCACCTCTAGGAATGTTGCACTGCCCCACTATGGGAAACAATGGGGCATATGAGCAAGAACCTCGTTAAAATTATTGTTGCTTTAGTGGCAGGAAACTGCCGCTAAAATGGCGATAATGGGCTTTCTAATATGCGTTATAGAATTCCAATAGAATCCCAGGTTAGAAGTTCAGGACTTAAGGCCAGATGTAGGAGCCCAAATACCGGTCAGTAACGGCTGATTTCGGCCGTTACCGACCGGTATTTAGGATTTGGCATGTAGGGGGCATCTCATTTACAGAATCGGTAAATTTACCGAATCTGTAAATATACAGAATCGGTAAAATAGTGAATCGGTAAATTTACCGATTCTGTAAATGAGATGTAGGTGGCACTTCACAGAGTGCCACAGGCCCTTAAGAGTCGGTATTTTACCACCCAATATTATTGGGTGGTAAAATACCGAATACAGGTGTGCATGCACATCTGTGCATGCACACCTGTGCAATGTGACACACAGACATACCCTTAGGGCATGTATGTGTGCCACATGTTACACGTGCCTGTATTTGGGGTGCTAGAGGGTGTCAAAGTGACACCCCCTGCACCCTTGCAGAAATCGGTATTTACCGAATCGGTAAATACCGATTCGGTATTGCCCATTGATTCCTATGGGCTTCAAGGCCCATAGGAATCAATGGGCAATACCGAATCAGTATTTACCGATTCGGTAAATACCGATTTTTACAGAATCGGTAATTCAAAAAAAGAATTTACCTACAGCTCCCTCCTTCTAATTTACCGATTCATAAATACCGAATCGGTAAAATTCGTTATTTATGAGTCGGTAAATTGAAGTTACCTACATCTAGCCTAGCAGTTTGGGAAAACTGAAAAGCAAACCCAACCTGTTGATGAAAAAATATAATCAGTTCTCCATAGGACAAATTTGATGGACATTTTTGGAAGTTGGGAAGACATAAGCAGATTTATATGGATGATACCGCTATAAAAACATTGGTTAGTTTTCGATTTAAGGAGGAAAAAAGAAACATTTGTGAAACGCTTTTGCAGAGAACCTGAAATTTACACTGTCAACAATTATAGATTGTCATCAAGTAAATTATGATGCAGGGAACTGCATTTTAAAGCTGCAGGTGAATTTCAATAGTTTGAAAAAAAATATATATATTTTCTTAAAGTACGAAGAAAGAAAGTTGTGAGTGCAAAGCAAGTGACAAAATTCATAAATTACGGTGGTTTGTAAAGAATTTCCTAATAGTTCCCACACAGAAATTCCGTTCAGGAAACAACATTTACAACGCTGTCATAACATTGCAGTATTGTTACAGCGCTGTTGTTACAACGTCGTTAGTACGCAATACCTTTACATTGCAAGTCATCAGATCGACTTGCTGTAGGGGGCGCCAAGGTATTGGATATAAAATCCCAAACCTTCCCTGCTGTTGCGCAAACTGCAAGTAGGAATAGTAAATAATAATATTTCTAAGTCCACCATAGCAAGTCGTTCTAATGAGGAGTTTGAGGAATTTCTTCTGAAATTAGGAATAAAGTATAGGAAATCTGAAATATATCACCCTGAATCTAATGGCATGCAAGAAAGCTTTAACAGGAATGTCAAGGAGGGTTATCAGCTTATGGAGAACAGTCGTTTTGATTGGGAGAGACGTACAGAATATTTGGTATCTTATTGTCTCACCCCGCATGTAACTACAGGGAAGTCTCATTTTGAATTATTAAGAGGAAGAATACTCAATTCAAGACTAGTTCCAGGGTGGCTAATTGGAATAAAGGTTAGATAAATGTCTCTGCTAAGGATGATTGGAGAAAGAGGGAACAAATGAAAATTTTGGAGAGAAGAAGGGAATTTGATGATAAGAGAGTTGCATGTCAAAGTTGAAGACTGGATAAAGACCAAAGGATCAGTTGGGGACCAAACTGGTTGTAAAGTCACTAAACCTATAAAGGTCATTACATTATTTACAAATGCTTCCGAAATAGAAGATGGCTGAATTTGGAATTTTAATAGGGTGGTTTTATATAACAACACTGGCTTTGTTTCCAATTACCTTAACTTGGAAAGAGGAAAACAAGACAAAGGTAAATGTACTCACACTGGTTGCTTGGATGCGACAAAACTTAGTTTTGCCAAAAGATGCCAAACCAAAGAGAGTTTGCAAGGTACCATAATATTTCAAGGTCTACGTAAAATTTTAAAGTGCTTCTGAATTAACTCACTCATGAGTCTTAGGAATATTTGTTCCTTTATTTTTCTGTGTTACTACTTTACAAGAAGTTTATTTTTCCTTGTATTTCTAAGTGGGAAGACGTGTTGCATTTCTTGAGGTGTTTTTTTTAAAAAAATCTTTATTCGATGATTAAAAATCACCATAAAAGCACATATATATACAGGTTATTAAAATCTCATTAAATCATTATCAGAACCCAACTTGCTATACAATCTGATTTCAAAAGAGGGAGAAAACAATGTGAATACATTCAAGGTCTTATCAATCAGTCCCCCCATCTAGTTACCCTCAGTCTAACCGCCACTTTGATGAAGTTCATAATACAACATAATGTAAAAGGGTCAGTCGCTTGTTGTAAATAAATTATAGCAGCTCTAGCAGATTTCAAATTAGCTTGTTTTAAAATATCTACCAGGAATCTACGCCTAGGAATTGAATAAAAAGAACACAATAATACAAAATGAAGGGAATCCTGCGGAGACCTATTGTCGCAGCCGCAGGATCCCTTCTGCTCAATTTTGGTTAAAAACCCTGACGGGGAC
Source organism: Lissotriton helveticus (assembly GCF_964261635.1). Classification (NCBI taxonomy): domain Eukaryota; kingdom Metazoa; phylum Chordata; class Amphibia; order Caudata; family Salamandridae; genus Lissotriton; species Lissotriton helveticus. The sequence continues at coordinate 1,296,121,668 of NC_136063.1, read as the reverse complement.
GCTAATAAATAGGGTAATAAATTGAGCCTAAAACGGCACAATAAAAACCTATCCTGGGCATTGTAGATGAGGTAAAAATATGACTCCGTCCCCTCAGTGCTTTTGACCAGACTATGGGCACTCACAGTTTTTTTTGACCCTTCAACCTCTCCTCTATGTTTTGTTTTCTGGGCTAAAAAGGCTCTCTTTACGATCACTTTGTCCTGGGGTACAAGTGTTGCCGGATCGACAAAGAGATTCTTATAGCCCAGAGTTTCTAGGGTGGCCTTTACATAATTGAGCCATGGGATGCTCATACATTTATCTCTTCCTAGGCAATCCCTTAGAATTTCCCTACTTAGGGACGCCTCAGGATTTGTCCAAATCTTCAGCCAGGCCAAGATGGGTCTGAGCTTCACCAAATCTTCAAGGTATGGCCTCCCTAATTCCCTGTGTGCTATAACAGCAGGGATACTTTGTGGGATTTTCAAAATGGATCGTAAATATTTATTTTCTTCCCGCTGAAGTCGCGTAATCTTAGCAAAGCCCCATACCTCTGCCCCATAGATGACTCTGGAGCAGCACATAGAGCCATAAAGGTTCATCACCTGTTCGGGGCACCATCTGCCTACCCTCCGCCCATAGCTTGCAATAGCACCATTAGTGGCAATCATTTCACTGCAACGCTCCTCCACCAGGGAATTAAATTGTAGAGGCCCGTCAAATAGTAAGCCTAGGTAGGAGAATGTTTTAACCCTTTCTATTTTGTGGCTTCCTATCCTGAAGGAGGATTTAGTGCAAGGTTTATTGCCTGCCAAGAGCACGTAAGACTTGCCTAGGTTGACGGACAGTTCTAAGGATTCCATAAATTTAACAAATCCGTCAATTAAAATGTGTAGACTCTTTGGCGTGCGCGCAAGCAGGACCGCGTCATCCGCGTAAAGTAAGACAGGGATGTAACGAGACCCTACTCTTGGACAGTCTGTTTTCAAATTTAACAAGAACTGCTCTAAACCGTTTATATAGAGAGAGAATAGAAAAGGGGCGAGAATACAGCCTTGCCGTACCCCGCTCCTACATGGAAATGATTCTGTCAACCCACCCTCCTTGTTGTACAGTACTTTTGCTGAGGTGTCACTATGAAGCTCCCTTAAGATGTTAATCAGGCCAACATCAATCCCCTTAAGAGTCATCATAGCCCAGAGCTTGTCCCTATTCACGTGGTCGAATGCGGCTGCCAAATCCATGAACCCCATATAGATAACTTCATTGCTGGCCTTGGTGTATTTGGCAGTCAGCATATAGAGGTTCAGGCATTGGTCGCTAGTAGACCTCCCTATCTTAAAGCCGTACTGAGTGTCCGAGATGGTGTTATTTTCCTCGGTCCACTCAGCTAGGCGATTAAGGATTCCTTGACCCAAAAGTTTCGCAGACACATCAATCAGTGAAATCGGGCGATAGCACTGGGGATTGTCCCTATTGCCCTTTTTAAAAATAGGGACAATTATGGCCATTGACCATGAATACGGCAATCCACAACTAATAGCTGCATTTATAATTCTAGTCATTATGGGGGCCCACAGCTCCACACAGCTTAGAAACAAATCCGGCGGGATCCCATCTGGGCCGGGGGCTTTATTTTTTGACAGACCCTCAATTCCGGCAATAATTTCCTTAATGGAAACTACAGGCTGACCCTGCTGACCCTGCTGCATTGTCCCTGCCTTCTCTTCAATCATTCCTGCTTCATGGTTGTACAGCCCCTTAAAATGTGTAACCCACTGTTCCGGCAAAATATTTGTCCCTATTTCGGGGGCATTGTCATCCTGGAAGCTTGGTCTATTAATGATTCTCCAGAATTCAGACAAGTCCCTTTTTTCTCCTGCCTCTCTTAAGTCAGACCATGCTTCCCCCTGTAGGGCTAGTTTCCTCCTCTTGGTCTCACGCTTGTATTTTAGTCTACACATTGCTACTTGTTGGGTATTCCTGGGCCTAGTTTTGAGGCTACTTTTAAGCTCCCTTAGAGCGTGGGAACAATCACTGTCAAACCATCTTGGTTGACAGTTGTTCCTCATAGGCGCCCTTGTTTTTAGCAACCCGTCTATCAAGCTGGCGATCTGGCCAAATGCTGAGAGTAACGCCAAACCTTCTACTGACATATCTAAACAGTCCTCAACAGCGAATTTCCCAGTATCCATCAAGGATTTTTAGAAGGTTTCCCCATCTATTTTAGACCACCTCAGTCGTCTACCCTGGTCCGTTACCTTCTCAATAATTGTACCCGGCTGTCTACACCTGGGCCGAGCCAAGTGGAAGAACTCCAGTACAAAATGATTCTGATCATTAAACGAGCTACATTTTATCCCTACACTGAAAATTCTGTTTTTTAAGGCTCTAGAAGTTAGGATGTAGTCAATAAATGAGGAACACCATCTGCCCTTGAATGTTGGGGGTACACTACCGTCCCTCTCCACAGCCATCATGTTAATGGTGTGCTCTATATCATGATTATGTAGGAGTTTACTAAAGGCGAGACCTTCTGGTGTGTGATCAAAATGTGTCCCGTCCTCCATGGGGCAATGTGACCATTCCGCATCTATAGGGACTAGCGCCGGACATAGGTGGCAGTTAAAATCTCCCATAATGAGTATAGTAGGGGCATAAGCCCCTTCCCTGACTGTGGATTCTTGGCTCAATCTAAAATCCAGTTCCCTTATAAATGTGTTATAATCTCCACTAGCCCCATTATTATAAACGTTAAACATGGTCAACCTTAGTCCTTTGCCCCTAAACCGTACTGCCTGTAGAGCATGCGAGCACCAGTCCATATTGGACCATGTGCCCTGGAGGTTCAGATCTACATAGATAGACAGTCCTCCCATGGCTCTACCTGATCGTGATTTCAGTGCCTGGACAAAAAAACATTTGTACCCCTGGATGTGAAAGGGGCTATTATCAACCACCCATGTTTCCTGGAGGCTGATTATATGGTACCTGGTGATGTATTGACGCCACTCGAAATTGTTAAATTTGGATGCCAGGCCAGCTATATTCCAAGAGATAACTCTTACTACTTCCGCTGCTTCCCCTGTTCCACTAATAGTCCATTTCCCATCAAAGGTTCCGGCATACCCTGGGACCGACCCTCTATCCACCATGGGTTGTTCAGTGGTTCTATTCCTTATCTCTATTATATCAGGATCCCTATTCCCAATGGGGGTTGTTAGTTGTGCTGATGGAATTTGCAACCCTGTTTCCACTGGTGAACACACTCTATCTACATCAACTGGACACACCCTTCTCTGAGCCTTAATGTTATCATCCTCGAGTCAGTCATTAGTATCCAGTGAGCTCAGTACCTCATATCTGTTACATAATGTGACTGGGTCAATATAGGGAGCTACTTGAGGACTGGTCAGTACCTTACCAGAAATTCCGATATTGTGGGGGGGGGGGTAAAAAACCTCAATGGGACTACGTTTACATAGTCATGGTGAATTCTAGCTGATCCTGCCTGCCTCAAGATATCATCCACCAATCTGGGGGAGCCAAAACTCACCACGACACAATCACCCTCTATACTTTTCTTAGACTTGCCCACCCATGGTACCCTTCTCACCATATTAAAGTTATTATGCAAGTGTTCACCCAGCACAGTTTTGGGGGTCAGAAAATGAAGAGCTTTATTCTTTAATGTAGTCCAGTGTTCTTCATGACCATCCTGGGTTTTCGGAACATTTGCCAAGATTACTGAGTATGGGGATGCCTCCGGGGGGAGGTGCAATGAAAACTCTTTTTTGGAGGGCTGTGTCAGTGGACTTAATCTCCCCACAGGGCCCCGAGGGCCGTGTTTTACTCCCTCCCTAGCTCCTGAAGCAGGAGATAACGTAGTAGATACTACTGCTTGAGTTGTAACTTGAGGTAGAGGGATCATAGAGTCCACCAAGTCATTTACTCTACTTGTAATTGTACTCAGAGGATGAGCTACAGATGGATCATTCCTGAGTGTTGGACTTTTGTGGGCTGGGAAGTGTTTTTCGATGACACTTAATCTTCCGTCTATTAGCTCGAGTTTGGCCATAAGTGGAGAAATAAAGGACCTTAGCCGTTCGTCCATGAGCCTAATAAACTCAGACATACTACATCCCTCATTAGCCGCTACTTCTTGCACAGTCTGTTCATTTCTACCTGGCACTCTACCTTCAATGACCGTGGGTGGAACATTAACTTGCTGACCACCCAGCCCAGATGAGGAATTTACATTCCTAGGTTGTTTAGCTTGTTGCCGACTTCCTTTAGGAGCATTACTGGCCTTTCTTTTACCCAGTATGGTTTTAGCATTACTCACCGGCATTGCCCGATATTGCCTATTGCGTGTTACCGGGGGTGAAGGAGGTAAGCTGATAACAGGAGAAGAAACCGAGCTGATAGACAAGCTGCCTTCTAGAACTGACCCGTTAGTAACCTGCGGGAGATTTGTGGGACCAGATGAAACAATAGGACAATCCAACGACTCTGGCATTAAAATGGGGGGAACAATATGACAAGATGGGTCCAGGGACCACCTCCTTTCAACAAGTTCAATTTCCTTGGCCACAGCAGATTCGGCCCGTTTAAGGAAGGCATCCAAAGTCCCGACAGCAGCAACCCCAGGACACACTTTAGGGTTAGCTTTAGCCATAACAGTGCAATAGAGTACACCAGAACGTAGATAAACAGGACACTTAACCCAAATTTGTCGGAACTATAGCCCTGGTATATCACTGTCTTACAATGTCTCTCACCGTACTTGTTAATGTCTCTATTATTGGTCAACCATGAGTGTAAGAGGGGTGGCCCAGCCCGGCCTCCTTCGGCCCCGGACGGCCACAGACGGCCCGCCCTTGTCCCAGGATTCTCCCGGCACGTCCCGCACGTGTCTCGCGGGGCGAGGGTCCCGGTAGAGCTTTATGCGCCTCCTGGCGCTGGGGCTTGACGTGTGCGGCGTCCTCGCCGGTCCCGGGAGACTTGGGAAGTGTAGTCCGACCCCTCGGGTCGGTCAGCAGAGCAAAGCTCGGCCCAACAGCAGAGCGGCGGAGCAAAGCCCGGCCCAACAGCAAAGCGGCGGAGCAAAGCCCGGCCCAGCAGCACACCGGCGGAGCAAAGCCTGGTCAGTGTACAAAGGTTCCCAGCAAGCTCGGCCCCCGGCAGAGCTTTATGCACCTCCTGGCGCTGGGGCTTGACGTGTGCGGAGTTCTCGCCGATCCTGGGAGACTTGGGAAGTGTAGTACCACCCCTCGTGTCGGTCAGCGGAGCAAAGCCCGGCCCAACAGCAGAGCGGCGGAGCAAAGCCCAGCCCAACAGCAAAGCGGCGGAGCAAAGCCCGGCCCAGCAGCACACCAGCGGAGCAAAGCCCGGTCAGTGTACAAAGGTTCCCAGCAAGCTCGGCCCCCGGCAGAGCTTTATGCGCCTCCTGGCGCTGGGGCTTGACGTGTGCGGCCTCCTCGGCGGTCCCGGGAGACTTGGGACGTATAGTCCGACCCCTCGGGTCGGTCAGCGGAGCAAAGCCCGGCCCAACAGCAGAGCGGCGGAGCAAAGCCCGGCCCAACAGCAAAGCGGTGGAGCAAAGCCCGGCCCAGCAGCACACCGGCGGAGCAAAGCCCGGTCAGTGTACAAAGGTTCCCAGCAAGCTCGGCCCCCGGCAGAGCTTTATGCGCCTCCTGGCTCTGGGGCTTGACGGTCAGTGTACAAAGGTTCCCCATTTCTTGAGTTATATTGCAAAGTTATCTACCTCCTTTGATAACCTATAGCCCAACTAATCAGTGAGGAGATTGTCAGTGACTATATTCACACCCCGACCAGTTTCCCTCAGTTGACAGAGGCGGTCATTAACAAGCGTAAAGCAATTAGCTCTCCCTGGGCTGCTTGCCCTTGCCAAACACTATTGAAAGCTAGAAAAGACGTTAGTTTGATGTTTAAAAAAAATATGAATGCTTCTTTATCTTTGCAGATCTGTCCCACAGAATTACAAACTGTGATTAAATAATCTTTGCTTTAAAAACTTGTCCTAAGCCCTGATGATCTCGCTAACTTCCGACCTATTTTTGTTTCCTTTCAATGCCTCCGGAAAAACACAAGAGCAGTGAAATGCCAGCTAAAGCTCCAGGTTTCTAATTTGATCCCTAAGTTTGAGTGGTCTGTGGTAAAATAGGCAAAAATAATCCCCATTTGCTCCCTGGTATAATAACAGGCATAGGATGCTTAAACAAACATGCAGTTGCCAGGAGCGGGTGTGGAAGAAGACCTAAGATGAACAAGAAAGGATGTCATATAAAATAAATATCAAAGAATGTAAACGTGCATTAATTGAAGAAAAGTATAAGTACTGACCCAGAAAATTGAAAATGCTATTTCCAATAAAGAATGTTTTAAGTTAGTACAACTGCTCCTGGCCTCACATCCCAGAGTGAAACCAGAGAGCTCTCATGTGTTCTGTAACAAGCTAGCAACTTTCTTTCACTCCAAGATCATGGATATCCACACAGGCTTCGGCTCCGCTCCTATCATGCTGACCCACTCAATTGTCGCTGGCGGGTCTCCACTAGTATCCCAAGAGTTGCTATCTTGTCCAAGCTAGGAGACAAAAGGTCTCCCCGTATTTCCGACAATCTCTCTTATGCCCAGGTACTTCAAGCTGAAATGTTGGCCTCATTCCTTAGGAATCTGTCCTACTTCAGGAAAGAATTCCAAGAACCTAGGAGTATTGATGGACATTGAACTTAACACTTAACTTTGATGCTAAATCTAATCATACAATGATAACCTGCACCTGGATTACGATGATGCTGAAAATAATGTTTCCCCTCAAACAGCAGCCTGCACGCAAGCAGTTTGCTCTTGCCCTGGTAATGTCCAGACTCGATTATTGCAACTCACTGTATCTGGACTCGAACAAGAGTATGCAGCATAAACTCCAGGTGATGCAGAATGCACTGGCAAGACTGATTCTGCACATTCCTAGAGGGCAGTTGACCGCCAAGGGATTAGAAACCCTCCATTTGCTCACAATTAACAAGCGCATCAACTTCAAATCTCTCTGTATGGTACACAAGGCTCTATATCTTCCTTATCCTTCAAGACTAAAAACCATGTTTGGCTGGTACTTCCCTGGCAGATCTCTCCGCTCAGCATCCAAACCTCCAGCTTAATGTACAGAAAACCATAAGAAAGAGATGCGTGACAGAGCTTTCTCTGCTGCTGCTAGTAAACTCTGAAACACACCTCCAATAAACAGACCATCTCCCAGCTCCTACCCTTTAGGAAGTCCCTTAAGATTCGGCTATTTTGCTTGTAACTAGCTTCAGATTTCAGAACACTAGTGGACTTTCTTCTTGGATGGTGATCTACTGTGTCTTGACGCCTTCAGGTAACTGTTGCACTTTATACATTTTAAATCAAATCAAATCAAAATTAACAGAAGGCACCATCTCATCGGAATCATAACTTTTGGCATGAATATGCAGTCCTTTTCTGTTTTTTCTAGATATGTAATGCATTGCCAGATTCTACAATCTCTATTGAAATACTGGGGAAAAACATTTTAAGAGATTGGATTTCAGGTTATTCCCTAAAAACTTGTAACCCCAGTTACTTCCCCCTCCTGGAAATGCTGCCACCAGTGATAATAGCTATTCCAGCAGACATAATAAGTTACATTTTTCAGGTCTACTTGTATTGGAGGACCTTCTTTTAATATAGAAAAAGTGGCAATATTGGCAATTGATGAGTTGAGGAAAATCCTAGATGGTGGATGTATCAGACCTTGATTTTATTGGCCCTTTCCACAATCATTGACCACTGGATTCTACTTTGTCGTCTAGCCGAGGATTCCATTATGACAATTATCTGAAGTGCATGGAGTTCTTTCCTTCAGTTGGCATCCATAGAGTTCATCTGGGCATTTCACCACAGGGCCAAAGCCAGTGCTGAGGCTTTAATCTCACGGGTCATCTATTTCCCATCTGGAGCTCTTTTACTTATAGGGCACATTTTTCCTGTTCATGCAACGCACACCTTTAAATAGGTGTGCCGTGTGAAAACAGGGAAAGTGCACCCAATTACAGGGAATTTCCAGCCCCAGGGCAGCTGCATATTCACACTGCATTGGGACTGTGGAATAAGCTGCCCCTCACTCTGGAACAAAAAATGAATTTACTTAAATTCAGAATGATTTTGAAACCTTGACGGCTGATTTAGACTTTGGCAAAGAGAATATTCAGTTGCAACATATTTACAGATGGGAAACATTTAATTGAGACTACTCCATCTTTGTCACTGAAATACTCCTCCAATAACTCAACGGAATAAGTGCAATTGGAGATTTGGCCAGTCAACTGCCTGCCCTATTTAGAGTGGGTTGTTGAATAGCCAGTTTTTATTCTCCCTTACCGCCATGAAAAAAATGCCTGTAAGGGACAGTCAAAATGTTTAAATGACTTCCACATCAAAGGAGAAAACTCCAGCTTTGGGATTTTGTTTGTGGAGCAACAAAAACATGTTGAAAGTTTTACATATGGTGCAGTCATTTTGATGGTACTCGTTGTCAAACTTTGTATACATTGCCAGGAACTGCAGTGACAGTGTCTTCTACCAATGTTTAGAGTTGTCAGTAGGTGTGCAGGACAACTCTAACTTTGGCGGGTGGAGTATGATGGGAGCAGGCTAGATTATAGTAAAGCCCTGCTACTGGGAGCTCTGGAATATCTGCTCATTCGGTTTCCCAGACTTCCAGCATTGGTGGCAAAATTGGCCCTGAATAGACCTCGAATTTCCTCGGTATCTTTGGCTCCAAAGGCTTTGCATTGGCTGCCATTAAGACAAAGAAAACTTTTTAAACCTCCCTGTATTGTTTTTAAATCCATACATGGTTTTTGTCTGATCCCCTGCAAAAGAGAATTAAATAGTACACCCCCGGTAGGAGTTTACACTCCTCTTCCGCTAACTTGGCCTTTGTGGCCAAATTTAGAAAAAATGACAAGGGGGACGGGCTACCATGATTGAAGCAGCTCAATTATACAATTACCTCCACTTTGAATTTCTCTTATGACTTAATGCACCTTAGAAAGGGTTTAAAAACATTTATTATCCCTACATTCATTTAATAATGTAGCAAACTATTTAAGTCCTGTCACATTGTACAGAAACTTTCATTTTCACCTCCCCCCAATAATATTTTAGCACCAGGATACCTGTCAGGTAGCAGCTGTGCTCTATACAGGAAATAAATATATTGGTTATACAACCAGAAATTGTAGCAGAAGCTTTCTCTCTGTTCTATCTTTTTTGAAGGTTATTAGCAGTGCCCTAAGAAATCTTTTGACGTTCATGCTGTGCTTACTAAATGACCCTTCGATTATAAGATTTACAAAATTAGAAAGTGTAGACATGTGGGAGGAAAAAGTTATTATTATTGTGAGAATATCTGAGCTATAAAAATCTTTTACATTACAGTTTATAAAAGGCATTTTTATGCACTTGTTTGACAGCGCTTGTTTCTCATAGACACGTGGGAGGTGGCACCAGCAACCCGATGAGATACTTATTCTTAGGGGCATACAGTAACACTGATATATTCAGTCCCAAAGTGTTGCAACCGCAAGTAGCTGGTAAAAATATTGGGGCATATTACGAAGGGTGGCGATAGGCAATTAATGCCGGTTTAGCGGCAGTTTTCGGCCGCTAAGCCGCGATAATTCTATAGCTCTATTAGCAAGCTGTCGCTAACTGATGCTAGCAATAGCTTTTAGGCGATAGCGAGCGGTTTGGGGCCCGTTTTGCATGTCAGCGATATTTATCGCTAATGACATGCAAAGTGGGCGTACCCAACCTGTTAGCGACTGAAAGCAGTCGCTAACACCTATTAGCAAGGCAGGCGTAGCGATGGAAATATTCCTGCTATCGCCAAAAGCTAACATCTGCTCAGACCAGTTCTTAGCTGTGTTATCCAATGGGAGGTGGATAACATGGCTAAGAGCATTTTGTCGCTAATGCGTGAATATCGCTGTATTCTCAGCGATATTCACGCATTTCGCCGCTATCGTTGGATATTTTAGCACACTGGAGAAAAACGTTGCTAATAGCATGTTTTCTCCTCTAACATATCCAGAGATAGGCAGCCATAAAAAAATCGTCGCTAAGCCTATTTAGCGATAATTATCGCTACTTGTTGGTAATATGCCCCCTTATCTTATGCTAATGACTTTACAGATTGAGCATCTATTAAAACTACATGTTTTGGATCTTTTTCTTTTGACCATTACTATCAGATATGTAGATTATCTTGGTACAGTTCAACAAATTAATATTATTCAAACTGCACTTAACGAGTAATCGGCTATGGCATAGACCAGAAATTCCATCTAAATTTCTAATGGAAAAATGTCACAGCATAAACATGGGTCAAAGCAGTAAATGTGCAGTGTTCTCAACAAAATTGGAGGGTACGTGTTGAGATAATCAGAACAAGGCATGTCAATTAAACGGGTTGAGCAATGGAATCAACCAAAGAACCGTGTCATTCAACCCGGCCCTGAACTGATTTCCCTCACAATGGCCCCGTTAATGTGGGAACCTAGATCATGCTCAAAAAACAGTTATCAAACCAAGCCATCCACAAGCAAGCACCCAGAAAGTGATTTAACATTAAAAAGATGGAACCACTACACAAACATGCAAAGTAACATATTCATTCATGAAAAAGTAATGGGAAAACATATAACATCTAACAATAGTAGATAGCTTTGTATTATATGTCCCTTCATTCAGAAATTATTTTCCTTCTACGCAATGCAAATAATTTATGCCAATTTTACTGAATTTAATATCACTGTGTTTATTCACCTCAGCTAGATGGAATGTATGTTGGTACTATTGGAATTTAAACCTGTACCCCTCAGATCACAGTAGATGCGACCAGTGAAGATTTGAATCAATGCACCATTCTGCTGACAATATAACATGAAAAAAGTAATTGAGCAACCTAAATGAATAGAAAAAAATAAGCAAATAATCTGGCTGTATTACATCCTGCAATCAGATTGTAATTGCTAATAGGGCACCTTAAGCTGAATCATTTTAAAGAACTCGCGATTGGTATATCAAAATAATAAATGTCTCAGCTTTGTTTCTTCCATATTTAACTAATTGATATTCTTCGGGTATAGTAGTTTGATAATGTTTCATTCAGCTTTATCTCAGATGCTTGATAATATCTCTGAAATTTGAGCAGATCCCTATCACCTTGATGTTTTATTCCAGACACCTTATTGTTGGAGTCTCTTGCTATTTTATTATTCCAGATCGTTTGCTAATAATACTTTTTACTACAGAAATGTGAATTTTAGACACAGGGATCACCATTACACTATGAGCAGTGTTTTTGGCAAGATTGTCATTGTAATATACTTATTAAGGCTAACCCATCATACATTTGCCAGTGTCTCATTTCCTATATGGGTTATATTCTTAAATAACATTGTTCATTCACTCCATAGTTTAATTGCATAGTCAGATCCCACATCACACCTCACCTCAGGCAACTCCACTGGCTCCCCGCACAGATGAGATGCCAATTCAAGCTTCTAACCCATGCTCACAAGAAGCAACATAACCAAGGACCTGACTACATTAGCCACTGCTTGAACTTCTACTAACCGTCAAGAAGACTACGCTCTGTCTCTCTATCTCTTGCTCATACTCCCCACATCTTCTGAAGCAGAAGTGGAGGATGCTCATTCTCCCACAACCCAGCAAAGCCTCCTAATGCAAATGTAAACCATCACCTCACTTCCGGTATTCCGGAGAGCCCTCAAGACAAGACCTGGCGGTTCGAATGAGACTCCGCAACCTGGATGCCCCTGGATACACTTTCGGGCAATTAGCCACGCTCTATAAATCCTGATTGACTGATTGATCGATAGATCTTTTATGTTATTTTCTATCTAGATTCCAAGAAAATGTATTTAACTTGATAAATGTCTACCTCATTTCAATTAAAGATAATATTATCTGCCCAAATGTTTTGATAAATCTACCCCATAAAAAACAGTAAGATTTAGTGATTACGAGTAGATTGATAAACAGTAGGAATATAAAGCAAGAGTCAGCTCTCAGCCATTTAAATTAGATATTAAACTTGCGGGCCATGCCAAAGTGCTCTTAAAAGAATCTCTGTATAACGGTCAAAGTGACAAAGAATGAATGGTGATTTTTTATCCTTTCCTTGATGCATCTCATATTGTGCTAAGACAAATTTATTTAATATTACAAACGGGAAACATCCTCAACAACGACTCCAGAAGAACGAGTTCCAGAGTCACGCAAGATGAACAACGACTTGCACGAACAATGACTTAGCCTTAACCATGCATGTGCTTGGTTAAGGTTAAGTCGGTCTAGTGTTAGGGCAGGGCGGAGTTCAGAGGAGCAGCGAACAGGAACAGGTAAGAGGGGTTTGGGGATGGACGGGGGAGTTTGTGTTAGTTTACTGGGGGTGGGACAGGTTCGTAGGGGGTTGGTGTTCATCTTTAAGGGGTGGGAGGGGTTTGGGGTAGTTTTTGGGAGGTGGATTGTTCAGGTACCTTTTTGGGGTGGGGGTTCTGGTTAGTTGTTAGGAAGTGAGAGGGGTTTGAGCTCGTTTTTAGGGGGTGGGAGGCTACGTGTTAGTTTTTAGGGAGGGGTACAGATTAGTTTTTAGGGGGTGGGGGATTTGGACTAGTTTCAAGGGGTAGTATTTAGGGGGTGGGGGTGTTCAAGTAGTAGGAGGGTACAGATTAGTTTTTCATGGGTGTGGATTTCAAGGTAGTTTTAAGTACGTTGGGGGTGTATTTAGGGCTCAGGGGGGAGAAAGAGGGAGGTGGTAAACTCAGCCACGTACAGCTGTTTACCATGCATGCCTTTACCATGAAAATGTATGGCTAAGATGCGGTTGTAGTAGAGACCGTGTTGTTCAGGTACGCATTGTAATGGAACTTGTTGTTCCAACATACAACCATTACAAAAATGTATGCTTGGCAATAAGGGGGCAGATTTACAAGCCCCTTGCGACATCCTTATGACACTGCTGCATCACTTCTGTGACACAATGGCATCATAAACAATGCGCCACTATGCAACATATTTACAACGTGACGCATCTAGTGAGGTGCGTCACGTTGTAAAGTCCTGCGCTACATTATACCTGTGTCAGGTATAAAGTATGCAGGGTGGTCGTTCCATTGCAAGGAAGCCCCATAAAAGTGATGCAGTGAATGCTACAAGATTTCAAGGAGTCACTTTTACATCTCCCCTGCGTCAAAATTTTACGCCTGCTTAAGGCGTAAGGAGTGATGCAGCACAGCAAGTATAGGGCACCCCTGAGCATTGCTCGAGTTGCGTCACGCTTGCGACACGACTCCTGCAATGTGCTGCCCTTACGACAAAAGATGCGACAAGTATCTGACTATCCTTGCATCACGGTGCGCTGCATTGTAAATGCAATGCATCTTTGGTGGCACAAGGGTATTTCTAAGTGTCGCATCTTTACTGGCGCATCTCTGCTAATATGCAGGGATGCGCCAGTCCTTGTAAATATCGTAAATCTGCCTCTAGATGTTCAAATTGACTGTTGGGGGTTACTGCCTGAGAGGGGTGAGACCCTACTCAATCAGCAATGCCAATCTTTGTCTGGGTGTAACACAAACAAACCCCAAAATAACCTGTGCTTAAACCCGTGGTAGCTCAACAGAAAAACAGTTATGCTTAATTTAGAAGCAATGTGTAAAGTATTTATGCAGCCATTCAAACAGTAATAAAGAGAAAACACAACACAAGAAAAAATCCACACCAATCTAGAAACATAGAGTAAAATGTAATGCATTATTGAACCCCAGAACTTTAAAAATTCAATCAGTAGAACCTGAGATACACCATTTTAAAGAATTCATGCAAGTATAGCTGCACAAGCACAAAGCGCCACTCAAGGTTATTTAGTCATGTGAGACCAGATGAAAGTCACAAGCTCAGACTTAGCACCAAACATTTCTGAAGGCATAATGTGTTTTTTAGCCCCTAGGCAGCTGTTTCTGGGTTGATTCGATGATCTATGCCCAAGGACGTGGAAAGAGATTGTGGGCCTCATTTATGAGGTTTTGTAATAGGGTAGCCCAGCAGGCTTTCCTGCTGTCCTTCCCTACGGCAAAAAAAAGGCAGGAATGCACCGTATCTATAAGAAACAGTGCATTCCTGACCTTTTCCCTTGCCCCGGCGCACAATGACTGCCGTGTGCCAATGCAAGTACCTTTGCACCATGGTGCAAGGGTGCCTGGGGTTGCGGGGATGACTATTTTTGTACAGGAAGGGAAAGTTTTCTGTACAAAAATAATCACAAGAGTCTATTTCCTCTTTCTATGTGTGCTCCAGAATGCAACACACATAGAAAAAGGAAAAACTAGGAGGAATAAAGATATTTCTCTTCGTTGTGCCTACCCTACGCCTCCCCTGGGGAGACGTAAGCTTATGGCGCTGCTTCAGATTTATGATTTCTCGTAAAGCTGGGGCAGTATCACAAAGCCATGGATGTTGTTGGGAATGCCCCCAGCAACACCCATTGCACGCACCTTTAACACAGAACACTGCGTTAAAGGGACTGATATTTATCAAGCAGCATTAAGCCAATAAAAGTGGCTTAGTACTGCCTGATAAATATCATGCAGGCTTCTGCGTCTCAGAACGCCACAAAAAATGACGTTCCGGAAGCGCAAAGAGTCTCAGAAATGAGGCCCTATGTATCTGATTACCATTCTGTGTGACTCGTTCTGTTTGTAATTGTCTGTCTTTGTAAGTGTTCATGTTTGTCAGCGCCCCTGTAACAGCACATGTGGATGTGGTGTGTGTCGGTTGTGTAAATATATGTGCCTGTCATTAAATCTTGATTTATATTGGTGTGCTACTGTGTGCTAATGTGTTGTTGCATGTGTACATGCATTGCCTTGATGCTTGAATCAGTGTTTGTCCATCTGTGTGTGTCAGTGTGTTTGTGTGTGCCAGTTTGCACTTTTGAATGTGCTTCTGCCAAGTGTATCTAGATGCTTGGGCCAAGTTTCGCTTGCCCCATCTATGAAAGACAAAGAAAATCCCAGAAGAATCCTGTTATGATCTGACTATCATTAGAAAGAGGAATGCCAGGCTGCGCCAACCCACACAAACATAACAAGGGCAGGAATTAATGAAGCGTACAATTCACCTGCCAGGCCACTAGCCAGTTTTGTTGCCATAGGCGCTTCGTTCCAGAATCCAGTTCAGAAAGTCAAAGAGACTGTGTCTACTCTCAGCCCAGATACTGATGCCAACACTGGCAGTCTCAAAATACTGAGCATTACAAGGCACAGCCAGATAATGTTACATGCTTAGGGGCATTCACAAGACTCGAAACTAGCCACCTCCAGAGCTGGGCCTGAAAGCCTCCCAAAGCAATGCTTTGTTGGGTGAATTCACCTCTCACTGCAAATCACCTACTCAACTTTTACTCATGAATGTGTCCAGTGGCGTGAGCTACATGGCCTCATTGGTAAGTGAAGAGACTCGCACTTTTCACTTTAACCGGAATACAAACTCCTAACAGTCTGATATCTGAGTTCTGACACATTACCTCTGCCGCGGTCACTGTGATGAGAAGTACGTGTAATCACTGAAAGCATTTCTCCGTTATAAAAATCTTCAAACTGAATCACTAGCCCTCAGGTGTTGAAATGTACACTAACCCGGCGTGGTTATGAATGCCCGAGCCGTGTCTGTGTGATCTGAGGTCATGTGGCATTGTGACGGTACACCTAAGAAAGCAATAATGTTGTCCCTCATGTCTGGGTCTATTTAGGCCTAGGGCCTCTCGGTTGATTTAGTCATTTCAAGTAGGGGTGAGTTGTGCATACTGGTAGACCTCCACTCCACTGGTGGTTGGCGGAGTTTTGCCAAACTCTGTGGCAAAACTTTGTGAACTCCGCTTGTGGTGTTGACTTTTCCATCCAGCCCTAGAAATGTTTACCTGTTCCCAGTAAAAATGTAGCACTTAGTAAGTGTAATAAGGCAACCCAACGTTATCCAATTGGAGAAGTAGACCTTGCAGTAGTGAAGAATTCATTTAGGAGTTGTTCACTGCATGGACATGTAAAACTTAAAAGTACATGTCTAGCTTCCAAACACTGTGGTCCCTGCCCTATCCACTGTTTGTAGTCTACACTAGGGGTGACATATGCATTAAAATGGAAGGTTTGGGCCTTCAAAAGGCTTCTTTTTGCAGGTTTTCAATGAGCTTGTCCAGTGAGAGCTACATATTCCTTCATTTTTGCTTGATTTAAGAAACAGAATGTATTAGAAATGTGTATAGTTCATGGGTCCTTCCTTCTTGCTGAATATACTCATACAGTTGAACTAAAAAAGAGAATGAACAGTAGATTAATTTTGTAGACTTTATGAGTAGACCCACCAGGATGTGGTTGCTTATGATTTGCAGGATGTTACAAAGCATTTTGGAACTTTTCTAGAAATATTTCCTCTATTAGCATATTGTGATTTATTGTGCTGAGTTGCTGGAGTTCGGATTCACTTATTGAGATATTAATCTGGTCACTACAGGGAGACAATAAATCACTATGCAACCTTTTTAAAATATATGACACTTTTGTAGAATTTGCTTTGATTTACAGTTACCTTCTCAATATATGGTTTTGGTATTTTCAGATTTCTGTTTTGAATTTCTTTAGTAAAGCTTTGCATAGCAATTGCTCTCTCTAACTTATTGATCATTGCATACTTTACTTCAAGAACTTGTATTTCTCTATATTGCTCTTGCTTTGTTGCTATCAGTTTTGAAATATTTTGTACTTCAGATGGTAGTTTAATAAGTAAGAAGGCTAATGGGGATTTGCTAGCTATATGTACTTCTTTATTTACATTGCTTCAATAACTATTATAGTGCGTTTTTCATTATGCATGTTCTATCCTAGCTATGCAATTATTCCTACCACATAGGTTTTAAATGTATTCTAGACCACATCACAGTTAGCAATCTCTCAGGTACATTGTATACATTATATATTGCTATCAGTAAGCTCTGCCGGTAGCTGCAGAAATCGAGGTTCTGGCAGTGGAAGCTGCTCCAGGGCAGAAGTGGTGAGCGAGGGGGGGTGACAAAAAAAAAGAAAAGAAAGGAAGCACACGGGCTCCTAGACTCCCCTAGCCAATCATGACACTGCTGTAACTAGCATGACAGCAGCGTTGTGATTGGTCTGAGCAGCCTGGTTTGGTGCTCAGACAGGGAGTGAGAGCCTATACATGTTCTCCACCCAGACTGTGCAATACAGACAGGTGGGGAATATTCAAATTGCACATGACTATTTGGCTGGCCCAAGACATCCAGCCAAACCATCATTTGCAACTAAGTGCCCCTACCACTCCTTCCCGTACTGGCTGTGACGATAGCCAAATCTCACCCCACCCAAAAAATGCCTTAAGCACGGAAAAATAAAATGACAATAACATCATGGTATTAACATTTTCTTTTTTCTTTTTTGCTCTGCTGAAAAGCAATGGGGCGAAGCACCACCGCCTTAGTGGAGGAGCCACCGCTGGGTTCTGCCCATAGATCATATGGTTCTGTTTTATTTCTTAGCGGGACAGTTCAATTTGACTTCAGCATTAACATGGTTTGATACAGAGTATAAATTACATTTTCTACATAATTCCTAATACATTAGAAAACATCTAATCATGATTAATTTCTAATGTTTATCTGAGATTAAAGTATATTTTAATTTTCAAGGAATGCTGTTTACGCCATATTGCAATTAATGGTTCTGGCCATAGCCCATATGGTTATATTTTAATTCTTAGCAGGACAGCTCAATTTGACTTTCAGTATTAACATATTTTGATACTGAGTATAAAGTTATGCATTAATTGCATTTGCTACATAATTCCGAATACATTAGAAAATAACTAATCATGCTAAATGTCTAATGTCTTGCAGAGACGAAAGTATATTTATATTTCAAGGAATGCTGTTTACGCCATATAGCAATTAATTGAAAAGAAATCCATTAAAATGTTTCTGAATTTTACTTTAATGAAAATGTGTTTTGTTTTACTCCGTGAACGTCTTATCTGAATCTTGTAGCTGTGTTAAGTTGATATCACCCCAATTACATATGGCCTTTAAAAAGATCATGTTGTTCGATTTTCGTAATGTAAGCCCATTTGTAATGTAAACTAGTGGTTATAATTATTTAACCATGTTTGTAAAGTTAACATAGCTCCCCCCCCAGCTATTAAGGTTACTCTGCGAATTTCATTAGAGGAAACTTTAACAAACTTTTTTTGTAAACCCCTTCCTATCCACAGTGTTTAGCCTCAGGTCGGAAAACATGAGTTTTAAAGATGATCGTGATAGCAGTCTTATTTGCTTTGATAATATGAAGTACCACCTCTATATTCTATGATTTTTTATCCCATTTACTTTCACCAATTAAACATTAATGACCTCATTAAGAGTTGTAGTATTTCTCGTGGAATAACAATTCTGAAATTCTGTATCTCCCTATTCCAAGTGTCTTAAGGCCTCAAATTATTGGGTGCACACCTGAAAATGTTAGGCCTTAAACACTAGAGTCTTTACAACGCTACTTAGGCAACAGTCAAAAGCATTGCCCGGCCCACGTCTCACCCTTACAGCAATCCTAGCAGAGAAGACAGTATCCGATGAAAGACATAGATGCATATTAGCAACAACTTGCGAAAACTATTGGAGAAACCGCGCTTAGCGCGATTTTTTTATCGCCTCCTATCGCTGGATTTTATCGCGGAGATAACGCTGTATTACCAATGTTTATCTACACAGTGATAAAAAATCCAGTGACAGTGGCGAATCCCATGTTTAATGCAAGTTGTCCAGCGATAAAAATCCTATCGCTAAGGAAAATCTCGCTAATAGGCAGGGGGGGACTTAGCCATAGAATCCACCTCCCATTGACTATTATGGATAAGTCTGGTTTTTACCAGGTGTAAAATCCTGGTGCCAATCGGGGTTAGCGCGCTTTTTTTATTGCGTCGCAGGTATTGCTAATAGCTGTTTTACCGGCTGCTGACGGTGATGGATTAAACCCAGATCTGTTGACTGGGTGTGAGTGTTAGATTGGTTCAGATGCTCCGTCCATCACCACCCCCTTTTGTACCGCTTTGTTCGCCATAAGTTGGCAGGGTATGCTCAGACGTTGAGTCTCTTGCTCACTTTGCCACTGGATTCAAGCAAGCCTGGCTGAAGATGGCTGAAATGCCAGAAACCGGTTTTAGGAAGCTTGATTCCGGTCCAGGGAAGGCATGGCTTGGCAGTTCGGGGTGGACTGTACCCATGAGGCACGGGGTCAGACTGATTTGCATATGGCCATGTCTGAACTGGGGTGGCAGAGTGGGCTAAAGAACGGTGATGGATTAAACCCAGATCTGTTGACTGGGTGTGAGTGTTTTATCTGACCATCCATTGTCTAAGGCAGAAGTGAGCATTTTAGAAAAAGGACTTTTTTTGTGCCAATGAAAACCACAGATTTTGTAAAAATGAAATCAGAAGTTAAGGCATGGCTTGGCAGTCCAGGCTGGTCTGTTCCCATGAGGCACAGGGTCAGACTGATTTGCATATGGCCATGTCTGAAATGGGGTGGCAGAGTGGGCTAAAGAACGGTGATGGATTAAACCCAGATCTTTTGACTGGGTGTGAGTGTTTGATTGGTTTAGATGCGCCGTCCATCACCACCCCCTTTTGTACCGCGAACTGCAGAATACAGCACACCTAGAAAATGGAAATACCTTGAAGAAATAAACATTCCTCCATGTGGCGCCTCCCCTAGGAAGAAGTAGCATTTTGACTCATTCCCCGGTCTAACTCTGATGGTAAATCTGGGAATTCGGAGAAATCCATGCGTGGATGCGTGAGAACACCCACACTCGACCCCTGAAATGCCCAGCTTGTGTTGCTCGGTAAATCTGAATTAGAGTTATGTTGCCCTTGCATTACCTTGCAAGGGCAACACAACACTGATGAATCTGCCCTTCATTGAGGAGCAAAGTGATAGCATTTTCATTAATTGGGTTAATCCTGTTATTTCTGTTACTGTACTACTTTTCTTAATTACTTCATTGTCCCTTGAGTGTTGAAATCATTGCTGATCAGGTTTTACGTTACAATAAGGGCAAAAGGGTTAAGAAATATACTGGGGCTAAGTTCCATATCAAATTTGTAATGATACCACTTGTAATGTCATTGCAGGAGGTGATTTGCACTCCCATTATATCTCATACTCAAAAGGGTCAGACCTCTCTTACAGTCAAAGTTAACAAACAGACTTTGCTATAGATAAGATTGTTAATTATATATTCTTATCTCAACCAGACATACATGTTTGTTGCCTGTATATGCAATAAAGTGATTATTTTAGAAAATAGGCAATCTTTATTTTGCTCACCATGCCACCCAAGTTTGGACTTAGTTAGCCATATGCAAATAAGTCTTGATCTCTGTACTGGGGGTGAGTGTTTGACATTGTTCAGCATTCCGTACATCAATTGTTTTTTTTGCATTTGTCCCCCCAAGTGGGACGGGGATAAGCAGAAATGAGTCCTGTGCTCGCCATGCCACTGGACTCAGGCTATCCTGGCTGGTGAGTGTTGATACCCCAAAACTGGTCCTAGGATGCTTGTTTCAAGTCCAGGGAGCAGGGTCAATGTTGATTTGCATATTGCTGGGTCCAAACTGGGTTGGAGAGGTGAGCGAAGAAACTATGGATTTCGGCGCTTACATCTGTACTGGGGTGATTTTTTTACATTGTTCATTATCCCATCCATCAATTGTTATTTTGGCTCTTTTCCAGATGTAACATGGGAAGGGTTCATTTTAGAAATCAGCGGCTGATGCCTTCCAGCTATTGGTTCACCCACCTCCATTACATATCTTCAAGGCACTCTATCTGGAAAGAGAGAATTATAAATCAATACTGGCCAACTTCACACTGCTCCAGAAATTTCTAAAGTACTGGTGCTGGGGTATTTTACAACATTAAAAAAATATATATTTTTACCTACAAAAATAATAAATCCAGAATAATGAATATTACTGATTTATCATAGTAAATATATAGCTAAGAATACATTTATTATTCTTTAATTCCACTTCTGCATACCTTCAAGATATCGATAGTGTCAAGGTACATTGATGTGCAGTTAAGAATACCTGTATATCTATACTTACTTAGACATACACCCCTTAATGATATAGTAGAAGCTAATTTTTAGGAATCAATATTTTTGTAGGCCAAAATAAAAAATATGTTTATATTGACAATCAAATGGCAGGGCATGGTGCAATGCATCTGCATCTGTCATAAATAATTGTGATCTGGTGGTCAGGATTTTCACTGTGGATCCAGTAGCGCTTGTGATATTGGAGAGTGGTGGTCAGAAAGAACCAACACGTGTTGTTCTGTCCATTGCATTCAAGGAGTATAGAATTTAGGCTTGTCCTAGAAAATTCTTGTTATTATTAACAAAAGGAATAGCTAGTATTATTAATCAGATACAAGAATTCTTAGTAAACACATCCAAGCTAATAATGGACATTATCAGGCACAGGATAAGTGAGCTTTTGCCAAAGAGCTGTGTCCAAAGGATAGCTTCATTCAGCATCTTCCCGGCCAGTAACACTCAATCTCCACCTGCTCTTCCGATCTACCCCCCCCAACCATTACCTCTTACTGAGCAATCCAGCTAATGTACTACATATCCCTTTCAGAAAGTCCAAAATGAGGTACCCTAACCCTCAGCACACCAAACCCCATACCCAGACCCTTAGCTCCTCAAAACTCAAACCAACCCTGAACCCTACAATTTTACATGGCACTCCAAAATCAACACTCAACCCTAAAATTACACATGCCACCCCAAAACCCATACCCACCCTAAAATGTAAAATTACCCTTGAAACCCAAAACCCAAATCCACACTGAACCCTATAAATACCCATACACCCTAAAACCCATAACCACACTGAACCCTAAAATTACCCTTGGCACCCCAAAACCTAAACCCACGTGAACCCTAAAATTACCCTTAGCATCCCAAAACCCATACCACCCTGAACCCTAACCCTTAGCACCACAAAACCGAAACCAACCCTGAACCCTAAAATTACACATTGTACTCCAAACCCCATACCTACCCTAAAGCTTAAAATTACCTTTGGCACCCCAAAACCCAAACCCACACTGAACCCTAAAATTACCCTGGCCATCCCAAAACCCAAACCCACCTTGAACACTAAAATTACCACTACACCCCAAAACCCATGTGCACCCTGCACCCTAAAATTACCCTTGGCACCCAAATACTTATACCCACCATGAACCCTAAAATTACCCCTACACCCAAACCCACCCTGAACTCTATACTTACATGTAAAACACATATGCCTTTACTATTCATGCCTTTACAATGAAATTCGTTGTAAAGGCATGCGTGGTAAAGGCACATGTGTTGTAATGCCATGCGTTGTAATGGCATTGCGATGTGATGGTACTTGTGTTGTGATGGCATGCATTCTAATGGCATTTGTTGTAGTGAATTTGTTGTAATGGCTGTTTCCATCCACAATGTACTGCAAGCAAGGCAGTAAACACCCATTTTAAGTTCAGAAATGTTTTATTGAAACAATGGAGGCGTCATCAAGCAATACAAATATAAAATTTCTGTCACTACATTGCAAGTCCATCTCAAAAAGGTTACACAGATCGGACCGATTAATAAATAAAGAAAAAATAAAACAATATAAGTGGAATATGAACAACATTGGAATATAAATAGCTTTTGGAACTTTTATGAATGTCAGGGTGGTTTAAGGACCTCCTGCTGAAATGGCTGTGGCAAGGTGTGTCGTTTAGTACTTGCATCAATATACCTTGTAACAGTTGACCATAGATTTAAGCGTTTTGTTGCCGAGTGTATAGGAAAAACAAAGGAGGTATCTAATCTATGATTATGACACATGGCATACCACCAAGCCTTATAAGAAATCTTTATAAAGTCTTTCTAATTTGTGGTGATTTGCTGAAAAGCAACCGCTATTAACAAATCCATAATTTTGATATTCAACATAGAATTTCACCAAATATGCGACAAACTTTCTAAAAAAACATGGATAAAGGAAAAAATAAACTTAGTACCATAAATTCCGTTAATGTGGGACCAAACCTGTTGCCAGAAAGCATATAAACATGGACAATAAAATTGCATGTGGAATAAATCAGCATTTGGAGACGAGCATGGCCAACAGATATCTGGTACAGTTGAAAAGGTTTTACTTAAAATGACCGGCGTGAATAAAAACCTGTTATATATAAAGAACAGTGTTTGTGTTGTATTGGCTGCTCTGGAGGATTTACTTATTTTAATCCATATGTTGGCCCAGAGGGATAACGGCCAAGATGTCATGAGGTCGCATTCACACAATTTTTCTATTTTTTACTTCGGTTTGTCAGAGTTTGTCCTTTTTAAATAGGTATAAATTGTGGAAGCTTTAGGCAGGGATTGTAACAGAATGTGGAAGCGGGAGGAGGTATCTGGAATGCTAAGGGTATCAGTAACGGTACAAAAGGGGGTGGTGATGGATGGAGCATCTGAACCAATCAAACACTCACACCCAGTCCAAAGATCTGGGTTGAATCCATCACCGTTCTTTAGCCCACTCTGCCACCCCAGTTCAGACATGGCTATATGCAAATCAGTCTGACCCTGTGCCTCATGGGAACAGTCCAGCCCGAACTGCCAAGCCATGCCTTCCCTGGACCGGAAACAAGCTTCTGAGGACCGGTTTCTGGCATTACAGCCGTCTTCAGCCCGGCTTGCTTGAATCCAGTGGCAAAGTGAGCAAGGAACTCACGTCTGAGCATACCCTGCCACACTTATGGCAGCCAAAAGCGGTACAAAAGGGGGTGGTGATGGACGGAGCATCTGAACCAATCAAACACTCACACCCAGTCCAAAGATCTGGGTTTAATCCATCACCGTTCTTTAGCCCACTCTGCCACCCCAGTTCAGACATGGCTATATGCAAATCAGTCTGACCCTGTGCCTCAGGGTATCAGTAACAGCAGAAAGTTCGATATATGTATCTATGACTGCTTTCCTGAGTAGGTTATATTTATGAATGAATGAGGCGGGTAGGTTTAATGATTTGCCGAGTGAGTTGAAGGGTGAAAAATCAGGACCTGAGAATAATTGGTGAACCCACAATAGTCCCTTTGGTCTCCAGTTCTTCCAATAGGATAGCTTATTACGGAAGAGCAGGTTTTTGTTGCACCAAATTGTTGAATTAAGAAAAGAATCTGAGGTATTATTAGTGGAATTAAAAGTTGTCTCCAGGAGTTTGGAGGTAGTCTTAATTATGGGGGTGGAGAGGGACTGAGGTTTGCGTGAAAAGGAAAGATATTCACGGAAGGCAAAGGGAGATAAAAATAGACCTTCAAGTGAATTCCAGAGGGCATTCATCTTTGGAGTCAAGAAGCCAAAAGGGGGCTTGACGCTTAAATAAGTTAGCGGGTATAGTAATTGGGATGTTAGAGATAGTATATAAGACTATGGGTGCCAGCATCATCTTTATGGTGTCAAAGTGTCCCCAAAAAGATAAGTATAGAGGATGCCATTTAGTAGTCAATTCTGAGATTTCTTTAATACACTTATTCATGCACAATATAACTGTGTCTGATATTGAAGTGGTGAAGTGGAATCCTAAATTCTTAATATGTTTAAGATTCCACATGAAATTAGATGCGCTAAAGTCTGATTTAAAAGTGTACTTGGTTAAGGGCAGGATCTCACATTTGTCGTTATTCAATTTGTAGCCGGAAATTAGGGAGTAAGACTTCACTTCTGCTAAAAGAGCAGGAATTGACTCTTCAGCTTTTGACATAAAAAGCAGAATATCATCAGCATAATCTGCAAGTTTAGAAGCAGTGTGAATTTGGGTTTTAGCGCAATTTGCAAAGAAATGGTTCTAGAGCTAAGTTAAAAAGAAAAGGAGAGAGGGGGCAACCCTGATGTACCCCTCTGCCTAAATAAAAGAAAGGAGAAATTAAGCCATTAGCGCATACTGCAGCTCGAGGATGGGAATGAAGGAGGAATATCAAAGATGTAAATTTAGGGCAAAAGCAAAACTATTTGAGAGTATAAAATAAGTAATTCCATTCAACTCTATCAAATGCCTTTTCTGCGTCTAATGCTATAGCTGCAAAGGGTTGTTTAAGGTGGGATGATTTAGATAAAAAATTAAAGAAAAGTTGTATGTTATCTGTTATGACACTTCCTTTAACAAACCCAGACTGTTCTTCACCCAATAGGTTTGGTAAGTAGGAGTCTAAGTGTATGGCTAACGCTTTAGATTTTTTTTTTTAGCAATGTTGACTAAGGAGATAGGCCTATAGTTTTTACAATGCTTGGAGTCTTTCGCCTCCTTAGATATGAGACAGATATGCGCTTCTGAGAAGGAGCCAGAGGGACTATTTAGTGAACAAAAAGAGTTTACCAGGTCATATAATTTGGGCATTAAGAGTTTAGAGAAGTGAAGATAAAATTCAACAGTGAAACCATCTGGACCAGGTGCTTTGTCGTTTTTAGGATGTTGGAGTGCATTGAGGAGTTCCTGTTGTGTTAGGTCTACTTCCAAAGAGGAGAGGTCAGCAGGGGTACATTGGGTTTCTTGGATGTTGGAGAAAAAATATGACAAAGATTGGTCTATAGGATGTGTATTGGATGTTTATAAGGATTTGTAAAAGAGAGAAAACTCATTCAATATCTCAGCATCTTTAAGTTTTAGAACAGAGTGTTTGTCATATATAGATTCAATATTCAATTTGTTGTGACAGATTTTTAAATAATTAGCCAGTATTTTCCCTGCTTTATTTTTGCCTCCATAACATTTTTCACTGGACTTTAAAAGGTATGATGAAGCATTGTCCGTAGATTTCTTGTTGAATTGCAGTTTGGCATTTATAAGAGCTGTTAAACATTCTTTCGCGTTTGATGTGTAGTACTTATGCTCCAATCTCAGGAAGGATATCATTTGTAAGTTTGTGCACTTCTTTTAGTTTCTTAGCTACAAATACGATAATGAAATCTCTTGCTGAGGCTTTGAAAGCATCCCAAACAATTGAGAATGACAAGGATTCACTGTGATTTATAGCAAAGTACTCATTGAGAAAGCTGATAAAAGAAGTTATAAAAACTGGATCTAGAAGGAGAGAATTATTGAAACCCCTCTTTCTAGGTGAGGTACTTTTAGGTAGTATGTCTAGTCCAATTGAGCCAAGAGCATTATCTGACAAGAGGATAGGGCCAATTTCTGCATGTGTGAGAGTTTGCGAGATGTTATGTGAGTTTGATGGGCTGGTGAAAAAAAGTGTATTCTCTGATAACCGGATTACACAAACGCCATGTGTCAAAGAGCTTATGCTGAGTAATTGTGTGAACAAAAGATTTATGAGGTTTATTGGGGACAAAAGAAACTTTGGAAAAACTGTCCACAAACTTGTCGTAAATCTGATTACAATCACCACACAATATAAAATTATCTTCAATGCAGTGAGTAATTTGCTTAGCTAGAGTATGCCAAAAAACAGTATCTCCTCCAGTGGGTGCATATACATTAAGAAGAGAAACAGGAACACATTTAAGATACAATTTGATATATAACCATCTACCATCAGCATCCAAGTCTTGTGATATGAGTTTAACTGGAAGTGTTTTCCGACAAAGTATCATGACTCCATTACGTTTGCAGTCTGCTTGAGAATAGAAAACTACCCCTACCCAACCTCTTTTTAATTTTAGAGATTCAACCTCTGTAAGAAGTGTGTCTTATACAAAAACTACATCAGAATCTAATTTAGCTAAATGGGTTAAAACTTGTTGCCATTTAATAGGTGAATTTAATCCCCTAACGTTCCACGAAATAAATTTTAAAACATACAATTTCAGAAAAAAAGATATAAAAAGTATGGCATGTTTGTCCGATTCGTTGAAACCATCATGGTAAATATATAAAGAGACAGAAAAAAGAAAAATAGTTAGCTCAGACACAAGAGAGAGGAAGATATGAAAGCCTAATGGTAAAAGCCAAGAATAAAGAGTAGCAATGGTAATACAAAGGAAGAAGAGTACAATAGTTAGGCAATGCAAAGACAGAAATACAAGGGAGTATGTAGGTACAAACCTATTAATGGATAGAGACATGTGATGAAAAATGGAAATATTAGAGACACCAAAAGAGAAGATAACAAGAAAATGCATGACAAAACGAATAACAAGGAACAAAATGAAACACATACCTACAGGAAGGGAAAGCGGATGCGGGAGTGATACAGAACGGGGACATGGAGCAGACAGTACAGCCGGGAAAGACCACACGATAGGACGCAGAGGGAAACATCGCAGAGGAGGGATATCTGTGGAAATGAATAACAACAACTGTTAAACAAAAGACATAACCCACCATTAAACAGAAAATAACATGGTTAATCAGAATAGTTCATCTTACATAATAATTTGGCTTATACTGTGGAGCTATCTAAAACCAACAGAGAACGTAATACGTTCTAAAACCAGCTGGAATTATTATAAATAGAGAAAAGAGAATTAGAATTATAAAACAATGCAGATAATAAAACAAAATGTATTAAACCTGCAAGGAAAAAGAGAAAAAAAAATAGTTAAGCAACAAGCATGACTAAGATCCTGAAACCTCCATGGTATCCGTCTTGCAGGAGTTGATGAAGCTTTGTAAGCACAGCGGATCTTCATACGGTGTGGTTCTGTTATCGTATGTTACTTTGAAGTGACATGGATGAAAGAGGCCATAATGGGCCCCCATTGAACAAAGATCAGCTCGTATGTTGAGAAATGCCTTACACCTGTCTGCAGTTGCCTTGGCGTAATCCTGCGCAAAAAACAAAGTGGATACGGACCAAGTGTTCTGTTGAATTGATTTGACCGCTGCTAAAACTTTTAAGAGATCTGTATACTCCAAAAAGTATACGATGACTCCTCTCGGTCAATGAGAAGATTAAGCAGTAGATCAAAGGCAGGCCAATCTGTCGGCTCGTTGTATGTTAAGAACTGTATCCTCTGGTAGATGAAGCAATTAAGGAAGGAAGGTCATGAAGAACGTGAGAGAGTCTGATCCTTCGACTCCTTCTGCCAAACCATAAATGCAAAGATTATTCTGCCTATTGAGGTTTTCAAGGTCCTTGACTTGTTTCTGAAGCACAGAAACTTGTGATTTTAGTTGAGTAACCGTAGTGAAAGTATCTCCCATAGACGACATGCTGTTTTCTACTGTCGCTAGCCTTGTGTCAAGTTGAGACCATTGATCAGTAGGAATCTGTATCTTAGAATTGGTTTCCTCGACAAAGGGTCGGAGTGCTCCTATTTCGTCTAGCAACAGCTCCATGGAAACCGGAGATAGGTGGTGAAGGAGGGTCTTTTTTCAGGCTTTTGGTGGGTGCCTTCCCTGAGGACTCAGGATTGGAGTCCATCAGTGCCTCAGAACACAATAATGAAGGAGCCAAAGTATCCTCTAACTTAGAAAAATCAGAAAAAAGTTTTGAGTTCTTTACAAAAACATGTTTTAGTTTGTAATGCGTAGAAAGAGTTCCTTTGAGTCGTCCCATAAGTTACAAAAGACATCAGCATTAGGCAATAACACAGGTGTATCTAGTCATGACAAGTGTGAAATCACCGTATGGATAGTAGACGTGCATGCACCTGGAAATAAACCATATGGGGATGTAGCATTTGTGCTTTACATAGTCAAAGGAGGAGTCAGGAGGAAAAGTGAAAAAGTGAGGGAGAAAATTCCTGAAAATACTGAGCGCCTTGACTTAATGTACTGTGTCAGCATGAGCGCATAAGTGGTGATTAATATACACAGGTGCGCATACCCTTGAAAGCCTGAATAAAAGAGTCCAGGAGACCATGAAAAAATATCTTAAACTTCACCAACCGGTGTAATAGTGGAAAGCACAAAATGGCTGCCATAAGAAATCACCACAGCAGATATTTGCTAAGAGGTGAGTATAAAGCTCACCAGATTTCCTTAGGCAGCAGAATGAGGACAGTCTTTCTTCTTTAATAGAAAATCAGAGTGTTGAGGGAGAGTTAGGATTCATTTGAAGCAAGCAGCAGCAAGTTTATAAAAGCTCCATGACCTGTGAGCTCCGTGCACCAAAACTGAAACAAAAATGGCGGCTGCGATATCGCGGTGCCGCTAGCAGGAATAATTGCAGCCCTTCTGTCAAAGCTGCGAGGTCGCCGAATGCCACATAACGGTCCCGGGCACCTCTGACGTGCTTTAAAAGTAAGTTTGCTGCAGTAAATAAACTGTGTGCTGGAAGCCACCCTGCTGCATCAGGAGCCCCACTCGAAAGCCGCCAAACGCCTTAGGCGCCAAGCCACGGCCCCAGTGAACACCCATTACCAGTCCAAAATCGCATTTACATTCTTCCTCAATGTCCCACAAATGCTGAACATTGCACAGAAACACTGTGCAAAGCTTCATGTAATTGTTTTACAATTATAGTTATAGGCACAGATGTTTCTTTACTTTTTGAATACATTATACTGGAGTTTATAACTATTCCTGAAGTTGACACTATTTACTCAAATTCCTTCAGTGCAGTATTAGTTTTAAAATACTCATTACCAAATTTAGAATACAAATGGAATTTTCATTAGTAAAAAGGTTAGTGATAATGTCTGCATGAAACGTAGGGCCTGATTACGATGTTGGACAGACACCCTCTAACCAGTGTTTGGAGGCTTTCCACCCAACATGGTAGGTTTAAAATCTGACCGCCTTATTAGGATGACGGCGGTCAGACTTTAAACCTACCGGGGGATTCTGACGTGGTTCCAACGGGCTCAAGGAGCCCGTCAGTCAGTGGAAAGTCTGCATAATCCCTTAATCGCTATTGGGAATATATTGTCGTATTCCAACAGCCATTCCATGTCGGACCTTTCAGACATGGAAAGGCTGTCAGAAAGTGACATTGGGGGCCCCTAGCAGGGTCCCCTTCAATCAATCAATCAATCATGCCATTTGTATAGCGCACTACTCACCCGGGAGGGTCTCAAGGTGCTTGGGGGGAGGGGTATGCTACTGCTCGAACAGCCAGGTCTTGAGTTGTTTCCTGAAGGCGAGATGGTCCTGGGTCAGCCGAAGGTGGATGGGGAGGGAGTTCCAAGTCTTGGCAGCCAGGTAAGAGAAGGATCTTCCTCCGGCGGTGGCTCTTCGGATGCGTGGTACGGCTGCGAGGGCGAGGCTGGTGGACCGTAGCTGGCGGGTGGGCGTGTAGAAGGTCAGGCGGTCGTTGAGGTATTTGGGGCCCAGGTCGTGGAGAGACTTGTGTGTGTGGGTGAGGAGCCGGAACGTGATCCTCTTGTCGACGGGGAGCCAGTTCAGGTTCCTCAGGTGGCTGGAGATGTGGCTGCGTCGCCCCTCCCTTCTGTATTTGGGCCTTGGGGGCAGCCATGGCGCCCCCCTAAACATCCCTGCACCGTGTGGCAGGCACCATTAGGTGTCTTCCACATGGTGCAGGGATGTTTCAAAACATCTATTTTTCAATAAAAGCTTGTGCTGCAGGCCTTTTGCGCCACTGCACAAGCTTCCATTGTGAAATGGAAGTTGGTCGAATTGTAATAGTGCAGTTGGAATCCTTGACTTAAGGTCAGCCGGTTTCTTTCCGCAACGTCCGCCCAACATCGTAATAAAGCTCTTAATTGTAAAGCGAGAGTTCCAGCATCCAAAGTTAATTACCAGTGCCCAACAGCTGTGCCAATATCCACCCACTGTAGAGGGCAGCCTGTGGTCATTTAAACATACATATTGTCGATGAACTGTTCTAATACTGAGGATTTTCTGTGACTCTTGACATGAACGGCCTTACATCGTTCCTCAGTGCTTCAGCCTGCATTGCCATTGTTGGAAAGAATTTTGTGAGCTGCAGGCTACGCAACTGCTAGGGCACATTTATTATGAAAACGAAGGGCTGAAAAGAGGCACGCCCTGAATGAGAGACTCCAGTACATGATGCGCATTGGAATTCCTGTCACTTCTCTGGTGATTGTCCAGGCTCGGATTAAGTTTAAGGACTCCTAGCACTAACTAATTGCATGGGAACGCTCCTGTGTCCTAGTACAGAAACCGCCTCTGGATCCCATACTCCAGAGTTCAGATCTCTGATTTATCAATTCAAATGATATGATATTGGGCAAATCTTGGCATTTTACAAAACTTAAGGTGCCTTTCTGGTTACAGTTCCCCATTGCTTAGAAATGAGGTGATCCTAACATCAAGTTTATATTAGAAAGCTTGTTATTAGGAACCTAATGCTGCTCAGAAGTAAGCAAGATGGCGCCTGACTGACGGTCGCACAGATCACCCTTTGCTGCAAAGTGAATCTTACGGTTGAATACTTGATGCAGATTGACTAAATCCTCCGTAAGAATGGATCAGATCTCCTCCATGACTTACCGGCTGCGGGAAGACGATTTGGACCCCCTCGCGGGGGCGGAGGAGCTCCTGGCGGTGGTGGTGGTGGAGCTGCGGTGGATTGCGATTGAGAACGGGTAAGGAGGAGGGGCTGGAGACGCCAGAGCCGAAACGCCAGGAGGGATCGATTGGCTAACAATGGAGTGGTGTGTTAAACCAGCGGAAGCAGAAAGGATGCATCCAAATGCAAACCGAGGAGCTCAAGAGAAAGCTCCTGACTTGCAGGTGAATACAGAACCCAGGAATAATTCTGGGATAGCTGTATCTAAAATAGTCAGAATAGCCGCCCCGTGAGCTTGAGCAATAGAGCCTTGGCAAAAGGCACTGCGACCCAGGGCTGCTTGAAAAAAGGTGAGAGCCATGATGTACCTAAAAAGCGGGAATTAAATAGCGGCGGTACGGGGGTTAAAGGGACAAAAGCTGGAATAATAGACTTGGGGAGGCGACACAGTATTGTTGATGTCTTTCCCCCAACCCCGCGAGCTCCCAAAACCGATACCTCTAAAGCGGGGAAAAACAGGAAAAATTAGATAATGAATGCTAACCAAGACCAAAGGCAGACTCATATGGTGGATTCTGTCTGCAACATACAGCCGGCAATTGGCCAGATGAATGAGATCCAAGGTGACACCGCTGCAGTGACTAGTCAAAATGGTGAAAATTATAGCCCATCAGAAATCTCCGATATGGGCCATTTACTGTTAATGGAAGGAGCACAACAGGGCATAATAACTGGATTATCCCCAGCGCTGGAAGATCTAGCAGGCACCACAGATCAACTGAACACAAGTATGTTACTAGAGGGGATAGCTGCAAGCAAGGGCCACAAAGACATAGGGGACAAGTTTTTTCGGTAACGGATGGCTCCGAACTTAGCCCTTCTGAAGCAGAAGATAGCAGTAACATCCAGCTCTCCAGCTCCACCTTCAGCCAGGCATGGCACAGAAAGATACAGTTATTATAAGAAAGAAACTCCTGAAGAAACAAAGAGACTTACAAGTTTGGGAGAAAAATGGAGAAGGAAGTAGAGGAAGCATGGGCCCTACTTTAAAATGGGATGTTTCGGCTACTAGGAGTACCTATCCAGATCATACAGGACAGGAGGATGAGTAGGCTGCACCCTCCTTAAAAATGTTATTCGACTCAATCAAGCAATTACAGGAGGAGACCCGAATGGATGGAAAGAAGAAAAACAGATTGGCAACAAAGAAGCTTCAAGCTGCAGTAAGAACTAGGGCCAAGGATCACACGGATACAAATGCAAGGCTGACTCATGTGGGAGAACGCACAAGCACACTAGAGGATAACCTGGTTAGAACTCAGGCACATGCTGAAACATACAATAAGCAGCTCACAAGATCTTCAATTGAAAATGGAGGATTTTGAAAATAGGCAAAGACACAATAACCTCTGGATTCTTGGCATCGAAGAATCTATAGAAGAAGAGTATGTGAGGGCCTACATTTTGAGGTTGATGAAGGGAGCCTTTCCCGAACTCCAGCATTGGAACTGGGAGGCTGAAATACAGCGTGTTCATCACGTTCCCATGAGGCCTAGGAAGCCTCCACAACCAAGCAGGGATGGAACCACAATGTAAAGAGCAATTTTTATTTACTTTTGAAATTTCCTGCTTCCTGAAGAGGTATACTCTAAGGCTCCCCCCAACCCCAGATGGACTTTTGAGAACGAGTCCTTCTTCACAAAGCCAGACTAATGCCATGTCAACGTGGAAGGGCCTAGCAACTAAGAAACCTGATTTAGCCGTGTCAAGCCATGGGAAAGCAAGCGTACCTGATGAACACTGCAAGGCTAAAAATCATCTATAAGAACACTTCCAGAGTCTTTACCTCAGAGATTCAAGCTAAAGCATATATGGAAACTTTAAAATCTGTGGTCTGTCCTGGCCTGGAAGGGGTTTCCCATAGAATATATAAACGCTATACAGGCATCATATATCAACCCTAAAGCTGTAATTCGAGGTGCCACCGAGATCTCTGATTCATTGCCAATAACAAGGGGGACGAGGCAAGGCTGTACCTGTTCCCCCTTGTTGTTCGCATTATATATGGAACCCTATTTAAACAGATTAGCAAAAGAAACTGGTATTGCTCCTGTAAAGATTCACCAAGTAGAACACAAAGTCTTTGCGTATGCTGATGACGTAGCTATCGTCACTTCTGATATTAAACTAGCGTTACCTAAAATAATAGAATTGGCCCAGGAATTTGGCGAATTTTCGGGATATAAATTGAATATCTCGAAAACACAGCTGATCCATTCCACTGAGGGCAGGCCGGAGGATCTGGTAGTGTCTCCTGAAGCCTCTTATCTCGGTATAATGGTTTCCGCCATAATAGATGATATTGAACGGCTCAATACAGACTCTATGCTAGACTCTGTTAACAGGACTTTGGAGAGACTGAATAACTTACACTTATCTTTGTATGGCCGTACTAATGTACTGAACATGTTAATACTTCCTAAATTCCTTTATTTGTTTCGCACGTTACCCATAATGTTTCCCTCTGATTTTTTCAGTAAATTAGACAGA
This sequence comes from Lissotriton helveticus, assembly GCF_964261635.1. Classification (NCBI taxonomy): domain Eukaryota; kingdom Metazoa; phylum Chordata; class Amphibia; order Caudata; family Salamandridae; genus Lissotriton; species Lissotriton helveticus. Next base: position 1,296,087,487 of record NC_136063.1, on the reverse strand, counting down.
ATGGCCTCTAGGTTTCTCTGGGGTTACCGGAGTACTAGAAGAGCTCTTAAATGGTGTACATTACCGGGAGGCTGGGGGGTACCGAATTTTCGGTTATATTATTGGGCGGTCTTATTAAGATATATGGGAATTTTGATTTTTTCAAGATATTTCTTCGGATGAGTCAATTAGGCCGTCAATTTATGAAATGGTCTTGGGGGAGGAAGTACGACAATGTTTGGTGAGAATAATAGAGCCCAGTTCTATAAAAAAACTATATTCAAAATTATGCTAACCGCATTTCAAATCTGGAAGCAGCTTAAAAATGATTTAATTGTTGCCTGGACCTGAATTATTACATACCTATGTTGAATATTCAGATTTTACCTGAAATTTTTAGAGGTCCTCTAATGCTGAGATGGCACTCTGCGTGAGTGTGCACATTAGGAGATTTATATGAGGATGGACAATTTGTTTCTTATTTTTATTTGCAGCAAAAATATAATTTCTCGAGAACTGATTTTTTAAAATATCTTCAAATTCGAAGTTTTCTAGAGGCTAAAAGTCTTCTAAATTCAACTATGATGGACAAAATTGATATGTTAGAATGTAGTAGAAAGGGAAGCACAATTGGTGTAATATATCAGACGATGATGAACAGGGTGCAGGATAACCTGAGTGCACACATAGACAAATGGCAAAGAAAATTTGAAACGGAAAGCATTGATTTGTCTAAAGCAATAGAGCTGTCAAGTAGTGTTTTATTTAATGGACCATTTAAAAGTCAACATTTTATGTCCATCTTTGATTTATATTACACCCCTGTTAAGTTGGCTAAATGGAAAGTAAAAAATGGTGATAAATGTAATCGGTGTAGTTGTATTGCTGCGGATTCTATCCATATGTTTTTTACCTGTCCTAAATTATCTCAATTTATTACAGAAGTACAATTTTTTCTAAATAACAGTTTAAGGATACAAAGTGAATCATCTGCAGAATTAATAATTCTGGGAATCCAGTCAGATCAAATCGGTAAAAGAACAACTGAAGAAGAAGGTTTTTTATTCATTTGTATGTCTGTATATAGATATTGTATAACCTCTCGCTGGTTAGATGTTGATCCTCCAGTTTTCCATCACTGGCAGTCGAAATTATTATCTATTTATCAACTCGAGAATGTGGTTTATAAACTAAAGGGGCAGAAAAGGAAATTATTTGGGCAAAAACTCTGGGCTCCAATATCTAAATGGATATGATTGGCTTTTTTCTATGCCTATAACATCTTATTTTCTACATGTATCTTTTTTCTTTTCATGTGTCCTCCCTAGTACAAGATGATGCTTTGCTGATCCGTGTATCTTTGTTTATGATGAATTATATTCTGTATAACTACCTGCTGACATAAAATAAAAAAAACAAAAAACAAAAGGAAACTTTAAAATCTTAGAGAGAGGCTCTCTTGGGTATTCGCTGATGGGAATACAGGAGGTTTATTAATGAGTAAATTAAGTTACTGTTTAAAAAAAGGCGGAAAATATAGGGGGGTGCTAGGGGAGGAAACTGGAGGAGTTCGATAAGGAGGGTAAGAAAAATGAAATCCACAAACACAAGGGCATCTAGTAAATAGGTGGGAAGTCAGCGAAGGGGGTCGAATTTCAGGCTCCATCACAGAGACCTTGGGTCTGCTTGCTTCACACTATAGGTGGAGGGAGGAGGGAGGGGGTGGGCTCGAGAGCAGGGAGGGCAGGGGGAGTTAAGAGGGGGGTTTGGGGAGGAGGAGTGGGGAGGGGGAGAAGAGGGGAAAATCACCATTGTGCAATGAAAGTAGTTCTGGAATTCACATAATTGAAAAAATGGGAGCAGGGATTAGGCATCAAGCGCCAGGTTATATGCAGCATGACAAATTATAGGCAGTAACTATTAACATATGTAGGTTAAACAATGCCACCAAACGAAGGACAGTGAAGGAATATCTTAAGACCATGCGTGCTACCTGACCTCAGGTCACTCGCCATGCCGCACGGCTCCTCCTGGGTGACCGTATCTCTATCCCGCTGCTGCCGCTGCCGAGGGTTCGCCGCCCCTGGTGACTGTTCTTCCACTGTACTGATAATCTTTTTGTCTCCCAACCTGTAACTTGTATTTTTTATTTTTCTGTCTTTCTGTTCTAAGGCGTTCCTTCTTAGTGCCACTGCCCTCTGTGCCACCACTGCCCCCCGCTACCCCCCACTGCTCCCCTGCGGCCCGCCCCCTTTTGCTTTTTGTGTCCCACGCCCTCACCCATTGGCCGCCCCGCTCCCGCCTCCCAGCTGCTCCTCCCTCCCACTTCGCCTCTTATGGAGGTCGCTGCGGGGAAGCGCCCAGCAGACGCGCGCAGCGGGCGCGCCGCTGGCGCGCCAAAGGCAAGCCTGTCTGCGCCTGTCCGCGCATGGACCGCGCCCAGCACCAGGACCCCTGGACCCCGCACCCCCCTCCATGCCAGACTGCACTACGACTCCAGCACCCTCCACGCACTCAACACCAGACGAGACCACCCCTGCTACCGGTCCACCCCGAAGAGCACCCAAGGGCCCCTCGCCTGCCGGAACTGCAGATTCACCAGCATCCAGCCCACCAAACCACCAACCAGTGAAACCAACCACCTCTGCTGCATCCTCCTCAACACTCGCTCTGCTCGCAAACACGCCATCGAACTCTGGGACCTCCTAGACTCTACCGCCCCCGACGTCACCTTCCTGACGGAGACCTGGCTGAATGCCACCTCAGCACCAGACATCGCCATAGCCATCCCACAGGGCTACAAGATCTCCCACAGAGACTGCACCAACGGAGTGGGAGGAGGAATCGCCATCATCCACAAAGACACCCTCAGAGTCTCGACCAACAGTGACGACACCCTCACCACCGCAGAGCATATGCACTTCCAGATCCACACCGACCCCAACACCACCCTCAGAGGAACACTCGTCTACAGACCACCCGGACCACGACCACAGTTCAGCGACACCATCGCCGACCTCGTCAGCACCCATGCCCTCGCCTCCACGGACTACATCCTCCTCGGGGACCTGAACTTCCACCTCGAGAACAACAACGATGCCAACTCCACCGCCCTGATCGACAACCTCGCCAACCTCAGACTCAAACTGCTCGTGACAACACCCACCCACGCCGCTGGACACACGCTGGGTCCCATCTTCTCTACAAGCCCCAAAGTCTCCTTCATCCACACCACCGAACCCCACTGGACTGACCACAGATGCCTCAGAGGAACACTCGTCTACAGACCACCCGGACCACGATCACAGTTCAGCGACACCATCGCCGACCTCGTCAGCACCCATGCCCTCGCCTCCACGGACTACATTCTCCTCGGGGACCTGAACTTCCACCTCGAGAACAACAACGATGCCAACTCCACCGCCCTGATCGACAACCTCGCCAACCTCAGACTCAAACTGCTCGTGACAACACCCACCCACGCCGCTGGACACACGCTGGATCCCATCTTCTCTACAAGCCCCAAAGTCTCCTTCATCCACACCACCGAACCCCACTGGACCGACCACAGATGCGTCCACTTCACCTTCAGAAAACCCACCACACACCACCGCACCCAACAGCTGCCACGCCGCTGCTGGGGCAAGGTCACCAAGGACCAACTGTCTACCACCCTCGCCCTGAGACCACTCGCCGACCCCACCGACCCAGACACCGCCGCGACTAACCTCAAACAGTGAATCAACGACTGCGCCAACACCCTTGCCCCTCTCAAGACCCCCACAACCAACCACACCAACAAGAAAGCTGCCTGGTTCCCCCGAGGCCTCCGGATCTCCAAGCGCACCTGTCGGAAGCTGGAGAAGAAATGGCTCCACAACCAAACACCAGTCACACAGTCCACAAGAGCGCCACCCGCAGAAACCACCAACTCATCAGGACCGTCTTCAAGGACCACCTTCAAGGACCGCTTAGACAACAACGCACACAACACCAAAGAGCTCTTCAGCATCGTGAAAGAACTCTCTAACCCCAGCTCCAACACCAACGACATCCCACCATCACAAGGCCTGTGCGACTCCCTGGCCACCTTCTTTCACCGCAAGATCAACGACATCCATGACAGCTTCAACTCCGACACCCCTGCACCCACCTCCGAGTCCACCACCCCTGCGACCACCACCCGCACCAGTCGCCTGACCACCTGGTCCAACGTCAGCGACAAAGTCACCGTCAAGACCATGAACTCCATCCACTCCAGATCCCCATCTGACCCCTGCCCTCACCACGTCTTCAACAAAGCCAGCACAACCATCGCGCCCCACCTCCGTAAAACAATCAACAGTTCCTTCGAGACAGCAACCTACCCGGAAAGCTGGAAGCACGCCTGAGATCAACGCCCTTCTGAATAAGCCCAAGGCGGACCCCAAGGTCCTCAAGAACTTCCGGCCCATCTCCCTGCTCCTGTTCCCGGTAAAAGTGACAGAGAAGATTGTCAACAATCAGCTAACCCGCTACCTCGAAGACAACAACATCCTGGACCCTTCCCAATCCAGTTTTCGCAGCAACCACAGCACCGAAACTGCCCTCATCACCACCACTGACGACATCAGGATCCTGATGGACAAAGAAGAAACAGCCGCCCTCATCCTCCTGGACCTATCAGCAGCCTTTGACACAGTCTGCCACCGCACCCTATCAGCATGCTTCCATGACGTGAGAATTCAAGAGAAGGCCCTGGCCTGGACCACATCCTTCCTCTCCGGCAGAACCCAGAGCATCCGCCTCCCACCCTTCCGCTCAAAAACCACCGAGATCATCTGCGGCGTCCCACAGGGATCCTCCCTCAGCCCGACGCTGTTCAATATCTACATGGCACCGCTCGTCCACATCGCACGACAACATAACCTCAACATCATCTCCTACGCCGACAACACCCAGCTGTTCATATCCCTCACCGAAGACCCCCACATCGCCAAAGTCAACCTCCACAGAGGAAGGAAGTCCGTAGCCGACTGGATGAAGGACAGCAGACTAAAACTGAATTCAGACAAGATAGAGGTCTTCATTCCCGGACCCACCCATCAGCCTGGGACGACTCTTGGTGGCCCACATCGCTAGGCACAGCCCCAGAACCCACAGACTACGCACGCAACCTGGGGTTCATCCTCGACTCCACCCTCTCCATGACCAGGCAGTCAACGCCGTCTCCGAGTCCTGCTTCAACACCCTCCGAATGCTCCGCAGGATCTTCAAATGGATCCCTCCCAACACGAGAAAACCGTCACCCAGGCCCTCATCACCAGCAGACTCGACTACGGGAACACCCTCTACTCAGGAACAACAACCAAGCTCCTGAGACGACTAAAACGAATCCAGAACGCTTCGGCACGACTGATCCTCAACGTCCCCCGACGCAGCCACATCACACCCCACCTGAGAGGCCTGCACTGGCTCCCCGTCAAAAAGAGGATCACCTTCAAACTCCTCATCCACGCACACAAAGCACTACACAACACCGGACCTACATACCTCAACAAGCGACTCAGCATCCACACCCCCACCCGAAGCCTCCGCTTAGCCAACCTTACCCTCACCACTGTTCCTCGTATCCGCAAAACCACCGCCGGCGGCAGATCCTTCTCCTACCTTGCCGCCAAGACCTGGAACGCTCTCCCTACCAGCCTACGACAGACTCAGGACCTGCCGGCCTTCAGAAGACTTCACAAGATCTGGCAATTTGATCAGTAGTGTCCCCCCCACTGCCTTGAGACCCTCACGGGTATGTAGCGCGCTTAAAAATGCAGTGATTGATTGATTGATTGACTGATTAATATTGTCTGTTTACAGGAGACGCACATTGAGGGGTCTCGAAAGATTCATTTAGATCAGTTGGGATTTCACCTGATAGCATGTACTTCGCAAGGGACTAGGACCCGGGGAGTGGCAATACTAGCTCAAAGAAGGGGGATAACTGTTAAAAATTGTCTAACCGATAAGTATGGCCGAAGGGTTATCGTGGATTATTTACAGATCTGGTCGGCCCCTGCAAGGAAAAGGGGGGATCAAGAGCATTTGGCAGAGACATAGTCATGGAAAGGGTGCACGATCCTTAAGGGTGTTCTATCACCAAGATTTATGGTGAGCTGAGCCAACAACAAAACAATGATCTGGAAAAATATTCTGAGAAGTGGCAGAGGAAGTTGAGCATTGAAGGAGGCAAATTCAGGGCCTCGCTTAACTTAGGATGTACAGTTTAAAAGGTGGCCAACCTTCAAGCTCAACATTTAAAAACTATTTTTGAACTCTATTATACCCCTGCTAAAATAGCTCAATGGGGTGGCACTATGGGTATTTGTTGCCCCCATTGTCACAGCGACGAGGCTGATACAGTTCATATGTTCGCCTCTTGCCCTTTGTTGGATCCCTTGAAAAGGTCAATAGAGCACTTTATGGGACAAACTCTGAGGATCCAAATACAATTAATCAATGAGCTGGTGGTTTTAGGTGTGGTTAGAGATGATGTTCTAGTAGCTCACCGCGAATTTATATTTCTTACCATGGCGGTAGTTAGGATCTGTGTTGCATCTGCATGGAAGAACCCAAACCCTCCCACTTTTCAACAATGGGTGTCACGGATTTTAGCCATACATAATTTGGAAAAGGGGCTATATCAGAAGAAAGGGTGGAAAGCTATGAAACTAGGGAAACTCATTTGGGCCCAGATAATGGACTTGAAGACTAGATTGGAGTGACCCCAGCTATAATCCTTGGTCCCGAATATAGCAAAGTAGTATTTGTCTTTGCTCCATTTGCTCTTTTATCTATTGGGGGGGGAGTGGGTATATGGCGTGATTCAGATTTAATGATTTTTGCCTGTTTGCTCTTTTGATTATTTAGCTGTCAGATGGCATTGCTAATCCTTTTTTTCTCTCATTATTTTACAGTGTAACATTTGTTCCTGTCTTCTCTGATTTATCTTTGTCAAGAAAACTTGTAAAATGTCGGATTGCTATTTGTAATAATGAATTTAAAACTGCTGATGAATAAAAAATGTAAAAAAATAAATAAAAAAAGAAAGCTTGCTATTGCTAGTCACAAAACACATTTTTCCTCACAGCTCACATAGCAATGTGTAAAAAACTGTGTGCTCAACATGGTTCAATATACAGTTGTTTAATGATTTTAAATACTCTCCGTGTTTCAGGTAAGCCTACAAGATCATTGTACAAGGTCAGTTGAGACCTTGCCTTCTATTCCTGGAGAAGGGGAATCCACCATTTTATTAAAGTTCCATCTGCCAGGTGGGGCTCTCTCTGCCTACAGAAGGTTGTAGCCAATGGGAGGATCCACTGTGCCAGATACCTCTTCAGTGGCACCATGGTATGTTTGACCATGGCTGGGAAAAGCTCAAAGTGGGCAAATTAGCAATCTATAGCTGGTGAAGTTGTGTCTTTCCAAATGACCTTTGGTGCCTGGTCCTGGACCTTCAGAGGTTAAAAAAATGATAAGGTCCCAATTCTTGTAGATGCAAGAATGTTCAACCCTGGTCTCTCGGAAAGCTTTCAGGGGAGCCTCCTATGGTTCATTGCTCTCTCCAGTCAGAGCTCGCAAAGGATTCAGTTCAGTCCACTCACAACTGGCCAGCTGGTTACCTCACACATGCAAGAGATCTTCTGCATTTTAGGTAGTACAGCAGGCCAGGTATCTTACACTTGGGGAGTACTTTGAGCCCGAGTTCATGTGGAAAGTAAGAGACACTTCAGGCTTCTTCACAAGCATGTCTTACAGGATTTTCCCTTAGTCTAATAATTAGTTCTTTGAGGTTCACAAATGCTATTTCTAGTGAGATGGTGGTGACTTGTGACTTTTCCCAGTTCATCAGCCAGTGATTGGTAATTTCCCTTGGCCTAATTCATACAGCTTTACCCCGACTAGCTTTACCGGTAAGAATGAGTATTCACATTTCTGTAGGGCTGCGCCTGGGAGAAGACAAAGAACCAGGAAGATAGGAGATTGATGCCTGGAATTTAAATTTAAAGGCATCTGGTACAGCTTATAGCCCAGTGAGGATGTATGTTTTCAAAACTGTGTTTGCTAGTCGGGGTAAAGCTGTATGAATTAGGCCAAGGGAAATTAATGGTAGTAGAGGTGGATGTTAGGAAGGGATCCCATCATGAAAAACATGTTCCATTCTAGGTTCTTCTGGCATTATGTCTGAAGACAGGCCTAACTCCGTGTGATACAAGTTGATCCTTTGCACTCCCAAATGACAGATCCCAGACCAGTACTTAGTGGTTGACCTCTATAGTCTTCCTGCTCCTAGATGATGGTCAACAGTCTTGTAGAAAAACACTGGTTCAGGTCTCATCACAGCTTACATAGTGTTAGGGTTCATGCAACTGAATTCAATACTGCTCAAACAAAGCATGTTTTAAACTAACCTTGCCTCAATAGATATAAAAAATCGACCTATGCCCCTGAACTCGGTTTTAGACAACTAGTCAAAAAGAACTTTAAAATATGTCTTTAGGGGGTGTGGCCAAGATGGTGGCTTAGTTGGTTGTGAAACTCCATCCCTCCGGCTCCGCCGTTCCTTAGCATTGTGATTGCCCCATCTCCTGGTCTCCTTATAGCTGAACACGGGCTATAAACTATTTGTGCACCCTCCAGTGCAGCTGAGGAGGTCTCGACCAGCCGCGTTGGTGCTCCTGAAGGGGTTTTTGGCCGTGGAGAGCCGTAGCAGAGGAAGAGGAAGCAGCGGACTCAGCCGCACGCCTGGTGGGCCGATGTGAGCTCTGTGGTGGTGCAGCACTAATGCGCCTCAGAGCTCCCCCCAGAATCGAATGCTGCCCAGAGACTCGGCCGCAGACTACCAAGAACACAGCTACCTGCACGCCGTGAGGGCACAGTAGCGCCCCATTTTGAGGTATGTGGAGCTCCCTCCATTTTGTTTCCCGGCCTGCCGTGGCGGAGCCTCTTAGATGCCGGCGGCGGCGTTTGGTGCTTTGGGACCCACAGCGTAGGACCGAAGAGCGCACACAAAAGGCCCTCCTGCTTTGCCCGGAGAGGGGGCTAAAACCTACCACGAGCTATGATCGCTGTACCTCCCAGGGAAGGGCCTGCTACACACCCGCCATTTTGTCACTGGGCCTCTGTGCTAGAATCCATTGAGCTCATGATCCGGGATCCCCATCAACAATACCCAGGTGAGATCTTTGGTCATCAGACCACTCAGCCTGGTTCTAGGTCTTGCGCCCACCGACGCTGCAGACTGCTGAGTGACTGCCGTGCCCATCAGCTGGACACTCGGTGATGGAGGCCGGTTGGCCGCTTGCAACCCTGTATGACCCTGCATGATGCCCGCTGGACATCACAGCGGTGTCTCTAGGGGACAGGCGCGTCGCTCCCTCCCTCCAGGCCTCCGCTGCCAACCTGGATTGCTGATTGCGGAGTGGTGCCTACTCACACTGCAGGACTGGCATCCCACATATTCTTCAGCCGCCAACAAAAGCTACCCTGGATGCCCCAGCTGGACCACAGCCTGGCCCGACCGTGCACCAACAGTAGTGCCCAACGGAGTGGTGGTCACCTGGTGCACCCATCATAGCCCAATCGTCGAAGCATAGTAGGTACATGACTGCTCCCTGAATGCCGCTTGGTGGGAGTGTATTCCTACTGGCGGAAGAACAACGCGCACGGTGCGCGGTGAATATCGCCGCTTTTCTGGCTTTTAAAGCCAGGAAAGCGGCGATATGGCCCTTGATGATATGCCCTGAAATTCTTTCGGAAAAAGCTAACAAAAGAACTCTTCAAACAAAGTTACAACTCTCAATCTCGCCTTCCTGAATGAATAGCACCCCAAAAAAAATAATTCGGACGAAAGGAATTTAAAATCAACTGTTTGCAGTGGTTCAAATGGAGACGTTTTTAAGCTCTGAAGTGTAAAATAGGGCCTTATGAAGGAACAGGGGAGTAGACCAAACCAATATACAGAAGAGGGTCCCTTGAAGTCTAAATGGGGAGGAAGAGAGCAGGGAAATACACAAGTAAAACATCAAAATCTTCCTCCTAAAGGAATAGTACTATGGGTGATTCATCCTAACCATCAAAGTAGTTTTCCCGCAGATTTGAGAACATCACAACATTTATAGTTTCATATTTTATTGGTATCAGAAAAATAAGATAATCACATGTATATACATTTAAAAATTGCTAACTGGTTTCCAGAGAGTGTTAGTAATATACAGGCAGTGGCCCATAGTTAAAAAGCCTAGAATGGAATTGAGAACACTACATGGAAGACAAAAGCATACTATGAATAACAATAATACATATGCGGGGAAAACACATAATGCAATAATTCAATAAAATGACAATACAAAGAAGACTAGACAAAAAAACGTCTGAACAGGGGAGTGGACCTGTTTTCCTTTTTGATTAAAGAGACCACTTAACGATTCAGAAAAAACTGTGGAGGAGCTCAAATATTAAAGCAACAACTGAAAGGACATGCAAACCCCTAAAAGCAATGGGCCTCATTTATGAAGCCGTGCGTGAGTTTTGCGCTTCCGATGCGTCACTTTTTGTGACGCATCGGCGGCGTAAAACATGCCTCCTGATGCGCACTATTTACAAAGTGACGCATCTAAGCAGATGCGTCACTTTGTAAACCCATGCACTACATTATACCTGCGTCAGGTATAATGTATGCAGAGGGGGCGTTCACCCGCAAAAAGCCTCGTAATACTGGCGCAGTGAAATCTATGAGATTTCACTGCGTCACTTGTAGGATGCTGTTGCGTCAAAATCTTGCACCTGCCTCACAGCAGGCGTAAGACTGACGCAAGCCCTTTCACATGGGGCTTTGCCCATGTGAAAGGAAGCATTGCTGGAGTTGCGTCACTTTTGTGACACACTCCAGCAATGCGTCACTTTTGCGCCTACAGATACGTCAGAAATACTGACGTATCTGTAACTCCTTGCGACATGATGCCTCATATTATAAATATGACGCATCAATCATGACGCAGGGAGAGCGCAGTGAAAAGTGACGCATTGCTGTTTTCACGCAGCGATGCGTCACTTTTTATAAATGAGGCCCAATAAGCGAAGCCCGAATTGGATACTGCCAAACCCAAAATGAAGCTGATGTAAAGAAAATGTACTTACTTTACAAGCTCATAAGTCACTTTTGCACCACTGGTGCGTCACTTTTTGTGACGCATCAGCAGTGTAAAAAATGCGCCCTGTTGCGCCATATTTACAAAGTGACGCATCTAGGTAGATGCATCACTTTGTAAACCCCTGCGCTACATTATACCTGCTCCAGGTATAATGGGGCAGATTTATGATAACTGGCGCATCCTCAGGGATGCGCCAGTTATTTTGCCCCACTGCTCCGCCACCCATGGTGCGCCTCATTTACAATGCGGCGCACCATGGGGCAAAACGGCACAGATGCGTGACGCATCTGTGCCGTAAAAGTGGCGCATTGCAGGAGTTGCGTCGCAAGTGCGACGCAGCTCCGGCAAGGCTCGGGGGTGCCCCATCTTTACAATGCTGCGTCAAGATCTACGCCTGCTTCAAGCAGGCGCAGGGTTTTGACGCAGCATTGGCCTGAAAGTGACTGAGTGAAATCTTATAGATTTCACTCAGCCAGTTTTGTGAGGCGCACCTGCCCCGGAACGCCCACCCTGCGCCGGAACGTCCACAAGTGGCGCAGGGCTTTACAACGTGACGCATCTGCCTAGATGCGTCACTTTGTAAATGGGTTGTAGGGATGCACCACGTTTACGCTGCAGATGCGTGACACAAACGTGGCTCATTCCCAACATAAATCTGCCCCTTAGTATGCAGGGGGGTGTTCCCACACAAGAAAGGGTCGTAGAAGTGACGCAGTGAAATCTACCAGATTTCACTGCGCCACTTCTAGGACTCAAATGCGTCAAAATCTTACGCCTGCCTACAGCAGGCGTAAGACTGACGCAAGCCCTTTCACATGGGGCTTGCCCCATGTGAAAGGACACATTGCTGGAGTTGCGTCACTTTTGTGACACACTCCAGCAATGCGTCACTTTTGCACCATACAGATACGTCAGAAATACTGACGTATCTGTAACTCCTTGCAACATGATGCGTCATACAGTAAATATGACGCATCAATAATGGTGCAAGGAGGGCACACTGAGAAGTGACGAATCGCTGCTTTCACGCAGCGATGTCTCACTTCTCATAAATGAGGCCCAAGGGGGCAGATTTATGTTGGGAATGCGCCACGTTTGCGTCACGCAACTGCGGCGTAAACGTGGCGCATCCCTATGACCCATTTACAACGTGACGCATCTAGGCAGATGCGTCACGTTGTAAAGCCCTGCGCCACTTGTGGGCGTTCCGGCGCAGGGTGGGCGTTCCGGGGCAGGTGCGCCTCGCAAAAGTGGCTGAGTGAAATCTATAAGATTTCACTCAGTCACTTTCAGGCCAATGCTGCGTCAAAACCATGCGCCTGCTTGAAGCAGGCGTAGGTCTTGATGCAGCATTGTAAAGATGGGGCACCCCCGAGCCTTGCTGGAGCTGCGTCGCACTTGCGACGCAACTCCAGCAATGCGCCACTTTTACGGCACAGTTGCGTCACGCATCTGTGCCGCTTTTGCCCCATGGTGCGCCGCATTGTAAATGCGGCGCACCATGGGTGGCGGAGCAGTGGCGCAAAATAACTGGTGCATCCCTGAGGATGCGCCAGTTATCATAAATCAGCCCAAGGTCTTTAGAAGTACACCATGATTAAAAGTTTTGTCAATGCCTATCATCAACCTTTCATGTATCACAGTATTAGCCAAGAAAAAGTTATTCCTGAAGAACGTAGCCATAAAAGTATGCAACACATTTAACATGCATAAATTAAAAACATTAATTTACATAATAGTTAAAAGAATAAAAACGTTAAAAAAAATTATACCATGCTACCATCCTTCACATTTCATTATTCATAACAGTGCAATCTTCTGATTTTCAAGCCGCTACGGACTAATGAATTAGCTCAAAGAAAATGGATTCTTTGGCTTGTTGTTACAGGGCGATCATGGCCTATGTATTGTGATTAATGTTCAATGTACGAAATAACGGGAATAAAAACACTTTCTCCGTACAAAGTAGAGTTTACAAAATAAGGTGAAATGTAAACTGGTGTATGCTTACAAGTTAGTGCAAGGGCAAAAGGGGATTTGTGTAGACCAATGTCCGAATTAACAGAATATTTAATCTAAAACGAGTCAAATAAAGTCACTACCTGGAGCTCTGTCTAAAAAGTAACTATGACTCAACTCCTATAAATGACAATAAAATAGAGTGGTTCATTAGTGTAGGATTGACAAGTACCTTCTTTTTTCTAATGTTCTCAAGATAATTACAAAGTAATTTCCTGACATCTTTAGATGAAGCGTTAATACACTCAGGTCTCTTAAGTAGTTTAAGTTTCCCCATTATCTCGAACATTCTTTCAATGTTTGAGACCCAAGGTATTGCTTTCATGTTGTCACGTGAAAAACAGTCACGAACTAAAGCGCTCGAAAAACTCGTCTTCAGTTCCACCCATATCAAAATCCATAGACGCAAGGGGTGTATTTTAACCAGTTCCTCCAAATAACACATTTCTAATTTATTATATGGGCAATATTGAAATACTCATAAGACACGAAAAAAAAATTGGTCCACGTCCCTCTGCAAAGGGGCCAGATCTGCGTGTCTCAAGCTCCCACTCCATACATAGCAACAACGATCCATCCGCTCTTATCGATTTCTAATGTCTATGTATTCGTTCATGGCCCAACTTTGAAGCAAATCTGTATACAGCCTCTACAGATCTAAGGAACTGCTACACTCTCAAAATTAGTAGATGTCCCCAGTCAAGTGTGGCCTTAAAAAGGGACACCCAAATATGAGAAGGTCTTTACCATTCCTGCCTTAGTGTGTCAAATGAACTCTCACTTCTGTATTTTTGGGGCATATGCTATAGCGAAGGACTTTAAGATGTCATGGCTACCTGCTCCTTTACGTTCCTCTCCTGAAGCTCTAGACCTTCAATGGAAGCCAAAGAGTGTAGGAAGCTGGCACTGGATAAAGTAAGATATAGTGTGCACAGAGTCCAAGGAGTCCCCAGAGGTATAGCAGAGGCTAAACTAGCTAAGTACTAACAGCTCTCTTTGTAGTAGTGTGGGCAAGCAGTTATGCTTATCCAGAGAGTGTGTTAAGCATATATTGTATTCATTCACTCATGGTCTGATTACACACACTCAGAGACAGAATCCAAACCCATTGGGTAAGTATACAAAATGTATACTTATATATTTTTTTCTAGAACTAAACAGGACTTGGTACAGGTAGGTAATATGTACTTTGCAATTTTTACAAGATGGTATGGTTTCAAAGAGAAGTTTCAATTACACAGTAATTAGTTTTAGAATATTTTTAGAAATCTTTCAGATTACATTGACTTCCTGGGGTGGTGTAACTAGATACCAAACCTTGGGATCTCACAATACAAGGTAAGTAAGACTTTTCTTGGTTTAAGGTGTAGTTACTTTTTCCTCCATACAAAACAGCAGTTCAACACAGAACATTTTAGACACAAAAACTCATAACATGGGTTCCTATGAGAATAACATGGTTATTGGTTTTACAGGTACAGGTAGGTACTGGACTTACAAGTGGGAGTTTTGGGGGTTAGGACCAAGGTGCCCCAAGGTCTAGGAAGGCACTTAAGTTGCACTACCAGCTGTACTGGGGCCACCAGGTGCAGAGTTCAGGGGCCCAATGTTAGCCAATGGGGTTAAGAGGGCCTTTGGTTAGGGACAGCTTACGAGCAGGCCACTCAGGTGTGGGAGCAAAGCTCCTGGGGTTAAGGTCAGCACTGCAGGGGTCAACGATGGGCACAGGAGCTGCACCACAAGGGACACATGGGTGGCAGAGTGCCAAGAAGAAGTTAGGCCCTAGTGGTTTCCAATAGAGACCTTTGATTCAGCAAAGTTGCTGCAGGCTCTGGCAGGGAGACTTCCTGAAGGCGACCACTGGCTGAAGTGGTAAGTTGGGTCTTAGGGGGATGCCTGGACACCATCAGTTGGGCCAACCAAGGTCATGGGGCATCGGGTGCAGGGGTGTCTTTTTGATTGGGTTTCTTTACCAGCTCTGGTCGGTTGAAGAGTGCCCCTTCAGGTTGAGTCTGCAGGTGAAGTCCTGAAGCTTGAGGGAGGTTGGGGATCCCAGGTCAGGATTGCTGGCGAGACCTCACCGTGTTTTGGGGCATTTCGAACTCGGGCGGTGGCCATCGGGTGCATAGTTGTGCAGAATCATGGAGACTCATGAATACCGATTTTGTGGGTGAGTCCTGTCTTGAGCAAATCTGGTGTTCACAGGAGACAAAGTCGGTTAGATGAGTGCAGGTAGGTCCTCTGGGCTCTGGGATTTGCATGATGCTGGACTCGCCGGGGTGTTCTCTGTAGGCAGGTTGTAGATGGGACAAGCTTGTAGGCTGGGGCCAAAGCAGTTGGTGTTCTCTTCTTCCTGAGTCAGCATGGCTCTTCAGTCCTTCTTCTTTCTTCCCTGAATATCAGGAGGCAAGGTTCAGGGTGGCTTCTAAATACTAAATTTAGGGGCATTAGGAGGGGTGTGTAAGTTGGGACCAATGGGTTCCTTCCTTGGGTTGGGCACACCCCCATTATGCCACCCTCTAGTGAGTGGGGGCAAGAGCCTCTCCCTAATTGGCTGAGTCCCCTCATTTCAAGATGGAGGGGACTGAGATGTGTGCTTCACCTCGCCTCTCAAACATGAGGCGTGGGGTTGGCAAAGGTGGGCACACCTCTCTCCCTAGCTTGGTTTTCCTGCTGATTCGTAGGGGCAGAACTGGTGGGAGCCAGCTGCTGTGGCAACAAATGGCAGGGACACCTTTCAAAAGCGGTAGGCCTTTAGAGCTTCCCTTTCGTTAACCCTGCCCAACCTGGGGGAGTATGCATGCTACCTCTGCCTAGGATGGCTTTTGTTTCTGGACACAGAGAGGGGTGCTCTCTACCCAGAGCTCCAGAAACCTGTCTGGTGGTGGCAAATGGCAGGTAGCCATTAAGGAACAACATCATGGCTGGTTGCTTTTTACATTAAATCCCACACCAGCATCCGTGTGGGTTTCATGTGCTTAGAGATTTGCTACCAAACTTCCCAGGTTTGAGTAAAACCACAGGGAGCTGTGGAGTTCATATTGAACAACTCCCAGACAAAATACTCTGCATGGCTTTAATACGTTTACAATGTCTAACAATGGATTTAGACACTGTAGGGGTACATAGCTCATGCCACTGTACACTCACCTGGGGGCTAGTGCACCCTCCTTGAGGGGTGATTTAACTAGGCCTCAAGTAGTGGATTGTAGGCATCATTTCAAATCATCACTTTTCCCTGCACCAGAACACGCAGCCTGCAATGGCAGTTTGTGGGTGTTAAGGTGCAGGCCTCTAAGGGTGGCACAGTAGGTTCTGCATCCCTTAGATGCCTTCCCTGGGTGCTGTGTCCTTGGTACCCATGGTACCATTTACAAGGGGTTTGCCTGTGGCCAGAGATGTGCCAATTATGGGTACAAATGTACAGCTTTGGGAAGGAGCACAGGCCCAGAGAACCTGATTGGAAGGGACCCAGGGGACATAAAGTCAGGTTGCATCAGATGTCAGGCAAAATGTGGGTGCGTAACCTTGCAAAAAGGGACACAGTCTTGCAGAGAGCTTGTAGCTAGAGAGTCAGAGTTTGTAAATCTGATGGGTTGATGGGAAAAATTAGTTAAGGATGTGCAGCGAAATGTACCTGCAGAGGATATCAGGAACAATGTACCACTTGTAACATTTCGTACATGCTTGTCCTATATCTTCCTCAGTACTCTGGACAATTAAGGGAAATGGAAGAAACTCATATACAAGCTCACAAGACCACATTAAAGTCAAGAGAGCCACACCCCAAGTCCTTGGAGATGGGACATGAGAACGGTAACTGGGAAGATGATTTTTGCTGTCTGAGGCAAATGACATGTACTCTTGCGCACTTTACACATGGACATAAAAGAATCCATACATGTGCACAAATAAACTATGAGAATCATTGGTTGCGGCGAGGCTGACCTGGTCACAGCAACTAAGGTGAAAATATACTGATAATATTTTCTGAAGGATCAGTTTTCTAATAAAAATAAAGTGTGGATAACCTTGATCAAACAGAGAGTGAGTGGTAGTAGTGAGAGGGATAAGTGCAGGCAGGAGTGGAAATCAGCATGCTCACAACTCTTTAGAAAATATCTGCATGCTTACAAGTCTTTTTGCACAATCAAGAATCACTTACCTTCATTCTTTTTCAATAGAGAAGAAACAAAAAACAAACGTTAGTGTTTATTGTGCTTGATAGTGTTTTATAAAGTGTTCTTTGCTTTTTAATACAGTGTTTTCTAGTTATGTGGTTGCCCCTTGTGGCAATAATGAAGTAGTTCAGAAGATATGGAGTAAAACTGAAAAGAGAGGTATTTAAAATTCTTGTTAAAAAATCAGGTTAATAGCTAAGCAATTGGTGGCGATCTATCTCTTGTACCTTTCAGCTTGTTTTTGGCCACAGTCTAGTTTAACACAACACCTGCTAAAACACTCATGGTGCTGAAATATGAATCTGCAAATTAAAATGATTGTGTATTGTAATCTGAAGAAATATGTATGACATCAACATAATAACCAAATAGCGGGAATATTTGTTTGTCTTGGAAAGGCGTCATTCATTCGACCTTTATTCAAGATGCATGCAACCAACTGACCGACTTCTTTTGAGACTTCTATTGCCATTGTTCTGAATGTCAAACTTCTCACCTTTATGATCACTTAAAACGTAATTTCGTTTCAATGAGTAGGCCATAATAAACAATGTCTGGAAAGCAGTAATGTCTGGGTTTACTTGATGCAATTTGTCAAATAACAAAGTGGTGCTATTTCCTTCCTTTTTATTGTTGTTTATCCCACAAGTGAGAATGTTGAAATGATGTGAGTGAAAAGGCATGAGTAGTGCAGCTGCTGTTCTCATTTCGGCCCTTTCTTTGACATATTTTGAGAATGGAATTTTAATAACACACACTTCAAATGCTATCTACATTGGCGTTTTAGTATATAGGCAATATCGGAGATGTACTTCTTTTTTTTAGCATCGCTTTAAGAAAAATAACAGACAGTACTCCTTTAGGCTGTTGCAAAATATGGAAGATACATAAAAGAATCCAATAAATGAAGGGGGTGACCTAAAGCCACTCTCTGTGAATATGTGTAAGAATGGCCTCTTTTTGTCTGGTCACCGCCATTTTATTGAATTTATGCTGATGTTTTTTGTACTATGCTAACCATGCCCCAGTGCAGTTGCTTTGACCCTTCAATCATGTCGAAATTGGCTATGGTCCTGATTGACATATTTAACATACCAATAAGTCCCTAATATGTGGTATGAAAATGTACTCAGTGTCTCTAAGTTCATTATGACTAGTGGAATGCAGCACATATTGTTCCACCACTAAAATGACGATACAACATTTGTCTCAAGGCCAGCCCCTGCAGACTGGGTATTTCACCTGGAAAAATAAGTCTTTTGCCATGGCTATAACTTCTTATTTGATACTTATACGTTAATTCCAAGGCAGGCCTTACATGCCCTTAGGGCAGGGTGCATGGTATGTAAGAAGTAGGATGTGTATATTTTATGTTTCACAAGTCCTGCAAGTGAAAAACTTCCAAACCCATTTTTCACGGGGGCAACGGTGGCTTTCCCATAGGGAAGCACTGTGGGACATTATACCACCTTATGCCTCACTTCAGTTTGATATTAGCAAGAACATTGATTCCAGGATTCATTTTATTAGTAATTTAGAATCCAACTTAATGGTCAAGTCAGATTTTATATTACTAGTTTAAAAATGACACTTTTAGAAAGTTGTCAATTAACTGGCTGAGCCAAACGTGCCTTTCTGTCAAGGTTCACTGTCCCTCAGAAGGTGAATGGCTCCTTGAAAGGAATGAAATGGATCCCAGAGATGAAACAAAGGAAGAAGGGTTAACCTTTCACCGGCAGAGTGGTCATCTGGGCTGTGCAAAGGAGCCTAATTAACTTCAAAGGATGCCTACATTGTCACTGGCAGATGTAGTTCATGCTTCAGTCTGTCCCCTTTTTAGGTCGAGGTAATATCCGGCTGCCGAAGGCAGACCGGAAGTCCGAGATTTATTGTCAGTAAGAGGGCTGCTTTATCCCTCCCTCTTTTTGGCTCTCCCTCCATTGGCTGGCTTCCTAAACGGAGGCCAGCCATTGGAGGAGAGAGCCGACCCTCTGAAGAAGCTCCGTCTTTTTCGGATTTCGGGGCGTAAGTTTCGCTGTTCTTTAGACACTGACGTTGTCTGTCACTCAAAACAGCAAAACACGCCCCCGAATCCGAAAATGGCCGTGCGTTTCTCCGAGGCATTTTCTCCTTGCCTCGGAGAAACGTGGTGGTGTTTTTGGAGCTGCTCGCCTCCCTTCCCTTCTGCTTTTAGGAGCTGCTCGGCTCCGCTCGCCTCCCCCCTTCCCTCTGCCCTCCTCCGTCGCGCTCTCGCCTCCCCCCCTCCCTCTGCTGCAGCTCTCCTCCGTCCATGCAATTGAACTGGGAAATATACATTACAGAATATTTTAGGAAGTCAGCCCCCACATTGACTTGATACATATATCTGATGATAACATTTTAAATAGTTTTCTCAACCCATCCTGCCTTTGAAAATTACACCTTGTGGGAACTGCTTGCCAATTATTTATCTTTGCCTCACTTGCGATCTAACGAGTAGCCTGAATATAGTTTGTCCTAACACAGCTGAGAAGTGACCCGAAGTGCAAAAAGTTACAATTTTCTTAAACTGGAATGATACTGTGAATCCGTCGGTTGCTCGCCTCGGGCTCCGCTCGCCTCCCCCCTTCCCTCTGCTGCAGCTCTCCTCCGTCGTGCTCTGCCACTCCCCGGCCCCCACCCCTCCCTCCCGCCTCCTTAAAATTATGTTGTGACCTCCCTGCTCCGCTCGCCTCCCCCTTCCCTCTGCCCTCCTCTGTCGCGCTCTCGCCTCCCCCCTCCCCCCCTCTGCTGCAGCTCTCCTCCGTCGTGCTCTGCCGCTCCCCGGCCCCCACCCCTCCCTCCCGCCTCCTTAAAATTATGTTGTGACCTCCCTGCTCCGCTCGCCTCCCACCATGAGCAAAATACACCCGGGATGTGTGTGCTCCGTGTACATTTATAGCATGCACCATTCAAGGCCTGCATTGGTGGTAAGCTGGAAGTGGTTACCACAAGTTCTGTACGTGGCCTTATGTAGGCACTGACAGGCTGCTGTCTAGTTCTTAATCTCCAAGTTCACGGTCTTATCAATGGGAGAGGATGGATCTTGCACTAGATAGATGACCGCTCTCGACATGCCAACATATGGCCACGTACTTGAACCTATTCTGGTAACCACGTCAAGCTTTTCGACCATGCGGTCCTCGAACACTGCACACTGTATCTTTACTGACACCACCAAAAAGCGCACAGTTCCAGGATACATTTTGCATACACTGGCATTATTACGAGACTTTTTTCTGACTCGGTAATAAAAACTCGACTATTGTTCATGACATCAATTAAACCTAGGCTCAACCGAAACCCTGACATCTGCGCTACCTCGGGCCTCACAATTCAGAGTCCTTATGGTGATCTCATATCACTGACGGTATCGATACTTTGACACGGACAGTGGCACGGACCCTTAAAAACATTTTTATCATATAATATCGGGCAGTGCTGTTCTTGTATATTTGATACACACTATGATCACTTTTATCCACACATGTGTTTCATGTGTAATAGAGCAGCAGCCACATTTTAGGATATGAATCCAGTGATGTCAGCCCTGCAGGAAGACCCTAACCAAACATAGGATGTGTAATATGGGAACATCCTATTGCATAACAACCCTGTTCATTCGAAGGCAAAAAATGTCATTGCATAAAGAAAACTGCACAACAACTACTCCTCCTCTGCAAGACCGGAATAAATGCAATGCTCCCTAGAGTGAGCTCGATTCCATTAAAGCTCAACAAAAAACTGCGCGTTGTATGCCCAAATAATATCGTAATTTCAAAAAGGGGGGTGGTGATGGACAGAGTATCTGAGTTAATCAGAACACTCCTACCCAGTCAACAGATCAGGGCTTGATCCATCACCGTTTTTTAGCTCACTGCACCATCCCAGTTCAGAACCTGGCTATATGCAAATTAGTCTGTCCCTGGCCCAGTGCATCATGGGAACAGGGCAGACCAAACTACCAAGCCAATTCTTCACTGGAAAGGAAACAAGCTTCCGGGGACCGGTTTCTGGCATTACAGCCGTCTTCGGTCCGGCTTGCTTGAATCCTGATGGTGCAGTGAGCAAGGGACTCATGTCTGAGCATACCCTTCCACACTCATGGTGGCCAAAATAATTTCAAAAAGGGGGGTGGTGATGGACAGAGTATCTGAGTTAATCAGAACACTCCTACCCAGTCAACAGATCAGGGCTTGATCCATCACCGTTTTTTAGCTCACTGCACCATCCCAGTTCAGAACCTGGCTATATGCAAATTAGTCTGTCCCTGGCCCAGTGCATCATGGGAACAGGGCAGACCAAACTACCAAGGCAATTCTCACTGGAAAGGAAACAAGCTTCCGGGGACCGGTTTCTGGCATTACAGCCGTCTTCGGCCCGGCTTGCTTGAATCCTGATGGTGCAGTGAGCAAGGGACTCATGTCTGAGCATACCCTTCCACACTCATGGTGGCCAAAATAATTTCAAAAAGGGGGGTGGTGATGGACAGAGTATCTGAGTTAATCAGAAAACTCCTACCCAGTCAACAGATCAGGGCTTGATCCATCACCGTTTTTTAGCTCACTGCACCATCCCAGTTCAGAACCTGGCTATATGCACATTAGTGTGTCCCTGGCCCAGTGCATCATGGGAACAGGGCAGACCAAACTACCAAGCCAATTCTTCACTGGAAAGGAAACAAGCTTCCGGGGACCGGTTTCTGGCATTACAGCCGTCTTCGGCCCGGCTTGCTTGAATCCTGATGGTGCAGTGAGCAAGGGACTCATGTCTGAGCATACCCTTCCACACTCATGGTGGCCAAAATAATTTCAAAAAGGGGGGTGGTGATGGACAGAGTATCTGAGTTAATCAGAACACTCCTACCCAGTCAACAGATCAGGGCTTGATCCATCACCATTTTTTAGCTCACTGCACCATCCCAGTTCAGAACCTGGCTATATGCAAATTAGTCTGTCCCTGGCCCAGTGCATCATGGGAACAGGGCAGACCAAACTACCAAGCCAATTCTTCACTGGAAAGGAAACAAGCTTCCGGGGACCGGTTTCTGGCATTACAGCCGTCTTCGACCCGGCTTGCTTGAATCCTGATGGTGCAGTGAGCAAGGGACTCATGTCTGAGCATACCCTTCCACACTCATGGTGGCCAAAATAATTTCAAAAAGGGGGGTGGTGATGGACAGAGTATCTGAGTTAATCAGAACACTCCTACCCAGTCAACAGATCAGGGCTTGATCCATCAACGTTTTTTAGCTCACTGCACCATCCCAGTTCAGAACCTGGCTATATGCAAATTAGTCTGTCCATGGCCCAGTGCATCATGGGAACAGGGCAGACCAAACTACCAAGCCAATTCTTCACTGGAAAGGAAACAAGCTTCCGGGGACCGGTTTCTGGCATTACAGCCATCTTCGGCCCAGGCTTGCTTGAATCCTGATGGTGCAGTGAGCAAGGGACTCATGTCTGAGCATACCCTTCCACACTCATGGTGGCCAAAATAATTTCAAAAAGGGGGGTGGTGATGGACAGAGTATCTGAGTTAATCAGAACACTCCTACCCAGTCAACAGATCAGGGCTTGATCCATCACCATTTTTTAGCTCACTGCACCATCCCAGTTCAGAACCTGGCTATATGCAAATTAGTCTGTCCCTGGCCCAGTGCATCATGGGAACAGGGCAGACCAAACTACCAAGCCAATTCTTCACTGGAAAGGAAACAAGCTTCCGGGGACCGGTTTCTGGCATTACAGCCGTCTTCGACCCGGCTTGCTTGAATCCTGATGGTGCAGTGAGCAAGGGACTCATGTCTGAGCATACCCTTCCACACTCATGGTGGCCAAAATAATTTCAAAAAGGGGGGTGGTGATGGACAGAGTATCTGAGTTAATCAGAACACTCCTACCCAGTCAACAGATCAGGGCTTGATCCATCAACGTTTTTTAGCTCACTGCACCATCCCAGTTCAGAACCTGGCTATATGCAAATTAGTCTGTCCATGGCCCAGTGCATCATGGGAACAGGGCAGACCAAACTACCAAGCCAATTCTTCACTGGAAAGGAAACAAGCTTCCGGGGACCGGTTTCTGGCATTACAGCCATCTTCGACCCAGGCTTGCTTGAATCCTGATGGTGCAGTGAGCAAGGGACTCATGTCTGAGCATACCCTTCCACACTCATGGTGGCCAAAATAATTTCAAAAAGGGGGGTGGTGATGGACAGAGTATCTGAGTTAATCAGAACACTCCTACCCAGTCAACAGATCAGGGCTTGAACCATCACCGTTTTTTAGCTCACTGCACCATCCTAGTTCAGAACCTGGCTATATGCAAATTAGTCTGTCCCTGGCCCAGTGCATCATGGGAACAGGGCAGACCAAACTACCAAGCCAAATCTTCACTGGAAAGGAAACAAGCTTCCGGGGACCGGTTTCTGGCATTACAGCCGTCTTCGGACCGGCTTGCTTGAATCATGATGGTGCAGTGAGGAAGGGACTCATGTCTGAGCATACCCTTCCACACTCATGGTGGCCAAAATAATTTCAAAAAGGGGGGTGGTGATGGACAGAGTATCTGAGTTAATCAGAACACTCCTACCCAGTCAACAGATCAGGGCTTGATCCATCACCGTTTTTTAGCTCACTGCACCATCCCAGTTCAGAACCTGACTATATGCAAATTAGTCTGTCCCTGGCCCAGTGCATCATGGGAACAGGGCAGACCAAACTACCAAGCCAATTCTTCACTGGAAAGGAAACAAGCTTCCGGGGACCGGTTTATGGCATTACAGCCGTCTTCGGCCCGGCTTGCTTGAATCCTGATGGTGCAGTGAGCAAGGGACTCATGTCTGAGCATACCCTTCCACACTCATGGTGGCCAAACTAATTTCAAAAAGGGGTGTTTTGATGGACAGAGTATATGAGTTAATCAGAACACTCCTACCCAGTCAACAGATCAGGGCTTGATCCATCACCGTTTTTTAGCTCACTGCACCATCCCAGTTCAGAATCGGCTATATGCACATTAGTCTGTCCCTGGCCCAGTGCATCATGGGAACAGGGCAGACCAAACTACCTAGCCAATTCTTCACTGGAAAGGAAACAAGCTTCCGGGGACCGGTTTCTGGCATTACAGCCGTCTTCGGCCCGGCTTGCTTGAATCCTGATGGTGCAGTGAGCAAGGGACTCATGTCTGAGCATACCCTTCCACACTCATGGTGGCCAAAATAATTTCAAAAAGGGGGGTGGTGATGGACAGAGTATCTGAGTTAATCAGAACACTCCTACCCAGTCAACAGATCAGGGCTTGATCCATCACCGTTTTTTAGCTCACTGCACCATCCCAGTTCAGAACCTGGCTATATGCAAATTAGTCTGTCCCTGGCCCAGTGCATCATGGGAACAGGGCAGACCAAACTACCAAGCCAATTCTTCACTGGAAAGGAAACAAGCTTCCGGGGACCGGTTTCTGGCATTACAGCCGTCTTCGGCCCGGCTTGCTTGAATCTTGATGGTGCAGTGAGCAAGGGACTGATGTCTGAGCATACCCTTCCACACTCATGGTGGCCAAAATAATTTCAAAAAGGGGGGTGGTGATGGACAGAGTATCTGAGTTAATCAGAACACTCCTACCCAGTCAACAGATCAGGGCTTGATCCATCACCGTTTTTTAGCTCACTGCATCATCCCAGTTCAGAACCTGGCTATATGCAAATTAGTCTGTCCCTGGCCCAGTGCATCATGGGAACAGGGCAGACCAAACTACCAAGCCAATTCTTCACTGGAAAGGAAACAAGCTTCCGGGGACCGGTTTCTGGCATTACAGCCATCTTCGGCCCGGCTTGCTTGAATCCTGATGGTGCAGTGAGCAAGGGACTCATGTCTGAGCATACCCTTCCACACTCATGGTGGCCAAAATAATTTCAAAAAGGGGGGTGGTGATGGACAGAGTATCTGAGTTAATCAGAACACTCCTACCCAGTCAACAGATCAGGGCTTGAACCATCACCGTTTTTTAGCTCACTGCACCATCCCAGTTCAGAACCTGGCTATATGCAAATTAGTCTGTCCCTGGCCCAGTGCATCATGGGAACAGGGCAGACCAAACTACCAAGCCAAATCTTCACTGGAAAGGAAACACGCTTCCGGGGACCGGTTTCTGGCATTACAGCCGTCTTCGGACCGGCTTGCTTGAATCCTGATGGTGCAGTGAGCAAGGGACTCATGTCTGAGCATACCCTTCCACACTCATGGTGGCCAAAATAATTTCAAAAAGGGGGGTGGTGATGGACAGAGTATCTGAGTTAATCAGAACACTCCTACCCAGTCAACAGATCAGGGCTTGATCCATCACCGTTTTTTAGCTCACTGCACCATCCCAGTTCAGAACCTGACTATATGCAAATTAGTCTGTCCCTGGCCCAGTGCATCATGGGAACAGGGCAGACCAAACTACCAAGCCAATTCTTCACTGGAAAGGAAACAAGCTTCCGGGGACCGGTTTATGGCATTACAGCCGTCTTCGGCCCGGCTTGCTTGAATCCTGATGGTGCAGTGAGCAAGGGACTAATGTCTGAGCATACCCTTCCACACTCATGGTGGCCAAAATAATTTCAAAAAGGGGATTTTGATGGACAGAGTATATGAGTTAATCAGAACACTCCTACCCAGTCAACAGATCAGGGCTTGATCCATCACCGTTTTTTAGCTCACTGCACCATCCCAGTTCAGAACCTGGCTATATGCAAATTAGTCTGTCCCTGGCCCAGTGCATCATGGGAACAGGGCAGACCAAACTACCAAGCCAATTCTTCACTGGAAAGGAAACAAGCTTCCGGGGACCGGTTTCTGGCATTACAGCCGTCTTCGGCCCGGCTTGCTTGAATCCTGATGGTGCAGTGAGCAAGGGACTCATGTCTGAGCATACCCTTCCACACTCATGGTGGCCAAAATAATTTCAAAAAGGGGGGTGGTGATGGACAGAGTATCTGAGTTAATCAGAACACTCCTACCCAGTCAACAGATCAGGGCTTGATCCATCACCGTTTTTTAGCTCACTGCACCATCCCAGTTCAGAACCTGGCTATATGCAAATTAGTCTGTCCCTGGCCCAGGTCATCATGGGAACAGGGCAGACCAAACTACCAAGCCAATTCTTCACTGGAAAGGAAACAAGCTTCCGGGGACCGGTTTCTGGCATTACAGCCGTCTTCGGCCCGGCTTGCTTGAATCCTGATGGTGCAGTGAGCAAGGGACTCATGTATGAGCATACCCTTCCACACTCATGGTGGCCAAAATAATTTCAAAAAGGGGGGTGGTGATGGACAGAGCATCTGAGTTAATCAGAACACTCCTACCCAGTCAACAGATCAGGGCTTGATCCATCACCGTTTTTTAGCTCACTGCACCATCCCAGTTCAGAACCTGGCTATATGCAAATTAGTCTGTCCCTGGCCCAGTGCATCATGGGAACAGGGCAGACCAAACTACCAAGCCAAATCTTCACTGGAAAGGAAACAAGCTTCCGGGGACCGGTTTCTGGCATTACAGCCGTCTTCGGCCCGGCTTGCTTGAATCCTGATGGTGCAGTGAGCAAGGGACTCATGTCTGAGCATACCCTCCCACACTCATGGTGGCCAAAATAATTTCAAAAAGGGGGGTGGTGATGGACAGAGTATCTGAGTTAATCAGAACACTCCTACCCAGTCAACAGATCAGGGCTTGATCCATCACCGTTTATTAGCTCACTGCACCATCCCAGTTCAGAACCTGGCTATATGCAAATTAGTCTGTCCCTGGCCCAGTGCATCATGCGAACAGGGCAGACCAAACTACCAAGCCAAATCTTCACTGGAAAGGAAACAAGCTTCCGGGGACCGGTTTCTGGCATTACAGCCGTCTTCGGCCCGGCTTGCTTGAATCCTGCTGGTGCAGTAAGCAAGGGACTCATGTCTTAGCATACCCTTCCACACTCATGGTGGCCAAAATAATTTCAAAAAGGGGGGTGGTGATGGACAGAGTATCTGAGTTAATCAGAACACTCCTACCCAGTCAACAGATCAGGGCTTGATCCATCACCGTTTTTTAGCTCACTGCACCATCCCAGTTCAGAACCTGGCTATATGCAAATTAGTCTGTCCCTGGCCCAGTGCATCATGGGAACAGGGCAGACCAAACTACCAAGCCAAATCTTCACTGGAAAGGAAACAAGCTTCCGGGGACCGGTTTCTGGCATTACAGCCGTCTTCGGCCCGGCTTGCTTGAATCCTGATGGTGCAGTGAGCAAGGGACTCATGTCTGAGCATACCCTTCCACACTCATGGTGGCCAAAATAATTTCAAAAAGGGGGGTGGTGATGGACAGAGTATCTGAGTTAATCAGAACACTCCTACCCAGTCAACAGATCAGGGCTTGATCCATCACCGTTTTTTAGCTCACTGCACCATCCCAGTTCAGAACCTGGCTATATGCAAATTAGTCTGTCCCTGGCCCAGTGCATCATGGGAACAGGGCAGACCAAACTACCAAGCCAATTCTTCACTGTAAAGGAAACAAGCTTCCGGGGACCGGTTTCTGGCATTACAGCCATTTTCGGCCCGGCTTGCTTGAATCCTGATGGTGCAGTGAGCAAGGGACTCATGTCTGAGCATACCCTTCCACACTCATGGTGGCCAAAATAATTTCAAAAAGGGGGGTGGTGATGGACAGAGTATCTGAGTTAATCAGAACACTCCTACCCAGTCAACAGATCAGGGCTTGATCCATCACCGTTTTTTAGCTCACTGCACCATCCCAGTTCAGAACCTGGCTATATGCAAATTAGTCTGTCCCTGGCCCAGGTCATCATGGGAACAGGGCAGACCAAACTACCAAGCCAATTCTTCACTGGAAAGGAAACAAGCTTCCGGGGACCGGTTTCTGGCATTACAGCCGTCTTCGGCCCGGCTTGCTTGAATCCTGATGGTGCAGTGAGCAAGGGACTCATGTCTGAGCATACCCTTCCACACTCATGGTGGCCAAAATAATTTCAAAAAGGGGGGTGGTGATGGACAGAGTATCTGAGTTAATCAGAACACTCCTACCCAGTCAACAGATCAGGGCTTGATCCATCACCGTTTTTTAGCTCACTGCACCATCCCAGTTCAGAACCTGGCTATATGCAAATTAGTCTGTCCCTGGCCCAGTGCATCATGGGAACAGGGCAGACCAAACTACCAAGCCAAATCTTCACTGGAAAGGAAACAAGCTTCCGGGGACCGGTTTCTGGCATTACAGCCGTCTTCGGCCCGGCTTGCTTGAATCCTGATGGTGCAGTGAGCAAGGGACTCATGTCTGAGCATACCCTTCCACACTCATGGTGGCCAAAATAATTTCAAAAAGGGGGGTGGTGATGGACAGAGTATCTGAGTTAATCAGAACACTCCTACCCAGTCAACAGATCAGGGCTTGATCCATCACCGTTTTTTAGCTCACTGCACCATCCCAGTTCAGAACCTGGCTATATGCAAATTAGTCTGTCCCTGGCCCAGTGCATCATGGGAACAGGGCAGACCAAACTACCAAGCCAAATCTTCACTGGAAAGGAAACAAGCTTCCGGGGACCGGTTTCTGGCATTACAGCCGTCTTCGGCCCGGCTTGCTTGAATCCTGCTGGTGCAGTGAGCAAGGGACTCATGTCTGAGCATACCCTTCCACACTCATGGTGGCCAAAATAATTTCAAAAAGGGGGGTGGTGATGGACAGAGTATCTGAGTTAATCAGAACACTCCTACCCAGTCAACAGATCAGGGCTTGATCCATCACCGTTTTTTAGCTCACTGCACCATCCCAGTTCAGAACCTGGCTATATGCAAATTAGTCTGTCCCTGGCCCAGTGCATCATGGGAACAGGGCAGACCAAACTACCAAGCCAAATCTTCACTGGAAAGGAAACAAGCTTCCGGGGACCGGTTTCTGGCATTACAGCCGTCTTCGGCCCGGCTTGCTTGAATCCTGATGGTGCAGTGAGCAAGGGACTCATGTCTGAGCATACCCTTCCACACTCATGGTGGCCAAAATAATTTCAAAAAGGGGGGTGGTGATGGACAGAGTATCTGAGTTAATCAGAACACTCCTACCCAGTCAACAGATCAGGGCTTGATCCATCACCGTTTTTTAGCTCACTGCACCATCCCAGTTCAGAACCTGGCTATATGCAAATTAGTCTGTCCCTGGCCCAGTGCATCATGGGAACAGGGCAGACCAAACTACCAAGCCAATTCTTCACTGGAAAGGAAACAAGCTTCCGGGGACCGGTTTCTGGCATTACAGCCATTTTCGGCCCGGCTTGCTTGAATCCTGATGGTGCAGTGAGCAAGGGACTCATGTCTGACCATACCCTTCCACACTCATGGTGGCCAAAATAATTTCAAAAAGGGGGGTGGTGATGGACAGAGTATCTGAGTTAATCAGAACACTCCTACCCAGTCAACAGATCAGGGCTTGATCCA
Organism: Lissotriton helveticus; assembly: GCF_964261635.1. Lineage (NCBI taxonomy): Eukaryota > Metazoa > Chordata > Amphibia > Caudata > Salamandridae > Lissotriton > Lissotriton helveticus. The sequence continues at coordinate 1,296,057,621 of NC_136063.1, read as the reverse complement.
TCACCGTTTTTTAGCTCACTGCACCATCCCAGTTCAGAACCTGGCTATATGCAAATTAGTCTGTCCCTGGCCCAGTGCATCATGGGAACAGGGCAGACCAAACTACCAAGGCAATTCTCACTGGAAAGGAAACAAGCTTCCGGGGACCGGTTTCTGGCATTACAGCCAGCTTTGGCCCGGCTTGCTTGAATCCTGATGGTGCAGTGAGCAAGGGACTCATGTCTGAGCATACCCTTCCACACTCATGGTGGCCAAAATAATTTCAAAAAGGGGGGTGGTGATGGACAGAGTATCTGAGTTAATCAGAAAACTCCTACCCAGTCAACAGATCAGGGCTTGATCCATCACCGTTTTTTAGCTCACTGCACCATCCCAGTTCAGAACCTGGCTATATGCACAGTAGTCTGTCCCTGGCCCAGTGCATCATGGGAACAGGGCAGACCAAACTACCAAGCCAATTCTTCACTGGAAAGGAAACAAGCTTCCGGGGACCGGTTTCTGGCATTACAGCCGCTTTCGGCCCGGCTTGCTTGAATCCTGATGGTGCAGTGAGCAAGGGACTCATGTCTGAGCATACCCTTCCACACTCATGGTGGCCAAAATAATTTCAAAAAGGGGGGTGGTGATGGACAGAGTATCTGAGTTAATCAGAACACTCCTACCCAGTCAACAGATCAGGGCTTGATCCATCACTGTTTTTTAGCTCACTGCACCATCCCAGTTCAGAACCTGGCTATATGCAAATTAGTCTGTCCCTGGCCCAGTGCATCATGGGAACAGGGCAGACCAAATTACCAAGCCAATTCTTCACTGGAAAGGAAACAAGCTTCCGGGGACCGGTTTCTGGCATTACAGCCGTCTTCGGCCCGGCTTGCTTGAATCTTGATGGTGCAGTGAGCAAGGGACTGATGTCTGAGCATACCCTTCCACACTCATGGTGGCCAAAATAAATTTCAAAAAGGGGGGTGGTGATGGACAGAGTATCTGAGTTAATCAGAACACTCCTACCCAGTCAACAGATCAGGGCTTGATCCATCACCGTTTTTTAGCTCACTGCACCATCCCAGTTCAGAACCTGGCTATATGCAAATTAGTCTGTCCCTGGCCCAGTGCATCATGGGAACAGGGCAGACCAAACTATCAAGCCAATTCTTCACTGGAAAGGAAACAAGCTTCCGGGGACCGGTTTCTGGCATTACAGCCGTCTTCGGCCCGGCTTGCTTGAATCCTGATGGTGCAGTGAGCAAGGGACTCATGTCTGAGCATACCCTTCCACACTCATGGTGGCCAAAATAATTTCAAAAAGGGGGGTGGTGATGGACAGAGTATCTGAGTTAATCAGAACACTCCTACCCAGTCAACAGATCAGGGCTTGATCCATCACCGTTTTTTAGCTCACTGCACCATCCCAGTTCAGAACCTGGCTATATGCAAATTAGTCTGTCCCTGGCCCAGTGCATCATGGGAACAGGGCAGACCAAACTACCAAGCCAATTCTTCACTGGAAAGGAAACAAGCTTCCGGGGACCGGTTTCTGGCATTACAGCCATCTTCGGCCCGGCTTGCTTGAATCCTGATGGTGCAGTGAGCAAGGGACTCATGTCTGAGCATACCCTTCCACACTCATGGTGGCCAAAATAATTTCAAAAAGGGGGGTGGTGATGGACAGAGTATCTGAGTTAATCAGAACACTCCTACCCAGTCAACAGATCAGGGCTTGATCCATCACCGTTTTTTAGCTCACTGCACCATCCCAGTTCAGAACCTGGCTATATGCAAATTAGTCTGTCCCTGGCCCAGTGCATCATGGGAACAGGGCAGACCAAACTACCAAGCCAAATCTTCACTGGAAAGGAAACAAGCTTCCGGGGACCGGTTTCTGGCATTACAGCCGTCTTCGGACCGGCTTGCTTGAATCCTGATGGTGCAGTGAGCAAGGGACTCATGTCTGAGCATACCCTTCCACACTCATGGTGGCCAAAATAATTTCAAGAAGGGGGGTGGTGATGGACAGAGTATCTGAGTTAATCAGAACACTCCTACCCAGTCAACAGATCAGGGCTTGATCCATCACCGTTTTTTAGCTCACTGCACCATCCCAGTTCAGAACCTGACTATATGCAAATTAGTCTGTCCCTGGCCCAGTGCATCATGGGAACAGGGCAGACCAAACTACCAAGCCAATTCTTCACTGGAAAGGAAACAAGCTTCCGGGGACCGGTTTATGGCATTACAGCCGTCTTCGGCCCGGCTTGCTTGAATCCTGATGGTGCAGTGATCAAGGGACTCATGTCTGAGCATACCCTTCCACACTCATGGTGGCCAAAATAATTTCAAAAAGGGGGTTTTGATGGACAGAGTATATGAGTTAATCAGAACACTCCTACCCAGTCAACAGATCAGGGCTTGATCCATCACCGTTTTTTAGCTCACTGCACCATCCCAGTTCAGAACCTGGCTATATGCAAATTAGTCTGTCCCTGGCCCAGTGCATCATGGGAACAGGGCAGACCAAACTACCAAGCCAATTCTTCACTGGAAAGGAAACAAGCTTCCGGGGACCGGTTTCTGGCATTACAGCCGTCTTCGGCCCGGCTTGCTTGAATCCTGATGGTGCAGTGAGCAAGGGACTCATGTCTGAGCATACCCTTCCACACTCATGGTGGCCAAAATAATTTCAAAAAGGGGGGTGGTGATGGACAGAGTATCTGAGTTAATCAGAACACTCCTACCCAGTCAACAGATCAGGGCTTGATCCATCACCGTTTTTTAGCTCACTGCACCATCCCAGTTCAGAACCTGGCTATATGCAAATTAGTCTGTCCCTGGCCCAGGTCATCATGGGAACAGGGCAGACCAAACTACCAAGCCAATTCTTCACTGGAAAGGAAACAAGCTTCCGGGGACCAGTTTCTGGCATTACAGCCGTCTTCGGCCCGGCTTGCTTGAATCCTGATGGTGCAGTGAGCAAGGGACTCATGTCTGAGCATACCCTTCCACACTCATGGTGGCCAAAATAATTTCAAAAAGGGGGGTGGTGATGGACAGAGTATCTGAGTTAATCAGAACACTCCTACCCAGTCAACAGATCAGGGCTTGATCCATCACCGTTTTTTAGCTCACTGCACCATCCCAGTTCAGAACCTGGCTATATGCAAATTAGTCTGTCCCTGGCCCAGTGCATCATGGGAACAGGGCAGACCAAACTACCAAGCCAAATCTTCACTGGAAAGGAAACAAGCTTCCGGGGACCGGTTTCTGGCATTACAGCCGTCTTCGGCCCGGCTTGCTTGAATCCTGATGGTGCAGTGAGCAAGGGACTCATGTCTGAGCATACCCTTCCACACTCATGGTGGCCAAAATAATTTCAAAAAGGGGGGTGGTGATGGACAGAGTATCTGAGTTAATCAGAACACTCCTACCCAGTCAACAGATCAGGGCTTGATCCATCACCGTTTTTTAGCTCACTGCACCATCCCAGTTCAGAACCTGGCTATATGCAAATTAGTCTGTCCCTGGCCCAGTGCATCATGGGAACAGGGCAGACCAAACTACCAAGCCAAATCTTCACTGGAAAGGAAACAAGCTTCCGGGGACCGGTTTCTGGCATTACAGCCGTCTTCGGCCTGGCTTGCTTGAATCCTGATGGTGCAGTGAGCAAGGGACTCACGTCTGAGCATACTCTTCCACACTCATGGTGGCCAAAATAATTTCAAAAAGGGGGGTGGTGATGGACAGAGTATCTGAGTTAATCAGAACACTCCTACCCAGTCAACAGATCAGGGCTTGATCCATCACCGTTTTTTAGCTCACTGCACCATCCCAGTTCAGAACCTGGCTATATGCAAATTAGTCTGTCCCTGGCCCAGTGCATCATGGGAACAGGGCAGACCAAACTACCAAGCCAAATCTTCACTGGAAAGGAAACAAGCTTCCGGGGACCGGTTTCTGGCATTACAGCCGTCTTCGGCCCGGCTTGCTTGAATCCTGATGGTGCAGTGAGCAAGGGACTCATGTCCGAGCATACCCTTCCACACTCATGGTGGCCAAAATAATTTCAAAAAGGGGGGTGGTGATGGACAGAGTATCTGAGTTAATCAGAACACTCCTACCCAGTCAACAGATCAGGGCTTGATCCATCACCGTTTTTTAGCTCACTGCACCATCCCAGTTCAGAACCTGGCTATATGCAAATTAGTCTGTCCCTGGCCCAGTGCATCATGGGAACAGGGCAGACCAAACTACCAAACCAATTCTTCACTGGAAAGGAAACAAGCTTCCGGGGACCGGTTTCTGGCATTACAGCCATTTTCGGCCCGGCTTGCTTGAATCCTGATGGTGCAGTGAGCAAGGGACTCATGTCTGAGCATACCCTTCCACACTCATGGTGGCCAAAATAATTTCAAAAAGGGGGGTGGTGATGGACAGAGTATCTGAGTTAATCAGAACACTCCTACCCAGTCAACAGATCAGGGCTTGATCCATCACCGTTTTTTAGCTCACTGCACCATCCCAGTTCAGAACCTGGCTATATGCAAATTAGTCTGTCCCTGGCCCAGTGCATCATGGGAACAGGGCAGACCAAACTACCAAGCCAAATCTTCACTGGAAAGGAAACAAGCTTCCGGGGACCGGTTTCTGGCATTACAGCCGTCTTCGGACCGGCTTGCTTGAATCCTGATGGTGCAGTGAGCAAGGGACTGATGTCTGAGCATACCCTTCCACACTCATGGTGGCCAAAATAATTTCAAAAAGGGGGGTGGTGATGGACAGAGTATCTGAGTTAATCAGAACACTCCTACCCAGTCAACAGATCAGGGCTTGATCCATCACCGTTTTTTAGCTCACTGCACCATCCCAGTTCAGAACCTGACTATATGCAAATTAGTCTGTCCCTGGCCCAGTGCATCATGGGAACAGGGCAGACCAAACTACCAAGCCAATTCTTCACTGGAAAGGAAACAAGCTTCCGGGGACCGGTTTATGGCATTACAGCCGTCTTCGGCCCGGCTTGCTTGAATCCTGATGGTGCAGTGATCAAGGGACTCATGTCTGAGCATACCCTTCCACACTCATGGTGGCCAAAATAATTTCAAAAAGGGGGTGGTGATGGACAGAGTATATGAGTTAATCAGAACACTCCTACCCAGTCAACAGATCAGGGCTTGATCCATCACCGTTTTTTAGCTCACTGCACCATCCCAGTTCAGAACCTGGCTATATGCAAATTAGTCTGTCCCTGGCCCAGTGCATCATGGGAACAGGGCAGACCAAACTACCAAGCCGATTCTTCACTGGAAAGGAAACAAGCTTCCGGGGACCGGTTTCTGGCATTACAGCCGTCTTCGGCCCGGCTTGCTTGAATCCTGATGGTGCAGTGAGCAAGGGACTCATGTCTGAGCATACCCTTCCACACTCATGGTGGCCAAAATAATTTCAAAAAGGGGGGTGGTGATGGACAGAGTATCTGAGTTAATCAGAACACTCCTACCCAGTCAACAGATCAGGGCTTGATCCATCACCGGTTTTTAGCTCACTGCACCATCCCAGTTCAGAACCTGGCTATATGCAAATTAGTCTGTCCCTGGCCCAGGTCATCATGGGAACAGAGCAGACCAAACTACCAAGCCAATTCTTCACTGGAAAGGAAACAAGCTTCCGGGGACCGGTTTCTGGCATTACAGCCGTCTTCGGCCCGGCTTGCTTGAATCCTGATGGTGCAGTGAGCAAGGGACTCATGTCTGAGCATACCCTTCCACACTCATGGTGGCCAAAATAATTTCAAAAAGGGGGGTGGTGATGGACAGAGTATCTGAGTTAATCAGAACACTCCTACCCAGTCAACAGACCAGGGCTTGATCCATCACCGTTTTTTAGCTCACTGCACCATCCCAGTTCAGAAACTGGCTATATGCAAATTAGTCTGTCCCTGGCCCAGTGCATCATGGGAACAGGGCAGACCAAACTACCAAGCCAAATCTTCACTGGAAAGGAAACAAGCTTCCGGGGACCGGTTTCTGGCATTACAGCCGTCTTCGGCCCGGCTTGCTTGAATCCTGATGGTGCAGTGAGCAAGGGACTCATGTCTGAGCATACCCTTCCACACTCATGGTGGTCAAAATAATTTCAAAAAGGGGGGTGGTGATGGACAGAGTATCTGAGTTAATCAGAACACTCCTACCCAGTCAACAGATCAGGGCTTGATCCATCACCGTTTTTTAGCTCACTGCACCATCCCAGTTCAGAACCTGGCTATATGCAAATTAGTCTGTCCCTGGCCCAGTGCATCATGGGAACAGGGCAGACCAAACTACCAAGCCAATTCTTCACTGGAAAGGAAACAAGCTTCCGGGGACCGGTTTCTGGCATTACAGCCGTCTTCGGCCCGGCTTGCTTGAATCCTGATGGTGCAGTGAGCAAGGGACTCATGTCTGAGCATACCCTTCCACACTATGGTGCCAAAATAATTTCGAAAAGGGGGGTGGTGATGGACAGAGTATCTGAGTTAATCAGAACACTCCTACCCAGTCAACAGATCAGGGCTTGATCCATCACCGTTTTTTAGCTACCTGCACCATCCCAGTTCAGAACCTGGCTATATGCAAATTAGTCTGTCCGTGGCCCAGGTCATCATGGGAACAGGGCAGACCAAACTACCAAGCTAATTCTTCACTGGAAAGGAAACAAGCTTCCGGGGACCGGTTTCTGGCATTACAGCCATCTTCGGCCCGGCTTCCTTGAATCCTGATGGTGCAGTGAGCAAGGGACTCATGTCTGAGCATACCCTTCCACACTCATGGTGGCCAAAATAATTTCAAAAAGGGGGGTGGTGATGGACAGAGTATCTGAGTTAATCAGAACACTCCTACCCAGTCAACAGATCAGGGCTTGATCCATCACCGTTTTTTAGCTCACTGCACCATCCCAGTTCAGAACCTGGCTATATGCAAATTAGTCTGTCCCTGGCCCAGTGCATCATGGGAACAGGGCAGACCAAACTACCAAGTCAATTCTTCACTGGAAAGGAAACAAGCTTCCGGGGACCGGTTTCTGGCATTACAGCCGTCTTCGGCCCGGCTTGCTTGAATCCTGATGGTGCAGTGAGCAAGGGACTCATGTCTGAGCATACCCTTCCACACTCATGGTGGCCAAAATAATTTCAAAAAGGGTGGTGGTGATGGACAGAGTATCTGAGTTAATCAGAACACTCCTACCCAGTCAACAGATCAGGGCTTGATCCATCACCATTTTTTAGCTCACTGCACCATCCCAGTTCAGAACCTGGCTATATGCAAATTAGTCTGTCCCTGGCCCAGTGCATCATGGGAACAGGGCAGACCAAACTACCAAGCCAATTCTTCACTGGAAAGGAAACAGGCTTCCGGGGACCGGTTTCTGGCATTACAGCCGTCTTCGGCCCGGCTTGCTTGAATCCTGATGGTGCAGTGATCAAGGGACTCATGTCTGAGCATACCCTTCCACACTCATGGTGGCCAAAATAATTTCAAAAAGGGGGTGGTGATGGACAGAGTATATGAGTTAATCAGAACACTCCTACCCAGTCAACAGATCAGGGCTTGATCCATCACCGTTTTTTAGCTCACTGCACCATCCCAGTTCAGAACCTGGCTATATGCAAATTAGTCTGTCCCTGGCCCAGTGCATCATGGGAACAGGGCAGACCAAACTACCAAGCCGATTCTTCACTGGAAAGGAAACAAGCTTCCGGGGACCGGTTTCTGGCATTACAGCCGTCTTCGGCCCGGCTTGCTTGAATCCTGATGGTGCAGTGAGCAAGGGACTCATGTCTGAGCATACCCTTCCACACTCATGGTGGCCAAAATAATTTCAAAAAGGGGGGTGGTGATGGACAGAGTATCTGAGTTAATCAGAACACTCCTACCCAGTCAACAGATCAGGGCTTGATCCATCACCGGTTTTTAGCTCACTGCACCATCCCAGTTCAGAACCTGGCTATATGCAAATTAGTCTGTCCCTGGCCCAGGTCATCATGGGAACAGAGCAGACCAAACTACCAAGCCAATTCTTCACTGGAAAGGAAACAAGCTTCCGGGGACCGGTTTCTGGCATTACAGCCGTCTTCGGCCCGGCTTGCTTGAATCCTGATGGTGCAGTGAGCAAGGGACTCATGTCTGAGCATACCCTTCCACACTCATGGTGGCCAAAATAATTTCAAAAAGGGGGGTGGTGATGGACAGAGTATCTGAGTTAATCAGAACACTCCTACCCAGTCAACAGACCAGGGCTTGATCCATCACCGTTTTTTAGCTCACTGCACCATCCCAGTTCAGAAACTGGCTATATGCAAATTAGTCTGTCCCTGGCCCAGTGCATCATGGGAACAGGGCAGACCAAACTACCAAGCCAAATCTTCACTGGAAAGGAAACAAGCTTCCGGGGACCGGTTTCTGGCATTACAGCCGTCTTCGGCCCGGCTTGCTTGAATCCTGATGGTGCAGTGAGCAAGGGACTCATGTCTGAGCATACCCTTCCACACTCATGGTGGTCAAAATAATTTCAAAAAGGGGGGTGGTGATGGACAGAGTATCTGAGTTAATCAGAACACTCCTACCCAGTCAACAGATCAGGGCTTGATCCATCACCGTTTTTTAGCTCACTGCACCATCCCAGTTCAGAACCTGGCTATATGCAAATTAGTCTGTCCCTGGCCCAGTGCATCATGGGAACAGGGCAGACCAAACTACCAAGCCAATTCTTCACTGGAAAGGAAACAAGCTTCCGGGGACCGGTTTCTGGCATTACAGCCGTCTTCGGCCCGGCTTGCTTGAATCCTGATGGTGCAGTGAGCAAGGGACTCATGTCTGAGCATACCCTTCCACACTATGGTGCCAAAATAATTTCGAAAAGGGGGGTGGTGATGGACAGAGTATCTGAGTTAATCAGAACACTCCTACCCAGTCAACAGATCAGGGCTTGATCCATCACCGTTTTTTAGCTACCTGCACCATCCCAGTTCAGAACCTGGCTATATGCAAATTAGTCTGTCCGTGGCCCAGGTCATCATGGGAACAGGGCAGACCAAACTACCAAGCTAATTCTTCACTGGAAAGGAAACAAGCTTCCGGGGACCGGTTTCTGGCATTACAGCCATCTTCGGCCCGGCTTCCTTGAATCCTGATGGTGCAGTGAGCAAGGGACTCATGTCTGAGCATACCCTTCCACACTCATGGTGGCCAAAATAATTTCAAAAAGGGGGGTGGTGATGGACAGAGTATCTGAGTTAATCAGAACACTCCTACCCAGTCAACAGATCAGGGCTTGATCCATCACCGTTTTTTAGCTCACTGCACCATCCCAGTTCAGAACCTGGCTATATGCAAATTAGTCTGTCCCTGGCCCAGTGCATCATGGGAACAGGGCAGACCAAACTACCAAGTCAATTCTTCACTGGAAAGGAAACAAGCTTCCGGGGACCGGTTTCTGGCATTACAGCCGTCTTCGGCCCGGCTTGCTTGAATCCTGATGGTGCAGTGAGCAAGGGACTCATGTCTGAGCATACCCTTCCACACTCATGGTGGCCAAAATAATTTCAAAAAGGGTGGTGGTGATGGACAGAGTATCTGAGTTAATCAGAACACTCCTACCCAGTCAACAGATCAGGGCTTGATCCATCACCATTTTTTAGCTCACTGCACCATCCCAGTTCAGAACCTGGCTATATGCAAATTAGTCTGTCCCTGGCCCAGTGCATCATGGGAACAGGGCAGACCAAACTACCAAGCCAATTCTTCACTGGAAAGGAAACAGGCTTCCGGGGACCGGTTTCTGGCATTACAGCCGTCTTCGGCCCGGCTTGCTTGAATCCTGATGGTGCAGTGAGCAAAGGACTCATGTCTGAGCATACCCTTCCACACTCATGGTGGCCAAAATAATTTCAAAAAGGGGGGTGGTGATGGACAGAGTATCTGAGTTAATCAGAACACTTCTACCCAGTCAACAGATCAGGGCTTGATCCATCACCGTTTTTTAGCTCACTGCACCATCCCAGTTCAGAACCTGGCTATATGCAAATTAGTCTGTCCCTGGCCCAATGTTCCCATCATGCACTGGGACAGGAACAGACTAATTTGCATATAGCCAGGTTCTGAGCTGGGATGGTGCAGTGAGCTAAAAAACGGTGATGGATCAAGCCCTGATCTTTGGACTGGGTAAGAGTGGTCTGCTTAATTCAGACACTCTGTTCATCACCACCCCCTTTTCTGAATCATTTTGTCCACCATAAGCGTGGAAGGGTATACTCAGATGTGAGTCCCTTGCTCATTGCACCATCAGGATTCAAGCAAGCCGGGCCGACGACGGCTGAAATGCCAGAAACCGGTCCCCGGAAGCTTATTTCCTTCCCAGTATAAGAATTGGCTTGGTAGTTTGGTTTGCCCTGTTCCCATCATGCACTGGGACAGGAACAGACTAATTTGCATATAGCCAGGTTCTGAGCTGGGATGGTGCAGTGAGCTAAAAAACGGTGATGGATCAAGCCCTGATCTTTGGACTGGGTAAGAGTGGTCTGCTTAATTCAGACACTCTGTTCATCACCACCCCCTTTTCTGAATCATTTTGTCCACCATAAGCGTGGAAGGGTATACTCAGATGTGAGTCCCTTGCTCATTGCACCATCAGGATTCAAGCAAGCCGGGCCGACGACGGCTGAAATGCCAGAAACCGGTCCCCGGAAGCTTATTTCCTTCCCAGTATAAGAATTGGCTTGGTAGTTTGGTTTGCCCTGTTCCCATCATGCACTGGGACAGGAACAGACTAATTTGCATATAGCCAGGTTCTGAGCTGGGATGGTGCAGTGAGCTAAAAAACGGTGATGGATCAAACCCTGATATTTGGACTGGGTAAGAGTGGTCTGCTTAATTCAGACACTCTGTACATCGCCACCCCCTTTTCTGAATCATTTTGTCCACCATAAGCGTGGAAGGGTATACTCAGATGTGAGTCCCTTGCTCATTGCACCATCAGGATTCAAGCAAGCCGGGCCGACGACGGCTGAAATGCCAGAAACCGGTCCCCGGAAGCTTATTTCCTTCCCAGTATAAGAATTGGCTTTATTAGTTTGGTTTGCCCTGTTCCCATCATGCACTGGGACAGGAACAGACTAATTTGCATATAGCCAGGTTCTGAGCTGGGATGGTGCAGTGAGCTAAAAAACCGTGATGGATCAAGCCCTGATCTTTGGACTGGGTAAGAGTGGTCTGCTTAATTCAGACACTCTGTTCATCACCACCCCCTTTTCTGAATCATTTTGTCCACCATAAGCGTGGAAGGGTATACTCAGATGTGAGTACCTTGCTCATTGCACCATCAGGATTCAAGCAAGCCGGGCCGACGACGGCTGAAATGCCAGAAACCGGTCCCCGGAAGATTATTTCCTTCCCAGTATAAGAATTGGCTTGGTAGTTTGGTTTGCCCTGTTCCCATCATGCACTGGGACAGGAACAGACTAATTTGCATATAGCCAGGTTCTGAGCTGGGATGGTGCAGTGAGCTAAAAAACGGTGATGGATCAAGTCCTGATCTTTGGACTGGGTAAGAGTGGTCTGCTTAATTCAGACACTCTGTTCATCACCACCCCCTTTTCTGAATCATTTTGTCCACCATAAGCGTGGAAGGGTATACTCAGATGTGAGTCCCTTGCTCATTGCACCATCAGGATTCAAGCAAGCCGGGCCGACGACGGCTGAAATGCCAGAAACCGGTCCCCGGAAGCTTATTTCCTTCCCAGTATAAGAATTGGCTTGGTAGTTTGGTTTGCCCTGTTCCCATCATGCACTGGGACAGGAACAGACTTATTTGCATATAGCCAGGTTCTGAGCTGGGATGGTGCAGTGAGCTAAAAAATGGTGATGGATCAAGCCCTGATCTTTGGACTGGGTAAGAGTGGTCTGCTTAATTCAGACACTCTGTTCATCACCACCCCCTTTTCTGAATCATTTTGTCCACCATAAGCGTGGAAGGGTATACTCAGATGTGAGTCCCTTGCTCATTGCACCATCAGGATTCAAGCAAGCCGGGCCGACGATGGCTGAAATGCAAGAAACCGGTCCCCGGAAGCTTATTTCCTTCCCAGTATAAGAATTGGCTTGGTAGTTTGGTTTGCCCTGTTCCCATCATGCACTGGGACAGGAACAGACTAATTTGCATATAGCCAGGTTCTGAGCTGGGATAGTGCAGTGAGCTAAAAAACGGTGATGGATCAAGCCCTGATCTTTGGACTGGGTAAGAGTGGTCTGCTTAATTCAGACACTCTGTTCTTCACCACCCCCTTTTCTGAATCATTTTGTCCACCATAAGCGTGGAAGGGTATACTCAGATGTGAGTCCCTTGCTCATTGCACCATCAGGATTCAAGCAAGCCGGGCCGACGACGGCTGAAATGCCAGAAACCGGTCCCCGGAAGCTTATTTCCTTCCCAGTATAAGAATTGGCTTGGTAGTTTGGTTTGCCCTGTTCCCATCATGCACTGGGACAGGAACAGACTAATTTGCATATAGCCAGGTTCTGAGCTGGGATGGTGCAGTGAGCTAAAAAACGGTGATGGATCAAGCCCTGATCTTTGGACTGGGTAAGAGTGGTCTGCTTAATTCAGACACTCTGTTCATCACCACCCCCTTTTCTGAATCAAATAATATCGTAGCACATCTTTTTCACCCTGTGTCTAGGCGCGCGCAGAGGTGATGGGTGCACGCGTTCCTCTGGAGCCAGAGCATGGCTGAAAGCACCTTTTCCTGCCACAATAACCCAATCTCAAAGATGTTGAACAATCACACGCGAGTTCTGCCTTGTAAGTGACTAGTCCTTCATATGCATGTACCTACATTTCAGTACTAGGACACACGAGGGCACACTTTGAACTATGTGACTAATATAAAGAGGGGAAGGACCAACCCCTGCAGCATACAGGGGCAGGGTGAGGGGAGAGGAGCAGAACCTGTCCTCACTCGGAAAGCCCCCAGTAATAGCCTGGGTGTTTATCTCCCTGCCTGCCCTGGATAACCACGTCTGGGACTTCAAAGCGCTGCTTCAAGGGACCCTACCTTCAGTTAATCACACGCTGCCAGTGTCTGGGCTCCTGGGGTCTGCTGCAGACCCCACTTTAATAAGACCGAGTAGCTTCTAAATGATGTGTGTGGGGGGGGGCTACCTCGGGATTAAATATGTAGTTCTTAAAACAGCGTTTTCAGGACAGGAGCGCTATGTTCGGATAATCACAAGTTGACTATCTGTAGGTTTGGGGTCTGCTGCAGAGGCAGAGCCGTCTAACAAGAGACTGCAGCCAGCTAGTGACATGTAGTCTTGGCATGCGGTCTCCTATGTGCGAACTGAACATGATGAGGTGGTTGTAGTGTTCAACCCCCCTCTTTTAATCACGTGCTGCATGTGTCTGAGGTTCCGGTACTTGCTGAAGCGTTTAGCGTCTGGAGCTGGGGTACTGGGCTCCGTGGCCTGTTGGGGTCTGAGGCCATCAGCTGAGCTAAGCATAAGTAACACAAGGGCATCCAATGATCTTCCACCCCATCTCTGCAGTTTTCAGAGTCCCCGTTTCCCTGGCTCATTCCACACACGGTAATAGCGGGTCTGGTAATAGAGGCGCATTACCGTAATGGCGATATTAGCGGCCACCTTTAACTGGACCCATGGCCACTTTCAAGATGACGCTTAGACTTCTGTCTGCAGAGACAGCTGCACCTTGGTGTTTGGTCGGGAGACGGGGCCTTATGGTGCTCGGACACGGGCTTCGCTACCTGCAGCCCCTATGCATTGGCATGGGGTGGGCGCCTCCTTGCATAGGGTTTTTTTTACGTCCCCTTTGTATTGCCTTGGGGTGGGCACCTCCTTGCATAGGGATTTCCACGTCCCCTGGGTATTACCATGGGGTGGGCACCTCCTTGCATAGAGTTTGTCCACGTCCCTTGTGTATTGCCATGGGGTGGGCACCTCCTTGCATAGGGTTTTTTCACGTCCCCTGTGTATTGCCTTGGGTGGGTACCTCCTTGCATAGGGTTTTTCCACGTCCCCTGTGTATTGCCTTGGGGTGGGTTCTTCCTTGCATAGAGTTTTTCCACATCCCCTGTGTATTGCCTTGGGGTGGGAACCTCCTTGCATAGGGGTTTTTCACGCCCCCTGTGTATTGCCTTGGGTGGGCACCTCCTTGCATAGGGTTTTTCCACGTCTCCTGTGTAGTGCCTTGGGGTGGGCACCTCCTTGCATAGGGTTTTTTCACATCTCCTGTGTATTGCCCTGGGGTGGGCGCCACGGGTGGGCACCTCCTTGCATAGGGTTGTTCCACGTCCCCTGTGTATTGCCTTGGGGTGGGCACCTGCTTGCATAGGGTTGTTCCACGTCCCCTGTGTATTCCCTTGGGGTGAGCACCTCCTTGCATAGGGCTTTTCCACGTCCCCTGTGTAGTGCCTTGGGGTGTGCACCTCCTTGCATAGGGGTTTTCCACGTCCCCTGTGTATTGCCTTGGGGTGGGCACCTCTTTGCATAGGGTTTTTCCACGTCTCCTGTGTAGTGCCTTGGGGTGGGTTCTTCCTTGCATAGGGGTTTTCCACGTCTCCTGTGTATTGCCTTGGGGTGGGCACCTCCTTGCATAGGGTTTTTCCACGTCCCCTGTGTATTGCCTTGAGGTGGGCACCTCCTTGCATAGGGGTTTTCCACGTCGTTTTTGAGCCCCAGCACGGTCTCAGGCGGAGATCGCGACCGCGCCACTTTTTCACAGCTCTCAGCCCATGCGAGGAGCACTCAGGCAAAATATGTTTTCCAAAGACATGGGCGGTAGTTTGAGGCAGGTTGAACGAGAACATGCCGCCTCGTCGCTTTCTCGAATTTTATTACATTGCTCAATGTATCTTTCTACGAAACGCATTCTTTCAGCCAAATCTGAGATTAAACAAGCACTGGCAAGGCCAATAGATCTGGTTGTAAGCCTCAGGTACCCATGCATGCAAGCAGATGCATTCACAAGTGCTTTTTACATGCTTTGCATGCACAAATGCAATGAATGGCATTACAAGTAGTCTCACTGGCTTTGCCAGATTTATTGCAAAACTATCAAAAAGGATTGCCATCCGTATATAAAGCATATGGATGATGAATAATCGGATATTACTAACAGCGGGTGATTGACTAACGCTTTTCGGTGCTAAAATGGAACCAACAGGAGGGGACAGAGAGAGCTAAAGTAGTCCCTCGTGTAGTTCACTGCAAACGCTTCAGGAGGCTGCAGGACACGCCCACTGAGCATTTATTGAGTACTCCACTGGACTGAGGAAGGATGTGATTGGGCTGTACCTGCTGTCACAACTCAGATGGGAGACGCACTGCTTTTGAAGCACCGCTTTTGAAGCATCTACTTGGACATGTACCATGTGTTGTGAATTGGTACGACCCTATTGTGCTCGTGCCTGTGCTGATGGCTCTGCCCACCCTGCGAAGGTGAGTAGGCGTTGGCGTGAAAGAATTCCTCAATGCATTATTCGTTTCTATGTTATTGGGACAGCGGCAAGAAATTCCTAATGCCCTCTCACAATAGCTTTCTTTTCCCTCTGAGACCTAAACGGTATTTCCGGTTTTCCGTTGAGCATTGGAATCAGTGTGTGAGTCACTACGATTCCGTTAGGATGATTACCTTTGTTCGATTCTGTTTGGTTGACCACTGTATTCGAGCTCAGTGGAGGCTGGACCCCCAGCACCATTAGCACGTGCAAAGGAGAAGACGTCAATCAACCCCGGAAGCCACGCCTACCTGTCAAGCTAGCCTGCCACCCATGGAAAGAAGTGACCCCACATCCGGTTCAGAGGAAAACAATACTAACGTGATTAAAATCATTCTGAAGCACCAGTAGACAACTTCCCGAAAGGTGTTGTAATTACCTTCAAATGCATTGAACCATATCAATTAAATCGATCAAACGGTCTTGCAGGGTGATATCTTTTAAACTGGCATTTTGCTTCTTATTAACTAGCCTTCCGTCTAGCTTTCCTATTGACGCCTTTTACTGACGAAATCCTGCAATTTATATACTATGAACATGTTAAACTCAGCAGGTACACTATTAAATCAAGGATAACAAGCCTGCAATGAAAGAGAACTCCTCTTGTGGTAGTTAGATATTTATTCAATAGGATTTCTAATGTGTTTTCCTCCACTTTAGGCAAAATGCTACCCGGGTCGGTGGTACTTACATTGATAGCCCTCGGAATGGTGAAAGTCTGATTCGCCCCTTTAACGATCTAAACACGTGTCTGGCCAGCGTTTCATATCAAAAGGTAACACTATGTTACCAATGTATGTGCAGGTGTATGACACTGCATCGACACCCAATTAACACAATGAATTATTACATCGTTTTGCACTGCATAAAGTGGGTTACCACAAGATGAATTTTTTCACTAGCTAGTGGGTATGAGTGGCTCCTAGACACTTCCTGACCAACAGGCAAACTGTCCCAAAGGCAACGCTTCCCACTTTTGCAGCACATCAGGTTTTCCTTACTGCAAACGAGCCCACTGTGCACCATTCTCAGTAACATCCAACATGGTTAAAACTTTCTGCACCTGTGGGTTGCACACCTAGTGTGTGGTTAAGGTAAAGAGCAGCCCCCCTACTCATTCACCTCACACTGGTTCTGTGGCCAACTTCCTCCTCCACAATACTAAAGCCATGAGGCAATATTTTGTTTTGGGATCAAAAGAAGACTCTTATCCAACTTCCCTTTATACTAAACTATAAAAGAACAAGTCTCAACCTGGTCTCTTTTAAGGTAGTAACGTTACTGGGTACTCAAACTGCCCAGCTTGGGTGAAGCTGGGTCACATTTCATAACCCCCCCCCATCAACCCTGCCAGTCCCAAGCCATTGTCACTTCTCTGAGTGCAGTATTTAACACCTCATCAGTGAGACAGAGAGAGGCTAGCTGCAGGCAGGCTAATGTGAAGTAGTCTTACAAGGACTTCAGGCAGGAAAAGAATAACTTTCTGTATATTTTATCGAAAATCCACCTCCACCATTGTACTGGATTTTTAGTAATTATAAGGACAGTGATTGGGCTTTTTCTGTAGCTTATTCCAAACCAAAGATACAGAATGAGCACATCACTGTACTTAAGCTTTTTTTCGAAGAACCGGACGTAGCCCTAACAGTGAAAATGCAAAATGAAATTGTTGCATGTTCCACGGCTCTATCTGTGTGTGTGTGTGTGTGTGTGTGTGTGGCTCTGTGTCCGCGAATACTCTCTACTACTCTAATGCTCACCTATTGCCATTGTAAATAACAATACCATTTATTTATGTTTAAAAAAAAAATGTCATGAGCAATGCCAATAGCTCTACCTTTAATAATGCAGAGACCATTGCATTGTAAATGCTTGTTTCTCCTGCTAACCAGGCAAGCACAATTGTCAGTGGGAGAGGATCTGCCTGAGAACTGGTTTTGAATGACCACAGGGGAGGGTTTGCTCACTTCATCATTAGACTTTATTCGGTTCACATGACAGAGAACCATAAAAGTTACAATTCATCATTAAAAATAGACAGGGTAAAAAATATATATACAAAGGATACATTTCTTCCAGTTTACTTTGATGATTATAGTGTCAAACGGCATCACAAATAATTGGTAATAAAAGTCAATTCATAAAAATACACCCTTCAAACCCCTTATGGTTCCAAACATTTTCTATACCTTAGGGAGCATTTTAAAAAGCCAACCACAAACAGAATATAATCAGGCTTTAAAAGTTGCAAAAACTAGAGAGCGGGGTGTGCCTTTGAAAAATTAAGCTTTTTTAAAAATGATTTTAAAAACTGCCTCCGTGGGGCTTCATAAAAGTGACAGAAGAACACAAAGTGTAGCAAGTCCTGAGGAGACATATTGTCGCCGCCACAGGGTGCTAACACTTTTCCTTTGTGGCTACCCTTAGGTACAGCTAGTAAAAGATGGAAATAATCAAGTCTAAACCGGATTAGTAAAAAACGCTCATGCGCTGACAGTGGCAACGAGAGGTAGGGCTCCATTACTAAACATGTTCTGAGCATCATATGCTTACGGATGCCATCTTTCATCAATTCCGCCTCCTCGCGCTTAGCTTGTTTATGCATTATAAAAGATTCTTTCACAAATGCCACATCTGCCTTAGTAATACAATTGGGTAATAAGAACAGGTCCGGACGCCCCAGCTCACTAAAACACCCCTTCAGATACTTGAGCCATGGTATGTCAGTCATGTAGTCCAGGCTCAAAGTCTCTTTTAGTAGTTTGTGGGTAACGTCTAAATCTTTATTTAACCAACTTTTAAGCCAAAAAAGCAGAGGACGCATAGCCAGGGTATCACAGATGTATGGGAGGCCAGTTTCTTCATGGACAATAAAATTAGCAGTCCCTTTAGGAACCCCCAGCAACTGTTTTAAGAAATTATTTTCTGTCACCTGGATACCCTCCACAACAATATATCCCCACAGTTCGCTCCCGTAAGTAGCTATAGAGACGCTCTTTGCTTGGTTGATTTTCAGCATTGCAGCCATTGGGCGATTGCCCATTTTAGCTGCAAAGCTGAAGATCGCTGCATTGGACCTGGTCACCTCGCCCCTTTTCTTCTTGATTAAGGCACCCCAGTCCAGGCGATTATCTAGTAGGACGCCAAGATAAGAAAAGGTTGGGGATATCGGTACTATCTCTCCATTCACCCTGAAGGTGTACTGTCGTTTACGACAGAGCCCTACCTGCATTACAAAGGATTTCATGTTATTTATGGCCAGACCTTGCTCGGCCATAAACCCTCGAAAGGTATCGAGCAAGATCTGTAAACTTTTGGGGGTACGTGCCTGGAGAACTGCATCGTCCGCGTATAGCAAGACGGGCAGTCCCCTGCTTCCCACGTACGGGAAATCAGCCCCTGTTTCCTGCAGGGTCTGATCCAAATTGTTGATGTAAAGATTGAAGAGGAAAGGGACTAAAATACACCCCTGTCGTACCCCCCTTTCTGTGTTAAAATCCCTAGTGACCCTCAAATCCTGAGCGTATCTGATGTTCGCCCTAGTATCTCTATGTAGTTCCCTCAGAAAGTCCACCAAATTTGCCTCCACCCCCATGGCACTCATGGACTGCCACAACTTTCCCTGGTTGACACAGTCAAATGCAGAGGAAAGGTCCATGAAGGCCATGTAGATTGTCCCCTGGCGGGCAATGGTGTACTTTCCAAGGATTAGATAGAGATTAACGCATTGTGCCACAGTCAAGCGACCTGGGCGGAACCCATACTGGATGTCGGATAAGATCTTGTTGTCTTCAACCCAGGCAGTCAGTCTATTAGGTATGACTCCACCAACAACCTTAACCACGGAGTCGATAAGGGAGATTGGCCTATAATCCTCCATTACGACGTTCAAATGTTCCTCTCTCTAGCTGCTTGAATCACCCGCTCACTTCCCTGGCCAAACCTCTAGGGTGGGCATAGGAGTTCTGAGCAAAGAAGGAAATGGTCTGAATATTTTGTTTTAGGTAGGGCAAGACACTGTGGGATAGTTTACAGTAGAACACACAGAACATGCTGCAAAGGTGGGTAGGGCCACCCCTGGGAACTTTAACCCCTTTGGTTATGGAGGGGCCAGTAGTTTCCCTCACTTACAAGCTGTAACTGGGCATAAAAGGAGAATCCACTGTACCCTTTTCAGAACACCTTTGGACATGTAGAAGAGAGAAGAAGAACGGCACATACTTTTGTTACTTCTGAGGAGAACCCCAAGGGCTGGACCCAGAGCTAAGAACTGGACTCCCTCCAAGGGCCAGTTGACTGACCTCCTGTTAAACTACAGGGACCCAAAAGTTGCAAGAAGCCCACTTTCCTGAAGTTCCCAGCTGACCAGTTTTCACTGGACCAGCCCTGGACCCTTCCGTTGGCTTCAGTTGGAGTGAGCCTTGACCCCCATGTGCTATTGCTGAGATTCTGGAACCCTTGGCAGCTGTTATAGCATCTTTTTGTTGCCCAGGCTGCAAAAGCTATGACTTAGAAATGTATTGACAATGTTTCCTCTGATGAACCGGCAGGAGACTTGGACCACTGTTGAGACGAAGCTGTCAACATCAATTGCCAGTCAGATCCAACTTGCACATCTGTTCCGCTGAAGGAAATCTGACTTGCAGAAAAGATAGAGGTCCTCACTGAGAGGGATGCAGAGCCTAGGCTGATCAATTTTGAGACCTTCCAAGGCACTGATACCAGACCTCGCCTGTACCTTTCCTACTTCCGTCGATGACCGCACAGTTCTCAGTGGCTGAGATTAATTCAGGAAATCCATTTATCACTTTTTATGTACTTCAGTGTGACGCCCTGAGTGCGACGAGTATGCCCAGGCGTGGGTCCTGTGCACACTGTGGCACTGGAACCAAGATTTACCCGACTAATGAACCCAAACAAGGGAAAAAACAGCCTTGGGTTGCTTGTGTTTTAGTTTGGGAAGGACCTGGCCAGACAGTTTGGGCAGGATTGCTTCGATTGCAGCAGGGTCAAGGCTGATTTCCATATTGCAGGGTCCAAGCTAAGGTGGCGTGGCGTGCAAAATAATGAAAGACTGGAATACGACCCAAGTAATCACCAATGGCACTCAATCATTCCAACCATCACTTTTTGTATACTTAAATCTGACTGCCTGAGAAGGAATGGTATGCCCAGACGTGGGTCCCATGCACACTGTGCCAATTGTACCAAGCTACAACTAACTGATGGTCCCTAATAAGGGCAAAACCAGACTTGGGTTGTTGTGTTTGGGTTAGGGGAGGACATGGCCTCACAGTTCAGACTGGACTCATCCCATTGTAGCAGGGTCAAGACTGAGTTGCATATGGCTGGGTCTAAATTGAGGTGGCATTGTGTTCATAAAAATGATGGACTGCAATGCAGCCTCAAATAATTACCAGTAGAAAGGATTAATTTAAGCATTACACACATCACTCTTTGTATAATCAGCGGGGCCACACTCTTCAGCAACCCAACGTTGTCTATCTCTGACTCGGATCCAGCTTGTAGGTTGCCTCGCCAATGACTGCTGTCCGTTTCATATAAAAAAAACTATAAAAACCTAAATTCACTGTGCAGTGTCACTACACACTACCGGTAAATTCCATATAGTGTCAGAGTTATCCAAATATGCCATGTGTGCTATGTAAAGCATAAGGCAGTGTCTTACATGTAAACAATAATGCGCCTTAAACGTAAAACTTATTTTATTCGTATTGTGTTGTAGATTGACTAACAATGGTCATTGAGGAGGCAGTTAGAGATTGATCCAATATATATTTATTATCTGAAATCAAAAGGCTAATAAAAACTTGTTAAAAACACAATTTGTGGTTTCCCAAATTCATTAGCGGTAACAAGGTGGATAAGACATCATACTCAGATCAAGTAGTTGCAAACCATTACCGCATCTTGTGAAAAATATGTCACCGAAACCATTGCGATAACAATGGCAAGTCACACTTGTAATATAAATAAACAGTGCGGCAACCTCTACCCATCAACAGATGAGACTAAAAAGCTCAAGGAGAGCATCGAGAATGAAAACAAAACATACTCAAGTTCCCATGATGAACCTAATGAGTCTCAGCAAATTTGTTCTGTGTCACAAAATTGTGGTGCTAGAATCATCCCCATAGGTGAAAAGTTATTTTCTTTTGTAGCTACAGAGTGTACAGTATGAAGCAACACAGTTGCCAAACATAACTAAATAAAAAAGTGCAGGTCAAAAAAATATTAGCAATCAATCTGTCTGCCACACCTGTGCTAACATTATGGGCCTCATTTATGGGGTTTTGGCATAGGGCACCCCAGCAAATAACCTTGCCGCACTGCCCTACGTCAAAGTGAAAGGGCAGGAATGCACCATATTTATCCAATATGGTGCATTATTGCCCTTTCCCCATGCAATGGTGCCATTCCAGCAGCCTAGCACCAGCCTAGCACCAGTACAGGCTTCCCTGCACCATGGTGCAAGGGAGCCTATGTTGTTTACAGGATCCTTGGACCCTTTTTCCTTTTTCGATGTGTTCTGCAGAATGCAGCACACATGGAAAGAGGAAAAAACCAAGTGAAATAAAGTTATTTCTACTCATTGCCCCTCCCCTGTGGAGGTGGAAGTTTTGGTGCATCCCCAGGTTTTCATGGTCTTATAAACCTATGGTACTGTCAAAATCCACAGGCGTTGCGTGGGAATACCACCACCCATGGAACGCCTCCCTGGTGCAGAGTTAGCAATGTAGCAATTTGCTCATACTTGCCTTACTCCATATCTATGAGACCATTCAAAGCTATGCAAAGTGGCTTTGTGCAGCCTCATAACTATGATTTTATACTTTGTACTGCCTGAGCATCACATAAAGTGATGCTCCAGTAGCACAATGGGCTCCGAAATATGCCCTGATAAGCATGAACAAGAAATATGCATATGGAATTTCTGGTGGAGATACAATGTCTGTGTAAAATGCAAAGGTAGGAGTAATGGGAGCCTATGCTTATCACGAGGACTCCCAAGTGTAGCACTATGGTTCAAATACCTCTCACTTCACACAAAATAAATTATTAACATTTAATTGCAACTCAGGACTTCCTTGCACTATAATAAGAGGGGTATCTATGCAAATCTATTGGTAATGTATTATATTGTCCATTATAACCAATTCACAAGTAAAATGCATGTTCTTTAGCCACACAGTAGACTGTTCATGAATGAAAATTCAGGTAGTAAAAATAAATGACACAATTCCTCAATAATTTAAATGAACATCATGTTACATCACTTCACAGCTATTAATGCAATGAGTCTTTATGTCATGTTCATTCACCCAGAACGTGCTGTAGTTTCACATCCATGTTAAGACCCTTTTCTCCATGTCTTAATTTAAGAATCCACAGAGCTTCAGTTCTGTGTAAGGTAAGTCCCCTGTTCCTATATGTAGAGTCCATGGGAATATGCTGTATGCCATGAAATTTAATTTGTCTGTTCTGGACCACTGCTGGGCAGGAAGAGCAGTGTAATGCTGCAGGGCACCTTTAAAATATAACTTGATGATGATGACATTACATTTAACGTATATGTTTTCTAATAAAGGAAATAACATCAAATTAGATTTAAACAATTCTCAACTACAGTTCCTTATGATTATTGAAAAATATTTATACCAATGTATTCTGTGCTACATTTGTACATCGTCCTCGAATGAACATTAAATGTTGCTTCAGCATTAATGGTTTTAAAGCTTTGCTTTAAGAGATGTTAAACAATATTCGCCTGAGTAACTGTGGAAGGTTTATGTTTTGTTTATTGAACTTTATAGAAAACAGAACAACGTGTAACTCTAGATGGTCTTGAAAGTGCAGCGTGGCACTGCTAATGACCCTACAGCACTATAACGTTTCTGTTAACGTAAGATAACATACAGTCACAACACATAGCACAACTAGGACTGGGTGGTAAACTCGGCTCTGCCAGCTGAGTTCTCAGAGTATTGCCACTCTGCGCTCCACTTGAAGCACAGAGTTCGACAAAAATGATGCCAACCAGTGTGTAGCGGAGTTTACAGACGCCAACCCTGTTTTGTTTTCTGGTTTTTGACCTGTACATTCTGGCATCCATAGGTTTGGGTTGGCTGTACACTCTAAATGGCACTACAGTTGATGGTCTAGTGTTAAGCAGCTATGAAGCAATCCCATTACAGTTCCTTCAACCATTCGAAGTTCACCACCCTTAGTCGCTTGACGATGATGCTGAATGTAGTGCCAAGAGGCGGTCGGTTTCTTCCCGCGTGCGGGGCTGCTTTGTGTTGGTACAAGCTTAGGTCAGGGACTCGGGTGCTTGACCCCTTGCTTCCCTCTGTGGTGGTCACTCAGGACAGAGCCAGGGCCCATGTGCTTAACCTGCTGTTGAGGCCAACCAACATCATGCACACACTGTGATTAGTTGCGGTCGTGCTGTGGCTGAGATTTGAGTGCTTGCTGCGTGCATGGCTGCTTCATGCTGGTGACTGCACTAGTCTGGGGCTCGGGTGCTTGCCTCCTGCTGCCCTCAATGGTGATCTCTCAGCACCAGGCCAGGTGATATGGGTACTTTGAAAACTATGTGATTGCTGCTAGGATGTATTACTTCAAACAGCGGATGTCTAGGATACTGCCATCTGTAGCTTGTCACCTTGAAACCTGTCTAAAGTTTTTCCCGAAGGTTGGGTAATCCTTGCCTACCGTGAGAGGATAGGTACTTTTTTTTTTCTTTTTTGTTTGTCCTCATACGCCAGTAAAGATATTTTTGGTATTGATTATACAGAGAATCTTTACGGAAGCTCTTTTTGAAGACACCCAGTATAAGTCTCATGGTACCACCATGTCAACAGTCAGCTCAGTCTCCCATTTTACCAGACCATTGGACTGATCTTAGGGTGGTTCATTCCGCAAAAAGGCATAATCATTAGACAATGTTAATTCATAGTTCATCGAGCCAGTTAATACAGGGAGTCCAAAAATGCTTCCTTCTCTTCCATACCACTTTATCCAAACTAAGAGTATGCCTGATTGCCCTAATCCAATCTAAATATGTTGGTACAGTAGTGCTCACCCACAATTTACATATTTCCCTACGGGCTAGGATAATTAAATAAAAAATAACTTATTACTGTCTTGAGGTACTTCCTCATAATTGGAGGGAATTCCCCCAAAAACTTTTTGTGTACTAACCTGTATTTCATACCCGAAAAGGGCTTTCATACCTTCTTGTACTTCAAACCAAAATTGTGTAAGTGCAGGACAGGTCATAAACATATGGAGGTCATCTGCTTTTTCCAAATTGCACTATGGACAACAAGGTGTAGGTCCCTTTGAAAATTTAGCAAGCCTAGCCGGGGACCAGTATACCCTATGAAGAGAAAACAATTGATTCCGCTTTAAATTGGCAGGTGAGACCGTAAGACCGTAAGGTGTAGTAAATCAAAAGATACTTGCCATAGATTCTGCAAGTCGACATCCAAAAGTTGGTCCCTCCATAGTTGTTCCGGGAGGCTGAGCTCTCCATTTTCTCCCTCGAGTATTGTCCAATAAAGCACTGATGTTTTAAGGATTCTTGTTTTCTTCATTAAGAGTTCATCCAAAATAGATTAAACACCTTTATCCTCTGTAACAGCCTGGTCCCAGCTTTTAATTTGAAAGTACTTGAATTTAGGTACATTTTTATCTGTAAAAACAGAAATGTCTTCCCAACTGAAAAGGTTCCCTTCAGGCAATAGCTGGCCCCATCATCTGATGTTTGCGCTCTGCAGAGCTATAGATAGTAGGTCTTTAGTCCATTCGGGAGAGCCAGGGGAGTCCCAATTGGGGCTATAGCAGCATAATATGGAATGTTCAGAATTTTTCTTACTCTGGCCCACACATATGCCATATCTCTAAGAACCTTTAAGCGCACTTTTTTGAAAAAACGCATATATCCAAACTTAAACATAAATGCATGAGACCCTCCCTGAATCTCAGATAGCATATTTTGAAACATGAAGTCTGTTTCTGTCCCCCCTAAAGTATCAAATAGGCTTATTCCAGCTTCCAATAATAGGGTCCAGGCATAAACTCTCAAATCTGGTGCGCACAGCCCAACCTTGCCTTTTTTTCTACGAAGCTTTTTCCAAGAAATTCTTATGCCTTTTGAGGCCCAGATAAAATAATTCCATTTGGCTTGGATCTTAGTTAGTCTGGCTTCTTTAAAGGCGAGTGGGATATTCTGGAATATATATATTATTTACTATATTGATCCTACCAATTAGAGTCAAAGGCAGAAATGACCAGTTTTTTAGGGATTCCGCCATTTCTTTATCGATCTTTACAAGGTTTTTTTCTGCAAGTTGATTTATGTCCTGTGTGATTTGAATTCCCAGATATCTAATTTGTTTTTTCAAAATTGGAATGTAATTAGCCTGGGTTATATTCCAGCACATACATTCTGATTTGGCTTGATTAATGTAGTGCCAGGAGGCGGTCGGTTTCTTGCCGCGTGCTGGGCTGCTTTGTGTTGGTACAAGCATAGGTCAGGGACTCGGGTGCTTGACCCCTTGCTTCCCTCTGTGGTGGTCACTCAGGACAGAGCCAGGGCCCATGTGCTTATCCTGCCGTTGAGGCCAGCCAACATCATGCACACAGTGTGATTAGGTGCGATCGTGCTGTGGCTGAGATTTGAGTGCTTGCTGCGTGCATGGCTGCTTCATGCTGGTGACTGCATTGGTCTGGGGCTCGGGTGCTTGCCTACTGCTGCCCTCAATGGTGATCACTTAGCACCAGGCCAGGTGATATGGGTACTTTGAAAACTATGTGATTGCTGCTAGGATGTATTACTTCAAACAGCAGCCCTCTAGGATACTGCCATCTGTAGCTTGTCACCTTGAATGTATAGTGTAAGCAACAAGGACCCCCTGTTGAAAATTTGATAATCTCAAGAACAGGGAAAATAATCATGTGTGTAATATCATTTCAATATTATTCAAAATGGGAGAAGCTAATTTATTGAACACCAAAACAACACCATTATAAAAGTATGAATCCTTTTTAATAATATTCGTTGTAAAATTAAAAAACATATAATAACTATACAAATATAAACAGATTTTAAACAAAATAGACAATTGATATAATATTAAAGTAATTTATACAGAAAACCATAACCACATCAATAACGAATAACAATCAAAATTTATCTCAAAATTCATACATATTAAAACAATCAATAAAAGGGGGGGGAGAAAAAATAATAAAAAGTGGCAGTTAAGTATTAATACTTAACTGCCACTTTTTATTATTTTTTCTCTCTTAATACTTAAGTGCCACTTTTTATAAATTTTTCTTCCCCCCCCTTTTATTGATTGTTTTAATATGTATGAATTTTGAGATAAATTTTGATTGTTATTCGTTATTGTAAAATGAAATTGCCTGGGTGTATCATAATAGCTTAATCTTGCATGTGCCCTTGTGTGTCTTTGAATTTAAATGTTTGAAAAGTAAGGTGATGCGTCTTGTAAATGTCAGCTAAATTGGGATAAGCTTTTCAGAATAACTGGGCTATTTATCCTCTAGGATTATCATCTTCAGCCCCATGTGGAATACACAGGTCTCTTATGTTAGTACACTGCAGGTGGTTCATCGTATCCTAAAACTTCAATGCTAAATCATTTGATTCCTGTATGTGTTCTGTGAGCTACTGCCTAATTGACTGGGATTTATACTCAAAGGCATTTGTTTGAAGTTCTATTTCCATGAGTCATTCAATCAATAAGCCTATTTGTTTGGAAACTTTACAAATGGCCATCTGGGATAATACGTTTGTTAAGCAGTATAGCGTTAGACCTGACAACCTTAGGGCGGTCTTTCCCCGGCATTTTGCCTGCCTTCCTACATTTTTCTGACATCGTTTTTGCTGGCTTTAGGACTCTGCACATTTTGCCACTGCTAACCAGTCCTAACGTGTTTGTGCTCTCTCCCCTAAACATTGTAGCATTTGTTCGTCCTCAATTGGCACATTTAATTTACATATAAGTCCATGATAAAGTACACTACATGTGCCAAGGGTCTGTAAATTAACTGTTAATGGTGGGCCTGCAGCACTGATTGTGCCATCCACATAAGTAGCCCCTTAACCATGTCTCAGACCTGTCACTAAAGAGTCTGTGTGTATAGTAGTACACTGCCTTGTAGACCCTGCAAGTAAACCCTCTTGCCTGGCCCAATATTTTCCTTGTAATACACATGTCACCCCTAAGGTAGGCCCTGTATAATCCACAGGGCTGGGTGCAATTTATTTAAAAGGCAGGACATGTGCTTTTAAGTTTTACATGTCTTGGTAGTGAAAATATTACAATTTCGTTTTTCACTACTGCAAGGCCTATCTCTCCCATAGGATAACACTGGGATTACCCTATTACATATTTAAAGCGTAATTTCCGACGTGAAGAGATGGACTGTCCGTGCTGGCAATTTACTGCGGCGTATCCGATGCCAATATGTAGCCCGTTGTACTCTGTGTTTACTTCCGGATCAGTGCATGCAAGTCAAATGTTACGATGAATGGATTGAAAATTAGTTTGTATGTTTTAAAAATCAGTAATGATCTCGCAAAACAATGAATTGAAAATCCTTTGGAGGTGCAAAAACCCATTTTGCCACTGTCTCCACGTATGTTCCTAGATGTGAATAGCACGTGGAATCATGGAAAATGTAGTTCAAGTAAATGAACTCTTCTGCTAAAAGCCAGAACTATGTCTTACACCTCTTTGAGGATCTTGCTGATAAATGCTCTGTTGTCAGAGTTCAGTACAGGCTGAGTTCTTTGTATAACTACTAGGAGTGGCCTCCAGAGATCTTGTGAATGTATAGATTTGCAGCTCTGTCATTTAATTTAAGCTATCAACAGCACAGTTGAATTACCCTTTTATTAGTGCCTCTCTCTGGATCAGTCATCATGCCTGATCTCCTTCTCGGGTGTCTGGTTCTACAACTGATATCACAGTCCAACGTAAATCACTCTGTCTCTGATCGACCCAATGTCTCACCAATGGGGCACAAAGTACTTTTTTCCGAATTCTGGATTTATGTTGGGTGATACGTTGCTGTACTTCCTGATTTGTTTTTCCAATATACAGTTAAGGGCATGGATACAGTATTCCATAATCCCCATTTTTGTCTTGTTGTTTGAAAAATATGAATATTTCAAATTGATGTTTTTATGTGAGAACAAAGATCCTTCAATGGTTTTGTTGCAGCAGGTAAATATGCCACACCTATGATGTCCCATGACCTGTGGTAAATTGAGCTGTTTGCGTAATGTATTTTTAACAGATGTTTTTGGAAGTGATGCCTGAACCGCTTGATTTCCAATGCTTTTCTCTTTTTTGAACACAAACAATAGTTATGTGAAATGTTTGTCAAATTTTTCTAGTAAATGCCAATTGTGATTGATCATCTTCTTCAATTGATTGGTCTTTGAGCAAAATGTGGTGACACATACAACGCAGTCAGCCTTCTGTTTCTCTCTTGTCTGTAGCAAATCCTTGCGTGGTGTCCACCATGCCCTCTTCATAGAAAGTTTCAGTAGTTTTTGGGGGGAATCTCGATCTTTTAATTTGTCCAACAGATTTGTTGCATGAAAAATATAGCCCATTTTATGTGAGCAATTTCTTCTTATCCTAAAAAAAATTCCTGAATGGTAAGTTATCTCAAAGACGACGAGGATGATAACTGGTACAGTGCAACGCTTTATTGCTGTCTTTCAATTTTGTGTGAAGTGTAGTCATTAAACGTACGTCTGAAGCATAGACTTCAACATCCAAAAACGTAATTTTCCAGGGGTTGTGATATACACTGAGTTTAATATCTGCCAACCTGTCATTTAACTAGCCATGAAATTGCTGGTGTGTCTACTTGACCTGTCCATATAAAGAATATATGTCTGACCAAGTGTGAGATATACTCTTGAAACAGATTATTATTGTAGATAAACTTTTCTTCAAATTTTGCCTTGTATGGTATTGCCAGCTCCGGCGCAAATGGACAACACATAGCCTCTCCAATTTTAAAGTAGTTTCTTTTAAGGGCAAAGCTTGCCAAACTCATAATGAATTGTGTTGGAACCCGTTCTGGTTTAGGCCTCGTTTCCAAAAATGTTTCAATGGCTGCTAATCCATCTTCTTGTGGTATTTGAGTGTATAATGAATCTATCTCTAAAGTGACCAATATCTGATTTTCTGCAGAGAACTGACTTGTTTCAATTGTCGTTTTAAAGTCCATGGTGTCTCTTAAATATTAGGGGTCTCTCCCACGGAAGGTTTAAAAAAAAATCAAAATATTTTGATTTTGGTTCCTAAACCGATTCGCATCCAGAAACTATCGTTTTTATGCACCTTTGGCAACATGTATATCAGTGGGATCCTTGGATATTTCTTTGTCAAATAATCCAATTCTTTTGGACTTATAAACTTTTGATCTCACCCTTGCTTCAAAATGGACGATAATTCACCTTGGGTTTCTTGAGTTGGATCATTTTGAATTTTCTTATAGCAGTCAGGATCACTTATTTGCCTCAACACTTCTCAAAACTTCTTTTTGATACTTGACAGTGCCCCAAACAACTATGGCACCACCTTTATCAGCTGATTTGTTATTGAAGGATCATTTTTAGGGTTATCAACACCTCTCTTTATGTTTTGGAGATGTTACTCTTAACAATTTTTTTTCTTCTTTTCCCTGTCATTGATTGCCGATATCACTGTATGCTCAAATATCACAATCTCTTTAGGGATTTTGTTCAACGGAGGGCAAAATGTTGATTTGTTCTTCAACCTTGAGGTGGCAAAGTATTTTCCAGAATAAAAGCTTTAAAGCAAATTTTACCACGCAATTCTATCACTTCTGATTTCATTATTACAAAATCTGTGGTTTTCATTGGCACAAAAAAGTCCTTTTTCTAAAATGCTCACTTCTGCCTTAGACAGTGGATGGTCAGATAAATAAAAAATGGGGGACAGTACTAAGTTTGGTCATACTGCCATCTTGTTGTCATCTATCATGGTTGATTTGTGTATCTGTTTCTTCCTCTTGGTCACTGCTGGCCTCTGCCTAAAAAAGGAACAGATTGTTGCTGTGGGTTCCTTCCTTGTCGGTTAGTATTCGATCTACCTTCACCAGTATCTGAATCACTGGCTTATGAGGATGATGTATCCGAAAAGGAAATTAATTTGTGTTGTGACCTGGCCTGATGTTCCAGAAGAATTCTTTTAGAATCTGGACGAGAGTAAAAGTCTGCTTTTAGATAAGGATAGGTGGTCTCCAAGGAGAAATTATTTTTGTCCTTTTCAAATGTTGTACCATTTTGTACCAACTGCATGCGGAACACCAATGTATTTTGTTGTTTGCGACCTGGATCAAGGTACTTTTGCTCAGCAGGCCCTATGTAGGTCTTGTATCTGGCTCGTGCTCCATCGTGATTGGCCTGAACTTTTGACTTTGCTGTGGTCCAGCCCGATGAGATATACCAATGTGCACTTATCGCTTCTTTGAGCTATTTTACATTTATTCTTAAAAAATTCACATCCCGACTTCTACGCATTGGATTTTTGTGGTTTTGGTCTTGTTTTTATTAAAAAAAACGTATTCTTTATTTTTCTAAACTGGTGGGGAGCCTTTTTGTCATGTTTTTAATGTTTTAATGTTTGAAGGATTGCACACATACTTTACACATTGCCTCACTGCTCTGTGCCAAGCTACCAGAAGGTGAGCACAGGTTACATTTTGGTGTGCATATGACTTACCCTGACTATGATTGTGGTTCCTGCCTGGAAAGGGTGCATACCTCTGCCAAGCAGATACCTGATTTTTAACACATAGTTATACTTATATTCCTCTTAGGGGTTGCAGTGTAACTCATAAATAGAGGTCAAATTTGATTACTTGGGGGTCTTTCTGTTATTTCTACTTTTACATAACTAGGGAAGCTTCTATATTTTTGATTTACATGTGCTGATGAGGGAATTGATTAACCATTTTATCGCACTCCAAATGATCTTCATCCTGATTATCAGTATCACCACAAAACTTGTTTGTACTTGCTGTACCTAAACTATCCATGATGTCATCTCAAATAACTCTTCAATGAACTCAGGTGTCTGACTCTGAGCCTGAACCCCCTAACTCTGATTCAGACTCCAAATGAGCACCCCCACATGAGGCATATCAGATAGAACTACTATGTCTCCTGAGGGTCCTGTAACTGCCATAACTACTACAGTTCCTGGGTCTCCCACTGAGGGCTTCGCTGACACTTCATATCCAATGTTATTGCCCCTAGGTTTTTATACTTTAAATAGGGAGGCAGACTAGCACTGTCAATGTCTTTACTCAGAGATTGTGGTTGTACCCCAAAAGTTTGAAAAATGTAGGTGCTTGCTGGGCCACAAGGCTGTGTACTGAACAAGAAACTGTCATTGCAGAAGAGAGTAAGAGAGTACTTAACCAAAGAAACGTTATTCGACTATGCAAGTCATAAAAGCATTACAGCCAAAAAGTTAAAAACAGTGCAAAAGTTAAAATCTAGGTTGAAACATTTGTGCAAAAATGGCAAAAAAGCAATCAGAGCTATCAATATATGATACATTACATGAAAAGATTAAAAGCATAAAATACAGGTAGTGTCATAAGCCTTTGCAATCGTGTTAGGCCCCACAAATCACATTATGCCCACTCGCAACTATGTGATGTTAAAAGATTTTATCATTTTAATTTTCTACCCATAATTTGCTTGGAATGAATATGCCAAATCCACGTAAAAAATGTTGCCACCGGGATTGCATACCTGGGTGATGAATCAGAGAAAAGGATTGTCTGGGCTATGCTGTGTGATCTTATACCCATGTTCTTACAAAACTGCGCCAGCCAGATTTTACGTGGGCCGGCATAAGCAGGGCAGGCAGAGTGCACATGCAAATATGATTCTTCATATTTGCCACATATGTGGCATTCATTGTTCCCGGTGGAAGACCATTTGGATGTTAAGCACTTCAGGGGCAAAGATCCTGATTTGAATTGGAAATAAAGTTTTCAATCCAAAGGCTTTTTAATGGTGTCCTTGCTACTGCCTCTTTTTATATGTGCTGCATTCTGCTTGACACACAGAAAGAGGAATATCCCTCTCAGGATTGAAGGTGTCCCTTCCTACACAAAAACAATCCACCTTCCAACTCAGTCATCGGTGTACTATTGTGCAAGGTTGCCTGTGTTGGCCCTAGGCAGCCATAACGGTGCCAGCACAGGGGAAAAGGCAAGAAGGCACCTCAATATTTTAATGTGACTTGCTGCGCTGCATGACTAACTCATAAATGTGCCCCTCAGTACATCTGATCTTAAAACCTAGCAAATGAGCAGCACAACTTCAGACCCTCTGACCTCCTTTACACCGAAATGGGGTTGAGAACCTCAATCCTCTCAATTCCTGCAGAAAGAAACCTATTATGGAGATTAGCCATGCTTTAAATTCCACAAAGCTGCAAAATGAAAATGTAGCTGCCAGTGCTCATGCCTGAAAGGCCTTGGAAAATGAGAAAAGAGACGCTGTATGCCATGATTCCATCATCTGAGCGAACTCTTGGGAACAGAAAACTAACACACTGTGGAGCTTTCTATCCCCTGAACTAGGAACAGGGAATTGAGACATTTGTAAACCTTTAATCTACTGATCTGCCAGTAACAATGAGTTTGAATAGTATCTATGGGTCTTGAGATAACCATGAGCCTAAATAGTAACTGCCCAAGTACTAGGAAACTGCGATGTGAGGGTATGTGGAGTCTTTCCTTCTTCTGGACCCCTCAAATTGGAGGATTGACACTGGGGAGATCATGCATCCCGTCAATGCAAGAAATATGAGAAGGGACATTCTCTGGAGCCACAGAAACAGCAAATTCAATAGCTGGTGGGCCGTTATCCACACATTGCTGGGAAACTGACGGGAATAGGCTACATCCAAGAGAATGAATGAAGAATCGGCATCCAAGACCACCCATTTCAGAGTGCAGGGGGAAAGACTGATGTAGTTTTGGACATTTACATTGTAGAACAGAGTTGTTTCTGTAAGACTCATATAAAATCCCCCTCTATACATCATTTTGTGTGAAACATTTCATTTCATGACTGCCCGCATGTTGATGCTCCTGCCTGTGGGTGAACAGTTGAGTGCACGCTGTCGTTCTGGACTCGCTCTTCATGGGAATGTCGGTGCCGTGGATGATGTTTTGTGCCGGGGCATGATTTTTACTGGCAGACCACTTGATCCATTCTCATATCAACTATATCTAAAAGGCTACATTTTGTAGGAGCTGAGTTGGGGTGAAGAGAACAAACCTTCCTGTGCTTCTGGGGATTTAAACTGAGAGACTACTGGCTAGTCATAGGTGATAACTGTAGGACAGTGCCCCTTTTTGCATAGTTACCCCCCACTTTTTGCCTGACATCTGATGCAACCTCACTTGATATGCCCTGGATCCCTGCCAACCAGGTTCCCAGGGCCTGTGTTCTTTCCCAAGACTGTTCCTTTGTACCCACAATTGACACATCTCTGGCCACAGGTAAGCCCTTGTAAAAGGTATCGTGTGTGCCAAGCGCACCTTGACCAGGGTAGGCCTCTAAGGACTGCAGCACCTGTTGTGCCAACCTTTAGTGTCCCTGTAACTTAACATCTACACATTGCCATTGCAGGCTGTGTATTATGGTGCAGAGAAAAGTGAAGAGTTGACAAGGCACACATCCCAGCGTGCCATGCCTGCAACCCACTGCCTGGGGCCTAGGTAAATCAGGGTACACTAGCCCTCAGGTGAGAGTACAGTGGTATGAGCCCTGTACCCCTACAGTGTCTAACTGCATTCTTAGACATCGTAACTGCAGTACTGCCATAAAGAGTATATGGTCCTTACGAACACCACAGCACAATAATAGCTTTACTGAATTCTAACAGGTTTGGTAGCAAACTTCTCAGCACATTAAACCCACCCTGGTGCCAGGATGGGATTTAATGTAAAGTGCACTCAGAGGGCATCTTAGAGATGCCCCCTGAAACTCGAGCAGCCCTGGTGTGGTTTCTGAATGGCTGCCCACAATTTGCCACTGCTGGACAGGTTTCTTTACCCCTGGGTAGAGAGCCTCCCCTCGCTAGGTCCTGAAATAAAACCTATGCTGGCCAGAGGTGTCATTCCTCCTCACCTAAGATGGGCTGAATCCATGTATGGGAAGCTTCAAAGGCCTGCCGCATTCGGAGGCTGAACCTAGCAACTGATTCCCACTGTTTCTTCTGCCCCCCCCCCCACTTAGGGTGAGAGAATCGGCAGGAAAACCAAGCTAGGAAGAGAGGTGAGCCAACCTTTGCTAACCGCACCCCTCAGGTGCAAGAGGTAAGGTGAAGCGCACATCTCTGTCCAACCATATTTAAGATGAGGGGACTCAGCCAATTAGGGGAAGGCTCATACCTCTCCTACTGGAGGGTGGCATAATAGGGGGTGTACCCACCCCAAGGAAGGGACCCATTGGTGCCGACCTGCACACCCCTAAATTTAGTATTTAGGGACAGATCTTAACCGTGTCTCTAGAGATTCGAGAAAGAAAGAAGGACCGAAGAGCTGTGCCGACCCAGGAAGAAGACACTAGCTGCTTTGGCCTTAGCCCTACCGGCCTACCCTGACTCACACATGCTTACTGTAAAGAAACTGCACGTCTAGCAGCCAAAAACCCCCAGAGCCTGAGGAACTGCCTGCCCTCAACTGTCGCAGGGATTCTGCAAAGTCACAAAACTATGCTTAGGAACATGAAAGCTTAGTTGGCAGGGACTCACCCTACCGCCTAAGTATTCATAAGCCCGGGACCGACCAGCTATAGTGTCTCACTTGCCCTCCTACTCACTCACAGAGTGGCAAGTGATTAGACACCCCAGAACACAACACTCCTGACCCTCTCAGGAATCGTGATTGGAGGACACACCCTTTCATTCTCGTACTAGTCCACTATAAGTTCTGATTAAAACACGAGGTATAGTTAAAAAAAAGAATTCAACTATGGTGCTCTAGTATGCAATATACCTGCCACAATACATAAGAAAATGCCTAACAGAAGGAAGAGCTGTCATTATATACAAAAGGGTAGCCTATCCTTGCTCCCCTTCTACAGAAGCAAAATGATTCTATATCCGTAGATCTCTGGGTGTTTGCAGCAGACACCGTACCTTAGCATGCACAGATGAAAGTTCTACTTCTCAGGTCTGGCAAGATCTGTTTCCTCGAGAGATCCCTCTCCAAGTGTGTAGGTTGCCTTTCTATGCATATCTATATGATAAAAGTACATGTTCTCAAACAGCAGCTGCATCTGAGTGTTTTGTCTAGGTGCTAGAGCATGACCAGAACACTATAACAAGGGGCATTGTCTTTTTTACCTTGTTTGCGGTGTTCAGACCAAATCCCAGGAAGGAACAGAATGCAAAAACAACAGCAGGTTCTGTGTGAAAGGACAGCATGGCACGAAGCAAAATATGTTTGTGTAGTAGCGTGTGCAAAGCAGAGAGCAGTCTGCAGCGTGCTCATGCTAACAAAAGACAATGGCCTGCACTGGACATATGACACACTCCCCTTGGTCAGTTTGGTAGCACGAAATGACAACAGAAGTCAGCTGATAAGCATGACAAAAGCGTATAACCAATTGTATTGAGAGTGTGCACAAAAATGTATCCAATTACAGCGTATCGTCAAGACCCAGGATGTAGGATGCCAGGTGGAGTGACATTAAATCCAGTAAAATATCCGGGCCTTCCAGAGTGAAAATAGCAGCCATCCAATTAAGCAGGCCAAAGGATCAAACATGTTCCTCGTTTCCAGTTGTCGATACGACCATCCAAGGAGAATCTGTGTTGACTTAGATGAAACTGAGATCCAAGAGACACTGTGCATGTGCATGCACAGGGATCAACTCTGACCTCTGGCCTCAATGCTGGGTTGTACACAAGTCGCATACCCAAGGAACAGTCCTGGTTATGGGCCACTGAGAGACCCTTCAAAAGTTTGAAATCCAGAGCAGTGTGTGATGGTGTAGCCAGGCAGATATCCAGGGCCCTCTGAAGGGGCACCGGATACAATGAACACAGGTTGCACACAGGTGAAATAAGCTTATCGGAAGGTCAGACAAAAGTTGGCATCTAGAGCGTCTAAGTACACCATTCCAAATAAGTGTTGCATTCGCTCATGGTACAGCTGCAGCGATTCCTGTCTGGGCAGGACCACTGATGGAGCAGCCACTGCGGAATAGAATGAACAGCACAATGATGCCGTCTCCTACCCAGCCAGACCTTGTCCAGATTTTCCCCTTGTCTCTACGTCTTATCCTCCTCCTACCTCTTTACCCTATCCCCTTACCCCTCCTTGCTCCATTCACCTTGTCCCCTATGTTCTTTAAATGCTTTTCTTGATACTTATGTAATTTTTAACTGATGTTAATTGCAACATTATTGTTTCTCATGTTACGCCCTCTGATTCCTTTGGGTCTAGCCAGTGCTATATAATAACTCATTAATTAAATATTTTGCCATTTAGTACTCTTTCTGTCTCTGTCTAGTTCCCTAGTCCCTATCCCCTCTCCCCTGGCCTGCTACTCTGCCTAACCCCTTGTCCTTTGTGCCCCTTGACTAAGCACTCCCGCCCTTATTGGGGAAAGATCCAATATTTATACTCTGGAGTCTCAACGAACACGATGAGAGAGTCCACTGCACCAAGCGAGCCACTCACAGCTGAGGTATGGTATGGCACCCCCTGCCAAAGCACTCCCTCTCCCCTTTTTGGGGAAGGATCCAGTATGTAGGCCTTGGAGTCTCAGAGACCCCTCTGAGAAAGTCCACTGCATAAGGGGAGCCTCTCGCAACAGAGATAGGGAAATGTTACCACTTGCCCTGGAATCACAGCTTACTGGACTTTGGATGTTGCTTTGACTCGCCTACCGGTTTGTGTCCCCGTCACCCTTCCCCTCCTCTTTCCATGCTGTGTCTCTCACCCTCCTCTCCTCTTTCCCCCTTCATTATCTGTCTACTCCCCTGCTCCTACCCCCCTCCCATGACTCTCTCCCCTTGCCTGCTGTTCCCCTTAAGTATGTGTGCTTATTATTTGTCTCGAGCTTACAAGTAACTATGTTGCCATGCTCTAATTACTGTGTAACCTTTGTAACAATGTAACCGGTAACTATGATCTGATACTCATGTAAAGCGTTCTGATACCTCCGGGTATAGCCAGCGCTATATAAAACCTTTAAAATGAAAATGAAAAAAAATGGCACGAGGCTCAGGCATGGTTTTATCTGTAGAAAAAGCCCAGAGAGTGAGGTGAGGTTATGGCGCCTAATCTCTTCATGTGCAACCATTTCCCAATAGGTTTCCTTGAGGCTATTTTTTTATGGGAACATTGAATTAGGAGGGGAATCCCACAGGTGTGATAAGCCCATTCCATTAATCAGACTCCTCGGATCTTGCAGTCAACTGATTTTATGGAAACAATCCAAATTGATAATATCCTGTAAGTACTCAGTATATGCTGCCAGTTCCGGCGTCACCATATTCTACTCAAATATAGAATTGGCTGTAGCCTAGCTTGAGCCATCAGGGCTTTCCTGCCTAGATCGTTCCTTAGGGGAAGGGTGGGTGTACTCTATTAGCATTAGAGTGGGTGTGAGTGATTTCTGGGAGAGACTTTGGGAATGATTTAGAGTTTGGCAGAGACGGAAGTCTGTAGCAACTCTGATGGAGTATCCTTACTGCTAAACCCTTGGTCCGTACAGCTGAGCTTATCTTCATTATCTTGATGGTGGAACATACTCTGTCTCTGTCACCTAGACAGCTCTCCAACAACCCAACAGAGTATGGGCTGTCAGAGTTTTGGTGATTCAATCACCCACTCAATTTAGAGTGGGTGGTTGAATGGCCAATTTTCACTGTCACCGCTGGGTAAAACTTGGGTGATAGGGGCAGTAAAAATATTTACTTGCCATAGTTTGTGGGTCAATCATTTTGGGAGGTTGTTTTTGAAAATAAAAATGTTAAAAGTTCGACAAATGTCTGGGAATTTTACAGTCCCGCCTGTCAAACGTTTAACACTTTGACAGAGACCCCCATTATGATGGTTCCTGCCAATAACTAGAGATGTCCACAGCGCTTGCACAAATTTCTAAATGGAGAGGTTGAATACTCCATCGAGACAATGGATTATTTTACTCTGCCACCCTGACAGTGTAGAAATGGTACTCAGCTCAAAATCAGGGCCTTTGTTTTACTTTATAACATTCTTAGATTGTATTTTTGAACTTTTGACAGTAGCCCAGTGTTCTTCTCCTGCCTGGTAACTAGGTTCTCTTGAGTATCTTCCCCACATTCATCTCTCTGGCAAACAACTTGAGTGTGGTGTGCTGCTGTGTATCCCCCTGTAGGCCCTTATCGCAATCCCAGATTGTTAGGTCCCATTCAAATGACTCTCCATCTGAAATATGCCCGAATGAAGGGCTTTTGGATGCTGTTTTGTCCATGTTGGTTACCACCATGCATAGGATGGTAGGAAAAAAATCCCAAAATGTCCAAGTTGCAAGTCAAGAGGAACTCCTAGTGTGTCAGGGAAATAGATTTGTTCCAGAAGTATCACAACAGGAAGATGTTGAGATGTATCACAGTTTTGAACGTCTGTGCCTACAGATATCAGTGTCAAAAGTTGTACATTGGCACATATTGTCCTTACATTTTTTTAAAAAGTCTGAAAAAAGTCAGTCTGCATTCGAGGTTGGTGAGACACCACAGTAATGTAGCATCACTTTTCTGATAGAAAATGTTTATAAATAAATGCATTTAAATTAGATACACAACAAAAATAAGCGAACATAGCTCCAGAAATGAGACTATTATGACATATGTATGTAAAGTGAGGTGCTGTGCTCTGTTTCCATAAACTGTTGGTCTGGACTGCTAGGTAAAGTGTGCATTTAATCCAAACTTGTAGGAATCAACAGCCAACTTTGGCATTAATAAGGGCATCCTTATGATGCCGGTTGGTCGGACCACCGCCCGCTATAGCAGCGAACAGGAGACCACCGGCAAGGATGCAAGCGGTCCGCCTACCTTTTCATCTGTCTTTGTTAGCATCTTTTCCAAGAACAGAAGACAGAGAGTGACCTTGGACCAGTTTAAATCTACCTCTTACGTGATCCCCTGTGGGGTCCCACAGGGCTTGTCGCTGAGCCCATCCTTGTTCAACATCTATGTATCGGAACTGTGCCCTCTAATCCAACAGTTTGGTTAAACCTAACATCATATGCCGACGACACACAGGTTGTAATCGCCACATATAAAGATCAAACCTCCCCAGCTATGCAATTTCAAAACCGCATGAGGGAAATTAGCAGCTGGATGGGCAAGCATTGTCTCAAACTGAACTGGGACAAAACCGAAGTGGTGATATTCGGTAATCTCCAACCGAGATGGGATGGACTCTTGTGCCCTGCTGAGATCAGAGAGTTGCCTAAACCTGTAGAAAATACAGAAAATCTAGGGGTCCTGATAGACAATAAACGTACTTTCTCTCAGCACACCAATGCAACAGTGTCGGCCGCCTTCTATCTGATTAGGAAACTGAAAAAGGCCCTTCCCTACATTCCCTTCGATTCCAGGAGGACGGTCATAACCTCACTGGTATTATCAAAAATAGACTATTGTAATAGTCTCTATCTAAACATGCAGAAGCATCATCTGAAAAAAACTTCAGGTGGGGCAGAATGCAGCTGCCAGGCTTTTACAGAACCTGCTAAAGTATGAGTCAGTATCTAATGACATCTGGAAACTCCACTGGCTTCCAGTGGTACAACGTATCAAGTTCAAGGCACTTTGTCTAGCCTATAAGGCTTTAAATAACACAGGGCAGGTATTCCTGAAATGCATCTACTCCTGGCACCATCCTGCCAGACAGCTACGGTCCACTAATGCCAAGCTTATGATGGATCCTAGGTTTCGAATCTCGAGCTGGGGAGGCCGAAGCATAGGCCTTGGAACGGCAAAACTATGGAATACGCTCCCCATGGACATTAGAGCTGCCAACGCACCTGCTCGAATTAGAAAAGACCTTAAAACATGGGTATTTCTAAATTAATATCCTCTTTTTCTATCCTCAGGGTTTACGTTCAGGTTCAGCGCTAAGACGCCTCTGGTTATACGAGCGTTTAATAAGTCCTATTAGCATAACATGCGACCGCCGTGCTGGCAGTCGGAACATTTCGGGGCATGCTGCAGATATGGTAAAGGCCTGCAACACATGCCAACACCGTGCAGCAGCTCCTGCACATCCGTGCCCCGCATGCCATGCACCATGTTTTGCATGGAACACGGTGCACAGAACTGAGTGGGGCACTACATGTGCCCCAGGACTATGTATAAGGGACCTTTGAAGGCAGGACGCCATGTTTAGAGCCCTCCATATCCCTTTCTGACAACCTTTTCATGGCGGGATTCCCGCCATGAAAAGCCTGTTGCAAAGGGATATTGTAATCCCGATGGTGGTGCCTGCCTCAGCACCACCGCCATTCTGGGATGCTGCTCTGACTGCCATCCAGTCTGGATCAATGACCCTGGCGGAGCCGGTGGTCTTGTGTCCGTCAGACTAG
This sequence comes from Lissotriton helveticus, assembly GCF_964261635.1. Classification (NCBI taxonomy): domain Eukaryota; kingdom Metazoa; phylum Chordata; class Amphibia; order Caudata; family Salamandridae; genus Lissotriton; species Lissotriton helveticus. The sequence goes on along the minus strand of NC_136063.1, from coordinate 1,296,016,363 downwards.
GGTCCGACCGCCAGTATCAGAATGTGGCGGCTGGACAGAAGGTCTGACTGCCACCATTGTAATCAGGCCCTAAGATATGAAATCAAGGAGAAGCTTATCACACATTCCTTGTGAAATGTACCTAATATTGCTATTATTACCTTAACCAAAGATGGAGTACATTGTAAATGACTAATAATGCAATAATCTAAAATTATTTAAACGTTTGCTTCCAATTGCTATAAACTCTGCTATGAACTCTACAATGTACACTGTTACTCTGTCAATAGTGAGATAGATTGATAGGCTGCAAATCAATCCTCTCTTCAATGTAATATATAGCCTGATTCACATAAACAAATGTGGCTTCGCGTTGGCGTGTCTTACTCTAGTACTTCTGCATTGCTCCAGGAAATCAGGTGTAAACTAGAAGCACTCCAAAAGCAAGTTAAGAAAAATTATTTATCAATGATGCACGATGAAGTTTAAAGCACATACAACTACATATCTGTAAACATAGGAGCAGCCACGTAAACTCAAAATCACATTCAAGTATGCTGTATGTAATGGAGCAAGCTACAGTGGTGATGAAATACCAACAGGCATATCTTGCTCCAGGACAATGCCCAGCATGGTCATTTGCATATGCATGACAAGGCCAATTTTCCCTGCAAGACCCCATTCAACAAGTTATTTTTTTGTTTTTCCCTTGCCGTTTCTCTAAAGCACAGATGCCAAATTAATTAATGTTAAACAACTCCCGCATGTGGGCAAGCGTTTTTTTTTTAATTAACATGCTAATAGGAGGTTTGTGGTAATCAGGTAATGTGCGGCATCTGTTCTTATAATCATTGCGAGTACCGGTCACTGTTATATTTTCAGGACAAAGACAGCAAAATAATTACATAAAATAAATGATAGCAGCGTCACCAGTGATTCATTTCTCTGTAATTGTATGCTAAAATATGAAAGATATATTTAACTTGAAATAATTTGGGTTTGGCAAATATGATTCATTATATTCAATTAACATTTGCATCGGCCATCAACAAGAAATTGAGTAAAACTAATTATGCTGGGCGTTTAATAATACAAAAGATGAGAAGGCGTTTGAGGAAAATGCTGTTTTCATTCAAGAAATTTGGGTAAAGTGGAGAAAATGGTGCTAAATTGCCCTTGTTCTTCTTGGCTGGTGTAAAATAATGTAGAACAGTGGTTCTTAAAGTTTTGAGTTCTGTTGACCCTCAATTTGGGGGTGATTATGAGTGTGGCGGTCCAAAGGAACGCCAAACACGTAGTGGCCTGATCTGACCACCTATTTTGAGTCTGGCAGTCGAAGCGCCACATGCCCAATGCAACTGCCAGGGAAATGCCATTCCCAAGCGGTGTTGCAGCGGCATAAGGCAGCAAAAATGCTAGAGGTGCGGTTGCGGCACTGCCAAGCATATCACGAGTTTCCTCACAGTGAGCCTGCCATGAAAAGGCTGACAGAGGGTGAACTAAGGGAGCCCTATGGTGCCTCAGCCCATGGAACATTTTCTACCCCTCTGTGTGCATGCATCCTCTTTCCTGCATGACATGTACGGCAGAGACCATGCTTTGCAGAAACGAGATTTGGTACTACCATTGTGGTGCCTTTTTCAAAGAGAAAACTTGTTAACTGGCGGTGGCAGGCGGTGGATTTTGGGAGTATGGGAGCAGGCCTGCAGCGTGGCGGCCCCGCTCCCACACCGCCAAAATCATATTCAGGCCCAAAATTATTTCTAGAATCCGAGGACCCCCACCGAGTCATTACTGTAAGCCAGGGATGCTGGACTAAGGAAGTTCAATGATTTTCACCACAAAACAATACCCAAATTAATAAATGTTTTATTTAATTTTGCAAACAAATATAAAGGAAAAATCGCAATTCAAATTTTAATGGAAAGGTATGAGTTTTTCTAAATTCGATTAAGGCAACTCGTCATTCATACTATATTCTGTTTGATGCACTGTGTTGCACAAATCAATCTGAGGATACCAATTACATTTTTAGCCTCCACTTTCTGATTCCTCCACATTTACAGAAAGATTTATAAGTTTAAATTTTGCTTTTTTATTTCTATACACTTTATTATTCTGTCAATAATATTACATTTTCTAAGCACTCGCAGAACCCCTGAGTAGGTTGCACAAAAAGCAAGGGGTCCCCGGTCCACAGGTTAGGAACCCTGCTATAGAATGGAAACATGAATGGAAAAATACAACATAGTATGTTGGAATGGCCAGAGCTGTAGACTTTGGAACTGGGGATCCAGGTTTGAGTCATGCCCTCAACTCATATTCCATGATTCTGGACCAATCAATTAATCTCCCCCTGTGTAGAAATTGTATAACGCAATTTGGAGCTCATGCAAAGTAGGTAATGCCCGTGGGTTAAGTTCAAATTATATATGAAAAAACAAGCATTTGCAAATGCAATTGGTCTCACATTTACACAAGTTTGAGCTATTGACATTGCAAATAACAATACCTTTTATTTTTGTTTTCGTTTTAAAACATAAATAAAAGACATTGTCATTTACAATGCCATGAGCTTAAACTCACGTAAAAGCGAGACCTATTGCATTGCAAATGCTTATTTCAATATTATATACAAGCCATAGTTGCTACTTATTTATCTTATGCAACTAACAACCATTGATAAAGCCTGTAGTCCTGACTTCTTGTAGGCATGATGTTACTTGTTGTATCATATATCTGGATGCAATGACAGAAACAGTAAAGTACATGTCGGGCGGCACACTGTTAAGCACAGATTTTTTAGCTTATGTGTTTTTAAGCCACATCCTTAATTACATTACATTTTCCTTGTTTTTTGCTGTTGCCTCCACGCTGGGTTTGCTGTGGCTCTGAAGCTTGCCTTGCCTCCCTGGATACCGCTCGCGGAACCCGCTGCGCGGGTCCCGCTTCGCCTGAGGCTACCCCCAATCAGCGCTACTTTTGGAACTTTGTCTCTGGGAGCTGGGACCTGCAGGGCTGCGAGCGTGTTGTGGGCGCAGGACTACGAGTCCCAGGAGCGCCCACAACTCCCAATCGTTACCAGCTGGGACGCTCTCCCTGCAGGCTCCTCCCTGGTTCCTAACTTCGGTGATAAGCCGCCTCCTCACTTGTACCGGCGGATTTCCTTGTTTTTTGCTGTTGCCTCCACGCTGGGTTTGCTGTGCCTCTGAAGCTTGCCTTGCCTCCCTGGATACCGCTCGCGGAACCCGCTGCGCGGGTCCCGCTTCGCCTGAGGCTACCCCCAATCAGCGCTACTTTTGGAACTTTGTCTCTGGGAGCTGGGACCTGCAGGGCTGCGAGCGTGTTGTGGGCGCAGGACTACGAGTCCCAGGAGCGCCCACAACTCCCAATCGTTACCAGCTGGGACGCTCTCCCTGCAGGCTCCTCCCTGGTTCCTAACTTCGGTGATAAGCCGCCTCCTCACTTGTACCGGCGGATTTCCTTGTTTTTTGCTGTTGCCTCCACGCTGGGTTTGCTGTGCCTCTGAAGCTTGCCTTGCCTCCCTGGATACCGCTCGCGGAACCCGCTGCGCGGGTCCCGCTTCGCCTGAGGCTACCCCCAATCAGCGCTACTTTTGGAACTTTGTCTCTGGGAGCTGGGACCTGCAGGGCTGCGAGCGTGTTGTGGGCGCAGGACTACGAGTCCCAGGAGCGCCCACAACTCCCAATCGTTACCAGCTGGGACGCTCTCCCTGCAGGCTCCTCCCCTCCCTCTCTAGATAGTATTTTATTAACTGAGGAGTCCCGCGGCGCGGGAGCGCGCGGGAGGGCGCCGGGAGAAGCCCGGGACAAGGGCGGGACCGTCTGTGGCCGTCCGGGGCCGAAGGAGGCCGGGCTGGGCCACCCCTCTGACATTGACGGTATTTATATCCCTTAGTTCTATGCTGTGCCACACAAGTGCTTATTAGCAAGTGCTGTAAAAGGGCTGGTAACTATAAAGAATGCCCGAACTCCGAAGCAGCACCGTCTTGATGACTCTACCGGGCGATGATGTTCCAGCAGTTATTGGTCCTCTAGATACATTTTTCAACTGCCCGAATCAGTCTATTGACAAAGAAATATCGCTTGCAGAGAGGCGTGCTGAGCGGAGACTATCCATTGAACTACTTAAAAATCCAGTTGATAAACGCTCTGCACAAATCTATCCTGCATTGGTAACACCCTTGTCATCATTAAACCTGCCTGCAGTAACTGAAGCAGTTTACGATGTAACTACTATTAAGGAGATTCAGGCTACTGCGGGCGAATTGATTTCATCTGGTGTGAGTCATATAGACCCTATAAATTGTACAGCTGAATCATGTGCCCAGGTTTCATTGACCCGCTCTAAATCAGGTGCTAAAAGAAAAAGGTATACTGCATCTAGAAAATGTTTCCCAGCTAAGCCCCCATACAAACTTAGAAAAGTAAATAAAAGTATGTGTCATAGTAAGGTAGTTACTGAAGTTAGCCAATGTAGGGAAACTATACATGATGGGGCTATTGTGACACTAGATAGCCCAGACCCTAGTGCTACTAATCTTCCAGTTATTGGGTTGGCAACTGCTGATAATCCGCCACCCCTAAGCAGCCTGTTCCCTGATTTAGAAAGGTTGTTACGGTCAATACTATTACCGCTAGAGGATCGTATCACTAAGCTTTCTGATCGCTTAGACCATTTCGAGCAGGTAACCTTAGATAATTTCTTTTCTACTAAGGCTTTGATAAAAGCTCATGCTAGGCCGGACGAAAGTAGTAAGTGCCAGAACACTAGCCAGGTTGCACCACAAGTTAAGGGTCATAGGCATCAACCTAACTCTCCATTACCAGCTAAGAAAGTTAATGTGGTTGTGAAGAAGTCTACTAATCCTCCCAATTTAACACCAGTGGGACCTGTCCTAAATCCCCCTATCACTGTAGCCCCAGCCCAGACTGTGGCGCAACAATCGCCGCCTAGTTTAAACCCCTCGGCTACTGTAGAAACAGGGGGTGAGGCGTGTACCAGAATGGGTGCTGTTTTACCATCTGCCCCACCGACTAATAATCAACCACTAGCGAATAAATCTGTACCCCGCCCCGTCTCTACTGTCACCAGACCGTCCATACCACCCCTGAATAAGCCACCTCATAAGAAACCCCCCATGAACCTCACCCCTGATTCCTTCCCCTATGTAGTAATCCTTGTAAATGTTCCACCACTTTTACCAGGACAGAGAGAATCCTTCCAGATGCTTAAAAATAAAGCTATGCACTGGTTAAGGGTGAATCGGCCTCTACCAGGGGGAGTTGATGGTCTTATATTGGGGGTGAGGAGAATAGATTGGATAGGCTCTACCATCAAAAGCCTGGGGGGGGACTGCATTGTGGTAAATTTTCAAGATCCAAGGGTGTCAGGATGTCTAACAAGACAGGGTTGGGGCGCAAGCAATGGAGGTATTGGTATTGTTGACCTTACTTTTTTCTACCCACGTCCCACCAGTGTCCCGACCTGTTTGTTTAAAGATCAAAACTGTGCCTCTAGTTGTCCGTGGCCAGAGATTGCCACACCAGCTCTACTGCCACAGTATCATAACCACACCACTGGCCCGATTTGTAATTCTCCTGGAGTGTGGCAAGATCTAGGGAGGGGATGGTGACAGACTCTTGGTGACTCAAAATCTAGTAAGGGTAGAACTAATAGCGTGGATAGAACAACTAACACTAGTAGCTCCAGTCTTTCAGCACGAAATGACCTACTGTCTTCTTTTGGGGAGCATGTCGCATCCGGAGATGTCTGGGAAACAGGGGTGGCTATGGCCCAGACTGAGCTTGATACTGTCTGTCCTCCTCCGGAGGACATAGACATGGAGGGCCCTGTCGAGCCCGGCGGCATTTCGGCTGTGGCAGACCCAATTGTTAGGGTTCTCAGCTGGAATGTTGCCGGCCTGGACAGGAAACTGGCCTTGCCCGACTGGAACACTCTTGTGGAGGAATACTCCATATGCTTGTTCCAGGAAACTTGGAGTGTGGAGCCGTCTCATAGGGTTGGTTACTCTTCCTATTGTGTGCCGGCTGTACACTCAGGGACTGGTAGGGGTCGCCCCTCTGGAGGCCTCCTTGTTTGGGTAGCTTCCTCTCTTAATTGTAGGGTGGAGGAGCATGACACTAAGTGTCCGGACCTTCTCAACATCATCCTCAAATCCTCTAAGGGCCGTGTTGTGCTAAACATTTATAACACCTATGCACGAAGCACCAAGGGGGGTAGAGTATCCCCTACCATAACTTGCCTTGAGGGTTTGCTTCGTTCCTCTCCCTATAAGTCTTGCACCTTGGTAGCGGGCGATTTCAACTGCACATTTGAGCCCCTTGGCTCAGATGTTACACATGAACAAGAAGATGTAGATTATGGGAGGGGAATACCGGCTTTAGAGATCAGCCCCATTAGAAGATGGACGGAAGTGGTGCTCCAGGTAAACTCCCTATTAATGGAGTTTGACCTGAGGGCCCTTTAATGGCAGGACAAACTCGGACAAAAAGGGAGCACACACATACAACAGGCCCAGTCATACGTCAAGAATCGATTATATTCTGCTTGACGTCAACCTATGGAGTTCGGTCAAAGACATGGAGATCATACCCTCCGTCGAGAGCGATCATAACATGCTCTCTCTCGACATGACTCCGTGGTGGTCAGAAGGTATAAGGAATGGAACCCGACGCGCCACTGTTTCTGACATGTCAATTGTCTCTAACTGTGGACGATGGCTAAAGTGGGCAAGGCTGTCGCTCTCAGACGAGATAGTACTTACTATAACACAGCTTCTAGAGGTAGCCTTAGACAACTCTGGCTCTCTCGAGGGTGGGGTGGTGGGGGTTACAAATAGGTTTTGTAACTTAACTCAGGCGCTATCCAACCTGTTTATTGTCCCAGTCAGACCCAACGGGAAGAAATTACGGCCTCGGGCCAGACAGGGTTGGTTCAATCATAATTGTAGGGAAGCAAAGATATTGCTTGTAAATGCGGTTAAATCAAAATCACAAGCTAGAACTAGTGAGGCAAGAAGATTTTATTCATATTGTTTAAAAAATGCCAAAAAGGAATGGGAGGACACCTTTTGGCAGGACCTCCAGGTTGCCAGTCGAGGGAGAGATGCCAAAGGATTCTGGGACTTGGTGGGTAGAAGAAATCGCCCAGATGATACTTTGAGGACCTGCACTATTACTGCGCAGGCGTGGTTTAACCACTTTAAGGCACTCTACTCTGCCGTAGAAGGAACACTCAACGACCCTTTTTCTCCCCCCCCTTCACCTGTGGATAGAGCCACTGACCTCTTCTCTGTACGGGAGGTCATGAATCTGATTAAAACTCTAGCCCCACTTAAAGCAGCTGGTCCAGATGGGCTGCCAGGGGACCTTCTCCGAGCCTACCCAAGGGAATGGGGGGTGTTGATCTCTGGCCTCCTTCTCGAGGGAGGCTCTGTGCCTGAGTCTTGGAAAGGGGCAGAGGTGGTGCCAATTTTTAAAAAGGGCTGCCGGGATACACCGGGAAATTATAGGCCTATAAGCCTCATTGATTCAACCCAGAAGTTGGCAGGTAAGGCCATTCTGGGGAGGATCCTCCATTGGGTGGATGACAACCACATACTGTCCGATATGCAAGCTGGTTTCCGTTCAGGTACAGGAACTATCGAGCAAGTCTTTAGACTCCTGCTACTTTATTGGAAGGTGGTGGAGCTGGGCAAAGGCAGTCTTTATCTGGCCTTTATAGACCTGAAGACTGCCTTTGACCTGGTTCCTAGGGAGGAACTTTGGAGGGTGTTGTATGGTATGGGGATGCCCCCATACATTTTAATGCTCCTCATCAAACTGCATACAGATAACTATGCCCAGGTGCGATGGGGACTGAATGGGGAAAAGACCGACCGGATACCGGTCATTAGGGGCGTCCGGCAGGGCTGCGTATTAGCTCCCACCCTATTTTCCCTGTATGTGAACGGGGTGGTAGAGCACCTGCTTGGCGAACCAGCAGATGCACCCTCCCTGGGGGGCAATAGGATCGCAACTTTTTTGTTCGCCGACGACACCCTCCTCATCTCCAAAACTCCTCAGGGCCTCCAGAAGCTTTTGAACCGCTTCCAGGATTTTTGCACAAAAAGAGGACTTGTCATCAATGTGGACAAGACCAAATACCTAATTATGCACCCGCCCCATAAGTTCGGCCGCCCTCCCATTCTGAACTCTATCCCCCTCGAAAGAGTGTCAGAATTTGATTATCTGGGAATCAGAATGAGTGATGTTATGAGCTGGACACCCCATATAAACAAAATGACCATTAGTCACAAAAGGGTGGGGGGGGCTTTGTTGAAGGAGTACAAGAATTCATCTAAGCAATGTGTAACTCCAATAATAGATATCTACAAAGCCCGAGCCGTAACTGCATCACTTTATGGGGCTGAGCTATGGGGACTAGGTAACGTGGAGGCTCTGACTAAAGCAGAAAATAAATTCTTAAAGGACCTTCTGGCCGTCCCGATGAGCACCCCGACAGTCCCTGTGCTCTTGGATACTGGCTGTAAAGCAATTAAAGATCATGCTTGCTTACGGCCCCTCCTTCTCTGGGCCCGGCTGTGGAGGGTTCCAGAGCTAAAATCTTATGCAGACGGGCTATCAGAGGTGATGGGCTTGGACGGCTGGAGTAAGATCAAATGGCTTAAGGATATGAAAAATCTCTTAGGGGAACTAGGCTTGCGGTTGTGTTGGTCCTCCCATTGTGCACCTCCAAAGGCGATCTTTAAAAAACTCTATTGGGAATGGGTCTCTGCCAAGCTCATTAGCAATCAGCGTCACTGCAATTCTACCGCAGCTTTTTTGCAAATAAAAGACGTTGCTGCCGTTGAGCCATATTTGGACATAATAACGATACCCATGGACCGGGGACTCTATATCAAATTTAGATTAGGTACACTTCCTCTAAATGACCTCATTTCTAGATGGAACAAGCCCGCGCAGGTATCACGTTACTGCGCCCTAATAGGCCCGAAACTGTCATCCACCTCCTTTTTGAATGCCCTGACTATGCCCGCCCAAGATCCCACTGGTTGAAACCGCTTTGCAGACAATTGGGTACTCGCCAGCATTTGGTGGCTCTACGGATTTTATTATCTGATACATCTTCCCGTGTTGTCTGCGCTGTATCGAAATTTTTAAAATGTGTATGGTTGATTCGCTCTAAAAGACTGTCTTTTTCTATGTAATACAATTTTAAACAATATTGTTGATTTTACTGCTATTTTCTAATTGTCTTGTTCTTAAATGTACAGTATTTTGACGATGTGCTGTTTTTATAAATTTTGTAATGCTTTTATGATACCTGCATATCGAAATAAAGCTATCAACCAACCAATTACATTGGCCATGCCCCTTTAAGAGATCCCCCAGTTTTTTCATCCCAGTTGCAAACCGGTATCTATCACTGCTGCTCTGTGCACGTGGCCGCCGCAGGCTTGTGACAGCAGTTGGCTGTAGGTGCACTGATCTCTGCCCAGGCGTTGGGTGTGCTTGAGTTCACGTACACTGTGCCTGAGTGCAAGCACTATGCAAAAGTAAAATCTAGTGGCATAGTCAGTTTGTCGTTACAGACCAGTCAGCATCTTGGCCACATGGGGCCGTTTGCTACATGGCCTCCATTGTGGAAAGCAGCAGACAATGGTGCAGCAGCTATACCAGTGGCCAGTTAGTGAACGCCACCAGGTGAGGCAACTGGTGTCACACAAGTAGATTACAATATTGTATCTAGAGGCAGACGTGGTGATCTTAAGCCATTGACACAATGCTTCTCTATGGCATGTGCCATCACATGGAGATGCAGAGTCCGCCACGAAGGGCAATGCCTCTTGGCCCTGTATCATTCCCTTTATAACATGTCAGCTCGACAACCTTCCAGAGGCCGTGCACACTACAGCCCGATCATTCATCCATCCTTCACTGTGACCTTCACACAGAACGACTAAGCAGGCACACTAACCCGCTGAGCTATATTTGAACCGCACCCATAAACTTGCAGGTACATACACTAATGCAGGTGCATTAACCCAGAGTTTCCATCTGCATTGAAATGACGCCTATATTAACCAGTCCCTGTCAAGGGCTTAATTCACGGATGTGGGAGCTCAGCTTGATTGACTTGAGGCTGCATAGATACAGCACATGCTCACTGCATGGGCTACACCACCATCATTTCTACTGGCCATGTTTAGGAACACCCCGTCCACACCTTCATGTGCCAGGAAAAAATACCAAAGGAAAGCGGGGAGTTGTGGTCTTGCAAGGGAAATAGTTGAATGTTGGGCGGAGATCACAATAAAATCATATGTGTAGGGGGTTCCTGTAGCAATGTGTTTATGCTAACCATTTCTGGTTAAATCCGTACACAATAGATCAATGGGTTAGTGCACGATCGGTGTATATTATTGGTAAATCACAAACTGAACAAGTTAATTTGGGGGGGTGTTAGTGCACTTAGTGCATGTATATGTGTGAAATCTGAAAGTCACAATCCCAGCAAGTTATATAAAGGGATGAGGGGGGGTGCGATGTCATGCAACCATGAATGAGAACAAAGTAGAGGGCGGGTCCGAAGGGGTGGTTATTCATTCATTGAACTTTATTTCGGCTGTTGCAGCCATAAAAGTACTTAAACCAAGAAAAATAAAATTTTAACAACATCTTAAAAATCAGGGAAAGAGTCCATTTGCATATTCAGAAATACATATTACAAAAGAGAAGTGTTCATACTTCTAGGGGGTTGGGCCAATAAATATTCAACACTAAGGGAAATGCATAAATATCTTGAAAATATAATTTATCATCTGTATATTAAAACCAATAAAAAAGTTGTGTATAAAAAACTGACTAAAGCCCATCATCAAATAACAGCCATTTGGTATATAATAATCCTTGAGATCAACAGTTGCCTACCAAGTGGCCCTTCTATCTTATATAGTCCTAAAACAGGGGTGGATAGACTACATATGTTATGAATTCACATTGCAACTATCAAGGAGGTACTTTCTCTTAGTCCACATTGGAAATAAAAATGTTGAGATCACAACAGCAAAAACCGGGTCAGTACCTGTTTTTAAAATCCTAAAGATTTCTGTGTAATATCTAATACCCAGGTTTCTGCAAAGTTGGATCACCCACTTGGATCTGGGACTCTTATATGCCGGACAGAAGAAAACCACATGGATCATGGTTTCTTCCTCCATTAAACACCCAGGACAAGGGCGGCCTATGCTGCCTGCCCATCTGTTAGTACGAGCGTTAAGTGGAAGGGCCCCATATCTAACTTGAAGGTACAGTTTTTTAACTAATACAGGTTGCATAGTGTCTATCACTTGCTCAAACTTATATTGGGACTTGAAATCAAGAAATCGATACATTAGGCTAGAGGTGATAGCCATCTGTACGATGCGTGACAAATTATAATCCTTCAAAGCGCATGCTAGGGATTTTTTTTAAATTACTGCACATGAAACTTCCGGTGCAGTCCATAAATCTTCCATGCCCATTGCTCTAAATGTGTCCCTAATAAAAACCAGCCAGGGAATTCTGCCGCCCCCAATGTGGACAGTACCGTTTTTAGTTCGTCCCTATAATGGACCAATTCTGGGATGCTCCACAGACGTCGCCAATACATCAATGGACACGACGATATTAAATCGACTATGGGGCGAATGCCCAGGTCCATTCTAAGTGGTACTAGGGGTGTGTTTTTGGGGGCAGGCTTAACATCTGTCTCATAAAGCTATTTTCAGTTACTCTAAGGACATTAACTGCACAGTGCCCCCACAGTTTTGCCCCATATAGGGCAGACCCCCTGGCTTGTATTTTAAACATTTCTACTGGAGGACTTATGGCTTTTAAAGCCGAGGTTTTATGGAATTTTAAGATCCCTCCAATGGCCTGGGTCAATTTTAGATTGGCCTTATTAGTTTGTGGGCCCCACCCCATTTTATCATTTAAAGTAAGTCCTAAATAATCAAAGATAGAAACCCTATTGAAAGGTCTACCATCCATTGTAGGGTGTGGGCAATTGGTGGGATTCGCATTAAAAACCATATATTTTGTCTTTGTGATATTAACCACCAAATTCCTCCTTTTGCAAAACTGGCTAAATTCCTCTAGGACACGCTGCATCTCCATAGGTGATTTCGAGAGGAGCAGGGTGTCGTTCGCAAACATTAATGCTGGAAATTTGCGGTTTGCCAGTTTTGGGGCATCAATAACTTTAACAGCAGGAAGGTCTTCAATTAACCCGTTGAGAAAGAGCGAGAAAAGATTTAGTGCAAGCACACAGCTCTGTCTCACCCCCTTTTCAATGGGAAAAGGAGAGGTCAATTTACCATTCTTGCCAAACCTCACCCTTGCAAAACTTCCCTCATGGAGGCCCCTAAACTGATGGCATAAATACGGTGGGGCTCCCGTATCTAACAAAATGCCCCACAGCTGTTCGCGGTCCACCATATCAAAAGCAGATTTTAAATCCACGAACGTGAGGTACAAACTTCCGCCTTCTAAGACTATATGCTTCCAGTATAACAGTTTTAACCTGAACAACTGGTCTATAGTCTATGTCTTACTTCTAAAGCCAGCTTGGAGGGGAGTTAAAATATCGTGGTCCTCCATCTATTCATGTAATCTAGCTAGTAGTACTCTAGCATATATTTTTGGGGACACATCTCTGAGGCTTATCGGCCTGTAGTTTACAGGGTCAATTGGACAATTGGAGACCCCTTTTCATAAATTGGGATGATCTCTCCCCCAGTCAACACAGGGGGGGGGCACATCCCATTGAGAATCGCATTGAAGAGCAATTGAAGGTATGGTGCCCACACTGCCTGTTCGCTTCTATACAAGTCCCCGGGGATTCTATCTAACCCGGGGGCCTTGATTGGTAATACCTTCGTGATTGCAGCGGACACCTCGCCCAAAGTATAGATAGGCGAATCCCTAGAAACAGCTAGGGTTCAGGTATTACGTATGTTTCTGTTCATACATTGCTCTACTTTTGGGCTCGAATATAAATCCTTAAAAAAAAGATGCCAGGCTTCCTCACTGATGTTGGGCTCAATGGTAGTCTTAGCCTCAACTTGTCCAGTATGGACTAAGTTCCAAAAGCCCCTAGTATCTTTGTGATCTAAAGTGTTTTTTATTGTCTGCCATCTTTCCATTTCCCATTCTGATTTCGCACATAAAATCACTTTTTTTAAAATTGACCTACTTTCCCTAATAGTTACGCTATCACCCTTTTTAAGGGATGTCAGAAGCGCACTTTTCGCATCTCTGCATGCCGTATTAAACCAAAGACTTTTTCCCCTAGGTCAACTACTCACAGTTGATTTATTACTGTAAAAAAAGGTGCCAGCGTTGCAATCAGATCCTGGTGGACTATTCACAGGCTCCAGTAGGAAGGTTTGCCTTTTCCAACATGGGAATAACACATGAATACATTTCCATTATTGTATCCTGGGATTGGGATATTAAGCCCCAACGGATAGGCCGACCACCATCAACCACTGTTATGTTATCTTGTTGATTGTGATCCAAAGCTTGCCCTGGTTCTAGTTCTTGTACTTCCAGTGTCAGGACCAGAGGATTATGGTCACTTTCTGGACGGGAAAAGACACAAAACTTTATTGCCTTATGCCAAATTTCGGTGTCTATTAGAATATAGTCTATTATAGATTCCTGGGCAAGTTTATTGTAAGTAAAATGGCCCAGATTATCATTGGCGAACCGGCCGTTGCAAGCCCTCAATAAATATGCAAGGGTTAAGGAGGTCAATTGAAGGACCAAAGGGGTCCATCCCCTTATTGGGTAAGCATTAGCCACAGGGATTGATAGTATTGCATCCTCCTCAGATGTGATCGATGATGGCAATCCATTAAGGGGCTCAAAGTGGCAGTTGAAATAACCACCTATGATAAGAGATGCTTTCCCCGAAACTGAATCCAATAAGGCTGCCAAGTGATCCTGAGTTGTTGATGTATACCCATATTTTACTGGCCCAGAATAAACATTGATAACGACCAGGTCTGGTGTATCCGCATTAGAGAGAAGAATGCATAAAATGTCCGGCGTGTGGGTATCTAAACGCTTTACAGTGTACCCTAAATGTGTGCCCACCCATATACATAGACCCCTTGATGGTATACCTCTTGAGCCTTTCACTGCTGGCTCACTGTAAGATACAAAACCTACTCTGTGTAAGGTTTTTAGAGCACAGTTTTCCTGAAAGAGACATATCTCATGGTCATCCACAAAGTTCTATGACATAACCTTGGTGCCATTGGGACTTTCTTCCGTCTCACCCTCAGGATTCAGCTCAACTTCTTGCCTATATAGGCTTTCTGCCATTCCTAAATAGTTACAAATAATTTTAGGGTTTTGGGGGATGTTAGAAATGGGATTTCAGGTTGGCTGAGGCTTGCGCCAAAGCCAGGTTGAAACCACCACTCTAGTCAGGGTAAGGGAGTTACACACCAAGATAACCCCTGCTCACCCCCTTGGTAGCTTGGCACGAGCAGTCAGGCTTATCCTGGAGGCAATTTGTAAAGCGTTGGTGCAACACACATACGGCAGCAACACACTAGGCACACCACAAAAAAGAACTCCACACAAGGTTATATATAAAAATAGCCTTTGTATTACCACAAACACATTAGATCATAATCACACAGATACACTGTGCCAACTGGCACTGGACAAAATTTACAGGGGATTATATACACAGGACAGGGCCACATGGGCCACTGTCAGAATTAGCACTTAGTAGAAATAAAAAGGGTAATCACTCAAATCCGGCTATTTATAGGCTAATAGCTTTACTGGATATTGAAGTTAAGGCCTACGCTCCTGTCCTGCTGGTCGAACTCGAAAACTGGGTTACAGAAAATAGCATTCTTCCCCGCACTCAGTCAGACTTTAGACCAGGCTGTCCCACAACGCAAAATATAATAGCACTGTCCTATCTGTCCTGGAGAGCTACTTTGGCCAATCAACTACCGTTATTCTGCTGCTTTGTGGACTACAGCGCAGCATTCAATAAAGTCAACCGAGGGACACTATGGAACAAACTAAACTTATGGGGGATACCATCTGCACTTCTTTCTGCACTGCTATCTCTGCATCAGAAAACCTGGGTGAGGATCAAAACAAGTGCCACAACAGTATCTGCAAATATTCCAACAAAAAATGGCCTAAAGCAAGGCTGCGTATTAGCTCTGCTAATATTCAATCTTTATACAACCGATTTGCCTAAAGAACTGGCTGGCGCAACTTTGGTCGCTCCAAAACTGGGTGGCACACGTCTACAGGTCATGCAATATGCTGATGACATTATTATTATTATGGACCATACAAAAACATGCCTACAAAGAGCACTCACTGCCGTCAATATATATAACATAAGAAACAATCTTCTGATGAACGAATCAAAAACAAAGTTATGATTTTTGGGAAACATAAAAAAAAGAAAAATCTGTCCTGGCGACCAGGCGATTTGCATATAGCAATCTGCACTAGCTATAACTATCTAGGAGTGTGGTTTAATTAAAAGACAAATCAAGTTTCCCATCTTAAACATCTTCGTTCCAAGGGAGCAGGGGTTATTCATAGTCTGAGGCGCTTGAATCGGCAATTGCACAGCCCGACAGCCGGGCCAATTTCAAGGGTCCTACGCGCCAAACTGCTCCCGGCAATGTACTATGGCCACCTGGCCTCCCCTGGCAAAATGGATTCATTCTTAGTGAATTATCTACTAATGGCCTATAAGAAAATATTTTCGGCTCCGCAGCATGCAAGGAGGGCGAGGCTGAGACTTGAGCTGGGCCTGGCAAGTGCATATCTTCATTGTCTGGGAGACTTAATTAAACTCTACATCTGCATCCTACGTGCTCCAGCTCAATCTATGAAAGAGCAATTGCAATCATTGTTTACGGATGAACTCTCTCCTTGGCACAGACAGCTGCACCTGGCTATCTCCAGATTGAAATCATCAACTTTTCTAATCCAATCATTTCCCTGTCAATGTGGAAAAAAATGATAAAAAGCCAAATTGCTCTAGTGTAATTCGAGAGAGATGTTGCTCGGCTCCCAAAAAAATACTCCTTGCAGCTTTGAACGACTCGTATATTAAGGGAAAAACGCAACCATATTTTAACTATTCTCTTCAATCACAGACTCGCAATAAAATCATTTATATGAGGTTGCTAGTCCTTCCAATTCATGACTTTAACCCGCTGTGGGCTCCGAGGAATAGTCAACTAACATTTAGGCTCTGCAGTTATCCATATGAGTCCTGGTTACATTTGTTATGTTGTTGCCCTCATCTTGCTAACGATCGCCGACGTCACTGAGACATTGCAGGGAAGCATCTGATCTTTTCTTCTGTAACAATTCAGCCCAAGTTCTAGAAAGGGCTGGAAGGTTTGTTAATATTCTTTTAACTACACTACATAATGACCAGCATTAAGAAACTGACAAGCCCCACTCTCATTGTATAAATCAAAGACGATGGAAGCTAAACCTTTAGTAACAAGTATTGTGACACTCTTTTCTATTGTTTTTTTTATATTACACACCTTTTCTGGATCAAATGGCCAATTGTGATATACTTAATTAACTTGAAATGTTGCCCTTCAGACTTTAAATTTATCTGTATTTCCAGATTTATAAATGTGTACATAACTTTTATTAATTCTTATATATTTTTATATTTTATCAAGTATCAATATGTTGTTAGTATGTTACGGTTTTAATTAACTGTTTAATGAATTCATTCACTTAGTAGAAATAGCACTTAGTAGAAATAGCACTTAGAATAACTGTAGCACAAAATAACACTTGTAGAATACAACCAGTAACCACTGGTAAAGGGTAGGAACACACTACGCAATACTAATCACCATAGGCGTAGATCACGCAGGAAAACATAAACTCACTTGTATAAATTAGACTAGGCAAAACAACGTCCTAAGCATAAAAATACAGTTAGAGGTCTAATACAAGCATAACGGCATTGAACATTACGCATAAAACACAGTAGGCAATTATCACCATAAACACAAATCACCAATCACCTTGCGCAGAATTACATTAGGCACAGACCCCAGGCAACTGGCTTTCCGTGGGGCTCAAATGCCCTTAGTCCAGAATGTCCAGGCTGGCTGCGCACGCAGCGAAAGCAACAAGAGAAAAGAGCAGCCTAAACGTTGCAGCTGCCCACTAATTGCTGGGAAGCTGTGAAATTGAGCATGGGCACCGGCGTGCCTTCTGAGCCCCTCTCTGGGACTCTAGCTTGAAATGCCCCAAAAGAAATGCTGCAGCTAGCCCCTGTCATGTGGGGCAGCTGGGAAGATCAGCGCAGGCCCCACTGGCTGGTGAGCCCCACTCGGGGTACTCCTGAAACTACTTGCCCCCAAGTCCTCCTTGGGACTTCGCTAATAATTTTGCCCCCACACGTTGGAGTCCCGCTCTGGGGACTCGGAAGACAATGGCCACCAAAGATGTTGGAGCAACGGGAGCTCTGAAAATATGCCCCCCAAACGTTGGAGCGCCCGCAGCGGCGGGCCCACTCAGGATACCAAGGTGCCCAACAGCAGAGGAGCCCTCACTCTCCTGGACTCCTCTGCTGGTCCTCTCGGTTGGTGCCTCGGATCCTTCGGCACGCTGACTGCCCGAGACACTCCCCCGGTCTCCCTGGCAGATGCGGGGGGACAGCTGTATGGGAGCACGCATGGCTCCCACTTCCTTTGTGGCGGAGAGGCTCTCCTCTCCACACGGGAGCCCCGCGTACTTTGCAGCCATTTCTTTCTGCACCGGAGCACGGGGTGGGCTCCCGTCGACTTTCGGCTTTCCTCTTTGAGCAGCACAGGGCTCTCCTCCAACACCAGAGCCCCGCATGCGCCCTCAGCTGCTCTCTTATCGCTGCTGGGCCCCACGGCAATCCGGGGCTCTCCCTCGCTGCACCGGGACATCCTGGGAGGTGGGGTAGGTTTCCATCCTCCCTTTCTGCACCAGCACTTCATCTCCCTCATGCGGCCGCACTTCCGCTTCCATCCGCAGGCCCCGCCCACAACCGGGTAGCCCGCAGGCGGCAGCGGCGATTTGGGGTAGTCCCCCAGTTGTTTTTAAAAAGAATACTATGGGCAAAATCGCAGGGTGGGCACCCACGCAGAAAGCAAAGTCCCTTGCGGGGTTGGCACCCGCTAGGGATATTGCAAAAGCAGCACACGCAGGGTGGGCACCTGCTCTCTCGAAGTATGTGGGAATCCCTACCCGGTGCAGCTTCATGCTTCCGGACCCCTGCAGTCCTCAAGGGCAGAAACAAAGTGCTTCTACAAGGTGAAGCATAAAACACTCTTCAGAAAGTACAAATGCGCTCTGCACCAAAAATAAAGTGCCCTCCAGACGCTAGGATTGCAAGTCTAAAGCAAGTCTTTCAGTAGGCAGGGGTGGAGGCACAGGCTGGGCCCAGGGGCCAGGTCACAGGGCCCTCCAGCAGGGAGGTAGCACCCAGTGGCGGTTCCTCCTGGTGCCCAGCAGGAGCAGCAAGTCCCCATTCAAGGCAGCATCAGAGAACCCTTCACATGGGGTCACAGACCCTTTTTATACATACATTTTCTTTGTCTCAAAAGTCAGGGTTAAGGGAAAATCAGATGCACCTGGTTTTGGAGCACTTTGTTGTGCTCAGCCCCTCTCCACATTCACAGGACAGGCTAGGGACATCAGGCGCACCACAGGGGGCGGAGCCAGCATTGTGGAGGGAAGGCCCAGCCCTATTCAGGTCCCAGGTGCACTCCTCCCTCCTATCAACATGCAGATCTCTCCATTCACCATCGGGGCAGACCCATCCTGACTCCTGGAGCCAGGCACACCAGCCAGCTCCAGCCAATCACAAGCCAGACAGTCAATTCACATTTACTACACAGACATGCCAACTTCTAGAAGTGGCACTTCTACACTAGGCACACCGTCGCGCAGCATTTAATCTCACGAGTTTGCACATACCAAACTTGCCCCTGCACTCCCCAGTCATCAGGAACTACCATGGACACACACATTCCCCATGCATTCATATGGGAGGGAAGGCCAATCTCACAACATGCACTCAGAGTGCGCACGCACTTTACACTGGGACACAGTGTTCACGTGCGCAGAAGCCAAAAACAACTAACGCCAGTTCACATATAAAAGCAAAAAGTTTAGGGGTGAACCTGCCAAAAAGGGCCAAGTCCAACAGGGGCATATACCCTCCTCTCCAGTTATTACACTATTAGGTTTAAACCCAGCCACCAAATTGCACACATCCTCACAAACGTCAAAAGTGCTTTTCCTCTCACTTCATTCACACCCATTATTACACCTTCGCTCTGGCAGTTGTCCCAGGAGCTCAATCCCGAGCCCTAACTAGAATCATCTAAATAATTAGGGGAAGATGGAATAAAGTATATAATTTGGTACCAGTCAATCAACCATGTCCAGGACACTGTATCTGTGTCTTACGGGGATGCTAAAGGCAGTACCAGAACCAACCAGCCCGGAACTGATGGTAACATTTCCAGGTAAAGGTTGCCCTTCCCAAATCCTTTACTGGTAACCTAACTGCTCCCCTCTTAGTGAAGTTGTAGAAAAATAGCTAAGATCCAGTGCCTGTATGGAAGTTTTCGAGTTTTGATATGGTCCCTCACAGATATGAGCTGCTGCCCACCTATCTCCAAAATGTACTGCTATACAGTTACCTGGGATATCTTTCTTCCTCCAGCCAACCCAGTTTACTCTGCGTGCAAACAGGATTTGGCTGTGTATATTTGGAGGAAGGGGCCTATTTGTATTCAGCCAGTGGATAGTTTTGTTCTTTAGCTCAGTACATGATTCAGACCTACCCTCGGCTAGACCCGGGACCCCTACCAAAACAACCACATAGGGCGCTGACTCAGGGAGCAAATTAATGTGTGGTAATGTATTCACATGCTTGTCAAGTCCCTTTGGGGCCCTTTGTGACCTTATTGCCTGGCCCAATTCTAAAGATTAAGGTTGTTCTCTCCCACCCCTAGTAAAGTCTCGAATTTCCATAGGTGTTCTGCCATTATCAGTGATGGCACTTGGTGCAATGTTCCCACATGGTGTACATTTCATTGGTTCTATGGCATGAGTATCAGAGATCAAATTAGTACCACTTACAACCCTCCCTCCTTCAATGGTTGGGTTCTTATCCAGGCTATTTACTGGGAGATTCTTCTGGATACCATCTATGGTGGTCATTACCAAATGTTCAAATTTCACCAACCTCTCCTCAATCACTGAAAGCCTATCAAGTAGGAATTGTAAGGAGGAAGTAATAAGGCCACCAATCTTTAACAAAACTCCCTCGTCCATTGACAACGAAGGGCCAGCAAGAGGAACAAGAGAGGGTGTATTCTCGTCTAGTGAGCCTGGGCTTGGATGGTTGACACCGGATAAGTCTCCATGTTTGTTCAATTTAGGGATTTTAGGATTTTTACCACTCAGTGTGCCCCCTCCTTGCTTCCTCTTTGGAATTGCCCCCATGTTCTGTGCAGATCGGTTACACAAAAATTCCGGGGATACCCCCACTGGTACACTGATGGATGCCTGTACATCAATAGCAGAAGCTTGAATGTTCTTACACACAATTCTAGTTGACTGATCAAGCTCCCCCTTAGTGGAGACATGCACCTCCTCCTCCAAGGCAGAATTACTACTTGAACGTGGGGCTCCACGGACTGTGGCCCTACGATTAACTCTCTCTGGGGTTCGTGCCATGATCAGGTCACCCATCGATGAGCGGTTATGTGTGTGCCCGTTTGTCAGATCTGGGGGTCTCTAGTTGGCAATGGTTATCACCTTTGTCCAAAGAGGGACCCTTACTTCTGTCAGGATAAGGGGATTACACTCCTTAATAACCCCTGCTCACCCCCTTGGTAGCTTGGCACGAGCAGACAGGCTTATATCAGAGGCAGTGTGTTAAGCATTTGTGAATATACACAGTAATACAGTGATAACTGATAACACTACAGATGGACACAAGACAGGTTTTATAAAAATAAGTATTCTTTATATAGACTTAAACACAAGACCACAAATGACAAAAATCCACAATACTACACTTAAGATTACTTAAAACATGATTAAAGTCGCTTAGTTCAAGTTGATGGTAAATGCGACAAAGTTCTCAACAAAGTACCTGGATGCATAATGCAAAGTGAACAAAAGGCTCGCAAAAGGAGAGATGCGTTGGTTCCGTGACTCGGGGTTACGGTTGCGTCCTGCCTCAATGCTTGCGCAGATTAGGGGACTCGTCGCGAGCCTTACCCGTGCGGAGGTGATGCGTAGATTCTCGGCCTGCAGGCCCGTTGCGATGCACAAGAATGGCGCCTTGATGCGATGTGAAGATCCAGTTGCGATGTGAGAAGATAGCACCCTTGATGTGGTGATGCGATGATGATGATGCGATGACGCCCTGGCAGCCTGCGACGACTCTGTACTTGGGAGCCGCGACAGGCCATGCAACACGCTTCTCCGGTGATGCGATGGCGACTCTCTTGATGGCGTCTCGCTTCTCCGGTGATGCAACAGCAGGCAGCTTGGATGAACACACGCTTCCAGGGAGATGCGATGAAGGCTCGCTTCTCCGGCGTTGCGATGATTTCAGCTGCGGCGGTGACACGCTTCTTCTCGATGCCTCGCGCTTCCAGTTCACAGTGGCACACAAGTGTCTGGAGTAAGAATTCCCAGCAAGGAGGGAGCTGGAGGTGAAGTCTGTTGTCCCAGAGACTTTAGCAGGAGGAAAGCACCGTTCAAGCCCTTGGAGAATATTCTGTAGATGAAAGTCCTTACAAAGTTCCTTCCCCTTTCCCTTGGCAATGAAGCAACCACTGCAGGCCAACCCAGCCCCAGCAAACAGCACACTGGCAGTCCAAACTCCTGCAGCTTCCTTGGTTCTTCTCCTCGGCAGAAAGGTTTCTTGCTCCAGAAGTGATCTAATCTCTTGGGATCAGGGTCCCAATATTTATACCCCAAAATTGTTTGTTCTCTGAAGGTAGAGAGGCCTCTGCCTAATTCAAACCAGTTCCTGAGCACTCTGTCTACATGACTCTATTCTTCCTTTCACTGTGCAGGCCAGAGACATTAGCCACCCCACAGGAGGTGGAGCCAGCACAGGGGAGGGAAGATGCAGCTCAGGAGCACTCTGTTGACATAATTCCTCCTCTCCTTTCACAGTGCAGGGCAGAAACATCAGACACGCCACAGGGGGTGGAGCCAGCATTGTAGAGGGAAGGCCCAGCCCTATTCAGGTCCCAGGTGAAACTCCTCCCTCCCATCTAGATGCAGATCTCTCTATTCCCCACTGGGCTGCCCCAGCCTGTCTCCTAGAATTCCCCAGCCCTGTTACACACAAACCCAGACAAGGAATACACAACCCAGCAGAGGCAGGCTCAAATGGTTAGGCAAGCAAATACCTGTTCTAAAAGTGGTATTTGCAAACACAGAATATTAAAATAAACTAAAAGATGTATTTTATTATTCTGAGTTCAGGCATACTAAATTCAAATTTTTACCGTGTTCCCTGAGTCAGTTAGGATTATAAGAATGAAATAATCTAACTGCCCATTGTAACCTATTGAGAACAAGGTAGCCTTCAATAGTGAAAAACGAAAATGGCTGTAATTCCCTATTAGAACATGCTACATACATCAGAGTATGTCCTACCTTATACTTACAATGCACCCTGCCTTTGGGCCTACCATAGGGGTGTCTAATATGAAGCAAAGGGAAGGTTTAGGGACTGGCAAGTGGGTGCACTTGGCCAAGTCGACATGGCAGTGTTAAACTGCACACAGGCCTTGCAATGGCAGGCCTGAGACACATTTTACAAGCTGCTTCTGTGGGTGGCACAACCAGTGTGGCAAGCCCACCAGCAGCATTTGACTTACAAGCCCTGGGCACACATGGTGCACTGTACTAGGGGCTGACAGATAAATCAAATAACCCAATCATGGAATAACCAATTAGTACATTAATTTAACATAGGGAGCACTTGCACTGTGACACTGATTAGCAGTGGCATAGTCCCCATAGCATAAATCCAGCAGAAACATATCAAAAAGAGGAGGCAATCTGTCAAAAATAGAAGCGAGACTCACGCTAATGATGTCAGGTCTAACACGTGTCCCCTCCAGCTAAAATGTGGGGAGAACTACCCTTCCCCTTGGACGTTTTCTTCACTAAGGCGGAAAAATCTGGACTGACTATCAGCTTTGGCGTGTTCTGTACCAGGGCAGTGTTCCACTGTAAAGTCCATACCCTGTAGGGAAATAGACCACCTCAACAACTTTGGGCTCTCAACCCTCATCTGCATCAGTCACCTGAGGGGCCTACGGTCGGTCTGAACACAAAAGTGAGTCCCAAACAAGTATGGTCTCAACTACTTCAGTGCCCTGACCACAGCAAATGCCTCACGCTCAATTGCACCCCACCTCTGTTCCCGTGGAAGTAACCTCCTACTGATGAAGGCTACAGGTTGGTCAAAGCCCTCTTCATTAATCTGTGATAGAACAGCCCCCACACCATGCTCTGAACCGTCTATCTGTACAATGAATTCTTTTGAGAAGTTGGGTGCCTGAAGCACGGGTGCTGTGCACATGGCAGTCTTTAGGGCATCAAAAGCCTTCTGACAGGTGTCAATCCAGTTCACTTTCTTGGGCTGCTTCCTGGAAGTCAGCTCAGTCAAGGGTGCAACAATGTTGCCATACCCCTTTACAAACCTCCTGTAGTACCCTGTGAGTCCTAAAAAGGCTCTCACCTGTGTCTGAGTCTTTGGAGGTTCCCATGCCAGGATGGTATCAATCTTGGGTTGTAGGGGCGCCACCTGGCCGCTTCCTACCTGGTGACCGAAGTACACAACGGAACCCTGCATGATCTGGCACTTACTTGCTTTGATTGTGAGGCCTGCCTTGTGCCGTGCCATCAACACTTCCCAGAGGTGCTGCAAGTGTTCTTCCCAACTGGCACTGAACACTGCAATGTCTTCCAGGTAGGCAGAACTGAAATCCTCCAGTCCAGCCAACACCTCGTTGACCAACCTCTGAAAGGTGGCAGGTGCATTCTTCATCCCAAAGGGCATAACCCGGAATTGGTAGTGCCCATCTGGTGTGGAAAATGCTGACCTCTTCTTAGCCCCATCAGTCAAGGCGATCTGCCAGTACCTAGATGTCAAATCATACGTGATGAGGTACCGCGCAGCCCCTAACCAATCACTGAGCTCATCAGCTCTGGGGATGGGGTGTGCATCAGTCCTGGTGACTGAATTGAGCCCTCTGTAGTCCACTCAGAACCGGAGTTCGGGTGTGGCACCCGGCGAGGCAGCCTTTGGGACCAAGACCACTAGTCTGGCCCAAGGACTGTTTGAGGACTCAATGACCCCTAAAGGAAACATCTTGGAGATTTCCTCCTTAATGTAAGCCCTAACCTTGTCAGTCACTCTGTAAGCCTTGTGCTTGACAGGAGGACTGTCACCAGTGTCCACATCATGGACGCACCACTCTGTGACACGAGCAACCAACGAAAATAGATCAGAGAATTGCCCCAACAGTTAGCGACAATCTTGCTGCTGATCAGGGGTCAGTGTGGCAGAGAGGCTGGCACCATCAACTGACCCATCTTGCTCTGTTGCAGACAGGAGGTCAGGAAGAGGCTCGGTCTCCTCCTCCATTCCATCATCTGTCGCTAGGAGCATGCCCACTTCGGACCTTTCTAAGTGGGGCTTTAGGCGGTTAACATTCAGGACCCGCAAGGGGTTCCTGGGAGACCGCAAGTTCACCAGATAAGTGAAATCACTCTTGCGCTCCACCACCTCATATGGACCGGTCTACCTTTCCTGGAGCGCACAAGTCTCCACAGGGGCCAAGACCCAAACCTTCTGTCCAGGTTGAAGCTCAATCAGAGTGGCATTTTGATTGTACCACCACTTCATTTCCTCCTGGCTGGGTTCCAGATTCGCCTGAGCGAGATCCCTGAAACGCTGAGTCTGGTTCCAGAAGGCCAGCATGTAACTATACACATCTTGGGGGGGTTTCCTGGGAGATTGCTCCCAGCCTTCCTTGACCAGACTCAAAGGTCCTCTTACCGGGTGACCATACAAAAGCTCAGAGGTGCTGAACCCTAGAGACTTTTGTGGCACCTCACGTTAGGCAAAGAGAAGGCATGGCAAGAGGACATCCCACTTACGCCTCATTGGTTCTTCAAGACCCATGATCATGCCTTTAAGGGTCCGGTTGAATCTTTCAACCAACCCATTACTTTGTGGGTGGTAAGGAGTGGTGAACTTGTAGGTAACACCACACTCCTTCCACAGAGACGTCATATAATTGGAAATGAAGTTTGTACCTCAGTCATACACAACCTCTCTGGGGAACCCGACACGGGAGAAGATCCCCATCAGTGCACGTCCCTCCACGCTGGCCATTACTGTCCTGAGCAGAATGGCTTCCGGGTACCGGTAACATGGTCCACCAAGACCAGGATAAACCTGTTGCCCATGGCTGTCTTGAGGTCCAGTGGCCCCACAATGCCAATGCCCTCCCACTCAAAGGAGGTACTGACTACAGGGAAAGGTTGGAGAGGGGCCTTGTGCCTCCTTCCACTTTTCCCACTTGCCTGGCAAGTTTGACAGGTCCTACAATGAGTATCTGAACTCTTCTGCATCTGGGGCCAATAAAAGTGGGAGACAAGCCTTTCAAAGGCCTTGTTCTGCCCCAGATGACCAGCTAAAGGAACATCATGAGCCAAACCCAGTAGGAAGGCTCTGAAGCGCTGGGGTACCACCAGCACACAGGCTGACACAGGCTCAGCAACCTTAGGCTCGCTATACAGGAGACCATTCTCCCAGTAGATCCAATGTGATCCAGACTGATCACCTTGTGCCTGGTTTTTGGCCTGTTTCCTCAAACTCACAAAAGAAGGGCACTTCTTCTACTCTTTACAAAATTCCTCCCTGGAGGGACCCCCTTCTTGCTGCCAATGGGTCAGTTCAGAAACTTGCTCCACTTTAGGTTCGAGGGCAAACCCCTCAAGGTCTGCCTCCTCCTGGACCATGGGAACAATGGGGGCTGGTTTCCCACGGCCCCTACCTCTTCTCTTTAAGGCAGGTCTCTGGGCCATACTTTCAGGCTCCAGGGTCTCTTGAACACCCTTAGCTGCCGAGTGGTCACACATGCCCACTCAGGCAGACCCAACATCTCCAAATGCGCCTTCTTCTCCACCTTAGCCCAAGGGGAGCTTTTTAAATCATTGCCTAACAGACCATCAACAGGCATGGATGGCCACACAGCTACTTGAAGAGTACCAAAGACCCATCCCACTCAACGGGAACTTGAGCCACCTTTCAATGGCTCTCTGTGTTGTCAGCGGCAACAACTGGGAAGAATGCATTGGGAACTACCTGCTCTTCAGAGACCAAGTGACACTTGACAGCTGTCACACTTGCTCCTGTGTCTCTGAAGAGCCGCCACTCTATGGCCATTGATGGTCACCAACTGCCTGTATTTTTTAGTGTTCTCAGGCAGCTGAGTTTTAGGGACCATCTCAAAATCTCCTAATAAGACAAGGGACATTTCTGCGGGACCCCACCCACTTTGGGCACCCCCTCCTCCCCACCCAGGGCTACACTGGCGATCTAATGGGGTGGTGCACGGGGTGGCACATACTGTCCTTTCTGAGGACACTGGGGATCATACCAATGGTGTCCCACCTGCTTACACTGAAAGCAGGTAACAGGCCCCCTATGAACAGGTTTACCTGTCGGGGGTCCTGACTTTTTTTCAGGGGGAGGCTGGGAACCCTTACCTTGGTTCCCTTGGGAATTACTTTGGGGACATTTTCGGAACTCCCTCTGTTTACCCTTGTCCCCCCACTCTTCTGCTGGGAACCCTGCCCACCTTTGGCGGAGTCTCACACAAGACCCTTGTGGACCCTGGTACTGACCCAGCGGTCCGCCTCTTCAGCAAGCTTTCTAGGGTTAGTCAACTTGCAATCAATAAGGTGCTGGCATAGCTCTGGAAAACATTTAGCAGACAAGTGCTCCCTAGCAATCAAATCATAGAGCGCTTGAAAATTATCAACATTGGTACCCCTCACCCAACCATCCATAGCTCTGCAAAAGAAAGACACATATTCTACCCAAGTGGTTCCCCCCAGTTTCTTACAATTCCTAAACCTCTGTCTATAGAGCTCTGGAGTTAACTCATGCCTTGTCACCAATGCTTCATTTATGTGGTGATAAGACATCCTTTGCTTACTGGGTAGGTCTAACAAAGTATCCCTCCCCTCAGTCAGAAAGCAGTCCCACAACCCCGCTCCCCAATCCTTCTCAGGGACCCGGTGGGCCAACATTGCTATCTCATAGACTGCAAAACACTGACCAATATCTTCACCTTTGTGAAAATCTTTGATTACATCCTTGGGAATATGTATCCTGCCTTCTGAAGGCAGAGATGGTGCGCTGCCACCAGAGGGATTGATGTCTAAGCCCTTGGCCTTGATCTCTAACTCCCTCAACATTCTCTCATGCTCCATTCTCATTCTCTCCCTTTCCAAAGACAACCTTTTGTTCTCTGTTTCCCTATGACTCTCCATCTTAAGCTTAGCCATCTCCAGCTTGTGGGCCCTATTTCTCTCCCTGTCTTCCAACTCTCTGGGGGACAGGTGTTTGGAAGAGATGCTGCTGCACCCCTCCCCTGGCTGGAAACTCTGGCCCATCAATTTGCCCATTCCCATCCCCCACAGGCTCCACCACAAGATCACGGACATTTCTTGCTTCTACCCAGGCACTCAGCGCCTTTTGGTAGTCTTCCTTTTTAGAAATGCCTGGTGTAGCAACTTTCAATTTCCTGTAGAGATACTTGAGCTGTTTCACAGTCTAGGTTTCCAACCTCTCTTCCTCAAATTCAAGATCCATAGATGTAACAGATGCTGGTTTACTCATGGTAGTAAAAATTGGGAGTTTTCAGGAAAAACTAACAGTCCAAGGAAAAAGGATTCTAAAAAAGTATGTGGTCGCGTTTGGTCTGCACTCACTAGTAGTGTACTCCAATCGCTGTATATAAAACACAAATACAAAGTCCAAATCCTCACCACAGACCACCAATGTTAGATCTGGGGGTCTCTAGTTGGCAATGGTTATCACCTTTGTCCAAATAGAGACCCTTACTTCTAAGTTAGGATAGGGGGATTTCACTCCTTAATAACCCCTGCTCACCCCCTTGGTAGCTTGGCATGAGCAGACAGGCTTATCTCAGAGGCAGTGTGTTAAGCATTTGTGAATATACACAGTAATACAGTGATAACACTACAGATGGACACAACACAGGTTTTATAAAAAATAAGTATTCTTTATATAGACTTAAACACAAGACCACAAACGACAAAAATCCACAATACTACACTTAAGATTACTTAAAACATGATTAAAGTCTCTCAGTTCAAGTTGATGGTATATGCAACAAAGCTCTCAACAAAGAACCTGGATGCATAACGCAAAGTGAACAAAAGGCTCTCAAAAGGGGAGATGCGTCGGTTCTGTGACCCGGGGGAACAGTTGCGTCCTGCCTCAATGCTTGCGCAGAGTAGGGGACTCGTCGTGAGCCTTACCGGTGCGGAGGTGATGCGTAGTTTCTCAGCCTTCTGGCCCGTTGCGATGCGCCAGATGGCGCCTTGATACGATCCAGTTGCGATGCGAGAAGATGGCGCCCTTGATGCGGTGATGCGATGATGATGTGATGACGCCCTGGCAGCCTGCAACGACTCTGTACTTGGGAGCCGCGACAGGCCCTGCGACACGCTTCTCGGGTGATGCGATGGCGACTCTCTCGATGGCGTCACGCTTCTCCGGTGATGCGACAGCAGGCAGCTTCGATGAACACATGCTTCCAGGGAGATGCGATGAAGGCTCGCTTCTCCGTCGTTGCGAGGATTTCAGCTAAGGCAGCGACACGCTTCTTCTCGATGCGTCACGCTTCGAGGGAGCTGGAGGTGAAGTCTGTTGTCCCTGAGACTTCAGCAGGAGGCAAGCACAGTTCAAGCCCTTGGAGAATATTCTGTAGATGAAAGTCCTTACAAAGTTCCTTCTCCTTTCCCTTGGCAATGAAGCAACCACTGCAGGCCAACCCAGAAACAGCACACTGGCAGAGGGGCAGTCCAAACTCTTGCAGCTTCCTTGGTTCTTCTCCTCGGCAGAAAGGTTTCCTGTTCCAGAAGTGATCTAATCTCTTGGGATCAGGGTCCAAATATTTATACCCCAAATTCCTTTGTTCTCTGAAGGTAGAGAGGCCTCTGCCTAGTTCAAACCAGTTCCCAAGCACTCTGTTTACATGACTCTCTTCTTTCTTTCACTGTTCAGGGCAAATACATCAGCCACCGCACAGGAGGTAGAGCCAGCACAGGGGAGGGAAGATACAGCTCAGGAGCACTCTGTTGACATGATTCCTCCTCTCCTTTCACAGTGCAGGGCAGAGACATCAGACAATCCACGGCGGGGGTAAAGCCAGCATTGTAGAGGGAAGGCCCAGCCTTATGCAGGTCCCAGGTGAAACTCCTCCCTCCCATCTAGATGCAGATCTCTCTATTCACCACTGGGGTGCCCAAGCCTGTCTCCTAGAATTCCCCAGCCCTGTTACACACAAACCCAGACAAGGAATACACAACCCAGCAGAGGCAGGCTCAAGTGGTTAGGCAAGCAAATACCTGCTTTCTAAAAGTGGTATTTGCAAACACAGAATATTAAAATAAACTAAAAGATGTATTTTATTATTCTGAGTTCAGGCATACTGAATTCAAATTTCTACCGTGTTCCCTGAGTCAGTTAGGATTATAAGAATGAAATAATCTAACTGCCCATTGAAACCTATTGAGAACAGGTAGCCTTCAATAGTGAAAAAAACGAAAATGGCTGTAATTTACTATTAGAACATGCTACATACATCAGAGCATGTCCTACCTTATACTTACAATGCACCCTGCCTTTGGGCCTACCATAGGGGTGTCTAATATGAAGCAAAGGGAAGGTTTAGGGACTGGCAAGTGGGTGCACTTGGCCAAGTCGACATGGTAGTGTTAAACTGCACACAGGCCTTGCAATGGCAGGCCTGAGACACATTTTACAAGCTGCTTCTGTGGGTGGCACAACCAGTGCGGCAAGCCCACCAGCAGCATTTGACTTACAAACCCTGGGAACGCATGGTGCACTGTACTAGGGGCTGACAGATAAATCAAATAACCCAATCATGGAATAACCAATTGGTACATTAATTTAACATAGCCTAGTTCAAACCAGTTCCCAAGCACTCTGTTTACATGACTCTCTTCTTTCTTTCACTGTGCAGGGCAAAGACATCAGCCGCCGCACAGGAGGTAGAGCCAGCACAGGGGAGGGAAGATACAACTCAGGAGCACTCTGTTAACATGATTCCTCCTCTCCTTTCACAGTGCAGGGCAGAGACATCAGACAATCCACGGCGGGGGTAAAGCCAGCATTGTAGAGGGAAGGCCCAGCCGTATACAGGTCCCAGGTGAAACTCCTCCCTCCCATCTAGATGCAGATCTCTATTCACCACTGGGGTGCCCCAGCCTGTCTCCTGGAATTACCCAGTCCTGTCACACACAAACCCAGACAAGGAATACACAATCCAGCAGAGGCAGGCTCAAATGGTTAGGCAAGCAAATACCTGCTTTCTAAAAGTGGTATTTGCAAACACAGAATATTAAAATAAACTTTACTAAAAGATGTATTTTATTATTCTGAGTTCATGCATACTAAATTCGAATTAACCTATTGAGAACAGGTAGCCTTCAATAGTGAAAAACGAAAATGGCTGTAATTCACTATTAGAACATGCTACACACATCAGAGCATGTCCTACCTTCTACTTACAATGCACCCTGCCCTCGGGCCTACCATAGGGGTGTCTAATATGAATGAAGCAAAGGGAAGGTTTATGGAATGCAAATGGGTGCACTTGGCCAAGTCGACATGGCAGTGCTAGACTGCACACAGGCCTTGCAATGGCAGGCCTGAGACACATTTTACAAGCTACTTCTGTGGGTGGCACAACCAGTGCTGCAAGCCCACAAGCAGCATTTGACTTACAAGCCCTGGGCACACATGGTGCCCTGTACTAGGGCCTTACAGATAAATCAAATATCCCAATCATGGAATAACCAATTAGTACAGAGCACTTGCACTGTGGCACTGATTAGCAGTGGCACGTGCCCAAAGCATAAATCCAGCAAAAACATATCAAAACAGAGGAGGCAATTCGTTAAAAATGAAAGGGAGACTCACGCCAAGGATGTCAGGTCTAGCACCGTTCAACCCCAGTAAGTTGGTATAGGGGGTTAAACCACTGCTGCAGAATTTTTGTGTAAGAAGCCCAGAAAAGGTTCCTTTTACACTGAAAAGGGACCAACGATTCGGAGCAAATTCAGGGAAGAGTTTTCACAGTCAAAAGATATATCTTCGGACTTTAAAACTTCCGCGGAGGTCTTTAATATTCAGTGGGGCAATGATGGAAGCTCTGGATAAGCATGTATCCAAAAAAAGGACTACAGATTTTTTTGTAGTCTCATCGTAGCCGCAAACATTTATTTCAAATACTTGGAGCAGCAGAAAATAGGAAAATGGAGCCAACAGGGTTGCATAATTGTATGGTATGATCGGCACCTTTTTTTCCAGTACTCAATAAACGAAACCTTTTTCAATCCAAACTTTAAGGAAACATTTTCTAACATATTTCATGGTGCTGAAAATACCTTTGAGTAATTTGTGAGAGCTTATTCGACACCATCACAAGCTTAATTACTGAAAAGGCTTGTCACCACTTCCAGTTAGGTCTACAGTCAAACGTTCAATCACAACTGGTTTGCATATTTTCTTCCAGGCTGACCCGACGTTTTCTTTCTCCGGGATCTTCACTCATTCCACCCTAGAGAAAGTTGTCCCAACTGCAAAAAAATCACACTGGTCAGTACCAGGGCTGCTTTGGTCCACGTGATTACTTGTAGAACGCAAAGCAGGTTCAAGTGAAAATGTAAAAGGATATTCAAAATATGTTTTTATTGCAACTATACTGACATTTGTACAAACGACATGGAGTAGCTCATATACAATCCAGCTATGTCTGTCTCGTTGAATATGTTAAGTTTCATCATTATTTTGACAGATTCATGTCTTCACTCAGAAAATCACAGAGTGCTTTAGCACTATGGCTACCACTCCCAGTGGTATCCTGACTTTGCTGTGACACAATTATATTGCTCATTTGTTGCCACTGCATCACGTAAAGAAACATCCCCAGAGAGATCTGTATCAAGTCACTCAAAGTAATGGCAAAAAGCAATGTGTTGCTGAATAAGCAATGAGGAATAAGCTCACCCCTCTGTAAAATAATATACTTGACATTTAGCAAAACATAAAAAAAGTACATAACACTCAAAAAAGAAAGCAAAATGCAACTATATTGGTCTTTTGCAGTTGTTCAAGCCTCTGTTTTCTAGGGATGAACTCATGAAAATCGTATGAGAACTATTTGCCTGCATTTTTTAGCTGTACTGATTTCCAACCATTCCTAACAATGTTGACTAGGAATTCCCAAGAAGAGAATCTAATGGCTGACATTACTAAAGAGACTCCAGAAAGTAAACAAGAATCTCAAGTATGGCATAAGGTTGCTCATGGCCAACCTCTAGTTCTCTAGTATCCCCTAGGAACTCTTCTTAAAGTGCATTTTGTAGTACAATTAGTAGTGCCACAAATGTTTGCTCATGCACCACCAAATGTTATTCACAAACCTAGTTGCGGAGGTTGCTGCCCCCACATCTCCTATCATTTTTATGAGGATATCTCCACTCTAACTGCAGAAATCTCTGCATAAGTAGGTATACATTTTTGAAGTAAATGTGGGAGGGAGGGGGTGTGGTTGACAAATGGAAAATGTTTAGCATAAATATGAGGAGTTAGAATGGGTAAAGAGAGGGTTAGGTTGGGGTTTGGAATGGGACATGCACTTACCTACAAAAAAGTAATTTTCTAATGATTAAAAACAAAAACGTAACTTCTATAGTTACTATAGCGATAAAGAGCCCAAAGCAGCTGTAAATGTACTCCAGCTCAGACCCAAAGTACGTCCAACACTAAAAATAGCCACCCACATGTACTGCAAAACCCCTTTAGACATGACGGTAGAGACTTAAAATAAAACCCTATAGGAAATAAAGTTAACATAAATTAATGTATTTAAACTTAAAAAATATATATATAAGATTTGTTTAACTTTAGAAAATTACACATAAATTATACATTATATTCTATTTTTAAAATAATTTAAAGTGCTTTTTCAAGTTAAAATTACATTTTGCTCAATATTTTCTGTCCTTCGTAGTTTGGCAACTCATAACACATGACTACTGATGGTACCTGTTAAAACTTGATAATACACATAAACTGTCAAGAGTCCTTTAAAAGATAAATTGAGCAACATTTAATTTTAATGTTGCTTACACGTTCTTTGTCATGAATACATTTGAGAATGAGACAGACAAAAGAAAAGGAAACTCGATAAGAACAAAAAGAAAAATATGGGAGTGGGTTACAAAATAGACAAGTAATCACATCAAATATACTTAGCACCCTAAAGATACAATGAGCAGAGGCATTACAAATCAGTCTACTATTATTACGAGTTATGAGTTTGTCTCAGTGCATGAATATATGTATGTAATGAGCATAATTGAAAATGTAATAAGGAGGTTGAGGAAAGTCAAACTTACACAGATACATTTATCAAAAAATGTGGAATACATTTATGTTGTGCTACTACAAAAAGTTGCTGTGCAAAGTAAGCATATGAAGCACGAGAAAGAAGTGAAGAAATATTGTAGTTTTGCTTAAATCATTGATACATTAAAACCAAACACTTTTGTTAGTGGATGTGATGTCCCATAACACTATTTGCTCCTTTGGGAATCCTCAGACCAAAGTTTGGCCTACATAAACATCAAATATTTTGGTTTTTCTACAACTCTGACGTCTTTCCCACACGGGACGATGACCTGAAGATTCTCCTTGACTTTAACCCCTTAGAAACTAAGGGCCTTATTTATGCAGGCCTTGCGCCGCCCGTGCGTCACTTTTTCCCATTTTAAAAGTGGCGCACCGGCGGCGCAAGGCCTTCATAAATAAGGCCCTAAGGGATTAACATCTCTTTTGCCCCACGGATAAGTTTTCATGTCCAGAAAAGATTCAAAGTCGAAGATAAATCTTTTGACTGGGATAAATTGTGAACCTTTGCATGAAATGACTGATGAATGATATGGGTACACATAAAATCTCACACCTTTGCAGGTTCTTTGAGAGTGATGGATAGAAAACATAAGGCACTGACAGACTAAACTTGATAGAAACAGTAATGGCCACACATGAATAGACACTCACCACCCACTTATTTCTAATACCTGCACTGCATATACTTTACACAAAGGGCCTGAGTCATAAAGGGCGTCCATACTTATGGTGGAGCGCCCCTCAATCCTCAGGGAGTATCCCACTTGTGGCGGAATCTCCGACATGAGAATTGTCATTGCGGACATTTCGTCACGAGTGTTGAGATTTCCCCAAGACTGCGTGGCCTCCACTTGTGTGTTAAGGCCCTTTTTTATTCAGACCCATTGTGATTTTCATATATTTACCGTGCCCTTGTAAGTGTTCAGTTATGCACAACAGCATTTCTGTGGATTTCTGTGTTTGTGAATCTCTCACAAGAACAAACCACTTCTTGCAGTAATTAAAAGCTGTAATATTAAAAAAGATTGATAATATCATACTCAAACAACACAAAGATATATACATGGAGGCAAATAGTCATCATAAAATCAAAGCACCATTCCTCAGAAGACTTGCTATCCTATAGTTCTAGTGTACTTCCTTTCTACGTTAAAGTATGTATTAGTTCACATGCCTTTTATACTGATTATACTATATTTCATCTCTACCCTCTTTGTTTATTATTCATTTTCAATGTTGATTTGGATTGCAATCAAATCTCATTTTTATATGAAATATGAAGCATTCTAAAAATACCAAAATTAACTGTCTTGAACATTACATTTACTGTATCAATATGTTTATTTTGGGTATTAACAATAATGAGGATCATACTAATTGACAAGCATTAGGCTTGACAATGGCTGTATTCATGCAAATATCCCACTTTGTTCTGTGCCAGTTTAATAGGGTTTCAAATGGAAACCAAAAGAGCACAATAAGATTGTCTCTCTTTTTCCTTATCAGTTCATTTATCATGCGTCTTGCAGACAGAAAGTACAAATTGTTTGTAATTTTAAGATTAGTGTAAAAAAAATTATTTGTCATGCCACATCAAGCGTATTAGGTACTTGCTTTTTGAAAGTAACCTGATCCCTGAAATATTTCACAATATTATTGGAACTTGTGATATACTCATGACTGTCGATAACTTAATGAACATAAAAACTGAGTCTTGGTCTATACAGTTTGAAAGAAATAGATGTTGCAAATTTCAAAGACTTAGGGCCTCATTAAGATGGCGGTCGTACTTTTGACCGACCACTATCCTGCCAGGAATGAGACCGCCCAACTAGCTCTTGGCGGTCCTGCTACCAGTAACATGAGGTGACCACCTTCAAGGCAGTCGCAATGTGTATATTTTGCATTGTTACAAGTGCTGCAGGCTGCAGCACATGCCGCAATACAAAAACACATTTCAAACATCCTTGTACTATGTGCAGGCACCATGCAGTGCCTGCCACATGGTGCAGGGATATTTAGGGGGGCACTATAGGTGCCCCCAGGAGCCCATGGGGGGGTCCAGGGAGCAGGGGGGAACCATGGGCCCCCAAGTCACTTTCAAACTGCCTTTTCATAGCGGGTTAATTCTTTTGAAATGGCCAGCTGATACTGACATTGTAATCCCTATGGCGGTACCTGAGTAGGCACTGCCACCATTGTAGGGATTACTGTCCATCTGACAGTATGACAGGCTCCTTTATCCTTTCAGATAAGTGTCAGATGGTCTCTCCATCCACCACCATCCGGCCACCATTGTATTTTGGCGGGTGGACCTCCATGGTCCGACGGCAGTGAGGCCACCACCGACAGCCTGACGGTGGCGGTCCCACCACCATCGTAACAAGGCCCTTAGTTATTAATCACCAGGCTACTCTCTTACTCACTGAGAATTCCTAAATGCACCTTTTAAGTGATGAGCTTTCTTGTAACAGTAAATCATTCATTTTTAATTTCGAATTATTTAATCACTTCCACATTTTAAACTGTCAATTACTTATGCAGATGAACATTCCACCCTAGAATATTCTTGTAGGGCACCCAAATCAGCCAAAAGAAATTTTCTAGCCCTATTCCTTCGAAATATGAAATAATGTATGCTTGAAAATCATTTAAAAATTGGAATATATTGCTGTGATTCAACATGTCATGTTGCTTTTCTGGAAAATATAAATGGTAATTCAGGAATATTCTTTCATAATAACTCACATCATCTTTTAACCTTCCTTTCATCTTGAAAGGAAAAAATATTAGTTTGTGAAAAGTATGGGTTTGCACCAGGTTTTAGTGTTTCCCTGATTAGCCTACTCTTTGATTGCTCATTCTAAAGTAAACGACACTTTGTAATAACTGCAGACGATGTGAATGAGGTGATGGTGGATGCACCTAAGGGCTTAGTTATGTAATTGAAGATGATTAGTTTGTCATCAAATGTTGATTTTGTCCCTTTTAGTGATTACTAGAGCCTTGAATGTCCCATCTTCATTGTCCGTCTCTAATCTATCTTTACTGAATCCACTATTTCATTGTCACAAATAAGATGTAGAATCCCATGTAGGTCATTTGTCATAATGTGTTATATTTATTCATGCAAAAATCTCAATATTTGCAATGTTTTTCCAGATTGCTTACTATACATGGACAATTTTTATAATGCACACATGTGCCTTACTTCCACATATTTGATACCTGTAGAAAGTGTTTTGTCCATGTGTTGATATGATATTAACTTACTGAAAATTGCCATAACTTTCAGTGAGGGAGGTAATTGGAGGCACTTTTTTTCCAATGTGCATATGACGATGTGCATGATTTCGCCTGGGAAGGGACCTAGAAAGAAGTGAAGGCAAAGCCCCTCTATTTTTTTCTTTGATTTTGGGCCTCTGGTTTTCGGACCTCTGCTGAGGGACCCTGTGATGACATCTCACCTTCAGGTATACTCTGTAAAAAATGGTTTTGAACTCTACCCAACTTTTAAAATAATGCCAGCTGCTTGTTGACACCAGGGTATGTGGCTCTGTGAAGGTTATGCATGAAACATACACACACATGAATGTGTGGAGACTGAGCGGAGAAGATGTTTGGCTCACTAAGCCTTGCATCTGCACAAAGGTAGCACTGTGACATAATGAGCACTGAATTGATATGATTTTATTGGAAGCTGGGAAGAACTGCATCATTCTTCCTTGGTAAAATGTATTAAATAATGTTGAGAAATGTTTACAATAAATTGTATTAAAACTGTAACTCCAAATTGGAAAATGATAGATGAGTCAATGTTGCTTATACATTATACATAAATTGTGTTCAGAATAAAATACAAATATTAGATAGTTTATGGCAAAATGTCATGTTTCTTGTAGATTATTATTGTGGGACTCAGCCCCTCGAAGTTATTACTCCGGTTACCACATCACTTAACCTACCTGCCCTGTGTTCTTACAAGTCACCCAAATGGTAAGGAACTTTTGCCCGCCTCAACTAGA
This sequence comes from Lissotriton helveticus, assembly GCF_964261635.1. Classification (NCBI taxonomy): domain Eukaryota; kingdom Metazoa; phylum Chordata; class Amphibia; order Caudata; family Salamandridae; genus Lissotriton; species Lissotriton helveticus. The sequence goes on along the minus strand of NC_136063.1, from coordinate 1,295,978,447 downwards.
ACCTTCTTTTAAAACTAGATATTCACCCGCACGGCCAAACTCCCTCCTTTTCATTCATCTTGTTGCCTTTTAGTGCTCCTCTATTCTTTTAAGTCTTGCTTGCCTCTACCCAGGGCCATTAGATTCACTAGTTCTAGTTTCGCTTTGCAGCTTCACACGTCACAAACGCAATTTTCTAATTGTTTACAGGGCTCACTAGCTCCTAGATAACCTATTGGTTCTTTTTCCCTCCCCCTTTTCCCTCTTTCTTCCCATTGTATGGTTTGCGCCATATGTAGTAAATTGCTACAGATTGTACTAAGACAAGAAGTTTGTACTGTCTTGGGCAGAAAGTATACAGGCATGACTTTTCTAATATCCTGAAGATGATACCTCTATTCTGAAATAGGGATCAAAACGCTGTCGACGATTTGTACACCATATGTATGTTAATATACTGTATAGTTTTACCGGCAATGGTGTCTTCTACTATCTAAGTCTACTACAGTTTTATGTTCACAGATTTTTTTCTGTTGCCTGAACCATTTTCCCTTTATTTTTTTGTTTGTCTTAATGTGGTAGTAGGACCCAGGTGGTGTCCCACTTGAATTGTGTATCAATGTTTTTCTCTATATATATTTATTGATTATTACAATTCTGTCCGACTGGACGAAGAATATAGTACTTATCTAGTCTATATTTACTATCAAGTATATCCAGAAGATGTCTAGGGACCACTGTCTTTAGTAATCATATACGTACCCAAGGTCCCTGACCAATCGCATATTGGGTTTCCCTTATTCCTCGAAAAAATATTCATATATAGGGCCACTGATATTATAGGAAACTAGATTAAGGACAGGTTTTCCCCCATAACACTTATTTGGGCTGTCTGATTAGCACCCTGGTTATTCTGTGAGGCCCCTTTAGAAGAGAATACAATTTATAATGTTGACCTGTGAACTCGTGTATAGTTATAATACTGTATGAAGTAATTAGCTGTATGCGTATTAAAGTACTTTTCCTTTTAAATGAAAAAAACACTGACTGGATAATATTATTATGTTATTTTCAATGTTGCTTTACACACCACATCTTTTGTTCAGTCTTGGACATCTCTGTCTCAATACTTGAAAGTCAAGTAAAAAAAAGTGCAAAAAGGTGCAATCATTGATCCCAAGGTTTGCAAGGTTCTAGGACACCAGAGGTGAAATACTACTCCCATTGACACAATTGGGGCCCAGTAATTTCTGATAACCCTGGGTCCTCCCAAATTAAATTTCTTACAACATCCTTTTTATTTGGCATTTTGACATGATGAGTCTCCTATTTTTACTATAATGAGTTTGAAAAGAAGCGTATTTTCATTAGGTTACTTGTGAATACAATGTTCAGCCTCTGGGTAAAAAATGATTTTTCAGTTCATATAGTTGATATTCCAGTGAGGTAATAATATTTGGAGCATCTCAGTTAACACCACCCCCACCTTGATAAACCTACATGTAATACTGTGTTACAAAGTGAACATGTTTTCTTCTCTATCATACAGAATATTAATTTCACCAGGAATCTTCCTGTTTTTAATAAATCTTGTGTTCAGTTACATGCTGTGTAGTGATAGGACTTAGTGTGTGGAAGACATTGCGGTTTGAAGGGGTTAATTAAGCTTGATATTAAAGATTCCCGAAACACCATATACTGCAGAGAAATGTTGAAAGTCTTCATTTTACAGTAACTTTGACGGATAAACATATTTAGCTAATTCACAAAGCAATTTGCCATTACAATGCTTTGCAAGGTCTGCAGATAGGGGTTGGCGTACTGCCTAGGTCATGTCAACCAGAACTGATGTGAATGAGCCTAGGAATAAATTAAGGAAAGCAGGAGGCTACTTGGTCAGTGGGTTCATTAACATTACAGAGAAGCAGCTGGTACATGAGAGTATATTGTGAGATAGCACCAGACGGCTGGAATATCATATGGACGAGTGAGGGACAATCTGAGAAACTCACAAAGTCATGCAGGTCTGCCATCGCCCACAGCTGCTGTCCACAGGGTTTGTTTGGAGTGGGCCTGCCAGCACCATCCATGTCTGGAACAGCAAAGGTCACCATGGACGTTTGACATTCTCTTACTTTACCTTGATTAGCAGGAATGCTATGATTTACAGCATTATACCTGTTGTAAGCCGTCACTGACAATATATCTGGCATTTTTCTACTGTTCTCATTAAAGTCATGTTGTATTCGTTAAGTATACTTCTCCTTATTGGTTGTCCTAATTGATTTACATCATATGTATGTATGTATGCATTGATTTTCACAAAACAATGCAGCCTTTACAGCACATGTACATCATCCCATCTCTCACTAAATATTAAATGATGCAAAATATTTGTGCATTGTTTTGCATCTCAAACAGTTGACATTGAATTAATTGCCAATACATAGTGATTGAGACTTGCTTATGAGATCCTAGAACGTATTAGACCACGGCTATCTTGTGTCCCATTTGAATTTATTATAGGAATCATTTATGTATTTTACAATACCAAATTATGAAAATGTTATTGTTAAGTGCATTTTACACAATCCTGCTTAGAACCTGAGTACCTTTTCTGTGATTACGGGGTTTGATTCATTGTGATAGAAATCTTGCATGTCTGGTAGTTGACACTAATTCGTAGGATCTGCACGCTTGCTGGACAGCATAACCTTTGGGTGAGGTGTCAAGACTGTTTCCAAGCACCATGCAGGATATGTTGACCTAGAGAACAGCTAGCTCACAGTGCCAACATAAGCCCCCTTAACCCCACCAGGGAGTGAATGTTTTCTGGCAACCACTGAATGTGACAACCCTGATTCCTCAGGGTTTCTTGTAACAGATCAGAACCTCTCTCTCAGTCACTAATGCTCTCTCAGAGAAATATACAGAGAATACACTGTGGTACGTTTTCAAACATTTTCAATATATTTATAGAACCAATTTTATTCTTGTATAGAATACATGTGCTGTGAAAATCAATAAACAGAAGCAGATGAAAGTGATTACAAGCAAAAAAAGTAAATAGCAGATACAGTTCTACCACGATGCTAAAACAGTATATATACATATATACAGGCAAATAATATAAGATAGTAATCAGGCATACTCCTACTATCTACTCTGTGTGTCCCTAGAGTGTTTGTAGGTGTGAAGCCAAGAATCCCCCCAAAGGACAATTCAATCCCATTACCTGGCGGGAGAAAATGTAGGATCCCATCTTGGTCACCAACCTAACATCCCTTCTAGAGATGCCAGACCGATGCATGGTGAAGAGTCAGCATGCAGGGACCCTTGGTGTCATCTGAAGGGCCTTTTCTCCTAATCCTATTAGATGCTGTTTATTTATAATAAAAAGCATCCTTGCGATGTACTATAGAGTAGCAATGTTATGAGTACATAGTTAGCCCTGTCGCTCCGTGGATGAAGATAGAATGATGTTTGAGCATTAAGGCCTTGTACTTGGTGTTTGAGGCATCATGATAATGTTATGTGAAGCACAGTTGTGTAAGCCAAAGTAGTTTCAGAGAAACTAATTGTAGAAAAGTGCCCATTTATGCATGGTTGCCCCCACTTTTTGCCTATTATTGATGTTCTGCCAACCAGGTACACAGGGCCTATGTTATTTCCCTAAAAATGTACTGTTGCAAAACCCAATTGACAATTCTCTGGCCACATGTAAGGCTCTTGTAAAAGATACCCTAGGCACGTAAGGCCCTGTGAGCAGGGAAGGACTCTAGGGGCTGCAGCACGTATTGTGCCACCCTTAGAGGCCCTGTACCTTTACACACACACTGCCTATGCAAGCTGCATGTTTTGGTGCAGAACAAAGTGAAAAGTCAAAATGGAAAACTTCACTGGCTGCTATGCCTACAATCTACTGCCTTGGCATAGGTAAGCCACCCCTCTAGGTGGGTGCACTATACCAGTGGTGAGGGTACAGGTGCATGAGCCCTGAACCCCTACAGTATTTAAGTCAATTCTTAGACATTGTAAGTGCCATAAAGAGTATATGGTATGGGAGTTTGTCTTTTTGAACTCCATAGCACCATAATAGCATTGCTGAAAACTGGGAATTTTGGTACCAAACTTCTCAGCACATTAAACCCACACTGATGCCACTGTGGAATTTAAGGAAAAATGCACACAGAGGGCATCTTCTACTGCTCTCGGGGTCCTGAAACAAACCACATACTGGGATGAGGTACCACGCCTCCTCCCCCAGGATGGGCTGGGTCCACGAAGGGGAAGCTTCAAAGGCCTGTCACCTTTGTGAGCTTCCCCGGGCATTTGCTGCTCCCAGCAACTGGCCTCTACCGGTTCAGACACTTTGGGCAGGACAATCGTTGGGAAAAATAAGATAGGAAGAGGGATGTGGCCACCTTTGCCAACCCCACCCCTCAGTTGTGGGAGGCAAGGTGTAGCACAACTCTCAGTCCCTGCCATCTTAAAAATGGGGGGACCCAACCAACCAGAGTGAGGCTTATGCTCCCCTCCCACTGAAGTGTGGCATAATAGGGTTGTACTCACCCCAAGGGAGGGGCACATTGTCTCTGGCCTAGACCCACCTGTAATGCCCAGAAATGTAGTATTTAGGGGCCACCTTGAACCTTGCCTCCTCAGATCAGAGCCAAAAAGAAGAAGCAAGAAGAATGAGAAAACAGCTGTGCAGAGAGAAGGAAGGGAGAACACCAACTGACTTGGCACCAGTCCTACCGGCCTGTCCCAACCTCAGACTCCTTCAATAGAACCTCGGTGGGTCCTGCAGGAAGCTGTCCTTGAAAACCCAGAGAACCTGCCCTGCCTTTTAAGCCACTTGACTTGCTCAAAGCCAACCGACTTTGACTTCAGCCGATTCAGTGAGTCTCCACCACTCCACTCCCAGTGCCCTGGGCCGGAGCCCAAGCTTGAGTCACCCAACACCATAAGGAGGTCCCGCCAGCAATCCCAGTCTGGATCCCAGTGACCCCTGAACCTCTGCAAGTTCCTAAATGAAACCTGCAGCCAAAGGTGACATCCTGACTGACTCCGTAACCGTAGTGGTTCAGCGAGATCAACGTGACCGTCCGACAGACTCCATCTCTGAATTCTTGCGGTCTCCAAATGAAGACTCCCAAAGACCCCATTTGCCTCATCAGCCACTGACCGACTACGAGGGATTTTTGACCGAACCTGCAGCCTCAGCCAAGACCACATCTTTCACCAGGCTGCCTCTGTTCCACTTGGTGGTGTAGTTCTTGTGTTGGCCATTGGGCCCTACAGTGCTGATCTCCACTCCAGGAGCTTTTGTTCCCCAACCTGGTGGCCTACTTGCCACAGTTCCCAAGCCCACAACAGTGCTTAGCCCTTTGGCTAACATGTGTTCCCTGCACTCTGCACCCGGCTGCCTCTGTGCCCCTGGCCATGCGACTCGAGTGCCCACTTGACTGAATCCTACCCGCGAACCCATAAACCCGGTTCTGTCTCTCAGGACTAAATGTGGCTTGTGAGTAATAATCTAAACCTGTCTGAGTTTGCAAAAAACATTATCTCCTTTTGCCTTTCCTAAGAGAACGCAACAGCCTAGCATCTAGAGATACCTGGCTGCATAAGAAAAGTGATTGCAGAGTAATTCTACTATAACTAATTCACTGCATTCAAACTGTAGTTAAGTTGCATATGCTTGCAAAGTGTTGTTTATACTTACCTGTAACAGGTCTGGCTTAGTTCTAGAAAATAAATATAACTAAATATTATTTTGATACAAACACATTTGTCTGAGTTCAGTCTTTGAGTGTGTGACATAACTTTTTGCCTGAGTGTGTTCAATAAATGCTTAGCACTACTCTCTGATAAAACCTTACTGCTTGCCCACACCAGCACAAATAGAGAGTAAGGAGTTATCTACTTTTACCCCTGACTACCTTTTGGGATCCACTGGACTCTGTGCACACTATTTTTTTTGTAAAAACAATTTTTATTGGCATTCCGAATCAAAATATCACAGTCCAATGAATAAATTATGCAGTAACAACCGGCATTTCAGGATAATAATACATTTCCGACCAGATGCCTTTTATAATAACAATCCCCCAAACCGTTCCCTCCCTGGGTCCCACCATTCTAGTCAGTGCGCCGGTGTCTTCTCTCTCAAGCAGCTGAGAATCAACAGCGAGTTACCTCCTCGAAACAATCGAAATGAAAAGGTAAATAGTGCATATCAGTGGGGGACCTGAGCTCTCGGGACCTCTGTCGTTACTTGTTTCAACGGTGCGCTGCACTGGAAGTGGGGTACCCCTCAAAAGAACAACCCTATGGTGTCGCTACTTCGCCATCCTCACTCTGGTCACTCTCAGGCGACTGGAGCGCAGTCACTAGGGCCTCCCACGCTCTGGCCACCTCTAAGGCCCTGTCACTATCTAGTCGCCTGGCCTGTTGCAGCCGCAACGCGCTCTCCGCTTTCGCCCACTGCTCCAGAGTGGTCCTCCAACGCAAGTAACTGGGGCCCCGGCTAGATTTCCAATGCATGGTGATCTCCCGTTTGGCCAGTATCAGGCCCAAGTCATAAAATTTACTGGTAATGCAATTGCGGGGGGTGTGAGGGAACCACAACAGTAAGCAAGCGCCCATATCCGCGTCAATCTGCCGATCCGTGACAGCATTCAGGCAGGCCATCACCGCCTCCCAGTAACAAGTTAGCCTCCCACAGGACCATAACATGTGCGCAAAGTCTGCGTCCTCCGCTCCACATCTAGGGCATAGTGAAGACGCACCTTCAAAATATTGCGAGATCTTAACCGGCGTTAGGTAAGCTCGGTGGAGGGTGAAAAACTGGACCAGCTGGAACCTGGCATTCCTAGTGCCTTTCCAAGCCCGCCGCAAAAGCTGCGGCCACGTCGACTCAGGGATCGGTCGCCCGATATCCCCTTCCCATTTGGCTCTCAACCCATCCAGGGGCTGCAGAGTTTCAGTCGATAGCCTCCGGTAAAGGCAGGTGACGGCCTTGTAAGTGCCAGCCGCCATGACCACATATTGACAGCACTCAGATGTCAGTGGCTCAAAGAGCCCCCTCTTCCAGTGACTCCGGCCACCGGCCACCAGAGAGGCGTGCAACAGATAGTCACCCCTTTGGGAGGCCGTAAGCGTCGTGCAGCTCTTGAAACGTGAGCAGCGATCCCTCTTTGTAGAGATCACAGAGCATTTGCAGGCCAAGTTCCTCCCAGGTCGCCAGCGCAGACCAATCTCCCCCATGCGGAAAGGCAGTGCACATCCCTAGTGGGATCTCAGGGGCATATGGGCGAGTGATGCCCGATCGCCTATGGCAACGTAGCCAGCAGTTACGAATCGCCCGTTCCTCCCCTGTAAGCTGGGTAAGGTCCAATTTCTGGCCTAGAATTATGAATGAGATGACGTGTCTCGGAAGGATTCTGCCCGCTACCCCCTCTGGACCTCGGAATTCTAAAGCCACTGCTTGGGTAAGCCACTGCAGCTGCGCCGCCAAATAATACCATTCGAAATCCGGGGCCGCAAGTCCCCCGTCTGATCTGGGGCGCATCAACGTGGCCAGCGCCACGCGCCTCCTACCCGTTCCCCAAATGAGCCCGGAAGTTAAGGAGCGAAGTCTGGTAAAAACCGATGTCGGGATCCAGACCGGCAGCGTGCGAAACAGATATAATAGACGAGGAAGTGCCACCATCTTCAGTAACACCACTCGCCCCGCGACCGACAACGGCAGCGTCCGCCAGAATCCCATGCAGGCTCGTAGACTCCGGAATGCCCTTTCAATGTTACCCTCCAGGAGGTCCAACGACGATCGATATATGTGCGTGCCTAGATAAGGGAGGCAATGGTATTCCCATCGCAGCTCACCCTCCGGCTGGGAATCGTCCGTCCTCGACGCCAACGGGAAGAGGCAGGACTTCCCCCAGTTGACCCTCAGTCCCGAGAGGCGGCCAAAATCCGAGAGCAAGCGCCCGGCCCCACGCAGGGCATCGTCCGTGTCGGCCAAAAACAGTAGACAATCGTCTGCATAGAGAGATATGTAGTGGGTGTCGCCTCTTAGCTGAAGGCCCTCATACGCTCGGCCCATACGGGCGTGAGCAGCTAGGGGCTCTATGGCTAGCGCAAATAGTAGGGGGGACAGGGAACATCCCTGTTGAGTCCCCCGCCCTACTCTGTACGGGGCAGAGATGGTGGCCCCCGTCTTGACTCGGGCTGTGGCCACAGCATAAAGCAAGGCGGTCCACTTCACAAATCGTTCGCCCAATCCGAAGGTCTCCAGTACTCGGAGCAGGTACGGCCATTCAACACTGTCGAATGCTTTCTCAATGTCAGTCGAAAGGACAGCAGCACCCGGTACGAAGCAGCCGACGCACACAGGTGGCGGTGGTGCGCTGGGTAATAAAGCCCGCTTGGTCTGAGTGCCCAAAGCGCGCATGTGGGCCAGAAGCCGCGTCACAAGAACCTTGCTCAGAATCTTGTAGTCCGTCGTGAGCATGGACAGTGGGCGGTAGGCCGATCGAGAGGTAGCATCGCCGCCCTGCTTCAGTAAGGGTATCACCAAGGCCTCTCGAGTAGTCGCAGGCAGGACCCCAGTATCCCAGGCCTCCCGGTAAACCGTCTGTAATCGCGGTATCAAGACATCCGCGGCTGCATAAAATTCGATTGGTAGCCCATCTGTGCCAGGGGTCTTGCGGCGAGCCATGTGTTTGATGGCCACTCTAATCTCTCCCTCAGAGATGTCCCTGCCCAAACGGTCCGCGTGTTCGGGGTCGAGCCGGGGAAGCCACGCCGCCAGGAGGAACTCATCCAGCTCCACTGGCACACATGGCATCTCGCTCCTATAAAGGCGTGCGTAATACGTCAAAAATTGGCCGTTGATCTCCGATTGAGTATAAACCTTGTGTCCCTCCGGACTGGTCAGAGCCACAATCGGGGTGCCGCGGGACCCTGGGGCGGCCAACCAGGCCAGTAGCGAGCCCACCTTGTCTCGTTCAGCATGAGCTCGAACCAGAAACTCCTTATAATCGAAGCAGCGCAGCTTCTCCATCGCTGTCGCCACTTCCTCCCGCGCGGCCGAAACCCGTTCCTCCTTGCGTAAGCGATCCTCGCTTCGCGTTACTTCCTGCAGGAGGATCTTGCGGACTCCTGCGGTAGCCGAAATACAGACACCCCGAACCACTGCCTTAAAGGCGTCCCACTCCAGTGCTCTACTGGAAGCTGTGCCCACATTAGCATCAAAGTAGCCTTCCACCCCAATGCCGACATCAGCCTTAAACGCCGCGTCCTCCAATGCAAACGGGTTTAACCGCCACGTCGGAATAGCTTGGCGTTGCCGCGTCCATTGAACCACTACCAGGCAAGGGTTATGGTCAGATATTGTTTTAGCCAAATATTCACTGTGGCGGACCAAGCACTGAGCATCCGGTGAGCACAGAATGCTGTCAAGGCGAACATGAAGCGCGTGGGGGGGGGGGAATAAAAGGAAAAATCCCTCTCTGTAGGGTGTTGGGTTGGCCATGCATCAACCAGGCCCCTGCTACTCTGCCACTCTCCCCTACTCTTCGCTAGCCTGTGAGTTGCCGCCTGCGCCAGTGGTGGGTGAGACCTATCCAATTCCACATCTAGTACAGAATTAAAGTCACCCCCCAGTAAGACCGTATTGGCTAGGACTGTCGCCAGTTTCCCAGACAATCGTGCAAAAAAGGCAGGTTGGTCCACATTTGCGGCGTAGACGCTGCAGAGTGTCACGTCCCTCCCATCTAGACGGCCCTGTACAGCTACAAACCTCCCCTCGGGATCGATCACTGTCAGCAAGGGTTGGAAGGGAACCCCCGCCCGCACCCAGATCAAAACCCCCCTCGCAAAGGCCGAGTAGACCGTGTAGAACAGCTGTCCCCGCCACCTGCGCTGTAAAGCCCGCCCCTCCTTTCGGTCAATATGTGTTTCCTGCAGGAAGGCTACTTGAATCCCCCTACGAACAAGATAGGCATGCACCTTGTGACGTTTCAGCATGGAGTTCAGTCCCCGCACGTTCCAGGTCACACACTTCAGATCAGGTAGGGTCCCCATTCATATCAGCAAGTACAGTTCTGATTAAAGAAAAAAACCTAGGCACACTGACAACACCCCAAAACCAGTTCCTGAAAACCACCCAACAATCCCGCATCCCACCCATCCCCAGAATAGGCCCCAAACAGCAGAAACCCATCCAAAAGTCAAAAGCCCAAGTAAAACAGTCTCTGGTAACTACCAGAGTCCCACAATAGGTGTGAGATAGAGGGGGTGGCCAGTCAATATGTCCAACAGACTGCGAGCTACACATGCCACCCGGCCGGCCCTCCCCAATGTGCCCTAGTTGCCCCACATCCCCACCCCTTCAAAGGCAGAAACCACAAACGGCGAAAGGCAGTCCCCCCGCAACAACACATCTCTCCGCTCACCCGAGCCACATGCCTCCGCCCCAAACCCAAACAGGAGCCCGGCTGCAATTACAATACCACTACGGAGGGGCATTAGGATCATTCATCCAATAAGCCATCAGCAGTTCCAGGTGTGACATGAGGCGGCCCAGAACCACCAGCGCCCGACTCCTCCGATGCCGCTTCCTCAGAGCCCTCTCGGGAGCCCGACTCCACTGCTGATGTCGATGCCACCGTCTTGGAGATGGTAGAGACCGCCCGGAGGGCCTCCTTGCGTTCCAGCTTGGTCTGTGAGACAGAAGGTGTCCTAGCTTTTGGTGGTCGCCTCCTGGATCTCCTGGTCCGCCTGGACCTCTGAGCCATCCTCCGCGGCTCCCCAGACGCGAGATGATCATCCGCACCAGTCTTGTATAGCTCCAGCCAGTCCCAAACTTCGTCCGGAGAATTGTAGAAGGAGGATTTACCGTCCATCATGATCCGCAGGCGGGCTGGAAATAAGAGAGAGTAACGGACCCCCTCCTCCCGAAGAGCCCTCTTGACTGCCAGAAAGGTGGAGCGCTGCCTCTGAACCTCAAAAGAGTAATCCGGGTAGATGGAGACCTGGACGTTGTCCACCCGATAGGGCCCCAGTGTCCGCGCCCTCTGTAGAATAATGTCACGGTCCCTGTAGTGCAGCAAGCGTGCCACCACCGGTCGAGGAGGCCGACCCTCAGCTGGGGTCCGAGCCGGTACCCGGTGAGCGCGCTCCAACGTGTAGAACGGGGTCAGACCCTCCGGGACCACCACGTCACGCAGCCAGGACTCCAGGTAGCCCAACATGTCTGCCCCTTCAATTTTTTCGGGCAGGCCAACCACGCGAATATTGTTGCGGCGGTTGCGTCCCTCCGCATCCTCCGCCCTCTGTTCCAGCAGGTGCACCCGTTGTTGTAGCTCCCCCAGCGAAACCTCAGTCGCCTTGGCCGTGGACTCCAGTGCGTCCATTCGAATCTCAGCTTTCTTGACCCGGTCCGCCAGTTTGCCGTGGTCCGCTCACAGGAGCCCCAGGCTCATGGATACCTGCCCGATGTCATGACGCAATGCCTCCCTGGTGTCAGCGATGGCCTGCAAAATCTGCTCCAATTTGCCCTGTGGCAGGCCCGGCTTTGAGCCTTTGTCCACTGTAGAATCTTGGCTGCACGCCGTTCCCTCCTCAGCATCTGTCGGGGGCTTCTGGCGTCTCCCCATAATGGTAGCCGGCAGCAGGTGCAGGGCGTCCTCCCAAACAGTACCGTCGAGGGTGCACGTCGCGTCGGTGGGCCAGCACTCTGGCCCTCCAGCCCTAGGGTCACCTCCCGTGACTCGCTCGCGGCAGCGCTGAGGGCCTCCGGGTCCAGCACCCCACAGCAGGGAGTCAGCTAACCGGCAATTCGTGTGTTCTCCTGAGGTAATAGGTCCCGGACCCAGCCAGGGGGGGTCAGCGCCACTGCTCACCGGACAAGAACCACTCCCGGGGGGCCGGACCCCTCCACATACTCAGGGATCTCATCTGGGTATCAGCTCCCACGCCGGCAGTGTCTAGTGTAGTCCCCCAGGCCCCAAGCACCTCAGGGGCCCCCCGTGCCGCCCCCTCAGGGCTCTCACTGCCAGAGGTCCACGCTGGTCCCACAGGGGAAGCGGCCGGTGTCAGCAAGGCACCCTCTGCCGCACGCCGTCTCCAGGAGATGATCCGGGGTCCCCTCAGGCCCGGGTCTAGGAAGCCCCCGCAGTCACTTGCGCCAGCCTGATCACTCTCCAAATGGGCTCCGCAAGCTGTCCACGCCTCAGTTCTCCTGCGGGTAGCCCGTCCTCTGCCGCCGGGGCTCCGGTCGCGAGGCTGCAGACCCGACCCTCAAGGAGGCCTGCGGCCGGGCAGCTCCTACCGCAGGTCGGCCACCCACTCAATTGAGGCCGGGGATGCAGCCGAATACCCAGGCCGCACAAAATGGCCGGCGCCGTCCAGGAGAGCTCAGGCCCAATGCGTCTCCGCACCGCCGCCGGGACAACTGCGCTGTCCCAAGGTGAGCCTTAAAGTCTGTGGGCAGGGATGTGGTCAAACCCCAGCCAGCGAGGCCAGCAAGGGGATGCAGTGCAGGATAAACGGGGAAGGCCGTGACGGAGCTCAGAGCTCACGCGTCCATTCCCAACGGCGGTCAAGCCACGCCCCCCTGGACTCTGTGCACACTATACCATACTTTGGTATTGTATATACAGAGCTAGCCTCCTACTCTAATCCAACATTGTCACAAATGCAAATATGTGCAAAAGGTCACAGCAGTAATGCTATTGTGCAAAAGAGGACAATGTGAGAAATGAGCAGCTTCGCTACATGGGCCTAATCGGGGTGCATAACACCGACTCCTCATACTAAGAGTCAATATATAAAAGCTATCTAAAAAGCCAGCAGGCCGTAATGAAAAATAAAAAAGGTCTAAAACCACTTCATTTAAAATCATTTAAAAAGCAAGCTCCCCTTTAAAATATTCAAAAAGACCTTAAAACTGATTTATAGTCTTTGAACTCCCAAGCACTCGGAAAGCCAGGGTGCCTGAAAAAGGAAATAAATCCTTTTCTCAGTCATTGTGTTTAAACAATAGGCCAAATTGTTCCCGCCACATGGAAGAAGCCAATTGGTTATGTGTTCTGGGTAATAGTCGTAACATTTCTGTCACTGGCAACTGCAGACGATGTTCCCAGAGAGGCACCTCATAGCAGGTTTTTGAAGAAAATGTGATTCCATCCAGTTTCCACAGCAGCCACTGAGGGAGGGACTGCATCCTGTAGATGTTAATGCAGAGCCGGTTTCTATTTCACTAGGAGCCAAAGCATCCCAGGTTGGTTCGAAGAATGCTTTCCTCAGCAATGGAATACACTGGGGACAACAATACTCACAGGCCTTTAAGGTGTTCATGCATACTTCAATGTCCAGTAGATAAACCAATTGTGACCTGAGTCATGAATCCAATACACATTCATGGCTGCAAAGCAGGCAGCGGAATACAGGTTGTACGCAGTGAAGCCAAACAGGCCTGAAAGAAAAGAACCAGTGCTCATTTAGTTCTCGAATCCGAGGAGTGCTGAAGCAGTGTATCAATCGCTCACGGCATCGAAGCACAGCCAGTGCTGTCGCCATATCGGGCTGAACTGGGACGCCCATTGCAGAGCAGAAAAATTTATATCAGAATTCCCTCCACAAATAGCAGGACAAGCGGGAAACCTCAAAAAGCACTTCCCAAAACGCAGTGTATGAAAGATGGTATAACTCCGAAAATATTCTGAAAGGTGCTAACCCAGTCCAAAGAAAATACATTTTAAAAAGTGCGCTTTTACTTTTGTGTCAGCTATATTAAAGATACGGTGGAGCAGCTCCCTAAATGCAGTGGGAGGTAAGTATGAAGTAGAGTCTGTATTTCGGACAAGGACCTTGCCACCTGGAGATCAAACGTCTCTCTGGCTGATGTTAAGGCCGCATCTTTTTGAAAAAAAATGGCTTTTAGTTTTCTCCGAGAATCAAAGTTTATGATGGAAACATTTATATATTTTGAATCTCACAAGGGTCCTGCTAATAAAAACATTTTATATTATTTTCTGGTTTCTATTTTAACTGTTGGTGGTTAGGCCATGTGGGTATGATAGCAGTGTATATTTTATGCTCAGACGAAACCCAAAGGAATCTTGTTTCTGACAAACTGTCAATGTTTATTGAAGACTATAGAATTGCCTTCCTAACTGTGCCTGCAAAAAGTTCCCATTACAGAGCAGCTTGCAAACCGGATGAATCACGGCAGCCAGAGAATCCTTCAGATAACAGGAACAGTTCACAGCTGAAGCTTTGCATGTTCCATGCAGTGAAATGTCCTTGCATGCTAAGGACTCGCTCAAATCATCCTCACATTCGGAACCACTAAGGAAAACGTGTGTGTCCCCATGCCTGCATCTAAAACTGAATGGTAATTCCCAGTATTCATGCACATACCCTTCACCTAGTGCTCCATATCTGTCTACTTGGTAGTATTGCAGACAATATTGGAACAGTAAAGTTGTGACCAGTAGGGTAATGTAGCCATGGATTATCCTATCCATGGATAATTTATCAGCCACAGTAAAAGGTAATTTGTCTAACCTTTCTATGTGCAACATGGTATACTTTGCATCTCTTCATGTGATTAATATCTGTCTTTCAGTCAGCTTGTATGCAAAACAGACTTGTACTGGTGAAATAACGCCATGACTTGTGGCTAGAACATAATGTTCGAAGTATCCAGCTTAATAATACAATGGACTGTAGTTGTAATTGTCTATGCTATAGACATATCTTGTTGTATTATGTCAATTGCAGTATCAATCAATCAATCAGGCATTTTTAGAGCACGCTACTCACCCGTAAGGGTCTCAAGGTGCTGGGGGGGGGGGGTGCTGCTACTGCTTGAAGAGCCAGGTCTTGAGTAGTCTCCTGAAGGTTAGTAGGTCTTCGGTCTGCCGTAGGAGGACAGGGAGGGTGTTCCAGGACTTGGCAGCAAGGTAGGAGAGCGATCTGCCACACCACCGGTGGTCACTCTTCAGATGCGGGGGATGGGGGCAAGGGCGAGGTCGGCGGAGCAGAGTAGGCGGTTCGGGTGTAGAAGGTGAGTCGTCTGTTGAGGTATGTTGGTCCGGTGTTGTGAAGTGCTTTGCGTGCATGGGTGACGAGCTTGAAGGTGATCCTCTTGTTGACTGGGAGCCAGTGCAGGTCTCTCAGGTGGGGTGTGATGTGGCTGTGAAGAGGGACGTCGAGGATCAAGCATGTGGAGGCATTCTGTATGCGTTGCAGCCATTTCAGTAGTTTGGCCGGGGCTCCCGCGATACTATGTTGCGCAGTAGATATATCCTGGATGATAATGTCGTCATACCATTGACAACCACAGCCAAAGTCTTTTCTACGTTAACCCTATCAATCTTGTGCAGTCTCTTAGCAGCTTCCTGTTGAGAATCTTTCCACATCTTGTTGTATATTGGATACAAGGATCGGTTTTTACATGTGTTCCAGGGTCCTAACAAAAAATTCCTGAAATCCATGGCATCAGAAAGAAGGGACAAGTGCTGTTTCACCTGAGAAAATATTGAGGGTTTTAGCCAATCAAGGAACAACTTCCACACACTATTTGATATCGCCACCCGAGTGTTCTGATTCTACATATTTCTGGTCAGGCCTATTAATTTTAAACTCTTCGGCATTGCCCAAGAATCTAGACTGACGACCATTGGTGTCCACAGGCCAAACCAAACATCCCTTCCAACTGGGGTCTGATGAATTGTGAGAAGCATTGTGTATGATGGCATCTAGTGTATCCTCATTATGTTGGGCAAAATGCTGCCAGTTTTCAAAGCTTGAAAATGTGGGAATATGAGCTATGTTCAAATCTTCACCTTGGCTATTCCAAGAAGGAGGTTTGTTGCACTGTTTTATTCAGGAAAATTATTTTAATTGATATGAGGCATGGTCTAAACAAGGCCTCAGTTCCCTGACCTGCCAGTCTTTTGCCCCCCAGACAGATTTAGTGTCTATCCAAAAGCATACCACTTGGTGTTTGTTATCGTATTTTTCTTAGCAGGTCTAAGTGCAAGCCTATAATAAGAAGAAGCTGGGTCTGATGTGTCAAAACCAGAAAAATAAGCAAACTTTTGTGCAAATTTTTTTTAACCACCTTTTAGTGGTATTGGGCAGTGTTTCCATTGGGTGTAATATAAACAGCATGTGGGATACAAGCTTTGTGTAAAAAATGGTGACCATGTTGTTGATAATGCAGCCAATTTTTCTAAATCTGCAAGCAAATTGTGCACTGTTTCAATGCCCCAATCATCAGAAAAAGAACTAGGGATGATGATATAATTTAGGGAAATGTAAACAAATATGGTATTTGTGAAAGTTCAGTAGTACCATGCACATCATAGCCTGTCCCACACTATTTCTTCTGGAACTGTTGTAATCTTCACCACGGACAGGTCCCTTTGCTCACAGTGCAATGATACATGTGGTTTCAATCCCAAGTTGACAAGTTGTATTGCAGAGCATTCTGGGAGATAACGTCTGTTCAGAGGCAGAAAAACAACAGTTACCAAACCAATCCAGAGGACCAGGTATAGTAATACAATTGCAATCCAGAGGTGTAATCAAGGATTAACAAAGTATACCTTTTTCAGCCAAAGATAGATATCACGCATTTGTAGCTTGAAAGGAAGAGGCGGTAGTATTGTTATCTCAGGTTTAATTGAATCAAATGAGGAGTCCTCCATGCAGTAGCCAGGCACCATTTGGCCTATTTCTAGCAGCACAGCAGGTTTTGAAGAGCTGGGTGAAGACTCACTCTGTGGCATATTCATGTAGATGTCGGCAATTTTTCTAATTGAAATTTGTATCACTGTATTAGTTGACTGTACAGTTGTAATTGTTACAACAAGAAGAATAAATGCCTAATTGTTGTTTACAGTTCCTCTTAGCAGAAGAGAATCTTCTTAAGTTATTAAAGCTTCCATCTGAACTTCCTGGATGGTGGTGAGAGGACTGTGGTGGCTGCGCAGGAACCCACGTGGTCTACTGTTGAGAATCAGCCACATAGTGTGGTTTGATCAGATCAAACCTTTTGTCTCACCGACCATTAAGAGGCAGAAGAAGCGCAGTTCTGGTACCTTCCACAGCCAGGATTGGCTAAATTCTTTCTTGTCCACAATTGTTTCCGGGTCCAGATCCCCAATTTTAGGGCCCCAACCAGATCTTGCCAGAACAACCTTCACTTCCCCAGTGGGGGAGTGTTTTACTTGGATGCTGATTTGTGCCCCTCAGAATTCACTTAGTTCCTGTAAAACAGCCAAACATTCATTGATGTTAAATGGTGTTTCTGCCGACACTGCACCGACATTATCGCAGACTGGGACCAACATTCTCACTCCAAACAGGATTTCATATGGAGTACGACCACCCAGGGATTTTCTGGGCATGTTATTGAGTGCCCTCTGGACCCCATATAGGTGATTGACCCAACTGTGACCTGAGCCTAATCCCCTTTGTTGTTAAGTACTGCTTTAAGTCACGTGTTTTCCTTTCAACTATCAAATTTTCCTCTGGATGATAGGGGGAGGAGTATTGTAAATTCACATCCAAACTTCCAATGACTTCTTTCTAAGCTATGAGGAACATTTACCCTGGTATCAGGAGTTTCCCAGTGATATGCTCACTCAACACTACTGCAGCCAGATAATCCATCAGGTTCCACCAAGCTATTGTGACTTCTGCTTCGCTGTCCCGCATCGTCACTGCCCACTTCCCATTGAGAAGCAGAGTCCTCAATAGCCTCGGCATGTCTTATTTTAATCCCAGCTACCTTCTTCTTTTTAAATTGAGGTTTAGCAGTCTTTTATGTGTCTTCTTTTTTAATGATGTAGTCTGATGAGCACTGTGATTCCTTCTTCCGTTTCACTTGCTCTTTCAATTTGGGCTCTGACCATCCACCTCTCTCCGAATGTGTATCGGATGATTCCTGAAAGGAATGAGAGGAACATGCAATCAGTATCCTAATACCTGTCAGGCTTTCAAATGTTATTACGGTTTGTAAAATTATATTTCTTTTCAGTGGGCTCCTATTAAGGAGACCTACGTCGTGATTGTGTTTTGTTTTAAGTTTTTTGTTTGTTATCCCACTTTTCTTTGAAGAATTGGGTCCTTGCTTAGAGTTATCCTTTTCAGGATTACTCTTAACTTGTGGTTTCCCAGGCCTGGCTCCCAAATTAACTCTACTTGGTGTAGCATACTTCAATCATGTTCGGCAATTTCAACTCCTGCTGTACAGGAGTGAACTCCCTCAGGCATTGGTGTATTCCTAAAGCTGCTGCTTCCACCTTCATGTTATTTAACATAATGGCTGATACTGCAGCAAAATTGCCTATCAGTTTCATTTCCAAATTCAGGGTAGGTGCTGCCCCCTACTTCTGTACCTGTTTCAGTACTTCAGACAAGACATCCAAAGAAGGGGCCACATGAGTTCTGGTATAAACTACATAGAAGACTGTATGCTAAGTACCACTTGGAGAACCATCCCCATTTGCAAGCAAATAGCCAATAGTCTGTATTTTTCCTGCGGGCCCGAATAGGAAAAACCTTCTTCCAGGTGGCTATTGATTTGTGCTAGAACGAAATTTGCTAACGACTGGTGGGAATTTTTCCCATAACAGCATTCAGTGTTTGTGGCCTGATACCAGTTGTAGCCAATTGTGGTTGTGCTGCTTGAGAAGTCCACGCAGGGTTAATTGTGAATGTTCGCATTATGAAATGTGTAATATTTCTATAAATCTTTACTAGATCTTTGTATAGTGGGCTTAATTCTGCTGCATCTAAATTAAAAAAGTTAGGACAAGGTGTACAAGCAGCTAAGAGTGGCCATGTCGCTCCTTTTTTTACTAAGCAGACGAGTTTCACATTTTGGGGAGGGGGACTTTAAACCAATTTAAATGCTCATAGTAAGATAGAGGAATTTCTATGTCCACATATGGAATGTATTCATCCGATGTTTCATCTTCAATGTAAGTGTGAAACAATTGTGTATTGGCATTTGCAGCTTGGAATTTAACCCTGAAATAGAATACATCTGTTCTGAATGCTTGGTGCGCCTCAACCACGAAGGTAACGTCTAAACCCATTGCCAGGCGTCCATATGATAATAATTTTACTGTAACAGCATGTCCGCAGTGTTGTGTAATGTTCAGAGCTCCTACTGCCTCTTCAACAACTTCTCTATTTATGGGCATTGCATGAAGAAAGAAGGACTTTTAGTATATAAATGTATGGAGATAGGGTTTACACAATACAGAAAGTTTTATCCAACATGCTTGAGTAACCTACAGCCAATACCTGGGGTGTACCTACTCAGCTGAGGCTGATTCCCCTACCACCTTGGACGTATCCGGTTTGGGGGTGAGTAGGGGTCTCTGAGAAAGCAAAACTGAACTACTCAGATAGACCATTAAATAAGAACCCAACCAACGTTGGTGGCGCCATGTTGTATAGTTTCCACTAATTCACAGGATCTGCACATTTGTTGGACAACATAAACTTTGGGTGAGGTGCCGAGACTGATTCCAAGCACCCCAAATAGTATGTTGGCCTACAGACCAGCTAGCTCACAGTGCCACTATATGTCCACCTACCCCTACCAGGGAGCGAATGGTTTCTGTCAACTACTGAATACGACAACTATGACCCCTCAAGTATTGTGGTAACAGATCAGAACCTCTCGCTCAGTCACTTGTGCTATTTTGTTCTCAGAGAAATATACAGAGAATACACAGTGGAACCTTTTCAATATATATTTTTTTAACCAAAGTTAATCTTTTATAGAATACATGTGCTTCGATAATCAGTGGAAAGAAGCATATGATTACAAGCACAAAAAGAGTAAGTAGCAGATACAGTTCTACCATGTTGCTAAAACAGTGTATATATGCAGGCATATCATACAAGATAGTAATCCGGTGTACTTCTAATATTGCAAACCCTATGCTGAGTGTACCTAGAGTGTGTGTAAGTGTGAAGCCAAGAATCTCCCCAAGTGACGATCCAACCCCATTACCTGGCGGGAGAGAATGTAGGATCATGTCTTGGTCACGAACTGGACACCTCTCAGGAGATGTCTGACCGCTGCTTGGTGAATTCCAAGCATGCAGGGGCCCTCAGTGTCAGCTGGAGTGCCTCTTCAGCTAACCCTATGAGATTCTGTTTATTTAAAATAAGAAGCATCCATGAGAATTACGTATAGATGAGCAAGGTTATTGATATGTAGATTGCCTTGTCGCCTCGTGGTTGAAGATAGAACGACATTTGTACATTCGTGTTTAAAGGGGTTGCATCATGATAAATTTATGAGAAGCCAGATCTGTAAACAGAAGTAGTTTCAGAAAACTAATCCAACAATATCACACATACAAATATGTGCAAAAGGTCACAGCAGTAATGCTATTGTGCCAAAGAGGACAATGTAAGAAATGGGCAGCTTTGCTACATGGGCCTAACCCGGGCGCACAGCAGAATCAGTAAATGAGCAATATTTCCTTTTAATGCTGGTTGAATACATTCCTTTTGGTGCAAAGAACAATGTAGAAATCACTGATTTCACACATAAAGGTGTATCTATTAGCTGTGGGCTCAATTACTACTGTGTATATATACATCAGGACAAAACACCACCTGCCATCACCAAATGTCAAGATTGAATCAAGAAACTGATTTACTTGAAACAGATGACATGTTGTGTAGTAATAGCGGTTAGTGCGATGGAAGATATGGTGATGTGAAAGGGTTAGTAAGCTTAGTCAGTGTTGATAAGCTGAAAATGTGAATGAAAGACTACATACTGCAAAGAAATGTTGAATCTCTTATTTTTACAGAAACTTTTATGCGTGAACACAGTGAGCTAAATATAGAAACTGAAACAAAGATTTCCAAGAAACTCAAGGGAGGCTTAATAATTTTCCTCACAAAATAGAGTAAACAATTCATAGAAAGTAGAAATTATTAAGATCTTAATACTGAAGCATAATTAATGTGGCAGTAATTGATGAGCATGCATTTATCAGCGTTTGCACAGAGCAAACATAGAAGGGAAACAGTGGAGGGCTAAACAGAGAGAAAAGATCAAAGGTAACATTCAAGTTACTTACAATGAGGCAGAAAACTGTGCAGTTGTTTATATATTTGCATTTAACATATGTGCCTGTCTTTGTTTCTGACTTAGTGAAATAATTGGAATTTCAGCACACACATGACTGTTAGTGTAGGAACGTTTGCAGTTCTCCAACCTAGGTTCACATAACTTCTGCACTGATACTACAGTTTTACATGTTTCACCTTCCTGCTTCACATGATGGTTTCTGGAGCTTTTTTCTCATGTCAAAAAGTCTTTAAAACAAGGATCCCTTGAATCAAAGGAGGGGTGTTAATTCCTCAAGTGTTCTTCACATGTGAAATGCTTGTGATAATTTGCCCTGGGTAAAACATGAGACGGAAACCACTGAACAGAGTGAAATCATTAAATTATGCTTCAGAGAATATTTCCCAGGGCCATATTTATGAGAGGCTTATGCCAGCATTGCATCACGTATTGTGGCACAACAGCAGCGCATGCATTAGGTCATATTTCTAAAATGAAACACTTCCAAAAAAGTGTTGTTTTTCAAAGGTTGCATGGTGCAAAAGCTGCACTTAAACCAGCTGTGCCACTCACGTTTTAATGTGTGCAATGTGGGCATACCCTCACAAATTCAGATGCAACTGTGACGCAGTGGTGTTTATGGGTTTCCCAACATGTCACTCATCTCTGGTAAGAGTGACGCAAAGCCTTAAATGTGTTGCAGTTGCTGCACATCTGCAAACCAAGCATAGGAAATGATGCAGTAGCCGTGGCATAAAAACATACATCAAAAACACTTTGGCAAGCTCAACTATGCCATGGAGGTTGTCATGCTGCATCTCGGAGGTGCCAGGAGACCACCAACACCTCCAGCATGTAGGCAGCGAAGGAGAAGGGAGCATGTTTTTCTTACTGTGCATATCCCTCATTGACTTCAGAGAGGATGAGGTCAAAAAGTTCTAAAAACGCAAGAGGGAGTTCATCATGGAATTGCTGGCTAAAATTGGACCTACTGCCATCAATTGCAAGGCCCACTAACAGCCCACCACCTGTCAAACATTTGGCTGTGCTCCACATGCTGGCATCAGGTTTGTTACAAGCCAGATTGGCAGCAATTTCACAAGGGCATTTTCCACTTTCCTACCGTCTGATTTGGACATAATAAAACTCACACCCCAGTACCTTCTCTTCCCCAAAACTCCTCAACATCAACTAGCTACCAAGCAAGGATTCCATTTCTGGATTTCCTCAAGTCCTTAGTGTAATTGACTGCTCACATGTGCAATTGGTGCCCCTTGCTGCAATATCCCACCTGTACAGAAAATGCAAGCACACATATTCCATCTATGCTCAGGTCATAGGGGACCATCAGGGAATGTTCATAAATGTGCTGGCAAAATACTCAGGGTGTGCATATGATGATTTCATCTTCTGTCATAGTATCATCAATGAGTGGCTTCAGAATGGCACATATGGGAATGCTCTACTCATTGGCAAAGAGGCCACAAATATACTTAATTCTAACTAAGTAGTTGAATGTACGTGTTTGTGAATGGATCTCGTGTTATGTACAGATAGTGGGAACATGTAGCAAATGATGTCTCATTGTGTCATTCCCTCACAAATCCTGCAATGGATTCATGCAAAACTCACCTGTGAAAAATATTGTGTCATCTGACACTGAAACACAATTTTCTGCACTGGTTAAAAAATCAACACAATAATCATGTGGTTCACAAGTGAAGTCGATATGAGTAGAAAGGGTAGATATTAGCTAAGTGTGGGATGTGTGTATGTTGAGTGTGTAATCTAGTCTGAACAAATCATATTTCACAAAATAAACGTGTCACACATGGTAGTAAACTTGTATGTTGACCTAAGTATCAGGAGCAATAATGGAAGAAGAAGTTGTAAATTCCAATCATGCACTTTAAGTGTAGCCTTAATTCAGGTGTATATGTTAAATCCAGGCATATTTGTGATACCAACAGAAGTGGAGAAGTGTGGCTCAATGGTTAGAGCGGCAGACACTGATGCAGAGGTCTAGACCGGGACCAGGGTTCAATTCCCCGCCTCGGCGGGTCTTGGGCTCAAAAATTCCACGGACCTGATAATTCTCGCCTCGGTGCCTATTCCAATCATGGAGTCCCACTATGCAACTCTGGGCAATAGATTGCTTAATCTCCACAATGGCCCCCACAACGCTAAGGATGCCTGGCCTCCACCTTGGGGGTGCCCAGGAGTGGACACCTCACAGGAAAAGCCAGTATGGCTTCCACAGCGGTATTCGTACAAGCGCCTTGAGACCCTTGCGGGTGAGCAGTGTGCTATACAAGTATCATTTTACATGGTACGCACATGTCTCAGCCATTCTTACAGTCTAGGTCCAAATATAGACATAGTTATCAACCCGTATTGTCAAACTTCATAAATATGAGAGATGACCAGTTTTGTGGCTCAGTTTGGCTACATTTCTATCCATCAATGATAAACTTACACATTCAATCAATATGCTGTCAAACATGTCAGGCTCCAGTAAATAACCTAGAATAAAATTCAACCAGAATGGGCATAACAATGTACTCAGGGTCCAAAACTCAACACTATCTTGCCACATCAATGGTGTCATAACCAAGGCATATAAATAATGAATCACCTAATAGGCGATAATCACATACTGGCGCTGTGGAGCAGGCGAGCACGCAAACTGTGGCCGTGAGGGAGGAGACGCTGATTCCTGACCGACTGCTGAAGCGGACCTGTGTTACCCTGTGTTACCCTGCTTCCCGAGTCCCGCATCCCGGGCGCATCCCGGGCGTGGCGGGAGCAGCGAGAGTGGTGGCGGCTGCCGCGATCGGCGGTGGGCTGCAGTTTGGGACCGCAGTTGACCGCGGGTGTAGCGTTGGGCGTCTTGGGTGTGCCTGTTCCTCCTCCTGGTGGTCTGGTGCGGCCGAGGCTGCGGGCGCTCCCGCGGGCGCTCCTAGATGCGGCTGGAGCGTGACGTTTTCCACGGTGTCTGCTAGTCGTGGTGGCGAACGTTTGGGGGTGCGGCTGGAGCCCTGCTTCTGCTACTGGCGTGTTCCAGTGGGCTGGACACGCCTCCTAGGCACGGCGGCCGCTGCAAGCGGATGCGTACATCCTTTCAAGGTGCAGCTGGTGCTGTGAGCAGGCACGAGCCCCTCCTGGATGCGAGTGGCGCCTCCTGTGCGGTCAAACCCGCGAGAAGCTGCGGCATCTGCCACGACCGACGCTCTAAGTGTGGCTTAAGGATCGTCAACCACAACCACAACAGAGGTACTAAAAACCATAACAACTATTGAAAGAGAGATATACAATGAATATTTAATGTGCATAAAATATTACAACTCTACAAGTAACTGAGTCGGGGAACAGAAACAGGGTGTTATATCCTGGTGTGGCTTGAGCGGCGCGCCTGTGCACTGACATTCTGAAACCTTACCTCCCTGGCTGTGTTAATTCGAATCTGGAAAGAGTCTTCACTTTAATACTGGGACTAAAGTAGTGGGCAACAAAAAAACAGCATTCCAACCATACAGGTGGCCAAGATCTACCAAGTAACGGTATAAGCAACACGGCTAAAACTATACTAAAAACATTAAAATTAAACCAAGTGATTCACCACACTGTAATGGCCTATAAAAAACTAAGGTCAAGAACCATTTTTATGAAAAGGATGGGAACGGAAGAAGCAATTAGAAAGAGTATGGGCAAGACGGTAAGCGCCGGAAAATCTGTAATAATTCCCGGGATCAAAAAGTATTTTACAAAACTAAATTTAGAAGATCAGGAACAAGGACAAAAAGAACAGACAGTCAAAGAAAAAATAGGGAATAAAGAGGCTGGAAAGGTTGAATTACATCAAACTCATATCCAAAACCAAAGGACATCTGAAGCTCCTCAAAAAACTATCCCTACCGAATCGGATGAGCTAATTCCGATCTCCATCACAGTTGGTTCAATAACACCGGAATCATCTAAAGTACAACAATCCCCAGAATATAATATTACTTGTCCAGATATCAATATCAAAGACTTAATATATCATACGGGACTGCATAAGGAAATCCAGAACATACAGAACAGTACTCCACAAAAATCCTCAGACCAAGAGGGATTCCTCGAAAAATCACCAGATCTTTCTTTCTTGAAAAGTATTGATCTTTGTAATGATCATAATCCTATATCTAAATCCTTGTTCACATTGCAAAATATCCTGGAAGCAGTTCTCATTCATCTAGGTAACATACTGGAAAACTCAGACCAAACACTTGACACCCAACTAGGAATTCTCAAATTCCTAGTTGAGAAAAAAAGGAAGAACGAGCAAACAAAGTCAACAGCAACAACAGGAGTCTGTGGTAAATGTAATGGTGAATATTCAAATAACTCAAAAGTTGAAATAATAAAAACACCTTTTTCACATACAAAGGAAAGTGCAACCCAAACTGGAAAGAAACGAATTATGGAACCTAACGGTAAACAGGATCCAAATCAAATATACTCTCTTAGAAACCTTTTCAAGGAGGAAACCAAACCAGTATCTCAACAGCAGCCTGTAGCATACTATCCAATCTTCACTAAAAGAAAATCTAACTCCATCCTGACCAGTCCTGTAACATCTAACCTTAAATCGACTGCTGAAACCGTGCTATCTAATGATGTCACACAGGGCCAAAATAGCGCTAATGACAAAAGAAATCAAAAGCCGATAAAACTGAAAAGGATAAAAGCGCAAAGAAGAATCAGGAAAAAGAAAGCTCGTAAAATAAGATTTCAGAACAATTCGCCACTTTTGCCTGAAAAAGAAGAAAGCGAAGAAATACCCCAGACTATGAGAACAAAGGAGCTGAAATCGCCGATAAAAAGTTATAGAGACAACTCCGATCAATTGAGTAAATTAAATCCTAAGGCAAAACATTTCCTACCATCAGGTCACGTTTCAACAAGTCCGCCGTTAAGAGTGACCCCAAAAGGAACTCTCTTAACTCAGAAAAATGATTTGCAAACAGAGGAGACCAGGTCCAATTTTCTGGAAATTATAGACCTGTTCCCGTCCGAAGAAGCACCACTTAATCGCGGTCAAATTATTAGTTTGTTACAGACAATTCAGCCGTTACAATCTCTAGCGAGTAACGAAATCAAACTAGTTATGTTTCCAGAAAAATCTAAGATGTCAAACGTGATTGTGGAATTTTGGTCTCCAGTGATACCAGGAATCATACTGCAGGAGAGTGATACTTTGCACAAATACGGTTATGACCTGGCCCCCGTATTAAAATACGAACCACAAAAGAGACATCTACCAGATGTATCCTCCAAAAAGCCTCGATCTAACCAATTCCTTAACACCTCCAACAATACTCTAGATCATGCTACAGAAAATATATTTGTGTCCATAAAGAACGGTGGAAGAGAAATCTGGAGTAAGAAAACCTCCAGTGTTAAAACAGCAAAGAATGATCATTCTTGGTCCTGGATTTCGGAAACCTTGAATAGCAATAAACAAACTAAGGATAACAAATTCTCTGTTTAGCAAAGGCTTGACTATTACCTCATGGAACATAGCGGGGAAAACTAAAGAAAAAATGGCTGAAATAACAAACGATTCTCCAGCAATAGTGGCCCTCCAAGAAACCTGGTCTACACAAAACTTCAATTATGAGAAATATTTTGTATATGACATCCCTGCAGAACAGGTCGATCGGGGACATGCGAAAGGAGGGATAGCTATCCTATTAAACGAAGACTACAAATGGGCACAAGAAATATTTCCAACTAACTCTAAGAATCATCAATGTGTCAAAATCAAGTGCTATACAAATTCCCGAGAAATTTTAAAAGATCTACTAATTTACAACATCTATATCCCCCCTGGAGCAAAAATGGATGCTCTTACTGTAGAAATCCTAAAGGATATCGAACAAACAATAGAAAACCAGGGCTATCCATCACTTTTTATCATGGGGGATTTTAACGGGAAAATATCTAATGAGTTATTACTGAAATGGGCAAATTGGCTCACAGACGAGGCCCTGGAAATCTCTATCCCACTTCTTCCTAAAGATAATAAGGCGGATAAAAGAGGGAAGATTCTAATAGCGACACTACCGATTCTACATGGAACAATATTAAATGGCAATGTAGAAGGAGATATCCCTGCCTCAAATACTAGACAGGGAAACTGTAATCCCTCACTCCTGGACTATATGATCTGCAGTTACGATCTGTTCAAATCAGTTTTACAACTCAAAATCAACTTTTCTGAAGGTAGTGATCATGCGAAACTACAGCTAAGTACGGAGTGGAAAGCACAACAGTCTCAATCTAATCGAATTATGTATAGCCATAGTACAGTCCTGGTAAACCCATCTCAAAGACGGATCCATTGGAATTCAGCTACTCTTACTAAAATAATCTCCATAATTGACTCAACGCAACTCTTGCAAAGAATTCATGCAGCAAATCCGATAACAAATTTCGAAATTCTGATTAAAAAATTAACACAAAAGTTACAGGAAAAGCTGAGGCATCCTACAAAGAATTACAGCAAAAAACAAAAGTTAACTAGCAATATGACTTATCTAAACAAATTGATACGACAACAAATTTTAGAAAAGTCAGCCGCTAGACAGCTAGAAATTAATAAATTGAAAAATCAACGTAGGAGAGAAAGAGAAAAAAGCAAGAGAGCACTCCAAGATAAAAACTGGGTAGATTTGCAGATAGCAGCGAAACAAAATGATCAACGTGGGTATTGGAATATAATCGCTAAAGAAATAGGCATGAAAAAAGAATTAGAAGCCATCCCGGTGCCTCCATCAGAATGGGAATCTTATCTGACCGACTTATATAAATTAAATACTACCGCAGAAATAAGTAATCACCCTGTTAGGAACTCAGAAAGAAAACGTTCAGACTGTGGTGTCTCCAGCCCATTTTCTATCGACCTAAATATAAGAAAGGCAAGATCTACAGGAGCAACAGGTCCGGACCAAATACCAATTAAGGTCCTTCAATGCAACCCCAAAGAATGGAGTAAGATGCTATCTCCTCTTTTCAACTACATTTTTAGTACTGGAGAAATACCCAAATCCTGGAAGGGGAGCATTATAATACCCATACATAAAAAGGGTATAAGGCTGTATCCTGGCAATTATAGACAGATAGCTCTGTTGGATGCAACTGGAAAGATTTTTACAGCGACTGTTTTAGATCATTTAAAAGACTGGGCCTTTTCATCTGGACAGATTCCACTATACCAGGCCGGATTTAGATCAAAGCATTCAGTCACCGATAATATCGCTGTTCTGCAAACCATCTTAGATAAATATGTTACTATAAAATCTCAAGTCGTATATGCTGCTTTTATCGACTTTTCCACCGCATTCGATAGAGTAGATAGAGCGACACTATGGAGAAAACTCAGCAATATGGGTATCCCGAACAATCTACTACACATATTAATAGCATTACATACAGATACCTGGTGCAAAGTCCAAATGGGTAAGGAAAAAGGGCTCACCAATGCTATCCCGACCCTAAATGGCCTTAGGCAGGGATGTCTCCTCGCTCCGTTATTGTTTTCCCTCTATCTCAGCGATTTGCCTCAATGTTTTCAGCAAATAAGTAACTTTCCGCCAAAAATCGCTTCCCACAAAATACATACATTATTGTATGCAGATGATGTTATTATCCTAGATCTAACCCCCTTTAGATTGCAAAGAAACCTTCTGGCTCTCTATAACTATACAGAGGAAAACTTCCTAATACCGAACATCTCGAAAACAAAAATAGTACCGTTCTCTGGTAGAAAAAGGAGTACTAAATTTACCTGGTCGTTAGGGGGAAAAACGGTGGAAATGGTAAATGAATACACCTACCTAGGAAGAATCTTCACCAAGTCCTTACAAAATAAGTCCCATACTCTGAATTTGACCCGGAAATCTGATGTTCACGTAGGAGCACTCTTACGGCTATATGCTGCATCTGGACAGAGACATTTTTCTGCAATGCTTAAGGTATATAGTGCTAAAGTACCACCAGTACTGTCGTACGCACTTGAACACATACCAATAAGTCAGTGGTCTTTTTTAGATTTAAAAGAAGGAAAGATCCTACGGAAACTAATGAAATTTTCCCAGTCGGTTCCAGTGCAAGCTCTCCGTATTGAGTTTTCATTAACTAGCTCCTATGCCAGAGGTATCGCCAATATCATCAGGTGGACGTATAATCTCCTCCATGCTGAAGAAGGAACGCTCCGATCCCTGTTAAAAATTGAGACATTTGAACGTGAATCATCAAACTATGTATTTTTAAGAAATGCCCTATTTGCTTTTAAACTATCAGAGGTTAACATTAAGCTGTTACTTTCATGGACTCCTGCCCAATTGAAACTTTTCCTAAAGCACTTTACTACAAGACTAAGTTTTGACCTTGACTCTCAACATTGTCTTAAACTGTCTGTATATAAAAATATTACTGAAATAATTGAATATAAGAAACCCCAACAATATATAAATTTTAATCTGTATCATGGGGCTAGGAGATCGATTGTCCTGCTCCGACTTGGAATACTCCCTGTAAAAACTCTTACATCTAGATGGTATTTAAAAGAAAACCCTATTTGTAATTTGTGTAACGATGGAGAGCAGGACTTGGAACACTTATTGTCTACTTGCACTAACGTGTCAGTAGTAAAGGCAAGGAAAAGATTTTTACTACCTGTTTATTTAAAATGCAGAATTATTTCAATACAAGAATTGATTGGTTTATGTAAATTTCCACCAAACGAATTGGTATGTTACAATTTTTACAAATTTTTAAAACCTTTTTTAATTTTGTATTAGTATGAACATTTTATCAAAACTGTTTAAATTATTACATTGTGTATTCAATATTTGTGGTTCTCAGTAGAGAACCAAATCAAATACAATAAACTTGACTTGATAAACTTGAAACTTGACTTGACTTGACATACTTACATGTGAAATCTTACAGTTTTGTGTTTGTCTGTAGTAGAAAGTTACTTGTATATACATCAGCTTCTCAAAAACAAAAATAGCCTGCATTGCCACCAAGTGTCAATGTAAGTTCACCATGACACCTTGTCATACAAAAAGCATTAGCTGTTTGTTGACAAAAAATGTATAACTATCCATGTCAAATGCTGTAAATTCACTACATATGCTAAGCAAATAGGCATGTTAAATTTAAAGAACAAATTAAAGGCTGTGCTAATGTCATATAGGCAAGCAAGGACATCAGAGGTAACAAAATGACACATTTGTATGTGTGTCAAACATGTTGGCATTGTAACAACCTACTTAGGGCAGAATATATGCCAGAGAATCTGACCATATGTTTGTAACTTTGCACATATACTGGGTGCAAATATTATAGAGCTGTTAAAAAGATTTAAAAATACTTATCATACTATCATACTACCTAAACATGTCAGTCAGCGTGTAGAAGTGTCCTAGGTATTAGGACATGGACAATATTTGCAATGAGATATAGAACTTTAAGATACACGTCGCAACCAATGGTGAACAGATATTGGTTAAAACTGTAAGAAAGATGTGTGAGTTTGCCAGCATACATAACACACATGTACAGTTATGTCTCAGTAACAAAGTGCACAATCATTTACTGTTGTATTTTAGGATATGGGTAGCAGCCGTTGGGTCATGTCCCCATTCACCCAACCCTAGATGCACGCTGAAAAATTATATAACACAGCACACATCAAGACAAGGAATGTTGTGGAGAGGACTTTTGGTATCCTAAAGTCCAGGTTAAGATGCCTGAATACGTCAGGTGGAAGGCTGCTGGACCTCCTATGGTGTGCAAAATAATCCTCAACTGTGCAATATTGCACAACATCTGTGTAGAAATAAATATCCAGTGGGACTACATGCACTAAATACAGAGCAATTTGATGAGGATGAAGACAATGCAGGAGAGACCCAGCACACCAGTCGATGAAGACATGACCAATTTGCGGACAATATTTTTAGTTAATCTATATCACCTGATGGTGATTATGACAGAAAATATGTCAATTTATCAACCTATAAATACACTCTGGAACTCATTTATTGTAATGTGTATATGTGAAAGTGTTAGCGTCGCCTCTGTGGCGTACGTTCTAGGGCCCACCCCCACTGTGGTACGGTGTGGGAAAATACATTTTCCTGTTGCTAAATGGTTGCTGCGGTGTCCTGTAAATGTACATTAAACATTGCAATATGTTGAGTATGAGGTAAAAGCCATCCTAGATGCTAAACGGCGAAACAACTCTATGTGGTATTTAGTATCCTGGAAAGGTTATGGTCCGGAAAATGACTCTTGGGTGCCTGCTCGGGATGTGCATGCACCTCGTCTTCTTCAACGCTTTCATCTCCTCCATCCTTCAGAGCTGGACCCTAGAACGCGCTTGGGAGGGGGAGTACTGCTAGCGTCGCCTCTGAGGTGCGCGTTCTAGGGCCCACCCCCACTGTGGTACGATGTGGGAAACTACATTTTCCTGTTGCTAATTGGTGGCTGCGGTGTCCTGTAAATGTACATTAAACATTGCAATATGTTTTCTTTGTATTTTCCTTTCATTGTTCATTTTCCTTTATATGTTCTCCTTTTTCCCTGCTGGATGTAACTATAGGGAACCACATATCCCAGAATCCCCACACAGCAATCACTTTGGGTGTGGTTGCCTATGGGTTTGGCCATATCTCAGAATCCCCATACAGCAGTCATTGCTCCAGGATCTTAACAGGGGCAGGGGGAAGAGAAATTGGGCAAAAATTATTCAGATCCAGGGAGTCAGCATTCGTTTTTTTAAGAAGCTGTGAAACTACTGGATTGAAGCATGTCATTAAACACATTGCACAATAATTTGGCCACTTGTTCTGGAGCCAATTTAAGTGTGGAGGGCGTACATGGGTCCGATGGAGCACCCGATTTTAAGCTCAACAGTAGTTCATTCATTTGCTGAACCATGATCTGTGGAAAGGTAGTGAAACGATTCTTCCTAGAATCCAGAGTAAATTCAACAAAGACCGATTCCTCCCCTCCAGTGGGGATGAGGTCACGAACAATCTTAAGAAAATTATCTTGAAAATTGACTGCAACATTATCACAGAATTCTTGAGACGAGTTCAGCATCTGTATCCTCGGTGGCTCAGATATCTCCTTTATGACTTTGAACAGCATGCTAGAGGAATTGTCAGCCAAACTGATATTTTCAGTGAAAAACCATGATTTATTATGGAAGATGGCTTGTTAATATTTCTGAAAATAGGGACTTCTGCTTTTCTTTTTCACTGGGGCAAGGGTTAGCATGCCATTTCCGCTCTTGCCTTCATGATTCCCAGCTAAGGGACATGAGCTATGCTTAGAAGCAAGGAGCCAAAGGTTTCATTCTTTTAATTTCACAGTTTTTATAAGGAGCAATAATATCTAAGGTCTTAATATTCCACTCACAAAGACCTCTGCTGTAGAAGGGTGTCAACTATTCCTAGCATCAGATACCATTGCCAGAGCTGCCTTCCAAATTTCAGCTGTGATTTTATTCATGCACCTGCCTCGTATCTTCCTGGGGGAGGGACCCTTTGCACCCGTGATAAGGTGTGGCAGAAGTAGTTTGAACCCCATCAGTCAGTGATCAACCCAACTAAGGGGCTGAACTGCCTCAATAACCAAATTCTTGTGGTTAGTGAAAATGCCGTCCAGGATGTGACTAGGTGTATGGGTCAGCGATTGAATGAGCTGCTAGTAACCCAGGTTTAGAAACAGAGCTGAGTCATTGTCCTGACTAATGAGCATGATTGACTGAGCAAAAAATACTGTATTGTTTCCACGATTCCTGAAGGATCAAGGGTTGTCATGTCCGACAGTTTCCAGAAACTATTCTCTCCTTGTAAGGTTAGGGGGCATATGGTGGCACTGGAAGCTAGCTGTTCTATAAGCTGACATATACTTTGGGGATGTCTGAAATCAGTCTAGACACTAATCCCTTATTTTAGGTTAGCTACAAATGTGCAGATCCTATGTATTTTTAGAAACTACATGACAACATGAGGGACAGAAGTGATGGAACATCACTACAGTAGTGATGGAACCTCACTTCTCACACAAGGAAGACAAGCGGCCTATGTGGAAAAATTGTTCCCCAGAACAACTAAGGACATGGGATGATATACCACTTCACTCATCCTGGTATCTGCTAAAAATTGACAATTTGTAGTGGGCTAGACTCTGCTGTGTTCCTGGTCATATATACAATAGGCACATTGTCAGCAGCATACAATTACTACCAGACCTATAGAAATAAAGCCTCATCTTGAGTGTCACATGTGGTTCACCTCAATATTGATGGGGAAATATCTGTCTGTAACACACAAAGTTGGCAATGTAACATGTATGACTCTGGCCAAGACTCACCATCTTGTAGCTGCTGTTGTGCCCTCAACTGCCTATCAAGCTCCTGGTAGTCCACTGCCGGTATGAGGGCCATTAGGGGGTCAGGGTCCATTGCGTGCCCCCCCACAACTAGACCGCTACAATCTTCCTGGCGCAGTGCCTCAGGTCCTCCTACCTCTTCCTGCAATGGACACTACAAAAGTTAAAGACCCCTAGGGTCTGTACATTTCAGGTGATGGCTCTTTAAAGGTCTTCCTTCTGATGGGAGTTGACCTGTCTGGATGCAATAGATAAAGAAACAGGTTGTAACTGCAAGTTTTAGGAAATCTGTTTGTTGGCTACACATTTTGTTGACAACTAGCACAAGCATTCAATTATAGTCAGAACAATACATGTGTAAATATCACCTGCTAACACTAAAAAAGTATGAATTCACACTTTTGTGCTCGTCTGCTGACTATCCTCAACCTTGGTCATGACCAATATTGACTGAGCCTTCCCACTAATATCAAGTAGGCCAGGAAATCCCTACATGTACTTTGATGTGAGGTACTATGACACACAAGACACAATTGAGACCCTCTTAAGGGTGAACTACTTGTGAATGACTGCACAGACACCCTTATAGCCAGGTCCAGTGACATGATGCATACTGTAGATTGAGTCTGTACCATAATTTAGACTACTTCCTTAGACTTAGGTCACAATGTAAGGCCTGGCATGAATATCACTGAAAGCTACCTCTCTGAGATTGTGTGGACATGTGGATCACTTAATCGGATAGCATACTACGTCAGATTGAGTTTGTGTGGTATGTACTGCCATCACAGGACACACCCTTTGCCATATGTAAAATGAATGACAATCAACATACTATTGTAATTGTTGTTTCATTGGAATTAATGTAACAAAACTGGTGAATAACATTTCAAAATCTCTTCAGAATGAACCACCTACCTGCACTAGTAATGTTTTAAATGTGCACTAGGCCTGTGCAGTAGACGCATGACTTATGGAAAGGTGACAAAAGATCTGTGGAAGTAGGGGGACATAAGTCAAAGCCACACATTGACAATGTGGATCAATGGAAAGTAAAATCAGGTCAGGGGGTTACCTGAGTCACCATACCAAATAAAGTATATGCAAAAACAATTAGGGCCACCATTGCTTAATACAACTCACTTTGAGAACAGTCATGAATCTGCAGGTCTACAGGGAGATCACTCAATGCATCTGTTGTCTTGCCACAGAAACCCTGCCCCAGCCTGGACCATGGCCCAGACTGGATACAAGTCATTTTCAGGCCTTGCTCTCTGTCAGCTGTCCCTACTGAACCCCCATGAACATCACATTTCCACCAATTCAATACATATGAGTGAATCTTTTGGCCATCAATAAGGTGACTTCAATATTGTATGGTACTATGAAGGGTTCTGTGAGGTAAAGCTAGCTCCCAGACAGTAGTTTTGCAAAGGCGGATGTGGGCTGAGTGATCTGTGAGACTGTACACATGACAACCATCATTAACATCAGATTCTTACAGTATACAGACCCAGCTTATGCAGTAAAGCTTATACATTTCTTTGCACATATACCATGATCTGATTTGGTAACTTATCATAGGAACCATGAAACGTATACATGCATAGATCACCACCTTAACTCATGAGAGCTAACCTGTTTATATTTGAAAATCCCCCTTCCTATGTAATGTCCAGTAAAAAAAATCAACTTTGTGGTGCATTACTGTGCATAAATACAGAATATGGGTGTTTCATTGTACACTGCGGTTGGATTTTTTTCCTAAAATGTCACGAAAACCTCAGTTTTGGGCAACTTTAACATTTTGTAATTAGTGAGGTGCACATTTCTATTACATACACATGTAAAGGCCACATTGAGGATTATTGGCGGATGTTGAAGAGTATACACTGATAATGTGAATGATATGTAATGCTTTATGTTATGTTGTGTCACATGAGTTGTGGCTTACTTTTCATATATGTTACCCTGGACACTGTGACTAATATACATATTGATGTTCACTACTCACATAGGAACCCTAGGAGAGGGAGGAGATGACAGCCTCCAGTGCACTGCCCATTTCCATATCTTCAAACCACTGGAAAAAAAACGTGATAAAGAAATGTAATTTGAATAGGCAAGCATTACAGGATTTATATCATTAGTTGAGTCTGACCTCCTTCCTCAAATCACTTATTCGACATCTCTAACACCAATTGTAAAACTTATGTCAGTATTGCATTTACTGGTAACAGGTTCCTTTCAATTCCCTCTGGCAATTTCAGGTGGTATGTCACAACAAATCTTAAGTTGTGTTCTTCCAGACATCCTTTTAGCAATGATGATACACATAGACAGCTACATCCAGTTCCCCAGAAGTTAGGATTTAGCCACTGTGAAGGGGGATTTCTATACATTCGGTCCCATGCCATGTGTGGTTGGATCCATTGATGGCACCCATATTGCTTTAGTACTACTGCTAGCCAGGGAACAAGTTTACAGTAACATGAAGCACTTCCATTCTATCAACGTGCACATTATCTGATTACCGGATTTGTACATCACAAATGTCTGTGGCTGATTCCTAGGATCAGAAAAAGAGAGTCCCTGTAAGGGTGTGGCAGACTGGGATCGCTGGAGAGAAACTAAGGGGAGGTGAGAAAGTGTATCTTCTATTACAATTGGGTATATCACAAAAACACTCTACCTGGCTCTATGAGGTATGCAGTACACTACGACTCAAAAAGTAACTGACAATGATACATACAATTTATAAAAATACGAAAAATTTAATATAAACCTCCCAACTGGGTCACATTCTAAAACATAATTCAGACATTTTAAAATAGCATTTAGGATAGCATCAAATTTAAAAGGTTACAGTCAAAAAACTATAAAAAAAGTCGACGCGGCGTTTCGGTGTCACTTAATCTCGGCACCTTCATCAGGACATTAAGTCATTTGACTCCGTATCTGTATCTTGGGTTGGGGAAGCTTTTTCAATTGCTATCCGCCTTGAAGCAAGTTTAATCAATGGTTGTGCCCGGTTCTTTTATTCGTCCGGTTCTTTTATTCTCACAATGTAACTCTTATTGATGGAACTTGTTTTTCTAAATGTGCACGGAGAAACCACCGTTAGGGATCGAAGTAGGTTTTTCGACAGCTTTAGTGATCAGCTATCTTGAAAATATCCTTTGTATATGGTCTTTAGCTGCGGTTAGGACGAAATTTTCCGCTGTTCAGGATTGTATTCCACCGTCAATTAATTGATGGCTTATCTTCTGTAGTCGGCCTCCCTGTTTCTCCGTGCTGTTTCCTTAATGTCGATGCGATGCGATGCGATCTTCGCATCGACATGAAGGAAACAGCACGGAGAAACAGGGAGGCCGACTACAGAAGATAAGCCATCAATTAATTGACGGTGGAATACAATCCTGAACAGCGGAAAATTTCGTCCTAACCGCAGCTAAAGACCATATACAAAGGATATTTTCAAGATAGCTGATCACTAAAGCTGTCGAAAAACCTACTTCGATCCCTAACGGTGGTTTCTCCGTGCACATTTAGAAAAACAAGTTCCATCAATAAGAGTTACATTGTGAGAATAAAAGAACCGGACGAATAAAAGAACCGGGCATAACCATTGATTAAACTTGCTTCAAGGCGGATAGCAATTGAAAAAGCTTCCCCAACCCAAGATACAGATACGGAGTCAAATGACTTAATGTCCTGATGAAGGTGCCGAGATTAAGTGACACCGAAACGCCGCGTCGACTTTTTTATAGTTTTTTGACTGTAACCTTTTAAATTTGATGCTATCCTAAATGCTATTTTAAAATGTCTGAATTATGTTTTAGAATGTGACCCAGTTGGGAGGTTTATATTAAATTTTTCGTATTTTTATAAATTGTATGTATCATTGTCAGTTACTTTTTGAGTCGTAGTGTACTGCATACCTCATAGAGCCAGGTAGAGTGTTTTTGTGATATACCCAATTGTAATAGAAGATACACTTTCTCACCTCCCCTTAGTTTCTCTCCAGCGATCCCAGTCTGCCACACCCTTACAGGGACTCTCTTCTTCTGACTGAATTTCCCCCTCCCTGATATATATTTCTTTGGGGAACCTCCCTTTACTTTGATGATTCCTAGGATCTGCACATGATTCCTTCATTCTGTGGAAAAGCACCATACCCCTGCTGATGTCGCAACTACTACCAGAGAGGTCCTGGCATATTGGTAATTTTGATCTGTCCTAACTTTATATGGGTAATGTCAAATAGTATAATCTGAAAGTATGTATGTCATTGTTGCACTTCTGTCTGTCTTCCATCAAAGAGGCACGGCGTATCCCAACTGGTAATGGTTGTTGGCACCACTGACAAATCCCACTATGCCAGGGAAAGTTCACTTCAATGAGGCCCATGGAAGGAGAGAGCCGCCAATGGAGTGGGCTTTTTGTCTCCTGAGGGCCAGATTTAAATCTGGACAAGACTGGGAGAGCCCTCCTCTACTCACCCAGAAAGGTGTGTCAAATTACCATAGCCAGGTGCAAGCTCTACCACATTGCCCTCTAACGGAACATCCCTTATATCACAGATGATGACGACCAATAAGAGCCACCGGGTGAGGAACCTGACATTTCAAATGATGATGATAGTGGTGAAGAGGAAGGAGCTGACTTACATCAAAATTCATTGAAAACTTCCTTTCACGAGTGTACGTATAGTGGGAGATTTCATGACTTTTGAATATCATATCAACTTCTGTTGTGAAGATGTGAAGAGGATGTGCACAAAATATACAAGGGATATGAAGCTCTGACAACATCTGGTGAAAGGTGTTTGTTTTGTTAGTGTAGCTTTCTTTAGCTTTGAATTTTGTCTTGGACTGTGTTCAATAGAAGTTGTCGGCGTGAATTGTGCCATATGTATGGTTTCCTAGCTATTCTGGACTGTTTTAGATACCTTCCCATGGCATCTTAATTTGGACATGTCAGAGTTGTGACATTAGCAGTGTTATAATGCTGTTCATACATATGAAGAGGACATGTATTGTTCCTGGGAATGTCTGCCCCAGACTTTGGGTGAACACATCTGGTGTCAAGACAGCTTGCACAGGGATAGGGTAAAAGTTACAAGGTTTCCATTGGAATTGTTTCTTGCGGTGTGGTTGCCTTACTGCAATATGTGTGGCAGCATATGCAACAACACCATGTTGTGTTGGGCTCAAATCATGCTATTCTGCAATCATATTGGCTAAATCCTCATTGCTTATGAACTGTATGTAGCTGTTGATGTCTCTCCTTGTTGTAGACCAAAGTGCTTGTGGCGAATCAATGAGATTTGTTTGTGACAGTCTACCAGGTGCAGCTACACTGGATTGACAATAGCCTGTGATCAGAAACTGTTATACTGCCATGTGCCTGTTTATTGTTTCAAATAATGTGGGATTGCTTTTGTGATATAGGCATTATCACTCAAACTGATGACATGAACCTATTTTATTTTTGCCTTTTCTATAGAAAATTGTCTGATATGTCCCCTTGTGCCATGTTGTAGAGGTTGGCAGCAGTAAATCTGATCACTGACACCGAATATTTGAGTCATGTATGATTTGCTATGTTACTGATAAAATGTCAGCCCATGATTAGAACAATGGAATAAAGGTGTTATGAGACCAGGCACTTGCATGTATGTGTTGGTGTGACGTGGTCGTGATTCTGTGCTAAACATTGTGTACATGCTACATTCCATGCTTACACAAGTAACTTGTTTTGGCATTGTAAAGTTCACATGGGAGTATATACATATTGCTAGATGTGAGAGATAATACAGGAGGCAATGAGTTGGTGACTGCTACATTTATTGCAGTGACCAAAGAGAAAATAAACAATGTGCAAAGCTAAACAGGGGAATCCAAACATGAAGAAGTCACTCATGGTGAATGAAACCATAGATGTATATCAACATAATACTCCAATCAGAAATTGAAAAGTGTTCAGAAATAGACCACAAAGTGAATGTGTTGAACACACTGGATGAAATTAGAAGTGAAGTTTTGTACTGGTGGTGGTGGGTGTCTTGCCATCCCGACCTCCTGGATCTTTAGGTGGATGTCCCCTCCTTTAGGGAGGGGGATATGCTACTGCTGAGTAGGGTGTCTGCAGATATGTCTTCCTCTGACAGGGCTTCCCTTCCTGTGGCTGCTACAGATGTTGATAGCCTGGATGTACTTGGACCACAGGAAGGGGTAGATGCAGGTGGAAAATCCCTGCAAAGGGTGGTGTTGATATCCTGCAGCATCCCAACCAGGGAGGCCATGTTGGTGTTGATATCGGCAACCTCCTGGTATGTGTCTATCTGCAGCTGCTTCATCTCCCTGATTTTCATAAGTACCTGACCCGTCACACCTTGGGAGTCCTGAGAGACTCCTGAAACTTGGCTGATGGTAGCCTGGGTGTCAGTGGCCCCAGTGGGCTCACTCAGTGGGCTCAAAGTTACCCACCCACAAACACAGCTCTAACAGGCCTATGCCCATGGCCCAGATTACATCCTTCCACTGGTTTCTGTCTCTTCAGTGACAGGGTTAGTGTTTTTTGACCTAAGAATCTAGGACTGGGGGCACAAGATGTTATTGATTGTGCTAGGCACACAGGTTTGGGGGCAGGGGTTGGGTGTGTTTTTGCAGCTGAGAAGGAAGATGTCGTTGTGGGCACCATTAGCCCCGCTGTTGCGGTCTGTCCGGGCAGGCCTGATGGGCCAGTAAGGTCATCCATGTCACCATCTGCAGGATGATTGTCATCACTGAGGGCTTGATGGTGGGGTGGAGTTGGATTCTGTTTGTTGGCAAAGCTCTGGCCAGCTGCTCTGCCAGATCGACCTGCTGATAAATAAAGAGCATTGCTATTGGTGGAAGTGTGGCATCTACAGCCACACTGTTTGTGTCACCATAAATAGTGACCGAGGATGACACAAAAAGGTAGTGTTTACTTTTGTGATCTATTTGATGGTATTGAAGTTAGTAAAGAGTAATTTGCAGGCATACAATACATGTAGTAGAATTGAGCAGCTGATTGTAGGAGAGTAGGATCTGCTTACTATGGGTACCCCCACTTTTTGGTGGTGTTTCACTGTTTTTGACTTTAGTCTGGCTGGGGGCTTCTAACCAGAACCCCAGCCTAGCTGCTTCCTCTCTAAAATGATTGCATTGACATTAGGTACACTCTAGATTGGTTACTGGGTTACTCTTGTGAGTCCCTAGTATATGGTACCTTAGGTACTAAGGGCATAGCTACCGTGAGGCCTACCAGGGACTGAAGCATATATTATGCCACCCCTGGGAAGCCTTCCAAAATGGCACCACAGGTCTGCTACTGCAGCCTGGGTAAGGTGGTGCATGCACCCCTTACTGAGATATAAGTTACCTATATCTACCTTAAATCACTGGCACATATAAACCTATAATTCACTCTTGCGGCAGGCCTTATCAATCCTGAAGGCAGAGTGCTTGGTTTTATGTAAGAGGGTGCCCATGCATGAGCAGCAGGACCCATCTGCAGCTTTTGGAATCTATTGTCTGTAGCTGTTCTGTGATGCAGCCAGACCATATACTCTTAAGTGCATTATAACCTTGCGGTAAATGCTAACTTTAGAATGGCTGCATGGAAACATGTCATGTTTGGTGTCAAACACTTTGGAATCCTACCCCCCCCCCCGCCAGTCCTGGCAGCGGGGGTAGAATTCCACCCTTCTAGAGGGAGAGACATGTACACACTGACCTAACCGGTAATAGTTTAAAAGAGCCCCAGCATCACAAAATGGATACTGCATCCACAGACACGAGTCTGGCCTCCTGCTGCTGGATGAAGCTCTGGCAGGGAGTCCTGGACAATAGGTTTCTTCCTGTCACAGGGAGGAGTACACACCTCCCAGACAGGCTTTAGTGTATTGGGGTTGTGTGGGTGCATTCAGAGAATGCTTTTCAGACAGTGCTGGGGGCACACTTGGTGTCCCTGTGCATATCCCAGTTCAAACTGGTTGCAGGGGCACTCAGCCCCTGCTCTGGTGGGAAAGTGGACAAAAGGAAAGGTGTGTAGCCACCCTCCTTCCTAGATCCTCCCATATGTGGGTCCCCAGAGTATGTCCAACCCCCTAACTTAGTATAAGTATGGGAACCCAGTCCTTAGGACTTCAGATTACACCTGGACGAAACTCACCAACATATATCCTGGAACTTTGACATTCTACATCGACTATAAGACAGAAGAATCTACCTTGGAGTCAAGGAGTGACTCCCCTGTTCAAACAAGCAACAAAGAAGCATCTTGCCTGTCTGCATTTCCAAGGCTCCCACCGGATCCTGACAGATTTGTGACACAGGACATGGACTTCAAGACTTCTCAGAGGCCGGCACAAGATCCCAGTGAAGCTGAGACCCCCAGCCCTCACGT
Organism: Lissotriton helveticus; assembly: GCF_964261635.1. Taxonomy (NCBI): domain Eukaryota; kingdom Metazoa; phylum Chordata; class Amphibia; order Caudata; family Salamandridae; genus Lissotriton; species Lissotriton helveticus. Next base: position 1,295,936,443 of record NC_136063.1, on the reverse strand, counting down.
GTGACGTGGGACTGGAACTCCTGGACACCGTGCACATTTGCTAGTGCATCAACTTCCTGAGCTTTCCTGAAGTTGTGCATTGAGCTCCTTGTAGTCCAAGCCCTGAGCACCATCTGCACTGAAGATTGTGTGCCTACACTCCACAGGTTTTCCGTCAGCCCGCTTCTAGCATTTATGCTTGAGATCCCTTTGTGATCCCTGGTCCGTCGACTGGTGGGTCCCCAAGAAGGTAACTCTTCTGTTTCTTGGGCTTCCCTGGTTGCTCCAGAAGTGCACTGACTCCCCTTCAAAGGTTCTTCCGATCTTCGATCCATCCTTGGATCCACCCGGACAGTTTCCACTTGGTCGCCTGCTGCAGTTTTCAGCAGCTTGCCATTGAAATTGACGACGAAATCCGATGCAAAAAGATACCTATTCATCCGGCTTCCCTGGGTGAGGTAACTCTAGTACTCTGGTGCTCCCGTGAGTGTTGACTCTAGAACCTCCTAGTTCTAAAGGGGTTTGCTCCAAGTCCTCTTCTAAGTGTCCTTAATCTGTAATTTTCCAACCACGACTTTCCCCATAGAAGTTAATGGTGATGCGCGGCTGTGTTTAGACATTGCACGCATCCCCCGTGGGTCCCCTGTGTCACTACCTTGGGTGGTTCCTGGTGGCCCCAGTGGTTCTAAAGGCTCTAGTCCTTGTATCTATGTCAGTCGTGGTTCTTATACCACTTTCGTAATATATGGTTTGGTACGCCCCTTGGGCTCAACGTATATTGTGCTAATTTACTGTGTGCTTAATAAGTTTGCTGAATGTACTTTTCCCTCTAGCCTCATAAAGAGACTAGAGGGGTGTGTTCAGAATAAATACATAGATTTTATATATCAACCTGGTGTGGTTCTCCTTTCATTTGGTCATTCATGAGATTATAAACTGTTAAAACAATCTACTTTACATTCCTTCAAGACTTAGCCTGAAGGCTGCTCTCCACAGCTACCACTAGGTTAGCTTTCTATATAGGTTGTCTTTAAACCTACCTAAACAAGGGTAATTTGGACTGGTACAAGGTGCACACTAGAATAGTGGACAGCATATGCCAGGCCAAGTTCTCACACTGATTACACTGGCTGATATGTATCATTGTTGATTTAGGGATAAATGTGTATTGTATGTATTTCGATTTATATAGCGCACTAATCACCCAGGGGTCTCAAGGCGCTTGCTTAGGGAACCCGTCCTGGTATTCCCCTGTGAGATACCCCGGCAGGGTATTCACAAGGTGAAAGCCAGGCATCCCGCCACGAGGGGCCGTAGTGAAGATTAAGCAAGCTATTGCCCAGAGTCGCAGAGTGTGACCCCGTGAGTCGAGTAGGCACCGGAGCGAGAATTGTCGAGTCCGTGGAATTTTGAGCCCGAGACCCGCCGAGGCGGGGAATCGAACCCTGGTCCACGGCTGATCTCAGCTTCCGGGTCTGCCGCCTCTAACCACTGAGCCACGCTTCTCCACAACATAAACATGACATCTCCAAAACATTTTAGCCAACACAGAGAAGAAGTGACATGTGTATTTGACCATACCAAGGCCTAGTGTGTGTAGATTTGAGAGGAACACACGACATGGTTGTTTATTTAGTATCATTCATCATGTGAGCAGTGCAGAGTCAATGAATCACCTGACATTTCTAATCAGCTGAGTTACCTTTCTGGCTTACATATCTTTGAGGTACACACTTGGTATGGTGTTACTCATGCCATCAAAGGTTTCAGTTGTGGCGCCCCATCAATCAAAATAGTCATATATGTCTCTGAGTAGAGCCTTTTATGTACATTCTACAGTCCATGATAAGTGAACACAAGTTGTAACATAGCAGACAAGTGAGCAGGGGCAAGAGGACTATTGTATCTTGCCTAGGGTTACAGTCACAGGGCAAGATGGTAGTTGTAGTCATTTTTATCTCGACTTATCAACACTTGACAAATCGTAACCTGCATAAGATGTGAACATTAGTTGTAAAATGGCAGACAAAAGAGCAAGGACAAAAGGACTTTGTATCTTGGTTGGAGTTACAGTCACAGGGTCTCATGGTAGTTATAGACAATGCTATCTCAACTTCCCAACACTTGATAAATGGTAACCTGCATGATAAGTGAACATCATTTGTAAAATGGCAGACAAGTGAGCTGGGGCAAAAGGACTATTGCATCTCGGTTAGGGTTATAGTCTTGGGGTATCACATTAGATGTAGTCATTTCTATCCCGATTTACCAACACTTGACAAATGGTTAGTGTAACATACCTGTTGGCAACATGCATTACATGTCTACTGCAACTCAAGAACACAGCAATCTTTACAACTTCTTCTTAAGGCCAAATTATACTTTAATAAAATATTAACTGATAATGCTTCTTCCTACTTCCTTAAATCTAGCGGTACATTTTTATGAGGGCCAAAATAAAATGAGGAAGCTCCTAGCAAATTACCTCAAACCCAAACAACTGAAATTACACATTAAATCGACTATAGATGATCATCATACTTCACATTATAAAGACTTAGAAATCCTAACTCAATTTCAACATTTTTATAAGCATTTATATGCACCAAAGCTCTCCCTTTCCTTTGAAATTCTACCTTATTTATCCTCTATTCACATACCTCTTTCTCCACAGTTGGATTTTTCTAATAATGAATCAGATATCACGCATATTTAACTTCACATGGCATTACTTATCTTAAAATAGATAAAGCCCCGGGACCAGATGGACTAACAGTAGAATTTGAGACACATTTTCTAAATTGCTTCTCCCAAACTGCTTACTCTTATTGAATACTTCACTCACTCTTCTACAACATTGGATTCCTTTCTGGATGCCCTTATCTGCCTTATCCTAAAAGAAGGAAAAAAAACAACACTGTAAAAACTTTAGACTTATCTCTTTGGTTAAAATTGATTATAAAATCTTTTTTAAAGCAGTGACCTTACGTTTAGAACGTTTTCTCCCTAAAAATATAGGGGCATATTAGCAAGGGATGTATCGCCGCTTTTTCGGCGAATTGTGCCGAGAAAGCGGCGATACTTCCAGAGCCCTATCCACAAGGGCATTTTAACGCCTGCCTCAAGCCCACTTTGTATGTCGGCGACAAACATCGCTAATGACATGCAAAGTGGCCGTTCCCACGTCCAACCACATGTAAAATGTGGTTGGAGGTGGGAACACCCTATTACCAAGACAGGCGTTGGGAGAGGCAGACCTACGATAAACTCGTTTATCGCAGGTCTCCCAACGCCTGCTCTGACCAGGTGTTAGGGCATTGATAACATGGGGGTTTGGATCATAAAGCTGAATCCACCCCCCATATTATCAATGCACACATTAGCGCATGAAAACAAACGTTGTTTTCATGCGCTAATGTGCCATATCGCCGACTATCGCCGGATTTCATTTGGCTTACGTGATGCGCATTGATAATTGCGCGCTATCACGGCGAAAAAATCCGGCGATATGAAGATGTGCAATGTGCGTTTTCTAACGCACTTCTAGGTAATATACCCCATAGTAAAGGAGCAGTCAGGTTTGCAAAAGAAAGATACATTTCAGATAACACTGATCACTCTTTGATATTCTCTTGAAATTAATAAATATTAATGAACCTTTAGCAGCCATAGCCTTAGATGCAGAGAAAGCTTTTGAGAAGGTAAACTGAAATTATTATTTCATACCCTTCATTGTCTCGGAATTGGTCCCAAAATATTTAACCTCATCTAATTTCTTTATACTACCTCTCGAGCTGCTGTCTGTGCAAAAGGGTTGACCTCCCCTTACTGTACTCTACACAGGAGAGTACACCAGGGATGCCCTCTTTCCCCTTTCCTCTTTAATCTTGCCTTGGACCCTTTTTTAAGCAGACATAGACAAAACTCACATCTACATGGTTTTTCATATAACTATCAGTAATTAAATTGGCTGCATTTGCTGGTGATATTTTACAGTTCATTTCATCCCCTTCGACTTCCATTCCTGCTTTCTCATCTAAGGTTACATCTTATGCTACCATTTCAGGTTCTAGGTTAAACACTGACAAATGTAAAACATACCTTTCCATAAATGTACTTTCAAACAGGATTTAGTATCTTCTGAGTTCAATTGGAAACCTCAACCCATGGAATATCTGGGACTTCAAGTCACTTCAGCCATCAAAACATCGATATCACTTAATATAGGCGAATGCATTTATAAATTGACCTCACTAACTAATCATTGGCATCCCTTATATCTCTGGTGGTGGGGACATCTGGATACAATATTAATGATGCTGGCATCCATTATCCTCTAATCCATTTCCAATGATACTTTCCAAAATCTATTCCATACTCCTCTCTTTTCTCTGGAGTAAAAGAAAACCCACATATGTCATTAGCAAAGGTGAAATGCCCACAAAACAATGGTGAAATAAACTTTCCTGACTTCTCGAAATATCATAAAGCATTTTTATTGAGACAGTCCTTACATTGGATTGCTTCCTCTTTAGAATATTGTCCATTATGTGTTGACTTAAATCACAACTTTCAATCACCTTTCTCCTTTAAAGAATACTTAACATTTACAGGTAAACCTCAAAAGTTATCCACTCCTACTTTTAAAAACATTGGTAGTTTACTAGATGCTATTATATATTATGTCCCTACTGACCTTCATACTGTCCTTCAATCTTCTAAATGGCACTATAAGTTTATTATATATTGAAAATCCTGGAGGTAAAAGGGACTGATATGGGTTCATCAACTTTTATGTCAGAAATCCCCCATTTCTGTCCACGCGACTAGTCAGTCTTTGGAATTCCATCCTCCTTCCAACATAAATGTAAACTTTTACAAAATAGTATAATTGCAGCATATAATGTTTTTAAAGTCTGCACAGGCTATGTCATAAATCTTGCAGCATTCCCTTGTCTCTCTTCTACATACAACTCCCTAAGCATCTATTATATATTCCCAATTGCATCACATTTCTGAAAAATAGGCCAACAACTGAAATAGAGCTTTAATGGGAACAAGATCTAGAAAGTTCATGGTTCGTCCCCATATGGTGGCAGATTTGTATTACAAAAAGGAAATCACAACAAAAATATTATTTAACATTTATAACAGACTACTCTTCGCCCCTTATCACTACATAAAATCAATTCAGATAAACTAGACACTTGCTGGACTTGCTCTACACAACATGCTGACCTAAAACACCTACTTTTCTTATGCCCTTCAATTTAGGATTTTTGGTTGCAACTTTGAAAGCAAATTAAATCAATGTTTGATTCACATGTGCCTTTTTCCATATCTAATATATTTTTGGGGGGTATTTGAGATGACTAGGAAGATGTTTTATTGAATGTTAAGATATTAGATTTGTTATAAATAGTTGCTTTCCAGCAGATCACAGAGCATTGGCAAGATCTTATACAATTATTATTCAAGTGGTGGTGGTATACAGTTAGCCGCAACCATAGATTGGACACAGCCTAAGCAACCATTATCACATGTCCTAAAATAAAATGATTTGTGGAGCCGGTTTACATCTTTCCTCAGGGAATCTACCAAGGCATCAGACGCACCTTCACCTTATGTACAAGATGTTCCTCAATCTCGTTGACCTCTTATGTTTTGATAAATATGTTCTGATACTGTTCATATTATTGGCTCCTATGTATAATTTCATTGGCCTATAGTTCATATAAACTATGTACACCCCCCCTTCTTCTCCTTTCTTCTTGTTTATTAAATGTTACTGTAATTTATGCATAACTATTGATTATTTAATGGCTCTATTTTATGATGCAAATAAACTTTTAAGTTAAAATTTAAAGTGACAGCATCTATACAAGTCACATTAAGGTCAAGATCTTGAGTACATTTGTGCATGGTTCAGCATTTCCTAAACAACTTCATTTATTAATGGAGAAGTCTAGTTAAGGCCTACCAGTGGAAATGAATGCCTGGTGCAAAAAAAAAAAAGGAAAAAAAAAGAAGTCTTTTTCTGTATGTATTGGGATATTTTCATAATATGTTTTGATATGTATATTTGTGGCTTTTATATTTTTAAGAATGAATTGTGAACGTTTATGGTTTTCATACATGTAAACCGAATAAAGTATTTTGAAACTTGAAACTTGAGTGCCTGGTGCATTTTGCACAATTTGTCTACTTGTCATTTTAAAAATGCAATAGCATTTGTTAAACCAAAGGCAAATTAGCATTGTTCTTAATTAATTCTATATGAAGATTTTCTCCTTCTAAAAATGTGTTTTATTATGTTAAATACACTGAATTCCTGTCCTTTCCCTTTCACTCAGTGCAGAGCAGCACCATGGCTTGCAGCACCACGCTGCATAACAGTTTAATAAATTTGCCCCTAAGCGTATAAGATTTTTCTACTCAGGGGCCAGGTGATTTGGCAACTATATCGCTTTGAGATCATCAGCAAAGCAAAACATTTGGTGCATCCAAGTTGAAAATAACCACAGGCTCCAATTCATTGAACAAATAAAACATTCTCACAGGTGCTGTTATTTTTTTGGCCTAATGGTGAATATGATCATTATTATACCTCTTCAAACTAATTATTGCCTCTCACAAGTGCACCCCTTGGGAATGTGGCATAACATGCAGATATTGTTGCTTTTCAAACACAAAGTCCACATTTACAATACCAATATTTACCCGTCATTTTCCCGAAGTAAATTACTGCTGGTGTGACCTGCATAAAATTTACCTGGGAAAAAATATTGGTATCAGGTTATTTATGCAAAACGTGCAACTCCAATCAGACAGGAGATTGCGTCGGGATTAGAAAACAAAGGGCCACTTGTAATGAGGGACTACTTGCTTCTTCCCAATGCTGGGTTCATTTCATTCAACCCAATACATGTTAAATCCTATTCTGAGAGCCATCAACAGCAAACAACATTTTTATTCTAGAATAGTCATATTTTCTTCTAAATAAACAATTAGTCATGTGATTCCCCCTCATGGTCCTGCTTTATTACAAGAATTTAGTTAATTCCTTGACAACATGGGAATCTTGTGTTTTTATCATGCTAGTGGGTAGTCTGCTTAGCCTTTCATCACTTCAAAGTAGATAAAACAAGTACCATTCCATTTTGGAAAGAGTAGGGGTTATGGAGTTGGCCATGGAGGACCTTACGACGCTAGTGGACAAAAATGCCCTAGAAATTCGAACACTGAAGGGCAAGGATAAAGACTCGAGGGAGAAACTGGAAAGTCTAGAAAATAATGCTAGAAGGAACAACATTAGGCTCCTGAACATACCGAAAGACGTGGAGGGAGGCGACATAAGGTATTTTATAATCAACCTCCTCAGAGAATTGCATCCCGATATAGATAAACAACCGGGACCCCTTTTCCATAAGACCTGGAAAAAAACCATCCAAGCACGATTTTAGTTAACTTTGAATCCAATGTGCTAAAAGATAAAATCTTGGCAGGAGGGTTAAAAGCTGGGGTGTTCAATAAAGGGGGTTGGTCATTTTGCATCAGATCAGACATCTCACACATCACTCAGGACAAACAATGGGAGAAAGGGAAAGCCATGCAAGAACTAAGAAGCCTGAGTGCTACAGCAAATCTACAGTCCCGCCTTCCATAAAAGTGATGTGGAATAAAAAATGGTCAATTTTAAGGACCCTGCAGAGGCAAATGCCCTGATTAATCAGACTAAAAGCACATCCAAATGAGAAACGTCAAAATCCTGCATGGCTAGAGACAGAGTCAGAAACTTAGAGGTATTTTAATTATACCTCTAGCATCAAGGGAGGGTTCCCCAGGGGAGGGGGGAGGGTCACAAATAAAATGCAAAAAATATATATATATATTTACACACAGGGTGGGGAGCATGTGGGAAAAAAGAAAAATATACCCTCATTTATAAACAATATGCAAACTCATCAAATCGACTTATGTAGCCTGGTGACTTCCTCCTTAAATGCAAGTAATATTTTAAAAATGCATTTTCGACATGTTTAAAATAGAAAGAGTTAAAAGCATGAAAATCTTGTCCTAGAACGTTAATGGCCTAATGGTCCCTTCCAGAAGAAAGAAGAAAGAGAACACTAGTGTATTTAAGACTCTCTAAAAGTAATGTTTTTTTTATTCCAGAATCGCACTTGCTTAAAGAAGAATGGAAATCCATTCTAAAAAGTTGAAAATGGAAAGAACATTATATCTGCACTACCCAAAGATGCACAATTAAAGGGGTCGCCTTTCTGTTTAGAAAAACCGCCTAAGCTATGCTAGGAAACTGTAAGGTTGACCCCTTGAGTAGGTGGGCAACCTCTCTGGCCAAAATCAATGGTTCATGGCGGACGTTTGTAGGGTACTATGGACCAAATCTAGACGATCCGGCTTCATTGTATTCTCTACTTCTTCAATTTACTAACACAAATGACCCTATTATATTTGGGGGCACTTTCAATCTCGTCTTAGACCCCAGTTAAGACTCAACCTCAAGTAGAGCAGCGGAAAACACACAAAAAATGAGGGTTGCCCTTAGGCAATTGATACAGGGCTCTTAGATATTTGGAGAGTTATGAATCTTAAATCCAAGACCACTGGAGAAAATGTTACCTTCCATATAAAAAGTGCGGCCATCATTTCTGAATCGACTTCTTTTTAGTCGATGTTGGCACATGTAAAAATACAATAAAGATCAGGCATGTCCCCGAACACTCGTCCGATCACTCTGCGGTGATCCTAGAGATAGCTATGGTTAAATTCCCTGCCTCTCATTGATTGACCATAAATCAATCATTACTTTTGGAAAATACAATAGTTGAAAAATTAAAAGTAGAAACTAAAGAGTTTTTTTTATTTCAATCTTCACTCCGCAGCACCTTAAGCAGTATTGGGTATAGAAGACATACCTGAGAGGCTTATCAACAACCATATCTATCGCCCAAACTAAGAGAGTGCAGGAGGAGACCAGAAAGCTAGAAATTGACATATTTAGCTTTCAGGATGATCTAGAAGAAGATCGGAAGAATTCTAAAATGCAAAGAGATTTAATAACCGCCAAACATACGCTCGCAGATCATCTAGAAGTAAATATTAAATAAAGGGGAAAGCCAGCAAGCTGGCCCACCATGCATACAGGGAGAGGTGTGGCAAACTTCTTGCTTGGAAAACCAAGATCAGTCAAGATATTGGATAAAGGATGTCTGATGCTCAAATACCGGTAACATCATTACGGAGGACTCGGAGATTGAGGAGGCCTTAGTCTAATTTAAAAAAAAATTGTACAGAGAAGCGCCAGTGTTAGATGAAAAACGTATGGACGACTTTCTTTCAGAATTAGATCTCCCATTTCTCCAGAGTAATGAGAAAAATCAATTCAATCGCCACATATCTGTGGAGGAAGTAACTCAAATTATCAGCACTTTAAAAAAAGGGAAAGCTGCTGGTCCTGACTCCATCCCAAACGAGATTTATGTTATCCTAAAGGAAGAACTGGCCCCTTTTCTTTCTTTATTGTTTAACTCAGCCTTTATAGAGGGGCAGACTTTCCCCATGTCATGGGAAGAAGCTACCATAACAATTTTACTAAAACCAAATAAGAATCCAAGATCCTGTGAATCCTACAGGCCTATCTTGCTTTTGAACAGGGATCATAAAATATAAACTCAGGTTATCACTAAATGCCGGAATAAGGTAATAGGGTCACTAATACACCCAGACTAAAAAGGGTTTATGAAAGGGAGGTAGCTAAGTGAGTTAACTTAGGATTTAATCAGGGCAATAGACATGGCGCAGACATACAAGACCCCTTTAGCAGTATTGACATTCGATGCTGCTAAAGCATTTGATCGGTTCAACTGGCCCTTCCTCTTTAAAATGATTCAGTGCCTTAATCTAGGCGAAACTTTCCTAACAGCGATTAAAGCCATATACAAAAACCCATCTACCAAAATTCTTATTAATAGTAAACTCACAAAATCAATACAAATAGGAAGGGGGACCAGACAGGGTTGCCCCCTTCTCTCCTCTGCTTTTTAATATCTATATTGAGCCCCTTGCATGCAAACTGAGAGCCTGCCAGAATATTATTCCCTTCAACTGCAATGGGTGGGAAAAGAAAATCGGTCTGTATGCTGACGACCTCATAATATACACTGGCGATCTAGAAGACCTCAACGCATTCCTCCTGTGAATACCTGTGTCTCACTATATCAAGTAAGAACCTACCATTGTGCAAACTCCACACCTTTTACTCTCCAACCGGGTGACAATCTCCCTTTCACTGAGCAACTAATGGAAATAATCTCGAGTAATGTTGATTCAGCGATGGCACAAATTTTCCTTGGCGATTCCACCCTTCATTGGTCTAACCCCAACGACCCCGCTGCATCTTGCATTAAGTCCTTCTTATTTGATCAAGATCTGATGCAGCACTGTGTCCAACCAACGCATAACAAAGGAGAAACGTTAGACCTAATTATTTCTAAAGAGCAGCCTATCTCCAAAGATTCCATCACCCCTTGTGACTGGTCCGAACACCATTGCATCCTTTTTTATATCAACAGGGAGGTAATATTGAGAAAGTCTCAACCACTAAAATCTAAAATCTGGAAAAAGGACTTAAGAGCCATAAACTCTGACGAACTAGCTGCCCACTGCAAATCTGCCCTTTCCTTCCAAGCTGATATAATTGAGGAACAATCACTAACCAAAGCCTACAATTCAACCATCTCTGACATCATGGAGAATATTGCTCCACTCCAACTAAAAAATGCCTCGACAAAAATTTCCAAACCCTGGTATAATGAAAATTTAAACTCAGAACGCCGCAACCTTAGGGTAGTTGGACGGTCATGGCGAGCCAATCCGTCCTCGGACCAACTAAAACTGCTTAGAGATGCCAGGAGCCGATACAACAAACAAATCAAGAGTGCTAACGCGACTTACTTCAGACACCAACTAGATCAAGTGGCACACCGCCCCAAGAAACTCTTCAAATTGGTCAAACAACAATCAGTCGTTGGGTCTAACCAAGCTGATCCTGGTAACAACCCCCCTCCTGTGATGATCTTGCCGCCTTCTTCGCAGAGAAAGCAAGAATCATCTCCATGGACCTCGCTTCTAAGAAGGTTCTACCACCTTCTTCCATTGCTGACTCATCCATTGACTCCCCTGTTAGGTGTAATGCGACCCCCACGAAACCCAAGAACAATGCATCATGGGGCACTTTTACCAGTTTTAGTGAATATGATATTTTCAAGATTCTTCAGAATATCAATCCCTCCAACCACTTCAGCGACCCTCTGCCCCCGTCTATCTTCAAAAAAATAAAAAATGCACTGATCCCCACGTGGACTAGGATTGTTAATGCTTCACTAGCACACGGCATGATCCCTGAATGCCAAAAAGCAGCTCAGGTTACACCAATACTGAAAAAACCTAACGCTGACAAATCTGATCTCAATAATTTCCGCCCCATCTCCAACATCCCCACTTTAGCAAAACTACTAGAAAAATGTGTGAAATCCCAACTCTGTGCCCACATAGAGAACTTCCAACTTCTAGACCAGCATCAATCGAGCTTTAGGAAGTGGCACAGCACCGAATCGGCTCTCACGCACGTTTTTGATGACATTTTAATTATGTTCGACCAAAATGAATCCTGCCTCCTGATCCTCCTCGACCTTTCCTCCGCTTTTGATACGGTTAATCATGACAACCTCCTATCCATCCTGCAAAATAGAATGGGTTTTTCTGATCAGGTGTTACTATGGTTCTCATCCTTCCTGCATCACAGAACTCAGAGAGTCAAGGCAAACCACTCTCTCTCACAGCCCTCTCCTGTACTCATGGGGGTCCTTCAGGGATCTGCTCTATCGCCTAGCCTCTTCAATCTTTTCTTGGAACCTCTTGCACATTCCCTAAATTTCATGAACATTCTATTCCACATGTATGCGGATGACATGCAATTATATCTGAAAATCTCATCCTCGGAAAACATCATCTCACTCAATACTACCCTAATGTTTACTCAAAACTGGTTAACGGAGAATCATCTACTGCTCAACACCTCAAAAACAGAATTCCTGCTCATCTACCCTCCGAATCTCATCCCCAAACTAGACCTCTGGCTGAGTCACCTCACTGCTTTTAACTGTACGCCTCTCATCGTAGATGCAGCCAAGTCTCTCGGTATCACTATGGACAAGCACCTGAACATGAAAGGTCATATCAGCAATGTATGCAAAGGAGGTACCCACTTGCTAAGATCTCTCAGAAATATCAAACCCATCCTTCCTCCAAATGATTTCAAGCAAGTGGTCCAAGCTCTTGTCTTGACGAGGTTAGACTACGGCAGTGTGGCCTGCCCAAATACGCTCTGGCTCCACTAAGGGCTGTACTTAACTCGACTGCTAGACTGGTTACTGATACCAAGCGAAAAGATCATATATCCCCAGTAAGCATGGGCGTATTTTGCGAATTGGCAATCCGCGAAACTGCGTATTTACGGATTCGCAATCCGCAAAATCCGCGAACTCTCGCGAATTTGCGGTTTTTTTTGTGTGTTCGCAAGGATTTCTGCCAGTTCGCGAGGATTTTGTACCAGTTCGCAAACGCGAACTTACTTTTCGGGTAGCAACGGTCGCGAACATGTTGTTTCTACATCTGGTTCATCACAGCACCCTCTGTTTCACCACTGCCACCCTCTGTTTCACCACTGCCACCCTCTGGCTCACCCATGCCACCCTCTGGCTCACCCATGCCACCCTCTAGTTCATCACTGTAGATTATGGGTGGAAAAGACCACCTGCCCTGCCTCAACTGACATAAATGAATTAGGGGCTGATTAATGTGTTACTGAATTTGAACTTCCTGGCTGGAACCTGCTTCCTTATCTGTAATTGCTTTCTCTGAGCCTGCTGTGAGGGTCAGAGCAGGGTCATAGAATAGTTGCAAGTAGGCAACTGAACTCTGAAGGGGCCCCTCAGGAAGCACTACAGGGAATGGTTACTAATGATAAGATTGAACTTTTGCACCTGCTGAGTGCTTTCAGTTTAGCAAAAATCCAAATATCCAGCAGCATCCACAAAAAGTAATCCTTCCAGGCACTACAGGGAATGGTTACTAACGATAAGATTGAACTTCTGCACCTGCTGAGTGCTTCCAGGTCAAGATCCAAATCAAAGTGACCAGCACATGAAGAAAGCACTGAGAGGAGCCTGCTGGACAGGAACAGGAAGTTGGAGACTGTGGGGCACTTCCTTCCTCCCACCCCCCCCCAAAATGGACTCCTTGCAAAAAAAAAGTGCAGGCTAATGTCAACCTGAGGAGTTATTCTGATAAAAATCATAATTTTCAAGGTTTATGCTGCCTGCTGGTGGATTTTTTGTGCGAAATTGCAAATTTTGCAATCTCACAATTGCGAGATTGTCGCTGCCCGCCGCATCTACGTTTTCGCAAGTGTTTACTCCCGCGAAATTGTATAGTATGCTAGTTGGCAAGTGCGACCAAGCAAAAAAATCCGCTTCGCACGGATTTACGAATTTTCGGTAAGTTCGCGAAAGTTCGCGGATTGCGAATTTACCGAAAATCCGCAAAATCCGCAAGCGAAGGGATTTTACGCCCATGCTTAATCCCCAGTCCTAAAATCTCTCAATTGGTTGCCATTTGAAGCATGAATTCAATTAAAGATTACTGTTCTTATTCACAAAGCCCTTCAACTAAACACTCCAACGTACCTTGCAAAACAATTTAACCTATCCTGTGGCGTAAGAGACTCTAGAAGTGCCTCTACCCTCCTCCTGAAACGGAATTGGGTTTGGACCCTGCATTGGTAAACTTTTTAGCCTACCTACACAGTGACTTGACTGCATCAGTGCGCATGACAATGGATGGTAAATGCACCGCTGGTTTTAGATCAACAAGAGGGGTTAGACAGTGGTGCATTTTGGCCCCCATGTTATTTTCATTGTATATCAACTCCCTGTATTCAGTTTTATTAACAGCTACCCCAGATATACCTAACATGGGTGGGTCACCTCTGCCTGTACTGATGTATGCCGATGACACGGTCCTCATTGCCAGAACACCCAATGGTTTACAGCTGCTTCTTGATTCTTTTGGGGCTTTTATGTTAAAATTGGATTTGGTTGTTAATATGGAAAAGTCGCACGTTATGTCTATAGGGAAAGGAAAGAAAACTACTAAAACCCTGCGATGTAATGGAGTGATATTGACCAAAGTGAAAACATTCACATACCTTGGTGTTATTTTTGATGACTTGGGCACCTGGACCCCACAGATTGTTAATAAGGCGCTGGCTATACGAAGGTCATTTGCAGCCATATTGGGCTTTGCAAAGAGATTGGGGGGGAAACCTACTGAAGCCATACTCACCCTGTATAGAGCCAAAACCCTGGCCCTGGCTAGATACGGGGCTGGGATTTGGGGATATAGGGACCTAGCCCCGATACAGAAAGAAGAGAATAGGTCCATGCGCTCTTTATTGGGTCTACCACAGTCTACACCCACTTTTTCCGTTTTGTCGGAAATAGGGCAAGGATACATCGAGGACACTCTTAATCTGGCGCCATTACTTCTTTGGGTGAAACTATGGCTGAACCCCAGCTTGACTCTAAACCGCCAAATCATAAGGGACTGCATGGGGAGGGACAGAGTTAAAGATATAAAATGGCTGAACTATATTAAATCTGTTGCTACTCAATTGGGCCGTACTGAACTGTATAGTAATCCGGAAAAGTTATGTAAAGATGATGTTAGATGGATTAAAGCTCACTTTCCAAAATATAGAAACATGCAACGTGAAGCCCAGGAAATTGAGAAAAACACTGTAAGGGCTCACTACATTTTACTTTCAACTATGTCCATTCAGCCTTACTTGATGGTAGTAAACAGGCCATATCACCGGTGGCTTCTCACGAAATTCCGTTTTAATCAGATGCATCTCCTTCTGGGTGAATACCAGAAATGGAATAAGCCAAGGGATCACGCCCCATGCAAATGTGATGCTTTTACAGACCAAGACCTGATTCATTTTGTATTTTTCTGTCCTTTTTTTGCGGAGGGGAGGGAAAAATACATTCTACCACTTTTGAGGAACAGGGGATTCATGCAAGTGAAACCCGCCCTGTTATTTTTACAACTTATGGAGACCCCTATTGTAATGTTTGGGGTAGCCAACTTCCTGGTAGCAGCAATGAGAGCCAAACGGCTTAGATTATTGAATATTTCAATTACTGAATGTACTCTGTAAATAGCAAAGTTTATATCAACCATTCCCCTTATGTGTTGTACATTTTTTCCCTGAAAAAATTAAAATAACAGGTGAATGACAATGAAATTATCTATAGCATCCAAAAGTGACGGATTAATTAAGGTACATGATCTTTTGTTCTTAAAAACAAAAAACAAAAACAAAAATAAATAAATATATAAAGTAATAATCGAACCTGATTTTTCCTTGCATAAATGTTTTTTAACTGGTTTTTTAATGTTTTTTAAAAAAAAAATAGCTTGTTTTTTAGTGAATATTATTGTTTTATAATTGTATGTTTATCTTTATTTTTATTCTTTGTGTCTGTAGTATACTTTTATGATTTTAATTAATCGAATAAAGTACTTTTGACTCTGACTCTGACTCTAGAAGTGCCTCTACCCTCCTCCTGAAACCACTCGTCCTTAAGAAAAAGAGAAGTTGTCTCTGAGCTTTCTCTGGAGCTGCCCCTAAGATTTGGAACTCTCTCCCACCAGAAGTTCGCAGAATCTCCTCACTGATGGCGTTCAAAGTGGAAGCCAAAAGATTCCTAATGAACAAATACATACCCTAACAGTGTTAGTTCTTGTTCTTACTTTTGATACAGCTCCCCCCTGTACACTGTGTCTCACCCTCGCTACCCGCCCACACTTTTTTTATTGTATTTTGCACTGTATTTTCTTTTTCTCCCTACTCATATGATATTGTTATAGATATTGTTTTGTCCTTCCTCACATCATATTGTAAAGCGCTCTGTTATCCCCCGGGATATTGTTCGCGCTATAAAAAACTTTATAAATAAATAAATAAAATAAATAAATAGAGAGTTTCAGGAAGGTTTCGGGCCATGTGATCAATCAACAAAAAACTGAGCTGATAAAATGGAACACCCCCTTTAGGAGCGAGTTTACGAAGAAAGAAATTAGATATCTTGGTGTCCAGATAGTTCAAAATATCAACATGATAGCCCAGGTTCATTTTGATAAAAAGTACAAAGAAGGTTAGTTTGCAACTTCATTCATGGTGTGCTCTTTCACTCTCTTTCCTGGGCAAGTTGAACTTAATAAAGATGTCAGTTTTACAAAAATACACCGTCTTCTTTAACACGATCCCGCTAGACTTTCCAAAAATCTTGTTTAAAAAAGTGCAAGGGCTTTTTTCCAGTTTCATTTGGGCAAACAAAAATCCAAGAATTACCCTAAAGAAATTCAGAAAGAAAAAAGCTTATGGAGGCATAGCTACTCCCGATTTATATTTGTATTTTTGTGCCTTCCACTTAAAAAACTTCCGACAATTGATGGAGAGCTCAACCTTCTCCCCACTATATAAGGCCCTAACAATTGACTTCTCTCAGAAAGCTAAAATTGGTCACCCAAATTTCTTTAAGAAGGTCAAATTGAAGATCTTGGTGGCAGCCATGAAGCTTTGGTATCAGGTGAGACGATTTAAAGAAATTCCCTTCTACAACGATGCCGCACCTATCTGGGACTCCCCAGGCACACCGGTGTGCTTGGAAGATGCTCTTGCTGCTCCTCTCTGTGCTTGTGGCCTCAGTGTTTGAGGGTGACTAACAATTGACGCTGAACTAATTTCTTGGCTTCACTTTTCGACGATCTGCAAGGATTCACTTTCGAAATTCAAGTATTATCAACTGTCAAGCTGGGTAAAATCAATAGGAAAATAATTAGAAGGGAAACTGGACTTGGCTTTAAAGATATGTTCATATCAAACAAAATCGAAAGAAGTGGCAGAGTGGTATTGGCTACTAGTCTAAAACGGAGAAGAGGTGCAGCCCTCATTCACAGAGACCTGGAAGAAGGACCTGCCGAAAGTGCAGTACATAAAGCTTACTGGACACCACAGAAAATAACAAGAATGGGGAGCCGGGAGATTAGGAAGTGTACAAAGTGTGGAGAAGATAGCGCCAATGAGGTTCACATGTTTTGGACCTGCCCTGCAATACACTCCTTTTGGCGGAAAGTTGGTAAGACCGTATCAGATGTTATGGGGGTTGAAATAAAATTAACTACACTATCTATAATTTTCAGAATATTACCGAGGGACTTAGATAATCGCCCCTTAACAAAAAAGCATAATGCACTTTTCTTCATTTTAATCTTGCTGGCTCATTGAGAACTTTGTATTAAATGCATTTCACCCTGCTCTCCTACGGAAGAGGAGTGGATTCATGCCATTCAGAGGGTATCTTTATTAGATCAATCATGTAAACAAAATAGAAAACCAAATTGTTGGGAAATTTGGGATAAATGGGTGGAGTCCGGCACTTCAAGGGGAACATAGGTAAATTACATATAATATGGACATTCCCTGTTTTCCTTTCACTGGTACTATGTTGCTCTCTGTTATTTTTGTTGCGTTTCTTTTTTTTGTGTGTACTTGGTCCAATGATTATGAATATGCTTTAGAGGCTGCCTAGTGGCTGGGCCAGTTCCATCTTACAGAGGAGAATAGCAATAGACTAAGGGGTCGATTACGACGGAAGGACGTCCGCCGGCCTGGAGTAGGCAGAAAATGCCATATTCCAGTCCGCCTGCTGCGGTCACTCCGTCCGCCATATTAGGATGGGAAACACTGTCAAAAGTCCGTACGCGGCGGAAGAGCACACACCGCCGCGGAACTACACCCTACCCAGCGGCGGATGTAACCAATCCAGAGACACCGCCGTACGGAATGACGTCCCAGCCCGTCCTCTAAATCACGATGGTGGAAAACACACATCAAATCGCTGCGGAAAACAACGTGCCTGAACACGGCGGATTCCCCACAGCGAAGATACAACACATTGCAGAGATACCCACCACAAGCAGCTCGCCATCATGGACCCAGCGCTACACGCATTTCCGATACTCTTCGTGCTCCACCACCAGCAAGTCATGGACCATCACAGACGACGATGCAGGTACGCCAACACACCAATTGCTGTCGGAAGGGGAGTACCTGCCAGGGTTGTGACGTTGGGAGGGGGAGTGTCATGTTTGAGAAACTTCATTTACGATCGCACCAATATATCCACAATTCAAGTACACAACCAGGAATGACAACAACAAACCACTACACATGATTGACTTGCTTTATTAAACATAATAGGGGTATAATCTGACAGTAGCCAAGAGCATGGGCATTGGGTACAACAGAGCAGGTACATCAGAGGCAGCACATGAGAAGGTCTATGAGCATCAACAATCCAAGTCAAGGCACAGGTACATAAGAGGCAGCACATGAGAGGGCACAATGCAGTATCAGAACAATAACAGGGCAGTGTCCATAACAGAGCAGGTACATCTGAAGCAGCACATGAGAGGGGCTATGTGCATCAACAGTCCATAGCACAAAACAGGTACATCAGAGGCAGCACGTGAGAGGGGCTGAGTGCATCAACAGTCCATAGCACAGAACAGGTACATCAGAGGCAGCACGTGAGAGGGGCTAAGTGTATCAGCAGTCCATAGCACAGAACAGGTACATCAGAGGCAGCACGTGAGAGGGGACAAGTGCATCAACAGTCCATAGCACAGAACAAGTACATCAGAGGCAGCACATGAGAGGGGCTATGTGCATCAGCAGTCCATGGCAAGGCACAGGTACATTAGAGGCAGCACGTGAGAAGGGCTAAGTGCATCAACAGTCCATAGCACAGAACAGGTACATCTGAGGCAGCACAGGAGAGGGGCTTTGTGCATCAGCAGTCCATGGCAAGGCACAGGGACATTAGAGGGCACAATGTAGCATCCTAACAGCAACAGGGCAGTGTTCACAACAGAGCAGGTACATCAGAGGCAGCACGCGAGAGGGCACAATGTAGCATCCTAACAGCAACAGGGCAGTGTTCACAACAGAGCAGGTACATCAGAGGCACATGAGAGGGGCTAAGTGCATCAACAGTCCATAGCAGAGAACAGGTACATCTGAGGCAGCACATGAGAGGGGCTATGTGCATCAGCAGTCCATGGCAAGGCACAGGTACATTCGAGGCAGCACGTGAGCGGGGCTAAGTGCATCAACAGTCCATAGCACAGAACAGGTACATCTGAGGCAGCAAATGAGAGGGTCTATGTGCATCAGCAGTCCATGGCAAGGCACAGGTACATTAGAGGCAGCACGTGAGAGGGGCTAAGTGCATCAACAGTCCATAGCACAGACCGCCGGTCACCCACCGCCAGGTGCTGACGGTGGGTGAGCGGCCTGTGCATTGAGGTCACCATGGCATGGATGGGCATGGCCGGTCACCCACCGCCAGCACCCGGCGGTGGGTGACCGGCCAGCACCGGCGGTGGGTGACCGGCCAGGACCTGCGGTGGGTGACCGGCCAGGACCAGCGGTGGGTGACCGGCCAGGCCCATCCATGCCATGGTGACCTCAATGCACAGGCCGCTCACCCACCATCAGCACCCGGCGGTGGGTGACCGCCCAGCACCGGCGAAGTGTGACCGGCCTGGACCGGCGGTGGGTGACCGGCCAGGACCGACGGTCTGCGGTGGGACCTGGAATGTGACTGTAAGGGGGGTATCAACTGCCATTTCGAATTGCATATTCAAAAGTATGTGTTAGCCTGCACCGCCCCCGCGGAATGAGTGCACCGCCATAGCGACGCCACTGAGTGATTATTTTCAAATTATGCACCGTCGCGGTAGTACACACATGCGGTTTGCGGGGTGTGACCGTGATGGTCCTTGACCATACAGCATATGTCATGCACAATAGCAGGAACAACGATCAACTTCTGTGTTGGTGGAAGGCGTCCACACATGGCGTATGTACACACACTGCATGTCTCCGCACACATGTAATGTTGATATTTGACATGTGTGTTAGGACATGTCCAGAATGCTGCAAGAATTATGATGTCAAGTCAATGGCCCGTGGCCACGTGTGTCTTTCATGTCCATTTTTGACATGTGTGTTCATACTATTGACCTTGCCAGTGGTTAAGAAAGGCTATTGATGTGCACCCAAGTTGCCTCAGATGTGCATGGCGACGTGTTGGCGTCTTGGTTTGGCGGACACACGTTTCCATTTTTACACATATACACAGTACATCAAGGGTGTCTAACCACATTCAGATGCTGTTGTGAGTGTGTGGTTTGTGTGTGCAAGTGACAATGATGGGGGTATACATGCATTCTGTATATGCGTATGTGTGTTGCCTGTTGTGTGCCCATGCATGTCATGTGAGGATGCCCAGCATTGTAGGTGGGGTCATGGGTGCATGAAGACAAGGAGGGTGTGTTCCATGTTCGTGTTGTGTGTGCACGTGCATGGGTGTCTGTGGTGATGCTTGACCACATATGGGCCCTCAGTCATGTGTTGTTGGCAGTCATTTCGACATGTGTGCACGTTACATTGGACATGTTTGCACACATGATGCTGTTTGTGGGTGAACATTGTGTGTGTAGTTATCTGTATTGCATTTAATATTGGTCACGTCACACATATAATCATTGTCTGCAACATGTCTTATTTGCATTGTGTTGGTCAACATGTGATAGTGTGGCACAGCTATGCGTTGTTGGTCAATTGACATCTGCTTCCATCTACTCCCACACAGGAGGGCTGCAAATGTGCATCAACCATATACTGTGCTGGAGGACATGGTTGACGAGGAGGTGACCGGAAATTCCGGCTTGATCGACGTAGATTGCTGGAGCTTGTAGCCCAATTGTCACCTCATCTGCAGCCACGGAGAACATATCCAGGAGCTAATACACCCACAGCAAAGGTGATGGCGGTACTTCACTTTTTTGCAACTGGCACTTTCCAGTACACAGTTGGACATGCCGGGGGATGTCACAATCCATGTTCAGCATGGTACTGCGGGATGTTCTGAATGCCATGATGCTTTACAAGGATGATTACATGCATTTTCCACGGCCAGCAGAGTTAGCAGCAGTCAAAGGGGACTTCCATGCCCTGGCCCAGATACCACACGTAGTGGGTTCCATTGATGGCACACTTATTGGTCTCTTTCCACCCCAGGCACGTGAACCTGCATATCGCAATCGAAAGCACTACCATTCGATCAACGTGCAAGTGGTGTGCCTGGCTGACAACATCATCTCCCATGTGTGTGCCAGATTTTCAGGCTCCGCACATGACTCACACATCCTGCGGAGCAGCATTGTCCCCAACTGATGGCTAATCTGCGTCCAGAATGTGCGTGGCTTGTAGGTGAGTATGCTGTGAGGACAATTGTGTTGTATGTGTGGAATGGTGTTCCCACCAATCCTGGTAATGATATTTGTGTCTGTCATCCCCCCACCTAGGCGACTCTGCGTACCCAAACCGGCCGTTGCTGCTGAGCCCCATACAGAATCCTACTACCCCTGGTGAAATGCGTTATAATGATGCCCATGGGAGGACACGTCGAGTGGTGGAACGTACTTTTGGACTGCTGAAGTCTAAGTTTCGCTGCCTGGATAAAACCGGAGGGGCCCTGCCATACTCACCAGCCAAAGTATGCAAAATCGTGATTAACTGCTGCATGCTCCACAACCTGGCATTGCGCAATAACATTGAACTGATCATGGACCCTGAAGTTTATTATAAACAAAGTAGACAAATCCTTTGCAAGGTCATGGAGTCATTGTTGGTGACAAAAACCTAGCAAAAAGGAGGATCAAGAAAAGCGCAAACAACTGCACGATGGTTTAGGAAACCCCTCACCCACCTACCTGGTAGGTGGCATGCTTCATCATCGGGGCACAGCTAGATTGCCTAGCGCAATCCAGCTGTGCTTCAACGCCTGAATTACAGCGGAGCAGGTTGTTTGTGAGAATAAAGTGAAGTGCTATGTGAAGTGAAAATTATTTGATAAAAATGTCTGTAGCGAACCCTTTTAAAAGTTTTAATGGAAGGGCCCTAGGACATGAGTAAAAAATAATAATAGGGGGATCAACTTGAGGTTTTAGGTACCTCTGTATCCCTTTACAAATTATCAGGTCTACTAGTTTCAGCCCTTTAGGTGGTTAAGAGGGCTTTCGTCAGGACCAAAAAAGTGTGTGACCCAAAATTAGTTGGTCACTAGTGCATAGGTATCAGCACCCACCCTAAAGTGTGCTGTGAGTGTAGTGGATTGTTTTTACTCACAAGTCCAAGGTCTGGAGTACCTGTAAAAAACACACATATATAGCAGTTGCCAAATGCTTGTAAATTCATACCATCGTGAGGACTAGGCGCACTCTTCTGTGCAGGCTTTAGACATCATGCACATGACGAAGAAAATGGCATGCCTGTTATCTAATAATTTAACCATACGTGGCTACATTGAGCCTCAGTAATATAGGAGTATAATGAGTGTAACATGTGCATCACTCGTTCTTTAAAGTAATGAGAATTAATTTGGTCTTAAAAAGTGATAAAAGTAAGGTTGCATAGAGGCACAGTGATGTGAGACATTATCTCTATCTTTATCAGTGCTAGCGCGTGAAGTTTCTTACAGAAAGACACTTAACATAAATTAAACAAACTTATGACAACATGTAAGACTGACAAAGGCGGGCTCACTTTGACTCTATGTAATTGTTCCTCATGGACTTGATCATGGTCTGCTATCCCTCCTGACTCTGGCCGAGGGAAATAAATGTGGACCGTAAAAGATCTAGAGACCGAGTGTTCGTGGTTTGACACGCGATTGTAGTGCGTTTTTGGCAGCGTCCTTTAATTTAAAGAAAATAGGAGTGGGAGGGGAGTGGGAAAGCCTGTACTTACATTTTGTTGGAGTAAAAGATCATTCTGACCTATGCAGCCGGTCGCGTCCCGCTGGAGTGTTTGAAACGGGTCTGCGAGGCTGTTTTTGATAGGCTGCGAGTGCCGGTAATGGTGCATCACGTGGGTGAATTGATTGCATCTCGGAAGAAGCCGGTCACATGGGTGGCAGTATCTCGTAAAGACTAGTCCGCTAACCCGTGCGCGCAGGCGTACTGGGTGGTAACGTCTAAGGTCTACAATTAAAGTTTTGAATGCCGAATTGAAAACAAAGCTCGCTAGTCAAGTTGATATTTTACTTAAAATTACATCATTGTGACACCGCGACTAGAGAGTTGTGGAGACATGCTGTTAATTTACACGTACAGGTCGGGAAGGGGATCATTAAGGTGGTAGCATCTAGGGAGACTTCTCCCCATTACACTTGTGAGGTTTTAAATAAGGAAATCATGTTTATGTCCATTTATTATTGTTGAGACACATCCAGTGTGTACTATGTGTTATGCTAGTGTAAAGTGTAAAGTAGTGCACCGCAGGAAGTGTCGGACATATTACAATTTTTATGACACATTCAGAGTCTATGGGGACTGTACTGCGTGATGTGCTTGTACACTGAAATACCCGGGACACAGATAGAGTAACGATTGGGTCATCTATATTAATTTAATAGTGGCTGGGTAGTTACTTATTCAGTTTGCATGTGAAATACACAAACGTGCATAAGGCTAGTCATGTTGCCACTTTTATCCGTAAGGGATAAGGATAGAGGTGAGGATAGGTTTGAATCTTACATATTCAGGTTCGGAAATAGTCTGAAGAATTGGATATAGGTTGTTAGCAGACAGTTATCGAATAGGTTTGTTTCAGCGTCGTTGAAAGAGGTTTGCATATGATGACGTCACATAGAGATGGATAGTGTGTGTTAGCAGTGATGAGCAATTATTACTAGCTGGGTAAATTCAGAGTTCAACTGCTTATTTTCTGTAGATACTGTTCCATGGTACATTATCATTAAGTCCATGTATGTGGGTGGCTAGTCTGTACATCCAGCGTTGTTCTTTTTCGAATAGTTGTTCTTGTAAATTGTCCAAATGTGTTTCCAGCTGTTCAATTATGACCCAGCTCATATCATTGGTTGTGTGTCCCTCTCTTAGGTAGTGATCTGTTAGTTTTGTGGTATTCTTTTTGCAGCAGATGTTGCTGCGATGCTCGCAGATCCTGGTTTTCACTTTCCGAGTGGTCATTCCCATGTACCGTAAGTGACATGGGCAAGTGAATAAGTAAATAACGTTCGCAGAATTGCAGTTAGTGTGTTTCCTAACGTTCCATACTTTTCCTGATTCCAGTTGTAGAGTTTTGGTTGTTTCTGTTAAACGGCAAACGCTACAATTCTGACAAGGAAAGTGACCGGTGACATTGGGGAGTCCCCATGCATTCAGTACTGTATTTTCGGGTTTTGTGAGTTTCTTGGGTCGTGTGGTTACCAAACAGTCTCGCAGGGTGGATGCTCTTTTGTGGGAGAACAAAGGTTTATCCCATTGTAGATGGCCAGAGTTTACAATTTTCCAGTTGTTTTTGATTATTTTAGCCACTTTATTTGAAATTGTGTTATAAGTTGTGACACATGTTAATGTTATATCAGTAGTTGTTTGTTGTCTAGTCTCGAGTAGACTTTCACGATTTTGATTCCTTGCTCTTTTTTGCGCTTTTTTGATGATTTTGTATGGATACCCACGTTTTTTTTAACTTTGTTGTAAGAGTGGCTGCCTGTGATTGGAACTCCTTTACATCACTGCAGTTACGCCGTAGTCTCAAATATTGACCGTACAGTAAGTTCTCCCTGAGTGGTCTAGGGTGGAAACTTTCAAAATGCAGGAGGGAGTTCCTTGCAGTGGGTTTCAAGTGAGTTTTAGTCATCAAGACCCCATTGCGTGCTTCAATCTCAAGATCTAGAAATGTGATGTTCGACCGGCTGGTAGCGTGTGTGAATTTTAAATTCGGGTCCAGAGTGTTGATCCATCTCAGGAATTCTGTTAGTCGAATTTCGCTGGCTGTCTAAATTAAAAGGACGTCATCTATGTATCTTCGATAAAATGTAATTTCTTTGCTGAATGGTGACAGTGGGTTAAGAATGTGTAGCCCTTCAAAGTTCGCCACATACAGCCCCGCTACGCTCGGCGCAAATGTACTGCCCATTTATGTGCCGTTCTGTTGTAAATAGAGGCTCCTTCATATTCAAAAAAATTATCTTTTAAGGCCAGTTCTGCACATTCTAAGATGAAGGATATTGGTGTTCTATAGTTCCCTTGGGTTTTTTCAAGTGATGTTCGAATGACTTCCAGAGTATCATCTTGAGGTAAACAGGTATATAAACTTTCAATATCCATACTCACTAGAATGGATATTGATGGATTGAATTCATAGTTGTTTATAACGGTAAGAAGGTCTTTTTTGTATCCTTGAGATAGGCGGGCGTTGCCTGTACCACTGGTTGCAGATAAAAGTCGCAAAAGCGAGATAGTGGTTCCTGCCGGGTGGTGGACTCCGGTGTTTATGGATCTTCTGGATCGTATAAAAGTATGGGGTCTTAGTGCCCCCTGATGTTAAGAAACTTCACGCGCTAGCACTGATAAAGATAGAGATAATGTCTCGAATCACTGTGCCTCTATGCGACCTTACTTTTATCACTTTTAAGACCAAATTAATTCTCATTACTTTAAAGAACGAGTGATCCACATGTTACACTCATTATACTCCTATATTACTGAGGCACAATGTAGCCACGTATGGTTAAATTAGTAGATAACAGGCATGCCATTTTCTTCGTCATGTGCATGATGTCTAAAGCCTGTACAGAAGAGCGCGCCTAGTCCTCACGATGGTATGAATTTACAAGCATCTGGCAACTGCTATATATGTGTGTTTTTTTACAGGTACTCCAGACCTTGGACTTGTGAGTAAAACAATCCACTACACTCACAGCACACTTTAGGGTGTGTGCTGATACCTATGCACTAGTGACCAACTAATATTGGGTCACACACTTTTTTGGTCCTGACGAAAGCCCTCTTAACCACCTAAAGGGCTGAAACTAGTAGACCTGATAATTTGTAAAGGGATACAGAGGTACCTGAAACCTCAAGTTGATCCCCCTATTATTATTTTTTACTCATGTCCAAGGGCCCTTCCATTAAAACTTTTAAAAGGGTTCCCTACAGACATTTTTATCAAATAATTTTCACTTCCCATAGCACTTCACTTTATTCTCACAAACAACCTGCTCCGCTGTAACTCAGGCGTTGAAGCACAGCTGGATTGCGCTAGGCAATCTAGCTGGGCCCCGATGATGAAGCATGCCACCTACCAGGTAGGTGGGTGAGGGGTTTCCTAAACCATTGTGCGGTTGTTTGCGCTTTTCTTGATCCTCCTTTTTGCTAGGTTTTTGTCACCAACAATGACTCCATGACCTTGCAAAGGATTTGTCTACTTTGTTTGTAATAAACTGCTTGGGGAAGAGGACAAATTCGCTTTTTTCCTTACCCTCTCATTTGGTTAAGAATACATGGACCCTGAAGACCAACAGGTTGCTCCGCCTCCCATCCCACCCATGTCCACTGATGAGGATAGTGGTGAGGAAGAAGGTGTGGACCAGAGGCGTCAGGTCATTGATCGCTATTTTCCTTGAATGTGAGTAACTACCTCTTGTGCAGCTAGACAATGCGTGATGTATGTTTGCTGGTGGAGTGTGGATGTGGTGTGTCTATGCTGCCTGTTCTGGTATGTTCTGTTTGCAAATGTGTGTGGTAGATGGTGTACATGCAAAGCTCCCTGATGTGTGTCCTGTGATCCACTTAATTGGTGATGAGTGTGGTTTGTGGGATGTTGCAGTACAGTGTGTTGTGATGGGTGTGAATCACTTTCATGACCTGTGTTTGTTGTTCTCTCATTATCCCTAGGTCACTCCCACAGAGGCATGATTCTCAACAACATTGATCCCTGCACCTGGTAACGTCAAGTTATAAGACAATCATGTGATTAAAACATGGAGGTCACACGGCATTGAGTGTTTACGTGGTGTTTATTAACAGGTTGTGGATTGATGTTGGTGCATATTTACAATTAGGTGTTGGGGGAAGTGAGAGTTGAAGGTCATGGCAGATGAAAACACTGTGGGGACACCATATTGTGTGATGTCCACCTAGTCCAACAGACGTGTGCCAATGGTTGGCATTGTGGGACAGGATAGTTGGCAGGGTGAATGGCAGGCTGAAGGATGGTTGAAGTCAGTTGCGGCCCCTCTTAGAGCGGGTAGATGAGGCATTTCCACTGCTCTCAGTTGGGTCCAGCCTCGGACGGCCCCTCCGTCTTGGAGCCGGAGCAGAGACAGCTGTGGGGGCAGGTTGGTCAGGGGCCACCTCCCTGTCTGTGGGCTCAGGTGTGGGTGGCGGTGGTGTTGGTGACCTGTCCCACTGGGCACTTGGGTGAGGAGGTGGTGGTGTGGTGCGGGATAACCAATCCCTCTACAGAGCAGTTTGCTGGCCCATGAGGTCCACAATTTGGCCAATGCGAGTGTCAATGGACCGCAACAGCTGGCTGCTCTCTTGCGAGTCTTGGTGGGCCCGATCGGAATGTGCCTGCGACTGCTCATAGGAGGCATGGACTCTGGCGATGGCTTCCAGGGTCTCTGCCCCAGGATGGGGTGGGTGTCCTTCCCCACCTCGCCTAACAACTGCACTCCTGGTTGTGAGCTGTGGCCTCACCTGTGTCCTCTCCCGTCCACTCTCCCTGCTTGCCTGGGATGTCGATGGGCCATAATCGTGCGATGGGTCAGGCAGGGTGGCACAGGCAGGAGTGGTGGTGGTGGTGGTGGTGATGGTGGCTGCACAGCTCACAATGGCAGGTGTTGGTGTAGTGACACTGGCCAAGGTGGTGGAGGCAGGGATGTCCTGGGAGCCCGATGGCCCTGGGAGTCTGATTGGGCCTGCATCGTCCTCTGCACCCGAGCTGTCAATGTGATCGTCCCCAGAGAGTCCGTGCTGTGAGGGGGGCGACTGGTGCTGGCAGTTGCTGCTTTCGCCGGTCAAGTTGCGATCACCTGAGGGACAAGATTTTAAGAATCAATGCTGTGGACATGACATGTTTTTGGTACCAACATTACAAATCACGATGTAATCAGGACATGGTTGTTGTTGTCATCAAGTTGTTGTGGTTGACAGTTCAGGCCAATATGGTGGCGTGGAGGTGGGAAGGCAATACTTGGATATGTGTGGTCCTGTCCTGCAATTGGATGTTCCCCCTGTGAAGATGTCTATCTACCTGTCAGTTTGCAGAAGGAGATGCAGTGGTCAGCAAATGGTGTGATGACTCAATCTTACTCTGTGATGAGACATGGGGGCCTGTTGGGAGTTGTAGTGCTGGTCTCTCACACACCCCACCCCCTACCACCCTCCCTGTAGACATGGGGGCCTTTAGGAGTTGTACTGCTGGTCTCTCACACCCCCACCCACCTCTCACACACACCCCACCACCCTCCCAGTAGACATGGGGGCCTCTTGGGAGTTGTAGTGCTGGTCTCTCACACACCCCAACCCCTAACTCCCTCCAGACATGGGGGCCTCTTGGGAGTTGTAGTGCTGGTCTCTCACACCCCCACCCACCTCTCACACACACCCCACCACCCTCCCTGTAGACATGGGGGCTTCTTGGGAGTTGTAGTGCTGGTCTCTCACACACCCCACCCCCTAACACCCTCCCTGTAGACATGGGGGCCTCTTGGGAGTTGTAGTGCTGGTCTCTCACACCCCCACCCACCTCTCACACACACCCCACCACCCTCCCTGTAGACATGGGGGCCTCTTGGAAGTTGTTGTGCTGGTCTCTCACACACCCCACCCCCTAACACCCTCCCTGTAGACATGGGGGCCTCTTGGGAGTTGTAGTGCTGGTCTCTCACACCCCCCACCCACCTCTCACACACACCCCACCACCCTCCCTGTAGACATGGGGGCCTCTTGGGAGTTGTAGTGCTGGTCACTCACACACCCCACCCCAAACAACCTCCCTGTAGACATGGGGGCCTCTTGGGAGTTGTAGTGCTGGTCTCTCACACACCCTACCCCCTAACACCCTCCCTGTAGACATGGTGGCCTTTGGGGTGTTGTAGTGCTGGTCTCTCACACACCCCACACCCTAACACCCTCCCGGTAGACATGGGGGCCTCTTGGGAGTTGTAGTGCTGGTCTATCACACCCCCACCCACCTCTCACACACACCCCACCACCCTCCCTGTAGACATGGGAGCCTCTTGGGAGTTGTAGCGCTGGTCTCTCACACCCCCAACCCCCACCAACCTCCCTGTAGACATGGGGGCCTATTGGGAGTTGTGGTGCTGGCTGCTTTGACAACATGCAAGGCTGGGAACGTAGGAGGCAACATTTGTGTTCGGTCATGGTGGGTGCATTTGAGCCCAGGACTTCACATGTGGGTGACTATGTGGCCCACATGCATGGGTTTGAGCCTGGGAGATGTGTCTTGGCAGTTGTGCAAGGCAGACCATGGCAGTGTGATGGTGGTCATTGGTTTGTACTTACCAGCCTCTAGTCCCTCTTCGATTCCTTCCAGGCTCTCAGGGTGCAGTATGCCCAGCACCTTCTCCTCCCATTCTGCATATGGTATGGGCTCCGGGGGAGTGCCGCCGCCAGTGTGGTGTGCCCACAGGTGGTTCTTGGCCCTGATGCCTTTCACCCTTGTCTTGAGGTCGTGCCACCGCCTCTGGATCTCGTGTTTGGTGCGTGGCACGGTCCCTGCCGCATTCACTCTGGTCACAATCCTGTCCCACATGTTGTTTTTGGTTGCCAAGGTGGTCTGCTGGACTAGGGTACCGAAGAGATGTGGTTCGACACGGATGATTTCATCCACCATGACCTTCAACTCACTGTCTGTGAACTTGAGATTTTTCTTTGGTGCCATGGTGTGTGATGTGCAAAGTTTTGGTGGGGTGGGGTGGGATGTGCAGGTATGTGGTGTGTAGGGATGGTGTTGTGGGTGTTTGTGTGGTGGGTGTGTTTGTGTGCAGGTTGTATGTGTGTTTTTGTGTGTCTGCTGTTAGTGGTATTCTGCCTCTTGCTTGCAGCTATGCTGTGATGCAAAGGATTGTAGTTGTGGGAGGGATCCATTTTATACTCTGATGGTGGTTGTGTCCCAATGGTTGTTGTCAGTCAGGTGTTCTGTGGGTGTGGTGACTTGGGTGCATTTTTTGGTGCTTGGGGGGGTGTCATTGGGGCGTGTAGTTGCTGGGGGTGGGTGTTTCAGGTGGGTGGGTGTCCTATTTAGTGTGTTTTCTATTTACTTCCGTCTGCCATTTTAAAATCGGTTTGACGCCAGGGATGGTGTTCGCGTGGTCCTTCCGCAGTCATGCTCCGTTTGTCGATGCATTGTTTCCGCAGCGGTACAGGAAGGAGGTGAGTTCCATTGGAATGATGGCGTTATCCTAATCGCGCGGACGGAGCCTCCCCAGGTATGGCGGCGTTTGTGCCTGTTTCCGCGGTCATGTTCGTCCGCGGCGGAGGGTGTTTCTTTGGTTCCGTCCGCTTGCGGTGGTCTTTGGTGTGCTCCGTCCGCCGCGGACGGTGTTTGATGTGATCCGTCCGCCGCGGTCGGAGTTTCTTGACATTATTATCCTAATCGCAACCGCGGATTATCCGCGGTGCGGTACGGAGTGTTTTTGCCGCGACCATGGCGGACGGGACACATTTACGTCCGCAATCCTAATAGGCCCCTAAGAGTGGAATCAAGAATACGTGATAGACGCGAATCAAGAGGTCGGGGCTATGGACCAGGAGATATATGCTATCTTTCTATTCCTTGTGGAGTGACCGGGGTCACATAATATTTCTGCTACTTGAGTTGGTAGGAACACTTTTTTTTTCTTGAACTCAAAGCATATTGTGGATAAATGAGGACCAAAAAACAGTACCATTGCTCTGACAAAGGATAGGTGTAGGAAAGTTACCCTTTTCAACCCCAGTTTTTGACTGATGCTGGAGGTTACTGACTCTAAAAGTGCCATGGGCTCTGCTAACCAGGCCCAGGGCCAGAACCCTGTCCTCTTAAGGTATATTGGAAATGGTTAAACTTTCACTTTGTTACAGACTGGGCACAAGCTGTTTTCTATCCTTAGTTGTAATTTTGTTGTGTGCCACGGAGGTATCACCTGGTCGGTCAAGAGGTGTGGCGTATGAATCAATTATAGCGTCCCCTAACAGTAGGGAACGACCCTCTGGGCACAACGTAAAGTATCAAATTGATTTTCTAATGGTAATCCAAAGTTCAAACTTCAATAGTTAAATGACACTTTTTGTAGTTTGTATATTCATCCAATAGTTTTATTTTATTTTCCATATAGTTTCCGATGTTTCAAATCACATCCAAAAAACATTTTGTTAGCAAATGTTGCATTTAAATCCATATATGCATTCTTTTACGCAGCATCTTCCCAATGCATTTCGCGCCTATTACAGGCGCTTCATCAGGGGAATCTGTAAACATATAATTAACCGTAATGAGGGTCCATACAATCTACTCAAAATCCTTACATTAATATACAGTTCCTGTGTCTATATATCCTACATGCCAAGATCACCGTTTCTAAGCATCTCACGTTCTGTGTTGATACTCAATCAGTATTATGTGAAATCCCATGTGCTTTCTTCAATGATCGATCTAACCACATGATTAGCAAAAACATTCTGTCATGTCTCATAAAGCTTATATAAAAAAATAAGTAAAAATAAATGTCATATACTTATTCAAAACATTGCTGAGCTATACATAAACATGTGTGAAAAACATGTTACATCCATAAGCAAAATCTGTACAAGTCTCTTCAGTTAAGCCCGTGTTATAAACATATCTAGGTCCCGCTCTTACTGCGTGTTTAGTTCTATCAAACATTGAAACCCAAACTACATTACACATGCTGCATTAGTGTTCCTGTTCCTATAATGTCGCTTCACTCACCGCTTTTCAAAGTGGTCTGCTTTCACAGCGTTTCTACCTGAACTGGGTACAGTTTAACTTTTACCGCTAAGTTAAATGTTCACTCTATTCGGTGGTTTCCTGTTGTCAAACATAGAAAGAGGACTGCACGTGTAGGCTCAAAAGGCGTTCGGCCATTTTAGATTGGGAATCTTACCATTATACTCGTGGACTAGGAGTGCAGGTTCACAAAACGTTCGGACATTTTAAATCAGGACGTTTTGAACATAGTATCAGTCTATCGGGTTATCCCTATTGATTATTATAATTTGAATTAAGTTATCTGCATGTCACATGAATACACTACGATGCTCCGAATTTTAAGGATACATGACTGGAAAATAACTGAATGTTGTTTCTACATAATTAAAAAAATTTGGAAAAATTTTTTACAAACATAATTCACGGGAATTCACATTGAGGATTAATATAATTCAGTTCATTTTAGAGGTAACAAGAGAGTTCCAAACGATCGTTGAGCCCATATGGCTTCAACGAATCCAATCTAAACATCCAATATGTTTCTTTTTGGAGTAAAGTTTTGTTGACATCTTGGTTATCAGTGCTCTCCATGATTTCTAACACCATAAATTTAAGCTGTGAAACATTATGTCTTGCTTGATTGAAATGGGTTGCAACCGTTGATTTCTCATTTTTGGTCCGTATGTTACTTTTATGTTCAGTGACCCTTGTTTTAATTTTCCTCATGGTTTTTCCTACATAGAGTAGTCCGCATGGGCATTTGAGTGCATAAACTAAGTTCATAGAGTCACAGGTGGCTGTTACTTTCAAACGTATGGGAGTACCCCGTCTAGGATGGTTGATCGTGGTTCCCTTGATTATGGCATGGCAATTGCTGCAGTTGTGACACGGTATAGTGCCCTTATGAGATTGTGGCTCCCTTTTACTACCGGTGCTTTTCAACATATCTTGGATGTTTCTACTGCGTGTATATGCAAACCTAGGATTGTTGTGAAAGATATCTTTAAAGTCTGGTTCATTAGCCAAAATACACCAATGTCTCAAAATTGACTGTTTGTAGGCATGGCTTTTCGTAGAGAAGGTTGAAACAACGACTGACCGTTGTTCATTGATTCTTGGTCTTGTAATCAGAAGCTCATTGCGTGTTTTTTGTGTACATTTGTTCTCTGCAAGTTCCAGGACTTTAGGAGGATATCCCCTCTCTTTAAATCTTTGAATCATACTGTGTATTTGTGTTTTTGATTCATCTGGTTCAGAGACAATACGTTTCACTCTGTATAATTGTGATAGTGGTAGGTTGTTTTTAAGCAAATTTTGATGAAAACTGCCATAGTGTAGCAAGTTGTTTCGATCTGTCACTTTCTTGTGTAAGGTGGTTTTTATCTCATTGTTTTCAATGTAGACAAGTACATCCAAATATGCAATAGATTTCTGTTCTATTTGATGTGTAAATTGTATACGATCATTGATTTTATTCAAATCTTCCAATTCCTGTAGTAAGCGCTGCTTCGGACCTTGCCATAAGACGAATATGTCGTCTATATATCTGTAGAAAATCACAGCATGTTTCTTCCATGGCTCTTTACTCAGAATGTGGTCTGTCTCAAAATTAATCATAAAGATATTTGCATAGCACAGTGCTGCACAATTTCCCATGCTGGTTCCCGTAAGTTGTAGGTAGTGTCCTTCTTGCCACTTAAAGTAACTTTGGTACAACGAGAAGTTGAGAAGTTCCATTAAAAACACCTGAAACTTTTGATTGTATGATGATTGAAGAAGTATTGTTTCTACAGCTTCTAGTCCCAGATTGTGCGGGATGGATGTATATAGTGCCTGGACATCAATGGTACATAGCCATAGCTCTTGGTCCTTGACAATTTTGATTTCTTTCAATTTGTTCAAGAAGTCAGTGGTGTCTCTGACGTATGTTTGTGCGCAACTTACAAAATCTTTGAGGTATACATCCAAAAATTGTCCCACCGGTTCATGTATACTACCTCTAGTATTGACAATTGGACGCATTGGTGGTTGTTGTAGATTCTTGTGAATCTTAGGTAACATCTGTAAAGATGGGACTCGAGGAAATTGTTTGGTCAAAAAATTCTTTGTTTTCAAGGTGATCGTTCCCTCATCAAAGGCCTTCTGTAAAATACCTACAAGGTTGCTCTGAAATTCCTTCGTTGGATCATTGGATAGTAGTGAATAAACCTCAGTGTCATTCACATGTGCATTTACTTGGGTTACATAAAAGTTACTGTCCATCACTACAAGTGCCCCTCCTTTATCAGCTTTCTGAATGATGATTTCCTGATTCTCTGATAGTTTTTTTAGAATGTTGACCTCATTTCTAGATAGATTTTGTAGTTTAGATCGATGTTTAAACTCCATTTTGTTGATGTCCTGTAATACCAGTGACTCAAATGTGTCTAGGGATTTGTGGCTTGTTGGTGCTTGAAACGTACTTTTAGACCTTAGATTTTTCAATTGTAAGTCTGGTTCTTTATTTGTGTCCGGAGTGATTACATTTTCAAAAAAATTTCGTAACCTCAAATTACGCATAAGTTTGTATAGGCTGATGTTCAGTTCCAATTTTTCTGTGTGATGTGTTGGAACGAACGATGTTCCTTTTTGTAATACTTTGATTTCACTCTTATCCAATTGTTGGGTAGAAATATAACAATTGGATAAGAGTGAAATCAAAGTATTACAAAAAGGAACATCGTTCGTTCCAACACAAACAAACTTATGCGTAATTTGAGGTTACGATATTTTTTTGAAAATGTAATCACTCCGGACACAAATAAAGAACCAGACTTACAATTGAAAAATCTAAGGTCTAAAAGTACGTTTCAAGCACCAACAAGCCACAAATCCCTAGACACATTTGAGTCACTGGTATTACAGGACATCAACAAAATGGAGTTTAAACATCGATCTAAACTACAAAATCTATCTAGAAATGAGGTCAACATTCTAAAAAAACTATCAGAGAATCAGGAAATCATCATTCAGAAAGCTGATAAAGGAGGGGCACTTGTAGTGATGGACAGTAACTTTTATGTAACCCAAGTAAATGCACATGTGAATGACACTGAGGTTTATTCACTACTATCCAATGATCCAACGAAGGAATTTCAGAGCAACCTTGTAGGTATTTTACAGAAGGCCTTTGATGAGGGAACGATCACCTTGAAAACAAAGAATTTTTTGACCAAACAATTTCCTCGAGTCCCATCTTTACAGATGTTACCTAAGATTCACAAGAATCTACAACAACCACCAATGCGTCCAATTGTCAATACTAGAGGTAGTATACATGAACCGGTGGGACAATTTTTGGATGTATACCTCAAAGATTTTGTAAGTTGCGCACAAACATACGTCAGAGACACCACTGACTTCTTGAACAAATTGAAAGAAATCAAAATTGTCAAGGACCAAGAGCTATGGCTATGTACCATTGATGTCCAGGCACTATATACATCCATCCCGCACAATCTGGGACTAGAAGCTGTAGAAACAATACTTCTTCAATCATCATACAATCAAAAGTTTCAGGTGTTTTTAATGGAACTTCTCAACTTCTCGTTGTACCAAAGTTACTTTAAGTGGCAAGAAGGACACTACCTACAACTTACGGGAACCAGCATGGGAAATTGTGCAGCACCGTGCTATGCAAATATCTTTATGATTAATTTTGAGACAGACCACATTCTGAGTGAATATATGATTTTTCCACGAAGACAAGTTCCACGCATGGCATTACCACGCGAACTTTAGTTCGCATGTGTCTTCACCACGCAGCATTTGACAACGCATGTTTTTACTCCGCAAAATGAACGTTACGAAACATCTCACGTCTCATTTAAATTTACATAACGATGCTGATAGGCTACATGCAGTACGAAGGAAAAGATCGATGTTTTAAACAATTAAAAACAACAGATTCCCTTACATTTTATTTTTATTTTTTTCATAATGCGCTTAAATAATACCTTAATTAATAAAGTTTAGATTCTTATCTGACCCCTGTACGTCTTTCCCCATCAGCCCTTTCTTCCACCGACCACGGAAACAAGCGTCAAAACACGTCTATCAAAACTGTGAAAGGACTTCAATTATGACGTACACGTCTCCTTGTTGGTGAGGCTATTTCCTTGTTCGTTTTTTAAGTTTTCTTATTTATTTATTGTTATCCGCTTGTTTTTTTTTTGGGGGGGAGACCCCCCCAACCCCCCCTAGCCCCCCCCCCAACTCCCCCTAGCCCCCCCAGCCCCCCCCCCCCAAGCCCACGCAGATCGTACAGGCAGAACGACACGAAGGAATACCACTCGCGTGGTAAAGACGGACGTTGAAAGCATACGCGTGGAAAAGACCTTTTCGTGGTGAGTGACGCGTGGTAAACGTTATGCGGGGTAATTCCTTCGTAGTAAATGATGTTTCCCATTCTGAGTAAAGAGCCATGGAAGAAACATGCTGTGATTTTCTACAGATATATAGACGACATATTCGTCTTATGGCAAGGTCCGAAGCAGAGCTTACTACAGGAATTGGAAGATTTGAATAAAATCAATGATCGTATACAATTTACACATCAAATAGAACAGAAATCTATTGCATATTTGGATGTACTTGTCTACATTGAAAACAATGAGATAAAAACCACCTTACACAAGAAAGTGACAGATCGAAACAACTTGCTACACTATGGCAGTTTTCATCAAAATTCGCTTAAAAACAACCTACCACTATCACAATTATACAGAGTGAAACGTATTGTCTCGAACCAGATGAATCAAAAACACAAATACACAGTATGATTCAAAGATTTAAAGAGAGGGGATATCCTCCTAAAGTCCTGGAACTTGCAGAGAACAAATGTACACAAAAAACACGCAATGAGCTTCTGATTACAAGACCAAGAATCAATGAACAACGGTCAGTCGTTGTTTCAACCTTCTCTACGAAAAGCCATGCCTACAAACAGTCAATTTTGAGACATTGGTGTATTTTGGCTAATGAACCAGACTTTAAAGATATCTTTCACAACAATCCTAGGTTTGCATATACACGCAGTAGAAACATCCAAGATATGTTGAAAAGCACCGGTAGTAAAAGGGAGCCACAATCTCATAAGGGCACTATACCGTGTCACAACTGCAGCAATTGCCATGCCATAATCAAGGGAACCACGATCAACCATCCTAGACGGGGTACTCCCATACGTTTGAAAGTAACAGCCACCTGTGACTCTATGAACTTAGTTTATGCACTCAAATGCCCATGCGGACTACTCTATGTAGGAAAAACCATGAGGAAAATTAAAACAAGGGTCACTGAACATAAAAGTAACATACGGACCAAAAATGAGAAATCAACGTTTGCAACCCATTTCAATCAAGCAAGACATAATGTTTCACAGCTTAAATTTATGGTGTTAGAAATCATGGAGAGCACTGATAACCAAGATGTCAACAAAACTTTACTCCAAAAAGAAACATATTGGATGTTTAGATTGGATTCGTTGAAGCCATATGGGCTCAACGATCGTTTGGAACTCTCTTGTTACCTCTAAAATGAACTGAATTATATTAATCCTCAATGTGAATTCCCGTGAATTATGTTTGTAAAAAAAATTTCCAATTTTTTTTAATTATGTAGAAACAACATTCAGTTATTTTCCAGTCATGTATCCTTAAAATTCAGAGCATCGTAGTGTATTTATGTGACATGCGGATAACTTAATTCAAAACATAATAATCAATAGGGATAACCCGATAGACTGATACTATGTTCAAAACGTCCTGATTTAAAATGTCCGAACGTTTTGTGAACCTGCACTCCTAGTCCACGAGTATAATGGTAAGATTCCCAATCTAAAATGGCCGAACGCCTTTTGAGCCTACACGTGCAGTCCTCTTTCTATGTTTGACAACAGGAAACCACCGAATAGAGTGAACATTTAACTTAGCGGTAAAAGTTAAACTGTACCCAGTTCAGGTAGAAACGCTGTGAAAGCAGACCACTTTGAAAAGCGGTGAGTGAAGCGACATTATAGGAACAGGAACACTAATGCAGCATGTGTAATGTAGTTTGGGTTTCAATGTTTGATAGAACTAAACACGCAGTAAGAGCGGGACCTAGATATGTTTATAACACGGGCTTAACTGAAGAGACTTGTACAGATTTTGCTTATGGATGTAACATGTTTTTCACACATGTTTATGTATAGCTCAGCAATGTTTTGAATAAGTATATGACATTTATTTTTACTTATTTTTTTATATAAGCTTTATGAGACATGACAGAATGTTTTTGCTAATCATGTGGTTAGATCGATCATTGAAGAAAGCACATGGGATTTCACATAATACTGATTGAGTATCAACACAGAACGTGAGATGCTTAGAAACGGTGATCTTGGCATGTAGGATATATAGACACAGGAACTGTATATTAATGTAAGGATTTTGAGTAGATTGTATGGACCCTCATTACGGTTAATTATATGTTTACAGATTCCCCTGATGAAGCGCCTGTAATAGGCGCGAAATGCATTGGGAAGATGCTGCGTAAAAGAATGCATATATGGATTTAAATGCAACATTTGCTAACAAAATGTTTTTTGGATGTGATTTGAAACATCGGAAACTATATGGAAAATAAAATAAAACTATTGGATGAATATACAAACTACAAAAAGTGTCATTTAACTATTGAAGTTTGAACTTTGGATTACCATTAGAAAATCAATTTGATACTTTACGTTGTGCCCAGAGGGTCGTTCCCTACTGTTAGGGGACGCTATAATTGATATTGGAAATGGTAACATTCTAATTGTCCAAGATAAACTACCTGTAAGTCCATCGTATATGGTAGGGCTAGTAGCTTTAGAAACCCCAGGGAATTGAATACACTTAAGTGTGCTCTGCTATGGAATCTGGTGTAGTTTTAAAGACAGGCCTGCCTTCAAGTATGGGCAAAATTTGTGAATTCGCGTTCCGCAAATTCACGCGAGTTCGCGTTCCGCAAATTCACGCGAATTCGCGGTCTGCAAAATCCGCGAATTTGTGCGAACTTGCAAATTCTTTTATTTTGGCATGGGGCTGGGGAAATAACTTTAAAGATGCCTGTAGGAAAGTAGGATTTGCTTCTCGTGGTTATCCCCACTTTTTGCTAAATGTGATACTGCTTTTGACTAGTCTGACTGGGGTCCTGCTAATCAGGACCCCAGTCTCTCTTCTTTCTAAACTGTTATGTTATGTACTTAGGTACACCCCAGAATGGATACTGAGGTACCCTTGTCAGTCCCTAGTATATGGTACCCATGTACCCGTGGCATAGGTACCCCAGAGGCCTTGCATGGGCTGAAGAATGTATTATGCCACCCATGAGAGGCCATGTAAAATAGATCTACAGGTATGCCATTGCAGCCTGTGTAAGATGGTGCATACACCACTTACTTAAGATATAGGTTTTTCTGTATCGCAGGGTCATTACACTTAAACACTATAAGTCATCCCTATAGCAGGCCTTAACAATCATGAAGGCAGGGTGATTAGTTCTGAGTGAGAGGGTGCCACTGCATGAGCAGGACACCCCTACAGCCTACGGAGTCTATTCTCCCGGGTTGTCAGTGCAGCAGCATTTACGACATATAGAGTGGCATTATGCGACCGCGTGATGACCAACTCTAAAACAGCTGAAAGTAACCCTATTGTGTTTGGTGTCAACCATTGTGGAATCATAGTGTGGGAGGTATGAATCCACCCATCATATGAGAACTTCTGTGGATCCATGGTGTTCCCGGTACCAGCCTTCTAGTCATGGGCAGAACAAAATTGATGCTGCCAACCAGAAACACATTTCTTCCCTCCTGCTGCTGAGCCAAGCTTGAGCAGAGGAAGGTGGAACAATAGGCATTCTGTCAAAGGGAGGTGTGACCACCTCCCAGACAGGATTTAGTGCAATAGGGCTGGATAGATGCGTTTGCCAGTGACGGAAAGTCTGCATGAGGGGCACATTTGGTGTCCCTGTGCATAGTCCAGTTCAAACCAGTCGTCGTAGCGGTTGGCTCCTGCTTTGGTGCAAAACTTGACTAAGGACATGGGAGTAACCTCCCTACTGTCTAGACCCTTCCCCTGTGAGGGTCTCTGAATTTGTCCAACCCTCTCCTGTGGGTACAAAAGGGCTTACCTGGCTGTAGGCCCCTAAATTCGACGTGGACAAGATTTTGATCAAGAAACCACTGGCCGTTGACCTTCTGAACACTCTGGACTTTGCTGGACTTTGTTTGGGCCCAACTTCATATCCCTCTCAGTCTTAAGCATTGTCTGTGCCCGTGCACCATACAGGCTGTGTGCAGGAACTGTGGAGCATCATGGACAACCAAAGACATCTCCCTTGGAGTGAAGGAGTAGCTCCCCTGAATTCACAGGCACTACATCACGACTGACTGGTCTGCTGCTCCTGAGCTACAATGGTCTCTGAAGGCTCCAGCAACACAGGAGGTGGGTTTCTATTTACCTTGAGGTCTGAGCTGCCCTCTCACCAAATTTGAGGATAGAATTACCTTGTGGGGGCTGCAATACCCATACCCCTGTGCACCGTATTCATTTGTAGTTGCATATGCTTGTTGGCATTTCCTGAGCAAGTGCATTGAGCTCTGTTTAGCCCCAACCTCTGGCAACACTTTCTATCAGGAAGTCTGGCCTCCTCACACTGAGTGTTCTGTGGGCTGCTGTTTGGTGAAATCGCTTGAGGCTCTCTCGAGACTCATGTGCGTCCGGCCTGTGAGTCCACTTGAGGGTAAACATTTTTTTTGTCTTGGGCTCACCTGGTTGCTCCAGACCTGCTCCGACTCCCCTTACTTTGGTGAATCTCCTGAACCTTGCTGGTCTGAACTGTACCCTTCCTTGACCATCTGCATGGATTGCCGTTGTCAAGGCTTGTTGGTGCTCCCGCTGGACACTGACCCCTCAGCACTCGACATCCTTTGTGGGACCACTCGTATCCGGCTCCTGGTTGCCCTTGAAATGTCTGGGTCCCTGTGGCTGCAGAGTCAAGAACCCCCTCAACGCCTTGAAGCACCCAACATCGGTGGGCATTCGTCTACGGAGCCCATGGTCACTCCTGAGTGACCCAGACTCTGTCCTTTCTGCTTTCAGGTACTCTTTGACCAGAATCCACCTTTGGATTCCAACTCACGCTTTTCTTCCTTCCAGCAGTGGCTCTTCTTCAAAGTCCTCCACTGAGATCAACAGCAGTTTCCGACGCCACTTCAGACCTATGCAACTGGCTTCCCTGGGATAGGTAACTGGTACTACGGTATCCACGGTTGGGTTGGCTCTCCAACCTCCTAACTTCCATGCGATTTCTTTGAAGTCCATTAGGTAGGGTCCTGAAACTTCAAAACTTCAACCTCAACTTTCCCAAGTCAAGGGGAAAGGGAGAGGCATGCTCATGCAGCTGTGATTTGACAATATCCGAAAAAGGACAGGAGCATTACAGCGGCTGTCAAACCAGGTCAGGAGGCTCCTAGTC
Organism: Lissotriton helveticus; assembly: GCF_964261635.1. NCBI lineage: Eukaryota > Metazoa > Chordata > Amphibia > Caudata > Salamandridae > Lissotriton > Lissotriton helveticus. Next base: position 1,295,894,877 of record NC_136063.1, on the reverse strand, counting down.
ATACCTGGTGTGCCAGACATGAGTCATGCGAGCGAGTGCGGCTGTGGTGCCTTGAAGTACAGTGGGGCTTGTTGTGGATGTGGGCTCATGTGGCTAAGAAGCCTTGTAGAAGGCAGGCATGGTGAATGATATGACTAGGAGCCTCCTGACCTGGTTTGAACCCGCCTGTCCTTTTTCACATATTGTCAAATCACAGCTTCATGAGCTTGCCTCTCCCTTTCCGCTTGAGTTTGTTGCATGCTAGGGTTCAGCTATGATAGGCACACCATGAGGATTCTTTGCCAAAATGTTAGAATGTTTTACCAAGCTGATTCTTAGCTGTTTTTCCCACTAGTTTTCATCCGTGACCCTTCTGGAAGTTAGAGTTCACTATCCAATACCCATTCATTACAACCAGGATCTCGCATTGCATTTATGCATCCAACCCCACGGTGGATCATACCATGATGACGGTCAATTTCAATTCACCTTTATTCGGGTAGGTCCTTGTTCAGCTACCTGTTTGGTCCCTTCTAATTCAACTAATGGTCTTTCACACCAATCTAATACTTCCCTTTAAATTGTACAGGCTGTCCCTCTGATCCTTCTGTCCTGAAGAAACGTTGACACTCTTGTTAAAATCCTGGCCCTATTCTCCCTGCTTCACGTCATGAGGAAATTCTGATCCCAGGTGTCACAGAGACTTATGTACCTAGGGACGGATGCCATCGGAAATGGTAATTTTTAACCAGCAAATGCTCCACTGTATATATCCTGTTCACAACCAGCACTTTTTGTACCTTTTCACCTAAACACTTGCGCCGTTTTGTTCTTTTACTTGTAACAGCCTATTAATGTCATCTATACACAGTAAAATGTAAAAGAAAAGAAGAAAAAAGTAATTCTTTCAATATACTCTTTCTGATTGAATCATAATTGGTGTTTTTTTCTTTGTTTCACCTTTTACCATTTACTGTGATGGCATAAATGTTTGAATATTTGTTTTTGTTTGATAACTTTGTCCTATATTCATTTGGTAGGAAAGCAATTTCTTTCCCGACAGAACCAGCATTACTTCATATCTTCACACCCAGGTTCTGAGGGGCACTGGGTTACCCCATTATACTAGACACATTTTAAATAGTGGACAGCATATACCAGGCGAACTTCTCACAATGCCAGATGTCAACCTCTACTTCCTTGCCAGATAGGACCCCCCCCCCCGATTTAGAATAGGTGTCGGGCTGGAAGGAGAGTGTAGTCCTCTGGGTTGGGTTACACAGACACACACGCCATGCAGAAAATGTCCCCATTTTGATTATTGGAGAACATTGCATTCTGGGTTACAAATATGCCACATTTCACAGGAAGTGGTCATAACAGAGGAAGTAAACTTACCCCTATTGGTTGGGGTGTCCCCCACTCTTTCTGGCCCAGAATGGAGCATAAATATGAGAGAGCTGCAGGAACTCCTCAGAACACTACCTGGAGCAAAAAAAAAGAAAGACTGCCCTGCTGAACCCTTGGACTGCACCACAGAAGGCTTCCATTCAAAAGGACTGTACCTGTGGCACTCTAAAGGCACTACAAAGAAAGGACTGTGCCTGACTCAAAGGAGTGGACTCACTGATTAGCAACAGGAACAAAGGAGCAGGAAGAATTAAACTGCGAGCCCAAAGAGAGTATAACCCTAGCTGACTAGTTGCAACTAGATTTTTCCTAGACTGTGCAGGTGCATTGTGGGAGATTGAGTCATAGCCCCCAAGAGACATTTCAGAGTCTATGAATCCTTGGCTAGCGATACTGGAGACTTCTCTCCACAAAGGAACCTCCAAGGAACTAGATCTGAAAGTTTGGAAACTTTCTACAAAGTTTTGCTTAAAAGTTTCAGGAGGACACTGGCTCATTTTCAAGCTGCTGCCATTGTTGACTCGTTAACTGGCCTGACCATGCTGGGTGTTCCCTCTGAAACCTCCAGAGCTCCTTGCCTTTGATGTCAAGGACAAAGACTTCCAGAGACTCACCAAGGTATGGCCCTGCAGCAGGCCACCTTCGTTGACTTGTACTTTGATCCAAGAAGTCAGAGGACCTCCAAACAAGCCCATTGACTAGAGATAAAGCTCCAAATAACAACTAAGGGCCTAATTCCTAGCAAACCAGGGGTGGCGCAGTGGTGGTGGTGTACACCACCGGTCCGACTGCCATATTATGACTTTGGCGGTCCGACCAACATTGGACCACACTAACCGCTAGGGATCCGTGGTCCCTCAGCTGTGGCATGGTGGTCTGAAACTGTAGTACCCTGGTGGTGTCGTTGTGGTACCACCAAGCATATTAGGAGTTTTTTTCACTGGCACATTTTCATGAAACGTGTGTCAGTGGGGAAACTAAGGAAACCCTACAGGGCCCCTTTGGTGCCTCAGCGTATGTGGATACATTAAGTTGGGTACATGGTTTGCCCCCCTGTGTGCATGTACCTCCAGTTCATGTACGGCATGGAATTCACAGTCCATGTTGTGCAGAACCATGCTTTGGCACTCCCATCGCGGTGCCTTTCTAACAGGCACCGCCTTGGGATTGCCAAAGCACCATTCTCCAGACCACAAATTAACCCGTAACCTGATGGGTATTGTGTAGAAGTGCTTGGTGGTGTGAGAACAGGGTACTGGCATGGCGGCCCCTCTCACACCACCAATCTTGTAATAAGGCCCTGAGTACAAAGGTAAACTTTTGGCCGGTACATAGCACTCAGCCTATCGACCCTGCGCTCCATTGTGGTCGGCCTAACTTTGACTTTGTCCTAGTCCAGTGTAACCAGATAGCCATAAGTGGCACTGTAAGTTTTTTGGCACTAGAATGCACACTTTTTTATTGAATGTTAAAAACATTTTTTTCCAGTTCCCTACATTGGCTTTTTGCCATGTTAAAGATAAATCTATTCTCTTTGTTTATAAATTGGTGTTGGATTTTTATTGTCTTGTGTCTTTTACTTATTTTATGTTCTGGTGATATTAAATACTTTAGACATGCCTGTCTCCTCAGTTAAGCTTGACTGCTCAATTGCCAATCTATCCAGGGATGAGCAAGGTTTAGTTTATTGAGACTTGACTGGACCTATTAGCGATTGTGGTATTATTACTAGCTAAAGGTGTCATGTTATGTTATTTTAGGTGTGCTTGTATATCGCATGGCTGCCCCGGCAACGGGGTGTCACAGCGCTTGCGGACATGTAGCGATAGATGGCGACAGCTAACCAGATGGAACGACAGCCAAGAAATGTATGTTTCTAAAATCCCGGGGAGCCGGAGCGCAGCGTGTGGGCGCATCCTAAGCTAGATGGAAGAAAACAGCCATGTTTTAGTCAGTTGTCTGAATGCCCAATGATCTTCTGTGCTGTGCGCCATGATTGGAATGGAGTTCCATAGGGCTGGGGCCAGGCTCCCTAAACAAGCGCCCCCCGCTCTGCTCCTGCACACCCTAGGAGTGCAGGCCAGATGCAGATCTGCGGAGCGCTGTGCTCGTGTTAGAACATATAGTGTGCAGAGCCCCTGCAGTGTCTGGGGTCCTTGACCATGTAGGATCCTGTGGGTGGTACAGAGAGTTTTGAAGTGAATTCTCTGTTCAATCGGTAGCCAGTGTAGGTGGTACAGGAGATGGGAGGTATGACAATACTTAGGGAGGGCGAAAAGAGTGCGGGCAGCTGCATTCTGTTCCCTTTGAAGTCTCTTTGTAACCGTTTCTTTTGCACCCAGTAGAAGTCCATTACAGTAATCGAGACGTGACAGAACCACTGATTGGATGATCACTTGTCGGGTTGGCGTGTCAAAAAAAAAAACAAGATGGTTTTCAGCCTGCGTAAGTGGCCAAAGCATGTACCTGCCACTTTTTTGGTGTGAAGCTCGAAGGAGAGGGAGTTGTCCATCAAGACCCCTAGGTTCTTGACTGTGCTTTTCAGGTGGGGTGGAGAGCCCAGTGCAGTGGGACACCACTTTTAGTCCCATTTATCGGGGTCCCTGCCAACCAAAAGCACCTCAGTTTTTGAGGTATTAAGTTGGAGGTAATTTTCTGCCATCCAATCTGAGATGGCCAAGACATCATCCCGAAATTTCAGTTGTTCTTGGGCTCGATTGCTGGAGAAAGTGAATAGCAGTTGCGTGTCGTCTGCGTATGATATCATATTAATGTTCTGGGCTTTGGCCAGGAGGGCTAGAGGGCGGACGTACACGTTAAACAAAGTAGGGATCAGAGCAGAGCCTTGCGGGACACCACTGCTGAGGGGGTAAGAACTGCTGGACTGGTACAGAGGGGCGTGGATCTGGAAAAAGCGATCGGATAGAAAAGACGCAAACCAGGCCCAGGTCATCCTCTGACCCCGATCTCCCTGAGTCGTTGGAGCAGAATCTCATGGGAGACAGTGTTGAAGGCTGCACTCAGATCGAGTAGGACCAGTACCGAGGTGTTGCCCTCGTCCAGCGATGCCCTCAGCTGCTCTGTAACTACCAACAAGGCGGATTCCGTACTGTGATTAGGCCGGAACCCATTTTGTGACCTGTCCAGAATCTCATTTACTGCCAAATACGTGGTCAGGATGATGTTAACATGGGATTCCATGACCTTGGCCAAGTAAGGGAGTAGGGAAATTGGCTGGAAATTCTCCGGTAAAGATACATCCAGTGATGGCTTTTTCACTAACGGGACAACCTTGACATGTTTCCAAGATTTGGGGATTACTGATGACCGGAGTGATCTATTGATCAGTTCCCCACCGTCTGTCAAAATGCAATCTTGGAATGTCCTGGAGGTGTCTGATTTTACTGGATCGTTAGGGGAGCCTGATTTCACCTTTGCCGACAAAGTTTCCAGGTCTTTACAGGACACAGATGGTAAGTCTTGCAGCGAGTAGGGGAGATCAGATGCGCAGTTAGACAGCCATGGCTTGGGGGCGGCCCTTCTGGCGTTGAGTGTCTTTAATGATGAAGTGTATACCTCCACCTACTAATAATCCACTTTCCTACAATAGGCAGCTGGGATTCGTCAACAAGATGACCCAATTGGTGTACAAATGATTTACTAGTAATAAACACTATGCTAATGTGTGTTATTTTATGATCTGTTATATGTTATACTTTGTTGTGTGTTGTTATTACAATTGTGATATAAAATAATAAGTTTCGAGGTCAAAGATCAAATGTTCTCCATCATCACGTCTTTGGTAGCATTTCAAGGGCTACCAAAATGTTCAAAAATGCTATGTATTTCCTACATCTCCTGTGAGTGCAAGGAATCATAGAACATAAATTAAATAAAAACATATTGTGAGCAATATTTATCTTCCCTTTATTTATACACAATATGAGTTTGTGGATGCGTTTAATGTACTAAAATCATTTCAGTCAAGCAACATCCAGCATTCACAATGTACTGTCCAACATCAAATTACACAATATTCATTTTATTGAAATTAAATTTGATATGTTAAGAAATCAAAATGCTAATGGGGTGCTTGAAATTAAAAGATAGCATTTAAAACTAATTTACCATTTGTTAAAAGATAAAAAGGCAGCAATACTAGTTGGAATTGGGAAAAGCAAACTTAGCTGTGGGATGAACAGGCTAAATATTGGGAATAGTAAATTACTTAATTCAACTACTGGTGTATGCTACTGGTGGATTGTTGCTTAGCTAGGTCTTCCTGTCTTGGCCTACTAATTATGTCTTACCTCCATAATTATTTTATTTGTAAAGCTAAACATTTTGACTGGGTCAGATCATCAACCTTTTCCCTACTGTGCTCCAGTGCTTCATGTGGGCTTGTGGTTGGTGGTGGGGCCACAAGCACTAATTTGAGGGGATCAGGACCTATTTTTCCTCATCAGGCATTTCCTAACAGCAAGAAAGGGAAAGAAGGAGAAAGAAAATGACAGAAAACAAATGACAGCTAAAGCATGAACCTGCAAGAATAGTATAGAGAGGCTATGTGTTTTGCACTGGATTATAAAGGCCTGAGGTAGATTCAAGACTACACATTAAAAATGATGCACTGCTGTGCCCCATTTTGAGTCATCCAAAAAGGGTGCGTTGGAACATCTAAATCACACGGCAAGAACAGACTTGCCTCACTTTCAATCAAATACCATTTGTATAGTGAGGCACTGTTACCACTAGGGCTACCTGGGTGCTGTGGATGTGGCGTCTCCATCGAAGAGCCAGGTCAGAAATGAGCAAAGAGAGAAAAAAACAACAGGTAGAAACAAGCAGAAAGAGGAAAAATGGAGGTCAGAAACAGGCGGAACTAGGAAAAATAATAGTCAGAAACAAGTGGAAAGAGGAAATATAACAGGCAGTAGCGACCAGAAAGAGGAAATGTAAAGTTCAGAAACTAGCAAAGTCTATACTGTACCTAATCCTACTTCTGAAGCAGTACAAAAGAGGCTCACAAGTTCAATTACTACTGTGTAGAAGCCTTTGCACATGACTGCAATATGGGTTTATATTGGCAGATCGTCCATATGCATAAATGCAAGAGTGTTTTCAGAAAGTCTGACTCTGTCAATCATGATGTGGAACTTACTCTTCCAAATTGCTGGCTGTGCACACCTAATTGGAGCTCAGCCCTTGAGATAGTTGTCTTTCACCCAAATAGCAACTTCCTTCATTCAGGGGTGATCTTGTTTCTTGTTCTGGGGGTTTTGTCTGAGAGGGATAGGAATGAGTTGTGTGTCATTGACGTAGGAGAGGATGTTTATGCTGTGTGTGGATGAGGTTAGCAAGAGGGCTCATGTATGCATTGAAGAAGGTGAGGCACAGCAATGAACCTCAAGGAGCTCCAATGGTGATAAGCTGGCTTCTGAGGAGTAAGGTGCTAAGCTGACAGCTTGTGTTCTATCCATTAGGAAGGAGCAGATCCACGGAGAGCAGGACCTTGGATGTCCTTCTTAGGCAGGCACCTGATGAAGATGGTATGTGAGATGCTGTAGAGAAGTCGAGGAGAATGACGGCTGCCATGTCACCTCTGTCAAAAATCATGCAGACCTCACATGTGATGGCAATAAGTGATGTTTCTGTACCTTGATTGGGCCTGAATCCGGAATGGATGGCGTTGAGGAACTGATGGTTACTGAGGTGGTCGTTGAGGTGGCGGTTACTTATCTTCTTTTAGACCTTTTCCGGATTTGGTAGGAGGAATATGGGTCTGTAGTATGAAAGTGTGGCTGGGTCAGTAGATGTTTTCGAGAAAGCATATGATGGTGGCATGTTTCCAGGTGTCCAGGAATATGGTTTGGTTAAGGGAGGCATCAAGGATGGACATTAGTTCTTTACTGATTGATAGGAGTACTTTGCTCACATTGTCTTGGGGGCAAGGTCAGATGGGGCCACAGAGAGAATGTGTGAACTTGTTCTGCTTTGGGGAGCACAATCAAGTGAAATACAGAGCAGCTGTTTCAAAGCCTTTCTATGCTTTACTGTGCAGGAGGAGACATGCCTGCACTTTAAATAGGGATTAGAGATTCCTTTGCAGGCGGGTGCAGTGAATGATTACACTCGCTTGCAAGGGAATGTCTGGAGGGTTCCACAGTACTCCCTTCCCCCTCCAAGGGCAGCCATCAGTGGGTGTACTGACAGGGCACCACCTTTTTGTGGTGCACTTTCAGTGTGCCTCCTCACAGCTTCTTTTCCTTTAGGTCTGCTTCCATAATACAACGTGGTCGCAGAGCTAAAGAGATTCCCTCAATTGCATGGGGCCATGCACATGAGGGAATGACCTCTTGAGATAGCGCTAGTGTTAAATGTGTGCAAGCTCTATCCATATTACAGAAGGGGCCACACACGCGCATGCAGCCCCATCTATAATATCAAGGTGCCCCAGGGGAACACAAAGCAGGTAAACATGCTGGGGCACTTTCTGTTACATGGCTCTAAGCGTGAAAAACTAGTGATCAGCAGAATCAGCCAGAGGAATGTTTATACAATAACCCTTTGCTATGCAGCATGGCTAAGGTTTAGGAAAGCATTTCTAAATAACTTTAAGAACAGGTAACTAGTATGAGAACTAAGAAACTCAATAGCCTGCTTGGCATTGTTATATTGATGTACGTGTGCGCTACAAATCTGAGATTCATAAGACACATCTGAGATTCATAAGAGAAACCCAGTACGCCAAGACAACCTGCAAATCTATAATTGTCCAGAACAATATTTCTCTAAGGGGTCATTCAGAAATTACATTTTTCAAAAACATTGTAAGGCACTTACTATAAACAATTGAGGTTATATAGGAATCAAACAGTGATTTACCTAGCCAAAATGTATGCAGGAAGTAATTTTAAATCGTCATGGTAAAATCAGTACACAACACAGAAAGTGTCACAGTGACACAGTGGCAAAGTCAATTATTGTTTTACATATAACCGTAATTGTTTACAGTAATTGGCTTACTATATTTGTACAAATAATAAAAACATCTCAATGAGCCCTTGGTGAACTTTTATTCTATACTATTATTACAGGTTTGGGCTTTCCAGTATTTTCATAAACAAAGCTAGCCAATTATTTTTACTTCATCTATGTGATCCTTTCATAAATACGTATTTCAACCTGGTGCAGGAAGTATGGACTTTCTGAGCAATTTTATATCTATCTATTTTATATGTAAGCGGGATTTATTTTCCTTAGACCTTACTTTCTTACTGCCAATGAACTCGGAACAACTGTGTAAAGCTTTTGCACAAAAGGATAATTGACCTACTAAAGTGTAAATTATGGCATCTTTTTAGGACAGAGCTTATGTAATCAGATTCTGAACAGCTGCCTCAGCTACTCAATATTTCAGAGTAAATTGCTGTGCAGAGCGGCAGTGACTGTAGGACAACCCCTCCCGCTCTCGTTCTCCCTCAGAGTCAGACTCCGGTCCTCCCCATGAAGAAAATAGAAACCTTCTCAGGGGTCTCACTGATAACTGGTCCTTTTAAACCAACAAAGAAGAAATTGGCACAGAAGCTGAAATATAAAAAGAATGCATTTATTAACATCAGATGAGGGAGAGTACGTCACACAGTACCCTTAGAAACTGTATGAGGCAGTCTAAGGAGTACAGAAAACAGGGGCCTTATGCATGCTTAGGGTTACATAGTCAGCATAAAACCAAGGGGAGGTCCTGGCTCATGTAAGCATGCAAAATGCCTAATATGGGCATGCAAGATCTGCTTGCTCAACAAAGTGGGAGGAGAGTTACTTCTCCATACATCAGTAAAAATAGCCTGACAGTTATATAAGAGGAGCAGGTGCATTCTACTAGCTAGGCCCTTCTGAGCATGTGCAAGGCTCCGAAGAGGGAAACAGCACATGGCGAGCACATGGCTAACTAAAATGGCTGCCTAGTACAAAAATGACTTTCAGCTCATGCTAACAAATCCCTGCAATCTTTAACACCCAGGCATTGGAGATGAATGCCGGTTCACGGTGAGAACGGAGATATGTAGAAATGTGAAAATTTTATATGTGAAACTTGGCCCCTCACTGAATAGCCTTTTTCTAGGGATCACGCTCGTTGTTTGGGCTTATGACCTGGAAATTATTTAAGACTCCTTCTTGAGATTAAAATAGCCGCAACTGTATTCCTGCTCACAGGCAATAGAAAGAAGCCCTTGCCTCGTCTTGCACAGATCTCTCTAAATAGGGGCAGCAATTTAACCTAGACAAAGAACTGCCATTATATGAGTCCTTCACTTAACTATAATAAAAAAAGGTCTTCATTTTGAAACTACTTGCCTCCTTCATGGCGATCTCAAAATGGCCACAGCATATTAACATTGAAAAAGGACTGCCACTCTGAGACTCTGTTACTAAAAGAGAAAAGGACTACACTCTGAGACTCTTTAGCTAAAACCGAAAAAGGACTACATTGACGGCCATTCCTGGTCTTTCTACCTGAAACTGAAAAAGGACTACATTACTAGCACTACGATAATCCAGTTAACAATACAGCCTTCTCAGACTAGTTTACTCCTTTCAAACCTTGTTACCCTCTCCTTGCGGAGCGCAGCTCTCTCTCAGCCTCTATACCCACCCCCCGTAAGAACCGCATCCCTCACCACCCCGTCTCCCGTCCCCCCATTAAGGTCAGTGTTTCTCTCAACCAGGTTTAAATGTCCCCTTAAGGGCAACATCTTGATTAGACCTCTGCCCACAGTTCTAACCTCTGACAACTAGTGACACCTACACTATGGAGCGCACCGGGAAATGCACCTACTCCATCACATACCCCCCTAACCTCACTAAAAAAGCAGCCAAAGGCTTCAAACACAATTTATTAAAATCTCATCCGGAAACCCTTATCTCTGACCCTTACTTCTCAATGAACAAAGGGCTGATAAAAATCGACCTCATATTTTACACTAAAAGAAGAGCTCAATGGAGAAAAGCCTTCCTCGCTATCTTTAAGATCTCTAACTTGAAGAAAACAGCACATGGCTTTGTCTTATCTATTCTCCCCTCCCTATTCTTCAATGCTGCTGCCACCGTCAATATATATCATAATAGTATCATCCTTATCCAATCCTCCAACCACAACCTCAATCTGTTCGATCATATTTTTCCTCTCATTAAGGAGAGAGTCACTCCTACATACCCCTCCTCCCCTTCCACTCACTCTGACATCTTCAATTCCCACCCAGCTCTTGTGGTAAGTCAGAACTCCCAGTTGACCCCATCCACTACAACTTTATCTCTAGACCTCAACGACAACCCACCCAACAACACATTCCACATTACAACCACCCCACTTCGTAACATCGACAATTCATTCACCCTCCCTCCTCACCCAGCTCTCTCTCCTCCTCCCTCGCCTTCACAGTTAATCCCAGCACCTCCCCTCAGCATAACAGCCCCACCTTTACCCCCTCGGTTCCTAACACTGACTCCACACAAACCACTCACCCTGCTCTTTATATCTCACCCTCCCCCCCACCGCTACTTCCAGCGCCTCATGTCAGCTTAACAGCCCCACTCTCACCCCCTCGGTTCCCTGCATGGATACCCCACACCCCCCTCCAAATCACTCACCCTGCTCTCCAGATCTCACTCTCCCCCCGCTCCATTACTTACAGCTCCTCCCATGGGCCCATCAAAGCTACTCTTACATCCATGGCGCCAGACACTTCTGTATCTAATGAAACTACTTCACTGTCCTCTCCCCCTGTCCACACTTCTAATATCGAAACAATCACACCGGACACCAGACTTGACCTGATACTATCAGCCCTTCAACAAGTCAATTCTGACATCCAAACCCTTCACAACCTTATCTCACAGCTAACCAAGTCCACGGGCACTAAACAGGAATACAGTCCATTACCACATGCCAAGATCTATAGTCACTTACAACATCTTCCTGCAAGCACCCAAGTTCATGGGTATCCACACTGGAGCACAGTCCCACACCCTAATGCCATATCCCACCCTATCAGGGGATTAAACATTCTATCTAACTTAGATCTAGTGACCCTCCTCCAATCTTACGAGCTACCCGACCCTCCACACAACATGGGACTTCCAGTTAACCCTCAATCAGACTCTCAAGTTCACAATATTCCGATCAACACACAGAGAACCTCCAGACTCAATTCCAGAGGCATTGTGGAAAATAACCTCACTAGAATCCCCATCACAGTCGAACCCACCACAGTAATCACCCAACCACGTCTAAGCTGCATCCTCCTTAACTGTAGGTCCGCATTCAGACAAGCAGCTGATATAGCTGACCTTCTTATCTCGAACAAACCTGACATTATGATCCTGACAGAAACTTGGCTAAATGAAACTTCTTCTCCCATCATGGACATTCTCCTTCCCCCTAACTATGACATCACCAGACTAGACAGAACCGACAGATCAGGCGGTGGGATAGCCTACATACACCAGATCAGCCTAACAGTGACCAACTCCAATGCCCCCGCTATATCATCTTGCGAATAATACCTATGCTTAAACATAGCCATCAACAACAAACAAATATGCTCTCTACACTCCTTCTACCATCCTCCTGGAGATAACCTCATTTTCATAGAACACTTCATGGACATTCTTGCATCTAATGACAACCAACTTATTAAGCAGATTTTCTTAGGGGATTTCAACCTTCACTGGACGACCAGAACGACCCTGGGGTAAACAGCCTCAAAGCCTTCCTCTCTCATCTCAATCTCAACCAAATATGCAACAGCCCTACGCACGACAACGGTGCAACTCTCAACCTAGTTATCTCCAAAGCGGACTCCACACAGCTCGACTCGATACTCCCTTGCAACTGGTCTGAGCATCACATCATTTCGTTCCAAATCCTGGAAACGAATAAACATATCCCCTCACAATCCCTTCGAACTAAGATCTGGAAGAGAAACCTGAAAAACATCGGATCTGATCTTACAGACTTAGCTAGCTCAAACCCTCTCCGCCCCCTGAAGACCTGACCAATGTACAAGGGCTGACAAATCACTACTTCCACTCCATGAACAACCTTCTAGACAAAATGGCCCCATTGCAACTGAAAAGAACATCCTCAAAAGACTCAAAACCATGGTATGATGGGAGGCTAAATGATGACAGACACTTGCTCAGAGCAATTGAACGACGCTGGAGAGACACACCCTCAACAGACCTCCTCAAACATCCAGAAACGCCTATTTCAGAAAGATCAGAAAATCCAAAACCGATTTCTTCAGGTCTCAACTAGACATACCCAAGAACCGTCCCAAAAAGCTATTCGACCTTATCAAAGCTCAAACTAAAAGCCTACCTAATGCCATCAATGCCATCCCACCCTCACTCCCCAACTGTGATGAATTTGCTGCCTTCTTCGCCTCTAAGACAGAATCCGTTAAATCCGATCTACTCAAGGATCTAATATCCATCTCAGACTTGAAAAAGAGCCCATCACTGCCCCTGGCTGGTGCCCGAGCGAAGGACCTCCAATTATTTAAACTAAAAAACAACGCAACTTGGTCCCACTTCGACACGTACTGTGAAGACTCTATATTAAAGACAATAAACACGTTGAAGCCCTCCAATCACTTCACGGACCCGCTACCGGCGAACTACCTAAAATACTTCATTCCCCTCTTACTACCCTGCTGGACCAAGATCATTAACACATCCCTCCTTCAAGGATGCATTCCAGACATCCTGAAAACTGGACAGGTCTCACCTATCCTAAAGAAAGCCACGGCGGACCCTTCGGACCTAAATAACTATCATCCGATATCTAACATCCCAATGTTAGCCAAACTCCTTGAAAAATGCGTTAACATACAGCTGAATAATCACATTGATCGATTCAACCTGTTGAACCAATTTCAATCAGGCTTCAGAGCAGTTCACAGCACCGAATCAGCCATGACACATGTATTAGACGATGCTCTCAAAATCCTAGACCAAAATGAAGCCTGTCTTTTAATCCTACTTGACCTATCATCAGCTTTCAACACCGTCAAACACGACAACCTGCTGGATCTCCTGAAATACAGAATGGGAATGTCTGGAAATGTATTTAACTGGTTTGCCTCCTTCCTCCAAAGATTCAAGGTCAATCAATCCCTGTCCAACCCCATGCCAGTCACACGCTCATAGTCGACTCAACAAAATCTCTAGGGGTAACACTAGACAATAACTTAAAGATGCAGAAACACATTAGCGCCTCAACAAAGGGAGCCAACTTCCACCTTAAGACCCTGCGAAAACTGAAACCCCTTCTGCCCACACATGATTTTAAACAAGCAGTTCAAGCCCTAGTAATTCCCTTGCACGGATTATGGAGCAGTAACACCCTGCTGCCTCCCTAGGTCATCGACTGCCCCGCTAAGAGCTACAATCAACTCAGCTGCAAGACTCATCACAGGTTCTAAGAGAAACACTCACATTTCCCCAGACCTGAAAGCTCTCAACTGGCTACCGTTTGAAACCAGAATTCACCTAAAAATCGCTTGTATGACACACAAAGTCCTCTACCACAATGCCCCACAATACCTAGCTCAGAAACTGGTGCACTCCGCGGGCAACAGAGCCTCCAGGAGTGCCAAGACTCTTCTCCTACAACCCCATTGATAATCCTAAAGTTAGGAGTACTAACTTTACTACTCCTAAACTGAGAAAAATCCTAACTTTAAGACTTTCGGTATTCACAGAAGGCATTTAGGAGTCCTACAGTTAGGAGGCCTAACTTCTGTGAATACCAAAATGAGTAAGTGCCTTCTGTGAATACCAAAATGGTAGTACGTTTAGGATGTTGTCTTAAGTTATTTCTGTGATTCGGGCCCATCCTGAGGTGGCACACTAAGGGCCAGATTACAAGTTTGGCGGTGCAGCTCCGGGTCTCCCCAGGTGCTGCTCTGATAAACCCTTTGTGAGACTACCTGCCAGATTAGGCATTTCCTCCTGTCTGGTGGGCTTTTTCTTGGCATTCCGACAGTGGTGCCTCTGTAGACAGGCATCACAATGGTAATATGGCCCCGGATCTATTATATAGCTAGAGGCCATAGAGCAAGTAAGTAACATATATTATAAACACCAAGTAGAGGTAGTTGTGGACTTCATACTCCACCATCAGGCAAGCATGTTGCATGTTCTACTTGTACAAATTGATTATGGTAATGTAATGTAGGCATACTTTTATAGCGCACTGTCACCCCAAGGGTATCCTGGCGCTTGATTACCAGTGAGCCATTGCGTGTACTAACCAAGATAGAAAAGGAACTAATCTCTGGGAAACAATCTGGTCTTCAGTGACAAGGCATTCAATTGTCTAAGCTCCGAAGGCAGGGCATTCCAAAGTCTGGATGTTGTGAAAATATCTGCCACCCATGCAAACTTTATTGACGCTGGGAATACAGACCAAATTAGCCGAGGAGGAACACAGGTGTTTAACAGGAGAGTACCATACAAATTTCCTTTGCAGCAACTTTGGCCCAGTTTTGTGTATAGCCCTGTCAACAATACAGAGTGCCTTGAATTGAACTCTTTGCACAATTGGCAGCCAGTGTGGATCCTTTAGGGCAAGAGAGGCGGACGCACTACGTGGCTGGTAAAGTGCCAACTTAGCCGACCATATTCTTTACTCTTTGTAATTTTTTTATCAAAGAGGCTGGAGTACCCAACAGGAGCACATTAGAATAATCCACTCTGCTTAGGACGATACCCCATACCACCTGAGGTCTAGCTGAGGTAGGTAGAAAAGGGAGTATCTTCCGAAGAGCCCAAAGCAGGGATAGACAGGTATTCAGAGTTTTATTTACCTGAGAGTCTAGTTGTAAATTACTGTCTAACATCACTCCTAAGTTGCGTACTGTCTAAGTGGGCAGTAGCGAGTTGCCGGGCCAGAAATCTACTGGAAAGGGTCACGGAGTTTTAGCTGCAGTACAACACAGGACTTCAGTTTTTTTCCTATTAAATTGTAATGAGTTTTCTCTCAGCCATTCTGCTGTTCTATGCATGCAGCTATGGAATTTTTCTAAAGACACTGCTTTATTTCCCTCAACAGAGAAGACAAGCTGGGTGTCATCTGCATAGTTTATGACATCAATGCCAAAGAATTTTATCAGAATAATAAGTGGTCGAAGATAGAGGTTAAACAAAATAGGGCTGATAGCTGAGCCTCGTGGAACCCAATGTTTAGAATCCATATTCTGAGCGATAAATGGCGACAAGGTCACTGCCTGCTGCCTATTCAAAGGATAAGAATGCAGCCAGTCCTGTGCTCTGCCCATAACACCCAGCTCCTCCAATCTCTTAATCAAGATCTGGTGGTTAACCGTATTGAACACTGCCGACATGTCAAGCAGCACTAGGAAAACTGTCTGACCACTGTCCGCCTGCATTCTCAGGTCATCCAAGACTGCCACCAAGGCAGTCTTGGTCCCATGTGCAGGGCGGAATCCAAACTGGAATTCGTCCAGCAGCTCATTATATTCAACGAATTTTGAAAGAGATTTACTCACTACTTTCTCCAAGATCTTATTCGGATACGGTAGCAAGGAGATGTGCCTGTAATTAGAGGGATACTGGGGATCCAATGTAGCCTTTTTTAGCAGTGGAGAGACAACTGCCTTTTTCCAGCAGTCTTTTACTACTCCATTGGTTAAGGACTGACAGCAAATTTGATAAAGATATGGGGAGAGTTCACCGCCAAACAGTTTCCAAAACTTGTGTGGAAGTGGAACCATAGGGGAACCAGAGGAGATACCAGCCGCAATAGCATTGAATTCCTCTTGGGGGGGAACTTGGAATTGATCCAAAAATATCATATGTTCCCTGTAATTTATACTACAGTTTGTAAGAGTGATAGGCTGGTACGCTGGTAGTACCGAATACGCACGGGGACTGCATGACCCCACTCTTCTAAACAAAAGACTATCAGAATATCAATATATTCAAAGTAAGAAGCATATGTCTGATATAAATGAAAGTGTTCACAAAATGCACTTACATTTGTTTTCAGTCCTTAAAATGCATGCATTGCAATGCAGTGACTTCATCAGCATTTCACAGTTAAGAAAGCCCTCCCTTATTCTGGAAGTATCGAAGAAGACAGGAGTCTCTGCTCTTACACGATCTAAATTGGACTACTACAACGGTCTTTATCTTAACATGCAGAAGCAAAAAATTAAATAAACCGCAGGTCCTACAGAATGCTGCAGACAGACTGTTTACCAAAATCCCTAAATTTCACTCAACCGGACAAGCTCTTCGCAGTCTACACGGGCTCACCATTAGACAATGCACTAAATGCAGAGCTGTACGCATTACCTATAAGGCTCTGTGGGGAGAAGTACCATCCTTCCTGAAAGACTGTTTTAAAAAAATGCCAGCCACCTAGATACCTGTACTCATCTGGTGCAAATAATCTCGTTATACCTAGGATATAAGGGGCAAATAGGGGAGGCAGAAGTTTTGTATTGGGCACAGTCAAATTGTGGAACAAACTGCCCGTAAATATCAGAGCCAAGCCCAGCTTATTAGCTTTTAGAAAGGCAGTCAAAACATGGCTCTTTGTCTAATCTTTATGTTGATCCTTGCTTATACTTTCAGACCTAGTGCCTAGACACTGCCGGGTATTTGTGCACTTAACAAATCTTATTAAAATAACACATCTTAAAATGCAGGCTCTCATGATGTAATTGCAAATGCGTAATATGTGATGTGTTTTTCTAGACAAAGACACATCAAATCAAGCAAACTTTATTCGGTTTCACATAGATAAAACCATAACAGTTGCATAAAATCTATAATACATTTAAACATGAATTCAATAAATAGCACACTTCATAAAATATGAAGTGTACTCATTGGAAAACCTCTCATTTTAATCTATAACAGTAAAAAGCAAAGTACTATAAAAGCATCTCCCTTAGATTGGGTTTTTCCATCGAGGATGAGCTGGTCCTCCTCGACCTCTAAGGCCTTGATGACAACCAAATGGCTACATATCCAAGCAAACCCTGGATTTCACGGTGGATTTTAGGTAGCCCACAATAACAAATATACAATCCTCCTTCAACAGTTGAAGATACAGGAGGGCAGGACGAGCCTGGGAAAAATTAATCGTCTTTAAAATAGGGACTAAAAAATACCTTCGAGGTATCGCAAAAAAATTACAGAAAAGCATAAAATTTTGCAGATCCTGTGGAGACTCTCCGTCGCAGCCACAGGGTGCGAACACTTGATCTCTACTGCACCCTTTGGGCCTGGCTAAAAGGAGTTGAAAAAGATTCATGCGAAACCTCGTCAATAAAAACCGCTCATGTGTGGATAAAGACGCCAGGAGATAAGGCTCAATAGAAGGAGTTGTTTTGAGCATTAAAAAGATGCGAACTCTCGGTTTCCGAAGTTCCCCCTCATCCCTTTCCAGTTTCAATAGAGTGAGGAAGGATTCCCTGATTAACTCCACATACTTTTTTACAATGGTTTCAGGATTAGAATATAAATCAGCACACCCTAACCCTTCAAGGCTACTTTTATTATAATTAAGCCACTGTATTCGGAATTCATTATCAAGAGACATACACTCTTTTAAAATCAGATGATTAAGAGTTAACACCTGATTCAACCAACACTTCAACCAAAACACAAGTGGGCGTAGTGCCAGGGTATCACTTAAAAAGGGGACCCCAAGTTCCTCATGGGCTGCCAAATTCTACAGACCACACGGCCACACAACAAGCGCTTCAAAAAATTATTCTCAGTCACCTGGAGAGAATCCACAGAGATATGTCCTATATTTCACTTCCATAACTAGCTATAGCCACACTTTTTGCTTTGTTTACTTTCACAGAGCTGCAATTGGTCTCTTCCCTAGATTAGAGGTCAAATTAAAAATAGCCGCATTCACCTGGGCCAAGTCCACCCTTTTCCTAGAAATTAGTGGCCCCCATTTTATTTGAACATCTAAAAGGACTTCAGGATAAGAAAAAAAATCACTGCGGGGGACTTTAGCGGACCGACTCTGAATTAAAAAAAAAAATTGGGGTCGAGACCCCACCTGCATTATATACCAATTACAACCAATGCCATAACCTCCAGCTACTAGGTGTTGTTAAAGGGAGAATTTGAAGCCCCTTTTAGGGTGTGGTCACCTGTGGTCACAAGCCACAAACTACCCTGCAGCACCTCTTCACCGAGGAACAAGGAAGAAAGATATGAGATGACGAATAACCATGTTTGAAGTGGCACTTTTATTATTAAATCACAAGTATTTCACTAAATGCATATTATTTCATGTAACTAAGCAAAACCATTGAGAAAATCTGACTTCATTCTGTCAGGCATTAATGCTAGATGACAAATGCTCAAATTTTTTTAAGACAAGCTGGAGGCTCGATTAAAAGACACATTTAAATGAATTAGAGATTCAAGAAGACACAGATTACATTCTATGCAAATATGGTGCCTAGAAACAAGCTTTTCTGAAGAGAATTATCCATGCAGTTTTAACACTCAAAAGAGACCCAAAATGCAAGGGAATAGGATCTTTAAAAAGGCACAATTGAAATTAGTTAGGGAATACAGAACACTCTATAAAGTCTAGTGCCCAGAAACACCTAACTAGGGAGACTATCCCTGCAAGATCTAATGCTTTAAAGAGACCCTAAATGCAAGGACTTGGGTGTGGATGAAAAATACTGCTTGGTCAGAGATTTAAAAAGGCAAAAGTATTATCTTGCTTGGGAGTTTACCACCTGAGGAAGGCTTTGACGTCCCAAATCAGATAACCGGCCGGCCGGAGAACCCACGCATGTGAAGGTCACAGCAGCAGAGTTTTGGCTTCTGATTGTGGTGGCGGATCCTTTATACCTGAAAAATGCAGAACTGACACTGTTCTGACGCACTTTCTGACGCAGGTGACTTGACCGTATGTCCTAGGACACGGGCAATGGTCAGATGGCTCAACGGTCGGTTGGCCATACTCGACCGCAGAACATAAACAAAGAACATCTTGTCACGTACATACCTCTAAAAATATATGTGAGAGCGGAACTTGCGACAGGTGCTATTATTGCAAGACGTTGTGGCTTTATTTCGTCCAGGATGTGGCAACTTGTACCAGCTGGGTCTGTGTACGTGTGTATGGGCGTTGTTCTTGAAGCTATGGAAAATTACTGTACTCCGTGATGGCCCAATTTACCTTGTTGTTTTCAGTGCAACAGAAATGCATGTTTTTGAAAGAATCAGGGCCTAGTGGAGTATAATATGAAAAACTGATAACATAAGCCAGTGGCCTTTTGGCTTTTGCTTAGGCCTATGTGCAGAGGGTTCAATGGATCTGTGGGCTTTTATTTACTGATAGTTTATGGTGAGAAATGGTCACTTTTGCGTATTTTCAGATTTTCTCTGGCAAACATTAGGCCTTCATCCTACCAAAGTTGATCAAGATGGCATACTTTTTGGAAATAAGATCCTCGATCATCTCCCTGCTCTTGTTCATTTTATGAACACACTTTTAACAGAGTGTCTTAGTTACCCTTCCGCTAGTGGGGGAATCCAGGGCATGTGGTTAACATATCACTTAAAGCTGCCTTGGAGTTGGTGTTTCTTGTTTGGCAATTTCGTTATCTGGCCTAACCAGTATCTTGACATATTCTGCATATGATCCATTAGGCAGACATTCATATTGAACAGCTGCAGGGCCCTTGCTCAGGGTATCTCTACCTGGGGGGCGGTAGAGGAGCTGATGGTATGTCATAGTGAGTAGAGGGTGCTGCCAACTCTTCTCATTTCCATTTGTATTCCAGTCCCATCCCAATGAACACGATCTTTGTCCTCATACTCAGCTAACTGGTAAATCCCTATGCCAGTGTAGTTCGTCCCTACTATCTTGGTGCTAAATTTCCTTTACAGAATGACACTCATCTGCGGGATGCGACACAAAAAGGAACAGCAAAAAATATAAACTTTTTAGAACTGCCACAAAGGTATCCAGTCAAAGTTCAACCAATCAGTGGCTGTCTACTATGGCACCTCCTCCAGCCATCCACTTCTTTTCTATCTTGTCCGAGTCGTTGATGGCACTGTTCAGTTGAGCCATTTTCTTCGTTGTTAGTAAGGTACAGCTCACTTCCTTATCCAAAGGTATACTCTCCTCTTGGTATTTCGAAGCCAAAGTGCTTCTGCCTCGGGCGGGATCATCACAATGATTGTATAGGGAAAAGGGCTGGACTCTGTTCATTCGGCAAACCTCCTTTGTTTGGTCTTTGACCGCCATCCCCCCTTAGAACTCAGCACACTGCCATTGTCCATGGAGCCAGATAACAGAGCCAGAGATGGGCATCGATGTGGGAGATATTTGCTCCTGGAACCATCATGGAGACTTTGTGCAATGTTCTAGTGAGCTCGGTCTGCTCCTTCATAAGGGCTGTTGAAGATAGAGCCATTCTCTGCAGGCCCAGTAAAAGTCCATTCGGCCGGAGGTGCCATATTTATTGTCCAAATCAAAAACAGTGCTGTTTGCAATTTGTGTGCCGACCCACAGGTAACATGCCATTCTAGAAAACAGAGAAGCGGTGTCTTTTAATTTGAGATCATTTCATACTTTTGGACATTTTATCTATTCCCCACCTCAAGTAGACTACCTGTGTATCTTATTTTATAATCCTAGTCTATCCTATGTTGCCCTAAGAGCGCTTCTTTATACCTTAACTAACCTGGGGCACTCAATTTTGCCATGGGCGTAACTTTGTGCGAATAACAACAACGCAGTTCTAAAATGTCATGGGCAGTGTAGGGTGGGGGGGACGGAGCAATGATAGTCTCATAGAGAACCTGTTATCATAAACCCATTGATCCTGCAAAGAATTACACTATGGGCCATATCATGAACAATCATCTAAATAGCCTTGTTGCCTTCACTTCTATTCTGCATGTTTCAGTGATGACCTCATGCATCATTGAGGTGGAAGGGTGGTTCCTTCCTGTTCTATGTATAAACACTTTAGAGAAGGTGGTCTCAATAATCTGACAATAGTTTGTGTATCCTGCAGGAGGTGTTCTATTGTCTGTGTTCGTATCTGCCTAGGTGAGAAAATCTATCTGTGCCTTCTGCATGGGGAGTGTATGAGTCATGTAGCAGTACTCCTTAGTCTTCTGCCTACCTATTGTCTACCTATTGTTGTCATCTGACTGTATCACATGCTGTGTAGAGAATCGTGAGCTGCATGGGCACTATTTCTTATTATTGCATTATTACTTCCAACAGGGGAGGGCGATGAGGACACATGTTACAAATAAAATTATTCTGGGGTGCTGACTGTACTGGCAGAGGATGTTGAACCTTTCTGCATTCTTGCAAGGGCCATTTACTTCATGTGCTAACAGATATATAGGAGGTGACTTGGTTGCTATTGGCAACTTCAAAAATGTGAGCAATACAAGTCTTCCTATTAACATAATGAGACAAAACCAATTCAATCTACCTAGTGCCACTTCTGCCAGTATTGCAAAATATTATAATACAAAATACATAACTCAGATGAGACATTTCTGTGCGGCAGGTGTTGTGGCTACGTCTGAATCCATAAACGACCAAGCTGTCACCGCCTTCTTCCGCTTGGACAGAAGATAATCTTCTCTACTTTGCAGTGTTGACCCTGAAGCCTGTTCTGTTATTTCTTCCCTCTTGGCAATGGGGACAGCTGTTGGTTAGTAGTCTATTATTTCAAAAAGTCTTTGGGCCAAGATCTGTGTTCCATTATTGATATGTCGAAGCCCAGAACTGATGTGGGCCTTCTTCCTGGAAACCTGACTTTTGAAAGAAACCTCTTAGTGCATGTTAGTGTATACAAACTTTTTTATATTTTACATAATTTCAGAAGAGCTTTCAGCTCTAGTTGCTAGTGCTGATGCATAAATAATAATGTTGTGACACCTTATATATAAATATGCGTTGATTAGCTCTGAAAACCGCAACAAGCACCAAAAACATTATACTCTGATAATTCAAAGGGTATTGAAACTTTCAAGGCGGGTAAACAAAAACATATATGCAACCATCTATAGTCTGCAACTGTACTTCAATAGGCCAGTGCCATGTACTGGTGTATGCTGTATGTTAGCTAGCTGAGGTAAGGAGGGAACTCCAAATGAAGAAAAGAACCTAGGGATTATATTACTTTACCTATAAGACACTTTAAAGATAAATTCATTATCTAAACAAAAAGGAATTAAAATGTTTGTGCTATAGCTTGTCTCAACAGCAAACATATTTGACAATCTCTGTCACAGTGACACCTGTGCACAAACTGCCCCAGGTTCACAAAACAAAACGCAAAAACATTTGTAATCAGGTAGGTACCATTTCTTTGCAACATAAAAACAAGCAAGCTTTGTTAAATCCAGTAGGTCGAAAATTGTTTGTTATCCTTTTGGCTTTGTCAATGCACAATCAATATTTTAGTCCCTGGCTAATGTACTGCTTTCAAAGCATTTTAGCACATTCACCTTACAGTATAAGTACACGTCATTTCCTGCAACTCTGAAGAACCTAGAAATGAAAAAGGATTAACATACATTCATATTATTTCTTTTTAGACACCTATATATACTTATATATATATATAAGTTATGAACCGCGACAGGAACGTCGTGCACCAGATGGATAGAGCAATTGATAATACGTGGGGGGGTATTGGACATCACGGATATAGAGAATGTGATGAGGACGTCAAGGTGCTAGGAGGAATACTGGAATACTTGTCTCCCCTCTTGGCTATCAGTTGCTGTGGCAAATGAGATACAAAAACCATCTGTCAAATTAGTGGCAGTGAGATGCAAGGTCAGTGCGTGTCTTGAGAAGGCTAGCTACCTACCTAGCAGGGCTGCAAGAAAGAAAGGGAACTGGCAGTAATCGCACAACCCAGACAACAGTGAAATGGAATGGCAGAGAGGACACTGGGCAGTGGTGGGAGGTGGTGCAGGACAAGGGAAAAGAGGTGGCAATCAAAAATGAGCGCTATGTTATTATAAGCACAAAGAGGCAACTTCAAAGCACAATTATTGCACAGAGCAAGGCAACAGACAGATGACATGGAACAAAAACAAATATCAACCATAACAATGCTTTCAAAAGTAAATCAAAAAGATATCAAAAGATGCATCATAAAAATTGAAAGTACAGTAAAAAGGACCTAGATATTAAATCTCACTAGTGACAGTGGAGCACCATGAGGAAATAAATAAATAAATAAATAAATAAATAAATAAATAAAAATAATATGTTTGATAACCAAAGTGCACCATGAAAAGACCTTGAAAGGCAAAACCCAGGAGTGGAAAGTGTGGGCAGAAGAAAGGCAAGGAGGAGAATCAGAAGAAAGAGTGACCTGAGTACAGAGAAGGTGAGGGCAGATGTATTGTCAGCGAGAAAGAGTAGAAAGGTGGAAGAGAAAGGGAGAAACAAGTAATTCGTTGTAGAGCAAGGCAACAGTGCTGTCAGTCATAGTGAGGAGGGTGCGCAGGGGAACTTGTCAGTGTCAGTGGGAGAGACCGTGCAGCAGCCCCAGCCACGCTGGTGTACGCGAATGGGCAAGAAAGGGGGGAATCTGAAAATACCACAAGTGACTTCCTCTTTCTGTGCCTTCGCAGAAGCTAACAAAGCCCGTCAGTAAAGCAGACTAAAAAGTGGAACTAAAGAATAGATAATGACACCCAAATCTTGCAAGAAAATATCGTGAGGAGAAGAAAGGAAAAGAGGGACGGACGTGAAGGCAGCCCTTATGGGGGCAAGCCTGTGGGGGAAGGCACAGGCAGGACACAGGTTTCAGAAGTGGAGGAAGAAGAGAACGTACGCGAGAGAGAGAAATGGTCAGAAACAAAGAGGAAGATGACTAATTAACAGAGGCGAAGGAATGCAAGGGAGAAGCACAATATGCAATGTAAAAAAGGTACACAATGCAATGGAAAAATTAATATGCAATGTAATGTCAAACCATAATCCAAGTCAGAAAATGCAGTGACTATGCACAACAGGACACACGAGCACTGGAGACACAAACTTCGACCTCGGAGAATCGAACTCCGACCCCGTGCACAGACTTGAAGTGCTGGGGGTATATAAATGTAGGACCCTCGGAGAATTGAACTCAGACCCCGTGCACAGACTTGAACTGCTTGGGGGAACATAAATCTAGAACCGTCAGAGAATTGTACTCCAACCCCGTCCACAGACCTGAAGTGCTGGGGGAATATAAATCTATAACCCTCGGAGAATTAAACTCCGACCCCGTGCACAGACTTGAACTGCTGGGGGAACATAAATCTAGAACCATTTGAACCTAGAACCATCCCTTCCGGACCGGAACCGGCAGGGCAAACAGGAAAACCACGGCACCCAAAGCCACAAGATGTACACAATAGAAACGGACACTGTAAGTTCTAAATGACAGGAAAAGCTGATACTGGCGTCTGAGAAGAGACTGACAAATTGTGACCACACAAAGAGATAGAAAGAGAGAGGGTGCTAATCCTGGCCAGACAGACTGCTACAGAGGGTCAGGAGCCAGCAGAGAGGACCCAGAGACCCCGCCTCCAATCATACACCAAGGATAATTCAAGTAAAAACAAAAATATCCCTGTCTTACCCTGTGGCCAGCAGAGGACACAGGACTCTTTGGGACAATCTGTAGTGGTACTCCAGACCCACCGCAGGCAAGAAATGTCTTCACAGGATGGATTTGTGGTCGCCAACTGTTAAAGGGAGAATTTGAAGCCCCTCTAAGGGTGTGGTCACCTGTGGTCACAAGCCACAAACTGCCCCGCAGCACCTCTTCACTGAGGAACAAGGAAGAAAGTTATGAGATTACGAATAACCATGTTTGAAGTGGCACTTTTATTATTAAATCACAAGTATTTCACTAAATGCATATTATTTCATGTAACTAAGCAAAACCATTGAGAAAATCTGACTTCATTCTGTCAGGCATTAATGCTAGAGGACAAATGCTCAAACTTTTATAAGACAAGCTGGAATGAGGATCGATTAAAAGACACATTTAAATGAATTCTAGTTTCAAGAAGACACAGATTACATTCTATGCAAATATGGTGTCTAGAAACAAGCTTTTCTGAAGAGAATTATCCATGCAGTTTTAACACTCAAAAGAGACCTAAAATGCAAGGGACTAGGATCTTTAAAAAGGCACAATTGAAATTAGTTAGGGAATACAGAACACTCTATAAAGTCTAGAGCCTAGAAGCACCTAACTAGGGAGAATATCCCTGCAAGATCTAATGCGTTAACGAGACCCTAAATGCAAGGACTTGGGTGTGGATGAAAAATACCGCTTGGTCAGAGATTTAAAAAGGCAAAAGTATTATCTTGCTTGGGAGTTTAACACCTGAGGAAGGCCTTGACGTCCCAAATCAGATAATCGGCTGGCCGGAGAACCCACGCATGTGAAGATCACAGTGTAAAATGGTTAAATTAAGTAATTAAAATGAACAAATTGTAGATAAGGTATCCAGGATATATTTATTGGCCTCATCCATGAACAGCCAGGAAACCAACTGCTTCATGTAACATTCTACATTCTCTCTGTCTTGACAAGAGAGTGTTCTTAGTATTCTACATTCTATAGGGAAGTAGATTACACCTAAGTGCTGTTAATCAAAGCAAGACATTACACATCTCCCTCCTATACAATAACAATAACAATAATGAAATAAATGAAAAATGAGCAGAATATAAACTTGAAAAGATGAAGTGAATTTCCCTTAATGAAGAAGATACAAGAAAAATAAAATCATACATAATCCTTCATATAAGCAGGTGCCCTACGTGATCTCTGACTTCTCATATGAGGTACATAAGAATTGTTTGAACTAGACACAGGTAATTTAGCTGTGAGGGAGAAATCATGAACAGTATCAGATACGTGTTGAGATACATTTTTAGATCTGATCACCACTACTCTACTTTTATTCCAGATCCTTCCATCTTGTGTTTTAATGGCGTTACTAAACACCTTGATAACAGGTCTGACATTTGTGTATTTTGACCAGGAACTCCTCCCAACAGGTGCTTTTATCTTAACTAAATCACCAACTTTGATTTCTTGAAAATGGACACATTTCTTCTTATCAAAATAAGTTTTTCTACAAATTTGTTTTTCCAACTCCCTTTCCCTCCAACCACCAATATGATTATCAACAAATCCCTTGTTAAGATTCATCCAACCAGGACACAACATTGTATTGGGCATCCTTCCTTTAAATAACTCAAAAGGCGATTTACCAGTAGTGGAGTGAGGAGAACACCGGTACGCTTCAATTCTTTCTTTAAGCGTTACCTTCCAATTTAAACCATTTACCCTGGCAAGCTGGATACATTCTTTTAATGTTTTATTAACCCTCTCAACAGCACCATTCGTTTCTGGATGATACAAAGAGGACCGCTTGTGTAATATGCCACATTTAGTAAGAAAGTCATCAAACAGTGCTGAGCAAAATTGCGGGCCATTGTCTGATAAGATACTGTTTGGAAAACTCTCTCTCATAAATATCTCAGACAAGAATTTAATGACAGACTCAGAAGTAATCTCACTGACAGCACTCACCTCAATCCATCGAGAATAAAGGTCTATTAAAACTATTAAATAAGGGGTGTCAGAAATGCCAGTAAGAGGTCCTACAATATCAATCGCCAATTCATCCCACAGATGATTGGGTAAAGCTCTGCAAACCATAGGCATCTGTCTGGTCTTCAGAATTTTGTCACTCGCACAGCACTCTACACAATCTCTGACCAAACGTTCTATCTCCAAGTCCATCCCAGGCCACCAAAACTGAGAGCGTAACATTTCTTTAGTTTTTACTATACCCAGATGTCCAGAATGTGCATGCAAAAGCAACCTTTTCCTCAAAATGTAAGGAGGAACGAGCCTCACACCTCGTGTAAGCAGATCATCAGTTATTGATAATTCCTGTGAAACTAAAGACCATGGTTTATCTAAACGTTTATGATTCTTTAGTGAAGACATCACACTTTTAAGCTCCACATCTTTTAGTAGTTCTTCTTTCCATTCATCCTTCCCAACAACACCTTCAGTAACTTCACACACATCAAGACACTCTTCCTCATCTACCATTAACTCATCACTGTGAAGATCACTTTTTTCAACCAACCTTGAAAAACAATCTGCTGCCTTATTCGAAACACCAGGTAAATATTGAACTTCAAAATCAAATTCTTGCAGAGCTATTATCCATCTCCTAATTCTTGAGGAGATTGAATCCAAACCTTTTTTACAAAACACTTCTTTTAAAGGTTTGTGATCTGATTTTACAATAAATTTTGTACCCCAAACCAAATTCTTAAATTTCTTCAGAGCCCAAAAAATAGCTAACGACTCTTTTTCAATTACTGAATAATTAAGCTCCGGACCACGAAGACATCTTGAAGCACATGCAATAAGAAAATCATTACCAGCTTTATTTTGTACCAAGACAGTACCTAGCCCCTTGTCACTGGCATCAGTATAAATAAACGTAGGTAAACCAGGTACAAATGCTTGAAGAGAAGGAGCCTCCCTCAACTCTTTTTTTATTTCATTAAATTCCTTCTTACAGTCCTCCGACCACTCAAATGTCACATTCTTTGCAGTGAGTCTTCTCATATTCCTTGTTTTGTCTGCAAAATGTAAAATAAACTTTCCATAGAACTCAACCATGCCAAGGAATGACAATAATTCATCTCTGTTTACCGGTTCCACCATATTATCGATCGATGTGACAAGCTCTAACTTGGGAAAGACACCTTCACTCTTAATGCAATGGCCAAGGTAATTCACTTCTTCTAACCCAAACTTGCACTTTTCTTTCTTAAGAGATAAACCAGCCTCAGACAACCTTCTCAAAACCTCACACACCCGTTCATTGTGTTCTCGTGTGTTGGCACCATAGATTAATAAATCGTCTTGATAACACTTCACTCCCAGAAGGCCTTTCAAAATATGAGTCATGATCCGTTGAAATACTGAGGCTGCTGAGATTAAACCGAAAGGCATCCTTTTAAACTTAAAAGTACCCATAGGGGTGATAAAAGCAGTCAGATCTTGGCATGTAGTATCTAGTTCAACTTGATGGTATGCAGAAGCTAGATCTAGAGTAGTAAAATACTTTGCCCCTTCTAGCGTCCCCACAATCTCATCAATGTTGGGTAAAGGAAATCTGTCAACAATTACCTCCTTATTTAACGCTCTTAAGTCAATACATAGACGGATTTCCCTTGTAGGTTTCTTAGCTATAACTATTGGGGCCAACCACTCGATAGCTTCTACCGGCTCTATGATATCATTATTAATCAATTTTTCAATTTCCTTCTGTACTTTATCTTGTTCAGCTAAAGGAATCCTTCTCACTTTTGCTACAACTGGTATGGCGTCCTTTTTTAATTTTATGCAGTGTTTGTAACCCTTTAAACATCCTAACTGTTCTCTGAAAACCTCTGGAAATTTTCCTGCAAACATTTCTGCTAAGTTTTCCACTTCTTGTATCTGTACCTGAGGTGAAGCATTAGGATCAAGTTTCACACCTAAATCCCGCTGATCCCTCCAACTAATCAAAGCATCTCCAAAATTAGTTACATAAATTTTACCAGGTATGATGCGACTTCCCAACTCAAGAGTAGCCATGAAATATCCTAATATTTTGATGGGCTTTTTCCCATAACCCAAAGGTAATATGTCGCTTTTGAAGAGCTTGACTTTCTCACCAAAAGTCTTCCGTAATAACTCTTCATCAATCATGGTGATTTGAGAACATGAATCAAATTTAAATTCAATCATGACATCATCCACTTTTACAAAGTGTGAGGGATGTTCCAACGAACCACCATTGACTTGGAAAGTCACAGTCTTTACCTGAGGTTGAGTCCATCTTTTATACATATTATCTCTCTTACTAACTCTAGTCCTGCAACACTTTGAGAAATGACCTTTTCTGCCACAGTTGTTACAGATAGATTTCAGAGCAGGACAACTCAGCGAGTTGGCCAAATGGCCATTATTCCCACATCTAAAACAAGAAAATTTTCCTTGTACATTAAAATTTGGATTAAAATTATTTGTCCCATTTTCATTTTTATCAAAGGTAGATTTTTCTTCTTTCTTTACTTGGCAAACTACTTCTTCAACTTTAGGTTCATCTTTCTTTCCAGATTCATTCATCTTCTCTTTCTCGACCTTTAACTCATCTACGCACTTTGTCATGTGTTCAACTTGCTTAGCAATGACTAGAACTTCATCCAACGGCGGTTCATCCTTTAGTCATAGTTCCTTGCGAATACTATCATGAGCACATCTTAATACAAACTGGTCCCTTATTCTTTCATCCAAGGTTTGTCCAAATTTGCACGACAAAGCTAATTTCCTTAGTGCAGAGACATATTCTTCAACTGACTCATCCTTCTTTTGTCCCCTTAAACCAAAGTGATACCTTTCCATTATCGTGCTTAACCTGGGAAGATAGTGTCTATCCAGTTGTTCAATTGCTACTTCGTATTCATTTAAATTTCTTTGTTCAGAGGCTGTAAGTTCAGGTAAATGTTCTAGTACATCTTGTCCTTCTCCTCCCAGGCAGTGTAGTAGTAACGAATGCTTTCTTTCTGCACTTAAGTTCGTGCCACATACTCTTGCATAATTTGCGAAAATTTTCTTCCATTTTTGTCATTTTACGTTCGGTTCACCTGGGCTTGTTAAAAAGAATGCTGGTTGTGTTACATTCTGCATCCTTTTATTTATTCAAATATGTTTTATTTATTTAAATGTGTGTTCCTTGTAATTATATAAATGTGAGTACTATTTCTGAAAATATTAATGCTCCTTGTTAATTTTTATATGAGTACTGTTTTGAAGCTTAACAATGAATCCTTGATGACAGAAGAAAAAAAAAAACTTTAAAGTTCCACTTCTTTGTTAAGAATTCTAACTTTGCAGAAGTCTTGTGTTTTCCACAATGCTTTCTTTCAGCATTCACGGTGATGTTTATTCAATTTGGAACTCTGGATACATCACAGAGCCCTTTGTTTCTTGGACGCGCTATCCCTGCGTCAAATCTCCTCCCAAAACGAGGCTTGGCTTTCCTTTGGCTAAGCGTCATTGAAACGCACCGCCATTTTGCCGCGCGAGGCAATATTTCATTAGCGCGAGCAAGATTTCAAACACCAACAGGTGATGGCGCGTGTGCTTTCTTTTCCTTCGCTTTTTAATAATCAAAGTCCCTTTTTTTTTTTAAGTACCACCTCCCGCTTATCTCCTCACCGTTCGAGTGTCACTCACTGACAGCGGAGAAGAGCTGGAACTGCCGCTGGGAAGACAACGCTTCCTTTAATGCGTTTACTGCCGCTGGAGAGGTGTCGGGGACGGCTGCATGTTGAGGCGGAACGAGGTAAAATCGTCGCCAATGTAAAATGGTTAAATTAAGTAATTAAAATGAACAAATTGTAGATAAGGTATCCAGGATATATTTATTGGCCTCATCCATGAACAGCCAGGAAACCAACTGCTTCATGTAACATTCTACATTCTCTCTGTCTTGACAAGAGAGTGTTCTTAGTATTCTACATTCTATAGGGAAGTAGATTACACCTAAGTGCTGTTAATCAAAGCAAGACATTACACACAGCAGCAGAGTTCTGGCTTCTGATTGTGGTGGTGGATCCTTTATACCTGAAAAATGCAGGACTGACATTGTTCTGACACACTTTCTGACGCAGGTGACTTGACACATGTCCTAGGACACGGGAAATGGTCAGATGGCTCAATGGTCGGTTGGCCATACTCAAACGCAGAACATAAACAAAGAACATCTTGTAACGTACATATCTCTTAAAATATATGTGAGAGCGGAACTTACGACAGGTGCTATTATTGCAAGACGTTGTGGCTTTATTTTGTGCAAGCTATCTTTCAAAAACAATATTTCAGCAAGAGTCCAGGATGTGGCAACTTGTATCAGCTGGGTCTGTGTACGTGTATATGGGCGTTGGTCTTGAAGCTGTGGAAAATTACTGTCCTCTGTGATGGCCCAATTTACCTCGTTGTTTTCAGTGTAACAGAAATGCATGTTTTTGAAAGAATCAGGGCCTAGTGGAGTATAATATGAAAAACTGATAACATGAGGCAGTGGCCTTTTGCCTTTGGCTTAGGCCTATGTGCAGAGGGTTCAAGGGATCTGTGGGCTTTTATTTACTGATAGTTTATGGTGAAAATTGGTCACTTTTGCGTATTTTCGGATTTTCTCTGGCAGGGCCCACATCAGGCCTTCTTCCTTCCAAAGTTGATCAAGATGGCATACTCTTTGGAAATAAGATCCTTCATCAGTGTGCACATATATGCTCGGGAAGGTGAACAGCGCAGTGACACAAGGCAAGGTGGAGAAAACAGCGTAAACAGTGCAAAATAAAATTGAGTTGGAGGTCACGAAAACAGTTAGCAGATAATTTTACAGACAGGGATTCAACTGTTTAAGGAGACCACAGTTACACCCACAATTGTGCTGAAGGGTCGATGGGGTTTTGACCTGTAAAATGTCAGGTCATCATCAGGACCGGGTCAGGAGAGTTCAGGCTGTATCCAGGAAGGATGCAAAGAGCCAGGGGGGTGGGATTGAATCAAGTCGAGGCATACAGCAAAAATCATCAAGGACACGAGAAGTCCAAGGCGCACGCAGTGAATGCGCGAAGAGGACAATTCTCCCAGTGTAGTAGGACAGAACCGAATTGAGGAGGTCCGCGTCATGCGTGCGGGACATCAACTGTAACAGATCGAATCTGTGCGGTTAGCTGTGACTGCTTGATGGAACAGATCTCTGACATTCAGTAGTATATCAGACATACCGCAACTGTCTTCACCGATCTAGGTGCGCTTCACTCGCCCTAGGGACCCAGACCCTTGGTGGAACCTACCTTACTACTGAATGCCAGAGACCTGTCCTGTCAAGCTGTCTCTTCTTACCCCTCAGATTTGTTTGTTGCTACTATGCATGTGTGCACTGCAGACAAGAAGAAGAAGTAAAATAAAATCTCAAATATACTTCCCGCACTTCTACTTTTTTGATTGGTATAAAAGGCACGATAAGGCAGAGTTCATATCTAGAAGAAAAAGAGTAACATGAAAGAGTAATAAGAGACAGACATAATACAGAAATTAGACTTCTTATGAAGAGATCTAATTTATGTTAAGCTCATTCTGAACTCCTAAATGCAATTAATACCATTTAGACAGCCCTGTGAGGAACCAAATCAATGGACTAGGAGATGTAATGACTATAAAGAGACCAAAGCTGTGATTGATAACTGAGGAAGAACAGTGAGGTCCTAGAGTGACCGCATCAGATGTTTGGAAATGTTTTTGGAGGAAAATTGACCACATATTGTACACAATTTTTTTAGTTTCCTATCCTGAGGAAGGCAGTTTGAAAACAATATTATAGGTGAAACATGGTGTTGACAGAAGTTACAGAAGCAGCACCGTGGGACACCCTCATTATAAATAGATGAAAGAATGATTGCGTAGCAATTAGGACTGTTAATAAATAGCATTTGTAGCTAAATCATAAGGGGATGCCCACGACCTCAGTGGACACTCTAACTAAAACGGCCCTCACTGGAAACCCTATTGGTGTATTTTTAAAACTCCCTGCCACTGTGTTTTCACTCCAGTGGCATGCTTCATCATCAACTGCTCGCCACAGTTATTCCAATCGTACCTGGATGTGCTCAGCCTCGGGAAATCAGAGGGAGCTCTTTGAGTGTCTCCTATTTTTTAAGGCAGGTTGGGATCTAAATGGTAAATTTGTCTCAGGCTACCTTTATAGTTGTTATTTCTGTAGGCCCCTAGACAAGGGTAAAAACAGGTTGTTGATGCCTTCAGAGGTTCCATTATGTATTCCGCATCAGCACTGTTCCACATGTTTAAGCCCTAGTTAGCCCTCAAGTGTCACTTTGGCTTTCTTCAGGACCACTAATATTCAGATCCCTGCTACGCATTATTCCTGGCTTGTGATTATATTGCTAATGCCTATGTTTATTTTTCATTCATACAGTCATCCTTGCAAGCCACACACTTACTCAAAGTTCTGAGGGTTGCATAGGGAACAACGCAGGAAAAACATCCCATTACTTTGGAATACATTTTTTATTCTGCATTTTTTTAGCATGCATATGCTTTTACCTCATATGCCATTACCACACATTATTAGTCTAACTAAGGTAAGTATTAGTAAGGTAAGTTTAAATATACATATATATATATATTTGATTTTTATCTTTTCAGCAGGAGATCCCCCAATCCCACATACTTACCTTAAATGCATGGTAAAGGCATATACGTGATCCACACTTGTGTGGTAATAAATGTCTGGTAAAGGCACTGCGATGCAAAAAATGCATTGTAAAAATGGTATCCCTCTTTTGAGGCCTTTCCCAGTCTGATTATCATCTAGGGGGAGATTATGATGGCGGGCGGACCACCACCGTGCGGCCGGTGGTGGCGATTTGCCGCCATCACAACCTGATTTACCCCCTCCATATTACCATGGTGTGGGGTAATCGTAAACATTGCCGGACAGTCGGACTTGCGCACTAATATGGTGGCAGTGCCTACCAGGCACTGCCATCCATATTCGGATTGGTGTTTTCAAAAGCCCTTCCAGAGGGTAATGACGCCATGAAAAGGTTGGTGGAGAATTGCTTTGGGGGCCAGTTGCAGGCCACCGGGGGGCTGCACTTTGGGGGTACCTATGGTACCCCCCTACATTGCCATGCACAAGGTGGGAGGTAACACACGGTGCCTGCCACGTTGTGCGTAGCAATGCACAACAAGCAATTTTGGCACTGCGGCGGGTGCTGCTTACAGCAGCAACTGCCACAAAGTCAAAGTTGCGGAATGCGACCGCCAGGGTGGTGGTCACATTCTAATCAGTGGTGCGGGACCGCCGCAAGTCTGGCTGCTGGTCCCAGCACCAGTAGGGTGGTGGGCGAACAAAAGTCCACCCGCCATCCTAATAGGCCCCTTAGTGTCTGCTGGGTAAAAAGACATAATAGTTTTTATTTTTGACCTACCAAAATATAGAGTTGGAAATATCAGAGGTATAGAATATCGACATCAAGAATATCAGTGACCAGAATATCGACATGAAGGTAAGAAATATTGTTTTTTTATTTATTTCGAAGTCAGTAATATTGTTTGTTAAAATATAGTTGTTAATCATATCGATATTTATATTAGTGTTCTGTATTTTAGTATGTATGTTAAAAGTATGTGGTCTAATTTTTTTGTATACATTTTGCGTATTTTAGTTCTGTAGCGGGTTGTGGGTTTATAGGGAAATAGGGTGAAAGTATATTTTTTTAAGTAATTAATCATTTGTATTGATTAAATATTATTTGGTTATTACATTTTAATAATTGATCAAAAAATGAGTTCATTTAATTGTGTTATTTCTTTTAGGAGCAGGTTGTGGGTTTATAGGGGAATAGGGTGGGAAGTAATTTCATTATAATTAATTAGTAAATACTTTTGATAAATTAGTATTTATGTATTTAATATTTTATATTGTGAACTGTGGTAATTAATTAATTATTAATTAGTTATTACTTGATGGTGACATATTAATCATTAATTTATAGATATGTTAATTGTGTTTTGTTCTTTAGGAGCGGGTTGTGGGTTTATAGGGGAATAGGCTGGGAAGTTTTTTAATTTTTTAATTAATTAATAAAAATCTCTTATTAATTAATATTTATGTATTTAATATTTTATGTTGGTAATTGTGGTAATTAATTATTTAATCATTTGTTATTAATTGGTAGTTTATTATTAATAATTAATTAGTAAATATATATTTATTTTTTAGGAGAGGGTTGTGGGTTTATAGGGCAATAGGGTGGGAAGCAATTTAATTATAATTATTGGCTTAATATTTTGTATTAATTAATATATATGCACTTCTTTTTTCATATTGTTACTTTTTAAATTAATTTGATATTAATTATTTCTTCTTTGGTTTTTAATTATTAATAATTAATTGGTAAATATCTTAATTGTGTTATATTTTTAGGAGTTTGTTGTGGGTTGATAAGGGAGTAGGCTGTGAAGTAATCACATTTTTATATTTTTAAAATCTGTTTATTACATTATTTATTTCACATTGCTTTGTAGTGTTAATAGTGTGACTTCATTTATTTTTTTTGTTTTTAAAATGCTTGTTAATTTTTGTTAATTAACTATCAATTAATTATATTAATAGTGTTATAGTTTACAATATTGGTAGTGTCATTTATATGGGAATATGGTGGGACTAAATATTTTATTATTACTTAATATTTTGTTAATTCATTTTAAATATTTAGTTTGAGTGGGAATAGTTAATTATTCCCCTCCGCTAACCAACATTGTCCCTACTGTTGCACTTGCTGGAGTGGGAATAGTAATTGTTACCCCTTCGCTAACCAACATTGTCCCTACTGTTGCACTTGCTGGAGTGGGAATAGTAATTGTTACCCCTCCGCTATCCAGCACTTTCCCTACTGTTACAGTTGCTGCAGTAGGAATAGTAATTGTTATCCATCCGCTATACAACAGTTCCCCTACAGTTGCACTCTTTGGAATGGTAATAGTACTTTTTACACCTGCGCTATCCAACACTCTCCTTACTGTTGCACTCTGTGGAGTGGGAATAGTAATTGTATCCACTCCGCTATCCTACACTTTGCCTACTGTGGCACTCCCTGAAGTGGGAATAGTAATTTTTATACCTACGCTATCCAACACTTTCCTTACTGTTGCACTCTGTGGAGTAGGAATAGTAAATTATTTCCCTCCACTATCCAACACTTTCTCTAATGTTGCACTCGCTGGAGTGGGAATAGTAATTGTATCCACTCCGCTATCCTACACTTTCCCTACTGATGCACTCCTTGGAGTGGGAATAGTAATTTTTACCCCTACGCTATCCAATACTTTCCCTACTGTTGCACTCTATGGAGTGGTAATAGTACTTTTTACACCTGCGCTATCCAACACTTTCCTTACTGTTGCACTCTGTGGAGTGGGAATAGTAAATTATTTCCCTCCACTATCAAACACTTTCCCTACTGTTACACTCGCTGGAGTGGGAATAGTAATTGTATCCACTTCGCTATCCTACACTTTCCCTACTGTGGCACTCCCTGGAGTAGGAATAGTAATTTTTACCCCTACGCTATCCAACACTTTTCCTAGGGCTCGATTCCGATCCATTAAAAATCACCGTCTGTACGACTCGCATCCGGA
Source organism: Lissotriton helveticus (assembly GCF_964261635.1). Taxonomy (NCBI): domain Eukaryota; kingdom Metazoa; phylum Chordata; class Amphibia; order Caudata; family Salamandridae; genus Lissotriton; species Lissotriton helveticus. The sequence continues at coordinate 1,295,858,092 of NC_136063.1, read as the reverse complement.
GTTGTTTCCGTACGACTCATACGGACGCCGTACGACCGGACGATTCCGATCCCGATTGGGCGACCCGGATGCGATTCGTACGGTCTACGTCGATTCGTACGGAAAAGCGCACGATCACCTACACACCGTACGGTGCGTACCCCTGCAATCATGGGGGTACGTGTCGTACACCCAGCGTACATGGGGGGTACGTGCCGTACACCCACCGTACATGGGGTACGGCACATACCCCATGTATGCTGGGTGTACGACACGTACCCCCATGATCGCAGGGGTACGGCGCGTACCCCTGCGATCATGGGGGGTTCCCGGGGGGGGGCCGTTCTGTACCTGTTTCGGTGCGAACTCTGACTGTACGACAGTTTCCAGCTCCCGTAGAAAAAGGGTCGTACGGAGCGTACACAACACGGATCGTACTTGCCGGGTCGTAAAAAGCAGCCGCGACCCGTATAAACGTCGTGTACAGCAGCTTCCGAGGGCGATTCGTACGGGAATTTTATTCGTACGGTCCCTGGTACGATTCGTACGGATAGCTGCATCGGGTGTGGATCGTACTACGTCGTTGGTACGGGGACGGTTACGGGTACGATTCGTACGGAAAAATATGCTCCGTACGACGATTCAGAGCGCTTTTTACGGGATCGGAATCGACCCCCTAGTGTTGCTCTCTATGGAGTGGTAATAGTAATTTGTACACCTGCGCTATCCAACACTTTCATTAATGTTGCAGTGCCTGAAGTGGGAATAGTAAATTATTCTTATATGCTATCCAACACTTTCCCTACTGTTGCACTTTCTGGAGTGGGAATAATCATTTTATCATCCACGCTATCCAACAATTTTTTTATGTTGCTGTTAATGTAGTGTGAAAAGTAATTGTAAAATATTAAAAATATTTAATGTAGCAAATTATTGTATATATAATTTATTTTTATTTGTATTTTACTGGTATATGTATATATATATATATATATTTGTATTTATAGTTTTTTATATTGTTCATATAATTTATATGTATTATAATATTTAATTTTGAATAATATAATTTAAATGTATGTATTATATATATATCTGTATGTTGAATTTGTATTAACATTATATTTAATATTTATAAATTTGAACATTTTCTAATATTTTTTTAATTATATGTAGTATTTACTTTATTTTATATTATTTTTTAGACATTTAAAAAAACCAATATTTTAAACAACAATATTTTTTACACCAATATTTTTTTTTCAATAATGTTGTACTTACCATTATGTAGATAGGACTTTGATTTTCTGGACATCAATATTTTGGGTCCAATATTTTTGTCGTTGATATTCTGCTGCTTGCCCCATAGGCAGTGCCAGGTCAGTCTTGCAGCCACACATTCCTCAAAGATCTTGACCGGCGATTTGCCTATAATTTCCCTGGCACCTCTGGGGGCACATCATGCAGTGGGAGGTGAATGAGAGATATGACAGTTATCTCGTACCAATAAGTTCATGGATTTTGATGATATCTCACACTTAACATCCAATCAGGCTGAAACTAAGGGCTACACCGTTGAAGAGGCAGAAAATATACATTCTTTTATTCAAGAAATATTTATTTTATTTTATAGCATTTATAAGGCGCACAGCTACCCACAAAGGGTTTCCCGGCGCCGAATAAGCAAGAACACAGGGTACAACTAAAGAGAGAACAGATCCGAAAGCAGTTATTTGTCGAACAACCAGGTTTTTACACTTTTCCTGAAGCTCCTATAGTTTTCTTCTTTGCGTATTTGAATGGGCAGAGTGTTCCAAAGAGTTGGACCCAAATATGAAAAGGATCTTCCTCCCATTCTAGCCCGTTTGTACCTTGGTACCGCAAAGTTCGCTGATGTGACTGAACGAAGATTGCGATTAGGAAGGTAAGGCTTGGCAAGATCTTGAAGATACTTGGGAGCAGTCCCAGCTTTGATTTTAAACAGATAGGTCAGAGTTTTGAAGCGGATCCGGTTTTCGACCCTGAGCCAGTGCAGGTCCCTAAGATGTTTAGTGATCCTGGCATATCTGGGAATTTTACAAAGCAGTCTGGCCGTAGCGTTTTGTACCAGTTGCAAGCGTCTTATCACTGCTTTGTTTGCACCCAGGTATAGGATGTTACCGTAGTCAAGCCGAGATGTCACCAAGGCATTGACTACGGTATTCTGGGTGGTAGTTGGCAACATCCAGATAATTTTACGTAGCCATCTAAGAATAGTGAAACATATACCAGCCACTTTGTTGGCTTGCTGTGCCATGGATAGATTGTCATCTATGATGACCCCAAGATTTCTAACCTGAGTGGCTGGGGTTGGGAGCTTGCCCAGTGAAGTTGGCCAGTGGGGATCACTCCAGAGATCTTTACAGTTCCCTAAGAGGAGGATCTCTGTTTTTTCCCCATTTAATTTAAGTTGGTTGTCCGACATCCAGCAGAAAATTTCATGAAGGCCTGTTTTAAGTGCAGATGGAGCAGACGGGTCAGACTTGGAGAGTGAAAACAAAATCTGAGAATCGTCTGCATAAGTCATTAAAACAAGACCGAAATTTTCTGCAATGTTGGCTAGTGGACGAAAGTACAAATTAAACAACAGGGGGCTCAGGATAGATCCTTGAGGTACACCATGAGGAGAATTGAAAACGTCCGAACAAGCCTCAGAAGAGGTAATCTGGAAGGTGCGTAGGGATAAGTATGATTTAACCCATTCTAACGCCCTGCCCTCGACACCACTCTCCTCCAACCTGACAAGTAGTCTGAAGTGAGAGATGGTGTCGAAAGCCGCGCTTAGGTCCAATAGGACCAGTGCCACCGTTTGGCCATCATCTCTGAGCTCTCTTATTTTTTCCGTGACCCCAAGCAGGGCGGTCTCGGTGGAATATCCACTCCTGAAGCCGGATTGGGACGGGTGAAGTAGTTCATTATTTTCCACATATGTGGAAAGAGCCTCATGAATATGCTTTTCCAGTAATTTGGAGAAAGCAGGGAGTAACGATATTGGACGGTAATTGGCCAATATCGTAGGATCGGCGGTCGGCTTTTTTAATAGAGGGCTGACTATGGCATGTTTCCATAGAGCAGGAACTGAAGCCTGCTCCATGGAAGCATTGAGTATCTCTGTAATGGGCGTCATGGTGGAATCCTCCAGTTGGCTAATGATACTAATGGGGATGGGGTCACGGGGGGAACCCGATTTAATAGATTTAAGAAGTTTCCTCAGTTTATCCGATGTAATGGGAGGCCAAGCTTCGAGGTGACAGTTTACTTTAGAGATTTGATAGGTGTCCTCTTGGTTATACGGAGTGGTGCTGTTTTTTTTTATATTAGAGACAATCTTCTCGATCTTTTCAGTGAAGAAGGACGCCAAATCCTGACACTGCTGAGTATTGAGAGGGGCAGCCTCCGCTCTAGAATTTTCTCCAGCCAATTTCTTCACAGTGTTGAAAAGAGTCTTGGATTGGTTAGCCTGAAAATAGGGAGTTTTAGGCCAAATCTGGCCCTACCAGTCAACTTATTAAGCAGTTACAATACACTTTAAAAAGGGAAGTCAACCAAAGGCTTCATGCCACTACCCTCATTCAATACCACAAGGCAAAGCGCATACCAAGAGGACTGCACATAGCATTACGACCTATGTTGTTGAATTTAACAAACCCTTCATGACCAAATGGTTTGCAATATTGAACAAGTGTTCTTTAGACCTCATACTTTTGATTACCGAAGAGCTTTCAGATATACTTAAGGAATTAGAAACTGAAATTCAAGATTTGAAAATGGATTTATCCAAAAGAATGTCTCCAGATGAATTAGAACAAACCCTCAAGGATTTAAATGATACACTAGATGAACATGCAAAGGAGGTTCATGAGCGCAAATTACGGAAATTTCGGCGGGACACAATAGATTATAAACTTGATGAAGTTTATACCTGGGCGGACAAGTATGCACAAAGGTGTACCTTTAAGAAATCAGGTGCCTTAACATCAGAAGAGAGTATAGCAAATGAACAAGACACACTACCAACTCGTCCCATATTAGAATTACATCAAGGACTGTTGAAACAACAGAGGATACAGCTACCACAAGTGGAACTCCAAAACAGTCTATTTTAGAGACTGGAGCACCACAAATCATCCACCGGAAGAACATTCAGTTGGAAAATCCAACGAACCAGGAGGGGACAAGGAGCCAAAAAAACAAAACGGTGCTCGACGGAACCCGAAGAGGAATTAGTGATGAACATCTCTACCACAGAATTGACATCCAACGAACGCTCTGTTTTAAACAAGGACATGTCGTTTGTTCCAAAATATAATACAAATGAACTGGAAACGGAAGTTGCACTCTTCAAGTTTATGCGTAAATTGCGGTTACGTTGGTTCTTCCATCATGTAGTACAAGAGACTCCAACTGACACATCCGCAATAATGCAGAAAAAGTTTTCAAACCCAAAAGTACCTTTATATCTCCAATTTCGCATAAAGCACTTGATCTATTTGAACTATTAAGAAAAAAAAGATTTAGCATTGATACATCAAAAAGAGTACAGCTTGAAATCATCAAACATGAAGCTAACCACTCAACCAACCAACAATTTGCATCCAAGACCTCACTCACTAGTGATGAGTTTTTCTCTGCTAACTTTATTGAAAAGACAAGAGAGATTGAACTAGAACTGCAGCTCGCACCACAAAATCTGCATTATCAGACCCAGCCCATTCCATCATCATGGCTAACCTCAGCAGGTACCCATACTTCTTGCTCTATAGATCAAACTCCAAAAACCAGTTAATCATGGAATACTTTTTTTCTACCAGATGATGCCAAGCTAATCAAAACTATAACTTCATTAAAACCCTCTAATCATTTAATTTATCCTCAGTTCACCAAATTCTTCAAAGAGCTTAGATTTGCCTCTTTGATTCCTGATTGCCTCAAGATAGGACAAGTTACCCCATTCCATAAAAGCCAAATGCAAACGCATCTGATCCCGACAACTTCTGTCCAATTTTCAATATCGTGACTTTAGCCAAACTTCTTTAGAAATGAATACACATACAACTATGCAATCACATCAAAAGATTTCAGCTCCTTGACCAATTCCAATTGGGCTTCAGAGTGGGTCATAGTACTGAAAGAGCTCTAGCTCATATTGTTGATGATGCCCTTGACCAGAACGAACCCTGCCTACTTATTCTTCTTCATCTGTCCTAGGCATTTGACAAGATCAAACATGAAAACCTGATTGATCTTCTTGAGAAGAGGTGGGGAATATTGGGCCCCATCTTAAATTGATTTGCCTCATTCCTACATAATTCCTACACAAAAGATCAAAGTAAACCCTTCCCTCGCTAACAGTACACCAATATCAATTGGAGTGCCTCAAGGTTCCACATTCAGTCCCACACTTTCAACTTGTTCATGGACCCCCTCTCTGAAATTCTGAACCATTCAGACATACAACACCACATGAACGCTGATGACACTCAACTCCATATGAAAATTGCCCCATCAGGTGACATCAAAACTTCAAATCTCTGAACTGTGCTCTTCTGAAAATTCAACAATGGCTAGCTTCCAATCACCTTATGCTAAATACACTCAAAATAGACTTTGTCTTGATTGCCCCTCACAACCATTCTGCACCCATGAACGACTGGCTCAAACAACTTACAGTTCTCAACTGTCCCCTCATGTTGTTGATTTCACAAGATCTTAAGGCATAACTCTGGACAAATACTTGAATATGCAAGACCACATGAGTGCAACACCAAGTGGAGCTAACCACCATCTCAAAACACTTAGGAAAATTAAGCTATTCCTGCCTCCTGAGGACTACTAGCACTCTAGTCCAAGCTCTAGTTATCTCCCGCTTGGAATATGGAATTGTGACCCTGACAGGGTTACCCAAAGCTAGACTGTTCCCTTTAAGGGCCATTCTGAACTCTCCTGCCAGACTCAAATATGCGATCAAGAAAACATGATCACATCACACCAGGCCGAACTCAGCTCAATTGGCTATCTTTCGAAACTAAGATTCAGTTCAAGACAGCCTGCTTGATGCACAAAGCTCTTCATTGTAACACCCCCGATTAACTGGAAAAAAAACTTCGATTTCTGGATTGAATTGGTTTATAGGACGTTCTACAACTCTCCTGCTGAAACCTCCAAAATTCAAAAAGAGAAGAACTTACAACCACTCCTTCTCTGGTCGTGCCCCGAGAAAATGGAACGCTCTTCCTCCTGAAATCAAATCTAACCCTTCGACCTCCTCATTCAAAAATTAAGTCAAATTGTTACTCCTGAATAACCATTTGCAGCCATCGACCTGAAGCCACCCTAACTAACTTTTATTTCTTGTTGACAACATGGGTCTCCCATTCACCAATGCCGTTTTTGTTAATTACATGTACCACATGGTTGGTCTGCTATTTTTGTACTTGTTAACCTATTATATGTTTAGTTTTTACATCTTTTACTCCCAATCGTATTCTGCCTCTCTGTACAGCACTCTGATACCCTTACAGGTCATGTTCGCACCATATAAAACTTTCCAAATAAACATCTATATTGTTCAGCACTGTGCACCTAAATGCCATTATTGAGATTAAATATTTGACTTGATACTGCTGAATTTGTTTTGATAATGTACTTTTTCTTGTTCCTTACACTGATATTCCAGTTACTGACACAAGCAGAGGGTTTTGCAATCCAGCAATAGACATGTATTGTGCACTTCTAAGTACAGACACATTCACAGGTCTCTAATAATGCACCAATTTACTGATCTACAACATGCAGTGAGGTTCTTGTAGTTCAATATACAGGGTACTCTGAAGATGCACCTCGATAGTAACCTGCATCATGTGTCAATATCCGTTTCCCGACACAGTCACATCACCATAATCATGCAATGTTATACAGACCTTAACCATACAATGACAACCCGCTACTGAGATGTTTGCAAAGCTCTCACTTTGTACGTTTATAATTCAATCCCTGTATGACATCAGAGGTAAAGGAGAGATAGGGGATGTCTGCTACATTGATGTAGTGCGATATTTACATCACAAGTTTTAATCTCAGTAAAATAGCTCTGTGATCATCTTGCTGAGATCTGACTGTGCAGTGGAGATGCCAGGTTTAAATATTTCACTATTTCAAGGTTAAAAACAGGAGTACTTCCATACGTGGCAATTATAAAATATGTTTCTCAATTTGGAAATGGGACTTGAGAGTAGGCCTGGGCAAAATTCGAGTAATTTTCTTGGCAACAATTTCGTGAAATGCCCTGAAAAGGAAAGCAAAATGAAGGTTTGTTATGTCAAACTGCCAGCTTCGAGATTTTTCATCTATTTTTCAGTGCAAAGTGCATGCTGGCATCCTTTTTTTGTGCTTGGGCACATTTTGCACTAACCAAATGTTGCAAATGTGTACCTAATGCGAATGACAGCCTCTCATGCTTGCTACAATATCCAAACCAAGTCTCAATTAGGCAATAACACTAACAGCCATATTTATGACAATGTCAAATTAGCCAGCAAGTAACCTTGCTGAGCTGCGTGACAGCGAAAGGGCAGGAATGTACCATATTTAAAAGAATATGTCACATTTCTGCCTATGTCCCTATGCTGCTGCCATTTTGCCTGCCTAATGCCAACGCAGACACCCTTTCACCAAGTTGCAAGGGTGCCGACGTTCTAAGGAGGATTGTTTCTGTGCAGGAAAGGGCACCTTCTTGCACAAAATCAATCCCCTGAGGCATTTCCTCTTTCTATGTGTGTGGCAGAAAGAGGAAGTATCAAGGAGAAATGAAGATATTCCTCCTCGATATGCCTCACCAGAGAAGTAGCAGCATTTTGGCGCAATCCCAGTACCTCTTTCGGTAAATCGGGAAAGGCATCAAAATCTTTGGATGATGTATGGAAACACCCACACAATACCAATTGAATGCCTACCTGGTTCAGAGTAATGCAACACAGTGATTTTCACTGTGCTATGTTAGTCCAGATTTATCTGGCCACTCAAGGCCACACAAGGTGGCTTTGCGTGGCTTGTTAAATCACATTTTGGGCTTGCTTTGTTCATGCACCACATTGCGTGGTGGAAGTGCGATGTAACCCCATTCATAAATATGCTCCAGAATGTGGAAATTACATGAGATTAAGCTGGCTTGAATGGAATTTTACTCTGCCTATTCCGGACACATTGAGTAAACTGTTTCTCTGAATATCAATCTAAAGTAAAATTATACTGTGCTTGCTTTACAGTTGATAAAAACAGAAAATGCATGGTTGAGGTTGAGCTATAACACTTAGTTGAACAGTTGCACACCAGAGGGCCTCCACCTCAATCCATTCTCCTGACCTGTACAGTGGTTCATTCCCCTGTATAAGGATGAATGAGGGTGGGACAGCAAACAAATCCTCCATGAAGCCCCAACACTATGAAGAGAATTTTCTGTAACCTGTGAAGAAGGGAGGGGAAGATGGCCACTCCAGTGGCACAAAGCTTAGATGAAGCTAAGGTGGACCAGCAAAGTTTGCCCTGACACTGGGCGAAGGAGTGGCTGGTGCCTACTGCCAGCGCTTTATCTGGACACAGCTGATCTCATGCTGTAAGGTTGCAGACAGAAAGGACAGTCCTGAAGAGGGGCACCTTATTGAGGCAGGTGGAGACCCCTAGATAACAATGCACGTTTCTGAGAACCAGAGAGCTATGTTTAGTCAGGTGGTGGAAATGGCCCACGGAGAAGACAAACCGTCCAAAGAGAGCCTAAAGCTGGAGGTCACCGATGCTACTAGTGGGACCATGAAGATGGAAAGTGCCCCAAAAAAGAAGAAAATGCAGCAATCTATGCATATTGATGAGAAGTGGTAGTTGGGAAATCAATGCCACCGAAGAGGCTTCAGGCAGGATTTAGACAATATTACCATCCATCGCAAGCATATTATATGAGCAGCACTCCTGAGGTAGGGAATTCATTTGCAAAGAACCATGCCAAGACAGAGGAGAGGATGGCCCTCAAAAAGGAGGATGTGGAAACCACCTTGAGCACTATCTGATTACAGCTTTGTGAAAAAATATATCAAGATATTGCTGAAATCAAGCAAAATTTGAAACTTTATTGAGCTTAAAAGTAGATATTATGCACTGATATATTTTCTTCGGGTGTGAGTAGTTTGCATTAGCATCATTTATGTGAAATTTCAGAACAATTATGCAAAATTATGTTTAGTTGCATTAAATGCTAAACTGGCATTTACAACTGTATTTTAGTTCAACATGTCTCTTCACATCCATTTTAGAAAGCAAGGACATATTCCATGCTAAAAAATCGCACATAAAAACACTCAAGCACATTTAAGAACAGCTACTTGCGTTCTGTTGTTTGCTTGTTCCTGACCTGCAGAGCCACATGAAGCACCTGGAAGTTGCCAGATTTACGATTGTGAATACCCTATCCTGACGTGCTAAAACCTGGAGAAACACACAAGAGAATATCAGGGTGCGGGCCTGAAGAAAGGAGCAGAAGGTTCAAACTTACAGGCCTCTTCTCCGCTCTGCTTGGCAAGGTCCATCAGGAGGTACGACCAAAGGTTCACTAGTGCATGGACTGTAGCAGTGAGCTTGTGAAAGATATCCTCGCAAAGTTTCATAGCAACAAGGACGCGATGTAGAAGTTCTGGGAGTGGCAATATCTAGAATAGTCATGTCCTTCCAGGGCTTTTAGAGGTCCTTTTTCCTGGACCTTTCCCTTGAAGCACTACAGTAGAAACTTCAGTGCGGAACTTTCTCAGACAAGCTGCTCCAGGAAAATGCAAAACACAGATGAACATACCCTTTTGACATCACATTTGAATACCTTGATAACTTCAGAGCCAAGGCTGAGGGAGCAATACTCTTGGAGATCTAATTTGAAAAGGAAATATTGTCTAAACAGAGACTGACAGAATCATAAGTGGAAGAGATTCCAGACAAAGAATCTCTGACAAGATGGGGAAAGATAATAACCCATAATAGGAGGGATAACAGCAATAGAAAAAAAGGGGCAGGTACAGCTAACATGAACCTGGGCAAATAAGTTGCTTTGTGGTCGGTCCTCTGGGGGTAAATATGAAGACTATTTTGAACTCACAGAATTGGGTCACCATGGACATATCTATATGGTTTCTACTGTTGGGTCTTTTGGTTGAGTGAACATGCTATCATTGAGCTAAGGCTCCAAAAAGGAGGGCAAGAAATGCAAAGGGGACACTGACAGAGGTAAAGTATCTTGTTGCGGTTTTGAACAAGGCCAGGGCAAGGAGGTAAGATCTCTCCTAATGTGCTTCTAAATATATCCAATGCAGAATAGTTGAGTTTGAGATTTAGGCACTTACTTAGAAATATGGTGTCCTGCCATCCTGTCATATCTAGAGATAACGACCTTTAAGACAGAGAGCTTTGTACCTTTGAAGGAATTGCAGTTGTGTGCAGTGGCCTCCAATGTCTTGCAACTGGACAGCAAACATATGTTTTTCAAAAACATACTTGTAAAGCGGGAGGTTTTTTTGTGAGAGAGAAAAAACTAATGACTCTGGAACATTTCTCTAAGGGTGTTGGGTCATATAAGTTGTTTGCTCTTATGGACCAACAGGATTTTCCTGGTGGCCTGAAAAAATAAAAATTTACGTCAAAACATCGACCCAAAATAGAGCTAGTGGCTGAGGTGTAGTGTCTTGTAATAAAAGAATACTGGGACTCTTTTGGTTCCTAATGTACACCGTAGGACTGTGACGTAAATGCTGGAGGGATGAGTTGAAGGCAGGCTTAGAATGTTGAATTCCAACTTCCATGCAGCAGAATAAAGACGTGTAAAATTACTCTCAGTCTGTGGCATACTTATTGGCAAGTGCCTAGGCTGGCAGGATACTACAACTGATGACGAGATAGACGATACAAAGATGGACACTGAAAGTGCTCTTCCAGTGAGTTTGCCATAGTCCAGCAAACTTCTTTTGCATGTCACATGTGCTGCAGTCGAAGTGTAGAATGGACACTTGCACAGGTGGATTTTCAGCACAATGCCAGCATATGTAAATGCTTGAAGATAAAGAAAGCGACATTGAAAGTCTACATGTAGGTGGCCAGGAAATGAATGAAATGGTCACAAATAAAAGGAACTGTGCCATTATGCAAATTAATGCCATATGCTATACGGAATATGTATGCTAAGGGTGGATGCAACAAGATTACAAAGCAGGGCACAGCAATGCTTCAGTACAAATCAAATTGAAATTAATGTAGTACAAAGCAAAGATTAACCAGGTGTTTATGAAGAAACATTTCAACCCAAGCGGACCCACAATCATAACGTTATCTGTTTTCATGGACTAGTGGAATCCAAGTTTGATATACTTAATGACACCATTCACAACTCATCGTGCAATAACATGCAGCATAGTGGCCCCAGAAAGAGGGTTAGGGGTTGTGGGTGAGGAGTTGTCCCCATATGAAGAGACCACCACCCAAGCTAAAGCACAGGGGCCCAAATCTACTCCTCAGACAGCCATCAGATAAAGAACTCTAATGGAGGTTAGGGCTCAAAAGTGGTCAAAAGTTGTCATGGTGACCCCGAGGTCAACACTTCACAAGGCGCTATAAAAGCTGTGGCTAATCAAATTCCACAAGAAGCACCTGAAAGAGCACTACTGTCCACCAATGTATAAACAGCTGCTACATTCTCAAACTGCTAACTGCAGTTGATACTGCCAAAACAAACAATACTGGCAATAGATGGATAGCATGGACAAAGACTTCATAGATGTGATAGATAAACAGATTATAAAGTATTTAAAGAGCATGCTGGTGAAGGAGTCAAAGAAGGCATGAAACAGATACCACAAGAAAGTGAAGTGACTACAATCAAATTAAAACATCCTTGGATGTCACGTTTAATCCAGTGCGAAATGTGGATTATGAATGCTACATATTTAGTCAAGAGTGCCAGAGACCAATTGAGACCACTGATGAGTTTGATTTCTGGTGAAGCACTGTAAATTCAGTGAATTTACTGATGAGGAAGCTACCTGCCTTCAACGAATGACTCTCACATTCCATTAGACGAAGAATGCTGAAGGAAGCTGAGTTTAAAATAAGTCCTCAAGTCTGCTGAACAGCATGCTGATCGTCAAGCAACATACATGGATCCCGGAGGCACCCAAAGTGCATCAGTCATGAGCAAGAAAAGTAAGCCATGGTACAAGGATGAGGGACACAAAGCGATGTCACCACAAAAAAAGAGAACATGTTACAGATGAATATTATCGTTTCCACGTGAAGATAAATGTCCCACCATTGGGCAAACCTGCCTCAGCTGTGGTAAAGCAAACCACTTGGTGAAGACTTGAAGGTCAAAGAAAAAAAAAGTGCATTACGGAGTGAAGGCAATATGGCCGACCGATGCTACTTTGGAGATGTTTGACAGGCTCCCACAAGGTGAAGCCGTCACATCAACTGAGGCAAATTGACACCAAATGAAGTTAATCATCGTCTAAATCATCGACAAACAGTTCCTCAGTCTCAGTTTCCAGTGAAAGTGACAATGATAATTGTGTGATGTCTATCTTTACCTCAGAGAGACATGTACATGTAGGACTGGTCAAATGTTGGAAAAAATATAAAGTGAAGTAAAATCCACATAAAGAAGTACCAAATACATTCAAACATTGTCCGAAGACAACTCTGAAAATAAATGGGTGTTCGATGCCATTCATAATTGACAGTGGTATGTCGATAAGTATCATGCCTGAGAATTATCAAGAACTTTCTCCATTATCACTAGTTACTGTGCTTATTGAGGACATAAAATGAATAAAGAATAAGCATATACTAACAATTTAGGATCATCATGTGTTTGAAAATTATTTGGATTGCTATGGGTCAATTCTGTATTGTATTGTAGAAGGCAGGACCAAATTATGGGTATAGTTGGTGGTCCAAGCAAAAGGCCATATGATGAATTCATGTCACTGACCATGTCATGAGTTATGTAGGGGCATATTACCAAGGCGGCAATATGAAATTATCGCCACTTTTGCAGCCGTTTTCGGCCGAAAAGCGGTGATAATTTAATCGCCTTATCAGCAAAGACACTCTATTGTGTGTTTTGCTGATTTAGCGCCCATTTCAACAACGCCCAGCTTTGCATCTCTAATGAGATGCAAAGTGGGCGTTCCGTGACAAAATAACTGGAGAAATGTTGCTAACCGACATTTCTCTAATTATCAAGCTGCATGCTAACAAGCAGAGCGTTAAGAAAAGTAGCGCTAACCACAGTTAACGCTACTTTCCTAACACCTGCTTGTGACCTGACTTAGCCATGTAATCTAATGGGAGGTGGATTACATGGCTAAGATCACCCTGCCCTATCAGCAAGGTTTTGCTGGTAGCAGTGTGATTATCGCTGGATTTCCAGCGATAATCGCACTGTTTTCCAGCTAACGCATGGATTCCTATTGCTTGGGAGATAAGCGTTGCTGATAGCATGCTATCTCCATGATAGAATCCAGCGTTAGCCTGCGATATATATCCTCACGCTAAAAGCGCTGAGCGATAATTATTGCAGGACCTTGCTAATATGCCCCATAATACGTAATGTCATAAGCAGTGCATTGCGGGGTGTACGTTATAGGTAACTCAGGTAAAGATAACTGTTAAGTTTTAATTTAAACTGGAACTGCCTTCAGCTAGAACTCTATTGTGCCCTACTATAAACACCCATTTATTTTTCGTATTTTGAACTTTTTTTCACTCCATCCCAAGGCTGAACTTTGAAATAGAAAAATGTCTGGAAAAAACGACAATTCCAGCATGAGTTTCTTCTTTTTTGGATCCATTTCACTGGGGAACAAATGAAAAGAAGGAGAGGAAAGTGAGGGTAAGAGCTGTTTCTTGAATTCACAGTTTTCAGTAAGTGAGGAGGAGCAAGACAGAGACAGAAAGAGAAGGAATAAGAGGATGAGGAAGAAAGAAAGAGAGAGAGATGGTGTTAGCTGCCAGTGGCAGAGCTAGAAAAGTGGACATTGTCCTTGCCTTCTCTGGGCAAGAAGGAAAATACAGTCCTTTTTCTTCTCTGCCTTCCCCTCCCATCCCCCAACTGCTAGGAACGGTCTAGCCTTAACTGTAGACTTCGGCTATTTCTGCCATCTTGGGATGCATTTTTACAATATAAAGAAGGGAAACGGATTCTATTAAAGTTAAAAAGTAGGGCCATGCCATGCTCTGCCGATCTAAGTTATTGTATTTGTTTCTCTAAATCGGATCGCCCCCTCTTTTAAATGTGTCCAACTATTTCCTGATGAAATGGTGTGGGGGAATAATCATGATATTATTACCCATAGCAATTTAAAAATACTGGGTTCAAGAGCAAAACTTAATACTCCTAATTCCAGGATTTGCAGCCAAATTAAAATGAGGCCATAATGCCAGATGATGGATAAAATAGAAACTCCACACACTCTCTTTTCACTAGATGACTATGGGGCATATTAACAAGGGCTTTATCTCCGCTTTTTTGGCTTTAAAAGTCAAAGGAGCGGAGATAAAAATATCGCCCTATCAACAACAGGGTGCTAACATGCAAAATCGCATGTTAGCACCCTTTTTCACTACGCTTCACTTTGCATCTCTAAGGAGATGCAAAGTGGGCGTTCAAGAGCAAAATAATAGGAGAAATGTCAATAAGCGACATTTCTCCTATTATCAAGCTTCACAGTAACCCTGTTAGATACAAAAAAAGCAGAACTAACCACGGTTAATGCTGATTTTTTACGTCTGCTAATTTTCAGACTTAGCCATGTAATCCAATGGGAGGTGGAATACATGGCTAAGTCCACCATGGGCTAGCAACAAGGATATCCCTATCCTTGTAGTTTTATCGCTGCATTACCAGTGATAACCTCCCAAAATGCCGCTATCACTGGATTTTTTATCGCCTAGGCGGTTAGCGTTGTTAATAACGCGATAACCAGGTGATATTATCCAGCGATAGCGGGCGTTAACAAAATTAACGCTAAGCGCCCTTAGCGCTAATTTTCCCGACTCCTTGTTAATATGCCCCCAAATTTGTTATGTAATGAAAAGTATATTATCTTGCGCGACCCACTTCAGCACTTTCTCATTTACGGTATTTTTTTTCACTATATCCAATATTGTTTGTAAATATGTTTAAAAAATGCCTGTCTTAACCAATATTTTTTATTTTATAATCGTTTTGCTTTCATAATTGAAAAGTTTCCCCTGCACTCCATAACAATCTCAAGTGCAGCAAAAACGAACAATATTCAAAATACTATTATAAGTATAAACCTTAAAACACAGGCATACGAACAGCATATACTTTTTCAGATTTACTGTAGATTATCTCTTATGTCAAGACTTTTTACGTGTGGAAACCACAGTGAGAAAACTCAGACGGCTTTTAAATGGGAACAGTATCTGCAACAGCGTGGTTCATAGTCTTGACCCTCACACTCAGTGATGGTAGAAACAAGTTTGGCTTCTTCAGGCAAGTTAAGACGGCATGTCCTATCAAGATATAGTAAATAAACAATCAAAAAGGCCCTACACCTGTGGTCATATCATTTGATGGGAACATATATGAAATTACAGAAATTAAACCTACTGAGGTAGTTGCTTCTGAACCAAAGTACACCTGCCGCAGATGATAGGTAACCATTCCCTTTTAGTCAATATGACTCAATAGTTATGAAAAGAGTTACTTTGTTTTTCAGTCATAGGAGCTAACTTGTCGCTGCAATACGTTCTTAAAGATAACTTTTAATGATACAAAAGAAAGAAGTTAACCTGCCCACCTGTAGCCCACGAAGTAGCTTGTCTCAAAGTCTCACAGTGACATGCTGCCATTATTGTCTTTTGAAGGGAAATTATAAAGTCAGTCAGATTCATGACGCTCCCTTCCCACTCAGACTCTTTTTATGTTTTATCTTAAGACAAAGCGGCCATTTAATCAAATGGTATGTACAGTAATTACTTCACAGAGCTTTCAAGGTTGGTTAATTCGTGCAAATATTTTATATATGCAGTCTACTAAAAACCATGCTGTTAGTGTGTACCTAATTTCCAATAAGTCATATTGTCTAATGTTACACAGCTAATAGCAAAACCAATTTTGGAATTGGGAAAGTCATTGACAATAGATGGGCGAGTTAGTGTGTCTTTATGTTGGTTTGTAAGGGCCTGTAAATCAATAAATGTAGGAGTGAGAGACAATTACAAAACAAATAGAACTAGAACATTAGAGCATAAGGTCAGTAGTAGATGCATGAAACTAATCATTTGGCAAGTGCCGCACTTTTGAGAAATCGACGTGAGAAAAATCACATCAACTGGAGAGTAATAAAGAAAATTTTTTAAATAAGAGATAACACTACCTTAACACGTAAACTACTACTGCAAAAGTGGATATACAATTTATCTACTGATAAGATAGGACTCAACGATGATGTGAAGTGGATTGTTCTGTAGGCATGGAGGTGTTTGTAGTGCACACAAATGAGAATACTACATTCCTGTCATAATGAGGATATTATTGCCAAACTGGAGTATGTGTACCATTGGAATCCTAGTTGTATACCTAACGCATTCGAAATGGACTAGGGTGCAAATTCCTACTGTAAGTTCAAACCAGTTCAAGTCAAGTCAAAACCACTTTATTCGATTAATTAAAATCATAAAAGTATACTAAACATTAATAAAACTATCTAAAACATGTTTAAAAGGTCAATTAATACGATTTCAGTCAAAATGACAGTTAAAACCCATTAAAAAATAAAAATAATTACACAATTTCATTTCCATTCAAGCCCAACAATCCATTATTTGAATACATGATACAGAATAGTTAGCTTCCAGCGTTAAGAGTCCAATCTTGATCTCCTAATTCTTATAGATGCAGCCAGAAAACTGGCGATACAGTACATAATTACGGGGGTTTCCATCATTTGCAGAAATAGCAATGCGGGCTTATACTGCGAAAATCTCATCTCTTTCAGCATTGGTTTTACAAACCGATTCCGGGGTTCGGAATACCAGGGGCAAAAAAACAAAAAGTGTGCAGTGTCCTGGACGGACTGATCATCACATTTACATGGAGTAGACTCCTCAAGCCTACACCATCCTTTCACATCCCAAAGAACCATATGGATTTGATTGAAACGGAATTTTGTTAGTAACCATCTATGGAAAAAATTTGTCACCACTGACAAATAAGGAGCCAACTCAAGAGATGTGGTTACCATTACATGTGCCCTCACTGAGGGTTTATCTAGCTCATCCGCTTCACGCTCGGCAACACAGAGCCTAGTGAAGTTAATCTTCACCCATTCTAGATCTGCTTTACACAGGGATTCTGGTCGAGCAAAAATCTCAGGGCGTCCTAGCTTCACAGCCAAGGTCTCTACGTAGGACAACCACTGAATATCCCTCCTGTGATCTAATTTGAGACAATCCTTAATGATCTTATGATTAAGACTAAGGTTCGGATTTAGCCAGAGCTTAATCCATAACAGGATCGGTGCTAGTTTTAACATGTCTGTGATATATTCCAGTCCTAGCTCAAGGTGTAGGGAGTAAGTCGCTGTTGACTGAGGTAGGCCCAGCAAAGACCGCAAAAATTTGTTTTCCTCCATTTGGATGCGGTCAGGTTTTACAAACCCCCAGATCGCAGCCCCATATCTTGCAATGGAGACTGTTTTGGCTTTGTAAATAGGCAGGATCGCCTCTGTGGGTTTCCCCCCTAGTCTTTTAGCGAACCCCAAAACTGCGGAAGCAGAACTTCTCACCGCATTCGCCTTGGATGTTATCTGTGGTATCCAAGTACCCCTATGATCAAATACTACCCCCAAGTAGGTGAAGACCTTTATGCTAGAGATAACCTCACTGCCACAGAAAAAGATTTTATCTTTAATTTTAGAGCAACCCACTGACATTGTATGGGATTTACCACTATTTATCACCAAATCTAGACTAGACATAAAAGTTCCAAAGGAATCAAGCAGCTTCTGTAGGGCAATCGGGGTCCTGGCTATCAGCACTAAGCATGGGCGGATTTTGCGGATCCACGATTCACGAATTTGCGGATTCACGGATCGTGGATCCGCAAAATCCGCGGATTTTGCGGATTGGCGGATTTGGGGGCGGGGCTTCCTCGAGTGTGTGGGCGGGGCCAAACGGACGGGGCTTCCATGCGAGCGCACATGCCCCTTGTGTGAATACAAAAGGTCAGAGACCGATCAGAGCAGCAGATTAAGAGACAGACGCCCCTGGTCACAGCACGGTGATTGCGCACGTGAAAGCCAAAGATGCAAATGCCTCTGGGCAGCATCACAGCGGATTTCCGATGGTATATTTGGGAAGAAGGCACATCTTCCCAGCCTCCCAACGCTCACGATTTTTTTTGGGCTGATGAATGAGTCACTGCATTTGCGCTTCAACTAGTTCCAGCGACCAAGTGTGTGTTACTATACAATCGCGCCGAAGTGCGCAGGGGGGGTCCCTTGAGTGAAATGTCCATCATAGTGGGTAAATGGCGGGAAGACGGGTGGGTGCACACCTCGAGTGTGTGGGCGGGGCCAAACGGACGGGGCTTCCATGCGAGCGCACATGCCCCTTGTGTGAATACAAAAGGTCAGAGACCGATCAGAGCAGCAGATTAAGAGACAGAAGCCCCTGGTCACAGGAACAGCACGGGGATTGCGCACGTGAAAGCCACGTGATTATTTTTGGGCTGATGAATGAGTCACTGAATTTAAGCTTCAACTAGGGCACATATTTATTCACGAAGAAAGACACACCATGTAACTAATTTACGATGGCGCCGGCAAGCTGCCAGCGCCATCCTGCAAAAGTTACTTAATTAGCTTCAACAGGAAGCTCCAACTGATAAAATAAAGCAGGCGCTCGAGCCCCTGCTTTATCTTATCTGTTAGAGCTTCCTGTCGAAGCTAATTAAGTAACCATTTGAGGATGGCGCTGGCAGCTTGCCGGCGCCATCGTAAATTATTTAGGTTTGAACTTTTGACCGCAAAATCCGCTCCGATCGCGGATTGCGGATTCTCGGTAAATTCGCGAGAGTTCGCGGATCGCGGATTTACCGAAAATCCGCAAAATCCGCGATCGGAGCGGATTTTGCGCTCATGCTTAATCAGCACCGCGTCGTCGGCATTGAGGAGCACCGGAATTGGTGTACCCCCCATGCACGGAATATCCTGAGTGACAGCTGTTAGGTTAGTCTCCAATGAATTCACATATAACGTGAATAACATGGGGGCCAAAATACAGCCTTGGCGTACTCCTCTGCAGGACCTAAAGCTCGCTGTACATTTCCCCTCTGTTGTCATTCTAATGGAGGCATTTAGATCTTTATGCAACTCCGCCAGGAAATGCACCAATGAGCAGTCAAGGCCCATTTTCAAGAGCATAGTCCACAGCCTTGATCGATTGACTAGATCAAAGGCTGTGGATAGGTCCATGAAGCCTAGGAATATGGATCCCTTTTTTGCCCTCGTGTACTTAGATATTATGAGGTGAAGATTGAGGCATTGGTCCTCCGTGCTCCTCCCCGCTCTAAAACCGTACTGTACATCTGTCAGAATATTATTCCCATTGACCCAAGATGTTATTCTAGCCAGGACAACCTTCCCTAAGATTTTAATAGAGGAGTCCAACAATGATATAGGCTATAGCATCTTGGGTCTCCCCTCTGGCCTTTTTTAAACACGGGGATTATAGTAGCTCTGGACCAAGATTTAGGAAATCCCACAGTAACTGAGGCATTAAAAACTTTAGTTAAAATATCAGCCCAGTACAAAGAGTTTGCCTTAAACATATCAGCGGGAAACCCATCAGGGCCCGGGGCCTTTCGACCCGCGGTACCCTCGATTGCTTTAATGACTTCAACTGTATCAAATCTAACTGGTGCCAAGGGGAGTTCGGACGCAGGGACCTCAAAAGATTCCTGCTCCATGTTGCTACCATATATTTTTTCAAAATGGCTAAGCCAGTCTTCCTCAGGGATATTAAGTTCCAACACCGCATTTTGGTCGCGGGAGAACAGTGGGGTATTAATAATTGACCAGAACTTGGCACTATTTTTTAAGGTAGCTTTGTCCATGAGCTCAGCCCAAGCTTCACACTTTAATTCATTTTTACGTGCTTGGATAGCCCAGGAATATTCCTTTCTGCGCTGCCCCACTAAGACTTTATCCCTCGGGCGAGCATTAAGTGCTTTTTTAAGGAGGTTATGGGCTTTACTGCAGTTGTTGTCAAACCAGCCCATTACCGGTCTATTTTTATCTCCCTGGACTTTAGCTGATAAATTCAAGGCTACTGTCCGACAGACACCTTCAAAAGAAGTTAGAACCTCCTCGCTCTTAGAGAGAGGGTTAACACAAATATTTAAATCTTCTGCAGCCATTAACGTTATGTTAAGGAAAAAATCATCTGTAACTACCTGTCCCCATTTGATCCTCCTCCCCTGATCTTTCGCTTTAACTGGTAATACAACCTGTGGAGTAGCAGATGAATTTTGGAGTGAAAAACCATTAGCTAACTCCATCCCCACGGGGTTGTGATCACTTGATGACATGGGTAATGCATTATATGAAATCACATATTTAAGAAGGCCTAACGATAGAAAAATGTAATCAATTATCGATTCACATTCCCTTCCAGTATATGTGGCTACACGTGAACTTTTATCATAAAATTCTGCCTCATACAGATCATTACTAGCTAGTAGGTTTTCAAGAACCTCCCCCTTCTGGTTATGTTCAAAACACGGGGGGGAAATACTGTCGGGGCCATCTGAGTCGATTAGGTCACAATTTGAACACAAATGTACATTAAAATCACCCAACAAAATAAAATGACAATAAGTGGTTTGCTTTTCCTTGTAAACAGTTAAAAAATCTGTTAGCCACAGTAAATGCTCATTAGCAGGGTAGCCATGTGGGGAGTTATAACAGTTTGCGAAGAGTATTTTGCTACCATCAACCAAAGTTACCTCTATAACAAGGAAGTTATGCGTGGCGCAATCAACCTTTATAATTTTACCCTTTACATTCACCGAGACCAACATCAGAAGACCCCGTCTGTTCCTTCCCGGTGGAGAGGGCAGAGCAGGTACGAAAAATGAAGTAAAGCCATCCAACCAAAAATCGCATCCATATCCCAAGTCTCCTGCATAGCGACAATGTCATATAGCTTTACAAAATTTAACCAGTTTGGGTCTCCTCTCTTGGACCGTAGGCCGGCAATATTCCAACTTAACAGCCTAACCTTATCCCCCTTATCAGGGGTACCCATTACCGTTTTATATCCAACGTTAGCAGAAGAAGGTACAGGAGCCATAGGGGCAGGGTCCACTATAGCTTCGTCAACCATACCCTCTCCGGCCCCCGTCAATCGCACAGCTCAAGTCCTGAGAGTGCGTCAAACCTATTATGTGTTGCGATCTGAGGACCAAATCTAAAGAAATTTTCCCTGCCTAGTCCCTGACTTGGACAATGGACCGTGGACCAGACGATATAAAGGGACTCAATCCTAGGCTAGGGGTGGGGGCTCCTGGGAGACTATTGTAAAAATATCCCAGTGGACGCACACAAATACTGTTGTCATCGTTAGTCATCAAACCTGCCCTTAGCAGGACTGTGGCCACGTGTTGAGGGTATTTAAAATTTACTATCACGCAATCACCACTGCAGGTTTTGCGTGTGGGACCAATCCAATTTACCCTCCTTGTTGTGATAATTTCTCCTGCATATTTTGCAGGAAAACCACAATTTGAGCTCAACCAGGATACAACTTTATTTTTGAGGGAATGATGTGACTCCTCAGGTGACTCAACCGAGAGCGAGTTTTGAGGCGGGACATTTGCCAATACAATTACGTAGGGGGCACACTCCGGGGGGAGATTAATAAAATTACTTCTCCTACTTGGGGCGGCAGTCGGATTGGCAACAGGCCCTGGCTTTGGGTGTACTACTGACCTAACAGGTGGAAATGGGGGTGGGACAGAAGGACCAGGTGATTCTAGATCAACTCTGGTAGACTGTTGTGAGGCATGCGTTTTTTTAGCCACCTTGGCTACCTCCTTCCCACCACTCTCAAGGGGATCTATTCTAGTTGAGGGGAGTGGGGGGTTAGACTTATCTATATGGGCTAGCTGTTTCTCTAACAAACCTCCTAGTCTTTTTACCTCAGCGGTAACATTATCCAGTTTGCACACTAGAGGTTGGAGAGATTCCGCTAGTTTTGATTCGAATTTGGCTTCCAAGGTACGAATTAACAAGCCAAACTGATCTGGGCTCAGAGTTATGTTTGTCTCGTTCTTACCCTCCAAAGTGGCAGTTGACTCAGGGGAGGTATGGTTATCTGGCAGATGGGTATCTGCCCTTCTTTTATAAGTGTACCTTCCCCCCCTTTTGATTTGCGGCTTCCTGCAGGTTCTAACAGGTCTAGTGTGTATGTGGGCACGTACCACCTCCTCCTCCGCATCCGAGGGAGACTTGTCAGGAACTTCTATATCTGGAGCCCGGTGAATCAATGCTTCTACTGCGTTGGTTACCTCGGGTCCGATATCGGTGACAATGTCAGTCTCAGCAAGAACCTCCGGGGGGGAAAGACCCTCCATGGATTGATCCTGATCTGAAAGATTACCTCTACCCAGGGAAGCCCTTCTGTCATTATTGATCTTGTTTACCATTTTTACTAAAAAGTTGTCAATGGATCCCGCCCCCACAATAGCCTTGTCCTTCTTTGACCCCGGCATGAATACTAGTATACTGTAATGAGAGCTAACCTATGCGCAGTCTAAGTCAAAGGACTAAACACCCAATGTTAATGGCGCAGCAGTTACAAGTAGTCATTCATCACTTCCAGTCACTTTACCGGGGAAATGGAGGTCACCGGATAATTTGCACAGGGTCTCTGGCCCTGCCCTGCCTCCTCCTGCCCCTGACGGCCACAGACGCCCGCTTTTTGCCCGGGCTTAGCCCCGGGCGCGACACGCGGGGCGAGAGGGCGCGAGATGTTAAATATCGCCTCCTGGCGCTCTGTACCCGTCACAGGTGCGCCGCCGTCCCCGAGGCTTCTGGGGGATGTAGTGCCTTTCCCCTCACGGCTGCCCGATGGCGTAGAGGCAACCCGCAACCGGGTCGAGGTTCAGGGAGTCTCCCAGTGCTCCCTAGCTGCCAAAATCACCGCCGTTTCCCTCACGGCTGCCCGGTGGCTTGGTGAGTCTTTGCATGCGGCCCCCACAGTACTCGCTGCCGCGGGATGTTAAATATCGCCTCCTGGCGCTCTGCACCCGTCACAGGTGCGCCGACGTCCCCGAGGCTTCTGGGGGATGTAGTGCCGTTCCCCTCACGGCAGCCCAATGGCGTAGAGGCAACCCACAACCGAGTCGAGGTTCAGGGAGTTTCCCAGTGCTCCCTAGCTGCCAAAATCACCGCAGTTTCCCTCACGGCTGCCTGGTGGCTTGGTGAGTCTTTGCATGCGGCCCCCACAGCGCTCGCTGCCGCGGGATGTTAAATATCCCCTCCTGGTGCGCTGCACCCGTCACAGGTGCGCCGCCGTCCCCGAGGCTTCTGGGGGATGTAGTGCCGTTCCCCTCACGGCTGCCCGATGGCGTAGAGGCAACCCGCAACCGGGTCGAGGTTCAGGGAGTCTCCCAATGCTCCCTAGCTGCCAAAATCACCGCCGTTTCCCTCACGGCTGCCCGGTGGCTTGGTGAGTCTTTGCATGTGGCCCCCACAGCGCTCGCTGCCGCGGGATGTTAAATATCGCCTCCTGACGCTCTGCACCCATCACAGGTGCGCCGCCGTCCCCGAGGCTTCTGGGGGATGTAGTGCCGTTCCCCTCACGGCTGCCCGATGGCGTAGAGGCAACCCGCAACCGGGTCGAGGTTCAGGGAGTCTCCCAGTGCTCCCTAGCTGCCAAAATCACCGCCGTTTCCCTCACGGCTGCCCGGTGGCTTGGTGAGTCTTTGCATGCGGTTAATTTTCTACACATTGTCGAAACGAGAATTACACATCTATGGCATGACAGGAGAACTAATGCTTAACACAAAACTGCATACCATGGACACAATATTTAAATTCTTTATTATATACTTAGTACACTGTTAATAAACCAGGGTACAAATCCACACAACACATAAAACAGTATAATGAATGGACTATCATGTTGACTATGGTACTGCAAACTATACCAAAGAAGTGATTAACAACATGTTTGACTATAGTTAACAACATATGTGTATCACAACTTTAATAATGCTCTGATCTATTGGGATGAGACCACACATCATAAGGGTGCTACAATTCCCACAAGCCCTAGTGCTGAAGGCCTAGGCCCAGAGTACCTACTACAAAGGAGACATCAAGGAATCACAAAACAACCTATTGCAAAGTGACGTTCAAAATGACAGAAACATACTTGTGCATCTCAATCTAATTCCAAGAAGATACAACTGCTACAGCTTTGCTCCACTTTTCATGGATTTTCTTGAAACCAATTTAATTTTGTCCCTCAGTACTTCATTTCAGCACAATATTAGCAATTGGAAATGCTACATAGACGACATATTTATGAATTGACATGGCTGTGAGAACACCCTCAAAACTTTGTTAACTGGCTCAAAACTCACTGCAGTGGTCTGAATGTTTTGCTCACACCCAGTAGATCAGAAACTGCCGGTCTGGGTTTGGTCATGAAAACATAAAAGGGACAGTTTTTTACATCTTTGTTCCACAAACCCACAAAGAAGAATACCTTACTCGCTTACACTCCTCATCACCTAAGAGCCTTGAGGGTTTTCTTACCATTTTTACAGTTCCTTAAAAAAGATTTTTTCTCAGAAGCCAAGACAATATCAAGTAAATTACAAGCCAGAGGATACCCACGTACACTTGTGAGCCAGTCCATGAAAAGAGCGTGGTACTGCCCTAGGGAATCACTCTTGACACCCAAAACTCAGTCAGACAATGATCACATGGCTTATGTGATGACTAACTCTCCTGTTGCTAATCAGTTAAAGAAATATATTCTTAAACACTGGCCAGTTTTGAATGCAGGCAAACCTAAACTTGAATGACCCCTATTTGCCTTTCATAAAAGTAGGAGTTTTAAGGATCATTTTGTTAAGGCAAGCCTCCTCCCTAGCAGACCTTACCAGAAATTTGGGGTAAGAATCCCCGTGTGGTACATTATAAATGGGGCAATTGTAGTATCTGCCCATTTACTGCTGAGAGCAAGGATTTTGAACACAACAATGTTAAGATAGTGTTGAGTCATGTCATCACTTGCCCCTGCATTCAGATTGAAATTGGGCAAATTACACAGAAGGTACTCATTCAGATTCTCCAACACAGAAGCCACTTTCAATGCAAAATCACTAATGCACGACTGGTGGACCACGTCAAACAAAAAGGACTTACAGAGAATGATCTACACTGGCAAGTGATCACCGTGTTGAAGCCCCTATCCAGAGACACCAAAATTACTTCAATACTAAACAAGGAGGAACTTAAGTGGATACTCCACACCAGCAGCTCGTGGACTGGCTTGAACAGAGTGGCGGATTATTCTGCACTGATAAAATCTCTTTAGTTTCTAGTGCCCTTGGATTTCTCTTGCACAGATCAAACGGAGTCGTTTGTTACTTGCTGGCCTCATTTCAGTATTATGAAATATATGCCTTTCAATTCTTGATATTGTTGTAAATGTATCTAGGACCTTATTTAGATATTCCCGATTCATGCCCTCATGTGGTTATAACAAAACATATCCTTATAAAGGCATAAGAATCATATCCATATTTAGTCATAGCCAATGCAGTCCAAATACGGCAAGGCTACTCCCATAGACTCCTAGAAAGCACAACGCGTTCTTTAAACAAACCAAGCCTCCAGTAGCCCAGGAAATCCCTGCTGCTTTTGTTTTGATTTGAACAAGAACTCCTGGAGTCCAGAAAGAACTGTAAGTTCTTAGTGACATCTTATGTCCAACCTTACGTCAAACTCGGCACCTTCCAGGTATAAAAATACCAACGTTGCCTTAAGCAAACACACAGTGGTTTGGAGCAGAGCGGCTATCTACTTACCCGAAGCCCAGCTGATGCGAGAGCCGAAGGAAGCCAACCCTCCCATTGACGCACTGAGAGAGACGCTGTCTTTTCTCCTGCCGAGAAATCCAGCTCCAGTGTTTCCAGTCACCCTTGCGGGTTTCTGGGAGATCGAGTCCTGAGAACGAGATACAAGACCTCCTTCATTCTATAACCAAGGTACGGAGCTGATTAAATCCTTAGAGAATTCTTGATTCAGATTCTTGGCAAAAACTAACTTAACTTAAACTGCAGCTCACTTACTCCTTCCCACGTACTAGGCTTAGGTTAGGTACGCCGGGGTAGGCGTATCTTAGAAGCACCAGTTGAGTACGTTTAGTCAATGATTTTATGTATGTATATATTTTATCAGTTTTAAGTATCATATGGCTTAGAAACCATATAAATGCTTTTACGGTATTATTTCATAATACTCCTTTTACTGTACGCACTTTACTTTATGACAAGTATTGCAATTGTGGCAATTCACATCTCTTGCACGAGAAAGAGGACTGCTCAATAAATAACAACTTTTATTGAAAACGCCCGTCTCTCTATTTCTCTGCACTCTGGTGAAATTAAGCATGCACGATTGACTGAGTGAAATAGCTGTCTATTGTTTTCACACGACTCTGGAGATATACTCCTTATTCTGGAGGGTTGTCATGTTAATGCGGTTGTCAGATGCTAATCCCTTCTTGTCTATTCAGGAAAGTTAACTCCTTCCTGTTTACTCGAGAAAGTTTCCAGTGACCTCTGAGCTAGCTGGCATTCATAATTAAGTCTAACATATTCAATAGAGACCTAGTCGACCTCAGTCCTACGTCTAAACTATCGTTTATGTTATTCCAATGCGCAGAGCCTATTGGGAATATAAGAACTAAACTACAATATCATGCATTGTTAAGTATCCTTGATGCACTATATATATATGTATTTCTTGGCTGAAAGTGTGTTCATGTCACTTGACTTTTCCACATTTATATATGTGCAATTAACTTTTCTCTCTGTTGTTGTCCTTTTATTTCCCCTCCTTTTCTTGGTTCCTCAACCCTTCCTCTTCTCTGTTTTCCTCCTCTCTCTCCATCTCTTTTACAAGCATGTTCATCTCAGGCATGATTCTTTATTTCTATATGATGGTCCCCACATTTTATGAAGGGATCAAAAAGTAATTGACAAATAGTACCATGACTTCTTCAATTGTTATGTGAATAAGTTATGAGAGCATTGGTACTTTATGTGATATGTGACATGATTTTCTTACCATTACTGCACTCATAAAAAAATGTCTGAACCTTAAAGTGTTTTCTTTCTGTGGCTGCTCCCTACTTTATTTCTGTGCTATTAGTTTGAATACATGCATTTGAAATTCCATTTGGATGCTTGACATCGATTTCATTATTTTTCTATGTGTTATGGTTTGTGCTATCTTGCAATAAGGTACCCTTGTTCCTTTGAAATACATTCACCCATGGACCCTTATATGCCTTTGGGTCCCCTTGTTTCTTCTAAAACCCTTTATCGCATTCACTGGATTGCGAGGCCTAAGTATATATCTCTACTAGTTCTACTAGGTACTTCTACTTCTCCCTTTTCCCCCCTCCACTCTTCTTCCCCAACACCCTCTCCCCGCTGCATAGCTACTCCTTCCATATCAGACCACACACCCTTGTATTTAGTTAACTATATCAGAAAAATCCTAGTAGGGCATCACCTTTTTTCTGAAACAACTGATTCTGCTCAGCCAGTTAGTTCCAGTTTACCCAAACAACTTGAGAAATGTAAAAATAAATATGTCAGATTGCAGTTGATGATACACATGTTAACAGATTATCTGAAAGTAGACACCATCCCAGTTGTCCTACAGGTTAGGAATTTTGGGGTGTTTTTACTGATGGCAGCAGATGATCAGCAGAAGCGGCCGCTCCACACGCTGCTCCCAGCCTCTTCACCTGGTATCGTTGACTACTGAGCGCCTATCTCGCCTTCTGACTTAGCCTGCATAATCATCTAGCTAGTTCGTAGCGCTAGATTGCCCCGCCTGCTTCGCATTATTTAATAGATCTGCCGAGGCTAATTAGATTGTAGTGCTCGACTACCAAGGTGCGCTTGTCCGACTTCAGATCTTGTGCTGTGCTGCCTGCAATTGTATTTGTGCATGATTGCCAGCGCCTCCGCCATTTACATCGCGCTAGTTTAGATTGTGCCCCAGTGTTGTTTCGATATTGCCTGCTTGCTGCCATTTTGTTTGTTGTTGTTCTGCCTCCTTCCCCTGATCTCCACCCCGCCTCCCAGCTGACCCTCCCTCCCACTGATACTGACCTCCCCGCTCTGCGGTGCTTGCGCTGTGACCGTCCTGCTTTTAGCAGAAGCGGCCGCTCCACACGCTGCTCCCATCCTCCTCACCTGGTATCGTTGACTACTGAGCGCCTATCTCGCCTTCTGCCTTAGCCTGCATAATCATCTAGCTAGTTCGTAGCGCTAGATTGCCCCGCCTGCTTCGCATTATTTATTAGATCTGCCGAGGCTAATTAGATTGTAGCGCTCGACTACCAAGGTGCGCTTGTCCGACTTCAAATCTTGTGCTGTGCTGCCTGCAATTGTATTTGTGCCTGATTGCCCGCGCCTCCGCCATTTACATCGCGCTAGTTTAGATTGTGCCCCAGTGTTGTTTCGATATTGCCTGCTTGCTGCCATTTTGTTTGTTGTTGTTCTGCCTCCTTCCCCTGATCTCCACTTCGCCTCCCAGCTGACCCCCCCTCGCCCCTCCCCTCTCACTATCCACATATGACAGATGCATTTGCGCGCAGCGTTCACGTGCAGCGGTCGCGCCCCATGCGCGCCAAAGGTGCGCCAAAGGTAAGCCCGTCTGCGCCCGTCCGCGCCTGGACTGCGCCCAGCGCCAGACCCCCTGCCCCTTTGCAAACCCCCCTCCACCCGCTTAACGTACACCGCCGATACCCTCATTGCCCTTAACCCTGACGCACACCACATTGCTGCGCAGCTACCCCTGGACACATCCATGGACCTTTCGCCTGCCAATCCTGCAAGTTCACCTGCATCTGTACCCTCGCCAAATCCACTTCCTCCAAACACCGCTCCGACTCTGACCACCTGAAGTGCATCCTGCTGAACGTCCGCTCGGTCCACAGACACGCCACCGAACTATGGGATCTACTCGACACCACATCACCGGACGTCGCCTTCCTTACTGAAACATGGATGAACGCCTCTTCAGCACCCGACATCGCCATAGCCATCCCAGACAATTATAAGATCATCCGTAAAGACCGCACCATCCAAACAGGAGGAGGCATCGCCATCGTCCATAAGAACACCATCCGAATCACGACCAGCCCCGACGTCAACTTCGCGGCCGCCGAACACCTCCACTTCCAGATCCACACCGACCCCAGGACCACACTTAGAGGCACCCTCATCTACAGACCACCAGGAACCCGCACGCAATTCAACGATGACATCACTGACTTCATCAGCCCACATGCCCTCACATCCGAAAACTACATCCTACTGGGAGACCTCAACTTCCACCTGGAAAAGAAAAACGATAGCAACACCACCACCCTTCTGGACAACCTGGCCAATCTCGGACTTAAACAACTTGTTGACACCCCCACCCACTTAGCCGGACACACGCTCGACCCTATCTTCACCTCCAGCAAACACATCTCCTTCGATCACACCACAGCTCTCCATTGGACGGACCACAGCTGCATTCACTTCAGCTACAAAAAGACCACGACCCACAACCCCTCACAACCTATTCCTCGAAGAAACTGGAACAAAATCACCACCGACCAACTCTTCACATCGCTTAACCAAAACCCTCCTACCATACCATCGGACCCAAACCAAGCTGCCACCAAACTTACACAATGGATCACCCACAGCGCTAACCAATTAGCACCCCTGAAAAACCACCAGACCAAACAAGGTAACAAAAAGGCCCCCTGGTTCAACGATGACCTTAAGAAATCGAAGAAGTTATTTCGTACCCTCGAGAAAACCTGGAGAAAAAACCCAACCACTGACAACCTGACCACCTTCAAGGTCGCCACCCGCAAACACCACCAATTGATACGATCCACCAAGAAATCAGCATTCAAGGATCAACTCGACAACAACGCCCACAACAGCAAGGAACTATTCAACATAGTCAAAGAATTTAACAACCCCACCGCCGGCACCAACGACATCACTCCCTCCCAAGACCTCTGCGACTCCTTATCCTCTTTCTTCCACAACAAAATCGCCGACATACATAACAGCTTTGAAAACCAGTCCGAAGAACAGACCACTCCACCCACCTCCGAACCAAAACAGCACTCTCACAACCTTTACGCCTGGAACCCAATCACTACTGAAGACACCATCCGCCTGATGAACTCCATCCACTCAGGTTCACCAACCGACCCATGTCCCCACCACATCTTCAACAAAGCAGACTCCATCATCGCCCCCCATCTCCGCGATGTCATCAACTGTTCCTTCAACTCCGCCACCTTCCCGGAAAGCTGGAAACACGCCGAACTCAGCGCCCTTCTGAAGAAACCCACAGCAGACCCCTCTGAACTTAAGAACTACCGTCCCATCTCACTCCTCCCATTCCCAACCAAAGTCATTGAGAAAGCCGTCAATAGTCAGCTCGCCGCCTTCCTTGAATCCAACAACTCACTCGACCCCTCACAGTCCGGCTTCCGAGCCAAACACAGCACCGAAACCGCCCTCATCGCTGCTACAGACGACATCCGAACACTACTGGACAACGGAGAAACAGTTGCCCTCATCCTACTTGACCTCTCCGCCGCCTTCGACACAGTCTGTCATAGCACCCTCATACAACGCCTCAGCAACGTCGGAATACAAGGAAAAGCTTTGGACTGGATCATCTCGTTCCTCGCAGGAAGAACCCAAAGAGTCCGCCTCCCCCCATTCAAATCAGAGGCCACCGAAGTCATCTGCGGAGTACCACAAGGATCATCACTCAGTCCCACCCTCTTCAACATTTACATGAGCCCCCTCGCATCCATCGCGCGACAGCACAACCTCAACATCATCTCCTGCGCAGATGACACCCAGCTGATCCTCTCCCTCACCAACGACCCAAACACCGCCAAAACCAATCTACACGAAGGAATGAAAGAAGTAACCGAATGGATGAAGAACAGCCGTTTAAAACTAAATTCGGACAAAACGGAAGTCCTTATCCTAGGATCATCCCCCTCTGCCGGGGACGACTCATGGTGGCCACCGGCCCTGGGTACTGCACCCATACCTACAGATCACGCACGCAACCTGGGCTTCATCCTAGACTCCTCCCTCTCGATGACCAGACAAGTCAACGCCGTCTCATCTTCATGTTTCAACATCTTATGCATGCTCAAAAAAATCTTCCGTTGGATCCCCACTGAAACAAGAAAGACAGTCACCCACGCACTGGTCACTAGCCGACTGGATTATGGAAATACCCTCTACGCCGGAACCACAGCCAAACTACTGAAAAAACTCCAACGCATCCAAAACGCCTCAGCCAGACTGATCCTGGACATCCCCCGTCAAGCTCACATTTACGGTCACCTGAAAGACCTCCACTGGCTCCCCGTCAACAAGAGAATAACGTTCCGTCTCCTCACCTACGCACACAAGGCCCTTTACGACCTAGGACCCGAATGCCTCAACACACGACTGTCCTTCTACACACCCACCCGCCAACTACGATCATCCAATCAAGCCCTCGCCACAATTCCGCGCATCCATAGATCCACCATGGGAGGACGATCCTTCTCCTACCTAGCGGCCAAAACCTGGAATTCTCTCCCCACTCACCTCCGCCTTACACAAAACCACCTCTCCTTCAGAAAGCAGCTAAAAACCTGGCTTTTCGATAAGTAATGCACCCACCCTCCCTCAAGCGCCTTGAGACCCTCTGGGTGAATAGCGCGCTATACAAATTCTTGAACTTGAACTTGAACATGGCAAAAAATATTTACATGGCTTTATTTTTATAGGAAATACATGCTCCAGGCACTGGATGGTGCTCAGCATTGATACAGCCGTTGAACACACCAAAAGACCTGCTGAGGAAATGAGTGACTTGGAAAAACAAATTAAGGAATAAAATGTGATCACTGACACAAAGATCCTACTTGACAAAATTGAACAGGACAAGAAAATGACTTAAGTAAAGAGAGACATTAAAAACTATAGAGTTGAAAGAACATATACTTACCTCACTGATGACTTCGACTACAATAGATTCTACACAAGATCTAATTTTGGACACTTTTCGGGCCTACATAACAAACAGAACACACTAGTTACATTCTCAGATATCTTGGCTGAATCTTTAGAAAACTGAGACCCAGGAGAGGGAATCAGCTCCCTCTCTAACACTCCTAATAGGATTTTTTTAGGATGAGGCCAGGGATGACCCCCTTTCAACAGAGGAAATTTAATTACTCAGCCAGTGACTTTCTCCTGTCCCCGCCACAAGCCCTAACATTCATGAACTTCAAACAATATATTGTATTTCTTCAGAAAGATTCACCTCATGCCTTCTTCCTTGAAAATCCAAGCCTACTGTGTACTGGCAATACACATTTCTGCCGTCCCTCTACTTTCTCCCCCGCCCATATAGCTGCACTACTCTTGAGGTACACACTTTTGAAAGACCAGTCTTGAATTAAATCTCTGTTCTTGAGCAAAAGCACAGTTTCATCCCATACAACTTTCCTGCCCCAGAGAAAACTGGATTGACTCGTCTCAAACTGGACAATTACTTAACCATAAAGCCAGCTGACACAGGTGGAGGTGTGGTAATCCAAAATCTAGATTCATACAAGGATGAAATCTTCAAACAACTGACAAACACAGATAATTATCTCAGACTTAGCACTGATCCCACCAAAGACATCCAGGGACTCATTCTTGATATTACAGAAAAATGGAAATGAAAAGACTTTCTGACTTAAAATGAGTTCTTATTCTTGAGTAAAAAATCCCCAGTACACCAGTGATTTACATACTACCAAAGGTTCATAAAGACACCAATTTTCTACCTGGCCATCCAGTTGTTTCAGGGTGTGGCTCTATACTGGAGTCACTCGGCCAATACGTGGACTGCTTTATTAAGGATTTTGAATCACAAACACATTAGTATGTGTGAAATACCATGGACATGATTAACCAGATCAAACACCTCCCCTTTGATCCAAGTACCAACATCCTCTGCACATTGGATGTGGAGTCCCTATATACTAATATACCCCAGAAAGGCGGCTTTAGGAATATTGAAAAAAAACTGGAATCTAGGATATGCCCTCAAGTAGTTCTTGCATATTTTATTTTAACACTATTGGAAGTTATCCTGACTCATAACTTCTTCCAATTTGACAGAAACTGCTTCCAACAGATCAAAGAGACATCCATGGAAGTAGTTTTTCCCCCAAATGTTGCTTTACTTTTGATGGATTATCTTGAAACCAATATGATGTTGTCCCACAAAAATCCATTATACCAGAATATTAGCAATTGGAAATGCTACATAGACGACATTTTTATGCTTCGGCATGGCTGTGAGAATACTCTCAAAAACTGTATTAACCGCATGCGTGCGGGCGGAATTCCGCTCGTACGGTGAGTTTTCCGAAACCGCATGTTACGTGACGAGCTGGGCTCGTCATGAGCGTGCGAGGAGGCTACCTCATGACAAGCCCAGCTCGTCATCAGCGTCGAAGGGGTTAACTGGCTCAACACTTACTGCAGTAGTCAGACTTTTTCGCTCACACCCAGTAGATCAGAAATTGCTTTTCTGGTTTTGTTAATTAAAACATACAAGGGCCATAATATTACATTTCTGTTCCTCAAACCCACAGGGAGGAATACCCTTCTCACTTACACTAGTCATCACACAATATACTTGAGGGATTCCTTGCCATTTCCGCAGTTTTTCCGTCTTTGCAGAAACTGCTTCCTTAAACAAGGCTTTGTCTCAGGAGCCAGACCGTATCAAGTAAATTACAAGCCAAAGTGCTTTCCATGTAAACTAATGAGACAGTCCATGAATGGGTCCTGGCACTGACCGAGCAAAGCACTAGTGACCCCCAAAACTAAGAAAGACTATGACAGAATGTTTTGTGTGATGACTTACTCTCCTTTTGCTAATCAGATGAAGAAATGTGTACTCAAAACACTGGCCATTTTGTGATGCAGGTGGACTTCAACTTGAACAACCTCCATGTGCCTTTCCTAAAAGTAGAAAGATTAAATCATTTTGTTAGGGCAAGCCTCCCGCCTAGCATACCAACCCAAACCTTATCAGACATTTGGGATACGAACTCCCGTGTTGGACATTTTACATGTGTCAATTGTAGTGTCTGCCCATTTACTGTTGAGACCAAGGATTTTGTACATGACAATGTTAAGATTTTGTTGAGTAAATTTTGTAATTGTAACACCATGAATGTTTTCCATGCATCACTTGCCCTTGCAGTTACATTTATATTGGGCAAACTTTGCAGAAGGTACGCATTCAGATTTGCCAACACAAACACTGTATTCAATGCAAAATCACTGACACATCACTGGTTGACCACCCTGAACTAAAATGACATACAGAGAACGATCTATGCTGGCAAGTGATCACGGTTGTTAACCCCCCACCCAGAGACCCCAACATTACTTCAATACTAAACAAGGAGTAGCTCAAGTGAATACTTTGCACCAGCAGCTTAAACACTGGCTTGAACAGAGTGGAGGATTGGACAGAACTGATATATTCTATTTGGTTTCTAATGCCCTTGGTTTTCTCTTGCACAGAATGAACTGGGTAGTCTTGTACCTGCCGGCCTTCTTTCAGTAATATGTGGCTTTGGCTCTCTTCACCCGGGCCCCCTCCTGGGACCCGGGACTTCGCCCCCCAGAACTTGTGGAGGTAGGGTAGGCTCCAGTCCTCCTCTCCGTATACTGCCAAGCTTTTCTTCGCTTCTGCCTGCACTTCCACCTAGAGCCCTGCCCACAGTCAGGGGGACGCCTGGCTTCCTCTTCACGCAATCGGGCCATGGCTGTAATTTCTCTGCGGTGATAGTGCGAGGTGGGCACCCACAAGTTTAACTCCACTCATAAGCGGTGTGGGCACCCGCCTAGTTTAAATATAAAAATAAGCGGGTGGGCACCCATCGCTCCGGGCCAAACGTGGCCACAATAACCATAAAGCGGAGTAGGCACCCGCTCCCATGACATCACCGGGGGAACCCATCACACCGGTATTCCCTCAAAAAGGGCGGCAGCACAGCGCTGCGCAGCCCACGCTCTCCTCCTCCTTGGGGAATAAAAATGTAGCGCTCACGAGGCGCTGGATGCTGCAAAGTCCTTAGGAATCAAGGGGCGATGCTGCGCCCAGGGAGGCAGCCCTCCTGGCAGGTCCTCCTGGGCCGCAGGAGCAGCACACCCCAGAGAGTTTGGATCAGGTACAGAACATTTTCATGGGGTCACAGCCCCTATATTTGTACTAGCATTTCCCTTTGTGTCACAGCACAGGGCTTGGGGGATACCAGTCAGAACTGGTTTAGGGGGGTTTTGGAGCACTTTTTTTGCCAAGCTCCTCTTCCCCTTTGTCAGGTGGGGGCTCGCCATCAGACACACCACAGGGGGAAGGAGCCAGCATTCACTAGGGAAGCACCATCCTATACAGAGTCAGGGGATTACCCCTTCCACCACTCTTCCTCCTAGGTGTCCCATTCAGCTCAACCAATGAGATACATTTCTCCCACCAGGGCACACTCTCCTCAGCGTGGAAAACCTAGTGTAGTTGTGAAACAACTTAGCAGGGCACCTGCACCATTCATACATGTTATTATAATGAGCTTCCCTATGGACTATGGAGTCAATTAGGATAACGGACAGATCTCCACCGCCATGCAGGGGGTGGCTATCCGTCCGCCATCCTTGCCCGTCCGCCACCTATTTCCCCCGCCATATTACAATGGCGGGGGGGGACCGTGGCGGACGGGAAGACCGTCTGCTGCTTTTCCGCCACGGTCGCCTTGCGACCGCAGCGGAAAAGCTCTAATATGGTGGCGATGTCTACCATATAGGATGTGCTGGGGGCTATGCTTTTCCGTGGTGGCAATGCCGCCACGAAAAGGCATACGGTCCTTGCATTGGGGGCCCGTTGCTGGCCCAGAGGCTGAAGGGGTGGTGGGGGGTGCACATGGGGGGTACCTATGGTACCCCCTGCATTTGCATGCACAATGCGGCAGGCACCACAGCATGCATTTTTAACTTTGCGGCGGGTGCTGCTTAAAGCAGCACCCGCCGCAATGTTAAATATACGGGATGTGACCCCCAGGGTGGCGGTCACATCCTAATTCCAATGGAGGGAACGCCGCTGCCCCTGCGGACGGTCCCTCCACCTCGGGGGTGGCGGACGGACGCAGGTCCGTCCGCCATCATAATCGACCCCTGTGTTAGCACTTCCCTAAAACCCACCCAACATGCTGTCAAGGTAAGGCATTTATTTCTGATCCCATTTAAGACCCCAAAGCTTCCTGTGACACTATTGCTTTGGGGCAGCGGCTTCCTGTATTAGCTTTTAAATAGAGGAAATTATGACTTTTGATCCTGCAGTCGTTTTCATAAACTTTTCGAAGGGGGTGAGATCCCTAACTGATCCCTGTTCCATAACAGGTTATACTACCCATTGTATAATGTATGCATACCAAATCCTCAACTTCCTCTGTCATGCCAAATTCTACATTACTGATCTCAAAAGTGCTAATGC
The DNA here is from genome assembly GCF_964261635.1 of Lissotriton helveticus. NCBI lineage: Eukaryota > Metazoa > Chordata > Amphibia > Caudata > Salamandridae > Lissotriton > Lissotriton helveticus. The sequence continues at coordinate 1,295,821,115 of NC_136063.1, read as the reverse complement.
GCCTCCCTCTAAACCTATCAGAGCTCATGATTCATACCCCTTTGTTCCAAATGGTCCTGTATGTGTGCTAGGAAGTAAACAGAATAAAGTGAATGAGGGTGACAGGGGACTGGAACATTGTCAGCCCAACGTGTCTGACAGTAATACCCCATATTCTCTGGTTTGTTCCTACCGGTGTGCTAAAGTAAACACCGGCCATTTGTATGATCCTTCCTAGCAATTGCAGCCACATCCCACAGGTCTCCTTGAATGAGCACATGCTTCATGCCCAACCATATCTTGACAGTCTTCCACAGAGACCAGTCCACCAACACCCTCAAATTCTCATCTTTATAGTATAAGGTAAAGTCAGGGAGACCCAGTCCTCCCCTTTTTGTTGTGCACATATCAATTTGTAAGCTAGGCCTGGCCTCAGTTCATGCTAGATAAAAACTTAAGTACAGCTTTTTAACGTCCAAAAGACTCTCCGGTCCAATTGCACTTAGAGCACTTGAAAAATATATAGGACCCACTAAAGGGCATTAATTTTCACGCCATTTATTCAGGCCAAAAAAAGAGAGTTAAGACATGGACCACTTTCTTAGTTCCTTCCTATTGGCAGCAAGGAGTCGAGGATAGTTCACATTAACAAAATCAGTGTAGGAAAGTGGGTGAATAGTAGGTGGAGGTATTCACACTTAGCTAGTCATAATACCATCATCACTTTTAGGTCCAGTCAAGTCTCAGTAAATTAAATGAACCGGTGCTCAACCCTTGGTAGCTTAGCAAATGAGCAGTCAGGCTTAACTAAGGAGACAGGTATGCGTAAAGTATTTAATACCAACTAAACAGTAAATAAGTAGAAGGCACCACACAACAAAAATCCCAAACCAGTTTATATAAATAGAGAATATTTTTTTATCTTTAAAACGAGACCAAAGCTGCAAAAATCAAAACGGGAATATGAATTTTTGAAGATTAAATGAAAACGTGTGCACTCTTGAGCCAAAAAGCACTAAAGCACCACTTGCAGCTAACTGGTCACACTGGACCGGGGCAAAGTCAAAGTTTTAGACTGAACACTTGGAGCGTGGGTCAGATAAGCAGAGGGCTAGGTCCTGATCAAAAGTTTACCTTCGGACATAGGGCATTAACACAAGTTTGGTGGTCCATAGAACCGGCAAACTCATGATGGAGGTGTGGTGGTGGAGAGGGGACCCCCGCACCAGTGGTCTTAATTACGTATTATGAGTATGGTGGTCAGACCGTTAGAGGACTGCCACAGCTGCAGGGTTCCACAATCCCTGGCTCAGCGGTCTTGAGGTCACAATTTGCTTGTCGGTGCCGCTGCTACACCGCCAAGCATATCACAAGTTCCCTCACTGCAACCCTAATCACTGCTGTGAGGCTGAATTGGAAAGGGTGGGGATGAGGAACCTTTAGGGCTCCCTGGTGCCTCAGGCCCATGTGATGCATGCAGCCTTGTGCACGCACCCCATTTTCTCCATGGCATAAACTTCATAGTCATTGCCGTGCAGGAATTGCTTTGACATTCCCATTGGGGTGCCTTTTTGAAAGGCACCCCCATGGGAATGTCAAAGGACCATCTGCCAGACTATGAGGAAACTTGTAATCTGGCGAGCAACTGGCTGTCAAGTTTGGTGGGTGGGAGGGGGGTGATGGAGTGCCACCCTGCTCCCACACCACCACATTTGTAATCAGGCCCTTAGTTTTTTTCATGGAGCTTTTCTCTCGGCGATGAGTCCTCAGGTTCCACGGATCCGGAGTTCAATTTGATGATGGCAGCCTGCTGCAACACAATGCCTCTGTGAGGCTCTGGAAGCCTTTGTCCTTGACCATAAGAAGCTCCAGAGATTTCAGCGGGACAAAGTAGCATGATCAGTGTGATTTGTGATTCACCAATGACAGCTTGACTCTTTTTTTTTAAACTTATTTTTATTGGCATTTTTCATACATCAGTTCGAAACATAAACAACAGACATTTTTGTACAGCATCATCTGGTATAATTGCATGTCACTTTTAGCTATATCCTCTTGGGTTTACTGTAAGTATTAGTTAGTAGACACATCATTGTGCCACTCCACAATATTTATTTTAATGGATCTAGCTAATACTTGGAATACAATTACATATACTTCGATCACATTTTCTATATGGGCGGCTATCATCCTCCCATTATGGTATTATGTTTCCATCCTAAATAAATGAATGTATTTTTTTGCAAAAACTTAAACCTGTGCAGAAGAGTGGTATGTGATAGGGTCCAACTGGTCACATGTAGGGCGTCAGAGCTGAATAGGCCGACAGAGGCAGAATGAACAACCAGGCGAGGCCCCCACTTTCCAGTAATTTCTGTTGATCCTACACTCTCCTATCATAGTACATACATTTAGAAACGAAAACATGTTTTGAGAAGGAAGCCCCCTCTCCACAGTGATAGGACCGTACGATTATGGGTCGTCACTTGGGTCTTCCCGTTCCCCTCCCTCTTCTTCATCACTGGTTTGCTTCTGTTGTTCCCATGTCGCCAGCATTTCCTGCCATTGTTCTGCTATGTGGCATTTCTGCACCCCTCTGGCCTCCTCCCAACTCAGTGCTCTGCCCCCACCCAATTATTCACATCCCGGTTCCAACTGTCAACCCTGGAACCCTGTGAGGACTTCCACTCTAGCGCTATTCTTCGCTTAGCTAGAGCCAAGGCCAGATCAATTAGCCTATTCCCAACCTTATGTCTGTGTGAGTGGGGAAAGAGCCCAAGTAGACACATCCGAGACTTAAAAGCCAGTTCCCTTCCCAAAACCTCTTTAATTGTGGAGCTAATTGCTTCCCAAAAGGGGGGTAGCCTCTGGAATTCCCACATCATATGTATAAAATCTGCATCAGGTTGTGCACATCCTGGACAGTTCCTTACGTCTCCCCCATAAGTGGTGTTAAGGCGATGAGGTGTCATATAGGTCATATGTATGACATTGAACTGTGTATTTTTTAGGCGTGTGGTACGAGAGATCTTCTTGGGGGACTGCAAGATCTTACCCCACTAAGTGTCTGTGAATTCTCCTGCCACTGTTCTTTCCCATCTCCCGCGTAGTGCATCCAAGGGATCTAGGGACGCTGCAAGTAGGGTGGCATTAGACCATTTCCCCTGGTGTCCAGCTGTGCCTAGGGTTATCACTGCATGCCGGATTGGGTGCGTCTCCGGCTCCTCCTCCCCCATCCCCAAAATTGCCCGACGGTGCGGACTAATGCTTCATAATGTAGGAACTGTCCAGGTGGGAGCCCACAGATGTTCACCAGTTCCTCGAAGGGGATCAGGGCTTTTTCCAAATAACTGTCTCCCACATTCTCCAACCCTGCCTCCATTCATGGGGCCAATTGGTCCATAGTGAGCAGTGACATAGCGGTTCCATATGGCAAGCCCACAAGGGACAACATAGGAGTATATCTCGGGGTTTCTTAAATTTATCTAGGGATCTTTTCCGAGCATGTAATGCGATACATTGTAGATCTGAGTGGTACGAGGTAGCGGTAGTCGGAACTAATAGTTTAGGTAGCAATAGTCTGGAAGGGCTATCGGGTTCCGACAAACAAGTGCCCTCCATGTTCACCCCCTCCAACCACTGTGCTAACCATTGTAAATGAGTGGCCAGCATATAGTACTCACAATTCAGTACTGCCAGGCCTCCCTCCACCAACGGCTGCTGTAAAATCTTCAAAGAGACCCTCGAACATCTGTCATACCACACCAGATCTCGCAGCAATTAATTAAGCGTGCAGAATCAGCCTGGAGCCATCAAAACTGGGAGATTAACTAAGTAATACAAAAGCCTAGGTAGCATTACCATTTTGGACAACGAGATCCTAGCCATAATAGGGAGTTGTAACATGCACCAGAATTGCACACAGGATCTAAGAGACCGCATGGCACTTCCTAGGTTTCCTTCCCTCAAATCTTCTAGGGAAGGAAAGATGTGAATGCCTAGGTATTTAAAGTAGTGGGGAGCCCATTGGGTGTCAGATTGTAGGGCTTCAGGCCTGTGTAGCTGTCCCGCAACTGGGAGAAGGTACGTCTTGGTCTTGTTCATTTGGAGGCCTGATATCTGCTCAAAGCACTCCAGAATCTGCTTGCCTATTTGGTGCCCATTACCACCTCTTCTAGATAATTCAGCAGGTCATCTGCATATAATGAAATAGTATGTACCTGAGCGCCTACCCTAAGACCCAACCCTTCGCCTCCCAGCCTAGTCCATTCTGCAAGCGGTTCAATCACTAAAGCGAACAAAAGGGGTGAGAGAGGAGTTCACTGTCGCGTGCCCCTGATGATCCTATATTGGTTGAAGATAGTTGTGCCCGTTCTAACCCTCGCAATGGGTGCTGCATAGAGAAGCTGTACCCACTTCACTCAGTAACTTCCTAGGCCCATTTTCAACATGACCTTGAAGAGATACTCCCAACCAATCCTTTTGAACTCATTTTGCAGGTTGATGGGCAGTACTGCTGTCCGCTGGTTAAGTGATGCTCCTTCATGGTAGAGCCTGCAAAGGTTGTAGGAGGTACAGTCAGCTGGAATAAATCTGTTTTGGTCAGAATGAATAAGTGTTCTCATATGAGGAAGTAAGCTACTCGCCAGAACCTTACTAAGGATTTTAAAGTCTAGGGTGAGCATAGAGAGAGGGCTAAAATCCAGCCCTCTTGCACCTATCTCTATGGTCTTAGGCAGCTGAATTAGAAGCGCATCACGATTGAAAGCAGGAAGTTTGCCTCGCTTGATTGACTCCACATATAGGATCTCCAGTTGTGGTACCAGGCGAGTGGCAAATCATTTATAGATTTCTGGCGGAAGGCCGTCGGGGCCCGGAGTTTTACCCAGTGCCATAGCCGGGATGGCAGCACGGAGCTCCTATAATGTCACTGGGCCTTCTAGTTCATCTTGCGTCCACAGTCTGCAGCGGCAGGAGGTCTAGGAATTCCTTAATGAGGGATGGGCTGGCCGCTGTCAAAGCAGCGTAGAGCTTCTCATAGTAGTCTTGGAAGGCAGCATTCATTTCATGTGAGTTGTAAAGCAGACAGCCCATTTCTTGCCGTAGCTGGGTGTTGGGTGACCAATTGGTTTCCGGTTTGATTAGCTGTGCCAAGAGTCGTCCGGCCCTTCCCTCTCCCTCCTGCATCCTGTCCAAATAGCCTTTGTAGTTGTGGCATTGAGGCAATTTATTGCATCGTGTAAATTCGCTTGCGCCTCCTGTAGCCCAGACAGGAATCTGGGCTCCCTACCCTGTGCATTGTCTAACTGGCGCAGCTTCCCCTCCAAATCTAGGATTTCCTTACGTGTTTCTCTCTGTGCCGCAATTGACTGCCTCATTGCTTCGACGGGGGCACTAACCTGCTGTGGAAGACATTGCTGGGTCCCTCATCCTCCCTCCTGCCGCCGCGGCACTTCATCCCGCGACCGCTGTGCGGAGGGGGGACTACAACCCCCAGAGCCCTTAGCGGCCGCCATTGCTGTTTCCCGTGCCCGGAGGTGCTTGAAAGGGAGAGGACCGCCCATTGTGGAGCGGGCGCTCTCATTAATTCGGCGGGGGCACTAACCTGCTGTGGAAGACATCGCTGGGTCCCTCATCCTCCCTCCAACCACCGCGGCACTTCATCCCGCGACCGCTGGGCAGAGGGGGGACTACAACCCCCAGAGCCCTTAGCGGCCGCCATTGACATTTCAAACGCCTGGAGGCACTTGAAAGGAAGAGGACAGCCCCGGTGGAGCGGGCGCTCCCATTGCTTTGGCGGGGGCACTAACCTGCTGTGGAAGACATCGCTGGGTCCCTCATCCTCCCTCCTGCCGCCACGGCACTTCATCCCGTGACCGCTGTGCGGAGGGGGGACTACAACCCCCAGAGCCCTTAGCGGCCGCCATTGACGTTTCAAACGCCCGGAGGCACTTGAAAGGGAGAGGACAGCCCCGGTGGAGCAGGCGCTCCCATTGCTTTGGCGGGGGCACTAACCTGCTGTGGAAGACATCGCTGGCTACCTCATCCTCCCTCCTGCCGCCACGGCACTTCATCCCATGACCGCTGTGCGGAGGGGGGACTACAACCCCCAGAGCCCTTAGCGCCCGCCATTGACGTTTCCCGCGCCCGGAGGCGCTTGAAAGGGAGAGGACAGCCCCGGTGGAGCGGGCGCTCTCATTGCTTCGGCGGGGGCACTAACCTGCTGTGGAAGACATCGCTGGGTCCCTCATCCTCCCTCCTGCCGCCGCGGCACTTCATCCCACGACCGCTGTGCGGAGGGGGGACTAAAACCCCCAGAGCCCTTAGCGGCCGCCATTGACGTTTCCCGCGCCCGGAGGCGCTTGAAAGGGAGAGGACAGCCCCGGTGGAGCGGGCGCTCTCATTGCTTCGGCGGGGGCACTAACCTGCTGTGGAAGACATCGCTGGGTCCCTCATCCTCCCTCCTGCCGCCGCGGCACTTCATCCCTCGACCACTGTGCGGAGGGGAGACTACAATCTCCAGAGCCCTTAGCGGCCGCCATTGACGTTTCCCACGCCCGGAGGCGCTTGAAAGAGAGAGGACAGCCCCGGTGGAGCGGGCGCTCTCATTGCTTTGGCGGGGGCACTAACCTGCTGTGGAAGACATCGCTGGGTCCCTCATCCTCCCTCCTGCCGCTGCGGCGCTTCATCCCACGACCGCTGTGCGGAGGGGGGACTACAACCCCCAGAGCTCTTAGCGGCAACCATTGACGCTTCCCGCGCCCGGAGGCGCTTGAAAGGGAGAGGACAGCCCCGGTGGAGCGGGTGCTCTCATTGCTTTGGAGGGGGCACTAACCTGCTGTGGAAGACATCGCTGGGTCCGTCATCCTCCCTCCTGCCGCTGCGGCACTTCATCCCGCGACCGCTGTGCGGAGGGGGGACTACAACCCCCAGAGCCCTTAGCGGCCGCCATTGACGTTTCAAACGCCCGGAGGCACTTGAAAGGGAGAGGACAGCCCCGGTGGAGCGGGCGCTCCCATTGCTTTGGCGGGGGCACTAACCTGCTGTGGAAGACATCGCTGGCTACCTCATCCTCCCTCCTGCCGCCACGGCACTTCATCCCATGACCGCTGTGCGGAGGGGGGACTACAACCCCCAGAGCCCTTAGCGCCCGCCATTGACGTTTCCCGCACCCGGAGGCGCTTGAAAGGGAGAGGACAGCCCCGGTGGAGCGGGCGCTCTCATTGCTTCGGCGGGGGCACTAACCTGCTGTGGAAGACATCGCTGGGTCCCTCATCCTCCCTCCTGCCGCCGCGGCACTTCATCCCACGACCGCTGTGCGGAGGGGGGACTAAAACCCCCAGAGCCCTTAGCGGCCGCCATTGACGTTTCCCGCGCCCGGAGGCGCTTGAAAGGGAGAGGACAGCCCCGGTGGAGCGGGCGCTCTCATTGCTTCGGCGGGGGCACTAACCTGCTGTGGAAGACATCGCTGGGTCCCTCATCCTCCCTCCTGCCGCCGCGGCACTTCATCCCTCGACCACTGTGCGGAGGGGAGACTACAATCTCCAGAGCCCTTAGCGGCCGCCATTGACGTTTCCCACGCCCGGAGGCGCTTGAAAGAGAGAGGACAGCCCCGGTGGAGCGGGCGCTCTCATTGCTTTGGCGGGGGCACTAACCTGCTGTGGAAGACATCGCTGGGTCCCTCATCCTCCCTCCTGCCGCTGCGGCGCTTCATCCCACGACCGCTGTGCGGAGGGGGGACTACAACCCCCAGAGCTCTTAGCGGCAACCATTGACGCTTCCCGCGCCCGGAGGCGCTTGAAAGGGAGAGGACAGCCCCGGTGGAGCGGGTGCTCTCATTGCTTTGGAGGGGGCACTAACCTGCTGTGGAAGACATCGCTGGGTCCGTCATCCTCCCTCCTGCCGCTGCGGCACTTCATCCCGCGACCGCTGTGCGGAGGGGGGACTACAACCCCTAGAGCCCTTAGCGGCCACCATTGACATTTCCCACGCCCGGAGGCGCTTGAAAGGGAGAGGACAGCCCCGGTGGAGCGGGCGCTCTCATTGCTTTGGAGGGGGCACTAACCTGCTGTGGAAGACATCGCTGGGTCCCTCATCCTCCCTCCTGCCGCCGCGGCACTTCATCCCGCGACCGCTGTGCGGAGGGGGGACTACAACCCCCAGAGCCCTTAGCGGCCGCCATTGACATTTCCCACGCCCGGAGGCGCTTGAAAGGGAGAGGACAGCCTCGGTGGAGCAGGCGCTCTCATTGCTTCGGCGGGGGCACTAACCTGCTGTGGAAGACATCGCTGGGTCCCTCATCCTCCCTCCTGCCGCCGCGGCACTTCATCTTTTGACTGCTGTGCGGAGGGGGGACTACAACCCCCAGAGCCCTTAGCGGCCGCCATTGACGTTTGCCGCACCCGGAGGAGCTTGAAAGGGAGAGGACAGCCCCCGCGTCGCGGGAGCACGCGGGCAGCGCCGGGCTAAGCCCGGGCAAAGGGCGGGCCCTCTTAGGCCCTCAGAGGCCAGAGGAGGCCGGGCTGGGCCACGGACCTTGATTCTCCATTTAGGAACTTGTACTCCCAAGTGAGACTTTATTTGTATTTCATTGATCAAGGGGTAAGGTGCTTTTTGTTTTTTTTTTATCATCCATTACACTGACGATGTCTAAAACAAAACAAGATAGGACCACATCTGGGTTAGGCACTATGGACAACTTTTTGGTTAAAAAGGTAACACAGATTAACAGCGAGCGTAGGGCCTCACTAGGTTGTGGAAGTGATCGGGTGCCAGACGATGACATACCATTATTAGCTGCAGACCTAGTCATAATTGATTTACCAGAAGTGAGTAATAGGTCTGTTATAGCGGTTGAAGCGCAGGTTCATGCTGACCTTCAAGAAAATGTTTCACATATATCCACCGAGGCATCTGATCTGCCTTTGCCTTCCCCTTCCCCTTCCCCCTCCCCTAGACCAGTGAGATCATGTAGAAAGCCACCAACTAAACGCGGGGGGAAGTATGGGAAGAAAAGAGTAGAAATAGCGCAACCGGTGCCAAATAGCCAGGCTAGTGGACAGGATTCACAAGTAGATAATAATGCAGTTGGCATAAATACTTATCTGGAGCAATTTGCCTTATTGATTAGTACCCTTGAAGAAAACCTAGAGGCAAAGATTATAGAGTTATTGAAACCTCTGACAGCTAAGCTGGAGAGTGTGGCCCTAGAAGTTAATAGACTAGGTGCACTGATAACAACACACCTGTCGTCTACCCCAGCCGCTAAACCTAAGGCTGTGGAGAAGGGCCACAATAGAGATGGCAAAGGTACTGGTAGAACTCCCTCGCAGCAGAATAATCAGAAGACTGCTGTAATTGAATCCGCTCCACTTAGTTCTACATCTACAACCGGTCAGAAAAAACAGGCTATATTAACTTCCGAGGGTAACCCGGATATTAGACAAGTAAAGAAGAGTCGCTATATCAATCTTCCCCCTGACTGTGCAACTTATGTGACTGTCTTAACAAATGTGCTGCCCATTGATTATCACTCAGCTCAGCCATTTGAGGAATCCCATGACTCATTAAAAAATAAAACGGTATCATGGCTGAATAATAAATGTGGTTTCCCAATTGCATATTCTGACCAAATTTTGTCAACTCGAAGAGTGAACTGGATTGGCCCGTCCTCAAAAACATCTAGTGGGGATTGTGTTGTAGTTAACTTTAAACATCCCCAACACGTGGCTACAGTTTTATTAAGAGCAGCCTCTCTAACTCAGAATGCAAACAGTGTGTGTGTACGTCCCCTTGGTTACTTTTATACCCATCTAATTAAAACTCCTCCTTATCGTGGGAAAACTGGCCCACTTATCCCTAGTCAGCCCCCGGTTCCTGAAGCTGTATACTGGTACAATGTTGATAATCCTGGCATGAATGGGTTCAATGTTGTAACGCAGAATAGATTTGATTCACTCTCAGGCTTGGAGGCATGCGATTGACGTGAGGAATCTGATGGACAAGTAACAGAGACATTGAATGAAATGGGACATGAGGAAAGCACACGGGCAAAACTGAATGGGAACAATGTAATTTCTTGGAACATTGCTGGATTGGGTGCTAAGATGGAGGACTGTAACTGGATTAGGTACATTAAGCAGTTTCAGGTTATCTGTTTGCAGGAGACTTGGTCAGTTGAATGTAACTACTTTTTGGAAGGTTACAAAGCATTTTACGTTCCTGCAATAGCAACAACTAGGGGAAGACCTAAGGGGGGAATGGTTACGTTCATCTCTGTTGCGTTATCGTGCAAAATTCGCAGAGCCATAACAAGCAATCTTGGTATTATTGGTCTAATTTTAACGGGAGAAAACTGTATGGCCGGTATGGTCAATTTTTATAATGCTATCAATCCATGCTCAGTTAACAGTCAGATATCAAAACTGAATGTTTTTATTAGAAATTCAGTGACGGATTGTAACCATAATCTTATGATAATGGGAGATTTTAATGTACACCCTTGTGGGGATCTTCTGCTGAAATGTATTTCGGATTTGCATGGTCCGCGTTTAGAGGGTATGCATTTGGAACATACGACAGAGGGGGAACTTTTTAATGATCTACTTAACGATTTAGATCTATCATTGACCATGGGACTGATGGACCCTACACAGTGTTTTGATATTCCATCCTTTAAGGGGCATGGCAGGGGAACTTTTATTGATTATGTATTAATAACTTTGCCGATGCAATCCTTTGTGGATTCCTTTGTTATCGAACATAGTGAATTCAGTGATCACAACCCACTCACTGTTCACTTGAGGGGTCCCTGGATAGCTAACGTAGACACTAATCTTATTACCGGTAGGGTAAGTACAACTGATGGGAGACGTCGTCTCAAATGGTCTAAAATTACCCCAGATTTGTTGTACAAAGATATTAAAACCATTTGTGCAGATTAAATTTTGGTTTGCACACAAGAAGGTCCACAACCGAGGAAGGTTCTTGAAGCCTACCAAAGTTTGTCGGTTAAGGTGACACAGTTATTGTGGGTCCCAGCAAAAAAGTTAGAATCTGCGGGACCTAAGTGGTTCAATCAAGATTGTTCTAAAGCAGCCAGAAATTTAAGGTTGGCACTAGCAGCTAAACGGAGAATAAAGGAGACAGTTCAATTGTGTCGTAAACATTATAAATCAACCATTTTTAAACACAAGGAATTCCTCAGAGAGGAGGCATGGAGAGAGATACTTGACCCTTCTACTTTGCGGTGTAGCTCTAGATTCTGGGCGGTAATGAAGAAACCTTTCCTGGTCCAGGTACCGGGTCATGGCCTGGAATGCTATATTTCGAAGGAGGAGTGGGAATTACATTTCAAGCAATTGTACTGTAGCCCGGTGGATGAAAGGTCCACCCACGCCCGGAGTGACAACGGCCAGGTGATTAGCTTCTCTGGGGGGAGGTTATGGAGGGCATTGAGGGTCTAACACCTGGTCCCGACGTGATCCCTCCGGATCTATTTAAATCTGAGCCAAGTTTCTGGGCACCTATTTTACATTCTGTCTTTAATGCAGCAGTAAAATATGGTTGCCCACAATCTTGGGGGGTCTCCACGATTGTTCCGGTCTTTAAGAAAGGGTACAAAAGCAGCCCAAATTGTTATAGGCCTATTTCATTAATAGACTCCATGGTCAAAATCATAGGAAGAATCCTACTGCAGAGACTCTCTGACTGGACGTTGGAAAATAATATCATGTCCATCGTGCAGTATTGGTTTTGTAGTGGCCGTTCAACAGTGACGCAGTGTCTCAACCTTTTTTTAATACTTAGTAAGTACACTGTGGTTCATAGGGGCACCATCCACCTCGCCTTCATGGACTTGTCCTCAGCCTTCGATTGTGTAAATAGGGGAGGGCTTTGGCAGTCCATGAGGGCAAAGGGTGTAGATTGCGGAATTGTCAATTTCTTGGCTGACCTACATAGCAATACTAGAGCTAATGTGAGATACTCCCAAGATCTGAGCACAACAGAAAATTTTGACAACAGAAAGGGTGTTCGCCAAGGTTGTATCTTGGCCCCCTTCCTTTTTAATTGTTATATTAACAACCTTGATAGTGGGTTGCAGAATGTACAGGCCGACTGCCCTAGAGTTGGCAGGCGGGGGATTCCTGTACTTTTATATGCAGATGATGCAGTTTTAATTTCCAGAACTGAGAGGGGCCTTCAAGCTTTATTAAATGCTTTTAAATTGTTCATATAGTTCTTATAGTCAATAACTCAAAATCATTTGTCATGCATGTTGGCCAACAACCAAGAAGGAACTTTTCATTTAAAGTTGATGATGTAGTGATTCCTATAACAAAAACATTTTCCTACCTTGGGGTCCTTTTTGACTCTAAGCTTAATTGGGGTCCTCATCTTGCAAAAAAGAACTGGTCAGGGTTAATGCCTCCATCTTTATTTTCGCATCGAAATTGGGTAAAAAACCTACTAGTGCCATGTTGAAACTTTACAATGCAAAATCGGTAGCAATTGCTACTTATGGCAGTGAAATTTGGGGGTACACTGACGGTGAGCAGTTGCAGATTGCGGAAAACTTTTTTCTGAAGCGCATTTTGTGTGTTCCTGCAGGCACACCTAATCTCTCGGTACATGAAGAGCTAGGGACGCAATAATTAAGTGACATTTTTTCCTTACGCCCATTAACCTGTTGGCTTAAACTGTGGTTAAATCAGGATATCCAATTGACACACTTGATTGTGAGCGACGATATGACCCAGGACAAGGCAATGGGTTCCCCTTGGATAAAATATGTGAAATCTTGCTTTGCGAAGCTTGGTCGTTTGGAATTGTTTGAACACCCTAGTAAGATTGTAAAGGGCGATCTGGAGGTAATCAAACAGGACTTCCTTTTGGTAGGAAGACCCAGAAGGAAGAAGTTGAACTCCAGAAACAAAGTGTGAGAAAATTTGTCATGTTGAAAACATGTGATACTGCAGAGCCATATCTGTTGGGCACATTGACCTCCCATGAAAAGTTCCTGTTAACAAGGTTCAGGTTAAATCTTTTTCATCACCTGCTGATCAGACCAAAAACTGATGTTTTTAACAAATTGGCAGCACCCTGTGGCTGCGACGGAGAGTCTCTACAGGACATGCTGCATTTTATATTTTTATGTAGATTTTATGAATATCCACGCAGGCGCTACCTGGTCACTCTTTTAAAAAAACTTAATTTTACTCAGATCAGACCGGCCCTAATGTACTTACAACTTTTGCATAATGACAGTATTCTCCATATCATTGAATTTTTAAAATTGACTGTAAGGCTAAGAAATTGTTTGGACATGTAATGGTTCTTTGCGATGAAGGCACTAGTCACTTTTTTCCTGTTGTAAAGATGATGATATTGCACTTTTTCACTCTGGCACTTTATCGGATATGTGTTTACAATGAATGTGTTTTTAACTGTTTTTAATGTATATGTACTTTTATGGTTTGTGCAAAACCGAAATAAAGTCTTTTGATGATGATGATGACTGCCTCATACAGTGACCTCACACTACCACCTTGAAAGCCTCCCATTCCAATAGGGCCAAGGACGTTGTGTGCGCATTAGTGGGGAAGAAGGTCTCAATGAATGTTGTCAAGTATTACCGATAGGGGCACTTTCCAGTGACAGTGGGTTAAGTCTCCAGGAAGGGATCGGGGGTTGTCTCCCTTAGGGTTGGTAAGTCAACAATAAGGGGCTATGATCAGACAGGGTGCGCCCCAAATATTTGGTATGTGTAATGGAGCCACTAAGAGTTGGCGTACAGAGAAAGGTGTCAAGTCTGGTGTGTAGTTGGTGGATCAGTGAAAAGAAAGAGATTTCCCTGCCCCCCATGCTGCCATCTCCAGATATCATCTAGGCCCCTACCAGTGTCAGTTCCAGTTCCGAAACCCAGCCAATGTGCGATGTATTATGCCCCAAGGAGTGATGAGTGGGACCAGTCGGTTGTGGTATCTGTGACAAAATTAAAGTCCCCTCCTAGTAATAGATGCCCACCTACATATGGAGCTATCTTGGCTGAAAGGGAGGTCAGGTAGGTGACATGGTCCTGATTGGGCACATAAATGCTACCCAATGTAAGCTCCAGACCCGCTAGTCTACCCGTCAGTAAAACATATCGACCCTCCTTGTCTATCAGTGTATACGTAAGGTCAAAGGGTTCTCCTGGTCTAATCCATATTAACACTCCCCTTGAGAAAGCGGAAAAAGTTGTTGCGAAGATCTGCCCTCTCCACCTCTTACAAAGCCTACTAGCTTCATCTTGGGTAAAGTGAGTCTCCTGGAGAAGGGCTATTTGTATATCCCTTTGCTTTCAGTAGGAGTAAATGTTGTGACGCTGAGCCATCCCTCGGATATTCCAGTTTAAAAACCTTATTGTATTATGTGCGAGTGCCATGGTAGCCATGTGTCACTCGGAGATCTTCCGGTGGGCCATCCCTCATTTCCAGTCCTTGAGGCATGTTTAACCACTCCATTCTGCAAACAGTAAAAAAAAAAAGCCAACGTAACAACCCTTTTGCTGAATAACTCCCCGACCAAAGGGCAGTCCATCAACCACCAGCCACCAAAACTGCATGGTGAACATCAAGCACTAGGTGAGGCCCAACTCTAATCAGGTAGGGGACTCACTGGGGGGTGGCAAGGACACAAGTATAGACCAAGGTGTGCAAATTACCCATGTTGCTCCGGCTCAGTTCTTCTGAGAACTGTATCAAATGATCTTGTCTGCTGTCTTCGGGGTCACCACCAGCAATGTTACACTGTTGCCGTGAGAGGAGTCTGATTCTATCCCTACTGTCTCCCTCGATAAATGAGTTCCAGCCTCTGAAGAGGACTTCCTGTCCAGCATAATGGCCGCTACCACCTGCAGTGCCTCTGCTCTATCCTTTTCAGTTTGGGAGGACGTCGGTCTCTTTGGGGCACCCCATCTGGAGATTCTCCTGGATCTCTTCCTGGGTTCCCGCCTCTCTGGTACCATCACAGGTGCATGTTCAGGTTGGGGGGGCACCAGTTTTGTATATTTCTATCCATTCCCATTCAGTCTTCGGGTCTTCACAGAAGTGTGCTTCCCATCAAGAAGTATGCGTAGCTGGGCAGGAAAGATCAAAGAGTACTGGAGGCCTTCATTTCTCAATGCTTTTCTGACCTCCAGAAAGGAGGCTTGCCTTTTCTGAATTTCCAGTGTGTAGTCAGGGAAGATGCATATTCTACTGTTATCTATAGTGTAGGGTCCCTCTGTCCAGGCTTTATGTAAGAGAACATCGCTGTCTCTGGAGTAGACAAGCCTAGCCACCACGGGACGCGCAGGGTGGCCCAGGGACAGTGGTGTGGCTGGTACACGATGTGCCCTCTCAATGGTTCTGAAGGTTGATAGGGCCTTGGGGGCCACCAAGTTTTGGAGCCATTGCTCCAGGAAGGACACCATAACATTTTCCTCTGTTTGTTTGGGCAGGCCACAGACCCTTAAATTGGTCTTCCTATATCGTCCCTCGGCATCCTCCGCTCTCCGTTCCAGACTGCGAATTCTGTCTGTGAAGTCTCCCACCTGCAACACCAAGGCCTGTTGCACTGGTTTGAGATCTGTTATTCTGGATTCAATTGTTTTAACTCTCTAAGCACATTTCTTGTGTTAGTCCCTGAGTAGCCCCAAGCTTACTGACACCGTATTAACATCCTGGTGTGGTGTATTTCCTATATTCCCAATAGGCTCTGCTCATTGGAATAATATATCCTATAGATGTGACGTAGAATTTATGTCTACTAGGTCGCTATCGAATATATTAGACTTAATTGTGAGTGCCAGCTAGCTCAGAGGTCACTAGAAACTTTCTCAAGTTCACAAGAAGGGATTTAGTTTCTGACAACCGCATAAACATGACAACTTTGTTTCCCCAAGATAAAACTGATCTTCAGAGACGTGGAAATAATAGATAGATATATTACTCAGTCATTCATGCATGCTTTGTTTCACCAGAGTTTTGCAGAGAAGTTGATAGACGGGCATTTTCAATAAAAGGTATTTATTGAACAGTCTTCTTTCTCAAGCAGAAGAAATGAACTGCTACAATCGTAATACTGGTTGCAAAGTATAATGCGTACAGTAAAAAGAGTAGGATAAAATAATACTGTATAAGCATTGTATGGTTCCTAGACCATAGATAAATACATACATAAATAACAAAGGCTAAAAAGTACTCAACTGGTGCGTCTAAAATACGCCTACCCCGATGTACCTAACCTAAGCATAGTACGAGGGAAGGAGTAAGTGAGGTGTAGCATAAATTTTGTATTCTTTGCCAAGAATCTATCCAAGATTTCCCTAAGGGTCTAACAAGCTCCGTACCTTGTTTTTAGAATGAAGGAGGTCAGTCTCGAGTCAGATTCGATTTCCGAACAACCCGAACGGGTAGCTTGGAAACACTGGAGCTGGATGTCTCGGCAAAGGAAAAGATAGCGTCTCTCTCAGTATGTCTGCTAGAGGGTCGGCTTCCTTCGGCACTTGCTGTAGCAGGATGCGTCAGGCAAGTAGATAGTCGAACTGCTCCAAACCAGCGTGTGTTTGCTATGGCAAGTGTGGGCATATTTATATCTTGAAGGTGCAGAGTTTGACGTAAAGGTGGACATATTAACGTCATCAAAGAGTCTCAGTTCTTTGAAAACTCCATGAGTTCTTTGATAAGTCAGTATTCAAGCAAGGGGAAGTCCCTAGCTGCTGAAGCCGAGTTTTCCAAGAAATCATTGTGGATTTTTAGAACTAGTGGCAGTAGCCCCACCGTATTTGGACTGCATGAGTTATGTCTAAATATGGTTGTGATTTTTATGCCTATATAAGGATATGGTGATTTATACCTATATAAGGGCATGAATCAGGAAAATTACACTAGGGTCCTAAAATGCTATACATCACTTATGTAGGGTGGCCTTGGTATCTGCAATAACCTCTAGGATTATTGTTAATTGCTGCTGCACTGGGCTGTCCGGATCCTCTTGCACTCTTCCATTCGAAGAATCTTCAAGTTCCTGGGCGGCACCCCTTTGCTTAGCCCTTGGTTTGCCCATTTCAATAAGAAGGTCCTGGTCTCCACCAAGCTATAGAGGGGCACTCTTGTAAGTATTGCGCTACTTCTTTTCTCAGTGCTATGGAGTGCCACAGCTGGTACCTTTTCTGCACAGGCACTGTTCTCCTATGGGTTTCCGCTCAGGTTTTACATGTAACTAAGCATGAGCACAAAATCCGGTACGCTCGCGGATTTTGCGAATTTTCGGTAAATTCGCGATCCGCGAACTCCCGCGAATTTACCGCGAATTCGCAAATCCACGAGCGGCGGATTCCGAGGGCAAAAGTTCAAGCCTTGCTGGCCTGTTGTAACTATTTTACCATGGCGCCGGCAAGCTGCCAGCGCCATCCTAAAATAGTTACTAAATTAGCTTCAACAGGAAGCACTAATAGATAAAATAAAGCAGCTGCTCGTGCATCTGCTTTATTTTATCTATTTGAGCTTCCTGTTGAAGCTAATTTAGTAACTAGTTTAGGATGGCGCTGGCAGCTTGCCGGCGCCATCGTAAAATAGTAACAACAGGCCAGGCAGGTGTGCCTTCTTCCCAAATATACCATCGAAAATCAGCTGTGATGCTGGACAGAGGCCTTTGCATCCTTGACTTTCATTAGCGCAATCCTCGTGCTGTTCCTGTGGCCAGGAGCTTCTGTATCTTCATCTGCTGCTCTGATCGGTCTCTGACCTTTTATACACACAAGAGGCATGTGCACTCGCATGGAAGCCCCGCACGTTTGGCCCCGCTCACACACTCACGGTGGGCACCGTCTTCCCGCCATTTACCCACTATGATATCTCACTCAAGGGACCCCTGCGCCCTTCGGCGCGATTGCATAGTAACACACACCTGGTCGCTGTAGACAACTCTCTGGCACTTTAGGCAGCTGTAGTGTAGTAAAAGCACTATACATTTACCCAACGAGGTATGGCACAAAACGGTGGCGTCTTCTTGAATAAATATGAAGGGCAGGGTTCATTCTGGCACGATGGTCCTGGCACAAAAATTAAACCTCAACCGGAAGCACTTACAGATATCTATTAAGCATGTGCCCTTGTTGAAGCTTAAATTCAGTGACTCATTCATCGGCCCAAAAAACAATCGTGAGCGTTGTCAAGGCTGGGCAGGTGTGCCTTCTTCCCAAATATACCATCGAAAATCAGCTGTGATGCTGGACAGAGGCCTTTGCATCCAATGACTTTCACGAGCGCAATCCTCGTGCTGTTCCTGTGGCCAGGAGCTTCTGTATCTTCATCTGCTGCTCTGATCGGTCTCTGACCTTTTATACACACAAGAGGCATGTGCACTCGCATGGAAGCCCCGCATGTTTGGCTCCGCTCACACACTCACGGTGGGCACCGTCTTCCCGCCATTTACCCACTATGATAGCTCACTCAAGGGACCCCTGCGCCCTTTGGCGCGATTGCATAGTAACACACACCTGGTCGCTGTAGACAACTCTCTGGCACTTTAGGCAGCTGTAGTGTAGTAAAAGCACTATACATTTACCCAACGAGGTATGGCACAAAACGGTGGCGTCTTCTTGAATAAATATGAAGGGCAGGGTTCATTCTGGCACGATGGTCCTGGCACAAAAATTAAACCTCAACCGGAAGCACTTACAGATATCTATTAAGCATGTGCCCTAGTTGAAGCTTAAATTCAGTGACTCATTCATCAGCCCAAAAAACAATCGTGAGCGTTGTCAAGGCTGGGCAGGTGTGCCTTCTTCCCAAATATACCATCGAAAATCAGCTGTGATGCTGGACAGAGGCCTTTGCATCCAATGACTTTCACGAGCGCAATCCTCGTGCTGTTCCTGTGGCCAGGAGCTTCTCTATCTTCATCTGCTGCTCTGATCAGTCTCTGACCTTTAATACACACAAGATGCATGTGCACTCGCATGGAAGCCCCGCCCCAAATCGGCCGATACGCAAATCCGCAAAATCCGCGGTTTTCGCGGATCCACGATCCGTGAATACGCAAATCCGCGAATCGTGGATCCGCAAAATCCGCCCATGCTTACATGTAACATTTATCAGTATGCGGGTGTGGCCCAGGAGCTCACCGCCTGCACCAGTAGATCAATGTATGTATGCCCCCCAGTCACAAGTAGCCACAGTCATGAGTCCAGACTTTTAGGGTTCCCAAGTAGGAGCCTCTGCTTGTAGTTCGATTCACATGATCTTTGTCAGCTGGTGTGACTTTGGGTTTCGTGCCCTCAGGGCACAGAAGCCCCATCCACACAGGGCTCGCCGCTGCTCACCCTGGCTGGGGATCTCAACCTGTGGGTAGTTTTCCAGAGACCTCAGAAGTACTCCCCACTTATAGGGGACCTTCACCTTGCAAGCACACTTCACTAGGCCCTCCACAGGCCTCAATCAGATCTCCCTCAAGGCTCCGTGCCACTTCTCTGAGGTCTGGCTCTGTTCCCTGGGCATGGAGCAGCTACGGGATGGGCCCCCCACAAGCTTCAACCCTGCATGTGTCGCTGCTTATGCATGTCAGGTGTGCCCTTTTACTCTGTGCCGGGTCTTTTCCTGTGCGAGTCTCGGTGTTCATCCCCCCACACCTTAACGCCAAGTAGATCAGCTGGTCCCACTGCTCAGTGGTAGTCTCTCGCTAAATTTCTTCTCGTTGCACCCCAGTCTCAAGTTCCCTTGGCCCTCAAGTCAGCTTTATGGGCTACTGCATCATCCTGCCGGTATCCTGGGCGGCCCCCCAGGTACTCTATGATGCCGTACCTGGCTTCACCAGGGTTCCTCCAGTAACTAGGGCAGCCTGCTGCACCCTCGTGCGGTACTTCAGATTTGCTCCACCCTCTTGATCGCAGGGCCGCACCGTTCCTCAGCGAACACCTGTCTCTCAGGCATCGTAGGACCCCACTGGCTTCACCAGGGTTCCTCCAGTAACCAGGGCAGCCTGCTGCATCCTCGTGCGGTGCCTCAGATTTGCTCCGCCCTCTTGACCGCAGGGCCGCACCGTTCCTCAGCCGACACATGTTGTTGGATTTATTGAAACCAATTTTCTGATACTTTGCATGATTGACTAGCTAGCTCCAATCAAAAGTTAGGCCTAGTTAAGTTTAATAAAGCCTTCTCATTTTCGCCTATGGGGCTAATAGCACTGCAATGGGGAAAACTACTTTGGCTATTTTTCCTTACCAAACCAGAAAAACATGTTTTATTTCGTCTCTGCTTTTTATAGAAATGCACCCTAAAAAAGGGGCACCTTGGAAAGACTTTAGGGGTGACATAAATGTATTATACCGTTAGTTTAAGTCTTTGGAAGTACTTGTAATTCCAAAATCAAATTTGGACCCATTTTTATTGTTACCCTAGCCTGTAAAGCAGGCCTGCCTTTAGAATGACACCAGGTACCACTGCAGTGTACACTTAAGAGCATTAAGTCCATTGGGGTTTCTAAACCTAGATGCCCTACAATATACTACAGGTAGGACTTACATGTAGGTTGACTTGGCCCATTACACATGCCACATTTGTCCTTTTGGCTTCTCTATTTAGAGTCAGGTGAACAATCAAGTTTCCACTGGCGGAATCCCTTGTGGCTTTGTGAGCCAAATTCTAAGTACCTCATGTAGCGTCCTGCAAGCCTAGGCACTTGCTAATAAGTACGCAACAAATAGAGTAATTTACACATCTTTATTCTACTGTGTGTAAGTCAAAAATCAACATTCTAAGCCTGCCTTCACCTCATCCCTCCAACGATTGCATTACAGGTCTACGGTGTACAATGGGAACTAAAAGAGTGCCAGTATTCTTTTATTACAAGACACTGTATCTCCCACTTTGCTAAATAAAAAGTCACAACATTAAAAACTAGATAAATAAATATACAAATAAATACATGAATGAATACATAGCTACACAAACAATTACAATTCTTCAATTAAGTGTTGTGCCGCCTCAATCACATTTCCTGATCGAGTCACGGGAAACTGGGAACTAGCAGTCAAAGTGTCAGTGATCTGCACAGGTGAAGTGGAATTATCAGCAGATACAGAGTCATCAACAGTCTGTCTAGACTCAGTCTCTACATTGACATTGATATTTGTTGAGTGATGGGCCACATGTTGAAAATGAGAGGGATCTCTTGTAAGGGACTTCCCATGTGGCCTTTGGCATTGGTGACAATAACGTGCTCAACCTGAAAAGGTAAACGAATAATGGGTAACCCAATTGACCCTTGTAGGCTTGGGCAATGAACAATAGAAGGTAAGGAATAGCTACAAGGGATTTTGTTTATCTGCTTACTTAGGTTGATTTGCTAGTATATATCTTCAGAGTTAGTTGTAAAAATCAAACTCAAATGTATCCACAACACAATTCTTCAAGAAATGACACATTTAATGTGTCATTTATTGAAGAATTGTGTTGTTATCTTATGGATACATTTGAGTTAGATTTTTACAACTAACTCTGAAGATATATACTAGCAAATTAACCTAAGTAAGCAGATAAACAAAATCCCTTGTAGCTATTCCTTACCTTCTATCAACCTGAAAAGGAGCATCAGATTTCCTTCTTTTGTATTGTCTATCAAACATTCGATCTCCTCTTTTAAAAGTGATGTTCTTTGCATGACATTGTTGGTCAGCATATATTTTCATCTTCTGTTTGAGACCAAAGTCTGTAGTGTGAATGTCCTCCTCATTCTTAAATCTGAGGTTGGTCCATTGGGGCAGCTTGGTCATCATGACTCTTTCAAACTTGAGAGTTGCAGGGATTTACCCTGTTGTTGAGTGAGGGTTTGAGCTGTAAGCTTGAAGAGTAGTGTTTAAAACAACTTTGAGGTTGAGCTTCTCTGATTCCGCATTCTGAACAGCTTTAGAGTACTCATGAACCAATCTATGAGGACATTTGTTTGTGGCCAAACAGGAGTTATTTTTTGATGCTTTATATTGAGATGGATTAGAAATTCTTTATGTTCTAGACTATTGAAAGGAGGGCAGTTGTCAGACTGTAATACTGCAGGGACACCCCATGTCGCAAAGATGCCACCTAGTTTTTGAATGATCTTTTCCTGTGTAGTGGAGTAAAGATCTTCCACCAATGGAAAACAGGAGTATTCATCAGCAATGACTAAAAGATGATGTCCATTATCAAGTGGACCAAAGAAATCAAAAGCAATTCTCTTTCAAGCATGATGTGTCAATGATGACATGTTCACAGGGTACTGAATGACTTGACATGAAATACAATTGCATATATAGCAAGTGTTTAATTCTTTTTCAACCTTTCAATTGAGATAAGGACATCAGACTTGGTCACAGAGAGTTCTCTTGGATGCAACTATCCCTCAATGTCCCACTTACACAAGTGATGTATCATTTTTGTCAAGAGACCAAGGAGAATGCTGGTTGGTAGGAAATCAGTGCCAATGCAGTGATCCCAGACCGAAATGTGAGGATATGTGATTTCTTTACCTAAATATGAGTTTTTTAGTGGATTCTGGGTAAGAAACAGTTGGGGTATCCATGCAAGCCACACCTCCCTGTACTCCCCTCTGTGTCTAGTTTTCAGAACTGTCTGGGTTTGGTAGGTTTCCCTAGATGGTCACAGAGACCGAGACTACAAGCACAGGTGACTCCCTTGCAAAACAAAGTTGTTTTGTGATGGATAATTCTGATATCTCCACAATACGTTTTGGGCCCTTGCCTGTCACGGGCATTTGGCCCACCCTCACAAGTGAGATAACATTTTTTTTTGGGAGACCTGGAGAAACATTGGGTAGTAGAAAATTTGTGCCAGCCCAGTGATCCCAAAACTTTCCCACACAGACACGTATGGAAATGTGATTTTTCTTAGCTAAATTTCAGGCTTGCAAGGGATTCTGCATAGGAAAACATTGGTGGATCCACATAAGCCATACCTCACTGGACTCCCCAAGGTGTTTAGTTTTCAGAAATGTCTGGGTTTGGTAGGTTTTCTTTTGTAATGTACTATGTACTCAATGCACTCTCCCTACAGAAGTTCTCTGCCGTGCTGTTCAGCCTATGATGAGGTCAGATAGAATGTTGAGTGTGTTTGTATTGGAAGGGAGAATCATTTGGTGTGGATGGGCTGAGCAGCGAGGAAGCTGATCCTGGTGGGGCACTTTAATGTATCTACCTAACATCTTGTAACCTGTAACCAAGAAGTGATATTGTGAATAAAGCTGTGATCCTGTTCTACATCACTTGGCCTACGCATCTTTCATCTTTGTAACACTGGCGACTATTTTAAAGAACCTACGTGCTACTTCAAGGGAGATTGGGCTTTAAAAACTGAAGAAACTACTACCCATGGATTTGAACAAACCTGGCACCCCTAATGCCTCACCAGTGACCATTTCATCGGTCGCCCCAACCAGTAAGTGCCAGTTTGTCTTAGACTTTCCTTCAGTGTCTTTGTCTGCCTGTCTTTGCTGAACAGTTCCTGTCCTGTAACATGTTGACAGAGAACATCAGCTGTGTACGGGACATAATTTGCGTGTACTTGTAAGTACTGTACATTTGGATTTGGGTTGGTTCCTGCTGTCTGTTGGATTTTAGGGAACGTTTTACCAGTGATCTTAGGTGCCAGTTCCTACCTGCCTGCTTGCTGTCCACTGCCTGCCTGTCTTGGAGGAACTCTTCCCTCCTGCTTTGGATGAACTGTCTTTGCCTTGTTGCCTGTGCAGTGGCATTGGAAAAGCATGTTTCTGTTCTGCTGTCTACCATGCAACACTGCATTTTCTTTCTTTATTCCTAACCCTGGAATTTTATTTGCTGTGACTATAATTGGGTGTTTTAAACTCTGCTGTCCACTTCAACTCAACTGGATCCACAACCACTTCTTCTTTTCAACAACTGCTTTCTGGGTCATTTTGCACTGCTACTACTTGGACTGTGTCTCTCCATCACTGTGTTTGGTTTCACCTCACTGTGTCTTTTGTGACATTTGCCCAAGCAAGTTAATATTTGTGAATCCTTCAGTGTAGAGACACTCTGTTACTTCACAGCCATGAGTGGTAATTCTACTGAACTTTGTTCTGCTTCACTTCAGTTTGGTGTTCCAGGCAAATGGAAAGGAAATTGTGGTTTTCCATGTTTATAATCTTCCAGCAAGGTACTGTTTCACTACGATTTACTTTTCTCTACATGTTCTTCAAGCCCAGCATGCTTGCTTTACATACCACGGTGACTACCTTCTTTATTTTAGCTTATTGTTTTCTTGGGACAGTGCATTTTTTTTATAATGTTGTTGTATGTGCTCAAATGCATTTATTGTGTCATTTCTTATCCTGAATTTGTTTGAGAGGGGGTGAGAGAGTGTAGTGTTTTGTCTTTCATCTGTATGATTAGAGGGAGATAGAGTATAGTGTCCCTGGTCATGTTAGTGTATGCCCCTCTTATTGGTTGTTGCCTCATGGAGGTGTTTGGAATGTGCATTTTGGCTGTGCATGGTTACCTTTTGAGTATGTACTGGACTGTGCGTTACAGGTACTCACATGGGAAGTTTACCTCTTGTGTAACTTATCATATTGGTTTTGGTGATACCCTGTATGTGGTTGTTGCCTCATGGAGGTGTTTGGAATGTGCATTTTGGCTGTGCACGGTTACCTTTTGAGTATGTACTGGACTGTGCGTTACGGGTACGCATGTGGGAAGTTTACCTCTTGTGTAGTTTCTTCTATTGGTTTTGGTGATACCCTGTATGTGGTTGTTGCCTCATGGAATTGTTTGGAATGTGCATTTTGGCTGTGCACGTTGGCTTTAAATATATCCACATTGAGTTTCAAGAGGGTTTTGTGTTATTCCTCTTCTTTGAGGTAGATCTGTCATTAGTATGTCCAGTAGAGGGTTGTAGATCCCTGCTCTGCTGCAGTTTTTTGCCTTACTTTGTGGTGCAATGGGTACTCCGTGTAGTGTGACTGTATTGTACTCGTAGTTTGGGTGTGAGTTATGTGGACAGTATCCACTGTTTTTTTTTTTAAATGTTTAAGAATGTATTTCTTCAACTTGCATTCTTTGTTGTTAATGATCAAGTATAAAGGGGGATATAGTGATTTTGTGGTTTTATGTATCCTCCTTTATTGTCATTTGTTTGTTTTACAATCTCAATGCATTTGATTGTTTTTGATCATTATAACAGGGGGGGGGGGTGATGTATAATTACTTTGTTGTTTTTGCATCCTCCTTGTGGAGATGTGTGTTTTATCACCTTCACACATTTTGAATGTTTGCCAAATGTTTTCCATTACTTTAAGGGGGAGATGTGTTGTAATGTACTATTTACTCAATGAACTCTCCCTACAGAAGTTCTCTGCCTTGCTGCTCAGCCTATGTATGAGGTAAGATAGAATGTTGAGTGTGTTTGTATTGGAAGGGAGAATCAGTTGGTGTGGATGGGCTGAGCAGCAAGGAGGCTGCTCCTGGTGCGGCACTTTAATGGATCTACCTAATATCTTGTAACCTGTAACCAAGAAGTGATCTTGTGAATATAGGTGTGATCCTGTTCTACATCAGTTGGCCTACGCATCTTTTATCTTTGTAACATTTTCCTAGATGGAAGGTGAGCCCTGGGCCAAAAATGCAGGTTTCTCCCTTGCAAAACTAGGTTGTTTTGTGATAGATCATTTTGATGTTTCCACAGTGTGTTTTGGGCCATTTCCTGTTGCGGGCACTGGGCCTACCCACACAAGTGAGGTACCATTTTTATCATTAGACTTCAGGGAATGCTGGGTGGATAGAAGTTTGTTGCTCCCCACAAATTCCAGAACTTTCCATCACAGAAATGTGAGGACATTTTTTTTCCTTCAAATTCTTAGATTACAAGGGATTCTGGGTAAACAAACGAGGAGCAAGCCATGCAAGTCAGCAACGTCTAGATTCTCCAAGGTGCATAGTTTAAAAAAAATTACAGGTTTGCTATGTTTCCCTAGATGTTGGCTGTACCAGGGCTCAAAATCCATAGCTAGGCACATTGCAAAACAAGGGTCAGATGTCAGTGGAAAAATGTGGTGTGGGCCATTTCCTGTCACTGGCACTAGGCCTACCAACACAAGTGAGGGGACCTTTTTATCAGGAGACTTAGGGGAATATTGGGTGGGTGGAAGTTTGTAGCGCCCAAGAGATTTCCATTACAGAAATCTGATGGAAATGTGTTATTTAGACACTTTAGACATTTTGAGGTTTCCAGTGGATTGTGGGTCACAGACCCTTGTGGGAGCTGCACAAGTCACCCCATCTTTGATTTCTCTGGATGTCTAGTTTTTAAAAATGCACAGGCTTGCTAGGTTCCCTAGGTGCCGGCTGAGCTATGGCCCAAAATCCACAGCTAGGCACATTGCAAAAAAAGACCGTTTTCAGAGGAAAAATGCGATGTGTCAACATTGCGTTTTGGGCCATTTCCTGTCAGGGAAGCAGGCCTACCTACACAAGTGGGGTACCATTCTTATCGGGTGACAAGGGGAAATGCTGGGTGCGAGGAAGTTTTGGGGCTCCCCACCGATTTCAGAACATTCCATCACAGAAATGGGAGGAAAATGTGTTTGTTTCGACAAATGGTGAGGTTTGCAAGGTATTCTGGGTTACAGAACCTGATGAGAGCCACTCAAGTCACCCCATACTGGATTCCCCTGGCATCTAGTTTTGAAAAATGTACAGGTTTTCTAGTTTTCCCTAGGTGCTGGCTGATCTCGGGCCCAAAAGCTATAGCTAGGCACATTGCAAAAAAAGGGGTCAGTTTTCAGAGGAAAAATGTAATGTGCCCAGGTTGAATTTTGGACCATTTCCTGTTGTGGCACTAGGCCTACCCACACAAGTGATGTACCACTTTTATTGGGAGACATAGGGAATACAGAATAGTAAATACAAGTGTTATTACTAATTGTCTTTCTCTGCATTTTTGCCTTTCAAATGTAAGACTGCGTAAAATAAGAAGTAATTTTGTAAAAGGCCCTCTAATTCACTTCCTATTATTGGTAACCACATATTCAGAGACGTGCAAATAACTACCGCTTCCAAACTTCATATCTTATTCCCATTTCAGGAAAAGCATAGGTCCTTGATACCTATTCTTCTCTCTTTATATTTTACCAAATGAGTTGCTATATGCCCGGTACACAATGAAAAACATTTGTACGGTACAGCTCAGTTATTGGCTCTGGGCACCCCTGGTTCTTGGTAAACACACAAGCCTTATATATTCCCACAACTAGAAGGGTCCTGCAGACGTAACGATATATTGATTTTAAAAATCTGCCATGGTTAGAAGAAAATACAGGCTAAAACGTAGGAACATGAAGGGGCGTGGCCAACAGCATGGCCGGGTACTGCCTTCTCTGTCAGCTCTGCCGGCCTCGAACAAATCCTGCTTTAAATCCCTTGACGCTGGGAAAACACGATAGTGGTGACCAGATGGTGTTCTGAGGCTGAGACGTGCCGCACAAACATATAGCTGTGGATATCTGACCTGAACGTAGCCCTTCCTGAAACAGAATCCATACGACGCATTTCAAGATGGCGCCCTGCCAGAACTGCCGCTGGAATACACTGAATCTGCGAATAATCTAGGCTGCGGAAGATGGCCCGGCCTAAGAAGCAGATGGTGTGTGTAGTATTCACAACATTTGGGAAGCTGACATGGTCCTGGGAGTGGACTGCACCTCCCCTTTGAGCCACGGAGTGAAGTGGCGAAAGTCCACCTTGTAGAGATGGCAAGCTTGCAACG
Organism: Lissotriton helveticus; assembly: GCF_964261635.1. Classification (NCBI taxonomy): domain Eukaryota; kingdom Metazoa; phylum Chordata; class Amphibia; order Caudata; family Salamandridae; genus Lissotriton; species Lissotriton helveticus. The sequence goes on along the minus strand of NC_136063.1, from coordinate 1,295,793,339 downwards.
CAGACTCGGAGCGGGCTGACCAGGCGAGGTCTACCCGTGGTAGGGTGGCTCCCTACGTACCGGGAGCACCACTGGTGGTGGCAGGGACTGGCAGCTGTAGCCCGGTGGGGAACTCGAGAACTGAGAGTCAACACCCTCATCCTGGACTCTGCAGCACACAATACTGGCCGCAGTAGAGACAGTGGAGGGCAGCCTGACCAATGCTGAGTGATTTTGAATGGTCCTCCCACAAGCAGCAACAGAGATGGCTGGAGTCTGCTGAACCGGGAAAACAGTCTATCTCTGAAGGAACAGTGTCACCAACAATGGTCCAGTGGGCCTAGAACCAGACTCTTCCTCTGCCCCTTCACGGATTTCTGTACACACGGTGTGGAGCACTGAGGCAAGCAGCGAGGGAGTCGTTGGCAGCGCAGACCTCAGCGCACTCTTTGAGATACAGACTCAGTGGAGGGAAATAGCGGCACCACAGGCTAAACCCGAGGGCCTAGACGACATCGTGCATGTGGGGTTTTGAAGTTAGATATAAAACCCAGGGTCTGATCTTTGAAGAGGCCACAGAAGGTGGTGCAGGGGCCATGAGGGACACACCGGCTCAGCCTATGCAGGCCACAGTAGTTACCTACTTGTTGGGGTGCAGCTCGTTGCTTGCCATACAGCGTACTCTGGACTTAGGAGGATCTTGTGACTTTCCTGAACTGTGGTGGGTCCCTGCTGTTTGTTCCCTGAAGCCAGGACAGAGCCGTGAAACAGACACGGGATTACGGGACTGCGAGGACCAGCATTCCCAGTTTGTTCCCAGCTGGTGCCTCTTCCCATAATCAGCCCGCCTGCCTGCCTGCAGCCTTTTAACGCCTCGGGCCCCCGCTTCGCGGGAGCCGCTCGCTGCTTGCCATACAGCGTACTCTGGACTGTGGAGGATCTTGTGACTTTCCTGAACTGGGGTGGGTCCCTGCTGTTTGGCCCTGAAGCCGGGGCAGAGTCGTGAATCAGACGCTGAATTACGGGACTGCGAGGACCAGCATTCCCAGTTTGTTCCCAGCTGGTGCCTCTTCCCGTAATCAGCCCGCCTGCCTGCCTGCAGCCTTTTAACGCCTCGTGGCCCACGCTTCGCAGGAGCTGCTCGCTGCTTGCCATACAGCGTACTCTGGACTGTGGAGGATCTTGTGACTTTCCTGAACTGTGGTGGGTCCCTGCTGTTTGGTCCCTGAAGCCAGGACAGAGCCGTAAAACAGACGCGGGATTACGGGACTTCGAGGACCAGCATTCCCAGTTTGTTCCCAGCTGGTGCCTCTTCCCGTAATCAGCCCGCCTGCCTGCCTGCAGCCTTTTAACGCCTCGCGCCCCCGCTTCGCGGGAGCCGCTCGCTGCTTGCCATACAGCGTACTCTGGACTGTGGAGGATCTTGTGACTTTCCTGAACTGGGGTGGGTCCCTGCTGTTTGGCCCTGAAGCCGGGACAGAGCCGTGAAACAGACGTGGGATTACGGGACTGCGAGGACCAGCAATCCCAGTTTGTTCCCAGCTGGTGCCTCTTCCCGTAATCAGCCCGCCTGCCTGCCTGCAGCCTTTTAACGCCTCGCGGCCCACGCTTCGCGGGAGCTGCTCGCTGCTTGCCATACAGCGTACTCTGGACTGTGGAGGATCTTGTGACTTTCCTGAACTGTGGTGGGTCCCTGCTGTTTGGTCCCTGAAGCCAGGACAGAGCCGTAAAACAGACGCGGGATTACGGGACTGCGAGGACCAGCATTCCCAGTTTGTTCCCAGCTGGTGCCTCTTCCCGTAATCAGCCCGCCTGCCTGCCTGCAGCCTTTTAACGCCTCGCGCCCCCCGCTTCATGGGAGCCGCTCGCTGCTTGCCATACAGCGTACTCTGTACTGTGGAGGATCTTGTGACTTCCTGAACTGTGGTGGGTCCCTGCTGTTTGGTCCCTGAAGCCGGGACAGAGCTGTGAAACAGACGCGGGATTACGGGACTGCGAGGACCAGCATTCCCAGTTTGTTCCCAGCTGGTGCCTCTTCCCGTAATCAGCCCGCCTGCCTGTTCTACATAATCAGGCTCCTCTGACGCAACGCTGGGCGTGCGCAGGACGTGCCCGGGCGAAGCCCGGGACAAGGGCGGGACCGTTTGTGACCGTTAGTGGCCCAATGAGGCCGGGCTGGGCCACCCCTCTTGGGTTTGTGATTTTGTGCACTTGTAGCCTGCTATATTTTAACAGGTATTTGTTTTAATTATATTTGGCACAAAAAGCTTGCAATATATTTAGTAATTGTTGACTGTAGGATAATGAGTGCCATCTCTTAAGTGCCACACACTGTGTCATATTTAGTGTTGTATCTGTTGGCGTTTGCCGACTGTGTAGTATGTGTGCTTACAATATCTAGCCCTGTATGCATAGTGGCAGAGAATGGGGAAGAATAACCCTGTGGTATCTGCTCCTTCCCCAAAACAAAAAGCGGTCTCACACCCTCCGCTACCTAGTCTGACAGCAATTGACCGTATGCTGCAGAAAACCATTGGGGTGGTGGCAAATGCCATAGAAAGCACAGAACGCCGCTTCTCACTCCCTGCTGGCTCTCTTCCCCCCTTGCCCTCTACCAACATATCGATGTTCACTATTAACTCCCAGGACTCGATATTGGTGCCATCCTTTGCTGCTCTTCCAGGGGCCCATCATATTCCAACAACTCAGGCTTTATCTCCTAAGATGGGCAATGCTTCTCTAGAGTTTCTCCCTTTATCTACAAGCCTGTCACTGATCCCCACTGCTTTCCTAAATGAGGTTATTCCCGATATTTTGTCCCAGGCAGGGAATTTGGCGGATAATGGGTGTAGTGAAACGCCACTATGCCCAATCTCGCTCTCTGATTCGCGGCTAAGCTCAAGCAGTGACAGTCCGAGTGTAACAACCAGAGGGCAGAAGGCTAGGCGTAAGTCTAAACACACTAATAGGGAATGTCCAACTGTAAAAAATGCTAAGGGAAATGTAGGTAGTAATAAACAAAAGAAAATGGTTGCTAAACAAAATGAAACAAAGGGGAAGAATGTTAATAGTAATGCATCTGATGCTGTACCCATTTCAACTAATGACAGAGCTCCACCAGCTGATGCATGCTTTTGGGAAAGAATGGAGACCCTCTTTGAGAAACCCCCTATGAAACTGGTAAGCGGTGGACTAACTAGAGGTAATACTGCCCCATCACCTAGCATAAGCTCTAACCCAGTGCATCCTCCAATCCCTGTAAAAGAAACTACCCCTTATTGCCCATATTGAACAAATTATGAAGTCTCTCATATTGCCGGTTCTCGAGAGGGTAAAAGTCTTGTCAGAAAGATTGGATCGCTTCGAACAAGGGACCCTCGATAACTTTTTTTCCATAAAGGCTCTAATTAAATTACATTAAAAAAATTGCCATGATAAACCTGAACAGAAGCGAATTTCACCGGTAGACCCCTCACTAAAGGACAAACATGTTTCCCGAAATCGAAAAGGCACTTCTGTGCCCCAAAGTGGAACTAATTCCCCAGCGACAGCCGTTATAACTGACAATGGCAGCAAAGCAATAAGCCAATCACTGATTAAAGGGCATAGGGGAGTCTGTGATGGTGCATCTATATTGAGCCAGAAAGGTGAACACACTTGTAGTAAAGTAGCGGGGAAGGAAACAGATCAATGTAACCCACCCCAAAAGCCAGACCTGGTAGGCAGTCCGGTTACAAGTTCTATTCACATCAATTTGCCTCCTGCTTGTATGCCCTATGTAGTGGTCCAAACAGGAGTTCCACGGCTAATGCCGGGTAGATCAGAATCATATGCCGAACTCAAAAATAAAACTACATTCTGCCTAAACAACAACAGACCCCTTCCAAGGCAACTTGATGGCCAGGTCCTTTTTTCTAGACGAGTTAACTAGGTGGGCAGCAGGACTAAGGATATCCCAGGTGATTGTATCCTTGTAAATTTCAGGGATATGCGAGTCGTAAGGTCCATTTGTAATCAACAGAACATGCATGATGGTAGTGGGATTGGCACTCATGATCTGGGATGTTTTCACCCACAGCCTGCATATTGGCAGCAAAGACAGAGCAATGGGAACCAACTTGGGGAGGGCCTATAGGTGATCCCCACATCTATTTAACTTCTGTCTTTGGCAGAGGTTCAGACTGTCATGGAATTGATGCTGGGTATTGACATAGAGATTACTCACTCACTAACCCCTTGCCTGTCTTCGGTGACAATAAAAGACCCCATAGGCACTGGACCCCAACCAACTCTCACGGGACTTCCTTCATCACATCTAATCCCACCACTCTTGATGAAACCGAATTGGGGAAAAGGCCAGGGCTAGCACCCTTAAATGCTGAGAATAACAATTGCTGGAGAATTGAGGTGGACGTACCAGCTAACGACCCCAAGTCTGGGAACGGATCCATAGGTACACATATGACCCCAGCAGCTCAATCTATTGTCCAGAGCAATGCCCTTTTGGTGCATGTTCCCCTCCAGCCGCGCCTGGCGACCGAGACTGTAGGAGAGCAACCAAATCTATTTAGTGTACCATTAAATTGCTCCCAGGAGCAAGCAGTGGCCGACACAATGATAAAAATTATTAGCTGGAACATAGCAGGTATTTCCAGGAAGTTAGATGCCCCAGAATGGAATACCCTTGTGGAGTCATATATGATCTGCATCTTTCAGGAGACCTGGAGTCTGGAACCAAACCATAGAGTCGGCTACACTACTTATGTTTTGCCTGCGGTACCTACAATATCTGGAAGGAGTCGTCCTTCAGGTGGGCTCCTTATTTGGGTGAGCATTTCCCTGGGTTGTAGTATCACACAAAGGCAATGCAGCTCACCAGACATTTTGAGGATCTCACTGAGAGGCCCCTGTAGGGGGAGAACTCTCGATATATTTAATATATATGCCAGGGGCACACAAGGTGGTTCCGTATCCCCTACAATAACAATGTTGGAAAGTGAACTCAGAGATTGCCACGATGGTATGCAAGTTCTTGTCGCAGGGGACTTTAATTGTACATTTGAGCCCCTTGCGACAGAGGACAATTTGGATCTTATTGAGGATGATACTAGGAGGGGTATACCCACACTAGCAATCCAGCCAATAAAAAGATGGTCACAAAGGGCCATCCAGCTGAATGCACTGACGATGGAGTTTGGTCTAAGAGCGGCTAATGGCAGAACTATCTCAGATCTTTCCGGGGCCCATACATATAACAGGGTCAACCATTCATCAAGGATCGATTACATTCTACTTGATCTAACGCTTTGGCAATTTGTGCAGGACATGGTAATATTACCCACCGTAGACAGTGATCATAAACTGCTTTCTTTGAGTCTCAATCACTTGTGGCCAAGCGAAAATGGCCCAGCTGTACCAAGTACAGTAAAGTCCACTTCAAACGTTTTTCCATCTAACTGTGGAAGGCGCCTTAAGTGACGCAAAGTTGCCCTGGATGAAGAGAAAGTCCAGACTATAGGAACATTGCTGGTAGCCTCACAAAGCGAGATGGGTACGACCCTCATAGATCACTGTGACCCCTCAAGGGTAACGGCAACATTTCAGGATACCACTAAGTCGGTGGGAAATCTATTCCTGGTACAAACACGAGGGGGGACCGAGAGAGGGCCTCAGAGGCCCAAGGGCAAACAAGGGTGGTACACATCCAATTGTAGAAAAAAGAAGTCTGTTCTAATCAAGGGTGTTAAGGGGAAGTCGCAACCTTTGATCCAACATGCTAGGAAAGAGTATAAGTTGGTGACAATAAATACTAAAAAGGAGTGGGAGGACCAGTACTGGCAAACACTAAAAGAGGCCAGCGCTGGGAGGGACCTCATTAGAGCTAGGGATAGTCCTGAAAGCGATCTTATTACGTGTAACATTACCAGCCAGGCATGGTTTGATCACTTCTCGAAATTGTATACGTGTCAGCAAGGAGCTGTTAGCGATTCTGCTCCATATAATCTCCATATATCCCCAGGAGATAGCACCACAGATGCGTTTACAATTAAGGAAGTTGAATATGCGATTAGTCGTATTGTTCCCCAAAAGGCAGCTGGCCCGGATGGCATCCCCGGGGACCTGCTCCGCTTTGATCTGCCCAAAAGGGGTAAGCTTATCTATACTCTACTTATAGCCATTAATAAAGGTGCCGCTATCCCTGAATCCTGGAAGGGGGCTGAGGTCGTCCCTATTTTTAAAAAGGGGCATAGGGACGGTCCTTCCATCTACCGCCCAATAAGCCTAATTTATTCCACCAACAAGGTCGTTGGAAAGGTGGTACTTGAGAGAATCCTACAATGGGCCCAAGAAAATGAGATCCTCTCTGATTATCAAGCGGGATTCAGGGCTGGCACTGGAACAATAGAGCAGGCCTTTAGACTATTGCTAATTTATTGGAAAGTGGTTGTTATAGGCAAAGGCAGTCTTTACCTCGCGTTTATTGATCTAAAGACTGCCTTTGACCTTGTGCCACGGGACCGCCTTTGGGGAGTGTTATCTGAGATGGGGATTCCCCTTAATATTTTGTCAATCTTAGTGAGGCTCCATGAAGGAAACTTTGCACAAGTTAGGTGGGGCACTGAGGGTCAGAAAACCAACAGAATTCCAGTGGAGAGAGGGGTCCGCCAGGGATGTGTTCTTGCTCCCACTCTTTTTTCGCTATATGTGAGTGGAGTGGTTGAGCACTTGCTGGAAAACCATCTGATGCGCCATCTCTGGCAGGCGAGCGAATACCAACCCTCTTATTCGCTGACGATACGCTTTTAATATCTAAGACCCCAGTGGGCCTCCAAAGCCTCCTTGATAATTTCGAAGGCCTTCTGTACCCAACGTGGGCTTGTAATAAATACAGACAAGACAAAGTACTTGGTGTTGAACCCCCCGAAAAAACTTGGGCGACCCCCAGCATTAAACCACGTATCCTTGGAAAGGGTCACTCTATTTGATTACTTAGGTATACGCCTTTCTGACACTTTGCAGTAGACCCCACATCTTTGTAAAATGCTGTTAAGCCAGAAGAGGGTCACGGGGGCGATCCTTAAGGAGCAGCGCTCCTCCTCAATCAGACCGATTGCCCCTGTCATTGATATTTACAAAGCAAAGGGAGTCAGCTCTGCCCTTTATGGGGCAGAGTTGTGGGGTACCTCCAATATAGATCAACTGGTAAGGTCAGAAAATAAGTTCTTAAGGGACCTTATGTCACTCTCGCAGAGCACCCCAATGACACCCTTGCTACTTGACTTAGGATGCCATTCTATTAATGATCTGGCAAAATTCCGGCTGTTGCTCCTATGGGCCCGGCTGTGGCGAGTGCCGGAGTTGGCAAAGTATGCGAAGGGGTTATCAGAAGTAATGTCGATGGCGGGATGGCATAAAATAAAATGGCTGAAAGATATAAAATTTCTACTTTGCGAACTGGGCTTAAATGAAGCCTGGGTAAGTAGGTCCTCTCCTCCGAAGGCAACTCTAAAGACCCTCTATTGGAGATGGGTCGTATCTAGAACCAGCACTGACCCAACCCATGGCAGATTAACGGAAGAGTTCCGAAGATTTAAGGATGTGGCATTTCGAGAACCCTACCTGGATATTGTTTTGAAATCTGCTGATAGGGCTTTGTATTTTAGATTTAGGGTTGGGGCTCTTCCAGTGCGCGCTTTAACTGCTCGCTGGAAAGCCCCGTCCCAAACAACACCATTCTGCCCTCTCTGCGAAACTAGAACAGAATCTATTGCTCACATCCTGTTTGCCTGCCCTGCATATGCGTCACCGAGGAAAAGCTAGCTTAAACCAATATGCCGGCTTTTGGGTACCAGGCACCATAATGAGGCACTTCGTATTTTGATATCTGACACACGGTCACTGTATGTTTGTGGTCTCTCGAAGTTTTTATCATGGGCATGGTCCATCAGGACAAAAAGGCTCAAACAAAATGTTTAATTTGGAATTTTTAACAAATAATGGTCAAATTGTGATGTCATCTTTTTAACGTGTAAATGTATTGTATAAAATGTGATGCTTTTAAGATAGATTTATCGAATAAAGCCTTTACTTACTTACTTACTTGTTGGTACCAGCCTCAACTGAAGTCCTCCTCCGGACCAGGTTCCAAGCTTGCCCTGGAAGAAGGGCAGAACAACACCAATATAATGTCGGTGAGTGACCCCCCTCCCTTGGGGTTTGAATATCAATTGCTCATCTGGAGGGTTGGCAGTCCGTCGACTGATAAGCAGCAGCTTCCCATAGTGAACGTAGGGGAGAGTGCCAGTCCAAAAACTAGTGCCGGGTCGCCCACAATGGCAAGGTAGAAGGAGCCTAAATCATCGAGACAGTGGAAGCTGGATCGATTTGCTAAAGTACTCCCACGTTGACACGGGCGGAGGGAGGTACAACGTCACTTCCAGACAATGCGGCCATATTGCAGGTGATTCATGCGTCTAGGGAGAGCATGGAAGGGAAGATGGCTGAGATACGTTCTGTGGTCACATTGCTGCGCCCTGATCTACGAAAAGTGTCTGAGAGAGTCACCAAAGCTGAACACCGCATCTCTGAACTGGAAGATACCTCTCACTCTATGCGGAAAGATGTGACAGGACTCTTATTCTCAATAAAAGAAGTGGTCTGGAGGGTTGACAGCACCGAAAACAGGGCCCGCAGGAATAGCCTTCGATTTATTGGTTTTCTGGAAGCTGTGGATCGGGCGGACCTGAGCCAGTTTCTCCTGACATTTCTAAAAGATGCCCTCCCGGACATGCAGTTCTCAAAATGTTTTGCTATAGAGAGGGCGCATCAGATGCCAAATGTCAGCCCACCGCAAGGGGCCCCCCTCAACCCTTTATAGTTGGTTTCTTGAATTTTCAAGGTAGGGATCTAATACTTCTTGAGCTGCAGAAAAATGGAGAGATCCAGTATGAAAATACACAAGTAATGGTATTCCCGGACTGCTCATGTGATGTACAAAAACAGAGACAAACTTTTGTTCCAATCGAGGCGAAACTTAAAGCACTCGGGATCCAATACATGTTATTATTCCCAAACCAAGCTTAAAGTCATTTTCCAAGGTACCACACAGTTTTTTCAGACCCTTGGACGAGGCATGGTCGTGGATCGAGGAACGGCCCTTTTTAGGGCGTAGAGCGTCCCAAGCTAAAAACCTACATGCAGATAAGAGGTTGGGTTCAAACCAGGAAAGACCTAAAGAGAAGCGCCTGAAGCAGGTGTTGAAGATGTGGAGAGCCACCACTGGAACACCAATGAGCTCTTTGAGGAATACGGAGGACAGGCCGCAAATATCGGACTCCGAAGACGACACAGTCCAAGGACATACTGCACAGACACTTTGAAGATCATGTGAATACGTCACCATGGAACGTCACCATGGAAATGTCAAAGATAGAAGAGTTAGCAGATGCTGATAGTGAATGTCCACTTCTCGAGAACGTCTAGCGGTTGGAAGCTCCGGTTCCACCCCCTGATAGAAGCAAGTATCCAACAGCAACAGCAACCCAGTAACGGCGATGAGGACTGAGATGCAGGAGCTGGACAGCCACAAAAAGACAGTAAGCCAGTCCCACGGCCTGGTAGACATCATAGACGTTTGGCCCAACTAGCTCCATAGTTGTGTAGTTAATTGAATTGGAGTGGAAGGGAGAATTACAGACCTCTTGGTGGATTACCCATGCTAGAGTTGTCATGCGGGCGAATTGGGGGGTGGTGTGGGTACCAGAAGAGTGTAGGGTGGGGGGCAAGTTGGGAACTGTCAACAGCTGTGGGACAGGTTTATAGCAGGGGGAATGCTTTTTTAATTTTGTTAAAATGGATACCAAGATTGGGATGGGCATGGGAGGTGCTGGTTGTGCTCCTGGAGAGGGTCGACATGTGATTATTCACTAGCTTCTTTGCGATGGCTGAGGGTAGATACACAGTAATGACATGGAATGTCAATGGGTTAGGGAAGAAAGTTAAACGAGTATTAGTATCTTACTATCTTAAGAGACTCAAACCTGATATAGTCTTCTTGCAGGAGACACATCTGATGGTCTCACACTGCTCCTTTCTAGGAAGAGGACACTACACTACCCTGGCGCAGGCGGGCTTTACTAAGGGCTCTAGGGGAGTGGTGATTCTCATCAATAAATCACCCCCCTTTCGCGTTACTAATCAATGGGTAGATCCCGGCGGGACGAATGTAGCAGTACAGGGAATTTGGAATTGCTAGACACTTTTACTCATCAGTGCTTATGCTCCACCATGACTGCAGCAACGGACATTAGATAAATTGACTGAGCTCCTACTACACTCGGAACCCGCCACACATATTATAGGGGGGACTTGAACAATGCGATTGATCTCTCTTTAGATCAAACTAAGTCACACCCAGGGTCACATGAACCCACGCCGCTGACAACATTTCAGACTGTCCTTGTGTTGACTGACCTAAGGCGACGCCATCATCCAAATACACAGGCCTATTCCTATGTCTCAGGGGCTCACAGGGTGTTCTCTAGATTGGATTACCTCTTCGCTCCAGCGGGGGAGATCGAAAACATAGATAAGGTGGAATCTCTGGTTAGGGGTATTTCATACCATTCGCTGATTTTATTAACGGTGGGAGGAAGATGTAGAAACTAGGGAACGAACTGGAGACTGAGTTCAACGGCCTTGCCAGATAAGGTGGTTGCCAAAGAACTCCGGGTAGACTCAGAGCTATATTTTAAGGAAAATGAAGGCTCAGTGCAGTCAGCGGTAACCTTATGGGAGGCAAAAACAGTAATTAGAGATAGAGCGCAAAATATAATTGCCCACAAAAATGGCAAGGAGCTCAAGAGATAGATGCCTTAGCATGTACGCTGTTAAGTTTGGAAAGCAGTGGAACCTCCACACTAAGTAGCCATACCCTTCGCCAAATAGAAATAACAAAAAAGGAATATCAGGCACTAGTAACTTAAGAGATGAAGGTTTGCCAGTTAGCCATCCAACACCGGCTATACCAGACAGGGGACAGGGCAGGCAAGCTACTTGCATGGTAGAGCAGAAGGGAAATGGAGTCAAGATGGGTGACATCCATACAAGAACAAGGCCACACATATACCATACCCAAATATATAGCATGGGCTTTTGCCCGAAATTACGTTGAACTTTTTGAAGTTAAAACATATGTGAGTGAGACCTAAATAACCCAATATCCGGAAGCCATTGAGCTTCCCTGACTTTCCCTGGAGGAGAGGGACAGGCGAGATGCAGACTTAACTCTTGAGGAAGTGACGGATGCCATTGGCCGGCCAAAGTCGGGGGAAACCCTGGGCCCAAACGGGCTATCAGGGGAATTTTTTAAACAAACAGTAGCTTGCTGGCCCCATATCTATTAAACATGTTCAGAGCATTGAAAGAGCAAGGGATGCTCCCAAAAGGTCTGTGAACGGTAAAAGTAGTAGTAATTCATAAATGAGGGAAACCTCCGGAGGAGTGAGGGTCCTATCAACCCATATCACTGCTCAATACCGAAACAAAGATATTGGCCACTATTCTTGTGATCCGCCTCTTGGCGGGTACCCCCTGATACATAGAGACCAGTCAGGCTTTATGCTGAAGCAAGCCACACGTTTTAACTTACGACAGCTGTCTAATTGGATGGACACCGTTCAGAATAGGGATAGTCCCCACTTGCTCCTCTCATTTGACGCCATACATTGGCTTTTGATGGGATGTACCTTGGGAAAATTCGGATTTGGTCCAGTATTTCGGGAATGGTTGACACTTCTGTTTACCGCTCCTGAAGCTAAATTCTGGGTCAATGGGACCCTCTCGGCGAGCTGGCCTGTTCAAAGGGGCACTAGATAAGGATGTCCTTATCTTCCTTACTATTTGCCTTGATACTGGAACCTTTGGCTTGTGTTGTTAGATCCCATCAGGGGCTGGGCGGTTTTGTAGATGAGTCCCGACTCCTAGAGGAAGAACGCATATCTCTATATGGGGATGATATTTTATTATACATCGCGGACCCAGCCAAGACACTTCCCACAATCCTACACATATTTGAAGAATACGGCCGTCACGCGGGGTATAAAATTAACTGGAGCAAATCCACCTTGTACCTGGTGGGACGTGCAATAGAACCCCATACCTAAACTAGCAGCCTACAAATGTCAACAGAGGGGGTCAATTACCTTGGGCTCTATATCACCACTGAGGTAGCAATCAGTCAGGAGCATAACATCAAACAAATCCTCTTAAATTTTCAGGAAGATGTCAAGAGATGGCGGAATCTCCCTCTGACGATTATGGGGAGGGCCTCTATATACAAGATGGTCACACTCTCCCAGTTACTTTATGTGTTGCAAAATACCTATTGTAAAATACTATGTCTACTTTTATGGGACGGGCCCATCCAAGAAGAGCATTTCAAACGCTGCAGCGGAACCCATACAATGGGGGTTTGACCTTACCTGATATTGGAGCCTACTATAGAGCGCCACATCTCATTGTAATTATTGAATGGAATCACGTTGCAAGAGACCATCCCACATATGTGCTGGAAAGACTTCAATTTCAAGACAGCACACAATTGCACTGTATTTATGGAGGCAAGGCCAGTAGTCGACTTTTGCCGGCCACCCGCAGGGTGCTGGAAGCAGCCCTGGCCCATGGAGGGAGTTGCGGTGAGGCAGGCAGGTGGGGCAGGCAGGCGGGGCAGGGGAGGGGCAGGTTGGGGGGTGATAAACACCGGAATATGGATGATTGCAGGTGAGTAAACAATTAAATAAATTTTTCAAAATTTGTTCTGTGCCCTGCATCGCATTTTGGGATGCAGGGTGCGCTACAAAATTTGTTGTATTAATTTAATATTCAGCCTTGGAAGGCAGAATTTTGCAGGAGGAGATTCCTACCAAGGCTATCTCGCTGACATACAGGACATTAATTAATAATATGCCCGACAAACAAGGTCCACTTAGAGCTAAATGGGAACTCATCACTGGCCCAATGGAAGATATTTACTGGGAAGTCGCCCTTATGCACTCACGCGAAGTGGCAATAAAACAAAGACTTTGACTCATTTAAAATAAAATCCTACACAGATCTTACTTTGATAGAGCCAGACTGCACACCATAGGTAGAGCCAACACCCCGGAGTGTCTTAGATGCCACACAGAACACAGCACATTTATACACACACTCAAAAAATCATATTGCATTAAGATATTGAGGGAACTGAACAATATACTAGAAGCTCAACTCAAGTTGGGAGCTAGGCATGTCCTATTGGGAAGCCATACAGAGGTAGACTTGCCACGTTGGCCAATTTGGAGTTGGTGATGGCCAAGAGGGATATAGCCCAATACTGGGGTGTTCACCAACTCCCTACACTCGAAGAATGGAGAGCGTGCCTAGATCTATACATGGTGGTGGAAAAAATAACATATAAAGCATGTGGATGCCCCTGCAACTTCCGATAGAGCTGGGCTCCATGGATAAAATACTATCGCTTAGAACTCGTAGACGAGGAGGAGAGATTGGATTTGATAATGGGGAGATCAGGGAAAGAGTCTAGAAAACTGTTGTCCCTGACCCATTGTCGATGGGAAAGGATTTATGTGTGACCCTTGCCAATTGCAAATGTGCGAAACTTGATCTCATGCTCTCTTTCAGGGAACTCAGCGCTGTGCCTTTTGCCCTACACCAATTGATAATGTCTGATATCCAGTATGTATTGTGTAGCCACAGTTTCTTTGTTTGTATGATAAAACTAAAAAAAACTAAATAAAAACATTCTTTTTTTAAATGTAGGCACACATGTCTGTTTTTTCTAACTCAATTTCAATATTTTTTATTTCAACTGTTACTTTCTACAGGAAACCTTGAAGGCTCTACACAATGACCCCTTGCTGAATTCAGAATGTTGTCTACTTTTCAGAAATGTATAGCTTTCTGGGATCCACCATTGGTTTCACACTAACTTCTGCCGCTAACCGTAAGGAGGTTGAAAGAAAGAAAAATCTGAAAAATGGGCTATGTCCCAATAAAATGCCAAAACTGTGATGAAAAATATGGTTGTCTGTCAAAAGACTGCCTGTTTCTGAAATCTGGGAAGGTGGGGCTTTTAGCACTGCAAACCCTTCATTGACACCATTTGCAGGGGTGGGGGAAATTACGCTTTCTTCTACAGCACTTTTATCCCCCCCAAAAAACTACATTTAGCTGTATTTTAGCAAATTTCTTGGTCACCTCCAGGGGAATCCACAAACTCTGGGTACCCTTAGAATCCACAAAATGTTGGAAAAAAGGATGCCACTTTTATATTGAATACCTTATGTGGCTAAAACGTTACTGAGACCTAAGTGCGAACATCCCCAAATAGCCCAAAAAAGACTTGGCAGTTGGGCAGTGGGGAAGGCCTGGCAATGCAGGGTATAAAACTTTTTTTTCAAGTGAAGAATAAATACGATTTTATAGTTTTCATTCCTGATACTTAGCAAACTCAGGCAGCAGGTTTGTTCTGCATGACGCTTAAATGCGACAGTGTTTTAATAAATGTATTTTGAAAACATCTAACTTTACTGTCTTAAATATACTAAAGGCAAATGCATGACCAATAAAACACTCAGCCCTGAACTCTTAAGCTTCAGAGTATAAACATTAATCATCCTGCCACTCTCTTTGTAATTGACTAGGTCTCAGTGGAGAAGCATTTCATTGTCACCAAGTCAAAATATATGGTCGCTGAAAGACTCCCTCGTGTGTTATAATTTTTCAGCTTTAACCAAACAAAGAATTTCCTCAGACACACACGGCATTGTCCTAAAAAAGCCTTTCACCGAGAAACCAATTAGCTTGACAAGCAAAACAGTGTATTTGACATAACACGAGGGTTTCCATACAAGTTGCACATCATCGTAAGCATCATTTGAGCAAATTACAAATAAAGCAGTGCCGAAACAGCCAAAATCACAACAAATATACAGAGATGTAACACGTACCAACTTGAAGCAATAACAAAACAAGCTATGGGTTATGGACTGCCCCTATTTATACTGTTTTGTGTATTTCTTCTGTGTTGCTGGTTCCTGTCAGGGAGGCTGAATTGTAGGAAATGTTGTGTATTTTAAAGTTGCAATTCAAATTGAATATCAGGGAAAGTGACAGCATAATAGCAGCCTCCTATTTAGAAAATAACATTGAAATATGATTGATCACACTTGTTATATGTGTTTACCATCATCCATGCAAATTTCGTAGCAAATTACAGTATTTTTATTTGTAATTTATTTGTCTGCTTTAATTGCCTAGGAGCAAGGCCCTGTTTTAAGCTGACAGTGCTGTAATTTTGTAATAGTACTGACACCAGCCCCCCTGAACTGGTGAGCGAATTGTGCAGGACACCTCCCACAGGTGCCCTGACAATTCTGGAAGGGGGTACCGCTCCAGGTGGGAGGGTACAAAGCCCCAAGGAGGAGGACCGGGTGTGGGAGAGCCCACCCCAGTCTCTGGTCCAGCCGCCGGGTACAGGCTTTGGGCTGGTGGGTCAGTGCCAGGATCTCATACCTGGCCTGACAAGAGGGAGAGTGGACAAAGGGTGCCAAACACTACTGCCCCCCGCTCTTGGATGCCACAGAGGTTTGAGAGCCATGAGAGGCATAAGGCCAGGGTCTCCTCCCTGACTAATGTCAGTGGCCACTGTGACTTGCTGTCTGTCTGTTGGGACAATAGGCATTGAGAAACCATGGGCAGCCATTTTGAAGGCAGGTACCATTAGACTACCTGCGTTTTCTGGACATCTGGTGCACTTTTTGTCTCATAATACTCCTGATAGGGACAAGTCCTTGCTCATCAAGTCTTCTTCATGTTGTAGACCTCATCTAACAGTTTTCCAGTGATTCTACATCATCACCACAAACTGTGCTGCCTATACCTGGTGACTTCCTTCCTGAATCCTTTCACCTCCAGGACATTGGTTCTCCTCCCGCCCAGCAATCTGTGAAAAACTCATCTACGTCTATTAAAGACATATGTACCTCTCCGACCTCAAAGCAATGCGGTGATCATCATGCAGGAAGGGTCATGCTAGAGTCCCCTGGCTCATCATCGCAGATGGGGCACATTCCTATGAATTCTATGAATCCTATGAATTGCTTTCCGGCACCCGCCTGAACCTCTAGCTTTTGTATCTGGGGGTGGTATAGGGTTTTCAATGGCAGGAACGGCTAAAAGATTTTGAAGACTTCATGAAAGGCTCACAGGTCTCTGACCCCGATCCACAGCTCATTGTATTGCAAAATGTTATCAGAAGGGACATTGGCCAGAACATCAAGGAACATCCGGCTGAGGTTGTGTCCTCCAATCAAGATGTTTGTGAGGCCCTCAACAGAAAAGTTCTTCTCAAGAGGAACATTGATTATGAAGGTTAGACCTTCAAGTTGCCACTCAGGCAAAAGATGAATCCATGGGAGAGTTCATTTCGCACCTCAAACCACTTGCACACTCCTGTGCTTTTGACACCTTTACGACTGAAGGTGCCCTTTTTTATGAATTATCAAAAGATGTTATTTAAAGTCCCTGCATAGACGTCTTCTGAACAAAAGCTACTCCTTGGATGGAATAGAAGAAATTACAAGCGTTAACGATCAAGCGGAAGAACATGCGAAAAAAATGGAAGCTGGAAAAGTAGAGAAATGTGAATAGGCCTTCCAACTTCAAACTCATCATATAGACTGTCACTCTTCTGAAGGCCAACAAACATCCAAGTCCATGGATTATCCCCAACTAGCAAGTCGCCGTCGCAGCACCAAATGGGCGACAAGAAATGGGAGCGCCACTTAAAATGTTATTGCTGCGGACAAGACTTCCCACACACAGAATCGTGTGCCGCTCTAGGTCAGAAATGTCAGAGAATCACTTTGAGAAGATATCCAGAATATCACACAAAGACATTCAAAGAAAGACAATGGAATCCAGCTCATGCCATCATGCAAAAGATGAGGGCAACCGACGACACAGCTCCACCAGCTCACATGTCACCCACAGGTCACGACGCTCCAAATCCTGGTTAGTCAAGATCCCTCACGCCCATATCTCAGGACTATGAGGAGTAAGTATGCATGGTCGCAGATCCTGCCAGACTAAATAAATACCCACAACTATATCTACAGATGGGAGAACACCAAGCAAAATTTGTGTTGGACAGGTGGAGCATCTCTCAACCACATCTCGTTTGCAGAATACAACAAAATGAACCCTCAACTGCACAATGCTGCTGTGCGAGTTTACACATGGATGTCTAAAAAACCTCTTCCCTGCCTCAGACAATTACAGACATCTCTCACCTATTAAGACAGAAACATTCCAGCTCGCATTCATGTTATTGAGGGGCCAGAAGCAGATTGTCTCCTTAGCTTGCCTTCTGCTGAACGGTTCCAATTGGTAGAAATACTGTACCGAGTGGATGATGAACCTGACATCACCCACAAGTTCCAGAAGTTATGCACAGGACTTTGCAAAATGGCACATTTTCAAGTTCATTTGCAAATCAATGAACCTGTGACACCCATAGCTCAGCACCATAGGAAAGTACCATTTCATCTTCGGCAAGCTGTGGAGGATAAGTTACAGGATCTCCTTTGGGCAGAAATCATGAAGAGAACATCAGGATCCACTCCTTGGGTATCTCCAGTAGTTGTTGTACCCAAAGGAAGATCCGAAGGCAAGATTTGTGTCTGTGTAGACATGAGAGCCCCAAATACCACCATTGAAAGAGAAAGACATGCGGGACCCCCCATCAGCGACATGATCACGCCGTTAAATGGAGTCAAAATCTTTTCTAAGTCAGACCTTAACAAGGGCTATCAGCATCTTGAACTCCATGAAAGTTCTCAATATATCACTAATTTCTTGACTCATCAAGGCCTATTCAGATACAAACGGCTCAACTTTGTGGTTTGTTCTGCCACTGAAATTTTCCAAGAGGCGATCAAAAGGGTCATTCATCATATTCCCAACACCCTTAACTACAGCGGTGACAACCTTGTGTTTGACGCTACTGTACAGGAAAACAATAAGGCACTGGATCGGGTGTGCCACACTCTCCCGGATGCAAAACTAACACTCAACAAAGACAAATGTGAATTGCACAGATCCACAATCAAATTCTATGGACACATCTTTTCGGGTGCAGGAATGGGACTAGTCTCTGAAAATGTCACAGAGCTGAATGACACCCCTCGCGGCACTGGAGATATTCGGTCAGTTCTAGGAATTACCAACTACTGTGCTCACCATATTAAGGACTTTGCCACCATCAGTTATCCTCTTTGGGACCTACCAAGACAAAGCCATACATTCAAATGGACAGCCAGATGTGCTCTAGCATTCCACTGAATCAAAGCCTGTGTTGGGCAACCCTTGTTGGAAGACCTTAATCACTGGGGATGCTAGTCCTGAAGGACTTGCAGCAATACTAGCACAATATGACAAGGAAGGTGATCAACAACACATAGTAGTATATGCCAGCCGCAGCCTGACCGACACCGAGAGGGCATACTCACAGCCTGAGAAAGAAAGTCTGAATGTGGTCTGGGCCTGTGAGCATTTTCACATCTTTATTTATGGGAAACACATTACACTTATCACCGACCAACAAGCTCTAATAACCTGGAAATCTCCTGGGCAAAAATGCCAACCAGGATAGAGCTTTGACTATCTGTCAAAACACTCTAAGGCATCCTCAAGTGCAAAACAATCTCTAGGAGAGGAATATATTCACTTTGTTGTTGCTCAAGCAAAATCACCTGCAATTCCCCTCAAAGCCATCCTTGAAGCCACTGCAGCAGATGCCACCCTGCTGGATGATATACATAGCACTTAGAGGGCCAAGATGAAATCAACATGTTGACATTAAAAAATTATCCTCCTTTCAACATGTAAAGGATGAACTGTCCATTGCCAAAGATGGACTCCTACTAAGGGACAAGGCGATTGTCATTCTGAGACAGTTGCGTCAAGGCTTCATTAATCTGGTGCACGAATGGAACAGGGTCATCATGGCTACGAAAAGGATCTTGCTGAAAGACTGTCCACACATCAATTAGTTAGTGGAAGAGAGCCACTTTCACCTCTGCAAATGTCAGAACTGCCGGAGGGTGTCTGGCAATAGGTTGCAGTAGACTTCTTTGGTCCACTACAATTAAGCAAATACATTCTTGACATAATGAACTAGTATTCCTGATTCCCTATTGCTCACCTGGTATCATCCACCAAAGCAGCCATCACAATACCAGTATTGGACAAAGTCTTCACAGCATGGGGAATACCATTAGTAGTTAAAATGGACAATGGTCTTCTTTTCAATGGACATGAGTGTGCTGCATTTGCTAATCATCTCAACTACCAATATCGGAAAATCACTCCCAATGATGACACAGGCTAATAGGATGGTGGAAAGGTTTATGGCTACTCTGAAAAATGCAATACAGCAAGCTGAACTTTCAAGGCAAGATGTCCAGATGGCTCTTAATAAGATACTATGAGCATATTGAATTATGCCGGATAGTACCACAAACAGGTTTCCAGCTACCCTGATGCTGGGCCACAACTTGCACACGAGAATATCCGTTTGGGAAAGCTCAGCTAGCTGTGTTCATCAAGATTCTGATCATGAAGAGTTAGCAGCAGTGGGCAGAACTAGGAAGGCCAAAATGAAGAATTATGTGGACAGCCATTGGAGAGCCAAACCAACAATCATCAAGGAAGGAGACTGGCTATTTACCTGGCAAGAACACAAGAAAAAGACTGTCAGTCAATATCATGCACATCCACTGCAAACAACAAAACAAAAGGTTACCATGATCACAGCTGCCTCTGATGACAAGAGGGTAACTAGGAACGTTGCCAACTTTTGCATGTGAACACCAACAACCAGAAGGCCACCAGCTGTTTTAGAAAGCGCTGTCACTGAGGACACCCAAGTGCTGGGCAGTGAGTCTGTGTTTCCCTCCTCCTCGGCTGAAGGGGAGCGATCTGACCAAGACATTGCCAGTAGGCCACAACGTGCTCGTTGAAGACCTGCATGTCTCATTGAGGAACTGTAATTATGTCTTTTCTTTTTTTTAAACAGACTAATTTGTGTTAGTAGGAGGTAGATGTAATGTTATAATAGCACTTACTTGCGGCACAAGGACCCCGCAGTCAAAAGAAAGACATGACATGAAAGGCTGAACAGGAACCGGAAAGGGAGGGAGTGAGGGGGAAGAAAGATCATGGAGAGCGGAGATACATAATAAATAATAAATCCAAACTTACCTGCATGCATGGTTGTACGAGTCTTCTGTGGGCAGCAAGAACAATACAGGTACTTCAAAGACTTTGAGAAACACTTTACCCAAGGCTTTACATGCAGAGCCACGATTTAGTTGATGCCAAGTCATGTTTCTCAGAGAGCCTTCTAAAGCTAGGCCAAGTTAAAAGCAGAAATAGATTTGATTCAACAACTGTTTTTTGTTTTAAATTACCAAATTTAACAGGTATCTCCATTTGCAGTGTGGCAAGCAAAAATCCAAACAGCTGTCTTTAAGTATGGCATTGTGTTTCTGCCAAATGCACCAATTTGTTTAAAAATATATATCAACCCATAAAAAAGGTGCCTGAAATGTATATAATCTGTTGTAAAAAGGCAAAGTTTAGAACAACAGTTTTTGTTTTCAATGCTACAAGATGGTGAAAATTGCCTCTTCCTTCATATAGGGCCATATGTATCATACTTCCGTTTTGCGAATTCCAAATAGCGATTTTTAAGGAATCGCTATTTAGAATTCGCAAAACGGTATGTATGTACAAAATCGCTTTTTTATAGCGATTCTTTACCATTCCTAATTTGCGATTAGCAAATTGCTAATCGCAAATTACCCATTCATTTCTATGGGCCAGGAGGCCCATAGGAATGAAGGGGCAATTTGCGATTAGCAATTTGCTAATCGCAAATTAGGAATTTTTTCAAGGGTGCAGGGGTGTCTCAAGAACACCCTGCTGCACCCCTGAAAATGACATGTGGGGGCATATGGCGCACATACATGCATGAGCGTCATATGGCACCTTTTTTTTTTTTAAAAAAAAGCTTTTTTAAAAGAATTCGCAACTTACCACCAACTAGAAGTTGGTGGTAATTTGCGAATCCTTATGGGCATTTTTTGAATATTTTTTCTTTGATACATTGCATTTAAGGAATCGCAAAATTTGCGATTCCTTAAGTGCAATCGCAAAATAAGGAATAGCAAATTTTGCGATTCCTTATTTTGCATCAAACATGTTACATACATACCATTTTGCTAATTAGCATTCGCAAAGGCCGAAATTCGCAGAATTTCGGCCTTTGCGAATGCTAATTAGCTTGATACATATGGCCCATAGTCATATCACTAAGCACTAATTGGCCACAACACGCTCTAAAAGATTTATGTAAGTATAAGTTGCTTCAAAACATCAAAGTCTGACGCACAAAGTAAAACCGTCATGTACAACATGGAGTCATCAAAAAAGACATTGGTGGCTGATCATCATATGCACAACATTGTGTTTTATACTTATAAACTATAACAAGACAATTTTATTCTTTTTCAGGTTTATAGTAATTGAAAAATAACTAGTTTTTAACTGTGTTTTTTCTGTGAATAAAATGTGTATATATTACACTGCACCGCTAGTGCCAGTGTAATTATGGTTAGGTCAGACTATCTTTAAGAAAATCATTTTTTGTTTCTTTTATAACTTTGGTACTGGCTGACAAATCTGCATGAATCTTCCAAAAATACAGTTCATTCAACTTGGCTCTATTGGTGGGATTTGGCGATTACAAATTATTTATTTTATTTTATTTTGAAGGTTTTATATAGCGCTAGCTCCACCCAAGGGTATCAGAGCACTTTACATTTGCATGGTTATAAACAAGAAAGTAACTATTGTTATGAGCGAAACAAATTATTCAAGGTGGTCTGACTGAGTAAAAAGAAAAATTTAGAGTGCGTAGTGAGATGAGGGAGTAGAAGATAAACAAAAACTAATTAACCCCTTAATTGCTGCCGTCGGCCAACGGTCGTCACGGCCACTACCTCCCCAGTGCTGCGCACGACCGTTGGACGTCCATTCAGCACTAGTTCCAATGGACAGCGCAGCACTGGGGAGGTTTATTTACAAGCTCTAAAGGGGTTAAAAGAACAAGAATGTCGTTATTGACAACAATGTTATGGTATACCAAGTGGGGCCTCGGCAGACATAGTAGGGTGTGGGGGAATATAGGAAGGCGAAGAGTGGAGGGATTGAGAAAAGAATGGGCTGGTAAGGGAGGGGAGAGGGTGTGGAGGGTGTGGAGGGTGTCAGGAGGGGTTGTGTGAGTGCGAGAGGTAGGCAGAGTTGCCTAAAGAAGGAGGAAGGAAAGTAATCAGAACGGAGAGCAAGGAGTTAAATTCCCCAGTATTTAGTGAGAACGTGCATTTTAAGGTCTCTTTTGAAGCTGGCATAGGAGGGGTTACATCGAAGGTCTTTGGGAAGGTCATTCCAGGTGTTTGGGGCCGTGCCAGAGAAGGAGCGGGATTGGGAGCTGTTTTTTTTAGTAGTGGGGGAATGAGAAGAAGAGAGTTGGTGCTTCTCAACGTTCGGGCGCAGCCAGCTTTATTGAGTTTGGTTGAGAGGTAGATTGGAGTCTTTTAAAAGAGGGCTTTGTGTGTAAGACAGGCAATTTCATAGGAGGATCTGCCCTCGACGGGGAGCCATTTAAGGTCCTTGAGAGCAGGTGAGATGTGGTCAAAACATTTACAGTTTGTTGTTAGTCTGGCTGCAAGGTTGAGGATGGATTTGATGGGGGCAAGGTGGATTTTGAGAGTACCAGAGAGTAGGGCCTTTCTATAGTCGATTTTTGATAGGACAAGAGATTGGATAAATAAAAGTCTTCAGGTGGGATATTAGGTTTTGAGATGCCAGAGTGTAAAAAGTGCATCTTTTGCTGTGTTCTTTATATGGGAATTTAGCGTGAGTTTATTGTTGATGGTGATTCCAAGTGATTTGACAGATTTGGCCAGGGAGAGAGAGCAGTTTAAGGCATTAAGGTTAGCGATCCAAGTTTGAATGGGTAGAGGGTTGTTTTTGGGAGAGAAGAAGATGATCTCAGTTTTGTTAGGGTTGAGTTTGAGATGGTTGTTGTGGAGCCAGGTTTGGATCTTGGTTAGTGCAGTGTTAAGGTGCAGGATATCGGAATGGGATTTTATTTTATAGTACAGTTGGGTGTCGTCAGTTTACAGGTGATAGTTGATTCTGGCTTGTTCAAGTATGAGGATAAGGGGTTCCATAAAGAGGTTGCAAAGAGCGGTAGAGAGGATAGATCCTTGGGGGACGCCTAGGGAGACAGATGTTGGGCTAGAGAGGCATTTTTTGGGTTCTATGTTGGAAGTAGGAGGTGAACCAGTTCAGGACAGTGCCATTAAGGCCGAAACGATCCTTGAGTGCATTGAGTAAGGTTGGGTGGTTAACTGTGTCAAATGGAGCGGTGAGGTCAAGAAGGATGAGTAGGTAGGTCTTTCTCTTGGCCAGGTCAAGGTGGATGTCATCGACTATGTTAAGCAGTGCAGTTTTAGTGCTGCAACCTTTGCGGAAGCCAGATTAAAGGGGGTCCAGTAGGTTGAACGTGTCAATGTGTTTGTCCAGTTGAAGTAGGGTGCATTTTTCAAGGGCTTTGGAGAGGAGGGGGAGGTTGGAGATAGGGCGGAGGTTGTTAGGGTCATTAGGGTCAGCCTTGGGGTTTTTCGGGATGGCACTGATTTGTCCGAGTTGAAGGGAGATGGGAACACTCTCTGTTGAGAGGGAGGCGTTAATGATGTTGGTCCAGTAGGGGACAATGACGTGTTTGAGATCTTGGATGAGTGTAGATGGGAGAGGGTCTTTAGTGTGAGAGGATGGTTTGAGTTTGGATAGGATGTTGACGACTTCCAGTTCAGAAACGGAGTGGAAATTATGCCATGAGGCATTGTTTTTAAGCTGTGGGATAGTGAGGTAGGTTCAGGAGGGGTAAGCAAAGGGAGGAAGAGTGAGGGGATCAGGGGTGGTTTAAAGGGAAAGGGTGGTAAAGGAGTAGTATCCAGGGTATATTGAGGGGTGAGCGAGGGTTGAGTTCCAAGGAAAGCACAATCAATTTTGGTTATTTTTTGGGTGAAAAAGTTAGCAATTTCTTCACATTTGTTAGTGCTAGCCACCTGGTTGAGGGGTGCAGGGGAGGGTTGATTTCTAATAATGTTGAATAGTTCTCTAGGTCTGTTTTTGGCACGGGGGAGTTGCAGACAAAAGAAAGATGCTTTTTCCGAAAAGATGTGTTTTTTGTATGCGGATCTTGCGATTCTAAGGAGAGCAAGAAGGGAGGGGGAACGGTGTTGTCTCTGTTCTTTCAGCCAGTCTAAGTGAGCTTCTTTCTTTGTTAAGTTCTAAGGTAAACCATAATTTAGAGGGGAAATCTTTTTGCGTTTTAATTTTCAGAGAGGCAAGTTGATCTAAAACCTTAGAGACAGTTTTGTTAAAGTGTTCAGTGAGGTCATTTGTATTTGAAGAGGGGGGGGTTGAGACGGGGTTGGGTTTGAAGTTTATGTTCCAGTGCGCCAGGGGGATTTGCTTAAGATTTCAGGCCACAATCGTGGTTTTATTGTTTTTCACAGGGGCGGATGGGGCAGGAGGGGAGATCGTGTACAGGATGAGATGGTGGTCAGACCAGTTGATAGGGATTATGTTGGATAGGGATGCCAAATCAGGGTTGGAGATGATGCCATCTAAAATAGCTCCTTTGGGTGAGTGGGGGAGTGGCAAAGTTGCTTGAGGTCGCTAATCTCAAAAAGATTATTGAGAAGGTTGATTGTAGGATCATCAGGTTCATTCCAGTACAGGTTAGGATCTCCTAGGAAGAGATTTTCTTGAGTTGGAATGTAACGGTTTAGTTAAAAGGTCCAATAGTTCTTCGGCAAAGGGAAGGGGTTCACCAGGAGGGTGGTAGATGTTATGTAGTTGTATTGGGGGAGAGCTTTTCATTTTAAATTCGGCTCCTAAGAATTCGAAGGTTGTGTAGTCAGTGTTACTGATTGGGGAGAGTTGTAGTTCTTTTTTAAAAATGATTGCTAGATCACCCCCTATTTTTTCAGGTATGTCTTTCCTGAGAATAGAATAGCCAGGGGGGTAAGAAGGTCAAGGATGGGTGTAGAGTGGTGTTTAAGTCACATTTATGTAAGGAAGGCGATGACAGTATCTTCGTTAAGGATGGATTCTGAAATTTCGGTCGCATGCCGGACAGCCGAGCAGCAGTTCACGAGCATGCAGGTAAGGGGTTTAGGGTTGGAGTTAGGGGTAGGGCATAGTTGAACTATGGTTAGTTGGGGGGTCTGGGAGAGCCAGAAGAGCAGGGGATTTTGCTAGTCCCCATGATAACAGGGATGCTGGAGTGAGGGGAGGAAAGCTCTTTAAGTGGGGTTTTATTAAGGTAGGAGTTGCAGGGTTCAGAGAGGTCAGGGGCAGAGTAGACACTCGAGGTTCGAAGGGGTCTGTGAGAATGGGTGAGAAGAGGCATTGTTAAACAAAGCTTTGGATACAAGTGTATTCGAGGGCTAGCAGATGGGGCAGCGGGTCAAGAGGGGTGGGTTCTGGGTTTGTAGGATTTGAACCGATTGAAATCTTCTCTGAGTAGGGTAAGTTCAGTAACCAGGATGGAAAAATTGTGGTCCAAGTTACGAAGTTGGTTGAGGCTAGTGAGGAGGGAGTGGTTGTGGCTGGGATGGATGAGGAGTTAGGGAGAGAGTGGCTAGGTTTTGGAAGGTTTATAGCTTGGAGATGGTGAGCTGCCAGGAAGGGCAGATGTGGGTAGTTCAGGGCTTGTAGGAGTGTGGGAGGACAGGGGAGGGGAGGGAGGTGTCGGCCGGTGTTGGGAAGGAGGGATGGACATGATGCAGAATGGCCTGGTGGTGGGTGAGGGGGAAAGGGAGAGAGGTGGAGGGAGAGTGTCAGGGGTAAGAGGAGATGTAAAAATAAAGTAATGGGTGGAAGTGTAGTTTGTGGAGGAACAAGGAAGGACATGATGGGTTATGGTTGTTGTGGGACAGTTATGAGGGGGTGGAGGAGGATTAGGGAGGTGATAGGGTGTTGGAGGGGGATGGTCATTAGGAGACATGGGAAATTGGGGGAGTGCATTAGAGGAGTTGGGGGGGTAGTTTCCGGAGAGGGTGGTAGAATAGAAGTCAAGGAGAGGGATGTGTAGTTAAGGGTAGGTGTGTCATGGGGGTGTGGGGTTTGTCTCTGGGAGGCTCGGGAGAGCTGGGAGGAGGCAGGGGTGGGAGCAGGTGTGAGGAGGGGAAAGGTTTGAGACAGGGGGAGTTCAAGAGAGGAGGTTGTTGTACGGGGAGTGTCATTAGGGAGGGGATTTGGAGTCGAGCAGTTGTTGGGAACCAGGAGGGGTTTTGGGATTGTGTAGGTGTTGGGGGAGGAGTAGGTAGAGACAGCTGGTCGGATAGAGTGCTGAAAAGGAGTTCTAAAATTGTAAGGTGCTGCTCTGAGGCTTGAATCATGATGTTTCTAGTTTTTTAAATGGAAATGACTATTTCTCCAGGGAAAGATGAGGTTGAAGTAGTGGAAAGTTTGAAACCGTAGGGGATTTTGATAGCGCTAGAAACTGGTAGGTGGCGTAAAAAGCTGCTCTTCAATTTAGAGTGGCGTTTTCTGTAGAAAATAAAGTTAGTTTGAATGGGGAACATGAGGCTGTGGTAGTTGTCTTGATTATTCTTGTAGCTCAGAGTTCATACAAAATGTTGCCAATCGCTCCATGGCCAAAGTCTTGCCAGTGAGGCTTTAGGGATGCAAGATTGAGCATCCCTTAGTGCTGTTTTCTAATGTCCGTGGCTGCGAGCAATCCATAGTGGTTGCAGTCAGATTGCTGCTTCTCTAGTAGATTTCATGCCACTTCAGTAGATTTTCTTCTGGAGCGGCAGCAAAATCAACTAGAATGGCTGTGCACTCTTGCACACAGCTTGTGACAAAGTGGCAGACCTCCTATCAGCATAAAATAACCTTTGACACCCACATTAAAAAATAGAAACTAACATTTTCTTAAAAAAGGAGAAACCAATACCAATTACAACAACTTATTAGGTAATTCCAACATCTACATACACATCCACTCATTCACCAACAGTTCTATATAGTCACTCATGCATGTACTTACTCATCATATGTACTCATACACCTATACATCCTGTTACACACTAATACTCATCCATATAGTTACTCACACACAAATTCACACATGCAAATAAACTATCAAAAAAACATTTACTTGATTATACTGCTATATACACACCACTACACATACTTCTACAGAAACAGAAACATATTTACTCTCTTAAACAATCAATTATAAAAACACATACTCACTAACCCACCCATATACACAATCATCCACCCATACAGTCTTGCACACATGCTGTCTTCCAAATACATACAAATAGTGAGTCACTCATTCATGCATCTGTGCTCTAAGTAATATCCCCCACCGAACCATACAGACACTGATACTGATACTCAAAAAAACAACTAATAATCCATATACACACTCATGTAGCTACTCACCAACCCATGCAGCCACTTATACACAAAATGAGACACAGATACAGATATTTAAATATTTAAAAATTACTCGCTAATATATGTATTCACTAAGATACATTTAATAAGTCAGTTAACCAATCAATTTTACACAAAAAAACATCCATTTAGACATTTATTTACCCATTTATTCTTCCATCAACCTTTAGATATACATATATAAAAAATATTTATTTTTCAGAAAGATACACATTCACTGGATGATGTCATCAGTGATGTCATTTGAGATGTCATCAGTGATGTCATGAGTGATGTCACTGACCATGTCATGAGTGATGTAATATGTGACGTCATCAGCAGTGCATTGCACGCGCAAGTTATAGTGAGCCCAACTAACTATAACGTGGGAATTTCAATGGTTTTATGCAAGTAAAATTTCCACCTAACTATAACGTGTGAAACCTATGGTTTTTTCAGTGAATTTAATAGGTTTTTTAAATGCTAATTCCTAACTATAACTGGTGTGAAACCTATGGTTTTTTCAGTGAATATATATATATATATAAACCCAGTCCTGCTCCCGAAGAAAGAAGGCACGTACACGAGGCTGTCAGGATACAGCTTTTTTATTTTCTTGGGTCTCCCTCGGCCCCGAGATTAGAGAGACGCGTTTCGCCTTCGCAGAAGGCTTTATCAATTTATATATATATATAAAATTTCTATGGCAAAATGAAACCCCTCATTTTGTTCCTTTTCAAATTAAATGTATTAAGTGTTATCACTTTATTCCAATCAAGATGACTTCAGGTGTGCCATACTTTTGTCATAAGTAAGACTGTTAGCGTTCTAGTTGTTCTTTAGAACACTCTGGGACATTCTGTCATTGGGCTATAGTTGGGCTACATCTGGCTGATATTTGGGCTACATTTGGGCTCTTTTGTCTCTGGTGGCCATCTTGGGAGACTGCATATCAGAATTTTTTTAATGAAATATAAGAGGATTTGAGAAGTCACTCAAAATGTGCCCTAATTTTTCTTTCTTCAGCACTAATCATAATTTCTATGGCAAAATGAACCCCCTCATTTTGTTCCTTTGCAAATTAAATGTTTTAAGTGTTAACACTTTATTCCAATCAAGATGACTAGGTGTGCCATACTTTTGTCATAAGTAAGACTGTTAGCGCTCTAGTTGTTCTTTAGAACACTCTGGGACATTCTGTCATTGGGCTATAGTTGGGCTACATCTTGCTGATATTTGGGCTACATTTGTTTTTTTTTGTCTCTGGTGGCCATCTTTGGGCTACATTGGGCTACATTGGGCTACATTGGGCTACATTTGGGCTCTAACATATATATAGCCCAATGTAGCCCAATATATATTTTTTCAAAGTTAATTTTCGTAAAAACCACTGGAGCATATATCTTGAGACATAGCAAAGGCACACCGGGGTACCAGTCCCTACAATTTTGCCAAGTTTGGTGGAAATCCATTCAGCCGTTCGGGCTAAAAGTGAGTCCAACGGCCCTATGGAAATTAACATGGGGAAAACACATTTTGGGGCCCCCCTTTTATCTCCCCGCTTGACAGATCCCCCCGAAACTTTCAGGGAAGGAGCGGAGCGCAGCGAGGCAAAGTTAAGGAAATTTACAGGCAGATCCTTCATTCGGTGCCAAAGTTATTCCCAATAGAATGATGCGGATTTCCTATGGAAAACGATCCTAACTATAACTACCTACTGGCGACCGCCAGTAGGTAATATATATATATATATATATATATATAAAGCAGCTCCAACAAATTAAAGCAGGAGCCAGCACTCCGTAGAGACGAAATTCATTTAATTTTTGTTAAAGCAAAGGCAGACAATGTCTACGCCTTTCGGCTTGAAAGCCTTTTCATGACACTGCTGTGTTCACAAGTTAATTATTAAATGAAGAGACATGCATCACGATCATAAAAAGCGGCATACGCTATGCAATAAGTCTTAGAGTAAAACAGCCAGCCATTTTAGAACATGTTTACAATTCATGTCTCTAAACTCAAATTAACATAATTATACATGAAATGGTGGTACAGTAAAAGTCCTGTCATGAATAAACAAACAACATTGAAATACACTTAAAGTAAATTCAGCCCCATTGGGCGCAGGTCACAATATACGAATCAGGGACACCTTGTCCTACATATTTGCCTTACAAAAGTGGAAAAGGGACTTGTAAACGTATCACCAAAACTACAAACAGAAATTATAGTTGAAGTTCAGCTGCAGTATATATATAATAAAATAGTGAATCTAAAATATTTTAACATATAACGTTAAAATAATATCAAATATATAGCTTTAAATATTTTAAAGTATATAATTATATACTCATATTAAAACACACATACACACATACATATATATGCATATGTTTATTTATACATATAGAATGTAACACTCTTAATTAATAAATATGGATTTTTATTTACATAAATGTTTTGTAATTATTGTTTTTTCGTTTAATATTATAAAAAACACACACACATATATATATATATATATATATATGACCTTCTGGGGGTCGCCAGTAGGTAGTTATAGTTAGGACCTAGTTTCCGTAGGAAATCCGCAACATTCTATTTGGAATAACTTTGGCGCCGGTCGACGAATCTTCGTGAATTTCTCCAAGAAGATAGGGCGCTCTGCTCCGCTCCTATCCTCAAAGGTGTGGGGTAATTTGTCAAGTGGGGACTGAGAAAAAAGGGGGGCCCAAAACGTGTTTTCCCCATGCAATTTTCTAAAGGGACATTTAGACATGGCTACAGCCCGAACAGCTGAACAGAATTACACCAAATTTGGCAAAAAGGTAGAGTTTGGTCCGAGGACAGTACGCGTACCATTATGAGCACGAGCTGCATGGTAATTGGCTGTCAACTGTCTGTCAACACTCCAACCAGGAAGCGTTGGCAGCCATCTTGTGTCTCTGTAGAACCGAGGCACAAGAAAACAGAAAAACAAACTCGAAAAGGGGGCAGGGTAGAAACACCCTGATCCCCTAGGCCTGCTCAGGGGTTCTCACAAGGACCCCCAAGCCAAACCAATCACGGGATACGCGTAGGTACGCGTATCCCGTGGAAAAAAACAACCCAGAAGACGCTTTTTTGTTAATTAGCCCCC
This sequence comes from Lissotriton helveticus, assembly GCF_964261635.1. Lineage (NCBI taxonomy): Eukaryota > Metazoa > Chordata > Amphibia > Caudata > Salamandridae > Lissotriton > Lissotriton helveticus. The sequence continues at coordinate 1,295,762,564 of NC_136063.1, read as the reverse complement.
GGGGGGGCTAAATCTCGGGGGCATTTTAATTTATTATAATGGGGGGCCCAGAGGGGTTCCCCAGCCCCCGGGACCGCCACCCCCGGGGTCTTTCATGTTACATATGCGGTGGGCTCACTGCCCCCCTGCAGCCCCGTGGACCGCCACCCACGGGGCTTCTTTTTTTTATACTAATTCTAATGGGGGCCCAGAGGGGCCCCCCAGCCCAGGGGATCTCCACCCCTGGGGCTTTAATATTATGTATGCGGGGGGCTCACGGCCCCCCGCAGCCCCGGGGACCCCACCCCCGGGGCTTATTTTAATAGGGTGGGGGCTCTAAGGCCCCCCCAGCCCTGGGGACCGCCACCCCGGGGCTATTTTAAAATGGGGAGGCTCTGAGGCCCCCCCAGCCCCAGGGACCACCACCCCCGGGGCTTTTTACAAGGGTTGGAGGGGGGACGCTTGGCCCTCCTCCTGGAGCCTTGTGGTGGCCCTGGGGACCGCCACCCCCCAGGGCCGACTCCTTCAGTGTCCCGGGGTGCCTACCCCGGGACACTGGAGTTTGCTACGGTAGGGTGGGCGCCTCGGGGCTCCCAGCCTACCGTAAAAATAAATAAATAAATGCCAGCATTTGTAAAGCGCACAGCTACCTCCAACGGAAGTGTCCCGGTGCGGTCCGCATACCGCTTAGGAACCCTTCCTTGCTTTTTCTCTGTGAAATGTCCACTCCTGGGCACCCCTCAGGTGAAGCCAGGCATCCCACCGCTGTTGGGGCCGTTGTGGAGATTAAGCAAGCTATTGCCCAGAGTTGCAAAGTGGGACCCATGATTAGAATAGGCACCGAGGCGAGAATTATCATGTCCGAGGAAATTGAGCCCAAGAACCGCCAAGGCGGGTATTGAACCCTGGTCCCGGACCAGACCTCTGCATCAGGGTCTGTCGCTCTAACCAGTTGAGCCACACTTCTACATCATAGCAAACTGCTTTCCTATTTGGAAGCTGCTCTCTCTTTCAAATAGAAAAGCAGATTGCTTTTCGTCAGTGGGAGCAGCATGTTAGCTGCTCTCCCTGATTAAAAGTAATGCCGGCACCCGAAGGACACGGGTAGCTGTCAGGGATTGTAGTGGGATTGGGGACCCCCCACGGTCTCCAACGTAGAGGGTCAGCCCCGGGAGATGGGGTCCCAGGGGCTAGAAGTGGCCCGGGAGGGGGCCACATGGCCCCCCTCCTCGAACAATTATTCTTTTTGAAAAAAGTTTTTTAAAAATAGGTAGGCTGGACCGGGGGATGGTGTCCCCGGGGGCAGAAGTGGCTTGGGATGGGGGGCTACACGGCCCCCCTCCTCCCTCCAAATTTTGTTTTAAATGAAGCAGAGCCCCTGGGGATGGGGATCCCCAGGGCTAAAAGAAGCCACAGGAGGGGTGCCACGCAGCCCCACTCCCTATATTTTTTATTACTTCTGGTGTGTACGCGTTTGGTACGCGTATAGTACGACGTATGCTGCCTGATTCGTAAGGTGTACCGTACGCGTACCTAAGCAAGAAAAACTAAAATATTTTTCAGATATTTATCGAGTTTATGTGTTTAGATGTTGGGTGGCTCCAAAAAGGGCCCTTGTGTTTATTGGGAGATTTTAGTACCTATAAGTAAGTATCGATGCAGAGTCTAAAGTTCATGAGGAAGACTTTGTTCCCTTCATCTGTAAAATGTACACCATCTCTCCTACAGATGCCATGCATATTGAAACGAAGATTGTTGTTGTAAATGGACCCCATTCTATAGTCTCGGAGAAAAGCAGTAACAGATTTATTTACATGTTTCCTAGCTTTCTCAATCTGTGGACAAAATTGATTGGACCAGTTCCATTTCTGTCTTTGGCATATGTTGGAATACACAAAGGCAGTTTGGGGGAAAAGTGACATTAGTCCTGTAAAGGTGTCCTTCATAAACATTTCCAGACCTACCCCAGTCAAAGTGCCTAGGTCATTGCCACCACTGTGCACAATTATGAGGTCAGGGTTTTGGAGATGTAAAAAGGATTTAACCAATGGCATCAATTGGTGCCACTTTAACCCTCTCTGTCCAATCCATTTAATGTCTACATTTGGTAAACCTAGGTCTTTGTGAATTCCATTGTGTTCTGCGTACCTTTGGCTCCAGAAAATATAGCTGTGTCTCACAATCCACACTCTAAGCATCTTTAAGAGAGGTCTGGATGCACTCAGATGGTCTCTGTAAATGAAATGGCAGTTTGAAAAGTAAGATTTTTCTAAAATGGTGGATAAGATACAGTTTTGAAAAAAGCAAAGAAATTATTGGTTGTTTGAAAACATTTTACACAGAAAACTAGGGTGCCATTTTCTGTGTTTTAAAAGCCTGATATTTATTGGTTAACAAAAACTGATAGAAAAGAACGTTACTTAAGATAAGCTGGCATATTGAAAAGTCAAGCACACTTGCTGTTTTGATTTGCAACATTGTTTGATGAACTTTTCACCTGTGTGCTCAGTTAAGTGTTCCCTGAAGTGTTTCTATGGTAACATGCAGAAGGCAGAATTGGGGTAGGGTTGAAAGTTTTGTCAGTTGGAAAGGGTTCAAAAGTTCAAGCAATAGAAATGTGTGTTTCCTCTTTATTTAATGTGGGAATAAATGTGATTTGTTATTTATTAGTATATGTGTGTAGAATGCGTGTGTAGATTGAGAGGAAAACTTTGTTATTTGCCATAGGACTTCTTGACCCCCTAGGCCTGCTCTGTATTTTTCTTTTTTTAAAACAATCACGTGATGCGTGTACGGTACGCGTACGCCGTGAAAAAAAAAAAAAAACAAAGGTCACTTTCGTGGTAATTAGACCCTGGGGGGCCAAGTCCAGGGGGCAAAGTGGTTATTGTTGTGGGGGGCCAGAGGGGCCCCCCAGCCCCGGGGACCTCCACCCCCGTGGCTTTTTTAAAATAATAATGGGGGGCCCAGAGGGGCCCCCCATCCCCAGGGTCCGCCAACCCCGTGACTTTTACATTATGATTGCGCGGGGCACACGCCCCCCCGCCCCGCAGCCCAAGGACCACCACTACTGGGGTTTCTTTTTTTTTTATTAAAAAAAAGTTCTGTGGGGGTTAAGCCCCCCCACATGCCCCGGGGACCGCCACCTCCCCGGGGCACTACATTTTTAAATTGGGGGTCCATGACAGACCCCCAAGCCCCGGGAACCACCACCCCCTGGGGCTTTTAAATATTTGGAGGGGGGCTGCACGGCCCCCCTCCTAGAGCCTTGTTGTGGCCCTGGGGACCGCCACCCCCGAGGGCCGGCTTCTTCAGTGTCCTGAGGTGCCTACCATAGCTCTCACCCTACCATAGCAAACTTCTTTGTTTTTTGGAAGAGAGCAGGTTAACCTGCTCTCTCTTCCAAAAATCAAAGCTGATTGCTTTTCTGTATGGGGAGCAGCATGTTAGCTGCTCCCTATGCAGAAAAGCAATGCCGGCTCCCGAAGGACGTGGGGAGCCAGCTGGGACCATGGGGGCATTGGGGCTCCCCCCACGGTCCCCAACATTTTATATGAGCCCCGGGGGATGGGATCCCCAGGGATAATAAAAATTAGTGATAGGGGCTATTTTTTTTTTACGGTAAAATTAGAGCACGTATGCTGCGAGGTTTCTAAGTCGCCCCATATGCGTACCTTAGCAAGAAAAAAAAAGAAAAAAATATATTTTTCAGATACCTATCAAGCTTATGTGTTTTGATAATGGTTGGTTCTAACTAGAGCCTTTCTCTTTATTGTTACTTATAAGTAAATACCTATGTAGAGTGTACACTTGTTGAGGAGGAGTGTTTTACAGTGTGTTGAACTTTTGACCTCTGGGGTCAGTTGAGTTTTGTATGATCAGATATTATGGTAACAGTACAAATCAAATTGGGGGTAGGGTTCAAAGTTATGTCAGTTGGAAAGGGTTCAAATGTTCAGCCAATAGAAATGTGTGTTTGGTTTTGAATTAATGTGCAAAGCAATTTGATTTGTTATTATCATGTATATATGTGTAAATTGAGAGGGAAAGTGTGCCATTTTCTGATTTTGCTAAGAACACTGAAGTAGAGAGATTCTGTATAAGAATACCTGCTGTGTGACTGGCATTCTTTTTAATCTACAAATCAATTTGAAAGGTGAGTTGATAACTTGTAAGGGAATGTATGTGGTACATTTTGTTTTTAGTAAGAGTAATGTGTTTATTCTTCTAAAGTGTGTAGAATCACATTCTGTGTTTGTCTGCTTTTGGATAACCATTGTGATAATACCATTTGGTAAGTTACTGTGTTTGGTGAGTCAGTTTTGTGCAGTAAAGTTCAGTACTAAAAAATGTAGAATGTGTGCATTCACTTTTTCAGTTCTAGAGTAGTTAATAGTGTTGCTTGTTTAGAATTAGGTTTGTGTTTCAAATCTATAATTCTTCAGTCAGTATACATACACTACTGCAAACTCTTGGGGGCAGATTTACAAGCCTCATGCGCGTCTTTGTGCTGCCATTGGGTCACTTTTTTGATGTAATGATGGCACAAATAATGCAGCAAATTGCTTGTGTACGTGCAAAATGAGTCAGGGTTGTGCAGTGAAATGAAGTCGTTAGATACATGGAATGTGTGCTGTCACTTTATCGTTTCTAGACTAGTAAATGTGTTTTGATAAAATGCATGGTCTAATATTTTTTGTCTAGAATCACATTGTCCGTCTGTGTGCATTTAGGAATCATTCTGAGTGAAGCATTTTTGTATGTTTTGTGTTTTCAGACACATACCTGTTTAAAAATCTATCCTTTTTTCAAGTTTGGATTGAATTTGAAACAAGTTATTGCCTTTGCATTTGCAAAATGACTTGTGGTTGTACAGTAAAATTTAGTATTTATATTTCTGGAATGTGCGCAGTTATATTAGCCCTTTAAATTCAGTCAGGCACTCTCTTTGCAGAACTGTAATCATTCAGTCAGTACCCAAGTAGTCATGCAGCAAAGTAGGCCTTAGGGCATGGACTTCTTCAAAACCTTCTACACTATGCATGCACTCTTCTATGCCCCTGCAAACTTGTCATTTATACCTTCAATTGCCCAGTCTGTATCCTTCCACTTCCACGAAACACTCTGCCGCTCCTCTTTCAGTATTGTAGTGAGCCATTCAGCAGCATGTGTTTATCCATGCACTGTGCTAAAAGTGAAGCAGTTATACATTCAGCCAGACACTCTCCTTGCAGAATTGTAATCATTCAGTCGGTACCCAAGTAGTCATGCTGGAAAGTAGGCCTCAGGGCATGGACTTCTTCAAACCCCTATGCACTATGCATGCACTCTTCTATGCACCTGCAAACTGGTGTTTTATACCTTCAATTGCCCGGTCTGTATCTTTACACTTCCACCAAATACTCTTCCACTGCTCTTTCAGTATTGTAGTGAGCCATTCAGCAGTATGTGCTTATGTATGCTCTGTGCTAAAAATGAAGCAGTTTATAAATTCAGCCAGACATGCTCCTTGCAGAACTGTAATCATTCAGTCAGTACCCAAGTAGTCATGCAGCAAAGTAGGTCTTAGGGCATGGACTGTTTCAAACCCCTATACACAATGCATGCACTCTTCTATGCACCTGCAAATGTGTCTTTTATACCTTCAATTGCCCAGTCTGTATCCTTAAACTTCCACGAAACACTCTGCCACTGCTCTTTCAGTATTGTAGTGAGCCATTCAGCAGTATGTGTTTATCCATGCACTGTGCTAAAAGTGAAGCAGTTATAAATTCAGCCAGACACTCTCCTTGCAGAATTGTAATCATTCAGTCAGTACCCAAGTAGTCATGTTGGAAAGTAGGCCTCAGGGTATGGACTTCTTCAAACCCCTATGCACTATGCATGCACTGTTCTATGCACCTGCAAACTGGTGTTTTATACCTTCAATTGCCCAGTCTGTATCCTTACACTTACACCAAACACTTTGCCACTGTTCTTTCAGTATCGTAGTGAGCCATTCAGCAGTATGTGATTATCTATGCACTGTGCTGAAAGTGAACCAGCTATACATTTAGCCAGGCACTTTTATGCAGAACGGTAATCATTCACTCAGTACCCAAGTACTCATGCAGCAAAGTAGGCCTTAGGCCATGGACTGCTTCAAACCACTAGAGAATATGCATGCAGTCTTCTATGTACCTGAAAACTTGTCTTTTATACCATAAATTGCCTAATTTGTATCCTTACACGTCCAGCAAACACTCTGTCACTGCTGATTCAGTATTGTAGTGAGCCATTCAGCAGTATGTGCTTATCTATGCACTATGCTAAAACTGAAGTTGTTATAAATTCAGGCAGGCACTCTCCTTGCAGAACTGTAATCATCCAGTCAGTACCCAAGTATTCAAGGAGCAAAGTAGGCCTTAGGGGGTGGACTGCTTCAAACCCCTATAGATTATACATGCAGTCTTCTATGCACCAGCAAACTTGTCTTTTATACCTTCAATTTCCCAGTGCGTATCCTTACACTTCCAGCAAACACTATGACACTGCTGTTTCAGTATTGCAGTGAGCCGTTCAGCAGTATGTGCTTATCTATGCACTGTGCTAACACTGAAGGTCTTATAAATTCAGTCAGGCACTCTCTTTGCAGAACTGTAATCAACCAGTCAGTACCCAAGTACTCATGGAGCAAAGTAGGCCTTAGGCCATGGACTTCTTCAAACCCCTATAGACTATGCATGCAGTCTTCTATGCACCTGCAAAGTTATCTTTTATACCTTCAATTCCCCAGTCTTTATCCTTACACTTACAGCAAACACTCTGTAACTTCTGTTTCAGTATTGTAGTGAGCCCTTCAGCAGTATTTGCTTATCTATGCACTGTGCTAAAACTGAAGCTGTCATAAATTCAGTCAGGCACTCTCCTTGCAGAACTGTAATCATGCATTCAGTACCTAAGTACTCATGTAGCAAAGTAGGCCTTAGGGCATGCACTGCTTTAAACCCCTATAGACTATGCTTGCAGTCTGTTATGCACTTGTAAACTTGTCTTTTACACCTTCAATTCCCCAGTCTGTATTCTTACACTTCCAGCAAACACTCTGTCACTGCTGTTTTAGAATTGTAGTGAGCCATTCAGCAGTATCTGGTTATCTATGCACTGTAGTAAAACTGAAGCTGTTATACATTCAGTCAGGCACTCTCCTTGCAGAACTGTAATCATGCATTCAGTACCTAAGTACTCATGCAGCAAAGTAGGCCTTAGGGCATGCACTGCTTCACACCCCTATAGACTATACTTGCAGTCTTCTATGCACCTGAAAACTTGTCTTTGATACCTTCCATTCCCAAGTCTGTATCCTTTCACCTCCAGCAAACAATCTGTTACTGCTGTTTCAGTATTATAGTGAGCCATTCAGCAGTATGTGTTTATCTATGCACTGTGCTAAAAGTGAAGCAGTTATAAATTCAGCCAGGCACTCTCCTTGCAGAACTGTAATTACTCAGTCAGTACCCAAGAATTCATGCAGCAAAGTAGGACTTAGGGCATGGACTGCTTCAAACCCCTATACGCTATGCATGCACTCTTCTATGCACCTGCAAACTTGTCTTTTATACCATCATTTGCCCAGTCTGTATCCTTACACTTCCACCAAACACTCTGCCACTGTTCTTTCAGTATTGTTGTGAGCCATTCAGCAGTATGTGCTTATCTATGCCCTGTGCTGAAAGTGAAGCAGTTATACATTTAGCCAGGCAATTTCTTTGCATAACTGTAATGATTCACTCAGTACCCAAGTACTCATGCAGCAAAGTAGGCCTTAGGCCATGAACTGCTTCAAACCCCTATAGAGTATGCATGCAGTCTTCTATGTACCTGCAAACTTGTCTTTTATACCTTCAATTGCCTAATCCAGGGGTCTCCAAACCGGTCCTGGAGGGCCGGATCCATGCCAGATTTTGTGCATATCCCCATTTAGATAAACGCAGTTATTTAAAAAATCTGGCATGGATCCGGCCCTCCAGGACCGGTTTGGAGAACCCTGGCCTAATCTGTATCCTTACACTTCCAGCAAACACTCTGTCACTGCTGATTCAGTATTGTAGTAAGCCATTCAGCAGTATGTGCTTATCTATGCACTATGCTAAAACTGAAGCTGTTATACATTCAGTCAGGCACTCTCCTTGCAGAACTGTAATCATCCAGTCAGTACCCAAGTACTCATGGAGCAAAGTAGGCTTTAGGGGATGGACTGCTTCAAACCCCTACAGACTATACATGCAGTCTTCAATGCACCAGTAAACTTGTCCTTTATACCTTCAATTTCCTAGTCTGTATCCGTACACTTCCAGCAAACTCTCTGACACTGCTGTTTCAGTATTGCAGTGAGCCATTCAGCAGTATGTGCTTATCTATGCACTGTGCAAAAACGGAAGGTCTTATACATTCAGTCAGGCACTCTCTTTGCAGAACTGTAATCATCCAGTCAGTACCCAAGTACTCATGGAGGAAAGAAGGCCTTAGGCCATGGACTGCTTCTAACTCCTATAGACTATGCATGCAGTCTTCTATGCACCTGCACAGTTGTCTTTTATACCTTCAATTCCCCAGTCTGTATCCTTACACTTCCAGCAAACACTCTGTCACTGCTGTTTTAGTTTTGTAGTGACTCATTGATCAGTGTGTAGTATTCCATTCACTACATTAAAACACTAAATGGCAGATATACAATAACTGGCACATTCCCAGGGATATGCCAGTTATTGTGCACCATGCAACCACCACCATGGATGCGCCGTGTTTACAATGTGGTGCACCATGGGGCAAAAACGGCACAGATGTGTTATGCATCTGTGCCGTACAGGTGGCACATTGCTTGAGTTGCGTTGCAAGCGCAACGCAGATCCGGCAATGCTCTGGGGGCCCTTTACTCACAATGCTGTGTCAATCCTGCAGGGTTTTGACGCAGCTTGGGCCCAAAAGTGTCTAAGTGAAGTCTTGTATATTTCAGTCAGCCACTTTTAGGAGGCGTTCCTGTGCAAGAACGCCCCCCCCCCCCTGTGCAGGAACGCCTCCTTCTGGTGCACGGCTTTACAATGTGATGCACCTCCCAGATGCGTCACATTGTAAACACCACCGCTGTGTCACAAAAGTGATGCAACCGCGGTGTAAAAGAGGCACAAGGGGGTTGTAAATCTTCCCCTAACACTTACAAATTCACCCACGCAGTTTCACCAGCAGTGCAAAGGGAAGCATAGACTTGTAACAAATTTATTTACATATGTTACATTCAAGTGCTTTGGAAGTACTACAATATACTATAAGTAAACACCTTATGGATTGATGCTGTAGCACTTCCTTATAGTTCTGCACTCTCACATTCACCAAACACTACTAATGTATTCTTTCATTCATGTATGCACTACTTATTCATTCACATAATTTACACACTATTATTCTAATGTAGCTCTTTTTTTGACCAGTGGCATTAGTTCTTAAAAGAACTTATTCTTCTGCTCTGCTTATATACACCCCAGAAGAAAATGGATAAAACCTATTTGCCGCCTCTTGGGTTTTAGATGTTTCAGCGAGGCGGAAAGAATTCTTAGAACTGAAACAACTTTTAGTTTAAGCAGATATTTCTTTTCTGTGGTGATAGTATGAAGGAGAAGGGGTCTTAAGCTGTAGAGTCCCTTAGCTAGATTCTTAGTTGAGTTATTACAAGTATTAATGGCGGGTTGTGGAACTATGAGTTTGTGTCTGTACTGTCTATAATGTTTATATTTCTCTTTTCTTTTTTAAAAAGGAGTAACAAGTTTAGTGGGTCTAGAGTGTGTGGCCTGTTGGACCTAGAAGACCAACCGATGGCCCACTTTAAACATTCTAAACAAGGAGAGGCTCTTAATAGTATTATCCTGAATAATGATTTGTGTGTTTTGGATATGTCCAATTTCTCGGGTTTAGCTAATATCCCCACCTTTCAAGGCACAGGCGGTAGAATGACTACAATTGATTTTGTTATGGTCTCCAGGGAGTTCTCCCATTTTGTAAAAGACTTTAAAATTGAGGTGAACCCTGTTAGTGACCATAATCCCCTAATTTTGAGTTTTGATTTGGCGCTTGTGGATAAAACGCGCCAAGAACAGCCAATAGAATATAACCAAAATAAGGGGGTTACCGTAAGGTGGGATAAGGTAAATGTAAAGCAGTTAGAGATGGACATTTTTAAGGATAATATAGATTATATAGAAGCTTGCCTGACACCTATAGTTGACCCAACTAATACAATAAAAAGTTTTGAGACCCTTTTGAGAAATGTTGCCTTACGTCTTGTTAAGACAAGGGTTAGTAACCGACATCAAGGCCCTAAATGGTTTGATTCCGAGTGTTCATCTGCCCAAACTTATTTAACAAAGGCTCTTCATCAAGACCCACATGATAAGGATTTGGTCAGACTGGCCAGAAAGAAATATACTGATGCTATTAAAAAAAGGAAAAAAGATTTAAGGATAATGGCATGGGATGACTTAGATAAAGCTGTGGCACTAAAAGATAATAGGCTCTTCTGGGAAATAATTAATAGACCTTTTTTAAAAACAGGGGAAGACAATACAATCAGGACACACATCCCTGAAAATTCCTGGGTGGAGCACTACAATAAAATATTTAATCCCAAAGATATAGCTCAAATTGTTACCTTAGGAGATGGTGAATATGATGGCTCCAATACTGATTCAGTAAAAATACTTAGTGATTCATTAACTATTATAGAACTGGAGTCAGCTCTTACTAAGGGGGCGGCGTTAAAAGCCCCTGGGCCGGATGCCATCCCTTTAGATTTGTTCAAACATAATCCTAAGGTTTGGTGCCCATTGCTTCTGAATGTCTTTAAGGCGGTAGTGTTGGGGCGGGTACCGTCTTCATGGACTGAGGCTGTTGTGGTGCCTATTTTTAAAAAGGGAGATAAGTCGAACCCAGGATGTTACAGCCCAATATCTCTAATAGATGCCTCCTGTAAATTAATGGGTAGAGTGATATTGGCACGCTTGGAAAGCTGGGCAGAATCATCAGGGATTATTGTAGAGTCACAGTATGGGTTCAGAAGAGGGAAGGGTACTACTGAGCAGTGCCTGAATTTAGCACTGATTATGGGCAAGTACATGGGTGCCAAAAGAAGTTCTATTTGTTTGGCATTCATGGACTTGTCTAGTGCTTTCGACACTGTATGCAGGGAGAAATTGTGGTGCATGATGGAGGCTATGGGCTTTGAGGAGCCTTTGGTAACTTTGCTCCGTAGGTTGCATGCTGCTACAACAGTTAGGGTTAGATATGGTCCTGGAGGTGAAAAAACCAGGCATATCTTTTCTACTGAAGGAGTTCGCCAGGGTTGTATACTAGCTTTTTTTTATTTTTGGTTTATACAAACGGTTTAGAAAGCTTTTTGATTGAAACTGGTGCTGATTTTACTAAGATTAATGGTAAAAAGATCCCAATGTTGTCATATGCTGATGATACTGTGCTAATGACCCTTACCCCCAATAGCATGCAGACTTGTCTGAATGCCTTTGATTTATTTATGGGAAAATTAGATCTTGGGGTCAATTTTAGCAAATCCTTTACCATGATGTGTGGTCAAAAGAAGAACGCGAAAATCCGCAACTTCAAGGTGAGGGAGTTTGGCATAGAGAAAGTTGATAATTTTAATTATCTGGGCAACCTTTTTAATAAAAAATTGAATTGGGAACCGTTGTTGTTAAACCGGGCACAGAAGGTTTCACAGCTAAATGAGGCTCTTTTTCGTTTTGCCAGTAAACTGGGACAACGACGCATTGCCGAAATGATATCCCTGTACCAGGCTAAATGTGTTTCTGTTATAACATATGGCGCTGGTGTTTGGGGGTCAAAGAACTGCGACAAAATACAGATTGTGGAGAACAAATTTTTAAAACGCCTATTATGCGTTCCTTCGGGTACATCAAATTCTTTTTGTCATAGTGAGGTTGGAATTGAGTTTGTTTGTGATACTATTCATATTGCACCCTTAGTACTATGGTCTAAAGTTTGGCAATCTGATGACTTGAAATTGACGAAAGATATTCTCACAGATTGTCTTAAACTTGAGCACTTCGAGGAAATCCCTTGGCTTCGATATGTCAGAGATACCTTTGATAAAATCGGGTTAGATATTATGTTTTAAAACCATGATATCTTGAAAAAGGACTCTAAAACTATCATTAAAAAAGCATATAGCCAAAAATTGGGATCCTTGGGTGGTAATGAACAGGTACTACGTGTACAGGGAAAATTAGTGCGCCCATTTTATTTAACATATATCTTGAAAATGCAAGGACGCTTCTATCTAACTAGGTTTCGTCTCGGAACATTACACTTCCTTTTTGCTTTCCCAGAGCAGGGGGGTTGGAAGGTGACTTTACCCTGTTGTCCCTGTAATAATAAAGTGTCACAAAACACTCTACATCTAATTTTATTTTGTACTTTGTACAAAGATCCAAGAAATTCCTTCATTAGACCACTATTATTATCCTTTGGAACGCCTTATTACAAAGAAGGTTATGAATATTTGTTATCATTGTCTACGGAAAAGATCTGTAATGCCGTATTAAGTTTCATCAGATCGGCTCTTGCAATCAGAAACCGTTATTGATTTGTCTTGTGTAAACTAGAATTGTGTAATAATGTATTATGATGTTTCCTCTTTTTTTGCCTTTTTTGGAAATGTATTATGATTTAATGTTGTTATATTTTTAATTGCATACTTTTATGATTTCCTTTGAGAAATCGAAATAAAGTTATTTGAACGAACGAACGAACGAGTAACATCATTTATATAAAATTTGTCCCAATTAATTGACAACAGTAATGTTGTGATTTTATTTTATTTTTTTGATGAATGCTCCATTTTTTTAGACCAAAAAAACATGTATTTATTGTTTTATTACCACAGGTGCTTCTGATCGGCCCTCAATTAGCACAAATGAACTGTGAGAAAGATGGGCGCGGAATTGGAAATTGGATTGCTATTTTTTATATTGTATGTACATCTTTTATGGAATCTTTTTAACCGAAATAAAGATATTTGATTGATTGATTGATTAAAAAAAAGTAGTTTTACATTTTGTTGGTATTTTCTGAACAGTTTTTTAATTTTTTTCTTTTTTTTAAAGGAACAAAAGAACTGTGAAAACAAATAAATGTCCAACGGGAACAAATAAACAAAAAAAAATTAGCTGCGTGACCAACGGTGCTCCTATTTGCGCCGGCAAATTCAATCAATTGACTGCTCCCCGTAGCACAGAGTCTCTTTGCAAAGTTTGCAAAGGATAATTAAGTCACCAAAATCGGGACAGATGTCTGGATGTGGACTAGATGGTGCTGCGGCTGGTGCTGTCGAAGTGCTGGGAACAGCTGCTGGAGGGTCGTCCTGCAGCCTATCGCAAGAAGCTCTCGCATAATTGCGAGGATGGAGGTTCTTGACGTGACGAACCATGCTTGCGGTTCCAAAAGAATATTTTTTCGTTGGATCACCTCTTGATATTGGGGTCCCACACACCTTGCAGGTGACCTTTGCAGCATTAACCTTTTTCTCTCCATCTGGAAAGCTGAAAATTTTCCAGATTAGTGCTTCTTTTCTTTTTGCCTGTGGCTCCTCAGCTACAAATTCCTCTTCTGAAGAATGTTCTGAAAAATCTTCTGGAAGTGCAGCCATATTAAAGTTGTTTCCCAAATCACAGGAGCTCCACTCAAGAGATGGTTCTTCTGTGAAAGTCAAAGAAGAATGATTAAAATGGGATGGTGTCTTTCAACAGTTGGAATAGGAAGTGTTATGAACCAATCAAATCTCTTGTTTTGAAGTCACATGGCGCACGCGTAGGGTGCGCTTACAGTGCGCGTATGGAAGACGTATGCCGCGATTTGCATAATTGTTTTTAGGTTTAAAGTAGTTTATTGCATTTTTATGAGAAACAATACAAACAAATGAATACAGTCGTCACAAAGAGGTAGTGCAGAGTTTCCGCCCCAGGAGCGCCATTAGTATGTCAGATATTACAATCGGAGCAACCTTCAGAGCATAGAGCCAGGTGTGTATGCGGTGACGACAATTTCAGGAACCAACATCCCCTTCCCCAACTCCCCCCTCCCAGCCCGCCCCCAAATCCCCTTCCCCCCTCCCCCCGTGCTGTGCAAATGTCCTACACCCCTATCACTTCTGCGATGTATCCGCCCCTCCCGTCAGGCAATCCTCCCGAGCAAACTAGGTGGGCGGGTCAGTCAGGGACGTCAGGCGCAGTAGCCTGAGATATCGGGGACAAGTAATTTCTTTGAATTCTGACTGTAGTAAGGTATGGAAAGGCTGCCACAGCTCCTCAAACTTATCCACCTCGCCCGCCACCATGAGGGATAACTTCTCCATTCCCAGAACGTGCCATAACCTATGTAACCAGCCAGTAGTGGTGGGAAGTGTGGTGGTGCGCCAATAGATGAGTATGTTCTGAATCGCCGATCCCAAGGCGATCGCTATCTGTCTACCCTTTCTGGACCTCAGAGGATACATCAAGCCGTTAGGTAACCCAAGCAGGACATAGGCTGGGAAGCGAGGCCATTCAATGTCGAAGCACTGGTCTATAATCTATTGGTGTTGGATGGATGCACAGCTCAAAAGTTATTTGATATTTGAACCAAATTTGGGGAGGGTTCTGGTGCACCAAAAGGGTGGCGTCGAGGGTCCCACGACGTCAATACAATGCTGAGATAGTGAGACTAGAACAATCTAGAATCATCCCCCGTGGGCACTCGTTAAATCGTCTTCTGAATGAGGAAGACTTCCAGTTTGAGGTTTTTCTCAAATGTTCATTTTATTTCATGATTGACATTTAAAGTCTTTTTTGATTATTTTTGCAAACAATTTGATAATATCAGGCAATGTCCATTTCAAAATCACCAATGCATTTCGGGCATTAGATTCATGCCCTTCATCAGGGAGACGACACTACAAAAGATATATGATGAGTGACTGTTAATATATGATTAAAAACGGGTAAACAAACAGTTAAAGCAACATGGTTAACTCATTAGCATTAGGCTAAAAATGTAATGTACTAGTCAGTTGTTAAATTGGTTGGACTTCGTTGTACCAAAGACAGGTTATTGCAACAGAAAACATTCAAATAAAGAACAGTGTGTCAGTGTCACTTACATGCCTTTCCAAATCAGAGGTTCGAAGTCTAGAAGGAAAGTAAAGGGACTGGTTTACTATTAGTGCGGTCTGCGCGGTCTAAAAGCGTTATTAGAGGGATGGTCAGTGAGAAAAACGTTGGGATAAGACTAACCTGAATAGTTAGATTCCGGGTGTAAATAATCCAGTGCTCACTTCGGTAAATGCGGCACGAAGAAGACGCGCTTCCCTATTCAAACAGAGAGTTATCTGGTCATGTGGGTAGTCACATGACAAAAAGGATAGAAAAAAGACTAAACGTAGTTGGGTGGTTCCACTCGCTAAAGCGAGGGTAGATATCCATCTGCAGCTAGATGCCCACTCCAAAAGGTAAAACAATTTAGCACGAACTCATGTTTACCAGTTGGCAATATAATCTGGAGTATGCTACGCAAAAAAAATAAAAAAATAAAAAAATGAAATTAAAATCAAAGGACTCGATCCACTGTGTGTTGCATGTGGGGAGTGTGAGGTTGAGAGATTAGTCTGTTGCGCCACCGTAGTGGTGGATGGTATCAACGAGTGTTAGACCTTAAGCCTAATGTTAGTTAGGGATGAGTGTGATGAGTGTCCTGTGTGAAATATACCAACGCAATAGGCACAATAAATGATCATAGGAGCAATTAATTACAGGTAACATGCAAGTTCAATTCTCTCATTCAAGCCCATTGGCTTCTGGGTTAACAGTTTCTGGATCCATTGATTTTCTCTGCGGAGTAGATGGCTGGAATTGTCACGACCTTCAATTTTAGGAACAGTTTCCAACACAATGAATTTGATCTGTGAAATGTTATGTTTCTCTTCCGTGAAGTGCAGTGATAAGGCTGATTTGATATTTTTTAGTCTGATGTTTGACTTATGTTCAGTTAAGCGCACTTTGATGCGGCGCTCAGTCTTGCCCACATACATCTTGCCACACGGGCAACGTATCCCGTATATTAGGTTGCTTGATTCACAAGTTGCATTAACCTTGAGTTTGATTCGATGGCCTTTGGATGGGTGGTTTATGCTACTGCCTCTGATGATGTTATTACAGTGACCGCAGTTGAGGCACGGTCTAGTACCAGAGTAAGTGGTCTTGTCCGTGCTGGGGTTTTGTAGGATTTCTCCCAGGTTCTTAGCTCTGCTGAAAGCAAAAAGTGGTGGTTGGCTAAATGATTGTTTAAAATCAGGTTCAAGATTCAGAATTGACCAATGTTTGCGAATGATTTGTTTGTATCTTTTGCTGGCTGTTGAAAATTTTGATACCGCCACTATCCGTGACTGTTCTGTTTGTGGTTTGTAAGTGAGTAAGGTGGTTCTGTTGATGTTGTCAATTCTCTGTCTAGCTTGATTGACCACAGATGGCGGATACCCTCTTGCTAGAAACTTGCTAGTCATTTCTTGTAGTCGTACCTCCAAAGTGGTTTCATCCGATGTTATTCTCTTCACTCTCGCCATTTGGGAGAATGGTAAATTGTTGATTAGGTTTGGTTCATGAAAACTAGAGTGTAGCAGCATGTTATTTCTATCCGTAGGTTTCACGTAAAGGTCCGTTGTGAATCCCATGGGGGTTCTTGTCACTTTAACATCCAGGAAATTGACTTCAGTATTGGATGTGACCCATGTCAGTTGGATGCGTTGGTCGATGTCATTGAACTTCATCAGAGCATTGATGAGTTTCTCTTCGGTGTTCGTCCAAACGATGAAGAGATCATCGATGTATCTCACGATCATTTTCAGGTTGTCAGTCCATTCCTTATTAGATAGAATGTGTTGGTTCTCATACCACTGCATGAAGATGTTAGCATACACGGGCGCTGCCGAATTGCCCATTGCCATCCCGGTGAGTTGTTGGTACCAGGTGTTGTCTATTTTGAAGTAACTATGATATAGTATAAAGTACATCAGTTCCATAAGGAAAGTTTGGAGGTCTCGATCCAATTCAGTTTGAAGGAGGGCTGCTTCCATCGCTTCAATGCCCATGTCGTGAGGTATGCTAGTATACAGACTCCGTACGTCTGCAGTGCATAGGATGATGTTTTCTGAGGGGTTCAGGGTCACCTTCTGGAGTTTTAGAAGAAATTGAGACGTGTCTTTGATGTATGTTTGCATTGTCTGTACCGTGGGTTGCATGTATCTATCCAGTAGTTGTCCGATAGGTTCGTGGAGACTGCCTCGTGTGGACACGATCGGTCGCATGGGTGGATCAAATGTGTTCTTGTGGATCTTAGGGACCAGTCTAAGTGTTGGACTTCTGGGATGCAGGGTTATCAAGAAATTCTTCGTCCTCTCGTTTATGGTGCCGTTCGTGAATGCTGTATCAATTATGGATTTGAGGTTTTTTGAATATTCTGAAGTTGGGTTGTAGTCCAATCTTCTATAGGTGTTGATATCCGTGATATGTTCCATGACTTTAGCATTATACATCTCGCTATTCATGATTACGATGGCTCCCCCTTTATCCGCTTTGGTGAAATTGATCAATTCATTAGAAGCCAGTTTTTTTAGAGTATCTAGATCCTTCTGAGTAGTGTTGCGACTTTTGGGTTTCTTGTGTGATATCTTGTGTAGGTCTTGTTTCACAAGGTTTTCAAATAAATCCAAGGTTTTGTGGCTGGTCGGTGCTTGGAAGGTACTGTGCGGTCGTAGTCCACGTAGTTGATCGCTGTCGGGTTGTGGGCGGTCCGGCACGATGTTGTCGAAGAAATGTCTCAATCTGAGTTTACGCATGAGTTTGAAAAAACTCACCTCCAGTTCTAGATTGTCAGTGGTGGCTGTAGGTACAAACGATGTTCCTTTCTGTAATAATGTCAGTTCATATGGGCTAAAATTGTAGTCGCTTATATTGATCACTAGTTGTTTTGTGGTAGATTCTTCTTGGTTCTTTGCACTGGTCTATCTCATCTAAGATCTCCTTCCAGTAGGGACTCAGTAACGGACAATCCCACAAGATGTGTGTAAGTGTGCCAAGCTGTCCACATTCTCGCCAACAGGTGCTTACAATGTTGCGATTCATTTCATGCAGCCTCTGAGGCGTATAGTACCAATAGGTGGATATCTTAGTGAAAGTTTCAGTGAGCCCAGTGTGGTATGCAGAATGACGCGCCCGGTAGGAAATGTGGTCCCAATCCGCGTGACCCAGCGCCCTTCCTAGTTCTCGCTCCCAGCACTCCCGCCCGGGGTTGTAAATGTGGAAAGGGGGGGGTTGTAAGAGTCTGTATAGATCTGAGATGAGTTTGGAGTCGGAGGAGCGCGTCGCCAGCCACATCTCATAGGGTGTGAGTTTCCGGTCAGCTAGGCCCTGCACTTGTGGCTGAAGCGCCCAGTGGCGTACCTGCAAATACCGCATTCGTTCAGTCTCAGGCAGGTGGTATTCCCGTCTGAGGTCCTGAAACGATACGGCGCCCTCCGGGCCGTATATGTGAAACAAAGCACAGCATCTAGCCGCCCGCCAGAGCGTGAATGCTCCGGGTTCCATCCCAGGGTGGAAGTCGGGGTTCTCGACCAGTGGTGTAAGTGGTGACGGGAAGGTGGTGAGCTCATGCGTAGCATTCACGGCATCCCAGACTCGCAGCGGGACTTGCGTGATAAAGGACGCGTAAAGGTTGGGGGGACGGTGAGCTCTGTGCATGAAGGGTATCTCCTGTAGTGTCCTGCCCGCCACTGCCTGGTCCTGAAACAGCCAATGCTTATCAGATTCCCACTTGCTCCATTCTACGAAAAACCGCAATTTCGCCGCCTGATAGTACTTGTGTAGATCCGGTATGCCAAGTCCTCCCGACTCAGGTGCCAGCGTGGACAAGGCTCTCTTGAGTCTGGGTTTGCGGCCCTGCCAGATAAAGCGTGCGATGTCGGCCTGAGTCTGTCGGATCCAACCCTTCGGTGGTTGAAGCGGTAGGGCCCTAAACAAATACAATACCTGCGGTAAGAGAGTCATCTTCACCGCGGCAATCCTTCCCAGCAGCGACAACGTTCCTTTGCTCCAGAGGGACAATTCCTCCTTAATTTTCCTGCCTAAGGCTGCGTAATTTGCTGTCACCATGGCAGGCAAAGAGGGTGCCAGTAATACGCCCAAGTAGGGAACCAGGTCCTTAGACCAGCGCATGGGGAAGCGTCCTTGTAACTCGAGTCTCGTGGCAGTGGTCAGCGAGATGTCTAGGGCTGCCAATTTCCCCATATTCATCTTAAAACCCGCCACGGCGGCGAAGGCATCCAACTCGGCGATGCAAGCGGGAAGCGCCCTTCTTGGGTCATCAAGCATTAAGATCACGTCATCCGCGTATAAACTAATGGTGTGAATATACCTTCCCATCTGAACGCCAGTCGCCCCTGGATTCTGACGAATCCTCTGGGCAAATGGCTCCATGTAAAGAGCGAAGAGTAGCGGTGACAACGGGCACCCCTGTCTGGTACCCCTCTCTATCGCAAATTGTCTGGAGCTGCAACCATTCACTCGCACCACCGCTGACGGAAATCTGTAACAATTGAATATGAAGTTGTGAAATTTCTCACCGATACCCAGTTTGCAAAGTACTCTCTCTAGGTATGGCCAATGTACCCGGTCGAACGCTTTCTCCGCGTCAACCGAAAGCAGCATTCGTTCCCCAGGGATACGGGAGGCCTTCTCCAGGATATGGACCACCCTTTTGGTGTTGTCCACCGTTTGCCTACCGGGGACAAACCCCGCCTGGTCCGGATCCACCAGCCCTGGCAGATGAGGTGCCAGACGCGCCGCTATGATCCCTGTGTAGAGCTTGAGGTCCACATTTAATAGTGAGATCGGCGGTAGGAGCCGCATTCAGTCCGGTCCTTCCCCGGCTTTGGGATAACCGACACCGTTGCCCGGAGAAGGTCGGGAGGGATAGCCCCCGGCTCAGAAAAGGAGTTGAAGAGCCGCGTCAACAGTGGCGCCAGTTCCGGGCAAAACGTTTTATAGAAAAGTGGGGTGTAACCGTCGGGACCCGGGGCCTTCCCATGTTTGAGTCGGGAAATAGCAGTAATCACCTCCTCGGTCCAAATGTCCCGCTCCAAGTGTTCTGCCTGTTCCGGGTGAGGGTGGGGAGTTCGACCGAAGCGAGGTAGTCAGCCTCGGCCAGTGCCGAGGAGGGCTCGCCCTCATATAAGTCGGCGTAATATCGACGGAACCCGTCCGCAATCTGGCTATCCTCCGTGGCCGTCGCCCCGCCGGAAATCGATAGCTCCTTAACCCGTTGATTCTGGTGTTTTACACGAAGCTTGGTCGCTAGAAGTCGGCCGTACCTGTCGCCACCAGTGTAATACGCGTGCTTCAGGCGTAACGCTGCGTACTCCGCTCTATCCATATCTAGTGCAGATAGGAGTTTCCGGGCAGCTTTGAGTTGCCTCCAGACTCTAGGGGCTCCCGTCCTCTGATGTACCTGTTCCAACTCCCGTACCTTGCTAGTAAGTTCGTCTATCTTTTGCTGTCGTTCCCTATTCTCCGCAGAGGAAATGGCGATAAACTCACCGCGGAGCACCGCCTTCAAGGCGGCCCACTGCGTCGCTCGAGTAGTGTCGCCATTATCATTGTGCT
Organism: Lissotriton helveticus; assembly: GCF_964261635.1. Lineage (NCBI taxonomy): Eukaryota > Metazoa > Chordata > Amphibia > Caudata > Salamandridae > Lissotriton > Lissotriton helveticus. The sequence continues at coordinate 1,295,741,835 of NC_136063.1, read as the reverse complement.
TCTGATACTCACTAATTGTGTCTCGCACATGTTTCACAACCGATTGCCTATGCAGCAGGGTATCCCGGAGGCGCCAGACCCCTCGTGAGGGAGACTCCGGCGGTAGCTGGAAAGTGCCCATCACTGGAGCATGATCTGACAATGTAAGAACCCCTATGTCGGAAGCCGTCGCCAATTCGTAAATCGGTCCCGTCACCAGGAGATGATCTTGTCTCGCGTAGGTCTTGTGCGCGTGTGAGTAGTAGGAGTAGGCCTGGGCGGCAGGGTTTAGGCGCCTCCACAAGTCATGCAAATCGAGATCTCCCAAGCGGGATTTACTCAGCTGCGAGATCTCTCCTGTTTGTTGGCGTCGCTGCGCTGATCTATCTAAGGAAGAGTCAAAGACCATATTCAAGTCCCCTCCAATGATTATGTGTCTATCTGGGGTAGTCGCTATGTCTTCTAGGGCCGAGTGTAGAAACCGGTCTTGGTGGTCATTGGGACTATATATCGAGCCTACAGTAAGCATCAGACCTCCCATCTTGACCCTGTACACCAGGAGCCTCCCCCTCTGTTCTGCCACTTTGTGCAAGACCTCGCCTTTAAACTTTCTAGACACTAAGATTGCAACCCCCGCTGTCTTGGTAGCCCCAGAGGAAAAGAGCTGTACCGGGAATTTCGGTGACCTCATCCTGTGGCAGTCTCTGGCTAGGAGGTGAGTCTCTTGTAAGAGACAAATGTCTGCCTGGGTGTTTTCAAGTAGGGACAACACTGCTCTACGCTTGACCGGGTTGTTCAGCCCTTTCACATTAAGGGTAACTATCTGAAGGGCCATTAGTGACCATCGTAAGGGCAGCGCTTAATGAGCCTGACTCTTCCCCAGGGACGTCAGTAGTGACAGTAGTGTGAAATGGTGGTGCGGAGTGTAGCAAATGCAACAACCATCCAGCACAATACCCGAAACTCTGTAAATGTGGTGTGAAGTCAAAGCAAGAGCAACAGCAATACATAACAGCACAGTACAAACACCGAATCCCCCCTCCCCTTCCCCCCAAACTTCCCTCAACCAGCCCAACTCCCCGCCTCCCCTCACCCTGTCTAGTGGCCTGCCCTCCCTCTCACCCTCCCCCCTCAATCCCAACCGTTCAAAGAACACCAGTGTCCCAGTCTGGTCCGGAATGGACAAGTCTGTGGAAAGTTATTCGAGTGGACGTCCAGCCACCACCTATGCCCTCCCGGTGCCCCCCCCCCGGAACCCTCGCACCTGCAATAATGATGGGGCCAAAACGATCTCCCCCCGGAGTATGCTCAGGCCGTCAAGGCTATATCACCAGACGACGTGTCCCTGGATACCTCCCGGATTGCACTGTCCATTTCTGCTCGGACCGTGGGCGAGTCGGGTCGCAAAGGCAGGGGCGTGGATCGCCGCCTCCAAATTGTCTGCCACCCATCCCTGGCGTGCGTCGGCGGTGAGGCGTGGGAGCGTCGTCATCCGTTGCGGTGATTCCCAGCACTCCGCAAGTGTCCTGGAGGGACCGAAGCTGATGCAGAGTCCCGTTCCAACGGAAAATGAGCCGAAAGGGGTGGCCCCAGGAGTACTGCGTGTCGTGTTCTCGCAAAAAGTCTGTGGCAATTTTGAATGACTTGCGTTTCTGCAATGTGATCGCTGATAAGTCCTGAAACAGGGCCACCTGATGTCCCCGGAAACTCAGGGGTTGCCGTCGCCGCGCCTCGCGGAAAATCCGCTCCTTCAAGGGGAAGTCCGGTAGGAAGGCCAGAATGTCCGGGGGTGGCGCCGAGGCCCGTCGTGGTAGGCCCACTCTATGTGCCCTGTCAATTCTCACAGGGAAGTCTCCGGATTCGCCCAGTATGTCACGAAACAGGTCCCTCAGGTAAGCGGCTACGTCTTCCCCCTCTTCGTGAGATGGAACACCCCGGACCCGGATGTTATTGCGCCTGGACCTGTTCTCGAGATCCTCAGCGTGGGCCTGGAGATCGATCTGTTGGTCTCTGAGTCGCACGACCTCCTGCTGCAGGTGCGCTATCTCCTCATCTCGGGAGTGGCCAGCTTCTTCTATGGTGGATACTCGTTCTCCAAGGGAGTCAACCCCTCTCCTCACCTCCCGGACCTCCCCGGCCACCGCCTGTTTCAACGTTTGGAAGTCCTCCCTGAGGGTGCTGAACAACGACTCCAGAAAAGATCTGGTTACCGGAGGCTACCCCCCCTCCGTGCCTCGAGAGCTGGTCGGGGGGCTCGGGGCAGGCTGACCCCTGTCCTGTCTCGAGGCGCCTCTGCCTAGCATTTCCGGTAAGGTGCGGTCTCCTTTCTTTCCCCCTCTGTTGCCTGACATCTTGGAGGTGGGGACGCGCAGCAGGAGGGAAGGCACCTACAAAGTTTTGCGCGATATGGAGATGCAGAGGCCAGGACTCACGCAACTGCACCCTCCGGGGCGTCCCCTCCCAGTCCAACCTCAGCCGGCGGGCTCCCAGGACCCCAAGGGTGCCGACTCAGGAAAAGCTGCAGCAGTCCGCTTCCAGTGGCAGGTCGCCCCAACTGCGCCGTGAAGTAGGAGTAGATGTCTTGTGGAGGTGACAGTAGAGTAATCCACCTCCTCTCCGGGGGCGAACCACCGCGTTGTCAGGGCACTAGCCTCTTCTTCGGGCCAACGCCCGTGCTACACCACTCCTGCCGGAATCAGGGCCGTACCCCTCCGTGCAACAGCGCGAGGCACCTCGGGCCGGTCCCCCTCCTGGTCGTTGCTCGCCACCGCAATCACCGCTCCACTCTGTGCGGAGCCCAGGGGTGTTCTACGTCCGCGAGGGGTCCACCAGGGGAACCCCCGTTCCAGCAGCTGGGCTCCGGCTCCGTGGAGGGGAGGGCGAGGAGGCAGGGGCCAACCCCCAGTCAAGGCAGTGGGCTCACGCGCCTACTCTGCGCCACAGGCCCGGCCGAGAAGATCACTCAGGAGCTGAGTCAGGGCGGGGGTCAAACGCCGTGCTCGTGGTCCTCGGGGCATTCCTAGACTCCCCCTGGCTTCCGCTCGTCCCCACCGACCCGTTGGGAGCCTGGGAGGGGGTCCGGGGGTCGGCGCGTAGATGCAGGCCTTCTGGCCTACCTGATCCCCGGTCTGGCGTAGCAGCCCTCTGCCGGCTCCTCCCCCGCGTCACTCCGGCCGCGGCGCCTTCGTCTTGCTGGGTACCTCCGCCTCCTGACCTCACCAGTGGCCTGTAACGGGAGCGCCTTTGAGCTGCCAGTCCCCGCTGTGTCGCCAAAGCCCCTCACGAGACCTCTGGCGGGTCGCGGCTGCCGGCTCTTTGGGTCTCCGCCGGCTCTTCGGCCAGCCCTCGCTCTGGGGACTTCTCCGGCGAAGCGCCGCCGGATTCGCAGGGCACAGGAGACTGCGGGCTGCGCCGCTGCACGCTCGACTGCACTGGGCGTCTTATCCGCTCGATCCGGGGGAGATCAGCGGTACAGGGCGGTGTAGGGGCTCCGGGGTCTCGGGAGCTCACGGTGATAGCGTCCTCTCAGCCCGCCATCTTGGCCACGCCCCCGCATAATTGTTTTTAAAAGTAATATACGCTTATTAAAACTCAATGAATACTATTTTCATGATTATCCCAGATAATGTCTTTCCTTAATATTTACATTAAATACATAAATATATTTTTTTAAACATTTAGAAACTTACGCGTAGTACACCTACGGTGCGCCGTACAAACGTACATGACATCACGCCGAACCGCCGATGCGACACGAAACGTCAAGACGTATTAGCAATGTATGCACGGGTACACGTACAGAACGAGTACAGATACAAAGTATGGTGCGATTACCGTACGTGTACCGTACGTTTACCACAAAAAAAAATTGCAAAAAGAAAATATATAGAACTTAATTTTAATATATTGGAAAAAAAAATAATAAAAAAATCATTTTTGAATTTTGCTTTTTTATTATTTTACATAAAAAATATGTAATATAATTTAAAAAAATAAAATAAGTAAAAATAATTATTATAAAAATGTAGGAAATTAGTATAAAAAGAAAACAATATAATAATTAATACATTTAAAAATTGGCATTTACAAAACCTATGAAATTCACTGAAATAAACGTAGGTTTTAGGCACGGTATAGTTAGGAATTAGCATTTAAAAAACCTTGCAAATTCACTGAAAAAAACATAGGTTTAACACACGTTATAGTTAGGAATTAGCATTTAAAAAACCTTAGAAATTAACTGAAAAAACCATAGGTTTCGCACATGTTATAGTTAGCTGGACATTTCACTCATACAAAACAATTGAAATTCCTCCGTTATACTTAGTTCAGCTAACTATAACTCGCGCGCCCGCAATCCACTGCTGATGACGTTACATATTACATCACTCATGACATGGTCAGTGACATCACTCATGACATCACTGATGGCATCTCAAATGACATCACTGACGACAACACTGATGACATCATCCTTGTGAAAGAGAGGTAGACCTCCACTCACCCTTATATAACATTTGATACACACATTCAAAAATAGAAACTAAAATTTTCAAAAAAATTCAGATATTAATACCAGTTACAACAACCTATTCAGTAATTCCAACATCTACATACACATCCACTCATTCACCAATAGTTCTATATAGTCACTCATACATGTACTCACTCATCATATGTACTCATATACCTATACATCCTGTTACACACCGATACTCATCCATAGAGTTACTCACACACATACTCACACATGCAAATAAACTATCAAACATCCATTTACTTGCATATACAGCTATACACACACCACTACACTTACTTCTACAGAAACGTACACATACTTACTCTCTTAAGCAATCACTTATAGAAAAACATACTTATTTATACAGGAACTCTTTCAATCTCTCACTCTCATATATACTCACTTATATACATCAATATTTACATATACTAGTTTAAAACATATGTAGTTACTCATAAAGATACTATTGAGACAGTCATTCACTCACTAACACACCCATACACACACTCATACACCCATACAGTCCTGCACACATGCTGTCTTCAAAACACATACAAACAGAGAGTCAGTCATTCATGCATCTGTGCGCTAAGTAATACCCCCACCAAACCATACAGACACTCATTCTGATACTCAAAAAACCAACTAGTAACCCATATAGACACTCATGTAGCTACTCACCAACCCAAGCAGCCACTTATACACAAAGTGAGACACTGATACAGATATTTACATATTTAAACATTACTCGCTAATACATATATTCACTAAGATACACTTAATGAATCAGTTATGCAATAATTTTTACAAAAAAAAAATCCATTTAGACACTTATTTACCCATTTATTCTTCCATTGACCTTTAGATATACATATATAAAAAATATTTATTTTTCAGAAAGACACACAATCACTGGATGATGTCATCAGTGATGTCATTTGAGATGTCATGAGTGATGTCACTGACCATGTCATGAGTGATGTAATATGTGACATCATCAGCAGTTGATTGCGGGCGCGCGAGTTATAGTTAGCTGAAGTAACTATAACGGGGGGAATTTCAATGCTTTCCTATGCGTGAAATGTCCAGCTAACTATAACATGTGTGAAACCTATGGTTTTTTTCAGTGAATTTCTAAGGTTTTTTAAATGCTAATTCCTAACTATAACGTGTGTGAAACCTATGGTTTTTTCAGTGAATTTGCAAGGTTTTTTAAATGCTAATTCCTAACTATAACATGCATAAAACATATGGTTTTTTCAGTGAATATATATATATATATATATATATCCAAACAGCTTAGCGAAAATCATGCCGGCGCCTCTTCGTTTGTGGCGGGCCTCGACGGGGTTTCGCCACACCCCTTTCAATCCAAACAAATTACCGTCTTTGCTTCACAGACAGAGAGTCGAGGCCCAGATTAGCTTTTCAAGTGTTTTTATTCCGCAACACTAGCACTCAACGCGTTTCGCAGCCTCCGCCGCTTTCTCACGAGTGAATAGCAGTGTAATACAATAAAGTTTTATACAATAACAAAAAGGCTCATCATGTGACTTTTCAAGTGAAAGTGAAAACATACTCTTTTATCTCGTTTTAAACTTTTTTTGCATATTAAGTCACGAGTTGATTAAATTAACTAAACATAAACGTAAAACATATTTAGTAATTTAGCAGTACATTTCGGGAAATTCAGTCCGTTTACCATTCACGGACTACTGTTCCCACAAGTCAGTGTTTCTAGAGGTTTGCTCGCCTCACAAAGTGATTATTCCTGAATTTCCTCATTCAGAATTAAAACTGTAAATTTGCTGAGTATTGTGCATTTATTTACGCAGTACCTCAAATGTTCGCATTGGCGGATAAACGGTATAGCTTTTCATTTACTCATGAACGCATGGTACCCGTTTCTTCGCGTGGGACTAGATTGAGTTCTACCACCCATTCTGCACACACTGTAACTACACTGATATTTCGTCTCAGTGGGTTAACTTTCTAGTGGTGTTAGCTTCTTGCATAAAGCCCCAGTGGGCATAATCTGCTAAATGCTGCTGCTGCGCGCACATAATTCTCACTAATGATTACCAGTTCATAATCACACCATCATAGGGTAGTGTCCTCTTGCATAAAGCCCAAGTGGGCTTGATCCATCGGTATACTGCTATTACATTTAATGCTTGAATCATTCCATGTTGTGCTTGTAACTTTCATTACATTCATGCCATTTGCTCACCCCTCGTGACCTGCAAAATAAGAGAGCATATTCATTAAAATCATAACCTCGGTTATCATACGTGCATTAAAACAAACATATGTCATAGAATACTCTGTAGGCTTAAAGATTAGATTCAACATCAGTTTCAACTAGACGCTTCTTAATGTCCTAAGTGAGATGCCAGTCCTTCATCAATATTGTGCCCTAAAGGAGACAATGTCTGGAATCCAATTATAAATCTGGATTCAAGTCTACGTAATTCTTTCATCCTGTCTCCCCCTCTCTCTCTTTTGGGAACACAATCCAACACCATAAATGACAGGAGGTTCGTATTTTGGTTGTGCTCACTAAAAAAGTGACGGGCAATGGGGTATTGTTGGTCATGGTGGTTAATGGCCCTCAGGTGTTCAAGTACTCTTTTCTTTGCTTTGTGAATCGTACTCCCTATGTAAAACAATTCACACGGGCATTTGAGGGCATACACTGCGTATTCTGTCTCGCATGATAAATGTTTCTGAATCCTGAAAGGCTTAGTGTTCTTGGATAACCTGACACTTTTGCAATTCTTGCTGTTTTTACAAGCTTTGCACTTGCCACAAATAAAAAACCCCTGAACTGGATTCATTTTTTTGGGTACAAGTTTGGGCAGGTTGGCTGGGCTTACTAGGTCCCTGATCGATTTGCCTTTTCTGAAAGTGATTTGAGGATAATCTCTAACTGACTTCCCAATCTCAAGGTCTGTTTGTAAAATGCTCCAATGTTTTTCAAGGCATTTCCTAACTTCATGGGACTTATTGCTGTATGTGGTAACAAATCTGATTGTTTCCTCACTGGATATGCTGCCTACTGCTGATTCTTTTGTTAGTAAATCATTTCTAGTTCTTAATTTCACTTTGGAACAGGCTGTTGATATATTTTGGTCACTGTATCCCCTTTCCTTAAACCTTTTGGTCATCACTCTGCACTCTTCTTCATATCCCTCTATCGTGGGATATGAAGAAGAGTGCAGAGTGATGACCAAAAGGTTTAAGGAAAGGGGATACAGTGACCAAAATATATCAACAGCCTGTTCCAAAGTGAAATTAAGAACTAGAAATGATTTACTAACAAAAGAATCAGCAGTAGGCAGCATATCCAGTGAGGAAACAATCAGATTTGTTACCACATACAGCAATAAGTCCCATGAAGTTAGGAAATGCCTTGAAAAACATTGGAGCATTTTACAAACAGACCTTGAGATTGGGAAGTCAGTTAGAGATTATCCTCAAATCACTTTCAGAAAAGGCAAATCGATCAGGGACCTAGTAAGCCCAGCCAACCTGCCCAAACTTGTACCCAAAAAAATGAATCCAGTTCAGGGGTTTTTTATTTGTGGCAAGTGCAAAGCTTGTAAAAACAGCAAGAATTGCAAAAGTGTCAGGTTATCCAAGAACACTAAGCCTTTCAGGATTCAGAAACATTTATCATGCGAGACAGAATACGCAGTGTATGCCCTCAAATGCCCGTGTGAATTGTTTTACATAGGGAGTACGATTCACAAAGCAAAGAAAAGAGTACTTGAACACCTGAGGGCCATTAACCACCATGACCAACAATACCCCATTGCCCGTCACTTTTTTAGTGAGCACAACCAAAATACGAACCTCCTGTCATTTATGGTGTTGGATTGTGTTCCCAAAAGAGAGAGAGGGGGAGACAGGATGAAAGAATTACGTAGACTTGAATCCAGATTTATAATTGGATTCCAGACATTGTCTCCTTTAGGGCACAATATTGATGAAGGACTGGCATCTCACTTAGGACATTAAGAAGCGTCTAGTTGAAACTGATGTTGAATCTAATCTTTAAGCCTACAGAGTATTCTATGACATATGTTTGTTTTAATGCACGTATGATAACCGAGGTTATGATTTTAATGAATATGCTCTCTTATTTTGCAGGTCACGAGGGGTGAGCAAATGGCATGAATGTAATGAAAGTTACAAGCACAACATGGAATGATTCAAGCATTAAATGTAATAGCAGTATACCGATGGATCAAGCCCACTTGGGCTTTATGCAAGAGGACACTACCCTATGATGGTGTGATTATGAACTGGTAATCATTAGTGAGAATTATGTGCGCGCAGCAGCAGCATTTAGCAGATTATGCCCACTGGGGCTTTATGCAAGAAGCTAACACCACTAGAAAGTTAACCCACTGAGACGAAATATCAGTGTAGTTACAGTGTGTGCAGAATGGGTGGTAGAACTCAATCTAGTCCCACGCGAAGAAACGGGTACCATGCGTTCATGAGTAAATGAAAAGCTATACCGTTTATCCGCCAATGCGAACATTTGAGGTACTGCGTAAATAAATGCACAATACTCAGCAAATTTACAGTTTTAATTCTGAATGAGGAAATTCAGGAATAATCACTTTGTGAGGCGAGCAAACCTCTAGAAACACTGACTTGTGGGAACAGTAGTCCGTGAATGGTAAACGGACTGAATTTCCCGAAATGTACTGCTAAATTACTAAATATGTTTTACGTTTATGTTTAGTTAATTTAATCAACTCGTGACTTAATATGCAAAAAAAGTTTAAAACGAGATAAAAGAGTATGTTTTCACTTTCACTTGAAAAGTCACATGATGAGCCTTTTTGTTATTGTATAAAACTTTATTGTATTACACTGCTATTCACTCGTGAGAAAGCGGCGGAGGCTGCGAAACGCGTTGAGTGCTAGTGTTGCGGAATAAAAACACTTGAAAAGCTAATCTGGGCCTCGACTCTCTGTCTGTGAAGCAAAGACGGTAATTTGTTTGGATATATATATATATATATATATATTCACTGCAAAAACCAAAGGCTACAAGGATGTTATAGTTAGGCTCAGATTTCACTCATACAAAACCAGTGGAATTCTGCAGTTTCAGTTAACAGAGCTAACTATAACTTACGCCCCCGCGATACACTGCTTATGACCTCACATTTTACTTCACTCTTGTGACATCATCTATGACATCACTGATGACATCTCAAATGACATCACTGATGACATCACCCACAGAAACACTAACATACCTATTGACGCCCCTATTCAACCTCGTGTACACCCACTCACACACGTGCACAACCATTCACAAACCCATTCACAGACCTATTCCATTACCCACTAATCCACTCACTCTTCCATAGAGCCACTCATAGACCCACCCACCCACTCACTTGTAAAGTCATGTAACTATAACTGCCAAATTTCACTGGTTTTGTACGCGTGAAATGTGAGCCCAACTATAATGTCCCTGTAACCTTGTTTTTTTCAGTGAATTTCTAAGTTGTTTTTAATTTTATTTGCAAACTATAACAACCCTATAACCTTTGGTTTTTAGGTGAATTTCTAAGGTTTTTCAAAATCTATTTTCTAACTATAACATCCCTGTAACCTTTGTTTTTTTAAGTGAATGTCTATTTTTTCTAACTCGCAGTCAGGTTTGCAGACTGGTGGACAAAAGGAGCAGGGCCTCTAACCAGCCCTCAGGAATCCTGCTGTGTTGGACTTTCTGGATGCAACAGAAGGCCTTCTGGGCCACCAAGAACCCTCAGCATCCAAGAGGACTTTATCCCTCAACCAGCAGTGCACCATGAGGCACATTTGCAGAGTGGTGGAGAAAGATGGCATGGCTTCTGAAGTCCCTCAGCAATATCACTTAATGGGAATTACTGGAGGTAACAGGAGGGCTTGTTGGCCCCCATGGACTCTCAGCATCAAAGGGGATTTCCTCCCCCCACCAGCAGTTCACCGAGAGGTACATTTGCAGAGTGGTGAAGAAAGGGTGTGTGGACTCTGAACACCTCTCAGCAATCCCATAGTGTAGGACTTACTGGAGGTAACAGGAGAGGTTCACCCATAAGAACCCTCAGCATCCTCCACCTAGCAGTGCACCGAAAGGCATGTTTGCAGAGTGGTGGAGAATCAATTAATCAATATGCCTTGGGGGAGGTGGCAGCCCCCGGGGAATTAGGACTCCTAGAAGGAGGCCCTCTGTGCCCCTTCCTACATATTATAGGCATGCCTCCGGGACCTGGCACACCCAGGGGGGAATTCAAAACTAAGGGGCCCATTAGGATGGCGGGCGGATCGCCCCCACCAGGCTGGGGGTAGCCACCGCCTACCTGGCAGGGGGGATCCGCCCACCATCCTTGCTCTAAACCCCCCCCCCATGGCAGGCACCACGCGGTGCCTGTCATGTTGTGCATTGAAATGCACGATGTGCATTTTTATCATTGTGGCAGGCGGCGCTTTTAGCACCGCCCGCCGCAATGGTAAAAATACAGGATGCGCCCGCCACTGTGGCAGGCGCATCCTAATGCCACCATCGGGACCCCCGCCCTTAAGGCGGGCGATCCCTTTTTCCTAATGTGGGCCCTAATGTTTATTTATTTTTTTCGATGGGAGTTGTGGATCCAGCATGACTTCTGCTGAAATCAATTTTTTTTAATGATTGTTTGGCCCTGTGGGACCCCCTCCCAAGAGGCCTATGGTGTCAGGGTGTTTTTTCTCTGCCCCCTTTTCTTTTTTATGCTTTTTCCTCTCACTCAGTTCAAACATTTCCTGGTTTAAAGTGTTGACAGCCAATCAGATCTCCTTAGGAGATCAACAGGGCTTGCGGAGCCACTGCGTCCCTATATATACAACTGGATTTTTTTTAAATAACTCAGAAACTACAAAATGGATTTACACCCTTTAACAATAGAGTTGCTTTATGTGCCAACAGCTACCTTTCTGCCAAATTTATTGTGATTCCATTCAGCAGTTCAAGCTATAGCCTTATTTAAAATTTAGTATGGAAATTAAGATGGGGAAATGCTCTTTGGGATCCCACCCTTTTTTGTCGGCCCCTTATTAATTGAGCTCCATGAAGCTTTCATGACAGCAGCAGAAGAGAGCATCACACTAGTTTTGAACATTTTGCAAAGATTCATCAAACTACACCAAAGTTATTGGCAACACAAAAAAACGCTCCTCATATGGGAACTACATACAAACTATAACTATCTACTGGCAACCGCCACTAGGTAATACATCAAGCAAATGATTCTAATGTCTATATTTCAACAATTTAAAAATATGTTTTAAATCAACAAATAAAACATATTCCCACTCCAGTCTGTGCAACAGTAGGGAAAGCATTGGACTTCAGGAAGAGTAACATTTACCATTCCCACTCCAGTCCGTGCAACATTGGAAAAAGTGTTAGACTACTTAGGGGTTGTATTTACCTTCCCACTCCAGTCTGTGCAACATTAGGCAAAGCAGTGGACTTCAGAGGGGTATAATTTACCATTCCCACTTCAGAATGTGTAACAGTAGGGAAAGCATTGTGCTTCGGAGGGGTTACATTTACTATTCCCACTCCAATCCATGAAACATAAGGGGAAGCATTGAACTTCCAAGGGGTTAAATTGCTATTTCCACTCCAGTCTGTGCAACAGTAGGGATAGTGTGGGACTCCACTGAGGGAAAATGTACAATTCCAATTTCAGTCTGTGCAACAGTGGGAAAGCAATGGACTTCAGAGGGAGTACATTTTACTATTCTCACTCCAGTCTGCGCAACAGTAGGGAAAATGTTGGACTTTGGAGAGGAAATATTTACTATGTCTACTCTAGTCTGTGCAACAGTAGGAAAAGCATTGGACCTCGGAGGGGTTTATTTTACAATTCCAACTTCAGTCTGTTCAAAAGTAAGAAAAGCTTTTAACTTCAGAGGGGTTAAATTGATTACACCCACTCCAGTCTGTGCAGCAGTAGGGAAAGCGTTAGACTTTGGAGAGGTAAAATGTACTATTCCGACTTTATTCTGTGTTACAGTAGGGAAAGCTTTGGACTTTGGAGGTGTTACATTTACCATTCCCACTCCAGTTTGTGTAGCAGTAGGGAAAGTAACATATTTTATTAACCCTATCAGTTGACCAAAAATATAATCTCTTAGGGGCATATTTACAAGCCCCTTGCACCACCCATATGTCTCTTTTCCCATGTTAAACATTACGCAAAAAGTGGCGCAAGGGGCTTCTAAATAAGCCCCTTAATATTGAAAGTATATATATTTATATATATATATATATATATATATATATATATATATATATATATATATATATCTAACCTACTGGCGGTCGCCAGTAGGTATATATAGTTAGGATTTTTTCTCTATGGGATTTTTGAAAATTCTATGTCTAATAACTTTGGCGTTTGTGGACGGAATTGGCTGACATTCTCTGGAAAATGGAACATTTTGTTTCTGAGCAACCCCTGAAAATTTGGGGGGGGTTCGTCAAGGGGGGGCCGAGAAAAAAGGGGGGTCCCAAAACGCGTTTTTCCCATGTTAATTTCCATAGGGCGGTTGGCCTCACTTTTAGCCCGAACGGCTGAATGGATTTGCACGAAACTTGGCAAAATTGTAGGGACTGGTAGCCCGATGTGCCTTTGCTAGGTCTTAATATATGTGCTCCAGTGGATTTTGAGAAATTAACGTTCAAAAAAAGATATATATCTGTAACAGCGCTCCGGGCAGCGCTCCGCTTCGCGTACTTTTCGCGTTACGGAGCTTTGCGAAGCGAAGCTGATTGGTTCTCCGGCGTCTGTAAACATTCCAAACAGTCCGTAGCGGCCGCCATCTTGTCTCTCGGTAGGATCGAGAGACAAGAGGAGGCCAAAGCGAAGGGGCAAATGACCATAAGGGGGCATAGTAGATCCTCCCTGACCCCCTAGGTTTGATGTGGAGGTTTTAAAAGGGCCCCGAGGGGCAAAAAAAAAAAAAAATTCGAACTGCTGAATGGATTTGCATGAAACTTGGCAAAATTGTAGGGATTTGTAGCCCGATGTGCCTTTGCTGGGTCTCAATATATGTGCTGCAGTGGATTTTGAGAAATTAACGTTAAAAAAAAGATATATATCTGTGACAGCGTCCCGGGTAGCGCTCCGTTTCGCGTAGTTTTCGCGTTACGGAGCTTTGCGAAGCGAAGCTGATTGGCTCTCCGGTGTCTGTAAACATTCCAAACAGTACGGAGCGGCCGCCATCTTGTCTCTCAGTAGGATCGAGAGACAAGAGGAGGCCAAAGCGAAGGGGCAAATGACCATAAGGGGGCATAGTAGATCCTCCCTGACCCCCTAGGTTTGATGTGGAGGCTTTAAAAGGGCTCCGCGGGGCAAAAAAAAAAAATAAATAAATAAATAAATAATCGGTTTTTTTTGGTGGGGTGCGCCCGGTTCGCGTAACGGGAAGCGGACTGGGGAGCGTACTACAAGGAAACAAGAATGATTGACTTTTAACTTATTGTATGTTTATAGACTTTTTTTTTCTTTTTTTTCTGCTGAGTGACGTCTCGGCCTATGTCCACGGGATGCAGTCCCTACCATCTCGGCGTTTAAGCCCAGGGGGACCGGTAGTGTGGGAGAGATAACGTCTGTTAACGTTCGATTCGAAGGAAATCAGGAAGTGTTGATAAACATTGTCTGCGCCATCTTGCCTTTTTTCAAATGCCACACTTTTGTCGTGCACGGCAGCCATTTTAGATGCCTTGACCAGACCCACTCTCTGCACGCTGTCGATCCTTAGCATGGCTCCCCACCCTCGCAAGCATCTCCCCCAGGCACTGGTCACCCCCGCTCTCTGTCTTATGCATGGGCAATAAACCTCCCCCCATCTGCGCTGCTCTTCCCTGAGAATCACACCCTGTGCCCGCCCGACACCTCCCTTTCGCCCTATTCACTACCGCACCCTCTGACACTCCTCTTCCTCTGTGTCCGATTGTCCAGGCCGGTCCCAGGCTATCAGGTAGCCCTGCAGATGTAGTTTATGGCCCCAGCTGTAAAGAATCACCCCTCTTCAAAGGAGTTACAGTAGATCAAGGCCCCCACCCGATGAGATCCGTCACACCACACGCGTTCCTACTATCTGAAAACCATCCTGTATTGTGATTGGGGAGGGGACCGAGCCTGAAGCGGAAGATTCCAGGGATGCCTCTTTGTACATCAATGTTTTTACAATTATGTGTCACATTAAAAATATATAGCACTCCAACAAAGTAGTAGGATTATAAAACTTTAATAACTTATAAATATATACAACGCAACAAAAACAGTAAAAACATTTAAACATTTTTAGGAAAAAAGAAGCAACAATGGTCAGTAGCTGTGTTTTGTGCGAATAGTTCCAAGGCAGCACAACGTGCTGAGTTCTGGATGGCACCCGGGTGATGTTGCCTGGGTGCCGCACTGGTTTTGGGTATCCTACAATGCTGCTCCGAATAACGGCGTGGGGCGTCCCGGGGGGGTGGCTCGTCAGTAGCGGTCTGTTGTGCGAATAGTCCCAAGGCAGCAGAACGCGCTGAGATGTGGATGGCACCCAGGTGATGTGAAGTAAGTTGCCGCACTGGTTTTGGTATCCTACAATGCTGCTCCGAATAACGGCGTGGGGCGCCCCGGGGGGGGGGTGAGGCGGCGTGAACGGGCCTCCCCAGGTGGAGGCTCGTCTGCTGTAGTGGGGCGCCCCTTTACCATTTCAGTTGCCATTCCGCCCGCTTTTGGTACACTGTGCCAAAATCCGCCATTCAGCTCAGTTGCGCCCACTCTTGCGGTGCAGCGATAGGCGGCTGCCACAGGACTCTCAAAATGGCAGCAGGCTCTTTCCTTTTTGGGCAAGGCGTGGGGCGCCCCGGGGGGGGGGGGTGAGGCGGCGTGAACGGGCCTCCCCAGGTGGAGGCTCGTCTGCTGTAGTGGGGCGCCCCTTTACCGTTTCAGTTGCCATTCCGCCCGCTTTTGGTACACTGTGCCAAAATCCGCCATTCAGCTGAGTTGCGCCCACTCTTGCGGTGCAGCGATAGGCGGCTGCCACAGGACTCTCAAAATGGCGGCAGGCTCTTTCCTTTTTGGGCCTGGTCCACTTAAATGGCCCTGGGACACCTTGGAAATTGGACGCTTGTCTGCTAGGTCTTGGACCCCATTCTCGAAAGCGTCCCCTCAGCCTTGAGGATTCTATAAAAGTCTTGGGGGCCCCCGACTCCTGCAGGCTTCCGGTGGGGAGCGGCTGCCATGATTGCTCGCGGAATGACCACGACGGAGCCACGAGATGGTGGTGCTTTCATGCTGACGCCAGCTTCAGTCTGAAACATCCAGAAACAAGGTGGGGCTTTCTTCGTTTGGGAAAAAAAAAGTTTTCATCCAATGAAAAGTGTTATTTTTAGGTCATATGATCAAGCCTTCCATCATTAGGAAACCAAAAGTAAAATGAACCAATGAAAAGTTTTATAAACAAGTCACATGACCTGTTATGCGGCATAGGGTATAAAAAGCGTAGAAAATCCATTGGCACGTGAGGCGGCGTCAGTAGCGGACCGATGTGCGAATAGGCCGAAGGCAGCACAACGCGCCAAGATCCGGATGGCACCGAGGTGGTGTCCAGCAAGTTGCCGCACTGGTGTGGCCATCCTACAATGCTGCGCCGAAAGTCGGCGTGGGGCGCCCCGTTGGCCTGTGAGTTCACGTCAGTAGCGGACCGATGTGCGAATAGGCCGAAGGCAGCACAACGCGCCAAGATCCGGATGGCACCGAGGTGGGGTCCAGCAAGTTGCCGCACTGGTGTGGCCATCCTACAATGCTGCGCCGAAAGTCGGCGTGGGGTGCCCCGTTGGCCTGTGAGGCGGCGTCAGTAGCGGACCGATGTGCGAATAGGCCGAAGGCAGCAGAACGCGCCAAGATCCGGATGGCACCGAGGTGGTGTCCAGCAAGTTGCCCACTGGTGTGGCCATCCTACAATGCTGCGCCGAAAGTCGGCGTGGGGCGCCCCGTTGGCCTGTGAGGTGGCGTCAGTAGTGGACCGATGTGCGAATAGGGCCAAAGGCAGCGCAACGCGCCAAGATCCGGATGGCACCGAGGTGGGGTCCAGCAAGTTGCCGCACTGGTGTGGCCATCCTACAATGCTGCGCCGAAAGTCGGCGTGGGGCGCTCCGTTGGCCTGTGAGTTCGCGTCAGTCAGTGGGGGTTGTTTGAGGATCTGACTGCATTGGAAAGCAATGTGATGCTGTGCGTCGCCCCCAAGATGAAGGTTCCTCGGCTGCAGTGGGGCGCCCCTTGGTGTTTCACTCGCTATGCAGCTGAGTTGCGTGCGCACTTGCGGCGAATAGGCCGAAGGCAGCACAACAATGTTTTCGGAATGGAAGACACCACAAGGCGCTGAGATTCGGTTGGCACCGAGGTGGTGTCTAGCAAGTTGCCGCACTGGTGTGGCCATCCTACAATGCTGCTCCGAATAACGGCGCGGGGTGCCCGAAGGGGGGGGGGAGGCGGCGTGAACGGGCCTCCCCAGGTGGAGGCTCGTCTGCTGTAGTGGGGCGCCCCTTTACCGTTTAAGTTGCCATTCAGCTGAGTTTTGGCCGCTCTTGATGCTACAGCGACAGGCGGCTGCAACAGGACTCTCAAAATGGCGGCCTGTTCTTTGGATTTGGGCCTGGTCCACTAAAATGGCCCTGGGACACCTTAGAACTCGGACGCTCAAATTTTTTTTCCTTTCCTCTACATGCAAAAAAGGTAAATGCCCGGTACGTTACCTGCCTCATCTGCCACGATGTACTCTCCAGAGGAACCGAAAAAAAATATAGTTATGGTAACTATACCATGCATCGTCATATGGAGAGGTGGCACCGATTAATTATAGTGCTGCACAAAAGAGAGATTTGGAGGAGAACCCCTGACCTGCCAGTACATTCACCAAAGAAGTGGCACTGACAGCATCAGAGGCAAGGGAAACGGTCCCAAATATTTAGAAGAACTTTGGAAAGATTAAAATGACATGTTTAGATTGTGGCAAATTAATTTCATGTGGACAGATGAGTGTTACTCTAATAAATACAGCATATGAACATCATCATAGTCGATGGTTGGTGGAGACATTTTGACTATATCCTGGACCTGCCCGTCCTCGCCCAAAATGGCGCCGGAATAAATGGGACTCGTAACTCCTTGTTGTGTACTGGTTGCAGAACCTTGATATCACGAGATACGTATGCATTTTTGAAGCACATGGCGGGCGGGGACGAGAATTGATTGAATATTTCGACATTCCTATTGATATTAAGTTCTGATGTGTTATTGATTACTGTACTATTGAAAGTTCGAATTAACGTCACCCATGGTACTTGCCCGCAAATGTATATCTAGATAATTTTATTGTAACTGGCCCTGTCGTATTTTAATTATAAAATGTACGTCCACCGATTCTGCAACTGTTAGACACCTTAGTTCTTGCAACCTAATGGCCCGCCCGTTACGTTCCTCTACAGTGTAAATGTCTACTCATCATATACGATTACAGTTTGCTCCGTGGCCGGCCCACGTGGTTATAGGCCCGTATTTGTATACTGACATTTTCGCAATAAAGGTTTTTAAAAGAAAACATGGTAGTAGTATTTACATTGGTAAAGTTTTTAATAATAGTCACTGTTTTAGAATCAGTAAAAGACAAGTGAAATAAAGCAGTCCAATTACATGAAGGGTAAAAGGTATAATACGCAGGAACGCAGTAAAGATAAATGGTCAAGGGCTGTTGTGTTTTCTACTCCTGCAACATAAAGTGATCGATAAGAATCTGATATTCAGGCGTATCGGCGACTAAGACAGCAGGCCGAGCCTCTTTTGCTCAACGGCTCCGTCATGGGACGAAGAAACGCCCTTTTTCTCGAAAAAGAAATATATATTACTTGCAGGACAGTTGTAAATTTTCCGGGAAAGTACATTAGCCTGGAACATTATAACATATGTTTAAGAAAAAATAATGTTCGAAAGTAATAAAAAGCGTAATTTTTAGGTGATATGACCAAGCCTTTCATCATCAGAATAAGAAAAGTAAAATGAACCAGTGAAAAGTTTTATTAACAAGTCACATGACCTGTTATGCTTACGTTACGCGCTGCGCGCCGCGCCCCGGATCGCTTCCGGGAAGCTGCGCTTCGCGCACCGGAGCACTTCCGGATGCGCTAACGCGGCACGTCATATGACGCATTACGCGACAACGCAGGTCCAGAATATAGTCAAAATGTCTCCACCAACCAGCGGTTGGAACACAACCCCTTTCAGCAGGCTAAATAGTTCTGTTAAATGACAACAGAAGGGACAGGCAACAAGAACCATCAGTCAAAGAGGGGAGGGCAAGTTCTTCTCTACCGGGTCACGTTGGGGCGCTACCGGAACTGATCGAATTGGTAGTCTACAGTGTTTCTGGATGTTTCAGACTGAAGCTGGCGTCAGCATGAGAGCACCACCATCTCGTAGCTCCGTCGTGGCCATTCCACGAGCAATCATGGCAGCCGCTCCCCACCAGAAGCCTGCGGGAGTCGGGGGCCCCCAAGACTTTTGTAGAATCTTCAAGGCTGAGGGGACGCTTTCGAGAATGGAGTCCAAGCTCTAGCAGACAAGCGTCCGAGTTCCAAGGTGTCGCAGGGCCATTTTAGTGGACCACGCCCAAATCTGAAGAGCCGGCCACCATTTTGAGAGTCCTGTGGCAGCCGCCTATCGCTGCACCGCAAGAGCGGGAGCAACTCAAGTACATGGTGAGCGAGATGCTGTAGTCGAAAGAGCGGGCGGTAAACAGCTGAATAGCGGAAGAGGCACAGTGTAGCAAAAGCGGGCGGAATGGCAACTGAAACGGTAAATGGGCATCCCACTACAGCGTGTCTTTAGGTGAAACGGATTGTGGGACAAGGTCAAGAATGGAAGAGTCACCAAAAGGCAAAAAGTTCCGCTTGACCCCGGGAGCCGGCCACCTATGTCGGGGGCGATCTCAGGCCACACCAGGGCAACACGACTTGGGGAGGGGGCCGGAGCCAAGCGCCCCCTCCGAGTCCGCGCCATCACACCGTCCCTCGGGGGCCTCCGTCAAGCGGTTCAGGGTGCCACCGCATCACATTGTTTTCAAATGCAGTCACGTCCTCAAACAGCCCCCACTTACATTGAGAATAGTGAAGCTGTAGCAAGTGCAAATAGGCTTCAGACAGTGTTACAAGCACTCCTCAAAACTTTGAACTATCAGAGTGCATGAGTTTCATGCTCGATCGATTGAGCTGGCCGGATCGGGCAACAAAAAGTATAAAATAGTTATGTAAATAGTTATTTAATAAAATGTTTTACCCTGTTACTTTGCTGGTGTGTTGTATATATTTGTAATATTTGCATAGAGTTTATCGTTATTTTGGGCGGGGTGGGTGGCGGAGCCGAGCTGTCTTGCAGCCATCATGGTGTGGAGCTCAGTTCATCTCACTAGTTTCGTATTTCTCATGAGGGGTTGCTCCAAATGTTTCTATTTTAGCGAGGTCAAAAAGAGATCCCATTAGCGGCCTACTGATTTTGCTCGATTTCTTTTGTTTTTTTTACACGATTGTTCACTATCTGCAAAGACTAAACAGAGTATTGCGACTCTGTGCTTGTTTGTAAATAGAGAATGAACCAAAGAGAACCAATTCTAAAACAGTAAATGCTTGGATAACAATGAATCAAATGGAGAGAGAAGCAGGCACGACGGATTACAATGGGGGCAAAGGCCTGCGTTAACTAACCTTCACTATCTGCAAAGAGAGAGTACTCCTAATAGAAATGAGGGGGAGGGGGGGGGCAGCATTCAAAGCAGATCAGTGTGCATAAACACGAAAATGTTTTTACTTACCATGTACTTGACATTCGACAGCTTATGATATTTGCTATTAAAAAACCATTGAAATTCACTGAAAAAACCATAGGTTAGAGACCATATATAGTTAGGAATTAGCATTTAAAAAACCTTGAAAATTCACTGAAAAAACCATAGGTTATAGACCATATATAGTTAGGAATTAGCATTTAAAAAACCTTATTTTACTCACACAAAACCATTGAAATTCCATATATAGTTAGATGCACTAACTATATATCGCGCACCCGCAATCCACTGCTGATGATGTCACATATTACATCATTCATGACATGGTCAGTGACATCACTGATGACATCACTGATGACATCTCAAATGACATCACTGATGACATCTCATTTGACATCATTCTTGTGCTAATACGATAAACCTCTTCAGACTCTAATATAACCTTAGATACACTCAGTGTATACAGACACTCACACACTGTCACTCATCCATGGAGTTACTCACACACCTAGTCAGTCATGCAAAGAAACAATCTCACCTCCATTCCCTCAACTATACAGATATACACATTACTTATTCAAACATATACTAACACTTATTTACTCTCTTATACAATCCCTGATACAAGTTCACAATGATCCATACAGCCGCTCACACATTCAGTGGCTCTCATGCACAGTTATTTATATATGCCAACTCTCACATGTACTGTGTTTTACATATGTACTTACTATGACATGTAGCATTGAGATATCCATTCACTCATCAATACACTCATGCACACAGTCAACCGCCCATGTAGCTGTTTCCACATGCACTCTTGAACTCATACACCTAGTGAATCAACTGCTCACACATCTATGCACAGAGTCACACACCTCCCAGCCACCCCCACACAAACTCAATCTCCCATACAAATACTTGGGCAACCAATCAATAACACATATAACCTCTCGTATAGCTAATGATCAACACATGCAGCAGTTTACATCACAACAGACATACTGATGCACATATTCAGACAGTTTAGTCACTAACCCATGCATTTAGTACGACACATTTATTCACTCACTCATACAGTCAGTCACGCACCTACTAAATCCTTCATCCAGACACTTATACATCCACTCATTCTTCAATAAATCAAACATATTTAAACTTTACAGAAACACACAGTCACTGGATGATGTCATCAGTGATGTCATCAGTGATGTCATTTGAGATGTCATCAGTGATGTCATCAGTGATGTCATTTGAGATGTCATCAGTGATGTCATCAGTGATGTCACTGACCATGTCATGAATGATGTAATATGTGACATCATCAGCAGTGGATTGCGGGTGCGCGATATATAGTTAGTGCAACTAACTATATATGGAATTTCAATGGTTTTGTGTGAGTAAAATAAGGTTTTTTAAATGCTAATTCCTAACTATATATGGTCTATAACCTATGGTTTTTTCAGTGAATTTTCAAGGTTTTTTAAATGCTAATTCCTAACTATATATGGTCTCTAACCTATGGTTTTTTCAGTGAATATATATATATGTATATATTACCATATAGTTAGGACCTAGTTTTCATAGGAAATCCGCAACATTCTATTGGGAATAACTTTGGCACCGGTTGTTGAATCTTCGCGAATTTCTCAAAGATGATGGCCCGTTCCGCTCCGCTTCTTCCCTGAAAGTCTTGGGTACATTCGTCAAGCGGGAACCGAGAAAAAAGGGGGGTCCCAAAACGTGTTTTCCCCATGTTAATTTCCATAGGACGATTAGACATGGCTACAGCGCGAACGGCTGAACGGAATTACACCAAATTTGGCAAAATGGTAGAGTCTGATTCGCAGATCGTGGTGTAAATCCCTCCAGTAGTTGTTGAGAAAATCGAATTTGAAAAAATGCATATATCTATAAGCGCGCACCGTGCGAGCACCCCACGATTTCCCCCCAAAAAAAATGTTTTTGGGGGCCTTGGGGGTCCTTGTGGGACCCCCTGAGGAGGCCTAGAGGGTCAGGATGCTTCTACCCTGCCCCCTTTTTGAGTTCTACATGTTTGTTTTTCTGCTTTCCTGTGCCTCAGTCTACCGAGGCACAAGATGGCTGCCAACAATTTCTGTTTTGGAGTGTTGACAGACAGTGGCAGCCAATTAGCATGCCTTCCTGAGAAAGCTGCATGCTCATTGGCTGTCAAAACTTCAAACCAGGAAGTGTTGGCATCCATCTTGTGCTTGGTAGACCGAGGCACAAGAAAGCAGAAAAACAAACGTGTAGAACACAAAAAGAGGGCAGTGTAGACACACCCTGACCCCCTAGGCCTACCCCGGTGGTCCCCGGTCTGGTTTTTTTCAAATTACCACCCGGGGGGACTAAATCGCGGGGGCATAGTGATAAAGAAGTGTGGGGGGTCCCCAATCCCCTCCACACTGCCCCGGGGACCGCCGCCCCCAGGGCAGAGCAACGCAGCCCCCTGGCGCATACTGGAGGTTCCAGGTGGGCTTGTTGGCCCCCAGGGACCCCTAGTATGCAAGGGAACTTAATCCCCCAATTTAGAACACTCTACAGGGTGCGTTTGCCCAGTTTAAGTTGGGGAATTAATTCCTGTTCAATCCAGAGGTCCCCTGGAGGGAACAATTCCAACAGGTATCTCCAGTAAGCGCCATGGAGCTGCGCTGCAGAGTGTTGTAAAAAGGGGGGGTGCCCTCTAAACACCTGCGTGCAAAAATATAGTAAATCAGTATAAAAAATAACAATTAATACATTTAAAATTGTCATTTAAAAAACCTTCGAAATTCAATGAAAAAAACATAGGTTTCAGGCCTGATATAGTTAGGAATTAGCATTTAAAAAAACATTGAAATTCACTGAAAAAAACACAGGTTTCAGGCGTTATATAGTTAGGAATTAGCATTTAAAAAACCTTTGAAATCCACTGAAAAAACCATAGGTTTCAGGCCTTATGTAGTTAGGAATTAGCATTTAAAAAACCTTGCAAATTCACTGAAAAAGTTGGCAGGGTATGCCCAGACGTGGGTACCTTGCTCAGTTTGCCACTGGATTCAAGTTAGCCTGGCTGATTATGGCTGATTAGCCAGAAACCGGTCCCAGGATGCTTGTTTCTGGTCCAGGGAAGACATGGCTTGGCAGTTCGGGCTGGGCTGTTCCCATGAGGCACAGGGTCAGACTGATTTGCATATGGCAATATCTTAACTGGGGTGGCGGAGTGAGATAAAGAATGATGATGGATTAAACCCAGATCAGTTGACTGGGGATGAGTGCTTGCAATGTTCAACACTCCGCCCATCATCCCCTTTGGTTTTGCTTTGTTGGCCCTAAGTTGGCAGGGTATGCCCAGACGTGGGTACCTTGCTCACTTTGCCACTGGATTCAAGTTAGCCTGGCTGACGATGGCTGATTAGCCAGAATCCGGTCCTAAGATGCTTGTTTCTGGTCCAGGGAAGACATGGCTCGGCAGTTTGGGCTGGGCTGTTCCCATGAGGCACAGGGTCAGACTGATTTGCATATGGCCATATCTTAACTGGGGTGGCGGAGTGAGATAAAGAATGATGATGGATTAAACCCAGATCAGTTGACTGCGGGTGAGTGCTTGCAATGTTCAACATTCTGTTCATCATCCCCTTTGGTTTTGCTTTGTTTGACCTAAGTTGGCATGGTATGCCCAGACGTGGGTCCCTTGCTTATTTTGCCACTAGATTCAAGCTAGCCTGGCTGATGACGGCTGATTAGCCAGACACCGGTCCCAGGAAGCTTGTTTCTCATCCAGGGAAGACATGGCTTGGCAGTTCGGGCTGGACTGTTCCCATGAGGCACAGGATCACACTGATTTGCATATGGCCATGTCTGAAGTGGGGTGGCGGAGTGAGCTAAAGAATGATGATGGATCATTCAACCCAGATCAGTTGACTAGGGGTAAGTGCTTGCAATGTTCAACACTCCGTCCATTATCCCCTTTGGTTTTGCTTTGTTCTACCAAAGTTGGCATGGTATGCCCAGACGTGGGTCCCTTGCTCACTTTGCCACTGGATTCAAGCTAGCCTGGCTGATTACGGCTGATTAGCCAGACACCGTTCCCGGTATGCTTGTTTCTGGTCCAGGGAAGACATGGCTTGGCAGTTCGGGCTGGACTGTTCCCATGAGGCACAGGGTCAGACTGATTTGCATATGGCCATATCTGAACTGGGGTGGCGGAGTGAGATAAAGAATGATGATGGATTAAACCCAGATCAGTTGACTGGGGGTGAGTGCTTGCAATGTTCAACACTCCGTCCATCACCCCCTTTGGTTTTACTTTACAAATGCAAGTTGACAGAAGTGTTTATAAAAAACACATGGGCAGTTGAACGTCAATACACATGTACTTCTAATAGTATACATGTGATGCAAAGTACTGCTAACACTATTTGGTTTTCTTTAGGAGTGGCGTTTGGACAAAATAATGATTTAGAAACATCGAGCTACAGAAATATTAGTTTTAAATATAGTGACTTGTAAATATTGTGATGCAGAAATATTGTTGATAAGTGTCAGATTACCGCCCGTCCTTGCCCAATACTGCGGAAGCGAGGATAAGCCCAGTCCGCTACCCCCACTCCGACAGCAGTCTCTGAACAGAAAACAGTAAACTTGCCATCCGAGCACAGGGAGAGGGTGGGAGAAGTACGAGAAGGTAAGATACCATCCGCTTCATCTGAGCTCCACCTGTTCAATGCTCACAAGTGATTAGCGACCTCTGTACCTGCATTAATAGATAAACAACAATATATGTATTAGGGTTAAACCATGTATTTGTCAATCTCAACAGGGACATGCATCAACAGTTATTTGCGTAAACAGCACCGTATTCCTCCTTACCGGTATTATTTCTGTGATTTGCCGCTTCCCAATCTCGTCATATGAAACCCTGGGTGAAGCACTACGCTACGCTCACG
Organism: Lissotriton helveticus; assembly: GCF_964261635.1. Classification (NCBI taxonomy): domain Eukaryota; kingdom Metazoa; phylum Chordata; class Amphibia; order Caudata; family Salamandridae; genus Lissotriton; species Lissotriton helveticus. The sequence goes on along the minus strand of NC_136063.1, from coordinate 1,295,716,500 downwards.
TAGTTTGCGAAGTTTGCGCAACTTCGCACTACGCGAGCTGCACGTAGCACAGTGTGAACACGCGCAGCGTAGCGTAGTGCAGCGATAATTTTTTGCTTGTTTGCGGTCCTCAACGTCATGTTCGCGACCGCGAGCAAGCAAAATGACATCCCGGCGAGACTCTCAACGCGGGGAGGTCAGGTTTCCCATTGTGAGTGGTCGTGCATGCTCGCGACCGCTCGCGATGAGAAACTACCAGTTCGCGTTGAGAAAGCTGCAGCTCGAGAAAAAATCTACTTGAGCGGCAGAAAACTACAGCTCGCACTGAGCAAGATGCCGTTTTCAATGATTGCACAGTGCCGGATGCTTGTTCGCACTGTGCAATCATTGAAAATGCATCTTGCACAGTGCGAACATGCTACTACGCAGCTCGCGTAGTGCTACGTGAAGTTCACGTAGTGCGAAGTGCACTTCGCGTAGCGCTACTTCGCGAACTATGCCCACCCCTAGTCATATGAAGGCAAATGAACAATAATGCCAATATCGGAAGATTAGATTTACTCCCACCAAGGTATGTCAAAAGACATAAAAAACCCCCGTGAGACAACTTCTGTCCGTAAATAACTCTTCCGAAGTGAAAGAACACGATAAACTGTGGCCACATACACAAGTAAGTGCAAAAAACGCTACTCAGATGCCAAGTTCGTGAATACACCCAAAACACACATAACGAAGGTGGAGGGTTACTAAAGTCCAGGAAGTATTATGTCGGGAATCCGCCGAGGCTCCAGCACACAGCCGCGTACTGAAGAATACTTTGTTCAGCAACTCAGCATATCCTTGCTAGACGGAACAAAACAGGACTTCCCACGATTCCACAACAAACAGGACTTCAGCCCCGATCTCAACAGCGCGACGCCCGCAATCCTGCAGACACCGACACACCAATGTGGAAGGAATACAAAGGTCCCCACAACAACTCGAGAAATTGGAAGGGAAAGGAACCCTCACCTGCCGGTAAAAAGACCGGGTTAAGAAACCAAGCAGGGAACATCAGCTACAGGCTCCCTTATGAAGCATGCTGATTCGAAGGTGCTACACCAGCTGACCTGGTGTTCTGTGATGCATGTCTATAGAGAGAGGACAGGAGAGGAAAGGGTTAAAAGGTAAAGCCACCTAAATCCCAACAACAAGAATTCAATTGTTTAAGCAAGTAATAACATTTCAATAATATCTGTGTTGCTAATATTGTTCTCGATAAAATAGTTGTGAAAAATATTGTTTTTTCATTATCTTTATGTTATAATTCATATATTAATTTTACATGTTAAATATTGTTTGCATAAATGTTGCGAATATTTTTAAATATAGTTTGAATATTTAAGTTATTTATAATTTTTTATTTAATTGTTAAAAGTAATATATAATGTTATAGCAGGTTTTGAGGATTGTAAGTATACAGGTTGGAAAGTTAATTATGTAATAATTAATTGTATTTATTATAAAATAATTAGTTTATTAATTATGTAATTTCTGTATTCATTAAATTTGTTATGCTATATATCAGGTACAGGCTGTTGTGTTTGTATGGGCATAGGTCAGGAAGGTATTTAAGTAGTGATTAATTAACAATGAACTAGTAAATTATTAATACTTACTTAATTGAATATTAAATATGTTAATTGTGTGGGCTGGTAGGTTTGTGGAACTATAGTATAGGAAAGTAACTAAATGACAAATTCATGACATTTATTTTAAATTCTAAATTAATGATTCAGATTTTTAACAATCATCTGTATTGTTTAATAGATAATTGTGTGTATATATACACAAGAATTGGAGAAACTGTGCAAGAACGAAGTTTCAAAGTGGTGGGAATGCACATCCCTCAGAAGGTCTATGGACGTAGGGCGCATCCCAAGAGGACTGAGGATTCTCGTAGCACCAACATAATAGAACCCAGTTCCAGAAATGCTGCAGGAGTAGGCTGACAACAGTGCGCAATCATCGTAAAACATGTTACAAATACTCATAAAATTCACAACCAGTGACAGAGAAAAGATCCTGGCCAGGATTGATTAAATTTGTAAAGTACTGGAAACATTTGACAAGCAGGAAGATATCAGAAAAATTCTTGATGACATGCAAACAAGAGTGATGAAATACGAGCAAATATTAAAAGACAGAAAAGCGGTAAAATTCCAAAGAGACAGAAATGATTATGTCAAAGGGTGAATATACACCTTCTCAAAGAAATTTGAAAATATTAGGAGCCAACAACTGTCAGCTACCACAAGCAACCAAGGGAGACCAACAGAACAAAGTGAATCGGAATGGATCTCCGAAGTAGAGTCAGATTCTGAAGGCACTGGGAGTGGCATTCCAAGTCGCAAAGCAACAACCCCAGTCCAAGAATTTGTTTTTTTTACGGATGTAACATATGATGAGCTTGTGACCACGACCGGCACGCTCAGAACAACCCAAAAACAAGACACAAAATCCAAGAGAAGGCGAAGGAAGGACAGAAGATGGGGAAAACACAGCACAAAAAAGTGTAAAAACATCATACCGACGGAACAGACAGCGCGAATGACAAGCACGGACACAGATAACACAGTAATTCATTTATCAAACATGGATCTGAATTCTGAAGAACAACAAATTTTATCATTAGGACTAACCTACTGTACAGACACTAACTTTGACTATGCACAAACTAGAGTAGATACATACGCAAGTTAAATCTACAAAAGCATTTCTTCAATGTAACCAGGAATGTAAAAGACCATGAAACAGAACCAACACAGCCGGAGACTCTGAGTGTTGCAGACATGAGCCTGCTGAAGGACCTAACAGCATTGGAATGTGAGGAACTGCTAGGTCAAATATCCCCATTGGATGCAGCAATAATATCAGAAATAGACATATATGAAAGTATACGCAGACCATTCAAACCTCAATCAGTTTTCACTCCATTTGTTGCCCAAAGACAGACTAGACATATTTTCAGACAACGTAACCGAGGAGCTAAAAGAGCTAGCTATACTCAGTAGCAGAGAATTCATCAAGAAAAACCACAACAAAAGGACAGAATATAACAACCTAATCAACAAGACCAAATTGAGACCAGACATTGTGGTAAGATGGTCAGACAAAGGTGGAAATATAGTCCTAAGGCCATTAGAGATGTACAATCGTGCCTCAAATACACAACTAAAGGACTGGGAGTGATACAGTTGCATTAATGCCACAAGCATAATAGGAATAAAAGAAAAATTCCACAAAGCGCTCTATGAATGGAGAGGAGTAGGACTGATATCCAAACAAGAACTGGACTTCTTAAAAAATGATTATCCCATAACTCCACAGCTATATCTTATACCTAAGATACATAAAGGAGCTGAGCGCCCAGCTATGCTAATTTGCATATGGGCTGGTAGGAGGAGCATGTACTCATGGAGACGCAAAGGGCACCCATGACATAAAATGTGGTACTATACCCTAGGTACATAGACGATATCGTCGTACTATGACTTAACTTAACCTTCACATGCACAACCAGCAAAACATCTATTAAATTCTTAGTAGGCCTGGGTGAAGCACTACGCTACTCTCGCGTAGTTTGTGAAGTTTGCGCAACTTCGCACTACGCGAGCTGCACGTAGCACAGTGCGAACACGCGTAGCGTAGTGCAGCGGTCATTTTTTGCTTGCTCGCGGTCCTCAACAACAAGTTGGCAACTGCAAGCAAGCACAATGACATCTTGACGATACTTTTTCCTCGCTCGCGATCAGCAACATCAAGTTGCCTGTTGCGAGCGTGGAAAATACTCCTCCCAGCAAGATTCTCAACTCGGGGAGGTCTGTTTTCTCATTGCGAGTGGTCGCGAAACTACCAGTCCGCGTTGAGAAAGCTGCTGCTTGAGGAAAAATCTCCTCGAGCGGCAGAAAACTACAGCTCGCACTGTGCAAGATGCCATTTCCAATGATTGCACAGTGCTGGATGCTTGTCCACACTGTGCAATCATTGAAAACGGCATCTTGCACAGTGCGAACATGCTACTACGCAGTTCGCGTAGTGCTACGCGAAGCTCACGTAGTGCGAAGTGCACTTCGCGTAGCTTCGCGAAGTGCATCTTCACAAACTACGCCCAGCCCTAATTCTAAGAACTTGAACTGTACGTTGAAAACAACAAAATACAATCCAGGACCTACAGAAAACCCACGTTTGGCAATGCAATCCTCCACGTCAGTAGCTTCCACCCCATTAAACTCAAGGAAAGCATACCATATGCGAAATGCCTCAGAATGACACCTAATTGCAGCACATATGAGGGACCTAAACAATCAAAGAATAGCCTTTTAATGAGACTAAAAATCAGGGGTTACAGTGCAAAAACACTAACAAATGCAGAGAAAAAGTGTGAAAATATCACTAGGAGAGACCTTCTTTTCTCGCCCAAAAGCAACCATCTAAAAACTGGCAAACAATTAGGTATGGGCAAAATTTGCGAATTCGCGGTACTTGAATTCGCGCGAAAGCGAATTTGCGGTCCGCGAAATCCGCAAATTAGCAAATTTTTTTTTTTTGCGTGTTCGCGGGGCTTTTTGCGTGTTCCCGGGATTTTTTCAGCGTGGCTACCGCGAGGTTATCCATGCGGTCGTACATGGGCTAGTTGGATGCTCGCCTTGTGCAATTGCGTGTTCGCGTGCGTATTTGCGTGCTCGCGGACAAAAAGTCTTGCGACCAAGCAAAAAAATCCACAAGCTTGCGAATTGCGAATTTTTTTACAAATTCGCGCGATTCGCGGAATGCAAATTTGTCAAAAATTCGCAAATTCCGCGAGCGTAACAGATTTTACGCCCATGCTTACAAACAATCCCTAGGAAATACTCCAAGGTTAATCATGGAGTTTAATGCTTATCACACAAACCTACACTTATCACACAAACCTACAAAAAATACACTATAAACACTGGCAGCTAGTTTGTTATGACCCTGTCCTGGGCCCAACTTGTAGCAAGACTCCACAGATAACATTCAGAAGAGCCAAATCGATGCGCCAGGAACTAGTCTGCAACGCACCATCAATCGACAAAGTAGCAAGTTGGCTCAAACCCTTAAGAGTGTTCCACAAGTGCTCAAAGTGTAAAGCGTGTAAACACAGCATTGTGGGGATGACGACTCGCAAAGTTCGCACCCGCATGCTTGAACACAAGAGCTCGTTCAAATGTAAGAAAACCGTGTCTAAATTAACCAAACACTTTTTGGAGCTTAAACACAAAGAAAACGAGTTCAGTTGGGTGGTTTTAGAGAAACCCTTCATACCCAATCACATTACTGACCCCACACAGTTTCTCTTTCTGAAAGAACAGAAATGGATTTACCAATTACGTACAGACAACCAGGGACTCAACGACGAAATCCCTTGGACCACCCTTTAATGATCATATAAGCATTGTTTGTTGAGGACTACATATACTACATCATACCTGGTGGTCTTGGTCTGTTCCAATGCATTTCATGAGGATATGGCCTTCCTTACATCTGGCAAGGTTCACCCTTAGTAAATTTCGGTTGCGGTGAGCCTTCGCGGTACATTTTTAGACAGCTATGTGCACCAGTGCCTTCCTCACCAATTTACATCTACAGGGGTTCGGTGCTTTATGTTTTAATAGGGGAGTTCTCGAAATGGAGCTATTGCAAGACTGTTTCTGTTAATGGATCAAGGACCTTCACTTTAGAGAGACACTGGCTTTAGCTAACAGCTCTACTGGACCTTGATCGCGTATATTTGCTATATTTGTTATCTGTGCAAGCTAAGGGTAACAAACTACAGTTTAGACGAGTTTCTCGTCATTCTGTAGTCCCGGAGTCTCGCGCAGCTTAGGCGAGCACCAGCGAACTACAGTTTAGACGAGATTTTCGTCATTCTGTAGTCCCGGAGTCTCGCGCAGCTTAGGCGAGCACCATGGCGCATGCGCATAGCAGGCACACTACAGCGAGTGTTGGATAGGGAAGACACCGGCGTCCCTAGACAATGGTGGTAACAGTTTTTGTCAGATAAAGCGGTCAGTAATTTTGCTGGAAACCTGTTGCACGCCCTTTGGGCGTGTCCCCACGTGGGCATTTAATGACCAACACCTCTCCCTCTCGTTGCCTCCCCCTTACTCAGATACTATCTGGGGCAACGACGGAGAGGTGAGGTCTTCTTGACAAGCGCACTGTTATAAATGCAAGTGGGTTTGTCTGACTTGTAGGCTTTGATAGGCGCTGTGTCTAGAGCACGCAGCATTGTATTACGATGGGTGCTATAAATGACTATTGACCAAGTTTTTCGGCCATAAGCCAGGTCGGAAACTCTAAGTTAGGAATATTGTTGTGAGGTAGAGCTAGTTTTCTTGAGTTTTTCGTGGAAAGAAGTATACTTAGAAAGAGAGGCATGACACATTGTGTGCAGATAGGATAAAACAAGCAGGGAAATCATACCTTTGAACTGTATCCTATCTCTGATGCTTCGTATTTCTTTTAGAGCGTGGCCTCCCTTTCTTCCTGAGTTTGAGTCCAGGTGAGGTGAGGTCTACTCCCCGGCAGAATAGGGTGAGTGGTACTTTCTGACCTTTGATTTATGTTAGAGGATGTAGGAAGTTTTAGACGCTAGATATTTTTAAATTTGGGGGTGTTTGTGTTATTTTTGCAGATCACTGATTGGAACCTTCTGTACGGCGGAGTGTTGAACCCATACGCTGTATCCTTTGTTGGTTATCACACTGGGTCTGATATAGTTGTATATTTGATTTTTCACTAAGCAGTAGCAATGTTGTGAACAGGGCCCTGACGAAAACCTTGGGTGCTTCCCTATGAGGTTGAAACATGTTGGCCTTAAATGCAGTAATTTGCTTCCATACTGCATTCTTGCACTGTTCATTTTGGTTTTAATTAGGAAGAGGACAGATTCCTAATAAATTTACTATTCTGCCCTCGATTCTATTTTAATTTCACCACCTTTTGATTTTTTGCACTGCACTTATACCCATCTTTTGTCTATCACTGGTTATTTAGTGCTTGTGGGCATTGACCCCGCTCTACTACAGGGTACTTATGGGTCTCAATGATCTAGAGACTCCAAATCCCTGAGGATGACCAAATGATAGAATTTGATCATACAAGTGTTTGATGGGAATCCTACCAACCGAGCAGGTTTTTTGGTTACAATCACTTACACCTTTCTATATTTCATTTTATCTTTATTCTACTCCTACTATTGTCTTCCAGTAAGCTTGTGCTATGGTTTAAGGGAATAAAAGATACCCTATTCGTAGACCCCTAGGTTTTCTTGTGTTTATAACACAGCATTAACACCAGAACCGTCCCTTTACTGCTTAGGCAAACCCCATTTGAAATCAGAGGAAGCTACTCATGTAAAAAAGACCTTGCTGTTTATGTACTCCGATGCACATGTGGCAAACTGTATGTCAGTAGTACCATACACCCCATACATGTACGGATATTGCAACATCTAAGGGCCATCATTCATGGTGACCCAGCATATCCAGTTGCGAGGCACATGAATACATGACATGCCGGCAAAACCCAAGACCTATCTTTCTTCGTAATTGACAGTATCCCCAAAAACATTAAGGGAGGGAATAGACAGCTGTCACTCATAAGATTGAAATCAAGATACATAATCCTGTTAGATTTGAAAATCCCCAATGGAATGAATGCGGATGAGGCTCTTAATGTACATCTCTGATATCCTAGCCGCTTGTCCTGTACAATTAACCTTCTCCGTAGCGTTAGGTTCTCACTGCTTATGATATTTTTTAAGGTTTAGTTGACACATATTCTCACAGTTTTTTTAACACCACCTTGAGCACCCAGGCCTTGTGATTTCTTAGTCGTTTAACCGTGCAGATACTGGCTCTAGCTTCAAAGCCAACTTGGGCTCCATACAGCTTCCGCTCTTTGACCATACCCCTACAACTTCCTGCCTGAATAACTCCAATTTTCACTTAACTGGGTTAGCATAACAAACGCCAGAATACTGATTGTAAACAGCGTTCGTATTTATGCACTTTGTAGGTATATAACACAGGCGATCAAGAATTATAGTCACTGACATAATACAAATGTGGGGTATAGCAAAGATGGATGAGCGCAGCACAGAACCCAATCAGACCAGGTCTCCAAACTAGATAAATGAAACATTTAAGAACACATAATGGACTGTAGAGCTTAAGCCCGAACACATGTGTTTTTTAATAATTGTCACAGCTCCGAATATTATTTGTTTCTTAAATTTTTGTGCACTTGTAAGTTTTATTTGACAATTGTGCTTTTATCAACAATTGCATAATCTAGACAAAATGAAATGTTTTCTCTCTATTTTTCCCTTTGCAAAGTCATGCCAATGCAACCAATTCTTCTATGTCCGTTGCTTACAGATGGTTGCTGTGACAACTAACTCGTAAATGCTTGTCATTCACTTATGTATATATATATACTGATTTGTGAGTTACCTGATGTAGTGAGCAAGGCGGTCCGCCACCGAAATGCGTCTAGGCCTTGTGGAATAAAACAATCTTTCTTTGGTAAATTACTCGCCTTCTTGATTGTAGCTTTGGACTCGTTTAATATATATATGTATATCTATTAATAATCTTAGAGAATCTCCTTTTAGGTATTAACTTGCTATTTGCACTAGATAGGCACTAGTCGCTTTCAGTACTAGCACTGAGGCACATAGTTACTTTAACTTTATAGTACTGTAGCAACTTGGCACTTCATTACATTCAATGAAGTATGAATTGAATGTATTACCATTCTTATGTCTGTCCTTAATAGACAGAATTAAGAATGGGGCAAGATGGACAAAAGTTGGTCTTTCCTAGATTGTTTAACGTGGAAATAATTGCCTGTTGACAAAGTTATATATAAACATTAATGTATTAATTATGAGAGACAACTCAAATGTATTATTATTGGATAATATTTGTAAAGTGATGGCAGGATGTCTGTTTTTAATTTCCTTGAATTTCACAATACAGAGTAAAAACCCTTTCACGTTTAGGTGAGCACGCAAGAATAAGAATGTATATATTGCACGGACCAATTGATGAGATAATATTGGAAAGCATTTATGCAGAGAATTAGGTTCAACATTGTAACCATTTCATATAATATGTAAAATGCGATGGATTATTAATTTTTGTAAGCATTTAAGCTGTTATTTTTACAAAAGTACAAACTCGTGTTTTAAATACGTCTTGAAAAAACGATTTCGCAATGTATTATACAGATATAAGTATTTTTTCCATGTCAATTGGTAAATGTGATGCACTTGCACTTTAAATTTGGGCTTGTCAGTATGCATGGTCAGGTGATCAAGGCTGCTTGGACGGCCGAAACGCGTCTTGACTGATGTGGCAGAAATAAAATAATGCTAACACACAAGTTGGTCTGCGCCCGTGATTCTGTGTAAAGCGGTAGATATTGCGAGCTGTTGCTGATATATATATATATACATATATATATATATATATATATGTATATATTCACTGAAAAAAACATAGGTTTCAGGCCTTATATAGTTAGGAATTAGCATTTAAAAAACCTTTGAAATTCACTGAAAAAACCATAGGTTTCAGGCCTTATATAGTTAGGAATTAGCATTTAAAAAACCTTTGAAATTCACTAAAAAAACTATAAGTTTTAGGGGTCCGCAATCCACTGCTGATGATGTCACATATTACATCATTCATGACATGGTCAGTCACATAACTGATGACATCTCAAATGACATCACTGATGACATCACTGATTACATCATCCACGTGACAATCACATACACCTTTTCATACACTAGTAAAATCTTTCATCACTCTTTGTAAAATACAGAGTATCATATTTGAATCCATTGACACAGCAATACAAGTATCTAAAAATCCACTCAGTGATTCCTAGATGTATACACACATCTAATCACTTACCTGTAGATTCACTCATACATGCTGTCAATGAACAATAGAACACTATCAAAAATACTTATACACCTTTATCGACATTACACACCAGCACACAACCTATTCACATATGAAGTTATCCTACTCACTTATGCAAACAATGGATCATACTTACATACCTACTTAGCTACACACTTATACAAACACCACTTCATCTATTCATTTAGATAGTAAGTCATACTTAGTGTATTATAAAATCATTATTACAAGTATACAGTTATCCATATAGTCACTTACACAATCATTGAGTCTTATGTATACTTATTTATATACAACAACTGACACATACACTGCCTTTTATTTTTCTAGTTTGTTGGACATGTACCATTGAGAAATATATTTGCTCATGACCACACCCATAAAGATATTCACTCACCCAAATAACTGTTAGAACATGTAGTTTTAACTTCATATATCTACTGAATCAACTATTCACACATCTTTGGGCTGTCACACACCCCCCACCAAACCACACACATTCGCTCTCCCATACAAATACTCAGGTAACTAATTAATAACTAATATAGACTTTCACATAGCTAGTAACCAACTGGAGAACCAGTGTACACAACAACTGACAAAGTGATACAGATATTCACACAGTTTAGTCACTATCCACTATATTTAGTGAGACACTATACATTGTTAAAGTAAACAGTCAATTACACTGCTACTAAATCCTCCATCCAAATATTTATTTTTATATATCCACTCATTCTTCAATGCAAATTGCTATATATATAATGCATATTTAAATAACAAAGCAAACCACATTCACTGGATGATGTCATCAGTGATGTCTGTTGTTTTTGCATTTGTCACCCCGAGTGGGACGGGTATGACCAGACGTGGTTCCCGTGCTCTCCATGCCACTAGAATCAAGCTATCCTGGCTGATGAAGGTTGATTAGCCAGAAACTGGTCCCAGGATGCTTGTTTCCGGTCCAGGGAAGACATGGCTTGGCAGTTCGGGCTGGACTGTTCCCATGAGTCACAGGGTCAGACTGATTTGCATATGGCCATGTCTGAACTGGGGTGGCGGAGTGAGCTAAAGAATGATGATGGATTAAATCCAGATCAGTTGACTAGGGCTGAGTGCTTGCAATGTTCAACACTCCATCCATCATCCCCTTTGGTTTTGCTTTGTTCGCCCTACGTTGGCAGGGTATGCCTATACGTGGGTCCCTTGCTCACTTTGCCACTGTAAACTGTAAACAGCATTATTATATTTCACTATGTTATGTACATCATCATTTCCAGTAGAACGGTACTGCAACATCCCCTTGGATGTAAGGCAAGTAGCATTCTATTTTGTCCAACCTATCATTAATTTTAGATACATTTGTAATGTCCTGATGTTATAGACTCTCCTTAAAAAAAAACGGTGACCGCCGTAGTGCAAGTTTTTCTGTCTATAAATATCTGCCCATGTTTGAAATCAGTAATTTCAGTGTTTGCTTTCTTGCTAACTGTGAGACATTTAATTAGCAGTAGAATGACTAACGTTTAAAATACTTCAGTTCTACAGTTTGAACATGTGTTGTTTTGCACACCTGTATTCAATAACCTATCAAATGACACTGATTTGCAATCTGTAACATGTAAATACAAAAATCATTATGAACCAATGTTAGCTCTTGAAGAAAGGTGACAATTATACTTTTGTGTTCTGAGGCAGAGATGATTCCAAATAATTCTTCAACTTGACTATTTTAGATTTCTAGAATTTCTAGTACTACCTTCGGAAACTCCCGGGCACCCTCTTGCAAGTGTAAAGTATACTATGCTCTTCCCACACTCAAATCAAACTATTATGAGAAACGGTCTCTGAGCTAGATGCAAATTTGTTTTCTTCGTTCTCCTCAGTGGAGTTGACACTGACAGTACACTACATAGTGGTTTATAAATAATCTCTATGAATTTCTTAAGAAGTTGTGTAAACTAGAATACAATATTTACAATTACATTACAGTAGCATTTTTCTCCAGATAAATTAGAAAATTGGGATTCTACAATATCATTTACTGCATCCAATTATGCCATCTTTCCTTGGTGACGTTCTACCTTTGTATCTTATGTACATTTCTTATCAATACTGCTTTTTTCTACCTTTTGTTTGTTTGAGAACACATGTTTTTGAGATATTGGGTATTGACCCAGATGAGGAGTATACTATTGCGTTCTCTGACACGTGAAATGTCTACATTTACCTTGCGCTCATAAAAATCAAGAAGGTACAGTCCAAAAAGTGATCTAACATGTAACACTGCAACATGAGACATCCTTGCTTTAAAAGTTCTTGGCCTATATTTACTAATGCTTCCTTCAGACATCTCGTCAAAATCCAGAGGAAATTGTTCCTTGTACACATTGAGGTATTTTACGAATGACAATCAGACAGTGCATGTATATATTTATTTAGGTTCTTCTGCATGGTCAAACATTACCAAAACTGACTAAGAGTCAGTTCTGTTGGGATAAGTGATGAAGGCTACCACATTTCCCATTGATTCATTTACTATACACTGGTGAATGCTCGAATTATAATGTAAAATGATTGTTGGATCATGATGCAAACTTAGAAATTTACTGTAAAATACCTGTACAAGTTTGTTCGCCACTTTTGATATAGTGGTAAGTTTATTCCTTGAAACGCCATCTTGCCAATTGACATAAATGAATAATTTCCTGCTTCTGCAAGTGTAACATTTCCCTGTTAAACTGTGCACACTGAATCAACATTGGCATGACTTTTTTGGAAAAAAAGAAGATTGCACCGGGTTATGTGCGTATATTATAAATCACACTAGTGACCGCTAAATAATAAAGTCAATTACTGATTAAATTTTTTTATAAAAATATTTTTCTTTTATTTTATTTAAGTTATAAATCTTTCTCATGTATTGTTGACATTTGATAAATGGCTGAATAATTATTTACATGAGTATTGTTATTTGTTTAAATACAATTATATACAAATTTGTGCATTACAAATCAAGACATGATCAAGATGAGTCATTGCATTTAATACAGAATTAATTCCCCTTCAACGCGTTTCGGCGATTTGCCTTCCTCAGGAATTCTGTATGTACACGTTGATACTGTGTGTGAGAAGGTAATGTTTCCAGGTTAGGATACGTATTATATATCTGGGTTGTGCCTCTTTCAATTGTTCAAACCGAGGGAGTGGAGGGGCTGCAGCCAGCTGCTAAACTATCTTATAGCAATACTGGAGGGAGCCTTGGTTTGTTTCACGCACCGAGATTTCTTGGACCTTTCTGTCCTGTTTGCATATCTTTGGCAATTTCTGTGACCACCTAAATCTTCGCGTGAGTGGACGGTCATATATTAATCTAATCTCCGGTTAATTATTCTTAGCGCCGACCTCGCGGTGACGCGTCTCGGCAAGGGTGTGCGTTCCCATCTGGAGTGCAGAGCTGGTATGATTAATATTAACGGTGTATAGCTCTTCTGCGCGATGTTCTCATCTGTGGATTGGCATTGGCATGAGGCAGATTATTTGTTTGAGATTTTTCTGGACCTCCTTGATTACATTTGGGGGTAAACTTTTAGCTTGAAACAAAAAAAGCTAATGTAGTGCCATTTTTGCTTCTCCACTTAGTACAACTATTCCAATGTCTTTTAGGACAGTACCATTCTTCTCATTTGCAGACTGTATCGTATTTCTTGTTAATTCTGCATATTGGAAATGTAACGCGTTCCATGATTGCTCATGCAGCATCTTGTTGAATACTGGCTGCCCTTTCACTGGGCAGTGAGCTGAAGAAGGTCATCAAATACTATGACATGTCCTCTGAATACTATCTTGTAGTTTGTTCTGAGCACGTCTTGCAGTCTCAGGTGAATAAAGGCTAGCATCAAATTTGCAATCTTTCTAACCTTGTAAATAATAAGGTTCTTCATCTTTTTAAGAAGACAAGCATCACCATATAACTTGAGGTATTTTAATTTGTTGTCATATTCCACTAATAACATTTGCAGACAATACAAGTTATACCTTTTTTATATTGTGTGCAGCCAGACTCGTTGCTACTGCTACAACTCAAGAAAGGTTACAGTCTGCCTCTTTGGAGTATAAGGCATAAGAAGTTATTTAAGAAAACTTTTCCCAGTACCCCCCTTACCACTCATAAAGAACAGTATAGGCTTGAATGTGTTGGCTGTACATTTTGATTTCTCTTGAAGAATTCCATGATCAACTGATGCTGTAATGTTCCTCAAAATCTTAAACTGGTCTTCATTAAGTTGTGCTATGAGACTATTTAAATCGATGGAGGCACCCCTAACTTGATTCATATCATTTTCTGTTCTAAACATAGCTATAGCTGTTTCGATTTCTACAGTAGGTGACCAAGCAAATCCACCTATCCCTTAACTCTGACTTTCTCGAGAACTCTCTTGGCAAATTCAGTAGCAATTCATTCCTCTAAATGGATCCCATCATTCAATATTTTCAAATAAGTGCGAAAGAATAGACTCTGACTGTTGGCTTTCTAATAACATATCACACTTACCTAAACGTTCATCCTCACCACGCCAAGGTTTGAATAGTTGCAAAAGAGCCATATAGAAGAAATAATTTTTCTGCAGTTTGAAACTCAGTTTATGATGATTAACAAAACTTGGTTTTCTGTGTCTCACTAAACAATCTTCAGGAATCCAGCTGTTGGTTTTAACTATGTCAGTACAAAATCGTTCTGCATGAGCAAGATGTGTGTTTGCAAAGAGACTTCAACACTTTTTTCATGTTGTTGCATGACCTAAACTGACAAAAGGAGTGTTCTTACTCCTGCTGTACGAACAGGAAAAGATCAACTCACGTTTCATATGACCCTATCTCCCTGTGTGGAAGCATATTTAAACTGCCATAGTTCAAGACTCACTTCTGAGATCCCTCCCATACATCTTTTATTTTTGTCTTTTAAAGGCTTGTAATATAGGAAGTGACATAGGGCCTGATTACGAGTTTGGGGGTGCAGAAGTGGCCCAAAAAACTGGCTACCCTCTCCTGCAGTGCCAAACCTGTGTGCTCCACAACTGCCAAATAATGAGTTTATTTTTGTTTTGGCGGTCCCATGGTGGCTCCTCTGAATATGGGCATCGCCATGGGAATGACAAAAACAGTTCTTGAATGACACAGAATGCAAAGTCTATGCTATGCAGAAATTGGGGTGCATGGACACAGCGGGGCACATGGCAACAGGTAACCCTCCAGGGTCCCCTTAATTTCAGGACCGCCAGTCTTTTCATTGAGTAAACACCTTCATGACACTGCTGGCGGTCCTGAAACCCATGATATGCATGGTGGTGCTGCAGTGGCACCACCAGTATGTTGTTGAGCAGCACCACTGCAAGGGAAATAGTGGTTCCCTGGCAGTCGCATCAGTACAATGGCGGTCCGACCACGAAAGTTGTAATTGGGTGGATCAACTGCTGGTGCGGCTGTGGCTGGACACCACCGCCACGTCCCGGTGAGTCTGGCAGTCCTTGGACCGCCAGACTCGAAATTAGGCCCATAATGTGCAACAGAAATTGAATTATCTGCAACAACTCTTATGTTCATAGTTACATTCCACATAGAAAAACTGTCAGGGTTGTGGTCTTTGATAAGTTTGGAAGCATCACTTCTGTTACTGTTATATAGTTTTTTTGTTGATTTACCAGTGACAGCATGTCAAACTGCAGGCATGAAACTGCTTGTAGTGTAGTTCCTATTTTCCCAATAGGCTCTGCACATTGGAATAGTACCTACAGCAGTAAAGGCCTAGACCAGACGTTAACTAGGTCTACTACTGTCGATGCTAGACTTAATTTTTGGGTTTGCCAGCTAAGCTCAGAGTTCGCTAGAAACTTTCTCGAATGTTCAAGGAAAGATTAACTTCCCTGATTAGACAAGAAGGGATTTAGTTTCTGACAACCATAGAACATGACAACTTTGCTCTCCCCTAATCAAGAGTCAATCTCAAGAGTCGTGTGAGCACAAGGCAATTATTTTACTCAGTCAGTACGTGCATTCTTAGTCTCATCAGAATGTAGAGAAAAGGAAGAGACGGGCGTGTTCAATAAAAGATGTTATTTATTGATCAGTCTCTTTTCTCGTACAAGAGAAATGGATCGATATTATTGCAATACTTATAGTTAAGTAAAGTGCATACATTAGAAGCAATAGTATAAAATAATACTGTAAAAACATTGATATGGTTTCTGAGCCATATGATGTTTAAAAATGATTAAAATATATTTACATACACATATACATTTGACTAAACGTACTCAACTGGTGTTTCTAAATACGCCTACCCCGTGTACCTGACCTAAGTCTAATGCGTGGGCGGGAATAGAAAGTTACAGTTTAAGTTAAGTTTGTTTTTGCCAAGTGAATAACTAAAGAATTCTCTGTGAGGGGTTATTCAGTTCTGTACCTGGAATTTAGGATGGATGAGGAATGGTATCTCTTTCTCTGCTCTCGATATTCCAGGCTGCCTGCGAGGGCTGCCCAGAAACGCCGGTGCTGGGTCTCTCGGCTTGAGATAGCAGCGCGTCTCTCAGCGCGTCAGGAAGGCGGGGCTGCTGCCAGCGGGGTCTGCTTCTGCTCTCGGCTTCGGCAAGTATGGCTGCTCCGTCTTGTCACCACGCGTGTGTTTGCATAGGGCAAGGTCGGCAATATTTATACCTTAAAGGTGCCGAGATTGACGTAAGGATGGACATAGGTACGTCAATAAAGATGCCATACGACTTGCTCGTTGGCACATTCTTTTGCAAAAGTTCTCTGTGAAATCAAAACAATGGCCGCACGGATTATCCAGGTTGTCATAGGTTTGATTTGTTATGAGAACGTCGTATGCCTTATCAGGGGCTGGAGGAATGTCGCTTGTCTAATTAGATCTCAAGCGTTATGACCTAATCAGATAACACGTTCCTGTGCCGTAGTGTGACTGCGTCAGATAACGGTATCTGCATCATGGGGGATTTCTTGCCTCATGGGCTGACTGTTAGTTAACTTGATAGTTAGTTTAACCAGAATAGGGTCAGGAATAGGGGGACTGATTCAGAACCTATAGAAATACACGACACCCACTCCACGCTAACTATGGTCATATCTACTAATCTATGCATAGTATAACATAGTACAACATACTATAGAGTATAGTGTATACCTTACCACCCCAAAATACATAAATGCATTTCGAAATTTTCAAATATACTGAAAAATTGCAGTCATATATATTGTATGCACTTAGGCTATGAATTAAATGCAAAAGTAAACACGCATTGTTATGCATTATTGCTTTTTGGTATATGAGAAATACACATGAAATGGCTCTTAATATGGCTATACAGAAAGGAAGTCCGAGACCATTTCATCACATAATAAAATATTTGTGAACCTACCAGCGGGCAGCTAAAGTCTATATAAAGTATCTAAAAATAGAAATCTTATTTCTCTAGGAATAGTTTCTTACTTTAAGCAGAAGATCAGTGTCCCGGGAAAAAATATGTAGAAAAATATTTTAAGGGGCATGCTGAAAAAATTGCTGTCCGTGAACTGGATGGTAATTGTTCATGTGACTTTATTTTTAAAGTTGAAGGCCGAATTCAGGGAACGCCGTGTGCGAGTTTACTCAAAAGTCTCTATTTCTGTTCCGGAGAGAACATCATATCATTCTGGCTTTCGAAAAAACTGTCAACAGCTTCATGGGAAAGTTCCACTAAGTCGGAAATAGGGGTAACCATGCATTCATGCGCATGATTGTCTCCATTGACATTCTGATTTGCATTGCTGACAGAAGGTCGTACCTGTTCGATGTTGCTTTCATCTTGAACTTCACTACTCTTCAATCGCAGTGGTGAAGATTCCAGGAATGCCGTCATCAGGATTGGCAGCCTTTGAGGGCAGCACAAAGCGTGAACCTTGGTAGGAACCAACAGTGTATCTGCATCCACTGGCGCATCCGATTGTAGCGTCAGACAGGTGTCTAACACGCATTCTTCTCCGCATAGCAGACACCTTAGTACAGGTAAAACACACCTTTGCCACATTGGTCGAAATGATAGAAACCAAGTCATGTTTAGGTCTCTAAGCCGGGAAAGTCCCAGGATTTTTGATATCCGGTCCCGGTATCCAATGGCTAGGATCGTATCTTCCATTGTCGCGAGAGTTTGATCTGTGACATGGGTTGCCATAACGAAAAATAAGGACTAGGAATAGGATTCCTGCAATTAGTCCCAGGATCAGGGGAAGTCCGCCAAAAATCGAATGGACGAAATCTGGAAAAATACCCAGTATGGCTTTGAATGGTGTTAATGCCATCGAAAATACTGTCTTAAATACCTTTGAGACCCCAGTGGTATCAGAAATATTTAAGATTTCGCTTAGGATTTCCGCGAAATGTACGGGGGAATTAGTTGATAATAATGTATGTATCTCTGCAGTCGTCCTTGCGACTTGTAGATCATACGTTTCTTTTGATGACGTGAGCCTTGTAGGCGTCTGAAGAAGCACTGTTTTCATTCTGCTTAAAGTGTCTATTCGAATAGAAGTAATTTTCAAACTGGGCCATGCCCTTGCCTCCCTGTCTGGAAAGGAGCTGGGGAATAAAGAACGTCCACAGCACTTGACCTTCGCCGTTGTTGTTACTAGATAAGGAGTCCCGGGCATAAGACTGCAACATCTGCGGTCTACAATAAGAATGTAACTCCCATTATAGAGTCTTTGAAAGAATGGTTCTATTTCAGTTGCAGGTGCGCCTTGCTGGTGACATGAAAGGTTGTAAGAATTCCCTTCACAGGCTCCATGCAAACTAATTCCGTTACACAGAAGCATGCCGCTTAGTGACATAGCACAATTGTTGCCACTAAGAAACACTTTCTGTCCTTTATTACTGACACATGCATGTGAATAGGGCAGGTTCCAAGTTGTTTTAAGGTACCCCTTTCCCAATTTCTCGTACATGCCAGCCTGTATATATTTTTGGCAGTATTGAAACCTGAAGGTTGAGATTGGAATATTTATTATTCCGTGGATTATCCATTCACTGACAGGTCGTTCTGACATTGTCATTGGTAATCTTTCTAGTTTTTCAATGCTCAAGATTGTATAATCAGCACCCTTTTGCGCCATACCGATTTGTCTATCAGTAAGGTTAAAGATTTGGAATAGTGACGTTGTGTTGATTAAACGCCACGGCACATAGCCTGAACGCAGATTTTGTAACGTCCAGCCAAGCTGTACAATGGAACGCAATTGTGACTGACCATGTTGTAATAACAGTAAGTCTTGCGATAGTATATCGATTGCTGAAGACACAATGCTGTCCAATGAAAAAATTCTGGAGGACAGAGTCATTAACCCATTGTCCACTACAGAAAGTGATTTTTCCAAATTGATACGGTCAATTTCCCGTATTCTTTCTGCTGTTTCAATTTGAGTAACCTTCCAGGCCTCATTGTATGCTGCATATACAGAGGCTGCTATGAAACACTTTTGACGCTGTTTGCGTGGTCCCAGTATGAAATCACGCAAGTCAGCACCATCAGTAAGTAAAGTTAGGTGTTGCTTAATTTCAGGCAGTGTGGAAGTCTGTAGCCATTGAAGGCATAATTTGCCCACACTTTAGGTTGTTATTATCCCTGGGTGATGTCTTTGGGGATATCTAGGGTCTGGCCTGGTCATTTTGAAACCCTGTGTTTTATTCAGGAATCTATCTTGACAGTTATTTGTATCTGTGGGCCAGATCAACCATTGTTTCCAATCAGGATGTGTTCTGTTTTGGTTAATTATATGGTTTATGTCTATTCCTTCATCTGTATCAGAGTTATTGCTAAACATTGTTGGCTTTGGAATAGACGGGTTATTTAAATCTTTGATTTTGGCTAAGCCAAGACAGGTGGTTTGTTGAACAGTGTCATTTAAAAATATCATTTGTTCTGGGATCATGCAGGCTCTAAGCAAAGCTTCTAAACCCTGTACTTGCCATTCTTTTGTACCCCAAACACTTTTCAAATCAACATTTTTGTCCCAATAATCAAATCCAAAAGTATTCATTTTTTCAAAGAATGAATCTGAATATATCAATTTTGTGTTGGTTATCATGGTTTTCATCCCTGTCTTGTTTGACAATTTGTAATAAAATGTTTCAGCATTAGTTATGTTAAAACCTGAAAAATATGAATATTTGTCATAAACGGTTCTAGAGCTCCCTTTTGGAGGTGTAGCACAATGTTCCCATTGATTATAATTTAAAACATTTCTAGGTTGTGCAGATTTATGCAAGAAATGGTTACCATAATGGTCATAGCAATACATACTATCATAATTTGTAGAACCTTGCAAATAATCATGTTTTGTAAATTTAGCAGACATTACTAAGTCAGACATCATATTGTTTATACTTTCAAAGTCCCAATCATCAGCAAATGAGTTTGGTTTTGCAAAGTCACTCAAAGAGATCTTGATTTGGTGTGGATATTTCAGGATCTCGACCGGACCATAAATTTCATAGTCAGTGTTGTCCCAGGCTACCCCACCAGGTATCGGATTGGCTGTGAAGTTGGCTGAAGAAAGTTCTGGAGAAAGTTCTCTTTTCTCGACGTGTGAAGATGTGTGTGGTTTGAGGACCAAGTTGATGTTCTGACTTGCTGTGTCCATTTTAGCATATTTTCCCTCAATGAAGCGTCCCAAAGTAAATACCATGATGAGCCAAAGTATGAGGATAAATGCACCAAAACCCACCCAAAATTCAATCCATGGAGAAACCAGATATGTTTCTTTCAGTTGTTTCAAAAGTTCCTTAGCTTTGTCTTTAAAGGATTTTGATGATGGCTGTGTCTTTGGTTCACTGAAGCCTTCAGAGGAATCATCGAAGTTGATGAAGTAACCAGATGCAGTTCTGTCAATTGTTCCAATTGGTTCAGTATTTTTGTTTTTTGCATTGTCACTTGGTACTTCAGTATAGATAGGTGTGTCTCTGCTAAATGTTTTTATTTGGGTTTTCAGAGGTCTTAGTTCTATTGCATTGTTGCATAGTCCTTGTTGTTCTTCTGTAGGCGTTTCAAATGTGATGAGCCTCTTTGATAGGACCTCTGTACTGGTAGCAAACCTTGGTGTTCTGCTACTTATTGGGAGTCCACTTGGCCTACTGTTTGTTATTGGCCACATGTTGTGGTTTTACCAGGTCGATGGATACAACTCGGTTCTCCTTTTTTCCAGCAAGTGGCGGTAGTACAACTGATCTTGTCCCGTTGACAGACAAGACAGGAACTGCTTTTCTGTAAGAAGGCCCAAATTCCTTCTTTACCGCGATCTTCTCCCTGACTAGATCCCCGACTTTTGGAATCCAGATAGGTCTTGCTGGGACAGGTGGTGATTCTTCAGTGGTTGTTGGCTGTTGTTTCAACTGTATGTTGCTCAGGTCTTTTCTTGTTTTGTTTAAGTCCTGCAAAATAGCCAAACGGTCTTTGACATCAAAGGTTTTTTCTATTACCACTGAAGTCTGACTATCAAGGTCAGAGATCAACATCCTAGTTCCGAATAATAATTCGTACGGACTGAATCCCTTCAGAGAATTTCTTGGCAAGTTATTTAGACTACGTTGGACACTTATTAGATGTTTGACCCACCCAGCTCCCGAACCTAATATCCTTTCTATTATAGATTGCTTTCTGCCTTGGTTTTTTCTTTACACCATCCCATACCCTCAGGAAGGAAGTGAGAAGATTCCCGCTGGGCTGTGCTCATTTGGCCATGTTTCCCCCCCCAGGCTGGTTTGCCTGAGTGAAAGAAATGGTCGAACGTAGCATGCTCTTAGCGTATATGCCATTTAGACTCGCGAATCTTGTATAATAGTCCGGACGTCAGCCGAGTGCTGGTGATCTACATTATAAGTGGAAACTAGCCTGTATATGTTAATCGCAAGCCATTCTTTTTGCTGGTAATATTATCTGCCTTGATTCGACGAGGTATTAAACTGCTTCTCTCCCCTCTGCGATCTCTGTTGCAGTTTGGGCAGTTTTTTACAAACATGGTGTAGTGCAGGCTCATGCCTGGCCACCAGTACCGTGATTGTAATTCTTCCAGAGAATCTTTTAATTTAAGGTGTCTGTAACCCTCGCCCATGTGTGCGTCTGCGATTAACAAGTTTCTCCTGTCCATGTTTGGAATCACTCTATCCCCCACTCCAGGGATTCGAGCAAAAGGGACGGAGTTTGCATCGATTATGTATGTATAATTGAGTGGATAGTTGATCGGTAGTGCTGAGCAGTCGCCGTTTGATGACGTTTTCACTGCCAGCAATGTTTCACCGTCAATGTATTTTAATGTACGCTTTTTTCGATCTACGGGAGCCGATTTAGTGGCTGCCGCTGCGGCTGTTTCAGCCAATGAATTCCCCACAACGTGAACGCCATCACGTTGATGACTCAGTGAGTGTGTCACGTGAGTCTTTGGTAGTTCTTTTTGTAAAAGAGCTATTTGTTCCCAGAGCAGTCTCTGCTTTATTGGTGCATCTGTGTCATCTTCGTAACCGTTCTGAATCCATGTCTGCAAATCCTTGTTATATGCTTTGACGCAGTAATATGAATCTGACACTATAAGTGTCGGGAATTCGCGATCCGCATTATCTAGCGCCATTTTCAAAGCTATTATTTCAGTTTGTAGTTCTGAATTAGTTTCTACTGAGTGTGATTTTGTTAATAGAGGTTTTAGTTTACCTCCGCGCCACACTTCTTTTGTAATCTCACATGTGGGGTTGTATGCATGTTCTCCCCAAACGGAGGGTTGAGCATGTCCGTCTGTATAGATTACACAGGCGTAATGTCGTAGAGGCAAAATGTCGATTGGCAGAGGATACGTCTTTTCATATTTTAGATTTTTTAATTCTTCTATTTCTGGATCAAAGTAGTAGTATACTTTGTCCGTTGTGATTGAATTCACCCATTGTATCCATTCTGGATCCAATGTTGTTGATGGTAAATTACACGGTGTTGTTAATGCCTCAAAGGCTGATTCAGCTGTTCTGACTGTGATATGTCTACCGTCAGCTATGTCTTTTTCTCTAGCTATTGCGGTTTGAACTGCTTGAACAATTTTTCCTTTGTTGCTGAATCTCTGTTCAGCTTTTGTGTACAAGTGTGATTTGAATGCAATTGGTACCTTTTCTCCTTCATTAGAAGTCAGGTATGTGAATCCGCATCTCCCTGGGATGACTCGAATTACAAGATTGCGTGTGTTATCACGTGTTTCTAATTTTGTTTTAATTAGCATGTCTGTTTGTAAGGATCTCAAAATTTCTGTGTGTTTTTGAGTCCAACTGGATCTTTTAAAGTCTGGTTTAATTAGATCGTAAAGGGGTTTGACCCTTTCTGCGTAATTTGCAATGTATGTTCTTCCGAAATTTAGGAAGCCTAGAATTGACTGTAGGTTTTTTAGTGTTTTAGGAGCTTGGATTATGGCACATTTCTCTAGGAAATTGTCTGCCAGGCTTTTACCTTCACTTGATAACTCATATCCTAAGAATAGGACCGTCAGATGGGCAATTCTGGACTTTTTGAAGTTGAATTTGTAACCCTCTGCAGCGAACCCAAGTATTATGGTGTTCACCCTTTTCAAGTGAGTCTCCAAGTCATCATCTGTTAAGTAAATGTCATCGACATAAGATAATGCTTCATCATCATATAGTTGTAGTAATTCTGTTACTCTCGCTGAGAATACCCCCGGGCTGTTCTTGTACCCCTGGGCTAACCGACAGAATTGTTTTTGAGTGCCATTTACTGAGAATGCAGTTAAAGATCTGCTCTCTGGTGCTATGTTTTGACAAAAGAATCCATTGGAGATGTCCAAGGTTGTTTTGTATTTTTTGCGCACTATGTTATTCATTAGTGCAGCACTGTGTGAGTTTTGCACTGCAAAGGTTTTGCAACATGTGTTAAGGTGTCGGTAATCCAAAACTAGACGGTACGAATTGTCTGGTTTGGAGACCGGAAACAAAGGATTGTTCATTTGTGAGGTGCAAGTTTCAATCACCCCCTGGTATTCTAGCTGATCTAGTATTTCATTTACTTGTTTTTTAGCTTCTTGCTTAATTGGGTACTGCCTTTGTGCAGTTGGTTGTGATTTTAACTGGATTTTGTGAGGAGGAGAATCCTCATCCCATCCTACATGATTTTTATATAAAGCAGGTGCTAAGGCCACTGCCCACTTTCTAGCAAGTGTGTATTTTTTATGAATCGGTATTTGATTCGAGAAGGCAGGCATAATTACTTCTTCGCCATGAGGGCACTCCATGACAAACTCTGGTGGCCAGTCTTTTTCAGCTAGAAGGATGTCATAGCCTTTGGAGAGGTTATCCCAAAATAGTCCCCTTATTTTCCTAGTCTTATCTCCCTCTATACGTAATGTTATCTCGTATATCTTGTGGGGCTTGCTAACTCTGGTGTCTGCAGTTTCCACTTGAAGGTATTCATTCGTGTCCACTGTCTCCAGATGATTCATAAGGACTTTGCGAGCTATGCTCACCTCTGCTGCGCTGTCTAGCATTGTCTGAGCCCATTCTCCGTTTTTCAGTTGTGTCCTCAGTATTCTCGGCATTTTTAACTACCTTGATACTGGCTACCTTCTTTTTTGGAAATTGTAATTTCTTTTTAAGTTGAGCAGGTTCCTTGTCTTTGGACTTGGCGTGCTCTTCTGATCGTCCTCTTCTTTCCGATTTCTGCGAGGAATTCTGAAAAGATTGAGAGGGACGTGTATCAATGTCTTGATATCTATCAGGTTTTTTAATATTATCCCTATTTCTAAGGTTATATCTATTCCCAGAGGGGTCACTCTGCGGTGACCTCTGTCTTTGGTTTGGAGATTTCTCTCTTCGCCTAGGAGACCTTCCTCTGGACTGGAATTTCTTTTCTTTAGGATTGGATTGTTTGTTTCCATCCCAGTTCTTTTTTGGTGAATTATTATTATTAAAAAATATTTTTTCTGGACTTGTAGTCAGTTGCGGTTTTACTGGTATTCCACCTAGACTATCTCTGCCTAGTTCTTCATAGGATTTTTCTATGATTCTGGCAATTTCAGCTGGTTGGTCTGCTATATCTGTCTCTTTTAACCTCTGGCGGATCGCCACGTTTGCTGCTTCACCTTTTATGTTGGCTAGTAATATAGCCGAAACCTGTTTGAAGTCTTTTAGTAATTTCATACCAAGAGTTAAAGCAGGTTCTGGACCGTATTCATCTTGAATTTGTTTTAGCACATCTGGTATCACCGAAATGGATGGGACACCGTGCGTTTTTGTGTAGATAGAAGCAAAGACTGTACCCCAAGTGTCACAGTCCTCAATGTGTGGTGCGATTCCCATTGGGAGACATATAGTCAGAATCCTGTGTTTTTCTAATGGGGTGGTGTCAGGAAACACCGCCTCTATTTGGGTAATTTTCTGTGCCAACCAGAATGGTATCTGTTCCCGTTTAGCTGGAACTTTACCTAGGCAGGATTGGATGTTCTGTGGTGTAATTTTGTTTGTGTTCCCCTGGTGAGGGGTCAGCTGTGGAAGTTTAATCGCT
The DNA here is from genome assembly GCF_964261635.1 of Lissotriton helveticus. Lineage (NCBI taxonomy): Eukaryota > Metazoa > Chordata > Amphibia > Caudata > Salamandridae > Lissotriton > Lissotriton helveticus. The sequence continues at coordinate 1,295,690,927 of NC_136063.1, read as the reverse complement.
GGCTGAATTGTTGAAGTCCGCATTACATACTGAACTAATTGTCTATGAATTTTTAGTAGTTGTTTTAGCTGTATTAATAGCTCTGCTGCAGGCATTCTTTCGATGTCTGGATGTGGTGTGTATCCGGCTAAGACCGGCCACGTTGCTCCTGGTCTTCCTAAAGGACCGAGCCTTGTAATGTGATTGTTATGTTTTAGGGCGCCATCAAATAAGAGCAAATGCTCTTGGAATTTGAGTGGTACTTCCACCTCCTCGAAAGGAGTGTACGTTTCAGGAGGTTCCTCTACTTTGTAATAGTGGAAGTACTTTGTTACAGCATTTGCTGCTGGAAAATGTATCCATGAATAGTATACCTCTGTCTGCCGATATTCGTGTGCCTCAATTACGAATATGACTGTGCCACCTCTAGGTGTCAGTCCATTTTCTATAAGTTTTAAGGTTATAGATCTCCTTTTAATGACCGGAATGAGTATTATATCCGCGTCTGCTGCTTGCATGGTAGCATCAGCATCTGCGAGTTCAGTTGCTAATCTAACTGCCTCTCTTTCTTCATCACTTTCTGACATTTTACTGTCAGGATGGTATTATGTTTGTTTGCAGATCAGGTTTCTTTATGGAACAAAGATAAGATGCACAATATTTCGGAACTGTTTTATCCTTCAACGTTGACTTGACCAAGAACCATACATAGGAGTTCCCTCCTGCGAGGTTTTGGAGGATATAACCTTTCACCCACTCCAGACGTCTTTGGAGTATTCGGGAAAAGGGGTCTGAGTGAGAAAGCACGACTGAGTTACTCTAAATGTCTTACGTTAGTTTTATCGCCCTTTCCAAACACGTTGGGTGCCATGTAGTGTAGTTCCTATTTTCCCAATAGGCTCTGCGCATTGGAATAGTACCTACAGCAGTAAAGGCCTAGACCAGACGTTAACTAGGTCTACTACTGTCGATGCTAGACTTAATTTTTGGGTTTGCCAGCTAAGCTCAGAGTTCGCTAGAAACTTTCTCGAATGTTCAAGGAAGGATTAACTTCCCTGATTAGACAAGAAGGGATTTAGTTTCTGACAACCATAGAACATGACAACTTTGCTCTACCCTAATCAAGAGTCAATCTCAAGAGTCGTGTGAGCACAAGGCAATTATTTTACTCAGTCAGTACGTGCATTCTTAGTCTCATCAGAATGTAGAGAAAAGGAAGAGACGGGCGTGTTCAATAAAAGATGTTATTTATTGATCAGTCTCTTTTCTCGTACAAGAGAAATGGATCGATATTATTGCAATACTTATAGTTAAGTAAAGTGCATACATTAGAAGCAATAGTATAAAATAATACTGTAAAAACATTGATATGGTTTCTGAGCCATATGATGTTTAAAAATGATTAAAATATATTTACATACACATATACATTTGACTAAACATACTCAACTGGTGTTTCTAAATACGCCTACCCCGTGTACCTGACCTAAGTCTAATGCGTGGGCGGGAATAGAAAGTTACAGTTTAAGTTAAGTTTGTTTTTGCCAAGTGAATAACTAAAGAATTCTCTGTGAGGGGTTATTCAGTTCTGTACCTGGAATTTAGGATGGATGAGGAATGGTATCTCTTTCTCTGCTCTCGATATTCCAGGCTGCCTGCGAGGGCTGCCCAGAAACGCCGGTGCTGGGTCTCTCGGCTTGAGATAGCAGCGCGTCTCTCAGCGCGTCAGGAAGGCGGGGCTGCTGCCAGCGGGGTCTGCTTCTGCTCTCGGCTTCGGCAAGTATGGCTGCTCCGTCTTGTCACCACGCGTGTGTTTGCATAGGGCAAGGTCGGCAATATTTATACCTTAAAGGTGCCGAGATTGACGTAAGGATGGACATAGGTACGTCAATAAAGATGTCATACGACTTGCTCGTTAGCACATTCTTTTGCAAAAGTTCTCTGTGAAATCAAAACAATGGCCGCACGGATTATCCAGGTTGTCATAGGTTTGATTTGTTATGAGAACGTCGTATGCCTTATCAGGGGCTGGAGGAATGTCGCTTGTCTAATTAGATCTCAAGCGTTATGACCTAATCAGATAACACGTTCCTGTGCCGTAGTGTGACTGCGTCAGATAACGGTATCAGCATCATGGGGGATTTCTTGCCTCATGGGCTGACTGTTAGTTAACTTGATAGTTAGTTTAACCAGAATAGGGTCAGGAATAGGGGGACTGATTCAGAACCTATAGAAATACACGACATGCTAACCTTCCCTTTAAAAATCACTGACCTAAGGAAACCAAAACAACACTTAGTATAGTGTTCCTTTGGCCTTTTTCTGCTATGAAAATACTTTCCAAATTTAAGTGACTGAAATCACAACACTTGTAGACTGACACTTTTATTTTTAGACTAATTTGAAATCTCTCAATTAACATCTTGTTCAATAAATGACAAAACAGATTAATCACCATTCTCTCCTAATTTTGGCACATCTTTTAACCACAGTAATACATGAATGTTGGAGGTGCCTCTCGCTTGGTTCTGTTTTCTTCATAAATAGTCAACAACCTCATCAATTAGAGGTATTTTTTTGATGCTGAGGAAGTGAAGTATGGCTTCAAACCTATGATTGAAGTACCTACAGAAATTTGCTGAATTCATTTAAAACAATTTTCCTGGTGTCTTGAAATTGACATCATTAATGTTTGAGTTTGCCTGCCTGAGAAATTTCCAAGGATAATCCCAAGTATACTTCGCCCGGCTGAAAGTTAAGAACCAAGTTGAGTAGCTATATCACATGACATACACCTTAAATTAGCATGTTAGTGGAGCCAGTAATCTTGTGTTGCAGGCTGACATGCATGAGAATCATGAAGTTGCAAGAGAATTGCATTTACCTAAAATGTTTTAGAGAAACATTCTTGCGTGCACATTAAGCAATTGTGCTCCTGCTTTGAGAATATGAGCTGCAGAAAAGTAAGCAGCTGCCATTTCACTTTCAAACAGAAAATAAAAAGTATATGCAACTTTCTGTCTTAAACATGAATTTTCAGAATATATTTTGTTTGACCTATACTCAGTAGCAGATATCTGTTAGAGGTGGGCATAACTTACAGATGTTCACTCTGTGGAATTCTGTTGTGTTACATGAAAACTTACTGAGATTCTGTGGAGTTCTGCAAATGGGCGGAATTAGGCGTGTCTTGTTGCTCACACTGATTTAGTGTCGGAAGTTCGTTCTGTGCTGAAATATCAGTGAGAACAGGCACCATGTGGCATACCTGAGGCTGCTGGTTCTTGAGTTGATTTTGCTGCCCCTCATGTATATTTTCTACTTGAGTGGCAGCTTTTTTAACACAAACAGTCAAGATACGCTGTGACTGGCCACGTCCGGGAAATCTCACCTAGAGCCCTCCTAGCTGCTGAAAATCATGCTAGGTATGCAACATTTCCCTTGCGCTCGCCAACTTACAATTGACAAGCCGCACATGAGAAGAAACTCCACCATGCAATGGTTGGTGGAATTTGGCCAGAACACTGTGTTATCCAAAAATCTGGCAGAGCAAAATTGATCAGCCACCCTAATATCTGTACTCAATGATCATTGTAAGAACATCCTTCTACAGTATTGAAGAGAAGTGGAAAATAATGGGTTTCTGATCTCTTTTCCCACACACCAATTAGCTCTTCTTATGCCTACCTCATTTGATGTAACTCCACAGCATCACACATGACATCTCTGGAGCATAGTGAATGAGTACCGTAGTGCTAATGGATATCTTCCACTTTAACAGAATCTACATTCTGAAACTGACCACTGTCTCTTGACTTTGAAGACATATGTAGATCACTGTCTATGTCTCTATAACACTTTTTTTCTGTTTTCAAGCATTGTATATCTTTCTTTACTTTATCTAAGCTAATAGATTGTTTCAATTTTTCTCATGTTTAGTTGGTACATCATTCAACAAAACCAATAGCAGTTCTTCAGGTTCTAGGTTCACACTAAGAGCTTCAATGTTCTCCTTAAAGTCTAGTGACAGATAAACTGCTTTGCCTTTCAGGCCTTAAAATAATTTAACTAGAGGTAAGTTTGCACTTTCTGGCTGCATGTGAACTATAGCTTTCAAAGGGTTTACTGTTGGACTGATAAGGCTCTTATAAACAATCAGTTGCTGGAGTTCAGCAGGTATGGAAGAAATCTCTAAATTGTTATCACTGCCTTTTGCAGCCATTTTATTATCAACCAATTTTCTAATGCAGCATTTACAGGCAATATGGTTGTCACATCAATCAAAACAATTCTTAGGGATTAAGTAAAGTTCTAGATTAAATAACTGTGCACCTTCTCTGTCCTCAAGCTTGCTTTGTGCCTTGTAGTTTGTGCTTTGGAAACAAGCACATAAAATATTTGGAATTTCTGAGAATTCAGCAATTTCTTTCCTAAAACTGTCTAACATATTCTCTGAAGTGATTGTTTCATTGGAAATCTGCACTACTAATTCATTTTCCTCACTCTGGGCCTGATACACAAAGGTTAACTTACACGTTTGTTTAAGTTCTCAATTTTTCAATATTCAAAAACTACAATTTAATAGTAACTTTATAACTGCAGAGACTCTGCAGACTAGATGGAGAATTCAAAGAACACCAAAGGGCCTTGACTCTACTCAGTAAGGCTGAGTCAATATAACAACAAAACATTACAAATGCCAGTACTGAGTACCAATTAGTAAAATTACTTCATATATAGACCCATGAAATTAAATCAACAGGTCCACATTAATCAAAGTGCCATTTTTCATTTTAATTTGAAAAAAGTCTTTTTAAATTACTTTTCAAAAAATAGCTATACACAATCCCTATTCTATTTCAAAAGATAAACAACACATACTTAATATACAAACATCATCATAAAGACACCACACCCACTCAATGCTTCCCTTCACTCATTCCTCACTCATTCACAACACCATTCCCATTCAACACTCACCACACACTCACACCCTGGTCAGGCTGAACTTTCTTGACAGGGCCACAACCCAGGGAGGAAAACCACACAGCAGAAGCTTAACACAACCGCAATTGAACCTAGATCTCACAGTGGCGTACACCAAAATTTAGCTACCAATTTGACAATATCTAAACAATTATTTACAGTGCACTAACAAAGGACCTAATTCTCAACAAAATTGTTTGGCAAAAACACAGCAAGGTTCGACGCATTTCGAACCCAACAGATATCTGGGGTCTCATCAGGACCATAGAATCTACAAAAAGAGAAAGAAACATATACTCTTTATGCAATGGACACTGAATATGTATTATGCAATGATGTAAAACTACTATTATTAGCACCTTCAATAGTTAATGTCACAGTACACTCACTCCTTCCCACTGGAATTTTCCCAATATTTTCTATACATAAATCTGCTTTAGCTCTGGTTACAGAAATTACAAATGGTCCATTGATCTTAATAGTTCTAGTGTTCGTGAAAACATATGGTGCAGAATTATTGTTCGGTCGATACTCTTCCCATTCCCATTTAGTTCCTTTAGCTTGAGGGTAACCATCTTCATCAGGGTAACAAACTCTATTAAGATGATAGGTAGTCCTTCCAACTGTAGCTTTCTTTAAAGCAACCAAAAGTGCAAACCAAGCTTGACAAGAACCATTGTGTGAAAAGGGAAGAAGAATAAAAGGTGTTCCCCCTTTCTTTTGGTGAGCAGGTATCAGCCCACACACCCAACAGTCGGTGGTATTTATGGCATTATGCGTATGATGCAACATCTGGATGAAGGTGTTATTTAGGTAGGATTGTCAATGCTTTTGCTCATGGTAGGGAAGCGTAAAATAATGATGCTCAACCGGTGCAGGAGTAGTGGCAATCAGCAATTGTCGAGCAGGAGCCACTTTCTCTACAAACCAAGTTATTACTGCTATAGCCACCATTGCAACAACTAATCCTACAGCACAAATCATCTTCTTACTACAGATCTTAGCAACAGTTGATTTTTCAGCAGGCATGATCACTTCGTCGTTGAAAACAATCGTTGGAGCTCTTATCCCTGGGCAGCCGTTGATTTCTTCACCGAGGGTCAAGATGGGTGTCACTGCACAGGAATGATCCCCCCCACCTTGCCACATCGGCACTCCATTTCACCAAACCAGGGCGGTTGCTCAACCAGTCTCTTTCAGCACTGCAGATTCTTTCCTCGGTCTCAGCTGGTATCGCGATACTCCAGGGATTGTGTGGTCCGGGAAGACTCCCTCAGATTTGTCAGGTGAGATAGCGTGGTCCTTCTCCGTTTCCAGAATCTCTCGATGATCGGTCAGCACAGCAGGTTCCACCAAGGCAGGCGACACTTGCTTGCAGTGAGTGCTATGGACCCAATTCTTTCTGTTCATCACTCAAACCGCTGTCCTTGTCGCTAGGAGCACCTGCTCCGGTCCTCGCCACCTCGGTTCCAAACTGTTCGAACTCTCAAACATTTTTACCATCATATGCTCACTGGGCCGGAGTTCGTGCGCCTCACCTGTAGATCTGTCAGGAAGAGCTTCTCGAACCTGTTGATGAATAGAGATCAAACTGTCACTTAACTGTGCCAAGTAATCATTCATTAGAACACATGGTACATCATGTATGGGGTGTGGCTTTGGAACTCCCCAAATGTTCATTGGTCTCCCAAATGCCACTTCATATGGTGTAAGGCCAGATCGGGAATGCGGCACTGATCTTATGGACAACAATGCCAAGGGTAGTGCATCTGGCCATTTCAGAGACGTGGAAGCAAGTATTTTTGCTAACTTCCACTTCAACATAGCGGTATACCTCTCCACCAATCCTGCTGATTGCGGGTGGAAAACTGCATGGAATTTCTGTTTTATCCCTAATCCTTTCAGGCCATGCTCAACAACTTGCCCAATAAAATGAGGTCCGTTGTCACTCCATAAAAGTTTGCAAACACTAGATCTATAGAAAAACTCCTTTAAAAGCACCTTTGCTGTAGTAAGAGCTGTATTATCCTCTGTAGGGTACGCCTCTATCCATTTACTGAAGGCACATACCACCACTAGAACATATTTTAAGTTATTGCAACGTTCAAGTTGAATGTAATCCATTTGCAAAACTTCAAAAGGTGCAGTTGGTGTAGCAAACCCTCCTGTAGGAGTTTGTGTCCCTTTTCCAGGATTATACTGCCAACAGATCAAACAGGATTGCACTATCCTCTTAGCTGTACTAGCAATCTCTGGATGCTCCCAAACTTGCTTAAGTAACTTCGTTATCGCTAGAGCTCCAACATGTGCCGGCCCATGTGCCATTCTAACCATAGGCTGTAAGTAAGCAGCAGGCAATTTCCACTTATTCATTTCTTTATTGCGCCAACAGCCCTCATCGTCCAACATTCCTTCTTTAGACCATTGCTCAAGTTCTTCCACAGAGGCAGATCTCTGTATATACAATACTTCTTCTCTAGCATCATGCCGATGCTCAGCTTGTGATTTCACTACATACATGGATGTAGTACTTCATTGTATTGCAGTCTCACGAGCTACGCGATCTGCAAAGACGTTGCCTTGTCCTATTTTATCAATCACTTTCTTGCGCGCACCACCCTTAACAATAGCATTTTTCTTTGGCTATGTCAGCACAGTCAAAAGGTTATGCACTAGTTCTCCGTGCATTATCTGCATCCCGTGGGACGTAAGAAAGCCTCTTTCCTTCCAAAGTAGGCCAAAATCATGGGCCACTCCAAAAGCATAGCGGCTGTCTGTATAAATGTTCACATGCAAGTCAGTGCTAAGTTCACACGCTCGTGTCAAAGCTATTAACTCAGCTGCTTGAGACGACTTTTGTGGTATATGAGCTGTCTCCACAACTGTCTCAAGTGTCGTAATTGCATATACAGCTGAAGTTGTGCCATCTGGTAACTTCAAACAGGACCCATCAACCCACAATTCCCCATCTACATCTGAAAGGGGCGTATCTTGCAAATCGACGCAACCCTTTGTCTGTTCCTCAGTAAGAAGATACAATCTTGAGACTCCTGTGACTGAGACTGAATCGCTGGGCATGGCAACAAAGTAGCTGGGTTCAGTGTCGCACATCTCTTCAGTGTAATGTGAGGGGCTAACAAGGTCAACTCGTATCCTGTCAAGTGAGCACTAGTTAAGTGCTGCGTCCTAGTCTGATTCAAAAGGGCATCGACCGCATGGGGTACTAGCACCAACAATTGATGTGACAAAACTATCCCTTCACTCTGACGTATGGACACAGCTGTCGCTGCAACTGAACGGAAGCACCCAGGCAATGCACGAGCAACAGGACCACGAACCACTGAAAATTATGCCCGGGGATGCTGCTTATCACCTGTGTCTGTACTAAAACTGACAATGCACACCCATCTTTCTTGTGTACATAAAGTGTAAAAGCCTTCGTGTAATCTGGAGTGCCTAACACTGGTGCAGAGCAAAGAGCTTGTCGTAACTGACGAAAAGCATCCTGGCCTTCATCTGTCCATGGAAGGGGCATTGGAGTGTCTTTTGTCAAAAGTGCTAGCAGGAGTTTAACAATGTGTGAAAACCCTAATATCCATTGCCTACAGAACGAAGTCAAACCAATGAATGCACGGACATCTTTCTGAATAGAAGGTACTAGTGTGTCTAGAATTGCTTGTATACGATCTGGTGTAAGTGCACGGCCCTCCTTAGACAGAAGGTGACCTAAGTAGGTAACCTTCGGTCTACAATATTGCAATTTCTTCCGTGACACTTTATGGTGGCGTGTAGCAAGAAAAGAAAGTAAAGACAAAGTACATTTTTCACACTGTTCAGGCGTATTGGCCGCCAACAAGATGTCATCGACATATTGTATGAGAGCCAATCCTTCAGGCAATGCGAAAGATTCAAGTTGCTGTTTCAATGCTTGACTATAAATGCTAGGACTCTCAGACTACCCTTGAGGAATTTTACAAAATGTGTACGATCGATTATTCAATGTGAAACCGAACAAATATCCGCTATCAGAATGAATAGGAATCGAGAAGAAAGAGTTCTTCAGATCAATTACAGAAAATGTAGTTGCTGTTGGAGGAACTAGGGTAAGCAATGTCGTTATGTCCAAAACCACAGGGCACTACAATCTTGTTGACTTCTCGCAAATCAATGATGAATCTGTAAATCCTAGTATCAGTGTCTTTTTTCAAAATGGGAAGAATATGACTGTTGCAAACATTGTAAGGAACTTCTTCCACAACCCCCACTTTAATCTAATCATGGATAATATGTATAAGTGCTTCTTCGCCTTCTTGAGAAATTTGATATTGAGGCAATCGTGGCAATACAGCGCCCTCATTGAGACTAATATGAACTGCCGGAATAACCATTTGCCCTACATAGGTGTCTGAAGTAGCCCACAAAGTACTAGGGAGTGAAGCTAATGCAATGTCCTCCTTAACAATACAAGATCTCTCAATCACAGGACAGTTGTCATTCAATATGACGCATACTCCTCCCGGATGACATCGTATCATAGTCCTGAAATGTTTGAGCATATCAAGACCCACAATATTGTCTATTGTGTTTGGAGAAAGCAAAAATGGACATGGAGAAGAAAACTTGTCAACATGGAATGCAAGTGGTTGTGATAGTGGGCTAAGGGAAGGTGTGCCATCAAAACCTATCGATGTAACAGTTAAGGCAGATAGGGGAGCCCTTGAAACCAAGTCTTTAGATAAGGTGCTACGGGTAGCTTCTGTATCAACCAGAAACTGATCAGTAGAACCCAAAACATGTGCTGTAACATAGGGACCCTTCTGATCTACTGGAACTTCAACTGATTCCTTACCCCATCCTAGGCACTCCTATGCATAAGCAGAATCTTCAAAATCAGACGGCACATAATCGGACATTTGATATTGATTTTGTCTGTCAAAAGTGTTTAACCCATCCTGTCCACGTGTATTAGCATCAAACCTAGCACGATCATCCGTGCTTCCTCTAGACCCTGAATATCCTGAACAATTTCTAATTTGTCCCCATCCACGTGTATACTACTGAGCACGTAGTGCCGGACAATCGGAAGCCCAGTGTCCAAATTTCTAAGGGTGGGCGTAGTATGCGCAGTGGGGCTACGCAAAGCTATGCGAAGTGGGCATGAAGCTACGCCCACCCACGCACTTTGCGTAGTCCCACTACGTGCCGCCCGCCCCCCTCCCGCCCTCTTCTACATACCTAATTTCATCTAAAAAATACTTGAAAAGTATAATAAAGGCACTTACCTGGTCCGCGGCGTCTGGGGCTCCCTCTTCTCTTTCCCTATTAGGCGTCCCCTCCGGGGGAGCCGGTTGTGCTTCATCATGTCTCAAACTGGTACCACTACAAAAGCAACACATCCTACGAAATGTGCTAGAAACAGGCATGCCAAAAATAGTGCAAAATATGCAGTATTATATCCAAAGTAGCGCTTGAAGTACGCTTGTACGGTGCACCGTTCAAATCAATTCAAAACAGAGAAAATTCTCCTCATTACCTGCCTATATAAATTGCAATTCATATATCAATCACTTACAAATCCAAATTGCCCAATACAATTCCACAAGGCCACAGCAAGCGTCGCAAAAACAACCTTACCAATCCCAGGCATCAAACCAACCGCAAGTGTTGCATCACAACAACGCTTACCAATCACTTGGTGTCCAGATTCCAACTGCCAAGTTCTTAAATCGACCAAATGATCACTGCACGGTGAATCAACAGAAGAGATATCAGTCGAGGACCGGCACCACCTGGATGGTCAGATCAGAAATAGAGGAAAAACGCAGTGGTTTGCCAAGACGCGGGTCTCCTCGGGCAATGATCGTCCGTAGCGAGATTCCAATCCTTCGTTTCGACCACTCCTTAGGGCATCCGAGTCGCCGATGAGCCCCACTGGTTGGGCACCAATTTTTCGTGGAGAGCCTCAGCAAGGCCTACCAGTGCTAGGGGTTCACCCTTCTCTGCACACAGTCCTCCGACCAATAGGAAAGCAGTTGGCACGGAAACTGGAATATAAAATACAAAGTTTATTAAACCTCATGAGGTGGAACTACATTCACACAACACCCTTTGGTAATGTATGAAGTAGCACCCTGAACAGAAGGAGCCTGGTCCGTTAATACCCACACAGGGGCTCAAAAGAAGGCGGTAAAAGTACAGAAAGAAGGTTTTAGGTACATATAAGGTCAAACAGAAAATGTACAATCAACAAGTGGGAGGAGCTAACAGTTGCTAATTCTAGCAAACACATCCTGATAGTTACAGACTAGTAGCAGCTGCAAAGACAGCTGCAAGCTCAACTGAGCATGTGCAAAGCAGAAGAGGTTAAATATACATTGTTACTAGGCAGAATACAAGAACAGATGACAGAAAGGTAGGACAGAGCACATGGTGAGCACGTGGTAGCACATGGCATACAAAAGGGCTGCCAAATCCAAGATGGCTTCAGCTAGATGGTAACCCCAATCGCTGCTAAATTACAACACAATAGACTATTTTCACCTCCAGTGAGGGACAACTCAGGGAAGGTTGAACATGGAAGGAATCATTTAAAAACAAAGACAGAATAATTTCTAAGACTTTATGTTTTCCATTCAAAGTACATGTATGTTTTTTTTTAAATTCTAGGTCATCATTTTACCAGCAACAAAAACTCTGAAAACTCCAAAATGAAAAAAAATAAAAATAATTTCCTTAACAAATACCAAATCATGAAACCATCAGGTAAACTGCTTCTTTACAATCAAACTTTTAACCAATTTGTCAAGTCCATACAGGAGAATACCTATAATTTTCAACCTCTCAGTTCAAAATTAAAACAAAGGAATTTTTTTAAAACAATGTTTGAAATGTACGACATGAAGTTAATTTTACAGAATTAGGCAGGTTAAATAACACACCAGTTAAAAATGTTGACAAGGACATTTCATGTATTTAGGAACAAAAATATCCAAAAACCAAAATGAACCGAACCCTAGATTAAAGTAAATTCATAGGAAGACTTCAGTACAGAATTGAGATATAAAACCAGTATTTTCACAATAAAAAGTAAGCACCTTCACATTTGCTACACAACCAAACCATAAATACATTTTCTACTGCAAAGAGGAAAATAAATACAATTTCAATCTTTCCACCAACAGAATTCAAGTCACTAATCGTTTTATTTTTATTAGGAGAACATGTTAAAAATTAAAATGTTCTTACTTTTAGCTGGATTAAGCAGAACATGTAAGACATTTTGAAAACATATTAAAAAGATTTATATATTTTTTCTGATCAACAAATCATAACAAATGTTAGGCACCATACATTCAATCTAATAGGGCAATAAACTACTTAAATATAATGGGTATCTTTATTGTAAGGGGACACTTACTGAGATCAGATGTCATTGGTTGGACTAGTTCTGAACCCTTGGCAAAGGCTGAGCTATTACACTTGGTGATATTTACATAACCACTTTTCCTCTGCAAAAGAATTTGAACTAAGAGAAAATGTCTTGCACAATAAAACACTTGGTACAACCTCCAATGAACCTTGTAGCTCAATATTGAGAGAGGTAGCCCAAAAGATCCCCATGTAAACAATGGTTTATTGGTTGAGGGAGGTGAATTGCAAAAGTCACTAAATTAACCTGCGTTTATCTCTCTGATAGCTTGGTACAAAAGCAGTCAGGTTTATTGTGGAGGCAATGTGTAAATAAATGTGCAGCACTCAAACAACAGTAAAGTGAAAACACAACACAAGTAAAATTAAATTAAAACCAAAATAAATTAAATCCAATCAGTAAGACTGGAGTAAATAATTTTTGCATCACTGATATAATATTGATAAATAAAATATTGAAACACATAGATACCAGAAAATAAACCTTGTTTACAAAAATATCACCTTCCTATATTTAACAAATTAAACCATAAGTACAGCGGAAACAAACATCATTGTCAAAAATATGACTTTTTACGTATGTCAAAAACAAAAATACTGGAAACAAAACTATTATCACCTTTAAATAAACATATATGCCAGAAATATTGTTTCACACAATATCGACTACAATAATATCACCCACAACATTATATTATCATTAATTAAAGGATAAATCTTTTATGTAAAAAAATTCTTTAAAATGAACTTAAAAACATTTTAAATATATGTTAAATTAAAATATAAATGTTACATCACGAAAATTATAAATCGCCTCAATAAAATATATAACTAAATTCATAACAATACAACCCAAACAAATATTTCAATTAACTACAAACATTTCTAAAACATATATATATCCCCTAATGGCGGTCGCCAGTAGGTAGTTATAGTTAGGACCTAGTTTCCATAGGAAAAGCGGTATTTATTTGCAAATATCTCTGGCTCCGTTTAACGAATCTTCTGAAAATTTTCAAAACTAATGGCCAAATCAGGTCAACTCCTGTCCCGAAAGTTTCGGGGTGATTGGTCAAGCAGGGACTGAGATAAAAGTAGGGTCCAAAAACACGTTTTATCTATGTCAGTTTCCATAGGAAACTTTAGTTGCTGCTACAGCCCGAACTGCTGAATGGAATTACACCAAATTTGGCAGAAAGGTAGCTCTTGGTCCAGAGTGCACTCTTTTTGTTAAATGGTGTAAATCTGTTCAGTAATTCCTGAGAAATGTATATATTTGGTGAGAGTCTGGCTTGGCGCACGCGAGCGCGGCTGCCGTTAGAGGCAGCTGCTAAGTAAGAGTCGGGGGGTAGTGAGCCAGGCAGGGCTGACTAGGTCTATCCCCGCCGGAGGCCCGTCCCTGTGTGCCCCGCTCGCCATCTATTTTGCTTTTGCCATTTGCTATTGCTGCCTATCAGCGGCCTATCAGCGGCCTATCAGCGGCCCACTCTACCTGAAAGGCTTTTCATAAAAAAGCTCTGAAAAGCCTCTTCCGAAGTGTCTAAAAGCGCCAAGAGCACTTCTTAACCCAGCGCATTAGAGACTTTTTACGACCTTGGAAAAAAAACTGTGGATGACTACACCCCAAATACCTTGGGACCGTTTTGGGTTAGGAATCACCAACAACAGGATTTGTTAAAAAGAAAATGATGGACTAAGCTGACTGTGCTTACAGTAGCATTCTATGTATATATATATGGTTTATACATATTGTACCAACGGTGTAACACACTACTGAGAATATATTGAATGTAGTAGTGTCTTTTGTGTTGCCTGTTTTATATAACAGTTGAATTAAATATATTGATTCCAGATATGATATAAAGTTCATTTGAACCGAGTCACATGTAAAAAGATGTAAAAACAAGAAAAGTGGGCAGGGTAGAAACATACCATTACAGGGGGGTCTCTCAAAGACCTGAGGGCCCAAAAAAGCATTTTTTGTTTTACAAAAACAAAGTACGGTCTTCTGCGCTTTCTTTGATTAAGACCCCAGGGGGGCCAGGTCCTACGGCAATACCAAAATATGATGCAGGGGCCCACTTTTATGAAGGGGGGCCACATGGCCCTCCATGGCCCTAGGGACAGCCCCCCTCCAGAGCCGGCTCCAGCAATATCTTCGGCTTCCCACCCCCAGGACATTGCAGTTTGCTATGTCAGGAGGAAGCTCTGCTCCCACCCTACCATAACAAACTACTGCTTCACTTCATGGAAGTGAGAGCAGGAAAACAGCTCTTGCTTCCATGAAATGAAGTAGTATTGCTTTTGGGTAAAGGGAGCCATACAGCTCCCTTTGCCCAAAAGCAATGTTGCCTCCGGCAGGAGGTGGAGAGCTGGCTGGAACTGTGGGGGCATTGGGGCTCCCCTGCAGTCCCCAAACACAGGCCAGAATCCCTGAGGCCAAAAATGGCCCAGGAGAGCATCCTCCCCTTTTAAATATATATTTTTTAAAAGCCATATGGCCGGGCCCCAGGGGTTGGGGTCACAAGGGCCAAAATTGGCCTCAGGAGGGGGGACATGTGACCCTCCTCCAACATTTAAAAAATAAAAAGGCAGGACAAGCCCCAGGGGATAGGGTCCCTGGGGCCAAAAGTGGCCCAGGGAAGGGAGGTCACACTGCCCCGTTCCGTAAAAAAAGTTATTGCCAAGGAATGGGTTCCCTGGGATTGTAATCAGCCGCGTGCCCCTCGCTTTTCAATATATATTTTTAAATGACTCAGTCCCTGGGGGATGGCCCCCGGGGCCACAAGGGTCAAGGCAAGGGGACCACACAGCCCCCTTTCTAAAATAAAAACAAAAAAAGAAACCGGCAACTTGCCAGAGGCCGCCCCTCCTCCCTGCTCCACTCTGCAAATGCACCTCCTGGAGCGCTCTGGGTTGGGGGATCAAGTCCCCTTCCCTGGTGAAGTTCCTTAGGGGCCACCTAGCCCACCAAGTACCTTCAGCAAGCCACAAACAGTGGGATTTCTGAGAGGTGGCCCGAGGCCATGCCCCTTTTTACAACACTCTGCAAATGCGCCTCTTGGCACACTGGTGGAGGTGCAATGAGGTCCCCTTGTGTCCTGAGGAGTTCAGGACTAAAGTGGACTTCATCCCCAAAGCAGCAGTGTGCCAGCAGGTGTGTTTGCAGAGTGGTGTAAAATGTTGGGCATGGCCTCGGACCACTCTCAGCAATCCAGCTGTGTGGGGCTTTCTAGAGGTAACAGGAGGGCTAGTCAGACCCCCAGGGACCTTCAGGAAGCAAGAGGACTTCATCCCCCAACCAAGAGCGTTTAAAGAGATGCGCTTGCAGAGTGGTGGGCAAAGGGAGCATAGCCTGCTATGGGAACTTCGCAATCCTGCTGTGTGGGACATACTGGAGGTAATAGGTAGTCTAGTTGGCCCCAAGGATGTCCTTGGGGGCCAACTACCTCTCCTGTTACCTCCAGTAAGTCCCACACAGTGGGATTGCGAAGAGGTCTTCGGAGGCCATGCCAACTTTTGCCACCACTCTGAGAACATGCCTCCTGGCAGACTACTGGTTGGGGGATGAGGTCCCCTTTACTTCTGAGGGACTTTGGGGGCCAAGAAGCTCACCTGATACCTCTTGTAAGTCCTACTCAGCAAAATTCCTGAGCGCTGGTCAGAGGCCCAGCCCCCTTTCTCCACCACTCTGCAAATGCAATTATTAGTTAAAGAAGCATTTACAATGTAATAGGTCTCACTTTTGTGAGAGTTAGAGCCATTGGCTTTGTAAAGGTAAAGGATTTTTACTAATGTTTGTTGGAGCGGAGTGGATGTACGCTGTGTGTAGTGGAATTATGTGTTATGTTGTGCAGTCGAATTATGTGGATAGAAAGTATGTGGTATTTAGTGTATAGGAATTATGTAGAGTGGGATTATGTGTTAAGGAGAGTAATTATGTGGTATGGTAGTCTGTGTTGTGCAATGGTAACCTCAGGTTTAGTTTCCCCATTTCTATAGAAGCTAAACTATAAATTCAATGAAACAAAAAAAAGAAGGAACCACTAAGGAGCACTTCTGGAACTAGTCAGAGGTATGATCAGGGCACTGGAATTATGCAACTGTTCACATAACTATAAAATCCACATTTGCCACATAATCCATCATCTGCTGCATGATCTGCAGATTTGAACCCAAAAAAACTTGTTTCTAGCTCAAACGGCTCAAATGTTACCAAAAAAGCAGTAACATGAATAACGGGCGATTTGGCTAATTTCTCAGGGTTCATAGAAATTGTTCCAACAAAGAGGCATTCAACTTTCATGCAAAGAATTTGGAAGAGCAACTGTGCGAAAAGGGATATCCTAGAAAAATCATTCGCCAATCAAATAAGAGGGCGTCTAACAATCATCGAGAGGCACTCTTAGAAATAACTCCACCAAAAGAGAAGTCCAGCCGCATCACATTTGTGAATACTTTCAATATTAGATCCAATCAGGTCCAAAAGATCATTCGAAGACATTGGTCGATATTGAACACAAGTGGGGATGATATACCTTTGCCCCTATTTGCTTTTAAGAGAGGACAGAGTCTTAAGGACCAATTGGTCCACACACGACCAAAGAATAAGGAACCAAGACAGGTGGGCACTTTGTGGAATTTGCTGCCAGTACAGGGCCAACATCCAGGTGGGACGTGCTCAGTATTCCCACAAACACATAAATCAACATCTGTGGATATAGGTACCATCAGGCCTTGGGAACAACGCAGATTCACAAACTGCAATAGTGAGAACTTAATTTATCTAATAGTCTGTCCATGTGAGAAACGATACGTGGGCATGACAACAAGGAAAATTAAGACAAGAATATTGGAACATAAGAGCACGGTACGCTGTCGAAAGCAAGCAACCAGGTTAACATCACATTTTCTTGAGGTCGGACACGGTCCAAATGATTTCTACTGGACCGTTCTTGAACAGCCCATAATACCAGAATTCTGCCCGGATGTTGGCAAATTCCTATTAAAAAAAGAGCAGAAGTGGGTCTATAAACTAAACAGTGATAAAGAGGGACTCAACGAACCAATACCGTGGATGTCACTCTGATTGTTTACACCCAGTATGTCCGTCATATTCATGTAGACTCTAAGAGAAAAGTCCCATCTGTTGAGGGTAGTAAGAGTTAGAGGATAGTCACAATCTTTGGTAGACATCACTCAGATACCCTGTATATATACATATATATATGATGACTTTCTTCTAAAAATACTCTCTAAAAGTACTCTCTAATAAATTCATTGGACACTGCTCAGTAGACCTCCTTGAAACAATTGACAACGATACTTTTCATTGGGTCTAATTGCAGTTACTATACTATGAAGTCCGATGACCACCTGTATCTAAAATTATAACTGTCTTTATACAGATGCGGTCCTATAAATGTAAATTCGGACCGTTCTAAACGGATGGACGCCGTTTATTATAAATGTAGACCTTAAGTATTGAAAACAACCAAATAGCTATGAATATCGGTCCGTAATGTAAAACGCCATTGCAGGCATATGCAAAAAAACAAAATTCCCAGCATGCCTGCGAGTCAGGTGACCGTAATCACGCGCTCTGGAGCAGTTCCGCTTTTCTAAAAAATGAAGCCTGCCTACTATCCGGTGCCTCCCCAGACAGCACAGACGACCGTGTAGAGACACCGACGGATAGGTATGTAATACTGCGGCAAGACGACCTAAAAAGACAGGCATGTTACGCTGGTTGCGCCCTGTTAGCTAGCGTGGGGCTGCCGTGGCTGGCGCAGTGCGGTGTAGGGCTTAAGTCGGTCCATCGATGCACAGTGGGTTCTCAGTGACCCGACACCTCGGTCGAGCGCACTGCGCATTCTTTGAGCTTGGCCGATAATGGGAGAGCTTCTGTCATTGGTTCGATACGACCAAACGGCATTCATTATCAATTTTTACATCGCCGACACCATTATGATATTATTCTACTCATATGGCAGTGGTTATGATTAGAAAATGAGATACAGCGTTTTTACCATTGTGTATTGCCTGACACACTGTGGCAAAATGCCTACTCCAGATTGCTAAAATTAGTCGAAATGTTATCAATGAGAGCCCTCGTTTTGTTGGTGTGTGTCATGAGATTGAGAAAAGCGGGACAACACCTACAGATGACGACCAGTTTATTGTCAATTCGGGCATCTGTAGTTTTAGCGTTTTAAATTTGTGTTTAGTTATGGGATCAATGAATTGTCTTTCTGTGTCTAACCCTAAATTTAGAGCGGTGCTCCTCTAAACCTGAGCTGCAGCCAGGTGGGGTGAAGTGCTATCACCACTACAAATGGGTGCGTGGCTTAAATTAATAAATCAATATGTACGAAATAGTATGACTATGATATACAGTGATGTTTACTATGATACACTGATTACATGAATGTGTCTTGAATGTGACATAATTCTGTCAATTTGGCTTTATTTCCATGTCTCTCCTATGGCTGTCGTGTCTACAACATGATACGGTAATAGTATGTGGTGGATTATGAAACCTGAACATTGCAGGTGATATTGTTTTTAATTTTCACTTTATAAGCAATAGTTACCATCAGGTCCTGAAGAAAGCATTGGAACTATTCCATCCTAAATGCTGAAACATGTCGACCAATATTGCTTACAGATATTTTGTTAAATCTGTATTTTCACTGTAGTTTTAAATTTGGACAATTGAGAGATATCATTAAAATTAACAATCTACTCAGTTGATCCAATTTTATCTGCACTTACACTTATTGTTTTTCACTCAATTTTCGCACTGCTTATTCAGTAACCACAAATATGCTTACATTAATTTGAAACACCACCCTTCTTGATAACACATTCTCTTAAGAACTACACATAGCCTTGATAACATCAGTAGGCCGTGTTGTGTTGTCTTGTCTCCTGGGCAAGGAGAACCCAAAAGATGTTAAAAAGGGCGGTACAGAATGGTTACTGATGGCAATATTTGCCCATGTCCTTGAGTCCTAACTCAGTAATTATATGTCACACTTGTTTGCATTTTGGGTCTCCACTGCTTTATTTGTATTTTGTTGGGGTCTGCGTCCACAGTTGAGTCATATGGTTAGTTGACCCCTAGATACTGGTTGTGTAAGGAATATTGTATATTGGGGTCTGTATCTAGTTTGGGTCGTTAAACTCACCCTTGGACCCTAATATTAATTGGTTTGTTTTAGTTCTCAGGAATCAACAATAGAAAAGAAGTTCCAAGGAAAAACTCTACCAAAATGTATGTAGTTGCTTTATGGTCTGCCCTCACTAGGAGCGTACACCAGTCATTGTATGTGAGTCACCAATGCAAATCCAAATCCTCACCGCTGACCACCAATGTTAGATTTGGGGGTCTCTAGTTGGTGGAGGTAGGTACCTTTAACCAAATAGGCACCCTTGCGTCTTCTCAGGGTAAGGGGCCACACTCCTAAAATAACCCCTGCTCACTCCCTTGGTAGCTTGGCACTAGAAGGCAGGCTTATCTCAGAGGCAGTGTGTAAAGCATTTGTGAACACATACAGTAATACAGTGACAACACTACAGATGGACACCACACAGGTTATATTATTAAAATAATTATTCTTATATAGACTTAACACAAGACCAAACGACAAAAATCCACAATACTGTACTCAAAAATAGACTTTAAAATGGTAGAAAAAAGCTCAGTTCCCTCAAGTTGTAAATGCAACACTTCATACTCAATGTACCTTTTGTTATGTGTAACACAAATAAACAAAAGGGTCGCCGTGAAGGTGATGTGGCAGTTCCTTACTGCTGCACAGGGGAGTTGATACTCGCTTCCTTACTGTGTGGGGAGGTGATGCGTCGGTTTCTTACTGCTCTCCGATACGATTCGATAAGATGGCACCTTGATGCGATACTCTTCTCTGGTATGATGAATCAAAATGGTGTCTTGCTCATGGTGCGACAAAGTTGATGTGATGCATGCACGCTGACGGCTGTGCAATGACTTGATGATCTTTGGAGCCGCGACAGGCTATGGGACATATTTCTCCGGTGATGCGACGGTAAACTCTGTAGGGGCGGCACGCTTCTCTGGTGATGCGCCGCGCTTCAGCAATGAGATGATGGCAGCGGCGGCTCACTTCTTCGGCGATGCGATGACAGCTACTGCGGCGGCAAACCGCTTCTCGTCGTTGCCTCGAGCTTCCAGTTCCCAGCAACACGCAGTTTCTCAGAAGGCCCAGCACAACAGCAGGCACTTCAATCCCAGCAAGGGAATTCAGGAGGGGGACGAGCTGGTTGGTGAAGTCTTGTATCCATGAGACTTCAGGCAGGAGGCAGGCTCTACTTGAAGCCCTTGGAGATTCTTCTTCAAGTTGATGAAAAGCATACTCAGTCCTCTTCTCCTTTCTTTGGCAATGAAGCAACCAATGCATAACAACCTACAAACACAGCACAGGGGTAGTCTCCTCCTTCAGCTTCCTGGTTCTTCTCCTCAACAAAGGTTCGTCTGAATTCCCAGACGTGATCTAAAGTTCTGATGTCTGGATCCCCCCTTTTACACACCAAAATCCTTTGTCTCTGAAGGCAGAGAGTGTCTGTGCCTAGTCCAAACCAGTTCTGTTCAGTCCTTCAGCGCACTACAGGAGGTGAAGCCAGCATTGTGGAAGGCAGGTACACCCTATTCAAGTCCCAGGTGCTCCCCTCCCCTCACTCTACATGCATATGGGTCTTTTCAGCCCTGTGCTGAATCACCGTGTCTCCTGGAATCCCCCAACCCCTGTCACTCAAACTCTAGACAAGGAATACACAACCTAGCAGAGGCAGGCAAAAAAATACCTACTTTCTAAAAGTGTCATTTTCAAACACAAAATGTTAAAACCAACTTCAATAAAAGATGTATTTTATCATTCTGAGTTCAGGTATACTAAACTTGAAATTCTACCTAATTCCCTGAGTCAGTTAGGATTATAAGATGTTACAATCATAATGCCCTTTCTGGCCTATGGGGAACAGGTAATTTTACAACAGTGAAAAACTAAAATGGTTGTAATTCACTATCAGGACATGCAACACACATCAGGGCATGTCCTATCTTTTACCTACAATGCACCTGTCCTTGGGCCTACCTTAGGGGTGACTAATATGTATAAAAGGGAAGGTTTAGGGATTGGCAACTGGGTGTACTTGCCAAGTCAACACGGCAGTATCAGACTGCACACAGGCTCTGCAATGGCAGACCTGTGACACACTTTACAAGCTGCTCCGGTGGGTGGCACAATCAGTGCTGCAAGACCACCAGCAGCATTTGATTTACAATCCCTGTGCACACGCAGTGCACTGTACTAGGGTCTGACAAGTAAACCAAACAAGTCAATCATGGAGTCACTAATCCATTCGTCAATTTACCATAGGGAGAGCATGTCAGATCAGCAGTGGTAAAGTGCCCAGAGTCATAACACTAACAAAAACAGGTCAGACAAAATAGAGGAGGAAGGCAAAAAGTTCAGGGATGACCCTGCAAAAAGGGCCAAGTCCAACATTTATTAAAAAAGACTTGCCATGATAAAAAAAAACGGAAAAGAGAAAATAAGAAAAGAAACAATACTATTTAAAGAAAAGACAACAGCAGGAATAAGATCAATTATAATGTGGGCAAAAAGAAAAAGTCTTGTGGTTTAGAGAACAAAATAATTCATTAAAAGACTTTCAAGTACTAGAAAAGGTACTAAAAAATCACTATAAAAATCAAACTAGAAATGTTGATCTCTATTTAAAAAGTGAAAAAGAAAACAATGATAAGTGGAAGGAATTTGGAGCTTTTTTGTTGGTGGAAGATTACTTAGAGTTGGGTAGCGATAAATGTATTTCTAAATATTGTTCTACCAAATTAGACGAGAACAAAATGCCAGCTAGAGATGTACATAATAACCTAGAGTTGGTCGGTATTCCCCTAGAACTGGTAGATTTAAACACTTATGAGTCCATTCTGATTCAATCTATGCACCCGTTTCAAGCTATTGTTCTTATGGAGCCTAAAATAGGTAAGCTGCCTCCATCAGATTTACAAGGAAGCTTAAAATGAAGAGTTGTGTATTTACCTTTAGATTTTTTAAAAAAATCTTGAAACTATTGGTGTAGAGAAAGAGGACATTAAACCTGCAGTTATTCTAGTTAATGGTGTTTTCACAAAGAGTCAGAAAATATGGCAAAAATTAGTAGATGTCAGCAAAGTACAAAAGGCTACGTTATATCTCACAAAAACAATGTTTACTAAAAAAATGTGTATGTGGAAGAAGAAGAAATCGATTTAGTTGATGATAGTGAAATTTCAAGTGGCCAAATTGAAAAAGTGACCGTCTCCAAAAGTGAAGAAATTTATGAACATTATAGTGAACATCCTTTACATTCAAAGGGAGTGATTTCAAATACTATTGATTTATTCCAAATGAAGGAAAGCAAAGGGAACTCCGATGAGTGTTTGGGAGAGAAGTTTGGAAGCTCGTTGATTTCCACAGCTTTTCCCCACTGGAAAAGGTGGACAATATGACAAGCGACCAGTCATGATTCCAGCATCAGAATATCGTACAACAAAATTGTACTCAGAAGATCCAAGATTTCAACAATGTATTCCATAAATATTTCATCTTTTTTTGAAAGTGACTTGTCTGGACTTTCATATGCAGTGAACCACATATTAAAACCAGGAGTTCATCTTCAACACGGTTCTGCAAAGGAGTTCATGGACAAAGTAGAACAGAGAGACTATCATTTAGAATCTCAGTTGATTAATTTGATGGCGTGTCAACGTGGTACTAATGAGTATTGGTATCGTCATCATGGAAAACTTAAATATATGTTAAGGAACTTAGGAACCCCTACATGCTTTGTCAAGCTAAGCTGTGCTGAATACGCAAGGGACAATTTACTTGAATTTCTTCGAGAAACAAATTCAAATATTAAAAAAATGTAATTCAAAACAGCTGGAGAGCTGTGTTCCTTGCATCCAGTAAATGTGTGCAGATGTTTTATTGATTTCTTTTGGAGAAAGGAATACCAACTAGAGGTACTCCTCATATACATATGCTTTTATGGATCAAAGATGTATCTAAGTTTGGAACTGATTCGGATGAGACTGTTTTAATTTTATTGAAGACTATGTGACATGTGCTATACCAAAAACAATAGAAGAAAATACCTTAAGACAACAAGTTTTACGGTTTCAAATTCATCGATGTGGCAAACACTGTTGATGGAAATACAAGTCAAAGGAAATGTTTTATACCAAATGTTGTTTTGGATTTCTATGTCCAGTAATATCCAAAGGAAGAGTCAAGAGTTTCATGTCAGCAGTAAGGCATACTATCACTAGAAAATCTTTAAAAAAACGTACAATTTAAAAATAAGTGAACAATCAAAGTATATTAATGATTATAATTAGGGCTCCCGGTTTTCCGTTTAAATGGATTTTAACATATAAATACAGACGGAAAACAAGTTTTCCTTCATCTGTATTTACAAGTAAAAATGGGAAATACTAGTATACTTTGCGGCGCCCTGCTCCAGCAGACCAGCCTTCAGTAACAACGCTTGAGTGAGGTCTTCATTGACGTCAGTAAAATCACACCCTAACCATCTGGTGTATTCCCCTCCTTAGAGGGTTGAGAGGTGTCAGCCCGGGCTGAGACAGCTTCCCGGGAGCACCCTAGTACTTCACAGGTCTTTGAAGGACCAATTACTTGTTAATAAGGCTTTGTTGTTCTTCCGCCCCTTCTTAGAGCCCCTGCCTGCCTCTTCACTCTGCCCATTGCCTGGGAGTGTGATGTATTCCTATAGGTACTGTATCGATTCCCCTATTCCTGACCCTGGCTTGGTTAATAACTAACTAGCAGCCATCCAACGGTGCAAAAACCGTTATCTGATTAAGCCACACCACGGCACAGAAGCGCGTTATCTGATTAGGTCATAACGCATGCCATCTAAATAGACAAGCGATATTCCTCCAGCCCCTGATAAGGCATACGAAGTTCTCAAAACAAATCAAACCTACAGCGACCTGGGAAATTCCCATAGCCATTGTTTTGATTTCACCGAGAACTACAGCAAAAGAATGTGCGAACGAGCCCGTTCATATGACATCCTTATTGATGTATATATGTCCATCCTTACGTCAATCTCGGCACCTTTCAGGTATAAATATTACCGACATTGCCTTAAGCAAACACATGCGGTGGTGACGAGATCGGAGCAGCGAGACGTGCTGAGGAGCCCAGCAGAGAGCGAAGCCCACAGACGCTGCCCCGCCTTCCTGACGCGCTGAGAACGAGACGCTGCCTTTCTCCTGCCAAGAAATCCAGCTCCGGCGCTTCCAAGCAGCCCTCGCAGGCAGCTGGAATATCAAGACCTGGGATGAGAGATACCAGCCCTCCATCATTCTAGATCTCAGGTACAGAACTGAATAACCCCTTGCAGAGAATTCTCGAGTCAGTCCCTTGGCAAAACAAACTTAACTTAAACTGCTACTTATCTACTCCCGCCCACGTATTAGGCTTAGGTCAGGTACATTGGGGTAGGCGTGGTTAGAAGCACCAGTTGAGTACGATTAGTCAAATGTATATATGTATATATCTATTTTATCCATTTTAAAGTATCATATGGCTCAGAAACCATATCAATGCTTTTGCAGTATTATTTTATAATTCTGTCTCTACTGTATGCACTTTACTTAACTATAAGTATTGCAATAATAGCGATTCATTTCTCTTGTATGAGAAAAGAGACTGATCAATAAATAACATCTTTTATTGAACCACGCCCATCTCTTATTTCTCTACAAACTGGTGAAACTAAGAATGCACGTACTGACTGAGTAAAATAAGTTGTCTATTGTTTTCACACGACTCTAGAGATACACTCTTGATTAGGGGAGAGCAAAGTTGTCATGTTCTATGGTTGTCAGAAACTAAATCCCTTCTTGTCTACCCAGGGAGGTTAAAATCCTCCTTGTCTATTCGAGAAAGTTTCTAGTGAACTCTGAGCTTGCTGGCAAACACAAAACTTTAAGTCTAATATCGTCGGTAGAAGATCTAGTTAACCTCTGCCCTAGGTCCATACTATTGAAGATATTATTCCAATGCGCAGAGCCTATTGGGATAATAGGAACTACACTACATGGCGCCCAACGTTTGGATAGGCGATAAAACTAACGCAAGACATTAGAGTAACTCAGTCGTGCTTTTTCACACAGAACCCCTTTTTCCCATAATACTCCAAAGACGTCTGGAGTGGGTGAAAGGTCATATCCGCCAAACCTCGCAGGAGGAGACTCCTATGTATGGTTCTTGGTTTATTCAACGTTGAAGGATACACTGTTCCAAAATATTGTGCATCTAATCTTTGTTTCCATAGAAACCTGATCTGCAAATAAATAAAATAATCTTCTTGACAATAGTATGGTAGTAGGGGACGCCTATCTGAAATTTCAGCGTTGCATTTGCTTTTGGGACTGACCATCTTGCTGCCTTTCAGCCTTTTGCCTACCTTTTGCCTACCTCTTGCGGAACCCGCTTCGCGGGTCCCGCTTCGTTGGAGCGTTCCTGTTTGCCGCCTGGAGTCTTGAAGGGCCAGCTGAGGGTAGTTTCTAACGGGGCTGCGAGCGAGCGCGCCTGCTCCCTGAGGGACTTCATCTCCCAGGAGTGAGCGCCAGCCCGGAGCAGCATCACCTGGGCCGCTCTCCCCGACCCCTCCCACCCTTCCACCGAGCACTGATAAACAGCTTCTGCAGGTCAGAGAGCGGGACGCCTATCTGAAATTTCAGCGTTGCATTTGCTTTTTGGGACTGACCATCTTGCTGCCTTTCAGCCTTTTGCCTACCTCTTGCGGAACCCGCTTCGCGGGTCCCGCTTCGTTGGAGCGTTCCTGTTTGCCGCCTGGAGTCTTGAAGGGCCAGCTGAGGGTAGTTTCTAACGGGGCTGCGAGCGAGCGCGCCTGCTCCCTGAGGGACTTCATCTCCCAGGAGTGAGCGCCAGCCCGGAGCAGCATCACCTGGGCCGCTCTCCCCGACCCCTCCCACCCTTCCACCGAGCACTGATAAACAGCTTCTGCAGGTCAGAGAGCGGGACGCCTATCTGAAATTTCAGCGTTGCATTTGCTTTTTGGGACTGACCATCTTGCTGCCTATCAGCCTTTTGCCTACCTCTTGCGGAACCCGCTTCGCGGGTCCCGCTTCGTTGGAGCGTTCCTGTTTGCCGCCTGGAGTCTTGAAGGGCCAGCTGAGGGTAGTTTCTAACGGGGCTGCGAGCGAGCGCGCCTGCTCCCTGAGGGACTTCATCTCCCAGGAGTGAGCGCCAGCCCGGAGCAGCATCACCTGGGCCGCTCTCCCCGACCCCTCCCACCCCTTCCACCTCTTGTGTGCAAGTACTATATTAACTAGTTACCCTCCCGCAGCGTGGGAGAGCGCGCGGGAGAAGCCCGGGACAAGGGCGGGACCGTCTGTGGCCGCTGGAGGCCGGGCTGGGCCATCCCTTTTTCACCTACAGGCTTGTGTTTGATTACAATTTAGTACTTAAGTGTTTACCAGGATCATCTAGTCATTTGAGGATAGCAGGGGGTTTTAACCTATGGCGAATACCTTAAATACCTCTGCCTTACAGTCTTCCATGGGTGAGGCTGAATCTGCGGTTATGGGGCCCCTAGATTCGTATTTCAAGCGCTTGCCCCAAGATATTGATAGGGAAATTGCTTTGGCGGAAAGACGCGCTGGACGAAGGTTATCGATCGAATTGATGAAAAATCCCCTTGAAAAACACATAGGACAAAGCTTCCCTGCACTGGTCACCCCGTTATCTTCTACAGTATTGCCACTTACACATGAAACACTGTATGATATATCTGTAAGTAATGAGCTGTTGGGTGCCTCTCCTGTAGATACAGTGGTTACCGCCCTATCATCAGAGCATTTAAAGGGCCCTAATACAGCACAAACAGGGCAAAATGTTACATCAAAAGCAGTTGTTCAAGTACACGCTGTCAAGCCCAAAGTATGCTCAAAGAGGAAGAGGGCTACAACCCTAAAAAAATCCATAGTCCCTAATCCAGCAAGGAAGATTAGGAAATTGGCCACTAAAACACCCATAATCCATGCCCTAGCTGAAAACCCTAATGGGGCAACAAGGGGGGAGGAATTGGTTACCCTAATAGACGTAGAAAATCCAAAGATTCCGGCATCACCAGTAATAGAAATAAACCCCATTACCATAGCAGCTTCAGGGCAAATGAGGATTCATCCGGAATATTTACTGGATTTGGAAAAACTAATACGCTCCCTCTTAAATCCCCTTGAAACTAAACTGGAGAAGCTAGTAAAACAACTTGATCATCTTGAACAGGCTAGTTTAGATAATTTTTTCTCAGTGAAATCATTAATTAAGTCTCAGAATAAAACGGAAGAGAATGGGCGACAAAATAATCTAGCCGAGCAGGATTTGGGTGTTACGGGGGTCGAGTTGTTTCCCGCAAAAGTAAGTGGGGTTTCTACTCAGCAGAAACAGGGACCGAATAAAAAAAATATAGCAGCACCCCGACCTCCTGTAAACAATAGTGGCTCTGGGCGTACTAACACTATCTGCACTAGCACAATGGCCAATAGTACTAAGGATAGCATAAAAAACTGTGCCCCCGTGGTTCATAAAAAGAGTTCACTTTCACCATCTACTATGGACTGTGACCAGGGTACACTGATAGACACAGATAAAAACCCAGCTATAACTATTGATGGATTAAATGGGCCGTCTGTCTCTCAGTTAGTAAATAAGGGTGGTTATGTAAGGAATGGTAACCACACAGCCGGTGGAAATAATGCTAGTATGGCTGTGGGAAATAGTGCTCCCGCGAGTGTTGCTGCCCCAGAACGCTGCCCACCAAAACCTTATGTTAATAAACCTTTAACTCGGATTCCCTCGGTCCAACTTACCCCTGATTCTTATCCATATGTGGCCATTCTCACCAACGTTCCTCCCCTACCGGATGGCCAAAGGGAAACATATGATATGTTAAAAAATAAAGCCATGCATTGGCTGCGGGTAAATAGACCCCTGCCAGGAGATGTGGATGGCCTGATCATTGGGGTTAGAAGGGTCAATTGGATTGGGAACACTTTGAAAAAGCAGGGGGGTGAGTGTATCATAATTAACTTTCAAGACCCAAGGGTAGTAGGGTTAATCACGAAACCTGGATGGAATATTAGCATTGGTGGGATTGGCGTTGTGGATTTGACTTTTTTCTATCCAAGATCTCTGTCATCTTACCCAGGAAGGAATGAGTCACTGAGAATTAGTTTGCCTCCACGGGTAGAGGCTAGCTCTTTCCCTGCTCCCTTCTTGCGTTCACATGATGGTTACAACCAGGTATATAATTTTGATGGTGGCGCAGGGTATATGAGATGGGGATGCTGACAGAATCCAGCTGAACTCCTTGACTCAGTTGTCCAAATGGACTGGGAAATTGTTGGGGAGTCAACCTTGCTATCTAAGGGGGATGCATTGTATAATTTAGTAGAAGGGGTCCCAGACAGGGACTGTGGATACAAGAGGGGGGGCAACCGGGCTTGCCAGGGCGATTGGGGAAGTGTCTCTGGACCACATTTCGGTTCTGGTACAAGTGATGTTAATGTGGTCAAATGTGTAAATATTGCTGTGGGAGAGAGCGGTGACTGTGAGATCCTGACTAATTCACCGGTCATAGTAGTCACCGAAAGGGGGACAAGCAAAGATGATACTGCGGGGAGGTTCCTTTCATGGAACATAGCGGGTTTGGCCTCCAGACTGTTGTCTCAAGATTGGCTAGATTTCGTTAATGGGTTTGAAATGTGCCTATTCCAGGAAACATGGGCTTGTGATCCAATTTACCTGCCAGGTTATTTAAATTTTTGTATACCAGCAACTCGGGGTCTGAGGGGAAGGCCTGCGGGAGGCTTAACAGCCTGGGTCAAGCAGAAATCCCAAGTTAAAATAAAAGTTATTGACCTAGGCTGCAAGGATATACAATTATTGAGGTGTACATCAGGACAGGGCGGTGTGATAGATATCTATAACATTTATGCTAGGGGGTTAAGTGCTGGGAATTCCCCCACCCTAGACGTTCTATCAACCTCCCTTGAATGCAACTCTCTGGGTAATAGAGTGGTTGTGGCAGGTGACCTGAATAGGACTTTCGAGCCTTTAGAAAATACCGAACATCCTATAGGCCAAGAGGAGGATGCTTTATGGGGACTACCAACTTTAAATCTATCCCCAGTGAAGCGTTGGACCAAGGATGTACTGTTGTTGAATTCGTTATGTTTGGAATATGGCTTGAGGGCCCTTAATGGCAGGACAAAAAGTGACCTAGGAGGAAACTGCTCTTTTGACAATGGGTATAGTAAGAGTAGGATCGACTATGTCATTTGTAGTCTTGAGCTATGGTCTGGCCTGGGTGATATGGAGATAGTGGAGAGAATAGAAAGTGATCACAATCCACTCAGTGTTACCCACTCATGGTGGAGGGCTGCCCATATAGACTTAGTCCCAGATAGCGAAATTGTACCTGTCATAGCAAACGATTCAAGAAGGGTGAAATGGCCAAATGTGTTGGCCAATTTAGCCACTATTGAGCACATTAATCTGGAGGTAGACAATGCTATTTTAGCTATGGAATCAGTACACCCTGTAGTACCGGGTTCCTCTTTAATAGCAGACATCCATGACGTATTTTTTTCTTTAATAAAACCGTATTTTATCAAACCTGTTAAGGCACATAGAATTCCACCTATTAAATTGGCAAGGTGGTTCAACAAGCAGTGCAGGGCAACTAGATTGGAGTTGGGAAGGGCAATTAAAAGCAGGGATAAGGCATTGATTAGTGCTGCTAGGAAGCAATACAAGGAGAATATTTGCAGGGCCAAGAAGCAGTGGGACGAGGAATATTGGGAGGAGTTACTTGAAGCTTCTGGGCAAAAAGACTCAAGACTCTTTTGGAAAATTATGAGATGGGGCAGAGGTGGCACACCAAATAAACCTGATAATAATGTTAACGAAGCATCATGGGTTGAGTATTTCCAACCCCAGTATGCGGAGAATAGGGATAACTTGGACATCGAACCAATCCCTGTGGTATTTTCCAGGGGAGACCTATTTACATCTAAAGATGCAGAACTCGTAATTTCATTGCTGCGGGGGGGGAAAGCTCCGGGGTTGGATGGAATCCCCTCAGACATCTTTAAGCATGATAAGGTTCGGTGGGCAAAATATGCGACTGTGCTTGGAAATGCCCTTGCAAAAGGGGCTAAAATCCCGGATGTCTGGAAGGGGGCAATTATAATTCCGATCTTTAAGAAAGGCGATCGGTCGCTACCTGCAAATTATAGACCGATAAGTTTGCTGGCCACTATCCAGAAAGTGGTGGGTAAGATGGTGGTCGACAAACTTATGTCCTGGGTAGATGAAAACAACGCCTTATCCCCCTACCAGGCAGGTTTTAGACGTGCAACCAGCACTGTCGATCAAATCTTTCGTTTCACCATGCTACGATGGGGGACTGTACTCCTTGGAGAAGGCAGCCTTTATGTAGCATTTGTAGATCTGAGGGCTGCCTTTGATCTGGTGCCCAGGAGCAAGCTATGGGGGGTTTTGAGCAACATAGGGGTTCCACTCGAACTACTCACACTAATAATGCGTCTTCACGAAAGCAACTTCGCTAAAGTCCAGTGGGGAAGGAACGGGGAATCTTCCACCAGTTTCCCCGTTGAGCGGGGGGTACGGCAGGGTTGTGCCATGGCACCCCTGTTGTTCTCCTTGTTCATCAATGGCATTGTCGATAGGATGTTGGATGCGAGGGTCGACGCACCTTCGCTGGCGGGCATCAGGGTCCCGATCCTGATGTTCGCCGACGATACCTTGATCGTGTCCAAAACCCCGGCAGGACTGCAGAGAGCCTTGAATATATTCGACAAGTTTTGTAAGGAACGGGGTCTCGAAGTCAATGTAAACAAAACTAAGTTGATGGTCTTTGGGCGAAAGCGTCAAGTCCGACCCAGGGTATCTCTGAACAGTATTAGACTAGAGGTAGTAAAAGTCTTTACTTACCTAGGGGTGGAGATATCCAGTAATCCTGGCTGGACAAGACACATTGAGAAAGCAGTTTTGAAACATCAGCAGATCTCGGGAGCGCTTCGAGTGGAACAATCTAAATCTAAAACCAGGCCCATTAAACCTGTTCTCATGGTGTACGACGCCAAAGCCTTAGGCGCAGCCCTTTATGGGGCTGAAGTCTGGGGCTTTGAGAGGTTTGACACGCTCCAAAGATCGGAGAACAGGTTTTTGAGGGGGATAACTAGTCTCCCGCAAAGTACCCCGTTAATACCACTTGGCCTGGATTTAGGAAGAAGATCGCTCAGCGATCGTGCCCGCCTAAGGCCCATCCTTTACTGGAGACGGCTGTGGACGACCCCAGAAATTAGACATTATGCCGAGGGGTTTTCTGCCCTAGCTAAATCTGATGTTTTCCATAAAATTCCATGGCTAAAAAAGCTCAGGGACGTTCTTGCTGAGCTTGGTCTATCCAAACTGTGGGAAAATCCCTCTGGGGAAGCATTCCCTAGTAAAACAACTATAAAAGCTATATATTGGGATCATATTGACCAGAAGTTGTGGAGGAATGCGACCCCAGAATCTATGGCGGGTAGGTTTATGGAAATTAAAACAAGACCTGTACTAGAACTGTATTGGGATATTTTAACTGTTACACTAGACAGGAAATTATTCTTTCAGCTAAGGGCAGGTTCACTCCCGTTGAGGTCGTTGATGTCTAACTGGGGATCAAATAGTAGTTCGTGTTGCCCGGCATGTGGCGCCCCCAACGAAAGTATAGCTCATTTTCTATTCCTGTGTGAGGCTTACATAAATCCAAGGAAAATGTGGCTGGCACCTGTTTGCAGGAACCTTGGTGTCTCTAGTGGTGTAGAGGGGCTGAGAATTATTTGTTCCACGACCGATTTGCCCATAGTAATAGGAACGGCAAAATACCTGGGGTGGGCCTGGTCTTTAAGGCGGAGGCTCCTATCGCTGAATAGGTTTTGAATCTTGTTATCTTGTTTTCTTGCCTATATGCTCGTATGAATTGCAATGCTAAGTATTTGATTGAGATAACTATGATTTTAGTTAAAATATGTTGCTAAATGTACGTAACAAGCTTTGATTGTTCAATTTGGGCTTTGATCCACATTGTGGGTGATTCGGCCTTTTTACTTTGCATTTAGCTCATGTACTTTGTGAGAAAGCTTATATTAACTTTTTGGGGAATATTTTAAGTGTTTAAACTGTGTATTTTATCTAGAAATTTAGTGTTAATGTATGTGTAGTGTTTCTAAAATGTGCAATTTTATATGTCTGTGCTTTTATGAGTGTATAACTCGAAATAAAGCTTTTTCACGATAGTATGTCAGAAACTGAAGAAGAAAGAGAGACAGCTAGAATAGCAGCTGAACTCCTAGTAGCAGACAATACTCTGCTGGAAAATGACCCAGATGCAATATTCATCCCGGTCAACATAAGGAAATATATAACCCTAAAACTTATAGAAAATGGACTGACACCAAGAGGTGGTACAGTCATATTCGTAATTGAGGCACACAAATATCGGCAGACAGAGGTATTCTATTCATGGATAAACTTTCCAGCAGCAAACGCTGTAACAAAGGACTTCCACTATTACAAAATAGAGGAACCTCCTAGTGAGTACACTCCTTTCGAGGAAGTGGAAATACCACTCAAATTCCAAGAGCACCTTCTCTTGTTTAATGGCGCCCTAAAACATAATAATCACATCACCAGGCTCGGTCCACTAGGTAGACCAGGAGCAACGTGGCCGGTCCTAGCCGGATATACACCACATCCAGACATTGAAGAAATGCCTGCACCAGAGCTTTTAACACAGTTAAAACAATTAATAAAAATACATAGACAATTAGTTCAATATGTAATGCGGACTTCAACAATCCAACCAGCAATTAAAATTCCACAGCTGACGAGTCATCAGGGGAACACAAATAAAATTACACCACAGAACATACAGTCCTGTCTAGGTAAGGTACCCGCAAAACGGGAACAAATTCCTTTCTGGCTAGCACAAAAAATCACTCAAATAGAGGCGGTGTTTCCAGATACCACCCCTGTTGAGAAACATAGGATTCTGACTATCTGTCTTCCAATGGGAATCGCACCACATGTGGAGGACTGTGACACTTGGGGAACAGTCTTTGCTTCCATTTACACAAAAACACATGGTGTACCATCCATGTCAGTAATACCAGATGTGCTAAAACGGATTCAAGATGAATACGGTCCAGAGCCCGCCTTAACTCTCGGTATGAAATTACTGAAAGATTTCAAGCAGGTCTCGGCAATATTATTAGCCAACATAAAGGGAGAAGCAGCAAATGTGGCGATTCGCCAGAGGTTAAAAGAGACAGATATAGCAGACCAACCATTTGAAATTGCCAGAATCATAGAAAAATCCTATGAAGAACTAGGAAGAGATAGTTTGGGTGGAATACCAGTGAAACCCCAACTAGTTGAAAGTCCTGAAAAGGTATTTATAAAAAATAATTTAAACACTCGAAAAAAGAGCTGGGATGGAAATAAACAATCCAATCCTAAAGAAAAAAGATTCCAGTCCAGAGGAAGGTCTCCTTGGCAGAGAGAAAGATCTCCCGACCAAGGACGCAAATCTCCCCAACGGGAGCCCTCTGTGAAAAAATACAACCTTAGAAATAGGGATAATATAAAGAAACCTGATAGATATCAAGATATTGATACACGTCCCTCGCAATCTTTTCAGACTTCCTCGCAGAAATCGGAAAGAAGAGGACGATCAGAACAAAGGAAAGAGCACGTCAAGACCAAAGACAAAGAACCTGCTCATCTGAATAAAAAATTACAATTTCCAAAAAAGAAGGTAGCCAGTATTAAAGTAATCAATAATGCCGAGAATACTGAGGACACAGCTGAAAAACGGAGAATGGGCTCAGACAATGCTAGACAGCGCAGCAGAAGTCAGCATAGCTCGCAAAGTCCTTATGAATCATCTGGAGACAGTGGACACGAATGAATACATTCAGGTGGAAACTGCAGATACCAGAGTTAGCAAACCTCATAAAATATATGAAATAACATTGCGTATAGAGGGGGATAAGACTAGAAAAATAAGGGGACTATTTTGGGATAATTTGTCCAAGGGCTATGACATCCTTCTGGCTGAACAAGACTGGCCTCCAGAGTTTGTCAGGGAGTGCCCACATGGCGAAGAAATAATTATGCCTGCCTTCTCAAACCATATTCCAATTCATAAAAAATATACACTTGCAAGAAAGTGGGCAGTAGCTCAAGCCCCTGCCTTATATAAAAATCATGTGGGATGGGATGAGGACTCTCCTCCTCACAAAATCCAGTTAAAATCACAACCTACTGCACAGAGGCAGTACCCGATTAAGCAAGAAGCTAAAAAACAGGTAAAAGAGATCCTAGATCAACTTGAATACCAGGGGGTGATTGAAACTTGCACCTCACAAATGAACAACCCTTTGTTTCCTGTCTCCAAGCCAGACAATTCATATCATCTTGTTTTGGACTACAGACACCTTAACTCATGTTGCAAAACATTTGCAGTACAAAACTCGCACAGTGCTGCACTAATGAATAACATAGTGCGCAAAAAATACAAAACAACCTTAGACATTTCTAACGGTTTCTTTTGTCAAAATATAGCACCAGAGAGCAGATATTTGACGGCGTTCTCAATAAATGGCACGCAAAAGAATTTCTGTCGTTTGCCCCAGGGGTTCAAGAACAGCCCAGGATTATTCTCAGCGAGGGTAACAGAGTTACTACAAACCTATGATGACGAGGCATTATCTTATGTCGACGACATGTATCTAACAGAAGATGACTTGGATACTCACTTGAAGAGAGTGAACACCATAATACTTGGGTTCGCAGCAGAGGGTTACAAATTCAACTTTAAGAAGTCCAGAATTGCCCATCTAACAGTCCTATTTTTAGGATATGAACTATCAAGTGAAGGCAAAAGCCTGGCTGACAATTTCCTAGAGAAATGTGCTGTAATCCAAGCACCCAGAACACTAAAAAACCTACAATCAATTCTAGGCTTCCTGAATTTCAGTAGAACTTACATTATAAATTATGCAGAGAGAATTAAACCTCTCTATGATCTAATAAAACCAGATTTTAAAAGAATCAATTTTACTCAAAAACACACAGAAATTTTGAGATCTTTACAAACAGATATGTTAGTTAAAACAAAATTACAAACACGTGACAACACACGCAACCTTGTGATTCGAGTCATCCAAGATGGATGCGGATTCACATACCTGACCTCTAATGAGGGAGAAAAGGTACCAATAGCATACAAATCACATTTGTACACAGAAGCTGAAAAAAGGTTCAGCATTAAGGAAAACATTGTTCATGCAGTTCAGACAGCTGTAGCAAAGGAAAAATACCAAGCAGACGGTAGACAGGTTACAGTCAGAACAGCAGAATCAGCTTTTGAGGCATTAACAACACCATGTAATTTACCGACAACTGCACTAAATCCAGACTGGATACAATGGGTAAATTCTGTTGCTACAGACAAAGTAAAATACTATTTTGACCCGGAAATGAAAGAATTAAAATATCTAGAATATGAGAGAGAATACCCTCTGCCAATCGACATTCTGCCTTTACGACAGTACGCCTGTGTAATATATACAGACGGACATGCTCAACCCTCAGTTTGGGGAGAGCTGGCTTACAACGCCACATGCGAAATTGTAAAAGAAGTGTGGCGCGGAGGTAAATTAAGACCTCTATTTACGAAAACACACTCAGTGGAAAATAATTCAGAACAACAAACGGAAATAATTTCATTAAAAATGGCGCTAGATAATGCCGATCGCGAATTCCCGACACTTATTGTGTGCGATTCGTATTACTGCGTCAAAACGTACAATAACGATTTAAAGAAATGGATTCAAAACGATTACAAAGATGACACAGGTGCAACATTAAAGCAAAAAGTGCTTTGGGAACAAGTAGCTCTTTTACAGAAAGAACTACCAAAAACTCACGTGATACATTCACTGAGTCATCAGCGTGATGGCGTTCACGTTGCAGGGAATTCATTGGCTGAGACAGCCACAGCGGTAGCAACTAAACCGGCTTCCGTAGCTACAAAAAAGCATACAAAAAAACACATTGACGGTGAAACTATGCTGGCGGTAAAAACGTCATCAAAAGGCGACTGCTCGGCGCTACCGATCAATTATCCACTCAATTATACATACATAATCGATGCAAACTCAGTCCCTTTTGCTCGAATCCCTGGAGTGGGGGATAGAGTGATTCCAAACACGGACAGGAGAGGCTTGTTAATAGCAGACGCACATATGGGTGAGGGTCTCAGACACCTTAAACAAAAAGATTCTCTGGAAGAATTACAATCAGTGTACTGGTGGCCAGGCATGAGCCTGCATCATCACATTTTTGTAAAAAACTGCCCAGACTGCAATAGAGATCGCAGTGGCGAGCGGGGAGGACTATTGCCCTGGCATTTCACCCCAGATAAACAACAACAATAAGGAAAGCCCCCATCATAAAAGAAAAAAAAAGCGTTATATTAACATAAAAAGACTAATTTTCACTTATAATGTAGACCCCAGCGCTCGGCTGACGTCTGGACTGTTATACAAGGATTTGCGAGTCTATAATGGCATATACGCTGGGAGCATGCTACGTTTTGACTAATGTATTCCTTTTAGCCTTCAAGCTTATGGGGAAACATGGCCAAATGAGCATAGCATAGCGGGACTCTTCTCACTTCCTTCCTGAGGGATACGGGATGGTGTAAAGAAAAAACCAAGACATAAAGCAATCTATAACGGAAAA
Source organism: Lissotriton helveticus (assembly GCF_964261635.1). Lineage (NCBI taxonomy): Eukaryota > Metazoa > Chordata > Amphibia > Caudata > Salamandridae > Lissotriton > Lissotriton helveticus. Next base: position 1,295,653,548 of record NC_136063.1, on the reverse strand, counting down.
GGTATTAGGTTCGGGTGCTGGGTGGGTCAAACATCTAATAAGTGTCCAACGTAGTCTAAATAACCTGCCAAGGAATTCTCTGAAAGGGTTCAGTCCGTACGAACTATTGTTCGGGACTAGAATGATAATCAAAGATCTTGATAGTCAGACTTCAGTGGTTAAAGACAAAAGCTTTGATATCAAAGATCATTTGGCTATTTTGCAGGACTTAAATGAAACAAGAAAAGACCTGAGCAACATAAAACTGAAACAACAGCCAACAACCACTGAAGAGAACCCACCTGTCCCAGCAAGGCCTGTCTGGATTCCAAAAGTCGGGGATCTAGTCAGAGAAAAGATCGCGGTAAAGAAGGAATTTGGGCCTTCTTACAGAAAAGCAGTTCCTGTCTTGTCTGTCAACGGGACAAGATCAGTAGTACCACCGCCCCTTGCTGGTAAAAAGGAGAACCGAGTTGTATCCATCGACCTGGTTAAACCACAATCATGTGGCCGATAACAAACAGTAGGCCAAGTGGACTCCCAAGAAGTAGCAGGACACCAATGTTTGCTACGAATACAGAGGCTCAAAATGGAAGACTGATCACATTTGGGAAATCTGCAGTGAATCAGCAAGGACTATGCAACAAAGCAATGGAACTTGAACCTCTTAAAACCAAAATTAAAACTTTTCATCAAGAAACAACAACCTATGATGATGTAACTGCAGACTTTGCTAATGAAAGAAAGCAAATTCCAAAAACAATTGGAACAATTGACAGAACAGCATCCGGCTACTTCATCAACTTCGATGATTCATCTGAAGACCTGAGTGAAGCAAAAAAACAGCCATCAACAAAAACTTTTAAAGACAAAGCTAAGGAACTTTTTCAACAGCTGAAAGAAACCTATCTGATCTCTCCATGGATTGAATTTTGGGTGGCATTCGGTGCATTTATCCTCATTCTTTGGCTCATCCTAGTACTATGTTTGGGACATTTCATTGAGGGGAAATATGCTAAAATGGACACAGCAAGCCAGAAAATCAACTTGGTCCTTAAACCACACACATCTTCACACATCGAGAAAAGAGAACTTTCTTCAGTAAACTTCACAGCCAATCCCATACCAGGCAGTGTAGCATGGGACAAAACTGATTATGAAATCTATGGTCCGGTTGAAATCCTGAAGTATCCTCACCAATTCAAGATCTCATTGAGTGACTTTGTAAACCAAGCTCATTTGCAGATGATTGGGACTTTGAAAGTATCAATGATATGATGTCTGATCTTGTTATGTCTGCTAAATTCACAGAACATGATTATTTGCAGGGTTCGTCTAATTATGATCAGATGTTCTGCTACAACCATTATGATAACCATTATCTACATAAATCTGCTCAACCTAGAAATGTTTTAAATTATAACCAAGGGGAGCATTGTGCTACTCCTCCAAAAGATAGCTCAAAAACATTTTATGATAAATATTCATACTTTTCAGGGTTTAACACAAGTAATGCAGAAACATTTTATTTCAAATTGGCAAATAAGACAGGTATGAAGACCATGCTTACAAACACAAAATTGATATATTCTGATTCATTCTTTGAACAAATGAATACATTTGGGTTTGATTTCTGGAACAATAATATTGAAGCAAAAACTGTTTGGGGTACAAGAGATTGGCAAGTACAGGGTATAGAATCATTGTTTAGAGCCTGCATGATCCCAGAACAAATTATATTTTTGAATGACATCATTCAACAAACTACCTGTCTTGGCTTAGCCAAAATCAAAGATTTGAACAAACCGTCTATTCCAAAGCCAACAGTGAACAGTAATAGCTCTATAGATGTTGAGATAGACGTAAACCATATATTAAACCAAAACAGAACACATCCTGAATGGAAAAAATGGTTGATCTGGCCCACAGATACAAACAACTGTCAAGACAGATTCCTGAACAAAGAACAGGGGTTCACATTGACTAGGCCAGACCCTAGATATTCCCAAAGACAACATCCAGGGATAGTAACAACCTACAGCGTGGGCAAGCTCTGCCTTCAATGGCTACAAACGTCCACACTGGCTGAAATTAAGCAACACCTAACTTTACTTACAGAAGGTGCTGACTTGCGTGATTTCATATTGGGACCACGCAAACAGCGTCAAAAACGTTTCATAGCGGCCTCTATATATGCAGCTTATAACGAAGTCTGGAAAGTAACTCAAATTGAGACAGCAGAAAAAATACGGGAAATTGACCGTATTAATTTGGAAAAATCACTTTCTGTGGTGGACAATGGGTTAATGACTCTGTCCTCCAGAATATATTCTCTGGACAGTATTGTGTCTTCAGCAATCGATATAATATCGCAAGACTTACTGATGTTACAACACGGTCAGTCCCAATTGCGTTCCATTGTACAGCTAGGCTGGACGTTACAAAATTTGCGTTCTGGCTATGTGCCTTGGCGTTTAATCAACACAACGTCATTATTTACTATCTTTAATCTCACTGATAAACAAATCAGTTTGGCACAGAAGGGTGCTGACTATACAATTCTGAGCATTGAAAAACTTGAGAGATTACCATTGACAATGTCAGAACGACCTGTCATTGAATGGATAATACATGGAATAATAAATATTCCGATAACTACTTTCCAGTTTCAATTCTGCCAAAAATATATACCGGCAGGCCAGTATGAAAGGTTGGGTAAAGGATACATTAAGTCAATATGGAACTTGCCCTATACACACGAATGTGTCAGCAATAAAGGCCAGAAAGTGTTTCTCAGAGGCGATAATTGTGCAAGATCACTGAGCGGTACACTTCTGTGTCAGGGTATTAGTTTGCACGGAGCCTGTGAAGGGACTTCAAATAACCTTTCATGTTACCAGCTAGGCACACCTGCAACACGAATAGAACCATTCTTTAGGAGACTCTCGAACGGGAGTTACATTCTAATTGTAGATCGCAGATGTTGTAGTTTGCTGCCCGGAAAACCTTATCTCATAAATGTGACTAGGAAGGTCATGTGCTGTGAACATGTATTGTTCCCCAGCGAGTCTGTAGACAGGGAGGCAAGGTTATGGCCCGATTTGAAAATTGCTTCTATTCGAATAGATACTCTAAGCAGAATGAAGACTGTGCTCCTACAGACGCCGACGAGGCTCACGTCATCAAAAGAAACGTATGATCTCCAAGTTGCAAGGACAACAGAAGAGATTCATTCATTGTTATCAACTAATTCCCCCATACATTTCGCAGAAATACTGAACGAAATCTTAAATATTTCTGATACCACTGGGATCTCCAGTGTATTTAAAGCAGTGTTTTCGGGTGCTTTAACTCCATTCAAAGCCATCCTGGGTATTTTTCCAGACTTTGTCCATTCCATTTTTGGCGGACTCCCTCTCCTTTTAGGACTAGTAGCGGGTATTCTATTTTTGATCCTGTTATTTCGCTATGGCAAACCGTGTCACAGACAAAACACCTGCGACAAGGGAAGAAATGATCCTAGCCATTGGCTACCGGGACCGGGTGACTAAAATCCTTGGACTATCCCGGCTTAGAGACCTGAACATGACTTGGTTTCTTTCATTTAGACCAATGTGGCAAAATTGTGTTATGCCTGTATTAAGATGCTTGCTATGCGGCGAAGAATGCGTGTTGGACACCTGTCTGGCACTACAATCGGATGTGCCAATGGATGCAGATACCTTGTTGGGTCCGGTAACGGCTCATGCATTGTGCTGTCCCCAGCGGCTACCAATCCTGATGACGGCATTCGTGGAGTCTTCACCACTACGATTGAAGGGTAGTGAAGTACAAGATGAAAGCAGCATCGATCAGGTACGACCTTCAGTCAGCTATGCTGATCAAAAAATCAATGGAGGCAATCATGCTCAAGCTCATGAATGCATGGTAACATCTTTTTCCGAATTAGTGGAACTTACGCAAGAAGCTGTTGACAGTTTTTTCAACAGTCTAAATGATATGATGTTTTCACCAGAGCAGCAGGAATAACTTTGAGCAAACTAGCACTTGGAGTTCCCCACATCCTGATTTGGCCTTCAACTTTTTAAAGAAAAGCGATATGAAAAATGTTTCTATTCATTTTTTCAGACTGCAAGAACTTTTCCCCAATTCCAAAATATTTACGAAATTTGGGACACTTATCTTCTGCTTAAAGTAGACATTATTCTTAGAGAACTAAATTTCTATTTTAGGTAATCACGAGACATTCGCTATCCTCTAGTACTATTATACATAACTTTATGATTGTGATGAAATGGTCTCGCATTTTTTTTCTGTATTAAGAGCCATTTCATGTGTAGTTTTCGCATTCATTCATGCATTATATGTTTAGCATTATTAGACAGCTTGTGCATATAATATACGTGACAGTATATGTGGTTGTGTTCCACTCTTTTTTTCCGGGCTGCCGAGCCTTAAGGAAAGGCTGTCCGACTTGTGGTTGGCATCTTTCAATGACTACTGGTTCCACGCAGGACAATACCCTGGCCCCATATCAATGTCTTCTCCTTAATACCAGATCCTTGACCTGTCACTCTCTTGACATCTGTAATTTATTGCATAATTCCAATATGTCATGCTTATTTCTTACTGAGACTTGGCTGAGTGATTGCTCCGCACCTGATCTGGCCAATGCTATCCCTCCGGAATACAACATCATTAGGAGGGATAGAACATCGGGCAGAGGGGGTGGTGTAGCTCTGGTGGTTGATAAAAACATACCCTGCGCAACTTTCCCGGTAGAGAATATCCAGGGTTGTGAAGCTTTGGGTTTTACCCTTCAGCTCTCCCCTCTCCAGGCCTGTTCTGGGATTCTCTTGTATAGAGCCCCGGGTCCGGTAGGGCCGTTCTTTGATGAGCTACAGGTAGCGCTCTCAGTTCCTTGTCTCAGATCTGAACATTGCATGCTACTCGGGGATCTCAATGTCCATATGGATAATACTTTAGACCCCGCTGCAATGAAACTTAGTGACATCACAGCTACATTAGGACTGTCTCCGTTTTTGCAGACACCGACGCACAATAAAGGCCATATTTTAGATCAGATTTTTTCAACAAAATCTATTGCAATAACGGCTATAGAACCAGTATTATGGTCTGATCATTTTTTAATCTCTTTTTCCGTACCGGCCATTGCTCTGATTCGGGTGAGAGAACCAATTAAGACCACGCGAACTTCACGCCCTTTCCATCTGCTTTCGGCGGATATGTTATCTGAGGCCCTTACCACCTGTCCATGTCCTCTTTTGGGCAATTTAGAAGAAAATCTTAGCCTCTTTCACGATTGGCTGGTTGCCAGACTTGAGATCTTAATCCCCCCAAAAAAACTTAAATCAGGCGAACACAGAGCGTCGGCCCCATGGTTCACCCCCCAATTAAGAGAGCAGCGGCAGGGTTGTAAAAGGGCTGAGAGAGTCTGGAGACGGGCCTATGACCCGACCGAGAAATTGAAGTTTCGAGCAATAACTAAAGCCTATCACCAGTCAATCTGGAGTGAAAAAAAGGCTTACTTCGAGCGCCGCATTGATGAGGCTGAAAATGGATGCAAAGACATTTTTAAAGTTGTTCTGGATTTCACCTCTCCAGCCACGTGTACACCAGTTCATACTCATTCAGAAGTATGGATAAAACAGCTTGCAGAATTTTTTGTGAACAAAATCACCACCATTCAAGCCTCTCTTTTCCACTCTGGCTCTCGGTCGGATGTGGATCCTTCATCCCCCCCCCCTTTTAGGGAAGATCCAGGCCCTTCTCTTTTACAATTTCCACATCTTTGCCTTGACACTTCCTTAGAGCTCTTGTCAGGTTTGAAATCAGGCTCTCCACTTGATCCGTGCCCGGCTAAACACCTGGGGAAGGTGGCACCTGCCTTAAATGCCTTGTTGAACCCTCTTCTAAACTCTTCATTGTCAACGGGAGTGGTCCGGCAGGCATGGAAACATGCTTTGATCCTGCCATTGATCAAAAAGCCCACCTTGGACCCCCTCATCCATGCCAACTATAGGCCTATTTCCCTTCTCCCTGCTCTGGCGAAAGTGGCCGAGAGATTTGCACATCGGACGATTTCCAATTTCATCGAAGGAAATAACCTGTTGCATGATACGCAATCTGGGTTCCGTGCAAATTTTAGCACGGAGTCAGCTCTTGTCGAGGTCACTGATGCCATCAGGGAAGGACTTGATGCTGGGGGAACGGCCATGTTGGTCATGTTGGATTTGTCGGCGGCGTTCGACACCGTTCCTCATGAGCGCCTCCTTATAAGACTCTGGGAGTGCGGCATTCGGGGAACGGTGTGGAAATGGCTTAAATCCTTTCTGGCCGACCGCCGGCAAACGATCTGGGCGCCACCTTTCTCCGCTGATATGGCTCCGCTAGAGGTAGGGGTTCCTCAAGGTTCTATTCTTAGCCCCATGCTATTTAACATCTTTATGGCACCCCTGGCGGCAGTCGCGGAATCCTTTGGCGCCCAGATCGTATCCTACGCCGATGACACCCAGCTCCTATTCACCTGTGATAGGGGCGGGGCATTCGACGGCGTAAAGATCAGGGAATGCCTTAGCGCGGTCTTTGAGTGGTTCAGGTGCAATGGATTAAAGTGCAACTCCGATAAGTCGGAGCTGCTCTTTTTTGGATGCACCAATGAATCAGATTGGAAGGCTTGGTGGCCACAAGACTTGTTCCCTCCTGACAAGGTGTCTCTCAAGGCAAAAAATTTGGGAGTGATTGTGGACAGTGAACTATCCTTTGGGCCACATATCTCGTGCCTCTCAGGCAAATGCTTTGGCATTTTGCGAATGTTGAGGAAGTTTCTACCTCTGTATCTCTCCAGCATAGGAAGATTATTGTCCAGGCCTTGATCGGATCGCGACTGGACTACGCAAACGCTCTGTTTTTGGGTTTACCAAAATATCTCCTGAACCGTTTGCAAGTAGTCCAGAACTCAGCAGCCCGTGCTATTTACGGACTTCCGAGAAGAGCAGGAGCTACGGCTTTACGGAATTCCTTACATTGGCTACCGATCGCCAAAAGAATTCTCTTCAAGGGTCTGACTTTTGCTTTTAAAGCTCTACATGGATCTTGCCCTAGGTACATAAGGAAACGCCTCTCCCGATATGTGCCTAGCAGATCTTTGAGATCATCCTGTCTATCTAAAATGACAGTCCCGGTGATCAGGCGTGCAAGGATTGGTGGTCGATCCTTTCGCTATTTAGTCCCGAAGGAGTGGAATGAACTACCACTCTCTCTCAGACAGGCTCCCAATCTTCTTACTTTTAGAAGAGAGCTAAAAACGTGGCTTTTTACTAAGTAAACGTGATCTTTCCCCTGTGTCTGCTTTTAAGTTGTTGTGTTGTTGTTTTCTAGCTGTTCTTTCTTCACCAAAGCGCCGGGATGCTCCTCGGAGTAGCCGTGCGCTATAGAAGAAATAAAATAACATAACATAACATAACATAACATAACATATTCTAAGAAAAATCCAATTTCCGGAATGCATATAAATGTATTTTTGGGGTGGTACGGTATACACAAACGCTACTGATATTTACTATGCCTAGATTTGTAAATATGGACATAGTCTACGTGGAGTGGGTGTGATGTATTCCTATAGGTACTGTATCGATTCCCCTATTCCTGACCCTGGTTTGGTTAATAACTAACTAGCAGCCATCCAACGGTGCAAAAACCGTTATCTGATTAAGCCACACCACGGCACAGAAGCGCGTTATCTGATTAGGTCATAACGCATGCCATCTAATTAGACAAGCGATATTCCTCCAGCCCCTGATAAGGCATACGGAGTTCTCAAAACAAATCAAACCTACAGCGACCTGGGAAATTCCCATAGCCATTGTTTTCATTTCACCGAGAACTTCAGCAAAAGAATGTGCGAACGAGCCCGTTCATATGACATCCTTATTGACGTATATATGTCCATCCTTACGTCAATCTCGGCACCTTTCAGGTATAAATATTACTGACATTGCCTTAAGCAAACACATGCGGTGGTGACGAGATCGGAGCAGCGAGACGTGCTGAGGAGCCCAGCAGAGAGCGAAGCCCACAGACGCTGCCCCGCCTTCCTGACGCGCTGAGAACGAGACGCTGCCTTTCTCCTGCCGAGAAATCCAGCTCCGGCGCTTCCAAGCAGCCCTCACAGGCAGCTGGAATATCAAGACCTGGGATAAGAGATACCAGCCCTCCATCATTCTAGATCTCAGGTACAGAACTGAATAGCCCCTTGCAGAGAATTCTCGAGTCAGTCCCTTGGCAAAACAAACTTAACTTAAACTGCTACTTATCTACTCCCGCCCACATATTAGGCTTAGGTCAGGTACATTGGGGTAGGCGTGGTTAGAAGCACCAGTTGAGTACGATTAGTCAAATGTATATATGTATATATCTATTTTATCCATTTTAAAGTATCATATGGCTCAGAAACCATATCAATGCTTTTGCAGTATTATTTTATAATTCTGTCTCTACTGTATGCACTTTACTTAACTATAAGTATTGCAATAATAGCGATTCATTTCTCTTGTATGAGAAAAAAAACTGATCAATAAATAACATCTTTTATTGAACCACGCCCATCTCTTATTTCTCTACAAACTGGTGAAACTAAGAATGCACGTACTGACTGAGTAAAATAAGTTGTCTATTGTTTTCACACGACTCTAGAGCTACACTCTTGATTAGGGGAGAGCAAAGTTGTCATGTTCTATGGTTGTCAGAAACTAAATCCCTTCTTGTCTACCCAGGGAGGTTAAAATCCTCCTTGTCTATTCGAGAAAGTTTCTAGTGAACTCTGAGCTAGCTGGCAAACACAAAACTTTAAGTCTAATATCGTCGGTAGAAGACCTAGTTAACCTCTGCCCTAGGTCTATACTATTGAAGATATTATTCCAATGCGCAGAGCCTATTGGGATAATAGGAACTACACTACAGGAGCACCATGATCGAAAAGAAATTAAAAGACAGGAGACACCAAAAGATTCAAAAGAGAAATAATTCCCTTGAGAAAGATACAGTAAAAGCTAAAACGTAGCTTCAAAGAACACTCTATAGATAAAACTAATACAATTGCAAAAATGTAAGATACAACAAATTTATTGTGCAACTAAAAATAAAAATAAAAACAATTCATTTCATGCCTATACATGTCATGATTGTCTAATCCAATGGTTAAAACATACATACAAATAATAACACAATCTATTGTGGCCTGCACAATTGAGAAGGCAGACAAAAGGTGTAAAACACAACACTTGTAAAATACAATTGGTACATTTAAAGCTGTAGAATATTCACAACTATGTATCACCACGATTAATTTTGAATGTAAACATAGGAGGAAAGGGCTTAAATTGTACAAAGAATTGGCGTTGACGCGTTTTGGTGGTTTGGAACGAGAATAGAGTCCACCTTTATCAAGACATTTCTGTGTTGTCTGTCGTACTGAAGGGTCTGTACAGTTACCCTCTGAAAGTATTTCCTGAAAGTTAGCGATTCTCGGCTATGTAGATAATAGCACTCGTATTGTTGGAATGTTGTTGTAACAAGGTTTCTGGAATGTATTCCTACTGTTGCATGCGCTCGCTGTCAGTTTCACCAAGTGCGGGTGATAAAATACTGGAACGCTACTCTTCCTTTTAGTAAAATTGTGAGGCATGGCGAAACCTGGGATTAACAGGGTTTCATGTGGACCTCTCTTAGAGTACTGTCCTTTGTTAAAATTGGCCGTCGGCGTAGTTGGGACGAATAAGCCTCCTAGCGAAAAACGCTCCCGCTGATGATGGGGGTTCCGTTTTGAATGTAACCTCACCAAAAGATTACCTATAAAAGGGAAAGACAGACAATAAGTAGGAGACTGAGTGCTGCTTCCATTACTACGGCCAGCAAAGCTTTTCCATCATGTATTTAAAGTTGCTGTCATATATTTCCGAGTAATTATTTTTTCTTGTCTAACCACTTCAACTTTCATTTGATTACGAGAACAAAAATTGATGAATATTAAACCCCAAAAAATTGTTTAAATGCATGAGATGAGGTGACAACACTTTGATGGCATCCCTGCACAATTTGATTTATAGCAGACAAGACACGGGTTCAGAGGTCACCAGATGAACTGCCTTTTTCTGCTATCCAAATAAAATGCCTTTCTCTTCCAATCTATTAAAAGTCAAGCTGTGCCATGGCAGGCTTGAGAGGCTCTTTTTTATTTTGCATTTTGGAACTCGTAGTTAGCTTTCCAATTAGCGGCACACCAGAATATATGGGACAACCTCGAATGTTTGAATTGTTTCGGTGCTGTAGCTAATTGGTACCACGCTTTTCTGGTATTTGTTATTCATCCAGGGCAGGTACACAACCTAATGCAAAACAGAGGCGGAGACGGGAGGGAGGGGGAAGATGGCGGCTGAGTAGAACGCTCAGTCGGAGAGCTCCTGAACCTGACTCCTCTGACATGAGGAAAACGCGATGAAATGCGGTGAAATATAAAAAACAAACGAACTTTACAGGAACGCTGCAGTATTAAGAAAGAAATAAAGCGATCTGCTTTTCCAGCAAAAGGAATGCGAGTGCAACGCGCCCCTCGCTCGATCTCAAGCATTACAGCCGAGGACGACGTGGGAACAAGCAAAAGCAGGCACGGGAGATGTTAACCCACCTCGAGGCAGAATACAGTGAGGCGCTGGTGAAGGGCGGCATAAACGGTGTAACCGCCACAGAGTTGGTCGTTGTGTTTAAAGTCCCTCGAAGCTCCGAGAGTGTGCAGAGCGAGCAGAGCGAGGAGAGCAACGGGTCCGCCGTCATACATCCGGGGAGTCCAGGGAATCATCCAGGGAACCGAGACGGGATTTGGGCAGTAGCCGCCAGAGCAAAAGCAGCAGCAGGCAAAGCAGCCGGGAGAGTTTGGTATCTCTTCCGGGGTGTGAGCAGTCGAGCCTTACCAAACGAAGTGAGTTCAGGGCTTGGCTTCCGGACAGAGAGAGGCAGAGCCTCAGCAGTCTGCGCAGTCCCAGGAGAGGAACACACAAGTTGGAAACACACTCGAGGCGACCCAGGAAGCATTAGCACAAAAGATAAGTGGCTCAGACCTCTCAACACTGCGGAGATAAAGGCTCTTAATCTAACTTGTAAAATAAACGCTGTCAGACCAGAGAAAGTCAATACACTGACTCATATGAGTGCTGGGTTAAAAGGCACAGAGGGAGATGTGAGGGGGTGCACCAAGTCCTCTGAACAAACTGAAAGCTTGGAACGATTAGAGCCCTGCACTGAAAATAAACTGGGCGCTATACCAGAGAGACAAGAGAGGAAAGTAATTTCAAACTATAGCCTGCGAAATAGAGCCTTCCTAAGCCAGGAACAATATCCGAAAGGAATTTCTCCTAGAGAGATAAAAAAGAGAGTTAGAAAGCCACTTAAAGAGAGATTAAAAAAAAACACTGACACTGAAAAAGAAATAAATTCAACGAAAAATAAACCTGATATACTGCAGAAAAGAAACGTTAAAATAACACCTTCGTTAAGGACATACTTTAAAGTCCAGTCTAAACAAGACCTTCATACCAAAGAGGTGTGTACACAAATTATACCTGAAAACCTAACCCCAAGTCCAATTCTAACACAGCAAAACACTGTATCGCCCCTGACAGCACCTATCTGCTTGGTTCACGAGAAAGTATCTCCAGTTAGCTGCAAGAATAAAACGCAAAGTAAGGCTGAGACTGGAGAAGAAGAAATTAAAGAGGCAGAAATAGAGGTAGGTACCAACCTTCTAGTAGGTATCATGGCCACTGGGGTGACTAAGGGTGTTGGAAACCTAGAGGAAAGAGAAGAAATAGTAGGCAATAGGAATGGGTTGCTCGAGAATGAGGCTGAGACTGAATTACAAGTGACAGGTCAAAGTATCCGGGAAAATCAGACAGATAGACCTCTTGAGACTGACTTACAAGAAACAGGACATAGTATCCCGGGAAATCAGACGGATAGGCTTCTTGAAAAAATATGGATAGACATGAGAGAAAAATTCACCATATCAGAAGCCAAGCAGGATAAAATACAAGAAGTATGCGAGAAACTGGACAACAAACTCAATGAGCTGGGAGACAGAGTGACTGCCATAGAAAGTGAAGTTGGCACCCTAAGTAAAAAAGTGGAGAAAAATCAAAAAGACATAAACTCTCTGAGGCAGGATAACAAAACATTGCACGAGAAGATGGAATCGCTCGAGAATCAAGCAAGAAAAAATAACATAAGGATCTTAAATGTGCCGGAAAATCAAGAGGGATCTGATATCAAAAAATATGTGGTGGAACTACTCTTAGAACATTTCCCATGGGCAGACAGAGCACAGCTTGAAGAAGATATACAAAGGACACATAGGGATCCTTTTAGCAAAAATAAAGAGAGGAAAACACCAAGGAAAATTCTCGTAAATTTCAAAACCTACGTGCTAAAAGAAAAAATCCTGGGAGAGGGATTGAAAAAAGGCAACTTCAACAAAGAGAACTGGTCTTTTAAAATTAGATCGGACATGTCTAAAGCTTCACAGACCAGACAATGGGAGCTAGGGAACCTAATGCCAGAATTACAGCAACTTGGTGCAACTGTGCAGATGAAGTTCCCTCCGTCATTAAGGATAATGTGGAGGAACAAAATGCGAAATATACGGGACCCAGAGGAAGTAAAATCTCTCCTGGACTTAATGCGAGAAGAAATTATGTCGAAAGTGTTAGGAAGGTAAAGAGAAATGCTATTAACATATGTAGCTCTCGTATAAACAATGATATAGGTCACTGCAGAACTACAGATACAATAAAGAGTACAATAAAGACATTAAAGACGTGTCAAGAGTCAGGGGGAAGAGGAGCCATAAAGGGTTAAGGAATAACCCTAAGAAAAGAAGAAGGAGGCTTCCCCAGGGAGGGTGAAAATAAAACACTAAAAGAAAACACAAAAAAATATTCAGTTCAGAAAAAGGGTGGGGAGCAAAATAGGGAAAAAATAGAAAAAAAAATCCTCAAACGTCAGGGAATGGAAAAGGGGTTGCCTTTTATATACAATGAAATAAACAGTATCCGGGCCGGGGAAGCGATAATGAGAAACAGAGCAGAAGGGGGATATGACTACGAGTAAAAATGTTAAAATCCTCTCCTGGAACGTTAATGGAATGAGAACCAAAAGTAGAAGGAATAGGATTTTAGAATACCTTAAAACATCAGAGTGTGAAATTATTATATTACAGGAAACACACTTGCTAAAAGAGGAGTGGGCCCAAATAATGAAGAACTTACGATGGGTAGATAGATATATATGCACCACACAAGATTGTAATATCAAAGGGATTGGGATAATAATAAAAAAATCACTCAAGGCCACAGTAGAATCGGAAGAACTAGACAACAAGGGGAGATGGGCAATAGTAAAAATAAGGATCGAAAATAATTATTATACAATAGCAGGATACTATGGCCCTAACTTAGATGATGCAGAACCCTTACAAAAGTTATACTCACATCTATTATCAGCCACTAGCCCAATAATCCTGGGAGGCGATTTTAACCTTATAATGGATCCTAAAATCGACAGGTTCCCCCCAGGAAGGCAGGCAAGCCTACCTAGAATGAGAGAATGGATTAAAATATACAAAAGGGACCTAGAACTAATAGATATTTGGAGAGCGAAAGGGGAGAAAACCCAACCTTTCACGTTGCATAACAAAAAATTAGGGCATAGGTCAAGAATTGACTACTTCCTCATAGATAAAGATCTGTCAGAAAAAGTTAAAAACTTAGTACATATACCTGCTCATCTATCAGATCACTCTGCGGTCCAATTGACTCTCCAAATAGAGACAATAAAAACTCAAAAAAGATTCACGGTAGAACGGGCAATCCTATTAGATCAACAAATTGTCAGAGAACTTAAAAGAGAGACAGAAAACTTCTTTGAAAACAACAAAATTGGCACGACTAAACAAATCACGTGGGATGCATACAAAGCAGTATTAAGGGGGAAACTACTCAGTTTGGGTGCATATAAAACTAAAAAAATCGGACAAGAGATAAAGGATCTGGAAAACAATATCAATTCCCTGGATTCTGAAATAAAAGTGGAAAAGGATATAACAAAGAAAAAGGAGTTGGAAAGAAGGAGGCAAAATCAGAAAGAAAGTCTCGAGAGTATATTAGAAGATAGAGTCCGTACAAAGTGGGAATCAAGCAAACTAAGAAACCATGAATACGGAGAAGGGTGTGGAAAGTGGCTTGCATGGAAATTAAGAACGGATCAAACCAGAAATAAAGTAGGAAGTATACATCTAGACGACCAGATGAACCAAAGCAAGGATGAGAATGTCATCAGACAAGAATTCAAGAAATTCTTCACAGAACTTTATACAGAAGATACAAACCCTTCAGAAGATCAGATTGAAGAGTTCCTTGATGCTATACCATCTTTAGCCCTAACAGAAGATGAAAAAGTAGAACTGAACAGAGAATTTCAAATAAGTGAGATAGAGGAAATAATTAAGAACTTAAAAAAAGGCAAAGCAGCAGGCCCAGATGCCCTACCAAATGAATTCTATCTGATATTAAAGGACACTCTCGCACCATACATTACAGAGCTGGCAAACTTGATTCTTATACATCAAAACAAAATCCCAGACTCCTGGAATGATGCCATAATTACGATTATACTAAAACCAGGCAAGGACCCTAGCAGATGTGAGTCTTATCGACCCATATCGCTGCTGAATGCAGATTATAAAATCTTCACGAAAATCATGGCAGCGCGGCTAGGAAAGGTAATGCCTCAACTTATAAACTTGGACCAAAAAGGTTTCACTAAAGGAAGGCAATTGCATGAGATAACTCATGAACTCCTGAGCACTATTGACATAGCTATACAAGAGAAAACTCCACTTACAATACTAACTATCGATGCCGCAAAGGCTTTTGATAGAGTCAATTGGCTCTTTCTCGAAAAGGTGATGAATAAGAATAACATAGGACAACCATTTATCCAAGCCATGAAAGAAAGCTACAAAACACCAAGGTCCAAAATTCTAGTCAATGGTAGCTTGACAGAAGACGTGATTATAGGAAGAGGAACTAGACAGGGATGCCCTCTCTCACCCCTGCTTTTTAACTTATATATTGAACCACTAGCGAATAAGATAAGAAATACTAAAGAAATAATTCCATTTATCTATCGTAACTGGGAAAAAAAGATCGCATTATATGCAGACGATTTGATGATCTTCACGAAAGATTATGTTTCCTCCAAATCGACCATAGAAAAGATCTTAACTACGTATGGAAAGATTTCAGGCTACCTAGTAAATCACTCCAAGACTGAAATAATGACATGGAATACGCACTTCAAAAACCCAAATATCAAAAAGGAAATAAAATATCTAGGAATCCTGATAAACCATGATCTAGAAAAAATTCCACAACGTAACTTAAACAAAGTAGCAGGGGAAGTGAGAAAATTATTCAAAGTATGGTCCTGTCTCCCCCTTAGCATAATTGGAAGATCAAATATCATCAAAATGTCGATTCTGCCCAAGTACACCTATCTCTTTAACACCATCCCCTTGGAATTTAGAAAATCTTTACTAAAAAAATCACAAGGAGAAATCGCCAGTTTTATATGGGCCTCAAAGGGAATAAGGATAGCCTGGAGAAAACTTAGAAGAAGCAAGAAAGACGGAGGACTAGCAAGCCCAGACTTGACGGAATACTGCAAGGCGTTTCAATTTAAAAATATACGGACATTACTCAGAACCCATTATAACTATCCAATATACCTGCAAGCATTAACGGATTCATTAGACCATTTTTTATTCAAATTCGGACACCCAAAATACTTTAAAAAAATAAAATTAAAGACCTTAAGAGAGGCGGCGAAACTTTGGACACAAATCAGAACAGCTTTGAATATTTCCTATTACAGCACTCTGGCCCCTATATGGGATTCACCAGGAACTCCAGAATTTCTAAAAGATGCACTGGCAAACCCCTTGAAACTAGCCAATGTTGACTACTGGGGCCAAATAATAAAAGGATCCTCTCTGGTAACTTGGGAAGAATTACAAAGTATTACTAACGATTCAATAGCAAAATTCAAATATTACCAAATGTCAAGCTGGGCTAAGACCATCCTCGGAAATAATCAAGATAGTAAGAATTTGGAAAAGGATATGGTAAAAGACTTACACATCAAAAAAGAGATTTCAAAATGGTACTGGATTCTTATTGAAGCAACAAATAAGGGCACACGAATTGAGGAGGAAATCTGGGGGAGAGACTTGCAAATTGATAACTTGGATAACATTTGGGAAAAATCAGTTGGGAAATGTTGGTCAACCCTAAAGTCAGTGGCACTAAAAAGAAATCACTTATATACAATACATCGTGCTTATTGGACTCCGAAAAAACTCTCCAAATTTAAGAATGCCGACATTAAAAAATGCCCGAAGTGTGGGGAAGAAAAAGCAGATGACATCCATATGTTTAAAAACTCCCCGTCTCTGGAAGATTACTGGGAGGAAATCGGTAAAACCGTGAGTAAGATCTTACAGAAACAACTAATTGTAAGTACAACTTTAACTCTTTTTGGAATAGAAGATACTAATGATGGAATAAGGTTATCTAAACACCATGAGAACCTTCTATTCGTATTGATAGTACTAGCGAGAAGAGAGATTTGTGTTAATTGGTTGAATGCGGCACCTCCCACTTTTGAGTCATGGATGAATTCTGTTATAAGGATTAATAAGCTAGATAGAAGAGGGACAACTTCCAAAAAGTTAAAATTTTGGGAAATTTTGGAAAAATACTTAACTGCTAACTTAGAGTTGACACAAACAATCCTATGATTAATGCGAAATGACATCTGGTGGACAAGTAAAGTACTTGCCGAGTAGTCAAGGTGGCTAGCTCTTACCTCATTCGCAAACCAGATATCCTAATATATAATGGGCTGAGGATACTCCTCTGCGTAACTCCTCGAAGAGGAAGACCAAGGGACCGCCCCGGAATCCACGCTAAGAGGCAGAAACCTAAAGTTCCATTCATATATAAAATCGCAATATGAGGATATAAAAAAAAAAAAAAAAAAAAAAAACAGAGGCGGAGACAGTCGTTATGTATGTCTTAGCAGAGCATCATTGCAACACATAACCCATTGTCACTATTGCCACCTGTAACGTAACATGTGCTTTTGTAACTTGCTGGAATGTAGCTGGACTAAGGGCCAAAAAGGGTGACAAAATCTGGGAGAGATTTTTAAAGACATTTGACATAATATCCCTCCAAGAGACTTGGGATCCCTTAAACTGTTTTTCATTGGATGGGTATTGTCAGTTCAGTATACCAGCAAGGCGGAGTACTGTAGGGGGAGCGAAGGGAGGGCTGATTAGCTTGTTCTCTATAGAGCTAAAGGGCTCTCTCCTGCAACTTGACACAGGTTGTCAGAACTGCTTAGCAGTGGAACTTTCAGTCTCTGACACCAGGAAAGTTCTTTTTATAAACTTATATAATTCCATAGAAACTGGAAATAATTTAGAAATGTTAGAAAAATTTCTTCTAACTTACAGTCTGAAGTCAAACTGCTTTGAGATCCTACTGATGGGAGATTTTAATATCCACCCCTGTGAAAATCTCTGCCTTAATAATGCGTATGAGGGTCCACCGTTATCCATAGCGTCCCACTTTGAACATACCAAGCAGGGGGAGGACTTAGAATCTCTTCTAGCAAATTGGAACCTCTACGAGTCAGGATGTGGGGAGGCTGAAAATAGGATCCCGACGTTCAAAGGGAGAGAAAAAGGTACAATCATTGATTATATATTTTTATCATCATTCATGTTATCGCACGTTTTTAGATATTTTACTGAAGTTTCTACTTATAGTGACCATAATCCAGTGATAATTGAATTGTCACCGGGCGATCCATTATCCTTTAGGCCCACACTACAAAAGGCTGTGAGGGAGGTGGCCCTAAAGGATCAGGGGAGAAGATTAAAATGGGCAAAAGTAGTCCCAGAAACTTTCCTATCTGAAATCTTATCTAAAGTAGAGGTGGAGATAAATACTTGTCTGGATGCTGAGTCACAAGGCCCTTATACTAATAACGCATTTAATAACATCTGCACACAAATAAATCAAAGGTTAATCGTAAAAGGGAAACAGAAACCGCAGACCGGTAAAAGATGGTTTGACAAAAACTGTTCGAAATCACATGCAGCCCTTCTTAAGGCTCTAAAGATGATCCCCAGGGACAGAGGGCTTATAGCAAACCGGAGACTTGCATACAAACAAGCATTAACTGCAAGAAAACGGGAGCTGCGGGATGAAGCATGGACAAAACTTTTGAAACCTGAAATTTTAAAAGACAGTGGGAAATTTTGGGCAACTGTTAGGGCTGGACTGTTCCCATGAGGCACAGGGTCAGACTGATTTGCATATAGCCATGTCTGAACTGGGGTGGCAGAGTGGGCTAAAGACCGGTGATGGATCAAACCCAGATCTTTTGACTGGATGTGAGTGTTTGATTGATTCAGATGCTCCGTCCATCACCACCCCCTTTTGTACCGCTTTGGCCGCCATAAGTGTGGCAGGGTATGCTCAGACGTGAGTCCCTTGCTCACTTTGCCACTGGATTCAAGCAAGCCGGGCTGAAGACGGCTGGAATGCCTGAAACCGGTCCTCGGAAGCTTGTTTCCGGTCCAGGGAAGGCATGGCTTGGCAGTTCGGGCTGGACTGTTCCCATGAGGCACAGGGTCAGACTGATTTGCATATATCCATGTCTGAACTGGGTGGCAGAGTGGGCTAAAGACCGGTGATGGATCAAACCCAGATCTTTTGACTGGGTGTGAGTGTTTGATTGATTCAGATGCTCTGTCCATCACCACCCCCTTTTGTACCGCTTTGGCCGCCATAAGTGTGGCAGGGTATGCTCAGACATGAGTCCCTAGCTCACTTTGCCACTGGATTCAAGCAAGCCGGCCTGAAGACGGCTGGAATGCCAGAAACCGGTCCTCGGAAGCTTGTTTCCGGTCCAGGGAAGGCATGGCTTGGCAGTTCGGGCTGGACTGTTCCCATGAGGCACAGGGTCAGACTGATTTGCATATAGCCATGTCTGAACTGGGGTGGCAGAGTGGGCTACAGAATGGTGATGGATCAAACCCATATCTTTTGACTGGGTGTGAGTGTTTGATTGATTCAGATGCTCCGTCCATCACCACCCCCTTTTGTACCGCTTTGGCCGCCATAAGTGTGGCAGGGGATGCTCAGACGTGAGTCCCTTGCTCACTTTTCCACTGGATTCAAGCAAGCCGGGCTGAAGACGGCTGGAATGCCAGAAACCGGTCCTCGGAAACTTGTTTCCGGTCCAGGGAAGGCATGGCTTGGCAGTTCGGGCTGGACTGTTCCCATGAGGCACAGGGTCAGACTGATTTGCATATAGCCATGTCTGAACTGGGCTGGCAGAGTGGGCTAAGGAACGGTGATGAATCAAACCCAGATCTTTTGACTGGGTGTGAGTGTTTGATTGATTCAGATGCTCCGTCCATCACCACCCCCTTTTGTACCGCTTTGGCTGCCATAAGTGTGGCAGGGTATGCTCAGACGTGAGTCCCTTGCTCACTTTGCCACTGGATTCAAGCAAGCCGGGCTGAAGACGGCTGGAATGCCAGAAACCGGTCCTCGGAAGCTTGTTTCCGGTCCAGGGAAGGCATGGCTTGGCAGTTCGGGCTGGACTGTTCCCATGAGGCACATGGTCAGACTGATTTGCATATAGCCATGTCTGAACTGGGGTGGCAGAGTGGGCTAAAGAACGGTGATGGATCAAACCCAGATCTTTTGACTGGGTGTGAGTGTTTGATTAATGCAGATGCTCCATCCATCACCAACCCCTTTTGTACCGCTTTGGCCGCCATAAGTGTGGCAGGGTATGCTCAGACGTGAGTCCCTTGCTCACTTTGCCACTGGATTCAAGCAAGCCGGGCTGAAGACGGCTGGAATGCCAGAAACCGGTCCTCGGAAGCTTGTTTCCGGTCCAGGGAAGTCATGGCTTGGCAGTTCGGGCTGGACTGTTCCCATGAGGCACAGGGTCAGACTGATTTGCATATAGCCATGTCTGAACTGGGGTGGCAGAGTGGGCTAAAGAACGGTGATGGATCAAACCCAGATCTTTTGACTGGGTGTGAGTGTTTGATTGATTCAGATGCTCCGTCCATCACCACCCCCTTTTGTACCGCTTTGTCCGCCATAAGTGTGGCAGGGGATGCTCAGACGTGAGTCCCTTGCTCACTTTTCCACTGGATTCAAGCAAGCCGGGCTGAAGACGGCTGGAATGCCAGAAACCGGTCCTCGGAAACTTGTTTCCGGTCCAGGGAAGGCATGGCTTGGCAGTTCGGGCTGGACTGTTCCCATGAGGCACAGGGTCAGACTGATTTGCATAGCCATGTCTGAACTGGGGTGGCAGAGTGGGCTAAAGAACGGTGATGGATCAAACCCAGATCTTTTGACTGGGTGTGAGTGTTTGATTGATTCAGATGCTCCGTCCATCACCACCCCCTTTTGTACCGCTTTGGCCGCCATACGTGTGGCAGGGTATGCTCAGACGTGAGTCCCTTGCTCACTTTGCCACTGGATTCAAGCAAGCCGGCCTGAAGATGGCTGGAATGCCAGAAACCGGTCCCCGGAAGCTTGTTTCCGGTCCAGGGAAGGCATGGCTTGGCAGTTCGGGCTGGACTGTTCCCATGAGGCACAGGGTCAGACTGATTTGCATATAGCCATGTCTGAACTGGGGTGGCAGAGTGGGCTACAGAATGGTGATGGATCAAACCCATATCTTTTGACTGGGTGTGAGTGTTTGATTGATTCAGATGCTCCGTCCATCACCACCCCCTTTTGTACCGCTTTGGCCGCCATAAGTGTGGCAGGGTATGCTCAGACGTGAGTCATTTGCTCACTTTGCCACTGGATTCAAGCAAGCCGGGCTGTAGACGGCTGGAATGCCAGAAACTGGTCCTCGAAAGCTTGTTTCCGGTCCAGGGAAGGCATGGCTTGGCAGTTCAGGCTGGACTGTTCCCATGAGGCACAGGGTCAGACTGATTTGCATATAGCCATGTCTGAACTGGGGTGGCAGAGTGGGCTAAAGAACGGTGATGGATCAAACCCAGATTTTTTGACTGGGTGTGAGTGTTTGATTGATTGATATGCTCCGTCCATCACCACCCCCTTTTGTACAACTGTTAATCAGCCACTGTTCACAAATGACGACAATTCACCTCTTGACTGCAACATTGTGGATGATGTCTGGATAGCCCACTTTGAAAACATATACAGACTTCCTGCACATGGACAAAAATCAGAACTTAATTTGCCCGAAAATATTTTGTCACCGTTGGTTTTTAATGTTTCTGAAGTAGAAAGGGCAATTGGGGAGATGTCAAAGAACAAGGCTCCCGGGCCCGATGGGGTCCCAGCTGATCGGTTCAGGGCTGCCCCACATTTTTGTTCCAAAATCTTGACTAATGTTTTTAACTCGGTAGGGCCAAATTGTCTGCCAGTATCCTGGGTTACATCGATTATTATCCCTATTTTTAAAAAGGGTGCTAGGCAGGACCCCTCCTGCTACAGACCCATTTCCTTAATCGATTCTTCGGTTAAGGTGTTGGGCCGGGTGGTCCTGCATAGACTCAGTGAGTGGCTAGAAGAGAGAGGGGTGATGTCAAATGCACAATATGGTTTTAGATCTAAACGGGGCACTATTGATCAGTGTTTAAATCTCTATCTTCTAGTAAATAAGTACACAGTAGCTAAGGAGGGGTCCATATACATGGGTTTTATGGACCTCTCCTCTGCTTTTGACCTCGTTAACAGGTCAAAGCTTTGGCACATACTTTTAGATATGGGAATTGATCCACCCTTAGTACATTTTCTGGCAGATTTGCACACAGGCCTTACCGCCACAATTAGAGTTAACACTGAGGGACGATGCACTAGACACTTTAAGTCAGAAAGGGGGTTAGACAGGGGTGCATTCTTGCACCCCTGCTGTTTACACTATATATAAACGCCCTAGAGTCACAACTGGGGGAGGTTTCCCCGGATATCCCACGTATAGGGGAACTGGTCATAACAGTTCTCCTTTATGCGGACGATGCTGTGCTCTTGGCCCGTACTGGGGTAGGCCTGCAGAGGTTGTTAGACGCATTTGGAAGCTTTATGGAGAATCTTGATTTAAAAATAAATGCAAAAAAATCCCAGGTTATGATAGCGGGGAATGTGAATCGCAAAACTAAAATTAAAACCTTTTTCTGCAGCGGGGAAGTGGTCTCCAGAGTGCGTACATTTCCCTACCTGGGAGTCGTCTTTGATGAAAAGGGTAGTTGGCGCCCACAAATCAACACTCGTAGCATGACATTTGCCAGGACCACCTCAGCACTAATGGGATTCTCTAAAAAGCTTGGGGCCAGACCAGTTGAAGCACTTTTAAAGGTCTACAAAGCTAAGTGTTTGGCGGTTGCCATGTATGGCTCTCAGATCTGGGGTTATACACCTCATGTAAAGATGCAGACAATAGAAAATAAATTTCTGAGAGGAGTTTTAACTGTCCCACAGTGTACCCCCACTTTTACTATTCATACTGAACTAGGGGTTGGATTTCTTACAGACCAAATCAAACTAGCACCTTTGATATATTGGTTAAAAACCTGGTTAAACACAGATATTTCCCTTATTCACATTATCTTGAAATATTGTTTAGCGTTGGATAATGCAGAAAAAATCCCATGGTTGTCCTACATAAAAGCTGGTTTCCAA
This sequence comes from Lissotriton helveticus, assembly GCF_964261635.1. Taxonomy (NCBI): domain Eukaryota; kingdom Metazoa; phylum Chordata; class Amphibia; order Caudata; family Salamandridae; genus Lissotriton; species Lissotriton helveticus. The sequence continues at coordinate 1,295,630,686 of NC_136063.1, read as the reverse complement.
AAAATAGGGCGTTCAATCCTTTTTTCTTCACCAGAAACCATAACAAAAAAAGGACATCGCTCTGACAAAAAGCGCCCTGCTGAACTTATTATCACTAGAGCGAGAGGAGCTGGAAATGGTGAAACCGTTAGCAAGAGCGAACTATGCTTTAGTTAGTTGTCCAGGACCTGAACCGTATCTGAATATAGTAAATAATCCATACCATCGGCATCTCTTAATCAGCTTTCGGTTCAATCAGATACATTTTTCCTTGGGCTTTTTTCAAACCTGGTGTTCTCCTGAACGGGCAGATCCCTGTAAATTTGACAACTTTTCAGTACAGAATACTTTACATTTTTTTATGTTCTGTGACTACTACCAGGAGTGTAGGATGAAGTATTTGTTTCCCATCCTGAGGGAGGCGGGATATACACAAGTGAGGGCAGCTTTGCTGCATTTACAACAACTAGAGTCCCCACGCGTAATGTTTCATGTCGCATGTTTCCTGGTTGCTGCTATCCGTATCAGGAACATGAGTACTACGCCCTTATTGACCCCATATAGTTCAGAATAATATTTTTCTTTTTTATAACACAGTTTTAATGTACTGTAAGATTTTAACTTAGTTTTATAAAGTTCTTTTTGAGATAATAGCAAAATAAGTATAAAATGTATAGGTTGGTTTTTTAAATTTTAAAAATGTGCAAATTAATTGTATTGTTATTGTAATGAGTGTACCGTGACCTTTTATGATATTAAGTTATCGAATAAAGCAAATTTGACTGAAAAAAAACAAAACTTGCTCACTTGTAATTTTCTCCTCATGTATCATTACTGTTCTATTGTGAAGCGATCTGACACCTTCGGGAAAAATCAGTGCTATATAAAAACGCATCAAATAAATAGAAAAAAATAAAACCATCTCCGCCAGACAATGGTGGCAAGAAGTCCAAGCAAAGAGATCGGGAACAGGATTAATAATTCAGTTCCAGTGAGAGTTTGAATTTCCATAAGGACTGCAAACTTTCAAGAACTTTAAAATACACGCCCGTCCAAAACTCTCCTATGTGCAATAACGAGCCTGGTATGCTGAGCGAAACTAAGAGAAAAGTGTCCCGAGCTCACATGGGAAAAAACATGCCAGTTTATTGAAGAATTAGCCCCCCCCTGAAATTTCTATTAGCCCTCCCACCCTGAAAATACAACCAATAAATACATAACTAAATAAAGCAAGACAGAGTGGTCGCAAAGTGGCCAGATTGGTTTTATTTACACTCAACACATTAGCGCCACCCTATAGAGTGTGCCAGTGAAGCGCTGCTTTTCTTTTCATGTTGTTTGCTTTTCAAGGAAAAACACTCATTGATTTCTGAATAATCAGTGTAAAAGCGTTAGGTTGTATTCCCAATGAGTGTTTCCTTTTTCCAGTATGTTGTTACTTTTTTTTCAGGCAGCATATTACTGTAGTATAGAGCATAATTTGAATTGAATTGCTTCCAGGTGTTTATAGCGGGGCACAAATGGGCTGTAGCTGAAGGCAGTGTGAATTTCTCTCAATGGTTCAGTATGGTGTTCAGTGGGGAAGAGGATGTGGCACCCTGCAGGTGACAGAAACTGCAAGGCTCTGAGACATATGGCTTGTCATAGCACTTTTAAGCATATTTGGGACATTCTGCAAATGGCAAAGCCTTCAGATGAATGTAGTGTTGACCAATAACAACCGAGCGCATGTATGCATTGTCAATTAAATAAATGTGGAAAAATACTAGCTGTAGCGTCATCTTTTGCTTGTGGCAAAAACAAATGTGGATAAATACAGAAAAAATGCCCCCAAATTAAATATGGATAAATACAGACGGAAATAGCAACAACAAAAAAATACCATAAAACCGGGAGCCCTAATTATAATCCAGTGATTTTGTCGATGTGGAATGCAAATATGGATATCCAGTATGTTGCAGATAATTCTATTGTCAGTATGTTGCAGATAATTCCATTGCTATTGCTTGGTATGTTACGTCATACATAACAAAATCTGAAAAGACGGAGTTGAAAGAAATGTGGGAAGAAATTTACCAAGAGAAGTCCCTTACTAAGAAATTGTACAGCTTTAGTTTGAAGATGCTGTCCCATCGAGAGATTGAATCCTACGAATGTTCTTATCAGTTGACCTCTGCAAGTTTATATTCAAAGTCAAGAGGAATCATTTGGGTTGGTCTAGGTCTTGCTGCCACACAAAATCGAGTACTTAAATCTATACCAGGTTCTGTTACCCAGAATCCCTTGCGAACCTCAAAATTTGTTAAAAAACCCCACATTTTCCTCACATTTCTGTGGTGGAAAGCTCTGTAATCTGCGTACATCCAAAAAATTCCGCTCACCACACATTCCCCAAAGTCTTCAGAGAGGAATAGTACCTCACCTGTGTGGGTAGGCCTAGTGCCCACAACAGGAAATGGCCCAAAACTCAACATGGACACACCACATTATCATAGTGAGAACTGACCCTTTTTTTGCAAAGTGCCTAGCTGTAGATTTTGAACCCTAGCTCTGCCGGCACCTTGGGAAACCTAGCAAACCTATACATTTTTGAAAGCTAGACAACGAGGGGAATATAGGATGGGTGACTTGTCTAGCTCTCATCAGGTTCTGTTACCCAGAATCTCTTGCAAACCTTAAACTTTATTAAAAAAACACACATTTTCCTCACATTTGTGTGGTGGAAAGTTCTGGAATCTGTTTGAATCCACAAAATTCCACCTAGCCCTCATTTCCCAAAGTCTTCTGAGAAAAGTGGTACCTCACTTGTGTGGGTAGGCCTAGTGCCCGTGACAGGAAATGGCCCAAAACACAACGTGGAGACACTACATTTTCACTGTGAAAACTGACCCTTTTTTTGCAAAGTGCCTAGCTGTAGATTTTGAACCTTAGCTCGGCCGGCACCTAGGGAAACCCAGCAAACCTATACATTTTTTAAAACTAGACAACCAGAGGACATTTTCCTCACATTTGTGTGGTGTAAAGTTCTGTAATCTGCATGAATCCAATAAATTCCACCTAGCCTGCAATGCCCAAAGTCTACGAGAAAAATGGTACCGCACATGTGTGGGTAGGCCTTATGCCCGAGACAGGAAATGGCCCGAAACGCATTGTGTACTTCACATTTTCACAGTGCAAACTGACCCTTTTTTGCCTAAAAATTCCACACACCACACATTTCCCAAAGTCTTCCCAGAGAAATGGTACCTCACTTGTGTGGGTAGGCCTATTGCCGCGACAGGAAACGGCCCAAAACACAAAGTGGACACACCACATTTTCACAGTGAAAACTGACCCTTTTTTTGCAAAGTGCCTATCTGTAGATTTGAACCCTAGCTCTGCCTGCACCTAGGGAAACCTAGCGAACCTATACATTTTTTAAAACTAGACAACCAGGGGACTATAGGATGGGGTGACTTGTCTGGCTCTCACCAGGTTCTGTTACCCAGAATCCCTTGCAAACCTTATCCTTGGTAAAAAAACACATTTCCCTCATATTTTTGTGGTGTAAAGTTCTGAAATCTGCATGGATCCAGAAAATTCTACCTAGCCTGCAATTCCCAATGTCTTCCGAGAAAAATGGTACCTCACATGTGTGGGTAGGCCTTATGTCCGTGACAAGAAATGGCCCAAAACGCATTGTGGACTTCACATTTTCACAGTGCAAACTGACCCTTTTTTAGCCTAAAAATTCCACACACCACACATTCCCCAAAGTCTTCCCAGAGGAATGGCACCTCACTTGTGTGGGTAGGCCTAGTGCCCTCGACAGGAAACAGCCCACAACTAAACATGGACACACCACATTTTCACATTGAAAACTGACCCTTTTTTTGCAAAGTTCCTAACTGTAGATTTTGAACCCCAGCTCTGCTGGCACCTACGGAATACTACCAAACCTACACATTTTTTAGAAACTAGACACCCAGGGAAATCCAGGATGGGGTTACTTGTCTGGCTCTCACCAGGTTCTGTTACCCAGAAACCCTTACAAACCTCAAAATTTGTAAAAAAAAAGCACATTTTCCTCACATTTCTGTGGTGGAAAGTTCTGGAATCTGTGTGGATCCACTAAATTCCACCTAACACGCATTCCGCAAAGTCTTCTGAGAAGAATGGTACCTCACTTGTGTGGGTGGGTTAAGTAGGAGCGACAGGCAAGGGACCAAAACCTATTGAAGCAACTTCAAAATTACCGCATGAATTATCACGTTGGTGGGATGCAGCCACTTTAAAACAGTACATAAGGGTAGAGGATCCCGAGGTGGTTAAGATCCCAGATTATCCCCACTTATGAAGATCTTAAGGCAGATCACAGATTTTCATATCATCCACAAAGGGCCACAAGTTCATGTGTGTACACTCGAGAGGTGTACACATTCAATAAAGTTATATTTCACAAAAAACTATCCCTTGTGAGATCAGTCCCATACTATATCGAATAATCGATCCAGGACTGTTAAGAAAAAAGTACTGGGTACTATTGTAATGTGTGTTTCAAATGTTTCTAATTATGTATAATCAATTTGTCATGTATATATACTTTTTTGTTTGTAGTATTTGTGTTTAATGGTTTTTGAATCACAAATGTATTGTAATGTGTCAAACTTGGACAATTCTGAATGATATAACTGTTCAAAGTGATATGACCAAAAAAATACTTGATGATAAATACATCAGCACCCAAGAATTAATTCACTAGGGTGCTTGAGTCTGCTTCCAATAAAGAGCAGCCTTAATAAAATCGAGACAGAGTTATTCTGTTGTGATTAATATCATGATATGGACGGCACACAGACCAAACTGACTGAGTTTATAGAACATCTAAACACAAATGATTTTAATATCCACTTCACATCTGAACAGAGTAAGACCAAGATTACGTTTCTGGATTGAGAATTGTATGTAAAAGACAATCAGATACATAGTAAATCATGGTAAAAACAGAAATTTTGCAACTCACTTCTACATGCATCCAGTGCACACCCGCCACATCAAATGTGTTCAATCCCATATGGGGAACTTGTTAGGGTCAGACGTAACTGTAGTCTGGACACGGATTTTGAGGATTGCAAGAAAGGAGTCCTTACTAGATTCAGGAATAGGGGTTATGACGGGGTGACACTGAAAAAAGCTGAGCATAGAGTAGATCGATTGAAAAGAGAAGAGACACAGAAGGACAAGAAAACTCAATCAGGAAAGGGAGATGTGATAAGGATGATAACAGGCTACAACAATTGGTCGGGTGTTTTGAGGCGAGGCATGAACAAACACTGGCACTTATTACGGGCTGACAAATCCCTGAAAGACCACATCACAGACAAACCAAACATTACCTATAGACTCGGACTATAATTGAGGAACATTCTTAGTCCTTGTTATCCTACACGACCTACAGACGACAGCTGGATGAGTAAATTTACTAAGGGTTTCTATGGCTGTGGCCACTGTACAGCGTGCAAATGGGCCTATGCCAAGAAGACTGAGTTTCAGGGACCCAGTGCCAAGAAATACGAGATCAGGACAAATATCATCTGCATGACGAAGTTTGTTATCCATGCAATTGAATGTAGATTTAGGAAGAGATACATTGGTAGCACCATTAGGACACTGAGAGAGAGGATTGGGAACATATACGGGCAGTCAAACAGGGAGATAGGAGATATCTATTGGCTGCACACATGTCTATATGCCTTGCACAACAGACAAATAAACGCTTTGAGTTTTATGGAATAGACCGTATACCTAGACACCCCAGAGGGGGTAACAGATAGCTAGCTTTACGCAGAAAAGAAGCATTCGTGATACTTAGACTACGCAGTACGGAGTGTGGCCTCAACATCGACCAAGACCTACACTACTTCTTGGGTAGATAAATTGCAGAAGTGATACAGGATCTTTCTGGTTGTCTGTCGAATGCTCACTGGTGGCTACTAGTGAGTCACTGTGCCTGATAATCATGGCTAAGTTTCAATACATAATTAGATAACGGAATATGTAGCAATAACAAATGTATCAAGTTTATGCAATATAGCAACGTTTTTTCTTTTCAATTTGTTAAAATTAAATTTTATGTTGTTTACCTGATGACATTATGGTTTTCATTGTACTATTTGTTCTAACCTCAAAAGATGGAGAGACTGAGAGTTGAAATCACATTTTTAGGCAACTCTCGTTTTTTCGGGGAGTTACAATTTAGTAAGGACACTTTTATCTCACTGGTGTGGCAGATCAAGATTACGAAATATAAGATTTTCACATATAGCGAAATAAAACACTTTTCAATGTTTATTTCGTTATTTGGCATGATAAAATAAATGAATGCGAGTGTCATTACAAAGATAGGTTACTTAGGTCTCTATTTAATGATAAACCTGCGTTTTGCTGGCTTTCCAAGAGTTAAAACTCACTACAATACGGCGGCGATTTTCAGGAGGAGTTATTGTTAGTCCTACTTCCATACGCATCCTTGGTAATAGGTTTCCCGGGCCCGCACGTTTTTGAAACTGAATCCTGTTATTCCTGCATATAGGGAGCCATTCCTATTTGTTTGGTGTTTGTTGCCGCACTCGGGCACAACGAGAACGCTAATCCACATCAAGATATGAATATTGAGGTAAGAGCAGTGATACAAGAGACAACGTCTTTTTAGTGATAAAATGTGGCCACAGAGAGAAAGCGCCTTTTGGTATAAAAGCATACAAGCATATAAACGAGTGTGAAAATAGAGTTTATCTTTGAATTAGTGGTTTTCTAGAGGAAAGTTACCATGTTTGTTCAATTTGTCTGTTTAATGACCTTTGCACTGGCTTGAGCAATACATAGAGAGTAGAACTCCATGATGTACCTATTACCGTGTTAACATCATTTATTTTAAAGACGGGTAAAATGCTAGAGGGCAGACGCAGGGTTTGTTGTAGATGTATGTAAGAAAATAAGTTCCCCTTTGGTAACTATAAACCTAGGCATTCATTCAGCTCAATGATATCAACACAAAACATTAATGCAACATATGTAAACAACACATAAGGAGATGCAGAATCAATCAATGTAAAAAAATATATAGTAAAAATTACAGTTTATTTAAACAAGTTAAGACCAGCTCAGGCTTGTATCAAGCATATCCGTTAAAAATTACATTTGAAATTGCATATACATTAACATTGTACAAATACATAATACATAATACATAATACATGGGAAAAACAATTATAGGGACAGAAAAAAGAGGGAATAATAATTCCTGTTAACAACGAAAGAACTACATAGGTAGATCAAAGATCAATGCTGATTATTATTATTGATATTCCATCAGATTTGTTGTCTCCCAAAACTCAAAGTAGTTCTCCCTTTCTTGTAAATCAACGCGTTCCGGTGGGCATTCAATTAGTAGCCAACACCTTCCTCAGGATCATATATTGTACCATCCCATTAAAAACAACAGAAGCCTTGATCTTTCAGTTCACAATCATACAGCTAAAAAAACAATTATCTGGTAGGAATCCTTGTTCAGGACAGCAACACTGTCTCAGAAGTATACTCGTGGCACTCTTTGATAAATCTAGAGCGATCTTAATCGTGGTTACGCCAGGGAGATCGCTAATGATATATTGAAGCAATGCTTTAAAATGAAAAAGGTGGGCTTGTATGAAGTCCCAATCATAAATCCTCTCGGCGAATTCAGGCGTACTCAAAGCCAAGATGCCAATGAATAGCTTGAGGCGAAACACCCGGTATAATGATGATATGGTGTTCAATAGGAGGCGCGAGGAATAATGATATCCTCATCAACGACACCCCAAATCGGGTGGTGTTCTCTGGTAATAAGCGCCAAAATGGGATGGGGCTAACGCCTCCGGATCGAGTGAGCAGCTTGAAGAAGATGTATGTAACACAAGGAAGTGTAATTGAAGAAAATTCGGGATGATGTATATGCTAACAGAATGACTGGATTCCATTTTCATACAAGAGTAACATTTAGAAATTTAAATACAGAGCACGAGTTCTTTGGAGCGGTACGCCTGAGTTTGTAAATTCTTGATTGAGGTTTTTAGAGCTATTGACAACTCCTTAGGGCAGACATTTTGGGTCATATTCCAACATTATAGAGTAGGATTCTCTGCCGTTTGGATGACAAATTAGTAATGGGATCTATATAACATTTACAGATACCCTTACACTGAATCATAGAGGGATACAGAAAAATCAACACAAAATTACGTGGGACACGCCGTTCAGATACAGGAACCCTTGGTGGTCCGGAAGTATCACCACAAATCAAGTAGGTGCTGACAACCTGTAGTATGAGTTTGATACTTTAACCTCTATATACGGAGGAGGTTACATTTTGACTTACTTAGCTCTGCCTTATTCTCTCTTTTCACAGAAGAATGACTACTTGAAATTGATAGGTATTTAAAGAGGATATTGTTTGTGCATTTCTGACTTATGGGGTCTATCCCCTTTCACAATTCAGTTTTATATTCACCTGGAGAGGTGTTGTTTTTATATATAGTGCATTGGCTCCAGTGGGCACAGGAGTTATCTGGAAAATAGTTGTCATGATAATGTTGACAGAGTCTCACTTTGCGCACCTCACACTCGGGCAATAAGGTTGCACGCGGGTCACTGAGATGCTATTTTTCATCTTTTCTCTCTCCATCATGTTTTGGGTTATTGCCCACCTCTTTGCATTTGAGGAAATCTTGTCACACTTGGCGCAACAATGGTGTATTTTCTCCGTTTGTGAATGTTCAATGACAGACCACTTTGTGTAATTTTTTCATGTCATGATTGACATGTATGTTCTGTAATATTATTCGAACTATGCAATGGACACATAGGTGTTTTGTATATCTAAACAGCCTTGCGGAAGTTGCGGGACAACACTACAAACGCGACAAAACACGTGTTGGCTGTTGAGAGCTGATTCTGAAGCCTACATGAATAAATCTTGAAAAAAAGAACACAAGACATATACCTCTGTTTTACTATGTGATACATGATTATTTGTTTGCTGTTGTGACAACTGGGGGACCTTTTGTTGAATTTGACGTGTGCTGGGGAGATAATTAGATTGTCAAAGAAAGCTGATGCTTTGTTTTCTGGAGTTTGGTGGTTCACCATACCCTGGAGCACCGCCTGAAGAAATAAAGACATTTCAAAAACTAGCTGTGTGATTCTGCCTAGTGGCGCCGTATACCTATACCTGATACCACATTTTGGAACAGTATACCTCATGAACTATGTTTGGTTGATACAGATCATTTTGTTTTCCCTAATTTGAATACTGACCTTATATTAAATATATGTTTGTGTTGAAGTAGCAGGGCATTCTGGGTAGGAAAACGTTGGGGGGCCATGCAAGCCATACCTCGCTGGACTCCCCCAGGTGTCTAGTTTTCAGAAATGTGTGCATTTGGTAGTTTTCCAAGATAGCCGCCGAGCCCGGTGCCAAAAACCCAGGTGACCCCTCTAAGCAAAAACAGGTTGTTTTGTGATAAGTCATTTTGATGTCTCCTCAATAGGTTTTGGGCCCTTGCCTGTCGCGGGTACTTGACTCACCCACACAAATGAGGTACCATTTTTATAAAGAAACCTGGAAGAACGCTGGGTGGTAGGACATTTGTGGATCCATGTAGACTCCAGAACTTTCCCACATAGAAATTTCAGAAATTATTTTTTCAGATAAATGTGAGCTTTACAGGGCATTTGGGGTAGGAAAACGTTGGGGGACTCACACAAGCCATATCTCGCTGGACTCCCCCGGGTGTATAGTTTTTAGAAATGTGTGGGTTTGGTATTTTTCCAAGATGGCCACCGAGCCCGGGGCCAAAAACCCAGATGCAAAATCAGGTTGTTTTGTAATAGGACATTTTGATGTCTTCGCAACACGTTTTGGACCCTTGCCTGTTACGAGTACTTGACCCACCCACATCCCCATAGACCTGTAGCCTAGCTTCTATTGGGGGTGACATAGACAATTGGTTTGAAGACAATGAGGAGCTCTGGAGAAGCATAGGGTACTTGAGGAAGGTTGAGGAGCCAGCCTCTGGAAGGATATGCCCACTCAAGACATAGATTCTCTCCCTCAGGAAAGGTGATAGGGTGTAGTACCCACTTATGAAGGAAGCCCTTCTCAGGAAGCATGGTCTAACCCCAAACAAGAACAGGTTGAAGTTCAGGAATAGCCAGAAGTTGTCAAGCGTGTCCTGGGTGTATTTTATGGACAGCTTCAAGAAGGCACTGAAGGGTTGGATGAAAGTCAGTTCAGTTTCATAAGTCTTTATTTCGGTAAAATAAGCCATAAAAGACCGCACAGGATAAAACACAATATAACATTAAAACCCACATAATACATGAATTACATAATACACGATACAAAAAAAATAGGCTATCGGACTAACTAGTACTGTGAATATCTAACTCGGATTAGCCAGGACCAACCTAGAAATTTAGCTACTGATATGGCCACTGGGAGAGATGTAACCATCCCTAACAACCTTAGGGCATCATCCGCCCCTCTCGTCTTGACCATTCGACAAATAGGTTTTAGCCATTTTTTCCGTGGGGCGGCATATGCAGGGCATACAAAAAAGAAATGACCCAATGTTTCCTTCTGATCTTGACACCATGGGCAAGAGTTCCCTACACCCCCCCTCCATTTATGAGTGAACGATCTCAGGGGTAACGTTCCTGCTCTAAATTGATGGAAAAGTTTTCTATCAATGCTCTTTGTTATGGTATCCCAGTAGCTCTCCAAGACTGTGTCCACCTTATGGCTCAAAAATCTACCAGAAAGGGTAGATGAGCTGTGGTCCATAATCAGCCTATTTCTATAAGCGGCCCAAAACTGATCTTTAAAATCCTTTTTCCCAGGGAACTTGCTGGTCCCGGGGTCGGACCATAGCTGGAAAAGGCCCATATCTGACAGGATGATTTTAACCGCTTTAAACCAGGGGAGATTGCCGCTACCCACTATTCGTCTGAGATCTTCTATTCCCTCAGCAAAGGTAGCCAATTCAGGGGTTACCCATATTCTCTTCCATAATAGTATAATTCTCAATTTGGCTAGTTGCTCTATAGTATAACAACCCAGGTCCAACATTAAGGGAAGCATAGGGGTCGATTGAGGGAGACCCACCAAGTTCCATAAAAATGTATTTTGTATTCTCTCAAGTTGGGACAAATTGGCATAACCCCATAGGTCCGCTCCGTAAACAATCGCCGTTCTAATCTTAATATTATATATTTGGAGTGCTGGGCTTACTCTCTTGGTTAGAGAGGATCTCTGCTCCTTAACCAGTGTCCCACTCAACTGTGAAAATTCTAATGTCAATGCGTCCAACTGAGCAGACCATCTTAATCTGTGGTCTAAGACCACCCCCAGGTAAGTCATCTCATTTACCTGTTCCAAATTTACCCCATTAAGATTAACTTGTCCCAATCTTGGTCTATTTTTGGTAAAAACCATAAACTTGGTTTTGCTTGTGTTAACCTGTAAGTCATTGGCATCACAAAATTCTATACATTTATTAAGTGCCGATTGTAGCCCCTTTTGAGTTTTTGAAAGTAAAAGCGTATCGTCCGCAAAAATTAGGAGCGGAACCTTCATACCACCTAAGCTAGGAGCGTCTGTGGGAGTGTCCTGTAAATAATCAACAACTCTGTTAATAAGAAGAAGAAAAAGAGTAGGGGCAAGGACACATCCTTGACGGACACCTCGGGTCACTGGAAACTTTTTAGTGACTTGGCCCTGCATACCCCAACGAACCTGTGCATAATTCTTCTCACGGAGTCTTATTATTAAATCCAACAGGTCCTTTGGCAGACCCATTTGTGACAGAGCCTCCCACAGTTTGGGTCTTGGGACCAAGTCGAAGGCGGACTTAAGGTCCACAGAAGCTGCATAAATCACACCTTCATTTAAGACCACCACCTTCCAATAGATTAATAAGAATCTTAAAATCTGATCTATTGTACTTACACAGGGCCTAAAGCCGGCCTGTAGTGGAGATAGTATTGACCTTTCATCCATCCAAGCTGTAATCTTAAATAGCGCCATCCGGGAGATGATCTTTTGGATGGCGTCTATAAGACTAATTGGACGGTAATTTGTAGGCAGGGAGCGATCCCCCTTTTTAAAAATAGGAAGGATTTCCGCCCCCTGCCAAGAGTCAGGTATCGGGGCACCATCTACCACAGCATTGGCTATCTTTAAAATATAGGGGACCCAAACTGCCTGATCAGATTTAAAAAGATCTGAAGGAACACAATCTATACCAGGAGCTTTCCCACCTTTAGTCTGGCTTAAGGCCAACTCCACATCTAGTCGGTCAAAGAGGGGATCATGACTCAGGGTTCTTAGGGGGCCATCCCATATATTTGCAACGGGGGCTACCAGAGGACCAGAATTGCTAAATTGAGCCCCGAAATGTGCAACCCATCGATCTTCAGCTACATGATTGGACGGAAGTTGTGATTCATAGGAATTCCCCCATTTAAGAACATGCCAGAACCTCGATTGATTGGAGGATAAACTTGCCTCATAGAGGTCCTGCCAGTGTTTATCGTCCCAAGCCGACTTGGCCTCTTTCTGGCACTTTTTGTATTCCTGCCTGAACTTCCGAATAGCGGCACTGTCGCGCGATTTAAGTGCTGCGAGTAAGTCGATATGGGCTTGACGACAAGTTTGAATATACCACCTTCCCCCACCCAAAGGTATTCGTTTTTTTTCCCAGATTTTTTGTTTGTAGTTGAGAAAAGTGATTTCAAAAAAAGGAAGAGATTGTCATGTAGCCCACAAATATCAACTAAATCGGTCGATGTCTCCATGGCGGCCAAAACCTCCACGACTTTCCGTGAGATTAGACTTAGGGTCGCCGGTTCCTCAGCTACTCTACTCCACTGTACCCTTCTTCTGTCATTCTCCAGAAATACATCTGCTGTAGCACATTTGTGGGGGGCTCCCAACTGGTGATTGCTATCAAGAGCTAGGCTGAGTACTAGGGGGTTGTGGTCACTCTCTGGACGATCCTCCACCATCATATCGACCAGAGAGGACCAGAATTCCACCTTAATAAGGAAGTAATCGATCCTGCTCGTCCTATGGCCATTATCAAAAGTGTGCTTCCCCTGTTTGTCGGACGGGGTTCGCCCATTCACAGCTCTCAGACCCCATTCGAGGCAGAACCCCAGCCAGTGGAGGGCTGCTTCTATCCCTTTCTTGATAGGTAATAATTCTAGGGAAGGAATTTGCCAAAGTTTGTCCTCTTCTGCCTGGAAGTCCATCTCTCTTCCAGAAAACGGCTCAAAGGTGCAGTTTAAATCGCCTGCCAAAATAACAAAAGATTCCCTTCCAATCTGATTAAATATAAGCTCCAGATCATTGAATATACCACTTGGGCTACGTCCACCCGGGATACCCCTTGCATAGACATTTATAATAACTATCGTCTGGGATCCTGATTTAGAAAGCTTAAGCACAAGGATATCAAGATTAGTAGTGGACACCTCTGTTATATGATAGTCCAAAGTCTGTCTCAACCAGACACATAGGCCCCCTGAGGGTCTACCCATTCCTGACCTACGAGCTGGTTTATAAAAGTTTAAGAACCCAGGTAGGAAGATAGGATCAATTGCCCAGGTCTCTTGAAAAATCAAGATGTCCTGATTATTCACCAACTCCACCCACTCCTCAATTTTAAGCTTACTACGCAGGTTAGCTATGTTCCAAGAAATAAGTCTCAATGAAGTTGGGTAGTTAGCTAGGCCCGACCCTACGGAAACATTCATACAAGATGATAAAGGGTATCCCCCCCTTTGACTTGGAATAACCTGTGAAGGTACATCATCGCTCCAGATTTTATCAATAGCAGCCGCACCACGAACTGCCAACCCGGGTTCCTGGCTTCTATTTTGAATCCCTCTATAAAAGCTAAGCTCCTTATTTCCAACCTCTAATGCCAATGCATCCTGAACCACAACCTCATCTACTTCCAAACTCACGCCCCAATCCCCACCAGAAAAATCAAACTTCCCATTCCCAATATAAGATGGCATTTCATTCAATACTTCGTCATAAAAGGGTACTGTAACTGGGGTAACAAAAATACCCGTACAATCTTGAGTGACCTCCGTATCGGGTAATGGCAAGAAAAGTCATTTGTTTGAGTCCAACCCCGAGATGGGTTCATAAAGATTATACAGCGGGATGTTCCAGTACTCGTTATAGTTGGTATGATTGGTGTCATTTTTTGGTATGGGGAAGTGGCTGGCAGGGTGATGACGTAAAGGAAGGGGGAAGGGAATATTTAAATTATTAACAGGGCAAGAAAAAAGTGGTGTACAATGAGCCAAATTCAAAGGGTTAATGTTTCTACCCGTTCTGGGATAGGTAGGGGGTCTAAGCAGGGCCTCTGGATAAAAATAACTTAGATTTCGGGTTGAGACACCTCCTTCATTATTTCCTAGATACCAGTCGCTTATATGTGTTACGACTCTGTGGTCCTTAAAATTAACGATCACTACGTCTCCTTCAATATCTTTCGGACGGAGACCCACCCAATTGCATCTTCTTACAGAGATTATATCTCCGTTTAAATGAGCGGGGAGGGGTCTATTAGTTCTCAATCAAAAGATAACTTTATTTTTCAGATTGACATTGTGTTCGAGTTTTCCATTCGAAATCGGAGGGACACCTGTTAAAAGGATCACAAAGTTAGCTGACTCTGGAGGTAAGTCCACTGTAGTCCTACGATTTAAGGTGGCTCTTTGGGTTATGGTTTTAGTTTTAGCTACCCCCGGAAACATAGTTGGCTTATTCGTAGGAGGAATCAGTTTATTCGAAGCCAACAGTAACTTCTCTTTGACTGGCTTGTGTACAGTCGTCGGCTTGATAGAGATTGGGGGAGCACTTGTGTTATTAGAAGTTAAATTTCCATTAGTTTTATGTGGTCTACTTGGGTTCGATATATTTGCATTTCGGTCGGAGCTGGTCCTTGGAATTCACAGGGTCGGGATTTGTGCTCGGGTCGGCAGCTGCCAGAAGGAAATCAATTTTTTCCCCTAAGATTCTAACTCTCTCCATAAGTGGGAGCATATAGAATTTTAAGAGCTGGTCAAAAAGTTCTATTGACTTTTTGTTAGCCATTGATAGTAATTCTTCTGGGAAGGGTGGTAATAAATGGGTACCTGGTGAGACCTCACTCACGAGTGGATCAATTGGTTTAGTTTTAGGGCCTACTAAAGGAGGTGGTGTACTCAAAGAATTATCCCCTTTTCTTTTTACCTCACCTTTTCTTCTTTTTTTCCTTGGCGGAGAGTGAAATACTCTTCGTGGATTCTTTGACTTAATTTTAGTCTTACTACTAGTATGTAATGAAATTGTCTCAGTAGATGCAACAGTATCAATTGGATGATTAGAAAAAGTTGAATGAAGTTGCGAGACAAGAATCGGGGCAGCTGAAGTGTTTAAGTCAATAAGACTATTAGAAAAAATAGGAGGGCTATTTATATTACCATCACTGTTGATAACAGAGTGAACAGGGGTTGTATTATGGTCTCGAAAGATACTAGGGATATGGTCGGTGCTGAATAAGTCAGCATCTAATTCTAACCTACCATTACTACCCAATTCTTGGGTGATAGTTACATTTTGTGGGGAAGTCATTGGTTTCTTTTTGAGTTGTTCAATAGAGTGACGATGCTCTGCACGTTTCTCCGCTAGCAGAAGTTCTTTATCAATTTCTTTATTTGCCTTCGCAAAATATTTATGAAGGGGCCCAAGGATCAAGACCCCAACACTAGAAGGTAGAGAACTAGACATGTCTATAGGTGTCCTTAACACTTGGGGTACCCCCGTAAATGACTAACCTTTGACAACAGTAAGCAGATTATTGATAGATGTTAGGGACCAGGCCCAGCCCAGCCTCCTTCGGCCCCTGACGGCCACAGACGGTCCCGCCCTTGTCCCGGGCTTAGCCCGGCGCACTCCCGCGCGCTCCCGCGCAGCGGCAAATAAGTCTTGCTAAATAGGGAGGGAGATAGACAAGGGGGCGGGGCAAGCAGGGAGAGCGGCCCAGACGTAACAGGTTGGGCTCACAGGGACTCCTGGGAGATGGAGTCCCTGCTCAAACGCTCGCAGCCCTGCTGCAACAACACGCACCCCACAATGGTCCTCCTTCAAGAATGCAGCCCCTCGCCTGTAGCCAGCTCACGCCGATGGTACTGCGATGTAAAGCTGTTTGTACAGGTCGGGCAGGAATGCAGCAACCAAAGGTCCGGTAGCAGGAATCTTAGAGGGGAGGGTCAGTGTCAGCGTGATGAAAGTCACTAATGTGACTAGTTGTGAGTAGCTATATAATCTAATTTTGAGAGAGCACATGCTCAGTAATTGCTTTACAGTGTTGTGCCAAACCCTTATTGTTTCCAAGCTCATGGGTTCCAGTGAACAGACCTCTGGGTCTACAGAAGGTACCTGGGAGTGACTCCAGGAAGGTTGGTTCATATCCCCCAGGCACAGGGGGTAGTTCAAGGGAACACAGAGAGGTCCCAAAAGGTTCCCAAATAGTATGGGGATAAAGGGTTCCCATCCCTTCTGAGAATAGGGAGGGAGATTCTGGTGGGAGGTGGCCCTGGGCATCCCATTTCCCACCAGATGCTTTGTCAGCTCCCAGCTCCCAGTTAGGGCACAAACAGAAGGGGCCCCTGTCTGCACGAAAGACCCACCTACTGATGGGAACTCCAAAAGGTTAGGCAGTGTGGCCTTGAGGGGAAGCAGTTCTCAATAGGAGAGGGTAGAACATAATTTAGAGTCCCTTAGTGAAAAGGTGGATACATTTGAGATCTCTGAAGGTGGAAGTTGCTACTTCCACATGCATACTATGAATGGAGTCCCTGCACTACTTGAAGAGATAACCATGCCAGCCAGCCCATGGTTATGAAAACACTGGTTTCCAGAGAGCAATACCTCCCAGGATAATTGTGTAGTATAACCCAGGCCCATTAGCACAACTTTGTCTGCTCAACCCCCTGCTGGTGCCCAAATCCCTTCCGTGCACTACCACTGTTGCCACTGGATAATTATAGTTAGTAGCACATTACCAAGGAAAAAGCATTTTTTGGTTTGTTCCCAAAAAATGTTCTTCCACCTCATTGGTGACTGCTACTGGGTTACATATATATGTATTTTTAACTGTGCTAGTCAACCCTGTTTTCTTTTTTCCAGCTAACAAATGACTGTTTGAATTTTGTAACTGTACTGTTTCTTCCTTCTATCTCAAGCCTGATGTTAGCTGCTACTTATGGACTTGATGAATGTTGTGTTTATCTATCTCTCACATATCACTAATACTCCCTACCATTCCATTCATGAAGCCCCTAACCCTGACCTTCCAGGTTGTGTGATCTATTCTTGTGTGTTAATTTTTGGAGTGGGTGGAATCTATTGGGTTTTACTCTGTGGAATTCTGCTGAGTTACATAAAAACTCTGCAAAAATTCTGTGAAGATACTTGAGCGAGCAGTATTGTGCACGTTGCACTGTCAGAGATGATTTGTAACACTGAAAGCTTGTTCGAACAACACCACGCTTTTGTATTCGAGCAGCAGCTTTCTCAATATGAAAGGTCCGACTGTCCACATTGTGAAATATCACCAGGAGGCGTTCTAGCACCCGAGAATCACACTAGGGGATGCAAATTATTGCCTACTTTAGCAAACTTAACATTGGCAAACCATGTGTGAGAAAAAACTCCATTCAGTGGTTGGTGGAGTTTTTCTGAAGATCCATGTTCCAAGTGGAATGCACTCCTAGTTACTTTCCACCGTCAACAGATCTCACAATTGGTGACATGGATGTGGTTAAAGCAAAGCCAACTGGTACAAAGAGTATTACCAAACTGTGCACATTTGCCACACCACCACTCCTATCTAGACAATAAATGAAAAGACACATATTGAAGAAACCTCCCCTCACCTCTCATACCAAGCCCAACCCACCCCATAGGCACTCAAAAACATACTACACTATCACCTACCTGATCATGCACTCTACTTCTCACCATCATCTCCTTCAACAAGTCCACCTCCTATCTATATTAATTGCCCTCAAAGTTCATTCAATATGCTAACAATGCCCAGTTGAACTTCTTCACCTTCTCAAAGATTTGCAGTATTGTTTGCCATTATGGAGAAGGAGCAGAGGCTTGTGAAGTTATTTGTGATAAAACCCATGCCCCACATGTTCTATTGAAGAAAACATTTTCCTGACTCTTTAGACTTGAGGGCTTCTTATAATGATAGTATCTGGCTTGTATTTATACTAACGTTGAGATTTATTTTAGGATAGCTGCCTGAGATGCAACATGAATATCCTTTGCCTTGTTGGGCCACCACCAACCCCAGCATGAGGAAGGAACTTTGGAAAGTCCTGCATTAACATTTGGGCCAATTAATAAAGTTAGTCAACACTGTTTTATCTCTTAGGTAACAAAGGAATCTCTCAGGGATGGAGGGATTGTTGTTTTTGATGTATGTTTACTAACATCTACAGTCAGGTCACTAGTTACAGAAGGTAGAGCAACAACAGTAAGTATTATACAAACATTACTGACACGAGTTGCAGGGGGTTCTGGTCTGGAAGAGGTAAGCAACTTACTTAACAACATATGGCAAGGGAGCCCAGGAACATAACGACTAAATCTAGAGAGGGGAAAGGAGATGGATACACTGGGACTACTGCTTTGCAATGGGACAGGTGTATATGCCAACTCCTGGTAAAAGTATGATGGCTGAGCTTCTTGTTTAAAAACTGTAATTTTTTTCTTACGTATGTTATGAAAGATAATCTATTTGAACATGTCTTATATAATTTTCACATATATATATATGCATACATCAGTATCTACATGAAGTAAAGTTTTGAAATATGCATTCAAAAAGTTAAATTATTTTTATTACAATGTGTGTGAATAAATTAGGTATGTGTGTAACATACATAGCATACAAAACACAATTAATTACACATATACACATTTAATTACTTATGACATGTATATTGTATATAGCACATTCAAATGTATTTCTGATATACATTAATATATTATCAATGTAATATATTTTGAGAATATTATGCACATTCATTTTATATACAAAAATATTTCTAAAGAATAAAATAGACTTTTATATATATAATTTTTCAATAAACATCACTTGCCTAGAACTGCTGCTTCAGCTCCCATCTGGTTCATCAGGTCTTGCTCCCAGAGGCCCAGCAGTGTGTGAAGTCTGCTGGGTGTGGGAAACCCCGGTATGGCAGTGCACGCAGCACCGCATTCATCCCCACATTAACTGATACACCACTAGGCGATAGCCTCAGCCAAGCTGCTGCCAGCATGAGGAAGAGGGTGCACTCTGCATAAAATACTAGCACTGCCACCTCTGCCTCACTACAAATGTGGTGGGGCATCACCTTCTTGTGCTGAAGTCTACCACAGGAGGTGTGGGACTCGGCAGCGCTGCCTGCTCTGCCATAGCTTGAGTGAAACGTGTAGGAAATTTGGTTATTGATTGAGGGGGATAAAAACCCTACTCAAGCAACAATTACAGTCTTGGTCAGAGTGAACCACAAATGTCACTATATTAACATGTGCTTAATAGTCTGGTAGCTTAGAACAAAAGCAGTCAGGCTTAACTTAGAGGCACTATGTAAAGTATTTAGGCAGCACATTTATGCAACATGCAAACAGTAATAAAGGGAAAATTTAGAAATATAGAGTACATTTTAGTAAATAAAATTAGATCAGAGCAACACAAGTCAAATCAGTTCGAATGGAGATATACAATTTAAAAATGTAGTTGGGTATAGTGACCAAAAGTGTAAAGCACCACTCACAATCATCTGATTGTGCTAGACTGGGGGAAAGTCATAAGTTCAGGCTGACCATGATGGAGTATGATCCAGATACAGGGACCAGGTTACTCTAGCTGAAAAAGTTACCTTCTCAAAGTCCGGCCGAAAGAGTATTGAACTTCAGGATTTCCCTTTTTTTTTGTAAAGGAGTGTACGCTGAAGCCAAGCAAGGGTCGAGGATCTGGGGAGGCACCTCTTTGGGGATCAGAGACTCAATCTAGCAGAGGCCAGCAGGCCTCAGGTAGAGCCACTTGTCGGTTTAGACTGGTCTAGAGACAGCAGGTTGTCCGGGCATTTGCAAGGGGCATCTGGAGCTTGTTGTGTCCCTGTTGCTCAGAGCAGATACTCCGCCAACTTACCCTTGGAGTCACTCAGGTAGCCTTGGATGTAAGGAGCAGGTCCAATCTTTCTTCACAGAGAACAGGGCATGACTCAAGCAGCAATACAGTCCTCTGGGAAATAAGGCAGGCCTCAAGCAGGAGGCAGTCCTCTAAGGAACAAGGCAGTCCCTCTTCTGTAATGTAGGCAAGTCCAGAAGTGTAGTGATGTGTGGCTCAGAAAGTTCAATATATACATATTTTACCAGCCTTTGAAAGTGGGGGAACGTCCTCGGCTACCCCCACATCTGCTTCAGGAGAATATTCTACCCAAGTAGCCTAGGTTGACAAACTATTAATGTCAGGTTCTATTGTGTGTACTAGAGGGAAGTCTTTGACATGCAAGTGGGGCAGAAAACAACTCCACCAAATAATCCCAGCAGAATGGCCCATCCTACGCACATCTATTCTGTATTGTTCACTGTCTGGGCCCAATACCCATTCTTAATAGGGGAGCCAATAACAGCCCTAGGCAGCTGGAAACTCCCAGAAGGCCTTAGACGCTTTTGAACAGGAAAATAAATACATTCTAAAAGAAGCCTTTTCAAAATAGTAATTTAAAATCTGACTTTTACCATTAAAGAGATTTTTAAATTGCAATTAGTTTGAGTCCAAATATGAAATTTCTACCAGTTCTCGATCACTTATTAAATGCAGTAAGTTAACCCAATGATATCAATGGGAGAGGTAGCTCTCAAAGTAGTGAATGACAAATGTTTGCTGTAACAGAACTTGTAAAACATGAAATACAATGTACCCTACCCTGTGAGCTGTTTAGGGCCTACCATTGGAGTGACGTTTATGTAACAAAAAAAGGAATTTATTGGGGTGTGTAGGTGGGTGTGCAGTACCTGTGTTAGGTGAGAGGATCATCTTTTGTCTACCAATTCAACAATGTAACAATGTAGGGTTTAGTCATTGATGCGCTAATTATTATATGTTGCCATCTGCCTAGAGTTTCTTTACTGTTACAAGTATTTGTTTTACCCATTCATTATGTAAATTCAGGTGTTCTGGCTAGTGTTCCTGTAGCTCCCTGTTCGTCAGAATCATAATTCTCTAGTATTATGCTTTCCCAGGACTGTACTAGTTCCCTCCACTGTTCCACAATGGGTCGCTTTCGTACTCCCCTCGCTTCTTCCCTTGAGAGTGCTCCAGACCAGCTTGTGAGGTCATGTTTCCAGGTCTCTACCTGTGGTCCCTTTCTGGTTTGTCAGGACATCGCCACCTGTCTCTTGGCCAAAGCCATGACTAGGTCTACACATTTATTTTTTACTCTCTGTTTCAGTAGGCGGGAAAATAGGCCCAGTATGCACGCCTTACAGTTGTCTCCAGCTCTCCCCAGGGTCACCCCAGTCAAGGTCACTACTTCAGCCCAGAAGGTGGTCAGTATCGGGCAATTCCAAACCATATAGATAAAGTCTACATCTTGTTGGTCATACCTCGGGCACCCGCGCATCTCCCCTCCATTATTGATTCAGAGCCTTTGTAGAGACTTTTAGGTCATATGTATGTAATTGAATTGAATATATTTCAGGCTAGTGTCACGGGATACGTTCTTAGGGGAGACCAGGACTCTTTCCCAGTCCTGGTCCGTGAGTTGCCTATTTAGGGCACATTCCCTGAAATCTCTGGTCTTGGGTAGTGATACCAGTAATGTCTTTACCAGAGCCATGTAAAAGCCTTTTACCTGATGCTTAGTGGCTCCCAGGGAGAGCAATGCGTGCAGCAGGGGGTGTGTGTCATGTTCTTCCCTGCCTACACCCCATAAATCTCTGAATGTGCGGACCAGGTCTTCATACAACAAGAACTGACCCACTGGTGCACCATATTGTTCCACTAGTTCCTCAAAAGGAATCAGTGTCCTATGTTGATAGCAGTCCACCACTGTCTTTAAGCCCATCTCTGACCATTCCGTCGGCTGCTCAGGGGTGAATATCTGGCGTGGGGTTCTGTGCAGAAGGGCCACTAAGTGTAGGTGTGGTATATAATTGGAGGCTTCCGGCATCCTGGATACACTCTTCTTCCAGCACTGCAGTGCCGTGATTGTAGTATCAATCAATAAGGGGTTGCCACCTTATGGTCCGGAATCTTAGCCAGCAGGAGTACGGGATGACTTCCTAACTCACCAATGAGTGCTCCCTCTACGTTAGCTCACTCCATCCACTGCGCCAACCATTGTATCTGGGAGGCTAGGTAATAGATTTCGAAGTAGGGTACCCCCAATCTGCTATTTCAGGTGACGCAGTGTCGCTAGTGAGATTCTCCTACAGCCCTCACCCTAAATCAAGCCTCAAACTAATGAGTCCAGGGGATAAACCAGCCTCTGGGCAAAACCAACTGGAGATTCACGAAGTAATATAGTAGTCTAGGCAACATAACCATCTTGGTCAATGATACACATGCCTTTAGAGTAGTTTCAGTGAACTTCAGAATGTTGCACAGGATTTGAGCGATAGGAGTGCCCTATCGAGGTTGCCTTCACGCATATCAGCCAGGGAGTGATAGATATGTCTATCTAGATACTTAAATGTGGCTTGGGCCCAATTAAGATCCTCGGAGTGTCCGGGGTCTCATCAGTGTTACTGGCACTGGAAAGAGGTAGGTCTTTGCCTAATTAACTCGTAGTCCCGTCAAGGCTGAAAATCTGTCCAAGAGACTCAGAGCCACAGCCGATCCCGCTCCCGCCTCATTTAAATAAATTGAAAGATCATCAGTGTATAGGGCGATAATGTGCTGCCACCCATCTAGGGTAAGCCCCAACCCTGCCCCCCCGGGCGGAACAGTACAGCAAGCAGCTCCATCGCTAGGGCAAATAGTACTGGTGACAGTGGGCACCCCTGCTGTGTGCTGCAGAAAATCCTGTGTTGGGGTGAGACTGTCCCACCCATTTTGTCTATCACAGTTGGGCGTGCATATAATATTTTAACTTATTTAATCCAGCCCTCTCCCAGACCCATTCTCTCCATGCATTCAAATAAATAATGCCGGCTAGCCATGTCAAAAGCCTTTTCAAGGTCCATTGAAAGTATTGCGACTTACTCATTCATTTTTGCCTCGGGTGGTATAATACTGAAATGAGTCTCCTCAGGTTGTATGAGGTATTTCTGCTAGGGATAAACCCATTCTGGTCTGTGTGGATTGGTGTGGGAATATGCTGGAGCAGTTCCAGTGCCAGCATCTTGCTTAAGATTTTGAAATCCATGTTTAACAAAGATAACAGTCTTTAAACTTCTACCCTGGTTCCTGGAGTTGCTGACTTAGGTAGCGGGATCACTCTGGTGCTTTGTGTGGAGTCTGGGAGTCTTTCCAGTCTTAGCGATGTGGCATATAGTGTCTCTAAGTGGGGTGCCAGTTTTTAGGCAAAAGCGGCATAAAATTCAGCAGAGAGACCATCTGGCCCCAGAGTTTTCCCTGTGGCCATTAGGGCTGTGGCTTGACGAATCTCTGGGAGTGTCACCAGTCCCCCGAATAATTCCTGGTACTGTCCGTTTAAGGTTGTTAGCTGTAAGGGCATCAACAAATCTCTACCTGAAGGGCTGGGTCTGGGGCAGCATATATCTTTTGGTAATAGTCCCGGAAGAGGATGTTAACCTCTTCTTGCTCATGCATAATCGTTCCACTAGTGTAGCTAATATGTGTGATTCAGGAACCTTGTGTTTCCAGTTTGATCCGACGTGATAATAGTCAATCTGCTTTACCTTCTTCATAATGCACTATTGCCAGGTAGCCTTTGTAGTCAAACCTTCATAAGCATTCAGCATTTCATGTTATAGGGATCTGGCATCTAAAAGGACAGCCAATGTCTGTTCCCTGGATATTGTCAAGTCTGCCTAGGCGCTTTTCAAGTTTGTCCAGCTCCCTGCATACAGTTCTCTTCACTCCAACTGACTGACTCAAACAGTGCCCTTGAATCACCACTCTAAAAGCTTCCCATTCCACCAATTCGATGGAGGTAGAGCATGCGGTTGAGGTAAAATAATTTTCAATGCAGGAATCTAGCAATTTTTTAAAGGGGCCGTCCTCCAGCATCTCAAGCCTAAATCTCAACAAAGGGATCGGGGTCTAGTTCCCAAAGGTCAGTGAAACAGTAGCAGCGGACTATGATCCAAGCAGGTGTATCCCAAATACTCCGTGTGTGTGACGGTGTCATTAATGTCTGCAGAGGAATGTGTCCGGCCTAGTATGCAATTGATATATGGGGGGAAATAAGGAGTATTCCCTGTATATGCCATGATATACTCTCCAGGTGTCAACCAATCCATTTTGTTTGCTCCACTCCTGAAAACCCATCTATGCGTGTTGTGGCTATGTTCCAGGGAGAGGATGGTGTGAACGATCTAGTGCTACGTCTGTCACACAGTTAAAGTCTCCCCCTATTATTGTGGCTACCGGCATCTGGTCGGCTATTTGGGCTGAAAATCCTCACAGGAAAGTCAGCTGGTCATGGTTTGGGGCATAGATGTTGCAATGGTGAATTCCCTGCTGCACAGTTTGCCAGTTAGCAGTACATACCTCCCTTCCTTGTCAATCTTAGTGCTTATGACGGCTAAGGGGACTCCTGGCCGTACCCATATCAGTAACCTCTAGCGAAGGCCGATTAATTTGTTGTGTATACGTGCCCTCTCCACCTCTTGTGCAATTTGTAACTTCACTCTATGTGAGGTGTGTTTCTTGGAGTAGGGCAATCTGGGCTCCCGTCCTCCTCAGATAACAGTATATATGGTCCCTCTTGCTCATTGATCTATGTCCCTTTACGTTGTATGTAAGGAACCTAATAACACTTGGTGCAACTGTCATGATCATTGGTGATATGAAATTGCATAGCTCCCCTCAGTCGCCTTAAACAACCCCTGATGCAACCCCCTGTTTAGTGGAAAAAATAACAGCACATAAAAACACAACTTCTCACAACTTGTAATACTCTTATCCCAGAGCGGCTTGACAACGGTCAGCTACTCAAACCTTACCCAAGTCTCTAACCACCAATGTAGGACAGGGACCATCATGGTATCCGCCCATCAAGGGGGTGCAGCCAGTCGAATATATTTAGTGATTCATCCTGTTGTATCAGCCCAAAGCACATTGACTGAGCCCGAACAGCTTCCACAAAGTTCATAGGGGCACAGTACCCATCACTTCCAGATATGGCTTAGCACAGTTCAAATCATTCATCAGATGATGTTTTCTGCAGTCCCAGGAGTTACCAAGGTGAGCACCATGCTGCTGACTCCAGATGCCTCAAACTCTGAGCCCTTCGTCCCCTTGGGCGAGTTCGATCCTAATTCCATTGAGTGATCCGGCACTCTGCAAGATCTCGACCACTGCCCAGGGTGCTGCGGCCCGCTCCTTCTCAGTATGCATGGGGCTGGGCTTTTTTTGGGCTGTTCCCATTGGGGCCTTCTCCTTGGCCTATTCCGGTTGTGTCTGTCACATCACCCCTGGGGTTGACTTTCTCCACCTATCGGTTTATCAGTTTTGTGCGCCTCTATCCAATCCCATGGCACTTTGGGGTCCTCGCAGAAGTGGCATTGGCCATTTAGCATAATGCGGAGTCAGGCAGGGAACATTAGCGAATATTGAAGACCTTTGTTGCGCAGAGCTTTTTTCACCTCCAGATAAGATGCACTCTTTCTTTGGCCCTCCAGTGTGTATTCAGGGAATATGGAGACCTTGCTGATGTTTACTGTAAACGGGCTGTCCGACCATGCTCTCTGCAACAGCAGATCTCTGTATTTGTAGTGCAACAGCCTAGCCACCACTGGGCACGGGGAGCGGCCCAAGGCCAGAGGCCTTCCTGGGAGCATATGTGATCTCTCCAATGTATAGTAAGAGGACAGCCCCTCTGACTAAACCACTGTTTTGAGCAACGTCTCAAGGTAGCCAATCATGTCTCCCCCTCCACATTCTGTGGCAGTCCCATTAATTGTATATTATTCCTTTTATTGTGGCCTTCCGCATCTTCCACTACTCAAGCATGTCTACTATGGGCAAGAGGCCTGCGACGTGGTGTGTCGGCGCTGCTTGAGCTGAAGTTAGGTCAGCTACTTTTACCCTTTTGGATAATTTGTGGTGTTCAGCCCGTAGGAGCCTCAGACCGACTGAGACTGCACTAATGTCCTGGTGCAGCATGGCTTTAGTGTCTGCTATGGCTTCCAGTATTTTGGCTACCTGCTGCTGCAGTAGGTCTATTGGCTGTTGAGGCAACGTGTTCAATTGTTGGGGGACAGCAAGGTCATCTTCTTGCATCGAAAGAGCACCAACCGACTTTGTTCTAACCTTGCCCCTGTTCGCACTTGGCTTCCCACCAGTAGTCCCCACAACTCCAAGATTGTGTGTGGGGTTTCTGCAGGCTGTTGAGTTGGAAGAATGGCACTCTCAGATAGTTTCCACAGGTGCCTGGTTATCTCTTGTGGGGCCCCGTGGCTCCTCGTGTGTGCAGGAGACACCATTGCAGTTATTGAAATGGCACAGGTGCGATCAACTCTTGAGTATTTCCTTGCAAGGTGGGCTGTACCTCCACAAACACAGTCTGTGCATGCCTGCCCTTTCCCAGTTAAATACTATCAGGGGAGAAAGGTGATAGGCGCGCCCCAATCTGCTTGCCCATCTTTCAATGCTGCAACCGGAAGTCTGGGCACTCGCCACTTCCCTGTTTAAGCTGGCGAAGGTTACTCGCATCGTCCAAGGGGGTTGGTTGTTCGGATGCAGGTTATTGCCAGTTCTCAAGTCACGTGCCTTCTTTCACAGTAAAGAGGCCCTCTCCTATCTCTCACATTTGCGCCTGCCAAGTTCCCTATCCAGTTACTGCTTGCCGCTTAGGGCAACGCGGGAGTTACACCTACCCCGGGGATCTCCAGCACTTACTGCAATCAGATCCGTCCCTGCCCAGGATTTCGTCAGCCAGTGTTCAGCAGGCACTTCCCTCATCTCCATTCAGGAGCCTGGTGCCTTATTTCTGGTGGTCCTTGTTCTCCTCCCTCAAGCAGCCCCCGGAGCCCAAAGAGGTCTCCAGCCGCTCCCCAGCTCTCAACAGGTGTTGCCCCTCCTTCACGCAGGTGTTCTCACAATCCAGCTAGGTGTTCCTCTTCACTTGGCCTCCAGTCCCACCATGTGCGCGCACACTGCTCCCCTCCTAGCAGGCCTCCAGGTTCAGTCCAGGGTTGGAGTCTTCCCGAGGCCTTCAGTGCCCCGTTAAAGTGCGGGCGGTGGGTGGCCTCACTGTGGGTCAGTACCCAGCTCCTCACTGATCTCCAGGCTCTCCAGCATGTCGGAAACAAGCAGTCTTCACATCTCCTCGCCTCTTCATCTTGCAGGTCTTGAAGACACGCCCAGTCCGCCGAGTCCTCGTCTACACCAGAGATCGGACGGACCTTCGCTTTTCGGGTTCGCGTGTTTTTCCCTTTTGTCAAGCTCTGCTTATTTCGACTTCGGCTTGTCCCGGACTCCAAAATTATCAGGGACAATTACAGACAGATGCGGAGCTCTGAGCTCTCGCATCCACCATGTTCGGATTCCAAGCCATGCCTCCCACCTGGGGGCCTGTATTTGTGGAAAATTAGTACGGTTTGGTGAACATTATCTGCGCCATCTTGCCTTTTCCCCTGATGCCACACTTTTGTCGTGCGCGCCCGCCATTTTAGGTGCCTCGATCAGGACCATCCCTTTTGCATGCCACTGGCCCCCGACATAGCCCTTCGCCCTCACCAAGCCTGCACGCTGACCAACCCCCCCCTCGCTCGCACATGCTTTTGAGTCATAAACCCCTCTTCAGCGCAGCTCTCCCTCAAAGCCCCATCCTGTTCCCAGCGCGACCCCTCCCTTCATTCTTTTTATAGTCCCCGGCCCTTTGATACAAAAACCCCCTTTTCCTGTGCCCGTTTGTCTTCCTTGCTCCCAGGCCAACACCTAGCTCTGCCGATACTATTCCTCGCCCCTCTCCGTACAGTAGGAAGCTTCCCTCATCAAAGGACCCCCGAGTTGATCAAAGCCCCCACCCCTCGAGATCCAATCGAACCTCCCACATTCCATGAATCGGCGGAATATCCAGCTGCGCGATAACCATCACCTGTTGTGACCGGGGTGGGGACTTCTACTGTAAATGTGTGTGGGAACGGGCCCGAGGGGGAGATCCCGGGGATGTCTTTCCGTACATCAAAGTATTAACGGGAATGTGTTACATGCAATAAAGTGACAAACTTGTGTATAAGAGGCCAGGCCTCAGAGATGCGGGCAGAGCACCTCAGAACGATATCTGCTGTCCAACTGATGTGTTTCTCCTCCGGAGAAAATAAAACCTTGTTTCCTGCCTTCCAGTCTCCAGCGCCTGCCTCTTCATTGATTAATGTTTCGTGGGTTAAAGAGGCGATACCGCCGGGCAAATATCGATTGTCCCCGACCTTTAGGTTTTACAATTGGCGTCCCAAGCGTGGGGCCCATCAGCGACTCGTGGATCCAGTGGGAGAGGTCCTGACGACAGAGTGAACGACTGCAACGATCGGGAGAGCTCTTGCCCAATAGACCCTCGTCTGGCAGCCGATCATCCGAACTTCACTAGTTCCGAACAGACCTCTCTCGAGTGATCTACGGTCCTGACTGGGAACCATTAGGAGTGCTGTGAGGAATACGAGAAAAAGAGGACGATCGGGCGCTGGATTCGGAAGACAAGAAACTGTCCATGCGGTCCGGGTAAGGTCGTGTAAACACGACAAACTGCAAAATAATTGACTGATTGTTCAAGAAAATACTAGTATTACTCTTTTGTTAACTTATTTGGAGATTCACTGTCTGCACGCGGAGAAACAGTAGGCTCTTTCCCTTTTGCAAACAGTGAAGGATAGGTAACGCAGCCGTCGTGCCTATTTTTCTCCCCCACTGAATCCTATTATTTATTAACGGTTTTCGGGAGATTCCCTCTCCCACACTGATTAACTGGGTTCTTTGACCCAGAACTACTGTTCACGGATTGTCTTCTGGAGATTCTCTGTCTGCAAACAGGAAATAACAGATTCCTCTTTACGGATAGTGAAAGGGTAGAGGACGCAGACTTTTGCGCCCTACTTACTCTCCCCACTGATTTTATTTTATTTTTATTTATTATTGGCTGTTCCTTGTTATCGGTTATTCTTTGTTATTGGTTCATGAGGTATTCACTGCCTGCAAACAACGTAGAATAGAAATATTCTGTCTAGTCTTTGCGCACAGTGATAAGATAGGCAGTGCTGACTTTTTGTCCCTCGTTGCGAGCCGTCATGTCTGTCTTCTCCCCACTGATTGATAATTGGTTCAGCCCGGACCGTTTATTAGAGGTGGATCATCTAGCTCCGCTGGAAGGCACCCCTAATAAGGACATGTTCATAAACTATGGATTAGTTACCATAGCCTATAATAAATTGTGGCACAGGTATACCAAAGAAAGTCAAGACAAACAGTGGCCACTGGTAGGATCCTTTGAGCTTGATAAAATAGAAACGTTAGAAATAGCTCTTCGCAATAATAAGACAACGCCTATTATGCTCGACAGTCTCGGTATGTGGCGCAAAGAGGCAATGCAACGACAGAAAAAAAGACGAGGACAGAGCAGGTAGAGAAATATATCGACAGGACAACCCCTGGACACCACGACCCGAAAGTTATCCCCCGACACTACGCGCAGGACGGCCAGACTTAGGGCAAGACCAATGCGCTTTTTGTAGATGTGTCGGACACTGGAAAGCACAATGCCCGACTCTGCTGAGCAAGAGTGGGAATAGAGGGCCGACAGGAATAACAGGCCGACAGAAAGGGAAAAGGCGCGAGACAAAGAAGAATCAGACTCACATGGACAGACCAGATAGAACCACCACGTTTGATTATGCCCGATGGCACAGATTTCGCCAGAACAATTTCAGCGACATGTTCGAGTTTTCCTAGGTCGGACAATGTAAAGACGGGAACCCAGCCTAGCTCTAAATTAACAGACGGAAAAAGATAATTATGGCCAATAACTGTTTTTATGTTTGTCTTTGGATCTTGTGTGTCATACTTTTACTGTCTCCCCGTCTGAGTTTGTGTGTACGTAATGTATGAATCTGCGTCATCCCTCTGCACGTGCTTCCGTGTTACATAAACTCTGTTAACAGAAATTTTAGCCTGAAACAACCTGGAAAGAAAGGAATGGGAAACGAAATCAGTAAGCCACTGATGAACACGAACTTTTATTTTAACATAACAAGCAAGAAACAATAACGCTAGAAACAAGAACGGTAAACTGTAGAAAATGAAAGTCAACAGAACATTCGCCCCCCCCCACATTCTGGAACCTTCCAAAGTAGGGCAGGGTTACGGCTACGCCCAACCGGCGGCAACCCATATAAGGCGGGCCCCGCTGCCAACACTCGGTCAGGAAATCTTAACATATGGGGGAGCCGGAGGAGAGGCAGGGGCCAGCGGAGTCCGGCCACAGCGGCCCTGGGTAGCTGCAGGCAGTCCCGCCACATGCCTCCCCGGCCCAGCCACAGCGGCCCTGGATAGTTGCAGGCAGTCCCGCCACATGTCCCCCCCCCGGTCCGACCACCCATGGCCAGGGACCGGGGCCAGCTGGATCCGGCTGCAGCCGATAACCTAAGGAAGCCCGGCCCAGAGAAGGACGAGACACCTCTTCCTTTTCTCCTCCGTTGTGGCAGCAGCAACACGCCGGGCGCCACTTCTGTTATGAACCATGGCCGCGGCAACTCTGGACGGCGGGATGTCCTGTTCGTACCTCCATGGAATTTAGTCCAAGTTGGGCTGGGAGGGAGAGGCGACGCGGACGAGCCTCTCCCACCTCCATAGATAGGAGGTCTCCCAGCCCCCGGCCCAACGCCGAACTCCCCCAGCCAGGCGGCGGTGCCAATACCTGCGTAGCACCGAACATACCATGGTGGCGCCCCAGTACTTGCGCAGCACCGAACATGCAACGGTGCCCATATTTTCAGAGCACCGAATATGCATGACTGCACCGATACTTGCGCAGCACCGAATGTGCGCCGCAGGTGGCCATACCTCCGTAGCACTGGGCATGGGCCTTGTGGAGCACAGGGTGTGGAGAGACCATCGTGCATGCCCATGAAAGAGAGCGGCCTGGAGTGCACCGGGAGAAGGAGACGGCGCGAACGAGTCTCCCTCGCCCCCCAAGTGGGGGCATCACAGCTGCACCCCAGCCGAACGTCCCGCTTCCACGACACAGAGTTCCGTTCCCTATTTTGTCCTCAGGAAGGTCTCTTCCACTCTTGCAGACTCGACGAGAGGGGACTACTGCAGGGCCTCAAAATGGCGTCTGGGTCCGCTAGAAGGCGGGCCTCGGCCGCTAGAGTAACTTTGAACGGCAATGTAACTCGGTCGCTTGCCCACCGGAGCACGAGCTCCCACCTCCGACAGCATCTCCACAGCCTTGAAGAGTCTACGAATATCCCCGGCGGAGCCCTCGGCCCCTGCAGGCTTCCGGTAAGGGACAACTGCCTTGATCACCAGCGAAATAAGCATGACATTGCCACCCCTTCTGTTAGCATGAATTCTAGAACTGCCGAAAAGGACTCTGGTCCAACCGCCGGTTGTAGGAAACTTTTTCCTGATGCTACTTCCGGACTGACCCGGCCCCCCCCGAAATGGCGCCGGTATCAATAGGAACTTACGAACACCTCGTGGTGTTTCTTTTTGCTAAATAAAAAACTTGATGTTCTGAGACATGTATATGATCCTTTGTACACTTGACGAGAAAGAAGGAGAGTTCACTCGACGAACATGTAAAAGGACCCCGTTAAAAATGTTGATTACAAATGTACGATGTATTATATTTTTATAGCTGATGTATAACCTCGCTTATGACGCACGCACACGGTATGCATATAGGAAATCTGATTGCCACTAGTCTGACTATTATGAAATAAAATGCCCCCGATCCCCCAACCACTTGATAGAATGTTTTTATTGCTGCAAAACAACACCCCCACTGTACGCACTTTAGTCATTGCCGTGTCCGGCCAAATACGATTGCACCCTCATAAATCCACGTACTGAAATGATTTTGCAAAAGAAAGGTTTTTCGAAATTATGAACGGGTACTGGATGCTTTATTTAAAAATGTGGGATCGGCGGGA
Source organism: Lissotriton helveticus (assembly GCF_964261635.1). NCBI lineage: Eukaryota > Metazoa > Chordata > Amphibia > Caudata > Salamandridae > Lissotriton > Lissotriton helveticus. The sequence goes on along the minus strand of NC_136063.1, from coordinate 1,295,598,264 downwards.
GAGTTCTTTTCTGTGCACCCTACTCTGCTCTCTCTTTAAGGTTATTAGAAGATGGTTGCCCAGCCCCGGAGGAAGGATCGGATCTACGACACGATACTCTGCCTTCAAGGTACGCGACTGACTCATGAACTCTCGCGTGGAGAAAGACCTCGACTTCTGAGGATGGGTAAAACGAAACGGTATAAATGATGGAATGTAAAAGAAGGGTAAAATAAAACGATGTAAATGTTATAAAGTACGACGCTCAAAGGTATTAGGGAACAGAGCTGACCAAAGAACTGAAGAACCTTAGAACGTCACAGCGTTGAAGGAGATCTAAGGACCCCGATAGTGAGATACATCTACGAACTAGATACCTCGCACTAGGTACCTCTGGTTTCCTTTTTACGTTTCCCTGCACACGACCTATAAGGACACACTGGCCCCCCACCCCCCGACTCCAGAAACCATACCCCAGGGATTCTACCCCGAGGAGGAAAGACGAGTATGAGGTAAGTAAAGGACTCTCGAATACATGTATTTGATATGCGCGAATGTTGTCCCCCTCCCTTCCCCTCTTTTCCCTCCCTCTACAGGTTACATCAGGGGCCGCAACCGAGGTATGGCGAGGATCTGAAGCCTCGCCCCGTCCGATACGCGAAGCGGACCAACGCTGCAAGGTGGCGCCTAAGCACGCCCACAAACTACTCACGTAGCTAACGAGCCCATAAATTTAGTATGATCTGATGAAAAATGATCACCCTTAACCCATGCTGCACGAATGAACCCATGTCACGTATGTTCGAAACTATGAGAGAATGTGTGTGTGTGACTGAAGCGTTGACTCAACTGGTCGAAGGACCAAGAATGCAAGAAAATGCGACACAGTGGTACCCTTTTTTCCTCTTTCTCAAAGCATGTCCCCTCTACCCTGTCTAATGCTCGTCCGCCTCAAACTGCATGCTTTCAAGATTCTAACGCAGACCCGTAAATGCCCTTTGCTGTGTAATGCATTAAATAGCCTTTCTTAAATACACTGCCACTCTCCATGTCGCACGTGTACTATTTAGCCTGCTGTTGCTCTCTCTCTCTCTCTCTCTCTCTCTCTCTCTCTCTCTCCCTCTCTCTCTCTCTCCTTCACACTCCCACTCTTCCGAGCGATTAGCTCCGAAATTGGCGTACTGCCACCCCTAGCGCACCACCCAATTGGCTCCAAATACCACCAGTATTTGCACAAAACTTGTCTGTAATAAAATCACCATGAGACCGTGTCACTACCTCTCCTTTCTGCTAAATTGACGAAACCAAGAATTGACCATAAGGGAAAGGACAGGTAAGACGACTGAGGTTCCCTAATCTGACCCGTAATAAGGGAACTACATGTCAGCGGCTCCCCTGATGGAATAGAGTGCCCCAGATAACGCGACCTTCCACGTTCTGAATTGTCGCAATCCCCAAACCATAAAGGTAATCGAAACCTTCCCATCTTCCCAGGACGCACCCAGTTTTGTATCAGCTGCCCTAGATGAGATTTTTACTGTCCCTCACCCCCGGTTGTAAGAGATGGGTCAATTTACGACTAACGCAGGCCAGCCATTGTTCCTAGGAATAATTTGTTGATGAGCGAACTACAGAGTTGGGAATTCGAAAAATATCACTGAACGCTTACCAACCGAACTGTGGCCTTCTGCTAAATAATGCCCTCATAACACAAAGCAAGATGATAGTCCCTCACTGCAGTTTTCTATGCCCCTAGTTGTTCTTCCCATGAGACCCCTGTCTTTTCTAATTTAGTAATCAGGCCGTGAGAGGCTGCATAGGAACCAGAATGATGTTTTACAAAGTTAAAGACTAGACCTAAGCGAAGAAAACCATTACAATGAACCTTGTTGAAAAGCGAAAATGTTTAGTTAAAAGGCAGGATGCATTGATAAGATGAAAGATGTTTAGCCTATGTTCGTCCCTCAGCGAGATACCTATTAGTACCATGTTGATAGCTCGCAACACCCTTTGTCAATATAAACCCCTAGAGAATGGTATAGCTTTGTCAGGCTTGTATTACGAAGGTGGGTCTCCATCAGATGAACTGTTGTGACTATAATAAATAGTTGTGAAGGAAAGTCGTAGTAAATCCAGCAGGCCCACCATCGATCATTTATATGTCAGTTGTGAACCCTAATATAACGGACGTTTCTATTCTCATTTACCTGGAGCTGGGAGAGAAATAGACTTATGTGATTACCTTCCTCTGCCAATTCTCTAAAGACTGTCTTTTCGAACTCATTTAAGGGTACGACTGTCGGAGGAAAGAAGGACCGGATGTGGGAGCACGTGGCCTGACTACAGATCTTGGAACACCTGCGACGTTGGCCGAGGCGAGACCGCGACAGAAAGGAGCTGCAGGACGAGGCACTATTTCCGACAAAGTGAGAGGAAAGGGCTAACCTGATGCCCCTGCCTAATGTTCAAATGTGTGCCGAAAGGTCCCCGCTCCCTAAACTCGGTCATGAGCCCGCCAACCTGAAATTTTCCGTTCCCCTAGTCTGTTCTCGGTCTGGCCTTTGCTCCATCCCCCTTTTTTCTCCGACCTACCCTATGGACTATTTTTACACTCTTCTTCCATCTGAACTTTTTGACTATCGACTCCAAAGGACACAGGGCGAAAAGGACCTTTTTGACCAGAAACGCGAGGAAAAGGTCGTGCCCTGCAACACGGGACCTAGAATAGAGCTGGACCCTTAGCTCCACCGCCGGTGCTCCACAGCGCCAACAAAGGACGACAGACAGTACTGAGAACTCATTAACTTCGAACATTGACACCCTCAATCATCGTTTTTGCTACATCTCGTTTCTCTCCTAGCCACCATTGTATTGATTATGCTCCAACCAAATATATATAGAGCCCGTATATAATAACCTGTATGCAATGTACTCACTGCCCGCTACAGAATCATTTTTTTTGTATTACATTACTATGACTTTCCTGCTAACAAGTTTATCAAAGTTTATCAATAGACCCGCCTCCTAAAACTAGAGATCTTAAATGTAATGTTTACGACTCCTTCACCTGGGTTCCTACTGCTTTTTCTTATGCCCACCATAATAGACTTGAATAGGAAATAGATCAGCAAGATGTCTTGAATATGTTAAAGGGAGGACTGTGGAAAATTAGTACGGTTTGGTGAACATTATCTGCGCCATCTTGCCTTTTCCCCTGATGCCACACTTTTGTCGTGCGCGCCCGCCATTTTAGGTGCCTCGATCAGGACCATCCCTTTTGCATGCCACTGGCCCCCGACATAGCCCTTCGCCCTCACCAAGCCTGCACGCTGACCAACCCCCCCCTCGCTCGCACATGCTTTTGAGTCATAAACCCCTCTTCAGCGCAGCTCTGCCTCAAAGCCCCATCCTGTTCCCAGCGCGACCCCTCCCTTCATTCTTTTTATAGTCCCCGGCCCTTTGATACAAAACCCCCCTTTTCCTGTGCCCGTTTGTCTTCCTTGCTCCCAGGCCAACACCTAGCTCTGCCGATACTATTCCTCGCCCCTCTCCGTACAGTAGGAAGCTTCCCTCATCAAAGGACCCCCGAGTTGATCAAAGCCCCCACCCCTCGAGATCCAATCGAACCTCCCACATTCCATGAATCGGCGGAATATCCAGCTGCACGATAACCATCACCTGTTGTGACCGGGGTGGGGACTTCTACTGTAAATGTGTGTGGGAACGGGCCCGAGGGGGAGATCCCGGGGATGTCTTTCCGTACATCAAAGTATTAACGGGAATGTGTTACATGCAATAAAGTGACAAACTTGTGTATAAGAGGCCAGGCCTCAGAGATGCGGGCAGAGCACCTCAGAACGATACCTGCTGTCCAACTGATGTGTTTCTCCTCCGGAGAAAATAAAACCTTGTTTCCTGCCTTCCAGTCTCCAGCGCCTGCCTCTTCATTGATTAATGTTTCGTGGGTTAAAGAGGCGATACCGCCGGGCAAATATCGATTGTCCCCGACCTTTAGGTTTTACATATTTATTGAAGTGTGGGGGACTGCGCTTCATTTAAAAAAAGATGTAGGGAGGAGCTGGGGTGCCAATGCCATGCCTGCTGATTAAAAAAAGAAGACTTTTTACCACAGAAAAACCCCCCAAGAGGACTAGGGGGTAAGGGGGTTTCTACCCTGCTCTTTTTTTTGTCTTTCTTAAATTTTTTCTATTGGTGGGTGGTAAACGCCACTCTGCTGGCGGAATTCAGAGTTTGGCCAACTTCATGCTCCGCTTGGTGCTCGGAGTTGGTAAAAAACTCAGTCAGCCATGATTAGCGGAGTTTATCAGTTGCTACCTCTTTGAAGCATGCTGGCATTCTCTTGAGATTTACTATCATCATGATTTATATCCTTTTGTGGATTTGGCTGACTTATTTGTCTTGAGAAGTGAGGAGTTGTGGAGAGTGGACTGTGGTGCTTGTCTTTTCCCCGTAGCCATACTTAGTCCTGTTTCATTTTCCACAGGTCATGCATGAGTGGCCCCTACACTGTTTCTCAAAACCTAACTACTGGAAGTGAGGTTACAGACTGGTATCCTCCAGCCTGCCACTGCTATACGTGTTTCAGGCCTCCTGGGGTGGGAGTCTTTGCTCTAAGAGGACAGGACAAAGCCAGTTCTGGGTTCCTAAGCAGGATTTGAAGTCAAGTGTGTGAAGCTTCAAAGGACATGGCACCTTTGAAATGTGACCCATGTCTCTTCATTTAGTGAGAATGACAAACCTACTATCCTGACCACACTTTTGGCAGGAGGACAGATAGGAAAATTAGTAAGATTAGGAGATGTGTCCACAGTCAACCAGCACCACCTCTCATGTGGAGCAGGTGATGTGGACCTTACTTTTCCTATTCCTCCATCTTGTCTTGGAGCGAATTAGCCAGTCAGGGTTCTACCCACTTCTCAATGAAAGTAGTCATATGAAGGCATAGTCTCCCTAAAGGTTGGTAGGCCATTAGCAACTACCGTTCACTACCTTTAACACACCTAAATTTAGTTTTTAGATGAATCTGAAGATCTGGGTCGAGGGATACCAACGGACCTACAAAGAAAACGGTCAAAGAAGAGCTGCTGAACCCGAGAACTGCAGTGGACTTTGGGTGCAACACCTTGTCTGCCACTGGAAACACTCAAGTCAAGTCAATTCAAAGTAAACTTTATTCGGGCAAAGGCCATAAAAAGAAAGACATAGATTAAAAGTATCATCTGGTACAAAATCATAAACTATACCCAATTTCCAAATAACAGTTCTAAGATGAAATGAAATATTTAAAAGAACCCTGTCAGATGTACTAAAAGAAGTCTAAAACATTGAAAAATGGCCCATAAAATGCATATCTCTTCTTGATGTGAAACACTGATTTTATCAAATTTAAAGCTTTAGAGTAGTTTCAGTGAACTTCAGAATGTTGCACAGGTTTTGAGCGATAGGAGTGCCCTATCGAGGTTGCCTTCACGCATATCAGCTAGGGAGTGATAGATATGTTATGTTATGTTATGTTATGTTATAAAAGGTTTTATATAGCGTGCGGCTACTCAAAAGAGTGTCCCGACGCTTTGAATTGCACACTAACACAACAGGGAGATAAAGTAAAAAGAGACCAGAGAGGAAGAAAACCTAACTAGGGGCCAGAACTAAGAGATAAAAAGCCAGGTTTTGAGTCCTTTCCTAAAGGCCAACAGATTAGGAATGCTGCGCAGGGGCACAGGCAGTTTATTCCACAACTGAGGCGCTAGTAGTTTAAAAGAGCGGCCACCGATGCAGGCTCTCTTCACGCGAGGAACCGCCGCAAGGGACAGGGCTTCAGACCTAAGCGACCTGGCAGGACGGTAGAAGGTCAACCTTTTCTGAAGATATTTTGCTCCGGAGGCGTGCAAGGCTTTGTGTGCCAGAGTGAGAGTCTTAAAAATTATCCGCTTCCGGACAGGGAGCCAGTGCAGGGCCTCCAGGAGGCCTGAGGCTCTGGCACGGTGAGATAGTCCAAAGATAGCACGTGCTGCCGAATTCTGGACAACCTGTAACCGTTGGAGCAGGTATTCTGGCAGGCCGAGATAAAGGACGTTGGAATAGTCAATTCTCGAGCCTATAATCGCGTGCACCGTGATCTTCCTATGTTCCTCCGATAGCAGGGGAAGGAACTTGCGTAGCATCCGGAGTAAACCGAAGCAGGTACCAGTGAGACCGATTACCTGTGAGCGTAGTGTGAGGCCATTGTCGATCTTGATCCCAAGGTTTTTAGCTACCAGGGACGAACATGCTGGTGGAAACATGTTCTCAGGCCACCACACTTTCCAGTCCGGATCCGTACTGCACCCGAAAAAGAGGACCTCGGATTTATCCGAGTTGCACTTGAGGCTGTTATGATGGAACCATTGGAACACAGCCTCAAGGCAACCCTGGATCCTACCTCCATCGAAGTCCGCACCCCTCTCACAGGTGAAGAGGAGCTGGGTGTCATCGGCGTAAGAATATGTCTATCTAGTACTTAAATGTGGCTTGGGCCCAATTAAGATCCTCGGAGTGTCCGGGGTCTCATCAGTGTTACTGGCACTGGAAAGAGGTAGGTCTTTGCCTAATTAACTCGTAGTCCCGTCAAGGCTGAAAATCTGTCCAAGAGACTCAGAGCCACAGCCGATCCCGCCTCATTTAAATAAATTGAAAGATCATCAGTGTATAGGGCGATAATGTGCTGCCACCCATCTAGGGTAAGCCCCAACCCTGCCCCCCCCCGGGCGGAACAGTACAGCAAGTAGCTCCATCGCTAGGGCAAATAGTACTGGTGACAGTGGGCACCCCTGCTGTGTGCTGCAGAAAATCCTGTGTTGGGGTGAGACTGTCCCACCCATTTTGTCTATCACAGTTGGGCGTGCATATAATATTTTAACTTATTTAATCCAGCCCTCTCCCAGACCCATTCTCTCCATGCATTCAAATAAATAATGCCGGCTAGCCATGTCAAAAGCCTTTTCAAGGTCCATTGAAAGTATTGCGACTTACTCATTCATTTTTGCCTCGGGTGGTATAATACTGAAAAGAGTCTCCTCAGGTTGTATGAGGTATTTCTGCTAGGGATGAACCCATTCTGGTCTGTGTGGATTGGTGTGGGAATATGCTGGAGCAGTTCCAGTGCCAGCATCTTGCTTAAGATTTTGAAATCCATGTTCAACAAAGATAACAGTCTTTAAACTTCTACCCTGGTTCCTGGAGTTGCTGACTTAGGTAGCGGGATCACTCTGGTGCTTTGTGTGGAGTCTGGGAGTCTTTCCAGTCTTAGCGATGTGGCATATAGTGTCTCTAAGTGGGGTGCCAGTTTTTAGGCAAAAGCGGAATAAAATTCAGCAGAGACACCATCTGGCCCCAGAGTTTTCCCTGTGGCCATTAGGGCTGTGGCTTGACGAATCTCTGGGAGTGTCAACAGTCCCCCGAATAATTCCTGGTACTGTCCGTTTAAGGTTGTTAGCTGTAAGGGCATCAACAAATCTCTACCTGAAGGGCTGGGTCTGGGGCAGCATATAGCTTTTGGTAATAGTCCCGGAAGAGGATGTTAACCTCTTCTTGCTCATGCATAATCGTTCCACTAGTGTTGCTAATATGTGTGATTCGGGAACCTTGTGTTTCCAGTTTGATCCGACGTGCTAATAGTTAACCTGCTTTACCTTCTTCACAATGCACTATTGCCAGGTAGCCTTTGTAGTCAAACCTTCATAAGCATTCAGCATTTCATGTTATAGGGATCTGGCATCTAAAAGGACAGCCAATGTCTGTTCCCTGGATATTGTCAAGTCTGCCTAGGCACTTTTCAAGTTTGTCCAGCTCCCTGCATACGGTTCTCTTCACCCCATCTGACTGACTCAAACAGTGCCCCCGAATCACCACTCTAAAAGCTTCCCATTCCACCAATTCGATGGAGGTAGAGCATGCGTTTGAGGTCAAATATTTTCAATGCAGGAATCTAGCAATTTTTTAAAGGGGCCGTCCTCCAGCGTCTCAAGCCTAAATCTCAACAAAGGGATCGGGGTCTAGTTCCCAAAGGTCAGTGAAACAGTAGCAGCGGACTATGATCCAAGCAGGTGTATCCCAAATACTCCGTGTGTGTGACGGTGTCATTAATGTCTGCAGAGGAATGTGTCCGGCCTAGTATACAATTGATATATGGGGGGAAATAAGGAGTATTCCCTGTATATGCCATGATATACTCTCCAGGTGTCAACCAATCCATTTTGTTTGCTCCACTCCTGAAAACCCATCTATGCGTGTTGTGGCTATGTTCCAGGGAGAGGATGGTGTGAACGATCTAGTGCTACGTCTGTCACACAGTTAAAGTCTCCCCCTATTATTGTGGCTACCGGCATCTGGTCGGCTATTTGGGCTGAAAATCCTCACAGGAAAGTCAGCTGGTCATGGTTTGGGGCATAGATGTTGCAATGGTGAATTCCCTGCTGCACAGTTTGCCAATAAGCAGTACATACCTCCCTTCCATGTCAATCTTAGTGCTTATGACGGCTAAGGGGACTCCTGGCCGTACCCTTATCAGTAACCTCTAGCGAAGGCCGATTAATTTGTTGTGTATACGTGCCCTCTCCACCTCTTGTGCAATTTGTAACTTCACTCTATGGTAGGTGTGTTTCTTGGAGTAGGGCAATCTGGGCTCCCGTCCTCCTCAGATAACAGTATATATGGTCCCTCTTGCTCATTGATCTATGTCCCTTTACGTTGTATGTAAGGAACCTAATAACACTTGGTGCAACTGTCATGATCATTGGTGATATGAAATTGCATAGCTCCCCTCAGTCGCCTTAAACAACCCATGATGCAACCCCCTGTTTAGTGGAAAAAATAACAGCACATAAAAACACAACTTCTCACAACTTGTAATACTCTTATCCCAGAGCGGCTTGACAACGGTCAGCTACTCAAACCTTACCCAAGTCTCTAACCACCAATGTAGGACAGGGACCATCATGGTATCCACCCATCAAGGGGGTGCAGCCAGTCGAATATATTTAGTGATTCATCCTGTTGTATCAGCCCAAAGCACACTGACTGAGCCCGAACAGCTTCCACAAAGTTCATAGGGGCACAGTACCCCATCACTTCCAGATATGGCTTAGCACAGTTCAAATCATTCATCAGATGATGTTTTCTGCAGTCCCAGGAGTTACCAAGGTGAGCACCATGCTGCTGACTCCAGATGCCTCAAACTCTGAGCCCTTCGTCCCCTTGGGCGAGTCCGATCCTAATTCCAATGAGTGATCCGGCACTCTGCAAGATCTCGACCACTGCCCAGGGTGCTGCGGCCCGCTCCTTCTCAGTATGCATGGGGCTGGGCTTTTTTGGGCTGTTCCCATTGGGGCCTTCTCCTTGGCGTTTTCCGGTTGTGTCTGTCACATCACCCCTGGGGTTGACTTTCTCCACCTATCGGTTTATCAGTTTTGTGCGCCTCTATCCAATCCCATGGCACTTTGGGGTCCTCGCAGAAGTGACATTGGCCATTTAGCATAATGCGGAGTCAGGCAGGGAACATTAGCGAATATTGAAGACCTTTGTTGCGCAGAGCTTTTTTCACCTCCAGATAAGATGCACTCTTTCTTTGGACCTCCAGTGTGTATTCAGGGAATATGGAGACCTTGCTGATGTTCACTGTAAACGGGCTGTCCGACCATGCTCTCTGCAACAGCAGATCTCTGTATTTGTAGTGCAACAGCCTAGCCACCACTGGGCACGGGGAGCGGCCCAGGGCCAGAGGCTTTCCTGGGAGCAGATGTGATCTCTCCAATGTATAGTAAGAGGACAGCCCCTCTGACTAAACCACGGTTTGGAGCCACGTCTCGAGGTAGCCAATCATGTCTCCCCCTCCACATTCTGTGGCAGTCCCATTAATTGTATATTATTCCTTTTATTGTGGCCTTCCGCATCTTCCACTACTCAAGCGTGTCTACTCTGGGCAAGAGGCCTGCGACGTGGTGTGTCGGCGCTGCTTCAGCTGAAGTTAGGTCAGCTACTTTTACCCTTTTGGATAATTTGTGGTGTTCAGCCCGTAGGAGCCTCGGACCGACTGAGACTGCACTAATGTCCTGGTGCAGCATGGCTTTAGTGTCTGCTATGGCTTCCAGTATTTTGGCTACCTGCTGCTGCAGTAGGTCTATTGGCTGTTGAGGCAACGTGTTCAATTGTTGGGGGACAGCAAGGTCATCTTCTTGCATCGAAAGAGCACCAACCGACTTTGTTCTAACCTTGCCCCTGTTCGCACTTGGCTTCCCACCAGTAGTCCCCACAACTCCAAGATTGTGTGTGGGGTTTCTGCAGGCTGTTGAGTTGGAAGAATGGCACTCTCAGATAGTTTCCACAGGTGCCTGGTTATCTCTTGTGGGGTCCCGTGGCTCCTCGTGTGTGCAGGAGACACCTTCGCAGTTATTGAAATGGCACAGGTGCGATCAACTCTTGAGTATTTCCTTGCAAGGTGGGCTGTACCTCCACAAACACAGTCTGTGCATGCCTGCCCTTTCCCAGTTAAATACTATCAGGGGAGAAAGGTGATAGGCGCGCCACAATCTGCTTGCCCATCTTTCTATGCTGCAACCGGAAGTCTGGGCGCTCGCCACTTCCCTGTTTCAGCTGGCGAAGGCTACTCGCATCGTCCAAGGGGGGTTGGTTGTTCGGATGCAGGTTATTGCCAGTTCTCAAGTCACGTGCCTTCTTTCACAGTAAAGAGGCCCTCTCCTATCTCTCACATTTGCGCCTGCCAAGTTCCCTATCCAGTTACTGCTTGCCGCTTAGGGCAACGCGGGAGTTACACCCACCCCGGGGATCTCCAGCACTTACTGCAATCAGATCCGTCCCTGCCCTGGATTTCGTCAGCCAGTGTTGAGCAGGCACTTCCCTCATCTCCATTCAGGAGCCTGGTGCCTTATTTCTGGTGGTCCTTGTTCTCCTCCCTCAAGCAGCCCCCGGAGCCCAAAGAGGTCTCCAGCCGCTTCCCAGCTCTCAACAGGTGTTGCCCCTCCTTCACGCAGGTGTTCTCACAATCCAGCTAGGTGTTCCTCTTCACTTGGCCTCCAGTCCCACCATGTGCGCGCACGCTGCTCCCCTCCTAGCAGGCCTCCAGGTTCAGTCCAGGGTTGGAGTTTTCCCGAGGCCTTCAGTGCCCCGTCAAAGTGCGGGCAGTGGGTGGCCTCACTGTGGGTCAGTACCCAGCTCCTCACTGATCTCCAGGCTCTCCAGCATGTCGGAAACAAGCAGTCTTCACATCTCCTCGCCTCTTCATCTTGCAGGTCTTGAAGACACGCCCAGTCCGCCAAGTCCTAGTCTACACCAGAGATCAGACGGACCTTCGCTTTTCGGGTTCGCGTATTTTTCCCTTTTGTCGGGGTCTGCTTATTTCGACTTCGGCTTGTCCCGGACTCCAAAATTATCAGGGACAATTACAGACAGATGCGGAGCTCTGAGCTCTCGCATCCACCATGTTCGGATTCCAAGCCATGCTTCCCACCTGGGGGCCTGTATTTAATGAAGTGCGGGGGACTGCGCTTCATTTAAAAAAAGATGTAGGGAGGAGCTGTGGTGCCAATGCCATGCCTGCCGATTAAAAAAAGAAGACCTTTTTGCCACAGGAAACCCCCCAAGAGGACTAGGGGGTAAGGGGGTTTCTACCCTGCTCTTTTTTCTGTCTTTCTTAATTTTTTTCTATTGGTGGGTGGCAAACGCCACTCTGCTGGCGGAATTCAGAGTTTGGCCAACTTCATGCTCCGCTTGGTGCTCGGAGTTGGTAAAAAACTCAGTCAGCCATGATTAGCGGAGTTTATCAGTTGCTACCTCTTTGAAGCATGCTGGCATTCTCTTGAGATTTACTATCATCATGATTTATATCCTTTTGTGGATTCGGCTGACTTATTTGTCTTGAGAAGTGAGGAGGTGTGGAGAGTGGACTGTGGTGCTTGTCTTTTCCCGGTAGCCATACTTAGTCCTGTTTCATTTTCCACAGGTCATGGATGAGTGGCCCCTACACTGTTTCTCAAAACCTAACTACTGGAAGTGAGGTTACAGACTGGTATCCTCCAGCCTGCCACTGCTATACATGTTTCAGGCCTCCTGGGGTGGGAGTCTTTGCTCTAAGAGGACAGGACAAAGCCAGTTCTGGGTTCCTAAGCAGGATTTGAAGTCAAGTGTGTGAAGCTTCAAAGGACATGGCACCTTTGAAATGCGACCCATGTCTCTTCATTTAGTGAGAATGACAAACCTACTATCCTGACCACACTTTTGGCAGGAGGACAGATAGGAAAATTAGTAAGATTAGGAGATGTGTCCACAGTCAGCCAGCACCACCTCCCATGTGGAGCAGGTGATGTGGACCTTACTTTTCCTATTCCTCCATCTTGTCTTGGAGCGAATTAGCCAGTCAGGGTTCTACCCACTTCTCAATGAAAGTAGTCATATGAAGGCATAGTCTCCCTAAAGGTTGGTAGGCCATTGGCTACTACCTTTCACTCCCTTTAACACACCTAAATTTAGTTTTTAGATGAATCTGAAGATCTGGGTCGAGGGATACCAACGGACCTACAAAGAAAACGGTCAAAGAAGAGCTGCTGAACCCGAGAACTGCAGTGGACTTTGGGTGCAACACCTTGTCTGCCACTGGAAAGACTCAAGTCAAGTCAATTCAAAGTAAACTTTATTCGGGCAAAGGCCATAAAAAGAAAGACATAGATTAAAAGTATCATCTGGTACAAAATCATAAACTATACCCAATTTCCAAATAACAGTTCTAAGATGAAATTAAATATTTAAAAGAACCCTGTCAGATGTACTAAAACAAGTCTAAAACATTGAAAAATGGCCCATAAAATGCATATCTCTTCTTGATGTGAAACACTGATTTTATCAAATTTAAAGCTGTAGAACAGATTGCAGGTGAGCCGCATAAAATTTAAACCAACCTTATGTCGTCTCATATTGGCCTTGGGCAGCAACGACACCAAAAATCAGTGTCTTGATACTATCAGCAAAAGAGAAATAAATGGGTGCTACTTTGGGTCAAAAACTTGTCTCACACACACAAAGAAATATAGGCCAGATGTGCAACTGTGGAAATAGCGTCTCGCAAATTGCGAGTTTTTTGCGACTTGCAATTTGCGAGGCACTATTTCCAATGTATAGCAGTGTATTTTACACTGTTAGCAATTCCCAATGGGTTCGCAGATTGAGAGGTTCATGAATTGAGCCTCTCACAAATTGCGACCCCATTGGGAATGGCAGGCCCTACCAGGTATGGTGGCCTGCTGGGTTCAGCAAACCACCATGTCTGGGACTGCTTTTAAATAAAGCAGTTTTTTTTTAATGCAGACCATTTTCTTTAACGGGATTCATTTAAAAAAAATTAAACATTTTTGTTTCATTTTTTAAGGGGAGGCAGTGGTGTCAGGGACCACTGCCTGCCCTTAACAAATATTTTTCCCTGCATTTGCAGAAGGGAAGGGGTCCCCTTCAGCGACAGTATGTAGGGAAAACACACCACCTCAAGTAAGGCTCTAAACCTCAAATTCTGGTAACTGTGGCATAATTTACTATTGATTGCTTGGCCCTAGCAGCGACCATGCGTGTTTTCATACAATGGTCTAAACACAGTAGTTTGTGGTTGGGGCCAATTGTTTGGGGGTGTTTAAAAAGGTCAAGGAGGCCAATATTGATCAAAGGTGTCCTTAAAATACCTTAGACATTGTATCTTGTCTTCCCCAACTAATAACATGCAGTTTGAAATGCAGGATCTAATCAGACCAACTCTCCGGGATGACCATATTGTGACCCACAATAATGAAGCGGCCAATCCAATCTGATCTTCCTGGTAAGGCATCTCAAGCTCCTCATGGCATATTAAGGTAAGAAAGGCATTTATACAAAAAATGCATTTTCAGCTTGTTGTAGAGTATCTACCTTACTATACCCGCAGAGTCTAGCACCAAAGACTGCAAAGACTCAACTCTTGTGGTGTACCGTCTAGTCCTGCCAGTGTAAGGTCTCTAAGAACCCCGGAGGAACTTTATCACTACGCAAATCACCCAAGAACTCCCTTGGATTAGAGGAGCTACTCCCCTGCAGACCGCAGGCCTTAAACCTGCAGAGTCTGGCGTGTTGACTTGCAGCTCCATGGCCTGACCAATGCTGCAGCCACCCAGGAAGAAGTACTCATGCTCTGGGAGATCAGATATGTCTCCCCACTGAGTGTGAAGGCAACAGGACCTACTGGAGCGGTGCCGTACCACTTCCTGGGGCACCAAAACACCTGCGACCAACACTGACCAGTAGAGTGTACGCCGGACTCAAACTGCTCAGGAATCAAGTACCCATTGAGGGACATCAGAATCCCTAGGAGTCAATTTGTAAGTGGCTCAGCTGTCTAAAATTCTTCTATGCAACCTGCTTTCCCCTGACCATGATGACCAGAACCTGGCTGACCAACATGCTCTGCACCCAGCCTGCCCGGCCAGGGTACCGATGAACTAGCTGTGCTCCCATGGTCCTGAGGCCCAAGCAACTTTATTTCTCATTTGGGGTCCTTTGGGCTTGCCGACAAGTCCCTCTTTGCAGCCTGTTTTTCAGTGTCTCCCCTTCTTTGTAGCACACCAGCAACCAGTGCCTCCAGCACCCTGCTCCTGGACAAATCTGGGACGCTCTCAATGATCTACTGGTGGATCCTTGGACCTGGGCCTACAAAGGTGAACCCCCAGAACCAACTGTACAATTTTACATGCATTTTTTTATTTTCTCCCATGTGAAATTATTGTGCACAATTACACACAATAGTGAACAAGTTTTCGAACTTTGATAAATCATAAGGATGTAAGTACTTACGTGTGATCTAAGTTCTTGGTCTGAAAAAATGACATTAAATTAAGTATTATTTTTTTGCAAATTGGCCTCAGATTTATTGTTGAGTGTGTCTCATTTATTGTTTCTGTAACTGCAAACAATGCTTAGCACTACCCTCTGATAAGCCTAACTGCTCACCACACTAACACAAACAGAGCGTTAGTATTATCTACTTTTGCCTACGTATACCAATAAGGGACTCTGTACACTACAGTGTACTGTGTTTTAGTACACTTCATAGAGAGCCAGTTTCCTACACGCTACGTCTGACCTCACATATTATATCACGCGAAATGCTAAATGACATCATTTATCATATCACTGATTAAATTATCAAATGAATGTGACAGTTTGCTATGCGCTTTGATACTGGATGGGATCCAGCAAGGTACATGCAGACCCAATTGCTATAACCTCTGTAGCGCTAATGGGTGTAACCTTTCATAACATGCTGAATATGAAGCATATCTGTGAAATCACCAACATTTAGTTGATTTGTTGCTCTTTTTTATATTATTCAGGTGCGTAAATAACTCAATCAGCAATTTATGTAAGAACACTCACAAGTGTAAATTACCTTTTTGAATTGACCCGGTAATGTCTCTGTGGAAATTAATGTGATTAGCGATTTATTGAACCTTCAATACAATTCAAATGATTGTTTGATGAGTTTTTACTTTAATAGGATGAGCAAAATGGCTTACACCATTAGTAAAATGCTTACATTCATACTTTTACTTGAACGTTTCTGAGTCACCGATACATTACGCATTCGTCAATGATATATGTCTCAGAATTTTCACAGAAATTTGTGAAATAAATATCTGCACCTTATAAAT
Organism: Lissotriton helveticus; assembly: GCF_964261635.1. Lineage (NCBI taxonomy): Eukaryota > Metazoa > Chordata > Amphibia > Caudata > Salamandridae > Lissotriton > Lissotriton helveticus. Next base: position 1,295,582,548 of record NC_136063.1, on the reverse strand, counting down.
CTCTAGTTTAACCATAAATTGTTGATAGCACTACATGACAACTGTTCAATGGCAGCTTGTGCACAGAATCCATAGGTAAATAAGGTATTGCAAGGATACGCTTTAGCTTTTTCCACATAGTTAGGCAAAAGGGCTTTGATTCAAGCCTCAACCTATTTGCAATGTATGTTGCAACTCACACATGTTGCATCCTGTCTCCCTCTCCACTGTGTTTAAATGAAGTACCGTTGCTCTTAAAAATGTACTTGTAGTTACACTGTGCACCATATGGCAGGCATGTACATACTGTGATTCTATGCTGTGTATATTTGTGGGCACTTTATTATCTACTATGTTTTTCTAAAAACAATCTAGAGATTCATACAGGAATTAGAGGAGTATTAGCTTAGATATTGTCATCTGTGATGTCATCAATAATGTCATTAAAGATATCATCAGTTATACTATCAATTACGTCACTTAATAAGTAATGAGTGGTGAAATAGTTGAGGTCAAAGGCAGGGAATAGTGGGTGCAATAGTTTTTGATAGTTCAATGAAATGTAACTGTCAAATTTGATTGTTTTTACTGCTTTATACATTTAGTCCTAACGCATTTGAGCACCTATTTATCATCTCGCTTTAACTCACTTTTTCAGTGAACATAAAGATAGAGAGAGAGAGAGAGAGAGAGAGAGAGAGAGAGAGAGAGAGAGAGAGAGAGAGTTGTTTGACTTCTACATCTCAGTGGTTCCCAAAATGTGCATAACTTCTTAAAATACCTTAACTGTGACTTTTCTGCTTTTCTGTTTAGAAACTTGCATGGGTTTGTATGAAATTAAATCCTTTGAAGCTTTTGGCTGAACTGCTGACTATTGATCTAAAGAATATCGACATACAAGGGTATCATGAAAAGAATATTGAGGGACAAAATCTTGAATTGAGGATAGGGAAGTTGGTATACCTGTTGGTGCTTTGTGATGCAGTGGGTTGCTGGATGTCTGTGTGAGTCATTTGGAGAATGGGCTGAGCTGCAGGAAGGCTGCTCCTGTTGGGGCTCTTGATCTAAACTACTTAATAAACCATCATACCTAACCTACACCTGGACTACTAGAGATCATTATATTACAACAGGCGTATAGAGTAATATTTCTAACTCTACAACTAAGTACCTTAAGACGTATTTTTCACTAAGGTACTTTTATTTTGAGTTAGGAATGGAAAATCTTTATTTACCTTTTGATATTTTGGATTCAATATTTTGTCCTTGATATTTTCATGCCTCGATGTTCTGGATTTGATATTTAGAGTGTACACAAGAGCACTGTTAGACAACTCAATACTGGTAATAGAAAAAATATTAGTTAGCCCAAATGAAATGTGAAATAGAAATGAGCAAAATTATCATTATTCATTTTTTGACAATATTTAAACATTCATCAGGTAGTGAGTGAGCCGGTCTCTTTTCTCTTTGCCTGCAGGTACGATTTTCCACTCAAATAGTCATGCAGAGGGTTACTTCTGCATTTCCCTTTTTGGGATTTCTTTCTGAATACATGAATTTAGTTGGATTTGTCAGAAGGTGTGTTGTTTCCCAAATCTTCACTAACTTTGTAAAAAAGTAAAACGAAAACGAAAAAAAACTTCGAGAAGTTTATAAAAGCCAACTTGACACATTTCTTAGTATGAGTCTGTGACCTGCAGGTTGCTTTCGGATCTCTGGAGCAAATGCATTAGCACATTTCTAACCGCTCATCATATTTAAAGAAACACTGTGCAGGATTACAACGGAAATTTGAAGCAGCACTCTTACGTCCACTCGAAATATTACCTGGTTATGGCTCTGCCTTTCTGAAGCCCACACTTTTGACTTAAACATGTAAGTGCATTCCGAGAAATTTGCAAATAGCACAGCTCCTTGTCAATTTAAAAATGAAACGCTGTTCCTATATCCATGGTAAATTCTTAAAAGATTTTTGAACATTTTCATTCTACATTCTGCCCTTTCATTGTGAAGAGGAGAGACCTGACATCATTTAGTTATAAACCAATTATGTCTTCGAAAATGCCAAGCATCGGACATAGTAGTGACTGACACACAACAGGAAGTTAGGCAGGTAGCCACGTACAGAACAGTATTTTTATGAAGTACAGCTTGCATCAAGCTTAAGAGAAATCAAATGACAACAAGTCACCCACAATCGGAAATGTAATAAGCAACATTCATTCTCAACAACTTTCAGCCGCAGTAAAGTGACCGAAAATTGAAAGGAAAAAGAAGGCAAATTGGAAAAATAAAGCTGGTTTGTCAGTTTTGAGTCATTTGATTTGAATCAACGACAGTACTCAAAATTACTGCATTGTACCCTGAAGTGAACATTGACTTAATCTACTTAACCGTAACTATGGTTCAGCCTGTCATCTGGGGGTTCTCAGGTTTCTGCAAGAGGAGGGAGATAGAGTCAGAATTTTGTATCAGGTTGTCCTAACGGACATGATTTTGTGTTGGGTTGTCCAGACAGAGGGACTCATTTATGAGACTCGTTGCGGCTCCTGAACGTCACTTTTTGTGACGTTCTGTTGCTCAGGAGACTGCGTGTTATTTATCAGGCAGCACTAAGCCACTTTTTTGGGCTAAATGCTGCCTGTTAAATATCAGTCCCTTTAACCCAGTGTCCTGCTTTAAAGTGGCATGCAATGGGTGTTGCTGGGGGCGTTCCCAGCAACTTCCATGGCCTTTTGACACGGCCCCGGATTTACGAGAAATCATAAATCTGAGGCAGCGCCAAAAGCGTACACCTCCTCAGGGGAGGCATAAGGGAGGCACAACAAGGAGAAATATCTTTATTTCTCCTCGGAAAAACCCTCTTGTGGTTATTTTTGTACAGAAATGTTTCCCTTCCTGAACAAAAATAATCATCCCCGCAACGCAGGCACCCTTGCACCATGGTACAAAGGTGCCTGTGTTGGCGAACGGCAGCCCATTGTCCGCCGGTGCAGGGAAACAGCCCAGGAATCCCTTTTATTTTGTAGGAAGGCCTGCTGTGCTGCCCTATGGCAAAACCTCATAAATGAGGCCCCATATTTTTCTGGAGAAAAAGGGTTACCTCAATTTTGGTATTGTTTTCGGAGCTGGTAGACCATATGCGAATATATTTATTCCAGTGGTGGCTTGTGAAGTTTGAGAGTGGTGTGGCTGGACCACACACAGGAGGGGAAAGGATGAGGGGGAGGCAGGTTTGGGGTTCACTTTAGGGGAACAGCATTTTTTGGGAGGCAGCGTGCCATTTCCCATTCAAATCTTTTCAATTAATTGCATTTCTCACTGTCTCATCTGTATAGCCAGCAAAGTACGCGGCTAACCAATCAAGTATGGGGCACCATATTTTTTTGAGTTTGTATTGCTGAGTTCATTTTAGTGTAATTTAAAAGTAACAGTAAGCCACACAGAAAAATAAATGATAAAATGCATTAAGTGATTAAGAAAACTTGAATGCAATATGGTATAATATTAGGACACATAGAGAATAAATAGTTTTGTTTCATTGCAAGCTAGAACACCGAAAACACTTGGCTGTTTCTCTTAAATCGCATTTATATAAAATGTGTAGCGTGTAATGTAAATCATGTACGACTTACGTCCTACATCAAATTCATTTATTGGGAGATGCTGTGGCGGGGCTGCAGACTGGCACAGACTTCATAAACAGTGAGCCCGTATGTCGAGGAGTCTATATCATAGATTTAATTTATCTGTCATACTGATACTGCTATTAGCACTAGTCTGAACTTTTTTTTTTTAGAGTTGCACTGCACGGGTTTAATATTAGGCGGGTCACACTCGCAGGGAAGATTTGATCATTATTAGACTAAACGTTAAAATCAAATTTTACAGAGTCCGGCCCACAAAAATAAAATGAGGATCATCTGGGAGCCGCAGTGTCTGAAGGTATCCATTGGCTCTGCATAAGCATTGCTGTCTGGATGGAGTCTATTGGTGGTAGAGGACGAGGACAGGCAACCCGCCCTCAGAGCAGAAGCCATTTGATTTTTCTGTAGTACAGAAGATGAGGGAGGTAGTTTTCCTCATTGTCGACAACGGACACTCATAAGTCCAGAGGGCACGGTGCACAACAGTCGTTGCACTGTGTGTCGATGTGCATATGTCTCGCATGAACACCTTTACCGCAGAGATATACACCACATAAATGCCCAACAACTGCTCTTGAATGTGAGCTGATTTACAGCCATGTTATCGTGGTGCGAGGCAGAGGCCCCCTGACCCCCTACCTCCACAGCCTCGTCTTTTACAGAGAGGATAGAGGGTTTGCACCTGTAGTCCACGTGCTAATTTCTTTAGAGCTGAAAACAAATACTTTGAGAGTTGTGTACCAAGTATCTCGCTCAGTAAAACACTCTGGATTAACACATTCAGAGCAACATGCATTGTTCCCATAATTTTTACTATTGCTGAACTGAATTACAGGGAATTCAGCGTACCAGTAATTGGACCAATACCTTCGTGTAGTATAAAGCGCTCCACATAGAATGAGTTAAGATCCTTTGCCCCTATTCCAACCTTGTTTCCCATAATCCTTCATGACTATTCCTCTTCACTCGTTTTTAGGGGTGCAGGGAGGTGAATTGTAATTGGGGGGTTTCCGACAGGTGCTAGTGTGTTCTGGTCAATGGGAAAATAGGGTTGTTTCTTGAAGGGACATTGCCTTTGAAAGGGCGTAGTGTTTTTCCATGACCCAGAGAGATGGCGTGCTAGCTCAGTAGGTTAATACTCTTACGGCAGACATGTAAGATTCTTCAAACGCAGCATGGCTGACTCAGCCTTTCATCCATCCAGTGTCAATAAAAAGAGAACAATGAATTACCCCCAGGTCCCTCCTGTCCTCGTCCCATTCCTTAAAAATTGGAGATGACCATCTCCACGACAGAAAAAAAGAAAAGGAGCATGCTGGGATACCCTACCCACTCCCTCCTACTGGGAGTACATAAGCGTTACCAGCCCAGCATGCAGCCTGTTCTTTTTTTCTGTCTTCCGACAGAATGGATGTGGAGTTTGCTTCCTTACCTGCTGTTGGCTTCCGGGACGTCTCGTTGGGCTGCTGGGCTGTCCTCTCCATCCCTGATATCCTCCTTCTTGTCACGTCGTGCTGCTGGGCTTCTCGACGTCCTGTTTCCGTGGTCTCCTGGCCTGCCGGGCTTGCCGGGAGCCGCGTTGTGGACGGCCGGTCCATGTTGCTGGGGCGCCGCTCCGCCCGGCTTGTTCCGGGTTGAAGGCCGCGTCTTCCTGTAGCTGGGCTGGTCGGGGAGACGTGCTGCTGCTTGGAGCACCACGGGCCGGTCTTGGGGAGGCTCCTGGTGTTCCTGGATGCCGGTTGAAGCTGTTCAGGGGCGCCTGGACGTTTCTTTGATTTCCTCCCTGGTCTCGACTTGAGTGCTTGGGAGTGGCTGTTGCTCCCGGTTTCCTGCTGGCTCGGCGCTCGTTCCTGATGGCGCCTGGGCTGGTGTTTAGGGGTCGGTCTTTGAGTGTTGGTGATTGACTGCCCCTGTGGTGAGTACCGCATAGCGGTTTCTTTTCCCCTTGTTTGGTGCTCGCTTCGGCTGCTCCGGTTCTCCCATTGGTACACTGCTGTGGAGTTTGGCAAGGAAGTTGTTGGCCCCTGCGCATTGGTTTTCCTGCTCGGCCATATTTCATTCATTTTTACATGTTGCATTTTGTGCGGGGTGCCTGGTCTTTGCTTTCTCCCTCAGGTGCGGAGTATGGTGGATTGGTTTCCTGCTCCTTCCTTTGGCTCCTCCCGGCGCTGGTTTCCTGTTGAACGCCTGGGCTGGATTCGTGGGGGTGTTGGGCCGGTGGTGCGCCCTTCCTGCCCCCTTGGTGAGTACCGCCTAGCGGCCCCCTTTTCTACTTTCTCATGGGACTGGGTTTGTCCTTGGGGTGTTCGCATGGTTTCCCTTGTGTTGGGTGTGGCCATGGGGTAGGGTGGTCATGGCCGCGCTTTCTATTGCCTGCTTTGTGTGGGCTGGGGCTGTGTACATATGACATGTGCTTGCTGTTGCGCCTGTTGACGCTGTTCCGTGCTGTGGCCGGGATGTCTGGCTTGCTCGCCCCTTGTCCTCCTTCGGGGGTTCGCTTTCTGGGCATTGTTGTTTGGAGGTTGCCCTTGCTCTTTGCTGCTCCATTTGTTTGGTGCATGTGGGTCTCTGTGTGTGCCTTTCCCGGTTGGGTTTGGTCCCTTGGCCTGTTTTTGCCTGGTGTTCTTTCCCGGGTGGCTTTCTTCTTGACTTGCTGGGCCCCTGTGGCCTGGTGGTTGTGGTCATATACTCTTTTTTCCGTTGTCTGTGTTTCGCTCTGTGGTGTTTCACTGCCTGTTTTGGCTGTCTACGGAGGGTGGTTTGCCTCGTTTCCCCTCTTGCCGCCTGCTGTGTGTCCGTCTGTGCTACTTGTGGTCTGCTGTTGCACTTTGGATGGGCTTGGTGCGGGGGGGGGGACTGTGGCGTTGTTCTCGCCTCCTTTTGGTTGGTGTTCGCTTGTGCCCTGGCTGCTTTCCCCCTTTTGCAGGTTTCCTTCCTCCCTGTGCGCCTCGCCCCTGGGGGTGGTCGGGGTTTTGTCCCGGTGCCAGCTCCTTGCGCTGCTTGCGCTCTGCTCAGATGCTGGGTTCGGCTGGTCTCGTCCGTTGCTGTTCCCTGTGTGCTTGGCTGGTTGCTTTTGGTCCGTTTGTTGCCTCGGTCCGGGGTCTTTGATGTCTCCTGCCTGTTGCTCTGCCTCCGCTGCCCCCTGCTCTGGCTGCGTCGTTGGCTCCCCTGTGTGGCTACTCTCTTGGTCAGCGCTTCTTGCTGTTTTGCATCTGGGCTGGGTTCCTGTGGGTCTGCTGTGGCCTGTCTCCTTGGGGCTCGCCGCCTGGCGGTTTCTGCCTGTCCTGGCCCGTGGCTTTGACGCCTGCTGCCCGCCTTGTGGTTTGGCTGTGTTGGCTTTCTTCCTCCCTGGGGTGGTGTCTGCCTTCTGGGCCGTGGCTCGCTTTGGGCGGTCGCTCCTGGGGTTTTTGTTGGTTTCCTCTGGGGCCTCTTTGCTCTGTCCTTGGGTCGTTTGGCCATCCTGTCCTTCGAGCTTCTGTTGTCCCTGGTCGTCCCTGGGGGGTGCCTGGGTTGATGTGCGCCTGGGTTTTCCGGTTGCAGTTGCCTGTTCTGGACTTCTCTGGCTGCTTGTCGCTGGTGCCGTGGGCTTCTTGGTCTTCCTTTGGTTGCCTGAGCCCTTCCGCCCCCTGGTTCCTGCCCTTTTTTGAGTTCGGGCCGGGTGTGTGCTTCTCTGGGTCCCGGCCTGTCTGCCTGCCTGAGGTTTTCAGTTGGGTGCTTCTTGCTCCCTTTTGGGTGCTTTTGCTTGCCCCGTGCTCGGGGTGTCTGGCTTCTGGTGTGGTCTTCCCCTTCTTTTTCCGGAGGGGGGAGGGGGGGTTGTTGTGCCTCTCCTCTGTCCTGGTGGGCCTTGGCCTTGTTGGGGTGTTGGCTCCGTTGTCTGTTTCCCTCTGGTGGTGGCTGGGATTCGTTGGTCTTCCTTGGCTTCGGCCTTGGGTGGCCTCTTGTTCTTACGGGGCTCGGCTCTTTGGCCCTGTCCTGTTGGCTGTGCCTTTCCTTGCTTCTGAGGTTGGGTGTCGGCTTCCTCTGCTGTGTGGCACTTTTTCCCTTCTCGCCCCTCTCCTTCGGCTTTTGGTTGTGGTTGGCCTTGTTTTGGGTCGGGGCTTTGGGGGCTTGTCGTTGGCCCTGTGCTCGTGTGCGGGCTCTGTTCGGCAAGGGCCCTTCGCTCTCTTTTTGGTGCTGTGGGTTCCTTCCCGCTCCCTTGTTCTGTGTTGGGGCGCCTTTGGCTTCTTCGGGCTCCTCTCCTTTGCTTTCGGTGCCTGGGTGGTTCTGTTGTGCTCTGGGTCCTGGGCTCTGCCTCTGTTGATTTTGCCTTTGGGGTTCTTGTTTTTGGCCTCCCGTTCGCTTGTGCGTTTGGGTTACTGGTACGCCTCTCGGCTTGGTTGTGTTGGGCTTTGTGCTGTGGGGCCCTCTTTGCTTGGGGGTCCTCTTTTTGCCCTTGCTGCGGTCCTTCCCTGGCCACTCGTTCTCTTGGGCTTTGTCTTGGTCCTGGGCTTGTCTTCTGTCCTTTCCGGTGCCGCTCCATTCGGTTGGCTGTGGCGCTGGGTCCATCGTGTGGGCTCTGGGCTTCCTTCCTCTGCTTCTTCTTTTCTGACGGTTTGGTTGTGGTTGGCTGCTGTGCCTTTCCCTGTACCCCTTCCTGGTTGGGTGTTGTTTTGCCTCTCCTTCCGGGTCTTGGTGGTGCCGTGTTGTGTGCCTCCTGGCTGGCTGGCCTGCCTGTTCGACGGCTGGCTTCCTGGGGATGGGCGGTGGTCCTCCTTGTTGGTCTTTCCTGTTTTGCTCTTCTGCCTCTGGGTGTTCGCCTTCAGTGGTACCGTGGTGGCCTCCTTTCTCCTCCTGGGGGTCGGTCTGTTTTTTTCTGGTTGCTGGGCTTTCCTCCTTCCGGTTCTGGGATTTTTGTTCCCTGGCTCCGTGTGGGGCTCCTTTGGTCTTTTTTTACTCTGACCTGGTTTTGCCGGGTCTGTCTTGGGTTGGGCTTTTTGCTCACCCTGGCCTCTGTTTGGCGGGTTGCTGGTTTTTTTTGTCCCGGTGTCTCCTGTTTTCGGGGTGTGCCTCGTTCCTGGCCAGTTCTTGTGCTCCGGGTTCTTCTCCCGCTGGGTTGGCCATTTGGGGGGTGCTGCCGCTCTTCGGTATTTCGGCCGGGCTTGGTCTTTTGGTCGGTCCTGCCCTGTGGCATGGTGGTTCCGTGGGTTTCAGTCCTCCGGGTTCCCTGTTGCTCCCATGCACCCGCCCCGCTCTGTTCCCCTCCGGCGAGACCTCCCGACCGGGTGGGCGGGTTTCTTCCCCTGACGGGCTCCCGTGTGACGGTGGGGCTCGCGCGGATGTCCAGTCGGGGAGGTGGGCACGTGGCTCCCGCGCCCAGTGTCGGGTGCGGCGACGCTGTTGTCGGCTTGGGGTGGAAGGGGGGCCTTGTTTGTAGCCCTGCCTCTCCTCTTCCTGGCGGTTCCTCTGGGGTTCTGCTTGTTTGCCTCTGCGGGTCGGACCTCTTTGCGGCTCTGCTGGTGGCCTTCCCTGGTGTGTTGGGGGTGGTCCTGTGGTTGGTCATGTCTCTTTGTTCCTTCCTGGCCCTTCGGCTCTGCCGCCCTGTGCGGTCTTTTCTCCTCTGCATTTGCCCGTTGGGCTGGGTTGGCCTGTTTGGTTCCTGGTTGGGTGGCTGTCTGGTGGTGCCTGGGTCCGGGTGCTTCGATTTTGGGGGGTTCCCCTGGTCGGTTGCCTTTCTGGCTCCTTTTTCCAGTGGTGGGGGCCTTGGTTTTGGCCCCTCTGGTTGCTCCCTTGGGTGCTTGCCTCTGCCCGTGTGGCCCCTTTTTGGGTCTTGGTTCTGCCCGCTGGGTTGGGGGTCTGGTTGGTTATTCGCCCCTTCCTGCTTTTTCTTTTTCGTCCTTCTTGGGGGCTCCCTTTTGCTCCTGTGGGGTGCTGTTTTCGGTCTGGTGCCCTTTTGTGTTGGTGGGGTTCCAGAAGGCCGGGTTCTCTGCTTTGGTATTTCTCCAATTTTTAAGGAATGGGACGAGGACAGGAGGGACCTGGGGGTAATGTCCTATTACTTACCGGTAATCTTCATTACTCCTGGTCCCGTTGTCCTCGTCCCATTCCTTACACCCCTCCCTCCCTCCCTGGCGGCCGGCCTTCCTGTTGTTGGCATGGTGTTTTCAGGCTGCATGCTGGGCTGGTACTGCTTATGTGCTCCCAGTGGGAGGGAGTGGGTAGGGTATCCCAGCATGCTCCTTTTCTTTTTTTCTGTCGTGGAGATGGTCATCTCCAATTTTTAAGGAATGGGACGAGGACAACGGGACCAGGAGTAATGAAGATTACCGGTAAGTAATAGGACATTATTGTAACCTAAATACCTTTTTTTCAAAGCTTTGAGGCTTTGTTACGATAGGGCTAGATGAGAGATTGGGTATTTTAATTGTACCTAGCACAAAACGGATACACTGGGCTAATTCAATTTGGCATTAACCCAAAAAGTCCAACTAGCATGCTGTTAAAAAAATACATGGTAAGTTTTTTTTTGCTTACCTCTCTTGTTGCCATTGCCAACGAGCAAAGCTGGGGGATGCACTAGGGAACCATCGGGACTTTCAATTGTTGGGGAAGCTCACGCTTCTAGGTGACGCTGACCACTATTTCTGCTCCTCAGCTCCTGGCTGCCAGTGCAGGCCCCATAACATAAAGACACTGACGCTGGAGCTCAAGTCATGGTGCCTGCACAATCCTGCAGTTAACAGCAGCTCGGGAAGCATACAACTCAAGTCTGCACAGTAAGTAATGACAAACTTCGCAGACGCCTCCCTGCAGCCTCTATCCCACCCTCTATCCCACTTTTTCCCAACTCATCACAGGGTGATGAGTTGGGAAAGGGCGGGGAGACCATCCTCTCCACTTCCTGACTGACGTGAAGCTCCAGTGATGCAGAGCTTTAGACTAAAACGCATGGGGTGGAAACTGGTTCTTTAGTCTATGTCTTTGCTGTGATGCTGTGAGCTCCTAAGCCTGGCAAAAACTGTAGACTCTGGGCCCACCTTTAGGCAGCAGATTAAAGGGAAGTAATCAGTGTCACATTACAGTGACGACACACTGCCACAGACTAATCACAACAACGAAACCATTATCTGAATCGGTCTCAAAAAATTTGTGTTTGTACATTTTTTCTTTTTCTTTTTAAAAAACAGATTTAAAGAGGGAATTTTAAGTTTGACAATAGCCGACCCTGGGGGATTAAAGTAAAGGGGGCAGAGACCTGACGCCCTGGCTTAGATACCACCGCTGATTTATTCTTATCACCTTGCCCCCTCCCCAGCATCATTTCGTTGAATCTGTAATTGCTAAATCCGAATTCTTTGACAGAGGACAGCACCACCAACTTATGCACAAATCAATCATATTTATATATATATAAATTAGTATTATATGTGGGTGTGTTTTTTTCCTTTTTTGAAAATATTGAAAACATAGGACGTCATAGTAGGGCTCATATTTCACTGGTACACCATCTTAGAAATTCAGCAGCTCCAGTTAACTGAGCTAACTATAACATAAGCCCCTGCAATGCACTACTTATGACCTCACATATTACATCACTCATGACATGGTCTGCAACATCTCTGATGACATTGATGAAATGTTACTTTCAAATGTTATTGTTTTTATTGTTTTTACTGCTTAATAAAATGTAGTCGTAACCCATTTTAGCATGTAATTATCATGTCACTTTAACTCACTTTTTTCAGTAAACAAAATGATAAATAGATAGACAGACAGATAGATAGATATGAAGATAGATAGATAGATGGATGGATAGATAGATGGATAGATAGATGGATAGATAGATGGATAGATGGATGGATGGATGGATGGATGGATGTATGGATAGATAGATGGATAGATGCCGGCCTTCTATCTCATAATGTATCAACATAGCTTAACTGTAACTTTTCTGTTTAGAAACTTGCACTTGTTTGTATGAAATTAAGGGGCATATTAGAAGCCCCTATCGCCACCACAACATCACTTTTTCTGGCTTTGTTGTAGCGATAGGGGCGTAAAGCCTCTTAACGTGGCTTAGCACCGCCTTCTGAATAAGGCTCCATTTCACAATACACTTAGCATGAAATGGGTGGGCACTGGGTGCTGTGGTTGGCGTTCCACCGTAACACACATTGATTTTGATACTGCCCCATATTTACCAGTGCAGCACACATATGGGGCAGCGCCAACATTAAAGACCAGTGAAAACCTGGTTTTAAACAGGCGCACCGACTTTCTCCTCGTTTTTGATGTTTTTTATGTATGCTGCATTGTGCAACACACTTAAAAATAGCAAAAGGCCATTGATTGTTTATGTGCAGGAAGGTTGCCCTTCATGCACATAAACAATCAATTAAAGAAAAGGATGTTTTATGACTTCTATGTGTGCTGCATTAAGCAGCACACATGAAAGTTTCAAAATAAAATTTCAGATTGTTAATGTGCAGAAAGGGACACCTTCCTGCACAATAAACCATATTCCCCTACAATGCAGCCACCCTTGCACTCTCTTGCAAGTGTGTCAGAGTTGGCACTAGGCAGCTGACATTAGTGCGGGGGAAACACAGGGCTGCACTGCATCCTTGTAAATACGATGCAGCCCTGCGATTTGAAAGGGACGGAGCGGGACGGTAAGCGAAGGTAGCTTACGCTGCGCTCTGCCTCTTCCTTGTAAATATGCCCCTAAATTCATTGAAGCATTGCGTTGAAACAACTCAACATTGATTCAAAGGATATTGACATTCAAGGGCATCATGAACAGAGTACTGAGGGACAAAATATTGAATTATAGATTTACTATTTCAAACTCTACATCTAAGTACCTTAAGATGTATATTTCACCAAGGTACTTATATGTTGAGGTAGGAATAGAAAATCTATACTTACCTTTTGATATTTTGCATTCAATAGTTTGTCCTTGATATAGTCATGCCTCGATATTCTGGATCCAGTATTTAGGGTGTACACCGGAGCACTGATAAACAACTCAATTCTGGTGACGGAAAAATTATTAGTTAGCCCAAATGAAATGTGAAATAGAAGTAAGCAAAATTATTATTATACATTTTTTGACAATATTTGAAAAATCATTAGGTAATGAAGCCTGTCTCTTTTCTCCTTACCTGCATGTAAGATTTTCCACAAAAATATTTATGCAGAGGGTTAGTGCAGCTTTTCCCTTTTTGAGATTTTTTTCTGAAAACATTTAATGGGATTTGTCAGCGGGTATGTTGTTTCCCAAATCTTCACCAACTTTGTGAAGAAGAAAACCAAAATTCAGAAGTTAAGGAAAGCCAACTTGGCAACTTTCTTAGTATGAGTCTGTGACCTGCAGGTTGCTTTAAGATTTCTGGAGCAAATGCATTAACACACTTCTAACCTCTTATCATGTTTAAAGAAACAATGTGAAGGTTTATAATGGAAATTTGAAGCAGCACTCTTCATTCCACTCAAAATATTACTTAGCTTTCGCGCTGCCTTTCTGAAGCCCTCACTTTTGACTAAAATATGTCACTGCATTCTGCGAATTTTGAACATAGGACAGCTAGTTTTGAATTTAAAAATGAATCGATGATCCTATCTTCATGGAAAATTCCTAAGTGATACTTGAACATTTTCAATCTACATTCTGTCCTTTCTTTGTGACATCCATTGTAGTTATAAACAAATTATGTCTTCGAAAATGCCAAGTATCGGACAGAGTAGAGTGACTGAAACATAGCAGGAAGTTAGGCAGGTAGCCATCTACTGACAAGTATATTTATGAAATACATCTTGCATCAAACTTAAGGGAAATCAAAGCCTAAAAAGTCACCCGCAGTCGCAAATGTAACAAACAATACTCATCATCCACAACTTTCCGTTGCAGTAAAGCGAACGATTGGAAAAACAAAGCTTGTTTGGCAGTTTTGAGTCATTTGATTTGAATCAGGGACCACTAATTTTAGATTTGTTTTTGGTCTCTAATCGATACAGTACTCTAAGAAAATTGCATTGTACCTTGAAGTGATTATTGAATTAATTCACCTATCTGTAACTATGCTTCATGTTCTCCTTATGGACACCCTAATTTTCTGGAGAACAGGGGTTACCTCATTTTGTTTATATTGCTTTCGAATCCTGTAGGCCATTTGCGAGTACATTTCTTCCTGTCTCCTTTCACTCCTCTTCCAATGAGCGTTTCATTTTTAGCAAATCAGTGATTCTGTGATTGCTAAATCTGCCGTCTTAGATAGAGGAGAGGACAACTAAGAGATGCAAACATTAATGTTATATTTATAAATTAGATTCATATATGCACATTTATATGTTAAGCAGTTCTAGTTATCTCAATTAATTTTAACTCGTGCCCTAAGGAAAACTATAACTCGCACACCTCCGCCAATAGCAGTGATATTAGCAATGATGTCATAGAAGATATTTTGTGTGAGGTTATTCGTTGTTCATGGCAAAAGCACAAGTTATGCTTACCTTAGGGCACTAATTATATTTACTTGAGATAACTATAATTATAACTGCTGATTTTCTATGTTTTTCAGTGTGTAAAATAAGAAGCTAACTATAACATACCTGTAACCTTTCATTTTTTCAGTGAATTTCTAGATTTTCCTCATGCTATTTCCTAACTATAAAACCCCTGTAACCTTTGTTTCTTTCAGTGAATTTCTATGGCAATGTAATGCTAATTCCTAACTATAATGTCCCTCTAACCTGGATGTGTGAATGGTTGGGTGAGTGTGTAACTGTGTAGTGGGTGTGTCAGTGCATGTTTGACTGGCTGTGTGGGTCTGTGAGTGGGTGTGTGAGTGACTGTATGGGTGCGTATGTGTGTGTGTGTGAGTACCACTGTGGGTCTTTGAGTGGGTGTGTGAATGGCTGTATGGATGTGTGATTCTGTGGATCTCTGAGTGGGGGTGTCAGTGGCTGCATGGGTGTGTGAGTAGGGTTGTGGGTGTGTCAGTGGGTGCATGAGTTCATGTGTGTGCATGTCTGACTCGGTGTGTGGGTCTTTGAGTGGTTGTGTAAGTGATTTTTTGGGTCTCTGAGTAGGTATGTGAGTGGCTGTATAGGTATGTGAGTTTGTGTGTGAGTGGTTGCACAGGAGTGTACCTGGATGTGTGAGTGGGTGTGTGAATGCATGTGTGGGTCTCTGCATGGGTGTGTGAGTGACTCGACAGTTCTCCAAGTCAGCTTGTGAGTGGTTGTAGTTGTGTGTGATTGATGTTCTGGGTCTCCCAGTGGGTGTGTGAGTGTTTGTGTGAGTGGGTCCATTTTATTTTGATTGGGATCTGAATCAGCAGATCTGTTGCATATTTACACAGGGACTGCAATTAACACTGGGGTTGCTCCGCAGATCCTTGTGGATGCCCCCCAAACAATTTGAGAAAATTTCTTGCCCATGAGGGGTCCCTCCCAGACCCCTCCATTAAATCCATGGGGTAAGGATCTAATGGGCCGTTCTCGTCCTCCTGGATCTGTCGGCGGCATTGGACACTATGAACCACACGGTGTTAGTGCGGCTGCTGCAGGATGTAGGAATTGGGGTAGCGGCACTGGCCCTCCTCTACTCTTTTTTAGAGGACAGGTAACAGGGCTTGAGCTGGGATGGTTTACAATCCGATATTTTCTACCTTCCCTGTGGAGTCCCACAGGGATCAGCTTTGTCCCCGATGTTATTCAACATCTATGTGGCATCACTGGCTAAACTCGTCAGGAAATATGGTTTCACATTTGTATCTTACGCTGACGACTCACAACTTGTGATATCGATGTCGGACAAGCCTGATACCACAGCTGCTAGTTTTCACACCTGTCTAACGGATATCATGAATTGGATGAGCCTAAGTTTCTTGAAGATCAACACAGAAAAAAACAAAGTGATAGGGTTTGGCAAGGGGAAATCCGTGTGGAACAATTCCGGGAGGCCGTCAGAGGCGGGTGAATGTCCCCACCCTGTCTAAAAGGTATGGTAATGAATCTTGGAGTCATCTTTGATGACAAGCTGAACTTCTCAGCGCATGTCAATAGTCTAACATCTGCCAGTATTTTTCTATTAAGGACCCTACGTAAGATCTTTCCTTTTATTCCACCCAAACTACAGAAGACGGTAATGGTGACCCTCTTTTTGTCCAAATTGGACTACAGCAAAACGCTCTTCTTGGATATCGATAAAGTCCAGATAAAAAAACTGCAATCATTACAGAATGCTGCAGCACGATTACTCTTGAACCTTCCTAAGGTCCATCCTACATTGAAGGGTATAAGGGTGTTACACTGGCTCCCTATACAGCAGCGAGTAAAATTCAATGCTCTCTGCCCGGTGCACATGGCACGTTATGGAGGGGGATCAGATGACATTTAGGAAATGTTCACGCTCTACACTCCCTGCCGAAATTTCTGATCAGCCAGTCTCAGCATTATTTGCACCCCCAAGACTCGACGAACAAGATGGGGTGGTAGGACCTAGATACAACTTAACCACAACATATCAACAGGTCTAGAACATGATAACACAGATGGAGCCAACAATTGAATCACTCTAATTCCTCAAAGAATGGAAAAAGAAAATTACTTTTAAACAACTGGATTCCCATCAGTTACCAAATGGTGAAATATTTCATATCTGGGTCTCCACCTCAAACTCACATTTGCGACACTCAAGGTTACCCACAAAAGGGGGCACTTGCGGAAGTTGTCAACTGAAAACAAATGCTAGTTTGACCTCTCGATGTGAATAAAGGATTATGTGGGAATCATGATTGCAGTGCAGTGACAAGTGAATGTGTGTGAATTAAAATTGACCACTAGGAAGCAAAATTATTTATTCACGCTTCCTACCAATCAAATGTTAAAAACAGTGCAAAAAAACAGCCTGGAATTAATAACTGTCTAGATAAGCAAGGTCAACATGTTTCAGCAATATGGATAGTTCATCCTATGCCTTTGTAAGGACCAGTGATATTGCTACTGCAAGTGAATATTATGTGTGCTTGAAAATAGACTTATCTTACATAAAAAAAAATCACATGTGTAAAGAGATTGAATCGATACAACCTCTTTACCTGTGATTAAGGATAGCGATTCCTCTGAAAACAACAATTTCTGTAACAGAAACAAATATAGGCAATTAAGTACCAAAAAAGATCCAATTGAAAACTGCTCCAAATGAGATTATTCTCAGTAGGGCAAATCAATTCTATTGTGCCCATCTTCTAGACTGCTATAGTATGTCAAAGTTCCGCTTACCCGTCTTTAGAGAGGATAAGACCTCGCCTCACCTGGCTACAGCTCAGGATATAGGAGGCACAGCTCTATAAAAAGAAGAAAGAAATAATGGATCTGCCACCTTTCTCCCAAATGTAAACAACTTCTCACTGTAAGTCCGCCAAGTCAGTACTGTCAATCCACCCATCCAGGGACACGACCTCCCACTGATTGTGGCATCCATGTCTTAATATTAACACAACCCAGTGACCATTTCTTCTAATACTATTATCATAGGGCCCTTCAAGCTCGACAAAAATTGAGTTGACAATCATTTGTAAAAATATATATGTAAAGTTATCCTAAATTATGCTTCCTATACTGCGGGGCTAAATGATCAGGAAGTTTGTCTGTAGCTCTAAGAATTGCTACTGAGTTTGCAACTGCCTATTCAGCCTTATCCGGTACAAAAGGGGGTGGTGATGGACGGAGCATGGATCAAACCCAGATCTTTTGACTGGGTGTGAGTGTTTGATTGATTCAGATGCTCCGTCCATCACCACCTCCTTTTGTACCGCTTTGGCCGCCATAAGTGTGGCAGGGTATGCTCAGACGTGAGTCCCTTGCTCACTTTGCCACTGGATTCAAGCAAGCCGGGCTGAAGACGGCTGGAATGTCAGAAACCGGTCCTCGGAAGCTTGTTTCCGGTCCAGGGAAGGCATGGCTTGGCAGTTCGGGCTGGACTGTTCCCATGAGGCACAGGGTCAGACTGATTTGCATATAGCCATGTCTGTACTGGGGTGGCAGAGTGGGCTAAAGAACGGTGATGGATCAAACCCAGATCTTTTGACTGGGTGTGAGTGTTTGATTATTTCAGATGCCCCGTCCATCACCACCCCCTTTTGTACCGCTTTGGCCGCCATAAGTGTGGCAGGGTATGCTCAGACATGAGTCCCTTGCTCACATTACCACTGGATTCAAGCAAGCCGGGCTGAAGACGGCTGGAATGCCAGAAACCGGTCCTCGGAAGCTTGTTTCCGGTCCAGGGAAGGCATGGCTTGGCAGTTCGGGCTGGACTGTTCCCATGAGGCACAGGGTCAGACTGATTTGCATATAGCCATGTCTGAACTGGGGTGGCAGAGTGGGCTAAAGAACGGTGATGGATCAAACCCAGATCTTTTGACTGGGCTTGAGTGTTTGATTGATTAAGATGCTCCGTTCATCACCACCCCCTTTTGTACCGCTTTGGCCGCCATAAGTGTGGCAGGGTATGCTCAGACGTGAGTCCCTTGCTCACTTTGCCACTGGATTCAAGCAAGCCGGGCTGAAGACGGCTGGAATGCTAGAAACCAGTCCTCGGAAGCCTGTTTCCAGTCCAGGGAAGGCATGGCTTGGCAGTTCGGGCTGGACTGTTCCCATGAGGCACAGGGTCAGACTGATTTGCATATAGCCATGTCTAAACTGGGGTGGCAGAATGGGCTCAAGAACGGTGATGGATCAAACCCAGATCTTTTGACTGGGTGTGAGTGTTTGATTGATTCAGATGCTCCGTCCATCACCACCCCCTTTTGTACCGCTTTGGCCGCCATAGGTGTGGCAGGGTATGCTCAGACGTGAGTCCCTTGCTCACTTTGCCACTGGATTCAAGCAAGCCGGGCTGAAGACGGCTGGAATGCCAGAAACCGGTCATCGGAAGCTTGTTTCCGGTCCAGGGAAGGCATGGCTTGGCAGTTCGGGCTGGACTGTTCCCCATGAGGCACAGGGTCAGACTGGTTTGCATATAGCCATGTCTGAATTGGGGTGGCAGAGTGGGCTCAAGAACGGTGATGGATCAAACCCAGATCTTTTGACTGGGTGTGAGTGTTTGATTGATTCAGATGCTCCGTCCATCACCACCCCCTTTTGTACCGCTTTGGCCGCCATAAGTGTGGCAGGGTATGCTCAGATGTGAGTCCCTTGCTCACTTTGCCACTGGATTCAAGCCAGCCGGGCTGAAGACGGCTGGAATGACAGAAACCGGTCCTCGGAAGCTTGTTTCCGGGTCAGGGGAGGCATGGCTTGGCAGTTTGGGCTGGACTGTTCCCATGAGGCACAGGGTCAGACTGATTTGCATATAGACATGTGTGAACTGGGGTGGCAGAGTGGGCTAAAGAACGGTGATGGATCAAACCCAGATCTTTTGACTGGGCGTGAGTGTTTGATTGATTCAGATGCTCCGTCCATCACCACCCCCTTTTGTACCGCTTTGGCCGCCATAAGTGTGGCAGGGTATGCTCAGACGTGAGTCCCTTGCTCACTTTGCCTCTGGATTCAAGCAAGCCGGGCTGAAGACGGCTGGAATGCCAGAAACCGGTCCTCGGAAGCTTGTTTCCGGTCCAGGGAAGGCATGGCTTGGCAGTTCGGGCTGGACTGTTCCCATGAGGCACAGGGTCAGACTGATTTGCATATAGCCATGTCTGAACTGGGGTGGCAGAGTGGACTAAAGAACGGTGATGGATCAAACCCAGATCTTTTGACTGGGGGTGAGTGTTTGATTGATTCAGATGCTCCGTCCATCACCACCCCCTTTTGTACAGCCGTATCAGCATGGCAGAAACATCTTTCGAAACACAGCCAAAACAGACTCCGCCTCAGCATAGATATGCATCTTCAATGTGTTTACAGAAACACCACAAAACATGGCGTGCCTAGATTGTATTAGTCCATGCAGTTTAAAACGCCCAATACAAACCAAAGTCACGCCCCACGTTAATATTATACATATACAATCTGTCTCAAATCAACTCAAAACAGTTCATACAACTTCTCATGTAATCGGGGCTGCCTACCTGTCCATCGGTACCTCTGACGGTTCCAAGAGCCGTCGGGTAGGTAACCTCGTCTGTACAGCACCATCATTCATAGTATTTCCTACGTTCCATGTCATAGCACGTCGCCATAGAAGCACATCTATTGCATTTAATCATGTGACACCGGAGACTTGGGAAATGTAGTGTTAAATGCTCTAAATCTACAATACCAGTATATTAGCGGCATCGTACCAGATATAATAGATATAATAGATGTACTCATCTAGCTTAGCTTTTGCAACTTTATTTACTCTAGCCCACATTATTGAATCACTAAATGTGTGTACCTTCTCTGTGTTGTACCACACGTCCCCAAATGGAGCACGTCTAATTCACCTAAATGTGTGACTCCTAATACTTCGGGAGACTTAGGAAATGTAATAATTTCTTTCAGACCTGCAATAGCAGTTAATTCCGTTTGGCGGCATCGTCCAAAGCGATGTCATATTTAAGCGTCTCACCCAACTGATCCAAATATTAATACTCTCACCCACATTGTTCAATGACAAAGCTGTGTGCACAAAAATGAGTGCCATCCCATATTACTTCATTTTATGACAAACGCTGCAAAATCAATGTGTTCTGTCTGTTCCATGTACCATAAACTCCAGAGAGTAAACAGTGCAATTACGTGCCATTATTAGTCATACACATCTAACTGGATGTTAGTAACAGTATACCCCAGTTATTACTAAGTTTTTATGATTAATACCATCATAATAATACAATAAAAAAAATTGTAAGTGTCTATCTGAAGACCCAACTTCCGGTGTTTCTGTCACTCCACATCATACAACTTGCAGGAGGCAGATATATATGTCAAACAAGGCACCAAGTGGGTTTCTAGTTGTGCACTTGTAGACCAAGTTTCAAGCTCAAGCCTCAAATTGCCCCAGACCAAAATGTGAATATACATCCTCATGGGTTGCCTCTGATGTTATCAGGTTAGCTCTATGCAGACTGCCATTCATAATGTGGTCCAAGGTATGGCATCATTAAGTATGGGCGAAATTTGCGAATTCGAGGTCTGCGAAATCGTGCGAAAGCGAATTCGCGATCCGCAGAATTCGGAAATTCAGTCGAATTTGCAGATTATTTTTTTTGTGGGGTTCGCGGGGTTTTTTGCGTATTCGCGGACCGTTTGCAGCTCGCCGATCGCGAGGTTGCCTTTGCGGTCGTACATGGGCGCGGCCATCTTGTGCACGTTACATATTTCCGTTTCCGGGTGCTATTGGCAATCTCGCGGCGTGTGCGGCGCGCTATTACGAGTTTGCGCGTGTTTTTGCGTGCTCGCGGGGGAAATATCGCGCAAACTTACCCACACGGTCCTCAATGGGCGCGGCCATCTTGTTTTTCATTCATTGCTATGGTCTTGTGCATGCTTTTTGAATCCTGTTTGAATCTTTGCCATCCTTTCTTTCTTTGAACTTTTTTTTGCCCTTTTTTGCTCATTATCTATCTCTCTATTTGTCTAGATCTATATTTTGTGTTTTTTTTCAACTTTTTGTTACTTTATAACTACTTTTTGGTTTAGCTCTCTCTTTCATTATTTTTTTCTTCCCCCTATTCTTTTCTTCTTTCGGCCAGGACCATGGCAAAGGGAGCCGGCAAATCAAAGGGGAAGGGTCCCGCACCCCGTAGCCGGCTCCCTTGCGGGCGATTGAGGGGAGTTGATGTAGTGGCCAGGGAGGTTTTTGCCACGGTGGAGGTGGCCGCCCTGATATTTTTTGTTCAGCGCCACCTCCCTAAGACTGTGACAGCAGGGGGCAGGCCCGGTCAGAGGTATGGCCTCCGGGAGCGTCGCCAGCGGTGGGATAAGGTGTGCCGGGCCATGCGGAGGGAGTCGGGGGTCCGGGGCACCTACGACCAAGCGACGCACCGGTGGGCCGACGTCCTCGACCGGGAGCAGGACCTGCTCCACCTGCTAGGTGTGGAGATCCCTGGCCTTGGTGAGTAGCTATTTAATAACTACTTTGTATTCTTCTGCTCTGTGTTATATTGCTAATATATGTTTTTCCCGAAGAGCAAGAATGCTGCCTATTCGATTACGTTGCAGGTAAAATAGTGTTTAAATAGCTTCTGTGATTGCAGGTGCTCGCCTCCTCAGTGGCGTTGCTACTATGCTTACTTGTTTGCAACTTTGTGCTCATTTGGCCTGAGAATATGCATGAGTGTAGTACTGTACAGAACTGCGTAATGCTAGAGAGACTAGAGACTCTAGTCTAGTCCTTCCTTTGTACTCCTGCTGCCACTAAGAAGAAGAGATAGTGATGGATTGATATGTTGAGTATATTATGACTTGTTATTAGTAGTAGTAGGACATTTTTTAGTGCTCTGCAATCATGATGACGGACTGTGTCTGTCACGTCGCGTGCTGCTGAGTGCTGGCAGTCGTAGTAGAACCTTTTTGTTGTTGGTTTAGTTGGTGATTTACATAACTTTCCAAGTAGACGGTCTGCGAATCCAGCAATACTGTACTAGTAGTATCCTCCTAGTTGACCAGATCAGATAGGTTAATACATGTAGTGCAATTGTTGCTAATTTGTTTCCCTGAGATAATTTTAGATTGTGGTCAAAGAAAACAAATATTTCAAAAAACAATCATCCATGTTGTGTTTCTTTATTTCATGATCATCAGCACCTCCCAGGGGCAAGGCGACTAGCAGCACCATTGAGACTCCGGTGGAAGAAGGTGGACAATCACAGCAGTCCCTTGCAGGCTTTTCTGATGGCCTCAGTAAGTTGTTCTATTGTTATATTAATACTTAAATACTTCCCTAACTTTTACAGCTCCTATTCATTACAAACTGTTTCCTAATTCTATTTTTTACAAAATTGTCTTTGATCTTCTTCTAATCTAGACTACTTTCTACATTCTTATCCTGCCTCTACCATCACTCTCTGTGCTACTACTATTTACGATTAGGAGTCGGTCTGTGTAGGTAGCTAAGCTTGCCCAGTCGGCAAACAGCGTTAAACAAAACTCTGATCCAGCAATAGCTCTAGGCACCGAGTGCAGTCATCTGGGTTGCACTTGCTGTCTATTCCAGTCTTCTTAATGTAAGTGCTTTGACAATTTCCAACAACAAAATGACAATGTTTCCACCAAGAAAAAGGTAGCAGTTGCCTTTTTGATGTGCTAGGAGCATATACCATACTGCTAGTGTTTCAGGGACTATTCTGCACATAAAGAAGTCTGGACAAGAGAAATAGGACATTATTGATGATAGGTGCAGTTCGACTTTCCACATTCCTCTGTCCGAACAGACGTTGAACCCCCAATACCCTGACCAACTATCTAGTGTGTCTGACCAATGATTTTACGACCCAGAAGAACAGAAGAAGACTACTGCCGAGTCCCGGCCTATCTGAGTCACAGAAACATGACTGCCAAGTGCAGTAGTTCAAAACCTTCCTCTCACTCACTCGTGAACAAAAACCACACAGTGTTTGTTAGTTTTAAAGTTTTATTTTCAATTAAGAAATGAAAAAAGTATTTCTTTATTTTTAATAGCATAGTATTCGGAGCGAGCACTGCTGATAGATGACGTTAAAGTTTAAACAACATTCCCATGAATCAAATTACTTTAACGTAATAGTTAACAGACACATGAAATTATTAGAAAAACTGTGCGGGAGCCACCACCTTCTTTAAAGTACTTAAAGTACTGCTGGTGATGACTTACTAGTAGTTGGTGAATCGTCCTGTTGGCAGAAGGGCAATGTAATCTTCTTTCTGTCATTAGAAAAATGGTGCACATTAAGCAAGCATTCATCAGTTGTACTAAGAAGTGTAGCATTTAATGGAATAAGCATATAAAAAGTTAACACCCTCCCCTAAACCGTTACTATTTTTCAATCCCAGTAATAACATTTTTTATTATGTAACATTTCCTTCCATTACGAGACAAAATAGGGGGTTGTGTATGGCATCTGAAAATATGACATGTTTTTTCTAGACGTCACAACATCTGATGCGGCACAGATGACCACCAGTGACGGGGCCAGCACTGCGGAGGGCTCCACTCTAGGGGCGGATGCGGCGGCGCCACCAGGAGGAGATGGGGGGAAGGCTCAGCGGCAGCGGACGGTGGTAAATTATACTCCTTACTTATTGACATTTTTGAGTAGGCTCGCAAAG
Source organism: Lissotriton helveticus (assembly GCF_964261635.1). Lineage (NCBI taxonomy): Eukaryota > Metazoa > Chordata > Amphibia > Caudata > Salamandridae > Lissotriton > Lissotriton helveticus. The sequence goes on along the minus strand of NC_136063.1, from coordinate 1,295,558,708 downwards.
GAGTGTATGATGTACTGTACAGTACACTAGTACAAGTACACTGTACTGTTAAGAACAGTTACTAATTTGAAACTACTTTTTTGGCTATCACGGAGAAGACAGTTAACCTTGACGTGTAATAGCATTAGCGGCGTTACTTCTCGGGTAAGCAATGGCTCCCTCTATTTGACTTCAACTCAGCTGGCAAACTTTTATCGTGAAGCCAAGTCATATCAGATATAGTTTAGGGATGTGAAGAACCAAAAAGTGAAAGAAGGGTGAAACGAAGGACGAGCGAGTCTTAACATTTATGACTGTAAAGAATGGTGTTTTTGAATGCAAGTCAAGAGAAGAAGACGGTGGTTTCCAAAATATAATGAAAAGGGTGTTAGTTGGTTGTTGAGAAAAAGAAAACTTGGTACATTTGAGACATTAAGAAGAATGATAGACGTACTTTGGAAGCCTGGAAGTTATCTTCTTTTTCCTCATCGATAGCAGAGGTGTATGATGTAGTAGAGCAGACGCTGAGTGGATAAAGATTGTTACTTTGAACAGCATGTCCGTGCCTGAGTAGCAAAGCTGAGGAAATCCAAATACTAGAATTTGTGATTGATTACAAATACTCCCTGCCTTGACTAACAGTACAGTACTTTACTTTGCAAGCGCAGCATCTATTGTATATGGATTGTATAGTTGACAACATTATATCAAGTCAAGTCCCTTCCTCCGCCAATTATGGGTTCCACACTCACTCCCTATGTTAATAATTTTATTTCAGCTGTGTCATGGGTGGACTATCGCTGTAGTTCACTCAATCTATCAAAACAAAGCACCTAAAGGCATCCATCATATAACCAAAGATCATGTGATCGGCAGGATTATGATATATGATCAGAATTGAATATTCTTCATTCTTCTTTTGTTGTAGTAAAGGCCCGGGGGGGCAGTGCAAAAGATATCATTACATTGAGCAGTAGCCCTTGATGTAACTGAGTATGGCCAGTGGCAGAGCCACCCCTATAGAAAAGTAAGAGCTTCCTATCCCCACCTGCATGTACTGTTTAAAGTACTGCGAGTCTGCGTCATCATGGCTTGTGTCTGTTTTTCTTGGGTGCAAGCTGAGCGAGCTGCCATGCCGACTACCACAAGTTCACGTACCAATAATTTCTTTTGCAAAACAAGAGAAAAAAACAGAAGATTTTTTTAGTACTCTTTGACAATGTATGTATTAGTGAGTCCATCCCTAGTCCTGCTAGTGGAATTCCTGAAACTCCCAGTAATGTCACAGGCCTACAAAGACGGCGGAAAGATACATGCCAAAATGTTACTGAGTTTGCTACTTGCTGGTGTTACTGAGAGTCAACTTTCCGTTGAATTATTTTGACTTTATGTTAAAGAATATTGGCTACAGTATTTTTCTTTCTTTCTTCATATAGATGCTACTCCGAAAAAGCTCACCCAAAAGGAGATGGCTGTCCGGGCCAGGGCCGTAAGCTGGAGGCTATTTGTGCCGAGTATCGGCGGCTATGGGCTCGGAAGCAGGAGGAGGAGACAGCAACCACTGCATCCTCCTCCAGTGCCCCCGTGTCCACCAGCCAGAAGCCTCCAGCCTAACGGAGCCGTGGCCCGACAGCCTCCTGCCGCCGACGCACAGCAGCAACACAATCAGCTGCCCCCCCAGAGCCTGGATGGTACGTCAGCGCCGCCTCCGTAAAAGAGTGGAGTACCTGGAGCGGTTGGCCGAAAAACATCAGCGCCAGCACTGGGACCTCCGCAAAGAGCTGCGGGACGTGCAGCAACAGCTGTCCACACTACGCCACCGGAGGAAGTGACTGTCCCTTGCCCCTTTTTTAAAGACTGTTGGGGGGGTTGGGAATTGGGTGTTTGGGAAAGGGGACTTTTGTACTTTTGGACATTGGTTGAGGTTAGGTAGGGGGGTGAGTTGGGTGAATTTATTTTATTTTTGTACTACATGAATATATTTCTTAATAATTATTTTTCATACCAAAACATAGTATACGCGTTCATATTATTTTGTGTGGGGGTGGCCGGTGGTTACTGGACGTTTGGTTTCTTCCAAGTTACCAGCATGAATGAAACATTTAGTCCTGAAATGTACCAAAGTGCCAGTAACCGTGTTAATGAATTCAGTAGCCCTACTAGTACTTTACTAGTAGCACTGGCAGTCTCTGCTCTCCTCCCAGTCCTAGCCCATTATTCTACATCTCCAAAATGCTTATCTTACCTGTGATTCGTGTTTGAGAATAGGGGTAGCCACAGGGCTGCCTGCATGGCAAATGCTTGGTTGTTGACATGAATCCTCGACGGATGAAATATCATTGTGGTGCTGGTAGTAGTAGTGGTACACACTGGCAGTAGCAGCATATGAAAAAAAAAGTGAATTAAACATTGAGTGGCCTGAGCGGAGCATTAGAAACAGTATGATTGATAATACGCTACAGAACAGTGCCATAAATTGTAGCCTAAGCAGTGCTAAAGTATTCTAAATATAAGTACTAGTTTCGTGGACTATGGCTATCAGAAATATTATGAAGGCAAAGGATACTTAAACATAAGAATTAACCATTTGATTTGTCATGTGTACGAGCATGATGTTTGATGCTCAATTCAAGATGTCGCACATGAAATTCCATTTTCCAACATTCTTCTGGTGCTTAGACCTTATCCTCCCCTGCAAGTGTGTGGAATTTCTTGTTGTCATAGTCATACCTCAATGAAAAACCACACAGCCCAGGGGAAGAGGGTTAGGGTTTGTGAAGATTGGATGGGAATGGGGTTTTTTGGGAAAAGTTTTGTGGAGAGAAGAAAAAAAATGCATGGGCATTTTTGGATTCAAAGATATCCATAAATCTTTTAAGAGACATACAGGTAGTGCACTACTGCATGCATGAAGTTGTTTGCTAAATGGATGGTTAGGTTACTGAAAAGTTGTACTTACTACATCTTATTAGTAAGTATGAGGAAACAATTTGACATTGACACTAGTACAGGGCTGCATTAATTACACAATTGTACTTGCCTTTCTGCCCTCATAGAGAATAAACACTTATTATTAGTACATTAAGTTAATTATAAAAATAGCAAAGACACGTATGAAATAGCTGGAGAGATGACTTTGAAGCAGAGAACAAAGATGAAACGTACCTAGTCACATTCGTAGAAGTTCAAGTTTTTTACAACAATAACATTTAAAAGATAAGAAGTTAAGAGAGAATATTGTAACTTTATGTGGTAGTTGTCCTGTTGAATTGTTGAAGTTGCATGCATCCAGCCATTCCTCTTATTCGCGATATACTCCTCCATTCCATCTTACGCTCCGTCGATCAATATTGGTGACCAGACACACTGTCCACTGGCTGCCTGATGAGTAATTGCGGATTGCGTCTGAGTTCAGCGTTTGTTCCATGGCACATGGTAAAAGCCGTCCTGTAATTTTTGATGGGAAAAAACAGGAAGTGAACGGGTTAAAAAAATCTAAGGTACGCTGTGTAGTGTAAAAATAACACTTTCAGTTTTCAGAGCTGACATTTTTATTATATACAATCATCACTTCAAAAGTGCGTAACCTGGTTCTCCTCTACAAGGATAGTAATAGTAACTATGGTTGAATTCTGCTGATCCACCATGGATTTCCTTTAAGAAAATTGCAAACAAAATTAGACATTCCTAGGAGTGTTCCCAGACCCCTGAACCCAGTCCGCAAAATGTAGAACACCCCCAAGTAGCCCCCTAAAAACATGCGATACTGCTACCAGGTTAAACCCTAACTTCAAAACGTGCAAAAACGCACTCTGCAAGTAGGCCCAAACTCCCCTTTTCCACCGTGGATTTTCTTCAAAACACTTGCAATCAAAATTAGACATTCCCAGGAGTGCCCCTAGACCCCGTAACCCAAGCGCAAACTTGTAGAACCCCCCCAAGTAGCCCCCCAAAAACATGCAATACTGCGACGGGGATGAGGCCTAGTTGAAAATCAAGCAGAAAGCGCACTTTGAAATTAGGCCTAAAAGACCCCTTTTCCACCATGGATTTTCTTCAAAATACTTGCAATGATTATTAGACATCCCCAGGAGTGCTCCCAGACCCCTAAACCCAGTCGCAAAAATCGAGAACCCCCCCAAGTAGCCCTCCGCAGAAAAGCAATTTTGGTAAAAAAAAAGGTTTCACCTCGGATTTTCTTCAAACCACTTGCAATCACAATTACACATTCCCAGGAGTGCTCCCAGACCACTGAACCTAGTCGCAAAAATGTAGAACACCCCCAAGTAGCCCCAAGAAAAAATGCGAAAGTGCTAACCAAAAATCCAAATCGAGCCAAAACTCACTCTGCAACTAGGCCCAAACCCCCCTTTACCACCATGGATTTTCTTAAAAACACTTGCATCCAAAATTAGACATTACCAGTCGTGCTCCCAGACCCCTGAACCCATTCGCAGAAATCTAGAACCCCCCCAAGTAGCCCCCTAAAAACATGCGATACTGCTACCAGGTTGAACCCTAACTCCAAATCGTGCCAAAACGCACTCTGCAGCTAGGCCCTAACTCCCCTTTTCCACCATGGATTTTATTAAAAACAAATGCAATCAAAATTAGACTGTGCTAGCAGTGCTCCCAGACCCCAAAACACAAACCCAAAAACCTAGAAGCCCCGCAAATAGCCCCCCAAAAACAGGCAAGTGAGCAAAAACTGAAAAACTTTTTCACCATGGATTTTGTCCAAACAATTTGCACCCGATATTAGACCTTCCCAGCAATGCCCCCAGACCCGTCAACCCACCCGCAAAAAAGTAGAACACCCCCAAACAGGTAAAAAGCAAAAATGCAAAATCTCTCACTTCGAATATTTTCGGCCTTCCTTCGATTCGGTCCAAATGCGCTCTGCAGCTAGGCCATAACTCCCCTTTCCACCATGGATTTCCTTAAAAACAAATGCAATCAAAATTAGATTGTGCCAGCAGTGCTCCCAGACCCCAAAACCCACCCCCAAAAACCTAGAATCCCCCCAAACAGCCCCCCAAAAACAAGGAAGTGAGCAAAAACTGAAAAAAAATGTCACCATGGATTTTGTCCAAACCTCTTGCGCCCGATATTAGACCTTCCCAGCAATGCCCCCAGACCCGCCAACTCACCCACAAAAAAGTAGAACACCCCCAAACAGGCAAAAATGCAAAATCTCACACTTAGAATATTTTCGGCCTTCCTTCGATTCAGTCCAAACTCGCTCTGCAGCTAGGCCATAACTCCCCTTTTCCACCATGGATTTCCTTAAAAACAAATGCAATCAAAATCAGACTGTGCCAGCAGTGCTCCCAGACCCCAAAACCCACCCCAAGAACCTAGAACCCCCCCAAACAGCCCCCCAAAAACAAGAAAGTGAGCAAAAACAGAAAAACTTTTTCACTATGGATTTTGTCCAATTCACTTGCGCCCGATATTAGACCTTCCTAGCAATGCCCCCAGACCCGCCAACCCACCCGCAAAATAGTAGAACATCCCCAAACAGGCAAAAAGCAAAAATGCAAAATCTCACACTTAGAATATTTTGTCCTTCCTTGGATTCAGTCCAAAGCACTCTGCAGCTAGGCCGTAACTCCCCTTTCTCATCATGGATTTTCTTCAAATCGCTTGCAATCAAAATTATACTATCCCAGCAGTGCTCCCAGACCCCCAAACCCTCCCAAAACCTAGAAGCCCCCAACCAGCCCCCCAAAAACAGGCAAGTGAGCAAAAACGGAAAAACGTTTTCACCATGGATTTTGTCCAAACCACTTGCGCCCGATATTAGACCTTCCAAGCAATGCTCCGAGACCCGCCAACCCACCGGCAAAAAAGTAGAACACCTCCAAACAGGCAAAAATCAAAAATGCAAAATCTCACACTTAGAATATTTTCGGCCTTCCTTCGATTCAGTCCAAACGCGCTCTGCAGCTAGGCCATAACTCCCCTTTTCCACCATGGATTTCCTTAAAAACAAATGCAATCAAAATTAGACTGTGCCAGCAGTGCTCTCAGACCCCAAAACCCACCCTCAAAAACCTAGAACCCCCCAAACAGCCCCCCAAAAACAAGGAAGTGAGCAAAACCGGAAAAACCTTTTCACCATGGATTTTGTCCAAACCACTTGCGCCCGATATTAGACCTTCCCAGCAATGCCCCAAGACCCGCCAACCCACCTGCAAAAAAGTAGAACACCCCCAAACAGGCAAAAAGCAAAAATGCTAAATGTGACACTTATGCATGCCATCTTCTCAATTATTCATTACCTGTTCTACATTTTGTCCGCATCTTCTTCGGAAAGTGAGGGCCCACAGGGCAGCCTCTCCTGTCAATATCAGAAGTAACTCTGTCAGCAATCAGCAAGCATGTAGTCAGTCAGTAATTTCAGTCCCACTTGAGGGGACTCATCTACGAACACAAAGTTTCTTTATTCTTCGTAATACATCCATCTGCCTTGAGGGAAATGGATAGGGGGAGTCTGGAGGAGGAGTGAACTTGTGAACCTCAGGAATGCAAACTGCGGCACCTTCAAATCAATAACGAAAATAAGATGAAGACAGTGCTATTGATGGACTTGTTGTGATTAGGTGATTATAGTTTTGTTGTGGTAGAAGTTGCAAAACAAAGAAAGACACACAGGAATAAAATTGAATAAGGACGGAAAAAAGGAAGTCATTTTCAAGCCTCGGTGTCAGGGAAGTAGAGCTCGTCCTCAAACTCTATGAATTGAGACGGGAGTAGGTCAGTTAACAGAGAAGAACTTCCGTCACCTAAGTCGGTGTCCTCTTCTTCCTGCGTGCATACACGTATTTTGTAATCTGGTGGTATGAAGTGCTGATTCATCTTGATCAGTGTTAACCTCTCCACATTTTTGGGCGAGAGGCGGGTCTTTTTTGGCGGGTCCTTTTTGAAGTTACAATGGCACCAGCAGCACTGAAAACACATTCAGAAGACACGCTTGCGAGTGGGCAAGACAAATAATGTATAGCCAGGTTGGTGATCAGTGGCCATAGAGGCATTTTCCTGTACCAATACAGCAATGGGTTCTTATTAACAAAGACCTCTGTTGGGTCATCCAGATAGGCCTGCACCATCGACTCAAGGTTCTCCACGGTTGCTCCACTTTGTGTACCATCTGTGTACTTTGCAGCACTGTAATGGGCAAACCCTTGATGAGTTAGCCAATCCTCTTCCGACAATTTTATGGCTCAGCCTGGTGCAGGTGAGGGCGATGATACGGTTGCTGCTGGTGACGTTAACGGCTGTGAGGGAAAGTGACTTCCTTCGGCCACAGATTCAGAAGTGGAACTTGACGCCGGATGGCCTGCCGATTCAGTTGTACTTCTGCCGTCTCCTTGAATTTTCTGCTGCTCTTTTTTTAACCGACTGGCTGACACAGCTAGCCAATGTTTGTACTTTGAATCAACTGCTTCATCAAAAGGAATGAATGCTTTGCTGGCCACTGCCTTTTTATACCGTGGATCCAGAATAGTGGCACAAATGTAATGTTGTTCTGTATGTATGTTTTTAAGCCTTTGATTGTCAACTAGGCGGCTTAATAACAGAACAGTCCCCCCACGCGTGAAGACCTCAAAAGGACTAAGCATGTCTGTCAGGCTTGCAACTAGCTTCCATTCCTCCACCTCTAGCCTCATGTCTTTCATAGTAGAACCCAGTTTATAGACATAATCATTTATTACCCCCCACTGCTCCGACAGACGCTCAAGCATGTAAAAGGTTGAATTCCAACGTGTTGCCACCTCCTGGATGAGTCCTTTGACTGGCAGTCTACGTTCATGTTGAATGCTCCTCAGCTCTTTCCGGGCCTTAAAAGATTGGCTGAAATGTGTGCAGATTCTTCGGCAGGTGATCAGTAACTTGCTGACTGTGTTTTCGTTTTTCAAGAAATCTTGCACCACGATGTTAATACTGTGCGCCAAACACGGCACTCTGAAATATACACCATCAGCCATGGCCCTAACTATATTACTGCCATTATCCATAAGAAACATAACCAACTATGCGATAGCTTAGATGCAGTCAATCAGCGACCTTCCTATCAAACTCGTCCAAAAGGTTAGGTGCAGTATGAGTTTTCTCCATGGCAAACATGGCTAATGTTGCATGTTTCCGAGTAATTTGAAAAACTGTGTCCGGGTCAACACCTGCACTTGTCTTGTCTCTAACCCCTGCAAAAGAGACCCAGTGTGCAGTGATGCACATGTAATCAAGTGCTTGGCAACTGGTCCACATGTCTGTTGGCAAGTGAATAGTGTGAACAGCACTCTTCTGCTAAGCTGCCCCAATCACCTCTAGCACATCTTGATGTAGTGCTGGAACCGCAACTCTGGCAAAATAGGACCGGCTAGGGACCTTCCATTTAGGGCAGACTGTTGCCACAGATTCTAGAAAACCCACCCCTTCCACGAAAGAAAAAGGGTGAAGGTCCAGCGCTAGCATTTTAGCCAGCTTTGCGTTATACAGACGTACCGTTGGGTGGTTGCATTCAAATGGCGCATCCGACCAAAAGATGCTTCTAATGGTGGGCTGCGCCGTTTTACGTGATGATGAAGATGGGAAACATCACTTACAACGCAACTTTTACCCCGCAGTGCCTTTACATCGCAACCATTAGAACGCAAACCATTACAACGCATTGCGCTGGGGGGCGCTCTAGGATAGGGAATAGGTTAATTTACTATCCAATAACCTTCCCTAGTGTCCACGGGGACTGGAGTTGGAATAGTAAATTAAACTATTCACTATCCAGTGCCCAAAAGCACTATGCGTTGTAATGGTATGCGTTGTAAAAACCGTGTTGTAAAAGCATGCGATGCAAAAGCATGCGTTGTAATGTCGTACATCCGATGATGATGATGATGCAGACTTCAAACCAGTTAGGCTCATTGATGTCGTTTTTCGCATTGGTGTCTCTCCCAGACTCTTAGTGTGACTCATACATGTTACAGGGGTAGAGGGTGTGGGCGCTACCACTGCAGTGCTGCTGCCAGGGGTACTGGGTGTTCCAGAAAAAATGTTGGTCGGTTCTTGACCTCCCCCCTGCACAATCAGCCCCTCGTTAGCATCAGATGCAATGTGAATGGATACATTTGGATCAGTTCTACTTTGGTTTTCCCGGATCTTCCTTAGGTGCGCCTCCCACCGGATAGTGTGGTGTTTTCAGAGATTACCTCTCTGGCCTCCGGTACCATAATTGGTACCAAGCTTACCCCGACTAACTAATACTTTACAAATCGAACAAACGACCATGTTTTCCGCCCTTTCGCTAACAGTAAAGAAGTCTCAAACTGGGGACTGGAAATGTCTGCTGGTGGTGGAGGTGCTACTTTGACTTTCAATGCCAGATGAAGTGGAGGATGGGTGTGGCTAAATTTGTTTCTGTTGTTCACTTACAGCACCACTACTTGAGGTAATGGAGGTCGAGCTGGATGGAGGTCCCTGCCGGCCCTTCTGACTAAAAAATATGGAAGCTGTAGGTCGTGTTGGTGTTGTAGTTAACTGCGTTGGTGGTGGTACCAGTGCCACGCCGCCCACATCCTGCTCAGCAGCCATTCGGGATAGGGTGAACATTTCTGTCTGCTGCATGACCGCTGGGGCTGGAGTGACGTCTGTGATAACTGGGTCGTCATCAGACTGTTCATCAGCAGCAGAAGACACCACTTCTTGTTCGTCATCATCACACATAAGTCGAAGCCTTGCGGGAACCTTCCTCATAGGCTTAGCTACCTTTGTCGGCTCATGGTGTGCCTCACTCTCAGACTGCATTTGTGGGTTCCAATCAGGATCAAGGTCATCAGAATGAAGGGGGCTTGAAGAAGAACTTGTAATAGTAGTAGCCCTCCTTGACCTTTTTCTTGCTGGGGATATGGAAGACAATGGATCATCCTCAGGAGGAGTGGCTTCCTCGGATGATACCTCCGCTTCAATATCAATTTCCTGATGTGCCCCTACTTCTGGAGGAACCAGCGTTGTAGGCAGTTGTGCCGCTCCATGAACCTCTAGTTGCACCTCTCCATGCACCTCTCCATGCGCCTCTCCATGCGCCTCTCCTTGCGCCTCTCCTTGCACCTCTCCTTGTGCCTCTCATTGCACCTCTCCTTGCGCCTTTCCTTGCGCCTCTCCTTGCCCATGAACTTGCGCTTGTACTAGTTGCACCTGTGGTTGTCGTTGCACCTGTGGTTGTTGAACACTCATCAGCTGAGTTACACCCGGCGTTGATTGGATGGTACTTTCTTGTGATGAGCCAACATCACTTTTCGAAGGTGATTGAACAACCAAAGTGGCTGCCGCAGCAGCACTCATGGTTTTGGACCTAACTTGGCGTGGTGGCACTGAGTCCAATGAAGCGGAGGTGCTGCTTCCAGCTTGGTCCCCGGCGGACACCGCTGCCGCTGCAGGCGTAGGTTTTTTTTCCCAAAAAAGGGGTCGGTGGGCACACCAGTCTCCTTGGTAGGTGGTGCCACTTGCTTCTTCTGCTCCTTCTTACTGGCAGTGGCACTGGCAACTTTTTTCGCTGAGGCGCTACGGCCACCTTTCTTTGGGCCCATCTTCTTCAGATGTCAGAACAACAGGCCGCAGTTGCATGAGTTGCAGAGTTGTCTTGTCTGTGGCCACACGTGATGTCACGTGATGTTGTGCTGCACACACCGCTGCAAGACTTCTTCCTGGCACTGGTGGTTCTCTTGTGCACCTAAATGCAATGGAAGCCAGAGGAACATCAGTTAAGCACCCCAAAAAGTCGAAAAACCCACACAAATCACCACAATCCAATGCCTTCCATGCCCTTAATGATGTTTAAATTCAAGACGCCCCACAGAAAGACTTGGTCCATGCACCACTCACTACCCCTGGGCCTAATGGAAGAAAGCAAGGCAAACTGGGTGCAGGCCTGAGCACACTGTCTGGCTTCAAAATGGCCCCTTGAACCCCGGCCACATGGCCAGGCACTGCCTGGACCAGGCCTCAAAATGGCCCCCACCCACATGGCCAGGCCCTAACACCACCCCAAAAAGTCAGAAAACACACAAAAATCACCACAATCCAATGCCATCCATGCCCTCAATGATGTTTAAATTCAAGACACCCCACAAAAAGACTTGGTCCATGCACCACTCACTACCCCTGGGCCTACTGGAAGAAAGCAAGGCAAACTGGGTGCAGGCCTGAGCACACTGCCTTGCTTCAAAATGGCCCCTTGACCCCCACCACATGGCCAGGCCCTGCCTGTACCAGGCCTCAAAATGGCCCCCACCCACATGACCAGGCCCCAACAACACCCCAAAAAGTTGAAAAACAAACAAAATCACCACAATCCAATGCCATCCATGCCCTCAATGATGTTTAAATTCAAGACACCCCACAGAAAGACTTAGGGCGCGATGTAGGTCGGTCGGTAACGGCCGAAAATCGGTATTTTCGGCCGTTACCGACCGGTATTTCAGAAATGGTATGTAGGGCCCTTAATTTTACAGAATCGGTAAATTTACCGATCGGTAAATTTACCGATTCTGTAAAATACCTAATCGGTATTTTTACCGATTCGGTAAATTTGAGATGTAGGTGGGACTCTTCTGAGTCCCACAAGCCTTACAAAATCGGTATTTTACCATCAAATCCAATTTGATGGTAAAATACCGATTCCGGTGTGCATGCACATGTGTGCATGCACACCTCTGCCATATGACAGGCAGACCTGCCCTTAGGGCATGTCTGCCTGCCACATGGCACCCGAGCCTGTTTTGGGGGGGCCAGAGGGTGTCAAAGTGACACCCCCTGCACCCTTGTGAAATTCGGTATTTACCGATTCGGTAAATACCGAACCGGTAATGCCCATTCATTCCTATGGGCTTCAAAGCCCATAGGAATGAATGGGCATTACCGATCGGTATTTACCGAATCGGTAAATATCGATTTGCTCCGATTCGGTATTCCAGCACATCTGGAATACCTACATATCCCCCCCTCAGATTTACCGATTCTTAATTACCGAATCGGTAAAATTCGGTAATTAAGAATCGGTAAATCAATCCTACCTACATCGGGCCCTAGGTCCATGCACCGCGGACTACCCCTGGGTATATTGGGTCAAAGCAAGGCAAACTGAGTGCAGGGCTGAGCACACTGCCTGGCTTCAAAATGGCCCCTTGACCCCCACCACATGGCCAGGCCCTGCCTGGACCAGGCCTCAAAATGGCCCCCACCCACATGGCCAGGCCCCAACAACACCCCAAAAAGTCGAAAAACACACAAAAATCATCACCACAATCCAATGCCTTCCATGCCCTTAATGATGTTTAAATTCAAGACGCCCCACAGAAAGACTTGGTCCATGCACCACTCACTACCCCTGGGCCTAATGGAAGAAAGCAAGGCAAACTGGGTGCAGGCCTGAGCACACTGTCTGGCTTCAAAATGGCCCCTTGAACCCCGGCCACATGGTCAGGCACTGCCTGGACCAGGCCTCAAAATGGCCCCCACCCACATGGCCAGGCCCTAACACCACCCCAAAAAGTCAGAAAACACACAAAAATCACCACAATCCAATGCCATCCATGCCCTCAATGATGTTTAAATTCAAGACACCCCACAAAAAGACTTGGTCCATGCACCACTCACTACCCCTGGGCCTACTGGAAGAAAGCAAGGCAAACTGGGTGCAGGCCTGAGCACACTGCCTTGCTTCAAAATGGCCCCTTGACCCCCACCACATGGCCAGGCCCTGCCTGTACCAGGCCTCAAAATGGCCCCCACCCACATGACCAGGCCCCAACAACACCCCAAAAAGTTGAAAAACAAACAAAATCACCACAATCCAATGCCATCCATGCCCTCAATGATGTTTAAATTCAAGACACCCCACAGAAAGACTTAGGGCCCGATGTAGGTCGGTCGGTAACGGCCGAAAATCGGTATTTTCGGCCGTTACCGACCGGTATTTCAGAAATGGTATGTAGGGCCCTTAATTTTACAGAATCGGTAAATTTACCGATCGGTAAATTTACCGATTCTGTAAAATACCTAATCGGTATTTTTACCGATTCGGTAAATTTGAGATGTAGGTGGGACTCTTCTGAGTCCCACAAGCCTTACAAAATCGGTATTTTACCATCAAATCCAATTTGATGGTAAAATACCGATTCCGGTGTGCATGCACATGTGTGCATGCACACCTCTGCCATATGACAGGCAGACCTGCCCTTAGGGCATGTCTGCCTGCCACATGGCACCCGAGCCTGTTTTGGGGGGGCCAGAGGGTGTCAAAGTGACACCCCCTGCACCCTTGTGAAATTCGGTATTTACCGATTCGGTAAATACCGAACCGGTAATGCCCATTCATTCCTATGGGCTTTAAAGCCCATAGGAATGAATGGGCATTACCGATCGGTATTTACCGAATCGGTAAATATCGATTTGCTCCGATTCGGTATTCCAGCACATCTGGAATACCTACATATCCCCCCCTCAGATTTACCGATTCTTAATTACCGAATCGGTAAAATTCGGTAATTAAGAATCGGTAAATCAATCCTACCTACATCGGGCCCTAGGTCCATGCACCGCTGACTACCCCTGGGTATATTGGGTGAAAGCAAGGCAAACTGAGTGCAGGGCTGAGCACACTGCCTGGCTTCAAAATGGCCCCTTGACCCCCACCACATGGCCAGGCCCTGCCTGGACCAGGCCTCAAAATGGCCCCCACCCACATGGCCAGGCCCCAACAACTCCCCAAAAAGTCGAAAAACACACAAAAATCATCACCACAATCCAATGCCATCCATGCCCTCAATGATGTTTAAATACAAGACACCCCACAGAAAGACTTGGTCCATGCACCACTCACTACCCCTGGGCCTACTGGCTAGTGAGGCTTTACAGGCACCCCAAAATTTAAAAAAAATCAACATTTAACAGTGAGCTAAAATTCCATGACATGAATGAGAATTAAGTTAAAAAACAAATCACAGAAACAGTTGTATCATGCACCCATGACTAACCCTGGGCCTACTGGATACTGTGGCTACCCACAATATATATTGTTTTAAACTTTTGAAAAAAGTTTTAAACCTGTAGTTGCAGCAACTGCAATGCCCCAAACAAACAACACCAACTTACTTGTAAAATCTCAAGTCCAAAAGTGATCCAAACTCCAAAGTCCAAAATGTCCTCAAATACAAATATCCAGCAGCAGCCACAAAAAGTAATCCTTCCAGCTCCAGATACAAATCAAAAGTGACCAGGACATGGACAAAGCACTGGGAGGAGCCTGCTGGACAGGAACAGGAAGTTGGAGACTCTGGGGCACTTCCTTCCTCCCACCCCCCCCCCAAAATGGACTCCTTGCACCAAAAGGTGCAGCCAAATTTCAATCTGAGGAGTTATTGTGATCAAAATCATCATTTTCAGAAGGTTTATGCTTCCTGCGGTGGATTTCCGTGCAGAATTGCAATTTTTACGTGTTTGGCATTGTTTACTCCCGCAATGCGCAATCGCGGGCCCTTATGACGTACTCACCTTGTCAAACTCTCGCTGTGGAGGATGGCAAGCCGCGATGGCGTAATTGCATTCGAAAAACTCTGGCGCGATCACGCAGCAAGATCCAAAATGGCGCAGCACACGCAAACCGGGAGAAAAACAACTCGGCGGACTCAGAATCAAGGTAAGTCAACGCCGCGCGCGCAATATTGTATTTTTCAAGCGCGACCAAGCAAAAAAATCCGCACCTTGCGAATTTGTGGATTTTTGGGAAAATTCGCGTAATTTGCAGACCGCGAATTTGCCAAAAATCTGCAAATTGCTTGAACCAAACAGATTTTACGCCAACGCTTAGGCATCAATCAGCCCACATTTGTCGCTCTGTAATCTGAATACCCATTTCTGTTCTCTTATCATTAAAAATCTTGACACAACAGTTATGTGTCCCGGGATCAGTGGTTGTTCTAGAACGGTCTGTTAGGTCCTCAGGACTATGTTTTCATTTCTAAGAAATGACTTGTCAATCTAGTTGATTGTTTCCTGCACCTTGCCCTACTTTTGTGCTCTAAAATTCTCATTTTCACTTTGCGGGTAGCCATGCCCACATATTTTAAGGCACACGGGCAAGTAATCAAACTTCTCACTATTGCAATTAGTGAACTACTGTTGTATCCAAGGCCTGTCTGTGCCTATATCCATACTTTTAGTGACTTGTGTTTGGGGACAAGCACCACAAGAGCCACAAGGATAGTGATCCTGAACTGCCGGTAGATCCCAGAAGGTGCCTATTGCTGGAGCTGGTTTAGTCCTTGGTCTTGTGTGTACCAAAAGATCACAACAATTGGTACTCCTTTTGAATGCAAATAAAGGTGGAGGTATACCTTTGTTGCCTATATTCAAGATTCTTCAGTGTTTCCGAACACTTTTATGAATTCTGATGACAGTGTGCTAAATGTGTTGACAAATGTCATCGTGTTGGTGTCTGATTTAGCTGCTGGTAAGTCCAACAGAGCCTCCCTGTGATTATTGGAGACCCTTTTGAGAGACCGTCAAACCAATTGTTTTGGGTTATTTCTAGACCGAAGTTGGTTCAAGAGTTTAGAGGCATGGTTCTCGAAGCTCTACTTTGTGGAGCAATTTGTACGAGCCCAAAGGGCAAGTTATCTCTAAGAGATTTGGGGTGGTAGCTGTCATATCTCAATAATGAGTTTCTGGCCATCGGTTTTATATAATTCTGTGTCTAGAGCAGATGGTGTTGCTACAATGAGTAAATACAAAAAAGCTAGTTATTCTTTGTTGGATTCCACAGTAAATTTTGGCTGTTGAGCCACGCCAGGAACAGGCCAATAGACTCTGTTTCACCTCGCCACATGACTAACACATCGTCTATATAACGTCTCCATAGATGTATAGACTCACGGAAGGGATGAGTCTGTGTCAGTATATGCTCCTGTTCAAAACTATGCACGTACAGATTCGCCAGACTGGAGAAAAAACGCTTCCCATACTGGTTCCGGAGACCTGTAAATAGATAGTATCTTCGAACTTAAAAAAGTTCTCCTTCATTGCGATTTGAGCACAAGCGATATTGAAGATAACTGGAGTGATGGAGTCCAGATCTCTTTCTGACAGAAGTTGTTCAATCACATCCAACATCGCATCTTGTGGGATAGATATGTAGAGGGACTCTACATCAAATGAAACTGACACATCAGTTGCCATATCAAAATCCACCTGGGGTAACAACTGGAGTACATCTTTTGTATCCTGCAGGTAAGTAGGCATTTTCTTGACAATCGGCCTAAGAAAATAATCCCCAAATGTGGACAATGGTTCTAGGACTGATTCCAGTCCTGATACAATTGGTCTTCGACCAGGAGGTCTCTAGGGTTTATGTACTTTAGGAAATACGTAGAAATAGGGCATAACTAGATATGCTGTCTGTAAAAAGGCCCCCTGAGTGGTTATCCAACCCTCATTTGTGGCTTCTTCAACCATCGTGGAAATCATGTTGCTTATTCTTTCAGTTGGGTCTTCTTTAAGACACAATCAGTGGGAGGTCATGACCCCGGATGGGTGGATTGACAGTACTGACTTGGCTGACTCACAGTGAGAAGTTGTTTACATTAGGGAGAAAGGTGGAAGATCCATTATTTCTTTCTTCTTTTCTCACTTTTTATAGGGCGGTGCCTCTTATATCCTGAGCCATTGCCAGGTGAGGCGAGGTCTTATCCGCTGTAAAGATGGCTGAGCTGAAATGTTACATACTATAGCTCTATAGAAGATGGGCACAATAAAATTGATTGGCTCTAGTGACAATAATCTTATTTGGAGCAGTTATAAATTGGATCTTTTTTGGTATTTAATTGCATATATTTGTTTCTGTTACAGAAATTGATGTTTTCAGAGGAATCGTTATCCTTAACCACAGGTAAAGAGGTTGTATCGATTCCATCTCTTTATACATGTGATTTGTTTGTTAATGTAAGATAATTCTATTTTCAAACACACATTATATTCCCTTGTAGTAGCAATATCACTGGTCCTGACGAAGGCATAGGATGAACTATCCATATTGCTGAAACATGTTAACCTTGCTTATCTAGACAGTTATGAATTCCAGGCTGTCTTTTTTGCACTGTTTTTAACATTTGATTGGTAGGAAGCGTGAATAAATAATTTTGCTTCCTAGTGGTCAATTTTAATTCACACACATTCATTCACTTGTCACTGCACTGCAATCATGATTCCCACATAATCCTTTATTCACATCGAGAGGTCTAACTAGCATTTGTTTTCAGTTGGCAACTTCCTCGAGCGCCCCCTTTTCTGGGTAACCTTGAGTGTCACAAATGTGAGTTTGAGGTGGAGACCCAGATGATGAAATATTTCACCATTTGGTGACTGATGGGAATCCAGTTGCTTAAAAGTAATTTTCTTTTTCTTTTTCCATTCTTTTAGGAATTAGAGTGATCCAATTGTTGGCCTCATCTGTGTCATCATGTTCCAGACCTGTGGATGTTTGTGTGGTTAAGTAATATGTTGTTCGGGGAGTATATTCACACTAGATTTTTAAATTGTTCCCTGAGACCCTTTTGTAAATAGTATTTTTCCCGTGGTTGGACCTTGTCCAGCTGTGCAGCAAAGCTGTGGAACAAACTGCCAGTGGTGCTGAGACTTCAATCCAACCTACTACTCTTCAGGAAAACTCGGAAAACTCGGAAAACTCGGAAAACTCGGCTGTTTACACCTGAGTAGATTTAGCGTAGCCTCAGCTCTTCGCTTACACACAACAGCGCCAAGACGCCTTGGCATTCGAGCGCTTAATAAGCTCTACAGCATCATCATCAAAAAGGAAGCCTCTATCAAGACCCCTTATGTCCTATTTACACTTTATTTACCCCAGGAACCATGTCCTGATTGACAAAATGGTGGCCACAACTTTGCTCTCAGATTACGCCCAGACAATCACTCCATACTAGTGGCGGAAAATGATTAGTTAGTCCAAATAAGATGTGAAAAAAGAAGTGAGCTAAATTATTGTTATTTAGGTTTTCTCTTTGACTGCATGTAAAGTTTCCCCAAAAATAGTTATATGATTTTTGGGAGTGTCGCCTTTGTGATACTCCAGGTGCACACAGTGCAGGCCCATATGTATGGGGCCAAAGAAAGCCATCCTGTGTGGCTTTTCATAGCCTCCTAGATATGGTGTGAGGCAACGCAGCATAAGCCACTACACTGCCTCACACTGCATTCGGGAAGGTATGCCATGGGCGTTGTGGTGGGTGTTCCCACTCAACGCCTAAGGTATTTAACACATTCCCAGATGTACCACTTAGCGTAAATCAGGGAATGTGTCAAAATCATTAGCTTCCCCAGGGCAGGTGTAATGATTTGTTTTGTGGAGGAAGGTTTCCCGTCCTAAATAAAAACAACCGGCTTTCAACACAGACACACTTGTGCCATGATGCTAGGGTGTCTGTATTGCACAAGGCATCCTAAATAGTACCAGTGCAAAGGAAAGAACAGGGATGCATCATACTGTCCTAAATACAACACATCATTGTACTTTCCTAATGGCGAGGCACAGTGTTATTTCGGTTGCATTATTTTGTTGTAAATGAGCCCCTTGGTATGAGTCTGTGATCTGCAGGTTGCTTTTGAATTTCTGCAGGAAATGCAATAACACTCTTCCAACCGCTGACCACATTTAAACAAACACTGTGCAAGATTATGATGGAAATTTAAGGCAGCACTCTTACTTCCACTCGAAATATTACTTGGCCTTGGATCTGACTTTCTGAAGCCATCTCTTTTTTTTAGGAACATATTTTATTGATTTACATGGTATATGCTGGGGTGTGACCCGGAGGATACATGTTGATGAATATTTGTAACATTACAAATCACTGATCGTAGTTTCTGAAAAACGACTGTTAATAATAATAACAACTTTGTGCAGATCCACCAAAACCCCCCAGATCATAAACACACAATTGAATATGTAGTCCAAAGTGCTCACGTGACCCTCCCATTTGTATAGAGTCCAATCTCTGTGCGGGGTCGTAGCTTATCATGGGTCTGAGGTGGTGATGGGGGTAATTCTATGACTTGGTAATCCGCCCACCGCAGACATATTTTCTTATGTTTCTGGGGGCACCCGAGCCTGAAACAGAGCTATCTCTGCATTTATACATTCATCTATGGCCTTTTTCCTTCGGCTGATCTTCGGAGGAGACTCACTTTCCCATTGATGTCATTTAGGGGAAACTGTTGCATGAGCCAACAAAGGGTGGTGGAAGGGTAGCATACTTGGAGGAAATTTGTACATAGGTATGATTAAGAAGGGCATGTGTGAATACCGACACGTAGGTGGAATGAAACCCACCTACAAACATACATGCATAATTGTCTTTAAAACAGTACCTGTTGGGATACTGTTTGCTTTACCTATCGTTCTACCCCAATCCCGACGTGGTTTAGGGGTCACACTCCTGTCGTTTCTTATATGAGTTAGGTGCTGCCATGGGATCTGCCACTTGAGCCGAAGTTACTGTTACTGCATAGCACAGATAGTATTGTGGGAACCGATACAAACAGCTCTTATTGTTCTTAGCGGTTACCATCGCTAAATGGGATATTGCTCAACTATGTCACCGTCATTGCATACAATGTTGCATACTTTATTAACATTCTCTTTCTCTTGACATCGACCGATAAAGTTTCTATGGTGATCACACTGACATCCCAGCTGCTCAGGAGGCCCTCCCCCAACACACGCTCTGATTGGCCTGCCCCGGGTGCATCATCAATCACATGACTAGGCACTTCCTGTTATCCTTAGTAACCGTGCAGTCACCCCACCCAGCTGCACATTCAGCACGGCCCCCGGACCGACTCCTCTGCTGGCCTACCATTCATTCAGGTAACCGTTCTCCGACTTCCCTCCCTGAGCCACGCTGTTTTAATAAATCCTTGCCCACTGCTTCTTAGACGCCGCTGTTTTTTTCCCCAAGGACCGGCTAATTTTGAACCAATACGGAATTCTTGATCCGCCGCGGATATCTGTTTTCTTTCAGGTAAATCGCCAGTGCTGTACTCACATTTCCCGTCCCCACCGCTCCGTAATTATGGATATTTACGTCCTGCCTTTACCCCCCCAGGATCTTCAATCCCACGCTGGACGTCTAGAGACTGGGACCTGCCATACCGCCTTGCCTTTTGCCCCATCCGCTGACTGTTTAATTAGATTCCCGAGTAAGTAGCTCTTGTCCTCTCCTCTCCGACACTCCAAGCTCCCCCCGAATTGACCAGCATTGCTGACCTAACACTTGTATCCTCCTTAGGATTAAACACGTTTGGTCCACCCTCGTTTACAACCAGAAAGAAAAGCACCATCCTTTTGTGCATACCACCGACACATAACACAGGTATGCAAGGCTTTCTATCCCGCGACCCCGACTCTACCTGCCAGTCCCCAGGTTCTCTCTAGCCGGTCCAACCCCTTTATCCGCTTACTTGTATGCGGCCATTCATTCTTGATACTACTCGGTATCAGTCCAGTTATCCCCACAACCTAATACATCCTTGCGGCAATGTCCCTGGCTTGCCCCATTGGGGGCCACCCACATTCCGATACCTCTTTTCGCATTCTTGCACCCTCCATAGCTTCACAGCACCTGATCCATCTGTACCCGGGCTATCTCGAATACGGCATCCCAGGCACACGCCATTTTCTGTCCCCCCCTTAGGATAACTCTTTGCCTCCCCCCGCACGAATCCCCCCTTTCCCCCCACCCCTCTAACATACCCCGGTGACATCACCCATGCGTTCTCGCACTTCCCCTTGCTAGCCACTGCTCTGTCCCTGCATCCTCATGCCCTTACCGCTCTGTCCCTGCATCCTTGTACCCTTATCTTGCTTTCCCTTCCCCCCTGATTTGTTCTTTCCCTCCCACAGCACCCGCTAAATTGAACAGCCCTGTCCTGAAGACGATCCCAACTCAAGAGGATCGAAACGCCGTCGACTATACAGGGCAAAATATGGCGCCACTCTCTTATGACTCATTGCAAAATTAATACTAATCAGTTGTACAATTTAGATCATTCTTGAGTCATATGTTCCCATTCACTGTATATAATCTACACTATTGTTCACTTTGCGCCGTTCACGCTGTCAACCTTGTCACCTGCGTCGCCACTTATGTCACTTGCACATTTTAGTGCAAATTTGGGTTGTTTTGATTCATCCTATAACAGTGCTGCTTTAACTGTTTTCTTCCCTACCTACTATTGTTTGTTTAAATAATCGATGAATAACAATCCTAATATCTAAAAATGAAATCAAATCTCCCTATTTCTTTTGCGGTAATGTTTTCAACATACATGCATAATTGTCTTTAAAACAGCACCTAACTCAGGCATGCCACTACCCTCCATCAGAATGGTTGCAATGTAGTACATCCCCAGACTGTATGTATGAATGTCCCATCTTCTGCCCTAATCTCAAGCACACTGGGGATTGAATGGCACCCATTTTCCAAAGTCGGAATCGGGTATAGTATATGAGGTGTATATATCTGAACTGTATAAGGTGGTATCGTGTGGTAACCGCCGCACCTCTGGGACTAGCCAAGGCTTCAGCCCAATCATCATCAGTTATGTTAGGTATGTCCTCTTCCTAGGCCTAGGCCTTTCTGGTCTCATGTAGTGTGGTATGGTTGTGCACCTATGTCACCCATCAATAGGCTCCCTTCCAAGGGGTAGAATTCGGTCAAGGTGTCGGTCAGTTGTAGTATGGGGTGAGTACATGCCTGAGTTGAAGATATTTATATAATTGAGTCTTGTGCAATTGAAAATCAGGCTGGAGCTGTTAAAATGATTTTAAAGCGGTGCCTCGAGCCATATCCTCCAAGGTGTATACTCCCACGATGTCCCACCCACGAAGTCCCGCATCGCCGGGTGCAACATAGTACCATGCCACAACGGGGTCGCCTGAGTCAGGCGGTAACGCCATCCATCTGTCGGACCATGCCCGCCATAGTTGGATTACAGTGCTGCTGGCAGGGTCCAGGAAATCTAGGTTCTGAGCACTATATAAAAGCTGAAGGAGTGGAACGTTTCCCATTGCCATATGGTGCCAAGGCAAACGCTGGGTCCGATGGTGAATTGTACCGCCATTCATTGACTACTTGCAGATGGGAGGCCGCGTAATAGGCTTAAATAACTGATACAGCAATACTGTTGCATTAAGTTGACTGCATGCACGTGTTTACTGTCACTTTAACTGCCCCGTCATGCCAGAGAAATGTAATATATATGGCATTTACCTGTGTAAACCAAGCCAGCGGAATGGCATATGGGAAGTTCTGGAGCCTGTACAGTATTCTGGGCAAGGACACCATTTTAAAAATCGCTGAACGCCCGTATAAAAAAAGAGGAAGACACAACCAGACTGTTGTCTCATCCTTAGGGCTTTTGAGAAGGGAATTGATATTGTTAGCCCATAAGGTCTGTGCACACCACAGCAACATAAAGATACCTAGGTACTGAAATCCTGTGGTTACACGCAACAATTGCTCAGCCCATTTCTCTCTGCCCTGGTGTCCGCACACCAGGAATAGTACAGACTTGGTGGGGTTTGTGTGGAGCCCGGTGGTTTGACCAAAAACACGCAGGATCTTCAATATACGGTGCCCTGAAAACCACGAGTCAGTCATGAAGAAAAGGACATCGTCCGCGTAAAATGCAATGCGGTCCGATCTCGATGCGTCCCATTCAAAGCCCATGAGCACCGGGTCACCAGGCACCCACACCGCCAGAAGTTCCGTGGCAAGGATGAACAATAATGGCAACATGGGGCAGCCCTGCCGTGTACCATGCCATATTGGAAATGGGGCAGAGCTGTGTCCAGCAACCCGGACCAAGGTGGTAAGCCCTGTATAGAAGAGGTGCACATAGGTTAGGAAACATGGGCTGAAGTTGATGGCATTTAAAAGGCGAAATAAGTATTTCCAGCTAAGGGAGTCGAACGCCTTGTACTGGTCTGCAAGCAGCATGGCTGCAGGGCGTCCGAGCCACGGGGCTCTATCCATAGCGTTATGTACGTGTCTGATGTTATGTCGTGTGGAGTGGTGGGGCATAAAGCCTGACTTGTCTGGACGAATCAGGTTGTGTTTACAGGATTGAAGGCGGTCAGCGAGGACCTTTGCCAGAAGCTTAGGCTCAAAAATTATAAGAGAGATAGGTCTGTATGATGCAGGATCCTCTGGCGGACGTCCCGGTTTTAAGAATAAGACTATCTCCACATGTTGCCGCTCCAGAGGGAGTTGGGATTGGTCGGCGGCCTTCTGTATGGTATCGAGTAGGTGAGGGCCTAGTATGGTCATATGCCGTCTAAGGAATTCCATAGGAAAACCGTTAGGTCCAGGGGCCGGCCTGGGTGTATGGCCGCCAGTGCAGCGCTAACTTCGTCGATAGTGATTGGAGCATTGAGTAGGTCAGTGCCAAGTCTGATAGTCTACAGGGGGAATATCATGCAAAAATATGTCTCTGGTGTCCCCTGCTAGCTGTTCTTGGCGCTTGTATTGGAGTGAGAAATAGCTTGCAAACTCTGCGGCCACCGAATCAGGAGACAAGCACAAGGCCCCACTATTGTCCCGAAGCACTGGTACGCTGCTAGGGGACTTCTCTACTTGGCATAATGTATGAAGCATTTTACTAGATTTATCTCCTCATTGGTAGATTCTATGTTGAGATGCTAACCAAATTTATTTGGCCACACCCATTAGATGACGGTGTATGGACTGTTGTGCTTGTAGTAAGGTGTGTTTTAGTGTGGAGTTTGAGGCAGTGAGACACTGCACCTCCAGGGTCATCTGGTGGTCCTCTAGCTCCAGTAGTTGTGCCAGTCATTTACGTTTAGCCATGGCACAGAAACAGATATCCACCCCCGTATGGTAGGCATCATGGCTTCCCATAGGGTGCATTTAGAGGGGTCCATACTTAATTTAAAGTATAATATTCTGATTTATGCGTTCTTCAAAGAGTGTCCCTGAGAGCAAGACATAACGTCCACCGGGGTCCAGCCAGTGCTTTGTGTGTACGAATGGGATGCGGCAGTGTATGAGAATGGCTGACCCCTGGGATCCTAAAGTGAACCCTTCATGGTATACGGTATGATATCCAAATCTCGAGAGACAGGGGGCCTTAATGTCCAGCAGCTGTGTCTCTTGTAGAAAGAGAATGTCGGCCCCATAGCGTTTGGCTGGGCGAAGTATGGAGACCCCCTTCGCTTTGTTGAGTAGGCCCCTGACGTTCCACAAGACTATGGTCAAGTCCCCAGGAGAGGGACAGTTCTTTTGAGTTGTAATCTAACCCCAAGAATTGAATGGATAAGGACTAGGCTGGTGGGATCAGGACTGGACCTCTGCGTATGAATAGGAACAATAAACAGTTGTAACATAGTATCTAAATGAAACCCCAACCCCCCCACCCCACGATACTGCCTGAAAAACAGATCATCGGTCATGGCAGAAGATACCCTCAGGCCCCCAACATAGGGACCCGGGGCACTTCCACCAAATGTACCCAAAAAACCCATATAATTCTAACAAACAATAAAAGTGTCCGAGCGGGAGGAAGTGTGTGGCCGAACATCCACGCCATCTTTGTGATCTATACTGAGCAAATAGACTTATGGATTGGCTGCCAACCTGGCCCTAGTTCTGTAGAGGATCAATGCCATCTATCTCTGTTAGAATGCTTCTTCCGGGTCTGAGGAGCGCTTGGCAAAGTCCGATCTATATCTTCTTTTGGATTTGTTTCTTTTGGGCCTGTTCCAGTGTGAATCTTGAGAGGAGTCTGACTCCATTGGCTTTGGCGTACGTGATTTAGGATGCGAGCGTTCATCAGTCCAGGCAAAGACCACCTCTGGCATGTCGACAAAGTAGGATTTGGCATTGTCTATAACACGCATACAGGCTGGATAAAAGAGCATGTACTGTATATCCAAGTTTTGTAGCCTGCGCTTCACCTCCATAAAGGACTGGTGCTGTTTCACCAGCCATGTATAATCTGGAAATATCATTATGCGTTTAGAGACATGCTTAATTTTACATTTTTGGATCCTGGCACATTGCAGAATGGAATCTCTGTTGGCATAGTTTAGAAACTTTGCAATTACGGTCCTCGGGTTTTCTCTTGGGGGTGGTTTCTTTGTAAATGTGTGGTGTGCTCGTTCCACTACGAAGCAGGTAGACATTTTGTCTGGTGGCAGAAGGTCAGTTAGCCATTGTGTGAGGAAACGGGTCATGGATGGGCCCTCACAGCCCTCCGGAAAGCCTATGAAGTGCAAGTTGTTGCGTTGTGATCAACCTTCCCTGTCTTCGACCCGGGAAGCCAGTTCCTGTGTCAATACCATAAGTTTATATACTTTCTTTTGAGAGGTGGTAACGGTATCTTCAACTGTTGACACACGAGTCTCCGCCTCGATAATGCGATTCACCGCATTTCTGAGGTCCTGGCAGAGGAAGGAGACCTCGGATCCCATTGCGCCAATGTTAGAGTCCAGGGTGTTCCTTGCCGCGGTGATGACTGCCAGGAGTATCGCATTGCCCAGAATCACACCACTGGCTTCACCCCCGGGGGAAAACTGGTCCAGGGTACTCTGCTTGCGACCAGCCACGCCTGGCTTGGCCCTGCCCATGGCGACAGGCAATCCGGTGGCTGGATTAGGATCCTGGATCTTGTTGCTGGGATGGGGAAATGCAATCCTTGTCTTTGTCCCGCAACCCCCAACGGCTGGGCAGCCGCTGTGTTGCTAGAGGGGAGCGTGGCAGACCGGGTCTCATGGAAACTGGCTGCTGTGGACCATAAGCCACACAGAGCCTTGCTTGGCTGCTTCACAACCCTTGACCACCAGCCAAGTTGGTCCAACTAAATGGACCAGAGTCGCCGGACCCGCAGTCCACCACAAAACCTCAGTTTGCCATAGTATTTCAACACCACTACTCAGCAAGTTCACCACCAATATTGCTCATCCCTGGTCGTTGTCGTTGAGCAGCTGGGTCACAAGCACCAGATGAATTCTCAAGGATCTGAGGTGGATTCCTTTAGGTAAGTCAGCAGCTCCCCTGGGCTGTGGTAGTCGGTCTTGACACAAATGGCTGAAGGCACCCTCTTCATCACACCAGGTATCACCACCCTCGCCCCATCGGGGGTGTATGTAGGATTATGTGCCATGTGTGGAGGGCGGAGGTCGGGCCTGGATACCTCCGGGAGACCAAATTGAGCTAGCGTAAGGCCTCCGGGCCCATGGGCGTCCAATCTGGCGGCCGTCCTCTATAATGCAAAGGAGCAGGCTTTAACTGGGGGCCTACTCCCGAGGGGGCTGTTCCGGTAGGCACTCGGGACAAGTAGGCCGCACCAGGCAGTCAGAAAACGCACTTCGCAGGCTGTATCTACCAGCCGATATCTGCGCCAGCATCTGCAGCCTCAGGGGATCAGTGGTCTGGCCGCGTGGGCTATCCCGGCACCTTGCGGGAGCCGAACGTTCCCAGCAACACAGCCGCCTGCACTGCAGGGGGACAAGGGCCAAATAGAAAGGGCCTATGCCCGAGTCCATCTAAAGGCATCTGCAGTCTGCGGGCCCTGCTCTGCCGCTGGCCCACCCACCCCCCTGGCCTCAGTCTCAGCCCGGGGCTGGCCAGGCAGTTCCCTGGGCCCAAGGCATCCTCCACCCACCTCGAGGGAAAGGATGATCCGATTGGATCTGCCGGTCCGCAGATGTGGCTCAGGGCGTAGGTACAGGGCAGTCTCCAGTCTCCTGCCGGCCGGCAGCAGGCCCCAGCAACAGCCTGAGCACCGCCTGCACTTTGCCGAGTCTGAAAAACGCTGCACGGTAAACCGCCAGGTCTCAGAGAGTCGTGGCTGTGTGGCTTGTGAGTACAGTAAGACAGGATTATGTCAGATTTAGAAAGTTACAGGTGTGGATGTGTGGAGCTTTGTTAAGGTGTGTCTGCCATGTTGGCCTTCCAAGCCACGCCCGAAGCCATCTCTTTTGACTTAAATATGTCACTGCATTCTGAGAATTTTATAAATAGCATAGCTCATTGTGAATTTAAAAATGTAACAATGTTCCTATCTTTATGGTATATTCTTGAGAGATGCTAGAACATTTTCATTATTCATTCTGCCCTTTCCATGTGTAGAACAGTGACCTGATATCTATTTTAGTTATAAACAAATTATATCTTATAAAATGCCAATTAGGGGGCAGCATAGAGTGACTGACTCACAATAGGAAATTAAGCACTTAACCACTAGTTAAAGGTATATTTATGAAATACATCTTGCATCAAACTTAAGAGAAATCAAAAGACAAAAAGTCACCTGCAATCATAACTGTAAGAAACAGCATTTATTCTCCACAACTTTCCGTTGCAGTAAAGTGAACAAAAATATAAAGGAAAAAGAAAGTAGATTGGAAAAATAAAGCTTGTTTGTCAGTTTTTCGTAATTTGATTTAAATCAGCGACCACTAATTTCAGATAAATCTTTGGTCTCTGATTGCGTCAGTAACCTGAAAAAATTGATTATTCCTTGAAATGAATATTAACTTAATCCACTTATCCATAACTATGCTTCTGGTTCTCCTTTATGGACTCCCTCATTTTTGGAGGAAAAGGGTTACCTCATTTTTGGTATTGCTTTCGAAGCTTGTAGGATATTTGTGAGAATGTGTCTTCTTGGCTCCTTTCCTTTCTCTCCCCATCAGCATTTCTTTAACAGAAGATCAGTGAATCTTTAATTATTAAATCTGGCTTCTTTGATAGAGGATAGCACAACTAACTTGTTCAGAAATCAACAATATATATATATATATAAATCAGTATGATATATGTATATATATATTCACAGAAAAAAACATTGGTTTCAGGGACGTTATAGTTAGGAAAAAGCATTTAAAAAACTTTAGTAATTCACTGAAAAAACCCACAAGTTTCAGGGACGTTATAGTTAGTTGGACTTTTCACTCCTACAAAACCAGAGAAATTCGGCCTTTATAGTTAGCTGTTAACACTTCTGATGACATCATCTACTTAATATCTGATGCACCTCCTCACACCCTAATATAACCTTTGATACACCAACTCTGAAATACAGACTACCATTCTGGAAACTATAGACACACCAATAGAAGTAAGTACATACCCACCCACTGATTGATAGGTCTACACACACATCCACTCACTAATCCATACAGTCACTCCTACATACAGTCTCTCATCAATACAGCCACTGGTATATATGACTCATACCCCCATACTGACATGCACACACCACCACTCACCCAAAGAGTTACTCACACACCTAGTCAGGCATGCAAAGAATCAATCACACTCCAATTTACTCACCTATACAGTTATACACACACCACCTCACTTATTCATAAAGATACTAACACATACTTACTCTCTCACTCACACAATCACTCACTCTAACATATAGTCACTTATATACTCCAACACTCACATTTACTGCCTTTCACATATGTAGTTACTCACACACGTACCACTGAGACATCCATTCATCATCAACACAGCCATTAACACACTCACCTAGCCATATAGCCTCTTGCAGACACATTCATGAACCCATATACCCAGTGAATCACCCACTCACACATCCATGCAGGGAGTCACACCCCCCGACCCACACAGAAACTCAGGCACCCATACAGGTACTCTGACAACCAATCATTAACCCATATGGACACTCATGAAGGTACTCACCAACCCATGCAGTCACTTACACAGCAACTGACTGCCTGATACAGACATTCACACAGATTAGTCATTCACCCTTGCAATCACTAAGACATGATTAATCACTCACTAATACAGTCAGTCACGCATACACTAAATCATCCTTTCTGACAGTCATACACCCACTCATTCTTCAATACACCTTGGCGTATATATATATATATATATATATATATATATATATATATATATATATATATATATATGCAAAAAAGAAGGAGAGAACTCTGGGTAGTTCTCAAGTTTAGGTGGAAAGCAGCTCCTGTTAGAGCACTCTCAACACCAGCGACAATCTAGATCTGCTTACCTCAAATGTCGGTTTTTCTATCAAAGTTTTTAAGCGTAGGATTAGCACACTGCTTTACCACGCCGAGATAGAAAAGGACAAAGTCTTTTGCCATTTCTACAGCAAAGTCTTTAAGCATAGGACTAGTACAGTGCTGTCCTTGCAGAGCTGTAAAATGACAAAAGCCATTTATCACTCCAGGCACAATATTACAGCTTTGAATTTGTAAAATACCAACACAAGGCAACCTGAAATGAGTAAAAGCAACCCCTGACACAGTGTTTCGCTCTAATTAGAGCTCTTCAGAGAGGCACAGCTTTGTCCAGACACAAGGGAGCACCCAGTATTAAGTCAAAACAAAACCCTTTCAGGAATAGAGTGATGCATAAATTATGCAAATAAGAAGGAGAGAACTCTGGGTAGTTTTCAAGTTTAGGTGGAAAGCAGCTCCTGTTAGAGCACTCTCAACACCAGCGACACTCTAGATCTGCTCACCTCAAATGTCTGTTTTTCTATAAAAGTTTTTAAGCATAGGATTAGCACAGTGCTATCCACGCCGAGATAGAAAAGGACAAAGTCTGTTGCCATTCATACAGCAAAGTCTTTAAGCATAGTACTAGTACAGTGCTGTCCTTGCCGAGCTGTAAAATGACAAAAGCCATTTATCACTCCAGGCACATTATTACAGATTTGAATTGGTAAAATACCAACTCAAGCCAACCTGAAATGAGTAAAGGCAACCCCTGACACAGTGTTTTGCTCTAATTAGAGCTCTTCAGAGAGGTACAGCTTTGTCCAGACACAAGGGAGCACCCAGAATTAAGTCAAAACAAAACCCTTTCAGGAATAGAGTGACGCATAAATTATGCAAAAAAGAAGGAGAGAATTCTGGGTAGTTCTCAAGTTTAGGTGGAAAGCAGCTCTTGTTAGAGCACTCTCAACACCAGCGATACTCTAGATCTGCTCACCTCAAATGTCTGTTTTTCTATAAGAGTTTTTAAGCATAGGATTAGCACAGTGCTATCCACGCCGAGATAGAAAAAGACAAAGTATTTTGCCATTTATACAGCAAAGTCTCTAAGCATAGGACTAGTACAGTGCTGTCCTTGCCGAGCTGTAAAATGACAAAAGCCATTCATCACTCCAGGCACAATATTACAGCTTTGAATTGGTAAAATACCAACTCAAGGCAACCTGAAATGAGTAAAAGCAACCCCTGACACAGTGTTTTGCTCTAATTAGAGCTCTTCAGAGAGGAATAGCTTTGTCCAGATACAAGGGAGCACCCAGTATTAAGTCAAAACAAAACCCTCTCAAGAATAGAGTGACGCATAAATTATGCAAAAAAGAAGGAGAGAACTCTGGGTATATATATATTCACTGGAAAAAACATAAGTTTCAAGGACGTTATAGTTAGTTGGACATTTCACTTGTGTAAAACCAGTGAAATTCGAACGTTATACTTAGTAGAGCTAACTTTAACACGCGCACCCACAATGCACTGCTGATGACGTTACATATTACATCACTCATGACATGGTCAGTGACATCACTGATGACATCTCAAATGACATCACTGATGACATCACTGATGACATCATCCAGTGAATGTGTGTTTCTCTACAGTTGAAATATATTTTACATATGTTAATGCCAAGGTGTATTGAAGAATTATTTGGTGTTTAAATGTCTGGGTGGAAGATTTAATAACTGTGTGACTTACTGTATAAGTGAGTGATTAATTATGTCTTACTGAATGCATGTGTTAGTAATTAAACAGTGTGAATGTCTGTATTAGTCTCCCTGTTGTTGTGTAGGCTGCTGCATGGGTTAATGAGTAGGTCCATGACTGTCTATATGGGTTACTTATTAGTTGCATGAGTATCTGTATGGGTGCCTCAGTCTTTGTGTATGTGGGTGGGTGGGTGTGTGTGGCTTTCTGCCTACATGTGTGAGTGGATAATTTACTGAGTGTATGGGTTCAATAGTGCATGTGGAAATAGCTGTATAGGTGAGTGAGTGTGTGTATCAGTGTGTTGGTGAGTGAATGTATGTCTAATTGGTATATGTATGAGTAACTACATATGTGAAAGGCAGTGTATGTGAGTGTTGGAGTATATAAATGAGTATATGTGAGAGTGAGTAATTGTTAGAGCGGCTGTATAAATGAGTGTCTGCTTGGGTCAGTGATTGTGTAAGACAGTAAGTATATGTTAATATGTTTATGAATAGGATAGATAGTGAATGTATAACTGTGTAGGTGAGTAAATGTCATTGTTATTGATTCTTTACCTGACTAGCTAGGTGTGTCAATAACCCTATGGATGATTGACGGTGTATGAGTGTTTGTATAGGTGTAAGAATACATATATTAGTGCTGTATTGATGAGTGACTGCATGTATGAGTAACTGTATGCATGAATGAATGAATGTGTGTGTATAGCTAGAAATTACAATGTATATAACAAGGACCCCCTGATATAGAGATAAAAACAATTCCTAGGTCAGGGACATATATATATGAAAAGTAACAAGCTAGGCAATTTTTTTGTCAAAATCCGCCGGGGGTCGTTACGTCCGTATAACTTTGTCTGAGTTACTTGCGATAGCAGCTTATCAAGGACTGCCTATCCATCTCTACGTTTCGTGATATCTCAATGGATAGTAAAATCTATCTAATGAGGATATTTTGACGCTATGTGATTCACGTGACAAACTTCACGGCCCTCTACGTTTCAGGATACACAGTTGCATTACGGAACCTTTTATTAGTACCTGTACCATTACAGTGGTGCAGCCTGCTCTCTTCATCAATACTGCACTGATAGAGGAAAGATATCTATTAAATTCTGCCCTGACGAAGCTCCCATGGTTGGGGAGCGAAACGCGTTGTCTGTCCTGTGCACTTTGAAAAAACGAAAATAAAAAGAAAAATCTATTTTTGCAAAATTCTGGTTTCTTGCGATTTACTTTGCGATTGGTGCTGCCTCCAGTTTCTTCAAATTTTCTATCTGGGATTCCAGTGGGACTGAACCACAGCAGGTCTTGGAGGTTGGACAGCACAATAAGTTTGAACATTTCATGGGACTTTGGAAATTTGAGGTGCTTTCTGTCTGATCCGCTGTGGAGATTCTCTCGTTTTCTAACCTAGGCAATTTATACTGTATTGTCTTATATAATAATAAATGGGGGATTCAACACATTAACAATTAGAGTTCTGCTTTTTATTGTTACAAATTAACACCTTGAATGCTACAGCAAATCCTGCTCGGTGCTGAAGGCTTCAGATTTACATTGTTCATGACGAGCTCAGCTCGTCACAGGCACACAACCAGTGTACTGCATGACGAGCTGAGCTCGTCATGAGCAGGGAAGGGGTTAATAAAACCACATATAATAAAATACATAATCCAATACAAGAATTTATGTCTATGGGACATATAAAGACAATAAATGCAATTTTGTATACAGTAAAGATCATACAAAATGTCAAAAATTAATTAAAAAGGGTTTTAAAAAAAATAAAATAATACTGGCACAATAATAAACTCTCTTTTAGAGTGTATTATTGTGCCACTATTATTATTTTTTTTTAAAACCCTTTTTAATTAATTTTTGACATTTTGTATGATCTTTACTGTATACAAAATTGCATTTATTGTCTTTATATGTCCCATAGACATAAATTATTGTATTGAATTATGTATTTTATTATATGTGGTTTCATTAATTTGTAACAATAAAAAGCAGAACTCTAATTGTTAATGTGTTGATTCCCCCATTTATTATTATATAAGACAATACAGTATAAATTGCCTAGCTTGTTACTTTTCATATATAGCTAGGAATTAGTCAAGGGGCATATAGTAACTGCTATTGGTTTGACTGTGGTTTCAAAAATGGGTGTATCAAAGGTCATATTAGGGTGTGTGGAGGTGCATCAGATTATCACATGGATGATGTAATCAGTGATGTCATCAGTGATGTCATTTGAGATGTCATCGGTGATGTTATCAGTGATGTCACTGACCATGTCATGAGTGACGTAATATGTGACGTAATCAGCAGTGCATTGCAGGGGCGTGAGTTATAGTTAGCTCCACTAACTATAACATTGAAATTTCTCTGGTTTTGTATGAGTGAAATCTCCAACTAATTATAATGTGCCTGAAACCTATGGCTTTTTCAGTGAATTTCTATGGTTTTTAAATGCTAATTTCTAACTATAATGTCCCTGAAACCCATGTTTTTTTTCAGTGAATTTCAATGTTTTTTGAATGCTAATTTCTAATGATAATGTTCATTAAACCTATAGTTTTTTTCAGTGAGTTTGTTATCATTCCATTCTCAACCTGGTGACAACAGCTGATATCGCCACTTTTTCAGAAAGAGCTTCCGCAAAAAAAATCACCACAAATGAGAGCAACAACTAACGCTAATATTACACAGAGTAGGCGTTCCCATGCAAAGATAACACAAGAACACCACTTTCCGATATTTTCAACGAGCAGCCAAATCTGCGTTGCGATCCAAAACCAGAATAGAAGCCGCATAAGCAGTTAGAATCTACCATCTGCCTTTTACTGATGTAAAGCAGGACGACTACCTACAGTGTGAAAGGAAGCCCAGCCCAGAATCACATCTGAAGACCAACACATGTCATAGAGCTACTGATAATGCACCTCCGACACCCAAAAAGGCCACAACACCCACTGCCACTACCCTCAGGACCTCCCCCCCGGACCACCCTCCTCCCTACTACCACCGAAGCAGCGCAGAACAGGACGGCAGACTGTCCAAAAACTGCATGGTCCCTCAGCCACACAATAGTTGAAGTTAGGAGATGTGGCAACCAAGTATGTGTGAAGGAAGCAAGTCACCCATCAATAATAATGCACACAATACCAAGTGTAGCGGTGATGTGCTGGGAAGACCTCACAATGCAGAGCACAATCTTCTCCATGTGGACATATAGTGCTGGTTCTTGTTACCTCAGCCAGTTTGGAAGATCTCAGTCATTTAGCTGTGTTGCCCCCCCCCTGGAAGAAGAAGCTGAGTGGGCTAGTCCAACATACGCCACTCCAGCGTAGGAGTATGAATAAATAGACTGGGGCTCTGGGCATGGTTCACTTGTGGGAAGGCCAAAGCATCTGCCAGGGTGGCGGCCCTCACCCTGCAATGAGGCCTCCGCCGTGACCGCCAGCCTCTTTGACACAGGCCCCCTGCGAACCCAGCGGCACAGCGCTGCAGACTTATGTCTGTACAGACTACTGCCTTCGTTCTACACAGGGGACAGCGGGCTCACAATGCAGGTGGAGTGGCGATTGCAGATGACGCAGTCCAGTAGGCAAGACATATTGCTACCAGTGCGGCCTGCCCGGACCACGCATCATCGCAGGGTGCGCACACGCTGAGTGCTTCGGGTGCCACTAAGTGCACCACAAGTCATCGCCACGTAACCTTATTAAGGCAGAATTCAGTAGGCAAAAGACATTGCTACCAGTGCGTCTCACCCGGACTACCCATCATTGCAGGGTGCGCAAACTCTGGTTACTTCAGGTGCCACTAACTCGGTGCACCACACGTCATCGCCATGCAGCCTTATTAAGACAGAATTAATTAGACAAAAGACATTGCTACCAGTGCGGCCCACCTGGAACACGCATCATCGCAGGCTCCGCACATGCTGGTTGCTTCAGGTGCCACTAACTGTGCAGCGCAACTCATTGCCACGTGGCTGTGGGAACTTGCTGTACACTGCCTCCGGCCTGCACCGTGGTCAGCAGAGCTCACAAGTAAAATTGAGTTGTGATTAATTAATTACAGAGTCCTGTATAAGTATAAGTAATTTATTTAGCATAGTTACTTAAAACCATTGCAATACAAAAACAGAATAAAAGAAGATTTTTTAAAACTACATGTTTGATAAAACCAGTAAAATACAGTCACAGTTCCTTAATTCATTTAGGCACAGAGTTTCATCCTGTTGAATTAGTCTTTTAAAGTGTTGATTCAAATTTGTTTTATAAAATATTTTTGATTTCCCGGTTTCCTCGTTTTCTCCTTGAGTCGGCAATGACGGTGGGTGCTGTTATGTTTAGTCAGCTATATCGAAACCCTTAGAGATTAATTTTTGGCATCTTCTTTTCCACTGCCCTCATAAATTTCACAAAACTACAGTTCAGCTGGGGGTCCTGGGATGAAAAACAGGCAAGAATTGCATTCCTTGGTGTGCATATCCCTCGCCGATTGAAGTGATGTTTCAACAGATATTTCTGTTCGTCCAGCAGTTTCACGCAGGAGCATATCAAGTGCAGCATGTCCTCTTGCGCTAGGCCGCTTAGCTGACAGAGGGAGCCTGCTTTCACTTTTAGCCAGCGTGGGAAGTATTGGGTACAGGGTAGCAAGCCCAACCTATACTTTAAGAAACACATTTTAACGGATTTGGCATAACCCACACCGAAGTAGCTCTGTGGTGCTTTCGTTGAATAAGAGTTCAGGGTCATCCAACCGTGCGTTCTTTTTGAAAGTGCTGCCTTATCATGAACCCACGGTAGTTGTTTGATGGATTTCTTGACCAGATTTTTAAATGTTGCATAGTTTACTGGGGTGTCCCAAAGCTGCTTTTAATCCCGTATTTGCCAGGCTACTCGTGAGGTACTTGGCTGCTGGTGAGGATGGATGTTGCTCTAGCTCCGTCCATAGGTGCTCGTTTATAGTTCCATGTTTGGATTTCCTCACTTTATCCCAGGCTGAAATATAGGCCCCCTGTCTTGCCAGGAGCTGGTGTTGGATGCCAAACTCTAACCTGATTTGAGCTGGTGAGGTTCACTTGGGCAGGCTAAAAATAATTCTAGAAGCAGCTGTAATTGTGTTATCGAGGATCTTAGCGTCTCTGCCTCTAAGTACCTCGCTCCCATAGGTAATTGTTGGGAGAAGTTTGGCGCGGATTACTTGTGCTAGAGGCAGAAGAGAGGGTCCAGAGAGTTTGCTATTTAGTGTTTTTAAAGAGATTGCCAGAGCTAACACTTTTCCTCTGATGCTCGTTCTCTAGTTGGAGAACTGCCCGCTGTTATCAATCTTTACTCCTAAATATTTGTATATTGGCGTGTCTCCAAATCTTGTCTTGTTCCAGAACCACAATATTGATTTTCTTTTGTTCTTGCTGATGGTCATAGACTGGGTTTTCTCCAGATTTATTGTCAGTTTGTTTGCTTTTGAATAGCTGTGTGTTGCATTCAGAAGATGTTGAAGCCCTACCTTTGGGTGGCTTATTAAGACTATATCGTCTGCATATAGAAGACAAGGTAATTGGAGCCCTCCTAGCTTAGGAACATGGGAGTTGTAGCTGTTTAGGATCGGTACAAGGTCACCTATAACAGGTTGAATAGAGTGGGGGCCAGGACGCAGCCTTGTTTGAGGCCCTTGTTGGTCAGTATGCGCCTTGACAGAACTGATCCATCCCCCACCTTTATCTGTACCCAGGTCTCTGTGTGAAGGTTGATCAACAGATCCAGCAGATGTCTCAATATCCCCCAGCCGTTCAGTTTAGACCATAGAATGTTCCGATTTATGTGATCAAATGCGGCCGTATAGTCTATAAAGCAGAAATGGATAGGCATTTTGTTTGATTCTGCCTTATCTATGAGCATACCCATGGTCAAAATATTGGTCGTTGTGCCTACTGATTTGGCAAAGCCTGTCTGGTTGACGGGAATTAGGGATCTCTCTGTGGCCCATGCCAACAGCTCATCCAGGAGGATGCCTGCGAAATGCTTTGCCTCATTATCAATTAAGGCCACCAATCGATAGTTTTGAGGGAAAGCCTTGTCCCCTGCCTTGAAAATTGGAGAGATGATAGAACCCTTCCAGGAGCTTGGCAGGATGTTGTAATGTCTTATCTCCAAGAAAAGGGGTTTGAGAGCTGCTGCCCAACCTTTCACATCTTGTTTGTAGAGGATTGGCGGAATTCCATTTGGTCCTGGAGCTCCCTCAATTCTTCCTTTCCTAATTTGGCGCTGAATATTGTTTTGTAAGTTCGGCAAGTCATCATTTAAAATCGATTTCTCACCATCCTGGAAGCTGGTGTCCTTATTGGGTGGTTGTACGTTACATTTTTTTCCAGTATTTATCTCGCGGTCTGGTATTAACGCCTGGTTGTTTCCCGTTGCCTGATTAAAGTGGGTTCCGAGATAACTTACCCATGTTTCTTCTGTGATATTGGATGAAACCCCATTATGCGTAGGTCTTATGAACGAGTTTATGGTTTTCCAGAACCTTGCCCCATCGTTCCGTTTGGTATCAGAGTGGAGTCTTGCCCATAAATTGTCCTCCAGGGATTTACTAGCTTCCCATTTTAGTTTTTTCAATGTTGCTTTTAGTTTCCGTAGGTGGTCATGCTTTAGTATGTCCATGGGTTTCTGTTGGAGTTCTCTCATTGTGCGGTAGATTGATGTTTTTGTGCCTCTAATTTTTTCTTTATACTCTCGAGTAAATTTACTCGTACTGCCATAGCCTGATTTTGCCTGTGGCTTGGGTCTTGTAGCGTAAATGGACATAGTTTTTGTAAATTGTTCCCATTTAGCAGTTTCGCTTGATCCAGTGCGAGCCCCAAAATGCTGTTTTGCCCTTTCGATTAGAGTTTCATCAGTTGCTGCTGAGTATTTAATTTTTTTGAAGTTGACAGTATGGACCGACTCTTTTGGTTTGTTGGCTAGCTCAAATTTGGGCTTCACGGTTTCGAGAGTGATTCCTTGAGGACAATGATCGCTATCTCCGCTTCTACCTATCCGAAAAGAGGTTGTGTGTTGAAATAATGGTAGTGAAATAAAGGTGTAATCTAATATACTGCTTGCTCTTGTTGAATGAAATGTTAAGGCCGGAGGGTTGTCTCCGGCAAACCTTCCATTTAGAGCTCTGATGTTGAAATATTCCAATTCTTCTAGAGTCTGGTTGCCTAATTTTGTTTGTTTGAATGTTTGCGACTTCCCTTGTGGTGGGATGTCCCAAATTGAATTTTGAGTTAGGATCTCTTCTTCTTGCGTGGTGCCCATGAGGTTGAGATTGAAGTCTCCAGTGAGCATGACGTTGGTTGTAGGTCTTTCCCTTCTGCGCTCCTCCATATAGTTGCATAGGTCTTTGACTGCCTTTGTTTTCTTTCTGGGGTGAACATAGGCGTTAATCAGAGTAAAGTCGATATCAGTGTTACCTGTTTTTAATTGCGCCAAAGGAAAGTTTACTGCCAGCGAGGCTGTAGAAGATGGTCCAACTTCTTTACCGTGAGGGTGCTTGTGGCTGATACATAAGTTACTAGGCCACCTTGTAGGTGCCAGTATTAGGCTGTCCTTTTTGCACCGGTGAAGAAGCGTAGGTATCCCTGGAGATGCGGGGGTTCTGCGAGCCATGTCTCTTGTAGTGCCACTACATTGAAAGTTCTTATATAGTCCATAAACACTGAGTCAGATATTTTAGAGGCTAGGTCGTTGATGTTCCACGAGCATATTCGTAGTAAGTCATGATTGCACTTGCTCGACTTTGGGCCGGTTTGTCATTTGTTATTGTTTATTGTTCTGGCTATCCATCTTAAGTCAGACAATCCCGTTGGTGGTGTTTTATCATCTCCGATCCGTCGAGTAATGCCGGTGTGTTGATCATTTCTTGTTCCATCTGGCCCTGCCGCTCCTCTGAGAACAGAAGTACTGGGGCTTTTTACAATGACCTGATCTACCACCTTTTCCGCCGGAATTGTGTATGGTTTTATTGTTATACCCCAATTTTTGAAGGTCTCGGCTTCGGCTTGTATTTTCTGAGAGATTGCTATAGTTTTCCAAGTTGCTTTCGTTTTTTCCCTGCCTGTGCCATCATTGTCTATAAATTCGATTGACACCAAGTCAGAGCTTTTCACTTCTACCAGAGAGGGGATAAGAGATAACAACCGTAGGATGTTGCCTCTGTTAAGTGTGTCATGCCTTCCTTGCGAGATGTAATCCTGGTTGAACCATATGGCACCTGTTACATTTCTTTGTTCATTTATGATCCCACTCTCATTATTGGAATGGCATGAGGGCTTATGCTCTGCTGATCGTGTTGCAGTTGGTTTGGCCTGGTTAATGTTAACTACAATGTCTCTTGTTACCCGGCCAGGTATATACTGATTTGGTGCAGGCAGCTTCACCAGTTGTTTTTTCTCTCCGGGCCAAGGGGGGGTGTCACATCACGTCCGCAGTCTTTGTGGTTGTTGGTTCTTCTTCTAACTGATCCACCCATATGTGTGCGGACGGAATTGCTTGAGTAATTGTGGATAGTTGACTATCTATCGGCCCTTTTCCCTTTCCTAGGTATTTTGGTTCCGGGTTATTCCCAGGCCTTTTACCCGGAGTGTGATCTTGCTTTATGATTTGTGGAGAGTTAGTACCAGACATCCTGCTGCTTTTTGTCAGCCGTTTTGAATCGGATTCCAGAATTACTTTGCTGGCCCCACAAGGTTGGAGACAGGAGTCTTGTGATCCATCTTCAGAATCTTCATGTGTAATATGTCCGAGTGTATCCAAGTTCATTGTTTTTTGCCCCTTCCCGTTGGTAGTTTGAGTTGGTGCTGTTACCTCGGCAGGAGTCTCTGGTATACTAGAGCATCCCTCAGGCTCTGATGTGCTAGTGCCTCCCTCAGGTTGAACTATGCTTTATTCTGTGGCAAGGATGTTCCCAAAGAGATGCATAAAGCCTTCGCGATTCGAGAGTGATTTATGTTTCCTGCCTTTACGTTTTTTTGCTCGTCTTTGTTTAGCGTTCATTTTTGTGTCTACTTAATCTTCCTCCAAGATTTCAGAATGTGGAGGGTATGATGTTCCAGTTTCGCTGGCCACTGTACTTTTGGATATGTTGGATGAGGGGGCTCTTGTTTTGGAGTTTCCTTGTATGTTAATTCCCATCAATTCCTTATTCCTTAAGATTTCTGTTTCTTCTTCAAAAATGCCGTTGCAGGAATTGGATTGTTGGCGCTGAGCAGACCTTTTAAGCTGTGTGCACAGGTCGCTCAGTATTGTTGGGAGTGTTGACAGTTTGTCGATAATCGGACCACATCCACATCCCCCTCGTTGGTCCTAATTGCGTCTTGGGACTGATCAAGCTTGTTTTGAAGAAGCTTGTTGAGCGTGCCCAGCTTCCCATCAATGGCGACCACAAATACAGCCAGTGTGTCCAGTAGCGTTAATTGAGTGTCCATTTTATCAGATTGATAGTTGAGGGCTTCTACCAGGAGTTGTATTGTTTTAAGCAGGCTGGGCCAAGCGCTTTCGTGCTTTGTGTGTTTTGGGGTTTCTGCTTGATTGCCTGGAGTTATGAAACGTTTTTGAGCCCTCTCTGACGCCCCTGCATCCTCCGCCGGTTGTTCCTGTGAGACATCGGTTATCATAATCGGTGTGTTAGCGCTTATCCCGCTTCTACTCTTATCTTGGGAGTATGCAGCAAGGAGATCTTCCCACTCTTCCTTTCCCAGGTATGAGGATATTTCTATCGCCTCTGACGGGGAAGTTGGTGGCCTGTCTGCATTGACTATATTCCTCTCAGGCCTCAGGGCTCGCAGGGCTGAGTCATTCTCTTTCCAGCGCTCCTTTGCGCTTACCTCCTTGGGGTCACTGAGGTGCTTTGTTGCCTCTTGGCTTTTTGGTTCGTAATTCGATGATGTGTTCATTTTGCTGCGCGAGTCGATGTGCATGCTGGTTATGTTTCCCACACAAGGTATGTCATCCGCAGTATTGCCGAGGTCTGTGTGGCTGTTGTCCAGTTTGTCTACAGACAGATTTTTTGCGTCGTTTGTCCTGTGTACTTGATTAGGTTTGTTTCTAAGACAATTTTTCTTCCGAGCTTTTTCCCAGTGGTGGTGAAGTCCTGGGTTATCAAGCGTTTATCGCGCTGAGGGGTTGATGTCACTTGCGGTGATCTTCTGGCTGTAGGGCTAGGGCTTCCCTTACTGTTGTCAGTCAGTGGGCCAATATACTGTACAGGCTGTGGGGGCTGGGATGGTTCGATAGGTTGCTGTAGACCTGAAGATTCATTAATGTTTGAGAGTAAGGTATCCCCTGTGTTTTTTAAGAAACAGAACTTTGTATCAATTTTTGGCTGAAACATAGTGTGGCAGGTTTTTGATTTACTGCTCTTTTCTGCTTCAGTTGGTTGCTCACTTCTTGAGCTGTTAGAATCTGGTTTGTCAGTTGTTATATCGATTAATGAGCAGTCGCTCTGTGTTGTCTGCCTGGTTTTAGTCGGTGGTTCCTCCCTAGTCCCATCGGACGCCTTCGGTGTTCGTTTGAGTTTTTTTGTGGCTCCTTTGCTCATAGATTCTAAGTACACAAATTGCCAGCCACACACTTACTCAAATCCTCTATTTTTGAGGGAACAAACCATAAGAGACTTCCTGGTTCGTTCGGGTATATCACTCAAACCCTTTTATTATTTATTTGTTTTTTGTCTTTTTTTAAAGTATTGATGTATGAAAGGGACACCTTATCGTTTGTACACCTTATATACAATTATTTACAATTCGCGATTATTTACAACACAAACACATACACATACACATAACTAGTTGTATTATACAAAATGAATTGCTCTGATATATATACACTCAAATATTCATACTATGAAGAAAAAATCATCCGTAATTCCATAAAGACCAGAGTCAAAAATATAAACTTGATGACAATCATAAATCAATGAACTACAGCTGAATGTAGGCAGTTCAAATAAGGAAAAATAGACTCATTCAGTCCATTCAACCAATAAATGGCTAATCTTTTTTACGCCAACGCGTTTCTGTGTACTTAAAATTTATATTAATGGTCCAGCTAGCCCCACGTCCCTGGACCTGACTCCCCCATTCTTCATCCTTTGCTCATAGAGCATCCACGGACACGCCCTGATCTCATGCTGCTTGGTCGACCTTCTGGCGGAAAAAAATAGCGTCCAACAGACAGCAGACAGCAGCAGAAGGACAGTACACCTCCGGAGCACCGCCTGCTCAGCTGAGTTCGCCTGGGCTTGTTAGCAGGCAGGCTAGCGGCGCAGGCAGGTACTCATGGACCTGTGTAACTAGGGGGAACCTTAGGGCTCCTTCCCCTGCCCGATCTGAGCTTCGCTGCCCCCACAACAAGATCGCTGCGGCTTACCTCCCAGTCTGTCTGTATGCAGCCGCAGAGGAGTCGCAGAAGTGCTGCCTCCGACCTCCCACCTCGTTCTTTTGAGCGGAGACAGCCGTCCGCCGTCACCCGTGAGGAGGTTGCCCAATTGACCCTCAGCCAGCAGCCAACAGCTAGCAAATGTCCAGCAGGGGTGGAGGTAAGGTGGCACAGCAGGCTCAGCCCAGTTTTGTCAGGTGCCTGGTGCTTGGTGCCTAGTGCCTGTTACCTGGTGCCTGATGTCCAGTAGTAGGTCTTTTGCGTGCTTTGCTTTGCCTGTTTTGCCTGTGCACAGCCAAGGCTACAAGCATTCAAGTGCACAGGAATGTTTCAGGGCTTTCAGGAGCGTTCAGGGCACTCACTGCCGCTCCCTCCGGGGCTCCCAGCAGCTCTCAGCGGCTTCCCGCGACTCCCCGCGGTGGGCTCCAACAGAGCGTTCAAACACTCGAACGCTCACAGCCTTCAGATCATACGGATCGTTTCAGGCCATTCTGGGCGCTCAGGGTCGCTCAGGTTCGCTCAGGGAATTTCCAAGGTTTGCGGCTCCCCGCTGCGCCCCTCCACGGCTTCCAGCAGCGGCTCCCAGTAGCGCCGGTCTCCAGCGGCAGCGTTGGCGCGAAGCCCCTCCCTAGCTCACTCACAGACAGCAACGAAGCTCCGTGCCAAGTGTGTTC
Organism: Lissotriton helveticus; assembly: GCF_964261635.1. Taxonomy (NCBI): domain Eukaryota; kingdom Metazoa; phylum Chordata; class Amphibia; order Caudata; family Salamandridae; genus Lissotriton; species Lissotriton helveticus. Next base: position 1,295,515,759 of record NC_136063.1, on the reverse strand, counting down.
TCCACAGCAGTGCTGCGTGTGCAGTGGCTCCAGGACCCAGCTATTGCCTGCTGTTGGCTTTCGCTGCTCACGACCCCACCTGATCTACTTTGCTTTCAGTGGTTCTTTAAGGTGCTTGGCCTCGCTTACTTCACTGCTCTGCACTTTTGCCGCAGCCGCTGCCTAAAAAAATCCTCGCGGCGACGGCCGGAACCACTCTCTTGTCACCTCAATGGCTCTAAGTGTTGTGCTGATCACTCGCTCGCAGCTCCCCCTACTATGGCAGCTGCTCTTCTCCATGGAGCGGACTGCCCCCACAGTCTGTGCTTGAGCCCAGGGGATGTCGATAGCGGGAGAGCCTGAGTCTGCAGTGTCAGCGGCGTCCTTCTCCCTCGCTCGCTCGCTCGCCTGCAGAACACAGCGGCAACAGCGTGCGGTCAGCATCAAACAGTGGACTGGATCATAGCACTGACAATGAGTGTGATCTTGGCAGAGTCAATGCCTCCCTCAGCGTGCAGGGGTTTAATCCAAATGGAATGTTTAACACCAGAGTCCTGTAGGCAGCTAACTACAACGTCCCTAAAACCTACATAATATCATTTTAGTACCCTTGCTTCAAGAACTTGTTTTATATTGGTTATAGCTTTACTACAATGACCATATTCATCTTGCAAGTCAAAACGAACACTGTGTAGTGTAGTTCCTATAATCCGAATAGGCTCTGCACATTGGAATAATATATCCTGCAGCTTAGACATAGGACTTAAGTCGACTAGGTCTCTGCCGAATATATTAGACTTAATTGTGAGTGCCAGCTAGCTCAGAGGTCTCTAGGAACTTTCTCGAATAAACAAGAAGGGATTAGTCTCTGACAACCATATAACATGACAACTCAGAATGAAACGTATCTCTAGAGTCGCGGAAACAATAGACAGCTAATTCACTCAGTCAGAGGTGCATGCTTTGTTTCACCAGAGTTGCTTAGAAATAGAGAGACGGGCGTTTCCAATAAAAGTATTTCTTGAACAGTCTTATTTCTTATGCATAAGAAATGCACTGCTACAATTGAAATGCTAGTTAAGAAGTACAATGCATATAATAGGAACAGTATTATAAAATAGTACTGTAAGAGTATGATATGGTTTCTAAGCCATAAACATAGAATACATAAAATGCATAAAATACATACAGTGATAAAATAGTGGCTAAAAGTACTCAACTGGTGCTTCTAAAATACGCCTACCCCGGTGTACCTAACCTAAGTCTAGTACGAGGGAGGAGTAAGTGTGGTGTCTAGTAATTTTCTGCCAAGGATCTGTTCCAAGAATTCTCTAAGGGTCTAATCAGCTTCGTACCTAGGTTTTAGAATGATAGAGGTCTTGTATCTCTCTCTCAGGACTCGATCTCCCAGCAACCCGCAAGGGTAGCCTGGAAACACCGGAGCTGGATTTCTCGGCAAGAGAAAAGACAGCGTCTTCTCAGTGCGTCAGTTGGAGGGTCGGCTTCCGTCGGCACTTACAGCTGGAGGGCATTGTGCAAGTAGTTAGTCGATCTGCTCCTAAACCACCGTGTGTTTGACTGAGCAAATGTAGGCATATTTATACTTTGAAGGTGCTGAGTTTGACGTAAGATTGGACATAATATCATCACTAGTGCCTCAATTCCTTGAAAACTCCAGGAGTTCTTGGATACATTAGTATTCAAGCAGGGGGAAGTCCCTGACTGCTGAAGGCTGTTTTGCCAAGAAATCATTGTGGATTCTCGGAGTTTAGTGGAAGTAGCAATGCCGTATTTGGGCTGCACAGGCTTAGACTAAATAAGGCAATGAATCCTATGCCTATATAAGGACTGGGTGAATTATACCTATATATGGGCATGAATCAGGAAAATTACACTAGGGTCCTAGATTCCCACATAACAACTGAATGGTAGTCTACATCGCAGACAGCAGAGTTCACAATTTCAACTATAATATCCCTGAAACCTACACATTTAGACAATGTATTCCATATACATTTCATGTTTTCTTCCATATGCCTACCCTGCGGTCAGCCGAGCTCACAACTTGAATTTAGTCTTGTTTTATTAATTGCAGAGAGAATTGTGCTCTATGTCCTCAGATTTTGTTAAGAGGATGTGACAAAAAGCATTCCTCGATGTCTGTGCTGACTACTGCCTTTGATCTGCACTGCGGATAGCAGGGCTCACAATTCACATTGAGTCGCAATTGCAGATGACGCAGTCCAGTAGGCAACAAACATTGCTCCCAGTGCGGCTCGCCAGCACCACGCATCATCACTGGCTGCGCACACTCTAAATGCATCTGATGCCCCTATCTCAATGCAGCACAATTCATGGACCGTTTATGATAGAATTTTTTGTTTATAATTTCACATCTGCTACCCCTACCTCAGTGTACCACAAGTCATGGACCCTTTAAGATAAAGTCTTTTGTGTATTATTTCACATCTGCTGCTCCTACCTTATTGCTGCACAAATCATGGACCCTTTATGATTGAATCTCTGTGTCTGATCCAGTGATTACTGTTGTACTTGTTACCAGCACTAACCATTCCAGGAGGCCTGGTTTACACTCACCCCCCACGCATCCAGCACAGATGTCATTAGACATGTGGCCCTGGTAATAAAAAGGAGTCAAGCGCACGTGCCCGAACCCAGTTTCCCTACTATCTCTCTGTGTCCGTGTGTTCATTATGTATGCAAGTTGCTGCCTCTGGGCCCTACCACCTTGTCTCGGTCTTGGTCATTGTACAAGTACGTACATAGGGAGTGGATTATTAGGGTACTGCACAGAGAGTGAATAGTGAATTTATAAGTGCTTGGGAATTGGTAGAGTAATTGTATAAATACATATTTTGGCACAGCCTAACCCCGAACACGTGCTTGGCTCTAATTGGCTGCCCCCCATATGCCAAAAACTGAAACTTGAACTTTCATGGCCCTGTATTGCTACAGCTGCAGCACTCCACTAAATGTGCAATAAACATTCATATCCACACAGATGTGTCATGTCCGCCATCTTTCATGTGTGGAACTATGGATGAATTTAGGGTCAGTGATTCCCTGTACCTTCCATGTTGGCCATGTTGTGGAACTTGGCTCACAGAGTGACACATTGGCGCTTGCGACCCGGGTGATAGCAGCCCTACAACACGGACACCCACGACAGTTGATTCCTCCTACAGCTCATGATGGCGCCACGGCCATAGCTCCGGAGTCATTTTTCACAGCCTCATGCAGGACTGGCATACGCCAGGCCAGCCCACTCCGCTTACACTTACAGGGATGGACAACAACGCTACTTGGCCCAGATTTTCATTGCAGTGATCTGCTGGTCACAGCCTAGTTGTCAGTACGCCACAGCCACTCCCTCACTGCTGGTATACACCCACACCACACCCATCCAGCACAGATGTCACAGGACACATGACCCTGCCAATATAAAAGACCGGGCACATGTGCTCTTTGCCATTTCAGAGTTGTCGCACCGGATGCACTGCAGCCGGTACAGGCACATGGGAGGGTGACTTTTGGTCCACTGAGGTACAGGTACCGTAGCTGCTGAGGGGGTGTGCAGCCTGCGGTGATGCCCCGTCCCGGCAGACTGGACGGCTCAGGATTTGTGTGCCCTGCTGGACTGCAGTGTAGGCCTGAGTCATCAGACTGCGCAGGCCTACCGCCATGTGGCGTCACCTCGCTGGTCACAGAGTTAGTGGCACCGCAAGGGCTGAGCGGGTATGCAGCCTGCGATGAAAAGCTAGGTACACTGGTATGTCCTCTGCCATGGCAAAATCAAGACCCAGCACCAAATGCGAGACCTGGTAGCCTACGGAGCGGGCCCCGGGCTTGGGGCTTGCAGCAGCACATGGTGGGCCCTCTTTTCTACATGCAGGTTGTGAAAGTTGAGCAGAGAGGCTTGTTTGCACAGTGGTGGGAAGTCAGCTCCTGGCAGTGGGAGTGGATGGGGTGCAGCAGTCTTGGTGTGCAGCGGTGGGACAGCTATTTAGGTGTGCGCAGTTGTATGTACTCTGCCATTACTGATTCCATACTATGCTTCAAATAAGTAAGCTTGAGGGCTACACTATGCCCCAGCACATGGTTGAAGACACACTGGTGGTGGAAAGGTAAGCTGTGATGGTTTTGTCCACAGTGTGGGCACTCACTGTCCCTCTACATCTCTTCTTTTCTCTCCCTCATACTCTTTCTGTCTCTCTTCCTCTCTCTCTCACTGTTTCTCTTTTTCACTATCGCTTCCTCTCTCACTCTTTCCCTCTATCTTTCTCTCTCTCACACTCTTCTTCTGTTTCTCTCTTCCTCTTTCTTACACTGTTTCTCTCTCTCTTCTTCTCTATCACTGTTTGTCTCGCTCTTCCTCTCGTTCTGACTCTTTCTCTCAATCTTTCTTTCTCTCTCTTCCTCTCTCTCACTCTTTGTCTCCCTCTCCTTTGATGGACGCATGATGCATAATCTTATCTTGCTTTTTGTTTAGCAGGCTTGGTTGTACAGCAGCGGGCAGACACCTCTGGGCAGTGGAAGTAGATGGGAAGCAGCAACCTGGGTGTGCAGTAGCGGGCAGACACCTCTGGGCAGTGGAAGTGGATGGGGTACAGTAGCCTGGATACACAAAGGCGGGACAGCGATTTAGTCATGCGCAGTTGTATATACTCTGCCATTACTGATTCCATACTATGTTTCAGATGACTAAGCTTGAGGGATGCCCTATATCACGGCACGTGGTTGGAGACACACCGGTGGCAGAAAGGTGAGCTGTGAGGATTTTCTCCACTGTGTCAACACTCACTCTCCCTCTTCTCTTCCTTTCTGCCACTCACACACTTTCTCTCTCTCTCTCATTCTCTATCTCTTATTTTCTCTCTCTCACACTCTTTTTATCTTTCTCTGTCTCTTCCTCTCTCTCTCTCATTCTTTCTTGTTCTCTCTCTCTTCCTCTTTGTCTCACTCTTTCTCTCTCTTTTACTCTCTCTCAAACTGTTTCTCTCTTTCTCTCTTTCTTCCTTGTATCTCAATCTTTCTCTCTTTCTCTCTCTCCTCCTTTCTTTCTCACTCTTTCTCTCTTTCCCTGTCTTCCTCTCTCTCTCACTCTTTCTTTCTTTCTCTCTGTCTTCCTCTCTCTCACTCTTTATCTCTTTCTCTCTCTCACTCTCCTTTGATGGATGCATGACGCACAGTCTTATTTTTCTTTTTGTCTTGCACGCTGTGATTCACAAATTGTCGAGGGATGACACGCCATGACTGCACCTACTTTTATTTTGTTGTTTTGTTTAAATAAAATATTTTATATGCAAACACATAGATGACTGAGATTCTTATTTGTCCAACTCACATGCATCTTTTTTTATTATAATTGTGCAACATCAGCCAATTTGTTATGTTCCAGATTTCCTAAGATTGCTCTCACACTTGTTTGTGGGGGGGGGTGAGGGGGGATGGTGGACAAGGGGCTGGTGGCCGGGGGTGTTGGGGCAGTGTTTAGGGTTTAGGCCAGTGCAGTAGTGTTTGGATAGTGTAGGGGATCATGCTGAGGATAGTGTTTTAGGGATTAGGGTGGTACAGTAGTATTTGGGTAGTGTAGGAGGTTGTGCTGGGAGTAGTGTTTTAGGGTTTACGGTAGTGCAGTGGTGTTTGTGTACTGTAGAGGGTCATGCTGGGGATAGTGTTTTATGGTTTAGGATAGTGCAGTGGTGTTTGTGTAGTGTAGGGGGTCTTGCTGTGGGTAGTGCTTTAGAGTTTATGACAATGCAGTGGTGTTTGGGTAGTATAGGGGATCATGCTGGGAGTAGTGGTTTAGGGTAATGCAGTGGTGTTTGGGTAGTGTAGGGGGTCATGCTGAGGGTAGTGTTTTAAGGTTTAGGGTAGTGCAGTAGTGTTTAGTCAATGTAGAGGATCATGTTGGGGTCGTGTTTTAGGATTTAGAGTAGTGCAGTGGTGTTTGTGTACTGTTTGGAGGTTTGTGTTGGGAATAGTGTTTTAGGGTTTAGAGTAGCGCATTGGTTTTGTTTAGCGTTAGAAGTCATGCTGGGAGTAGAGTTTTAGGAATTATGGTAGCGCAGTGGTGTTTGTGTAGTATAGGACGTCATGCTGGGAGTAGTGTTTTAGGATAGTCCAGTGGTGAAGGAGGTCGTGCTGGGAATAATTTTATTGTTTAGAGTAGTGCAGTGGTGTTTGGGTACTGTAGGGGGTCATGCCAACGGACTGACTCGCAGAGCTCCGAGCTGACGGACTGGCTTCGAAAGGCATGAAAGGGGTATCTCGCGGTGACAGAGCTGCAGTATATTTTCAGTGTTATCTGGCAGAGGGAAAACTACGGACCCGATGGCTTGTAGTGGAAGAGATGCGAGCTGACGGATTAAATCACAAAATGCCTGCCAACACTTCCTAGTTTCAACAATTTACAGCCAATGAGCTGCAAGCTGGTGCTCGTAACCCCTCGGCCAATCAGATGTCAGAATTCTAAAATATCAATATCTGTAAAATTCGATATTTCTCAAAACTACTGAACAAATATCCACCATTTAAACAAAAGTGTGCTTTCTGTACCAAGACCTTTCACCCTGCCACATCTGGCATAATTCCGTTCAGCAGTTTGACCAGTAGCCTTGTCTAAAGTTTCCAATGGAAATTGCTTTGAGAAAACCCGTTTTGGGACCCCCTTTATTCTTAGCCCCCATTGACCATTCACCCCCAAACTTGCAAAAAAGCAGGTGATTAAAAAAGGGAAAGATTTTTGGAAAATGTCTTAAAGATTCATCAAACAACACCAAAGTTATAAACACATGGAAGTCTCCAGAAGGGGCACTGTGCAACCCCCCTCCCAACATGAGTGAAGCCCAGGGGCTGCAGCGAGCCCCCGATATTAGTTTTTAAGAAATGCCCCCGGAACCTTGCCCACCCAGGGGCCTCATTAAAATAAAATGTGGGAACCCATTTTTTCATAAATGTATTTTTTGACCCTGGGGGTCCTTCTGGGACCCCCTGAGCAGGCCTAGAGGGTCAGGGTGTTTCTACCCTGCCTCCTTCTCTTGTTTTATATCTTTGTTTCTCTGTTTTCTGGTGACTCGCTTCTACCGAGTCAAAAGATGGCTGCCAACACTTCCCGGGTTTGAAGTGTTGACAGCCAATCACAGCGAAGCTCGTGCTTGGACTTAGGCGCCACCCAGATATCGAAACTTTTATTTTTCTAATTTGGGGTAATTCCGTTCAGTAGTTTTGGCTTTAGCCGTGCCCAAAGTTTCCTATGCGAAATTGATTTTTTGAGTCTTATTTATACAATTTTAATAAAAGGTCGCTTTCTGAACCAAACTCTACCTTTTTGCCAAATCTGGGGTAATTCCGTCCCGTAGTTCAGCTGTAGCCCGTTGCAAAATTTCCTATGGTAATTAACATGGAGAAAATGTGTTTTGGGACCCCCCTTTTTTCTCTGCCCCCGCTTCATGAATCACCCCCAAACTTCCAGGATAGGAGCTGGCCACAATAGACTCATTTTTGGGAGGATTTCACGAAGATTTGTCAAACGACACCAAAGTTATTAGCAAATCAAAAAATGTTTTTCCTATGGAAACTGGAAGAGAACCACACCCAGAGAAACGTGCCTTTCATTCATAACCCTATGCTAGCCATGCCTAGGTCGAGCCAGCCCACTACGCTAAAGATTTGGGGGGGAGGGGGCACGTATGCGCTATGTTTTCGTAATCTTCCCTACTGACTGTACTATTATGGTTGCGTCCACTGTTCACTTCACTCAATAGGTCATCAATGTACGTTGACATGTACATGTCTATGCTCCGCATACTCAAGTCTGTCTGGCACATCCCCTCAACACTTTGCTTTGTATACTTTTGTAATCTAGAATCACTTGCCACCTTCGCACATACTTTGCTCCTATCTCTCTCAGCATTCTGCATTGTGTGGCAGAAGTGCCATGCCATGTTTGGTTTGTGTACATGGCTAGCCACAGTTCCCACAGTACATGGTGTTGTTGTATCTGCTAGATGTACATGTTGTTTGTCATGTGATTATAGTAGGTAGCGCATTTAATCCGAGCAGTGGTTTCTCCCATTTACATATCACAGTCTTAAAGAGGATACAGACGTTTTTCTCACAGGGGAAAAGTGCGACCACAATGGCTGTCATTCATTACTATTAATTACTGTTAATTATTATTGTCATTCATTACTATGCAAGAATGTCCAACTGCACAATGCTTCTAAGCTTACAGCGCTCAATCTTGCGTGCTTTCTTAAAAGCACGCCAACTCTCACAATCAGACCAACATTCACAAAGCTTTCTAACAGCAGTTATCTACTTCTTACAAACATGGACTGCTACGGAATGTGAGCTGGCATACCGTATGTCCTTACTGTGTCAATGTATATTTCCACCCACACAAAGTAATTCCCAAAGTTTAACTTGGCCTTCAACACCTACTTTGAAAACAGATTTCATTAACCTGAGCAAACTAAAAGGGCTTTTGTTTCAAACAGAAGTGTCTCTCACTTCTGCAAAAGAAATTTATCGACTGCAGATAGCACGAACTTCAAGTAAAATACAGACACTTTTAAATACAAACCTCCCATTACACTTTGTGAATTGTTACACAATTTTCAACACATCTGACACTCAAGCTCTGGCACACTTTTTTAACACTGTCTTCTCCCGCCTTGTCACGGGCTTTCAAACTGTTTTTGGTATAACACCAGACTTCATTCATTCGATCATCTCTGGAATAACAAGAACAGTGCCCATAGTTCTCGCTCTCTATGCGGCCATCCTACTTCTATTTTTGCTTGTAAGAAATGGCTGCGCTCCCTGTGGTAACAAGCATGTCCGACAGAATATGCCTCTACGCGAAGCTACATCAATACTGTAAACAAATGGAATAACTTTTCGGCTGCCTGCCTCTACCTATTACCGGAGCCAGCTACAACATGACATTTATTTACACATGTGCAATCTGCGTGCAACCATTTTTTTATTGCAAAACTTGCCCATTCGACTGGCAAATGGATCTATGCCATGCCAACATCCCAACAATCGCTCCCGATATCCAACAGGTAATGGAGTACCTTGAAAACCGTGAACTTGATTGTTTGGGCAGTGGAGCAATTGCGGATGCCATGCAAAAAGGTATCGTGGTGGAATGGGATTCCTGTGCAGCCGCGAAAGAGCTCCTGCAACGTGCGACCTTTGACAACATCGCAGATTGCCTGCCAATTCAAATTGCCACTCCAACATTCGAGGAACATTACTGTCCCCTCGAATATATGAATTAGATTGCTTCACTTTTCTCACATGATGGCGACAATAGCCTCTTGGAACATTACGCATCTCAAGTTTTTGAAAAACTTCTGCACTGCAATCTCCAAGACTTGCAAGAAATTCACGTTATTCTTGGATTGATTTTTTCCAACTTTTTTGACTTTTTCCTATAAATTTTTTTAATACACTTCAATTGAACTATTTTCATACAATAACTTTCCAAATATGCTCAGGCATTTGAACTCTTTTTTCATTATTGCCTCCTACGTCGTGAGCCTAACCAGGCATGAGTTATGTATGGCCTATGCAAATACGCTATGTACTTGCTACATTAGCCTAAACCCGACATCCATTTTGAAACAATGTCTATTCTTTGTGCACACATCTCTCTGCCTGCCTGTTATCCAAGAAGCCCTTTCACACAAATTAGCTCATCCCCAGCCTCTGCTCACGAGCTGGTGAACAAGATAAAAAAACATAACATTATTTAGGAACTGTTTGGCACAGTGTGGTAATTGTATCCTACCTTTATTTTCATTATAGAATTTAGTCATTCATGTCTAATAGCTATTGTTTAAGTTACATTGAACTGGAACATGTAATGTGGAATTCACTGATGCAGGAGCTTAGGTTTGAATACAGCAGAAGCGGTTGGAGTTTGCCTCAGCTCAATGGCTTAGCTCTTGCACAAGAATGTTTTTTGAAAGGGCTGAAGACAATAATGTATGGTTTGACAAGAAGGGTACTGAATGTGCTTCTAAGAAGCGCAATGTTTGTGTTTCTCCTCAAAGTTCCGATGTGGGTAGAAATATTACCAATACTGACATGGACCAGATTGAATCTACTGTAGAAGAGATTGCTGACTGTTCTACTGTTGATCATTTTGTGTTTCAAAAAAGGAGTACAGGGGTACCTAAGAAGTTTGATGATTACATTTTGCAATATATATATTTATTTTCTTAAAGGATACATGTGATAATCATATCTTACCTTTATTTTCATTACATAATTTAGAGTCATTCATGTCTAATACATAATGTTTATGTCACATGGAACTGTAACATGTAATGTGGAATTCACTGATGCAGGAGCTTACATTTGAATACAGCAGAAGCGGTTGAAGTTTTCCTCAGCTGGATGCCTCAACTCTTACACCAGTGGTTCCATTTATGGAACTTAAATAAAGACACTTTTTATATAACTTGCAGCCTCCATCACTTTATTATACACAGCCACTTTCTTAGACACACCTGATTTAACCATTTGTCTTCTGTGGCATTACAACATTCTGCATTATATTCTTCACAATTATTTCTTTATTCCTGCTTGCTAAAACACTGCATTCGAGTCTTCAGACCAGTAGGGGTAAGTAGTTCGCTTCCCACTCCCTGTATCGTATAAACGTATACTAACACTACTTACGCAGGTATGCTACCACGGCTAGTATCCTACAGCGCCCACAGCCGATCTCTTTACAGCAATCAGCTCACGGCTTAGGCTCACAGTTTCATCCCTGTGTTTTCAAACCAGTAGGAGTGAGTAGTTTGCTTCCCACTCCCGCTATAGTCTAAACGCATACTAACACCACCTGCACAGCTATGGTACAGTGGCCAGTATGCCACAGAGCACATCAGTTTACAGCACTCAGGTCACGGTTTAGGCATACGGCTTCATCCCCAAGTGTACTGGCACCTCACCTCATCACCATCTCACTCTCACCAAAACAGCACTTTCACACCGGTAAGGGTGAATACTTTGTTTCATACTCCCTCTATAGCACACCCTAACCACCCCATGGAGCTCACAGCGCTCCTACCCCCCTCTTTCCTACTTTTTTCCCCTTACTCGCTTCAACGGAATCACAAAATGGCTGGCAACACTTCCTAGTTGCAACCTAAACACCGCTCGCAGCCAATAAGCAGCAAGCTCGTGCTCAGAACGCCTCACCCAATCAGGTGGCAGAATTCCCCAATATTGATATCTGTAAATTTCGCTATTTCTTCAAAACTACTGAACGGATTTACACCAAATGAACAAAAGCGTGATTTCTAGACCAAGACATTTCTCCCTGTCAAATTTGGGGTAATTCCGTTCTAGCGTTCGACCTGTAGCCTTGTTTAAAGTTTTCTATGGAAATTGCATGGGGAAAACACATTTTGGGACCCCCTTTTTGTCTCAACCCCCCCTTGACGAATCACCTCCAAGCGTTCAACATAGGAGCTGATATGAACAAAGAATTAGTTTGGAAAATTTCATGAAGATTCGTCAGCACACATGGAAAAAGCAAAATGGCATGGTTTGTTTACATACAGGAAGGTGACCCTTCCTGTACATAAATAAACCTTTTTAAAAATGCCACTGTGTAACTTTCATGTGTGATGCATGAAGCAGCACACATGAAAGTGTACAATCCTCCCCTGCACACAGACACCCTTGCACTCTTGTGCAAGGGTGCCTGTGCTAGAGCTAAGTTGTGAAACTTAGCGCCATTGCAGGGGGACACGCTAGGCTGCACCACTCCTTATAAATATGGTGCAGGCTTACGTTTCCGAAGTGGCGGAGCATACCATGAAGCCCAGCAGGCTAACTACATGTTCCGCCACTTTGTCGTGCATATGGCCCATAGTTCTCCAGATGTCTTCAATTCAATATTGTTTACATTTGAATTTGCTTCTCCTAGAAATATAAGTAAATCGTCCCACGCATATTCAGCGCAGCTAATTGTCACAAACCTTGTAGGGGTACCTAAGTTTCTTATCATACATTTAAGTTCAACATTACAATGATACCAATACTCATTGGTACCACGTTGACACGCCATCACATTTATTAACTGAGATTCTAACTGTTTATCTCTTTGTTGAACTTTGTCCATGAATTCCTTTGCAGAAACACGTGGAAGATGATATATATATGGAATACACTGTAACATTTTTGGATCTTCTGAGTACAATCTTGTCAAGCGGTATTCTGAAGCTGGAATCTGTACTGCCCTTTCATCATATTATCCAGATTCTCCAGTGGTAAACAGCTGTGGAAAACAACGTGATTCTAAACTTTTTCCCATACGCTCATGGGCGTTCCGTTCGCTTTCATCATTTGAAAAAAAACAATATTGTTTCCTATCACTTCTTTTCAATGTAGAGGATGTATACTGTAATGTTCATGAATCTCTTCACTCCTAAACTTGTCCACTTTTTCTATTTGTACACTTGAAATTTCAGTTTTATCTTCTAAACATATTTTCTGTTCATCAACGCTTACATTCTTATAACAAATATTATTCTGCACCAGATACAATGTAGCCTTTTGAAGTTTGTTAACATTTACAAACTCTTGCCATATGTTTTACTCTTTGTTGGTACACCATTAACTAGAATAACTACAGGCTCACTTTCCTTCGTGACTATATCAACAGTATCACTATTTTTCTTAAAATCTAAAGTTAAGTATATAACTCTTCCTTTCAGACCTCTTTGTAAATCTGTTGGAGGCAGTTTCCCTGTTTTAGGCTCCATACAAACTATAGCCTGAAACGGATGCACAGATCGAATAAAAATGTTTTCATATGTATTTAAATCTGTCAGTTCCGGAGGAATACCTACCAACTCTAAGTTGTTAAGTACAGCTCTAGCTGGCATTTTGTTCTCTTCTAATTTGTTGTACACTATTTACAAATATGTTGTTCAGTTGCCAACTCAAAACAACCTTCCACCAACAAATAAGCACCAAATTGCTTCCACTTATCATTGCTTTCCTTTGTACTTTTTAAATATAGATCAATCCCTTGTTTGACTTCTATAGTGAGTACGTTGACAACAAATACAAATATAGTTTGTTTTTTCAGATGAAACTATCATAAACTTTGTAATTTCTTCTGCAAACTTGTCAAGACTAATATCTTCCAACGATTCTTCAACACCTACACTTATCAAGCTCTTACTTTATCTACACTCCTCTTGTGAACCAAAGAAACACCACTGTATATCATCACAAACTTTCTTTACATTTGTTATTGAACCATGAAAAAGAGCTGTGTTCATTTCACTTAAATATAATGAAGGACTTTTTACAAAGAAGAGTCTCCTTACTAACTTCTGCATTTCTGAGTGGAATAATGCTTACATTCTTAAATGATAGAAAGTACTTTGACATATTTTTCCTGGAAAGACAAGCCAGAAAATGACCTTGCAAGTTAGTGTATTTTCCTACTTTAAATGGATGTAGTCCTTGTAAAATCTTAATCATCTGTTTAAGACTCTTTTTCGCATATGCTCCTAAACAAATTCATAATATGTCAATAGATTCCTGTCAAATACTACAAATACTACTTCAATTCCACCTATATGTTAGAGCTTATATACACCTTCCTTGATCCTCTTTAGCTATTACTTGTTCCACATTCCTAGGAACCATCTTTTCTTTTTGAATTGGACAACCGTCTTTCATCTCAAAGCAATGACCACTAATATCAACTGCATGAACTAATGCGTTTTGTTGAAAATAGATTTCTTCATTTAAGAAAGGCTCTGTACTAGAAGCGTGTTTCCATTTTCTATTTACCAGTCTTTTTCTTTTCCTATTCATAAACTACATTGTGTTATTCAATGTGTTCATTCTCTTCTTTCTTATAAGCTACTGATCTCCTTTTATATTTTTTACAATCTTTCAATAAATGTGATAGTACTCTACTTTTATACATTCTCTTCCTAATGTCTTTATATTCTTTCAGCCTTCTTTCAACGTGGATAGTTGTCCCATCACATGATTTTCTATTAATATGTCCTTTTTTTGTTTCCTTTCGATTGATATCAGAGGACTTTCCTTTCTCTTTTCCACATTTTGAAAATTCTTTACATTCTTTAAAAGTCTTTTCACAAACTCTTTAGTTCTCTTACCAAAAGTATTTTTCTTCAATGTAACATTTTGAACTTCATCTGATTTTTGCTTTTCTCTTTCCTTTAAATAGTACTGGTCTTTATTGTCTTTTATTTTGATCTTTTCTTGCCATACCCATTCTTTTATACTAATGGTAAATAGCTGACTAAAAAGACAAGTTTAAATAGTTTCTAAAAATAAGTTTATATTATTAAAAGAAATATATACAAATATTCACATCTACAAATAAATAAATACTTTCAATTGCATTGCAAATGTCTCTATAATACATAAATATTTAAAATATTATACTTTACATATTATCAAACCTATAATATGAACCACATGTTTAAACAAAAACATCTTAGAGCACATACTATCTAGATTTGAGCAAACAAAAAGTGTGTGTATTCATGTCTACTAGCTAGGACAGACACTGCACAATTCCTTAATTCAGAAGTCATCACAACCTCTGAAACGGAATGACAGAGCTTAACTAAAGAATTGCTCTAATACTACCCAAACCAACCAGGTTCAGAAATGTAATACATCAGACAATAGATGTAGAAGAAAGACACATACATTATTCACAACACCATAAATTAATTTAAACCTCACAGACTGGTGTTCCCATTTCAAAATAACACCTAGAGTGTTGAGCTTACCCAAATATAAAGCAGTAACCATTAACATGTCTCTGTTGTAAGTCTCACTATATTCCTGAAAGCATGTATGCGCGTGTCTGTACCTTTTGCCAAAGACACCATATATAAAAGAAACATACAAATATTTGTATACCTGTTTTTTTCCCACAGACTCATACAAAGTAGCCTAATCACTAATCCCTCTTCCAACATGTCTTGAACCTCACTTTTCTGCTGCAGCTTCACCAGTGTACTCCTACTCAGAGTGTTGAGCCTAGCCAAATACAAAGCTGCAACCTATCACGTGTCTCTGTTGTAAGTCTTACCATATTCCTGAAAGCATGCATGCATATGTTTGTACGTTTTGCTAGTAGCATCATATATAAAAGAAACATACACATATATGTATACCTGTATTTTATATGTCTAGAAACTTCATATGCATAACACATATGAGAACACATGTGCAAGTAGAGACAAATCTCAGTCACAACACCATGAAGACCTTAAACTTTACAGACAGCACTTCACATTTCAAACAGACACCTAGATTTATGTGGCGTACTTCAAGTGACCCTTTCCACAGACTCATACAAAGGACCATAATCAATAATTCCTCAGCCAACATATCTTAAACCTCACTTTTCTCCTGCTGCTGCTTTACCATTCTACTACTACTCAGGTGTTAAAACTAACCAAATACAAAGCAGCAACCCTTCACATGTCTCTGTTGTAACTCTCCCCATATTTCTAAAAGAATGCATGCATGTGTATGTCCCTTTTGCTATTGACACCATCTAAAAAAGAAGAATACAAATGCATTTATACCTGTGTTTTGCATGTCTAGCATCTTCAGATGGATAACATATATCAGAATATATGTGTGAGTAGAGACATATTTCAGTCACAAGACCATGGAGACCTTACAACTTCAGGGACTGCACTTCCCATTTCAAGCAGACATCAAATATTATGTAGTGTATTTTAAGTGTACCTTTTTTCAGACTCATACAAATATGCCTAGTAACTTATCCCTCTGCCAAAATCTCTTAAACCTCACTTTTGTGCTTCAGCATCGCCATTCCGCTACTACTCAGGGTGTTGGGTCTACCCAAATATAACAAATAACCCTTCACATATCTCTGTTGTAAGTCTCACCATATTCCTGAAAGAATGCATGCATGTGTGTGTTCCTATTGCTAGGGCTATAATATATAAAAGAAACATACAAATAGATGTACACCTGTGTCGTACACGTCTAGCATCTTCAGATGGATAACACGTATCAATATATATCTGCAAGTAGACACATATCTCAGTTACAAGACCATGCAGACCTTAAATCTTGACAGACTGCACTTCATATTTCAAACAGACACCTACATTTATGCAGCGTACTTCACGTGTACCTTACCCAGACTCATACAAAGTAGCCTAATCACTAATCCCTCTGCCAACATGTCGTAAACCTCACTTTTGTGCTGCAGCTTCACCATTCTGCGCCTACATAGGGTGTTGGTACTAGCCAAATATAAAGCAGCAACACTTCATATGTTTCTGCTGTAAGTCTCACCATTTTCCTGAAAGCATGCATGAATGTGTCTATACCATTTGCTATTGACACCATATATATTAGAAACATTCAAATATATGTATACATGTGTTTTATATGTAAAGCATCTTTAAATGGATAACACACCTTTTGCTAGCAGCATCATATTTAAAAGCAAAAAATACAAACATGTATACCTTTGTTTAATATGTCTAGCATCTTCAGATGCATAACACGTATCACAACACATGTGCAGACTGCACTTCATATTTCAAACATACACCTAGATTTATGCAGCATACATCAAGGCCTCGATTCCGATCCATTAAAAAGCGCTCCGAATTGCCGTTCGGAGCATTTTTCCCCGTACGAATCGTAGCCGTAAACGTTCCTGTACGAATCAGCAAGTACGATCACGACCTAAAGCGTCACTCCGTATGACTCGTAAACCACGCTGTACAAATCGAAAGTCCATACGAATTGCTGTCGGCTGACGCTCCACGCTATGTCCGAACGTAAATAGACCGCGTCTTCCGAACCAGGAAGTACGATCCGTGTTGAACACACTCCGTACGGCTCTAACCACAGTCCGGCACGAACCGCACCCCGGTACGCGACAAGTAGAACATGAACGCCATCGAACGTCTCATCCGAATCCTGTACGGCCACCACCTCGTACTTAGAAACCGACGACGGCGCAGAAGGTGAGTACAACGAAGTCCAACATACCTGTACGTGTTGCCACACGCACACATCTCCATTGCACGACTGTAATGTCTGGGTACATTGCGCCACACACTCCCGCACATCACCAGTGTAATACGGAGACGTGCCGCACCTACGTCATCGCCCTCGGGTACGGTACGTCACCGCACAACACCAGTGCAATAGGGAGACGTGCCGCACCTACGTCATCGCCCTCGGGTACGGTACGTCACCGCACAACACCAGTGTAATACGGAGACGTGCCTCACCTACGTCATCACCCTCTGGTACGGTACGTCACCGCACAACACCAGTGCAATAGGGAGACGTGCTGCACCTACGTCATCGCCCTCGGGGTACGGGACGTCACCGCACAACACCAGTGTAATACGGAGATGTGCCGCACCTACATCATCGCCCTCGGGGTACGGTACATCACTGCACAACACCAGTGGGATAGACGTGTGGGACATACGTCTGCTATGTCAGTGTAAGTGTAAGAGGTGTGTAGAAAACACACCCAGCAGTGCCCAGCATTAGACTGTGTGTGTGGCTAAGACCCCCACCACTGCCCAGCAGTGCCCAGCATTAAACTGTGTGTGTGGCTAAGACCCCCACCACTGCCCACCACTGCCCACCAGTGGCCAGCATCAGTGTGTGTGTGTGTGTGGCTAAGACCTCCACCACTGCCCACCAGTGCCCAGCATCAGTGTGTGTGTGTGTGTGGCTGAGACCCCCACCACTGCCCACCACCGCCCACCAGTGCCCAGCATCAGTGTGTGTTTGTGTGGCTAAGACCCCCACCACTGCCCACCAGTGCCCAGCATCAGTGTGTGTGTGTGTGTGTGGCTGAGACCCCCACCACTGCCCACCAGTGCCCAGCATTAGAGTGTGTGTGGCTAAGACCCCCACCACTGCCCACCACTGCCCACCAGTGCCCAGTATCAGTGTGTGTGTGTGTGTGTGGCTAAGACCCCCACCACTGCCCACCAGTGCCCAGCATCAGTGCGTGTGTGTGTGGCTGAGACCCCCACCACTGCCCACCACTGCCCACCAGTGCCCAGCATTGGAGTGTGTGTGGCTAAGACCCCCACCACTGCCCACCAGTGCCCAGCATCAGTGTGTGTGTGTGTGTGTGGCTGAGACCCCCACCACTGCCCACCAGTGCCCAGCATTAGAGTGTGTGTGGCTAAGACCCCCACCACTGCCTGCCGGTGGCCAACCGTGAAATCAGAAACATACAATTGTTAACCTCATTACCATCAGGAGATAGACACATGTTAACATTCCCAAATGTGAACATCACACCAGCTCCCAGGCCCACAGCAGTCACAGACATCAACACACAAACTGAAGTTCAGAAAAAAAATAGCTTTATTCAGCTTGTCCTAATTTGAAAAAGCAAATAAGAGTCCTTGCTCATAAAAGGCCAATGGCCAGTCCAACAAAGTCTTATCAACAGTTCGTGCCTCCATGGGTGTGCTCACACCCAAACTTGCCTGCACATGGAGAATATTCCGCACTGGAAACTATGGGGGCACCATCTGTGGAATCCTCCGGCACCGCAGGGAAAGGAGAGGGAATGACAGGTGGAGTGGGTGCAGGTGTAGTGGATCCATCCACACTGGTTGGTGCATCGCCGAAAGTTTCTTCAAATACCTGGCTGCACACCTCAGCCAGTGCGGAAAACTACCACCTGAACTCGGGGACACATTGGGGTGGAGGTAGAGGGCTGTGAGTCTGTTCTACTGGGTGTGTGGATGCGTGCGTGAGCTGTCTCCCCTCTCCCTGTGGGTGTGCCTACATCCCCTTGAGATTGTGTGCGTGGAGCTTTGAGTTTTTTCTGGTGTGTGGGTGTGCCGGGTGTGCCTGACCTATGGCGTCTGCGTGTATGTTGTGTAGGTATGTGAGAGGTAGAGGTGGATGGGTCTGAAGGATGGGGGGGACAGATGCTGCTGGGTGTACAGAGCTGCCGTCAGTGTTGACTCTATGGCAGCCACACTCCGACGTAGATCAGACATGACTGATGACATGCCCTCCATGAACCACACCAACTGTGTAATGAGTCATGTATGTCCATGGAGGACTGTCAACAGGGATGTCTGACCTACTGCAATCTGCCGGAGTAGGTCCACAGACTCAGCACCGAGGGCATCAGGGGACACAGGGGCAGGGGCTGCGGTGCCGGGAACAAAGGAGACACGGGGGCTAGCACGGACCCTAGGGACACTAAAGAATGGGAGGGTGGAGATGGAACTGGAGGAGGGGAGGCCAGACAAAGATGAAGAAGTGACCATTGCTGCATATTCCCCCTCCTCCTGAGAGTCTGACTCGGAATTGTCTGCATGGTAGGATGTGTCAGTCACATGTCGTCCAGCCTGCAGACTCTCCTCACCCTCCATGCCACTGCCTCCCTCTGACTCATCAAAGCAGGTGGCACTGTCGCTGGGTCCCTCTGCCTGGTCCGCACCTGTGTCTCCTCCAGATTCAGATGATGATGCTGTTGGCAAGGAGATTAAGAAAAACATATCAGTCACCTGTACACATCAGACATATCACCTAGAAATCATTTGGGCACATTTCTAAACATGGCATGCATTATGAGTCACATGACACTGAACTCTGCTCAATGCTAAGTCTAGTCTTGGCCAATTGTGAGAGACACAACGCTCAATGTATAGTAGGATACAAGCAACAGGCAAGGCTGAAACATGTATGAGAGACACAATGATGATCCACTGCCTGACAACAGAATAGCTGATGATGCATCACAGTTCATTTCCAATCCTGCCACCCAATCCCAGAACTGGTCATGTTTGATTTGCTTCAGCCTTGTGCCACATGGGAAAAGTACTGTCTGAACTGCCATGTGATGCCATCCTGGGACCTGAAACAAGTGTACCATCACCTCACACTGGCATCACAGCTGGCTACACACAAAGCCACATTGTGTGGCTGCCCATCAATAATATTTCCAACCAACATGCAGCATATTAGGAGAATATGCACACACGCACTGCCCAGTGTGAGTATGCATAAGCCCAAAATATAGCACATGTAAATTGTGAACCTGTAGCTAACACATGACAATTAGAAAAAGTACCATGGACAAAGCCCACTGAGGCTGACTCGTGCTGAAAACACATGTTGAGACTCAAGATCATTGGCAAAATATGAAGAAGGGCTGACACAGTGCACATGTGGTGCTACATGTAAGGTACTAACAGGTGTCACAGACCCCCCTCCAACATGATGATGTGCAAAGGAAGATGCATACTGAGACATTGCACCCTAGGAGTACATGTGAAAAACAATCATCAGCCAAAGCGCTGGTCAAAAGTGGAGTCGGGCAAGGCATGTAAAGAAGCATCAGCAGAAACTGGGAGGTTCTAATGCCAATGCACAAAGTGCCTGTCTGACCACACCACTCAAACTATGGGAGTGTTAGCAAGCCTTGAAGCACTGCAGGTAGCATGTGACACACATGACAACAAACAGACATGTACCTACCCCATACTTGCTGCTGTCCCTCCTGCAACTGCCTATGGAGGTCAGGGAACACCACTTCCAGGACCCGGAGCATGGGGGGGTGAGGTGGCGGGTGCCGCCATGCCGGCGTGGAGCTTCCAGACCCAGCTGTACTCTGGCGATGCGGCGGGTCCAGCACTGGATGTCCTGCCACCTCTTTTTGATGCTTCTGAGCCTCCTGCGATGGCCCCCCTCACTCCTGACAGCCCTGGCGATGTCCACCCATATTTCACCCTTCTCATAGGCAGATACCTGTCACAAATGTGAAGTAAAAGAACATCAGTGCACTTGGTCCATGTTCCAAAGACACACATATGTTCACAAAATACTTGATGACAACAGGGCATCGTATGCGCCACACATTTGCATCATTGTCCAGGAGTATGTGGCCTGTGAGCAAACACTACAGCATTACATGCCACTGAAAGGCTACAGATGACATGAGGGGTGCAAAACATTCTTTGAGCATGGCACTCACAGAGCAATATATGCTACATCTGCGTGCACTGCAGCACGTGACATGCTGTCACACACCCCACTGCAACAAAGTACTCTCTAGAAACAACACTGTACATCCTGGCACTCACTCCCAACAACATAGCATCTATCCACTATACATACACAGTGGCTATGATGTCACACACACAGCAGGTGCACACTCCAAGGTAGTGCACACATCACTCACCTGATCCTCTGGTCTCCCATACAGCTTGCTGTAGTTTGGCAGGAGGGCATCCAGCAGGGCCTTGTTCTCACCATCAGTGAATGCAGGTGCCCTCTCCATGCTCAGCTAATCAGGGTCCAGAGGATACAGAGACAGCAGCTGTGGTTACCACTCCAATGTTGTGCAGGCAAGTGCCCTCCCACAGCCACATGCTGCCTTATATCTGTGCTGCACAGGGTCTGTGAGTCCAAGGAGTAGTGTGTGATAGGCCACCATAGTTAGCATCCTATGTTCCATCCAATCACATGACACAGAAGGCCATGACACACATGTGCATGGTTTGAAAACTGAGCAAGAGCTGAAAAACAACTTTTGCAACATTGTATACTTTTGGCCAACTGAATTTTCTAGAACACCTGTAGGAGGCTCAAAAGTCTCTGTATCCATGACAACCGGGTTGCATTCAGATCATTCCACTGTTCCCCTAGATGTTCCCTATGTATTTATTTGAATACCCACACAAGTACTGTGCCATTGCCATTGCAAATGCAACCCATGCAATGATGTAACGAGGCGTACACACGTACGTACCATTGGGGTACGCTGTGCTCGCATATGCTCTAAATGCAATAGGGGAACGAGGCATACTCACGCACGTACCGTTGGGGTACGCTGTGCTCGCGTATGCTCTAAATGCAATAGGGGAACGAGGCGTACACACGCACGTACCATTGGGGTACGCTGTGCTCGCGTATGCTCTAAATGCAATAGAGGAACGAAGCATACACACGCACGTACCATTTGGGTACGCTGTGCTCGCGTATGGCTAACATGCAATAGGGGAACGAGGCGTACACACGCACGTACCATTGGGGTACGCTGTGCTCGCGTATGCTCTAAATACAATAGGGGAACGAGGTGTACTCACGCACGTACCATTGGGGTACGCTGTGCTCGCGTATGCTCTAAATGCAATAGGGGAACGAGGCGTACTCACGCACGTACCATTGGGGTACGCTGTGCTCGCGTATGCTCTAAATGCAATAGGGGAACGAGGCGTACTCACGCACGTACCATTGGGGTACGCTGTGCTCGCGTATGCTCTAAATGCAATAGGGGAAAGAGGCGTACACACGCACGTACCATTGGGGTACGCTGTGCTCGCGTATGCTCTAAATGCAATAGGGGAACGAGGCGTACACACGCACATACCATTGGGGTACGCTGTGCTCGCGTATGCTCTAAATGCAATAGGGGAACGAGGTGTACTCATGCACGTACCATTGGGGTACGCTGTGCTCGCGTATGCTCTAAATGCAATAGGGGAACGAGGCGTACACACGCACGTACCATTGGGGTACGCTGTGCTCGCGTATGGCTAACATGCAATAGGGGAACGAGGCGTACACACGCACGTACCATTGGGGTACGCTGTGCTCGCATATGCTGTAAATGCAATAGGGGAACGAGGTGTACTCACGCACGTACCATTGGGGTACGCTGTGCTCGCGTATGCTCTAAATGCAATAGGGGAACGAGGCGTACTCACGCACGTACTATTGGGGTACGCTGTGCTCGCGTATGGCTAACATGCAATAGGGGAACGAGGCGTACTCACGCATGTACCATTTGGGTACGCTGTGCTCGTGTATGGCTAACATGCAATAGGGGAACAAGGCGTACTCACACACGTACCATTGGGGTACAGTGCGTCAGACATACACAAGTGAACGATTGTGTAGGGTGCGTTCCTGAGCTCCTTCATGTCACCATTGGGAGAGTGACTCCAGGAAATCACATTGCAGGGATGTAGTCTACACTCATGTTGACGATGTGGCTACATACATCAGCATGGCATCCTTACATCAGCAGGCCCCAGGTGTTGCAGACATTGAAGAAGCACAGGGACTGTGACCTTGTGGCTCAGTTGATGTGTGAAGAGCTGTTGAGACATGTCATTAATCATTTTGCACATGTGTATCACATACATTCAACACTACGCACCTGAGTAATGTCTGCAACATATTGAGAGGCACATCAACACTGGAATGGCACACCATTCAGTACAGGGAACTGTCACATGATGACAGCAACATGCACATTGTCACAGAGGTCGAATTGACGCACAGCATTACCCTGTGTGACCACGTCATGTGTGTGCCCTGTGCGACATTGTGCATGCTGTTTGCATATGAAATGAACTGGTCAGTTTTATATTCCTCACCTTAGAATATCCCCAAGTGTCATCCTATATATGGCAATTGCCGCTTAGCAGTACACTTGTGTGTCGGTAGGCATCTCCTGCGGCTCTGCGTGTGTCATTGGCGTTGTGTGCGCCCTGATGACGTTGTCTAAGTACTCATACGTTGCCTCTGCGTGCTCATGTCAGGTCCTCTTTTTTTACACCACCCGCGCTGTTCCCGTATAAATGTAATCTTACTCAATTTGTAACCCAAATCATAGTACGATCACCCCAGACCATTTCACTTGGATTGTCTGACTCTGGACGGTGCCAATAGGGATGTCCGTTTCATAGCCTGTGAGGATTGCGAATGACAAATGTCGGGGACTGACCCTCATCGTCGGTGTCTCCACTGTTTTTGCGTCAAGCACGACAACAAGAGCTGCTCCGACTGCCGGGAGCAGACATATGAAGCCAGGTGTGAGTGGTCCCACATGCCGCTCAGACTCCAGCAGTTGGCCCTGAACCACAATAGCTCATGGTCTGGACGTAGGACGAGTGCCTGGGCGTGGGTGTTGAGACATCAGAGCCCCGGGATCTGACATCAGTCCTCCAGGGCTAATTCGACAGGTAACCCCAAGAAGTCAAAGAGACGTCATCGCACTTAAAATTCACCACAATGCACGTGCAATGCTGCATGTGATTTGGGTGACACTGGCCACGCGGCTCCGTCAGATTAGCAGCCGTCGTAGCCTGCACCACGACCTCCGGTCCCTGCCCCCATTCGACGCATGAGGACTAAGTGCGCTTCCTCATGGCCATGATGTCCCTCACTCCACCAACGGCCTACGCGATGGCATCTGGCCCAGCGGACCCGTCTTGGGGGCACTAGCATGTCTGGTGCGTTGCCCCTGACACCGTCACTCGCTTTGGCTCTGACGCAGGCGGCGCAATCGTCCCGGCACCGCTGGCACAGACAGGATCTGATTGTTGATCCTGTTCCTCGCTGGTCCACCTCACAACCTCACCGCCAACAGTCCCCCAGGTGTCAGCCTTGGCGCCGGTCTCGGGTGGTGCTGTCCCCGATACCACACACTGTACGGCTCCGGTGTGGGAACTGCGCGGCAGAACACCGCTGTTAATGCTGCATGGGGAGTTAAACTTCAACGAGCCGGGCCCAGATTATGACAACAATGATTATCTGGGAATGGGTGATAAGGGGTATTGGGAGGGTTATGAAGACCCACTGAGACATGAGTGTCCGTCACAAGATGACAGGACAGGTGGACTGGGGGATGCGAGTGGTCTGAGCACCTCGCCAGACACTGGTGATGTCTCTACTCCAAATGTGTCTTAGGATGAGCGGCCAACGTACAGTGTTGTGTTGACGCGGGCGGCCAAAGCCTTGCCCCTTCTTCTCCCCTTTGCGGACGTGAGGACCAACCCCTTCACTGAGGTCCTTAAACTGCAGTCAAGCTCCGCTGTGCCTCTGCAGCCGCCTAATTCCGATTTTACTGAATCCATATTGGCCAGCATGTACAGGCACGCAGCATGTTTTGCTGTAGATAGGCATGTTGCCAGATGCCCACACCCCTCCAGGGACGAACCATGTTTCCTGTCCTCCCACCCCACCCCAGAGAGCATGGCCATGCAGGCCTCCAAATCACAGACAACATTCCCGTTAGCTCCGCTGGACAGGGTATCCAAGAGGTATGAGCAGTACGGAAATATGACATCATCCTCCCAGAGTCTGGGACTGAGGTCTCCCAACATCACATGCCTCTTTGTCCGCTACACATACTCTCTGTGGGACACGGTTGTGGAACTGCTGCCAGAGTGTGCGTTGTAGGTACGGCCAATACTTGGCCAAGCCCTTGTAGAATGGCAATCAGCGGCACAGTATTTGATCCGGTGTGGGCTGGATAGCACCGACTCACTGTGCAGATCGATGGCATCCACGGAGCCAAATTTGCAAAAAGCCTGTAGTGTATTCAAAGTTAGGAATATGCTACAAACGACTGTACCTTCACGATGTTTAGTTACAAAAGGTAAGTAAATAGTTCATACTGTTAAGTATATCTGCTGTAGGAGCATCTATGTTGGGTCCTTGCCGTGATGACAGGGTTTGTAATGTACGCACACCATGCCATTTGTGCTAATGAACCGCTCATATGTGTGATGGCATCACAGACCATTTGTCACAAATCAAACATTTATGCTGTATGATGATGTCCATGTAATAGTTTGTGAAATTTTACACCGCATTATGAATATGTCAGATCTGTGCAAATGATGGCCCATGTAATGTGTGTGTGTGTATTGCTGTCATCTGTCTGGATGTGCAGACAACCTCCTAATGCCATTCTCATGACGTGTGTCATTGACATGATACATTGTCATGCTCACTCAGACCTTTCCATTAGATCCTGAGTATGCATGTCGTATCCATACCACAGACCACAGGTCTTCTACTATTCATGGAGCAGTGGCTTGCAGCTGGCACATGTTCCTTCAGTTTGTCTCCCAGGCCACACTCAAAATTGTCTACATTAGTTGAAGCAGTGTTGCTTGTGCCATGTACATTGTTATTGTCTTAGTCAGACAGTTCAAAAAATATACTCTAAATGCTGTTTTGCAGGGCACCCCCTCTGGAAAGGCCGTTGTCAGACTTGGAAGCCATGAGGGAACGTAACTGCATTCGGCGGTACCGCTTCACCAGACAAGCTGGAGGTGCACCTGCAACCACGACATAGGTATCCAACTGCGCTGACACGCAAGGTAAAGGTGATGGCAGCCCTACATTTCTTTGCCACAGGTACGTTCCAATTTACCATAGCTGATGTGGGAGGGATGTCTCAGACCATGTTAAGCCGTGTATTGACGGATGTTTTGGCAGCAATGTTGCTCCACCTTGATGAGTTCATTACATTCCCTACTCCAGAAGAGTTGACAGATGTCAAGGGGGAATTCTATGCCCTGGGACGCATGCCACATGTAATTGGTGCAATTGATGGTGCACATGTTACTCTGGTGCCACCACAGGCTCAGGAGCAAGCGTATCGCAACAGGAAACACTACCACTCGATAAATGCCCTGGTGGTGTGTCTTGCCAACATGATTATCTCACATGTTTCTGCACATTTTCCAGGATCGTGCCACGATGCTTTCATCATGAGGCGTAGCAGGGTACCACAGATGATGCTGCAGCTGCACAACCACCGGGCATGTCTTGTTGGTGAGTGAACTCTGTCAGCTATGTATGTCAGTATGTCACAACTTCATGAACTGCATCATATTACACACTCATTTCCATGATGTCAATTTGCAGGAGACGCAGGATATCCAAACATGCCGTGGCTAATGACGCCACTACGCAACCCCAGGACAGCTGCAGACCAGCGGTACAACAATGCTCATGGGAAGACCAGGCGGGTGATCGAGCGAACATTTGGACTCCTGAAGAGCAGGTTCAGGTGCCTGGACAAGACAGGCGGAGCCCTCCACAGCCCACGCAAGGTGTGTGACATCTTCACCGTGTGCTGCATGCTACACAACATGGCAGTGGAGAAGGCCATGCCACTCTACCTTGATCCAGATGAGCTGGAACATCCGCCCGTTGAGGATGAAGGCCTTGCCCAGGATGCCAGTGACGAGGAGGTTGAAGATGATATTCGGAGTCACCTCATCCGCAACTTCTTTTCATAATGGTGAGTCACAGTTGCATTTTGGTAATAAATGTACTATAGAGTTGCATGGTTAGCATGCTGTGTATGCAACTGACTGTATGCAATGTCACTTGGATGTTTGTTGTGCTGTGTCACATAAGTGCAGATGTAATGACACACACGTATGTGCTATGTGTGTACTTGGAATGTACAGGTGTACTAGTACATCAGGCTATTCAACAGGACAATGTCAGAATGACATCATACCGAACTTGACCCCTTGTGTGCCTCTCATCCCCAGCTCGCCCTGCCTGTTGTCCGTTGGTGTCATCTTGGTCAGCCTGCTATTGCTCATTATGATTTCAACGTCAGCCGAATCAACGGAGCCTGCACAGACATGTTGAAAAGTAAATTTGGGTAATGCCTCATATGAGGCTGTTTAGCGTTGGTATGGTTTCTAAAGTGTGGTACATGTTCATGCGCATGTTGTTAGACCATGCATACATGCAATAACATCATGTTTCTAATTACATGTAGGCCCACTCCCATTACAGGATAGTCTCCC
The DNA here is from genome assembly GCF_964261635.1 of Lissotriton helveticus. Classification (NCBI taxonomy): domain Eukaryota; kingdom Metazoa; phylum Chordata; class Amphibia; order Caudata; family Salamandridae; genus Lissotriton; species Lissotriton helveticus. The sequence goes on along the minus strand of NC_136063.1, from coordinate 1,295,488,100 downwards.
CATCTGACAGTCATCTGTTGTAGTTGTAGACTCTGGTGAATGCATCAATGTGTGTAGACATTGACACTGCAACATTGCATATACCATGGTTTGACATTGTGTTAGAGGTCCCAACCACAGACTCTGTGGTGGATTGCAGCCTCACTGTGTGCATTAGAATGTGTCTGGTTCCTCACATCCACCTTGTGGCACAGTCCAGTTAGTTTACCACAAAACCATGTCGTGTAGGTGTTGCCCAGTGTATGTTCCACATGTCAGGACAATTGTTCTGTGATTCTGTTCGCATGGATGCATTGCCCCTTGTTGCAGTATGTCATGTCACTGTCATGTCGTTACCTCAGTGCAGGTTGAGAATACAGCTACGCCAGCCTTCACAGTGAGTAGCAGTTCTGTCTAAAAACACATGATGCCATGTATGTGTTGCTTTAGACATGACAATGTTGTGTTGATGCATATGTGACAAATTTTGTTGCACCAGTGCAGTGCGGTTATTCACATGATTCTCTTGTCCCGTGCTGCATTTCTGTGCGACGGTAGGGTTTCATTATGTTGGTTGGATCAACATCACTTGCTATTGAGTCATTTTCAGACTGCTTGTCATGTTTAGCATAGTGATGCAAAGTTGATAGAGCAAAAGACTGCCTACAGAGTGCCGTCATTGCATGTAGGTCATTAGCTTCCTCATCATATGTGATTCTTACAGCTGTTGTGGGTGATGTCAAGTTTGCCTACATGGCCCTTACGGGTACACATTATCAAATACAGCTATTTCATTTTGCGTACGTAGCATTGCCATATGTTTCAATTCGTTTGTTTTGTTCACATCATCAGTGACAGTGGATTAGTATTTGTACACATAGAACTCATTGCATGGTAGATGACTTGTGAGCGTTGCACAAGACTCAAATAGATGACAGACTGTCCTAGGTTGTGTGTGTCTGTGTCACAGCATTGGATCTCATGTGGTTGCATAATCAGTGATCTCTAATTGGCTACAGCCGTTACACTGTACCAGTCACACTTGTGAAGTGTATCTCATGAGGTATTTTTGGTGTCAGTGACATGAGAAACTACTCCTAATGGGTCTTTGCCTCTGTTTCAGGTCTCCCTCCCTGCAGTTCCCATCCTCTCCTTCCCTCGCCCGATCACCCTTTTGTGTCTGTCATTTATACTCAGACCAAGGGGCTATTTGGAGGTGGAACCCTTTGAGCATCACACCACTCTGATGAAGAAAGGTACGGACATTCCCTGGCAGTGTTTTATCGAATAGTTATGCTGAATTACAGGTGACATCATTCGTATAGTTTTTTGTTTGTCTTCTTGCCTATGCCAATGACCATGTATGTTGGATGATGCTCCATGGCCTCACAAGGTAAATCATCATGTTGTGCATGACGTGTGATTTGAAATGATTATTGTACCTCCTTGATGTCAACGCACATGTCCTTCTATTGTGCATGTATACTATATGGCATGAAGTAAGCTTATGCTTGTTATGTCTTTACGTGTACAGTGACTACATGCATGGTGTTGAATAAGGCTAAAATACTATACTGTGTGTGAGGTGGATGGCTGTGTAGCTGCTGGTTAGCTTGGAACACACTAGCTGTAGTCTACACCTGCTGACGCTGTGTGTCCTGTGCCCCACTTGTCCCTAAGGGGCCTGATCCCGTGACCGTGCTCTTTGGTGATTACTGTGCCATATAATTTTGTGTGACCCTCAGTGAAGCAGAGACTCCTGCATCCACATGCACATGTCACTTTGTGGCTTGCCAATGACCTTGTGTTATGTGCTTGTTTTGCTAGTTGTCACACCCCTCCTGCCGTCAAGTCTTCACTCATTCCTGGTGCTGCATACACAGCCACAATGCAGCGCACACTATCCAGGACCACACACACCTACTGGATACCCCTCCTTCCATCCATTTGTAGACCATGCTCCAGCCACCCTACACACAGAGAACACCAGACAATCATCCTCCTGGTATCACGATGCCTCAAACTCACCCATTACAGAATATATGCCTGTGTGTGCACAACATACTGGCAAGACTATGTTGAGCCACATGACAAGGTGTCTACGTACCACCAGGTCATGTGCCTTGTACAGCACACACACACCTTCCATAGGCACAATATTGTACATTGTTACCTTGTCAACACCACAGCATGCAAAATTTACTTCCTTACAGTCACGTGGCAGTACACAACCTGGTCACACCACTTCAACATGACCGTCACAGTCAGTCAAGTAGCCACAAGGGACACACACCATGACCACGTCTCTTGGGTGTGGGGTGATTTGGCCGTTCAGGTGTCAGACGTGGGTAGTTGTTCTGGATGCGTAGCACCCATCACAGGAGTATAGTACTTGTAGCTCCATAGGGTGAGGTCAGCTCATCAGGTGAGCTTGGGTAGAGTGCTACAGCCCATTTCCCACAGTCTGTCCTGCCACCCTTGTCCTGTGCGCCATTCATCACATCAACAGTACAGCATCATGCTGATGATAGTTCACATACCTGAAGACACAGATGTAGGTACTCCCTACATGGACAACAAGTTTTGTCACACTGATCTATACACCTCAAAGTGACTCTCCTGGGCCTGGCTGTTATTGCAGTTTTGTGATCTAAATACCCCTTCAGCATTTACTATCCCACACAGGTGTGTCTTTACATCCCTGTATATAGTTGTTAGGAATTTGTGACCAATGTGTGTCCTCACCCGGACTCTGATCCAAGTGTGTGGATGTCTGCAGTTTGGTGAATACCCTTGCATTTCATACATTAGCACACACATATTATTTTATACTGTGGGTACAAGATAATTCACCAAATGCGTTTGATGTTTAGGATATTTATTGTGTGATCTTGTGCAGGAAACGTGAATAGGTGCTGTACAGAAAGGGGTGGAATCCAAAGTTCACTGCTGGAGATGAGATGCCTTACAGTTTCAGTCAACAGAGTCCAGGCCACAGTGCTTGGCATCATTGGGCAGACTGTGACCAGCAAGTCCATGCGGGAGAGTCTCATAGGTGATGCTGTTGCACCCAAGGGCAATATGCCAGATCCGGTGTCCTGGGAGTAGTGCATGGCCCACTGCCACTCAACGTCTTAGCCGTGGATGACCCACCTTCCTTGGGGGACCCTCAGGTGCAGGCCTGGATGCTACGTCAGACAGTTCCTCCTCCTCCTCATCCCTCCCTGCATGTTGGCAGCAATCTGACCTAGCGATTGACTCATTTCCCAATGCACCATCAAGAGTGCTAAGGCATACATTACTGAGCGCTGCGCTTGGTAAATCAGGCGCTGCTCTATTTTAAAATCGCCCGTTTTTGTCTTTTTATTTAAAACTTAATTTAGCACTTTGCCTTGTTTTTAATTTCACCTACCGCATTTCAGCTACCGCATTGCCTGCACTTTAATCGTGCCCTCCACCGCGGCTTCAGCGGGCTTGCCATCGCGTTTTGGAGCGCCATCTTGGGAGTTGGGAGGGGACGCCTTAGACTGAGGGTGAGCGTTCTAGCAGTCAGGCTGACTGACTAGAGCCCTATAAATCTTTGAGATGGTGACGCGCAGCGTGTGCGCGCGGCGTGGGTGCCGGAGCGCCGCTGGAGTCACGCCAGAGTCCAGCCCGTCTGCGCCCGTCCGCGCGGAGGACGGGCTGGACGGCTGGTCGGATGTAAATGCCGACTCTGCCTTTTTTGGCTAAAGCTTAAGCCTTCTGGTCTGTCTTGTCATTATAGTTTTGACCCCGAGGCGCTTTTAACTTATCCCCCTTGTGGCTGCTTTAAGGAGGGCTATGGGGTCCCTGGTCTTACTTCCGCCCTCGGACAGGGGGGACAGAGCCGTAATGGGGGCGGCTGCATCGTGAGGGAGAATGGCTTCCTCATTAATGCTCGTTCTTTAATTAACCCCTTCGACGCTCATGACGAGCTCAGCTCGTCATGGAGTTTCCATTGATTTCAATGGAAATTACATGAACATCCTTGAGAAGCCTTAGCATCCAAGTGGTTAAGCACAATGTTTTTTTTAAGGATTTTGTTTTAGATAGTAAACCCACGTGGGTGTTTGTCACAGAAACCTGGGCAAAAGACTCCTCGGGTCCAGACCTAGTGGAAGCAGTTCCAGATGGCTATTTCTTCGCTAGGCCTGATAGGACAGGCCGCATAGGAGGAGGTCTAGGTATCCTATATAGGGATAGTATCCTATGCCACACCACACCGCTATCTGATCCTAAGGATGATGTGCAAGTCCTTCATTTTTCCTTAAAAGGCGCCTTCGAGTTGCCTTTTACTGGTGTCCTAATTTACCGCCCTCCGGGGTCTAGAACGGAGTTTGTACAAAATATGCTTAACATTCTTGAACCGTATTTTGGGTGTGAGCATTTTACGGTTCTGAGAGATCTGAACTACCATCTTGAGAATATGGAGTCCACCAACACCTTCTCCCTGATCGACACTATGTCTGCCTGCGGGCTGAACCAACTTGTGAGGGGTGCCACCCACCTGGCGGGCCATACGCTTGATGGAATTTTTTCTAACGATGAGAGGTTGATAGTTAACACTCCTTTCCCCCTCTCATGGTCCGACCATTATGCGGTGCCAATAGAACTGTCCTGTACTACTTTGGATAGCTTGGAAAGGGTCTCAAGTAAGAGGGTATCTCGCCGAAATTTTAAGAACATCTCTAATAACCTGCTTGCCCCCATGATCCCCAGTATGACAATTTCCCAGGAGGTAGACGTATGTCTCTCGGTCTCTCAGCTAGATAAGGCTGTCACCTTGGCTCTAGAGAAATTTGCCCCGGTCCGTTTACGATACTCGACCAGGAAAAAGCCGTCGGCTCCTTGGTTCTCCGAGTCACTAAGACTTCTCAGGCAGGGAGTTAGGAGGCAGGAGCGTCTCTGGTTGGCCAGCTGGGACCTGAGGGAAAAAGAGGCCCATAAAATCTTACTGAGGGGCTATAAGGCGGAGGTAATAAGAGTTAAGCAACAATATTTTATTGCTTGTACCACCTCACTCTCCTCCCCGAAAGAGCTTTTTAAGATTGTTGATTCTCTGTCCTCCCTTCAGATTCCTGATCCTGTCATCGGCTCTCAGCTGCTGTGCTCTTTCTTTCAGGCAAAGATTGCTGATTTGTTTTCGGCCTTAGAGCTTCAGAAGGCTGAAACTGCCGATTCCTCTGGTTCCGCGGAGTTGGTTCTAACTACGGTGGAGGTTGCTCCTTTGGGACGCTCGGTATCCTTCCCTCCCCTTGTATCTCAGGAACTAGACGACCTTCTCACTAGGACCAGATCAGGTTCCCCCTTAGATCCCTGTCCTCTCATGCTTCTTAAGCAGTGTAAGGAGACCCTTTTGCCTCCCCTTCTGGAGATCATGAATGGGGCAATGAGGTTTGGCACCTTCCCTCAGCAATGGAAAAGGGCAGTGGTGAAACCATTACTTAAAAAGCCAACACAGGACTCGGGGGTACTTAAAAACTTTCGCCCCATTTCGCTGCTCCCTGCCGCTGCGAAGATGCTGGAAACACACCTTAATAAGCATCTTGCGGCCTTTCTGGAGAACTCTGGCCTCCTAGATCATTGGCAGCATGGATTCAGGAGGGAGCATAGCACCGAGTCGGCCCTTACCATAGTGCTGGATAATATCCGCACTCGAGTGGATAGGGGCCAGACCACTCTCCTCATCCTGATAGATCTTTCAGCTGCGTTTGTCACCCTTTCTCCCACGGTGTTAACATCTCACCTGAGGGAGATTGGGGTAGAGGGGTCCGCTCTTAATTTGCTGACTTCCTTCTTAGACCAGAGGGAACAGAGAGTGATGCTGGGGGAGTTTCTATCTCCATCCCGATCTGTGCAATGTGGGGTCCCTCAGGGGTCGGCATTAAGTCGACCCTTTTCAACATCTATGTGACCCCACTTGCCAGACTGATAAGATCTTTCGGGATGGAGGTAGTTTCCTACGCCGACTATACCCAGATCCTGGTCTCCCCCTCCCAGTCTATTAACGAGGCTGCCTCCAATTTTAGATCTTGTTTGGAGGCAGTCGCACAATGGATGACTTACAATTCATTAAAACTGAATGGGGAGAAGACGGAGATCCTGGTGTTTGGGGGAAAGGAGGACATCTGGTCGGCAAATTGGTGGCCTGCCTCACTGGGAGCTTGTCCGGTACCCGCCGCTCTGGCTACAAATTTAGGAGTTTTGATCGACCCTACCCTAAATATGCGTCAGCAGGTGAACAGAACAGTTTCCACCTGTTGGGGCATAATTCACATCTTGAGGAAGATTAAACATTACTTATCCCAGCAGGCCAGAAAGCAGGTCGTGGTTGCACTTATAAGCTCCCGACTTGACTATTGCAATGCGCTGTATGCAAGACTCAATAGGGGGCTGCTGCAGCGCCTTCAAATGGTCCAAAATGCGGCGGCAAAGTTTGTGTTGGATTTACCCAAACGGGCATCGGCGACCTCCGCGAGGAAGGTGTTGCATTGGCTCCCTATTGAGGACAGGATTTCTTTTAAAATCCTGTGCCTGACCTTTGGCGCCTTAGCGAGAAATAGGTCAGGGGGGGTTGGGGCTCTTTTGGCCCCCTATAGCCCCTCGAGGAATCTGCGCTCTGCCAACAAATCTCTGCTATCTGTACCACGCATTCGCAGAGTCAAATGGGGTGGCAGAGCTTTTTCCACTTTGGCACCAAAAATGTGGAATGCTCTTCCGGTGGAAATTAAGGCCCTTTCCACTCTTCCGGCCTTTAGAAAAGCCCTGAAGACACGGCTATTTGCCAAAGCATACCCATAGTTTTGCCTCTGCCTTTTTGTGATTTCTTTTAATAGGCGCCTTGATGCCTTCGGGTTTTAGTTGCGCGTTATAAATTTTCTTTCATTTCAAGAGCTGAGCCAGACTTGCCTTCACCCGTCCATAATGTAGGTCTTGCCTGGCTATTTGCTCTGCCTGCTGTTGTTTCACCTGGTTGAGGGCCTCCACAAGCTGGCTTACCTCCCTGGTGTCCCGCCGGTATGCCTCAAGGATGTTAGCGAGTTCAGGCATACCGGGCCCTGCAGCTGACTGGCCAGAATCTCGCCTCCGCCTTGCGCCACTCCCACCACCTTGACCCACACGAGCACAGCCTGCGCTTGTGGGCACATCCGATCGATGGGCCCCCCGAGTGCTGACAGGGTGGAGGTTGTCTGCCACCCCAGGGGCGTCCGACAAAGGGTGTCCCTCATTTTCAGACTGGCTCTCTGGTGGATCATGGGCAGGGCTCTGACCTGTCTGCTGGGATGTGGTGGGAATGGTTCCGGTGGTTGGCAGAGATGCAGCTGGTACAGTTGCTGCAGGGGTTTGGGATCCAGAGGAGCCAGGTTGGTTGGGGTCATCCACAGTGCGTTTAGTGGCGTCCCTGTCGGTGGGGTCTGGGTCCTGCTGAGCCTGGGCCTGGGATCCTTCTCCCCCCTGGTTGGGGGGGAGGTCCACAGGTTGCCCTGTGTGTGGGAGAGACAGACACTGTTAACACACTATCAAGTGACATCCTAATTAGTTATCCATTATCAGCATCACAGTTCCACAAGATTTGCATTGATGTCATTGTTCAGTTGTGTATGTAGTGATAGTAAATTGACAAGTACTCTGGAGCTTTTTCATTCTTCCATTCTCTTGACAATGACTGACACAGCCATTGCTGTGTCTTGTCTTGGCGACACAACCCATATACAGCAGTGCTCTGGTTCACACAACATCCAGGATACAGTGTTAATCCTTATTTCTGCATGAAGCATGCACAGAGTTTAGATGCAGCATGTTCATGTAAGAGACAGAGCATTATCTGTTCTACTATTATGAAGTGAGAACTGTGTACTTTGAGCCAGGTAAACTCATAAAGTACACCACCAATCACAACACCCAATACAGCGTTGTAAAGGGGAGGACCAGAATATGGACATGGGCTATATGAATTGACACCATATGCACTAAAAAGGGGGGGCACCATGAGTGGTAAAGTAGTCCCTTCTGGCCGTTAGATGTGGGCGTTAACATTCAGAAAGGCAAGTTGTGGGCGTTAGATGGCGAGGAGAACATTGAGATGCGAGGAGATGTCACTGTGCAAAACAAAACACACCATTTACACTCACAGTGCAGAGTATTTCAAACGCACAATAATCACAGTGCAGCATATTGCAAACAAGAAATATTCACTCACACAAACATCTTCAGGTAGGCAGAATCATTGACCTGGGCATTACCGTTGTACGCTGACATCAGGGACGGTGCACGGCATGCATTCTTAGGCAACCAATCATGCCACATGACTCGCATAACACATGCAAGCCTTGCTATGAATATTTTAGTACCGATTTCACCATTGTACACACTCCTGTTTGTCACAGGGGGGAGACCTCAAGCAAAAGAGGTGCGGCATACACGGCTTTTCAGGGCTTAGGCGAGTCTGCGTTCTGCCGGACTGAAGCTGCAATATATTTCGCACAGAGATATCATACATCAATCAGCAGGCTTTTGCATGTCCCCTAAGCGAGTCAGATTTCACCACAGTACTTGCATCCTAAACCTATGATCATGGCTACGGATTGACTAGCCGCTATCTGTTTTAACACTGTGGCACTCCCACTTATTGCGGCGCTTAGGAGAAAACTTGACTTCAGGGCTTAAACAAATTTTTCACTTGGCAACATCAACATGTGCTACAAAAAATATCGTCTTGTCTGAAGCATCAACATTCTCACGGGGGAGGGGGCGAGGACAAACATGAAAAAAAACAAGTGACATTAAGTTGAGGGACCTTTGGCCAACGAGATTACACTATTTAGTTTTTGGACAGGGACAACGTCGTGACGGCATGCTAGTTTAATTGCATGTAATCTTCTACATTGGATAGGTGTTGCTGTTCCGTGATGGCCAAACAATGGCAACACCCCTGGACCTGTACACCCACTTCTAGATCATGGCTTTGGAACGTGGCACTTCTCTAAGACGTATCACCTTGTCAATACCCATGTCCATGTTGATACTTAAGTGCATCCACAACGTTCATGAAAAGGGGCACGTGCATTGTGTGGGAGGCACAGTGTACTGGAACATCTGCAATGTGCATGTAATAGTTGTATGCGTATTCATATGAGTGAGGGTTTAGTTGTGGTACATGACAATTGGGACAGTGTTGCACTCCATTGCCAGTCCCCAGGGGTTGAGTTTCTGTAAAGGGGGTGTATGACAGGCCATGCTAGTAGTTTGCGTGTGATTAGCAAGCGTCCATCCTTCATTATTTTGCTGTCCCCTCATGTAGCATGCTGGCATAATCGTGGTTGTGTGTTCCTGCACAGGATGTGTGACCTAGTCCTGGTGTTTGTGTTTGCAATGATCACAGGAGGGACTTGTGCTGCCTACACCTGTGCCCATTGTGTACTACAGAGCATTCCAAAATGTGTGTCCTGACACAGTACAGTGTTGCATGCAAATGGTGGTTGTGTTGCAGGCACTTAGTAGATGACTTCTGGTAATTAGGAGACATCCCTAAACATTCTGCTCTATGGTCTTTGTAAGGCCTGTGCAGTGCTTGGGTGCAACTGGGTGTGTGGGCAGGGAGCTGTGGTGAGCTGACAGAGGGAGGACCACTGAGGGATGGATACAGAGGGAGGGAGGAAGGGACACAGAGGGAGGGAGAAAGAGGGAGAGGGCGACAGGGATGGAGGGAGTCAGAGGGAGGGAGGGAGGGAGGGACACAGAGGGAGGGAGGGAGACAGAGGGAGGGAGGGAGACAGAGGGAGAGGGTGACAGAGGGAGAGGGAGACAGGGATGGAGGGAGTCAGAGGGAGGGAGGGAGGGACACAGAGGGAGGGAGGGAGACAGAGGGAGGGAGGGAGGGACACAGAGGGATGGAGGGAGTCAGAGGGAGGGAGAGACACAGAGGGAGGGAGGGAGACAGAGGGAGGGAGGGAGACAGAGGGAGGGAGGGAGACAGAGGGCGGGAGGGAGACAGAGGGAGAGGGAGACAGGGATGGAGGGAGTCCGAGGGAGGGAGGGAGGGACACAGAGGGAGGGAGGGAGACAGAGGGAGGGAGGGAGACAGAGGAAGAGGGCGACAGAGGGATGGGGACAGGTTGTTTGTGCTTGCTCTCCTGCTACACTGCCTTACTGCATCACAAAATGATGCATCTCCGAAAGGTGTGTCTGCAAAATGAAATTGTTTAGAAGCTGTGGTCTACTATCTTGTGTGATATTTCCATATCCCTGTGCATTGGGCATGGTGCTTGTGTGTGTCCCTGGGACATATGGGATGAGAGCAGCCTCCTACCCTCCACCTTCTACCCTTTGTGCCTCCCCCTTGCAACTAACCCCTGTCTGTTGTGTCCTGGTGGGACTCATGGCCACCCACCCCATGCTGCTGGGCACTGTTGTTAGTCTACCCATGTAACTTGTGTTTTTTGTACACTCACCGGACTCAACGGCTCCTTCTATTCCGTGTACTCCCACCGGTGGCAGCAGGGCCGTGACTTTCTCCTCCCAGGGCTGGTATACAGGAGGTCTGCGGGGACCACCACCTCCAGTGTAGTGCGCATTGGCGTAGTCCTGGTCCATCATCTTCTTGACCATCCTCCGCAGATCATACCACCTGGACTGGCATTCCCCCTTGGTGCGCCTGATGGGTGCAACAGCATTGACCCAGTCTACGATCCTCTCCCACAGGCGTGTTTTTTCTGCGATGCTGGTCTGTCTGACCAATGCGCCAAACAGCTGTGGCTCAACTCTGATGACTTCATCTGTAAGTATCTCATTCTCCGGGTTAGTGAACTTTGGATTCTTGGGTGTGGTCATGGTGTGGGGTGTATGTGATTGAGGGGGCGATGGTGTGTATGAATGAGGGTGTGTGGGTATGATTGTGAAGGGGGTGGTGTGGGTGTAGATGAGATAGGGTGTATGTGTGAAGGTGTGTGGCTGCAATTTCTGGTGTGCTCTCTGTGTCTTCGCAATAATGGGTATGTTGCAAAGGATGATGGGTTGTATGTGTGGACCCTTTTATTGGTCAAAAAGTGGGTGTGGCTTATTTTGAATTGGTGGTGTGTGTGTTATATGGGGTGGGTGTTGGTGTTGACCTCTGTTTGCCTGTTTGGCTGTGACCAGGACATTGATTCTCAATGGTGTGTACACAGGAGACATGATCAGTGTTGTTGTGCGACTCGTTTGCAAGGTCATTGTGCTGGTTTGGGTGTTGGCATTATGTGTGCGTGTCGTACTTGTGCGTGCGATCGTGCGATCGACTTGTACGTGCCGTTGGCGACTGGGGGGGTTCGCGTAGGCTTGTTGGGGGGGTGTGCGTGACGTACTTGTGCGTGCAATCGACTTGTACGGGCCGTTGGCGGGTGGGGGGGTTCGCGTAGGCTTGTTCGGTGGGTGTGCGTGTCGTACTTGTGCATGCGATCGACTTGTACGGGCCGTTGGCGGGTGGGGGGGTTCGCGTAGGCTTGTTGGGGGGGTGTGCGTGTCGTATTTGTGCGTGCGATCGACTTGTACGGGCCGTTGGCGGGTGGGGGGTTTCGCATAGGCTTGTTGGGGGTTGTGCGTGTCGTACTTGTGCGTGCGATCGTGCGATCGACTTGTACGGGCCGTTGGCAGGTGGGGGGGTTCGCGTAGGCTTGTTGGGAGGGTGTGCGTGTCGTACTTGTGCGTGCGATCAACTTGTACGGGCCGTTGGCGGGTGGGGGGGTTCGCGTAGGCTTGTTGGGGGGGTGTGCGTGTCGTACTTGTGCGTGCGATCGACTTGTACGGGCCGTTGGCGGCTGGGGGGGTTCGCGTAGGCTTGTTGGGTGGGTGTGCATGTCGTACATGTGCGTGCGATCGTGTGATCGACTTGTACGGGCCGTTGGCGGCTGGGGGGTTCGCGTAGGCTTGTTGGGGGGTGTGCCTGTCGTACTTGTGCGTGCGATCGAGTTGTACGGGCCTTTGGCGGGTGGGGGGGGTTCACGTAGGCTTGTTGGGTGGGTGTGCGTGTCGTACTTGTGCGTGCGATTGTGCGATCGACTTGTACGGTCCGTTGGCGGGTGGGGGGGTTCGCATAGGCTTGTTGGGGGGGTGTGCGTGTCGTACTTGTGCGTGTGATCGTGCGATCGACTTGTACGGGCCGTTGGCAGGTGGGGGGGTCCGCGTAGGCTTGTTGGGGGGGTGTGCGTGTCGTACTTGTGCGTGCGATCGACTTGTACGGGCCGTTGGCGGCTGGGGGGGTTCGCGTAGGCTTGTTGGGTGGGTGTGCGTGTCGTACTTGTGCGTGCGATCGTGCGATCGACTTGTACGGGCCGTTGGCGGGTGGGGGGGTTCGCGTAGGCTTGTTGGTTGGGTGTGCGTGTCGTACTTGTGCGTGCTATCGCCTTGTACGGAACGTTGGCAGGTGGGGGGGTCCGCGTAGGCTTGTTGGGGGGGTGTGCGTGTTGTACTTGTGCGTGCGATCGACTTGTACGGGCCGTTGGCGGCTGGGGGGGTTCGCGTAGGCTTGTTGGGTGGGTGTGCGTGTCGTACTTGTGCGTGCGATCGTGCGATCGACTTGTACGGGCTGTTGGCGGCTGGGGGGTTCGCGTAGGCTTGTTGGGGGGTGTGCCTGTCGTACTTGTGCGTGCGATCGAGTTGTACGGGCCTTTGGCGGGTGGGGGGGGTTCACGTAGGCTTGTTGGGTGGGTGTGCGTGTCGTACTTGTGCGTGCGATTGTGCGATCGACTTGTACGGTCCGTTGGCGGGTGGGGGGGTTCGCATAGGCTTGTTGGGGGGGTGTGCATGTCGTACTTGTGCGTGTGATCGTGCGATCGACTTGTACGGGCCGTTGGCAGGTGGGGGGGTCCGCGTAGGCTTGTTGGGGGGGTGTGCGTGTCGTACTTGTGCGTGCGATCGACTTGTACGGGCCGTTGGCGGCTGGGGTGGTTCGCGTAGGCTTGTTGGGTGGGTGTGCGTGTCGTACTTGTGCGTGCGATCGTGCGATCGACTTGTACGGGCCGTTGGCGGGTGGGGGGGGGTTCGCGTAGGCTTGTTGGGTGGGTGTGCGTGTCGTACTTGTGCGTGCTATCGTGCGATCGCCTTGTACGGAACGTTGGCAGCTGGGGGGTTCGCATAGGCTTGTTGGGGGGGTGTGCGTGTCGTACTTGTGCATGCGATTGTGCGATCGACTTGTACGGGCCGTTGGCGGGTGGGGGGGTTCACGTAGGCTTGTTGGGGGGTGTGCGTGTCGTACTTGTGCGTGCGATCGTGCGATCGACTTGTACGGGCCGTTGGCAGCTGGGGGGTTCGCGTAGGCTTGTTGGGGGGTGTGCGTGTCGTACTTGTGCATGCGATCGACTTGTACGGGCCGTTGGCGGGTGGGGGGGTTCGCGTAGGCTTGTTGGGGGGTGTGCGTGTCGTATTTATGCGTGCGATTGACTTGTACGGGCCGTTGGCAGGTGGGGGGGGTTCGCGTAGGCTTGTTGGGGGGGTTTGCATGTCGTACTTGTGCGTGCGATCGTGCGATCGACTTGTACGGGACGTTGGCGGCTGGGGGGTTCACGTAGGCTTGTTGGGGGGGTGTGCGTGTCGTACTTGTGCGTGCGATCGACTTGTACGGGCCGTTGGCGGCTTGGGGGGGTTCGCGTAGGCTTGTTGGGGGGGTGTGCGTGTCGTACTTGTGCGTGCAATCGAGTTGTACGGGCCGTTGGCGGGTGGGGGGTTCACGTAGGCTTGTTGGGTGGGTGTGCGTGTCGTACTTGTGCGTGCGATCGACTTGTACAGGCAGTTGGCGGGTGGGGGGGTTCGCGTAGGCTTGTTGGGGGGGTGTGCGTGTCGTACTTGTGCGTGCGATCGTGCGATCGACTTGTACGGGCCGTTGTCAGGTGGGGGGGTTCGCGTAGGCTTGTTGGGGGGGTGTGTGTGTCGTACTTGTGCGTGCGATCGACTTGTACGGGCCGTTGGCGGCTGGGGGGGTTTGCGTAGGCTAGTTGGGGGGTGTGCGTGTCGTACTTGTGCGTGCGATCGACTTGTACGGGCTGTTGGCGGCTGGGGGGGTTCGCGTAGGCTTGTTGGGTGGGTGTGCGTCTCGTACTTGTGCGTGCGATCGTGCGATCGACTTGTATGGGCCGTTGGCGGGTGGGGGGGTTCGCGTAGGCTTGTTGGGGGGGTGTGCGTGTTGTCCTTGTGCGTGCGATCGTGCGATCAACTTGTACGGGCCGTTGGCGGGTGGGGGGTTCACATAGGCTTGTTGGGGGGGTGTGTGTGTCGTACTTGTGCGTGCGATCGACTTGTATGGGCTGTTGGCGGGTGGGGGGGGGTTCGCGTAGGCTTGTTGGGGGGGTGTGCGTGTCGTACTTGTGCGTTCGATCGACTTGTACAGGCCGTTGGCGGCTGGGGGGGTTCGCGTAGGCTTGTTGGTGGGGTGTGCGTGTCGTACTTGTGCGTGCGATCGTGCGATCGACTTGTACGGGCCGTTGGCGGGTGGGGGGGCGTTCGCGTAGGCTTGTTGGGGGGGTGTGCATGTCGTACTTGTGCGTGCGATCGACTTGTACGGGCCGTTGGAGGGTGCGGGGGTTCGCGTAGGCTTGTTGGGGGGTGTGCGTGTCGTACTTGTGCGTGCGATCGACTTGTACGGGCCATTGGCGGGTGGGGGGGTTCGCGTAGGCTTGTTGGGTGGGTATGCGTGTCGTACTTGTGCGTGCGATCGACTTGTACGGGCCGTTGGCGGGTGGGGGGGTTCGCGTAGGCTTGTTGGGTGGGTGTGCATGTCGTACTTGTACGTGCGATCGTGCGATCGACTTGTACGGGCCGTTGGCGGGTGGGGGGGGTTCGCGTAGGCTTGTTGGGGGGATGTGCGTGTCATACTTGTGCGTTCGATCGACTTGTACGGGCCGTTGGCGGCTGGGGGGGTTCGCGTAGGCTTGTTGAGGGTGTGCGTGTTGTACTTGTGCATGCGATTGAATTGTACGGGCCGTTGGCGGGGGGGGGTTCGCGTAGGCTTGAGCTGAGGGGTACACATGTGGTATGTGTTGTTGCCGCTTGCTGTGATGCGAATGATCCCGTATGAATCAACCTTCATGTGCGAATAATTTGGGCCGTACGAATCGCAGTCAGGCTTTTCATAACGGATCGTAATAGTGTGTTTGTACGGCCTGGTTACGACTCGTACGGTAGGATTCACGAGGCTTATTCGTACGGGTCAACGACTGTGGTTCGTACGGTTCGCTGATATTCGTACGGTAATCGACGGAAATTGATCGGAATTCGGAGGTCGGATGGTAGTTTCCCAATCGTACGGATTCGGCTACGAATACGAATCGTACAGCGGATTTTTTTTCCGGATCGGAATAGGCCCCCAAGTGTACCTTTTTACAGACTCATACAAAGTAGCCTTATAACTAATCCCTCTGCCAACATATCTTAAACCTCACTTTTCTGCAGCTGCTCCGCCATTCTACTATTACTCAGAGTGTTGAGCCTAGCAAAATACAAAGCAGCAACCCTTTACATGTCTCTATTGTAAGTCTCACCATATTCCTAAAAGCATGCATGAATGTCTCTATACCTTTTGCTATTGACACCATATATAATAGAAACATCAAAACAGACCTGTGTTTTATATGTAATGCATCTTCAAATGGATAACACATATCAGAATACATAAGTAAGTAGAGACATACTTCAGTTACAAGACCATGCAGACCTTAAAACTACAGAGACTGCACTTTCCACTTCAAGCAGACGTCGAAAATGATGTGGTGTATTTCAAGGTTACCTTTCTACAGACTCATACAAATAAGACTAATTCCTCTGCCAACATCTCTTAAACCTCACCTTTGTGCTGTATCTTCCCCATTCTACTACCGCTCAGGGTTTTGGGCCTAGCCAAATATAACTTAGTAATCCTTCACATATCCCTGTTGTAGGTCTCATCATATTCCTGAAAGAATGCATGCATGTGTCTGTACGTTTTGCTAGTGGCATCATATATAAAAGAAAAATACAAATAGAGGTATATACCTGTGTTTTACATGTCTAGCATCTTCAGATGGATAACACACATCAAAATACATCTGTAAGTACAGGCATGCCTCAGTCGAAACACCATGCAGACCTTAAAACTTGACAGACTGCACTTCACATTTCAAACAGACACCTACATTTATGCAGCATACTTCAAGTGTACCTTTCCCAAAATTCACACAAAGTAGCCTAATCACTAATCCCTTTGCCAGTATGTCTTAAACTTCACTTTTGTGCTACAGCTTCACCATTCTGCGTCTACTTAGAGTGTTGAGCCTAGCCAAATACAAAGCAGCATGTGTAAAGCATCTTCACATGCATAACACATATCAGAATATATATTCAAGTAGAAACGCTCCTCAATCCTAACACTCTGCAGACCTGAAAGTTTCACAGAAAACACTTCTCCTGTAAGTCTCACCATATTACTGAAAGCATGCATTCATGTGACTCTACCTTTTGCTAGCAGCATCACATATAAAAGAAACATTCAAATAGATGTATACCTGTTTTTAATATGACAGGCATCTTCAGATGCGTAACACTTATCAGAATACATGTGCAAGTAGACACAGACCTCAGTCATAAGACCATGAAGACCTTAAAACTTGACAGAGTGCACTTCACATTTTAAACAGACACCTACATTTATGCTGCATACTTCAATTATACCTTTCCCCCAAATTGATACAAAGTAGCCTAATCACTAATCCCTTTGCCAGCATGTCTTGAACCCTATTTTTGTGCTGCACTGTCACCTTTCTGTGTCCACTTGGAGTGTTGAGCCTAGCCAAATTCAAATCAGCATGTGTAAAGCATCTTCAAATGCATAACACATATCAGACGATATATTCAAGTAGAAACTTTCCTCAATCCTAACACTCTGCAGACCTAAAAGTTTCACAGAAAACACTTCCCATTTCAAGCACACAACAAAAATGATGTGGCATATTTCAACTGTTCCTCTCTAGAGACTTATAAAAAGTAGCCTAATCACTAATACATCATGTTAACATGTTTTGAACCTCACTTTTGTGTTGTTGTTTCTCCACACTAGTACTGCTCACAGTGTTGAGCCTAGCCACATACAAAGCACCAGCACCTCTCTGTTATACTTCTTGCATCTTTAAATGTATAACACATATGAGAATACATATGCAAGTAGATACATACCTCAGTCAGAAGTCCATGCATACAATAAAACTTGACTGACTGCACTTTCAATTTGAAGGCGACACCTTAAATTATGCAGTGTACATCAATTGTACATTTCCTCACACTAATATAAACTAGCATAATCGCTAATCTATCTACCAATGTACACTTAATACTATACACAATATATTTCAAACATCATTTCAGTAAAATAAAACAAACTACAATACACTGCTCTACATTTAAGAACATATTTCAAACGTTACAGTCCTTAAATCATTTTTAAAGTTGTAAAATAAAGCTTTTCAAATATTAAAATATCACTACAAACAGTAAAACACTACTACATAATACATGATACACCTCAAAAGATGTAACTCACCTCTCAAATAGTACTGTAGAGTACGAAATATCAGAAACTCATAAAATATTTTCTTTTGCACACAATCAATGTAATGTACCACTCTCAACAAGGTAAAACCAGTAATGGCAAACTCTCCCTCTCTTTCTCTGCACAAATAAATGTAAGTAACAAATCGCATTCCTTCCTACATTATTTCAACTTGTGAAACACATTTCTATTAGTTAGCCATATTCACCCTTTCTAACTGTCTTCTTGAACTGTCCAAGTTGGTTCTGTAATTCAATGGACTCGCAACTCAACCGCAGTGCCACAGTTTAGCATCGCGATGGAGCCGCAAATCTATATGGGAGTTCAAAAAACTATTACTAATTAATGTTTTTAAGAACACATCACTTCTAAACATAGTACTGATTTGGGACACCTTACTTTAATAACATATCACTTTTATATAAATTACAATTTCATATTTTAAAACCACAGTTAAGTTTCAACCCTTCCCCCGTTCTGCTTAATCTCAGTTTCCATAGTAACAGCTTCTGCAACATTCAACTGTACTGACAGGTCACAAGTTTAACACATTTTCAAGTACACTACATTAGCTTACTAATGCAAATAGCAGGTGTGGTTGACTTTGCAAAATATTACCTTATCCTATCTACTCTACCTCTGAAAAAGTTTTTAATAACCAATAAGAAACATGCTTCTTTAGGAAAGTAACATGCATCCTATTTTTGATTGTACAATATTCATGAACAGCCAGTTATCTGCGTTTTGAAAAAAAGCATCTTCTCCACCATTTTAGATTCCTCTCATTCTACCAACTTACTACCTCAGCTACAGACATTGTTTCATTACTTCCAGACATCCCTTCAAGATGCTCACAGTGTGGATTGTTGGGTACAGCTATGTTTTCTGGTGCAAAAGGTATGCTGAACACAAGGGTATTGACAGAGACCTAGCTTTGTAAAATGTGGATATTAAATTGATTGCACAGAGAGGATTAAAGTTGCACCATGTGATGCCTTTAGTTAAAACATTTTTGTATCTCCAACCCCCTGACCTCATGAGTGTGCACTGTGGTGGCAATGACCTAGGCACATTGACTGAAGTAGGACTGGATATGCTCATGAAGGATACCTTTGCACAACTGATGTTGCTTTTCTCTAAATCTGTATTTGTATACTCTAATATAAGCCAAAGACAATAATGGAAGTGGTCAAATCAATTCTGTCCACAGATTGACAAAACTAGAAAAAATGTGACTAAAGCTGTTTCTTATTACCTCAGAGACCCTAGGATGGGCTCCATCTTTAACAACAATCAACATGATTGATATGTATGACATCTACAGAAGTGATGGAGTTCACTTCACAGATCAAGAGACCAGAGTCTTTCTCGACAACCTTCAGCTGTGCATCCACACTTACATGTAGCTACAACAAACTCATAATGAAACAAGGGCTCTTTTTAGAGCCACCCTATAACATATAGTGAATATTATTTTGTTTCAATCATACATACTCTTTTTTCATTTCTTATGGATCCACAAACCCATCGCAAATCTGCAAAAGCACAAATTCAGTGTACTACAACACAATACACTTTTCAAGTTTAACTTTTCCTTTTTACTTTTATATATTTTTACTAACTCTATCAATGTTAATCTTATCATTAAGTTCAATCTCACTAACTCTATGAAGCAAGTTCTCAAATACAACACTATTCCCTATGAAAACTAGGTCCTAACTATAACTACCGCTGAGAGGGAGCCAAAGAATGCGTACTCCTTGGCGCAGCTGGGAGGCGTAGGTGGAATCGCGGCCTTCCCACTGATGCTGCAACATCATTGGCGCTGCTCCGGTGGGGCACTGCTCAGCCCACCCATTGAGCGCTGCCTCAAGCTTTGCCCCAATTGGTGTTACTCAGTCCGCAGGGTGACTCTGCCTCCCTTTCTAGACACTCTGCATGCCACATCCACACGGGCCAGTTAGTGCACTCTGCGGTGTTCTGGACCAATGTCTGGGCATACCCGTCCCACTCGGGGTGACAAATAGAAAAACAACAAGACAGATTTGTATATGGCTGGGTCCAAACAGGAATGGCATGGTGAGCAAAAAAAACAATGGATTTAGGCCCAGATATCCGTACTGGGGTGAATGTATGAGATTGTCCATCAATTGTTTTTTTGCATTTGGCACCCAGAGGCGAACGGGTATGCACAGACATGGGTCCCGTGCTCTGCATGCCACTGGAGTCAAGCTATCCTGGCTGATGAGGGCTGAAAGTCCAAAACCAGTCCTAGGATGCTTGTTTCCAATCCAGGGAGGACCTGACCTGGCAGTTCGGGCTGGACTGTTGCCATTGGGTGCAAGGTCAAGACTGATTTGCATATGGCTGGGTCCAAACTGGAATGGCATGTTGAGCAAAAAATCGATGGATTTAGTCCCAGATCTCAGTACTGGGGTGAATGTATGTCATTGTTCTGCATTCTGTCCAGTAATTGTTGTTTTTGCATTTGTCTCCCCGAATGGGACGGATATGCCCAGATGTTTGTCCTGTGCTCTCCACGCCACTGGAGTCAAGCTATCCTGGCTGATGAGGGCTGAAAGCCGGAAACCGGTCCTAGGATTCTTGTTTCAGTCCAGAGAGGAACTGGCCTGGCAGTTTGGCCTGGACTGTTCCCATTGGGTGCAGGGTCAAGACTGATTTGCATATGGCTGGGTCCAAATTGGAATGGCATAGTGAGCACAAAAACAATGGATTTAGGCCCATATCTCCGTACTTGGGTTAATGTATGACATTGTTCTACATTCTGTCCATCAATTGTTGCATTTGCAGGTTTCAAGGTGTTGAGGCACAGGGTTAGATATTCAAGTAGTTGATATATATGCCCCAAACTATGATGACCCTTTATTTTACTGGTCGCTGCTCGGCCAGACTTCTAAGGACCCAACCATACCGCAATTATGGGGCAGAGACCTGAACTGTATTCTGGACCCCCTCCTGAAGAAATCAGGTGGGCAAGGAAGCTGAATCTCAGGCGCAGCTAAAATCATTACTGATATAGTGCTGCAGTTAGAATTGGTAGATGTATGGAGGGCCAGGTACCCTCAGGCAGGTGGATTCACTTATTATTCAACCCCTCATGACACACACACTAGAATTGACTAAATTTTCTGGATAGATCGCTCCTCCCCATGTTTGGAATTGCATAGTCATGCCCCACACATTTTCAGATCACTCCCCAATTATCCTAGAGGTTGAGATGCCTCCACGGATTGCAGCTATGTTTACATGAAGGTTTCCCCCATATTTATTACTTGACACTGCGTTCAAAGTTAAGCTGGCCTCCCCCATTTCTGATTTTTTAACTATCAAAATAGACTCTCTGAGGCACCTCACTACATCTGGGAGGCATTTAAAGTATATATCAGAGGGTCACTATTAGTAAACATGCTGGGGCTTTGCGATCGATTAGGAGTTGACTTACCGCTTTAAAAAAAAAGCTTGTTGAATTTGATTGATCTCCAGGGGAGCAACTACTCCCAGATTGTGCAGGCTATTAAAGAAGCGCTTAACAAATATAGTGCAGAGGCCAACAGTGAAGTTATGCATAAAGGGAAGTATGTTATCACTAAATCCTATGGTGAGAGTGAGAGGGTGTGTGTGATGCTGGCTGCTCTGGCCAGACGCAAGAGGGATATGGGGGTCTCTGAATAAGACAATGGAGATGGCACTATCATAAAAGACCCATCTGATATAGCAAACATATTTAGTCAGTATTATTGGGAGCTGTATGGTTTGCACATTATGGTTGACAGGTCTGCTATACTTGACTATATGGAGCATTTGCAACTACCATGGTTAACTAACTCTCATAGAGAATACCTGATGAGACCACTTGATGCAACTGAAATCTGCATCGCTTTTAATTCTTTTAGGGATGGCAGTGCTCCGGGTATAGATGGACATATGCTCCCCTTTTATAAACCTTATATAGATCTCCTTCTTCCCCATCTCAGTAAATTTTGCACAGAAATAGCAGACACTAGTATAATGCTGCAATCAATGAGGAAGGCGCTCATAGTCACATATTAAAACCAGACAAACACGGTCAACCAGTACGATGACAGGGTGAGCGGCGCGGAGAACCACGCCTCCGCGTAGGTGCAGGTGATCGCTGCCCCTGCCCTGCCCTTGGTAATGGTGGACTGCCCTGACAGCTGGATTGTTCGGCGTCCTCCCGCTCTAATCCGCTGTCTGACTGCGGGACTGTGGGATGACTGCGGAGTGAGCAGAGTCCGGCTGTGCTTGCAAAAAGGAGGCGTGATGCAGTGTGGCAATTGACGCGGAGCACAGAAGGTGCTGGCTGTCTTATGGGCTGCTGTCTGGGGCTCAGCCTGGGGTAAGATCTTAATTACTGGCTGCGGAGCACTGCGAAAAGTAAGCAGAGCAGAAACTTGGTTTTAGCTGAGGCCCCCCCTGGTGTAAAATCGACGGAGCAACTTTAATAGCGTCTGGGAGAGTTTGTTACGACAAATGCTGGTATCCCTGAAAACCTATTGCATTCTGGGAGATTGAGCCCAAAGCACAGGTACCTCCAAAAATGAGGAAGATATTGAACACTCGCCCTGCTAAGGTTAAGACTCGCCGGCTAATAGCTATGGAAGTGAGAGAGGCAAAGGAGGCAGCTCGCCTGACTGGGTTGGAAAGCTACCCTCATGCCCATGGCCTTGACTCTACTTTTGAAAGTTTTGAGGGAGAGGAGGGAAACTCAGCTGCCGCAGTGACAGTTATTCAACTGCCAGTCCAGCTAGGGGGAGTCTCTGGTAATGATGGAGTCACCACAAGCCCTCCATTAAGTTTTCAAGAAGAAGGAGAACTGGATACGCAAAAGAAAGTGAGCGCCACGAAAGGGCTCAAACATTTCTCACTTTTCCTTAAAAAAACAATGCCACAGGCTTACTCTCCTAGCGCCAGTTTGTGTGCACAGAACATCAAGGAACTTCCCGGAATTGCCACAACTGCTAGAACCGTAGTTAGGATCAATGACCCAGATTTTGGGGCTGAGGTACCAAGTTCAGATAGTCCACAAGTACCCCCAAAAGCTCCAAATGCTGATTCTGCCATTAACATTGAATTGCCTGACCAGCCTAACTCTTTCCATCTCGACAGAGAGACTGCTCTAGTTCCCGCTAACCAGAGCGGGATGTCTGGGGCAAATTTATCAAATTCTGAAAATGCGCAAGGTTGTGATCAGGGGATAGATTCTTCGAAGAGTCTAGGGATTGCACCGATAACCTTGGTTCAGTCTATAGCCCCTCAACAGGAAGAGGTGGGGCAAATAAGTTTATCTCCAGCCATAGTTCCGGCTAGCCCCAATACTAACCTCGATTCGTACCTTAACCCTAACCACTGGCTGATTCAGGGGGGCATTTTCAAATGAGCATCAAGAACATGCTAAATCTGATCCTAGGGGAGGTCCGGGACTTGAAAAAACTCAGAAAGCGGAACTGGCCTCTCTCAATCTACGCCTAGAGAAGATTGAAAGTACAATGGGAAGCCTTCCAGGTAAGCTCCAGGAGGCTGAAGAAAGGAAATCAGCCTTAGAGGACCAGCTGTCTTCTGTTATGAAGGAGGTTGAAGCTGCCGCCAAAAGCAAACATGTGCTGGAGAATAAAATGGAAGAGATGAAGAACCATTCTCGAAGATCGAACCTTCATATAGTAGGTGTTCCAGAGGGAGTGGAAGGGTCCCAAACCCTGAATTGGGTGAACACCTTTATCAAACAAAGAGTAATTCCTGACTTTCAAGGGGACCTTACGATCACAAGGGCTCATCGCGTCCCGGCTCTTCCATTTCCTAATTTGTCACTTCCACGTACTATATTGATTAATTTTGCCGACTTCCGCATAAAAGAAACAATTTTAACAAAAGCTATTCAACAGCGGCAATTTGTGGTAAATAAGACGACTAAGTGTCACATTTTTTCGGACATGACAGCTGCAGCGGCCCGCCGTAGGAAGGAGTTTGTCAAAATCCTTCACCTAATCAAGGCAAAGGGGGCACAAGCTTTAATTGCCAGGCAATCCAAGTTGAGAGTCCTGGTGAAAGGGAAATTCTTCATGTTTACGGATGTAGGTGAAGCCCAGGAATTTCTAAAAGAGATCTCTCAGGCTCCGAAGGGGCTAGAAGGGCCAATATTAGTTTCTGTATGATTTAGTATGATTTAGCTCCACTGTTATGTTTTGTGTGGGGGTAAAGGTAATATAGAACTCCTGCAAAAATCTTAGGGTGGTAAGGAATGGGCTGCTGACTTCTATTGCTATGAGATCAGAATGGGGAGATTAAATAGCATGTTTAATTGTCAAATTCTTGTGTAGGGTATTATGAGAGAAGGGTATCCCACATTGCTGGGGTGAGGAGGGCAGGATCCCCAGGGTGTAATAACATGACAACAGAGTTGAATTTGGGGAGGGAGAAGTGGAGGGTGTGGTGGAGGGCGAAGGTCCACTTTCGGGGGGTGGGGGGGCACAGTATAAATAGGAGAAAAATGAACCCGATTATTTTTCAAGTTTATGTTGTTATCAAGAGAGAACCCAGTGCGGCATCTTTTAGCCAAAGAACTGACCCTGAAAAGTAATTGTAAGCGTACTTACCAGTAACTTGTATTTCCTTCCATAGGAATCTATTGTGTGGTTTTCAGCAGAAAAGTTTCTAAGTGTCGATTTTTGAAACGTACAAATATTGCTCTAAAATCATCCGAACTACGATTTCTGATTTACTCACCTGTTATCAGGAGAGAAACCAGTGCTGCATCTTTTAGCCCAGCACTGACCCTGAAAGTAATTCTAAGCGTACTTACCAGTAACTTGTATTTCCTTCCATAGGAATCCATTGTCTGGTTTTCACCAGAAAAGTTTCTGAGTGTCTATTTTCACCAACTAAAAATATTCCTTAAAAATCGCCTGTATGACTTGAACGCATTCTTTCAACTGTTTACAGGAGATGCACCAGTGCTGGATCCAGGATCCACCACTGAGTAAGAAAATGTAACAATTACACTACTTACCAGCTAAATGAATTTCCTTCCATAGGGTAACATTGACTGGTTTCACTTGGAAATTCTTCTAAGTGAGGAGTTTTGGAACTTTAAAATATTCACCTAAAATCAGCTGAACAACGGATTCCAATTAACTCATCTGTTATCAGGAGAGACCTCAGTGCTGCATCTTTGAGCCCAGTACTGATCCTGAAAAGTCATTCTAACCATATTTACCAGTAACTTGAATTTCTTTCCATAGGCTAACATTGACTGGTTTCACTTGGAAATTCTTCTAAGTGTGGAGTTTTGTAACTTTTAAATATTCACCTAAAATCATGCGAACAACGAATTCCGATTTACTCACCTGTTATCAGGAGAGAACCCAGTGCTGCATCTTTTAGCCCAGCACTGACCTTGAAAAGTAATGCTAACCATACTTACAAGTAACTTGTATTTCCTTCCTTAGGAATCCATTGTCTGGTTTTTACCAGAAAAGTTTCTAAGTGTCTATTTTCACAAACTGAAAATATTCCTTAAAAATTGCCTGTATGACTTAAACGCATTATTTCAACTGTTTACAGGAGATGCACTAGTGCTGGATCCAGAATCCACTACTGAGTAAGAAAAACTGACGATAGCACTGCTTACCTGCTAAAGGAATTTCTTGCTATAGGAGAACATTGGTTATTCTATGTGAAAACATTTCTAAGTGTCAACTTTTAAAATACAATAATATTCCTTAAAAATCACTACTGTAACTAAAACACTTTTACTCAACCGTTTACAGGAGATGCCCGAGGACTGAATCTAGGATCCAGTCCTGTGGTTAGATAAGTAATCCATAAAGTAACTAATTGCATTTAACTAGAAATTCACATTGAGGTCAATGTTGCATTGTGCTTGAAATTGTGTTGCCTATTGCAACAACTGTAACTACTGTACTTAAAAGTCTATTGCCTATTTGCAAAGTATTTAAACTAAAGTAATTCATTCTAAGAAAGTATATTTGGTAATGTAATGTATAATGTAATTATAATGTAATTTAAAAAATAAAATATCTAAAAATAAATAGTTTTAAAAATGTAGTAAATAAATGTAACAATACATTTAAAAATTGTCATTTACAAAACCTTCGAAATTCACTGAAAAAAACATAGGTTTCAGGCCTGATATAGTTAGGAATTAACATTTAAAAAACCTTTGAAATTCACTGAAAAAACCATAGGTTTCAGGCCTGTTATAGTCAGGAATAGCATTTAAAAAACCTTAGAAATTCACAAAAAAACATAGGTTTTAGGGGTGTTATAGTTAGCTGGACATTTCACTCGTACAAAACTATTGAAATTCCTCCGATGTAGTTAGTTGTACTCACTATCTCGCGCGCCCGCAATCCACTGCTGATGATGTCACATATTACATCATTCATGACATGGTCAGAGATATCACTGATGACATCTCAAATGACATCACTGATGACATCACTGATGATATCATCCACGTGACAAACAGATACACCTCATCATACACTAGTATAACCTTTCATCACTCACTGTAAAATACAGAGTACCATATTTGAATTCATTGACATACCAATACAATTTTCTAAAAACCCACTCAGTGATTCCTAGATCTATACACACATCTAATCATTTACCTATAAATTCACTCATACATGCAGACAACGATCAACAGAACACTATCAAATATACTTATAGACCTATCTCAACATTACACACCAGCACACATCCTATTCACTTATGAAGTCCTCCTATTCACTTATGCAAACAATGGATCATACTTACATTTACTTAGATATACACTTATACAAACACCACTTTATCTATTTATATAGATAGTAACTTATACTTAGTGTGTTATAAAATCACTATTCTTGTATACTGTTATCCATACAGACACGCATACAATCAGTGAGTCTTATGTATACTTATTTATAAACAACAACTGACACATACACTGCCTTTTTATTTTTCTACTTTGTTGGACATGCACCAATGAGAGAGATATTTGCTCATCACCACACCCATAAAGATATTCATTCCCTCAAACAACTGTTATAACATGTAGTTTTAACTTCATATACCTACTGAATCAACTATTCACACATCTTTGGGCAGTCACCCCCCCCCACTGAACCACACACACACATTCACTCTCCCATACAAATACTCAGTTAACTAATCAATAACTAATATAGACTTTCAAATAGCTAGTAACCAACTGGAGAAGCAGTTTACACAACAACTGAAAAAGTGATACAGATGTTCACACAGTTTAGTCACTATCCAATATATTTAGTGAGACACTTTAAATTAGTCATGCAAACAGTCAATCACACTGCTACTAAATCCTCCATCCAGATATTTATATTTATATATCCACTCATTCTTCAATGCAAATTGCTATATATATAATACATATTTAAATAACGGATCACTGACTAAATATCGAGGGACAAAATATAGACTACCCAAAATATAGATTCCAAAATATCGACAGACAAAATATCGAATTCCTATCTACAAACAGGTAAGTACCAAAATATTGACCACAAAATATCGTTTATATATATACATTATAAAAATATCGAATTTCTTAAAATTAATGTAATATTAAAATAATATTAAAAATAAAAAGCTAAAATATACTTAAAAATACTTAAATTACCTTAAAATTATTAAATAACTAATCTAACTTATATAAAAACAAAAATACAATCATATCTGTTAAAACATATATATATATATTAACATAATATTAATAAAAAATACACCATATTATTACCGTAGGATAGCGGAGGTGTAGAAATTACTATTCCCAATCCTGGAAGTGCAACAGTAGGGAAAGCGTTGGATAGCGTAGGGGTAAAAATTACTATTCCCACTCCAGAGAGTGCAACAGTAGGGAAAGCGTTGGATAGCGTAGGGGTAAACATTACTATTCCCACTCCAGAGAGAGCAACAGTAGGGAAAGTGTTAGATAGCGCAGGGGTAAAAATTACTATTCCCACTCCGGAGAGTTCAACAGTAGGGAAAACGTTGGATAGCGTAGGGGTAAAAATTACTATTCCTACTCCACAGAGTGCAACAGTGGGGAAAGCGTTGGATAGCGTAGGGGTAAAAATTGCTATTCTCACTCCAGAGAGTGCAACAGTAGGGAAAGCGTTGGATAGTGTAGGGGTAAAAATTACTATTCCCACTCCAGAGAGTGCAACAGTAGGGAAAGCGTTGGATAGCGTAGGGGTAAAAATTACTATTCCCACTCCAGAGAGTGCAACAGTAGGGAAATCGTTGGATAGCATAGGGGTAAAAATTACTATTCCCACTCCAGAGAGTGCAACAGTAGGGAAAGCGTTGTATAGCGTAGGGGTAAAATTTACTATTCCCACTCCAGAGAGTGCAACAGTAGGGAAAGCGTTGGATAGCGTAGGGGTAAAAATTACTATTCCTACACCAGAGAGTGCAACAGTAGGGAAAGCGTTGGATAGCATAGGGGTAAATTTTACTATTCTCACTCTAGTGAAAATAAATTAATATAATTCACATAATTATCAATTAATCAATTAATACAAATTAATTATCAATTAAGAATTAATTAATTATCAATTAAAAATTAATTAACAAATTGTTCAAGATAAATACCAATACATTAATTAACATATTTAATTATTTATAATTAAATTCCTTCCCACCCTATTCCCCTATAAACCTACAACCCACTACAGAAAATAAATTAATATTATTCACATAATTATCAATTATTCAATTAATAAAAAATAATCATTTAAGAATTAATTAACTACCAATTAAAAATTAATTAACAATTTAATCAAACTAAATACCAATTAATTAATTAACATATTTAATTAATTATAATTAAATTACTTCCCACCCTATTCCCCTATAAATCCACAACCCGCTACAGAAAATAAATTAATTTAATTCAAATAATTATCAATTAATAAAACATAATTATCAATTAAGAATGAATTCATTACCAATTAAAAATTAATTAACAATTTATTCTAAATAAATACCAAATAATTAATTAACATATTTAATTAATTATAATTAAATGACTTCCCACCCTATTCCCCTATAACCCCACAACCCGCTACAGAATTAAATGACACAATAATTAAATAACATAAAATTAATTACTTAAAATAAATTACAAAAATATATACACTTTTCACACATATACTAACATAAAAAACACTTTAAAAAATTCGATATTATTAAAAATACGATATTTTTAATAAACTATATTATGCACTTCGATATTTTGACTGCCTATATTTTTAAAATCGATATTACATTACTTACCTTCAAAACGATATTTTTGATGTCTATATTCTGTCCATTCGATATTTTGTCCATTCTATATTTTGGACTCGATATTTTGGTTTGTCTATATTTTGGAATCGATATTTTGACCATTTACCTTAAATAAGGAAGCAAACCATATTCACTGGATGATGTCATCAGTGAAGTCATTTAAGATGTCATCAGTGAAGTCACTGACCATGTCATGAATGATGTAATATGTGACATCATCAGCAGTGGATAGCGGGCGCGCGAGATATAGTGAGTACAATTACCTATATCGGAGGAATTTCAATGGTTTTGTACGAGTGAAATGTCCAGCTAACTATAACACCCCTAAAACCTAGGGTTTTTTAGTGAATTTCTAAGGTTTTTTAAATGCTAATTCCTAACTATATCAGGCCTGAAACCTATGTTTTTTCAGTGAATATATAGATAGATAGAAAGATAGAGATAGATAGATAGATAGATAGATAGATAGATAGATAGATAGATAGATAGCGAGAGTGCGAGAGAGATGTTTGCCTTCTATACTCATAACTTCTTAAAATATCTTAACTGTACTTTTTATGTTCAGAAACTTGCATGGGTTTGTATGAAATTAAACTCATTGAAGCATTGTGTTGAACTACTGAATATTGATCCAAAGAATATCAACATACAAGGGTATCATAAACAGAAATTTGATGGACAAAATATCAAATTGCATATGGGGAAGTATATATTTACTATTTCTAACTCTACATCCACGTACCTGAAGATGTACATTTCACCAAGGTACTTATATGTTGCGTTAAGAATAGAAGAAAATCTATACTTACCTTTCGGTGTTTTGGATTCAATATTTTGTCCTTGATATTTTCATGCCTCTATATTCTGTATTCGATATTTAGGGTGTACACCAGAGCCTATTGGTAGACAACTCAAGACTAGTGATTGAAAAAGTATTAGTTCGCCTAAATGAAATGTGAAATAGAAGTGAGCACAAGTATAATTAAATATTTCAGGTAGTGAAGCTTGTCTCTTTTCTCTTTGCCTGCAGGTAAGATTTTCCACAAAAGTAGTTATGCAGAGGGTTAGTTCTGCATTTCCCTTTTTGGGATTTCTTTCTGCAAACATGATTTTAATGGATTTGTTAAAGAGTATGCTGTTTCCCAAAACTTCACCAACTTTGTGAAAAAGTGAAAGCAAAATAAAATAAAACTTCAAGAAGTTTATGAGAGCCAACTTGATTAATTTCTTAGTATGCTTTCGGTTTTCTGGGGCAAATGTATTAGCACACTTCTAACCGCTCACCATATTTAAACAAACACTGTGCAGGTTTATAATTGAACTTTGGAGCAGCACTTTTACTTCCACTCGAAATATTACTTAGCTTTGAACATGCGTTTCTGAAGCTGTATCTTTTGACTAAAATATGTCACTGCATGCCAATAATTTTACAAATAGTTTTCCCTCGTTGTGAATTCAAAAATGAAAATGATGTTCCTATCTTCATGGTATATTCTAAAGAGATACTTGAACATTTTCAATCTGCTTTCTGCCCTTTCCATGTGTAGAGAAGTGACCTGACATCAATTTTAGTTATAAACAAATTATGTCTGCGAAAATGCCAAGTATCTGGGAGCGTGGAGTGACTGACACACAACAGGAAGTTAGGCAGGTAGCCACCTACTGAAAAGTATTTTTATTAAATACATGTTACATCAAACTTAAGAGAAATTAAAAGACAAAAAGCCACCCGCAATCGCAAATGTAACAAGCAACGTTCATTCTCCACTACTTTCAGTCACAGTAAAATTAACAAAAATATTAAGGAAAACGAAGGTAGATTGGAAAAATAAAGCTTCTTTTGCAGTTTTGAGTCATTTGATTTGTATCAGCGACCACTCAAATTCAAATTTCAAAGCTTTATTCGACATTTGTCATAAAAGCATCCTCCTAACCCTATTACAATAAATACTATAGCTAAAAATACTTTCTAAAACACATATTAAACATTGACAGTCGAATGCTATACATATTAAAAATACGAATACATTTTTCCAAAATTCATAAAAATTATTTTTAAGATGACAATTCATATAACGGAATGGTTAGATAGTAGCAGCCATGTTTCAATTTGCTGTATTAGACATTAGAGTGCGAGTACGGATTACCCAAGCCTAAGCAAGAAATTTTGCTACCGCAACTGCAAATGGCGCTGAACAATCGGATTCTAGTATTCTAAGGGCTATCGATTGGCTACGGGTACCAATATTTGAGCACACTGGTTTTAGCCATTTGCGCCTAGGGCTAATATACAATGGGCAACAGAACAACAAATGGGAAATGTGCTCTATTTGATCTTTACAAAAATAACAATGTTCATTCCACAGTGGAGACCAGTGTTTCTTAAACGCATTCACTGGTAATGTTCCTATACGGAATTGGAAGTATAGTTTCCTATCATGTGGTCGTTCGATTATATCCCAATATAGTTCGCATGACGGATACATTTTTATGTCCAAAAAGCGAGATGACAATTTTGATTGGGATCCTTTACAAAACATTGTTGAATACACCATTTCCCAATATAGTTCTTTCAATTTTGCTTTTGTAGGAAAACTAGCCACATCTTTAGAGCCCCATAAATGTTCCAGTTTTAACTTTACAAGAAGTCCCCGTAGTTCTTTTAGCCATTCAATACAATGAAAACGATCGAACTCAACAACATCTGCCAAAGCTGTAGCATAATGGTTTAGCTCTGGAGTCACCATCAGGCGTCTCCAATATAAAAGTGGCCGTAGCCTGGCAATGTCCTCAATATTTTTCCTGCCAAGGTCCAGTTTCAGAGGCGTTATGGGTGTGCTTTGGGGGACCATTACAAGCCCTCGCAAGAATCTGTTTTCTGCGCGTCCCAGCTCTCCCAAGTTTGAAAACCCCCATAATTCGGATCCATATAAACAGGCGCCCAATACTTTCATATTATAGATTTCAAGTGCACAATTTACCGGCTTAGTTAGCGAGGCTCGATGTTTTAAAGCAACTGCGCCTGCAAGCTGGCTAAACTTCAAAACTGTCGTGTTAATGTGCCACTTCCACTTCATATTTCCCTGTAGGATGATGCCTAGGTAGGAAAAAGCGTCCACTTTCTCTAGGGGAGTACCTTTATATTTTATTACACCTTTGGAAGTGGAATGTTGATTTAGGCACATGAATTTAGTTTTTGTAGTATTCAGTTCAAGGCCCCTACTATCACAAAATTCTCCAAAGGCATCAACCACTTTTTGGAGACCGCTCGGCGTGCGTGAAAGTAAAAGCGTATCGTCCGCAAACATAAGGACGGGAACGCGGGAGCCTGCTATAATTGGGGCGTCACTTGGGAGTTTCTTTAGATGGTCAACTATACCATTTATGTAAATTGAAAATAGTGTTGGCGCTAGGACACATCCTTGCCTTACTCCTCGTTCTACTGGAAAAGAGTCTGTTACTTCTCCCTGCTTGCCCCACCTAATTTTGGCAAAATTATTTTCGTGGAGGCGGACTAGGAGGGTAAGAAGTTCCTGGCTTAATCCTACATCAGAAGAACAAACTGGAGGAGTACTACCCGATGAGGGTAACAGAAGGCTTTTGTCTAAACTCAGGAAACATTGTTCCTTTGTTAGGAAACCCCTCACTCACCACCTAGTGGTGACTTGCTTCATCATCGGGGCCCACCCAAGTGGCCTAGCGTCACTTGGGTGTGCTTCAACACCTGCGATTGCAGTGGAGCTGGTAGTGAAGTGTGGGGTGCGAACAAAAAAGAGTGTAAATGTTAAAATTGTCCTGGTTAATGCTTTTATACAATGTTTAATAAAAAAGTAACTGGACAAAATAAAAGTATAGGTGAGATAGTGGTAGGGAAGTTACGACCTACTTATCTCTGTTTCTATGTGTTGGTCGACATGTTTCTACCATAAGGGGAAAATCCCCGGTATTCCTCAGGACCAAAACAAGGAAGTGGGTGGTATGTGCCCCCTAAAAGACACACCCAGCCCTAATTCCTTGGACATCCAGAAGAAAAATGTACTTCTGGGTAAGCACGCCTAGGGTTCAGGGTGCTAAAAAACCTGTGGAAAAGGAAAGAAAAGTGAATAAGATAATTACTATCCTGTAACGTAGTGCAGTGATAGAGTGCAGGATACGTGCAGTTATTCTTGCTTTCCACAGTGGTGATTGACATAGTGCCTTCATCGATGTAGAGCGTGTCTACAGGTGGTGTGCAAACGTGCTCATAGCCTTAGAGTCAAAATGTCTATGAAATAAGGTCTATCCGTCTAAGGGGTTTTGATTTAAGCCTTAATGCGTGCCTTAAAAAATACATGCTGGCGTCGTAGTCTGGGGTGCACTAAGCCGAAGTGCTCATATTTTATACCGCCGTGGTTTTTTGGTGCCAGCTGAATGGTAAGTATTAGCTTTGTAGGACCTATTCAGGGTTCGTGGTCCACAAAAAGAGACAAACTGGACTGACAAACACATACAACACAGAGCCATACACGACATGTGGTATGGCAGGAAGGAGGGGCTTACAATGCTGGGGCTCTAGTCGAGCTGCATCAGGCAGGAGTAGGGCGCTACACCGGATACAACATAATCTAAAGAGAAAAGTATATGTTGTGGGTCGAGGGATAACCTCCCCGGTGAGCGCTAGGGGCTGGACCCCGTTGTTAGTCATGCTAGGGGGGCGGGGAGGGGAAGAACAACTTACAGTTGCGTGTGGCGAAATCAGGCGGGTCACCTACTTCTCCGTACTCGCTGCTTGGTAGCAAAGAGCGAATGTGGGCGTGGCGTATAAATGCTTGCGATCGCTTCCGGGAGGCTCGTGTTTGCTACGGGAGCCTGGAAGGGTCAGCGGTAGGCATAGAAACCAACCGGCGCTGCGCCTGCGCAGTGGTATAGTAAACAGTGGCTGACAGATGGGGGAGTGGGCGTTGTAGTCGCCGGCGCCATGTGTTCGCCTTGATGGTAATGATAGGAGCGATCATTACGTAGAGGGTTGCTTGAAGGCTGTCAAGCGAGCTGGGGCTCTTTCAGCAGGATGAGACAGGGGGGCCTCACAGGGGCCTAATTGGAAGTGCCGAGTGGATGGCTGAATAAAGGGATGTGGTGCCTTAAGTTGAGGGGCCCGGCATGTGGGCATGGATATTTAGAAAGAGCTCTATAACCTGTTACTAGAGGACACAGGGAACTGGTTATAGTGTAAATTGTGCTCAAACATTAAAGGAATAATTTATATAAGAGCCATGGTTTGCATTCTCAGGTGACTGGGAAAGATAAGTTATCTCAATACAGAATTCCACGGGATATTATCATTAAGCCCATGGATATGAGTGGAAAGTCTATATATCCATCTCTGTTCTTTTTCAAATAAGCGGGCCTGGATGTTAGGGCCTGCTTGCAACTGTTCGATGACTGTCCACCTCATATCATTTGTAGTGTGGTGGGCTGTTAGGAAATGGTCTGTGAGTTTCGTCATGTTCTTTTTGCATCTTATCGTGCTCCTGTGTTCGCAGATTCGTTGTTTGATTTTTCGTGTCGTCATACCGACGTAGGGTTTTCCACAGGTGCAGGTAATCAGATAAATCACATTGGTGCTATTGCAATTCGTATGGGATCTCTGCTCCCATGTCTTTCCTGGCTCCAAGTTGATGGTCTTAGTGTTTTCAGTAAGGTGACATACACTACAGTCCCCACATCGTGAATGTCCAGTGACTGGTGGTAGACCCCATATCTGCGTTAGTGTCGGTTCGCTGGTATTGTTGTTGTTTTTGGGTCTGGTGTTCACCAAGGTATTTTTTAGACTGTTTGCTTTTCTATATGAGAAGAGTGGTTTTTCCCAGTTAAATGATCCAGAGTTGATTATTGACCAATGTTTTCTGATACTTTTGCTCACTTCATTGGAAATCACGTTGTAGGTCGTTACACACGTCAGAGGTATGTTCTCAGTGTCTTTTACAATTTCCTCTAGGAGAGCTTGACGTGGTTGGTTTCTTGCCCGTTGACGGCATTTCTTGGTGATTTTAGTGGGGTATCCACGTTGAGATAGTTTGGTGGAGAGGTCATCTGCTTGTTCCCTGAAGTCCTGAAGGTTGGTACAGTTCCTTCGTAATCTTAAATATTGGCCGTAGGGGAGGTTCTCCCGTAGGGGCCGAGGATGAAAGCTTTTAAACCTAAGAAGGTTATTCTTGGCCGTGGGCTTGAAGTGTGTCTTTGTAGTCAGGGCTTCCTGAGTTTTCTGAATTTCAATGTCTAGAAAGATCATTTTTTCTTTATCTATGCTATGGGTAAAGTGTAGATGTTGATCACATGTATTAACCCAGGCGATAAAGGTTGTTAGTATATCCTGGGGGCCCTTCCAGATTGCCAGCACGTCGTCAATGTAACGGCGCCAGAACACTATGTTTCCAAGGTAGGGGTTGTTGGGTGAGAGTATATATCGTGTCTCAAAATCAAAGACATAGAGTCCTGCTATGCTAGGAGCAAAAACACTGCCCATAGATGTACCCCCTATTTGTAGATACAGGGATCCCTCGAATTCAAAAAAATTCCTTTTGAGGGCCAAGGTGGCACAATCAATGATGAAACTCTTGGGTGTTCTGTATTCCCAGGTGGTCTTTTCCAGGGTTTCTTTCAGTACCTTAATGGTGGCGTCCTGGGGGATATTGGTATAGAGACTCTCTATATCAAAGCTGACCAAGATCATATCATCCTCCATTTTGATGGTTTCCAAAATTGTAAGGAGGTTTTTGGTATCTTTCAGGTAGGTTGAGGTCCCTTGTACAATAGGTTTTAAAAAGTAGTCACAGAATCTGGACAATGGTTCGAGGAGTGAGCCTATTCCAGATACTATAGGTCTCCCCGGTGGTGGATTTTTATTCTTATGCATCTTCGGGACCACGTAGAAATATGGTATTTTCTCTTCAGTCTTGGTAAGGTAGTCCGCTTCCTGTTTAGAAATTTCGCCTTTGTGTTCCGCTTCTTCAACCAGAATCATAATTTCTATTTTCAGGTCATCTGTGGGGTCCTGGGTAAGGGGGAGGTAGTTGTTTCTGTCCTCTAGTAATCGTCTGCATTCTTGTTGGTAATCGGTGCGGTTCATGATCACTAGGCCTCCGCCTTTGTCGGCTGGTTTTATGATGATTGTATCATCTCTCTTTAGGTCAGATAGAGCTTTTCTCTCTGCTCCACTGATATTCTGATAACGTTTGGGGGTCCTGGTGGACTCTATGTCTTTAAACACTGCCTGTTCAAACGTATTTATCTCCACAGGGATGGTATGTGGTGGTGGAACGAACGTTGACTTTGTTTTTAAACCAGTTTCGTTGGGTACTTCCTCCGTGTTTTCTTTATTGGTTTTTTCAAAAAACGCTCTGAGTTTCAGTTTTCTGAAGAACCCTGCTAGTTCACAATGTAATTTAAACTTGTCTAAGTTAGCAGTGGGGACAAATCCCAGTCCTTTGTTGAGGACCTTCTTTTCAATGTCTGTTAGGACGTGAGACGATAGGTTGGTCACTAGGTCCTCATGTTGCTGGGGCCTGCTTTGTTGGATGCGGTTTTGTTCCTGGTGTTGCTGCTCACCATGTCCTCTTCTTCCCAATGGACGGTGTTGCCCCTTTTGTTGCGTCCTCTCCCGCGCCTGCCTCTGTTCTGAAAAGGAGGGCGGTATTGGTTTTGTTGAACTGGATATTGCTGGAAGGGGGGTTGCCATCCATACATGGGGAATTGTTGTGGTTGTTGATATGGGTTGAAGGGGGGTTGGTTATATTGTGGCCACTGGTAATTGCCCTGGAAACCTCCTCTCTTTCTCTGTCGTGGTGTGCTGTTGTTCGAGCCTCCACTACTGTTGGAACTGTGGGAAACGTTGCTGGATGCATCAGAATCTTGGTCCTGTGTGGTGGTCCCTTTGTAGTCTTTGTCAGAGTATGGATAAGCTTTTACAAAAGAGAACTTCTTAAGATCTTTTTGGAACTTGGAGACCTTCTGTTGTGTGAGGTTTTCCTTATATTCATTAATCTCCTTATTTATTTCATCCAATCTCTTTTTGTACCCCGTAATGGTAGTTTTTATCTGGCCTTCTACATTTTGAATTTCAATTTGGATTTTTTCAGAAAGTCTTATTGCTGTTTTTAGAATCAACATGATCCAGTCATGCGTGCAGTGCCAAGCTATTAGTGCCCAATCCCTTCTAAATTCCTCATCCTCCAGGAAAATGCGGGGGGCATTGGTTACTAATAGGCCTTTGGGGGCCATGTTGTTTGTCACATACTCTTTAAGAATTGTCCCATGCAGTATTGTTCTAATACGATTGCGTTTGAGTTCAGAGAGTTTGTCCCATTCAGATGTCTGTGAGATAGTATTGCTAATGCTAGGGTCTGCAAAAGCATTTAGATCGCTCATGATAGAGTCTATTTCCTCCGTGGAAAAAGACAAGCCCTGATTTTTTGTAAAAGCTTATCCATACTCTGACAAAGACTACAAAGGGACCACCACACAGGACCAAGATTCTGATGCATCCAGCAACGTTTCCCACAGTTCCAACAGTAGTGGAGGCTCGAACAACAGCACACCACGACAGAGAAAGAGAGGAGGTTTCCAGGGCAATTACCAGTGGCCACAATATAACCAACCCCCCTTCAACCCATATCAACAACCACAACAATTCCCCATGTATGGATGGCAACCCCCCTTCCAGCAATATCCAGTTCAACAAAACCAATACCGCCCTCCTTTTCAGAACAGAGGCAGGCGCGGGAGAGGACGCAACAAAAGGGGCAACACCGTCCATTGGGAAGAAGAGGACATGGTGAGCAGCAACACCAGGAACAAAACCGCATCCAACAAAGCAGGCCCCAGCAACATGAGGACCTAGTGACCAACCTATCGTCTCACGTCCTAACAGACATTGAAAAGAAGGTCCTCAACAAAGGACTGGGATTTGTCCCCACTGCTAACTTAGACAAGTTTAAATTACATTGTGAACTAGCAGGGTTCTTCAGAAAACTGAAACTCAGAGCGTTTTTTGAAAAAACCAATAAAGAAAACACGGAGGAAGTACCCAACGAAACTGGTTTAAAAACAAAGTCAACGTTCGTTCCACCACCACATACCATCCCTGTGGAGATAAATACGTTTGAACAGGCAGTGTTTAAAGACATAGAGTCCACCAGGACCCCCAAACGTTATCAGAATATCAGTGGAGCAGAGAGAAAAGCTCTATCTGACCTAAAGAGAGATGATACAATCATCATAAAACCAGCCGACAAAGGCGGAGGCCTAGTGATCATGAACCGCACCGATTACCAACAAGAATGCAGACGATTACTAGAGGACAGAAACAACTACCTCCCCCTTACCCAGGACCCCACAGATGACCTGAAAATAGAAATTATGATTCTGGTTGAAGAAGCGGAACACAAAGGCGAAATTTCTAAACAGGAAGCGGACTACCTTACCAAGACTGAAGAGAAAATACCATATTTCTACGTGGTCCCGAAGATGCATAAGAATAAAAATCCACCACCGGGGAGACCTATAGTATCTGGAATAGGCTCACTCCTCGAACCATTGTCCAGATTCTGTGACTACTTTTTAAAACCTATTGTACAAGGGACCTCAACCTACCTGAAAGATACCAAAAACCTCCTTACAATTTTGGAAACCATCAAAATGGAGGATGATATGATCTTGGTCAGCTTTGATATAGAGAGTCTCTATACCAATATCCCCCAGGACGCCACCATTAAGGTACTGAAAGAAACCCTGGAAAAGACCACCTGGGAATACAGAACACCCAAGAGTTTCATCATTGATTGTGCCACCTTGGCCCTCAAAAGGAATTTTTTTGAATTCGAGGGATCCCTGTATCTACAAATAGGGGGTACATCTATGGGCAGTGTTTTTGCTCCTAGCATAGCAGGACTCTATGTCTTTGATTTTGAGACACGATATATACTCTCACCCAACAACCCCTACCTTGGAAACATAGTGTTCTGGCGCCGTTACATTGACGACGTGCTGGCAATCTGGAAGGGCCCCCAGGATATACTAACAACCTTTATCGCCTGGGTTAATACATGTGATCAACATCTACACTTTACCCATAGCATAGATAAAGAAAAAATGATCTTTCTAGACATTGAAATTCAGAAAACTCAGGAAGCCCTGACTACAAAGACACACTTCAAGCCCACGGCCAAGAATAACCTTCTTAGGTTTAAAAGCTTTCATCCTCGGCCCCTACGGGAGAACCTCCCCTACGGCCAATATTTAAGATTACGAAGGAACTGTACCAACCTTCAGGACTTCAGGGAACAAGCAGATGACCTCTCCACCAAACTATCTCAACGTGGATACCCCACTAAAATCACCAAGAAATGCCGTCAACGGGCAAGAAACCAACCACGTCAAGCTCTCCTAGAGGAAATTGTAAAAGACACTGAGAACATACCTCTGACGTGTGTAACGACCTACAACGTGATTTCCAATGAAGTGAGCAAAAGTATCAGAAAACATTGGTCAATAATCAACTCTGGATCATTTAACTGGGAAAAACCACTCTTCTCATATAGAAAAGCAAACAGTCTAAAAAATACCTTGGTGAACACCAGACCCAAAAACAACAACAATACCAGCGAACCGACACTAACGCAGATATGGGGTCTACCACCAGTCACTGGACATTCACGATGTGGGGACTGTAGTGTATGTCACCTTACTGAAAACACTAAGACCATCAACTTGGAGCCAGGAAAGACATGGGAGCAGAGATCCCATACGAATTGCAATAGCACCAATGTGATTTATCTGATTACCTGCACCTGTGGAAAACCCTACGTCGGTATGACGACACGAAAAATCAAACAACGAATCTGCGAACACAGGAGCACGATAAGATGCAAAAAGAACATGACGAAACTCACAGACCATTTCCTAACAGCCCACCACACTACAAATGATATGAGGTGGACAGTCATCGAACAGTT
This sequence comes from Lissotriton helveticus, assembly GCF_964261635.1. NCBI lineage: Eukaryota > Metazoa > Chordata > Amphibia > Caudata > Salamandridae > Lissotriton > Lissotriton helveticus. The sequence continues at coordinate 1,295,448,191 of NC_136063.1, read as the reverse complement.
GCAAGCAGGCCCTAACATCCAGGCCCGCTTATTTGAAAAAGAACAGAGATGGATATATAGACTTTCCACTCATATCCATGGGCTTAATGATAATATCCCGTGGAATTCTGTATTGAGATAACTTATCTTTCCCAGTCACCTGAGAATGCAAACCATGGCTCTTATATAAATTATTCCTTTAATGTTTGAGCACAATTTACACTATAACCAGTTCCCTGTGTCCTCTAGTAACAGGTTATAGAGCTCTTTCTAAATATCCATGCCCACATGCCGGGCCCCTCAACTTAAGGCACCACATCCCTTTATTCAGCCATCCACTCGGCACTTCCAATTAGGCCCCTGTGAGGCCCCCCTGTCTCATCCTGCTGAAAGAGCCCCAGCTCGCTTGACAGCCTTCAAGCAACCCTCTACGTAATGATCGCTCCTATCATTACCATCAAGGCGAACACATGGCGCCGGCGACTACAACGCCCACTCCCCCATCTGTCAGCCACTGTTTACTATACCACTGCGCAGGCGCAGCGCCGGTTGGTTTCTATGCCTACCGCTGACCCTTCCAGGCTCCCGTAGCAAACACGAGCCTCCCGGAAGCGATCGCAAGCATTTATACGCCACGCCCACATTCGCTCTTTGCTACCAAGCAGCGAGTACGGAGAAGTAGGTGACCCGCCTGATTTCGCCACACGCAACTGTAAGTTGTTCTTCCCCTCCCCGCCCCCCTAGCATGACTAACAACGGGGTCCAGCCCCTAGCGCTCACCGGGGAGGTTATCCCTCGACCCACAACATATACTTTTCTCTTTAGATTATGTTGTATCCGGTGTAGCGCCCTACTCCTGCCTGATGCAGCTCGACTAGAGCCCCAGCATTGTAAGCCCCTCCTTCCTGCCATACCACATGTCGTGTATGGCTCTGTGTTGTATGTGTTTGTCAGTCCAGTTTGTCTCTTTTTGTGGACCACGAACCCTGAATAGGTCCTACAAAGCTAATACTTACCATTCAGCTGGCACCAAAAAACCACGGCGGTATAAAATATGAGCACTTCGGCTTAGTGCACCCCAGACTACGACGCCAGCATGTATTTTTTAAGGCACGCATTAAGGCTTAAATCAAAACCCCTTAGACGGATAGACCTTATTTCATAGACATTTTGACTCTAAGGCTATGAGCACGTTTGCACACCACCTGTAGACACGCTCTACATCGATGAAGGCACTATGTCAATCACCACTGTGGAAAGCAAGAATAACTGCACGTATCCTGCACTCTATCACTGCACTACGTTACAGGATAGTAATTATCTTATTCACTTTTCTTTCCTTTTCCACAGGTTTTTTAGCACCCTGAACCCTAGGCGTGCTTACCCAGAAGTACATTTTTCTTCTGGATGTCCAAGGAATTAGGGCTGGGTGTGTCTTTTAGGGGGCACATACCACCCACTTCCTTGTTTTGGTCCTGAGGAATACCGGGGATTTTCCCCTTATGGTAGAAACATGTCGACCAACACATAGAAACAGAGATAAGTAGGTCGTAACTTCCCTACCACTATCTCACCTATACTTTTATTTTGTCCAGTTACTTTTTTATTAAACATTGTATAAAAGCATTAACCAGGACAATTTTAACATTTACACTCTTTTTTGTTCGCACCCCACACTTCACTACCAGCTCCACTGCAATCGCAGGTGTTGAAGCACACCCAAGTGACGCTAGGCCACTTGGGTGGGCCCCGATGATGAAGCAAGTCACCACTAGGTGGTGAGTGAGGGGTTTCCTAACAAAGGAACAATGTTTCCTGAGTTTAGACAAAAGCCTTCTGTTACCCTCATCGGGTAGTACTCCTCCATTTTGTTCTTCTGAACCTTGACCAGGGAATCAGGAGTATTCCCCGTCCGACGACTACGGACGCAACTCCTCACTCTCTTCTTTGTTTTCCAGCTTAATCCTACATCAGCCAGGGTCTGCCACAATTTTTCTCTAGGGACTAGGTCAAATGCTGCTTTTAAGTCCACAAAAACGGCATACAATGACCCCTTTTTTAGTGTGACATTTCTCCAATAGATGGCTATGAAGTATAGGACTTGGTCAACACTACTAGTCAGGAGGCGAAACCCTGCCTGATAGGGTGACAGTATGTTCCTTTCGTCAATCCATTGTTGCAATTTATTCTGGACTAGGCGCCCCATCAGTTTTTGGGCTGTGTCAATTAAACTGATGGGTCTATAGTTTTTAGCTAGAGTTTTATCGCCTTTTTTAAATATAGGGATGATTTCTGCTCCCTTCCATGATGCAGGTACCTCCCCTCCCATCGCCACTGCATTGGCTAGCATTTCAAAGTAAGTACACCAGGATTTCCGGTCCGATAAAAATATATCAGCCAGGATTCCATCCATACCCAGGGCTTTTCCCCCCGCTATACAATCCAATGCTTTACTAACATCCTTTTCATTAAATATTTGGTGTTTGAAAAAGACAGGTGGCGGGGGTTGGATGGAGATGTAGGCTGGATTTCGAGCATACTGTGGTTGGAAAAACTCAGTCCATTTATTTTTAGCAACGTGGTTTTGTGGCTGAGCAGCTATCCCTCCCCTCTCCCATTTTACTAAAGACCAAAATCGCTTGGGATCCTTAGCAGCACAGGCCTCCTTCAAATCTTGCCAACATTCCTCATCCCAGCGTTTCCTGGCCTGTTTCTGGGTCTGTCTATAATTGTCTCTAGCCCTCCTAACTGCTATGGCATTGCCTGTTCTCAATTCTGTACTTAAGTTGAGCCGTGCCAACCTACAACTCTTGTCATACCATCCTTTACTTGGTTGTTCCTTTTTGATTTTATTGGAATCTACTGTTTTAGTGAAAAAGCTTTGGATATTGCTAAAGAGGTTTTTATGGGCCTCCATCATATAAACTTGGAAGTTAAGCGTCCCACAGTGGGACTTAATGTTATTTACTTCATCGACTACTCTTTTTTTTTGAGAATCTCAAATTTTGCTACGTCTTCTATTAACATTCTCCATTTCAAATGACGTTGGTTATTCGAGCATGCAACATCTTGCGTAACCATTTCATTTTTATTGGTACACTCTGTAATCTCATTATAGGGGTAAAGGGTCAGGCATAAAGGGTTGTGGTCACTTTCTAATCTCTTTTCCACTACCATATCTAGCATTTTATTCCAGGCCCTTACATCCAATAGTAGATAGTCAATTCTACTAGCTGCTCGGCCATTATCAAACGTGTTATTCCCTTCTAAATCAGAGGGCGAGCGCCCGTTTACTGCTCTCAATCCTCTTGCTAAACAGAGACTCTTTAACTGGATTGCCACTGCACTCCATTTTTTAATAACAGGCACCTCTAACTGGGGTATACCCCACTTGACATCCTCCTCCTCAGACAAAATCCTATCCTCTTCACCTAAGGGTTCAAAGGTGGCATTAAAATCCCCGCCTACTATTACATGAGATTTTACTGTTATCATTTCAATATTCTGCTTTAGGATTGTTACAACCTCTGAGGATTTGCCACTACCCACTCCCCTGGCATAGACATTATACAGGACAAGTTCATGGCCATTTTCCCAACTGATATCAAGTGCTATGATATCATTAGATGGTACAGATCTTTGTTTTATGGAACAGTTCAGTGACTGGCGTATCCAAATTAACAAGCCTCCTGAGGGGCGTCCCAAACGATTTCTAATTGCTGGCAGATGAAAGTTTAGATACCCCTGACGAAAGGTTGGGGTCAGTGACCAGGTTTCTTGCAGCATAATTATGTCGTATTGGTCAATGAAATCCCCCCACTCTGGTATAGTTATTTTATTTACTATGCCTGCTATATTCCATGAGACGAGGGACTGTAATGATGTCTCTTGTCGTTGCAACGCCTGGCACTTCTCAGCATTATTTACAAATACTTCACATTCTGCGGTTATTATTTCTCCATCCGTCAATATTGTTCTGATCTCTTTCACCTCTCTAACTTTGTTTAAACCCTCTATATCTGCCTTTAGCTCTCCATAAGCAAAAATTTGGGGTTCCCTAGGGCCTATTATCCGATTGCTCGACTGTGTACATATCATATTTTCTGCCCTTCCGTTATTTTGGATCATCTGCTTTTTGGGAGAGACAGATTCACAACTTGCGAGTCAGTCGCATTCGTTTAAATCGGATAAAGCCGAATAACGATTTTCCAAATTTAGTCCCCAATCGCAGGTAGGGCCACCCCTGGCCCTTCTACTTCCCACTACTGACCACTTGGTTCTCAATATGCTTGACTTGGCTACAAGTCCTCTTCTGCTGTAGAAAAAGTCCAACATAAATGGAATTATTTCTGCCGTTCTACGTTGTGGAGGGAAAATATTAAGCAGAATGTCCGGTAATACCTCAGGGCCCTTGAGGTTTAATACCACGCAGTCACCTGCAAATTTCTTGGGTTTAGTCCCTATCCACTTTACCCGTCTCGCTGATAGCAGGTCTTCTGACAGCTTTTCTTTTCCCCAGGGAGATATATGCATGTTATTACTCAACCACTGCAAAGCTTTATTTAATAGGGAATCTGGCGACTCACTCTGACCTGTTTTTAGTGGTGGGACATTAGCAAGTACTAATATCAGGGGTGAGGCTTCTACAATTAGCTCCACAGGACTTGTTTCGGTGTTGAAATCAGGGGATATAGCATTCCCTTGGATTATCGGAGGATCTGAGGCTATATAGTTGTTAGGGTCATTACTAGATCTAGTACTAGTTGACTGAATAGGAACTGGAATATCTTCTATTCCCCCAGAGATATTTCTCCCTGTTATATTTCCCATCACTTGTTTTTCATCAAGTTTGCTTATTATCAAATTCGGTATCTCTCCCATGCTATCATTTGTTATTTTTAGAAGGGTCTCCAATTTATTAACTTTATCAGTTAGATGGTCTATTTTAGATATGAGGGGTTTGATCAGCCGAGATATCTTAGATTCTAACATGCCCATAAACTTACTTGATAACATATCATCCCATCCTGTAATGCCATTCCCTTCCTCCCTTATCCCTTCTGTAACACTCTTATGTTTGTTTTTAGGGGGGTTTGCTGGTTTATTCCTGCTAGACCGCAGTCCTTCTCTTTTGGGGGGAACCTTTGTGGACCCTCTTACTGCTCTTGGTGCGGGTACAGGCATTGGAGGAGAGATGCTCTCCTTATCTATCTCTGACTCGTTGCAGGACATATTTATCTCATCCCCAATTAATAGGTCGGCATTAGTATCTAATTGTGGAGCAATAGATGCCGTGGAAACATTTAACACTGAACAATCGTTAGTCTCGTCCGTATGCAAATCTATAACATTTATTTCATCAGGGTCCAGTTGGGTTGAACCTAGCTTTTCTAATTGTGCACATGGTGGAGAGTCACTAAGCCCCAGGGAAGACCTCCGTTCACTGTTAATTTTTGCCACCACATGGACTAAATAATTGTCCATGGTGTTGGCAGGGGTGATGGGGGTTTTCTGTCTCGACATATGGGAGCCACTCAAACCTAATACAATATGGCAAGATGTTAGATTATTACCAATAGCGAGAATTTAGGCCTTAGGCACTTGGACAGTCAATAGCAACCAGCCGAAAAAACAAATAACTCACAGCACAGAAGATAATAGATTCCTGGCCCAGTCCAGTCGTGGCCAGTCGTGGACTGTCTTAGACTGTCCGCCCTTTGTCCGGGCTTAGCCCGGGCGCTCCCGCGCGCGACTCGCGAGGCGAGAGGGCGGACAGTCCTTAAATCGCGCCTCCGGGCGCTCTCTGCGCGTCACGAGCGCGCCGCCCCAGAGGCTGCTGGGGGTTGTAGTTCTGCAGGGCTGGGAGTCTCCCGGCGCTCCCGCTCTGCCAAGTGTAGATGCTGCCTGGTTTCAGCCGCCGCCGTTCACCTCATGGCTCCGCCGACCCCAGTGGGCAAGACAATCAGGGCTGAGACCTCCGAGTTCAGTGCAGGCAAGGTAAGGAAGTATTACGCACCCAGGGGCTCCTGGGCGGACAGTCCTTAAATCGCGCCTCCGGGCGCTCTCTGCGCGTCACGAGCGCGCCGCCCCAGAGGCTGCTGGGGGTTGTAGTTCTGCAGGGCTGGGAGTCTCCCGGCGCTCCCGCTCTGCCAAGTGTAGATGCTGCCTGGTTTCAGCCGCCGCCGTTCACCTCACGGCTCCGCCGACCCCAGTGGGCAAGACAATCAGGGCTGAGACCTCCGAGTTCAGTGCAGGCAAGGTAAGGAAGTATTACGCACCCAGGGGCTCCTGGGCGGACAGTCCTTAAATCGCGCCTCCGGGCGCTCTCTGCGCGTCACGAGCGCGCCGCCCCGGAGGCTGCTGGGGGTTGTAGTTCTGCAGGGCTGGGAGTCTCCCGGCGCTCCCGTTCTGCCAAGTGTAGATGCTGCCTGGTTTCAGCCGCCGCCGTTCACCTCACGGCTCCGCCGACCCCAGTGGGCAAGACAATCAGGGCTGAGACCTCCGAGTTCAGTGCAGGCAAGGTAAGGAAGTATTAAGCGACCACTCATTTCCATTAATTTCAGATTCGTTTTTGGTCTCTGATCGCGTCAGTAACCCGAAAAACTGTATTGTTCCCTGAAGTTATTATTGACTTAATCCCCTTATCGGTAAATATGCTTCAGGTTCTCCTTGTGGACACCCTCATTTTCTGGAGAAAAAAAGCTTAGCTCGTTTTTGTTATTGCTTTTCAAATTTGAGGGCCATATGTGAGTATATTTTATTTTGTTTCCTTTCACTCCTTTCACCATTAGCGTTTCATTTTCAGTAAATCAGTGAGTCTGTGATTGCTTAATCTGACTTCTTTAACCCCTTCCCTGCTAGGCCTTTTTCCCCCGTGTGTTAATTTTTTTGGGCTACTTGAGGTAGTTCGTGCTTAGGCCCCTGTAACCTTTTATCCACATAAGGTATCCACACCAAATTTGTGCCCTTTTCTTCCAACATCCAACATCATGGGGATATTATAGGTACCCAGGGTTTGTTGATTCCCCTGGAGTGGACACATACATTAGCCAGTATACAGCTACATTTTGTTTTTTGGGGGGGAAAAAATGAGAAAAAAGCACTGCAGAAGAAAGTGTCAGATTTTTTCCTTGGAAATGGTATCAGCAAAGGCTTTGTGGTTTTAAAATCACCATCTTTTCAGATTTCAGGGACAGACTTTTGTCAGAAAACAAACATTTTTACACAGTTTTGGCCTTTTTACTGGGAAATAGCCTATTTTGCCATTTGTTTGTGCTTCCAACTCCCTTCCAGTTAGTGGTAGAAATGGGTATGAAAGCAATAATAGATCCTGGAAAGCTATACATTTCAGAAAAGTAGATGAAAGTCTGAATTTCAGCAAGAGGTCATTTGTGTAGATCCTTAAAGGTTTTTATATAGAAACTAACAGATGAAATTAAGAAAAATTCAAAATGAGTTAAAAAAAACACATTTTGTGTCAACATTTTCACCTTTAACTTCTTTTAAGTATGACAGTTTTTTCAAAGCAATATACTATTACATCTGCTGGACCCTTTTGGTTGTGGGGATACCAAGAATCTGAGGAGCACAGAACCAATAACTGAGCTGCATCTTGCTATGGTTTTTCATTGTGTACAGGGTAATAGCAATTCAATTGGTAAAATATAAAGAGAGCAAAATATGTATCAAGGACACCTATGTATTTGCGAAAGTTCAGAAGCAGTAGATATTTGCGCAAAGATAATAACAGTTCTCTACAATTCTGTCTTCCCCTAAGTCTCCTGATAAAATGGTACCTCACGTGTGTGGGTAGGCCTATGCCCATGACAGGAAATGGCCCAAAACGCAACGTGGACACACCACATTTTTACTGTGAAACTAGTCCCTTTTTTTGCAAAGTGCCTAGCTTTGGATTCTGCACACTAGCTCAGCCAGTACATAGGGCAACCTAGCAAACCTATACATGTTTTGAAAACTAGACACCTAGAGGAATGCAGGAAGAGGTGAGTTGAGTGGCTCTTACCAGGCTCTGTTACCCAGAATCCCTTGCAAACCTCAAAAATTGTAAAAAAAATAAACAATTTTCTCATATTTCTGTGATGGAAAGTTATGGAATCTGTGTGGATCCACAAAATTCTACCCATCCCGCATTTACCAAAGTGGTACCTCAATTGTGTGGGTAGGGCTAGTGCCCGCAAGAGGAAACAGGCCAAAACGCAACAAGGACACACCACATTTCTACAGTAAAAACAGATCCTTATTTTATCAAAAGTGCCTAGCCGTGGATTGTTAACCCTAGCTCTGCCGGCGTTTAGGGAAACCTAGCAAACCTTTTAAATCAAGACACCGGGGGAATCCAGGAGGGGGTGAATTGTGGGGCTCTCTTGAGGTTCTATAACCCAGAATCCCTTGCAAACCTAAAACTTTGTCATAGAAAAAAACAGGTTCCTCATGTTTCTGTGATGGTAAGTTCTGGAATCTGCGTGGATCGACAAAATTCCACCCACCTCGCATTTATCAAAGTATCCCGCTTAAAATGGTACCTCACTTGTGTGGGTAGACCTAGTACCGCAACAGGAAATGACCCAAAACACAAAGTGGACACACCACATTTTTTAAGTGAAAACTGACCCTTGTTTTGCAAAGGGCCTGGATGTGGATTTTGAACCCTAGCTCTGCCTGCATCGTGGGAAATCTAGCAGTCCTATACATTTTTTAAAACTAGACAGCCAGGGGAATCCATCAGGGGGTGACTTGGTGGCTCACACCTGGTTCTGTAAAACCATAATCCCTTGCAAACCTCAAACTTGGTCAACAAAGCACATTTTATCCACACTTCTATAATGGAAAGTTCTGGAATATGCATGGGTCCACAAACTTCCACCCACCCCGCATTCTCCAAAGTCTCCCGAAAAAATGGTACCTCACTTGTGTTTGTGCCCCCCTTTGCAAAACAAGGTCATTTTGTGATAGGTAATTTTGATGTCTCCACAATACCTTTTGGGCCCTTGCCTGTTGCGAGTACTTGGCCCACCTAAATGAGTGAGGTACCATTTTTATTGGGAGACGTGGGACAACACTTAGTGATAGTGTCTTTGTGCCAGCCCGGTGATACCACAACTTTCCTACACAGAAATTTGAAAACAAAAATCATTTTTTAGGCTATATTTGAGGTTTGCAGGGGATTCTAGTTAGGAAATTGGGGGGGGGGAGGTGCATAGAAGCCATGCCTCCCTTGACTCCCCTGGTTCTCTAATTTTCTGAAATTAGTGGGTTTCCCTAGATGGCCCAAAGCCCAGGTCCAAAACCCAGATGACTACCATGCAAAACCTGGTCTTTTTGTGACAAGTAATTTTGATGTCTCCACAATACATTTTGAGGCCTTGTCTTTTGCGGGTACTTGGTCCACCTACACAAATGAGGTACCATTTTTGTCGGGAGACCTGGGGCAATGCTGGGTGGTTGGAACTTTGTACGTAAACAAACAAAGAGAGGTTATGTGAGTTTCATAAGCCACAGAGAAGGAGCAAAGCAACTGGGGAATCACACACCCAATTTGGGTGGTTTAGAAAGCCCTCACACACCGACCTGGTCAGTGTCATGCTTCATCATCGGGCCCCACCAAAGAGGCAGAGTGCCTCTTTGGTGTGCTACGACGCCAGGAGACTGTGGAGCTGGTTGTGTGGAAAGGGCGTGCAGTGAGGTATATATTAAAAGTGCCAAAAGGGTATAAAATAATTATTTTAATGTGTGATCCCTAAGACACGAATAAAATAAACTATGTGTCTGAATAGGTTGCCAGAGGTAATGGATTGGTTAATTCAGAGTTTGTTTTTAAAATTAGTCAGTCAACATGTTTCTGCCTTTACAATGGTTTTAATTTACCTAGGCATTCGTCAGGACTAGATAAACCCCGGCGGTATGGACTCTCTAATCATCCACCCTAACCTGGGGACGTGAAAGTGAAAAATCAAAAAGTGATAAAGTGCATAAAAAAGTGGGGAAGAGCAATTAGCTCATTCCCAAAACACTCCAAAATCGGGAGTATATCTGCACCTGTAAATGAAACAATACAGACAAACACGAAGAAGACATACATACATCCAATTAATCAAATGTATAGGTCATAGCGTTTGTCCAAGGTGCTCCATAGATGTGGCATAGATAGTGTTCCAAATAGACACTATAGTTAACACCATCCATATAACCCTGCAGGGATATTACCACCAACTCTGGGTAGGTGAAGTGGAGAATCTTGTGCCTATGACAGATAGTGAGGCTAGAAGGGGTTAAAAACATATAATAAAACACTCCATAGGAGGGATCAATGGACCAAAGGTCTGTGACCCCACCGCAATAGTTAAGGATATGATGAATATCTCACTTTATAGGATGGCGCTATTTGCACCATGGGTCTCGGGAGGGGGGTTGGAGCGTACCTGGCACATCCTGAAAATAAAAGCGAAGGTATTACTACATGCGAACAGATTTCACTTAGCTCGATCGTGTCCATGTTGGTACTGCAAGGAGAGTCAGTACTCACGCCCTCAACACTCTCAGCCCGCGTCCGCCACCTAGCATACCCTCAGAACCGGACCCCGACGATGGAGAGCGGGGCCGGTAACTGAATGATAAGTGTTTTTCGCTGGGCGACGCTCTTCCGGGTGGGCGTGCCCCGCTTCAGAGAGAGGCTTGGGGCGCGTCGGCCCTGGAGGACTGGGCGTGACGTGCCTCAAGGAGAGGCTTGGTTTGGAAGGCTGTCCGTTGCTATGGCAGCGCAGTTGCTGCCAAGATAGAGCAGGCTCCCTCCGTTAACACCGCGTTGTAATGCGCGACTATGGTACAGGTTGGAACTTTGTGTCACCCCAGTGAACATACAGCTTTCCCACACAGAAATGTGGGAAGAAATTGATTTGTTCAGCTAAATTTGAGGTTTTTCAGAGGATTCTGGGTAGGAAAACATTGGGGGGTCCACACAAGCCATACCTCCCTGAACTCCCCGGTGTCTAGTTTTCAAAGATATCTGGGTTTGGTAGGTTTCACTAGATGTCTGCCGAGCGCTGGGTCAAAAACCCAGCTTAGCCCCTTTACAAAACCATACCATTTTGTGATAGTTGATTTTGATGTCTCCACAATACTTTTTGGTCCCTTCCCTGCCGCAGGCACTTGGCCCACCCACACAAATGAGGTACCATTTTAAACAGGAGACTTTGGAGAATGCGGGGTGGGTGGAAGTTTGTGGAAACAGGCATATTCCAGAACTTTCCATCACAGAACTATGGGGATAACGTGTATTAGTTTTACAAAGTTTGAGGTTTGCAAGGGATTCTGGGAAACAGAACCTGATGGGAGCCACAAAAGACACGCCCTCCTGGATTTCCCAGGGTGTCTAGTTTTTAAAAATATATAGGTTTGCTAGGATTCCCTATGTACAGGCAGAGCTAGGGTTTAAAATCCACAGCTAGGCAATTTCCCAAAAAAGGTTCAGTTTTCACTGTAAAAATGTGGTGTGTCCACGTTGTGTTTTGGGACGTTTCCTGTCACAAACTCTAAGCCTACCAACACAAGTTAGGTACCATTTTTATCGGAAGGCTTTGAGTAACGTGGGGTGGGAAGACAGCACCCACCCCTACATATTTAAAAAAAGTTCCTGGTGAGTTTTCTGCCCCCCTCTTTTGGGGGGAAGGGTGGAAGCATTGGCATGCCCATTCTGAGCAGCCCCCCCGGCCTATAAAAAAAATCCCTGGCCTCTAGGGTGCTTTATGCCTTCAGGGGGGGCAGAAAGACTGGTTGTGTCAGAATAAAATGAGGAGAGCAAAGCCTTTGCCCCCTCTCCATTGTGGCTAGTGGGTAGATCCCAGGTTCAGGATAGCCTTACTGGGGCCCTCCCCAAGTAGGAATCCACTAGGGAAGGATACCATTCAAATGGGCAGAGTCTCACCTTTCCAACCATACCTCTTCTATGGGTTTCAGTGCTAGGTTGACTCTGATAGCCCGAAGAGTATTGAAACTGAGAAACTGAAACTAAGTTTCAGTCTTGTTTTTGTTGTAATGACGACAGAGCACCAAGCGTGCGATCGTCATTACAAGGAAAACAAAAAAATGCCTCGGGAGGTTGGGGATGCATGTGTGACTGGCTGTGTGGGTCTGTGAGTGGCTGTGTGGGTCTGTGAGTCTGTGTGTGAGTGGCTGTACGGATGTGTACGTGAGTATAACAGTACCACTGTGGGTCTGTGAGTGGGTATATGAGTAGTTCTCTGGGTCTCACATTAGTTGTATGAGTGAATTTATGAGTGTGTAAGTGGGGGTGAGTTGTTTCTGGGTCTCTGAGTGGGTGTATGAGTTGCTATATGGCTGTGTGAGTTTGTTTTTGGATCTGTGGATGGGTGGCTGTATGGGTTTATGAGTGGGATTGGGTGCATGAGTCTACCTGAGTATGTATATGACTAGCTGTGAGGGTTTGTGAGTGTCTTTGTGGGTCTCTAAGTGGGTGTGAGAGTAGCTGTACAGGTGTGTGATTGTCTGTGTGTTTTAGACTTGGCTTTTTCTGCAGGTTTACCCCCAGAGTTTTTGCTTTTTGTCTCCTGTTTTGACACTTTTTTGTTGGTTTTAGAACTCTGAGCACCTTACCACTGCTATTCAATGCTAAAGTGCATATGTTCCTTGCATAAATTGCGATTATGGAGTGGTGTGTCCATAACTGGCTTATTTGACTTAGTACGAAGACCCTAGTACAGTGCACTGTGTGTGCCCAGGCCTATAAATCAAATGATGTTAGTGGGCCTGCAGCATTGATTGTGCCACCCCAATGAGAAGCCTTTCAAAGGGTTCTCAGACTTTTTACTACACAGTCTGCACACAGTTTTTACTGCCATGTTGACACCGCAAGTGCCCCCACTTGCCAGGCCCTTACCTTCCCTTTTATTACATGCGAGTCACCCCTAAGGTAGGGCTGAGTTACCCCTGTTGCCAGGGTGCAGTGTATGTGAAAGGTAAGAAATGCACTGGTGTGTGTGTCATGTCCTGATAGTGAAATACAGTGTTTTTCTTTTTTCACTATTGAAAGGCTATCTGTCCCATAGGATAGAATTAGAGATGCTTTGTAACATCTTACAAGTATAAGTTCCCACAGATAGAGTTTAGTATGCCTGACTTCAGAATGTAAAAATGCATCTTTTAGTAAAGATTTCTATGTTTTGTGTTTGAAAATACAACTTTTAGAAAGTGGGTATATTCATACTTTCTGTGTGCCTCTGCTGGGTTGTGGATTGACTGTCTAGCTTTAGATTGACAGGGGCTGGGGTTGTGCATCGACTGTAGGCAGCCACTGGGGGGGTTGAGGTGTGTTGTGCCTTTCCTGGATGAGTCAGGGCTGCGCTGAATGACCTGGGCTGCATTTAAAGTACTGGAAGGAGATTTCCTTGCACCTGAATGAGCTTGGACAATGCTGTTTCAACCTCCTGCCTGGAAGCTGGATCAGAGAGGACAGAACTGGTTTGTGCTGAGCACAGGCACTATTTGCCCGAAAGAACAAAGAGAAACTGAGGATAAATATTATGGCCCAGACCTCAGAACTTTAGATTTCTGCTGAACTAAGGACCCTTGCAGGAAGAAGAGCTGGAAAAGCTGTCAGGAGGAACTGCCACTTTGCTGCGTGCTCTGCTGTGTTGACCTTTGGCTGGGGAAAGGACTGGACTGTACTTTCATCTTCCTGCTGTTGGAGTTTTCTCAAGGGGCTTGAGGTAGAACTCGCCTCCTGTTGGAAGTCTCAGGGAGATAAAAGACTTCAGAGAACTCACTTGGATCAAGGAACCTGCTAAGAAGAATAGCTGGAAGAACTGCCAGAAGACGTAAAGTTGCAACTTCTGCCTTGGGCAGTGAAAGGACTGGACTTTCCTTAGTTGTTGCTGAGTATCTCCAAGGGCTTGAGATAGAACTTACCTCCTGTTCATGAACTCTCAGGGACAGCAAAGACTTCACTTATCTATGTATACCACCGCTGAAACCAAGGGTTTCAGTTGCCACAGAGGGGGAAAGCAGCTGACACTGACACTTCTACTGGCTCTGTGTCCTGAAGGCACCACTGCACCTCACACCACAACCCTAGTCTCACCAATGATTATGACCTTGATACCCATGACTGCACCATGATTTGTGGGCACCACAATGCACCACCCTGTCCCACACCGCAATCTGGGACAACCGACACCAACTCCCATCAACGGACACAGCCATTGCACTGTGACCTGTCAGCACCGCCTCACTTTGCACTACAGCCCTGGTCTCACCAATGCTGCTGGCCGACCGTCAGCGAGCCTCTGCCTCCACCACAATGTGAGGGGACTGCAAGCCACACTACTATGTTTTACATTGCAATCGCGACGGATGCTGCGACCGGCCTGCACCAAAGTGATCAGCCTCAACTTAAGGTACTGTTTAAAAGTCTTCTGACACTAAAGCCAGCCCGCACCATGCGGTCGGCTGTAACTGTTGGATTCTGTTGTTTTCAGCACCGCTGTAGCCCCGGACGGAGCTACCAACTTCAAGGAACTGCAATTTAAAGTCATTCTTGCAGAGTGCATATTGTGGATCACTGTATGTTGGCTTTTTATCGTTTTTGGTCTTGTTTGCACAGATAAATAATAATTATTTTTCTAAAACTGGTGTGGTGTCTTTTCGTAGTGTTTTCACTGTATTACTGTTGGTTATGTGCAAATTCACACTCCCTCTGAGATAAGCCTGACTGCTCGTGCCAAGCTACCAAGGAGGTGAGCAGGGGTGAAATCAGTAGTGTGTCCCCCTTATCCTGACGAGAAGGAAGGCTGCCTATTTGTACAAAGGTGCAAACCATTTGTAACCAGAGACACCCATTTCTAACAGTGTGTGAGTGATTGTATGGGTGTGTACGTGGGTGTGTGAGCGGGTGTGTAAATGCCTGTATGGGTCACTGCATGGGTGTGTGAGTGATTTTTTGGTTCTCCACGTGGGTGTGTGGGTGGCTCTATGGGTGTGTGGGTAGGTTTCTGGGTCTCTGAGTGAATGTGTGAGTGTTTGTGTCGCTGTGTAAGTGGGTGTGTGAGTGAGTTTGTGAATGGATGTGTAAGTATGTGCATTTTATTTGAATTGAGATCTGGATCAGGAAATCTGTTGCGGATTTACAGGGGGCTGCACTGAATCCTTGTGCTTCCCCCAAAAATATTTTTAGACAGGTTTTTGCCCATGAGGGGTCCCTCACAGACCCCTCCATCAGTCCCATGGGGTAAGGATACCTCTATCCATACCTCTTATATCCTATTTACACTTTATTCTCCCCAGGAACCGACTTCCGATTGACAAAATGGTGGCTTCAGATTTTCTCTCAGGTTGTGGCCAGCCAATCACTCCATGATAGTGATTGAACAATGATTAGTTAGTCCAAATGAGATGGGAAGAACATGTGAGCTAAATTATTGTCATTAAAGTTTCAACACACTTCAGACAGACAGTGAATTCTGTCTATTTTTTCTTTGCCTGCAGGTTATGTTATGTTGTAAAACATATGTATGTAAATGTATGTATGTATTTATGAGGTACAAGTTTCCTCAAAGATAGTTATGCAGAGGGTTACTTCTGCACACCCTTTTTATTGAAACGTAAAACAAACAAAAACGTCAAGAAGTTAATAAACGGCAACTTTACAAATCTTTTAGCGGCCTATTTACAAGACCCTTGTGACACATTTTTGCCACTGGAACATGACTTTTGTGATGCGCTGGAAGAGCACATTGCAGACCCATATCTATGAGGCCACAGAAAGCCACCCTGCTTGACTTTTCATGGCCTCCTAGATATAGTGTAAGGCAATGGAGCACCAGTCGCTGAGTTGCCTCACACTGCATCTATGAGGCGAGCCATGGGCATTGAAGTGGGTGTTTCCACTCAACACCTATGGTATTTGACACATTCCCATATTTACAACATATCGTAAATCTGGGAATGCATCAAAACTGTGCACTTCCCCAGGGCTGGTGCAACTATTTGTTTTTGTGAAGGAAGGTGTCTCTCCCTACAAAAAAAACAACTGATTTTCAATGCAGACACACTAGCGCCATGGGGGTTTCTGTATTGGTGCAAAGCTGCCTAAACAGCACCACCGCAAAGGAAAAAACAGGGATATGTCTTATTGCCATAAATAAAATGCATCGTTGCATTTAGCTGGCTTGCGATGCCGCATTGTTTTATTTTGTTGCAAATGAGCCCCTCAGTATGAGTCTGTTTCTGGAGAAAATGCATTAACACACTTCTAACCACTGATCACAGTTAAACAAACACTTTGCAGTTTATTATGGAAATTTGAAGCAGCACTTTTACTTTCACCCAAAATATTACTTAGCTTTGGAACTGCCTTTCTGACGCCATCTCTTTGACTAAACGATGTCACTGCATTCCGAGGATTTTACAAATAGCAAGGCTCACTGTGAATTTAAAAATTAAGGCCCACATGCATCATTGTGTCTTTTTGCATTTCTTAATTTGCGAAAAATAAGGAATCGCAAATTAAGAAATGCAAAATGATATGCATCAATATTTTCGGTATTCTTGTGGGATTCGGTAAAAATCGCATTTTTTACCGAATCCCAAAGAAATACCGATTTCTTAACTTAATTTTCGCAATTTCCATTGATTCCTATGGGCCAAAAGGCCCATAGGAGTCAATGGAAATTGCGAGTGGCACTTAGAAAATTTCATGGGTGCAGGGGGGGTCCAAAGGACCCCCCCATGCACCCCTGAAATGTACTTTTCAGCATAAGTTACATACACACATGTCCTAAGGACATGTGTGTGTGTAACTTTACAGTTTAAAAAATGCATTTTTGTGCATATTTAATCAATTTCGCAATTTACCACGAAGTTGAACTTCGTGGTAATTTGCACTTCCAATTTTTAAAAAAGCATATTTTTCTATAATGATGCATAGCATTTAAGAAATCGCACAATTGCGATTTCTTAAATGCTAATGCAATTTTAGAAATCGTAAAAAAGATGCGACTTCTAAAATGGCATGATGCATCCCAACAAGCACTTTTGCATTCGCAAACGGCCGATTTTAAGGAATCGCACCGTCTGCGACTGCAAAAATGCTTGATGCATGTGGGCCTAAATGATGTTCCTATCTTCATGGTATATTCTTAAAATACACTTGAACATGTTCATTCTTCATTCTGCCCTTTCCAATGTGTAGAAAAGTTACAAGGCATCTATTTTAGTTATAAACAAATTATGTCTTATAAAATGCCAAGTAGGGGCAGCATAGAGTGACTGATATACAATAGGAAATTGGGCAGGTAGCCACCCACTGAAAAGTATGGTTGTGGAGTACATCTTGCATCAAACTTGAGAGAAATCCAAATGACAAAATGCCACCACAAACACAAATGTAACAAAAAACATTCATTTTTCGCAACTTTCAATTCCAGTAAAGTGAATGAAAACAGGAAGAACAAATAAGGCAGATTGGAAAAATAAAGCTTGTTTGTCAGTTTTGAGTCAATTGATTTGAATCATTGACCACTAATTTCGGTAGGGTCTTTGAAACTTCATTGTCCCTTGAATTGATTATTCACTTAATCCACTTATCCATAAATAGGATAAGTCATAATATATACGTTATAATACCCATAAATAGGATAGGTTCTCATTATGGACGCTCTAATTTTCTGGAGAAAAAGGGTTACCTAATTTTTGGTATTTCTTTTAAAGCTTATTGGCCATATGCAAGTATATTTCTTCATGTCTCCTTTCACTCCTACACATCAGCATTTCATTTTCAGCAAATCAGTGAATCTGTGATAGCTGAATCCAAATTCTTTGATAGAGAAAAAGCACAAGTAACTTGTGCAAAAAAAAAATATATATGTTTAGAAATCAATATTACCTACTGGCGGTCGCCAGTAGGTATATATAGTTAGGATTTTTTCTCTATGGGATTTTTGAAAATTCTATGTCTAATAACTTTGGCGTTTGTGGACGGAATTGGCTGAAATTTTCAGGAAAATGTAACATTTTGTTTCTGAGCAGCCACTGAAAATTTGGGGGGGTTCGTCAAGGGGGGGCCGAGAAAAAAGGGGGGTCCCAAAACGCGTTTTTCCCGTGTTAATTTCCATAGGGCGGTTGGCCTCACTTTTAGCCCGAACGGCTGAATGGATTTGCACGAAACTTGGCAAAATTGTAGGGACTGGTAGCCCGATGTGCCTTTGCTAGGTCTCAATATATGTGCTCCAGTGGATTTTGAGAAATTAACGTTCAAAAAAATATATATATCTGTAAGCGCGCTCCGGGCAGCGCCCCGGTTCGCATACCTGACGCGTAACGGAACTTCGCGAAGCGAAGCTGATTGGCTCTCCGGTGTCTGTCAACATTCTAAACAGTCCGGAGCGGTCGCCATCTTGTCTCTCGGTAGGATCGAGAGACAAGAGGAGGCCAAAACAAAGGGGGAAATGACCATAAGGGTGCATAGTAGATCCTCCCTGACCCCTAGGTTTGATGTGGAGGCTTTAAAAGGGCCCCGCGGGGCAAAAAAAAAAAAAAAAAAAAATTGGGGTTTTTTTGTGTGGGGAGCGCCCGGTACGCGCACCGGGAAGCGGTCCGGGGAGCGTACTATAAGGAAAAAAGAATGATAGACTATGATATTTTGAAATATTGTATGTTTATTGATTGTTCTTTTTGTTGTTTTTTTATTTTTTTATTTAAGTAGCAGTATTAATGATTATTAAATATAAATGTATATTTGGAATTGTGCACAGTATACTATAAGTATGAATTTACATTATAATCAATTTGGTACTAGTTTATGAATTACATATAAAAATGATTAAAGACTCAAACAATTTTTTAATATTAAATATAATTTTATTTTTCGGATTGTTTTTCAAAATTTAATAGAACGTCTAACATTTGACTGTCCGATATGTCCTCTTGTTGAGTGAACATAACTTCCCACATTTGACCGTCATCATAATGAAGTAAATAATCCACAGATTCTACACATTGTAGAAGTTCATGGTCTCGTGATTCATCCATGAATTCCAAGTCAATGGGTTCAATTATTTCCTGATTGTTCATGTCTAGGACAATTTCAAAGGAAACGTTCTGTTCTCCTTGCATTTTTGTGCTGAAATTTGAATAAAAAATAAATATATCAGTAGAGATAGGGCACTGTTGGGTTTAAGTTCAGACAGGTACTTTTGAGGCATGAAGTAGTACTATTAAAAAGTGCCTGTGAAAAAGCCTATGTAAATTCATAATTATACCACAGAAACCTAAATCAATCCATAATTATAATAAACAAGCCTTTCTCAATGTCTAACTCTTACAGAGGGATAGTATATAACTATCTGAAAATGTTTTCAAATTTATAAAATAATATCTTACCTTTTAAAAACAAGTTTAAGTTGTGAGTGAAAATGATCTTGCAATGTAGTTCAGGAAGTAGTAGTCAAAATGGCTGTGTTTTTCTCTCTTTTTTATATATATTCAGGTATATAACCAATCAAATGTCAGGTAAAAAAAGTAGAAAATGAAAGTAACATTTTAATTGGTTGTCAATTCCAACACTTCAGATGTGTTTTTGAAGTCATTTACCTCAGGGTATTTAGAGAGGTCTACAGGCTAAATGGCTAAATGGTATTCCAACCAAATTTGTGAAAATGGTAGGGATTGGTATGTAGTATGAGTTAATCGATATTTGGTGACATTGTCTCCAGGGTTTTTTCTGTAAATTACTTTCCCACCTTTTTTAATGGAGCGCTTCCCGGTGAGCGCCCCGGTACGCGAACCGGCAGCGTTACGGGAGTCCACCATTTTGTGTTTTGGTCGAATTAAGATACAAGATGGAGGGCAAATAATGTTCAGAATGGGTAGAAGGGGGCACGGTAGATGTATCTTGACCCCCTAGGTTTTCTGAGGGTGGCTGAGGAGGCCCATATGTGCGAAAAAAAACATTTTTTTTAAAAATTTCGCACGGTTAGCGTCCGGTGCACGTACCGGGTAGCGCTCCGGGGAGCGTACTTTTTTGAAAATTTGTGAAAAAAGTTAGAGTAAAATAATAATTGTGAGTGATCAGATGTAGGGTAGCTCTGAAAAGAGCTTTTGGGTCCTGTGGCTGATGTAGGTACCTACAAGTAGGTAGCAAGGCACAGTCTTAAATTGAGGATGAAAATTCTGTTCCCCTCATTTGAGAAGTGAACTCCATCTCCTCTGTAGATATCTTGCATGTAGTAACGCAAGTTATTGTTGTACATGGAGCCCATTCCATGGTCTCTCATGTAAGCTGAAACAGACTTATTTACATGCTTCCTCGATTTCTCAATTTGTGGACAAAATTGGTTTGACCACCTCCATTTCTGTCTTTGGCATATATTTGAATATACCAAGGCAGTTTGAGGGAAAAGTGCCATCAATTGCTCAAAGGTGTCCTTTAAAAGCATTTCCAGACCTACCCCAGTCAAAGTGCCCAAGTCATTCCCTCCACAGTGCACAATTAACAGGTCAGGTTTTGGCAAATGCAAAAAGGTTTTCACCAATGGTATCAATTGGTGACATTTTAATCCTCTGTGGGCAATCCACTTGATTTCCACATTTTGTAAATTGAGGTTAGGTAAATTTCTGTTATCAGCATACCTTTGAGCCCAGTAGATGTAACTATGTCCAACAATCCAGACAGAAAACATGGTGAGAGGAGGTTCTGCTGCAGTCAGATGAAGTGTGGCAATGAAATGGCAGTTGAAAAAATAAGAGTTTAAAATGAAAAAAACTGTGGAGTTTCTGTGTTAATGAAGCAGTAGCAGTGATTGGTGGATTTTGATTGCTGAAAACAGAAAGTTAGGGTGCATGGATGAGTTCTTTGAAAGATGTAATTTGAATGGTCAAGAAAAAATCATTTTATGAAAGATTGCACTGGATATGAAGGTGTACTGAGAGTTCAGAGTTCAATTGAAACATTGTTGTGTGAACTTGCAAACATCAGAGGTCTTTCAGGAGGTGGTTGCTATGCAAAAAAGGCAGAAAGGGCAGAGGGGGGAAGGGTGTTGATTTGAAAAAAGTGAGGGAAGAGTTTTGATTGGGTGACATGAGAGATATGTGTGATGATTTACAGCTTTTCTGTGCTTTTTATGGCTGCAGACTCTGGAGTGCATACCTTTTGCTCTGCTAAAGACAAATTGGTGTGTTTCTGAGACTGTTTTGAAACTCATAAAGTATTTGCTAAGGTGAGAAAAGATTCATTTAATTTAGATAGAGAATAGTTTGGTTAGGGAGAAAATTATGAAGAAAGTTGTGTATTTAAAATGTTGCTTTGTGTCAAGTGTTTTACAAATAGATTGTGTTTCTTTGTGTTACATAGCCATGTTAAAAGTGACGCAAAAATAGTGCAAGGGTCTTACAAAAATGCTTTCATGTGTCTTAGGGTATTTTAACTCACTTCCCCATGAATGTATGAATATAATTGCTTTACAAGATGTGTTTAAAAACGTTTTTTGAAATCAATTAGGTTTCTTGATATGTACTGCTAGAGTTTCATAGGTTGCTTGGGGCATATTTTCAAGGCTTTTGAGTTCCTTTGATGTAATTTTTCCCATTTTAATTTAAGACCTTTCCCCGTGGTGCAAGGTCCTTGTAAATATGCCCCCATCTGTGCTTGGCAAATTTAGATTTTAATTCTTTGACTAACATAGCCATGTTAAAAGTGACCCAAAAATGTTGCAAGGGCCTTAAAAAAACGCTTTCATGTGTCTTAGGCCATTTTAAGTCATTTCCCCTTGAGTGTAGGTATATAATTGATTTAGATGATGTGTTTAAAAACGATTTTTGAAAACAATTAGGTTTCTTGATATGTACTGCTAGAGCTTCATAGGTTGCTTGGGGCATATTTATAAGGCCTTTGAGTCTCTCTGATGTTATTTTTCCCATTTTAATTTAAGACCTTTCCCTGTGGTGCAAGGTCCTTGTAAATACGCCCCCATCTGTGCTTGGCAAATTTAGATCTTGATTATTTGACTTACATAGCCATGTTAAAAGTGATCCAAAAATGGAGCAAGGGCTTAAAAAAACGCTTTCATGTGTCTTAGGGCATTTTAAGTCACTTCCCGATGAATGTAGGTATATAATTGATTTAGATGATGTGTTTTAAAACGTTTTTTGACATCAATTAGGTTTCTGGATATGTAGTGCTAGAGTTTCATAGGTTGCTTGGGGCATATTTATAAGGCATTTGAGTCTCTCTGATGTTATTTTTCCCATTTTAATTTAAGACCTTTCCCCGTGGTGCAAGTTCCTTGTAAATATGCCCCCATCTGTGCTTGGCAAATTTAGATTTTAATTCTTTGACTAACATAGCCATGTTAAAAGCGACCCAAAAATGGTGCAAGGGCCTTAAAAAAACGCTTTCATGTGTCTTAGGCCATTTTAAGTCATTTCCCCTTGAATGTAGGTATATAATTGATTTAGATGATGTGTTTAAAAACGATTTTTAAAATCAATTAGGTTTCTTGATATGTAGTGCTAGAGTTTCATAGGTTGCTTGGGGTTTATTTAAAAGGCATTTGAGTCCCTTTGATGTTATTTTTCCCATTTTAATTAAAGACATTTCCCCGTGGTGGAAGGTCCTTGTAAATACACCCCCATGTGTGCTTGGCAAATTTAGATTTTGATTATTTGACTTACATAGCCATGTTCCATACAGTTCTCACCTTTGCGTAGTCTTTGATATGCTAGACTCCATCTGCACTATGAGATACCTAAGCAAAGGAAACACAGGTGATGTGATTGTGAAATGAGGAAAAGAAACTCCAAATTTTTCAATTACATCACCTGTGTTTCCTAAGTTTACGAATGACATTGTGCAGATGAGGTTTAGGCCTGTCCACGGACACAGAAGAGGTCTGGCCTTTGTTCAAGAGTGAAGTGGACATGACTTACTTCATTGGTAGGCCTTCACATGTATTATCTCCTCTGTACTCTTCAACAAGCGTAAATTTCATCTGCAACCCTGAGTAGGCCTCACCTTAAACAAACCTCTGGATAGGCCACACCTTATCGTCATCCTGAATCAATCATTTAAAATGTTAGGGACAGATTTATGATAGGTGTATGCCTCTTTTGCGTCACTGTGCGTCACTTTTGTGACGCAGCGGCGGTGCAAAAGATTTGCTACACTCCGGTGGATAGATACCAGACTAAACGTGAAGAGCGACATGAAAACATTGCAGCGCCCGTGAAAACCAACACTCGACTAAACGAAAGTTACTGTGATCCCCTCATTAATAAGATGAAGTCCGGATAATCTGCAAAAGTGCGAACAACCGGCGGCTGTGGAAATACAAGAACCAAACGATAGAGGTAGCGTCCCTGAAACAATGAAGACGCCCTGTTAAATAAAGCAAAGCCAGCACACTTGTTGAGCTTCGCAACATTCCAAACTCGCACCGGACCAGTTTAAATGACACGTGGCAGAAATGGGAGTCATTGAAAAATAGTAAAACTTAAACGCCAGTCAAGAGTCTCAGAAAAATACAATAGACTCGACAACACAGCACAAGAAGGTACCCAGCTATTAAGCCCTGAAGAAAAGTCCGATAAATGAATGACGGACTTGGAAACGCGTCGGCTTGAGACATTCACAAAAAACGAATGCTTTTTCGCAAAAGGCTGTGTCAAATAGTCCCATGAGCTCAATGACATAAAAAATGTGCATTTAGCTTAAAAGCCTTTGTGTTACCAGGTTTATACTAAATTCAAAAAATTCTTTCGTTTAAAAACCTGGTGGAATCATTTAGTAGGGTACAACCTTGAAGTTAATATTAATTGTTTGTGATAAATGTTTTGTATATATTGAGAATGTGGTCATTGTGAGTAAAATTGTAGTATTTGTAAATATATGTTCTGTGCACGACAACGTAACCTCAGACTGTTGTTTCAAACTTTCAGAAAAAAACGTGCTGAAATTTGTAACTACTTGAAAGTCAAAAACATCCAAGGATTAAATACCTTAGGGTGTGATTCTGCGCAAAATAAAATAGAGGCAGATCAATACAGTGACCGGGTCCTTCTTTTCCTTAAGCATTACATGTTGTCCTACCCGGCCACATTATAGGACACAACCCCAATATTTGATCCACATTGTAAATGCGGCACACCATGGGTGGCAGAGCAGCGGTGCACATTAACTGGTGCATCCGTGGGGATACGCCAGTTAACATAAATCTGCCCCTTTACATTTAAGTATGAGCAGGGGACACAGAGTCGGTGAGGCTTATCCAAGGTTAAGCAGAGATGAGTCCTGTTCACTGAAAACGTGGACATAGGCCTCACCTCCTCAGCATCGCTGGACATGGCTAAATAATAGCTGCAAAATGTTACTCTTGTTAAACAATTTTACTATTATAATCTCTGAGATTTGTCTCTTACTCTGCAACATCTCATTGTTGTTCTCTTTCTTTAAAGATAACGACAACATCAACCATGAGTGATAATGAGCAATCAGTTGATCTCGACCTTATCATTGAACTTGTAATTGAAACGTCAGTGGAAGTAGATCCCTTGGATGATTTAAATCCTGAGGATGATGAAGAACATGATGAGGATGCCGATTTGTCAGAATTGTATGACATAGGGTGGGAAGCTGACCTGCTTGAGCCTATGGAACTATAAACATTTATTTTTAAAATTTACTTGAAATGAAAAGTAAAAATGTAAACCGTTTCATTTAAAATTAAACACAACTTCAAAAACAGGTTATGTGTAGTGTCTTTAATGAAATAATAAAATATGCTCATAAAATTAGATCAGATTCACATATAAAACAGCACAGGTAAAATGTAGAAGCATTCCATTTCTTTGCTACTATTTGTGATTTCTAAATTTGCCAATGCACTAAAAATTATTCTATGTAAAAATGACAAGTAGTGTGTTAAATTTTTGATGACTGTTATTGATTTACTGTTTGCTAATAGTGGTTAATAAAATTTTTTATTATATTTTACCACAGATTCAACTGCAGATCATTTCAAAATTAAAGAATGCCTTCGAAGGACAGAAGGCGAAAGGCTACCAAACATCAAAGACAGCAGCTTAAAAAATTATTGCAGCAGACCTCTACAATAAAAACTTGTCAAGTCACCAAGAAAGGTCCGGGTAAGATAAAGAAATCATTCATAAGAAACATTTGTAGAAAAAAAAGTAGTACTACAGAAAATGTTTTAGTCCAGAAAAAGAGAAGCAATTTAAACGGAAAGGGAAGGCCAATCAAAAATGTTACTGCTAGAGCAGGAGATAACTCTGTGCATGTTAGTAGAAGGAAAAATCAGTTTAGGGACATTCGTAGACGAATGTTCCGCAACAGGATAATTGGCAATTTGTTAAAAAATATTAAGAAAGGTCAGCAGAAAGTGGTTTTTTATAAGAGAAAAAAAAATTGAGAAAGTTATTGATCAGGCACTTGAAATTAAGCGAAAGTTATTTATTTTGATAATCAATAGAATTAGGAAGCTAAACAAGGCAATTTATGATTTCAAAACAAATAGTGGATGGAAGAGAACAGTTAATCGTAGTCATTTTTGTGAAGTTTTTTCAGGAGAATGGATGCATAGTTCAAGTTGTGAGGCATTTTTTTATGAGGAGAGTTATTTCCAGGATAATGATTTGGTGCATGCAGTTGACACCAGTGGTCGAGCTTATGAGGTGAAAGATGGTTGTCCAGTTGAAAAAGAAAAACTTGTGACAACAGAGGCAGAAGAGGTGTTAGGTAATGAGGTTTTAGGAAGACGTCCTAAGGGACCTTTGTACACCTGGAAGTGTAGTAGTATTTGCAGTGTGCGACAGGATTCCATCAATTTGCTTTGTGATTTTGTACGGACATTTAATAAGAAAAGTTTGAAGCAGAAAATGAAGTTGTTGCAAGAATTAGATCCTTGCAGAGTGAGAGAAGTGACAGGTTTGCATGGTCATTCACTGGCTTGTCTTTCCAGGAGAGTATGCCAGAGTGTTTTTCATCATTTCAGGATGCTAGCAGTGCATCATAATAAAGTGAGGAAATTAGTTAGAATGTTGTATTATGCTAAGAGTCCAGCAGTTATGCTTAAACAATTATGCACTGCTCTTTTGCATGGTTCTTAAATAGATGTGAAGAATTTTTGTGAAGAAATTGAGTTTTGTTACTTTGGAAGTAAAGAGGAGAATGTTGAAATTGACCCAGAAGAAGAGGGTAATGTGGAAGATAGTGTACAGGTTTCCAGTACAGATAATTTTCAGAAGGAAATTGCCACATTTCAGGTGAAATCAAGTGAGAGGCCTAATTTCACTTGTGTGTGTTGTCGACACACTTATTATAAGAATCAGACTAAGTTAGTGGATTTATATGCAAAAAGTGAAAGGGAAAATAATAGTGAATGGAAGGATTTCGCAACATACTTGATGGTAGAAAATTGTTTTGATTTGGGATCGGATCAACGTGTGTGTACTTATTGTTGTAACAAATTAAATCAAAACCGGATGCCTGCTAGAGCGGTTCATAATAATCTGGAATTGGTTGAGATTCCTTCTGAATTGAAGGATTTAAATACTTATGAATCTATTTTGATTCAAAGTATCCATCCCTTTCAGGCTATTGTAAGAATGGAGCCAAAGACAGGGAAATTGCCTCCATCAGATTTACAGAGAGGATTAAAGGGAAGAGTTGTTTATTTGCCTCTAGATTTGAAGAAAAACATTAATACAATTGGAGTAGAAAAAGTGGAAGAGGAACCTCTGGTTATCTTAGTTAATGGGGTTCCGACAAAGAGTATAAAAATAT
Source organism: Lissotriton helveticus (assembly GCF_964261635.1). Lineage (NCBI taxonomy): Eukaryota > Metazoa > Chordata > Amphibia > Caudata > Salamandridae > Lissotriton > Lissotriton helveticus. Next base: position 1,295,421,388 of record NC_136063.1, on the reverse strand, counting down.
GGCAAGATTTAGTGGATGTTAGGAAAGTCAAAAAGGCAACATTGTATTTGAAAAAAACCAATAAGTACTATAAGAATGTATATGTTGCAGAAGAGGAAGTAAGTGAAGAAGAGGATAGCGATTTGTGTGCTGGTCAAATTGAGAAAGTAGAACCCTCTAAAAGTGAAGAAATATATGAACATTATAGTGTTCATCCTTTGCATTCCAAGGAAGTCATGGGGAATGCTATTGAGTTGTTTCAAATGAAACAAGCCAAAGGGAGTCCCATTAGTGTTTGGGAGGAACGTTTGGAAGGTCGGTGTTTCCCACAGCTATTTCCAACAGGTCAAGGAGGAAGATATGATGAGCGAACTCATCAAATTCCTGCTTCTGAATACCGGACTTTACGATTGTATGCAGAAGATCCTAGGTTTCGACAATGCATTCCCTATTTGTTTCATCTCCTGTTTGAAAGCGATCTGTCTGGACTGTCATATGCAGTGAACCACATCTTGAAAAGTGGTATACAGATGCAAAACATCTCGGCAAGTGACTTTATGGATAAAGTCAATGTGCAAGACAGTATTTTGGATTCTCACCTGATTAATCTCATGGCGTGTCAGCGTGGTACTAATGAGTACTGGTACCGTCGTCATGGTGATTTAAAATGTATGCTGAGGAACTTAGGAACTCCCACATGGTTCCTCACTCTCAGCTGTGCCGAGTATGGCTGGGAAGACTTACTTGAATTTCTACGAGAGGCAAATGGAAACATTGAAAATATCGAATTCAAGACACCCGGAGAACTGTGCTCTTTGGATCCAGTGAATGTATGCAGGTACTTCAATCATAGATTTGAAGCTATGATGTCTTTCATCATGAACAAGAGAAATCCACCTCTTGGAGAGGTGTTGGATTTCTTCTGGAGAAAGGACTACCAAGCAAGAGGTGCTCCTCATATACATATGCTGCTGTGGATCAAGGATGCACCTAAATTTGGAACAGATCCAGAAGACTTAGTGATGAGTTTCATAGAACAGTATTCTACATGTGCTGTTCCAAACGCAAAGGAGGACAAAAGCCTAAGAGAACAAGTTCTACGCTTCCAAAGCCATCGTTGCGGAAAGTACTGTCGTCGTAAATTCAGAAACAAGGACAAGTTCTACACCAAATGTCGTTTCGCCTTTCCACGACCGGTGATTTCTAAAGGAAGAGTGAACAGTTTGATGTCTTCGCTGCGACATAATGTGATGAAGAAATCACCTAAAAACACATACAATTTGAAAAGGAACGAAGAGTCCAAGTATATCAACGACTACAACCCAGTGATTTTGTCCATGTGGAATGCTAACATGGATATACAGTTCGTGGCTGATAACTGTATGGCTGTGGCTCGGTATGTGACATCTTACATCACCAAAAAAGAAAAGACAGAATTGAAGGATATGTGGGAGGACATTTCCCATGAAAAGAGCCTCAGTAAGAAGTTGTACAGTTTCAGTCTGAAGATGTTGTCACATCGAGAAATCGGAGCTTACGTATGTTCAGACCGGTTGTCTTCAGCAAGTCTCTATGCCAAATCCAGGAGTATCGTTTGGGCGAGTCTTGGTCTTGCTGCAACACGTAATCGAGTTCTGAAACCTGTGTGGGAAATTGAGTATTTGGCGGAAAAGGAGCCAAACAGTACTGATATTTTGAAGACCAACATGTTGGATACATATTATCCAAATAGAAGCAGACACCTCGAGAATGTTTGTCTGTATGAGGTTCTACAAAATTACATATTCAAGAGGAACATCAAAGAAGATATTGATAAAGGAGTGTATGCTGTAATTGGAAGTGAGGGATGTCTCGTCAAGCAAAGAAAATGCCACTTGGTAAACCATCAAAAAATGAGTGGCGAATCTCCTGAAAAAAAGAGTTTTTCTATTTAGCACTTTTGCAACTTTTCAAGCCTTGGCGTGCAGAAGAGGAACTGCTTGGAGATTTCCTCTGTTACGAAGACTCTTTCAATGCCGCCAAGGAGACCATAGAATGTCCTGTTTTTCTCAAATATGTAGAAATGTTGAATGCGGAAATCGAGCAGGAAGCAACGATTGCAGCCGAGATTGCTAGAGACAGTTCTCAGGACAGTCAGAGTTCTGTTTCATTGAGTCAGGATCCACTAGGAGGACCAGTTATCGAAAATGAAGCTGCCACTGCCATGATTGAAGTGGAAAGAGCCATGGCACATGCTCAGGAGGATGCGGTTAACTTAGAAGACTTGGAAAGAAAACTCAACGTTGAGCAGAGGAAAATATATGACGAAGTTACCAACCAAATTGATCATGGATTAAGTCATGAGAAGAAAGAGTGCTCATGTACGTCGTTGAAACCTGTCCGACTGTACGTGAGTGGAGAAGCGGGAACTGGAAAAAGTTTCCTCATTAAAGCAATTTCATGTTATTTGCAGAAAAGGACTGAGTCATCACTGTATTGTGTTGTCACTGCTCCAACTGGACTGGCAGCACATAACATTAAAGGTATTACTTTGCATCGTCTACTGATGCTGCCAGTGAAGCATGATAACAAATTACAATACCACAAGTTATCTGGAGATGCTTGTTGTGAAGTTTCAAGAGTCTTGAAGAAAATGAAACTTCTTTTCAGTGACGAAGTAAGCATGGTTTCCAATGTCATGCTTGCCTTTGTGCATTTGAGAATGCAAGAAGTTCTCAAAACAGAGTATGATGTGTTATTTGGTGGCAAACACATCATTGTTTTCGGTGATCTTCTGCAGCTGACACCAGTGAAAGGACAAACTGTGTTCAAAATGCTCACGCATGAAGATACCAGGAAGTGCCTAGGGAGCATTGGCAACGTTAATATATGGTTAAACTTCAATTATGCTGAACTGCATGAAAATATGCGTCAGGCGAAGGATGAAGATTACAAGAATATTCTACAAGATGTTAGAATCGGAAAAGTGACCGAGCATGGGAAAGAAGCTTTACATGCACGATTACTGTCAAATTTGTATCCAGAACAAGACGTTGTGCCTGAGAATATTTTTCAGAAAATTACTGAGAAGAAATCTGGAATATGTTTGATGCCAACTCTTGCAGAATGTGCCATCTTCAACAACAAAATGTTGTATTTAGAAAACCAAGAGATTGTGAAACTGGAAGCTATTGACAGAGTAGAGCATATGGGATCAACAATTATTTTGTCTGAGAATTTGAAATCAAAATTGGATTCATTAGAAAAGAGTATATCTAAAACTGCGGGTTTTGAAAAGACTCTGAATGTGTGCTTAAATTGCCGTATAATTTTAAGAAGGAATTTACATGTTGAAAGAGGTCTGGTAAATGGATCAATGGGTAATGTTGTTGATTTTGTGAAATACAGAAATAGGGATGAAATTGAATTTTTAAAAATTAAATTTGATGGCATTGAGGAAGTACAGCTAATTGGTCGTTGCTCTGCTAGGTTTTTGCTTGTGAAAGACTTATATGTTCGCCGTAAGCAGTTTCCTGTTTGCTTGGCATATGCGGTGACAATCCATAAATCGCAAGGTTTAAGTGTAGACAGTGCATTGGTGAATATTGGCAGTTCTGTGTTCAAGGAGGGTATGGCATATGTGGCATTGTCACGAGTCAGAACTTTATCAGGATTGTACTTGATTGAGTGTGATGTCACAAACATTTGTGCGGATCTAGACTGTGTTAAGGAATACAATAGGTTAAGAAGAGAGTATGCGCCACATTTGCCTCAATATCCTTTGTTTGAGAAACGTGTGGTAGGCCGGAAACGAAGAAATGTGACCAATAGTAGGGAGGTTGTAGCAAAAAGACGAAAAGTCGATGAACCAGAAATTATAAGCAGAAAGGAAAAGGATTTTGTTGAAGATGTTGTTGGTTTTCAATTTGAAAACAGTTCTGGTGTCAACTGCTATGCTAATGTAGTGGTTAATGTTTTGTTTTCTCTAGAAACTTTAAAACAAGAGATTGTGGTCAATTCAGATCAGAGATTTTGCAGTTTGTTGAATTCTGTGTTAGAGAAATGTAGCACTGATAGAACAAAAATAGAAAGTGTGTCTGAAATTCGAAATCTGTTTGACAGATGTTCAGGTCAAACACAATTCTCTCAAAATATTCAGCAAGATTGTCAGGAGTTTTTAATGTATATGCTTGATGCATTGCATGATGAAGGTGTAGATGTAGATCACCTGTTTGGGCTTTCTTATCAATGGCAGCATGACTGCGAGAACTGTAGGGTATCAAGTACTACTAGTGTAGACTCAGAAAAATTTATATATTTAACTTTGCAAGACAGTACATCAGTGTCCTTTAATAAGCTAGTAAAAGCAGCTGATCACAACATGGAGTGTAGCCAATGTAAGTCTGAAATGTTGTCAACTTTATTTATACGAACATATGGCCAGTATGTTATTTTAATGTTCCAACGATGTAGGCCTGATGGAACAAAATTGACAACTTTGATTAAAAATGTTGTGGCTTCACAGTTGTCAATATCAGGAAGGACTTTTGTAACTGCAGCAATTATATATCATGACGGTCCTTCAATAACATCAGGACATTACACAGCTTATTTAAAGTCTAGAAATGGCTGGTCATTCTGCAATGATTCTGTTTTAACTTTTTTAAAAAAATTGGCTTTTGACCTTAAAAATTCTTACCTGGTGTTTTTAAAACCAAAATTTTAGTGAAGGAATCTCAGGATTTGCTCTGAGGAATTTCAAGAGGTTCTAATGGCTCCTACACAATTTGGCCTTGAGGATAAGTGTAGTACAGAGTCAAAAGTTATTTTTGAGTTTTAAATAGTTCCTGGAAAAAAAGAAGGTTTTCTTACAGAAAGTGGTGGGCACGGATTAGTTAAAGGACAACAGAGTATTTCCCAAAGCAAACGGTGTTCTTACCATAACACTTGACGTCATGGAAAAATAACTGCACTTTGAATGAGTTCAGAAAAACTGTTTCTTTTTATAAGCTAATTCAAGCAGCCAATAAAAACATGGAGTAGAGGTAATGTAAGTCTGCAATGCTGTCTAGATTATTTGACCAAACTTTTGGTTATAATGTCATTTTAAAATTCCAACTATATAAACCTGATGAAAGTAAGTCTTCAACTTTAATTACAAGTGTTGTGGCTACACAGTCGTTTATTTTAGGAAGAACATTTTTAACTGCAGCTATTATATGACATGATGGTCCTTTGACAAGATCCGCTTATTACACAGCTTATTGAAAATGTAAAAAAAGCTGCTGTTTCGTAAATGATTCCTATTTGACTACGATACAATGTTGCTTTTTTACTTAAAAATATTCTTACTTTCTGTTTTCAGAAAAGAGAATTTAGGGTAGGTAACTGGCCTATAATGACTCTAGGGGTTGATATAATTTTATCTACTGTTTTAAATTGCTTTGTGATTAAAAGTGATGTAGAGAATTAAATAATTGTAGTAGTCATAGAGGTAGTGTAAGTCTGCTTCATAGTAAGCAGTATCAGTGTCATAGGAAATTTGGAACATGAGTGAGCAAGAAGGGTAAGATATTACTAGTCCAGGATTGTGAAAGTGATCTTGAACAGTTTCTTTCTCAAAGTTGCGGAAATACAAAATGACGGGATTTGCTTAGAAGAATTCCAAGAGTTATAAATGGCTCTTACACGATTTGGCCTTGTGGAAACGTGTGGTAGAGAGCGAGAAGTCATTTATTGTATGTAACATATTTTTCAAAACGATGGAGGTTTTCTTTCAGAAAGTGGCGGGCTGAAAATAATAACAGCACAACAGAGTGTAAGCTGTTCATAGGACATAATTCGACGTCATGGAAAGTAAGTTAATTTTAAGGAGTTCTGATTTCTGATTTGTCATGTTGTATGGGTTTTTTAAACACAATCCTTTTGATTGTGTTTTTTTTCCCCGCTGTTATATGATGAATACCTTCAAGTCACTGTTTTTAGTGAAATTTGATAAATTCTGAGAAGAGCAAAAATAAACCATTTAACATGTATAATTAATTCTGTACTTTTGTATTTATGATATACATTTAGAAATGTGTAGTAGACATGAAGAAGCTGAGGCTTCTGTAAGTGTCAAAGTTGTTGCATACAGTGCTCACATTCTACGTAGTCTTTCATATGATAGACTACATTTCCACAATGAGATACCTAAGCAAAGGAAACACAGGTGATGTGATTGTGGAATGAGCAAAAAAAATTGCACGTTTTTCAATTACATTACCTGTGTTTCCTAACATTACACATCACATTGTGTAGATAAGGTTTAGGCCTGTTCCAGGAGATAGAGGAGGTCTGACATTTGTTGAAGAGTGCAGTGCACATGAGTCACTTCGTTGGTAGGCCTGCACATGTATTATCTCCTCTGTACTTTTCAAGAAGCCTAAATTTAATCTGCCAAACTGAGTAGGACTCACCTGAAAGAAATCTGTGGATAGGCTACACCTTATCAGCATCTAGAAACAATCATTTAAAATGTTAAGGGCAGTTTTATGAAGGCAGTGTGCCTCTTTTGCGCCGCTGTTCCGTCACTTTTGTGACACAGCAGCAGTGTAAAAGATGCACCATGTTGCAAGATAGGCCTCAGTTCATTTCCAGCAAGATACCGTCAGTTTAAAATGTATATAATTAGGACTGTGTAGGGGGCATGCAGAAGCTGAGGCTTCAGTAAGTGTCAAAGTTGTTGCATGCAGTGCTGCACTTCTGCGTACTCTTTCATATGCTGGACTACATCTGCACAATGAGATACCTAACCAAAGGAAACACAAGTGATGTGATTGTGAAATGAGCAAAAGAAATTGCACGTTTTTCAAATACATTACCTGTGTTTCCTAACATTACGAATCACATTGTGCAGATGAAGTTTAGGCCTGTCCAGGGAAACAAAGGAGGTCTGAACTTTGTTCAAGAGTGCAGTGGACATGACTCACTTTATTGGTAGGCCTGCACATGTATTAACTCCTCTGTACTCTTCAACAAGCCTAAATTTCATCTGCAACCCTGAGTAGGCCTCACCTGAAACAAACGTCTGGATAGGACACACCTAATTGCCATCCTGAAACAATCATTTAAAATGTTAGAAACAGTTTTATGATGATTGTGCACCTCTTTTGCGCTGCCATTGCGTCACTTTTGTGAGACAACAGCAGTGCAAAAGATGCACCATGTTGCAAGATAGGCCTCACTTCATCTGCATCAAGATACTGTTACTTTAAAATGTATATCTTTAGGACTGTGTAGGGGGCCTGGAGAAGCAGAAGCTTCTGTAAGTGTCAAAGTTGTTGAAAAACTGTTTGTCCTTCAATCTTTTCCCTTGTCTTTTCTAATTTTTAAATACATGTTTTAATATTTTTCAAATGTTTCTTCTCTCTTTCACAGATTGAAAGTATAAAAATTACAAGTGACTAAGTTAACGACAATTATAAGGTAAATGTTTTGTACTCTTTTCGTTACATTTCTATCACATTTAACTACTATTAATTCCACTGCTTCATTTCTTTAACCCTCACTTTCCTCCCTTTGCTACTTCCCTCATTCCTTTCTCTATTACTTACTTACTCTACTCCTTCCACTCCTTTTCTCAGTCCCTCTCTTCTCATAGTTCCTCACTCTTGTTCACTCACTCCGTCTCTATTACTCTTAGTGTCTCTGACTGATCACTCTTTCACTACTTGTTCATTATGCTTTCTCTGTGTAATTGAAACACACTAAGGGGCATATTATGAACACAGCCAATAAAATTATTGCTGCTTTTATCGGCAGAAAACTGCTGCAAAAGCGGCTTTAGCGGCAGTTTTCTGCCGCAAAAGCGGCTTTAGCGACACATTTCTGCCGATAAAAGCTGCGAAACTTTTATCGCCTATGTTGATAATATGCCCCTATGTTATTTACATTTCTTTGCTGTTTCAATTATTCCTTTTCTGTTACTTCTTCTTTTCTGCTTTCTGTTTTTTCCCTCTGTTATTCCACATGTTTTAATCTTATTTTGAACATTCACTCACATTCTCTAAGAAGCTCTTCTTTGTTATTCTTCTACTCTCCTTTTTTTCTTTCACTTCCTTATCTATTTTGTTTTTCACAATTATACCCTCTTCCATCTTTTCTTCGGTAAATAGATCTAATAAACAGTATCTCTGGTTTAGTCCCTATAGCTGTCTTTCTTTTAACATTCCTCTCTGTTTACTTCCCTTATACTTACTCTTCTTTTTAAAAAATTTTTTTTTTTGGTTCGCTCCCGGTTCGCGTACCGGGGAGCGAACTGGGAAGCGAACCAAAAGAAATAGAGGTTGCCAGAGTGCTAAACATTCTAGCAATTTTTTTATAAAGGGGAAGTAGTTCTGAAAAGAACTTTTTTTTAATGTTTTTGTTGTTTTATATATTTTTTTATTTTTCTAAACATTTTTTGTTTTTGTTGTATTTTTTGAACAATTTTATGTTTTTCTTTGTTTTTTTGGGGGGAAACAACGAAAAACAGGTATTAGAAAGGGCTCAACAGGAGCAAACATTTTTTTTATTTTTTGGGGCGTTTTGAGCACTTGTGGTTTTCATATGCTCTGTTTATCAAATTGATACTCATATTTGCACATGAGAGTAGGTTACCACAATAAAGACACACTATCTTCATGTGCACAAAATTCTGTTGAATGTTTGGCACTGTTTCCCGTGCCTCTGGCCCCGACAGAGTTACCTGTGCCGATGTACTGGCCACAGGAGTTGGTGGGTTGTCTTGGAGGTCACGCATCTCTGCCATGCTGTAATTCAGTGGATGCCACCTCTGCATATGACGGTGCATAGTATAGTTGCCGAAACTATACTTTTTATCTGTGCCTCTAGATAAATCTTCTTTGCATATGAGGCATGTCACATAGCGAGCATTCACTTTTTTTTGTCCTTGAAGAAAAGAAAAAAACTGCCAAATAAAACTATTTTTGTGGTGAGGTATCCAGGGCTCCTCACGTAAAAAACTGTCTTGGCTGTACTTCCTCTTCCTCTTCTTCGTCCTCTTCCTCCTGTGTGTTGGGAAGGAACTGTGGAGGTGGTCCTCTCTTCCTAGGAGATGTCATCAGTGATGTCACTGACCATGTCATGAATGATGTAATATGTGACATCATCAGCAGTGGATTGCGGGTGCGCGATATATAGTTAGTGCAACTAACTGTATATGGAATTTCAATGGTTTTGTGTGGGTAAAATAAGGTTTTTTAAATGCTAATTCCTAACGATATATGGTCTATAACCTATGGTTTTCTCAGTGAATTTTCAAGGTTTTGTAAATGCTAATTCCTAACTATATATGGTCTATAACCTATGGTTTTTTCAGTGAATTTTCAAGGTTTTGTAAATGCTAATTCCTAACTATATATGGTCTATAACCTATGGTTTTTTCAGTGAATTTCAATGTTTTTTTAATAGCAAATATCATAAGCTGTCGAATGTCAAGTACGTGGTAAGTAAAAACATTTTCGTGTTTATGCACACTGATCTGCTTTGAATGCTGCCCCCCCCCCCTCATTTCTATTAGGAGTACTCTCTCTTTGCAGATAGTGAAAGGTAGTTAACGCAGGCCTTTGCCCCCGTTGTAATACGTCGTGACTGCTTCTCTCTCCATTTGATTGATTGTTATCCAAGCATTTACTGTTTTAGAATTGGTTCTCTTTGGTTCATTCTCTATTTACAAACAAACACAGAGTCGCAATACTCTGTTTAGTCTTTGCAGATAACGAAAAATCGTGTAAAAAATACAAAAGGAATCGAGCAAAATCAGTAGGCCACTAATGGGATCTCTTTTTGACCTCGCTAAAATAGAAACATTAGGAACAACCCCTCATGACAAATACGAAACTAGTGAGATGAACTGAACTCCACACCATGATGGCTGCAATACAGCTCGGATCCGCCACCCACCCCGCCCAAAATAACGATAAAGAGCGGCTGCCATGATTGCTCGCGGAATGGCCACGACGGAGCTACGAAATGGTGGTGCTCTCATGCTAACCCCAGCTTCAGTCTGAAACATCCAGAAACACTGTAGACTACCAATTCGATCAGTTCCGGTAGCGCCCCAATGTAACCCGGTAGAGAAGAACTAGCCCTCCCCTCTTTGACTGATGGTTCTTGTTGCCTGTCCCTTCTGTTGTCATTTAACAGAACTATTTAGCCTGCTGAAAGGGGTTGTGTTCCGACCGCTGGTTGGTGGAGACATTTTGCCTATATTCTGGACCTGCGTTGTCTCGTAATGCGTCATATGACGCGCCGCGTTAGCGCATCCGGAAGTCATCCGGGGCGCGACGCGCAGCGCGTAACGTAAGCATAACAGGTCATGTGACTTGTTAATAAAACTTTTCATTGGTTCATTTTACTTTTCTTATTCTAATGATGAAAGGCTTGGTCATATGACCTAAAAATTACGCTTTTTATTACTTCCGAACATTATTTTTTCTTAAATATATGTTATAATGTTCCAGGAAATGTACTTTCCTGGAAAATTTACAACTGTCCTGCAAGTAAAATATATTCTTTTTTCGAGAAAAAGGGCGTTTCTTCGTCCCATGACGGAGCCGTTGAGCAAAAGAGGGTCGACCTGCTGTCTTAGTCGCCGATACGCCTGAATATGAGATTCTTATCGATCACTTTATGTTGCAGGAGTAGAAAACACAACAGCCCTTGACCATTTATCTTTACTGCGTTCCTGCGTATTATACCTTTTACCCTTCATGTAATTGGTCTGCTTTATTTCACTTGACTTTTAATGATTCTAAAACAGTGACTATTATTAAAAACTTTACCAATGTATATACTACTACCATGTTTTCTTTTAAAAACCTTTATTGTGAAAATTTCATTATACAAATACGAGCCTATAACCACGTGGGCCGGCCACGGAGCAAACTGTAATCGTATATGATGAGTAGACATTTACACTGTAGAGGAACGTAACGGGCGGGCCATTAGGTTGCAAGAACTAAGGTGTCTAACAGTTGCGGAATCGGTGGACGTACATTTTATAATTAAAATACGACAGGGCCAGTTACAATAAAATTATCTAGATATACAGTTGCGGGCAAGTACCATGGGTGACGTTAATTCGAACGTTCAATAGTACAGTAATCAATAACACATCAGAACTTAATATCAATAGGGATGTCGAAATATTCAATCAATTCTCGTCCCCGCCCGCCATGTGCTTCAAAACTGCATACGTATCTCGTGATTTCAAGGTTCTGCAACCAGTACACAACAAGGAGTTACGAGTCCCATTTATTCCGGCGCCATTTTGGGCGAGGACGGGCAGGTCCAGGATATAGTCAAAATGTCTCTACCAACCATCGACTATGATGATGTTCATATGCTGTATTTATTAGAGTAACACTCATCTGTCCACATGAAATTAATTTGCCACAATCTAAACATGTCATTTTAATCTTTCCAAAGTTCTTCTAAATATTTGGGACCGTTTCCCTTGCCTCTGATGCTGTCAGTGCCACTTCTTTGATGAATGTACAGGCAGGTCGGGGGTTCTCCTCCAAATCTCTCTTTTATGCAGCACTATAATTAATTGGTGCCACCTCTCCATATGACGATGCATGGTATAGTTACCATAACTATATTTTTTTTCGGTTCCTCTGGAGAGTACATCGTGGCAGATGAAGCGTGTAACGTACCGGGCATTTACCTTTTTTTGCATGTAGAGGAAAGGAAAAAAAAATCGAGCGTCCGAGTTCTAAGGTGTCCCAGGGCCATTTTAGTGGACCAGGCCCAAATCCAAAGACCAGGCCGCCATTTTGAGAGTCCTGTTGCAGCCGCCTGTCGTTGTAGCATCAAGAGCGGCCGAAACTCAGCTGAATGGCAACTGAAACGGTAAAGGGGCGCCCCACTACAGCAGACGAGCCTCCACCTAGGAAGGCCCGTTCACGCCGCCTCCCCCCCCTTCGGGCACCCCACGCCGTTATTCGGAGCAGTATTGTAGGATGGCCACACCAGTGCGGCAACTTGCTAGACATCACCTCGGTGGTAACCGAATCTCAGCGCCTTGTGGTGTCTTCTATTCAGAAAATATTGTTGCGCTGCCTTTGGCCCCATTCGCACATCGGTCCGCTACTGACGCCATCTCACAGGCTAATGGGGCGCCCCACGCCGAGTTTCAGCATTGTAGGATGGCCACACCAGTACAGCAACTTGCTAGACATCACCTCGGTGCCATCCGGAACTTGGCATCTCAGCGCCTTGTGGTGTCTTCTAGTCAGAAAATATTGTTGCGCTGCCTTTGGCCCCATTCGCACATCGGTCCGCTACTAACACCATCTCACAGGCCAACGGGGCGCCCCACGCCGACTTTCAACATTGTAGGATGGCCACACCAGTGCGGCAACTTACTAGACACCACCTCGGTGCCATCCGGATCTTGGCATCTCAGCGCCTTGTGGTGTCTTCTATTCAGAAAATATTGTTGCGCTGCCTTTGGCCCCATTCGCACATCGGTCCGCTACTGACGCCATCTCACAGGCCAACGGGGCGCCCCACGCCGACTTTCAACATTGTAGGATGGCCACACCAGTGCGGCAACTTACTAGACACCACCTCGGTGCCATCCGGATCTTGGCGCGTTGTGCTGCCTTCGGCCTATTCGCACATCGGTCCGCTACTGACGCGAACTCACAGGCCAACGGGGCGCCCCACGCCGACTTTCTAGATAAACAACAAAAAAGCCAAATTCTGGAATAATTTTTACAATTTTTTCAAAAAAGCGCTGTTTTGATTAAAGCAAAAACAACCTGTTTGTCATTAGCACCATCAAGGTTTATTCAAAATTATGACATGATTAATTTTTCATATTAGCACACTATTTGTCGTGCTTGGAAAATACAACATACAAAATGCACTACTGTTTTTATATACAATATATACAAAAATATACAATTTCAAACATACTAAACCATTCATACACACTCCATACAAAACAGTGAAAACAATAAGGTGAAATAAAGAAAAACAATGCGTCACAACATCGGTTAATAAATCAGTCCTAAATATTTCTTTTCATATTTTGACAATTTGTTGCGGTTTGTAATAATCACAAGCACTCTCGTGAAACCGAATCCATACAAAACAAGATTTAGGGGTAACCAGATGTTGGACTTAAAGGTGGTCGACGCGTTTCAAACCCCTATCATTAGGGTGGGGTTCTCCTCAGGACCGAATGGTTCTGAAACAATAAAGATTGCTGGATTTAGCGCGTGTAACTAGAACATAGACAGTTAACTACAAAGAGGGATCAACTCCCTGTGCTCCAATGAGGTCTCCTACCTTAATCCAATAGTCACAGGATCATAGATAATACGCTGTGAAATATCCCCAAAGTTCAGTGTGGTATTTCCCATACACGTGGTAGCAGCAGCTGTGCAGAAAAGACGCGACCACGATTACAATTGTGTCACATTTTCCCATACTTTCAAACAGTGCTGTCACTCTGAGCTAATGCGGGTCATGCGGGAGACACTGGTACTTACCGGCTGTGATGCGGCTGGCTACTCGCAAGGATTACAATATTGCGTCCGCTCCTCTCCTAAAAAATGGAGCGAGAGGCGCGTTAATAGTCTGGCGCGCTGAATACCACTGTTTGTAATCAACGCGCAGTGCGGGTGAACGTACCAAAGTCAGCAAGAAGTCTTCACTCCTTCTCCTAGGGCGGCTTGACAGATTGAGACCGCTGGAGTCCTCGAGTCCTCGAGTGGGAGTATCTTTACTTCCTGGTTGTTACCAGGTCCCAGGGGTTTCTGGGACATGTAGTTCCGCGAGGAGTGGGCCAGAACTGTAAAGTAAAACCAGACCTGGAATGGATTAGACTGTGGGCTTATAGATTTCAGAAATTTCGTTTAACCCCCGCGTGGCGGTGTTAAACCTCATTATAAGCATCGCCTCTCGTTGAGACAGTTGGGCATCAAAATCGCCGCCCCTCGGGTTTCTTTCAATTTTAGACAGAACGGTCCAGCGCAAATCAGTATTTACATGATTGCACTTCGCCCAATGGTTGACCAAAGGGGCATTCTCCACTCCCCTGCGGATCCGTGATTTGTGTTGCGTGATCCTACTCCTGATTTCTTGCGTCGTTTTACCAATGTAAACTAGAGGGCATGGGCACACTATGGCGTATACAACGTTCTTGGACTTGCAGTTAGTAAAGATGTCATGTTTCCAATGTACATCATTGAACGTAAAGACTGAATCCTCAATAGTCTCTGCACAGCAGGTGCATGTACCGCACTTATGGTGTCCTTTGGCTGGAGGTAATCCGAACAAACTTTGTATTGTCGGTGTCTTCATAGTTGGTAGTGCCGCCCTGACAACGTAATTGGCCACACTTTGTCCTTCTTATACGCGAAAAGTGGTGGCACTGAGAAATCTTCGTGCAAGTTCTTGAGCAGATGCCAGTTGGACATGATAATCTTTCTGTGTGAATTTGATGCTGGACAAAAGGTGGTAACACATACCATCCTTTTAACGTCTGGTTTGCTCCTTTTGACTAGTAGTGTCTCTCTAGGGGTCCACCATGCCCGTTTAAGGGAATTTTTTTAAAGTTTTCTGGGGTACCCTCTCTGTAAAAGACGATCTTTTAGAAGTTCTGCGTGTTTAAAATATTCTTCCTTCGAGGAGCAGTTTCTGTGTATTCTCAGAAATTGCCCATAGGGCAAGTTCTGTTTCAGACTGCGGGGATGGTTGCTAGAAAAATGTAATGCCTTATTCCTGTCGGAGGGTTTGCGAAACAGTGTTGTACTTAAACTTCCATCCTGGGGTTCCACTTTGACGTCCAGGTAGTTGATTGTTTCATTTGAGGCTGAGACTGAGAACTGGATGTCAACCGTTCTTGAATTCAACCAGCACACAAATTGATTGAGATCCACCTTGTCTCCTGACCACACCAAGAAGATGTCATCGATATAACGCATGTAATGAGATATATTACTGCTGAAAGGGTTGGATTGATAAATAAATTTTTCTTCATATAACCCCATGAACATAATGGCTAGCTCTGGGGGAAAGGGGCAACCCATCGCCACCCCTTTGATTTGATAGAAAAATTCAGTATCAAATGTAAAAAAGTTTTTTTGCAGGGCAAACCTAGCAAGGTCAAGTATAAACTCCGTTGGGACTCTCATTGGTCTTAGCCTTTTATCCAAGAATACCGTCAGGGTTTCTAGTGCCTGTTCTTGGGGGATCTGGGTGTACAGAGACAGAGGGTTCTTTTGAACCCATACATCTAGTGAATCAACTGCTCACACATCTATGCACAGAGTTATACACCTCCCAGCCACCCACACACACACTCAGTCTCCCATACAAATACTTAGGCAATCAACCAATAACCCATATAGTTACTCATATAGCTACTGATCAACACATGCAGCAGTTTACAGAACAACAGACATAATGATGCACGAATTAAGACAGTTTAGTCACTAACCCATGCACTCAGTGAGACACATTTAATCAGTCACTCATACAGTCAGTCATGCACCTAATAAATCCTTCATCCAGACACTTATAAATCCACTCATTCTTCAATATGTAAGACATATTTTAACTTTACAGAAACATACAGTCACTGGATGTTGTCATCAGTGATGTCATCAGTGATGTCATTTGAGATGTCATCAGTGATGTCATCAGTGATGTCATTTGAGATGTCATCAGTGATGTCATCAGTGATGTCACTGACCATGTCATGAATGATGTAATATGTGACATGATCAGCAGTGGATTGCGGGTGCGCGATATATAGTTAGTACAACTAACTATATATGGAATTTCAATGGTTTTGTGTGAGTAAAATAAGGTTTCTTAAATGCTAATTCCTAACTATATATGGTCTATAACCTATGGTTTTTTCAGTGAATTTTCAAGGTTTTGTAAATGCTAATTCCTAACTATATATGGTCTATAACCTATGGTTTTTTCAGTGAATTTCAATGGTTTTTTAATAGCAAATATCATAAGCTGTCGAATGTCAAGTACGTGGTAAGTAAAAACATTTTCGTGTTTATGCACACTGATCTGCTTTGAATGCTGCCCCCCCCCTCATTTCTATTAGGAGTACTCTCTCTTTGCAGATAGTGAAAGGTAGTTAACGCAGGCCTTTGCCCCCGTTGTAATACGTCGTGCCTGCTTCTCTCTCCATTTGATTGATTGTTATCCAAGCATTTACTGTTTTAGAATTGGTTCTCTTTGGTTCATTCTCTATTTACAAACAAACACAGAGTCGCAATACTCTGTTTAGTCTTTGCAGATAACGAAAAATCGTGTAAAAAAACAAAAGGAATCGAGCAAAATCAGTAGGCCACTAATGGGATCTCTTTTTGACCTCGCTAAAATAGAAACATTAGGAACAACCCCTCATGACAAATACGAAACTAGTGAGATGAACTGAACTCCACACCATGATGGCTGCAATACAGCTCGGATCCGTCACCCACCCCGCCCAAAATAACGATAAAGAGCGGCTGCCATGATTGCTCGCGGAATGGCCACGACGGAGCTACGAAATGGTGGTGCTCTCATGCTAACCCCAGCTTCAGTCTGAAACATCCAGAAACACTGTAGACTACCAATTCGATCAGTTCCGGTAGTGCCCCAATGTAACCCGGTAGAGAAGAACTAGCCCTCCCCTCTTTGACTGATGGTTCTTGTTGCCTGTCCCTTCTGTTGTCATTTAACAGAACTATTTAGCCTGCTGAAAGGGGTTGTGTTCCGACCGCTGGTTGGTGGAGACATTTTGACTATATTCTGGACCTGCGTTGTCTCGTAATGCGTCATATGACGCGCCGCGTTAGCGCATCCGGAAGTCATCCGGGGCGCGACGCGCAGCGCGTAACGTAAGCATAACAGGTCATGTGACTTGTTAATAAAACTTTTCATTGGTTCATTTTACTTTTCTTATTCTAATGATGAAAGGCTTGGTCATATGACCTAAAAATTACGCTTTTTATTACTTCCGAACATTATTTTTTCTTAAATATATGTTATAATGTTCCAGGAAATGTACTTTCCTGGAAAATTTACAACTGTCCTGCAAGTAAAATATATTCTTTTTTCGAGAAAAAGGGCGTTTCTTCGTCCCATGACGGAGCCGTTGAGCAAAAGAGGGTCGACCTGCTGTCTTAGTCGCCGATACGCCTGAATATGAGATTCTTATCGATCACTTTATGTTGCAGGAGTAGAAAACACAACAGCCCTTGACCATTTATCTTTACTGCGTTCCTGCGTATTATACCTTTTACCCTTCATGTAATTGGTCTGATTTATTTCATTTGCCTTTTAATGATTCTAAAACAGTGACTATTATTAAAAACTTTACCAATGTATATACTACTACCATGTTTTCTTTTAAAAACCTTTATTGTGAAAATTTCATTATACAAATACGAGCCTATAACCACGTGGGCCGGCCACGGAGCAAACTGTAATCGTATATGATGAGTAGACATTTACACTGTAGAGGAACGTAACGGGCGGGCCATTAGGTTGCAAGAACTAAGGTGTCTAACAGTTGCGGAATCGGTGGACGTACATTTTATAATTAAAATACGACAGGGCCAGTTACAATAAAATTATCTAGATATACATTTGCGGGCAAGTACCATGGGTGACGTTAATTCGAACGTTCAATAGTACAGTAATCAATAACACATCAGAACTTAATATCAATAGGGATGTCGAAATATTCAATCAATTCTCGTCCCCGCCCGCCATGTGCTTCAAAACTGCATACGTATCTCGTGATTTCAAGGTTCTGCAACCAGTACACAACAAGGAGTTACGAGTCCCATTTATTCCGGCGCCATTTTGGGCGAGGACGGGCAGGTCCAGGATATAGTCAAAATGTCTCTACCAACCATCGACTATGATGATGTTCATATGCTGTATTTATTAGAGTAACACTCATCTGTCCACATGAAATTAATTTGCCACAATCTAAACATGCCATTTTAATCTTTCCAAAGTTCTTCTAAATATTTGGGACCGTTTCCCTTGCCTCTGATGCTGTCAGTGCCACTTCTTTGATGAATGTACTGGCAGGTCGGGGGTTCTCCTCCAAATCTCGCTTTTATGCAGCATTATAATTAATTGGTGCCACCTTTCCATATGACGATGCATGGTATAGTTACCATAACTATATTTTTTTTCGGTTCCTCTGGAGAGTACATCGTGGCAGATGAAGCGTGTAACGTACCGGGCATTTACCTTTTTTTGCATGTAGAGGAAAGGAAAAAAAAATCGAGCGTCCGAGTTCTAAGGTGTCCCAGGGCAATTTTAGTGGACCAGGCCCAAATCCAAAGACCAGGCCGCCATTTTGAGAGTCCTGTTGCAGCCGCCTGTCGCTGTAGCATCAAGAGCGGCCGAAACTCAGCTGAATGGCAACTGAAACGGTAAAGGGGCGCCCCACTACAGCAGACGAGCCTCCACCTAGGAAGGCCCGTTCACGCCGCCTCCCCCCCCTTCGGGCACCCCACGCCGTTATTCGGAGCAGTATTGTAGGATGGCCACACCAGTGCGGCAACTTGCTAGACATCACCTCAGTGGTAACCGAATCTCAGCGCCTTGTGGTGTCTTCTATTCAGAAAATATTGTTGCGCTGCCTTTGGCCCCATTCGCACATCGGTCCGCTACTGACGCCATCTCACAGGCTAATGGGGCGCCCCACGCCGAGTTTCAGCATTGTAGGATGGCCACACCAGTACAGCAACTTGCTAGACATCACCTCGGTGCCATCCGGATCTTGGCATCTCAGCGCCTTGTGGTGTCTTCTAGTCAGAAAATATTGTTGCGCTGCCTTTGGCCCCATTCGCACATCGGTCCGCTACTAACACCATCTCACATGCCAACAGGGCGCCCCACGCCGACTTTCAGCATAGTAGGATGGCCACACCAGTGCCACAACTTGCTAGACACCACCTCGGTGCCATCCGGATCTTGGCATCTCAGCGCCTTGTGGTGTCTTCTATTCAGAAAATATTGTTGCGCTGCCTTTGGCCCCATTCGCACATCGGTCCGCTACTGACGCCATCTCACAGGCCAACGGGGCTCCCCACGCCGACTTTCAACATTGTAGGATGGCCACACCAGTGCGGCAACTTACTAGACACCACCTCGGTGCCATCCGGATCTTGGCGCGTTGTGCTGCCTTCGGCCTATTCGCACATCGGTCCGCTACTGACGCCATCTCACAGGCTAATGGGGCGCCCCACGCCGAGTTTCAGCATTGTAGGATGGCCACACCAGTACAGCAACTTGCTAGACATCACCTCGGTGCCATCCGGATCTTGGCATCTCAGCGCCTTGTGGTGTCTTCTAGTCAGAAAATATTGTTGCGCTGCCTTTGGCCCCATTCGCACATCGGTCCGCTACTAACACCATCTCACAGGCCAACAGGGCGCCCCACGCCGACTTTCAGCATTGTAGGATGGCCACACCAGTGCCACAACTTGCTAGACACCACCTCGGTGCCATCCGGATCTTGGCATCTCAGCGCCTTGTGGTGTCTTCTATTCAGAAAATATTGTTGCGCTGCCTTTGGCCCCATTCGCACATCGGTCCGCTACTGACGCCATCTCACAGGCCAACGGGGCTCCCCACGCCGACTTTCAACATTGTAGGATGGCCACACCAGTGCGGCAACTTACTAGACACCACCTCGGTGCCATCCGGATCTTGGCGCGTTGTGCTGCCTTCGGCCTATTCGCACATCGGTCCGCTACTGACGCGAACTCACAGGCCAACGGGGCGCCCCACGCCGACTTTCTAGATAAACAACAAAAAAGCCAAATTCTGGAATAATTTTTACAATTTTTTCAAAAAAGCGCTGTTTTGATTAAAGCAAAAACAACCTGTTTGTCATTAGCACCATCAAGGTTTATTCAAAATTATGACATGATTAATTTTTCATATTAGCACACTATTTGTCGTGCTTGGAAAATTCAACATACAAAATGCACTACTGTTTTTATATACAATATATACAAAAATATACAATTTCAAACATACTAAACCATTCATACACACTCCATACAAAACAGTGAAAACAATAAGGTGAAATAAAGAAAAACAATGCGTCACAACATCGGTTAATAAATCAGTCCTAAATATTTCTTTTCATATTTTGACAATTTGTTGCGGTTTGTAATAATCACAAGCACTCTCGTGAAACCGAATCTATACAAAACAAGATTTAGGGGTAACCAGATGTTGGACTTAAAGGTGGTCGACGCGTTTCAAACCCCTATCATTAGGGTGGGGTTCTCCTCAGGACCGAATGGTTCTGAAACAATAAAGATTGCTGGATTTAGCGCGTGTAACTAGAACATAGACAGTTAACTACAAAGAGGGATCAACTCCCTGTGCTCCTATGAGGTCTCCTACCTTAATCCAATAGTCACAGGATCATAGATAATACGCTGTGAAATATCCCCAAAGTTCAGTGTGGTATTTCCCATACACGTGGTAGCAGCAGCTGTGCAGAAAAGACGCCACCACGATTACAATTGTGTCACATTTTCCCATACTTTCAAACAGTGCTGTCACTCTGAGCTAATGCGGGTCATGCGGGAGACACTGGTACTTACCGGCTGTGATGCGGCTGGCTACTCGCAAGGATTACAATATTGCGTCCGCTCCTCTCCTAAAAAATGGAGCGAGAGGCGCGTTAATAGTCTGGCGCGCTGAATACCACTGTTTGTAATCAACGCGCAGTGCGGGTGAACGTACCAAAGTCAGCAAGAAGTCTTCACTCCTTCTCCTAGGGCGGCTTGACAGATTGAGACCGCTGGAGTCCTCGAGTCCTCGAGTGGGAGTATCTTTACTTCCTGGTTGTTACCAGGTCCCAGGGGTTTCTGGGACATGTAGTTCCGCGAGGAGTGGGCCAGAACTGTAAAGTAAAACCAGACCTGGAATGGATTAGACTGTGGGCTTATAGATTTCAGAAATTTCGTTTAACCCCCGCGTGGCGGTGTTAAACCTCATTATAAGCATCGCCTCTCGTTGAGACAGTTGGGCATCAAAATCGCCGCCCCTCGGGTTTCTTTCAATTTTAGACAGAACGGTCCAGCGCAAATCAGTATTTACATGATTGCACTTCGCCCAATGGTTGACCAAAGGGGCATTCTCCACTCCCCTGCGGATCCGTGATTTGTGTTGCGTGATCCTACTCCTGATTTCTTGCGTCGTTTTACCAATGTAAACTAGAGGGCATGGGCACACTATGGCGTATACAACGTTCTTGGACTTGCAGTTAGTAAAGATGTCATGTTTCCAATGTACATCATTGAACGTAAAGACTGAATCCTCAATAGTCTCTGCACAGCAGGTGCATGTACCGCACTTATGGTGTCCTTTGGCTGGAGGTAATCCGAACAAACTTTGTATTGTCGGTGCCTTCATAGTTGGTAGTGCCGCCCTGACAACGTAATTGGCCACACTTTTGTCCTTCTTATACGCGAAAAGTGGTGGCACTGAGAAATCTTCGTGCAAGTTCTTGAGCAGATGCCAGTTGGACGTGATAATCTTTCTGTGTGAATTTGATGCTGGACAAAAGGTGGTAACACATACCATCCTTTTAACGTCTGGTTTGCTCCTTTTGACTAGTAGTGTCTCTCTAGGGGTCCACCATGCCCGTTTAAGGGAATTTTTTAAAAGTTTTTTGGGGTACCCTCTCTGTAAAAGACGATCTTTTAGAAGTTCTGCGTGTTTAAAATATTCTTCCTTCGAGGAGCAGTTTCTGTGTATTCTCAGAAATTGCCCATAGGGCAAGTTCTGTTTCAGACTGCGGGGATGGTTGCTAGAAAAATGTAATGCCTTATTCCTGTCGGAGGGTTTGCGAAACAGTGTTGTACTTAAACTTCCATCCTGGGGTTCCACTTTGACGTCCAGGTAGTTGATTGTTTCATTTGAGGCTGAGACTGAGAACTGGATGTCAACTGTTCTTGAATTCAACCAGCACACAAATTGATTGAGATCCACCTTGTCTCCTGACCACACCAAGAAGATGTCATCGATATAACGCATGTAATGAGATATATTACTGCTGAAAGGGTTGGATTGATAAATAAATTTTTCTTCATATAACCCCATGAACATAATGGCTAGCTCTGGGGGAAAGGGGCAACCCATCGCCACCCCTTTGATTTGATAGAAAAATTCAGTATCAAATGTAAAAAAGTTTTTTTGCAGGGCAAACCTAGCAAGGTCAAGTATAAACTCCGTTGGGACTCTCATTGGTCTTAGCCTTTTATCCAAGAATACCGTCAGGGTTTCTAGTGCCTGTTCTTGGGGGATCTGGGTGTACAGAGACACCACGTCTAGTGTAACTAGAAGTTGTCTATTTGGATCAAATTGGATAGTGGAAATACGGTTAAGGAACGAGGTGGTATCTTGCAGATGAGCCGGAATGGTCTGAATAAGCGGTTTTAGAAAAAAATCAATATATTTTGCAACAGGCTCGAACAGGGACTCACACCCTGAAATAATGGGGCGTCCTGGTGGATTAGTCTCATCTTAGTGCAATTTGGGGAGCACATAGAAACCCGGTGTCCTAGGATTTTTATTCTGTAAGAATGCTAGCTCTTTTGGTCCGATAATACCTTCATCAAAACCCCTTTGGATGGTGTCAAATAATTGATTTTTTAATTCTGTGGTGGGATCTTTATTGATACGTCTATAACATTCCTGATCGTCAAGTTGGCGGTGTACTTCCTGCTTATATATTGTTAATATCCCATAGCACCACCGCTCCGCCCTTATCGGCTTGTTTGACAACTATAGTGTTGTCATTCTTCACCGCTATAAGTGCATCCTTTTCTGCTTTGGACAGATTGAATTTCACATATGACTTTTTTCTTTCAATCGTCGAAATTCCTGATAGTACGGTTGTTTCAAACGATACAACCTCCTTTGGGATTTTAGGTCCTCTCGGACAAAAAGTAGACTTTTTCTTAAGGCCAGTTGTCTCTTCCTGTATATTTTCAATAGTGTCCTGGAAAAATGTTTTTAAGCGGATTTTACGGCAGAACTCCAGTGTCTCTAATTTCATTCTTGTATAGTCCGTTGGTCTTGATGGGACAAAATTGAGTCCTTTGGTTAGGATAGATATTTCTGCTGCCGATAGCATCCTGTTTGATAAATTGAAAATAGGCGAAATCTCTAATCTCTATTCAGAAAATATTGTTGCGCTGCCTTTGGCCCCATTCGCACATCGGTCCGCTACTGACGCCATCTCACAGGCTAATGGGGCGCCCCACGCCGAGTTTCAGCATTGTAGGATGGCCACACCAGTACAGCAACTTGCTAGACATCACCTCGGTGCCATCCGGATCTTGGCATCTCAGCGCCTTGTGGTGTCTTCTAGTCAGAAAATATTGTTGCGCTGCCTTTGGCCCCATTCGCACATCGGTCCGCTACTAACACCATCTCACAGGCCAACAGGGCGCCCCACGCCGACTTTCAGCATTGTAGGATGGCCACACCAGTGCCACAACTTGCTAGACACCACCTCGGTGCCATCCGGATCTTGGCATCTCAGCGCCTTGTGGTGTCTTCTATTCAGAAAATATTGTTGCGCTGCCTTTGGCCCCATTCGCACATCGGTCCGCTACTGACGCCATCTCACAGGCCAACGGGGCGCCCCACGCCGACTTTCAACATTGTAGGATGGCCACACCAGTGCGGCAACTTACTAGACACCACCTCGGTGCCATCCGGATCTTGGCGCGTTGTGCTGCCTTCGGCCTATTCGCACATCGGTCCGCTACTGACGCGAACTCACAGGCCAACGGGGCGCCCCACGCTGACTTTCAGCATTGTAGGATGGCCACACCAGTGCTGCAACTTGCTGGACACCACCTCGGTGCCATCCGGATCTTGGCGCGTTGTGTTGCCTTCGGCCTATTCGCACATCGGTCCGCTACTGACGCCGCCTCACGTGCCAACGTATTTTCTCCGCATTTTATACCCTATGCCGCATAACAGGTCATGTGACTTGTTTATAAAACTTTTCATTGGTTCATTTTACTTTTGGTTTCCTAATGATGGAAGGCTTGATCATATGACCTAAAAATAACACTTTTCATTGGATGAAAACTTTTTTTTTTTCCCAAACGATGAAAGCCCCACCTTGTTTCTGGATGTTTCAGACTGAAGCTGGCGTCACCATGAAAGCACCACCATCTCGTGGCTCCGTCGTGGTCATTCCGCGAGCAATCATGGCAGCCGCTCCCCACCAGAAGCCTGCAGGAGTCGGGGCCCCCAAAACTTTTGTTGAATCCTCAAGGCGGAGGGGACGCTTTCGAGAATGGGGTCCAAGACCTAGCAGACAAGCGTCCGATTTCCAAGGTGTCCCAGGGCCATTTCAGTGGACCAGGCCCAAAAAGGAAAGAGCCTGCCGTCATTTTGAGAGTCCTGTGACAGCCGCCTATCGCTGCACCGCAAGAGTGGGCGCAACTCAGCTGAATTGCGGCTTTTGACACAGTGGACCAAAAGCGGACGGAATGGCAACTGAAATGGTAAAGGGGCGCCCCACTACAACAGACGAGACTCCACCTGGAGAGGCCCGTTCACGCCGCCTCCCCCCCCCCCCCCGGGGCGCCCCACGCCGTTATTCGGAGCAGCATTGTAGGATACCAAAACCAGTGCGGCAACTTACTGGACATCACCTTGGTGCCATCGTTCTGCTGCCTTGGAACTATTCGCACAACAGTTTGCTACTGATGACCCACCCCCCGCGACGCCCCACGCCGGATGCTGAAATCAGTGCGGCACCCAGGCAACATCACCTGGGTGCCGTCCAGAAATCTGGACGTTGTGCTGCGTTGGGACTATTCGCACAGCCGACCGCTACTTCGTTGTTTTTCCCTAAAAATGTTTAAATGTTTTTACTGTTTTTGTTTTGTTGTATATATTTATAAGTTATTAAAGTTTTATAATCTTACTACTTTGTTGGAGTGCTATATATTTTTAATGTGACACATAATTGTAAAAACTTTGATGTACAAAGAGTCATCCCTGGAATCTTCCGCTTCAGGCTCGGTCCCCTCCCCAATCACAATACAGGATGGTTTTCAGATAGTAGGAACGCGTGTGCTGTGATGGATCTCATCGAGTGTGGGCCTTGATCTACTATAACTCCTTTGAAGAGGGGTGATTCTTTACAGCTGGGGCCATAAACTACATCTACAGGGCTAGCTGATAGCCTAGGACCGGCCTGGACAATCGGACACAGAGGAAAAGGAGTGTCAGAGGGTGCGGTAGTGAATAGGGCGAAAGGGAGGTGTCGGGCGGGCACAGGGTGTGATTCTGAGGGAAGAGCAGCGCAGATGGGGGGAGGTTTATTACCCATGCATAAGACAGAGAGCGGGGCTGACCAGTGCCTGGGGGAGATGCTTGCGAGGGTGGGGAGCCATGCTAAGGATCGACAGCGTGCAGAGAGTGGGTCTGGTCAAGGCATCTAAAATGACTGCCGTGCACGACAAAAGTGTGGCATTTGAAAAAAGGCAAGATGGCGCAGACAATGTTTTTCAACACTTCCTGATTTCCTTTATCGAACGTTAACAGACGTTGGGGCATATTACCAAAGTTAAGCGATATTTATCCCTAACGATGCTTAGCAATGAATTTTTTACCGCTAAGCATCGTCAGAAATTATCGCAGATAAACCTTGCTATTATCAAGGTTTATCGCAAATGCGATAAAAAACGACCGCAATGCATTAATATCGCTGAAAACTCAGCGATATTCATGCATTACCGAGCTAATGCTCTTAGCCATGTTATCCACCTCCCATTGGATAACATGGCTAAGAACTGCTCAGGGCAGGTGGTAGCTTTTGGAGATATTCGCGCTTAGCGCGAATATCTCCAAAAGTTGGTAATAGGAGATAGCGATGTTAGCGACTGTTTCCAGTCGCTAACATCTTGGCATGCCCACTTTGCATGTCATTATTGATAAATATCACTGACATGCAAAGTGGGGCCCAAGATGGTCGCTATCTCCTACTAGCGGTCGCTAACTGGTGTTAGCAACAGCTAGGTAATACAGAGATAATTTTATCTCCGCGAAGCGGAGCGCTGTTACAGATATATATCTTTTTTTGAACGTTAATTTCTCAAAATCCACTGAAGCACATATATTGAGACCTAGCAAAGGCACATCGAGCTACCAGTCCCTACAATTTTGCCAAGTTTTGTGCAAATCCATTCAGCCGTTCGATTATTATTATTATTTTTTTTTTTGCCCCGCGGGGCCCTTTTAAAACCTCCACATCAAACCTAAGAGGTCAAGGAGGATCTACTATGCCCCCTTATGGTCATTTGCCCCTTCGCTTTGGCCTCCTCTTGTCTCTCGATCCTACCGAGAGACAAGATGGCGGCCGCTACGGACTGTTTGCAATGTTTACAGACGCCGGAGAACCAATCAGCTTCGCAAAGCTCCGTTACGCGAAAAGTACGCGAAGCGGAGCGCTGTTACAGATATATATCTTTTTTTGAACGTTAATTTCTCAAAATCCACTGGAGCACATATATTGAGACCTAGCAAAGGCACATCGGGCTACCAGTCCCTACAATTTTGCCAAGTTTTGTGCAAATCCATTCAGCCATTCGATTATTATTATTTATTTATTTTTTGCCCCGCGGGGCCCTTTTAAAACCTCCACATCAAACCTAGAGGGTCAGGGAGGATCTACTATGCCCCCTTATGGTCATTTGCCCCTTCGCTTTGGCCTCCTCTTGTCTCTCGATCCTACCGAGAGACAAGATGGCGGCCGCTACGGACTGTTTGGAATGTTTACAGACGCCGGAGAACCAATCAGCTTCGCTTCACAAAGCTCCGTAACGCGTAAAGTCCGCGAACCGGAGCGCTGCCTGGTCCGCTGTTACAGATATATATCTTTTTTTAAACGTTAATTTCTCAAAATCCACTGAAGCACATATATTGAGACCTAGCAAAGGCACATCGGGCTACCAGTCCCTACAATTTTGCCAAGTTTCGTGGAAATCCATTCAGCCGTTCGGCCTAAAAGTGAGGCCAACCGCCCTATGGAAAACTCAATGTTAAAAACACGTTTTGGGACCCCCCTTTTTTCTCGGCCCCCCCTTGACGAACCCCCCCCAAATTTCCAGGGGCTGCTCAGAAACAAAATGTTCCATTTTCCAGACAATTTCAGCCAATTCCGTGCACAAACGCCAAAGTTATTAGACATAGAATTTTCAAAAATCCCATAGGGAAAAAATCCTAACTATATATACCTACTGGCGACCGCCAGTAGGTAATATATATATATATATATATATATATATATATATATATATATATATATATATATATATATATATATATATATATATATATATATATATATATATATATATATATATATATATATATATAATAAACAAAGGTTACAGGGACGTTACTGTTAGGAAATAGAATTGAAAAAATCCTTAGAAATTCAGGGATGTTATAGTTAGACTCACATTTCACTCATTCAAAACCATTGAAATTCACCAGTTATTGGTATTAGTGCTAACTATAACTTACACCCCTGCAATGCCCTGCTTATGAACTCACATATAACTTCCCTCATGATATGGTAAGGTACATCAATGATGACATCTCAAAAACAACACGGTTTATGATAATTTTGATTAAATCCTATGTTAAATGCAATTACGGTTGGCAAAACTTCCCAAAAGAAGTAGATAGACAGTGTTATTGGTGTTATCAACATGAACGCAATTATTTTTTTTTAATTATGAGATATACCAGCATACCATTCACATACCCCTTTGCAAGACTGTGTGGTGGGGGCTTGATATTGTCCATAGGGATACTCCACTCATGGCAAGACTTAGGTTTGATCAGCCTGGGGATTTTTACAATAATGATAGACTAATTATGTGGTCAGCAATATTGGCGGAATTTGGCAACCAAAATGTTGCTCTGTGTTTACATGTCTAGCAGGTAGTTTATTTCCTCAAAAGTAATTATATAATGTTGAGCGAATAGAAATGACAAATTACCAGGAATATAGCAAACAGGATGGTTGGTGTGGGATGATGTTATTGTGTATTACATCAGAAGACTGATGAAACAATTACTATAGGATGGCTTCAAAAAATTCATACTGAACCAGGATGTAAATGTAATCTGAAGGAATGGCAGCAATTTAGTGCAATTCCATTTTCTGCTTGTTGCGGATCTCTAGTCTCTTTCTGCTCATTGCTCACCTTTATTTCCCCCCTTTCTGCTTGTTTCTGACCTTTATTCTGCCTTTTTCTGCTTGTTTCTGACCTTTATCTTCCCTCTTTCTGCTAGTTGATGTCCTTTATTCTCCCTCTTTTTGTTAGTTTCAGACCTTTATTCTGCTTCTTCTTGCTAGTTTCTCACCTTTCGCTTACCTCTTTTTGCTCATTTCTGACCTTTATTCTGCCTCTTTCTGCTCATTTCAAACCTTTATTTTGCCTCATTTTCCTCTTCCCAAAGGACCATTTAATTAATCTACAGCCTAAACCCCTGGAATGGTTAAGCTACATTTGTCAGAAAAGGTAGACTTGGTTAGGCAGATTATGCTATTGTTATTTGGTGTAAATCTTATCAGTAGTTGTTGAGAAATCTAAAAGAATACAGTTAGTGATATCTGTGGCAGTGATGACTTCGCAGAAAATAAGGAGCTTTTACAGGAAAATGCAGAGCTCTGATAGGCTGCCAACGCTTCAACCAGGAAGTGTTGGCAGCTATCTTGGGACTCTGCAAATATTGGCAAGAAAAGGAGACAGGGTAGGAATAGTGGGACTCTCAAGCCTTCTCGATCTTTCAGTCCACGTAAGTACATGGGGATTTTCCATTTTTTAAACACAACTACAGCGTCAACCGCTGAACGGAATTAGGTGCGTTTTATGATTTGGTGTTAA
The DNA here is from genome assembly GCF_964261635.1 of Lissotriton helveticus. Taxonomy (NCBI): domain Eukaryota; kingdom Metazoa; phylum Chordata; class Amphibia; order Caudata; family Salamandridae; genus Lissotriton; species Lissotriton helveticus. The sequence goes on along the minus strand of NC_136063.1, from coordinate 1,295,392,442 downwards.
TCTGTTCAGTAGTTTAAGAGATATTTAGGTTTAAAAAATATAAATACCTGGGAGCCTAAAAACCTACTGAAATTTGATTGGCTGCCAACACTTCAACCAGGAAGTGTTGGCAACCAAATTGGGACCAATATACAAGATGGCACCCCATTGAAATGCACTGTAGTTGAATGGCGTGTTTTGAGGGTCACAAAAAGGAGAAACAGTGATAACAGATTTTGTTACAAAATATTTCATTTGTTGATGGTACTATTGTCATTTTAGGAATAGTGGTGTGTTCTATGGTGATTTTATATTTTGAAAAAACCTTCTGCTGGGATTTCATGAGACAAAACTGTTTTCTCATGATTTTCTCATTGAGTTTATGGAAGGTGCTCCAGAAGCTAAAATGCAGAGCATATTTTCTGTAAATTCACACTACCTTTCTCAGCCAAATCAAAATTACGTCTGCCATTCTCAGTCAATCATGTACTTCATGTCAGTTAATTCCCTTGTGTTCTACTGCAGCCACCCAGAGTGTTCTAAGGAACAATTAGAGAGCCAACAGTGTTACTTATGACAAAACTATGGCACACTTGAAGCCATGTTGATTGAATCAAACTGTTAGAACGTAAAACTTTGTTCGGCTACTGTCAACTTTTAATTTTGAAATGGTGAATTTTTAATGGAAAGGTCGGAGAGCTAGAAAAATGGAAAACTGTATTTGGGCACTAATTCAATGAAGGAAAAGGGATATACATATAGATCAAGTTGAATTATGAATTTGAAAATGTTTTGTATTATCGGTGATTATTTGGGATATGATGGAATGCACTGTTTTGGCACTTTATTATTGAGTGGGTGTTGTCTTGAATTTTAAGAGGGATTGGTCATTTTCTTAAACTGGGTCATGATGAAATATGAAAAATAAGATGATTGTATGGTATTTCGACAAAAATTAAATGACTGAATTAAGATGAACTTGTTATAAACTGATCATTGATGCTATTGGGATGATCCGGATCTTCAGTTCCTTTTTATAAGGTTTTTTCTTTTGAGTGAATCTCCTCCTGTTTTTATGTACTTATTATTGAGAACATTTGCAATAAACATATTTTTTTTCAAAAAGAAAGAGGAATATGCCTCTAAGAATTGTTTTTGTGTAAGAAGGTATGGCTTCCTGCACAACAATAATCCTACCTGTAATACAGGTGCCTTTGTACTATGGTGCAAAGGTACCTGGGCTGGAGCTAGGCATTACAGAGTGTGCAAGCACAAGGAGAGAGCAGAAATGCTCCTTATTTTTGAAAATAAGGAGCATTTCTTCTTGCATCCTTTCACGCAACGCAGCACAGCAAGTTCACTTGCTGCATCTCGTTATGTGAAATATGAAGTTATGTGCGCCTAAGTGTCTCCATCCTTGACCCTATCTTTTTATCCTGATACCAAATAGTTAATATCAGCCCAGTACACATTACTGGGAGTTTAATGCTAATACCATTCGGAATCAGTATCCTCTTCCCCTCATTTCAATCGTATTGCACCAAGTAAAGATGGCCAAGATCTTCTCCAAATTAGACTTTAAAGGAGCATGTAGCTTGGCGCTTATCAAAGAGGGTAATGGGTAGAACACTGCCTTGAATACCAAATATGGGCATTATGATTACCTTGTAATATTTTTCGGTCTTTCCCTTGCTGCCTTCCAAAATGTTGTCAGCTATATACTTTATGACTCTTTAGACATTTGTGTACCTTGTAACAAGTTATTATTGTTCGTATAAAATTTGGAAGAACATTGAAAACATCTATGACATGTTCCAAAGCAATTGCAGAGATGATCCTTGTATTTAATTTCAGATAAATGTATCCTCAAAGCAATTTAATAGCATTTCCTGGGATCATAATTTCAGATCAAGGCATCCAAATATATCCATACAAAGCTGTGGAGGGAAGAACTCCTCCTAAGACTGTGAAATAAATACAAACATTTTGGCCCTAGCCAATTTCAACACAACCTGTAAGAAAACAGAGGTCTTTGTAGAATGTCACAGTGAATAATGTGTGTTCTAATATAATGCAGCATCACTGATAATAATGAAGGAAATATGTGGTACATTCAATAGTGAAGCGCATGCAACATATAGTCATTGGTAGATTGGGGTGAATTGAGTTGTAATTATGAGTGAATCAACTATGATTTAAAGAGAAAAGAACCACACTACTGATGAAAAATATTGAAAGCCTAGGGCAATTATTTCTGTATTGCTATGTATCAGACTAGTGCAGAGTAGTGGGCTTATGATAACAGCACCCCTTTTATTAGTTACTTTTCAAACTTGTAACACATTTCCCATATCAAGTTGTATTGAATCAATGAATTTTCAAAATACTTCATCCTTGACAAGAACCTTAACTTTAAAACCCACATCATCACAATGGCGAAGGGAGCACACTTTCACCTTAACATCCTTGTGGAATCAAAAATGTCATCCTAGATCCAAACTTTAAAATAACTCTGTAGGGGGTGTTCACAAATGTAGAAGGGCAGTTTGTGACTAGGATTGTGCTTACTTTTTTGTGGGTGGGCACACATCCCTCCTTAAACCCCTCCCTAATCCCTCTTTACATCCCCCTTAACCCCTCTCCTTTAGTAGTAAGTATTCCTCATTTTTCAGCCACTCCTCCTGCTCTCCCACATTTACTACTAAACGGTATACTTACTTGTGGGAAGTATCTCTTGTTGGGACGGATATCGTCGCGCAGAAAAACATATACGAGAAGTGAAGTCTGAAATTCTGCAACTAGGTTTGCTATAGCATTTTGTAGAACATTTGTAGCACTGGTGTGACTGGTGTAGTACTATTAAACATACTACAAAATTCAGTGTGAGATACCCTCCCTTATCACTTATGCTTCCCGAACTGGACTATGACAACACCTCACTCACTAGTATTCCAAAACCACGTCTAACCCTCTTAAAAGCAGCACTTCACGCAGCTGCCACGGATAATTCAGGCACAAGACAGTGCAACCACATTTCACCTATACCAATCTCTTTGAACTGGTGGAGCGAAGGGAATCTATGAACTAATTGTTCTCCCCCATTAGATCTTCATTCTTGGGAACGCACAGCTAGCTTGTGAAGTAACTGACCATCTCTGGAAGACAGGACATCCTGTGCAGTAGGGGTGCTCTCCACTGCACATACCAACATCTAAGAAGACATTAACTCCAGAACAATCCTCATGGAGAAATGCAACAAGAGGGGTTAGAACAGTACATTTTAACAGCACCGCTTACATTTGAGGTTTTAAAAACGGAGCAGAATCTTTTATATTTCTCCATGATCTTCAGTTATGAAGGAATATTCATTCTTTGCTGTAATTTGCACAAATGGACACGGTATTTGATAAAGCTATGATCCCTGTGTGTACCACTGACTGTTCGTATTTCCTCACCGTATGTAATTGACCTTTATATTACTTTATGGGCGAGATCCAATATTAGGTTTTCTGTATGCAATTCGGTCTGTATAGAGCACTCTGCCATTACGTCTTACTTCCTCGACACTAAAATGGTAAAATAAAATAAAAATATATATATATTTATATATATATAATTTAATTATCAGATCATTTAATATGTTGCCGCAACACTAATACAAAAGAACGTGTTGTGCCACAAAAAAAACTAATGAATTGTCACAAAAATGAGGCACATCACGACATCGTGACTGCAGCTGCATCGTAGAACATCGAGTATCACTGTGCCCTTAGAGTGACAGATGCCTTCCTCTATGCACAGCCTTCCCTGAAAATGGCTACGGCCAAAGTAGGAAGCACTTCACCCAAGATACAGTGACAGGAGGGATGTGGGCGGCAGTGTCTGTAATCGTGTCTGCAGCACATTTAGCCTAATAGAGATTACAGAGCGAGCAAAATGTATTTTCCAGCAAGATCCTTCAACATCACATCAGGCCGAACCCATTTCCCGTCACAACTTTTGAGATGAACTCTTCATTTCTTCATTCTCAGAGTTAATATGAGACCTCGCAAAGGCACAGAATGCAGACACTGAGATATGATATGAAACTGTATGAAACAATTGCTGATATTTCCAAGGTGCTCTATTAACTTGCAAGCCACTCCGTCACTCATTCTGCAATGAACATATAAGACACGACGCCATTAGCTGAAATGCGTCCAAACATTTTTCCTAGCTGTCAACTACTGATAAATATTGATAAAATATTATTTCAGTGGAATCTACGAGAATGGTGTTTGGACAAAAAAAAAATAGAATGACCATTTATGGTGCTCTCATGTTTGAAGTAAATTATATTGCAGATGGCCCATCCAGTGCACTGATGTTGATTGCAATTCGTCCATTTTGCGTGCTTTTTTATATTTTTGTGAAGTGAGCCCTCATATGTTTTTGTAACATTAGGGCCGCCTGTGGAGAATCATTGCCCACAGTAAATTACAAGGTTCTGCCGCTTCCTTGGTCGCTGGTCCATTTTTCTTGAACTATTTTGTACGAAATCTCTCTTAATTTCTTGGCTACTTTTTCACTTGTTTCATTGATTTAATTAACATTTTATTAATTTAGTCAATCCCAGCATCCTCCTCAATGGTTGGGTGGACGTAACAAAAAAAAAAAATTGGCTGTAAAAAGAAATTTACAAAAACTCTGCAAATCAATACAATTATCAGATTAACAAGATATACCTCAGTAACATAACAGTGAGTATTCCATTGCGCAATGTGTTGAGCGTTTACAGATCGCTGTATTTTACTAACTCAATTCTCAAAGTAAACTTTGTGCAAAGCATAACTTCATTTTTTTCCCTTCTAATGTGGGATGTTAACAAAATTGCTACATGATTTGTTGCATTTATGAATCACTCAAATATAAATTGCAGAAAGCTCACAAAGTAAATGATATTTTGTCCAGATTGTCTTAAGTTCTTTCAATCAAAGATATGAGTAGGTTGAGCGTGTCTTGGTGTGTAAAGGGCGTGGCTTCGCGCGCCACAAAGACTTTCCTGAGCTCTGCGTTGTTGCCGGTACGGATGCTCAAATTACTATGTGTTTTGGATGATATTCGATCACCTTTTTGATTGCAGACAGTGGAGGAACGGCCCATGAGCTCTGAGGGCAGTTTTTATGGGCTCTAAGCTGTCTCAATGAGGGGCGTTATATGCAAGGTATTTTGACTACGATGGTCCCATAAAATGGCGCCCGCTACTGTAGCTTTGTCATGACACGACAGTTAAGAATTGGAGTCAACCGCGAGTTTCTCATGAAGCTTTATTTGTTCATGCTGAATGAGAGGTACCATGCTCAATTTCCATTAAATTAGACCACAGGTCTTGGAATTTACATTTATCAATGCTGGGAGTGTCTATTATCTTTAAAATGTACCAAATGGTGGCCTCTGACAGGAACTTTATTGTGTGAAATAACTCCTTCTGGCAAGCCCTAATAATATTCTTGGGATATGATTCAATGCTGGCGGGCTACCACATATGAAGTATTTCAGCTGTGGCGATGCTCTGAATTGGTTTCCTTTGATGCAGTTATGTTACGGTGGATAAGAGCTGGAAATGCCTTCTAAATTCCTCACAATGGTTTATTTTTTATTCTGAATAAGAGGTACTGAGTGCAACATCTCTGAATAACTGAGCATTGATCCTGGTATATTGAAGATTACAAAATAATAGCCGCTGTTAGGAACCTTTTTGTGGAGCACACCTTCTGTTGAAAGGCTCTAACCTTGTTCATCAGACACAATTGAGTGCTTGATTTTTACCACAGAGGTCTCTTACCACAGAGGTCTCAGAAGTGTTGGCTTCTTCATTGTTTGGCACTAGTACCTATCTCCTCATGAATAATTGCTGCGTCGCTCTGGGCCTGTGATTTATAGAATATAGTAGGAAAATGTATATGCACAGCAGGTTCTTTGATCATGGTCATTACAAACCTATTTAATGATGAAAGGAATGGAGGTTAACTCTAAAGACAGAGATTCCAAAGGGAACCTGAAACGCTCCAAACAGACCACACCTACCCCGCATTCTCCAGCTAAAGGTAGCCCTGACTCTGCTTCAACTTTAGAAGTTATATTACTTAAGCTTAAAACTGTCCACGACATAGCTCAAAGTACAAAAACAAATACAGATCTACTTCAGGTGGCGGTGGTGGCAGCAATTTGTAATAACCTGAAAAATCTCTCATTACGTGTTTCTAACGCTGAAACATGGAAGATTATGCGAACAAAACGCATCCAAAATGAGGAACGTTCCATTACTTTGTTAAGGTGAGAACTAACAGAACAGGAAGATTGAAATCTCAGAAGTAATCTTCGTATTTTTGGATTGCAGGAGGGAAGTGAAAATTCTGTCCCTTCAGTGATTGACATTTTGCTTAGTTGGATCCCAAATGTCTTGAATCTCTCCTTCACAAAAGACTTTGAGATAGAACGAGCTCACAGGGTTCCAACTTTCAACCCCAGAACTATGTCTTCTCCAAGGCCACTGAAGTTTAAACCTTTGTGTCATCAGCATACAGATCAAATGTTGACACAAATGAGGAAGATCAAGCCAATACAATGGGAAGGTCATGTAATTTCTATTTCACAAGATTTTGCCAGAGACACTGTAATCCGTTGTAAAAGCTTCCTGAATCTTTGCATGAAGCTCACTGATATGAACATTCCCTGGGCCTTCAAGATTCCGGATCATTTTCAAAGACCGTCCACAGATTTTCCATGAACCTTCAGATCTTTCTATGTTCTTGGATAATCAATGTGAATCTCAGATGGACTCAGATTCTCTTCCTGGTACTTCTCGCTCCTAATGATCTGTATTTATTGATCTGGCCTGTTTCTAATGTTTTTTCCATTTAACCAATGTATTCGTTTTTGGTATCATTGATTAGCATTTGGTAATATCATTGAATATTCTTTTGTTACAAGAATCCATATCACTGTTTATATGCTGGTTCTGCTGAGCTTATTAAACAGTTTGTGGTCATTGTTCTGATGTTTTTCTCACTCTAGATTAGCCGCACTTTACTAATTGATATTCTATTTACAGTACTATGCAATACCCTGAGATGTATTCAGTTCTATTTTGGATTAAATTCCTACAGATGTGCACTGTATAAGGTTGGCCTACTTAGTTGATACAGTTCCTAACTGAATGACTGTATTTTTGTACTTATTCTCTTATTCATCTTTATTTTCTCTCTTTATAATTCCTTTTGTATAGGTAAGTATTCTACCTCTTATTCTACTTTTTATCTTTAATTTGTGCCTTTTTTACTCTGTGTTAGGCTATGTCATATATTACTTATTGCCATCATTGATCACCAATTAAATGATAGTTGTTTAATCATCTTATAATGTTATATGTATCAATTCGGAATTTACTTGATTATCTTTTGATCTAGTTTTTTAATTGTGTCTAAACTGGAATTTATATGTTACTGCAGTTACATTTGGATTGTGTATACAATGACATCTTATGATAGATGTTCCATTTATTTCTTATCTAATAGTTGTTCTAATTGTATGATATTGTTCATGAAAATGTTTTCATTTATTAACTTTATATTTGTTTAATAGCCTCTTTAATCTAGGTAAGTATTTTATCTCTTACTCTTTCTCTTATCCTTTATCCCTGCTCCCTTCATTTATGGGAGTTTGGTGACCTGTTTTATATATTATTGATTATCTTTATTGATCTCTAATGATCTGCCGTATTCTCAGAGCTACAATCAATGTTATTTTGTCTATGAGTTACTTCATCAATATGTATGTTAATAGCTTACTATTACTTATCAGCCCGATAATTATTTTATATATTGTGCATACCTTTTTAGATCTTATCTGAATGAGCTTTATGCATGGGTTGAAATATGTATACTCTGGTATTTATAAACTATGATAGTCATGTTTTATTTGCTTATAAAAAGTCAACTTTTTTCAGACGTTCCAGTTATAATATATTTATCAGTCTCATGTTTCTATTGTTATTAGCTAGAGATACATGTGTTATTGCTATGCATTTGAGATGGTAATACTAGTTCTGCTGTTTTGCAGTTTGTTTATTCTTGAGCTGTTTATAGACTTTGCTGTTGCTCCTCCATGTTGAGTCCCCATGCTAGTTGTCTCTTACAGATATCCCGTGGTGGTGTTAGACTTTGATGTTGCTCTGTTTTTTCTTGGAGTGCAGTTGGTCCCTCTCTTCTTCTTCTTCACTCTCTTCATTCCTTCTCTTTATCTCCAATTTACCTCTGCGATATCTGCTTCATTTCCTTCAGTTTTTAATGATATGTTAACTGCCCTTGTCCTCTTGAAGAAGTTTTTATTTTTTATGATCCATGTATATCAAAGCCCACTTAAATGTAGTTTCCCTTAATGTTAGGGGTTTGCACCACTCTGTTAAGAGGGCCATGATTTTGAATTATTGTAAGAGTTTATCTCGTGATGTGGTCTTACTTCAAGAGACTAAGATAGGTATTAAAGATATTGGTGGGATGAATTTGCGTAGTCGTGCTACGCAAAGCTCCGCGTTATTTATTGCTGCAGAATCACTGATGACAGATGTCGCACATATATAAAATGGTTAAAGATAAAAATGTCACTACAACAATAAGGAGTTTGCTTACTAAGTTTTAGCACCATGTTTGTGTCACAAAAAATGACGCACATCGGTGCAATTGTTTCCCCGCTAAATTACCTTCCCGTGCGCTAAAAAATCACTTGAAAGAAGAGCGTAGCAGCACATAGCGCTGCTTTACGTTGCTTAGCGCCAAGGGAGCATACCATGGGTGGTGCATAGGAGTTCTCATGAAATCACCCAAGGTTTCTGAAGCTAAGACCTATTTAGTTAATAAAATAGACAGAGCTTAGAGTGAGAAAATAGCACCCATTTCAAATAGGCACTACAAACGAAAAATGCTTTTATTTCTATTTTCTTATCTGACTTTCGTAAGTGTGCTGCACTGTACATCACACAAACTAAGTAGGAAAAGGTTTAAAGTTTGTCTAAGCATGGTATTCTGTACAGGAGGGGTTTCTTCCTGTACAAAAACAATGCAAGGCTCACAGATACACTCTTGATTGCACTATTGTGCACAGGTGTGTCCCTGCATGCAGTAGTATATTTCTGTGTTGGTGCTATTGAGAGTGGAGGAGAGTGCCAGATTTCTGTAAATGTGGCGATCTCCTGCTCTCTCCTACTCAGGCAGCTCAGTGCAGCATTTGCAGCTGCTGTACAACCACTCCTTGAGAATCTAGTAAATCTGCCACTTAGTTAGCTGATATAAGGTAACAATAATTTAAAATAAAATGCCCTTGTTACTAGAAGTATTAAACTCATCTTTAGCAACTGGTCAAGTACCCAGATCATGGAAACATGCCATGATACAAGCACTTATGAGGCAGCTATCGGCCGGTCTCACTCCTCCACATGACTAGTAAAATCCTAGAGAAATATGTAAATAGAATTCTCTCTGAGTACTTAGAAACTCAGTCGATTTTGCACTCTTCCCAGACAGGCTTTAGACCAAACCATGGAACAGAGACGGCCCTGTTAGCAGTAGTGGAGGAATCAAGGAAAATTCTAGACCAGGGTTGCACGGTGGCAATCATCCTGCTTGACCTAAGATCTGCTTTCGATATGGTTAATTACAAAATTCTTTTCGATAGATGGGCAGAGTGGGTGCTCACCCCGTGATGATGCCCTCGGCATTCTGACTCCTTCCCTTGTGGTATCAAGACACCGTACCTGACCGGAGACCTGCTCTCCCATCCTACAAAAGAACCACGGACTCAGAGCTTGTACCGGCACCACGTTGGACACCGATGGTGGCAGGTGAGCAGTGAAGCCTCTGTGCACAGGACCTACAATTGAGCACAGTGCGGGGGAAGGGGCCGGAGTGCATCAACCTGGGAGCGCAAGTGCGAACAAGCTATGTTGCCCTGCGAAATGATGTGATCTCTGACCTCATTCTGTCACATGTCTGTCTCATTATAAGGACCTGCTGAACCGTACTGTAGGCCTGAGCCAGCAGGCAACGCTGCCCTACAGACACGTGGCATTGGCTTTTAATGCACTGTAATGAGCTCATTACTAGGTGTACATGCACACAGGCTTCCGCCACCTCATTACATGTGCACATTATGCTTCTAGCATGCGCTTTGTTCCTTTGTATGTGAACCTTGGTATAACATATTATTATTTAACCTTATGTATTGTAGTGCACTCCAACTCCTCTTTGAACCACGATTACCACTAACAGTTGGTAGATCTTACTTCAAAAATGAAGGATACACTCAACTGGTGTTTTCTATTAAGCTTGAAATAAACCTTAATTTACCTCCAGACGTTTCCACCATTAAATTATTTCCCCCTTTTCAGACACTGAATTGATTGAGCTAAAAAGGGCGGAGTGGGTGCTCACCCCCGTGATGATGCCCTCTGCATTCTGAATCCTACCATTGTGGTATCAAGACACCCAACCAGAGACCTGCTCTCCCACCTTACAAAGGTACACCAGAGTCGGAGCTTGCACGGCACGTCGTTAGACACACCAGTGATGTCAGGTGAGCAGTACAGCCTTGGTGCGCAGGACCTACAATTGCGCTCAGTGTGGGGGAAGGTGGTAGGGTGAAGCACCCTGGGTGCACAGGTACAGGCAAGCGATGTTCCCATAGCTAATAATGTAATCTCTGACCTCATTCATATGTTTCATTTTGAGGACTTGCTCGACCACACTCTTTCTCGTGGACCCCAGCGTCCTAGACAAATGGGTGACGGGACCTAAACACTGAGGGCTGGGTGTAATAGCCTAATACTCTGTCTCCTACTCCCTCTGTTCTTTTGACTCTCCCTGCCCTTCTCCCTTCCACCCACTCCCTCTCCCTCCCATTCTCACTATCTTCCTTTCGTTCAGACTACCTTTCTTTTCCTCTTCCACATGGCACACATACTTATGTTTCATTTTTGTCTTTCAGGTTTTGTACGCTGTTTCCAGAGGAATACCACACACGTATTTCATGTTATACTGTTGTTTGTTCTAATAAAATTGCATTTCCATTTGTTTGTGTTGTTTTAATAAAGATTATTCTTTTCCAATATATAAGTGAGTGTATAGGTCTTCTTTTTCTGACTACACTTGTCTGTAGTTTATTGTGAAAAATGTGTGTTTATAGGAGGTTATGAGCGAAAAAAAATGTAATATTGCGGTGCACCTACCAAATATAAACCAATAGACTATTACATGAATGAAGCCTACGTAATTCTTCAACTGCCAGGGTTCTATGGCACCATGAGTACTGCCCGTGTGATTACAGGACCAATAAGGCACTGCCTAAGACCACCACCCCTTCAGGGATGCCGAGGCCCACCCTGCATATTTAAGTAGTCCCCCGAACAATTAGTAAACAGTATCCGAGAAGGTGGTGATCCCCTAGGCTACGAAACGTCTCTGTGCCCTTCCGCGCCTAATTTATATGTGACATTAAGATCCCCAGTCCTACAGAGACCCCTCAATATAATAATAGGATTAGCCATGGAACATTACCCACCAGGAGCCTAATTTAAATCAAGGAGACAGACCCTGCTTTTTTTATTCTCCATTTTTACCATCCGGATCCACTCTATTAAAGCGATATGAGGTTTTTCTCCTCTCGCTTCAACTAGTCAAACAAGGATTTACTATCACAGGGTGGAAGCCATGCACCGCTATCTAATAGCAAACATAAATGTCCCGCGGATGCACACCCCGGGACATTGTATGAGCTGCACCTGGGAGGTCACGCTCCCTAGACACATGATGCATTAGTTAGTATAAATGCATATTTAACACTACTTACACAGGTGTAGTACAGCAACCTGAGTGTAGTGAAGAGGCAGAGGAGGCGAAAAATCTAAACATAAATCCTACCAGAGGTCTGATGACATACTTCAATGAGCAGACAACCCGGGGATGAGTCGAAACAGCTACACAAAGAAAACGGGTCTTCAGCACAATGCAAGCAACTTTGAAGAATTGGTTCGTGCTGCCTTCTTTTGACCTTCTCCCGCTCGTCGCCAAATTTATGTAGTGAAGAGGCAGACAGCAGTGGATCCAATGAGTAGATTTATTGCAGGAAAACACGACACCTTAAACACCCACCAACAAGAGCAGACTGCAAGGCAACCGTCTTCTCCAGCACAGTGTACAAAATCCCCAAGGTTCCCCTCAAGACAGCCTTACATTCTAACATTACATACTTACATTCTAGCAGCATTACATACTAACATTCTACCATGTTCTACATTGGAATACTACACAGAGCACATGACTTTCCAGCAATGAGCCCATGGTTTCATCCAGGAGTCTTAAGACTGGTAGGGGTGAGTAGTTTGGTTCCCAGTCTCTCTATTTTATAAAAGCAAACTAACACTACTTCCACAGGTATACTACAGCGGCCAGAGCACATCACTTTACAGCAATGAGGTCCTGATTTAGGCTCACCGTTTAATCCCCGAGTCTTCAGACCAGTAGGAGAAAGTAGTTCGCTACCCACTCCCTATATACTATAAACGCATACTAACACTAATTGCACAGTTATACTACAGGACTAGTATCCTACAGCGCCCAGAGCCCATCTCTTTACAGCAATCAGCTTGGTTTGAACCCAGAGTCTTCACACCGGTAGGCGTGAGTACTTTGCTTCCGGTATAGTATAAACATACGGGCCAGGGCTTGGCCGCCTCGTTGGGGACCATGGGGGGTAGCCCCAATGCCCCCCATGGGCCCAGTCGGCTTCCCGTCCTTTGGGTGCCTTGCTTTTTCACACGGGGACCTGCGAAAATGCAGCTCCCCGTGTGGAAAAGCAATCGGCTTTGATTTTTGGAAGAGAGAGCAAACAGCAGTGTCCTGGGGTGGGTACCGTGGGAGACTGCAGGAGCCGGCCCTGGGGGATAGCGGTCCCCATGGCCATCAAGGGCTCCTGGAGGGGGCCGTGTGGCCCCCCCTCCCAACATTTGCAAAACGCTGGGGGTGGTGGTCCCTGGGGCGTGTGGGGGGCTCAAGCCCCTCCACAGAGGAATCATTTTTAAAATAATAGCCCTGGGGGTTTCGGCCCCCGGGGCAGCGGGGAGGCCGTGTGCCCATAAATGTATTAGTAGAAGCCCTGTGGGGTGGCGGTCCCCGGGGCTTGGGCGGTCTTGGATGCCCCCCATGTTAAAAATCAAAGCCCCGGAGGGTGGCAGTCCACAGGGCAGTGTGGGGGGGATTGCAGCACCCCCACACTTTTTTTCTGCCCCAGGACCTGGACCACCCGAGGGCTTTATTTAAACGAAGCGTGGATCGAGGACGCATTCCGCGATTTAAAAAAAAGAAATCTTTTTTTAGGCCCTCGGGGTCCTTGTGTGACCCCCTAAGCTAGCCTAGGGGTTCAGGGTGTTTCTACCCTGCCCCTTTTTCTTTTGCTTGCGTTTGTTTTACTGTTTTCTTGTGCCTCAGTTCTACCGAGGCACAAGATGACTGCCAACACTTCTTGGTTTGGAGTGTTGACAGCCAGTTAGCATGAAGTTCATGTTCAGGAGGGTGCGCGGATCCTGCGTGCCTCTAGATATCGATATTTTATTAAATTTGATTTTCTCAGCAACCATGCGCGCACCTTCCCGTGCACGAGCTGCATGCTGATTGGCTGCCACTATCTGTCAACACTCCAAAACAGAAATTGATGGCAGCCATCTTGTGCCTCGGTCGACTGAGGCACAAGAAAGCAGAAAAACAAACGTGTAGAACACAAAAAGGGGGCAGGGTAGAAACACCCTGACCCCCTAGGCCTGCCAAGGTGGTCCCACAAGGACCCCCAAGGCCAAATTTTTTTTTGTTTAAAACCCGTTTGTTTTTTATCAAATTGCCCCCCGGGGGACAAAATCGCGTGGCATAGTGATAAAGAAGTGTGGGGGCCCCCAATCCCCCCTACACTGCCCCGGGGACCGCCACCCCCTGGGGAAAAGCAACACAGCCCCCTGGCGCATAATGGAGGCTCATGGTGGGCTAGTAGGCCTCCAGAGCCCCCCAGTATGCAAGGGAACTTAATCCCCCAATTTAGCACTCTGTACAGGGCGCGTTTGCACAATTTAAGTTGGGGAATTATTTCCTGTTCAATCCAGAGGTCCCCTAGAGAGAACTAGTCCAACAGGTATCTCCAGTAAGCGCCATGGAGCTGCGCTGCAGAGTGTTGTAAAAAGGGGGCGTGCTCTCTGAACACCTGCCTGCAAAAATGTAGTAAATCAGTCTAAATTAAAAAAAACAATTAATAGATTTAAAAATTGTCATTTAAAAAACCTTCGAAATTCAATGTAAAAACCATAGGTTTCATGCCTGATATAGTTAGGAATTAGCATTTAAAAAACCATTGAAATTCACTGAAAAAACCATAGATTTCAGGCCTTATATAGTTAGGAATTAGCATTTAAAAAACCTTTGAAATTCACTGAAAAAACCATAGGTTTCAGGCCTTATATAGTTAGGAATTAGCATTTAGAAAACCTTGCAAATTCACTGAAAAAAACATAGGTTTCAGGCCTTATATAGTTAGGAATTAGCATTAAAAAACCTTTGAAATTCACTGAAAAAACCATAGGTTTCAGACCTTATATAGTTAGGAATTAACATTTAAAAAACCTTTGAAATTCACTCAAAAAACGACAAGTTTTAGGGGTTTTATAGTTAGCTGGACATTTCACTCACACAAAACCATTGAAATTGCTCCTATATAATTAGTTGTACTAATTATATTTCACGCACCCTCAATCCACTGCTGATGATGTCACATATTACATAATTCATGACTTGGTCAGTGAAATCACTGATGACATCTCAAATGACATCACTGATGACATCACTGATGACATAATCCACGTGACAATCACATACACCTTTTCATACACTAGTAAAATCTTTCATCACTCTTTGTAAAATACAGAGTATCATATTTGAATCCGTTGACACAGCAATACAAGTATCTAAAAACCCACTCAGAGATTCCTAGATGTATACACACATCTAATCACTTACCTGTAGATTCACTCATACATGCTGTCAATGAACAATAGAACACTATCAAAAATACTTATACACCTATATCGACATTACACACCAGCACACAACCTATTCACATATGATGTTATCCTACTCACTTATGCAAACAATGGTTCATACTTACATACTTACTTAGCTACACACTTATACAAACACCAGTTCATCTATTCATTTAGATAGTAAGTCATACTTATTGTATTATAAAATCATTATTACAAGTATACAGTTATTCATATAGTCACTCACACACTCATTGAGTCTTATGTATACTTATTTATATACAGCAACTGACACATACACTGCCTTTTATTTTTCTAGATTGTTGGACATGTACCATTGAGAAATATATTTGCTCATCACCACACCCATAAAGATATTCACTCACCCAAACAACAGTTAGAACATGTCGGTTTAACTTCATATATCTACTGAATCAACTATTCACACATCTTTGGGCAGTCACCCCCCCCCCACCGAACCACACACACATTCACTCTCCCATACAAATACTCAGTAAACTAATCAGTAACTAATATAGACTTTCACATAGCTAGTAACCAACTGGAGAACCAGTTTACACAACAACTAACAAAGTGATACAGATATTCACACAGTTTAGTCACTATCCACTATATTTAGTGAGACACTATAAATTGTTAAAGTAAACAGTCAATTACATTGCTACTAAATCCTCCATCCAAATATTTCTTTTTATATATCCACTTATTCTTCAATGCAAATTGCTATATATATATATATATAATGCATATTTAAATAACGAAGCAAACCACATTCACTGGATGATGTCATCAGTGATGTCATCAGTGATGTCATTTGAGATGTCATCAGTGATGACACTGACCATGTCATGAATGATGTAATATGTGACATCATCAGCAGTGGATTGTGGGTGCGCAAAATATAGTTCAATGGTTTTGTATGAGTGAAATGTCCAGCCAACTATAACACCCCTAAAACTTATAGTTTTTTGAGTGAATTTCAAAGGTTTTTTAAATGCTAATTCCTAAGTATATAAGCCCTGAAACCTATGGTTTTTTCAGTGAATTTCAAAAGTTTTTTAAATGCTAATTCCTAACTATATAAGGCCTGAAACCTATGTTTTTTCAGTGAATATATATATATATATATATAAAACATACTGGCGGTCGCCAGTAGGTATATATAGTTAGGATCTATTTCCATAGGGAAATCCCAACATTCTATTTGGAATAACTTTGGCGCCGGTTGAGGAATCAGCCTGAATTTTTTAGCAACTTTGCCTCGCGGCGCTCCCCTCCTTCCCTGAAAGTTTGGGGGGGATTCGTCAAGCGGGGGTCGAGATAAAAGGGGGGTCCCAAAACGTGTTTTCCCCATGTTAATTTCCATAGGGCGGTCTGTCGCACTTTTAGCTCGAACGGCTGAATGGATTTTCACCAAACTTGGCAAAATTGTAGGGACTGGTAGCCCGATGTGCCTTTGCTATGTCTCAAGATATGTGCTCCAGAGGATTTAGAGTAATTTAGGTTCCCAAAAATGTATATATCTGTAAGCACGCCCCGGTGCGCGTACCGGGGAGCGCTCCGGGCGCGCCACGCGACTTGCGCACGGAAAGCTGATTGGCTTTCGGGTGTCTGTAAACATTCGAAACAGTCCGCAGTGGCCGCCATCTTGTGTCTCGGTAGGATTGAGACACAAGAGGTGGTAAAAACAAAAGGGAAAATAATGAAAAGGGGGCAGGGTAGACCCCCCCTGACCCCCTAGGTTTGATGTGGGGGCCATTAAAGGGTTCCTCGGGTAAAAACGAGACGCTCGCGGGGGAGCGTCCGGTACGCGCACCGGGGAGCGTACCGGGGAGCGTACTTTGGTGAAAAATGGTGAAAATAATAATGTAAAATAATCATTTTGAGTGATTACAGGTAGGGTAGCTCTGAAAAGAGCTTTTGGGTTGTGTGGCTGTTTTAGGTACCTACAAGTACGTCCCACACACACCCACACACACACAACCCTACACCCCCACAGTCACACACTCCCCACACACACCTTACACACGCACACCTCCACCCAAACACCCCACAGCCCTACACCGACACCTTATACATCAACACTCACAACCACACATCCCACACACCCAGACACACACACACACCTCACCCCCCCAACACACACACACGCACACACAGATACCTCACAGACACACCTCACACATCCCACACACCTCCCCCCACACACACACACGCACACCTCACAGACACATCCACACATCCCACATATACACACACATCCTATACACATATTCCCCAGACCCACACACACCCCAAACACACCTCACACACCCACACTTCCACCTACACCGAAACACCCCACGCACCCACACCAACACACACACTTTACACACCCACATCCCCACCCACACCCACATACCCCACACAGATATACACCTCATCCCCCCAGACACACACACACACACATACACACCTCACAGACACACCAAGCACATCCCCCACACACACCTCCCCCACCCCCACACATGGGGAAAACTCAGTGAAACACTAAAATAATAATTTAAATTGCTTAGAGGTAGGGTATCTCTGATTAGAGTTGTTGTGTTGTGTGGGTGATTTAAGTACCAACATGTAGGTACCAATGCAGAGTCTTAAATTCAATGTACACCGTTTCCTCTGTAGATAATTTGCATGTTGTTATAGAAGTTATTGTGGTATATGGAATGCATACCAAAGTCTGTCAGGAAAACATAAAGAACATGGAGGCAGGAGATGAAAAAGAGATGTCAAATACACTTTGGAGATAATATAGTGGGAGAAAGGAAGTATCTATGAGCAAATTTACTATGTAAAACAAAAAAGTTGCACAGTATACTATTAGTCTCACATTATATTATATTCATTTTGGTACTATTTCATTGATTACATATAAAAAAGAATAATGTCTGGAACAATTTTTAATTATTAAATATCAATTTATTGCTCTGATTTTTCAAATTTTAATAAGACTTCCAACATTATGTCGTCGGGAATGTCCTCATTTGGATTACATGATTCCATTTCTTCCACATATTGCAGAAACTCTTCATCAAGAGACTGATCCAAAAAACTGAATCGTTATTCTCTTCCTCTGGGTTGTCCTGAAGATCAAGTTCGAATGAAATATTACATTTATTTTGATCTCCTTCCATTAGGTTGCTGTAAATTGCATAAAAAACAAATATATCAGTAGAGATAGGGCACTGTTGGGTTTAAGTTCAGACAGGTAGTTTTGATTTTTTAACAGTGAAGTTATCTTTGGGCAGTGTATGGTATCAGGCTGGAAGTAGAAATATAAAAAAGTGTATGTGATGAAACCTAAGTAAATTCATAATTATACAAGACAAGCCTAAATCCATCCATAACTATAACAGAGAAGTCTATCTGAATCTATAACTATTACAGAGGGATAGTATATAACTATCAGAAAAAGTTTTCCATATTAACTTAAAGTGCACAATATACTTCAGTTTTTAAAATAACAACTTACCTTTAAAAAGAAGTTAAAGTTATTAGTGAAAATCCTTTTGAAATGTACACCAGGAAGTAGTAGTCAAAATGGCTGTGTTTCCCTCTCTTTCTTTATATATATTCAGGTACATAACCAATCAAATGTCAGGTAAAAAAAGTAGAAAATGAAAGTAACATTTTAATTGGTTGTCAATTCTAACACTTCAGATGTGTTTTTGTGAAGTAATTTATCTCAGGGTATTTAGAGAGGTCTACAGGCTAAATGGCTCAATTGAATTCCATCGAATTTGGGAAAGTGGTAGGGATTGGTATGTAGTATGAGCTATTCTATATTTGGTGAAAGTGTCTCCAGTGGTTTTTATGTAAATTAACTTTTAACATTTTTTTAGAGCGCTTCCCGGTGCGCGCCCCGGTACGCGTACCGGAGGCGCTACGGGAGTCCTCCATTTTGTGTTTCGGTAGATTTCAGACAGAAAATAGAGGACAAACAACGTTGGGAATGGGTATAAGGGGGCATCGTAGGCACTGCTTGACCCTCTAGCTTTTCTGAGGGGGTCTTAGGAGGCCGAAATAGGCAAACAAGAAAAAAAAAGTTTTTATTTTTCGCGGGGGGAGCGCCCGGTACGCGCACCGGGAAGCGTACCGGGGAGCGTACTATAGTGAAAAATAGTGAAAAAAGTTAGAAAAAGATAATCATTTGGAGTGATCAGAGATAGGGTAGCCCTGAAAAGGGCTTTTGGGTTCTGTGGCTGATGTAGGTACCTACAAGTAGGTACCAATGCACAGTCTTAAATTCAGGAGGAATATTCTATTCCCTTCATCTGAGAAGTGCACACCATCTTCTCTGTAAATATCTTGCATGTTGTAACGCAAGTTGTTGTTGTATATTGAACCCATTCCATAGTCTCTCATGTAAGCAGAAACAGATTTATTCACATGTTTCCGTGCTTTTTCAAATTGTGGACAAAATTGGTTGGACCACTTCCATTTCTGCCTTTGGCATATATTGGAATATACCAAGGCAGTTTGTGGAAAAAGTGCCATCAATTGATCAAAGGTGTCCTTTAAAAGCATTTCCAGACCTACACCAGTCAAAGTGCCCAAGTCATTTCCTCCAGAGTGCACAATTAACAGGTCAGGGTGTGGCAAATGCAAAAAGGTTTTCACCAATGGAATCAATTGGTGACATTTGAATCCTCTCTGGATTAGCATACCTTTGAGCCCAGTGGATATAGCTATGTCCAATAATCCAGACAGAATACATGGTGAGAGGAGATTCTGATGCAGTCAGATGAAGTGTGGAAAAGAAATGGCAGTTGGAACAATAGGAGGTTGCAAAAAAAAACCTGTGGAGTTTCAGTGCTCTTGAACAAGCAATGATTGGTAGAATGAGATAGGTGAAAACTGAAAGTTAGGGTGCATGGTTGTGTTCTGTGTAAGAAGTAATTTGAATGGTTAAAAAAAAGTCATTTAAAGAAACATGGCACGAGATAAGCTGGTGTATTTGCAGGTCAAACATCCTTGCAGAGGTGATTTGCAACATTGTAGAATAAACTTTTAACCCTGGCAGCTCAGTGAGGAGGGAGTTGCTATGGTAACAGGTAGAAAAGGCTGAGGGGGGGAAGGGTGTTGGTTTGAAAATACAGAGGGAAGAGTTTTGATTGGTTACCATGAGGAATATGTGTGTACAATTAGAGGATTTCTGTGCCTTTATGCTTTGCAGTGCCTGGAGAACATACCTTTTGCTCTGCTAAAGAAATATTGGTGTGTGTATCTGACACTGTTCTGAATCTCCTAAAGCATTTGTAAAGGTGAGTTATGATTCATTTAATATACATAGAGACTTGTATACTCTATGGAGAAGATTTGGAAGCAAATTGTGGTTTTTTAATGTTGCTTTGTGTCATGCTTTTTGATAATGCTTGGTAAAAAGTTTTTACTGCATAGAGGAATTGTATTTTGTAAAATTGTGAAGTTTTAGTAGTGATATGGAATGCTTTTATTTGGGACCTGTGCTGTGTTTTTTAAATGTGAAGTCAAAAACGATTGTGTGAAAAATGAATGGATTTTACATTTTTTTAAAGGAATAAAGAATGTGTTGTGCATGTTTAAAGAAATACATTTGACTCTTTACAATGATGTTACCTGTGTTAACTCAGTGTAGGAAGCATATTGAGTTTGTTTACATAGAGGAATTGTATTTTGTAAAATTGTGAAGCTTCATGTGCAAGATTTTGCCTCAGTCTTATCCCTGCTGTGAGGCAGATGGTTGTAAATATGATCTGTGCTGTGTTTCCTAAATGTGATGTCAAAAACGATTCTGGGGAAAATAAATGGATTTTACATTTTTTAAAGGGAATAAATAATGTGTGCATGTTTAAAGAAATATATTTGACTCTTTACAATGATGTTACCTGTGTTAACTCAGTGTAGGAAGCATATTGAGTTTGTTTGCATAGAGGAATTGTATTTTGTAAAATTGTGAAGCTTCATGTGAAAGCGTTAATTGTATTTTGTAAAATTGTGAATTTTTAGTCGTGACATGGAATGCTTCTACATAGGACCTGTGCTGTGTTTTGTAAATGTGATGTAAAAAACGATTTTGGGGAAAATAAATAGTTTTTACATTTTTGAGTATAATGTGGCGCAAAGGTTTAAAAAATGACGCATACATGCGTCACTTTTTAAATATGGGAAAAAAGGTACATGTTTGGGCTTTCCTGGGGAGCCAAGGTGGTGAGGATTGTATCTAAGTGTGCAGTGGACTAGGCTTCATGAAGCATATCCCTGTCTGCATTCTTAGACATAGGTGTCAATTTGACTCTTTACAATGATGTTAGCTGTGTTTTAAAACAGTGTAGGAAGCATATTGAGTTTGTTTGCATAGAGGAATTATATTTTGTAAAATTGTGAAGCTCCATGAGAAAGCGTTTGCCTCACTCTTATTCCTGTTGTGAGGCAGGTGCAAGATTTTGCCTCAGTCTTATCCCTGCTGTGAGGCAGATGATTGTAAATAGGATTTGTGCTGTGTTTTCTAAATGTAATGTCAAAAACGATTTTGGGGAAAATAAATGGTTTTTACATTTTTAAGTATAATGTGGCGCAGAGGTTTAAAAAGTGACGCATCTACCTACATGCGTTAATTTTTAAATATGGGGCAAAAAAGGTACTTGTTTGGGCTTTCCTTGGGAGCATAGGTGTTGAGGCTTGTGTCTTAGAATGCAGTGGACTAGGCTTCATGAAGCCTATCTCTGCTGCATTCTTAGACACAGGTGTTTTGAGGCAAAATCTTGCACTTGTCTCACAACAGGAATAAGACTGAGGCAAACACTTTCTCATGGAGCTTCACAATTTTACAAAATACAATTCCTCTATGTAAACAAACTCAATATGCTTCCTAAACTGAGTTAAAACACAGGTAACATCATTGTAAAGAGTCAAATTGACACCTGTCTCTAAGAATGCAGACAGGGATATGTTTCCTGAAGCCTAGTCCACTGCACTCTTAGATACAAGCCTCACCACCTAGGCTCCCCAGGAAAGCCCAAACATGTACCTTTTTCCCCATATTTTAAAAGTGACGCATGTAGGTAGATGCGTCATTTTTTAAACCTTTGTGCCACATTATACTCAAAAATGTAAAAACCATTTATTTTCCCCAAAATTGTTTTTGACATTACATTTAGAAAACACAGCACAGATCCTATTTACAATCATCTGCCTCACAGCAGGGATAAGACTGAGGCAAAATCTTGCACCTGCCTCACAACAGGAATAAGAGTGAGGCAAACGCTTTCACATGGAGCTTCACAATTTTATAAAATACAATTCTATATAACTATATAACTCAATATTTTCTCGGGAAGCATAGGTGGTGAAGCCTGTGTATAAGAGTGCAGTGGACTTAGACATAGGTCTCATCTTCTTTGTACTTGTGGACAGAGCTGTCTTCCACTATACTCTTCAATACAGGCCTCACCTGTTGTGCACCCCTGGAGAATCCTCACCTGATCTGTAACCCTGTATAGATCGTTTGCTTTTTGTCATTGCTTTGTTGTTTGGTAATAGTGGTCTATATTGTGCTACTGTTTTTCTTTAACACAGATTGAAATCGTTATTTGAAGAAAAAGCAAAGATGCCCACAAAGGAAAGGACAAAGAAACAAAGTAATCGGGAAAAATCAAAAACAGCAACGGAATTACAGCATTCTTCCACAACAGATACTTCAAAAAACAGGAACAAAGCTCCTGGTAAGGCAACTAAGTCTTTTTTACGTAACATATGTACATCCAAAAAAAATGATGGACACCATGTAGAAAAAGAAAATGAGAGAGTAAAATTGAAAAGGAAGGAGAGAACTTCAAAGAATCCTAAAACTGGAGCAGGAGAGAATAATATGTATAGGAATAGAAGGCAGAATCAGTTTAGAGACATTCGTAGACGAATGTTTCGCAATAGAGTGGTTTTAAATTTGTTAAAAAACATTAGGAAAGGTAAACAGAGAGCTGCTTTTTATAAGAAAAAGAAAAGTGTAGAAAAGATTGTTGAATGTAGAATTAGGACACTTAACAAGACAATTGATGTTTTCAAATCAAACAGTAGATGGAAAAGAGTAATTAATCGGACTAATTTTTGTAAAGTTTTTTCTGGAGAATGGATGCACAGTTCAAGTTGTGAGCCATTTTTTAATGAGGAGAGTTACTTCCAGGAGAATGATTTAGTGCATGCAGTTGACACCAGTGGTCGAGCGTATGAAGTGAAAGACGGTTGTCCGATTGAAAAAGAGAAACTTGTGCCTAGAGAACCAGAAGAGGTGTTATCTGATGGAGTTTTAGGGAGACGTACTAAGGGTCCAGTGTACACTTGGAAGTGTAGTAGTATTTGTAGTGTGCGACAGGAATCAATTGATTTGTTTTGTATTTTCTTACGTACATATAGTAAAAAAAGTATAAAGCAGAAAGTGAAGTTGTTGCAAGACTTATATCCTTGCAGAGTGAGAGGAATCACAGGTTTGCAAGGCCATTCACTGGCTTGTCTTTCTAGAAAAGTCTGTCAGAGTGTTTTTCATCATTTTAGGATGTTAGCAGTGCATCATACCAAAATGAGGAAATTAGTGAGAATGTTGTGTTATGCAAAAAGTCCAGCACTTAAGCTTAAACAATTAAACAATGCTCTTTTGCATGGAACAGAATTAGATGTGAAGATGATTTGTGAAGAAATTGAGATTTGTTATTTTCGTGAACAAGAGGACAGTGTAGAAATTGAGACAGCAATTCAAGGTAATGTGGAAGACAATGTACAGATTTTGAACACAGAAAAGTTTGAGCAGGAAATTACCAGGTTTAAGGTGAAATCAAGTGAAAGGCCGAATTTTACTTGTGTGTGTTGTCGACGAAGTCATTATAAGATTCAGACTAGGTTAGTTGATTTATATGCAAAAAGTGAAAAGATGGATAATTATGAGTGGAAAGATTTAGCAACTTATTTGTGGGTGGAGAATTCTTTTGATTTGAGTTCTGATCAGCGTATTTGTAAATATTGTTATGACAAATTAAATCAAAACAGAATGCCTGCTAGAGCTGTTCATAATAATCTGGAGTTGATAGACATTCCCCGTGAATTGATGGATTTAAATACATATGAGTCTATTTTGATTCAATGTGTCCATCCTTTTCAGGCAATTGTTCGCATGGAGCCTAAGATAGGGAAATTGCCTCCTACAGATTTGCAGAGAGGATTAAAGGGAAGAGTTGTTTATTTGCCCCTAGATTTGAAAAAAATATTGATACAATTGGTATAGAAAAAGTAGAAGAGGAACCTTTAGTTATTCTAGTTAATGGGGTTCCAACAAAGAGTAAAAAAATCTGGCAAGATTTAGTGGATGTTAGGAAAGTCAAAAAGGCAACGTTGTATTTAGTCAAAAACAATGAGTATTACAAAGATGTATGTGTTGCAGCAGAGGAAACAGCTGCAGATGAAGACAGTGATTGTTCAGGCGGCCAAATTGAAAAAGTTGATGTGTCTAGAAGTGAAGAAATATATGAACATTATACTGTTCATCCTTTGCATTCCAAAGAAGTAATGGGGAATGCAATTGAATTGTTTCAAATGAAAACAGCAAAAGGAAGTCCCATTAGTGTATGGGAAGAAAGTTTGGAAGCTCGTTGTTTTCCACAGCTATTTCCAACAGGTCAAGGTGGACGATATGACGATCGACCACTTCAAATTCCTGCATCTGAATATCGAACTGTAAGATTATATGCTGAAGATGCAAGGTTTCGTCATTGCATTGCCTATTTGTTTCATCTACTGTATGAAAGTGACTTGTCTGGGCTTTCTTATGCAGTAAACCATATTCTGAAAAGTGGAGCACATCTACAAAATGTTTCGGCGAGGGACTTTATGGAGAAAGTGAATCTGCAAGATAATATTTTAGAATCTCATCTAATCAATCTCATGGCATGTCAGCGTGGTACAAATGAGTATTGGTACCGTCGCCATGGGGAATTGAAATGTATGCTAAGGAACTTAGGAACTCCTACATGGTTCCTCACTCTTAGCTGTGCCGAGTATGCATGGGAGGACTTACTTCAATTTCTACGAGAGGCCAATGCTAACATACAAAATATAGAATTCAAAACACCTGGAGAACTGTGCTCTTTGGATCCAGTGAATGTATGCAGATATTTTAATCATAGATTTGAAGCTATGATGTCTTTTATTACCAACAAAAAAAATCCTCCCATTGGAGAGGTTTTGGATTTCTTTTGGAGAAAGGAGTATCAAGCGAGAGGTGCTCCTCACATACATATGTTGTTGTGGATTAAAGATGCACCCAAATTTGGAACAGATTCGGATGACACAGTGATGAGTTTCATTGAAGAGTATTCAACATGTGCTGTTCCAAAAACTACAGAAGAAAACAGTTTAAGGCAACAAGTTTTACGCTTTCAATCCCATCGTTGTGGAAAGTACTGTCGTCGAAAATTCAGAAACAAGGACAAGTTCTACATAAAATGTCGTTTCAGCTTTCCACGACCAGTGATTTCTAAAGGAAGAGTAAATAATTTGATGTCTTCTCTGCGACAAACTGTGACGAGGAAATCACCAAAAAATACATACAATTTAAAAAGAGACGAAGAGTCTAAGTACATCAACGACTACAACCCAGTGATTTTGTCTATGTGGAATGCTAACATGGATATTCAATTCGTTGCTGACAACTCTATTGCTGTGGCTCGATATGTGACGTCTTACATCACAAAAAAAGAAAAGACAGAACTAAAGGAAATGTGGGAGGACATTTCACATGAAAAGAGTCTAAGCAAGAAATTAT
Source organism: Lissotriton helveticus (assembly GCF_964261635.1). Classification (NCBI taxonomy): domain Eukaryota; kingdom Metazoa; phylum Chordata; class Amphibia; order Caudata; family Salamandridae; genus Lissotriton; species Lissotriton helveticus. The sequence goes on along the minus strand of NC_136063.1, from coordinate 1,295,366,505 downwards.
ACAGTTACAGTCTGAAGATGTTGTCGCATCGAGAAATTGAAGCGTATGAATGTTCTGATCGATTGTCGTCAGCAAGTCTCTATGCCAAATCTAGAACCATCATTTGGGTGAGTCTAGGTCTTGCTGCAACACGAAATCGAGTTTTGAAATCTGTACAAGAGATAGAGTATTTGCCGGAGAAAGAACCAGAAAGTACAGATATTTTGAAGACAAACATGTTGGATACATACTATCCAAATAGAAGTCATCACCTTGAGAACGCTTGTCTCTATGAAGTTCTGCAGAGATATATTCATAAGAGGAACATCAGAGAAGATATCAATAATGGAATATATGGAGTCATTGGATGTGAAGGATGTCTAGTGAAACAGAAAAAAGGTCATTTGATTAATCATCGCAAATTGAGTTGTGATAATCCAGATAAAAGAGAATTTTATTATTTGGCTCTTTTGCAACTGTTTAAACCATGGCGTGAAGAAGAGGAACTTCTTGGAGATTTTCTCTGTTATGAAGACTCCTTTAATGCAATGAAGGATACCATAGAATGTCCTGTTTTTCCAAATTATCTGCAAATGTTGAATGAAGAAATAGAGCAAGAAGCCACAATTTCTGCAGAGATTGCGAGAGACAGTTCTCAAGGTAGTCAAAGTTCTGCTTCATTGAGTCAGGATCCACTAGGAGGACCAATTATCCAAAATGAAGCTGCTACTGCCATGGATGAGGTGGAAAGAGCTATGGAACAAGCTCAAGATGATGAAGTTAACTTAGAAGATTTGGTGAAACAACTAAACATGGATTCAGTCATGAGAAAAAAGAGTGCTAATGTACATCATTTAAGCCTGTCCAACTGTACGTGAGTGGAGAAGCGGGAACTGGAAAAAGTTTTCGGATTAAAGCCATTGCAACTTATCTGCAGAAAAGGACTGAATCACCGCTGTCTTGTGTTGTTACCGCTCCAACTGGGCTGGCAGCACATAACATTAAAGGGATTACTTTACATCGTTTACTGATGCTGCCAGTGGAGCATGATAACAAATTGGAGTATCACAAGCTATCTGGAGATGCGTGTTCCGAAGTTTCAAGAGTCCTGAAGAAAATGAAACTTCTTATCATTGATGAAGTAAGCATGGTGCCAAATATAATGCTTGCTTTTGTGCATTTGACAATGCACGAAATTCTTAGAACAGACTATGATGTCTTATTTGGAGGAAAACATATTATTGTTTTTGGACATCTTCTGCAGTTGACTCCAGTGAAAGGACAACCTGTGTTCAAAATACTCACTCATGAAGATACCAGGAAGTGCCTAGGAAGCATTGGAAACGTTAATATATGGTTAAACTTCAAATATGCAGAACTGCTTCAAAATATGCGGCAGGCAAAGGATGACGATTATAAAAATATTCTACAAGATGTAAGGATCGGAAAAGTAAGTCAGCAAGGGAAAGAAGCTTTACATGCACGATTAATTTCAAATTTGTACCCAAATGAAAACATTCTTCCAGAGTATATTTTTTAAGAAAATTAATGAGAAGAAATCTGGCATATGTTTGATGCCAACTCTGAAAGAATGTTCCATGTTCAACAACAAAATGTTACAGTTAGAAAATGAAGAGATAGTGAAACTGGAAGCTATTGATAAAATAGAGCATATGGGAGCAACAATTATTTTGTCTGAAAATTTGAAATCAAAATTGGATTCATTAGAGAAGACTATATCTAAAACTGCTGGTTTTGAAAAGACTCTGAATGTGTGTTTGAATTGTCGTGTCATTTTGAGAAGGAATTTAAATGTTGAAAGAGGTCTGGTAAATGGAGCAATGGGTCATGTTGTTGGTTTTGTGAATTACAAAAATAGAGATGGAATTGAAATTATAAAAATTAAATTTGATGGCATTGATGAAATAGAACAAATTTGTCGTTGTTCAGCTAGATTTTTGCTCGTGAAAGACTTATATGTTCTCCACAAACAGTTTCCTATTTGTTTGGCATATGCGGTGACAATTCATAAGTCTCAAGGTTTAAGTCTAGATAGCGCTTTGGTGAACATTGGAAGTTCTGTGTTTAAAGAGGGTATGGCATATGTGGCATTATCACGAGTCAGAACTTTATCAGGATTGTACTTGATTGAGTGTGATGAAACAAAGATTTGTGCTGATCTAGATTGTGTTAAAGAATACAATAGGTTAAGAAGAGAGTATGCTCCACATTTGCCTCAATATCCTCTGATTGAAAAACGTGTGGTAGGCCGAAAAACAAGAAATAAGAGTAATTGCAGTGAGGTAGTAGCAAAAAGACAAAAAGTAGATGAAACTGTAATTGTAAGGAGAAGGAAAAAGGATTCTGTTGAGGATGTTGTTGGATTTTAGTTTGAAAACAGTTCTGGTGTCAACTGCTATGCTAATGTAGTAGTTAATGTTTTTTTTTTCAAAATTCACAAAGACAGATTGTTGAAAATCGGGAACAAACATTGTGCTGTTTATTGAATTCTGTGTTAGACAAATGTAGTAGTGATAGAGCAAAAATAGAAAGTGTTTCAGAAATTAGAAATCTTCTAGATATATGTTCAGGTCAAAATCAATTTTCACAGAATATTCAGCAGGATTGTCAGGAATGTTTTATGTATATGTTTGATGTATTGCAAGATGAAGGAGTAGATATAAAAAATCTATTTGGCCTTTCTTATCAATGGCAACATGACTGTGATAACTGTGCTTCATCAAGTACTACTAGAATAGACTCTGAAAGATTTATATATTTGACTTTACCAGACTGCAAATCAGTGCCTTTTAATAATCTAGTTAAAGCAGCGGATCACAATATGGTGTGTACCCAATGTAAGTCTGCAATGCTGTCCACATTATTTCTACAAAATTATGGTCACTATGTCATTTTAATGTTCCAACGATGTAGACCTGATGGAACTAAATTGACAACTTCTATTAAACATTTCGTGGCTCCTCAGTTATCGATATCAGGAAGACCCTTTACAACTGTAGCTATTATTTTTCATGACGGTCCTTCTACAACATCAGGGCATTACACATGCTATTTAAAAACTTCTAAATGTTGGACCCAATGTAACAACACTCATTTGACTTTCAAACAACGTTTGCCTTTTGGCTTTATAAATTCATACCTAGTGTTTTTACAGCCAAAATTTAGGTAAAGGTAATTGGCCTATGAAGACGGGAGGAGTACTCATATATACTCATACATCTGACACTATTTGGCCAAATGGAAAGGTGTAAGAATGAGTAAAGAGTCATGACTGAAAAAAAGGAGTATATTAAAGTTTTGAAAATATTTCAGATGTTCTTGGAGCTTTTCTTGTAGAAAGTCGATGAAATTGATTTCTAAGTGAACAGCAAAGTACTATGCAACGAGAAAAGGACCTCCGTGATATACTATTTGGCCTCAAGGAAAAGTAAGTCAATCAAAGATTAGTGTACATTTGTCATTTGTCAGTATATAAGTTTTTTTTAAAAACACAATCTTTTAGATTGTGTTTTTTTTTTCCCGCTGTCATATGATGAGTAATTTGAACTCACTGCTTTAAGTGAAATTCAATATATTCTGAGAACAGCAAAAATAAACTATGTAACATGTTGTAGAAGTTATTCTATACTTTGGATTGTGTAAATTAAATTGTATTCCCATTCTCTGACATCCACTCTCCCTCGCTTATCTTTGTTTGCTCCTTACTTTTGACCTCTTCTCTCTATTTTTCGTTCACTACTTCTCTGTGCTCAGTGCCTCACTCTACTTGTGTTATTTCCACTTGTGTTTATCTACCTTCTATTACTTCTTTTACAACAACTTCACTGCTCCTCTCTCATCGTTCTTCATCCCATTTCTTTTACTCTGGTTCCGTTACTATCCATCATTTCCTTTCTTTCAATGTCCTTCTCTTTACTTTCATCACTAAATTATTTTCTCTCAGTACCACTGTTTTAGTCGTCTTCTCCTCTCTTTCTTTTTTTTTGCTCACTTACTTTTTTCTTTTCTCACTCATTGTACTCCACCTCACTCAGTTTTTCTCTTAGTGTGTCTACCTTATAACTTCCTCAGTCCATTTCCTTCAATTGTTGTATATTATTCTGTCTCCCTTCATCCTTTCACTCTATGACTGTTCTTCACTTACTCTCAGTTATCTTCTATTCCTCATTCTTCTAAATGCATCCTTAATTAGACTGTTTTCTGTCTCAGTCATTATCTTTTTACTTACTTCTGTTTCCTGATTTAGTTTTCCTAACACACATTGTTTAAGTATTTTTTTTACCTTCAGTTCATTTCTCTGTTCTTCTCTCTTTTTTTCTTAGTGAATCTATATGCCTTACTCTTTGTAATTTGCTCTCCTTCTATTTCTTTTTCCCTCTTTTTGTCCTTCTTCCTTAGTTTATTTCCCTTTCTGTGTTCTTCACTCTAACTTTATTTCTAAATAGAGTGTTATGATGTTTTAGCTCTTCATTTGTATCTTTTAATTTCAAATACATATTTTACTAATTATAACTTATTTTTCCTTCTCTCTTTCACAGATACCAACTGTAGTAAAAAAAAATTAAAGTTACATTTATTATATGGTAAGTGTGACTAAAAAAATGTAGTTTGTTATCACCCTTTGCTTTAAGGTCACTAACATTTTCTCAATCTACCTCACTCCTGTGTTTTTACTCTGCTTCTCTCACTTATTCTTATTCTCCATGTTTACTCCCCTTTCCCTATTTACCCTCTCATATTCAACTTCTTTTGATCCCTATTCTTTACTTCAATTACCCTCTGTTCCCTTCCTTTGCTTCTTCACTCATTCTCTTTTTCTTAATTATTTACCTTACTCCTACACATAAACCTCATCCCCCTCCCAACATTTACACACACCTGTAACATACACCCCACAAACACACCTCATACACACACAAAAAATTCCCACACACACTCCTCAAAAACACACACACATTCCATACACACACATACATCGAACACATATGCAGCCCACACTCATACACTTCTCACACATATTTCACACACCCTCATCTCTACCCACACCAAAACACTCCACACAACCACACCCACAGACACACCTTACACACCCACACTCCGACCTACACCCACTGACTCCCTGTAAGTCACACACACTACATTACTTATCTTTTTTTGCTGTTTTACTCAAGCCCATTCAGGTACTGTTTCCTTTACTCTCTTTGACCTCTCTCTTTGTCACTCACCATGTGTTATCCTAATTCAATATTTCTCCCTCTTTCACCCCTCTTTACTTATACTATGGGTAGCGCACCGGGGAGCGTAACAAGGGGAAAACCAAGAGAAACAGTAAAATAATATTTTAGAGTGCTTTGAGGTAGGGTAGCTGTTGTGTTGTGTGAGTGATTTACTTACTGCACTCCTTCCACTCCTTTTCTCAGTCCCTCTGTTCTCACAGTTCCTCACTCCCGTTCACTCAATCCGTCTCTCTTACTGTAATTGTCTCTGTTTCTTCACTCTTTCACTACTTGTTCATTATGCTTTCTCCCTGAAGTTCAAGCACACTACGTTATTTACATTTCTTTGCTGCTTCAAATATTCCATTTCTGTTACTTCTTCTTTTCTTCTTTCAGTTTTTTCTCTCTGTCAATCCACATGTTTTAACTTTAGTCGATTTTATCCATCTTATTTCATCCCTCTTTAGTTATGCACACTATTTTTTCCTCTCTCTCCCTCACCAGTGTTATTTAAATCTGGTTCCGTTATTACCTTTTATTTGTACATCATTTTTTCTCTTTCCTTTTACTCTTTACAGCCACTCACATTCTTCATGTGCCTCTGCTTTAGTATTCTTCTTCTCTCTTTCTTAGTTTCACAGCCTTATATTTTTTTCAATTTTCTCTCTTATATCTCTTACACTGTTTTACTATGTATTACACAGTACCTATGTGTTGCTCTCTCTTGCTGTCTGTCTCTTAACATTACTCTCTCTTTCTCTTTCTCTTATGCTCTCCTGCTCTTGTTTTTTTTTCCGTTTTTTTTTATTGCACTAACGGGGCGCTCTCCGGTGCGCGCACCGGGAAGCGCACCATGAGAAAAATGAAGTCAAGAGTGCTAAAAATTTTAGTAATTTTTAAAAAATGGGAGGTAGTTCTGAAAAGAACTTTTCTTTAATGTTTTTGTTGTTTTATATTTTTTTTTTATTTTTCTGAACTTTTTTTTTGTTGTATTTTTTGAACAATTTTATGTTTTTTTTGTTTTTTTGGGGGGGACAACGAAAAACAGGCATTAGAAAGGGCTCAACAGGAGCAAAAAAAAATGTACTTCTTGGGGCGTTTTGAGCAATTGTGGTTTTCAAATGCTCTATTAATTAAAATGATACTCATATTCCCATATGAAATTAGTTCACCACAATAAATGCACACTAGCTTCATGTGCACTACATTCTGTTGAATATTTGGGACTGTCTCCCTCGCCTCTGGTCCCGAAAGAGTTTGCTGTGATGATGTACTGGCCACAGGAGTTCGTGGGTTATCCTGGAGGTGACGCAGCTCAGCAGCGCTGTAATTGATTGGATGCCACCTCTGCATGTGGCGGTGCATAGTATAGTTCCCAAAACTATACTTTTTGTTTGTACCTCTAGACAAAACATCTTTGCAAATGAGGCATGTGACATATCGGGCATTGACCTTTTTTTGGTCTCGTGGGTAAGAAAAAAATTGCCATATAAAATTGGCTATGTGGTGGTATTTCCGGGGCTCTTCAGGCAAGAACTGCCTCTGCTCTACGTCCTCTTCCTCTTTTTCTTCCTCTTCCTCTGGGTTTGGAAGGAACTGCGCAGGTGGTCCTTCCTTCCTAGGTGGTTGTGGTGGGGGTGGGGGTCCACCAGCTGCAGCTACTACAGATGCCATTATTTTAACAAGCAGAAACAGGTCTTCCTCTCACAAAGATGAAAGTCACAGTGAGGAAAAAATGAGGGTTTTTCATCATTTGGGAAAAAAATTAGTTCTAAACCAATGAAAAGTGTTATTTACAGGTCACATGACCTGTCATGCTTACGTTACGCGTCCCGCTCCGCGCCCGGAGCGCTTCCGGTGTGCTGGGCTTCGCGCCTCGTTCGCGCACCGGAGCACTTCCGAGTGCGCTAACTCGGCGCGTCATAAGACGTATTACGCGGCAACGCGATACGTCGCACTTACGCGACGCGTCACGATGTTGCTCTCGAACGCGGAAGTTGTGCAAACGGAACATTTCCCGGTGCGCGGATCGGGTCGCGGCATAAAATTGAGCTAACGGGAAGCTACCCGGTGCGCGGACCGGTAGCGAAACTAAAAAAAAATTATATACATAAAAAAATTATATTAAATACATATAAAATATATTTTCCTTTAAAAGAAGAATACAATTAACAGCTTTTAATATTTGCTATTAAAAAACCATTGAAATTCAATGAAAAAACCATAGGTTATAGACCATATATAGTTAGGAATTAGCATTTACAAAACCTTGAAAATTCACTGATAAAACCTTATTTTACTCACACAAAACCATTGAAATTCGCATATATAGTTAGTTGCACTAACTATATATTTCGCGCACCCGCAATCCACTGCTGATGACGTCACATATTACATCATTCATGACATGGTCAGTGACATCACTGATGACATCACTGATGGCATCTCAAATGACATCACTGATGACATCACTGATAACAACATCCAGTGACTGTATGTTTCTGTAAAGTTTAAATATGTCTTACATATTGAAGAATGAGTGGATGTATAAGTGTCTGGATGAAGGATTTAGTAGGTGCATGACTGACTGTATGAGTGAGTGATTAAATGTGTCTCACTGAGTGCATGGGTTAGTGACTAAACTGTCTTAATTTGTGCATCATTATGTCTGTTGTTCTGTAAACTGCTGCATGTGTTGATCAGTAGCTATATGAGTAACTATATGGGTTATTGATTGGTTGCCCAAGTATTTGTATGGGAGACTGAGTGTGTGTGTGGGTGGTTGGGAGGTGTATGACTCTGTGCATAGATGTGTGAGCAGTTGATTCACTAGATGTATGGATTCAAAAGTGCATGTGGAAACAGCTGTATGGGCGGTTGACTGTGTGCATGAGTGTATTGGTGAGTGAATGGATATCTCAGTGCTACATGTCAAAGTAAGAACATATGTAAAACACAGTATATGTGAGAATTGACATATATAAATAACTGTGCATAAGAGCCAGTGAATGTGTGAGTGGCTGTATGGATCATTCTGAAATTGTATCAGGGATTGTATAAGAGAGTAAATATGTGTTAGTATCTGTTTGAATAAGTAAGGTGTGTATAACTGTATAGTTGAGGAAATGGAGGTGTGATTGATTCTTTGCATGACTGACTAGGTGTGTGAGTAACTCCATGGATGAGTGACAGTCTGTGAGTGTCTGTTTACACTGAGTGTATATAAGGTTATATTAGAGTCTGAAGAAGTTCATCGTATTATCACATGAATGATGTCATCAGTGATGTGATCAGTCATGTCAAATGAGATGTCATCAGTGATGTCATTTGAGATGTCATCAGTGATGTTATTTGAGATGTCATCAGTGATGTCATCAGTGATGTCATCAATGATGTCATTTGAGATGTCATCAGTGATGTCACTGACCATGTCATGAATGATGTAATATGTGACGTCATCAGCAGTGGATTGCGGGAGCGCGAAATATATAGTTAGTGCAACTAACTATATATGCGAATTTCAATGGTTTTTTGTGAGTAAAATAAGGTTTTATAAATGCTAATTCCTAACTATATATGGTCTATAACCTATGGTTTTTTCAGTGAATATATATATATATATATATATATATATATATATATATATATATACATACATATATATATATATATATATATATATATATTCACAGAAAAAACCATAGGTTATAGACCATATATAGTTAGGAATTAGCATTTACAAAACCTTGAAAATTCACTGAAAAAACCATAGGTTATAGACCATATATAGTTAGGAATTAGCATTTAAAAAACCTTATTTTACTCACACAAAACCATTGAAATTCCATATATAGTTAGTTGCACTAACTATATATCGCGCACCCGTAATCCACTGCTGATGATGTCACATATTACATCATTCATGACATGGTCAGTGACATCACTGATGACATCACTGATGACATCTCAAATGACATCACTGATGACAACATCCAGTGATTATGTGTTTCTGTAAAGTTTAAATATGTTTTACATATTGAAGAATGAGTGGATGTATAAGTGTCTCAATGAAGGTTTTAGTAGGTGCGTGATTGACTGTATGAGTGAGTGATTAAATGCGTCTTACTAAATGCACGGGTTAGTGACTAAACTGTCTGAAAGTGTGCATCAGCATGTCTGTTGTTGTGCAAGCTGCTGCATGTGTTGATCAGTAGCTATATAAGTAGCTATATGGGTTATTGATTGGTTGCACAAGTATTTGTATGGGAGACTGAGTGTGTGTATGACTGGCTGGGAGGTGTGTGACTCTGTGCAGATCAATGTGTACTTGTATCAGTGATTCTATAAGAGAATAAGTATGTGTTAGTATATGTTTTAAAATGTAAGGTACTCTATGTTTAACTGTGTAGATTAGAAAATGGAACTGTGATTGATTCTTTACAGGACTGACTAGGTGTGTGAGTAACTCCATGGATGAGTGGCAGAGTGTGAGTGTCTGTATAGGTGTATGAGTGCATATGATAGTGTTGTAAAGATGAGTGATTGTATGTATGAATGATTGTATGGGTGAATGAGTGAATGTGTGTGTAGACGTAGGAATCAGTGAGTGGGTATGTAGTAACTAGTATTGGTGTGTCAATGGTTTCAAAAATTATACTCTGTATTTAACACTGGGTGTAACAGAGGTTATATTAAAGTGTGAGGAGATGCATTGTATTGTCACATTAATGATATCATCATTGATGTGACCATTGATGTCAAATGAGATATCATCAGTGATGTCATTTGAGATGTCATCAGTGATGTCATCAGTGATGTCACTGACCATGTCATGAATGATGTAATATGTGACATCATCCGCAGTGGATTACGGGTGCGCGATATATAGTTAGTGCAACTAACTATATATGGAATTTCAATGGTTTTGTGTGAGTAAAATAAGGTTTTTTAAATGCTAATTCCTAACTATATATGGTCTATAACCTATGGTTTTTTCAGTGAATTTTCAAGGTTTTGTAAATGCTAATTCCTAACTATATATGGTCTATAACCTATGGTTTTTTCTGTGAATTTCATTGGTTTTTTAACAGCTAATATCTGTAGCTGTAAAATGTATTCTTCTTTAAATCCAAAAATATATTTTATATGTTTATGAATAATTTTTTTTTTTTAATATTTTTTTTTCTTCGTTCCCGCTTCGCGAATCGGGAAGCTTCCCGTTAGCTGACCTTGATGCCGCGAAATAGACCGCGAGCCGGTAAACGTTTCTTTACCGCAACTGCCGCGTTAGAAAACAACATCGTGACGCCTCCCGTCCGCATGACGTTTCGCGTTGTCGCGTGATACGTCATATGACGTGCTACGTTAGCGAACTCGTACGCTTACCGAGTCGCAAAGCACAGGTTTCTGGAAGCAAACCGGGAGGCCCTGCAAAGCGCGTAACGTAAACACAGCAGGTCATGTGACTTGGTAATAACACTTTTCATTGGTTCATTTCACTTTCGGTTTCCTAATGATGTAAGACTAGGTCATATGATCTAAAATGAACACTTTTCATTGGTTGAGAACTATTTTTTTTCCCAAATGGTGAAAATCCCTCCTTCTTTCCTCACTCTGACTTTCATCATTGTGAGAGAAAGACCCTTTGTTACCAGTGAGCAATGGCTTCTTTACTAGCTTCAGCTGGTGCTTCCCCACCACCTCCACCACATCCAAGGAAGAGTGGACCACCTGCTAAAGTTATAATTCAGCAAGAAGAGGAAGAAGAGGAACAGGACGACCTAGATAATCTCCCTATTATGGCCAGAAGATCTGTTGTACCGGAAGTAACGGGACCAGAGGGCAGGGAGATGGTGCCAAATATACAAACGAGATTTCGTGAAGTAAAACAAGTCTGCGTACATTGCAGTGGAATCATTTGCTACGCAGAAAGTAGCATCACTCTGATCAACAGAGCTATTAACAATCATGCTCATGTTTGTCCGAAACTCCCCAAACAATAAATTCTTTTTTTTGTTTTCTTCCTCCTGTTGAGCCCTTTACAATGAATCGTTTTCGTTGCCCCCTCCGAAAAAAAAACAAAAAAAATATAAAACTGTTCAGAAAAATTCAAAAAAAGTAAAAAAAATGTTCAGAAAAATAATAAAAAAAATATAAAACAACAAAAACAATTTAAAAAAAAGTTCTTTTCAGAACTACCTCCCCGTTATAAAAAAATTGGTACAATATTTGCAACTGTGCCAACCTCTATTTCTCTTAGTTCGCTTCCCAGTTCGCTCCCCGGTACGCGAACCGGAAGCGAACCAAAAAAATTTTTTTATAAAAAAGAACAGTAAGTATAAGGGAAGGAAACAGACAGTTATGTTAAAAGAAAGACAGCTATAGGGGAGTAAACTAGAGATACTATTACCCGTAATCCACTGCTGATGATGTCACATATTACATCATTCATGACATGCTCAGTGACATCATCAGCAGAGGATTGCGGGTAACAGTATCCCTAGTTTATTCCCTATAGCTGTGTTTCTTTTAACATAACTGTCTGTTTCCTTCCCTTATACTTACTGTTCTTTTAAAAAAAAAATTTTTAGATCTGTCAGAAACAGTGAAAGTAATGAAATATAAAAGACTACGTAGAATATGAGCACTGTATGCAACAACTTTGACACTGACAGAAGCCTCACCTTCTCCATGCCTCCTACACAGTTCTACATGTACATCATAAATGCAAACAGAACAGAATTAATTATACATGTTAAATGGTTTATTTTTGCTGTTCTCAGAATGTATCAAATTTCACTAAAACAGTGACTTGAAGGTATTCATCATATAACAGCGGGGAAAAAAAAACACAATCAAAATGATTGTGTTTAAAAAACCCATACATTACAAATCAGAATTCAGAACTCCTTAAAGTTAACTTACTTTCCATGACGGCCAAGGATGTCCTATGAACAGCTTACACTCTGTTGTGCTGTTATTACTTTCAACCCGCCACTTTCTGAAAGAAAACTTCCATCGTTTTCAAAAACATGTTACATACAATAAATGACTTCTCGCTCTCTACCACACGATTCCACAAGGCCAAATCGTGTCAGAGCCATGTATAACTCTTGGATTTCTTGTAAGCCAATCCCGTCTTTTCGCATTTCCGCAACTTTCAGAATTAAAATGTTGAAGATCATTTACACAATCCTGGACTAGTAATATCTTCCCCTTCTTGCTCAATCATGTTCTACATTTCCTATCACACTGATACTGCTTACTATGAAGCAGACTTACACTACCTTTATGACTAGTACAATTATTTAATTCTCTACATCACTTTTAATCACAAAGCAATGTAAAACAGTAGACAGCATTGCAGACTTACATTCCCTCTACTCCATGTTTTGATTCGCTGCTTCAATTAGCTTATAAAAAGAAATAGTTTTTCTGAACTCATTCAAAGTGCAGTTATTTTTCCATGACGTCCAGTCTTATGGTTAGAAGTTATGTCTCTGTACTACACTTATCCTCAAGGCCAAATAGTGTAGGAGCCATAAGAACTTCTTGAAATTCCTCAGAGCACATCCCGAGATTCTTTCCCTAAAATTTTGGTTTTAAAAACACCAGGTAAGAGTTTTTAAGGTCATATGGCAATTTTTTTTTGAAAATTAAAACAGAATCATTGCAGAATGACCAGCCATTTCTACACTTTAAATAAGCTGTATAATGTCCTGATGTTATTGAAGGACCATCATGATATATAATTGCTACAGTTACAAAAGTCCTTCCTGATATTGACAACTGTGAAGCCACAAAATTTGTAATTAAAGTTGTCAATTTTGTTCCATCAGGCCTACATCGTTGGAACATTAAAATGACATACTGGCCATATGTTCGTATAAATAAAGTGGACATCATTTCAGATTTACATTGGCTACACTCCATGTTGTGATCAGCTGCTTTTACTAGCTTATTAAAAGAGACTGATTTACTGTCTGGCAAAGTTAAATATATAAATCTTTCTGAGTCTACACTAGTAGTAGCTGATACCCTACAGTTCTCGCAGTCATGCTGCCATTGATAAGAAAGCCCAAACAGGTGATCTACATCTACACCTTCATCATGCAATACATCAAGCATATACATTAAAAACTCCTGACAATCTTGCTGACTATTTTGAGAGAATTGTGTTTGGCCTGAACATCTGTCTAACAGATTTCGAATTTCAGACACACTTTCTATGTTTGTTCTATCAGTGCTACATTTCTCTAACACAGAATTTAACAAACTGCAAAATCTTTGATCCGAATTGACCACAATCTGTTCTTTTAAAGTTTCTAGAGAAAAGACAACATTAACCACTACATTAGCATAGCAGTTGACACCAGAACTGTTTTCAAATTGAAAACCAACAACATCTTCAACAGAATCCTTTTTGTTTCTGCTTATAATTTCAGGTTCATCAACTTTTCGTCTTTTTGCTACAACCTCCCCAGTATTGGTCACATTTCTTCGTTTCCGGCCTACCACACGTTTCTCAAACAAAGGATACTGAGGCAAATGTGGCGCATACTCTCTTCTCAACCTATTGTATTCCTTAACACAATCTAGATCCGCACAAATGTTTGTGACATCACACTCAATCAAGTACAATCCCGATAAAGTCCTAACTCGTGACAATGCCACATATGCCATACCCTCCTTGAACACAGAACTGCCAATATTCACCAATGCACAGTCTACACTTAAACCTTGCGATTTATGGATTGTCACCGCATATGCCAAGCAAACAGGAAACTGCTTACGACGAACATATAAGTCTTTTACAAGCAAAAATCTAGCAGAACAACGAGCAATTAGCTGTACTTCCTCAATGCCATCAAATTTAATTTTTAAAAATTCAATTCCATCTCTATTTCTGTATTTCACAAAATCAACAACATTACCCATTGATCCATTTACCAGACCTCTTTCAACATGTAAATTCCTTCTTAAAATTATACGGCAGTTCAAGCACACATTCAGAGTCTTTTCAAAACCCGCAGTTTTAGATATACTCTTCTCTAATGAATCCAATTTTGTTTTCAGATTCTCAGACAAAATAATTGTTGATCCCATATGCTCTACTCTGTCAATAGCTTCCAATTTCACAATCTCTTGCTTTTCTAAATGCAACATTTTGTTGTTGAATTTGGCACATTCTGCAAGAGTTGGCATCAAACATATTCCAGATTTTTTCTCAGTAACTTTCTGAAAAATATTCTCAGGCACAACATCTTCGTCTGGATATAAATTTGTCAGTAATCGTGCATGTAAAGCTTCTTTCCCATGCTCGGTCACTTTTCCAATTCTAACATCTTGTAGAATAGTCTTGTAAACTTCATCCTTTGCCTGACGCATATTTTCATGCAGTTCAGCATAATTGAAGTTTAACCATATATTGACGTTGCCAATACTCCCTAAGCACTTCCTGGTATCTTCATGCGTGAGCATTTTGAACACAGGTTGCCCTTTCACTGGTGTCAGCTGCAGAAGATCTCCAAAAACAATGATGTGTTTGCCACCAAATAACACATCATACTCTGTTTTGAGAACTTCTTGCATTCTCAAATGCACAAAGGCAAGCATAACATTGGAAACCATGCTTACTTCGTCAATGATAAGAAGTTTCATTTTCCTCAAGACTCTTGAAACTTCAAAACAAGCATCTCCAGATAGCTTGTGATATTCTAATTTGTTGTCATGCTCCACTGGCAGCATCAGTAAACGATGTAAAGTAATCCCTTTAATGTTATGTGCTGCCAGTCCAGTTGGAGCGGTGACAACACAAGACAGCGATGACTCTGTCCTTTCCTGCAAATAACATGAAATTGCTTTAATAAGGAAACTTTTTCCAGTTCCCGCTTCTCCACTCACGTACAGTCGGACAGGCTTCAACGACGTACATGAGCACTCTTTCTCATCATGACTTAATCCATGATCAATTTGCATGGTAAGTTCGTCATATATTTTCCTCTGCTCAACGTTGAGTTGTCTTTCCAACTCTTCTAAGTTAACCGCATCCTCCTGAGCATGTGCCATGGCTCTTTCCACTTCATTCATAGCAGTGGCAGCTTCATTTTCGATAAGAGGTCCTCCTAGTGGATCCTGACTCAATGAAGCAGAACTCTGACTGTCCTGAGAACTGTCTCTGGCAATCTCGGCTGCAATCGTTGCTTCCTGCTCAATTTCCACATTCAACATTTCTACATATTTGAGAAAAGCAGGACATTCTATGGTCTCCTTGGCAGCATTGAAAGAGTCTTCGTAACAGAGGAAATCTCCAAGCAGTTCCTCTTCTGCACGCCAAGGCTTAAAAAGTTGCAAAAGTGCTAAATAGAAAAACTCCTTTTTTTCAGGAGATTCGCCACTCAATTTTCGATGGTTTATCAAGTGGCATTTTCTTTGCTTGACCAGACATCCCTCACTTCCTATTACAGCATACACTCCTTTCTCAGTATCTTCTTTGATGTTCCTCTTGAATATGTAATTTTGCAGAACCTCATACAGACAAACATTCTCGAGGTGACTGCTTCGATTTGGATAATATGTATCCAACATGTTGCTCTTCAAAATGTCGGTACTGTTTGGCTCCTTTTCCGCCAAATACTCAATTTCCCGCACAGGTTTCAGAACTCGATTACGCGTTGCAGCAAGACCAACACTCGCCCAAACGATACTCCTGGACTTGGCATAGAGACTTGCTGAAGACAACCGGTCAGAACATTCGTAAGCTCCGATTTCTCGATGCGACAACATCTTCAGACTGAAACTGTACAACTTCTTGCTGAGGCTCTTTTCATGGGAAATGTCCTCCCACATATCCTTCAATTCTGTCTTCTCTTTTTTGGTGATGTAAGATGTCACATACCTAGCCACAGCCATACAGTTATCAGCCACAAACTGTATATCCATGTTAGCATTCCACATGGACAAAATCACCGGGTTGTAGTCGTTGATGTACTTAGACTCTTCGTTCCTCTTCAAATTGTATGTGTTTTTAGGTGATTTCTTCATCACATTATGTCGCAGCGAAGACATCAAACTGTTCACTCTTCCTTTAGAAATCACCGATCGTGGAAAGCCGAAACGACATTTGGTGTAGAACTTGTCTTTGTTCCGGAATTTACGACGACAGTACTTTCCACATCGATGGCTTTGGAAACGTAGAACTTTTTCTCTTAGGCTTTTTTTCTCCTTTGCGTTTGGAACAGCACACGTAGAATACTGTTCTATGAAACTCATCACTGAGTCGTCTGCATCCGTTCCAAATTTAGGTGCATCCTTGATCCACAGCAACATATGTATATGAGGAGCACCTCTTGCTTGGTACTCCTTCCTCCAGAAGAAATCCAACACCTCTCCAAGAGGTGGATTCTTCTTATTCATGATGAAAGACATCATACCTTCAAATCTATGATTGAAGTACCTACATACATTGACTGGATCCAAAGAGCACAGTTCTCCGGGTGTCTTGAATTCGATGTTTTCTACGTTAGCATTTGCCTCTCGTAGAAATTCAAGTAAGTCTTCCCAGCCATACTCAGCACAGCTCAAAGTGAGGAACCATGTGGGAGTTCCTAAGTTCCTCAGCATACATTTTAAATCACCATGACGACGGTACCAGTACTCATTAGTACCACGCTGACACGCCATGAGATTAATCAGGTGAGAATCCAAAATACTGTCTTGGACATTGACTTTATCCATAAAGTCACTTGCCGAGATGTTTTGCATGTGTATACCACTTTTCAAGATGTGGTTCACTGCATATGACAGTCCAGACAGATCGCTTTCAAACAGGAGATGAAACAAATAAGGAATGCATTGTCGAAACCTAGGATCTCCTGCATACAATCGCAAAGTCCGGTATTCAGAAGCAGGAATTTGATGAGGTCGCTCATCATATCTTCCTCCCTGACCTGTTGGAAAAAGCTGTGGGAAACACCGAGCTTCCAAACTTTCCTCCCAAACACTAATGGGACTCCCTTTCGCTTGTTTCATTTGAAACAACTCAATAGCATTCCCCATGACTTCCTTGGAATGCAAAGGATGAACACTATAATGTTCATATATTTCTTCACTAGTACAGGGTTCTACTTTCTCAATTTGACCAGCACACAAATCGCTATCCTCTTCCTCACTTACTTCCTCTTCTGCAACATATACATTTTTATAGTATTTATTATATTTTTTCAAATACAATGTTGCCCTTTTGACTTTCCTAACATCTACTAAATCTTGCCATATTTTCTTATTCTTTGTCGGAACCCCATTAACTAAGATAACCAGAGGTTCCTCTTCCACTTTTTCTACTCCAATTGTGTTAATGTTTTTCTTCAAATCTAGAGGCAAATAAACAACTCTTCCCTTTAATCCTCTCTGTAAATCTGATGGAGGCAATTTCCCTGTCTTTGGCTCCATTCTTACAATAGCCTGAAAGGGATGGATACTTTGAATCAAAATAGATTCATAAGTATTTAAATCCTTCAATTCAGAAGGAATTTCAACCAATTCCAGATTATTATGAACTGCTCTAGCAGGCATCTGGTTTTGATTTAATTTGTTACAACAATAAGTACACACACGTTGATCCAATCCCAAATCAAAACAATTTTCTACCATCAAGTATGTTGTAAAATCCTTCCATTCACTATTATTTTCCCTTTCACTTTTTCCATATAAATCCACTAACTTAGTTTGATTCTTATAATAAGTGCGTCGACAACACACACAAGTGAAATTTGGCCTCTCACTTGATTTCACCTCAAACGTCGCAATTTCCCTCTGGAAATTATCTGTACTGGAAACCTGTACACTATCTTCCACATTACTCTCTTCTTCTTGGTCAATTTCAACATTCTCCTCTTTACTTCCAAAGTAACAAAACTCAATTTCTTCACATATATTTTTCACATCTATTTCAGAACCATGCAAAAGAGCAGCGCATAATTGTTTTAGCATAATTGCTGGACTCTTAGCATAATACAACATTCTAACTAATTTCCTCACTTTATTATGATGCACTGCTAGCATCCTGAAATGATGAAAAACACTCTGGCATACTCTCCTGGAAAGACAAGCCAGTGAATGACCATGCAAACCTATCACTTCTCTCACTCTGCAAGGATCTAATTCTTGCAACAACTTCATTTTCTGCTTCAAACTTTTCTTACTAAATGACCGTATAAAATCACAAAGCAAATTGATGGAATCCTGTCGTACACTGCAAATACTACTACACTTCCAGGTGTACACAGGACCCTTAGGACGTCTCCCTAAAACCTCATTACCTAACACCTCTTCTATCTCTGTTCTCACAAGTTTTTCTTTTTCAACTGGACAACCATCTTTCACTTCATAAGCTCGACCACTGGTGTCAACTGCATGCACCAAATCATTATCCTGGAAATAACTCTCCTCATTAAAAAATGCCTCAGAGCTTGAACTATGCATCCATTCTCCAGAAAAAACTTCACAAAAATTACTACGATTAACTATTCTCTTCCATCTACTATTTCTTTTGAAATCATAAATTACCTTGTTTAGCTTCCTAATTCTATTGATTGTCAAAATAAATAACTTACGTTTAATTTCAAAGGCCTGATCAATAACTTTCTCAACTATTTTTTTTCTCTTATAAAAAACCACTTTCTGCTGACCTTTCTTAATATTTTTTAACAAATTCCCAATTATCCTGTTGCGGAACATTCGTTTACGAATATCCCTAAACTGTTGTTTCCTTCTACTTTCATGCATAGAGTTATCTCTTACTCTAGCAGTAACATTTCTCATTGGCCTTTCCTTACCATTTGAATTCGGTCTCCTTTTCTGGAGTGAAACATTTTCTGTAGTAATATTTTTTTTACTAGACATATTTCTTATGACTGTTTTTCGACTCTTACCCGGTGCTTTCTTGGTGACTTGACAAATCTTTTTGTTAGAGGACTGCTGCAATATTCCATGCTCCTGCTGTCTTTGACGTTTTCCAGCCTTTCTTACTCTTTCTTTGCTAGGCATCCTAAAATCTTGAAATAATGTGCAGTTGAATCTGTGGTAAAATATAATAAAAAATGTTATTAACCACTATTACCCAACAGTAAATTAATAACAGTCATCAAAAACTTAACACACTACTTAAGTATATAATATACTGAAGCCTATCTTCAATTTTTCACTGAACAGGACTCATCTCTTCTTAACCTTGGATAAACCTCACCTACTCTGTGTCCCCTGCACATAATTAAATGTAAAGGGGCAGATTTATATTAACTAGCACATCCCCAGGGATGCACCAGTTAACGTGCACCGCTGCTCTGCCACCCACGGTGTGCCGCATTTACAATCAGATAGGACAAAGCTACATCAAAACCCTGCGCCTGCTTGAAGCAGGCATAGATCTTGACGCAGGTAGGCTGAAAGCTAAAGCAACAACTAAGTGTCGTGTGCAGAACTTACAAAAAAGGAAAAATGGCGTTTAAACCAGTAATGAGACCATGCTAACGTAATACAGAGTAAAAATATCCAGGATCTACATCAGTTTGGGGTTCACGAACCTGGCAGGTACAAGGCACTGAGGCTTTCCACCGTGCATGTCTCATCCCAAAACATATGTTGTTTGTGAATGAAACAATTTCCCAGACCAAATGCTTTGGATTGGCTACTTCTAAAAAATTAAACACCCCTACTATCCCGGAGTTAGAGGAATACGATGGTTGGAGTAATTTTACTCGTTGTCTATTAAAGATTTACAGGCCCTACTCCGTAATTCTTCCTTTAACATTTCCAGTATAAATCCAAAAGGTTGACTGCTTTGGCAACGTGCCTTATCCACGGTTTAATAACGCTGCCTTTTGCTTTATATAAGTTTTCAAATTGTATGAAATATATACCAATAGGTCGTTATTAACCTTTAGGTAGTGGTTTTCTTCATCAAGTCTGGTCGCTTCCATACACATACAGATTTTCAAAGATGATCAAGAACTTTATCTGAATGGAGAGGAATGCACTGAGACGCCAGATCATTCACTAATGTGTAGGCACAGACAGTTACACGGTTCATGCAACAAACACCGACCAAATATGGCTTGCGTGTTGCAAGGCACGCCAGTTCCTGCTATCATCCCCACGTTCAAGTTCTTGGAAAATGGTAGTTATTTGATGCTCAATAATGAAGATTGTTCTGGGTTAATTAAAAGTATTCATTTTATCGTAACAGTAAATGAACGGGTTATTTGCTGCAGAAATGTTCTATTTCCTCCCACACATGAACATAGGGAGTTTTCAATCTGGCCACAAATACCAACCTTGGGAGCACATTTCAACAGCATGGCAAGAATAAGAGCTCTTTTGTCTCAGAGAGAGGTGGCCTTGAGTTCGGCCCGTGAAACTTTCGTGCTTCACATAGCGAACACCCGTACAGAGGTGCAGACCCTTTTAAATACAGATTCGACTTTGCATTTCAGCAAGATTACCCATTCATTTCCATGCAGCAGGAGGCCCATAGGAATGAAGGTGCAATTTGCGATTAGCAATTACCTCATCGCAAATTACGAATTTTTCCGACGGTGCAGGGGTATCTCAAGAACACCCTGCTGCACCCCTGAAAAAAAAATTTGGGGTCATATGGCGCACATAAATTTTGAAAACATTCCTTTACCTCAAAAACGATTTTCAACTCATAATTTGAAAACACTGCACATGGGGAAATGACTTAAAATGTCCTTAAGACACATAAAAGCATTTTTTGATTGCCTTTGCAGCATGTTTCAGTCACCTTTAACATGCCTATGTAACGGAAACATTCAAAATTTAAATTTGCCATGCACAGGTGGGAGCATATTTACAAGCAATTTGCTCCACAGACAAACTTCTTACATTGAAATGGGAAAGACTCTCAATTACCTTATAAAGAAGCAGACACCATTATGTCCTTCTCATCAATATTAAAACCATTGCTTTTTCTCAAAAACGATTTACAAGTCATAATTTGAAAACACTCCACAGCTCCTATGCACATAAAAGCCCTGTCAGTACTAATACTTCACATTTTCTCCAATTACAATTTCTCAAACAAACAAAATCTATTTGTGAAACACTTGAGACAAAGCAACATTTGAAAAACACAACTTTCTTCATAATTTTCTCCTTAAAGCACACTATTTTCTATCTAAATTAAAGAAATTTTTTCTCACCTTAGCAAGTACTTTGAGTTTCAAAACAGTCTCAGAAACACACCAATTTGTCTTCAGCAGAGCAAAAGGTATGCACTCCAGAGTCTGCAGCTATCAAAAGCACAGAAATGCTGTAATTCCTCACACAGATCTCTCATGTCACCCAATCAAAACTCTTCCCTCACTTTTTTTCAAAGCAAAACCCTTCCCCCCTCTGCCCCCTCTCTGCTTTTTCTGCATAGCAACCACCTCTTGCAAGACCTCTCACACAACAATGTTGCAATTGAACTCTGAACTCTCAGTGCACCTGCATATCCAAAGCATTCTTTCATTTAATGATTTTTTCTTCGCCACTCAAAATACATCTTTCAACGAACTCATCCATGCACACTAACTTTCTGTTTTCAGCAATCAAAATCCACCAATCACTCTTACTGCTTCATTAACACAGAAACTCCTCAGTTTTTTTCATTTTACACTCTCATTTTTTCAACTGCCATTTCATTGCCACACTTCATCTGACTGCAAGAGAACCTTCTCTCGCCATGTTTTCTGTCTGGATTGTTGGACATAGCTACATCTATTGGGCTCAAAGGTACGCTGAAAACAGGAATTTACCTAACCTCAATTTACAAGATGTGGAAATTAAGTGGTTTGGCCACAGAGGATTAAAATGTCACCAATTGATACCATTGGTGAAAACCTTTATGCATTTGCCAAAACCTGACCTGTTAATTGTGCACTGTGGAGGTAATGATTTGGGCACTTTGACTGGGGTAGGTCTGGAAATGCTTTTAAAGGACACCTTTGAGCAATTGATGGCACTTTTTCCTCAGACTGCCTTGGTATATTCAAATATATGCCAAAGACAGAAATGGAGGTGGTCGAACCAATTTTGTCCACAAATTGAGAAATCGAGGAAGCATGTAAACAAATCTGTTTCAGCTTACATGAGAGACCATGGAATGGGCTCCCTGTACAACAATAACTTGCGTTACTACATGCAAGATATCTACAGAGGAGATGGAGTTCACTTCTCAGATGAGGGCAACAGAGTTTTCACTCTGAATTTAAGAATGTGCATTGGTACCTACTTATAAGTACCTAAATGTACCATAAACCCAAAAGCTCTTCTCAGAGCTACCCTACATCTGATCACTCACAATTATTATTGTACTCTAACTTTTTTCACTAATTTTCAAGAAAGTACGCTCCCCAGAACGCTTCCCGGTTCGCGAACCGAGCGCACTCCACGCAAAAAAACTAAAAAAACGGTATATATTTTTTTGCCCTGCGAGAACCTTTCAAAGCCTCCACATCAAACCTAGGGGGTCAGGGACGATCTACTATGCCCCCTTATGGTCATTTGCCCCTTCGCTTTGGCCTCCTCTTGTCTCTCGATCCTACCGAGAGACAAGATGGCGGCCGCTACGGACTGTTTGGAATGTTTACAGACGCCGAAAAACCAATCAGCTTCGCAAACCTCCGTAACGCGAAAAGTACGCGAAGCGGAGCGCTGTTACAGATATATATCTTTTTTTGAACGTTAATTTCTCAAAATCCACTGGAGCACATATATTGAGACCTAGCAAAGGCACATCGGGCTACCAGTCCCTACAATTTTGCCAAGTTTCGTGCAAATCCATTCAGCCGTTCGATTATTATTATTATTTTTTTTTTTGCCCCGCGGGGCCCTTTTAAAACCTCCACATCAAACCTAGGGGGTCAGCGAGGATCTACTATTCCCCCTTATGGTCATTTGCCCCTTCGCTTTCGCCTCCTCTTGTCTCTCGATCCTACCGAGAGACAAGATGGCGGCCGCTACGGACTGTTTGGAATGTTGACAGACGCCGGAGAACCAATCAGCTTCGCTTCACAAAGCTCCGTTGCGCGAAAAGTCCGCGAACCAGACCGCTGCCTGGTCCGCGCTTACAGATATATATCTTTTTTTAAACGTTAATTTCTCAAAATCCACTGGAGCACATATATTGAGACCTACAAAAGGCACATCGGGCTACCAGTCCCTACAATTTTGCCAAGTTTCGTGCAAATCCATTCAGCCGTTCGGGCTAAAAGTGAGGCCAACCGCCCTATGGAAATTAACATGGGAAAAACGCGTTTTGGGACCCCCCTTTTTTCTCGGCCCCCCCTTGACAAACCCCCCCCAAATTTTCAAAGGCTGCTCAGAAACAAAATGTGCCATTTTCCTGAAAATTTCAGCCAATTCCGTCCACAAACGGCAAAGTTATTAGACATAGAATTTTCAAAAAACCCATAGAGAAAAAATCCTAACTATATATACCTACTGGCGACCGCCAGTAGGTAATATATATATATATATATATATATATATATATATATATATATATATATATATTACCTACTGGCGGTCGCCAGTAGGTATATATAGTTAGGATTTTTTCCCTATGGGTTTTTTGAAAATTCTATGTCTAATAACTTTGGCGTTTGTGGACGGAATTGGCTGAAATTTTCAGGAAAATGGCACATTTTGTTTCTGAGCATCCCTTGAAAATTTGGGGGGGGTTCGTCAAGGGGGGGCCGAGAAAAAAGGGGGGTCCCAAAACGTGTTTTTAACATTGAGTTTTCCATAGGGCGGTTGGCCTCACTTTTAGCCCGAACGGCTGAATGGATTTGCACGAAACTTGGCAAAATTGTAGGGACTGGTAGCCCGATGTGCCTTTTGTAGGTCTCAATATATGTGCTCCAGTGGATTTTGAGAAATTAACGTTTAAAAAAATATATATATCTGTAACAGCGGACCGGGCAGCGCTCTGGTTCGCGGACTTTTCGCGCAACGGAGCTTTGTGAAGCGAAGCTGATTGGTTCTCCGGCGTCTGTCAACATTCCAAACAGTCCGTAGCGGCCGCCATCTTGTCTCTCGGTAGGATCGAGAGACAAGAGGAGGCCAAAGCGAAGGGGCAAATGACCATAAGGGGGCATAGTACATTGTCGCTCACCCCCTAGGTTTGATGTGGAGGTTTTAAAAGGGCCCCGCGGGGCAAAAAAAAATAAAAATAATAATAATCGAACAGCTGAATGGATTTGCACGAAACTTGGCAAAATTGTAGGGACTGGTAGCCCGATGTGCCTTTGCTAGATCTCAATATATGTGCTCCAGTGGATTTTGAGAAATTAACGTTCAAAAAAAGATATATATCTGTAACAGCGCACCGCTTCGCGTACTTTTCGCGTTACGGAGCTTTGCGAAGCGAAGCTGATTGGCTCTCCGGTGTCTGTAAACATTCCAAACAGTCCGTAGCGGCCGCCATCTTGTCTCTCGGTAGGATCGAACAGCTGAATGGATTTGCACGAAACTTGGCAAAATTGTAGGGACTGGTAGCCCGATGTGCCTTTGCTAGGTCTCAATATATGTGCTTCAGTGCATTTTGAGAAATTAACGTTCAGAAACAAGATATATATCTGTAACAGCGCTCCGCTTCGCGGAGATAAAATTATATGTGTATTACCTAGCTGTTGCTAACACCAGTTAGCGACGGCTAGTAGAAGATAGCGACCATCTTGGGCCCCACTTTGCATGTGAGTGATATTTATCACTAATGACATGCAAAGTGGGCATGCCAAGATGTTAGCGACTGGAAACAGTCGCTAACATCGCTATCTCCTATTATCAACTTTTGGAAATATTCGAGATAAGCGCGAATATCTCCAAAAGCTACCACCTGCCCTGAGCAGTTCTTAGTCATGTTATCCAATGGGAGGTGGATAACATGGCTAAGAGCATTAGCTCGGTAATGCATGAATATCGCTGAGTTTTCAGCGATATTAATGCATTGCGGTTGTTTTTTATCGTATTTCCGATAAACCTTGATAATAGCAAGGTTTATCTGCGATAATTTCTGACGGTAAAAAAATCGTTGCTAAGCATCGTTAGGGATAAATATCGCTTAACTTTGGTAATATGCCCCAACGTCTGTTAACGTTCGATTCGAAGGAAATCAGGAAGTGTTGAAAAACATTGTCTGCGCCATCTTGTCTTTTTTCAAATGCCACACTTTTGTCGTGCACGGCAGCCATTTTAGATGCCTTGACCAGACCCACTCTGTGCACGCTGTCGATCCTTAGCATGGCTCCCCACCCTCGCAAGCATCTCCCCCAGGCAGTGGTCACCCCCGCTCTCTGTCTTATGCATGGGTAATAAACCTCCCCCCATCTGCGCTGCTCTTCCCTGAGAATCACACCCTGTGCCCGCCCGACACCTCCCTTTCGCCCTATTCACTACCGCACCCTCTGATACTCCTTTTCCTCTGTGTCCGATTGTCCAGGCTGGTCCTAGGGTATCAGCTAGCCCTGCAGATGTAGTTTATGGCCACAGCTGTAAAGAATCACCCCTCTTCAAAGGACTTATAGTAGATCAAGGCCCACACTCGATGAGATCCGTCACAGCAGAAGCGTTGCTATTATCTGAAAACCATCCTGTATTGTGATTGGGGAGGGGACCGAGCCTGAAGCGGAAGATTCCAGGGATGACTCTTTGTACATCAAAGTTTTTACAATTATGTGTCACATTAAAAATATATAGCACTCCGACAAAGTAGTAAGATTATAAAACTTTAATAATTTATAAATATATACAAGAAAACAAAAATAGTAATAACATATAAACATTTTTAGGGAAAAACAACGAAGTAGCGGTCGGCTGTGCGAATAGTCCCAACGCAGCACAACGTCCAGATTTCCGGCGTGGGGCGTCGCGGGGGGTGGGTCATCAGTAGCAAACTGTTGTGCGAATAGTTCCAAGGCAGCAGAACGCGCTGAAATCTAGATGACACTAAAGTGATGTCTAGTAAGTTGCCACCCAGCAAATAACGGCATGGGGCGTCGCGGGGGGTGGGTCATCAGTAGCAAACTGTTGCGCGAATAGTTCCAAGGCAGCAGAACGATGGCACCAAGGTGATGTCCAGTAAGTTGCCGCACTGGTTTTGGTATCCTACAATGCTGCTCCGAATAACGGCGCGGGGCGCTCCGGGGGAGGCGGTGAACGGGCCTGTCCAGGTGGAGTGTCATCTGTTGTAGTGGGGCGCCCCTTTACCGTTTCAGTTGCCATTCCGTCCGCTTTTGGTCCACTGTGTCAAAATCCGCCATTCAGCTGAGTTGCGCCCACTGTTGCGGTGCAGCGATAGGCGGCTGTCACAGGACTCTCAAAATGGCGGCAGGCTTTCCTTTTTGGGCCTGGTCCACTGAAATGGCCCTGGGACACCTTGGAAATCGGACGCTTGTCTGCTAGGTCTTGGACCCCATTCTCGAAAGCGTCCCCTCCGCCTTGAGAATTCATCAAAAGTTTTGGGGGCTCCGACTCCTGCAGGCTTCTGGTGGGGAGCGGCTGCCATGATTGCTCGCGGAATGACCACGACTGAGCTACGAGATGGTGGTGCTCTCATGCTGACGCCAGCTTCAGTCTGAAACATCCAGAAACAAGGTGGGGCTTTCATCGTTTGGGAAAAAAAAAAGTTTTCATCCAATGAAAAGTGTTGTTTTTAGGTCACATGATCAAGCCTTCCATCATTAGGAAACCAAAAGTAAAATGAACCAATGAAAAGTTTTATAAACAAGTCACATGACCTGTTATGCGGCATAGGGTGTAAAATGCGGAGAAAATACGTTGGCACGTGAGGCGGCGTCAGTAGCGGACCGATGTGCGAATAGGCCGAAGGCAACACAACGCGCCAAGATCCGGATGGCACCGAGGTGGTGTCCAGCAAGTTGCAGCACTGGTGTGGCCATCCTACAATGCTGAAAGTCGGCGTGGGGCGCCCCGTTGGCACGTGAGGTGGCGTCAGTAGCGGACCGATGTGCGAATAGGCCGAAGGCAACACAACGCGCCAAGATCCGGATGGCACCGAGGTGGTGTCCAGCAAGTTGCAGCACTGGTGTGGCCATCCTACAATGCTGAAAGTCGGCGTGGGGCGCCCCGTTGGCACGTGAGGCGGCGTCAGTAGCGGACCGATGTGCGAATAGGCCGAAGGCAACACAACGCCCCAAGATCCGGATGGCACCGAGGTGGTGTCCAGCAAGTTGCAGCACTGGTGTGGCCATCCTACAATGCTGAAAGTCGGCGTGGGGCGCCCCGTTGGCACGTGAGGCGGCGTCAGTAGCGGACCGATGTGCGAATAGGCCGAAGGCAACACAATGCGCCAAGATCCGGATGGCACCGAGGTGGTGTCCAGCAAGTTGCAGCACTGGTGTGGCCATCCTACAATGCTGAAAGTCGGCGTGGGGCGCCCCGTTGGCCTGTGAGTTTGCGTCAGTAGCGGACCGATGTGCGAATAGGCCGAAGGCAGCACAACGCGCCAAGATCCGGATGGCACCGAGGTGGTGTCTAGTAAGTTGCCGCACTGGTGTGGCCATCCTACAATGTTGAAAGTCGGCGTGGGGCGCCCCGTTGGCCTGTGAGATGGCGTCAGTAGCGGACCGATGTGCGAATGGGGCCAAAGGCAGCGCAACAATATTTTCTGAATAGAAGACACCACAAGGCGCTGAGATGCCAAGATCCGGATGGCACCGAGGTGATGTCTAGCAAGTTGTGCCACTGGTGTGGCCATCGTACAATGGTAAAAGTCGGCGTGGGGCGCCCTGTTGGCCTGTGAGATGGTGTCAGTAGCGGACTGATGTGTGAATGGGGCCAAAGGCAGCGCAACAATATTTTCTACAATATTTTCGGAGTAGAAGACACCACAAGGCGCTGAGATGCCAAGATCCAGATGGCACCGAGGTGATGTCTAAGTTGCGGACCGATGTGCGAATGGGGCCAAAGGTAGCGTAACAAGATTTTCTGTATGGAAGATACCACTAGGCGTTGAGATGCCAAGATTCGGATGGCACCGAGGTGATGTCTAGCAAGTTGTGCCACTGGTGTGGCCATCGTACAATGGTAAAAGTCAGCGTGGGGCGCCCTATTGGCCTGTGAGATGGTGTCAGTAGCGGACTGATGTGCGAATGGGGCCAAAGGCAGCGCAACAATATTTTCTGACTGACACCACAAGGCGCTGAGATGCCAAGATCCGGATGGCACCGAGGTGATGTCTAAGTTGCGGACTGATGTGCGAATGGGGCCAAAGGCAGCGTAACAATATTTTCTGTATGGAAGATACCACTAGGCGTTGAGATGCCAAGATTCGGATGGCACCGAGGTGATGTCTAGCAAGTTGGTGTGGTCATCCTACAATGCTGAAACTCGGCGTGGGTCACCCCATTAGCCTGTGAGATGGCGTCAGTAGCGGACCGATGTGCGAATAGGCCGAAGGCAGCACAACGCGCCAAGATCCGGATGTCACCGTGGTGGTTTCATAGTTGAGAGGCTCTTCATCTGCAGTGGGGCGCCGAGATCCGGATGGCACCGAGGTGATGTCTAGCAAGTTGCTGTACTGGTGTGGTCATCCTACAATGCTGAAATGTAGTGGGGCGCCCATTTACCGTTTCAGTTGCCATTCAGCTGAGTTTCGGCTGCTCTTGATGCTACAGCGACAGGCGGCTGCAAGAGGACTCTCAAAATGGCGGCCTGTTCTTTGGATTTGGGCCTGGTCCACTAAAATGGCCCTGGGACACCTTAGAACTTGGACGCTCGATTTTTTTTTCCTTTCCTGTACATGCAAAAAAAGGTAAATGCCCGGTACGTTACACGCTTCATCTGCCACGATGAACTCTCCAGAGGAACCGAAAAAAAATATAGTTGTGGTAACTATACCATGCATCGTCATATGGAGAGGTGGCACCAATTAATTATAGTGCTGCATAAAAGAGAGATTTGGAGGAGAACCCCTGACCTGCTAGTACATTCATCAAAGAAGTGGCACTGAGAGCTTCAGAGGCAAGGGAAACGGTCCCAAATATTTAGAAGAACTTTGGAAAGATTAAAATGACATGTTTAGATTGTGGTAAATTAATTTCATGTGGGCAGATGAGTGTTACTCTAAGAAATACAGCATATGAACATCATCATAGTCGATGGTTGGTAGAGACATTTTGACTATATCCTGGACCTGCCCGTCCTCGCCCAAAATGGCGCCAGAATAAATGGGACTCGTAACTCCTTGTTGTGTACTGGTTGCAGAACCTTGAAATCACGAGATACGTATGCAGTTTTGAAGCACATGGCGGGCGGGGACGAGAATTGATTGAATATTTCGACATCCCTATTGATATTAAGTTCTGATGTGTTATTGATTACTGTACTGTTGAAAGTTCGAATTAACGTCACCCATGGTACTTGCCCGCAAATGTATATCTAGATAATTTTATTGTAACTGGCCCTGTCGTATTTTAATTATAAAATGTACGTCCACCGATTCCGTAACTGTTAGACACCTTAGTTCTTGCAACCTAATGGCCCGCCCGTTACGTTCCTCTACAGTGTAAATGTCTATTCATCATATACGATTACAGTTTGCTCCGTGGCAGGCCCACGTGGTTATAGGCTCGTATTTGTATAATGAAATTTTCACAATAAAGGTTTTTAAAAGAAAACATGGTAGTAGTATATACATTGGTAAAGTTTTTAATAATAGTCACTGTTTTAGAATCATTAAAAGGCAAGTGAAATAAAGCAGACCAATTACATGAAGGGTAAAAGGTATAATACGAAGGAACGCAGTAAAGATAAATGGTCAAGGGCTGTTGTGTTTTCTATTCCTGCAACATAAAGTGATCAATAAGAATCTCATATTCAGGCGTATCGGCGACTAAGACAGCAGGTCGACCCTCTTTTGCTCAACGGCTCCGTCATGGGACGAAGAAACGCTCTTTTTCTCGAAAAAAGAATATATTTTACTTGCAGGACAGTTGTAAAATTTCCGGGAAAGTACATTAGCCTGGAACATTATAACATATATTTAAGAAAAAATAATGTTCGGAAGTAATTAAAAGCGTAATTTTTAGGTGATATGACCAAGGCTTTCATCATTAGAATAAGAAAAGTAAAATGAACCAATGAAAAGTTTTATTAACAAGTCACATGACTTGTTATGCTTACGTTACGCGCTGCGCGCCCCGGATGACTTCCGGATGCGCTAACGCGGCGCGTCATATGACGCATTACGCGACAACGCAGGTCCAGAATATAGTCAAAATGTCTCCACCAACCAGCGGTCGAAACACAACCCCTTTCAGCAGGCTAAATAGTTCTGTTAAATGACAACAGAAGGGACAGGCAACAAGAACCATCAGTCAAAGACGGGAGGGCTAGTTCTTCTCTACCGGGTTACATTGGGGCGCTACCGGAACTGATCGAATTGGTAGTCTACAGTGTTTCTGGATGTTTCAGACTGAAGCTGGGGTTAGCATGAGAGCAGCACCATTTCGTAGCTCCGTCGTGGCCATTCCGCAACCAATCATGGCAGCCGCTCTTTATCGTTATTTTGGGCGGGGTGGGTGGCGGAGCCGAGCTGTTTTGCAGCCATCATTGTGTGGAGTTCAGTTCATCTCACTAGTTTTGTATTTGTCATGAGGGGTTGTTCCTAATGTTTCTATTTTAGCGAGGTCAAAAAGAGATCCCATTAGTGGCCTACTGATTTTGCTCGATTCCTTTTCTTTTTTTTTACACGATTTTTCGTTATCTGCAAAGACTAAACAGAGTATTGCGACTCTGTGTTTGTTTGTAAATAGAGAATGAACCAAAGAGAACTAATTCTAAAATAGTAAATACTTGGATAACAATCAATCAAATGGAGAGAGAAGCAGGCACGACGGATTACAACGGGGGCAAAGGCCTGCGTTAACTACCTTTCACTATCTGCAAAGAGAGAGTACTCCTAATAGAAATGAGGGGGGGGGGCACCATTCAAAGCAGATCAGTGTGCATAAACACGAAAATGTTTTCACTTACCACGTACTTGACATTCGACAGCTTATGATATTTGCTATTAAAAAACCATTGAAATTCACTGAAAAAACCATAGGTTATAGACCATATATAGTTAGGAATTAGCATTTACAAAACCTTGAAAATTCACTGATCTCCAGATTACTGAGGAGCTGGTATGCTTGCTGAGTGTGCAGTGATGGTGAGAAAGAACGTGAAAAGTTAAAAGCTATACAGGTGGTCCCAGTTCCCGAGGGTAAAAGGTAAATTTAATACCTGGGCCCCTGTTAGCAAGATAAAAAGGCTGTGGACGATGTGGAGTGTATTAAGAGCTCCTACGTCCTTGTGGTCTACATGTTTCAGCCAGGCCTTTTGATTAAAACTGGCTTTCCTCAGGACCAATGAGTATGTGTGAGTGATAATAAACTATATTAAGTGACAATGTGTGGTAAAAAGTGTCGCACTCGCTAAGGTGCTGTACGTGTAAGAGGGGGATTCCCTCTACTTTACTGTACATGGAACACAGAGACAATACAGACATACAAGGGAGAACCAGTGAGAATGGTATTTACCAAAACACAACATATGGCCGACTTCTAGTGTGCGTGAGCGACCTAGAGCGGCAGATAACGTGGCCATGAGTGTTTGCCATGGCTAAGGTGAAATATGGCGGTAAAGTTTTAAACGCAGTGGCGGTGGTGGGCTACACAGCGAAACAAGCATAGCGTGAGGTACAGGTAAGTATGGTACATAATTCCTCACACTTGCTACTTGCTGTTAAAGCCTCATGGGTCACTTGGCAGGGAGGGAAAGAAGACCCTAAACGTTGTAAAAGGTCAAAGTTAGGATGGTACCTGTGGAGAGAAAATGCTGCTTACCCAGAGCGTCGTGTAGAGATCACTCGTTTACTCACGGTATTTCCGATCAGCGTGCTCCTGCGACCTATCGATTGAGTTTGTGTGGGGGTGGCTGGAAGGTGTGTGACTCTATGCATAGATGTGTGAGCAGTTTATTCACTAGGTGTATGAGTTCAAGAGTGCATGTGGAAACAGCTACATGGGCAGTTGACTGTGTGCATGAGTGTATTGATGAGTGAATGGATATCTCAATGCTACATGTCATAGTAAGTACATATGTAAAACACAGTACATGTGAGAGTTGGCATATATAAATAACTGTGCATGAGAGCCACTGAATGAGTGAGTGGTTGTATCGGTCATTGTGAACTTGTATCAGGGATTGTATAAGAGAGTAAATATGTGTTAGTATATGTTTCAATAAGTAAGGTGTGTTTAACTGTATAGTTGAAGAAATGGAGGTGAGATTGTTTCTTTGCATGACTGACTGGGTGTGTGAGTAACTTCATGGATGAGTGGCAGTGTGTGAGTGTCTGTATACACTGAGTGTATCTAAGGTTATATTAGAGTCTGAAGAGGTTTATCGTATTAGCACAAGAATGATGTCAAATGAGATGTCATCAGTGATGTCATCAGTGATGTCATTTGAGATGTCATCAGTGATGTCATCAGTGATGTCACTGACCATGTCATGAATGATGTAATATGTGACATGATCAGCAGTGGATTGCGGGTGCGCGATATATAGTTAGTGCAACTAACTATATATGGAATTTCAATGGTTTTGTGTGAGTAAAATAAGGTTTTTTAAATGCTAATTCCTAACTATATATGGTCTATAACCTATGGTTTTTTCAGTGATATATATATATATATATATATATATATATATATATATATATCACCAGTCCTGGAAACACGAAATGACTGGCGCTGACTCCGTGGCAATGTAACACAGATTTCATTATTCCAATAGATAGCCTAGACACTTTTTGAATGCAAGCCGCCTTGCTCACTACATCAGGCGCCCTTGAAAATCATCACTATATAGAAAAATAACTAAGTTGGTTGTCACCGCAACTGTGCATCACAATGGACATAGAAGTTACATAAATCAGTGGAAAAACAGTGCATATAAATCATAAAACTGTTATAGAAAAGGTTTATTTCAGCACAGTAATAAAGTGTCTAAACCATATTTTAAAAAAATAATGAAGACAGACCTGGGCTCTATGAGTAATGTATAGAAGAAAGACTATTAGTAGGTCAGTTCTCCTACACCTCGACTATTGCTGTGTGTCCACATCAGTAACTAGTATCTGCTAACTGAAAGTAGACTGTAAGCAGACTGTTCAGATTCCCAAATTATATATACACTAAGGCATAATACTATAGAAACAGTTATAAATCTTGGGTCATTACATATATTTAGAAACTGAAAGTAAGTACTTTCTTTAATCTAGTAATAGCTGGAGACAGAATCTATCTGTCTCGTCAAACTCAGGAGTGCCGCCCTAGTGGGCAGGTTGGGAGTCGGCTGTGAATTGTTCAGAAGGGACTACTATGTGAAAAGGTATTATTATTCCGCCAAAATAAATTTACACAGTGTTACTAGAGAACTAAGTAGAATTAAATATAAAAGTTGTGTAATGAAACATGGGCCTAATGAGAAAGGGAGCGGGTCATAGAGCAGGACAAGCAGAAATTAACTAAAGATGTACAGAGAGTGCCTCGTCAGGATCCATCCCGTAAGGGATTTTAGAGTTTAATAGGATAATATACCGGGGCTCTAACCTAAGTGTCAACTGTCTGTTCACTCCCCTTAGGTTCTTGGGGATGGTGTCGACCACAAAGAAGGAGAGATCTTTGGCATTACCTCCATGACACAGGTTTATGTCATCGTTGGAAATTGCCCTGAGGTGTTGTAAGATGCGGAAATGCACGGGGTGAATGGTGCTACCCACATATAGTTTGTTGCATATGCACTGGAGGACATATACAGCGCTTTTACAAGTGTAGCTAGCTTGGATTTCATAAGGTGATTGTCTGAAAGGTGTTTGCCCTGTCTTAGTGTTGATACCATGTCGACAGGCTTTGCATTTTGAACACCTTTGAAAGCCTTTTTGCCGTCTCATCCAATCTGGCACCTTCCTGATCATAGGTGAATTACAAACCAGTTCCTTACAGATTTATCTGGTTCTTATGAACGATATGTGGGGGACTCTAGAAATAGTGGGGCCAATAACTGGGTCACTGCGGACTGTCCGCCAGTTTGTGTATCATATCTTGCGGAGGTTCACATGATATATGTTGTAACCGGTGTTCCTTTAGAGTTACTGATATTTTTCTTTTTGCTCTTGGAGGGATTGAATAGTAAGTCTTCTCTTTTAGTGCTTTTAGTTTTGGCACATGTACTAGCCAGTGTGTCTGAACTATATGCCCGGGACTTAAGCCTCTGGAACACATTGTTAGTGGCTCCCCTCAAACTCTCTTCTGTACTGCAATTTTGCTTCATACCAAGGCACTCAGCATAGGGAATACTTTCCATGACTCTAGTGGGGTGAAAACTACTGGCAGATAGCATTTCCTGATGTTGCCGTTCTGTATGTACTAGAGTGTAAATTTATAGATTCCGTGCAACAACAGACAGACTGATATAGACATTCACACAGTTTAGTCACTAACCCATGCATTCAGTAAGACACATTTAATCACTCACATATACAGTTAGTCACGCACTTACTAAATCCTCCATCTCGACACTTATACACCCATTCATTCTTCAATACACCTTGGCATATATATATAAAACATATTTAAACTTTATAGAAATACCCAGTCACTGGATGATGTCATCAGTGACGTCATTTGAGATGTCATCAGTGATGTTATCAGTGATGTCACTTACCATGTCATGAACGATGTAATACGTGACGTTATCAGCAGTGCATTGCAGGGGGCGCGAGTTATAGTTAGCTGAACTAACTATAACAGTGGAATTTGTCTGGTTTTGTATGAGTGAAATGTCCAACTAACTATAATGTTTTTTTCAGGAAATGTTTAAGGTTTTTAAACACTAATTTCTAGCTATCACGTGCCTGAAACCTATGTTTTTTCAGTGAATTTCAAAGGTTTTTTAGATGCTAATTTCTAACTATAAAGGGCCAGATGTAGGTCACCAAATACCGGTCGGTAACGGCCGATTTTGGCCATTACCGACCGGTATTTGGTGATTGAGATGTAGGGGCCTATATTTGACAGAATCGGTAAATTTACCGATTCTGTAAAATACCGATTCGGTAAATATACCGAATCGGTAAATCAATATGTAGGTGGCACTGGAAACAGTGCCACAGGCCCCTAAGAATTTGTTATTTACCATGTAATACTATTGCATGGTAAATAATGAATTCCTGTGTACATGCACATCTGTGCATGTACACCTGTGCAATGTGGCACACATACATGCCCTGAGGGCATGTATGTGTGTCACATGGCACACAAGCCTGAATCAGGGGTGCAACAGGGTGTCAAAGTGACACCCTGTCCCCCTGTAGAATTCGGTAATTTTACAGAATCTGTATTTACCGATTCGGTAATTGACATAGGTTCCTATGGTCCTCAAGGCTTACCGAATTCTACAGATTCGTTAAATTAATTGGTAAAAATACCTACATAGCATTTACCGATTTGTAATTACCGAATCGGTAAAATCCGGTATTTACGAATCGGTAAATGACATTTACTTACATCTGGCCCAAAGTCCCTGAAACCTATGGTTTTTAAGTGAATTTCAAAGGTTTTTTAAATACTAATTTCTAACTATAACATAGTAGTCGCGTTTTCAGAGTGGTGGAGAAAGATGAACGTGGCCTCAAAGCACCTTTTAGCAATTCCACTGTGTGGGATTTACTGGAGGTAACAGGAGTGGTAGTTAGCCATGAAAGCCAACCTTGGGAGCCAACTACCATTTTTATTACCTCCAGTAAGACCCACACAGCAGGATTGCTAACTTGGTATATCAGGCCCACCCCCTCCCTGCACCACTGTGTAAACACACCCCCTGGCGCATTGTAAGTTGGGGGATTAAGTCCCCTTGAATCCTGAGGGTCCCTGGGGCCAACAAGCCCACCAGGTACCTCCAGTAGCACCACAGAGCTGCGTTGCAGAGAGGTGTTCTGAGGCCACGCCCCTTTATACACCATGCTACAAATGCGGCTTCTGGTGCACTGCTGCTCGGAGGATGAAGTCCATTTGTGTCCTGAGGTCCTCAGGACACAAGAGGACCTCCTCACCCCACTAGCAGTGCACAAAAAGCTGTGTTTGCAGAGTGGTGTAAAAAGGGGCATGCCTCAGACTTATTCCCCCAATTTACAACAAGCCAGGGGGCGAGTTTGCACACTTGTTAAATCAGGCACCACTGTGCAAACGCGCCCCCTGGAGCCTGACATAACAAGTGTGCAAACGCGCCCCCCTGGCGTGTTGTAAAATGGGGGATTAAGTCCCCTTGAATCCAACTAACCCACCAGATTCCTCCAGTAAGCGCCACAAAGCTGGGTTGCAGAAAGGTGGAAAAAGGGGTGTGGTCTCAAACCACCTCTCTGCAACGCAGCTCTGTGGTGCTGACTGGAGGTACGCAGTGGGCTAATTCGCCCCTAGGGACCCTCAGGATTGAAGGGAACTTAATCCCCCAATTTACAATGCACCAAAGGACGCGTTTGCCCACTTGTTATGAGAGTCCCAGCCCCCTCCCTGCACTACTGTGCAAACATGCCCCCTGGCGCATTGTACGTTGAGGGATTAAGTCCCCTTAAGTCCTGAGGTGTAAAAAGGGGAGTGGCCACAGACCACCTCTCTGCAATGCAGCTCTTTGGCGCTTACTGAAGGTACTGATGGGCTAGTTGCCCCCAGGGACCCTCAGTACTCAAGGGGACTTAATCCCCCAAACTTAAAATGCCCCAGGGGTTGAGTTTGTAGAGGGCCCCTGGAGAATTGCCAGTTTATTTTTTCTTTTTTTTTTATTCTTATTTTATGGGAGGGTTCTGTGTGGCCCCCCTTTCCTGGGCCACATTTGGTCCAGAGGATCTCATCTCCCGGGGCCTGAGCATTTTCTTTTTACTTAAAAAAAAACAGGAAGGGGGCTGCGTGGCCCCATTTCCTGGGCAACTATTGGTCGAGGGGACCCCATCCCATGGGAACTGGGCTATTTATTTTTTGTTATATTTGTGGGGAGGAAAGCCGCGTGGCCCCCTTTCCCCTGGGCCAGTTCTGGCCCTGGGGACTCCATCCCTGTCAAAATATTTTAATCAATGGGGAGGGAGGCGGCTTGGCCCCCCTCCCGGACCACTCCTGGCCCCGGGGACCCCCTCCCCAGGGCTGGACCTTTGCATTGGGGACCGTGGGGGGAGCCCCAATGCCCCCACGGTCCAGCCGGCTCCCCGTCTCCTGAGGGAGCCTCCATTGCTTTTGAGCAATGGGGAGCTGCAGACATGCAGCTCCCCTTGCTCAAAAGCAATCTGATTTGCTTCATTGAAGTGAGAGTAGGTTTTCCTGGTCTCGCTTCATTGAAGCAAAGCAGAGTTTGCTCTGTCACTTAGCATGTAATGAGTGATGCAACATGTGACATCTTCAGCAGTGCAATGCGGGGGCACGAGTTATAGTTAGGTCTACTAACTATGATGGCTGAATTTCTATGGTTTTGTACGAGTGAAATCTCCAACTAACTATAACGTCCCTGAAACCTGTGGTTTTTTCATTGAATTTCAATGTTTTTTTTAAATGCTAATTTCTAACAATACCGTGCCAATATCAATGGTTTTTTAAGTCAATTTTTAAGGTTTTTTAATGCTAATATCTAACTATGCAAGACAAATGCAGAAAGAGGCAAGAAGAAGAGATTTTGTTTTATTTTTATAGAATTTTATTGTTTTCCTCTGTGCGCATAACCTTCCAAATAAACAGTGCATTTACCGCCATTACGCAGATGGCTCATCAAGCATTATCTTAGTAATCAAGGTTACTGTAACTGTCCCCTTTCCCAACAATCCTAACACCCCCTCCCCTCTACACCCACCCCCTGCCAGTGTGCCCGACTCAGCTAGATCAAAATGAGGTTATCGGACTATTCTGTCATCCAAAGAATCAAACAGAGGAAAAGAAAAGGAAAAAACAAGAAAGAGGTTCCACTGCTGAAATTATATTTATATATATTATAATTTCCCTCGCGTCATCACTCTAGTCCACTAATACCACCAAGTCCGGAATGTGCTAGGTAGCCCTCCCCCACACAGCCATTTGGTACACCATTCTGCGCTATATTCCCTGTCAGTTCGGGATCGTCGCTCTCTCCCCTTGAACTGACTCTACATCCTCCTCCTCTTCCTCAGCGTCCATAGCAGGGGTCTGGAGTTTTGCCACTAACGCTCCCCGTGCCCTTGCCGCCTCCAATGCCTTATCATTAGCAGTACGCCTAGCCAGTTGCAAGCGGAGCGTCCCTTCGCTACCCGCCCAATTTAAAAAGCTTGCTCTCCATCTCTGATAGTTAGGTCCCGTCTTTGACTGCCAGTGCATGGTAAGCTCCCTCTTCGCCATAATTAGCCCCAAGTCATAGAACTTACTAGTAATCCTAGTGTTGGGTGTATGCCGGAACCAAAGTAACAAGCAAGTCCCCATCTCTGCCTCTAACGTTCGCCCTGTCGCCTGATTCAAACATGCTACCACCTCTTCCCAATAGGACCGCAGCCCCGCACAAGACCAGAACATATGATGGAAATCAGCTCCGTCGGCATTACACCTCGGGCACGGTGACTGGGAGCCCCCCAAATACTGTAGGATTTTGACCGGCGTCAAATAGCCCCTAAGTAACGTAAAGAACTGAACTAATTGGAACCTGGCGTTATGCGTACCCTTCCAAGAACGTCGCAACAATTGAGGCCACGTCGCCTCCGGTATGGATTTACCAATATCCGCTTCCCATTTGCCTTTCAGAGTATCAAGGGGTGGAAGCTGCTCGGCCGACAGTCGTTTATAGAGGCACGTGATAGATTTAAACGTACCTGCCGCCATGGTTACATACTGGCAACCCGGTGAAGTC